>NW_027223752.1:59161086-63961086 GCF_028538775.1 Myotis yumanensis
GGGCCAGGCCCCTCTCTGGCTTGACAGCTGTGCTCTGCTCTGCCTGCTGTTCTCCACTCTGGTCTCTTGAGACATCTTTGGAGTTTCAACTTCTGTGTTTCATTCAGCTCCAGCTGGGGAACTGCAGTCTTCAGTGGAAAGGGAAAGTGCTCTCTGTGCCAGAGGGGAGCTGACTTACATGGACAGAGGTCCCCATCCTTGATCCCTGATTGGTCCATCTCATGCAAAGAGGACTCCAAATCCTTGCAGTTTGATTGGTCCAAAAAGCACTGTCCTTATTGGTCAGAATGTAGCCTCACTGATTGGTTGGTGAAAATGTTGATGGGTAATATAGCTATGCAGCTCTGATTGGCCAGAGAAAACCTCAGTACTGTTGGTTGAAATACTATTCCCAGAACTCCTTTATAAGGGCTGGCTCAGATGGCAGGAAGAAAGTGTGGAAGGCTGGCAGCTTAGTGCATGCCTCTCCCTGAAGTGTGGTTTGTATGAGAAGCCTCTGTTTAGGAAAGGCTACTAGACTCTGCTTTTAAATTTGAGCCCAGTTAACCACCAGGCATCCTTATTGGTAGGCTATCTTCTTAGGATCCACAGTTGTAGGAATTCATTTAATATTCTGGGTATAAGTCTTTTATCAGATATACTAGTGGCCCGGTGCACAAACTCGTGCACGGGTGGGGTCCCTCGGCCTGGCAGGTGACCAGGGCTTCTTGCCCAGCCCCCATCTGGGCCAATCGGTGGGGGGTAGGGTCCACGGGAGGTTGGCTGGCCAGGGGGGAGGGGCCGCAGGAGGTTCTAATGAGGCGATCAGGCCGGATGGCCAGGGGGAGAGGCCGCAGAGGTTGACCAGCCACGGGAGGTTGGCTGTGGGAGCACACTGACCACCAGAGGGCAGCTCCTGCATTGAGTGTCTGCCCCCTGGTGGTCAGTGCGCGTCATAGCGACTGGTCAACCCGTCGTTCCAGTAGTTCAGTCATAACAGTCTATAACGGTTGCCTGGGCTTTTATATATATACTAGAGGCCCGGTGCACAAAAATTTGTGCACTGGGAGGGGGGAGGGGGGACCCCAGCCTGGCCTGTGCCCTCTCGCAGTCTGGGACTCCTCGGAAGATAACGACCTGCTGGCTTAGGCCTGCTCCCAGGTGGCAGAGGGCAGGCCCAATCCGTAGGTGCAACCCCTGGTCGGGCTCAGAGCAGGGCCAATTGGGGAGTTGGGGCGCTGCCCCCTGTCATGCACAGAGCAGGGCGGATCGGGAGGTTGCAATGCCACCCCCAGTCACGCACAGGGTAGGGCCGATTGGGGGGTTGGGGCACCGCCCCCTGTCACACACAGAGCAGGGCCGATCAGGGGGTTGAGGAGCTCCCCCCTGTCACGCACAGAGCAGGGCCAATCGGGGGGTTGGGGCGCTGCCCCCTGTCACTCACAGAGCAGGGCTGATCAGGGGGTTGGGGCGCTGCCCCCTGTCACTCACAGAGCAGGGCCCATCAGGGGGGTTGGGGCTCCGTACCCTGTCACACACAGAGCAGGGTCGATCAGGGGGTTGGGGAGCTCCCCCCTGTCACACACAGAGCAGGGCCGATCAGGGGGTTGAGGAGCTCCCCCCTGTCACTCACAGAGTAGGGCCGATAGGGGAGCTGGGGCACCGCCCCCTGTCACACACAGAGCAGGGCGGATCAGGGGGTTGGGGCACTGCACCCTGTCACACTCAGGGCAGGGCCAATGGGGGGGTTATGGCTCTACCCTGTCACAGAGAGAGCAAGGGCCGTGGAGGGGGGTTGGGGCGCCACCCTCTATCACCCACAGAGCAGGGCCGATCAGGGGGTTGGGGCACCGCCACTGTCACACTCAGGGCAGGACCGATGGAGAGGTTATGGCTCTACCCTGTCACACACAGAGCAGGGCCGATCAGAGGGTTGGTGCGCCGCACCCTGTCAAACACAGAGCCGCAGGGCGATCAGGGGATTGGGGAGCTTCCCCCTATCAGGCACAGAGCAGGGCTGATCAGGGGGTTTGAATGCTGCCCCGTCACGCTGATCCCGGTGCCGGGAGCCTCGCTGCTCCGCTGATCCCGGTGCCGGGAGGCATATTATCCTTTTACTATATAGGATAGAGGCCTGGTGCATGGGTAGGGGCTGGCTGGTTTGCCCTGAAGGGTGTCCTGGATCAGGGTGGGGGTTCCCACTGGGGTGCCTGGCCAGTCTGGGTGAGGGGCTGAGGGCTGTTTTCTGGAAGCGGGTGACTGAAGCTCCCAACCGCTCCTTTTTTTCTTTTTCTTTTTTTTTTATTCTGGGCCAGCTTTAGCTCTGAGGCCTCGCTGGTGAAAACATCGATACAATGTTGTGGTCCGGCTGGCTGAAGCCTGGCTGACTGAAAGCCGGTTTCTGGGGTTTTGTTTAGCTTCTTATTTGCAACATAGTACATAGTTGCTTAGAGTTGCAGCTGAGAGGCCGGCAAGTGAGGCGGGGAACGTTGGAGTTCGCCGTCACTGGAGCAAGCAAGCCTCCCTGTTCGCTTCAGTGCATGGCAGCCGGCCGCCATATTGGCTGACAGTTAATTTGCATAAGGATATGCTGATTAGCCAATGGGAAGGGTAGCGGTCGTACGCTAATTACCATGTTTCTCTTTTATTAGTGTAGATATATAGATGTTTTGCAAATATTTTCTTTTGGTTAGTGATTTATTTTCTAATGATGTCTTGATGAATAGAAGTTGATTTTCATTTTGATGATGGCTAATTTATTTTTTTTTAAATGCTATTGCTTCTGTACCCTAAGACACTTTTGTATAGTCTCAGGTCATAATATTCTCTAATTACTTCATAGTTTAAGCTCTTGTGGTTAATTTTATGATCCAACTAAGAATTTTCTATAGAATGAGGTATATTCATCTGTTTATAGATATATCCAGATATCCCATCAGCCGTTGTTGAAAAGATTTTCCTTTATGCCTTGAACTGCTTTGGTACCTCTTTTGCAAATCAGTTGAGTAAATAGAAGTTAGCTGTCATTCATATCACCTTTTCACTGCATATAATGTCACTTTAGCCTGGCTGCCTTAAGATTTGTGTTTTCATTCCTTTAACCGTGATGCAACTTTGTGTGATTTTCTTTTTAATGATCCTTCTTGGAGTTTGCTGAGCTTTTTGGATATCTAAGTTTGCATGTTTCATGAAATTTGAGGAAATTTTGGTTATTTATCAGATATTTTTCAGTCTCATGATCTCTCCTCTCCAGTTGTACATAAGTATGTATCACTTGATGTACTACGAATCTCTGAAGGTCTGTTTATTATTTTGAAATCTTTCTCTTCCTTAGATTCAGTAAGATGTTTTGATTTTTTTTTCCGTTTAGTGACCTTTTTTCTGCTTTATCTGATTTTCTGTTAAGATAACTCAATGTATTTTATTCATTTCAGATATACTTTTATTTTCTAGAATTTCCATTTAGTGTTGTTTTTTCCCCATAGTTTCCATTGTCCAGAATAGCAGACATACAGTAAAAATTATAATTCAGTGTAAACTGTGTCCTATATCTAAGTATAATACATTTGCACTTTTATATATCATTGAAAACTTATTTATTCAGAGCATCTGTTAAAGTGATATTGTGTAATAACAACAGGTTGTCTGTAGCAGTGAATTCAGAAAACATTCTGATCATGTTTTGGGATTCACTATAGTATAGTGAATCATAAATAGATGTGTGGTGTGTGAAAAATGCAGTTTTAGTATGTAATGCCTGATCTTAATAAGGAGTTTTTACTTATTTTTTTTTTTCATAGTAGGGAAGACTACCATATCATTCTTATTAATCTAACTTTCTTTTTCTTTCAGCAAAACTGTACAATCTAAAGTGGACTGCATTTTGGTAAGTAAAATAACTAATCTTGAGATTCTATTTTGTAATAAGGCTTTTAATTTAAAATATATTGTTCCTGAGTCAATATTTATTTTAAATCTAACCCAATTTTAGTGAATACAGCTTGACATTTTAATTACAGCCTATGTGTCTATAAGCTATCTACTTCCCTATATTTCATCAATAATTAAATCACAATCTGAGGTAATTGTATACTTTTGAAACATACTAAAGATCATGTAAACATTTAATAAAGTGGATGTTTATTTTTCTGTTCTAATAATTCTAAAGAATTTGTTTAAAGATAAGATTTAACATGTTTGATAGGTTAGTTTTGTTGTGATAGCATATTTTGTCATATTTCGGTTGCTAGATTTTGGGAATTAATCCCACAATAATAGTTTAAATTTAGGTTGTAGTTACAGAGCTCTAACAATTTGTTTAAATGAAAGCTTTTTAAAAATGTTTCATGGGACCCTGGCTAGTGGCTTGGTTGGTTGGAGCATTATCCCACACACCAAAAGGTGGTGGGTTCGATTCCTGGTCAGGGCACATACCTAAGTTGCAGATTTGATCTTTAGTCGGGGCACATCTGATAGACAACTTATAGATGTTCCTCTCTTACATCGACGATGTTTCTCTCTCTCTCAAAATCAGTAAAACATATCCTCAGGTGAGGATTAAATAAAATAAAATGCTTCATGGGTTAGTTTTTTGTACTTGATATTTTATGATATTACTAGAGGCCCGGTGCACGAAATCGTGCATGGGGGGGGGGGGTCTCCTCAGCCCAACCTGCACCCTCTCCAATCCAGGACCCCTTGGGGGATGTCCGACTGCTGGTTTAGGCCCGATCCTCACAGTTTAGGCCTGATCCCAAGTATCGGGCCTAAACTGGCAGTTGGACATCCCTCTCACAATCCAGGACCAACAGCTCCTAACTGCTCACCTGCCTGCCTGATCACCCATAACTGCCCCCCCCCGTCGGCCTGGTTGCCCCCAACTGACCTCCCCACCAACCTGGTCACCCCAACTGCCCCCCCCCCCCGACCTGGTTGTCCCTAACTGCCCCCCTCCCCCCGCCAGCATGGTCGCCCCTTACTGTGCCCCCTGCCAGCCTGGTCGCCCCCAACTGCCCCCACACTGCTGGCTTAATCGCTCCTCACTGCCTCCCACCCCCCCCACCCCCCCCCCCCCCCCCCGCTGGCCTGTTCACCCCTAACTGCCCCTCCCTCCCCCCGCCGGCTTGGTTGCCCCTCATGGCCCCCCCTGCCGGCCTGGTCGCCTACGTGGCCTGTTTGGTTGTCCGTTCGGATGTGACGGCCCCTGGCTCTTTATATATATATAGATTAGGTTACTAGAGGCCTGGTACACAAAATACATGCACTCGGGGGAGGGAGGTCCTTCAGCCTGGCCTGTGCCCTCTCGCAGTTCTGGAGCCTTCAGGGGATGTCTGAATGATGGCTTAGTCATCCCGAGGGGAGCGGGCCTAAGCCAGTAGTCAGACATCCTTAGCATTGCCACGGAGGCGGTAGAGACTCCCGCCACTGCCGCTGCGCTTGCCAGCTGTGAGCCCGGCTTCTGGCTGAATGACGCTCCTCCCATGGAAGTGCACTGACCACCGGGGGCAGCTCCTGTGTTGAGCGTCTGCCCCCTGGTGGTCAGTGCACATCACAGCAACCGGTCATTCTGCCATTCAGTCTATTTTCATATTAGCCTTTTATTATATAAGGTTAGGTTCTAGGTAGGTGAATGATTAGTAAGTTCAGAGGGAAAGATGTAGCTTGATCACCTCTGTGCTTTTTAGCGTAATAGTTGAGAAAGTGAACTTTATGGGCATGTTTTCCCCTTTCACTTACTCGTTTTTATATTTATTTATTTATTTATTTATTTATTTTTGCCTCACGATAACCCTTTGAAGTAGGTAATCTTGTTACCTCCCTTTTACAAATGATGAAACTGGTGCTTTTGCATTTACTTTAAAAATTATTGTTGAATACCACCTCTTGGCTGATGCTAGATATAAGTGATACAAAATAAGATACTCCCTTGCTCTCAAGAAATTCAGTCTGTGCCGGGAGCCAGTCCATCCTTGCTGCTTGACACAGTCACTGCAGGGAAGAAACATCTGCACAGCATATGTTTCAAGGGACCTGGCGTATATGGCATATTGTTCTTAATATGTTTGCTCTCCTTAGTGCCATGTGTTTTAACCAAGGTCACCTCTCTGAGAAAGGTTGTTTCCTCAGGTGGGGATTTTTCCCTGAGGTTAGGGAGGGGATACAACCCCTTAATTAAGTGCCAGGCGGGTAGTTAAGCTACATAATCTTTACTCCCGGGAATGGAGATGAGAAACTCCCTAACCTTTGTAATAGAAATTGACAGGATTAAAATCGGCTGGTATAAATACGGATGTAACAAGACAATAAACATCAGATCCTCATCAGATCCTCATCAGATCCTAACCAGATCCTAACCAGAACCTAGCCAGAGAACATGGCAAAAGATCCTGGACAGAACCTGGCTACAGAACTTCACTGGAGAACCTAGACAAAACATGGCAAAAGAACCTGGATAGAACCTGGCTAAAGAACCTGGTGACTGAACCTGGCTGGAGAACCTGGAGAACCTGGCTGGAGAACCTAGCGAGAGAACATGGCACCAGAACTTGGTTGGAGATCCTGACCAGAACTTGGTTGGAGTTCCTAACCAGAACTTCGCTGGAGATCCTGGAGGGAGAACCTCGCTATGCTGATCAACTGAATGCAGCCTCCGTGTCCTTTATTCTTCTCCGACTCTGTCCACACCTTTGGGGACCCCTGGACCCGCTGGGATTGGACCTCAGCAAGTCTGACCCTGGCCGGGCTGCTTAGTTGGTTGGAGTGTTGACCTGTGCACCAAAAGGTTGTGGTTCGATTTTCCGTCAGGGCACATACCTAAGTTGCAGGTTCTGTTCCTGGTCAGGGTGCATATGGAAGGCAACCAATCAATGTTTCTGTATCACATCAGTGTTTCTCTCTCCCTCCCCCTTCCCCTTTCTGTCTCTCTAAAGTCAATAAAAGCATATCCTCCAATGAGGATAAAAAAAAGAAAAGAAATTCAGTCTGTCAAAATATATTCAAGAGTGCTATTAAGACTTTTGAAGGTGGTGACTGGGATATTGATTGAGATCAGAGTGAATTTATAGGTAAATTCAGGGACTGTTGACATTTTAATGACAAGTCTTCTAATCCATGAATGTTGTATTAGTTGGTTCTTCTATAATTTCAGCAGTGACTCGTAATTTTCTGTATATAGGTTTTGTATATATTTTACTTAAATTATTTTGCTTAAAATAAGTATTTCAAGATGTTGGATGCTGTCAGGAATGGCACTTAAAAATGTTTTGTTATCCAGTGTTTTATTGCTAATATTTACATTGACCTAGTAGTCTGTAAAGTTATTAAGTTCACATATTAGATCTAGTAGCTTATATGGAAAGTCCTTTGAATTTTCTACCTACTTAATCATATTGCACATGAAAATCATTCCAACCTAAATGTCTTTTTATTTTTCTCACCTTGTTGTACTGCTAGGACCTCCAGGACAATGTTGAATAGAAATGGTGAGAGTGGATTTCCTTCCCTGTTGTTAATCTTAGGGGGAAACCATTCTTTCATTCACCTTACAGTATGACATTAGCATCATCTTTTTCGTGGATGCTCTTTTCAAGTTGCGCATGTTTCCCTCTATTCCTTTTTTGCTGAGGGAAGTTTATCATAAATACTTGTTGATTTTATCAAATTATTTTTCTGCACTTATCAAAATAATCACATGGTACTACTCTTATATGTTATTAATGTGGTAAACTACACTGATTTTTTAAAAGTAAACCATCCTTACATTCCTGTGATAAACATACGTTGCATTATACATTTATATATTGCTACATTGGATTTGCTTTTTTTTAAAGACTCGTCTGTGTTAATTAGGGCTTTTGATTTGCTGTTTTCTTATAATGTCTTTTTCTGTTTTTGGATATCTGGGTTATGCTGGAGTTATGTAATGAATTTGGAAGTGATTTTCTATTTTCTGAAGGAATTATTTAAAATTAATTATATTTCTTCTTTAACTGATAGATTTCACTAGTGAAACCACCTGTGAGAAAGAATTTATAAGGCTATTAACTCTTCTATTTTTAATGCAGTTTTGATATTTGTGTCTTTCAAGGAATTTGTTGATTTTTGCAGTATTATTAAATTTGGTGGTGTAACATTGATAATATTACCTTATTGCCCTTTACTAGCTGTAGGATCTGTACCAGTTATCTCTTATTCCTGATAATGGCCATTTGTATTTCCGTTTTTTTTTTTTTTTTGCTTGATCAGTTTAGCTCTAGGTTTAATAATTTTATTGATCTTCCCTTATAAATCAAGTTTTGGCTTCACTGATTTTTCTCTCTTGTTTTTGTCAGTTTTCCATTTTGTTTCTTTCCTAGTATGTATTGTTTCTTTTCTTCTACTTACTCCTATTTTAACTCCCAAGTTTTCTAATAAGAAAACTTCTAACTTTTTTCTTTTCTATTAAAGCATTTAAAGCTATAAATTTAATGCTCTGAGCACTGGTTTAGCTTCTTCCCATACATTTTATGTTGTGCTTTCATTATTTAATTAAATTTGTTTGCTATTTTCCATTTTGATTTATTCTTGTACCCATAGAATACTTAGATGTATGTTGGTCAATTTCTAAATGTGTATCTATTGAAACTTGTTTATGGTATATCTTAGTGTTTATTTCATACCTACATGAAAAGAATGTGCATTTTACTGTTTTTGAATGAAATGTTCTTTACATATCAGTTAGGTCCAGTTATTGTTTTTAAAGACGGTATTTATCCTGATTTTCTTTGTTCTTGTTATTTCTATTACTGAGAGGGATGCTAAAATCTCTCATTTGTTATTGTGAATTCTTTTTTCTCTCTGATCCTGTTAGGTTTTGCTTCAGGTATTGAAGCTGTTATTAGAAGCATAATTATTAAGGTTTGTTATGTTTGATTTATTATTTGATTATTTTATTATGGTATTTTCATTTTTATCTCTGGTAATATTCTGTGCAGTGCTTATTTGCATGGTATATCTTTTACCATCCTTTTACTTTTAAACAATCTGGGTCTTTACAATTAAAGTGTTCTGTTGTTACATCATATAATTGTGTCTTTCTTATTTAGTCTGACAAGCTTTGTGCTGTGATTACCTGTATGGTTGATATATGTATATAATTTTGATGTTGATTTTCTTGCTGTGCAAAAGGTCTTTAATTTCCCTTTATTTACAAAAAGTATTTTCCACTAAAACTATTTCAAACTTCTTTACAGCTTCTAAATCCACCTCTTCTTCCATTGTCAGCAGATAATCTTACCTTCCACTTCTCTGAGAAAAGTAGGTATTCCACAAAATCAACACTGTTTCTTATTCCCAATTCGATAGTTGCTTATTTCTTTACCTGTTGTCTTCCTTCCCTTTTTTCCCAACAGAAGAAATGTTTTTCTGCCTGTCTTACAGTTAATCTCTTTCTGTCTAGGCGCTAGATTTTGTCTCTTCAAGAATGCACTTCATTTATTTTCTTTCTCTTGTTTTTTTTTATTCTCTCATTTTCTACTTGCCTTTTCTTCTTAATAGTTAAATGTTTAATATTTTCCCCATCTATAATAAAAACATTTCCTGCAGCCCTTCTAGCTAGCACCCTGAATTGTTTCTTTCTTTTGAAAAAGAAAGTCAAAGTTAGTTAAAAATGTTGATTAAATTCAGATTCATGCTTCACTTTCCATTCAGTCTTCAACACCAGTAACAAGTCTTCTAATAACTACCCCTTTGAAACTGTGTTTATCAAAGATACCATAGCCTCTTATTGCTAAACGTAATAGATGACCTCCGTCCCTAACTGACAATCATCTTTCAGTTAGCTCTCATGATCATCCCCTTACCCCCCTGGTTCAAATACATTCTAATTGTTTTAATTCCTTAGCTGCCACATTGTCCTGGTTTTCCGATTACATCTTAGGCTGTTCATTTCCACTTTTCCTTTAAGGCCCCCGCTCCTCTATTTAGGTTCTCTGCATTCTATATTTACCCTTGGTGATCTTACCTACTTTGATGGTTTCAGTTAATCTCAATATACTGATGATTCCTAATTATACATCCCCAACTTAAGCTCTAGACCCATATATCCATATCCATCTATTTTTAAAAATTGATTTTAGAGAAAGAGAAAGAGAGAGGGAGGAAAGGGGAGGGGAGGGAGGGAAAGAAAGAAAGAAAAACATGGATCAGTTGCCTCCTACACATACCCTGACAGGATTGAATGTGGGTATGTGCCCTGTCTGGGAATCAAACCCCATGACCTTTTGGTGTACAAGATGACACTTCACCCAACTGATCCATGCTGGCCAGGACTATCCATCTATTTGTTATTTGACTAATTTTACCAGGATGCCTCATAAGTACTTGAAACTCAACTTTTTAAAAGCCGGTCTCATTGTATCATACTCCAAATTCTGAACCTATCTTTGTTAGTTTCCTATTGCTGCTATATCAAAACACCATAAACTTAATGGCTTAAAACAATTCAAATTTATTATCTTTTAGTTCTGTAGGTCAGCAGTCTGACACAGGTCTCACTAGGATAAAATGAAGGTATCAGCAGGGCTATGTTCTTTTTGTAGGCTCCAGGAGAAAATCTGTTTCCTTGCCTTTTGTAGCTTTTAGTAGCTGCAGCTTCAAAGCCAGCAGTTGGCTTCTGGAGTCTACATTGCATCACTCTGAAATCTCCCCTCAACCTCCCTCTTATCAGGACACTGATGATTATGGTGGGCTACTGGATAATTCAGGATAATCTTCCATCTCAAGGTCCTTAATTTACATCTACAAAGTCTCTTTGTCATGTAAAATAACAGATTCACAGCTTCTGGGGATTAGAGGATTAGGATGTGAACTTCTTGGGAGAGCCCTTATTCTTTACCATACTATATTATGGTACTCACTCATCTAACCTAAAAACCTAGTGCTTGTTTTTCACTTCATCCTCTTCCTCAGCCTACCTCACATTTAGTCATTCACCAAGTCCTATCAATTCTGCCTCCTTAATTGCTCCATCTCTGTCCATCCCTACTGCCACTGCACTAATTCAGCTCACCGCACTTGTTGGAATTATTACTACAGCTGTTTTTCTGCTTCTAGTTTCTCCACTTTCACTTCATTCTTCACAGTAAAATCACAGTTATTTGTATAAAATGTGAATCTGTTTATCTTATACCCTTGCTTAAGACCTTTTACTGGCTCCCCATTGTTCTGTCTTAAGGCACTGAAGACCCTTCATCCTGAGGCCTTACTTGTATAACATCATCTTTCTCCACTCCCTCCGTGGGCTATCAGCAAGCTGTTATAGAGAACCGTTGTAGAGTTAGAGAAGAGACTGTATACGCTTAGTCTAGAACAAAATTGTCAATTAGAACATTCTGTGGTAGTAGAAATGTTCTCTATGTGCATTATTCAATATTGTAGCCACTAATCAGATGTAGCAATTGAGCTCTTTAAATGTGGCTAGCATGAGGAACTGAACTTTTATTTAATTTTAATTCATTTGAAGTTAAATACCCACATGTGGGTTGTGGCGACCATTTTGGATAGTGCTGATCTAGAACAGTGGTTCTCAACTGGAGGCAGTTTTGCCTCTCAGGGGACATTTGTCACTATCTAGAGACATTTTTGGTTTTCACTATTAGCGTCAAGTGGGTAGAAGATAAGGGTGCTGTTTAAACATCCTATAAAACACAGGACATCACCCCATAACAGACTTAACCCAAAATTCTCAGTGGTGGTGAAGTTGAAAACTCTGGTCTAGTGGTCTAGACTCGCCTACCCCCACTCCTTTTTTTTTGGCTATACCTAGTTATATTTTAATATTTTAAGATTCATCTTAGCCCTAACCGGTTTGGCTCAGTAGATAGAGCTTTGGCCTGCAGACCAAAGGGTTCCAGATTCAATTTCCTGGTCAAGGACATGTACCTAGGTTCCGGGCTCCTCCCGGCCCAGGCCCTGGTTAGGGGTGTGCAAGAGGCAACCGATTGATGTGATGTGTTTCTCTGTGTTTCTCCCTCTCTCTTCCACTCTCTCTTAACCCCTAGAGTGCAGGGGAACGGATCGCACTCCTCCTGTCTTTCGCCAAAAGTGCCGGGAGCGCTATTGCGCTCCTCCTGCAGTGTCACTATTAGATGCTAGTAGTTCACTCTTTATTGACAGATGGTACCTAAGTGCAGATTACTTATGATGCCGAATGTTTGTAGTTCTAAAATAGACCACTAGCATTTATCTGTCTAATTTTTTACAGGTACTACGATTTTATGAAGTTTACTCAGATTTTGTAGCCCTAAAGCTTCGAAATGGCATGCAGTTCTAAGTCTGCTTTTATTAGTGATGATGATATTGCTAAATATGTCAATTCTTGCTGTGAAGATGACGATTTTGTGGAAGATATTGGAGAAGGGTGTCCCTCTATTTTAACGTTATATGTTTTGTTCAAATTTTTTTCTACTAGTATTTTATAATACAATCAGCAAACAATATATGTCAAAGGTGAAAACAAGTGCAGTAAAGGTTTCCTTAAGTTTTTGAATATGTAACTTCATTTACTTGCGATTCATAATTTTTTTCCTAAACTGCTGTAAAATCAGCAAAAATGCCTTGGCAATTTTAGCATAGTTCATAGGATGTTGGTTGGCACTCAAAGGGTTAAAAATCAATGGAAAAATATCTTTGGGTGAGGATTGGGGGGGGGAAAAAAGATTCATCTTAGATATCATCCTCTCTGGAAAACTCTGTGATTTCTCAGGTCTGAATTTGATACATCTTCTGTCCCATAATATCCTGTGCTTACCTTTCTTTTGTGTTATGTAGTCACTTCTATGATAATTATAATTTCGTTTTTATTTGTTCTTGGCTTCTTATGTGTAGGAACCTATTTATTGGATTATGCCAGAGGCACATGAGGATGATCAATAAATATTTGTTAAGTGTATGAATGAGTATAAACGAATGAATCAACTATTAAACATATTGCAGTTTAAAATATTAAAAAGTGTTGCCACCTTCAGTTTAGGCCTTGTAGAAACCATACATTTGCTAACATATTGGGATTTATTTTTTGGAATTCACAGTTTGACAGAAAGAATGTAACTTGTCACATCCTCTAGAGCAGTGGTTCTCAACCTTGGCTGCACATTAGAATCACCTGGGAATCTTTTTAAAATCCTGATTTCTGGGCCTCATCTTCCGGAAATTCTGTTTCTTTGTTATGGGGTGAGGCCACAACATTAGTAACAAAGAAACAGAATTTCTAGAGGATGAGGCTCAGAAATCAGGATTTTAAAAAGATTCCCAGGTGATTCTAATGTGCAGCCAAGGTTGAGAACCACTGCTTTAAAGAGAAAGACCTGTTTTTTCCCCTAGCATCCTTCCCTTTTTCTCAGCTTAAGAATGCCACTTCCTTTCCCTATTAAGAGATAACCATCCTAAATCACCCACTCTCATGCCAAGTACAGATGGAGAACTAAAACTTTATTGTATAGATTCAGGGAGGATTTAAGCAAGTGAAGTGGAACATACAGCCCAGAAACTAAGGGAAGCTGATCAGCAGTTTAGCAGAATGGCTCAGAGCTAAGGCTGTGGGATGAAAGAGACCTGAGTTTGAATCTTTGCCCCTGCCATTATTGCTGTGGTTGATTCTGGACAGTTTTAACCAAATTTCTGTAAATAAATAAATAAATAGATAAAGGAGGTAATAGTGCAGTGATGGCGAACCTTTTGAGCTCGGCATGTCAGCATTTTGAAAAACCCTAACTCTGGTGCCATGTCACATACAGAAATTTTTTGATATTTGCAACCATAGTAAAACAAAGATTTATATTTTTGATATTTATTTTATATATTTAAATGCCATTTAACAAAGAAAAATCAACCAAAAAAATGAGTTTGTGTCATAGGTTCGCCATCACTGTAATAGTGCCTAACCTACTGAGTTGTTGTGAATACTTATTAAATGAAATAACTAGTGTAAATACAGTGCCTGGTACATAGTAAGTATACAGGGCAGCTTCATTTGAGGGCATTGTATGTATGTGTGATTGGATAAGTGTGAATCTAATGGACTTAATTGCTATAAATTTATGTTTCTAGAAGTTTAACTTTAGTTAAGGGTCACATTTTATATTCATCACAGAACTTACCACTTAAAAATGAATGTTCACTATATGGAACCACTGAGAGTATTGAATCCCTCAAACATAGGAAGTAGAAGATAGAGAAGGGAATCACTTGGCTAAAACCATCCAGGAAGCCAGAAGGTGCATATTGTAGAACAGATACCTGTATCAACACTCCATACTCCCTCCCCCTCCTTCTTTTCAATTTGGCTCAAAAACCTTTTCAGAAAGCTTTTTTTATCTACTAGGAATGCATTCAGCTGCAGATAAAAGAAAACTTCAGCTATTGGTTGTTTAAAGAAGTAAGAGTTCATGTCATCCAATAAGTCCAAAGTTAGGCATTCAGGAAGTGGTGTAATAACTAAGCGTTGCCACCAAGAGTCCTGTGCTCTTTCTTTTTTGCTATGTCACTTCTGTCCTGTTACATCATTGATAGCTGCTGCACTTCCCCTCCTTTTGTCCAAGGAAGAAGGAAGAAGGGCAAAGGGCTTTCTTCTAGGGAAGCTCTGTCAATATTTTCAGGATACCTGCTTTTATTTTGAAAACCCACTTCAGGAATTCAGAGTAATAACCTCTAGAGTAGTGATTTTCAACTGGTGTCCTCCAAGAATTTTTAAAAACTGCAATACCTGACTATTTAGTCAGCAGCACTGGATCTCTTTCCCCTTAGAACAGTGGTTCTCAACCTTCCTAATGCCGCGACCCTTTAATACAGTTCCTCATGTTGTGGTGACCCCCAACCATAAAATTATTTTCATTGCTACTTCATAACTGTAATTTTGCTACTGTAAACAATATGTAATTATATATGTGTTTTCCGATGGTCTTAGGTGACCCCTGTGAAAGGGTCATTCGACCCCCAAAGGGGTCACGACCCACAGGTTGAGAACCCCTGCCTTAGAATGTCAAATTTAAAAAATGACAACAGCCAAAACAATAGCCAACCAGTGTGAATGAAACAAACGTATACCTTTTTTTTTTTTTGGTCAGATCAGCAAAAAAATATGTGTGTGCTGCATATTTTTTTGTATGTGTGTGCTGCAGAATTTTAGTAATTAGTTTATGTGTGCCATTGGATGAAAATGGTTGAAAATCACTCTTCTAGAGTAATGTCACTTGGGCACCCCTAGCTGCAAGAGAAACTAGGACATAGAGTATTTTGTTTTCTACCCTATGTATCAGAGCAAGATACAGAAGGAGCTGGTTAACAATATGCATGAGTCCAACCTATATGCTATACCTGCTTTCATGCCCCTGCTTTTATGCACCCCCCTAAAAAGTTCTGTACCCCTATTAAAGTTTTTGCCATATAGTATGCTAATCACCAGATTCATTTTTCTTCTCCAAATATCTTTTGGAAGTAAGAACAGTGTTTTATGGCTTTGTATCTCCAGTGCTTTGCACAGTGTCTGGTATATGGAAGACACTCAGTAAATAATTGAATGATTATTCACAAATAGTAATTATAAAAAAGAATGTATAATATGCACATAATATCCTCTAAACAAAGTTTCTTTGCATTCTTTGTTGTGATTATTATTAGCATTTATTGAGTATTTATTACCATGTACCAGACATTACATATTTCACCATTTAGTTCTCATAATTTGCCTATGAGGTTAATCTGTTATCATCTTCATTTTACAGATGAAGAAACAGGCTCAGACATGTTAAGTAACTTACCCAAGGTCATAAAACTTGCTAATTGGTAGGATTAGGCTTTTAATCCAGACCCCAGAGCCCAGGCTTTTAAAAACTATGGTATACTATGTTGTTTTTTTAAATGTCTGAAATATGAGCTTACCTGTGAATTTTTTAAATTTTACTTTATTTAATAATCAAGAAAATGTTTCTGAAATTAATTTTCCACCTTTAAAATTGATCTGAAATTAAAAAAATTAAAAGTTGGCTTTAGCTGAATTTGAATATCAGTAATTGTAAATGCAGACTGTTTTTTGCAAGCAGGTTGTTTGAATGCCATTTTTAAAACTTACAGTATGCTCAGTAAAAATAGCTCAGTAGTTTTAGTTATTCAAATTATTACAGTTGTGAAGACTGTGGTACTATGCAATATGCTAAAAGTGAAAATATAAAATTGTACCTATGGTTTTTTTAAATACACATTTTTATTGATTTTCAAAAATAAGGGAGAGGGAGAGAGAGATAGAAACATCAATGATGAGAGAGAATCATTAAATTAGTGCCTCCTGCATGTCCCCTACTGGGGATGGAGCCGGCAACCCAGGCATGTGCCCTTGACTAGAATCTAACCTGGGACCCTCTGAGCCAGACCAGCTAGGGCTATGGTATTTTTAAAGTCTAGCACTTTGCCTGCTTATCATTAAAGACAAGTGAAAATATTTGTAGCATAATTGTAAATAAAAAATTTTTATTGTTAATGTTTTGATGCTTTTGCAATAAAACAGTTGATTTTAGTTAATTTTAATAATAACCAACATGTCTTAAATTTCTTGAGTTGTAACAATTTTAGATATATAATATCATTCTACATTTATAAAGCTGATCCAATTATATTTCTCATAACCAATGTATTAGTCAAGGTAAAACCTTACACTTGACATGTTCAACATTAGAGGATTAACTAGACCCTAGCAGAGTTTGAAAGCTGCTCAATTCATATTAACTGTCTTTATATCTTAGTTCAGTTAAATTGGTCTTACTTGATAGCCATAGCAAGGCCTAAAAGTGAGAGAAATAATACTGAACATTTGGTGTAGAAAACGTTTGGTGAGAGTCAACCACAGGAGGATGGGAAATAATAGTTCATGTTTCCCAAAATGTGGTTGTTGGAAGAGTAATTCCATAGGATGTTAATGTTATGCAAAAAAAGATTTCAGAAGTCAAATATGTTTTATGAACTCTGGAACAAAAGCTATTACTGATATGCTGCTGTATATCATGAATCTTAGAAAGTATTCAGTGTGTTCCAAACTTTTCCCCCTCTTATATCTGGTGATCTAGGGCCTACTGTTTGTGAAGTGATGGGGAAAATCCGTAGGGCAAGTTTCTAGAACAGAGAAATTATTTCTCACATGTTACCATTCAGAGCTATCAGGTGAACTTTCTGTTTCTATTACTGTGTTTTAGGTTTGTATACCACCAGGAAACAATCTTCCCACCAGTTTGGATATCCAGATCCCGTAAATTGATTAGTTTTGCTTTGGGGTTATTAGAAGTAATAATAGTTAAAAGGAGTAGGGCAAAGGGAAATGGCCATGTATTTTGATTTCCGTTAGGAATGGCTAATGCAAACAGTAAATAAGTTTCTACTTGTCGGGAAATCAGTTGAAAGCAAGAAGAAAAATATTCCTGTTTGATGAACTAGTCCCGTGGTCGGCAAACTGCGGCTCTCGAGCCACATGCGGCTCTTTGGCCCCTTGAGTGTGGCTCTTCCTAAGCCTTAGGAGTACCCTAATTAAGTTAATAACAGTGTACCTACCTATATAGTTTAAGTTTAAAAAATTTGGCTCTCAAAAGAAATTTCAATCGTTGTACTGTTGGTATTTGGCTCTGTTGACTAATGAGTTTGCCGACCACTGGACTAGTCCATTCAGCAGCAATCCTTGTAAGATTATAAAAGTAAGAGTAGACAATCTTTGTTTACTTTTTCTCCCCATTAGCTGGAGAAATAAAAGGCTTAAATCCAGGAATAGGGGAGGCTGCGTATTTTAAATCCATTAAGTTCATATTTTAAACTTCCCAGGAAAAGTGTATTCTGCCTATTTTTAGAGCTCCGTAAGTGACCAATGTTCTAAGAGAGGACTCTTACATATTGCCAGCTACTTCTAGGTTTTAAAAAATGCAGTATTGGCCCTTTTTGGCGACTGAGCATAGCCTAATAAAACTATTGCTTTGCAGAGAAAGCTGTATTTTGCACCTGGAAAGTCAAGTAAACTCACCTGGGCAAAAATTGAAATTGTCCACTGAGTTTCTTGTCACAGCTGAGTGTATGGGCTTCCTGGCTTGTCAGCTCTGCTGGGATAGAGTTTATTCGCGAGAGTTGACCAAAGGAGGACTTTCTAGGATTATCATTAAGAGAGGGAAGTTAAAAGTGATGTGAGATTGCCAGAATGCCAGTTCCTTTTGGAGGTCTAAAGAAACTTGAAACTAGGTGACAGAGGCCATCATTCAGATGATTCAGTAGTGAGATAGGTTCCCTCCAAGGGAAAACTCTCAATAGGGTCCTCTTGCAAAGGAATACAGTAGGAAACTCGAAAGGTTGAAATTGTGTTGAATCTGTAGTCAGTGTATCTGGTAGGTCCTGAATACTGATTTAGGTAATCTTTAGGGCCTATGCTTTCTACCTCCTACCCCCACTGGAATAGTTTGTCCTCCCTAAGGAGGCAAACAAAAATTAACAGCCTAAGCTATGTTCTATAAAAATTTTTCTTCTTTAGAGGCCACCCAAGCCTGTTACTAGATAAACCTTAAGAACCAACTTTCTGGGCACACAAGTTGTCCATTACAAATGTAAAGGCTGAAAAGGAAATCACAACAGAGGTACTAACTACCCCCTCTGAAAAATCCTATTAAGCATAGTAATAAGCTAGTAGAAACAGGTAAGGGGAAAGCAGGGCAAGCAGTCTGTCTGTAGAAAGTCTATTCCTTTATCTTGGATATCTATGTGGAAGTTCATATCAGGAGTGCTGCAATAATGAATATTCCCTGGGTATAACCTTTCTAGTATCATTTCATCTCGGTTTGTGGCATCTTATTCATATGGCTTGCTCTGAATCTTATAAGTATATTTCAGAGATCCTGGATCCTAAAACATATGGTTGCTCAGATATGGACTGAATGACAATATCAAGCAGGCTTGGTCCAGCTAATCAAGTAGCCTACTGCTTACGGCCCTGGAATAACTCATTCCTTGACCCTGTAAACCAGAGGAGCTATACTGGAGACCACAGATGAGATTTAAAATTTCAAATTGGTTGCCATATTTCAATATTAAAATTTCAAAATTTGAGAGTTCACAGAAAAAATTAGGTGTCTGGTTTCTCTTGAAAACCTAGGACACAGAGTTCTTATGTCTACATGACCACAGTAGAAGTTATTCCTTTAACACATGATATATACTATCCAATCTTCTCAGTCCCTGACATGTGTTTAGCTCCTCAACATAGATATTTTTATTACCTATAGTCTACTTTAGTCATTTGCATTATCTGCCTGGCCGTTGAGTTTGTGACCTCTGTGTTCGATTGTTTTGGGGTAAAGTTCTTCTGAGAGCTACAGGGTTGGGGAGCTATCACAGTATTCATAAGGACAGAGAGTGAGAAGAAAGCTTCTGTTTTTGTCTCTTTGTTAGGTGGCTTCTCTTTACTGTCAGTTCTTGCCCTGCTGGCTGTTACAACAGCCAGTCAATAGGAAGCCAAAGTAGAAGAAAGAATAGCAACTCTTTTGAGTCTTTCACGGTGCAAAACATTTTTATCTTTTTACTTCCATGAAACCTTTCTTGATAACTCTTGTTTAAATTATATCCCCTTCCAACACTTTTTCTTTCTTTCTCTCTTTTTTTAAATGTTTTTATTGATTTCAGAGACAGAGGAAGGAAGAGGGAGAGGGAGAGGGAGAGAGAGAGAAACATCCATGTGAAAGTGAGAGGGAAATGTCAATTGGCTGCCTCCTGCACACCCCCTACCAGGGAGTCAGCCCCAAACCCAAATGTGCCCTGACCAGGAATCAAACTGGTGACCTTTCAGTGCATGGGAGGATGCTCAACCAACTGAGCCACACTGACCAGAGCCCAACACTTTTTCTTCATAGCATTTATCATCACGTAACGTATTTTTTATGAGAACCAGACTAGTATTATTAGAATGGGACTTTCTAAGATAGATTACACACTCTCAGAAATAAATGTGAGTAACTCACTCAAGGAATAATTCTTAACAAGAGGCACCCCTCCCAGATCTTTTCTGCCCTCCCAGATCTATAATGTGTCTTTGAGCCATGTATAATGTGTATACAACTTGAAAAGACTTCCTCCCTTTCTTTCTTATGGGAGAAAGCATGCTTTCTCACCTCAGATCCTTGCTGTAATGAATGCTAAGTGATGACCAATGTCAACTTAATGACCCAGACTTAATTGAAATTAAAAATTTTGTTTGGGATGGCTAATTAAAATTTATTATGCCTTGAAAAGGACTTATTGTTGAATAGAAGACAGGGTTTATCTTGTGGTGGGGCACAGGGGTTACTGTTAGTAAAGACCTAGCTCAGAATCTCATGTCTTCCCTTCAGTTACTTGTGGAGAAAAAATGGATGACTTTCAAAAGAAAGAGGTGTAGAATTTACTTGGAGGGGATTGGACTTGACAAATGAACCAGATTTAAATAGCTGCTTTTGTTTTGTTTTGTTTTTTTGAGTGTCACAAAAAGTAATAATCTGTATAAGGCCATGCCATTTGGAGGGTATTTTAAAACTCCTTTTATAATACATTAAGCAGATGAGGTTTTTTATCTTTAGTATGGGAGGACACCACAGGGTGTGGCAAAAGTAGGTTTACGGTCGTGAGTACATGTAACAGTTTATTATTGTATTACTATTTATTAATTATTATTTTTCATACAACTGTAAACCTATCTTTGCCACACCCTGTATAGATAATATTTTTGTTTTGTTTTATTTTTTTCTCCTTGCTAATTTTTCTGTTTCATAATTATAAAAAATACTGTAACCATTGTCAGCTAGCTTTCAAATTCATTTTATTGTCTCAAAGAGGAGTAGGAAAGGATACAATGGAAATCTCTCACCATTACCTGAAAGAAACTCAATTTTCATTAATACTATATTCAGAGATTGGCATAATAAATAAGCATTTGCTCTGGTAGACAACAAATTCATTCTTACAATATTCTAGTTTTTCTATCTCTTTAATGTAAGTCATTTCAGACTTATAGGAAAGTAGACTAAGAGAGAAAGAAGGAAAGGTTTACTGGGAGCAGAGACAGGAATTAAAGAACGGACTTTTCCTCTCTGTGGCCTACACTTTTGTTGAGATTGTAGCTTTATAATTTTGAAGAATTGATTAGAAATTCAATTTTTTGGAAGCATAGTAGTAGCTGGGCTCTCTTCTTTCCATGCTGACTAGAATGATCCAACCTCCTTCTCTCTACCACCCCATCCCTATCCCCAACCACTGGTGCATAGTGTCTTCTCAGGCAGCATACAGAAATATTGATAATTACCAGAATAATCCAGAGAAATATTACATGATCAAAAAGGATGGTCACTTTTTGTAGAATTTAACTATGGACAGAGTCTTTTCCCTATTTCACAGGGACACAAATCTATGGGTATTTGAGCTCTCTGCCTGTTCAAACCATAGTACCTTGCTCTGTTAGTATTTTAGCAATATGCTCTTGTCTCAACATTTTATTTGGTCTTTAGTCATTTGGGCACTTATGTAGCCATGAAACTTGTTACCTTGTTGTTCATTATTTCAGTTTCACAGATTCAACTTCCTTTTTTATTAGTAAGCTCTGGGGAGAGGGGGGGATCAAACCATATTTTGGAACACATTCATAAAAATAACCACTGTTTAAGTACAATTAATGTCTTGGCCATGTCTTTAACTTTTTAAAAAAATACATATAATTAAATCCATTCTCAATTTTAGGTGCAGAACCTTTCCAGTATACACAGAATTTACTCAGAAATATCTTACATATCTACCTTGGAGTGTGAATTTTTCAGTGCTTATATTGCAGTCCCTTAGTTCTCCTTGAAATCAGAATTCCTCTAGGCTTGGTTGTAGTTCAGGCAAGTTGAAAAGGGTTTTTGTTATTTTTTTTTCCCAGATGGTTGTGAATTCTGTAGGTTACCCAGCAGAATTAGTAAGAAGAAAGTGAGAAACAGATTTTGAGTTTTGCTGAAGGTTACTTATCAGCCTTGCTATGCCCTAGTAACGGATGTCTTTTAAATGAACTCAGATCACATTCCTTATTTCAGAAGATTTTGAACAATTAAAACCATTTTCATTTTACATCTAATTTAGTAGGTTTATACAGTAAATCCTCACAATAATACAAGTACAGTAACAATTACTCTTTGCATTTGAGTTATAATTTTTGAACTGAGAATAGAAAAAACAGTTTCCCCTTATAGTTTTACTAGGGGCCCAGTGCACGAATTCGTGCACCTTGAAAGGAACTGTGGGCGGTGAGGCTACGGTAGGCACAGGGTCAGGTCTCGGCCCATCCTCCGTGCCCTGCCCGGCCCCTCCCGCCCCAGCTCCCCCACCCTCTCCCCCGCCCCAGCTCCCCCACCCTCTCCCCCGCCCCCAGTCTCCGGTCTGTCGGCAGCCCCACTCCTGCCGCCACCGCTCCCACGCGCTGACAGCGCCTTCCCTGCTTGCATCCACTGAAGGCTTGGAGCGATTGGGGCTGGCACCAGCAGTGGGTGTGAGCAGGGTGGGCACCATCAGTGGCTGCGAGCGGCAGCTGCTGCCCCGATCACCCCTCAACAGCAGGGGGAGGTGGAGAAGTCCTCAGGGGCAATCAGGGCCACAGCCACTGCTCGCACCTGCTGATGGCGCCAAGCGATTGGGACCAGCACTGGCACTGGCAGCGGGTGCAAACAGCGGCTTTGGCACCAGCTGCAGGTGTGAGCGGGGCCCATCGCCAGCAGCGGGTGCGAGAGGCGGCTGCTGGCCCAGATCTCCCCTCAGGAGCAGGGAGAGGTGGAGGTGGAGAAGCCCTTAGGGGCGATTGGGGCCGGCAGCCACAGCTTGCACCCACTGGCAGCACTGAGCGATTGGGGCCAGCACTGGCAATGGGTGTGAGTGCTGGGCAGGACCGCGGTGTGCGGTAGCAAAGAATTTTCAATAACCACCAGAGGCTTGCTCTGATGACAGCAACCAGCGCCCCACCTTGGTCTGGTGCCCCCACTCACCTGCTCCACCATCCCACCACAGCTGACGCCCACCATGTTCCACGAATGCGCCCTGGTGGTCAGCGCACGTCATAGTGACTGGTTGTTTGGTTGTTCCAGTTGTTCCTCCGTTTGGTCTATTTGCATATTAGCCTTTTATTATATAGGATAGTAGGTAGCTCTCAAAAAAAAATCTCTCTCTCTCTCTCTCTCTCTCTCTCTCTCTCACATACACACACTCACACACACACACCATATAGTTCTCATAGCAAGTTAGGAAATTGAAAATTAAGAATTCTAAACAAAAAGCATTGACAGACAGAGTCCTCATACCTTGACCTTTTCTCCATCTTCCTTATTCAGTCGTGTGGAAGCACAGCTTTCACAACTGCTGGGGCCTGAGAGAGTATGTATATATCAGGCATGTGGGTTGTTTCTGTAAGTTAAAGAAAGGCTATAGGGTAACGTTAGATTTTCCCCTTCTGGTCCTTCAGTCCTGGGCACTGGTGAAGAAAGAGGCCTTTTAGTAACTATGATCCTGAATTAGTGTCACCCGAGGGGAAAGATAATTAGCATTTTTTTCACATTTTATTTTGTAGTTTACAAAATCAAGGGCAGACAAAGTCAAATGTGATTATCCTATCAATGGATACATTTTCCCTCCAGACATGGTAGCTTAACAAAAAACAGTCAAACTGGAGAATTTCGGCTTCTGGATTTTAAGCTGACTATTCTAAATACAAATTTAAATTTAAAATTTTTTAAAAACCTTTTTTTAATACAAGTTTGAAAAGTAAAGAATAAAGATCTAATTATGATACCTATTGGTCATCTTCCATCGAAACTCAGCCATTGTCAACCTGGGCATTTCTTTGAAAGGGGTGTATGCATCTCAACAGGAGAGTTTCTGCTGCTTCTGGAAATAAACCAGTACACCTTGGATGTAATTTCACTGTCAAGAGTTTGCATGGAAACTTCTCTATTAAGTCTTTGATTGCTATAGTCTTTATAAGCATCAGCCCTTCCCCAATTTTATGACCTTGAAGGAAAAAAAACTTAACACTTTAGGGAAGTGTCATAACAGGAAATACATCACTGCAAAGAAATTTATGTCAAACAGGAGAAATCCTTTTTTATTAACATTTGAGAAATTGATTCAAGATGGTCTCGAAAAACGGGAGCAGATCTCCACTCATACTGTGCCAGTGAAAAGTGGGAACATATTTCCTTACCATCTGCTTGAAGGTCTTCAAGTTTTAGTAATAAGACATAAAAAATTCTTGCTGGTTCTCTCCCATCCGTGTGGTATGTATTGACAGTTCAGACACAGATGTCCTACACAGACAAACAGAAACACTAAAAATTAACTCTTTTTAAAACATAGAATATTGTTTTAGGTATTTTTTTCATGACCGAAGACAACATGTGGAAAGTTACATATTTTGTTTCCAGTTCAACCTGGGAAAAGCTTTTATTTCTGACCTATTCTGCTTAGATTGATTCCTTTTCTCTCTAGGAGCACAATTATTAGAAATATTTTCTAACTTGGATTTAATTAATGGCTCAGGAGGAAATTTGAATTATTTTACTCTCACCCCGAGGAAAGTCAGTGCTAGTGGAACATTGTCTTCAAAACTATAGCCAAGTCTGATGCTCAGTAAAAATCTAGGATCCTTGCTCTTACGGTGTAGCTCCCAAGTTAGTAGAGGTCACCAGGCTAAATATTTCCTAAATTTCTTTAAATACTTGCTTTTTCAAATAAAAGATTCTATACTTGTTGATAGAATTGAATTATAAACCCTCCTGCCAAATTTGATTTTAAGCAAATCTATAATTCAGAATGTTTCTGTAATAATAATAATATCTGTCATGCATGTATTTTAGAAATTGCTTTTAATACTCCCAAATTCACCACTTACCACTGTTTTACATATTTGAAAATTAATAATCAGTTTGAATGGCTTGCTTAATGTCACAAACTAGTGAGTGGCAAATCTGGGATCAGATACAGGACTTCTGATTCTGTATACTCTACCTTACCACTGTCCTACTGCTTTGAGTAGATTAGATTTAAAGGGTCAATCAAGCTCAAGTAGCAGCTGCCTCATTCATCTATAATATATAATAGAGGTCCTTTATTTTTGTTAGCTGTTAATTTATCAATAGGATACATGCCTCTTAACCTCAGATTTTTAAAAGTTTCATCAAAGCTGCTTTATTACTCTGCTAATCAGCTACTGGGTAATATTCTTATATGAAAAGTTTCTATGACATAAGTTCAAGAAGAGTCAGTGAATCATTTAGATGGGGCATGAAAAATTAGAAGGGAATCAGTGAATTATTCAATAAATTATACTGGGACAATTAAACTAGCCTTGTGGAAAACTTTTAATTAGATCCCTCCCTTCTTTATATCTTAAATTCCAGAGAAATTAAAGACCTAAACACCTAAATGTGAAAAACAAAGCTTTAAAAAGCAAACATTGGATATCTTTATGGCATTGGGATAGGGAAGGATTTCAAAACAGGATGCAAAAAATCACAGTTTATAAATGAAAAGATTGATATATTTGCCTGGAAATTATCACATGACTCAAAAACAAAATGAAAAGATAAGCTACACCTAGGGGAAGATATTAGCAGCACTTATAGCTAGTAGAGGATTAATATACAAACTACAGAATAAATATCCTCATATATTTTTTTAATCCCACTTTTAAATGTGCAGTTCCTTGAGCAGTGATTATTTAGATGTGATCCTATGACCAGCATCACTGGGAACTTGTTAGAAATCCAGGTTCTCAGTCCCTCACTCTTGACCTACTGAATCAGAACCTCTAGAACTCTGGAGGTACAGTCCTACAATCTTTTTTTTTTATTTTTTATTTTTTTAGTCCTACAATCGTTAAACAAGCTCCCCAGGTGTTTCTGATGCATGATAAAATTTGACAGCCGTTGTATTAAACTCAAATGATAAATAATATGAAAAGATACTCAGTTTGATCATCAATCAGAAAATGTGAAATAAAACAATGAGATACTTTGGGTAATTGTATCCATGAGATTAGCTAAATTTAAATCTTAAATTTTCATAAGGATGTAGGGAAATTGTAGTCTTGCTGTAGGAAATATAAATTGGCATAACAGTTTTGGGGAGTAATTTGGAAAAATGCAATAAAATTGATGATGTATATCCTTTATGACCAAGTACTTCTTTTAGGTATCATAGAAAACACTTGCACAGGGACATTGCAGTCACAAATAAGGATTTTCATTGCAGTAATATTTGAAATAGTGAGATTTTATAATAACTAATTACTTACTAGAGAAATGAATAAACTGGTTTCAATCCATATAACATCTATACTAATAAAAGCCTATGTGGTCATCACGCTATCACGCCATGATGCCCTTGTGCCCTCATGTCGTAACAATCCATCACCAGGAAACTGGGTGCGCAGCAGGTGCACAGCCGGTGCGTGCGGGTGGGCGGGGAGCCGTGGGGGCAGGTCCCGGCCACTCCGTGCAGCGATGCCAGGGCCGGGACCCCCGCTCCAGCCTACCTCTTTAGGGAGATCGATCGTGGGGCTCCGGCATTGTTAGAGGGCACAGGCCAGGCCAGGCTAGGGACCCCCCCTCCCCCTCCACCCTACCCCCCTGAGTGCACGAATTTCATGCATCAGGCCTCTAATTATTGAATAAATCTGTTTAAAAATCAAAGAATTCTGAACTAAATGTGGCAAAAGTTTGCATCCTTTAAACATGGATAGTGAAACATGTGCTTCTACTTTGTAGACTTCCTTTTAAATACTTTAACATTTTACATTTTAAGTGGAGTATTAAAATATTAAAAGCATTCCCATCTGGCTCTGTTTATCTTTCAGGATTTTCCCTCAAAAGGTGATTGAGTTTAGACGAACCTTGATTTTCAGTCTAGTTGAGGGGGGAGGTATATCCAGACACTGAAAAACATTTTTAAAACAATCAGTAAATGTGAGTCTATTGAATATAAATTCCTGAGTAATTGCTATGGCCCAAAGTAGAGGGACAAATAGGAATATTGTAGGATCATGTGTAAAAATGTTACTAGAGTTTAATTTTTCACTAGTCTTTTTATTAATAGTAGTAAAGTAAAAGTTAAGTGGAAGAGAGCATGAAGGTTGTTCTGTGTTCTAAACTGGTATTTCCCAGCTTTTTTTAGATCATGCCTATTTTGATAAACATGAATACCATATATTCTTGTTTAATATAATTTCAAAATAAGTTAAATATTCTAAAAATGAATGAATGAAAGCTTTTCTTAATTACAGAGAGGAGCCCTTTTCTTCTCCCCACATTTTTATCTGCATATATAAAAGGGATTTTTAGTGGTCTAGGCTATGCTGAAATATCAATGGCCTAATCACAAAATTTTATTTTCATTCACATTATGTGTACTGCACAAGTCATTGGAGGCCCCTGCTCTACATAGTTCCTCGGGAACTTTATTGACAGACACATGGCTTCAAAAGGGGGGGGAAAGGATAGAGGTGACACATCTATTCTTAACTATGTAAGCTAAGAAATCATATACATCACTTTAGCTCAGTTCAGGGCCCTGAGCTAACTGTAAAGGAAGCTGAGAAATGTAAGTGAGCAGATGGTGTTACAGGTGGAAGTGGAGTTCTTGCCATGTCTTTGATACAGAATTTTTGGACTGGAACCAGATTCTTTGTCCGCAGGAATCAAAGAATGAATCCACGAACAGAAAGTGGTATAGCAAAGGTGGAGATTTATTGAAGAACAAGTACAGACTCCCACATGGAGAGAGGGAAAGAGTCCCACAGAATGGACTCCCAAGTAGGGAGGGGGAAAGGGTCCCACAGACTTCCTGTTTCCATGGTTTATAAAGGCTGCAGTTCCTGTGTCCTGATATCCCCTCTGATTGGTCAATATTCCCCTTCGAATTGGTTACTATAGTGATTCCTGAGGCCCTCCTTCCTCATAGTCCTTCCTTTCCTCCGGGCTTTCTTCTCTTTATTTTGTAAATATAGACCTTTCTTGGCTACTTCCAGTTCCCTTGTCTTATGGAAATATACCTGTTGCTGCTTCCTTGTCTTATGTAAATGCAACTGTTGTTGCTCCCTTGTCTTACTGAGATGTAACTGCACCTGGCTTCCTTGTGTTATGGAAATGTACCTTCTCCCAGTCTGTAGCCCTGTGTTTTTCCAGGGACCCCAATTCTAAAAAATCCCTAAGCCTGCCTATATTTCCCTAAAATTCCTGCTTCATCTTGAGGAAAAGAATTTCCTGAGGCTCACATGGGAGGATGAGTAATATTTATTCGGGTGGAAATAACCCATGAGTTTCCAATGTCCCATTTCTTTCCATCTCCCCAGGGAAGAAATTTAGTCTTGTCTTCAGCAGGGCCAGAATAAAGGCCACTGCCCATAGTTTCTGCTCCATATTAAAGTCCAGTCCATTCCAGCATCCTGCGTGTGACATGTGGCTGCTAAGGCCTCATGGCTATGGAGAGAGAACGTGTGGTCAATGAGCAAGAGAGAATAAGAGAGAGGGAACTCTATGGATTTTAACCAGAGCTTCTTCAAACTAACCAATTAACTTCCCAAGATTTCATGCCCTTCTAAGCCAGTCCATTGTTCCCCAGGCTAGACTGACAGGCAAGCACCTCTCCTTTGCCACTCCAACTTCTGCTCATGTGCCTATCTCCCCTTTCTCTCCCCAACAATCTAGTACCAGATGGGGGAAGGGAGGGGTGTTAATCCTCTTGGAGGAACAATGCTGGGTGAAGCTGTAGCTTCCTGGCAAAGCTTCCCAGGTGACCATGCTTACAATGTCTAACTTTCCTTTATGAATATTAACTAGCTAATTACGACGATAACAATGGGATATTTGATGAACACTGTTTGTATCCCAGGTAGCTCCATGCTACTGGTCTTTGTGTGAATATTCTTCATCAGCCAAAACTTTAAAGAGAATGAGATTGAGTGGTAGAATTCCAACACCAAACTTCACCTCAAACCTCTAAAAGTAACTAGATTTTGTTTATCTTGCATTGTGCTTTTATTTTCCTCTGGGTCACATGATATCTAAGTGAATATAGAATCAGATAGTTAGACAAAAGCTTTTCTGTCTAGAATGAGAAAGATTAAAGTATGTCTAGGTCATTGGCAACATTAAGTCTATAGCACTGCTTTGGTTTTTTTGTTTGTGTTTTTTTTTTTATTTTGTTTTATTGCTTAAAGTATTACAGAGAGTATTACATATGTCTCCTTTTTTTCCCCCCCTTGACATTCCCCCAGCCTCTCCTGCCCCCCAGTGTCTTGTGTCCATTGGTTATGCTTATATGCATGCATACAAGTCCTTCGGTTGATCTCTTACCCTCCCCAGGCTTCCTGCTGTAGTTTGACAGTCTGTTCAATGCTGCTCTGCCTCTGTATCTATTTTTGTTCATCAGTTTATAATGGTCTTTATTATCCATAAATGAGTGAGATCATGTGGTATTTTTCTTTCATTGGCTTATTTCACTTAGCATAATGCTCTCCAGTTCCATTCATGCTGTTGCAAATGGTAAGAATTCCTTCTTTTTTACAGCAGCGTAGTATTCCATTGTGTAGATGTACCTCAGTTTTCTAATCCATTCATCTGCTGATGGGCACTTAGGCTGTTTCCAAATCTTAGCTATGGTGAATTGTGCTGCTATGAACATAGGGGTGCATATATCCTTTCTGATTGGTGCTTCTGGTTTCTTGGGATATATTCCTAGAAGTGGGATCACTGGGTCAAATGGGAGTTCCATTTTTAACTTTTGAGGAAACTCCTTACTGTCTTCCATAGTGGCTGCAGCAGTCTGCATTCCCACCAGCAGTGCACGAGTGTTCGCTTTTCTCCCCATCCTCTCCAGCACTTGTCGTTTGTACTGCTTTGTTTTTATAGGCAGAGGTTCAAAAAGTTTCATAAATATATGCTTATGTGAATGGTGTGATGGCACAGGTCTGCTTGCTTATTTGGAGTATTATTAATTATCATCATACTGTGCATTATATCTCCACAGCTTATTTATTTCATAAATGGAAATGTGTACCTTTTATATCCCTTTACCCATTTCACCTCCCCCCACCTCAGGCCACCACCAATCTGTTCTCTGTATCCATTTAGCTCCTTGTGTAGGGGGTAGAGATTGGGGGAACTTGTTTGTTTTCTTTGGTTGGTGGTGGTGGTTGTTGTTTAGATTCCACCTGTAAGGGAGAGCATGTAATATTTATCTATTTCTGTCTGATTTACTTCACTTGGCATAATACCTCCAAGGCTCATGCATGCTCTCATACATGGAACGATTTTGTTCTTTTTTATGGCTGAATGATATTCCACTGTATATATAATATAATATAATATAATATAATATAATATAATATAATATATATGTATATATAATATATATATCACATTTTCTTTATTCAGAAAATGATGTTTTGTATTACATTTTCTCAAACTTTGCCCATAATGATATTTAAAGGGTTTTTTGTAACATAACCTACTTTGGATTTAATATGATAGACATTGTTAGCATTAAGTGGTTGATGTTAATAATATTCAATAGAAAGTATCTTAGGAACTATATTTAAGACAGATTAAAGTGGGGAGAGGTTAGTGGCAGGGAAACCAGCTAGTTAGGCATTTTAATAATTTGAGAATCATTTTAAGTTCCTTAAGGGCAAGGATAATTGTTGTGTTGTTCATCTATGTATTTCCATCCTTTGTGTATGTTGTGATGTGCCATATAAGTTTATTGTCACTATAAATCATTTGTGGAACATGGCAGAAACTAAACTGAATAAAGGAACAAATGAATTCTCCTTTATTGTTAATAGACAACTAATGACATAGACTAATGTGGGTAGCTGGGAAAATAAAGAGACTGGGAGGATATTCGGGAAAGAATTAAGAGGGATAAAGAAAGGATTAAAGTGAAATGCACCAAGAAAGAATAAAGAAGAAGAATAAAGTTAAGCAGATTCCGAAACACTGAACACTGGGAGACTGGAGAAAAGATGGTATAAGTAACAATTGGGGAAAGGAAATGTCAGTGTGTTTTCCTTTTGTTTTTTTTAAGGGGAGAGTTGTAAGGATGTTGCTGGTAAATCTATTAGGTATTAGAGTGAAAGCTAATTGGAAAATATTCCATCGATAGTGGAATGAAAAAAAAAAAGAGGATTTAGAAGTTATTTACACATAATTGATAGATTAAATCATTTTTTGGACAAATTCTAAAATTAAGCTATTTTGCGGATAAATTCTGATGAGAATAAGAATAGACTAAGTTATATGATTTTAAGCTTTTCTAAGAAGAAACAGTGGATCTATGTTTAAGCTGTGTTTTATTATATAAGAATAAATTCTGCTACCAGGAATTTGAATAATGTGCCCACATTTTCATTTGCAATACAATTAATTACACTATCAAAATTTCACTATGATATTTTTATTGTAATAGTATTTGTAGCACATTTAAAGCTTTTATTCTGTGGCAAACTCAGCTGGGAAAAAAAGCTATATGGTCCTGTAGGTAGCAGAAATTACTTTAAAGGGTACATTTATAGACAAAATGACCTAGTTACAGAACAGTAGCTATAGAGCAGCGGTTCTCAACCTGTGGGTCGCGACCCCTTTGGGGGTTGAACGACCCTTTCACAGGTCGCCTAAGACCATCAGAAAACACATATATAATTACATATTTTTTTGTGATTAATCACTATGCTTTAATTATGTTCAATTTGTAACAATGAAAATACATCCTGCATATCAGATATTTACATTACAATTCATAACAGTAGCAAAATTACAGTTATGAAGTAGCAACAAAAATAATTTTATGGTTGGGGGTCACCACAACATGAGGAACTGTATTAAAGGGTCGAGGCATTAGGAAGGTTGAGAACCACTGCTATAGAGAATCATGTAATGTAAGTTGGTTCTCCAAGTAGCAGCCACTATTGCAAGTAGAGAATAATTAACATTTGCATAGTGCAGAAAGGGTTGTTAGCTGTACTTCAGTATTTTTAAACTCTGTTCCATCCACAGATGATAGCATCATTTAGTCACATGTTCTGGGTTTTTAAGAATTAGGAAAGGATCCTAGAAATTATCTCATCTATTTTATAGTTGTAAGGCTAGGCTAAGAACTAATAATAAATATTCTCTTGACTCCCAGTCTAATACTTTTCATTCTTTAAATGTGATTAAAAGTGCTAAACTTTGTCTATGATTTTATTTAGACCTAGAGCAGTGGTTCTCAACCTCTGGCCCTTTAAATACAGCTCCTTATGTTGTGACCCAATCATAAAATTATTTTCGTTGCTACTTCATAACTGTAATGTTCTACTGTTATGAATCGTAATGTAAATATCTGATATGCAGGATGGTCTTAGGCGACCCCTGTGAAAGGGTCGTTCGACCGCCAAAGGGGTCGCGACCCACAGGTTGAGAACCGCTGACCTAGAGTATGAGCATTAATAGGAAAGTTCCATTTTCTCTTACTTTTTACATGCAATAAACCTATCCAACATCTTAACTGTATTATTTTAATGATGAGGAAAAAAAAGACTAGATTTTGTTTTCTGTGGCAGGTGATTCATTCAATCTGGTTTAAATTTAGATAGTATTTTATTTTTAAAGAGATGTTAATAAATTTTAAGAGAGAAACAGTGTTTTAAAATGATCTTTCTTTTCAATCCTTTGTAAACAGCAAGAAGTTGAGAAGTTTACAGACCTAGAGAAACTCTACCTCTACCTTCAGCTGCCTTCTGGTCTCAGCAATGGAGAGAAAAGGTATGTCTGCTTGTCTTTGCCTAACCTACAGTATTTACAGGACATCCTTGAGGTGTAAGTGTGGTGTGGGTGTGTGTTTTGGTTGTCATTGTTTACACTATTCCTAAAATCATCAGAAAGCAGAGTGGCAAACAGTTGATCTTTTTAGTTCTGGATCATATTTGGTTAAGTGTTTACTTACCGTTTTTGCTAATTCATTTGTGTTCCTGGGTAAATGCTGTGAAATGCAGTTTTGGTTGTGTTTTATAAATAGATTACAATTTTTATGCAGTACATAGGGATTGTGAAAATTGAAAAGAATACCAAAGAATAAATATATAAGTTTGTGAGCAATAAAGTAACTGTAAGAATTTTTTAGGTACTGTCAGGTGAGCATATCACAGAATATTAAAAAGAAAAAAATGAATTGCCTATAGGAAGCATGAATTTCTGATAAATGTAAGATGTTTTAAGTGTGTGGGGGTATTACTATATTTTCATATAAAAATATTGTTACATCTAGAAAATTTAGAGTCGTTGGTGGTTCATGCATTCTGTTCTTAAAGTTCCTATACCCTTTTTAAAATATTTCTCAGAATTAATTTTATTCACATAATTTATACAAAGAAAATTCTGTTACTCTAAAATTGTGTGTAAAAATAAAAGGAATGAAAACTTTGTTGCTTGTACCTCATTTTCCTTGGACCAAATTTTATAACTATTTTAATTATTTTCTGTCCTAGAAAATTGCGCAGTATCTTCTTTAGAATTAAATAAATTGTTATAGTTAGCTGAGATGGATGTCAGAATCAATAGAGGAGCTTAATCTATCCTAGGTGTTCATTTCATGAAATTAGTTTATAAATACACTGCCATATAATGAAAACTTACAATATTTAGTGGTGGTGCTAGCCTGGAGAGGGGACCTAGTTATAGGAAGGAATGTAGGGGATATTTGTCCTTTTAAGATCACTCTGGTGTGAGTTATATTCTGGAGCATAGAGGGCTTTAGTAAGACTTCAGGGTAGTTACTTGAGAATGCTAAGCAGATAGGAAGTAAACAATTGCTTCCACAACTTCTGTTTTAAAAGTTTGATGATTTGTAAGTTTATGCAAATAAACAGGCAAGTAAGTGAGCAACTATCCAATTAGAGATAATTTTGGCCAAAACAAATACTTCATGTTGCCAATGCTCCATCACCTGTGCCACTTTAAAAATGGTGAAGTGGACAGGATATTAACTTTAGTCCAACACTAGCTACAGAAAATGGTCCACAACCACAGGAGGATGACTTATATATAGATAGCTGGGCATCCCCTGCATGTCCTGAGTTAGGTTTGGTCATTTGTAGTGTGTTTACACACAATTATTTAGTGGAACATTATCTCAAAAATTCTCAATGAATTACTATCTAGTTTGGCTAAAACGTGTTTTTGTTTTATGATTAGTGATCAGAATGCCATGTCATCTAGTCGGGCACAACAAAAGCATGCCTTTTTCTGGATTCGAAATACTCTAGAGGAACATCCTGAGACTTCACTGCCCAAACAGGAAGTCTATGATGAGTACAAGTAAGTATTATGTATATGCGTCAGGCATGGTGATGTATTAAAGAGCTTAAGTACTCTAGTTGGCTACAATGATTTATCATTGGTGAATATCACAGTGGTATATAGAGTTTAACTTATAAATCGCTGATATTCCTTCCATCTCTAAATTTCTCTGGTGGCATATGAACAAAGGACAGGATTACTAAATAAAAGGATTTCTCTAGAGTTCATCTAGATGACTGGAGGCCTATTTGAGGTTAAGGGACAGTGGCATGGGATTGCTGAATAAAAGCGTTTCTGTAGAATTCTTAAAGATAACAGGAGGGGTATGTCTAGAGTTAGAAGGAAAGTGGAAGGCAGTAAAAAAAGTCAGTGCATATGGAAAAACTAAAATGTGTTTTTTTTATTTACAAATTTTATAAACCCAGACCTTTTATGTGTTTTTAATTTTTTTGTTAATCCTCACCTGAGGACATTTTTTAAATTGATTTTTAGAGAGAGTGGGAGAGAGAGACATTGATGTGAGAGAGACACATCTATTGGTTGCCTCATGCATGTGCCCCAACCGGGGCCAGGTATTGAACCTGCAACCCAGGTACGTGCCCTTGACCAGGAATTGAACCTTCAAGCTTTCAGCAGGCTGTGTGGAGCGACCAGGCCGGCAGGGGGGGCAGTGAGGGGCGACCAAATGACCAAACAGCAGGCTCTGTGGGGCAACCAGGCCGGCATGGGTGGGCGGGGAGGGGGGAGGGCAGTTGGGGGCAACCAGGCAAGCAGGGGGGCATTGAGAGGCGACCAGGCCAGCAGTGGGGGGGGGTGGGGGGGGGAGTTACGGGTGATCAGGCCGCCAGGCAAGGTATCCCGGATTGGAGAGAGTGCAGGCTGGGCTGAGGGGACTCCCCCCACCCCACCCCTGTGCATGAATTTTGTGCACTGGGCCTCTAGTAAATGTATAAAAAAGAAAACCAGCATCAGTAATCTCACTACCTAAAAATAAACATTTTGGTTTACTTATTTTTATTTTTTTCTAACACCTTTTCTTCATGTATATATTCTTGCTATTGTTTAAATTTGTCTCCACTATATACACAATTCTCTGAATGGAGGAACAGTTGCAAATAACATTGCAGTGAACATTCCTGACCCTATAATTTAATATAGATTATCAGAATTGGGGTGCTAGTTTAGCAAGAACCTTTATATATTAAGAATATTAACTATTAAAATATAAATTTTTAGGATTGCTATTTATTATTTAATTTTAATTTTTTATAAGTAGTTTGATCTGTCTACTCTTTTTTACAGCTTGTACCATTCATTGTTATGCTTACAACTTCTCATGCCATTAGTAGCTAAATACTCACATGCATTTTTCCTAGATATTTATTTCATTTTTTACATACAACCCTTTAGTCCATCTAGTATTTATTTTGGTAAATGCCAAAAGATAATGGACTCATTTTAATTTTTTCTGAATGGTTAACTAATTATCCAAACTTTATTTATTGAATTTATTTTTCTTTTAACACTAATCTATAATATAACTCATACCTTACTATAATCTCCTGGACTGAATTATCTTCCTTTGCATTTGTCATTCTATTTTAGTACCATACCATTTTTAAGTATTTTAGCTATTTATTTTTTTAAAGGCTAGTAGGATCAGTCTTCCATCATTATTCCTCTTTTTCAAAAATTTCCTTGGTTTTTACACTAATTTTTAATTTTCACACCAATTTTTTTCATATGAAGTTTGGAATCTTTTTTTTTTTTTTTTTTACTTTAAAAAAGGAAACATCAAAGGAATTATGTGAAAATTTATTTCAGAAAAATTACCTTTACAGCTAGGACTATATTTCATATATATATATTTTTTTTTTCAGATAGGGAGAAAGAGCTAGAAACATCAATGATGAGAGAGAATGATTGATTGGCTGCCTCCTGCATGTCCCACACCGGGGATCGAGCCCACAACCTGGGCATGTGCCCAGACCAGGAATCAAACCCTGACCTCCTGGTTCATAGGTCGACACTCAACCACTGAGCCATGCCAGGCAGGCTAGCATTGAATTGTTTTGTTTTGTTTTGTTTTGTTTTTCTTTTTTTAATTTTATTTTATTATTCAAAGTATTACAAATAGTAGTACATATGTCTCCTTTTTTTCCCCATTGACCTTCCCCAGCCTCCCCTACCCCCCAACACATGCCCTCCCCCCCCCCCCCAGTGTCTTGTGTCCATTGGTTATAGCATTGAACTTCTTAATAGTAAAACTGAAAAATAGAAGATAATGTAGGACTATATTTCTTAACTTAAATCTTTCTTACGCCCTTTAGTAAACTTTGAGGCTTTTTTCCTTCAATCAGGTTCACTTATTTTTTCTTAAATATATTCCTTGTTAATTTTTACATTTTACTTATGTTATTTATATTATGAAAAATATATTTTCCTATTGGTTTGTTTTGGTTTATAGGATATCTATAGAGTTCTGTTATTTATGTTGCAAATTTTATATTTACTGAACTTCGCTTAATCTTAATTTTTCAGTTCTTTTGACTCTTCTGGGCAGAGTTTATTCTGTATATCTTCCTCATTCTCTTTATTACATTTAATAGATTTTCCTTCTGATTTTAAATAATAGCAGTGTTAGGCATCATTTGCTCTTACAGTTCTTTGATGTTAAATATGTATCATTTCTAGTTGACTAAGACTTTAATTTATGAGACATGAATATTAAAATTCATCAAATGCTTTTTGAGTATCTATTGACATTGTTATGTGGTGCTTCTTCTTTAACCTCATGATATGATCTACACTAATAAAAGAGAAACATGGTAATTGGCGTACAACCGCTACCCTTCCCATTGGCTAATCAGCGTATCCTTATGCAAATTAACTGTCAGCCAAGATGGTGGCCAGCAGCCATGCACTGAAGCAAGCAGGGAGACTTGCTTCCTCCAGGAACTGCAGACTCCAACGTTCCCTGCCTCACTTGCCGGCCTCTCAACTGCAACTCTAAGCAACTATTACTATGTTGCAAATAAGAAGCTAAACAAAACCGGCTTTCAGTCAGCCCCGGACTGCAACATTGTATCCATGTTTTCAGCAGTGAGGCCTCAGAGCTAAAGCTAGCCCAGAATAAAAAAAAAAAAAAAAGAAAAGAAAGAGCAGTTGGGAGCTTTTAGTCAACTGCCAGCGGGAAAACAGCCCTCAGCCCCTCAGCCAGCCTGGCCAGGCACCCCAGTGGGAACCCCCACCCTGATCCAGGACACCCTTCAGGGCAAACCAGCCGGCCCCCACCCATGCACCAGGCCTCTATTCTATATAGTAAAAGGGTAATATGCCTCCCAGCACCGGGATCAGCGGAGCAGCGAGGCTCCCGGCACTGGGATCAGCGGAGCAGCAAGGCTCCCGGCACTGGGATCAGCGGAGCAGCAAGGCTCCCGGCACTGGGATCAGCGGAGCAGCGAGGCTCCTGGCACCGGGATCAGCGTGACAGGGGGCAGCGCCCAAATCTCCTGATCAGCCCTGCTCTGTGCCTGATAGGGGGGGAGCTCCCCAATCCCCCGATCACCCTGCAGCTCTGTGTGTGACAGGGTGCAGCGCACCAACCCCCTGATCGGCCCTGCTCTGTGTGTGACAGGGTAGAACCATAACCTCTCCATCGGCCCTGCCCTGAGTGTAACAGTGGTGGCGCCCCAACCCCCTGATCGGCCCTGTTCTGTGGGTAATAGAGTGTGGCGCCCCAATCCCCCTCCACGGGCCTTGCTCTGTGTGTGACAGGGTAGAGCCATAACCTCCCCATTGGCCCTGCCCTGAGTGTGACAGGGTGCAGCGCCCCAACCCCTTGATCCGCCCTGCTCTGTGTGACGGGGGGCGGTGTCCCAGCTCCCCTATCGGCCCTACTCTGTGAGTGACAGCGGGGAGCTCCTCAACCCCCTGATGGGCCCTGCTCTGTGAGTGACAGGGGGCAGCGCCCCAACCCCCCTGATGGACCCTGCTCTGTTAGTGACAGGGGGCAGCGTCCCAACCCCCTGATTGGCCCTGCTCTGTGAGTGACAGGGGGTGGCGCCGCAACCTTCCCATTGACCCTGCCTTGAGTGTAACAGGGGGCGGTGCCCCAACCCCCCAATCAGTCTACCCTGAAAGTGACTGAGGGTGGCATTGCAACTTCCCGATCCGCCCTGCTCTGTGCATGACGGGGTGGTGCCCCAACTCCCCAATTGGCCCTGCTCTGAGCCTGACCAGGGGCTGCACGTAGGGATTGGGCCTGCCCTCTGCCACCCGGGAGCAGGCCTAAGCCAGCAGGTCGTTATCTCCCGAGGGGTCCCAGACTGTGAGAGGGCACAGGCCGGGCTGGGGGACCCCCCCCCCCCCCCCCAGGTGCACAAATTTTTGTGCACCGGGCCTCTAGTATATTATAAAAAGATAGTCCCCAATGTGAACCCTTCTTTTATTCACTAGAATGATTGTCCTGTTCATATCAAGATTTGTAATCTTTTAGTATTCTTTTAGTTCCTGTTTTCAAGTATATTATGTAGGATCTTTGTATCTCTACCCATGAGGGAAATTAGTGTGTAATTTTCATTTTTTGTGCTTTGTCAGGTTTTGATATCAGGGTTAGACCAGCTTCATATATGAATTGAAACTCCCTAATTTTCTGTACTCTGGAACAGTGTTTACAAATGGGACTTATTCTTAAAAGTTTTAAAGAACTCACCTATAAAACCATCTAGGCCTGGAGTCTAAGTTTGAGGTAATTCTTCAAAAATTTTTGTAGTGTTCTTCTAGTTAGATTTATACTTCATTAGTCAATTTTGGTCATTTGTTTTTCCTGGAATTAATTCAGATTTTCAAATGTATTAGTATAGCATTACATATATTAGTCTCTCATAAACTGAATATCTTCTTTATCTGTTACATCCTTTGTCTTAGTTCTAGTCTTATATACAGAATATATAGGGTGGGGCAAGAGTAGGTTCACAGTTGTGAGTACACAAAACAGAATTTATTCTTGTATTATTTATTAATTATTGTATTATTTTCCATAAGAAAAACTGTGAACCTACTTTTGCCCCATCCTGGGTGTGTGTGTGTGTGTGTGTGTGTGTGTGTGTGTATTTGCCCATTCTTTTATTTTTTATCATTTGTATCATTATTTTTAGGCAGTTTACATTATTATGTTTCTAAAGGTTTAATCTAAAATTGTCCATGGTCTTGAAATCTGACCAATAGAAGAAGCTGGTGGAATGGAATGAACCTATTAGAAACTCTGGGGTATGCAAACACATAGCAACAGAGGCAGTAGCAACCACACTCTTGCTGCATGATGGAGAAACACAAGCATTAATCTTAAATGGATTTCTTATTAAGTAATATATAACCTGTTTGAACATTCTTGAAAATCTGTTTGCTTTCATTCTGGATAGAATCACAAATGTTCAGATTTGTAAACTTGACAACTTTGGCTCTAGTCTTTCCTGGCACAACTGTTCTCTCTCCAATCCTTTTTTTCTTAATCTGTTTAATGTTTTAATGAATACGATTGTTTTAAGTTTTCAGTGATGTGTAATCATTAATTTTGTATGTGTGATATTTTTGTGCTTACAACCTAAGTTTGTATTTTCTGTTCTGTTAATCAATGTAAATTAAACTCTTAGGACATCCTCAAAGGTAGAAATAGATTCTAGAAACATGTTTGTTTTAAGAGCTTTAAAATAGTGAACATTTCATGACTTAAATGACATGTAACTGTTTATACCTATTTAAAATCTAAATCAGGCCTAAGCATATGTGTATAATTTATAAATTTCTCAAATGTAAAATATATTATTTAATATTATAGCATCTGTATAAAGTTTAGGAAAAACTAAACTAAAAGTGATCAATTTTAGTCCCCCACAAATTTGCCAGCAAATGAGTCACTTCCACTTCACAGTCTTAAAGAATATGATTCAAATTATGTATTGATAAAAATCTCAGTTTATTACATGTCATAGATTAAGGCAATTATTTACAGATAGACAAAACTATAAATATTAGTTTTGCTTTTTAGATTTTATCTTGAAATATAAATCACATATTATAATATTCACTTTTTTAAAAAAATCTTTATTGTTGAAAGTATTACATATGTCCCCTTTTTTCACCCATTGTACCCTTATAGCCTGCCCCCACTCTAGACCTCAACTTCCCTATTGTCTGTGTCCATGGTTATGCATATATGCATACAAGTTCTTTGGTTAATCTCTTCCCACCCACCTATTCCCTCTGAGATTCAAAATCTGTTCCATGCTTCTATGCTTCTGGGTCTGTTTTGTTCATCAGTTTATTTTGTTACTTAGATTCCACATATGAGTGAGATCTTGTGATACTTGTCTTTCTCTGACTGACTTATTTCACTTAGCATAATACTCTCCAGGTCCCGCCATGCTGTCTCAAAGGGTAAAAGATCTTTCTTTTTTACTGCTGCATAATATCCCATGGTGTAAATGTACCACAGCTTTTTTATCCACTCATCTACTGATGGGCACTCGGCTGTTTCTAGATCTTAGCCATTGTAAATTGTGCTGCTTTGAACATAGGAGTACATACTTTCTTTCTGATTGGTATTTCCGGTTTCTTAGGATATATTCCTGGAAGTGGGATTGCTGGGTCAAATGGCAGTTCCATATTTAGTTTTTTGAGGAAACTCCATACTATTTTCCACAGTGGCTGCACCAGTCTGCATTCCCACCAGAAGTGTATAAGGGTTCCTTTTTTTCCACATCCAGCATTTGTCATTTGTTGATTTGTTGATGGTAGCCATTCAGACAGGTGTGAGGTGGTACCTCATTGTCGTTTTAATTTGCATCTCTCTAATGATCAGTGACCTTGAGCATTTTTTCATGTGTCTCTTTGCCATCTGTATGTCCCCGTTGGAGAAGTGTCTATTTAGGTCCTTTGCCCATTTTGTAATTGAATTGTTTGTCTTCCTTTTATTAAGTTGTATGAGTTCCTTATATATTTTGGATACTAACCCTTTATCAGATGTATCATTGCCAAATGTGTTCTCCCATGCAGTGGGCTTTCTTGTTGTTTTGTTGATGATTTCTTTTGCTGTGCAGACGCTTTTTATTTTGATGTAGTCCCATTTGTTTATTTTCTCCTTAGTTGCCTTTGACCTAGGTCAGTGGTCGGCAAACTGCGGCTCGCAAGCCACATGTGGCTCTTTGGCCCCTTGAGTGTGGCTCTTCCACAAAATGTCACGAGCGGGCATGCATGTACAGTGCAATTGAAACTTCGTGGCTCATGCGTAGAGGTCGGTATTTTGTGGAAGAGCCACACTCAAGGGGCCAAAGAGCTGCATGTGGCTCGAGAGCCGCAGTTTGCCGACCACTGACCTAGGAGATGTATCCGCAAATATATTGCTGCGAGCGATGTCTGAGATTTTGTTGCCTATGGTTTCTTCTAGGATTTTTATGGTTTCATGACTTACATTTAAGTATTTTGTCCATTTTGAGGGTTTTTTTGTGTTATGGTATAAGTTGGTGGTTTAGTTTCATTTTTTTTTTTTTTTTTTTGCATATATCTGTCCAATTTTACCAGCACCAATTATTGAAGAGACTGTCTTGACTCCATTGTATGCTCGTGCTTCCTTTGTCAAATATTAGAGTGTAATGGCTTGGGTTGATTTCTGGGGTCTCTGTCTGTTCTATTGAACTATATGCCTATTCTTGTGCCAATACCAGGCTGTTTTGATTATAGTGGCTTTGTGTTATTACTTGATATCTGGTATTGTGATCCCTCCAACTTTGTTCTTCTTTCTCAAGATTGCTGCGGCTATTCAGGGTCTCCTTGGGTTCCAAATAAATGTTTGGAGTATTTGTTCTAGATCTGTGAAATATGTCATTGGTAATTTAATAGGGATTGCATTGAATCTATAGATTGCTTTGGGTAGTATGGAAATTGTAATGATGTTAATTCCACCAATCCATGAACATGGTATATTCTACCACTTGTTTATATCTTCCTCTATCTCTTTTTTCAACGTCCTGTAGTTTTCTGTGTACAAGTCTTTTACCTCCTTGGTTAAGTTTATTCCTAAGTATCTTAATTTTTTTGTTGCAATGGAAAGTGGGATTGTTCGTTTATTTTTTCACTTGTAAATTGTACAAGTTAGTTATTTTTTAGTGTATTTACAAAGTCTGGTATCAAACACCACAATGGCAAAATATTTTTATTCCCCCAAATCCCATATATTTTGATCATATTTTATTATAAATATATTCTGCCTATCCCTATCTTTTAATTGGGGAGTTTAATTCATTTACATTTGCCATTGTGCTATTTGTTTTCTATAAAATGTCTTATGTTTCTTTTTATTCCATAGTTCGCCCATTTCTGACTTCTTTTGTGTTAAATAGGTATCTTCTATTGAACCATTTTAACTCTTTTGTTTCTTCTACTATGTATATTTTAAAAATCATTTTCTATAGTTGTTCTGGAGATTACAATTATCATCTTAATTTATAAAGAACTAGTTTGGATTATGCCAACTTAACTTTAAAAATATGTATGTGTGTGTGTTTAAAAGTATGTGTGTGTGTATTAATTTCTGTTCTCTTCCCCATCCCCATTCATTTTTATGCATTGTGTACTTATTAACACAGATTTATATTTGGTGCTTTATGCAGTAGTCACTTAGATCAGATAGGAGTAAAGGGGTTGTAAGAAAAAAGTACATTTAAACTGTATTGTTATATTTACCTATGAAGTTATCATTACTGGTGTTTATTTTATTTGTTCATGTGGATTTGAGTTACTGTTTGGTGTCCTGTCATTTAAGCCTGAATAACTGCCTCTAGTATTTCCTGTAGGATTGGTTTGCTAGTGATGAATTCTTTTATTTTTTTGTCTGGCCATTGAAGTCTCTACTTGGTTAGCTTAGTGAGCAGCTATTGATTGGATGGAGATTTCCTTGAACACCTTGAACCAATTAAATTTCCCAGGCTTTGTCAAAGGTTATGGGGGTAGAGGGCACTATAAACAGTTAATCAATTGAAAGCCTTTCCTTTGCCTTCACATCCTGCTGTTGGGGAGCATCAAGTTTAGCCAGAGGTGAGAGCTTAGTGTTCTCAGGTCTTGAAATGCGACAGCTGTTTACATGTGCATGGCCTTCTAGATTCTCAGGAATGTGTCTAAGTTTTTCAAAGCTTTCATGGAAATCTTATTTCCCAGCTTTTTCTTTTAAGTTTTTGGTTAGTCTGTTGTTTGTTTCGACTACTATTCACTGTCTTACACAGCTAAAAAGTTAAGACACTTGCCTGTAATTCTTTCTTTTTAAAAAAAATATATTTTTATTGATTACAGAGAGAGGGAGAGAGAGAGATAGAAACATCAGTGATGAGAGAGAATCATCATCGGCTGCTTTGTGCACACCCCCTACTGGGGATCAAGCCTGTAACCCTGGGATGTGCCCTTGACTGGAATCGAACCCGGGACCCTTCATTCCACAGGCTGCCACTCTATCCACTGAACCAAACAGGCGGCTCGTGCTGTAATTCTTTTCTAACAACTTCTCCAACCCATCCTTCCACCCGCAAGGGAGAAAGCATTTTACAATCAGCAAGCTCCCAAGACAGGTCAAATAACATTCTGTAGGTTGAGTTTTCTATAGAATCCATCTCAAAAGACTACTAATGAAAGTTCTTTGGGATAATGCTTTGAGAACACTCCACAACTGTGTTATGTTTATTCTGGTGGCCACCAGGCTGAACCAGAAATACAGGCTATTACTTTTCAATGCTACTGCTGGAGAATGGGGGAATCCCTAGGGCAAGTTAAAATGGTACAAAGCTATTTTTATTGAAAACCAGCTATTTTCCTTGCATAAATACTACCTAGTTTTCTGCAAGCCTTGGGTTAATTTCCAGAGTTCTTTTTTTTAAAAAATTAAAGAGCATTTCTAATAAAAGAGCAAACAGAAGGTCAGTAAATAAAATGGAAAAAAAATAATGTGCATACAGATAACCCAATAAACTCAATAAGCATGCTTGATTAATGGGCAGATATTGGGCATTTCACCTAACACATAGAGAATATATCTTTTTCAAGCACATTTGTTGAAACATTTACCAAAAAATTACCTTGGACTAGGCTACAAAAGAAGGCTAAATACTTATTAAAAAATGTATATCATGCAGATCACATTTTTGTGATTACAACAAATTAAATAAATTTGAAAACTTAGATACAGTGAGATTTTGCTAAAAAAAAATTGTTTACATTGAGACAGTATCTATATATCAGTTGACTATACACAGTACTTTTCTTTCTCAAATGATATCTAACAGTGAAATCTTAAATTTTTTTAAAATTTAAATTCTTTATTGTTGAAAGTATTACATATGTCTCCTTTTTTCCCCCATTGACCTCTCCCCAGCTGCTCCCACCCCTCAGCACATGCCCTCACCCCCCTACTGTCTTCGTCCATTGGTTATGCTTATATGCATGCATACAAGTCCTTTGGTTGATCTCTTACCCCCACCCTTTCACCCTCCCCTACCTTCCCTGTGAGGTGTGATGGTCTGTTCAGTGTTTCTATGTCTCTGGATCTTTTCTTGTTCATCAGTTGATATTGTTCATTATATTCCACAAATGAGTGAGATCATGTGATACTTATCCTTCTCTGACTGGCTTATTTCGCTTAGCATAATGCTCTCCAGTTCCATCCATGCTGTTGCAAATGGTTAATAGTTCTTTCTTTTTTATAGCAGTGTAATATTCCATTGTGCAGATATACAATAGTTTTTTAATCCACTCATCTGCTGATGGGCACTTAGGCTGTTTCCAAATCTTAGCTGTTGTAAATTGTGCTGCTATGAACATAGGGGGGCATATGTCCTTTATGATTGGTGTTTCTGGTTTCTTGGGATATATTCCTAGAAGTGGAATTACTGGGTCAAATGGGAGTTCCATTTTTAGTTTTTTGAGGAAACTCCATACTGTTCTCCACAGCGGCTGCACCAGTCTGCATTCCCATCAGTAGTGTACGAGGGTTCCTTTTTCTCCACATCCTCGCCAGCACTTGTTTGTTGATGATAGCCATTCTGACAGATGTGAGATGGTACCTCGTTTTAATTTGCATCTCTCAGATGATTAGTGACTTAGCATTTTTTCATATGTCTCTTGGCCTTCTATATGTCCACTTTCAAGAAGTGTCTATTTAGGTCCTTTGCCCATTTTTTATTAGATTATTAATCTTCCTTTTGTTAAGTTGTATGAGTTCCCTATAAATTTTGGAGATTAAACCCTTATCAGATGTCACATTGGCAAATATGTTCTCCCATGCAGTGGGCTTTCTTGCTGTTTTCTTGATGGTTTCTTTTGCTGTGAAGAAGCTTTTTATTTTGATGTAGTCCCACTTGTTTATTATCTCCTTAATTTCCATTGTCCTAGGAGCTGTATCAGTAAAGATATTGCTACAACATATGTTTGATATTTTGCTGCCTATGGATTCTACTAAGATTTTTATGGTTTCCCATCTTACGTTTAAGTCCTGTATCCATTTTGAGTTTATTTTTGTGTATGGTGTAAGTTGGTATTCTACTTTCATTGTTTTGCGTGTATCTCTCCAATTTTCCCAGCACCATTTATTGAAGAGACTTTCTTGATTCCATTGTATGCTCGTGCCTCTTTTGTCAAATATTAATTGAGCATAATGGCTTGGGTTGATTTCTGGGTTCTCTGTTTTGTCCCGTTGGTCTATATGTCTGTTCTTGTGCCAGTACCAGGCAGTTTTGAGAACAGTGGCTTTGTAATATAGCTTGATATCTAGTATTGTGATCCCTCCAAATTTGTTCTTCTTTCTCAAGATTGCTACTGCTACTCGGATTTTTTTCCCCCATATGAGTTTTTGGAGAGTTTGTTCTAGGTCTATGAAATATGCCATTGGTATTTTAATAGGGATTGCATTGAATCTATAGATTACTTGAGGTAATATGGACATTTTAATGATGTTGATTCTACCAATTCATGAACATGGTATATTCTTCCATTTGTTTATGTCTTTCTCTATCTCTTTTTTCAACGTCCTGTAGTTTTCCCAGTACAGGTCTTTTACCCCCTTAGTTAAGTTTATTCCTAGGTATATTAATTTTTTTTGTTACAGTGGTAAATGGGGTTGTTTTTTTTAGTTTCTTAGGTTGATATTGGCCCACTTTTTCAGTTTTTTCATTGTTTTTATAGAGATTAATAAAACATGGGGAAGGAGAATAAAAATGTTGAGATTTAGAATGCAATCAAGCTTAACTTGCTATCAACTTAATATAGACAGTTATAGATATAAGTTGTTATATGTAACCATTTGGTAATCACAAAGCATGAACCTATAGTAAATACATAAAAGATAAAGCAACCCACTAATCACACCACTAAAGGATGTTATCAAATCATAAAGGAAGGGAGCAAGAGAAGAAGAAACAGAGCAACTACTGAAACATCATAAAACAACTAAAAAGGCATTAAGTTCCTACCTAGTAATGATTACTCTAAATGTAAATGAGCTAAATTCTTCAATCTGACAATGTAGAGGGACTGAAAAGAATAAAAATAAAAGACCTATTTATATGCTGTCTACAAGGAGACTCACTTTAAATGTAAGGACACACAGAGACTGAAAGTGAAGGAATGGAAAAAGGAAACCAAAAGGAAGTTGGGGTAGCTATTCTTCTATCCACCAAAATTAGCTTTAAAACAAAATCTCTAATAAGAGACGAAGGTGTTATATAATAATAAAGAGGTCTAGCCATCAAGAGGATATAACATTTGTAAACATATACTCAAATAGGAGCACCTAAATATATAAAGCAAATATTAATAAATCTAAAGGAAGAAATAGACAACAATACAATAATGGTAGAGCACTGTATACTGCAACTTACATCAGTGGATTGATCATTCAGACAGAAAAATCAATGAGGAAACATCAGCCTTAAACATGTTAGACCACATGGACTTAACAGATATATACAGAACATTCCATCCAAAAGCAACAGAATATATATTCTTTCAAGTGCACATGGATCATTTTTCCGGATAGATCATATATTAGGCCACAGAACAAGTCTTAATAAATTTAATAGAATTGAAATTATGCCAAACATGTTTTCCGACCACAGTGGTATAAAACTAGAAATCAATTATAAAAGAAAAACTGGAAAATTCACAAGTATGTGGAGATTAAACAATGTGCTACTGAATAACCAATGAGTTAAAGATGAAATCAACAGATAAATTAAAAATTAACTTGAGCCCTAGCTGGTTTGGCTCAGTGGATAGAGGAATGAAAGGTCCAGGGTTCAGTTCCAGACAAGGGCACATGCCCAGGTTGCAGGCTCGATCTTCAGTAGCAATGTGCAGGAGGCAGCCGATCAATGATTCTCTCTCATCATTGATGTTTTTCTCTCTCTCCCTCTCCCTTACTCTCTGAAATCAGTAAAAATATATATTTTTAAAAAATTATCTGAGACAAACAAAAATCTTATATAATAAAGCAGTAATATGCAAATTGGCCATCACTCCAACACACAAGATGGCCACCCCCATGTGGTCAAAGATGGCCGCCCCCATGTGGACAAAAGATGGCCTGCAGGGGAGAGTAGTTGGGAGCGACCAGGCTTGCAGGGGAGAGCAGTTGGGGGCGGTCAGGCCTGCAGGGGAGGACAGGGGCAACCAGGCCTTCATGGGAGGGCAGTTAGAGGTGACCAGGCCAGCAGGGGAGGGCAGTTGGGGTGACCAGGCCGGCAGGGGAGGGCAGTTAGGGGCGATCGGGCCGGCAGGGGAGCAGTTAGGTGTCGATCAGGCTGGCAGGGGAATGGTTAGGGAGTGATCAAGCTGGCAGGCAGAAGCAGTTAGGGGCAATCAGGCAGTCAGGCGAGTGGTTGGGAGCCAGCAGCCTTGGATTGTGAGAGGGATGTCCGACTGCCCGTTTAAGCCCGATCCTTGGGCCTAAACGGGCAGTCGGACATCCCTCAAGGGGTCCCAGATTGGCAAGGGTGCAGGCTGGGCTGAAGGACACACCTCCCTCCCCCGCCCCATGCCTGTATTTCGTGCACCGGGCCTCTAGTGTAGATATAACATTCCAAAATTTATGTGATGCAGCAAAAGCAGTTCCAAGAAGGAAGTTCATAGTAATAAATACCTCTCTCAAGAAACAAGAATATATAATGGGGTAAGAACAGTCTCTTCAATAAATAGTGTTGAGAAAACTAGACTGCCACATGCAAAAAAATGAAAATTGACAAGTATCCTACATCATACGCAAAAATCAACTCAAAATGCATTAAAGACCTGAACATAAGAGCTGAAACCATAAAACTCCTAGAAGAAAACAGGCAGTAAGGTTTTGCCAGTGATTTTTTTAAAAAATATTTTTATTGATTTTTATAGAGAAAGGAAAGGACAAAGAGAAACATTGATGTGACAGCACAACATCGATCAGTTGCCTCCTGCACAAGTCCCACCTGGGATTGAGCCAGCAACCTGGGCATGTACCCTGACCAGGAATCAAACTGGCAACCTTTAGGTGCACAGATGATACTCCAACTAACTGAGCTACACTGGTCAGGGCTTGGCAATGATTTTTTTCAATGTGACACCAAAAGTAAAAGCAAAAATAAACAAGCGGCACTACATCAAACTTAAAAGCTTTGCATAACAAAATAATCCATCAACAAAATAAAAAGGGAGAAAATATTTGCAAATCATATATCTGATAAGGGGTTAATACTTAGCAAAACATATGAAGAGCCGAAACCGGTTTGGCTCAGTGGATGGAGCGTCGGCATGCGGACTAAAGGGTCCCAGGTTCGATTCCGGTCAAGGGCATGTACCTTGGTTGTGGTCACATCCCCAGTAGGAGATGTGCAGGAGGCGGCTGATCGATGTTTCTCTCTCATCGATGTTTCTTAACTCTCTATCTCTCTCCCTTCCTCTCTGTGGAAAATCAATAAAATATATTTTTTAAAAAAAAAAAATATGAAGAACTCATTCAACTCAACAGCAAAAAAAATTTTTTTTTAATTAAAAAATAGGAATCTCTGAATAGACATTTTTCTAAAGAAATACAGATAGATGGCCAGGTGTCTTGTAAGGTGCTGAACAAGACATTAATCATTAGGGGAATTTAAATAAAAACCACATTAAGCTGTAATATAACTTTAAGTATGCCATAGTTAAAATGACAAGCAACTTTAAAGAAACACACAAAAAGACCAAAAACCCCAAGAAACAAAATACAAAACCCCACCAAACCCAAAAAACCAATGCCCACTGGCTCCTATGACAGGGGAATTTAAATAAAAACCACAGTCAGATAATTGCCTCAGGCTTGTTAGAATGACCATTATCAAAAGGACAACAAATAGCCCAGCCAGTGTTGCTCAGTGGTTGAGCATTGACCCATGAACCAGGAGGTCACGGTTCAATTCCTGGTCAAGGGCAAGTACCTGGGATGCGAGTTCGCTCCCTGCTCCTGGTCGGGGCTTGTGCTGGAGGCAACCAGTCGATGTGTCTCTCTCACACAATGTTTCTCTCTCTCTCCGCCCCCCAGCCTCCCTTCTTTCTCTAAAAAGCAATGGAAAAAATATCCTCATGTGAAGATTAACAAAAAAGGGGCGGGAATAAGAATTCAGATGAAATTGGATTAGTTCTGTTTGACAAGCAAATTGGTCACTTTGACACTTAATTTTGCCAATCTTATACCTATCACATCTACCAAATTTTTAAAAAGTTAGTATCCTATCTAATAAAAGAGAAATATGGTTATTAGCCGTACGGCCGCTACCCTTCCCATTGGCTAATCACTGAGATATGCAAATTAACTGCCAGCCAAGATGGCGGCCGACAGCCAGGCAGCTGACGCGAACAGGGAGGCTTGCTTGCTCCAGTGACGGAGGAAGCCAGGTTCCCCGCCTGCCTTGCCGGCCTCTCAGCTGCTCTCTAAGAAACATTGTAACAAATATAGAAGCTAAACAAAACCCCAGAAACCTACTTTCAGTCAGCCAGGCTTCAGCCAGCAGGACTGCAACATTGTATCAAATACAGAAGGTAAACAAAGGCCAGAAACCTGCTTTCAGCAGCTGAGGCCTCAGAGCTGGAGTCGAGCCTCAGAGCTAAAGTTGGCCCAGAATAAAAGAAAAAAAGGAGAGGTTGGGAGCTTCAGTCACCTGCCAGCCTGAAAACGGCCCTCAGCCCCTCACCCAGACTGGCCAGGCACCCCAGTGGGGACCCCCACCCTGAAGGGGGTGTGACCAGATGCAAACCGCTATCATCCCCTCATCCAGGCTGGCCAGGCACCCCAGTGGGGACCCCCACCCTGATCCAGGACACCCTTCAGGGCAAACCAGCCGGCCCCCACCCGTGCACCAGGCCTCTATCCTATATAGTAAAAGGGTAATATGCCTCCCAGCACCGTGATCAGCGTGACAGGGGGCAGCGACCAAGCCCCCTGATCGCCCTGCGGCTCTGTGTGTGACAGGGAGCGGGGCCACAACCTCCCTATCCACCCTGCTCTGTTCGTGACAAGAGAAGGTGCCCCAACCCCCTGATCAGCCCTGCTCTGTGCCTGATAGGGGGGAGATCCCCAACCCCCTGATCGCCCTGTGGCTCTGTGTGTGACAGGGTGCAGCGCCCCAACCTCCTGATCAGCCCTGCTCTGTGTGTGACGGTGCGGTGCCCCAACCGCCCCCCCCCCCCCCCCACGGGCCCTGCTCTGTGTGTGACGGGGTAGAGCCATAACCTCCCCATTGGCCCTGCCCTGAGTGTGACAGTGGCGGCGCCCCAACCCCCTGATCGCCCTGCGGCTCTGTGTGTGACAGAGGGCGGTGCCCCAACTCCCCTATCGGCCCTACTCTGTGAGTGACAGGGGGGAGCTCCCCAACCCCTTGATTGCCCTGCGGCTCTGTGTGTGACAGGGTGCAGCACCCCAACCCCCGCCCCCCATCGGCCCTCCCTTGAGTGTGACAGTGGCGGCACCCCAACCCCCTAATCTGCCCTGCTCTGTGGGTGATAGAGGGCGGCGCCCCAACTCCCCAATCGGCCCTGCTCTGAGCCCGACCAGGGGCTGCACCTAGGGATTGGGCCTGCCCTCTGCCACCCGGGAGCGGGCCTAAGCAGCAGTTCATTATCTCCCGAGTGGTCCCAGACTGCGAGAGGGCACAGGCCGGGCTGAGGGACCCCCTCTCCCCCCCGAGTGCAAAAATTCTTGTGCACCGGGCCTCTAGTCTATATATATAAAAGCCTAAGCAACCAGCTGACCAGCCAATAGCCGTGACACGCAATGACCACCAGGGGGCAGATGCTCAACACGGGAGCTGCCGAGCTGCGGTGACTTGGTAGCTGAGGTTCTTGAATAACACACCCATAACCAGAGAGGAGGGAGCCTGATTCCAGGGTGTATCACCCGAGACCTTCCCTCTCACAATCCGGGACCCCTCAGGGGATGTTGGAGAGACGGTTTCAGCCCAGTCCCCGCAGGCCAGGCCAAGGGACCCCACCAGTGCAAAAATCCGTGCACCAGGCCTTTAGTACTGATATAATGAAAAAACATCATAATCTAAGCACAGAGAATAAGAACGAATATACTCTAACTCTCACTAGGCTCATTGCCCTGCTTCTCTTTATTTGGTATCCATTTTTTAGGCCCATCTGCTCATGCTGTCATAGGTGCCAGTGGGCATTGGTTTTTTGGGTTTGGTGGGGTTTTGTATTTTGTTTCTTGGGGTTTTTTGGTCTTTTTGTGTGTTTCTTTAAAGTTGCTTGTCATTTTAACTATGGCATACTTAAAGTTACATTACAGCTTAATGTGACTCTTAAATCTTGTTTGTAGTGATGAGAATAAAATGGTGAACCAGATATACAGGGTGGGTAAAAGCAGGTTTGCAGTTGTGAGTACACGAAACAGAGTTTATTCTTGTATCATTATTTATTAATTATTGTATTACTTATTTACATTACAACAATAAACCTACTTTTGCCCACCCCTGAATCTGGCCACTGCCCTGAGTGAGGAGACAAGAAAATTTGCTGTTAGATAGTTATAAGGCATAAGAAGAAGAAAAAAGAGTACACTGATAGGAAATGTGGTTAGGGTTTGGCAAGAGGGCATTGCTTTAGATAGGGTAGCCAGAAGAGATCCTTTCAAAATCATAACATTTAAGCTGGAACTTGAAGGATAAGAAAAATAATGGTCCAGGTAGAGGAAGCAACATGTGTCTGGTTCCTTAAAGGAGCTTCATTCACATTTTCTTTCTGTGCTGGTTTAAGCCTTAAAGATGACTGACCTAACTTGGTACCATAATGGTTATGACTTAATACAGTTCAGCACCCAATAGTAGTCACCCCTTCAAGTTATAACTTAAATCTTGATCCCTGAGCCGGAATATTGCATTTAGTCTCAATTATCTGATGTATCTAAATACTTCTGTAGAGGGAACTCTAATATGTGTTAGCTCCTCACCCTTCCTGCTTGTCAACATTATTGGGAATGTGTTTGCTGGGCATTTCTTCCCCTTCCCACGACCAGAGGAACAGGTTTTGGTGTGGAGATAGGTAGGGCATAATCAAAAAAATACCCTTGTCTCCAGACCTACCCCTTTTCTCTCTATTAAGACTCTCAGGGGTCCCTGCCTCCTTCTGAAGATCTTCCAATTCAACTGCTTGTGTTCAGGTCACTTCATGAATGTTGCCATGATACTTACTATTAATTTGCCCTGCCCACGAGGCCTTCCCATTGTTTTCCTTTGTTTCTTCATCCGAAATCTCTCTGACTCTTCACCGCATGTCTTCATCAAGAAGTTGCTCTGGTTGATGCTAAAAAGTGGGGGGGGGGGGGGGGGGGACGGGGGGGGTGGAGTGAGGGGGTGACTTGATTGAAGTACTTGGGAATGCCTCTGATTTCCTCTTTGGCGTTTCTCAGGTAGTGGTTCTCCCAATGGCCAGCAGTTGTGAGGAAGGCTTTGGTGGCCAGAACAAGATGTGGCCTTGGCCTGCTGCTGAACTGGTAGAGGAGGGTTTGTTCTTCTACCCATGGCTGGCACCTTTAGAGAGTAACAGGACACGTGGTTTCAGGAGTAATTAATTAAGACATAGTTTGTTTCCCTGGTCTCAATTGAAGTTACTGCCTTACAAAGTACTTTTTTCCTGGCAATAAGAATGGTAGGAGTGAGGACCTTTGGAACTACTCTCTGTGGCTTCATTTTTTCTCTTATGGGTAAAATGAGAGTGTTGGTATATAGATGACCTCTAAGGTCCCTTTTAGTTCTAATATATCATGTTTCTATTTTAAACCATGTGGTAGTTTTGTCTCTAATATTTGGCATGCATGTGTTTATATTGGAAATTGTCCCAGTATGTGAGCTTGATACATATGTGGAAATTTGTAGCCCTACTGTTTGAGCTGGATACACTCATTTCAGAATGCTGGGTTATACCACCAGTATCTCTGACTGAAAGCTTGGATGCTGTTGAAAGCAGCAGTACTGAATACCCTGAGAATAAATAATCTAACCAACCTGAGTTATCTCCAGAGAAGGATGACCATATATTGGTGAAAATTGTGGTGAATCTCTTGAAAATGTGTTTTTCACTTTGTCAAACGCATCAAATTGTGTTGCAATAGCACTGTGCTGTGTAATTCTGAGTTCTGTTGCTCTCTAACTGGCCCCTCCTTGTTTTGCAGGAGTTATTGTGACAATCTTGGTTACCATCCACTAAGTGCTGCTGACTTTGGAAAGATCATGAAAAACGTCTTTCCAAACATGAAGGCACGTCGTCTGGGCACGAGAGGCAAATCGAAATATCCTTTACCAGAATGGTTTTTCGTAATCTCTCTAAGTTCCCACTTATTACAGAGCATCTCCTGTTGTGTTTCAACGACCAACTATAATTAGAAATAAATTTGAATCTATAAGTACAAACAACTCAAAAGAACTTAGTAGAATAATTGCAAATATTATTTTCCCAGCTATTAACCAAACTGTAAGAGAGATAAATAATGGTCATTAAGTTTATGATAGATTTCACCTTATTCTGTCATTGTAATGTGTCTGATCTTTTCTTCAATAGTGAGAATGACCGAGGCATGCCACAGTACAGCAATTATAAATTATCAATAAAAGTGCAGAAAGGTGTTAGCTTACCTTCACTCCTTCCTCTCATTTAAAAGCATAGGATCTCCTTTGCAAAATATATAACATTAAAAAAAAAATGTCTTAGGGAACTTATACTGGAAAACTACAGCTCTCTTTATTTTTCAGCCAACTGTTTAAAGCGAGGTCCCTCTTGTGATGGAGAAATACTTAGGAGCAAACAGAAATAAGGAAATGAAAATTAAGGATTTATTAAAGTTCTCCCTACTCTTGGAAGAAGGTAGAGGGTCTCTGTATCATATTAGAAGTCCTCCATCTCTCTCTGCTCGGCTCCTGGCCTTTTTCACAGCATAAAAATTCACTGCTATGGAAGAGAGGAGAGGAAGGGGAAGGTGGAAGGCTGCTTTTCTAAGTGGTTCCAGGTGTTCTTTAACCACTTGCTACATGACCTGCCCTTCTTTTCTGCGTACAAACAAAAACATCTTGATGTGTCTTTGGCATGTTGCAGGTGATAATCCTGTGTGTTTCAGTGGAAAAAGGGAAATGAAAAGGTTAAAGCCCTTGTGACACTCAGAGTTGTTTCTGTCCCGGTGCCCTGGGCTGAAGTTTCCTTTCTGGGTTCCAGGTTTCCATCTGGGTATTTCTTTCCTTCTGACCTGTTTGTTACTGGTGGCTGACACAGCTTATTAGAAACATTTATTCATTAAATTTATAACAGATGAGAATTATTTTGTTTTATTTAAGACAGTAACATTCTGCAGACTATTCCCATTTCAAAGGAGTAAAAATCCCGAGTTTATAATATTAAAGTTTTTCTTACTGAAAACTCAAAGTAGATGTTATTTCATTCTGATTTTATTTTCATTTCATATATGGTTACTTTTCAAGTGCTAATTATATAAGCAATTCATTTAATTACTTGAGACCTTAACTGTTCATTACATATTGCTACAGTGGACTAAGAAAAAAAGCTTTTGTTCATATGCCAACACTGCCCAATCTTGACTTTCACAAAACTGGAGATGGGGTAAGAATTCTGCCTGCTCTTTTTAATAAGTTGAATTGTACCTTAAAATCAACATTGAAATGCATACTGCATAGTCTCATTTAGATAAAACCAGGGACCAGGAACTCTGCCTTTTACAGAATAAGTGAGAAAAAAAGTCAAATGTGACTGGAAAATGTTAGTGCATATGACTTAAGTCAACATGACTTCTGAAATTAGGGAGAGCAAGATAGATCTAAACTTACTGATATGTAAATATATCTAAAATATATGTATTGTCAGGAGAATTATTACATTTTAGTAATATGTGTATTATAAATGTTTTCAGAATAGGAAATATGACTACTGGTATAGTTTTATTGATATCAAATAGGTTTTATAAACATCAAAATATCTGTTAGTCTTCATATATGCTTACAAGCATTTTAAAAAATATATATTTTTATTGATTTTAGAGAGAGGAAGGAAGAGAGAGAAACATCAATGATGAAAGAGAATCATTGATCAGCTGTCTCCTGCAGGTCCCTTAAGGGGATCGAGCCTAAAATCCGGGCATATACCCTGACCTAGAATTGAACCGTGACCTTCTGGTTCATGGGTTGATGGTCAACCACTGAGCCACACCAGTGGGGTTTACTGGTAACAAGCATTTAAATGTTATATTCACAAGCTGCTAATGGCTGTGTGCCAGTGGGTACAGGCATAGGCCCTTTACCTACAAGACTGATATGCCTGCCGACAGGTCACTTCATGATTCTTTCACCTGACGGACTTAGATCTTCTAATTAAGAATACTTATCTTTGCCGGGACCAGTTTGGCTCAGTGGATAGAGCGTCAGCCTGCGGACATGTACCTGGGTTGCGGGCACATCCCCAGTGGGAGATGTGCAGGAGGCAGCTGATCTATGTTTCTCTCCCATCGATGTTTCTAACTATCTATCTCTCTCCCTTCCTCTCTGTAAAAAATCAATAAAATATATTTTAAAAAAAAAAGAAAAGAATACTTATCTTTAATGTGCTTCAGTTTAATTACTCTGAACTTTCTCCTAAAAGTTAACGTTTTCTTTTCCTTTTGTTTAGTTGGAAGCTGCTGAACCTTCTGGGCAGCTTCAAAATATTGACGAGGAAGTCATTTCTTCTGCTTGCCGTCTTGTGTGCGAGTGGGCCCAGAAAGTGCTAAGCCAGCCATTTGACACAGTCTTGGAATTAGCCCGTTTCCTTGTAAAAAGTCATTATATCGGCACCAAGTCAATGGCAGCTCTAACTGTAATGGCTGCAGCACCACCAGGTACAAAATTATTGTTAACAAGGCAAAACTGACAGAGGAGTTACTGTCTTTGGAGTGGGTAGCAAAGAAAGTTTGGCTAAAGAACTTCTTTGTCTTTTTAGTATTCATGAGTTCACTCTTACTTCACTTAACACTAAATTCATATGGGTTTGTCGAGCCAACAAAAATAGTAATAATAACAGTCCTTCTATTTTAAAGCATAAAGCTATAGTTATTTATATTGCTCTTCTGAGATATGAGACTTTTAAGATTTCCCACTTGATAATTAACTTTTCCATTGCTGTTTTAAAATTTAAAGAGTACATATATGTACTTTTAAGTATATATGTGTACCTAAATGAGTAAATATTAGATAAGATTAAATTTTAAAATTACTTGAAAGACAACTATCCCAGAAACTAATGCTTATTAAAAAAAACTGATCTCTGGACAATGTGAGAGATGCCTTAGTCTCACAAAAAATAAACTGTATTTCTGATCATAAATTCCTAACTGGGCAGGTCATGGTGGGTATTCATGCCCCAGGCCTATAACTTCTTTAGTAAATGGTTTTAAGTCAGATCTAGGTCATCTAGGTTAACACACCTTTGAAATAGTTGAAGTAATACCTTGGACGGGGGTATTAACCCTCAAGAGAGCACGTAATCTTGTTAATGCTCCTATAATTCAGTCTCTGCCTTGCTTTCTCCCACCTCCATGCAGTTCCCTCCTTAATTTCACATGCATAAAAGAAGCTGCAGAACTGTTATTCTCCCAGAGTAATTTGCTCCCTGCACATGTGGTCAGTTTGGCTCAAATAAACTCAAAAATCAAAAAAATAAATAAACTGTATGAAACATTACTATAAAATAATAAGAATGGTTTTTAATATGCAAATGAGCATCCTCATTCAAATAGAAATTTTAGAATTGATAGTTTTAGGAATTGACAATATCAGAATAAATTACTTCTTCCTAAATTAATGGTTATGTAAACTATCAGATTAAAATTTTTAAATGTCTCATTTAAGTCATATCTTATAAGCCTAAAAATGAGTGAGTAATTTATGTTATTACTCTAGGAAATTATAATTTCCAGGGGGAAAAAAAGTGTTAACATGAAACTTGTTTCCCAGAGATGATTCTTCTGATTGTTTATTGTAAACTAGTGGCCTGGTGCACGAAATTCGTGCAGGGGGCGGGGGTTGTCCCTCGGCCTGGACTGCACCCTCTCCAATCTGGGACCCCACAGGGATAGGGCCTAAACCGACAGTTGGACATCCCTCTTGCAATCTGGGACCACTGGCTCCTAACCACTCACCTGCTTGCGTGCCTGCCTGATCGCCCCTAACCACTCTGCCTGCCAGCCTGATCGCCCACCCCTCCTTTCTGGCCTGATCATCCCTAACTTCCCCCCCTTGCCAGCCTGGCTGCCCCCAGCTGCCCCCCCCCCCGCTGGCCTGATCGCCCCCAACTGCCCACTCCTGCCAGCCTGCTCACCCCCAACTGCCCCCACTCCCCGCCAGCCTGCTTGCCTCCAACTGCCCCCCCCCACCAGCCTGATCTCCCCCAGCTGCCCCCCCTTGCTGGCCTGCTCCCCTCCAACTGCCCCCCCCCCCGTCCCCCCCCTGCCGCCTGCTCATCCCTAACCTCCTCTGCCTCGGTCCTACCACCAAGGCTTTGTCTGGAAGGTCTCCTGGTCTAATTAGCATATTGCCCTTTTATTAGTATAGATATCTTTAAATTTACAAAAGATTTATCTCAGCCAGAATTATAGTTTCTAAAATAACTTCACTCTTTTATCTTAATCACTTTAATATCAATATTTTTCATTCAGTTTATACTTTTCAGAAGCTTTAAAGTTCTGTGGTGTGTGTGTGTGTGTGTGTGTGTGTGTGTGTGTGTGTGTAATTGTTTTGTCCTTTCAACTCATGGTCAATTAAGGACCACTTCAGCAAAATAATCTCTTACTAGAACCTTGTCATAATTTTTTCTGTTTGCATATACTTGCACATGGGCAGGAGAGTGCTTGGGCAGCCTTGTCTAGCTAGACATCTTGCATGTGCCACCTCATTTGTTCTCCCAGCGGTTCTAACACCTTTGGTAGAATTCACCTTATCCTTTGAAGGTGAATTTGGTTTTTTATAAATTTAGTCTGCATATTATATAGAACAGGTTGTGTTACAAATGTTCTTTTGTGAGTCAGCTGCTTGGAACTCATTCCTGTCCAGAAACCCTGGCAGGAGGGATAAGACAGCTTTGAGCCTTTGGCAGGGACTTTCAAGGATGCAGGTGTCCAGAAGCCAGAGCTGAGACTCGGGGCCAGGAGGGAGCCATGCAATTTGAGCTAAATTTGAAGAGAAAAAAATAGTACTTAGGTGATAAAGGGGGGTGAGGGGTCAGAAGATGAGTGATTATTGAGGAGTGGAAGAGAGCTCACAGTCACATCTTTCTCTCCTTCCTGTCTCCCCCTCCTCAAGTTGTTGTTAACAAAACAATGAAAAGCAGAAATTGGGCTGGGAAAGGAATGGCAAGGTGTACCAGCAGGATGGTGTTGTCTTCTCATTTCCTTCCCACTGTTTTTTACCAGCCACAGCTTACTTTCTAATGACCCTAATGCCACACCGTAAATGTGAAATGAGCTTTTTAAAAAATTGTGTTATATGATCAATTTTTCTGAAAATGTGTCTCTTGCCTATTTCATCATTCCTTTTTCTCAGTGTTGATCTTCACTACTGCAGTAAAAGGTTTTCTCCATGATACTTTTCAAAATATCTTAACCTCAGTTTTATTAAGAGCCTGTTTAATTTCCAATAGGTCCTACTGAAATAATTAATTATACAGTAGCAGTTAAAATAGTAGTAGTATCATTTTTCAGAATTTCTGGTAGAATTAAAAGCTTCCCCATACAATTTTTTTCTAAGATAGGGATGGTTTCAGCAAATATTTATTGAGTGCCCCTCATGGGCTGAATTTTAAAATCATAAAAATTCATGAATTTCTATTAGAGAAGGAGAGAGGAAAATTTCTGACATCTACTGATAAAATATAAAACATGCTCTCTTGGCATTTATTTATCTTAGCTCCTACTCGTCAAAATCTTGATCTGTTATTGTTGGTTGAACTGAACGAACCATATTTTAAGGTGTCCCACTAAAACCGTATTAACAAATGTTTATAATTGGAAGTCTAATACTTATGCTTTATAAAAAAATTTTGAGTTAAAATTTGCTGGGTTTTGTTGCTTTCTCCAGTAGAGGGGTACCTACTCAAAGAAATTTCAGAGGGAAGGTGGGTGATTAGGTGGGAAGAGATCAACCAAAGAATTTATATGCATATATGCATAACCCATGGGCACAGACAATAGGGTGGTGAAGGCCTGGGGCGCAGAGGGTTGAGGGGGCAAGCTAGAAGGGGTCAATGGGAGAAAAAGGGACATATGTAATACTTTCAACAATGAAGATTTTTTAAATAAAAATAAATAAAATTAAAAAAAGAAAATGAGCTGTAACTGCCTTTTATGAAAGAGAGTATTTACTGTAACTCTCCTTTTTGTTTATTTTCAGGAATTAAAGGAATTACACAGCCTTCTGCTTTTATACCTACAGCTGAAAGTAATTCCTTTCAGCCTCAAGTGAAGACTTTGCCATCACCTATAGATGCTAAGCAGCAATTGCAACGGAAAATTCAGAAGAAGCAGCAAGAACAGAAACTACAATCCCCTTTGCCAGGAGAATCCTCAGCAAAAAAATCGGAAGGCACGACAACCAGTGGAGTGACTAGTCTTTCCAATGGAAACCCTGCGATCCTCTCTCCTCAGCCTATTGGCATCGTTGTGGCAGCTGTCCCTAGTCCCATTCCGGTAACATCATTAACGTGATTGGTCTTTGGGGGAGGGTGGGAAATCAGTCATTTAATTAAAAGTGGCACATGAGAAGGAGTCAGGTATAGAAGATTCAGTTATAAACTGATTTTGTGACCACAGATAGATTCAGCTTTACTTGGTTGCCTTTCATTCAGAATATACCTTGTTGATTACAAAATGAGCTATAACATGAACATAAGTAAGAATACAAAGGTCCAAGATTTATAAAATATGTAAGAGATAAGTCATTTTCAGAGTTGTTTCATCTCTAAGCCAGAACGATGCAATTGCAAACTTTTTTTGGTTTAAACTGTTTTTTCTTTTTAACATTCAGATAGAGCAAAATTTAATGTGTGTTGATGATACTTTAACATAATCCTAGCTCTGTGGCTTGCTGGAGATAGGACCTTGGGCAAGTCCCTTAGCTACTTAGCTACTGTTTCCTTATCAACAAATAGAAGTTATGTTCTCCTTTCCTGTCTCACACAACTGAGGTTATTCTGAAAGAGGTTTTTAAAATAAGAGTGCATCTTGCTAATAAAACAAGGTGGTATTTTATGTTATAGATGATATTATAAAGGAGATATTTCTTTTTGTTGTTGTTGTTCTTATCATTAATGCATGAACTACCTAGTAACCAAATTCTTGGACTATTCTCTGTAGAGCAAACTTGAAGAGACATTAGTTTTATCTGAAACCTGCCCATAGTGGTTTAGTTACTAATGTCCAAGGCAGACCATTTATAAGACTGTCTCCTGTGAGTGAGTCATCTTCTGGGCACAGACTCCAGTAGATAACTTTTATAGTCATGTGTTTCTTCAAGATTTTATCTCTTCCTATAATCTCCTTAAAAATCATTGTTTTATTAAATATTCATTATCTTAATGTTCTTATATATTGTATTTTGTAACTATATTGTGCTTATGTTACATTCATTAGAATATATGTCTGATTGTATAAAACTGATCTAGAAGAACTCTCATCTAATGTAGGAACTGTCTTTTTTTCTTTTTAGCATAACATTTATAATGCTTTAATACTGAATAAATATGTGATTTATTGTTCATATCCTAGACTTGTTAAATCTGATTTTTTTTTTCCACTTTTTAATAGGTCCAAAGGACCAGGCAGTTGGTAACATCACCAAGTCCAATGAGTTCTTCTGATGGCAAAGTTCTTCCCCTCAATGTACAAGTGGTCACTCAGCACATGCAGTCTGTGAAACAGGCACCAAAGACTCCTCAGAATGTCCCAGCCAGTCCTGGTGGGGATCGTTCTGCCCGGAACCGCTACCCTCAGATCTTACCTAAACCAGCCAACACCAGTGCACTCACCATTCGCTCGCCAACTACTGTCCTCTTTACTAGCAGTCCCATCAAAACTGCTGTTGTACCCACTTCACACATGAGTTCTCTAAATGTGGTGAAAATGACAGCAATATCCCTCACACCCAGTAGTAATAGTGCCCCTCTTAAACATTCTGCCTCAGTAAACAGTGCTACAGGAACAACAGAAGAATCAAAGACCTTTCCACAGATCAAGAATGGTTCTGTTGTTTCACTTCAGTCTCCTGGATCCAAGACCAGCGGTGCCGGGGGAACGTCTGCTGTGGAAGTCAAAATGGAACCGGAAATATCATCGGATGAGCATCCTGTACAGTGCCAAGAGAATGCTGATGGTACGAAAGCTCCTAAAACAACGCCTAGCGCCCTTTCGGGACAGAAAAGTAATTCAGATGGAGTAGTGCAAAAACCTTCAACTGAAGGTGTCACCGAAATAAAAGCAACTAAGGTCTGTGACCAGAGGACCAAATGTAAGAGTCGCTGTAATGAAATTCCACCAGGCACTTCGACAGGCAATAATCAAAGCACTATCACTCTCTCAGTTGCCACTCAGAACTTAACATTCACCAGCACCAGCTCACCATCTAATGGTGACTCAATAAATAAAGACCCTAAATTATGCACTAAAAGTCCAAGAAAGCGACTGTCTTCTACATTGCAAGAATCCCAGGTGCCTCCTGTAAAGAAACCAATTGTGGAACAGCTTTCTGCAGTTATCACAGAAGGTCAGAAACCAGGCAGTGTTAAGAAGGACCAAAAGGTTCCACATTCAGGGAAAGCAGAAAGCTCAGCAGCAGGTGCTCCGATTCCTAGCATGGTATCAATAAATGTCAACTCACACATGATGGCAAACCCATCCTTGAATTCTTCTGCCCTTATCACTGGTGATTCAGCTTTGGAACAGCAAACACCATCATCATCTCCAGATATAAAAGTAAAACTTGAAGAGAATATCTTTCTCTTGGACAGTGATTCAAAAACAGATGGCAGCTTTAATCCAAACGAATGGCAACAGATCACTAAGGATTCTGGGTTTGTGTCTGCTGCCTGTGAACAACAGCAAGATATCAGTGTTATGACAATTCCTGAGCACTCTGATATCAATGACTTAGAGAAATCTGTCTGGGAACTAGAAGGAATGCCGCAGGACACATACACCCCGCAGCTACATAGCCAGCTACAAGAATCTTCTCTGAATCAAATACAAGCACAGTCTTCAGATCAGTTACCTCTACAGTCTGAACTGAAAGAGTTTGAGCCTTCTGTTTCCCAAACAAATGAAAGCTACTTTCCTTTTGATGATGAACTTACACAAGATAGCATTGTGGAAGAGCTGGTGCTTATGGAGCAGCAAATGTCGATGAACAATTCTCATTCTTACGGTAACTGTTTGGGAATGACCCTTCAGAATCAGTCGGTAACTCCAGGAGCTCCAATGTCATCTCACGCCTCCAGCACCCACTTCTACCATCCAATCCATAGCAATGGCACTCCAATCCACACCCCCACCCCCACCCCCACCCCTACTCCAACCCCTACCCCAACCCCAACCCCAACCTCTGAAATGATTGCTGGATCTCAGAGTCTGTCACGGGAGAGCCCTTGTTCCAGGCTAGCCCAGACCACACCTGTGGATAGTGCTTTAGGAAGTAGCCGACATACACCCATTGGCACTCCACATTCTAACTGCAGCAGTAGTGTCCCTCCCAGCCCTGTTGAATGTAGGAATCCATTTGCATTTACCCCTATAAGCTCCAGTATGGCCTATCATGATGCCAGCATTGTCTCAAGTAGTCCTGTGAAACCGATGCAAAGACCCATGGCCACACACCCTGACAAAACCAAGCTTGAATGGATGAATAATGGGTATAGCGGGGTTGGTAATTCATCAGTTTCTGGCCACGGCATCCTCCCAAGCTATCAGGAGCTAGTGGAAGACCGTTTCAGGAAACCTCATGCCTTTGCTGTGCCTGGGCAGTCTTATCAGTCCCAATCCAGACATCATGACACTCATTTTGGTCGTTTGACTCCTGTCTCTCCTGTGCAGCATCAAGGTGCCACTGCAAATAGCACCAACAAACAGGAGGGTTTCGCAGTCCCTGCCCCTCTCGATAATAAAGGAGCTAATTCATCTGCCAGCAGCAACTTCAGATGCCGGAGTGTGAGCCCTGCTGTTCATCGCCAACGTAATCTTAGTGGAAGCACCCTCTATCCAGTATCTAATATCCCCCGCTCTAATGTGACCCCCTTTGGAAGTCCTGTCACCCCAGAAGTTCATGTTTTCACAAATGTTCACACAGACGCATGTGCCAACAACATAGCTCAAAGAAGTCAGTCAGTTCCATTGACAGTCATGATGCAGACAGCCTTCCCGAACGCTCTTCAGAAGCAAACAAACAGTAAAAAAATAACCAGTGTTCTGTTGAGTAAACTGGATTCTGAAAATGATGATGCAATGAGAGGTTTGGGCATGAACAACCTGCCCTCCAATTACACAGCTCGGATGAATCTCACTCAGATTTTGGAAACTTCCACTGTTTTTCCTAGTGCCAATCCTCAGAATATGATCGATTCCAGCACTTCTGTCTATGAATTCCAAACACCATCTTACCTCACCAAAAGTAATAGCACCGATCAGATCAGTTTTTCTCCTGGAGATAATCAAGCACAATCAGAAATCGGAGAGCAACAGTTAGATTTCAACAGCACTGTTAAAGACCTGTTGAGTGGCGACGGCTTGCAAACCAACCAGCAGCTGGTAGGTCAGGTGGCCTCTGATCTCACGAGCACTACATCTGATTTCTCTAGTGATATCAGGTTGTCTTCTGAGCTCTCAGGCAGCATCAATGATTTGAACACGTTGGACCCAAATCTACTGTTCGATCCAGGTCGTCAGCAGGGACAAGATGATGAAGCTACACTGGAAGAATTAAAGAATGACCCATTATTTCAACAAATCTGCAGTGAATCCATGAGCTCTATGACTTCGTCAGGTTTTGAATGGATAGACAGCAAGGACCATCCTACTGTTGAAATGTTGGGTTAAATCGTGTTTTATAACATGTAGCACACTGTATCTAAAGACATATGTATTGTATTTGTCTTAATGGAAGTGCCTCCCGCAGCAGAAACACTTACTATTAATTGTGACATTTTCAAAGTTTGCTGCAGAAGTGGTTTCTTCTTCAATAGGAAATGGTTAGACTCGCCTCAGTTCTTAAAAAGTTTCTGAAAAGACAGTAGGCTGTAGAAGAACAAGTATTAGGTCTTAAATTTTATAATGTTCCCCATTTTAATCACATTGTTTGCTAGTAAACGTTTGACTAACCAGCTTTTACAAGAGCAGTCTAGAGCTTTATTTTGTATAAGTTCATTTTAATTCATCGGTTGATCTGCACAGAATTTAGAGGAAACCATTGATTTTAGACATAAGCTTTTTGTTGTTGTTGGCATTATCTTTTAGATATGAAATCATAGATAAGGTGAATTGTAGGCAAGAAGTTCTTCCTCGAAACAGGGATAATATTCAGGTTAATTTAAGTATTTAGGCTTGAAGCATAGAGCTACTGTAGAATGAGAAATCTCTATAGGACTTTCTGGGACTTCAGTACCATTTGCACCTACAATGAAGGGCTTAAATAGGAAAAATATAACGAAAAATTCAATATTAATTTAAGGAAAGCAAAAGCTGCACTATAATTTTTCAAAGGAAAACTAGTAGCCATTTATGTTTGTGACCTTGCATTAATCTTATTTTAAAATGTTGATTTTAATATGGAGCCAACATACATACACATACAGACACACAAAACAGATAACTCCAAGCATTGTAATTTAATAGAATAAATACAAGCGTTTTAAAAAATTATTTTATGTTTATTTGGTAACTGAGGCAGGGGAGTTGAGAAGGGCAATAAAGCATTTTTTTAGTTTCATTACAATGGCTGCATGCACATATTAAAATTCTATTTAAGATTTATTTTGAACTTTTAATTATAATATTCTTAAGTCCTCAACGTAGTAACTGACTCCATCACTCCTCCTGAATGTGGTAATACAGTTTGATCATGAGACCTCTTTGAGAACAAGCAGGAGGGAGGTAACATAAAAACCTGAACAAAAACGTTTCACCACCTGAGGTCTGAAGCCACAAACCTTTATATTTGTGATAAAACAAAGGGGGATATCAATATTACTTGAAGAAGAGGAGCATTTTATTACATGCTTAATTTATTTATTGTGATAACCACAATTGCAAAATAAGCACTCAGGATTTGTTTTAAAATGTTTCTCTCCATGGCTCCCATTTTGTTTTACGAATAATTGTTTATGAATTTCTCGTTGACACAAATCTGCTCACTAGTTGACAGCTCCATTTAACTGTTTTCAAGATTACTTTGAGAAAGATTTAGAAATTGCCATTAGGTTTCTAAGCTAACATTAAACCATTGCTATGCTACCTTGAACCCAGCTAAGTTTTCCTTTACCTCAATTAGTTAGCCAATCAGAAGACTACAATCAGTGACTGTTTAACAATTGTAATGAAGGGTTTAATTTAATAAGGTTTCATTGTTCACTAAATTTGCAAGGTAGGATATTAATATATTTTGATAAATAAATGGTGCTAGGGTTGGCTCACAGGTTTATTACATCGTTATGTCCTAGTTATTGGCATTTGTGTATGTTTGCTGTTACCTTGATTTAATGATCTGTTAGATTTCTTTTTCTTGATGCTAGTTATTTCTTCACTGTACATTGAGACACAGCACTACTGCACACCAAAGTATGCAATACCCAAAGGAAACTGTGTGATTTCTTGTAACAAATGATGGGAGCCTTCTCTATGAGATACTCTGAAAAGGAGACTTTGAGGCCATTCTAATCCCATGTTTACATTATTAGCTTCCTACTAATATAAAAATAATGGAAAATTTTTTGATAAAAAATAAAATAAAAACTGGAGGATTTTTAACCCCTGTACAGTATTGCAGCAAACACTTTAAATTTGGTTGAATTCGTCCAGCAAACTTTCTGGGGTTCATATATTGCACTAAATTTGTTGAACCTGTGGTAGGCACATCTCTTAGGATAAATGCAACCAATACAGTCCACAGATTAAACTTTTTAAATGTGTTTCATTATGAAAAGACAAAATGTCATCAAAGTGACAGATAAAATTGTCTTATGTAGCAATGTGCATTGATCTCAATGAGATATTTCTATTTCTTATTCTCTTACATGAGAATATTACAGCAGGAAGAATTAAGTTTAGTTTGCTTCACCATGTTAATACATGATCACAAATGTGCATGAGTGTTATTGACTTATCTTGTACAGTACTAGGTATTCCTGTAACCACTTTTTTTTTTTCTTGGCTGTATTGAAACTGGTTCAGTGTTAACCAGACAAGCATAGTTATTCACAAGTTATTTACTTTTTTATGTTTACTAATTCTGCTTAGTTATTGTTGAATATGTTCTTTTTTTCAGGTTCTTTTCATTGTTTTGATGTTTAAAACATTTTGCATACTGTTTATCATGATAAGACTTCATGAAGTAAATAATTTTGCATATAATTGCAATAAGCACTGACTTTTGAACTGAAAAGAAGGAAAGTGTTTTGTGCAGTGCATCTGAGGTTCATATAAGAGTCTTGTACTATAATGTGCTTAACTACATCATAAATGACAAAAACAAGCCCTGTTTCATGTTTCATTTAGTGCAAAGTCAGATTTCCCCAAAGTTTTGTTGTCTGTTGTACCTGCTAAAACTACAGTAGTTGAATATTGCAGTAGCATTTCAGTTCTCTTTTTTTATTGAAAGTGCTCAAAAATTGTTTTTTAAATGTTTTCAAAATCAATTAAAAAACATTTTATATTAAACTGACTGGATCTTAAGGTGATTTACGGATCTATTTTATACAGGCTGCATGCCATTTTATAAACAGACCTGATGCCGTTCTCCCTTCGAGTTCATGAAATTAAAGGAAATGAATAAAAATCAGTATGAGGCACAACAGTGCTGCTAATCTCTCTGCTATTAATCCAGCGGGATACACCACCCTCATCAGAACTCTGCTGTTCACTTAGGATTTATTACCAAGGAATGGCACGTGGCATAGAGTTTTATGGTGTCCAAAAAATATATATATTTTCTTTTGCTCATCCATATAATGTTTGCTTTAAAGTGTTAGCCTATGGAGCTTTGAAAAGAAAAATAATGGGGAAAAATGGAGACGATTTTTAAAGCACAGCTGTATTCAAAAGTAATTTAGGCAAACCAGAAATACAAAGTGGTAAGTACTGAATTTGCAAATCACAACCTGAGTTGTAGGTCTAGAAACAGGAAAGAGTGGCCAGAAATTTCAACTCCTACAGAGTAATGAAACCAGGGTCAGGATGGAGTCTCCTCACTCTTAAAACGGATGAAGCAACATAACTTGTTACAGGGACTGTGACATATTGTAGCCAGGGCCTCAGCCAAACAGCCTGCTTGTCTGTAGGTCTGATAGCCCTTCAGACTGGGGCCCTGAGTGGACGGGTGGTGGAAGCAGTTATAAGGGAAAGGGGAGAAGAGGGATTCAGAAGGAGGAGGTGAAGAGCAGGAAGACTCCCGCACAGATGAGCCTCAAACCAAAATTCTGAAGTACTTGAAGAAATGACACCAATCCTAAGAATGACAATCAGCAATCGCTCAAGATAAAAATAATAAACTACTTAGATGTTAATTTAAAATAAGTGTTTTAGGATCATCAGTGACATAATGGAAAAAAGTTTACTCAAGAACAGATAAGAACCAATGGTTATAATAAGTATGAAAATCAGGGGTGGGGGGTTGTAGAACACTTGAGGTGCTTTTGGTTGCTAGTAAGAAAACTTAACACTGGCTAGAACCATAAGGACAGTTATTTTTAGCCTAAGAATTTTGGAAGAACCAAATGCTGTATTTCTGTTCTATCATATTCAACTTTGTTTTTCTGCGTCTATTGCCTCTTGGTCAGGATGGCTGCCACAGCTCCAAATACTACTTCTTTATACATTCCAAACAAGGCGTTAACGGGCAGCTCTCAAGCTTTTATCAGAAAGAAAAAAATCCTAGAATCTCCTATCCCACCCTCCAACCCTCATTTAGTCTTATTGGACAAAACAAGGTCAATAGCCCACCCTAAAGCCAATTAGCTTAGATTCTTTTTTTTTTCTTTTTCTTTTTTTTTATTGCTTAAAGTATTACAAAGGGTATTACATATGTGTCCTTTTTTTCCCCCCGCCCTTGACAATCCCCTGGCCTCCCCTATTCCCCAGTGTCTTATGTCCATTGGTTATGCTTATATGCATGCATACAAGTCCTTCGGTTGATCTCTTACCCCCCTCCCTCCTGCCCCCCAACCCTCCCCTGCCTTCCCGCTGCAGTTTGACAATCTCTTTGAGGCAGTACTGCCTCTGTATCTATTATTGTTCAAAAGTTTATAATGGTCTCTATTATCCATGAATGAGTGAGATCATGTGGTATTTTTCCTTCATTGACTGGCTTATTTCACTTAGCATAACGCTCTCCAGTTCCATCCATCTGTTGCAAATGGTAAGAGTTCCTTCTTTTTTACAGCAGCATAGTATTCCATCATGTATATGTACCACAGTTTTCTAATCCATTCATCTACTGATGGGCACTTAGGCTGTTTCCAGATCTTAGCTATGGTGAATTGTGCTGCTATGAACATATGGGTGCATATATCCTTTCTGATTGGTGTTTCTGGTTTCTTGGGATATATTCCTAGAAGTGGGATCACAGGGTCAAATGGGAGTTCCATTTTTAGTTTTTTGAGGAAACTCCATACTGTCTTCCATAGTGGCTGCACCAGTCTGCATTCCCACCAGCAGTGCACGAGTGTTCCTTTTTCTCCACATCCTCTCCAGCACTTGTCGTTTGTTGATTTGTTGATGATAGCCAGTCTGACAGGTGTGAGATGGTACCTCATTGTTGTTTTGATTTGCATCTCTAGGATGATTAGTGACTTTGAGCATGTTTTCATATGTCTCTTGGCTTTCTGAATGTCCTCTTTTGAAAGGTGTCTATTTAGGTCCTTTGCCCATTTTTTGATTGGATTGTTTATCTTCCTTTTGTTAAGTTGTATGAGTTCCCTATAAATTTTGGAGATTAGGCCCTTATCAGATATGACGTTGGCAAATATGTTTTCCCACGCAGTGGGTTTTCTTGTTGTTTTGTTGATGGTTTCTTTTGCTGTGCAGAAGCTTTTTATTTTGATATAGTCCCATTTGTTCATTTTCTCTTTAGTTTCAAGTGCCCTAGGAGCTGTATCAGTGAAGAAATTGCTTTGGCATATGTCTGAGATTTTGTTGCCTTTGGGTTCTTCTAGAATTTTTATGGTTTCCTGTCGTACATTTAAGTCCTTTATCCATTTTGAGTTTATTTTTGTGTATGGTGTAAGTTGGTGGTCTAGTTTCATTTTCTTGCATATATCTGTCCAATTTTCCCAACACCATTTATTGAAGAGACTATTCTGGCTCCATTGTATGTTCTTGCCTCCTTTGTCAAATATTAATTGAGCATATTGGTTCGGGCTAATTTCTGGGTTCTCTATTCTATTCCATTGATCTATATGTCTGTTCTTGTGCCAGTACCAGGCAGTTTTGAGAACAGTGGCTTTGTAATACAGCTTGATATCTGGTATTGAGATCCCACCTACTTTCTTCTTTCTCAGGATCGCTGCAGCTATTCGGGGTCTTTTTTTATTCCAGATGAATTTTTGGAGAGTTCGTTCTAGATCTGTGAAGTATGCCGTTGGTATTTTAATGGGAAGTGCGTTGAATTTATAGATTGCTTTGGGTAGTATGGACATTTTAATGATGTTGATTCTACCAATCCAAGAACATGGTATGTTCTTCCATCTGTTTATGTCTTCCTCTATCTCTTTTTTCAACATCCTGTAGTTTTCTGAGTAGAGGTCTTTTACCTCTTTAGTTAAGTTTATTCCTAGGTAGCTTAATTTTTTTGGTGCGATGGTAAATGGGACTGTTTTTTTAATCTCCCTTTCTGTAAGTTCACTATTGGTGTATAGAAATGCCTCAGATTTCTTGGGGTTAATTTTGTATCCTGCCACATTGCCAAATTCATGTATTAAGTCTGGTAGTTTTTTGATGGAGTCTCTAGGGTTTTGTATGTATAATATCATGTCGTCTGCAAATAAGGACAGTTATACTTACTCTTTTCCAATTTGGATGCCTTTTATTTCTTCTTCTTGTCTAATTGCTGTGGCTAATATTTCCAGTACTATGCTGAACAGGAGTGGTGAGAGTGGGCATCCCTGTCTTGTTCCTGTTCTTAGGGAAAATGGTGTTAGTTTTTGTCCATTGAGTATGATATTGGCTGTGGGCCTGTCATACATGGCTTTTCTTATGTTGAGGTATGATCCTTCTACTCCCACCTTGCTGAGAATTTTTATCAAAAATGGGTTTTGGATTTTGTCAAATGCTTTTTCTACATCAATTGATATGACCATGTGGGTTTTTTCTTTCAATTTGTTTATGTGATGTATCATGTTTATTGATTTGCGTATATTGTACCATCCTTGCATCCCTGGAATATCCTACTTGGTCATGGTGTATGATCTTTCTGATGTACTGCTGGATCCGATTTGCTAAGATTTTGTTGAGAATTTTGGCATCTATGTTCATGAGGGATATTGGCCTGTAATTCTCTTTCATTGTGTTGTCTTTACCTGGTTTTGGTATTAGGGTGATGCTGGCTTCATAGAATGAGCTTGGAAGTGTTCCTTCCTCTTGAATTTTTTGTAGTAGTCTGAGGAGGATAGGTTTTAGTTCTTCCTTGAATGTTTGGTAAAACTCCCCTGTGAAGCCGTCTGGTCCTGGGCTTTTGTTTGCTGGAAGCTTTTTGATGACTGCTTCAATTTCTTCCATAGTTATTGGCCTATTGAGATTTTTAGATTCTTCCTGATTGAGTTTTGGGATGTTGTATTTTTCTAGGAATTTGTCCATTTCCTGCAGGTTGTCTAGTTTGTTGGAGTAGAGCTGTCCATAGTATTTTTTAACAATCATTTGTATTTCTGTGGGGTCTGTTGTTATTTCGCCTCTATCATTTCTGATTTTGTTTATTTGGGTCCTCTCTCTTTGCTTCTTGGTAAGCCTGGCTAGAGGTTCATCAATCTTGTTTATCCTTTCAAAGAACCAGCTCTTGGTTTCATTGATTTTCTGTATTGTTTTTTTGGTCTCTGTCATTTATTTCTGCTCTAATATTTATTATCTCCTTCCTTCTGCTCACTCTGGGGTTTTCTTGTTGCTCTCTTTCTAATTCTTTGAGTTGTAGAGTTAGATGGTTTACTACCATTTTTTCTTGTTTTTTGAGATAGGCCTGTAGAGCTATAAACTTCCCTCTCAGGACTGCTTTCATTGTGTCCCATAGGTTTTGGATTGTTGTGTTTTTATTGTCATTAGTTTCCAGGATGTTTTTAATTTCTTCTTTGATCTCATTGTTAACCCAATCAATATTTAATAACATGCTATTCAGCTTCCAAGTGTTTGAGTATTTTGGGTTGTTTTTATTGTAGTTTATTTCTAATATTATGCCCTTGTGGTCTGAGAAGATGCTTTTTATGATTTCAGTCTTCTTGAATTTGGGGAGACTTTGCTTGTGGCCCAATATGTGGTCTATTTTTGAATCTGCCCATGAGCATCTGACTGGAATGTATATTCTGTGGCCTTGGGGTGAAGTGTTCTGAAGATGTCAATTAAGTCCATCTGATCTAGTGAGTCATTTAGGATTGCTGTTTCTTTGCTGATTGTTTGTCTAGAGGATTTATCCAGTGATGTCATTGGTGTATTAAAGTCCCCTACTATGATTGTATTGTTGTCGATCTCTCCTTTGATATCTTCCAGGAGTTTTTTTATGTTATTATATTATAGCATTTCTTGCATTGCTGGCTTGGTGGTGATAAACTCCCTTAGCCTTTTTTTGTCTGTGAAGCTTCTTATTTCCCCTTCAATTTATGTTATGATATTATTTCTTCGAATAGGTTTTCTAATCCTTGTTCCTGCATTGGGTGCACATATGTTTACCAGGGTTATATTTTCTTGTTGTATTGATCCCTTTAATATTATGAAGTGGCCTTCCTTATCTCTTGTTATGGCCTTCACTTTGAGGTCTATTTTGTCCTATATAAGTATTGCTACCCCAGCTTTCTCTTCCTTTCCATTTGCCTGAAAGATATTTTTCCATCCCTTCATTTTCAGTCTGTGTGAGTCCCTTCTAATGAGGTGGGTCTCTTGTAGACAGCAAATGTATGGGTCATGATTTTTTATCCATTCAGCCACTCGATGTCTTTTGGTTGGAGCATTTAGTCCATTTACATTTAAAGTTATTATTGAAAGGTACTTGTTTGTAGCCATTTCTTTTTTTGTGTGGCTGTTTTCTTTCTGAGCTTGTTATTTCTTCTTTTTACACCAGTCTCTTTAGCATTTCTTGCATTGCTGGCTTGGTGGTGATAAACTCCCTTAGCCTTTTTTTGTCTGTGAAGCTTCTTATTTCCCCTTCAATTTTGAATGATAGCCTTGCTGGATAGAGTATTCTTGGATTCAGTCATTTGCTTTGCATCACTTTGTAAATTTCCATCCTTTCTTTTCTGGCCTGATGTGTTTCTGTTGAGAAATCATTTGATAATCTAATGGGAGATCCCTTGTATGTAACTTTCCGTCTCTCTCTTGCAGCCTGTAAGATTCTCTCTTTGTCCTGAACATTTGCCATGGTAATTATGATGTGTCTTGGTGTGGGTCTTTTCGGGTTCACCTTGTTTGGGACTCTCTGGGCTTGGGTGACTTTTTTCTTCCCCACCTCAGGGAAGTTTTCTGATATTATTTCTTCAAATAGGTTTTCTAATCCTTGTTCCTCTTTTTGTTGTTCTGGCACCCCTATTATTCGTATGTTGTTTTGTTTCATGTTGTCCCAAAGCTCCCTTAGACTCTCCTCCTGTCTTTTAATTTCTTTCTCCAATTGCAGTACAGTTTGGGTGTGTTTTGCTTCCTTGTCTTCTAATTCACTAATTCGGTCCTCCTCTTCTCCTAGTCTACTGTTGATACTTTCAATGGTGTTTTTTATTGCAGCTATATCGCTCTTCATTTCTTCTTGGGTCTTACTTAAGTTGTTGATTTTTTCATCTGTTTCTTCTTGCTTCTTGTATATGTTGTTGATTTTTTTCTCCATCCGGTTTATGCACTCTAGGACCCTTATTCTGAATTCTTTTTCTGTCATGTTGCATGCCTCTGTATCACTTAGCTGCTTTTCTGGCGAGTCCTCCTTTTCTTTCCTTTGGGGGTTTCTTTGTCTACCCATGTTTGATCTCACCGACATATATAGATATTGAGTCGTTCAGTGGCTGCTCCCTGGGTGGCAGTGGCTCCTCGGGCTGTGGTGGTAGCAGCTGCTCCTCCATTGGGAGTAGGTCCTCTGATGGGTGCTGTTCACAGCTGTGGTGGCTCTTCTGGCTGGTGGAGGGAGGCTTCACACACAGCAACTGTTCCTCAGACAGAGCGTGTGGTGATCAGGAGGCCGCTGTTGCTTGGATCTGCTTTCTTTGGGGAGAAGCAGGGCTCCTCTGAGTTCACGTAGTCGCACTGCTTGAGAGCCATTGCTTCCAGGTTAGTAGCTGGTCTCTGGATGCCGGTAACAGCCACTCAAGATGGCGCAGTTTCCGTGGCTGAGCGGGTGCACCGGGAGAGGTTTCAGCCTCAGTCTCTAGCCGTTCCCTTTTTCTAGGAGTTCTCTGTCTTTCCTGGCTGCAGACTGTCTCTCAGCTGAATCTCCTCTGCTTATTCGGGCTGTATGTTACCCGTTTCAGCTGCTTGCCCTTATCTTCTCTGGGACAAGGCACCAACACATCCGTCTAAACCTCTGCCATTTTTCGAAATCCTAGCTTAGATTCTTGATTCTGTATTGTGGAGGGCTCATTTCCTTGTGTTCCAATGGACAACAGTGTGATGATTATGGGGTGGGGTGTGTGATGGAGGATAAATGGTGATAGGAGACTTGACTTGGGGTGGTGAACACAATACAGTGTAAGATGATGTGTTACAGAATTGTGCACCTGAACCCTGTATAATTTTATTATCCAGTATCACCCCAATACAATAAAAATAAAGTGAGTTCCATAACGTAGGGAAGATACTAGGGACTTAAAATCTTGTGCCTACCTTTGAGTGATGCTCAGTTTTGTAAATAACTAATTACATATTCTTAAAGAAGTGCCGCCCGGCCAGCATGGCTCAGTGGTTGAGCATCAACCTATGAACCAGGAGGCCATGGTTCAATTCCCAGTCAGGGCACATGCCCAGGTTGTGGGGGCTCGATCCCTAGTGGGGGCCTGCAAAAGGCAGCCAACCAATGATTCTCTCTCATTGATGTTTCTCACCCCCTCTCCCTTCCTCTCTGAAATCAATAAAAATAAATTTTTTAAAAAAAGAAGTGCCAGGTAGAAGTATATATAATATGCTATGTAGTAAAAAAAAAAAAAAAAGATGAGAATTCACACCAAGGAACCAAGAACCGGACAAAAGAAGGTTCTTACGAAGGACTACATTTAGAAGTAGACTGTTTGCTGGTGTAAAGTGTGAACTGGTATTCTGCATTCCCTCTCTGAGTTGAAAAATAAACCCTAATTGCCTCAGCACCTGTCACCATAATAGACAACCAAAATTTTGATTTTGTTACATCTATAAAGTAGAGGTTGATTTTGGTGTACATTGCTATAAGTGTGTTTTTAATCATTAGAATTAACAAATTTGTGGATGGGCTTATCAATAGTATATAATGGGAAATTTTTGAAATGTATATGACCAGCTGTGGAACTATAATCTGCTTATAAGGGTAGAAAGTAAGGGGTTGGGGGGAGACTAAAAACCCTACAAGTTTCCAAAATAGGTTTTATATATAGTACTTAATTTTGGAGAGAAGGGAAAATGTATCATGAGAATGGTATTACTATATATGGGATATTTCCTTGCACTAGACACTATTAAATGCTTTGCTTATATTCTCATTTCCTCATTGTATCAATTCTGAAAGAATATTACTTTTCAGATGAAAAAATTTTAGCTCAGAGATTAACTGGTAGGGGTAAAAGCTAATAACGGGAAGAGCTGGGATACATTTGGTCCCAAAGCCTAGTTTTTAACCATTATGCAATACTGAAGATACTTGTTCAGGCTACAAATTTGATTTTGGTGGCTACTTTGAAATTTCCATTCTGTTTTAAAACTTATGATCAAGTTTGATTGTATGGGGATTTTATTTCTCTTTAACCTCTAATTCCTATATCTCTTATGTTTTCTTTTAATTTTTGTTGCTTTGGAATTTTACCTATATTTTATAATTTTTCTCTAAATTATTCAAGTTCTCCCTCCTCCCACCCCCCATGGAAGTACATGACATAACATTGGAAGTCAAGGGAGAAATAAGATTTAAATACAATGTTTTGTTTTATAGCTTATTAAGCACATTTCTTAGATGTATACTTAATCACATTTTATTGAATATGATTAAGTACACATATAGGTTAATAAAATTATATAGGTTTAAAATGTACAATTCTATAATACATCATCCGTTTTGTGTGTGCTCATCTTCCCAAGTCATGTCTCTTTCCATCACCTGCCCCATTCCCCCTCTCCTGCCTCCCCCACCCCCATTTTCCTCTGATAATGACCATACTGTTCTGTTGTCTATGGGTGTGTTTTTGTGTTTGTTTTTCTTTGCTTAATCCCTTCACCTTTTCCACACAGCCCCCTACCCCTTCCACTCTGACAGCTATAAGTCTGTTTCTATTTTGTTAGTTTATTTTGTTCATTGGATTCCACATAGAAGTGAAGTTATATTTTTAAACCGCTTTTAAATTTTCACCAGGAAATAAAAAATTGGTTGTTTGTTGAACAAATAATAATGTGCCAGGCTCTGTGCCAGGTGCTGGAGAAGACACCTGCCATTTTGAAATTTTGCAAGATAATGAGGAAGATGCAATGAGGTTGCTGTAGCAGAGACTGCTGTTGGCCACTAGTAGCATTCTCCTAGCCACCTGCAAGATAGACTGCCTTCTCCAGCTTCCCTGTAGTTACGTGGAGCCACTTACCAAGTAGCAAACAGAAGGTCATCAAAAGGTTTGTGTACAAGTTTTTTGCTTCCTTCCTCCCTGTGGGCTGGGCTGGGATGCACGTGTGATGCCTTAGAACTCTGATAGGCTACCTTGGACTTTGAGGCAAAGCCTCGTGCTGAGGATGATGGAGTAACTATATAGAATGAGCCTGAGGCCCTGATGACTGAGGGAAACTGCCCTACTAGTCCCAACCATTTGCCTCTGGGTGTGTTTTACATGAGAGAAATTAATTTCTGGTTTAAGTCATAATTTCTCAATGCAAATTTAAGTTCTTTTTTTAGCATTTAAAATATTTTAATGAGAACATTTCTCACCATCTTTAAATAAAAACGATGCACACTTTTTAATCTGAAACAGCTCTGGCATTCGGACTTAATTGCCTCCTGGTCCACGGGCCTTGGACGCCACGTCACTACTAACTCCCCAGTGCTCTGGAGGCAGGGGTGAGCCATGGCCTCCTCTGTCGGAAGTCCTTGCAGCAAGCTCAGGGGTTTGATTCTTATCAAATGTTTAACCACTTTTAGTTTCTGCATTCACTGAAGGATGCTCTTATGAACTTGAGGAGTATGAACTTTTTCTAATCCAAGCATCTTTATTCCATTTTTCCCCCAAAAATGGTTGTCTTTGTATTTTTCATTCTGCTTACAGGATATGAGAGTGCTGTGGATCCCGTATTTTCATGATCTGCAGGTGATGACTTGGTAAATTTATGATGAATCCAATCCGTACAAATGGAGACTCCACACCTTTTGTCACAGTTTGTAGTCTACCTGGCAGGCTCTGAACTATTGAGTGCAAAATCCTGGCCCTGAGCGTGGTGACTGCTCTGGAGAGGCAGCGGTTGCTAAATGCTGTTCAGTCTGTACTTACCACTGACAGGAAGCTGAGCCTCGGAGAGACACCAAGTGCTACACACAAACTCCGCCCACAAATTTATATTCTAACCAACCTAGCCTCCAGAAGGTTTTAAACAGTTATGAGGAATGTTAGATTAGCATGAGGATCATCAAACAACCATGGATTCCCCATCATAGGACATGGCATCTCTTTTTTATTGTGATTGATAAACGGGAGCATCTTAGCATACTCTGAATTAGCACAGCATTTGAATATTGTTCCCTAGTTGTCCCCAAAAAAGATAAAGATAAAATTAGGTGGATTATAAGCTGCTTAAACAACTAAAGAAAATTAATGAATGAAATTGAAAGGCAATATAGGCATTTTAGTTATTTGGTGTCAGAACTGGGTTTAAGTCTCAACTGCCAGTTAAACCATGACCCTGGGTAAGTTAGAGAGATTATAGCCATCTGATCCATCTGGAGAGCATCTTCTAGGGGTGGGACACATGGTTCAGAACCGTATTTTTGCCAACATCTTGAATGAAGACACAAAAAATTGCTGCAACAAATATTGTGGATTGGTTTGCTCAATTTCATCCCAGCCTCTTCCTGGTATGCAGAGCCTGGGAAGCCAAACCTACATTTTTTAGACTTCCTCACAGCAGAGTTCTGGATATGAATTACATTCCCTCTACTTGATGCATTCTTGAAAGATTCGGAGGATGAAAATGAAGCAGAAGTGGTCCTCCTATCTACCCGCTTTGGATGACTTTCTTGCAAGCAAGGTCCTCGTGACGAAGCTTAACAGCAGCAGTGTCCTAGGGCCCATCCTTGAGATTCTTAGGTTCTAAGGTTCATGTTCCAGTGCCAGGTCACCAGTTCTGTGAATGGCAAGATGCCGTCGAGTGGTGGCAGTGATGGGAGCAGCAACAGTGTCAGAAACTTTCTGGTCTGGCTTCCTGATCTCCAGTGGTTCCAGGTATGAACTCATGCCGCTGATGGTTGACTCTACCATATTGTTCTGGGAGTTATTTCTAGGGGCCTGGTCTAAAACTTGTTCTCCCATTTATGCATAAGCTCCTAATTCCCTGTATTACGTCTTTTTCAGCTTAAAATACCTAGAAAAAGCATTTCTTACATTTAACTCTGATTCATAGCCTAGAGGCTAGGAGTCAAGAACATCTGAGAGCTAGACCTGCTTCTGTTATTCTTTTCCCCTTTCTGTGCTTTATTAAGAAAAATGATCCATGTCCTGGTTACTTCCCAGAATCTTGTGAAGTTACATGAGATATGACAATATTTTGAAAACCCTAAGTATACACTATTATGGTTGTTCTAAATACTTACATGAAAGGACAGATATATGCTCTGAAAATGTAAATAAAATACAACTATAGACAATGGAGAGAATATATGCAAACACTTTTTTAAATTTTTTGCATTTTATATATTTTTAACTTTTCAATAATATTGGTGGTGGTAGAATAGGTGATTTTGCTGAAACTGTTGTATATATAATGCAAACTATACAAATGGTAACTGTGTGATGTTCTGATTCTATGGTTCTATGGTTCCTGCCTCTCCTATATGAGCTGTGCCCCTGAATAACCAAATAACATATGGGGGGGGGGGCCTTTATGGCTCTATATAGAAATATTCTAGCTAATAAATGAGGAAGGAGTGATAAAATTGGACTATCATCATTTTTCAACCCATAATGAACTGAATCAATCCAGACAATAGGCATTGATAGCTACCAACATCATAAAAAGAGGCAAACAGACATGTGTCTCATAACAAAGGAACACAACTCACAATGAAGTAGTCTTGCCTCCAAAACTTATACTGAAATCTAATCAAGTCTCTCTATCCAATTACCAATATACGCAAAGTACATAGATCATGAAATAGCGTGTCATGGGGATGCAATCAGTAAAATCCAGAGTCTGGGAAACTCTACTGATCAAGCAGTCAAGTTTTTTTTAACAAATACATTTAAGGGGCAGAGAGCAATGGAAGGGGAACCTGTAGAGTAAAAGGGACTTTTAAAAAGTCTATTAAAGTTCATATTAAAATTTAAAAATATAAATAAAGAAACTAAAGTATAATGCTTAGGGATGCACAAATAGATGATAAAACATAAAGAAAAGCAAAGAAATGATTGCCATAAAAATCATAGTAAGTGGACACAGAGGGCTTCTTGGATGGCTGCCGAAGTTCTAATTCCTCACAGGTGGGTTACAGAAGTTTGCTTACAATAATTTATTAAGGTATTCTGTATCTTATATTTTTCAGTTAAGTAGTATGTTGAAGATTGACAATTATAAGAAAATTTGCTGGTGTGGCTCAGAGGTTGAGTCTCGACCTATGAACCAGGAGGTTCAATTCCCAGTCAGGGCACATGCCTGGGTGGTGAGTGTGCAGGAGACAGCTGATCAATGATTCTCTTTCATCATTGATGTTTCTCTCTATCCCTCTCTCTTCCTCTCTGAAAACAGTAAAAAAAAAATTTTTTAAAGAAAGAAAATTTGCCTTTCCTATATCCACTATATTTAGGATAACCAAATATCCATACTTGATACAGGAAATTTTTCTTTAGTAAAAAATTCCAGGTAATAAATGTGGAAAGAGGGATAAAATGACCAAATCAATACTTTACAATCCCTATTGATAAATAATCCAGGCAAAGATCAATAGATGAAATCGATAGGTAGGAGATGGATAAGAAATTGTATAGTGGAAGAATCAGGTCGTTGCCACCTTAACCCACTGTTCAGTCTTAGCGCTACTACTGATAAACATGGGACAAGCAGACATTGGGTAACTTCCGTTTACAAGAGATAGAGGAGATAGAGGAGCAAGTTAAATAATACCACAGGGACACAACCAGACCAGTCTGGAGTCAAGAACATTCTCAAGGACAACTTGAGAATGGTTTTCTCAAGTCAGTGGCATAAAGAAGTGGGGTGAGGAGGCTGCCATAGGTTAAAATAGACTTAAGAGCCATAAAAACCACATGCCATGTGTGGGCCTTGTTTAGAACATGATTCAAACAAATCAGCAGAAAAAAGATGTTTTTGAGATAATTGGGGAAATTTGAATACAGGCTGGGTATTAGTCAATCGCAAGGAATCATTAGGCATAATAATAGCATTTCACTTGTAAGAAAATCTCAATACTATTTAGAGATGCACACTAAAATGTGTAGAAGTGAAAACATAGGATGTCTGGAATTTACTTTAAAATGCTTTGGTAAAGGACAAAGGAAAGCGATAAAATCTTGGTAATTATTTAGTCTGGGTATGAGTTTATATAGATTTTTTTTTTAAAAAAAAACTTCTATATATGTTTGAACATTTTTTTATTTTAAATGGCTTTGTGATTCCCTGTTCTAGTAAATAAGATATTTAAAATATATTATTTAGTTGAGCCTGTTTGGCTCAGTGGATAGAGCATCGGCCTGCAGACCAAAGGGTCCCGGGCTCGATTCCAGTCAAGGGCACATACCTTGGTTGCAGGCTCCCCCCCAGGGCTCATGCAGGAGGCAACCAGTCGATGTGTTTCTCTCACATCTGTCTTTCCCTCTCTCTCGCACGCTCCCCAAAAATCAATGGAAAATATCCTCGGGTGAGGATTAACAAAAAAATAAAATAAAAGATATATATGTATATAACTTAAACGCCAAGCTCCTTTGGATGGTATTGATGGCATTACACACTCAGCTTCAAGTCCCATGAGCTGAAAAGAAGGCAGGGACAGCTTCCCTAAAAGAAAATCAGAACTGTTTCCAAAAGAAGGGGAATCCAAGCCAGGCAAAAAAAAAAAAAAAAAACCCAAAACAGATGTCCACTATTGTTCCCACAAAACTTTTTGAGCTTCATTTTACAAAATGAATTGAGACAAATAGAACCACTTGTTGTTTCCTGAACAAAGCACACACTCTGATGCCTCTGTCTTGCTCAGGATGTTCTCCTTTTTTTTTTAATGAATCATACTTCAAGTCTACCTCAACCACCATCTGAGGGGGAAGCCTTTGCCCCTGCCTGTAAAATCAGAAGACTCCTGTGGCCTCTATGATAGTATTCTTTATACTTTGTATGTACAAGCATGTATGTGTCCATATCCCCACTAAATTGGAAGCTCCTTAAAGGCCCACCCCTTTCATTGTATGCCTCAAAGCACCAAGTCCAGTGACTTGTCTATGGCAGGGGCACTATCCTAGTTTGCTGAATTGAATTGCCACTAATGCTTTCAAATAGAGTTTCTCAAGAAGGCACAAAATATTAAGCTAAGAAATTGTCATCCTTCATCAGAGCAATAAATAGAACATTTTATTATCTAATATCTCTTGCCTATTTGAAGCCGTTGGAGTAAATCTTAGATCCAAATTGTCTATAGCCAAGATGCCTGCTTTGAGATTTGTAGGGGGAGACTGAGATGTGTTTGCATTTTGAAATATGTTCATTTCTTTGCCAACTTCAGCAGATGGCCTCCCTGACTGCTTGTAACAAAAATTTTAACTGATTTGACAATAGCCTTATGGTCTTTCTGGTTGGATGCCAAATATTTGCATTAAACAAACCCTTGATTAAGCTACTATTTTATTGTTTGAGTTTGTAAATGGAAACATTCTCTTCCAATAAAAATATAATCTTTTTATATTTCTATTTTTAATTTGGTGATGAGTCGACTGTGGTCTTTGCAAAATTATGCTATATTAATATATATTTTTTAAATTAAAAAGTTCTTTTGTAAAGGAAGTCTTGAGTTAGGCGTGTGTTTGCATTTGCAAATCAGAAGTGCTTCTTTTTCTTGTCTGCGTGAGGTGGTCCTAAACAGGGGAAGTGGGCTTCACCTACAGGAAGGGAGGGAGCAGAAGGCTAACATTTCTTGAGCACTGGGGTAGCTACCTTCATTTAACTGTTCCAAAAAGCTAAGGTCAATTTGGGGCTTTGAACATAATCAGAAAGTGAGGGCGAGTTCCTCCTACTTCTCAAAGATCTGCCCTCCACCCACAGGAAACTCCAGTTCTCTGGAGGCCCTCACTGTAACCCTCCTAAGTTTGCCCCTCTCCAGTGGTCTACATGTTTTTATCTCATCACTTATTTACTGATTCCTGGGTCTTTAGAACTGATATCTTAGAGAAGTTAGGTCACCCTCCCTCCTTGCTCAGATGGAAAAACAGGGTTTGGAAGTCGAGACCAGTACCCACGCTGCCTGGCTGTGGCCCAGTACTTTTTCCGCTACAAATCCAGGGCCTCCCTGAGAAGGCGCAGGGGAGGTGAGAGGAGATGAAGCAACCACACGTACAGTTTCCTGTGACTTGTAGCTGCAAGCACCCTGAACTGCTAGGCCTCTCCTCCTGCTGGTTGCTTCCCTCCACACTGCGCTTCTGCGTCTTGGCCTTTCTCCAATCACCTTTGTAACTGGACAGCATTGCATGAACTGTGTGTGTGAGTTGTGGGTGAGGACAGATCCCAGTGAAGAGATTTCCATGAAAAAAAAAATTCATATTTGATTCCTTTTCTCTATTCTAGAGGCAGAGATGCCCAAGCAAGGTGATCTTCCTGCACAGATGTGCCTGGTTATATATCGGGCATCTTCAGGAGAAGAGCTACGTCGCGGTCTGCCTGGAAACAAGCCACCTGGCCTTCCGCCCAGGTCGCCTGCATCATCGGTTCCATGGCTCATTTCACGAGGAAGCTTTGTCACTGGATGATTTTGGCTCCATGGTCCTGATTCCTTCAGTGAATGCCCAGGATGTGGCATTCAGCCTTGGAATGGTTTTCTTCTAGTTCTGGGTGGAAAATATCAGATAATGCATTAAAGCTAAGCTGTTCCTGAGCCCTTTAAGTCTTCAGGCTGCTTGATTCCAGGGACAAAGACATGTATTTTTTCTATTCCCCCAAATTAACACTCATATGAAAGATATGTAATAATTAAAACTCCCTTATTAATTGAATTCTGCCAAGAGATGAGCAACTCCCCAGACGGATATCAGAGCCAGGCAAAGCGGCTGTCAGCTTGAGGATGGCATCTGTTGGAGCAAACTCCTGCTCTCCCTGGCTTCGTGATCCAGGCAAAAGACACAAAAAGTTGTTGCATTGGATACCTGCCTTGAGCTCTAGATCAAGGCCAAATGCCAGGGCTTCCATGAGCTTCTGCTCCCCATTTCCTACCGTGAGCTCTCATTAGCAGACAGGAGGTAGGAGAGCACGCTTTCAAAACTGAATGGAAGTCAATGGGGGAATGATTTGCTTTACAGAAATCTGTTCTGCATGCAAGGTTCCTGGAATATCTTTAAATGAGGTCCATTACAGCTTAAATGCAACATCTAAATAAACCTCAGATCATCTAGCCAATGACATGTCTAGATCAGTGGTCGGCAAACTGCGGCTCAGTAAACCGTGGCTTGCGAGCCACATGCGGCTCGTTGGCCCCTTGAGTGTGGCTCTTCCACAAAATACCGACTTCTGAGCATGGGCCACAAAGTTTCAATCACACTGTATGTGCGTGCCTGCACATGGTATTTTGTGGAAGAGCCACACTCAAGGGGCCAAAGAGCCGCATGTGGCTCGCGAGCCACGGTTTGCCGACCATGGGTCTAGATGATCTTTAAAATGCTTCCCTTCCATCATATAAGCATAGAATTATCTTTCTAAAAGAAGTAGGAAAAATGGGAATGTTAATAAACTAGAAACCCAGTGCACTGATTCATGCACTGGTGGGGTCCCTAGACGTAGCCTACAGGGATCAGGACAAAACCGGCAGTCCAACGCCACCTGCCGCTCCTCATCCTGGCCCCGCTGTGCCTGCCGCCACCGCCGCTCTGTAGGCTTGCTGCAGCTCTGCTGTGGTCTCCAGGCTGCTGGGGCCAGTCGTGAGCCCTGAGTCCCGCACCCCTCAGTCAGCTTAGCAGCGTTCCCACTATGGGAGCACACTGACCACCAGGGAGCAGCTCCTGCAATGAGCGTCTGCTCCCTGGTGGTAAGTGAGCATCATACTTACCAGTCGACCAGTTGTTCGGTAGCTTAGGCTTTTATATATATAGACTAGAGGCCCAGTGCACGAAATTCATGCACAGGGGTGTGTGTCCCTCAGCCCAGCCTGCACCCTCTCCAATCTGGGACCCCTCGAAGGATGTCCAACTGCCCATTTAGGCCTGATCCCACTGGGCAATCAGACATCCTTCTCAAAATTCAGGACTACTGGCTCCCAACCACTTGCCTGCCTGCCAGCCTGATCACCCCCTAACCACTCTCCTACCAGCCTGATCGATGCCTAACTGTTCCCCTGCCAGCCCAATTGCCCCCAACTGCCCTCTTCTGCTGGCCTGGTTGCCCCTAACTGCCCTCCCCTGCAGACCTGGTCCCCCCCAACTTCCCTCCCTTACAGGCCTGGGTCCCCCCCAACTGCCTCCCCTGCAGGCCTGGGTCCACCCCAGCTGCCTCCCCTGCAGGCCTATGTCTCCCCCAACTGCCCTCCCCTGCAGGCCTGGGTCCCCCCCCAACTGCCCTCCCTTTCAGGCCTGGTCCCTCCCAACTGCCCTCCCCTGCAGGCCATCTTGTGTCCACATTGGGGTGGCCATCTTGTGTGTTGGAGTGATGGTCAATTTGCATATTACTCTTTTATTAGATAGGATTAGTTCATAGTTATGAAAATGTTTTACAATATTTCTAATGTTCAATCCCTTATTAATTTGCATGTAACTTTAAAACTTTTTATCAGGGAAATTTCAAACAAATATATAAGTTAAGAGAATAGTACAATGAACCCTCATGTACATTTAATTCAACTTAAATAAGTTTCAATTCACAGTCAATCTCATTGCATCTGTACCCCAACCTATTTCCCCTTGTCCTCCAGAGTATTTGAATCACAGATATATCAAAACAGTGGGGCCTTGACTTACGAGTTTAATTCACTTCGTGATGGAGCTCGTAACTCAAATTACTCGTATGTCAAATCAAAAAGTGAATGAGTGAGACACGTGATGCTGGGCTGATGTTGTGGCGTTCACTGTGACGTTCGTTGCGCCAACTAGCAGTGAGGTATCTGAAGCTGGCTCGTAACCCGAATCTTAGCTCGCAACTCAATGCAAAATATCGGCCAAGAGACGGCTCGTATCTCAAAAAACTCGTTAGTCGGGACACTCGTAAGTCAAGGCCCCACTGTATTTTAAATATTTCAACAAGCTGTAACCAAACTTCTCAAAAAAGACTGTTTAGATCACTCCTGATTTTTAGTAGTCAGCAGTTGCCTAAAATTTTGATAGTTTTTGTAAAAATAAGCATACATGTTTTATAAATTTCTTTACACTAAGATTTAGGTACTTCATTTGTCCATCCATTTGTTCATTCATTATACATTCAGAAAAACTTATTAACTGCTTGTTATACATTCAGCTTATTTGGAGTATGAGATTTATCGGGATGATCACTCTGTAACTATATAATGTCTAATCACTGGGGTGTATGTTTGAAACTAATATAATATTGTATGTCAACTATAATCTAAAAATAGAAAATGATTTAAAACTGAAAAAAGTGCAATAAGACAGATTTATGTCTTCTTGAGAAGTAACACAGTGCATGCCTTCATATAGATTAAAGCTGAAGCAATCTGTAGTATCAATGAGGTACTTTGGGAGAGAGTATCAAAATTAAGTCAGATTAAAGCAAAAATTGCATGCAGTTTTTCAGTTTTACCACTAGGTGGAGGACTCATCTTCTCACCAATATGAGCGAGACCAATCTCCATTGCCTGCTTTGAGGAAAGCTTCATGCTAGGGGCTGCAGATGATCAAAATTAAGATGCAGATGATGCCTTAAATGCTCCTGTGGGGAAAAGACAAGACCTCAATAATCTATATTTCAAAGCAGAATATAAATATCAAAATACAGACAAGAAGTTCTATGGAAAATAAAAGGAAAGAATAACTCCAAAAAGTTAGTTTTTTGGATGAGGTAATACAGTGTTTGAATTTTGAAGTTCAAGTAGCATTTCAACAGGCAGGGTTGAAGAGTGCTGCATAAACCCACACAGAGGCAGAAAGGCATGGTAATGTGTCCGTGGAACACCAAACAGTACAGTTTTCTTAGTGGGGATAAGACAATATGTAGTTTAGAACTATATTGCTTTAAATGTGGAGAGGAAGAGATTATAACTAATTCAATCAGTGACGTGGGAGTTGGGCAGGGGGGATGAGGGAGCTGGTTTCTTTGAGGCTCCAATCAATGATCCAGGCTCTTCTCCTCCAAATTCCTTCCTCATGCAGAGTCGGGACTCCCTCCTCCCCTTCAAGGGCACATACCTCGGTTGCAGGCTCAAACCTCCCCCCCCCCCCCCCCATGTGTGAGAAGCAACCAATGGATGTGTCTCTCACTCATCACTATTTTTCTCTTTCTCCCCTCTTCCTCCCTTCCCTCCCCTCTCTCTGTTAAACACATGCACATACACACACACACACACACACACACACACACTAAACAAATGAAAAAATATCCTTAGGTGAGGATTTTTAAAAATGTCTATTGAAGTAAGAATATAATGACTGCAACATTTTATTTTTATTTTGGGGGGAGAGAGAGAAACATCGACTGGTTGCCTCCCACATGTGCCCTGTATGCCCCGACCAGGAGTGGAACCCATCATCTTTCAGTGCACGGGATGACACTCCAATCAACGGAGCCACACTGGCCAGGGGGTCGTGAGATACTTTGAAATACATTAATGTGTTTTTATTCTTGTACTTCTTTGACCACAACTTGCCCTCTAATTTTTAGCCTGTTTGCATTAGGAAGGATTAGGATTTTAACAGCAGGAATGCACAGAATCATTATTTAACCCTTGAAGCCCATTTCAAAAGCAAGAGTCTTAAAAACCAGGGGTATATTTAGGATCTAACCAGGAAAACAGAACTTAAAAAAGAGGAAACATAATGTAGGTAATTGGATTCGCAAGAGATGAGAAGACGGCGTGGATGGTGAGGTCACCCAGAGATGGACACCAGAAAGACTGGAGAGGCAAAGGGAGGGCTAGTGCAGGAAGCTGGACCCACAGTGGAATAGAGACACCGCTGAGACAGAGAGAAATGCTGACTTCTCCCTTCACACACAGTGGCTGAACCCAGCCAGAGCGAGCTGCTATAGGGGCCTGCAGGCATCAGCAGCAAACCAGAGAGTGGGCAGGGGCAGGGCAGAAAGGACTGGGGGACAAAGGAGCCAAATCTGCGCACCATTTGCAAAGGCCAGCCATTTGCGATAGAACAGGGTTTTGTTCTGCGTTGCTTTGTTTTCAACTTCTAAAACATTCTCTTTAAATCTCTAGATCCAAAGGATGGGAGGCTAAGTTTGGCGTTTTGTTTGGTTTTTGTTTTGTCTTGTTTTTATTAATCCTCACCTGAGGATATCTTCCCATTGATTTTTAGGGAGAGTGGAAGAGAGAGGGAAAGACAGAGAGAAACATTGATGTGAGAGAAACACATCGACTGGTTGCCTCCTGCATGAGCCCTGGGGAGGAACTTACAACCAAGGCATGTGCTCTTGACTGGAATCGAACCCGGGGCCCTTTGGTCCGCAGGCCTATGCTCTATCCACTGAGCCAAACCAGCTCGGGCTAGAGTTTTTAATATAAACCACAGAGTATAGGACATGAGCTGATGGTAATTTCCCGTCACACGAAAAGGCAATCAAAGCCTCCCTGGCTTGGAAGGAGAAGCTTGGAGCAGAGGCTGAGGAGGGCAGGATTCTCAGGCTGCGTGAATGGGGACAGGTGAGGACAGAGCCTCAAGCCTGGGATTCCTAGAGAAGGGGCTTGGGCATTATTTTTTGTCTGAGAATTTGGGATGACACCGTCTTAAAGAATGCCCCACACCAACACGGGAGTGACAATAGAGTAGTAGTGGTGGGGTGGGGTGTTGAGACACAGAAACAGCCTATGATTATAGTTTTCCATGGGTTTTATGGGATTATGTGATTCCTGGACAAGATCCAGAGCAGACACCTTGAGCGGGAGGCCCAGGCAAGCACCATGTGCATCCAAGCAGGTGACGGCTAGTGGTGCACACAGCAGAGACTAAGACACCTCAGCTGGACAAGGTGTCACCTTAGGCCAGCAAGGTGCAGAGGTCAGCAGATCTATAGGTGCACCAGGCACTCCTCTCCACAGCACGATGCTGGCTGCTGGCCACCTGCCACCTGTACTCAGAGCACAGCCCTGGGGTCAAAGGGTAGGAAGGTTACAAATAGAGTTTGACTTTGAAATAACTACATGTGAATCCCAAGTTGGTTAGTGGGGGGGCGGGGGGGAGGATAATTATCCTCTGCCCTTCGAAGTTCTTAGCTGAGGAACCTAAAACAAAAGACAGCTCGACAAGAAAAAAATGAGCAGAAGTTTATTAACATGTATCATGCATAGAACGCATGGGAGACCCCAGAGGTATCAAAGGTTGGGATAGAACTTTAGAATACATAGTGTCTGTGCAAAGGAACCATAAATTTTAGAGAAATAACAAGACAAAGGAAAAGGAGCTGCGTCTCCATGGGTGGTGGGAAACTAATGGGAGATAGAGGCTGGGCAGTAACGGTTGACATGTAGATTCTACTGGTGCCCTCTCTGGGTTGGTTAGCTTCTGTCCTTCCTGGTAGAGGGGCAGTGGGACACCTTTGTAAATGTATGTTCTGCTCTTTGGCAAATAGCGGGAGCTTTTCTTTCTTTTTCTTTTTTTAAGGAAACTGTTTCATAGACAAATAGCATTTTAAAATATGTTAATGGAGGTATAATTGGCATAACGTATTAGTTTTGGATGTACAACATAACGATTTGATATTTGTACACATTGCAAAGTGATCACCACAATGAGTCCAGTCAACATCCATCACCACACATGATTGCAAAATTATTTTTTGTGGTGAGAACTTGCATGATCCACTCTCCTAACAACTTTCAAATAAGCAACACAGTATTATTAACTATCGTCACCAGGCTGTGCATTGCATCCCCCGTGACTTTTCTTGTATCTGTTTCTTCTCAATGGCCTTTAGCTCAAAATAATCCTTATCTCAAAGTGGCATATTTGGGGATGGCAAATTCTGCCACTCTTCATTTAATTTTCCAAAAGAGATGAGTTTTTAAATTAGACATATCTGAGATACCTTAAAGGGGCAGGATGAGCTGTTGAATTTGTAGAAATGACAGGTTGTTTCTATTTTTTATTGACAAATAAAAAAACTTACATTTCTCCCAGCTGGCATGGCTCAGTGGTTGAACATCGACTTAAGACCAGGAGGTCATAGTTCCATTCCAGGTCAGGGCACATGCCCAGGTTGGGGGCTTGATCCTCAGTGTGGGGTGTGAAGGAGGCAGCTGATCAACGATTCTCTCTTATCATTGATGTTTCTCTCTCTCTCTCTCTCCCCCTCTCCCTCTCCCTTCCTCTCTGAAATCAATAAAAGTATATTTTTTAAAAAACACAAAAACAAACTTACATTTCTTTCCACCTGAACTTAAACTTTAAACCTATTTCATGTTCATGGTTTCTGGCAAATGCGCCTGCTCTGAATTTAAACACAACCCCCCCCCCCCCCCACACACACACACACACAAATCTCTCTCTCTCTCTCTCTCTCTCTCTCTCAAACACACACACACACACACACACACACACTCTACTTTTCAGCCCTTCGATGGCCTTTGTTCTAGTTACTAGGCTTTTCCCTGGAGTAATGAATGCCATTCTAATGGGTGGAGAATCATTGAGCAACAAGTGTCATTTTTGGAAAGAAAGCAAATCTTGGTTAAAAATTTCCAAGTATCACTCAAAATTCCAAATTCATTTCTTCTCCAAATGAATTATCCATTGTCACCACAAAGACATTTACTCTCCTCTAGAAGTTCCCACTTCTAAGAAGCCCTCTGTGTAGAATCTGTTTTTCCCTCTCTTAGCAAGCCCTCTAACTTTACCTTAGGTGGCCTTGGTCTTAAGCAAAATCCTCACAGCCATCCCTAGTCAGGCTTCCCTTCACTCTCCTACTGACCCCACCTCTAATGAAGCTTCAGCCAAGACGTACAGAGCCTCCCCTGCTGGGGGATGAGCTTCGGGTGGCAGTAGACGGGCCTGGAGTGGAGGAGTGCAGGGTGTGCACTGCTCAGCCCTGGGGCACCGCTCTTATCCTACACGTGGGCCTCACACCACCGCCCACCTGTCAGCTCCTCCTCCCTGTCCTCTGTTCCTGCCACTAAGTGCAGAGCCTCTGGCCCAGTTTCGCAGAAGCATCTCCTCTGCTGCCAGTGCTGGAGGAACTGTGGTTTGGAGTGTGGGCGGCAACTTGGGAACCTGCCTGTGACTTGACTTTCAAACAATCCACCTGCTTTTGCTCATTACACACACACACTCTCTCTCTCTCTCTCTCTCTCTCTCTCTCTCACACACACACACACTCACATACACTCACTCACACACACACTCACACGCTCACATGCTCACACTCTCACACACACACTCACACACTTACACACTCACACACTCACACACTCACACACTCTCATACACACACACTTACACACTCACACACTTACACACTCACACACTCACACACCTCACCCTCTGTCTGCCGAGGTCCTCGGCACTTCTAATTCCTGAGCATTTCCAAGGTCCTCTGGCAAATTTCACTCACTTCCCACTCTTTAAATCCTGAAAAGGTGAGGGGGAAATATTAGGTGGGGGCCCACTCAAGACAATCTTAAGATACTAAGCAAGCTGAAACAATTGTAGGAAAATAAAATTCTAATATAATTAAAAGAAAGCTCCAGTTTCAAGGTTAAAAAATGGATGAACAGAGAGCACTGAGTTCACTGAGATGGCAACGTCCCCGTGTCGTCGCCACAGTGGCCGTGGTCTTCCCAAGAGTGTGGCTTCCTGGGAGATGGACACGGCCTGAGTGATGGAAGCAGAGACCCGCGGATGTAAGTGTCCTCTTCAGAGACGAGTCTGACAGGGCTCAAACCCTGATGGAAATAGAATCCACCAGCTTTCAGTGTATGGGGCAACGCTTCAACCCCGGAGCCACACCAGTGGCTTGAACATGCGGCTTCTAAAGTAGAAGATGTATATCCTTGATGAACATATATATTCCATCTCATTCTCTCTTTCTCCAGAACATGAATCCATAGAGGATGGTGCTATATTGAGTTAGTGAGCAAAGCCAGTCTTTTTGACTTGGGCTTAGATGACTATATTTTCTCTAAATACGTACTTTGCTGTTGTCAGTCTTGAAAAACTGGGTTGATGGAAGCTCCTCTTCATATTCAGAAGCCATTCTGGGCCAGTTTTTCATTTCTTTCTCTGTATCTTTAGCCTGTTCTGCCTTTTGCTCTTTCAAATGGAGATAATTTGATCAACTAATACTTCACCAGGGAGCCAAGAAGACTCGTTGGGGAAAGGATCATTTCCTCAATAAGCGGTTCTGGGAAGACTGGATAACCACATGCAGAGAAATGAAATTGGACCCCTTTCTTATACTACTCACAAAAGCACCTCGAAATGGGTTAAAGATTTTATGTAAGACCCCAAAGTATCAAACTCCCAGAAGGAAAACATAGGAAAAAGCTCCTTGACATTGGTTTTGGCAAGTACCTTTTGGAAGTGACCCCAAAATGGCAAACAAAAAAAGTGTTGGCTAGAACAAACAGCACACTTTTGGGGCAACCTTGAGCTTTCTCAGGCAGGGACGTTAAGGGGACCAAGGTCATCCTAGGGACAAGGCTGTTAGAAACCACGTTAATTAAATCTTTTAATGTGGGGGGAGGGTAATGGACAAAAAAATCATTTGTGCTGAGAATCTTAGTTTGTATAGGCCAGGGTTGAGAAGAGGGCTCAATGGGTCCTAGCTAGAATTTGGTCAAGGAGAGGATCTTTATCACTCTCCACCTATCAGGACCACATCATCCTTGAATCTTTAACTAAAAGAAAAAAACTTGCATGCTGTTTTCCCACCTTATTCCAGCAAAATGATTTCTCCCTTCTGAACTAATAGCATCTATTATAGTACTTCTCATATAGAAAGTTATTGTCATACCTCTTAGCAAATTTCATCATCTTATTTCATTATGCACCTGCTCATGCATTTGTCTTGGCTACCCAGTTAGGTCACAATTTCCTGTAGGAACATCGGGCTAACGTCTCTGACATCTTTTTACAGTTAAAGGTTCTGTGCAGTGCTTGGTTTAACTGGAAGGGACCAATCCATCTTCATTCATTCCAAAACTTTTTAATGGGTACTCACTATATGCATATCATTTTTCCAAGTTTAGTAAGATCCAGGCTCAACTTTTATTCTCGACTCTCTCATTTTCCCATCAGATTCCTACAACATACTAGAGAACTCAAATACATGTTTTCTTTGCAGGTTTAAAAAAATTTAACCTCATAGAACCTGGTCTGTAAGACAAGATTAGGTATGTGTCAGCTATTACACAAGTTAGATGTTCATTATTAAAGAATTCCTCACAGTTAAATAATCACAGGCTCACGTGTAGTACATATTAAGGAGTACTAAACACAGTGAAACACCACTCACACTCATGAGGATAACTATAATCAGAAAGCCAAACAGTAACAAGTGTTGGCAAGGATATGAAGAAGCTGGAACCCTTATACACTGTTGGCAGAAATGTAAAATAGTGAAACCACTTTGGAAAATAGTTGGACAGTTTCTCAAATGTTTAAACATATAGTTACTATTGACCTAGCAACTTCACTCCCAGGCATGTGTTCAATAGAAATGAAAACCTATGTCCACATAAAAGTTGGTACAAAGCAGCATTATTCATAATAGCCAAAAAGTACAAACAACCAAAAATTCTACCAAATGGTGAATGGATAAACAAAATGTGGTATATCCATACAGTGGAATACTCATCAACAATTAAAAAGGAATGAAGTGCTGATACATGGCTAAATCTAGAAAATATTATGCTCAATGATAGAAGCCAGACATAAAAGGCTACATATTGTATGATTACATTTATATGCAATGTCCAGAATAGACAAATTCATAGATAGAAAGCTGGTGAACGTTTGCTGAGGCTGGGGTTTAGGGGCTTGGTGTGTGTGTGTGTGTGTGTGTGTGTGTGTGTGTGATGACTGAAGGGCATGAATTTTTTTTGAAGTCCTAAAAATGTCCTAAAATTATAGTGATAATTGTACATATCTGTAAATATACTAAACCCTTGAATGGTTTAAAAAAAAAAGAAAAGAAAAAAATAAAGAAAAAAGAAAAACAGGCAAAAAAAAGTGGGACTATATCAAACTAAAAGTCTTCTGCAGAATAATACAACAAAAAAATGATCAGCAGAATAAAAAGGCAGCCTACAGAATGAGAGAAAATATTTGCAAACCATCTATGTGATAAGAAGTTAATATCCAAAACATATAAGGAACTCATACAACTCAATAGCAAAAAAAACACAAAACAACAACAAAAATCCAAAACCCATTAAAACCAAATGGGCAAAGGATTTGAAGAGACATTTTTCCAAAGAAGACATATGATTGGCCAACAGGTACATGAAAAGATGCTCGACATCACTAAGATGCTCGATATCTCACTATGATTTGGATTTGCACATCAGGGAAATGCAGATCCAAATCATAGTGAGATATCACCTCACACCTGTTAGAATGGCTATTATCTAAAAAACAAGAGGTGAGTGTTGGAGAGGCTGTGAAAAAAGGAATCCTTGTGCACTATTTTGGGGAATGTAAAGCAAAGGTTTGGTTCCTATTCTCTTTTTACTTAAATTAGTTTGAGTTGGAAGAAGAATCTCATGAGCTTCTGCTGGAAGGCTTTACCAAAGGAGTGACTTTTAAGTTGAATTCAGACAGATGAGTAGTATTTAAATGGGAAAGGGATGGAGAATAAAGTCTAGCAGTGGTTGTCAACCTGTGGGTCGCGACCCCTTTGGCGGTCCAACGACCCTTTCACAGGGGTCGCCTAAGACCATCCTGCATATCAGATATTTACATTACGATTCATAACAGTAGCAACATTACAGTTATGAAGTAGCAACGAAAATAATTTTATGGTTGGGTCACAACATGAGGAACTGTATTGAAAGGGCCAGAAGGTTGAGAACCACTGGTCTAGGGCCAGGAAATAAATAGCCTGAGCAAAGACCTTAGAGTGAGAAGGAACAAAAAGCATGTTGACGATTTCAAAGAAGGCCAGTGTGGGAGGATTATAAGAAGCAAGGGGTAAGGGTAGCGCAAGCATTTGAAGAAGGGAGAAAATATACAGAGTGAATATTCTTGGTCCCTACCCATGATCCGTTTACCAAACCTCTTTCCTCACTGACCTCCAATTTTGTTCAGGTAGGCGCTTATCCACAGAAAGGCCCTTGGCTCACAAAGTAAAGACGCGTCAAGGTAAGCTAATCATGGTAATCCTGCCGCTGGCCAGCAAATGGCTTAGGGACGGGAACGTGTCCCAATGTGGCAAATGATATTTGCGTTATTGAAACCGTTTAGGAAAGTTCTTCCTTCTATGTGAGCGATAATGATGGAAAGTCAATCTCGCTCATCCATATTGAATGAAGGCACAGAACCCTGTTGCCTCACTTGCTGCTGGCAGGCATTTTGTGACCTTGAGAGGAGTCAGCCTGAGAACAAAACCTAAACATTAGAGGAGGATGGAGCTAAGGGAACTGCAAGAAAATAGGGCAAGAGCCCTGATCATACTGTACCTGAAGCCTGACTATGTCTAGACGTCTAGGTATGTGAGCCAAATTCATTATTTAAGCCTTGGCGTTTGTTTTTGGTTATATGGAGCAGGAAGCCTCTTAACTGAAACAACAGATGTCCAGGTATAGGCCCCTGAATGATAAGTCTGATATGGAATCAACTGGACAGAGGACTGGGAGTTCTAGTGAGAAAATCATAAGGAGACAATCTAGTTTGGCGTGGTATGGGGCTGACGTAAGAAATGTCCAAACCTGTGGAGAATTTTTACTTGTAGAGTTTATTTGAGCCAAACTGATGACTTGCTGGGGGAACAAGATCTAAAACATTCCAAAGATTAACAGTTTTGCAGCTTCTTTTATGCATTTGAAATTAAGGAGGGAATGTACATGGAGGTGGGAGGAAGCAGGGCTGGGAGGGGATTGGTTACAGGATAGTTGACAAGATCATGTGCTCTCTTGAGGGTTAATACCCCCTTAGAGAGGTATTGCTTCTGGTATTTCAAAGGTGTGTTAACCTAACTGCACAAGAACAATGGACAGGCTGGCTTAAAACCTTTTACTAAAGAAGTTATAGGCCTGGGCATGACTACCCACCATGACCTGCCTACTTAGGAATTTATGATCAGATCACCCTATGAGGTTACTTCCTATAGACCCCCCCTTTTTTGTCCGCACTGGTGTGTTTACTCCCCTTTTGTTGTTGCCTACCTTCAGTAAGGTCTTGTGCAAACCATACGCTAGTTGGATTTTCCTTGCCCATAAGACTGTGCTGAGAGTACCTGGAATCTGGTTCAAGGTTCCTCCAGATACCTTTGAATTCTAAATGTACTCATGTCCCTATGCCCTCTGCTGGCAGTGGTTCTGTTTATGGATCATTTCACTCTCCAGTGTATGTCGAGCTGTATGCTATTTGTAAAACATCATACCAAGTGTTATGTGAAACACAACTCCTTTATCTGAAACACACACACACACACACACACACACACACACACGACATTTATGTGTTTGGTAACCGTGATTCAATCCTTTGAGGGGGCAGATACGAGGCTTACATTGTAAAAATGCAAACAGCTTTGAAGATTGTGAAACACTCTGGAAGGGTGTGTGGCCCATGGATTATCCCCCTGCTACCCATTTTCCTGCTGGTTCTTGCCATCCTTTTCCTTTCTTTCCTCAACCCCCCAACACTTACCGAGTATTCCAGTCACTCCAATTTTTTCTGTCTCTAAAATACAGAAAAATTCAACTCTTCAAACCCAAATTTAGCTGTAGGCTCACTTTGCATATCCAGGTATTCAGCAGAACAAAAGGGACTTTCGTATAACATAATCCACCCTCTTTGAAGAGACTTGTCCTTCTAAATTAGCAAATTTATTATTTATTTATTTATTCATAATTTTTCTTTATTGTTGAAAGTATTGACTCCTTCTAGCCTGCCCCCGCCCCCAGCCCCAGACCTCCACCACACTATCGTGTGTGCCCGTGGGTTATGCATATATGCAAATAAGTTCTTTGGTTAATTTTAAACACTCCTGTTGGAACATTCCAGTCTTCTCATTTGCACTAGGGAATATTAAGGATTGGTTAATCATGTTTAGGTCTGTGTGCTCATGAAAGGTAATTGGCAAGAGATCCCCCAACTCTAGCTGCTTTTGCTGTTGTGGATGTTACGCTTTCAATTCTGGTGTTAGATCTGGATTTTATGATTGCCATTAAGTTAGACGGCATTCCCTTACAGTACAGATGCCAGTTATATAAACTTCTTGTAGCCAAACATTCCAAAGCATTCAATTAGGCATCTATCATTCATAAGAAGACTTTTTTTGGCCACATTACTTACAAGGTACTTGCCTTTAAAAAGAAATTTACTATTTACCCAAGAATAAAACGAAAATTTTCCCTGGCAACTTAAGTTGGATCTCAGTAAGAAATCAAGTGTCTTGGGAGGAAGGGGAAAGGAATTTATTATAATGATCCAGAGAATTAAAAGACACACACACACACACACACACACACACACACACACACCTGTTCTTGGGAAGGAGAGAAACTAGAACAGCCCTGGAGCTCCGGGACCTCCGAGGGGGGAACTCATTGACCATCTTTTAGGGGCCAGCCTTGGGGTAACTTGGCTCTAACTGCCTTCCATCCGTTTGTTTCTGCTAGAGATTTTATTTTATAAACCTTTTAGATGGAAATATAACATATAAAGTGCACAGATCTTCAGTGTACAGTTCACCAGGTGAACACACTCATGTAACTAGCATGCAGATCAATGTCCCTATCAATGCCTCCTCCCACTTGTTACCCTTCAAAGGTATTCCTTTCTGATTTTATCACACAGATTTGTTTTGCCTACTTTTGAGCTTTATTTAAACGGGATCACTTAATGTCTGGCTTCGTTTGCTCAAGATTGTGCCTGTGAGATGTGTCCTTATCGCTGCAGAGAACAGGAGCTTGCTCGGGTTGCTGCAGCGTATTCTATGAAGATTATTTTCCTGACACATTTGGATTGTTTCCAACTTGGATATTATAAACAAAGCTACAAATGAATGCTCTTGCACATGTCTTTTGGTTCACATATGTTTTCATTCTTAAGAGTGGAATTCCTGGGTCATAAATAAGCATATACTCAGATTTAGCAAATATTGCCAAACAGCTTTTCAAAGAAGCTGTGCCAATTTACATTCCCACCAGTAGAGGATTAGAGTTCCAATCACTCCACATCCTTGCCAATGCTTGGCAGTGTCATTTAAAAATTGGTATCCTTTCTGGTCAATGAGCAGTGTTATCTCATTGTGTGCAATTCCTTGTGGACTAATGATATTGAGCACCTTTTCATATGTTCATCGAATAATTAGATCTCCTCCTTTGTGAAATGCCTGTTTAAGTATTTAAAAAACTTTGTGAAGTATTTAAGTATTTTATTGGGTTGTCTGTATTTTTAAAATTGTTTATTTTATTGAAGTCTTTGTTAGATTCCACACCTAACACTTAAGTTCCCAGGAGACTTTGATTGGCCTAGCTTGGACCACATCCTCACCCTTTGGTCAGGGTTGTGGGAACTTGTGACTGGCATTCTTTCAGAATTATAGAAATTGACAGTGAAGGAAGCTTTCCAAAGGAGGACCCATTGAGCAGTCAAGTGGTTTTCATTTAAATACTCATCCTCTCCTCTGGCCAGTGTGGCTCAGTGGGTTTCCTGTGCATTGAAAGGTTGCAGACTGGATTCCCAGTCAGGGGTTACCTGGACTCCATCCCCGGTAGGGGGCGTGCATGAGGCAGCCAATTGATGTTTCTCACGTGAATGTTTCTCCCTCTCCTTCTCCTTTCTCTATAAAAATCAATTTTTAAAAATCTTAAAAAAAAAAACCCTCATCCTTTGCTGCTTCTTTTTAACTGACAGTGTCTGGGAGCCATCATGAGCCAGCATTTTGATTTCTCATTTGACCAGAAATGTTAAGCTATCCTATAAAGTCCTCTGGTTCTTAGTAATTCTAAAATCATTTCCTTGCAATATTATCATCACATAAGAATCAGAAGTAATTTTAAATATTTATCTTTTCCTTCTTACACCAAATCTTATATAATTTGTATTTCTTATTAAAACCTTATATCAATGTAGCACTGTATACTTAACAATATTTTCATTCATTGTCTCACTTATGTTTTCACTAATTCTTTATAGTATAAAATGTAGATTAAAATTTCTTCTTTAAAAAAAATTAATACATTGTAGATAGACACGGCTAACGTCCCTGTTGGCCAAATCCCCAAATCCCAGTGAACCCCTCCCTAGAAGTAACCATTGTTATAAGTTTGATATGCACAGTTCCACTTGTATAGGAAAAAGTATACATTGTTCTGTGACTTGTTTTTATACCTTCAACACTTGGTCTTATAATCTAAGGTGTTGCATATTCATCTAACTTATATAGTACATTTATATTTATGGAAATATAGGGAATCAATATATCATAATTTATTTAAGCTATTCCCTTATTGATATTTGGTTGTTTAGATTTCACGTTATTTCCTATGAATTTTTCACATAATAGGGAAAACATTTTCATACATAAGACAGATCCAAAAAGCTCAATACAGAACAAGGGGCGGGGGGGAGGGGGGAATACATTACTTTTGCCATCAGTATTTTTGCATTTATTCTTCAATAAACATTCTTGTCCTTCAGCATCAGTTAGCACATGCAACGAGAGATGTGCATTGCTATTCTAAGATTCTGTGATTCTATAAGAATTCCCAATAAGAGATGCCAAGTTGTGTTCTGTACTTTTACTGTTCACTAGACAGAAATAGTGTTTTAACCTCAAAAAATATCTCCTTAGAAGTGATTTTATTTTTGGCCTCAAAAATGAGTCAAGAGAAGAAGGAAGACATCAAATGCAATGAATTTATTTACCAAATTACTTGCAAATTATCTATTTGCACTTGCGTCTCTTCAACCAAAAGCTAAACAAGTTCGGGCAGGCAGACTAAGACCTTTAGCTTAATTTGTAAGTGGTTACCTGTAAAACCCTCAAGCCATTTTATTACTCACCATCTTTTGATAACAAAACTGGGATATTAATGTTCACTAGAAATTCTAACTTGGAAAACAGTTTACTCAATGGCTTAGACAGTTGAGGCCATTTGTAACTTAGAAATGATGCCTTTGTTTCAGAAATGTGGCGTGTAGAGCAAGAAGACAAAATTACACCCACAGGCACACATACACAAACCACATTACCTATAGGATAATTTTTACTGTTTAAATAAAATATTGAGCATCTAATTGTTTGCCAATTTGTCTTCTTGGCCTTATCTGAAGGTAATGTTATCTTTATTCACACATTTGAATTGTTTTCAAGTAAAAGTGTAGAAGTCCTCATTTGTAAGACCTTTATCTACACTAATAAAAGAGAAACATGGTAATTGGCGTACGACCGCTACCCTTCCCATTGGCTAATCAGCGTATCCTTATGCAAATTAACTGTCAGCCAAGATGGCGGCCAGCAGCCATGCACTGAAGCGAGCAGGGAGGTTTGCTTCCTCCAGGAACTGCAGACTCCAACGTTCCCCGTTCCCCGCCTCACTTGCCAGACTCTCAACTGCAACTCTAAGCAACTATTACTATGTTGCAAATAAGAAGCTAAACAAAACTGGCTGTCAGTCAGCCCCGGACCGCAACATTGTATCCATGTTTTCAGCAGCGAGGCCTCAGAGCTAAAGCTGGCCCAGAATAAAAAAAAAAAAAAAAAGAAAACAAGGAGCGGTTGGGAGCTTTTAGTCAACTGCCAGTGGGAAAACAGCCCTCAGCCCCTCACCCAGGCTGGCCAGGCACCCCAGTGGGGACCCCCACCCTGATCCAGGACACACTTCAGGGCAAACCAGCCGGCCCCTACCCATGCACCAGGCCTCTATCCTATATAGTAAAAGGGTGATATGCCTCCTGGCACCGGGATCAGCGGAGCAGCGAGGCTCCCGGCACCGGGATCAGCGTGACAGGGGGCAGCGCCCAAACCCCCTGATCAGCCCTGCTCTGTGCCTGATAGGGGGGGAGCTCCCCAATCCCCCGATTGCCCTGCGGCTCTGTGTGTGACAGGGTGCAGCGCACCAACCTCCTGATCGGCCCTGCTCTGTGGGTGATAGAGGGTGGCGCCCCAACCCCCCTCCACGGGCCTTGCTCTGTGTGTGACAGGGTAGAGCCATAACCTCCCCATTGGCCCTGCCCTGAGTGTGACAGGGTGCAGCGCCCCAACTCCCTGATCCGCCCTGCTCTGTGTGTGACAGGGGGCGGTGCCCCAACTCCCCTATCGGCCCTACTCTGTGCGTGACAAGGGGGAGCTCCTCAACCCCCTGATGGGCCCTGCTCTGTGAGTGACAGGGGGAAGCTCCTCAACCCCCTGATGGGCCCTGCTCTGTGCGTGACAGAGGGGAGCTCCCCAACCCCCTGATCGGCCCTGCTCTGTGCGTGATGGGGGTGGCACCGCAACCTCCCCATCGACCCTGCCTTGAGTGTAACAGGGGGCGGTGCCCCAACCCCCCAATCAGTCTACCCTGAGCGTGACTGAGGGTGGCATTGCAACCTCCCGATCCGCCCTGCTCTGTGCATGACGGGGCGGCACCCCAACTCCCCAATCGGCCCTGCTCTGAGCCTGACCAGGGGCTGCACTTAGGGATTGGGCCTGCCCTCTGCCACCCGGGAGCAGGCCTAAGCCAGCAGGTCGTTATCTCCCGAGGGGTCCCAGACTGTGAGAGGGCACAGGCCGGGCTGGGGGACCCCCCCCCCCCAGTGCACAAATTTTTGTGCACCGGGCCTCTAGTATATTATAATAAAATAGAAGCAACTTCTTAAATGTTTAAGTCAAAATCATTTTTTATGGATAGATTTTATACTTCAGATTTAAGAATAGTTAGAGTAAAAGAACCCATAAGTACAATGTCTTTTACTCTCTCAGGAAATAATATAAAATATTCTGCAATTCAACTAGTTATCATTCTATCTTTTCAATAATTCAGACAAGTATTTAAAATCCTAAATGCCATTCATTTTAGGTAGAAGTTCAACAACTCATCGTAGAAAGATTATACAATTGTAGTAATTATTAATATTTTTTCTAACCCCTCTATTTGATTTTATCATTCAAAAATGGTTAATAATTACAATTGAATGTTCTTTTGAAGTTTATTTTATATTTGGGAGTGAAAACAAGCAACAGCATTTTCTCAAAGTTTTGAGCTACAGAGCATTAATGGTATAGATATGGTTTATCTATTGTATAATTGAGTAGTCATGAGCAATAAGAGAACAACATTAAACCCATAAATATCAAAATTTCATGAGGAGTGTTGCATTTCCCTCCATTGCTAGGAAATACCATCTTTTATTCATTTAATAGGTAACTGTTGACTGGGTTCTATGGTAAGTTAATACACACAATTCCTATATTCGAGGAACCCACAGACTAATTCAGAGAGTGCTACAAGTCAATTTATAACACAACTAGAGGCCTGGTGCACAAAATTCGTGCACAGGGGGTTGTCCCTCAGCCCATCCTGCAACCTCTCCAATCTGGGACCCCTCAGGGGATGTCTGACTGCCGGTTTAGGCCCCATCCCTAGTCGAACATCCCTCTCGCAATCTGGGACCCCTGGCTCCTAACTGCTTGCCTGCCTGCCTGCCTGATTGCCCCTAACTGCCCCCCTGCCAACCTGGTCACCCCCTAACTGGTCCCCTGCCAGCCTGATCACCCCTAACTGCCTCTGCCTCGGCTCCCGCCACCTTGGCTCCAGCTTTGTTCAGAAGGAAGTCGGACATCCGGAAGATGTCCAGTCAACCCGGTCTAATTAGCATATTACCCTTTTATTAGTATAGATGTGTTAGATATTGTAAAAGAGGTATGAATAATTTTTTGAAAGACATCAAATTCGTTTTTTTAAAGGTAAGATGGAGGGCTGTGACACAGAACAACTAAGTCTGTCTGGGGGAATAGTGAGAAACTTCAGGGAGCAGGTGGCATCTGAGGTGGACCTGGCCGGGTAGCTGTTGGTTAGAGCACAGAGAGGTGAGGCCACACGCCAAGGAATGCCAACAGCTGCCAGGGCTGGAAGAGGCAAGAAACAGATTCTCCTGTAGAGCCTTCAGAGGAAGTGCAGCCCTGCCAATGCATAGATTTTGGATGTCTGGCCTCCAGAACTGTGAGAAAATGAATTTATATTTAAGCCACCCAGTTTGTGGTAAATTGTTACAGCAGCTCTAGGAAATGAAAACACCCAGATTTTCCATAAATCTCTGGACTGGCAGGAGCACAGACAGAGTGGTGAGTAAAAAATGCAAGTCACTTTGTGATTCAATTTATATGAAGTTCAAAGAAGGAAAAATGAACAGTGTGTTATTTAGGAATACATATACATTGGATGAAACAATAAAAAAACCCCAAGGAAATGATAAACAGAATTCAGGAGGAAAGGGGATGGAATAGGAGGGTATGAAGGAAACACAAAAGTTGTTGGTAATACTCTTTTTCTTATCGTGGATGTTAGATACAGTGTTCATTTCATTGTCAGACATGTTTTATGCTGTCTAATGTGGTAGTCACTAACCACAGTGACTATTTACATTTAAATTAACTATAAAATTCCTTATTTGCACTAGCCACATTTCAGGTCCTCAATAGCCAGGTGAGCTACTGGCTGCCAACAGCCAGGTGAGCTACTGGCTGCCATATTGACAGTGGAGATAGGTAAGATTTCCCTTATTGTAGAAAGTTTTTTTTAAAAATATAAATATATTTTATTGATTTTTACAGAGAGGAAGGGAGAGGGACAGAGAGTTAGAAACATCGATGAGAGAGAAACATCGATCAGCTGCCTCCTGCACACCCCCTACTGGGGATGTGCTCACAACCAAGGTACATGCCTTGACCGGAATCGAACCTGGGACCTTTCAGTCTCAGTCCGCAGGCCGACACTCTATCCACTGAGCCAAACCGGTTACGGCTCATTGTAGAAAGTTTTATTGGACAGTTCTGATCACAGTGACTATCTCCAAGAAGAGGATCCGAGCCTTTTATAGCACTTGAGTTTTCCCTCAAGGTTGGAGAATGGCAGGACCCCCAGTTAGATTTGTGGAATTCACAGGCAGAGGTGACCTATGTCCTGGCACAGTCTTAGGTGGAAAGCTTTGCAGAAGTACCCACCATGTCCACCACACACTGAGTGGACTGGAAGCAATGCTGCAGAGGGATGCAAAGGCTGCGTACCCAGAGCTGGCTGGAAAAAAAAAGTGTATCGGAGAAAGTGAGGTTAGGGGAAAGTATTATTTCTAAAGTAAAAGGATATATTGAATATTTTCAGATTATTTTACTACTGATCCACTAAAAAATAGTTATGTTTACAAAACAAAGGAATTAATGTTATGATGGCTTTTAAAAAATATACGAGTATACATATATCCCACGTTCAAAGGCTGTTAAATCGCGTTGTTTACCCATATCTTCAGAAAAAAATCACTTCTACTGTCATGGTAAAACAACCTGCTTCCCTATTTATAATGGCCTGGCCCTCTAGCAACTTCAGCGCGAAATTATAGCTAATTTGCCTACAAACATCAGGTGGTCATAATAATCTGGCCACTCAGTGTATAATCTTATTGATTTCAGAGAGGAAGGGAGAGGGAGAGAGAAACATCAATGATGAGAGAATCATTGATGGGCTGCCTCCTGCATGCCCCCTACTGGGGATTGAGCCCACAGCCCAGGCATGTGCCCTTGACAGGAATTGAACCTGGGACCCTTCAGTCCACAGGTAGACACTCTATCCACTGAGCCAAACCAGCTAGGGCTATGATGGCTTTTTAAATTTAGTGAAGCCAACAATTCCTGACCATTCTGGAATTTTGCACTTCTGTTTATTAATTGCCACCTCGTTTCTCCTGCAATACAGATGATTAAATTTGGGTTGTGTATTGATAGAATTCTGATACATCATACAAATGCCGTGGGCCCTGCTAAACATAATAAAAGTATGACAAAATCTTATATAACAAACCAATACCATGGGCTACAGTCTTGTTCCCACCTTTCAGCACTTTAAATAGTTTATTCTGAATTTCTTAAAGAAACTTTAAATTAGATTTCTGAGATTCTAGAGTTCTGCAAATTTCTACAACTGCAGAAAAATGACAATATTACTTCTGACAATGAGTGTTTATAATTTCCCCCTCTCTTTTATGGGTGCTTATTTGGTGGGGGGTCCTCCTGTGATTGTGGAACCATAAAGCCCATTAGACATGGCCCTAAAATAACATAACTGTCCCACAGCACAGGAGATCCTGCTCATTTTATTTGTCCCCCTTCTCCCTCCCTTCCAGTGGGGCTGCAGGTCAAGGCTTAGCTACGCGGGTTTAGAGGATGGGCCTGGAGGCTGGGTGTGGTAGGCTTTAAAGATGGGCCATGAGACAGAAAACACCTTGTGAACTGGCACAGTGCTTACAAATCACAGGGGAGAATGTCAGCTCCTGAGCCGACCCTTTCAGGCTCCCCATTTGCTGTCACGCTCAGGCTGGGCTTTGCCTGGAGCTCCCAAGGTCCAGCTTCCATTGGGATCACAGCCTTGACCCACAAAGCATTTTATTTATTTATTTATTTATTTATTTATTTATTGTGTGAGAGAGAGAGAGAGAGAGAGAGAGAGAAAGCGAGAGCGAGAGAGCGAGCGCTTATTTATACATTCATTGGTTGATTCTTGTATATGCCCGGACCGGGAATTGAACCCACAACCTTGCATATAGGGACCACGACGCTCTAACAAACTGAGCTCCCCGGCCAGGGCTCTCCTCTGATGTTTAGCTTGTGGCGAGGTTGGGAGAAGCACTCCGGACCCAGGTGTCCGCGAGAGGCGAGTTCGGGCGGATCTCGGGGGGCTGGTTGCTGAGGAAAACCGCAGCTTTGTTTCCCAGGGGAAGGGCGGCCGGTCGCCAGGCCTCCAGCGCCAGCTTGGCGCAGAGCCCGGGGGCGCACGACGCCTCCAGGCGGGTCTCCGGGCCACCCACCTCGGGCGAGGGGGCGAAAGGTGCGCCCCGCCACGCGCGCCCCCGCCGCGCGCGCTCCCAGCCCCGGCCCCGCCGCACTTCCTCGCCCACTAGCGCCCACTGGCCAGGGGCGGCGCTGCGGGCGCCGGGGGAGCGCCGCCTCTTCTTCCTCCGATTCCTCCCGCCTCCTCCCTCTCCTCTTCCCCACTCCAGTCCCCGCTCCCTGGGCGGGGTGAGCGCGTCCGGTCGGCGGTAACCGCTCAGAAATGGCAACTAGCGCGGTGGAGGTGTTCGGGCTCCAGGAGGACGAGGTGCGGGGGCCGCGGGGTTGCGGGGCGGGCTTCCCATCGCGCTGCCCAGCAGCCAGACCCCAGGAGGCGGCGGCGGCAGGGGGTCGGCTGTCAGCCCCCTCCTTCCCCTGCGCGAGCCCGGGGACGCGCGGGGCGCGGTGGCACCGAGGGGGCGGCCCCGCGCGCGGGCTGGGGCTGGGGCTGGGCGCGCAGCGGGGAGCCGCATTTTCTCCGGGAACCTGTGGACTCCACACCCCTCTCCGCCCCTCTCCGCCCCGCCGCCTTCCTCGTCGGTTTCCTTCGGGAAGTGTAGCCGAGGGGGCTCGGCGGCCGGCGGCGTGAGTGCGCGCGGGGACGCGCCCCGCCGGCCAGCGGCTTCCTGCCACCCCCCTCCCCGCCGCCGAGGGCGTGAGCTCCGGGAGGGGCGGTGGCGAAATCCCCGGGAGCTTAGCATCCCGGCAGTTGCTGCGCCGGCTCTGGCACAGGCCCGCTGGACTCCACTGGATGCACTTTGACCTGAAGGCTTGCCCGGGAATTGTGACTCGCTGTTTTGGTTTTTTTCTTTTTCTTTTTCTTTTTCTCCGCAGCCCTTTTTAACCCTCACTGGAGTCGGGGATGGGAAAGCAGGCGAATAGATGGTCTTCCCCGTGTTTAGTAACAAGTATCACGTGTGGAAAGTGCGTGCAATGTTTCACTGGTCTGTATTGATACTTAAAAAGTCGAGCTGGAAAAGTATAACTATGTTAAAGAACTCCCTATAGCTGTTCGCTTTGAAAATTAAGTTCTGCTCTTTGAAAAGGCAAAGCTGTCCCTTCTCAGTTATGCCTTACGCTTATTAAAAATAAGCCATTTGGGAAGGGTTGTTCTGTTTTAAAGGAGGTAGGTGGGGGGGTGAAAGACTATCTGGTCTACAGTTTGGAGTGGGGAAAACATCAGATTTAAGCGTTCCTGTTGGTTAAACTGTCACAGGTATCTGTTTGCAAGATTGGACCCATTTAACTGTAAGTCCTTCAGCCTAATTGCTCAGGTATCTTCTAACAGTGTTGTAATAGTGCCTCCTCTGAGGAACGTGGTATCTTCTAACATCTTTTTAAAAATGTCGTTTACATTTCTCTTGAAAGTTCTTTGTGTATCAATAGTGGGCAACTTGTTGATGCAGGCAGGTTATCTCAGAGGGTTTTGAGAATGATCATGGCCAGGCGATTAGACTTTCATTTCTTAGTGACTGCTGCCGGAACAGAAGCACAGGGTGGGTGGACCAATGGTGGCAGCTCGGTAGTCCCTTCGAAACAGAGGTCAATATGTTTAGCTAAAAATAATACTCAGCTAATGTTCTATAGAAGAGAGCAGAGGAAAATCATGCAGTGCTGAACCTACCATAGCATTCTTCTTATCAGTCAGGGTTCCTGGCTTGCTACAATCAGCTGTCCAATGCAGATAACCTCCAGCGGGATCCACCACAATCTGGCTGGCCTTGGCCTTTCTTTCCCCGTCGTTGTTATGGTTGTTGTTGTTGTTGTTGTTGTGTGTTGTTACAGGGTGTGGGCCCTGCTATTCCAGATTTCTCATCTCACTCCCCACAGAGCCAACTGATCATAGACAGAGCATTGCCAAAGGTATCATTCACTGTTCTCTCCCCCTTGGAACAGGGTCTGTTTACAGTTATTTGTGGCTGTTCGTGGGTGGTCATTAAGCAACTCCGTGTGAAGGCCAGAAACGCTACCCTTTGAAATGAGGTTTTCCTGAACTTGCTGAAGGATTTGTACTGGGAAGTTTAATGGCATGGGGCCCACTCTGATTCTCACGATGGGGGTCTGGTTGTCAGTCCCAGGACTCAAAAGTTTCTTCCGACTCCTTCTGTAGACTTTGTCCACGTGGAGAAAGAGGATGAGACAGGAAGATAAAAGACATGATGGTGGTGTTGTCTTCCACTTCTTCCATTGTCATTTAGGTTATTCATTCAACATTTATTAACTGTCTGTTCTGCCTCACACAGTTTGTTAGGCACCAGGGATTCAGAGAGAAACAACAGTCCCGCCTGTTCTCTGAGGAGCTCCCAGTCTGGTGGGAAAGAGACAGAAATTGCTTGTTTTCGGGTAAAGGCTGTCATCGCATCGCTATTATTTGTCATTTATTTTCAGCTCCATCACAAAAATGAAAGAGGGCTTAGAAAAGCCTCCCTCTCCCTACTTTTTAAGAAGAAAAACATTGTAGCTATGTCACTTTCTAAAACTCAGACTGGTCTGGGAATAGATAGCCCTCTGCTGTTTATGAAAAGGCATTTTTTTCTATTACAGCCATAAAAGAAAGATGATTCTTATTTTAAATTTAAAACTGAAACAAGGAGAAAGATGAATAGACATGGGATAGAAGCGAGTGAGACAACTATAATTTAACCAGCATATACTGAATAGCCACTTTGTCACACTGTATGAGCATATTAGTGTTGAAGTGAGTTTTAGCTCTTCTTCCACTTGTATCTTTTATTTTTTAAAATATATTTTATTGATTTTTTACAGAGAGGAAGAGAGAGAGATAGAGAGCCAGGAACACCGATGAGAGAGAAACATCAACCAACTGCCTCCTGCACATCTCCCACTGGGGATGTGCCCGCAACCGAGGCACATGCCCCTGACCGGAATCGAACCTGGGACCCTTCAGTCCGCAGGCCGACGCTCTATCCACTGAGCCAAACCGGTTTCGGCCCACTTGTATCTTTTAGCAAGAGATATCTGTTCCTGGCTCCACATGCAGAATTTTGCCATTAAAGCATAACAAACTAAGGAAGTAGTGTAATATAATTTCCACCAAATTTGCTCTGACAAGAAGTTAATTCCCACGAATCTTTGGTGCGGAGGAGTGTGGTAGATATGGGGACTGGAAATCAGCATCCCTTCCTGCCAGCAGACATCCCTGCATCCCAGACCACCCTGCATCCCAGACTCTCCTGCACTTAGCATCCTGGAAATAGATTGTGAAATAGGTTTCCTAGTTAGGTGCACTTAAGGTTTGTTTGGAAGGTGGAAATGAAGTACCGCGTAACTTACTGTCTGTTTGCTTGTTACTTTGCTTTTTCTGCTGACAAGCATGGCCATGCAGACACTGAGTTTTTCTGCAGAAGTGTTCTAGTACCTGGCAACGCTGGCTTGTGGGTATTGATAGGAAATTGCCAGCAGAGGTTGGTGGTGGTGGCTTCCTGATGTCTTGATTGGGTACATTCTTTAAAGTCAGCAGGTCTGTGATGGCTCCTGATTACCCACTTCTCTGGCTGGGGCAGAAGCGGCAGCTTCCTGGGTGGGCCCGCACTGAGGAACTTCTGGGTCCTCTGGAGGCCCAGCCTGTAGCCTGCCCCTCTAGCATTTCCAATGATTTTTCTAAACACCTAATTCCCTGTATTAACGTCTTTCTTCCTAAAATATTGAGTGACTTCTATTTCCTGTAACTGAAACCTGATTGAAACAAAGGAAGAGAAGGGGGAAAAATAAAGAGGAAAGAGTTGAGAGTCTTTGCTCCACCATTTTCACATATAGAAGAATGGATGCCTTTGATGGTGTCAGTGACCACAATGCATAAGCAACAGGACAACTAGAAAGTGTATGTTCTGACTCCTCTAGACCCACTAATACTGAGCAGAAATAGACCCTGCCCACACTGGCATTATACTGAGCCCAAACCTCTAGTCCAGTGGTTCTCAACCTTCCTAATGCCGCGACCCTTTAATACAGTTCCTCATGTTGTGGTGACCCCCAACCATAAAATTATTTTCGTTGCTACTGTAATTTTGCTACTGTTATGAATCGTAATGTAAATATTAGATATGCAGGATGTATTTTCATTGTTACAAATTGAACATAATTAAAGCATAGTGATTAATCACAAAAACAATATGCAATTATATGTGTTTTCCGATGGTCTTAGGCGACCCCTATGAAAGGGTCGTTCGACCCCTAAGGGGTCGCGACCCACAGGTTGAGAATCGCTGCTCTAGTCTCTACTCACAAAAAGGAGAAGCACATTTGAAGCAGCGGCTGTGTTAGTATTTAGCCCAATCTTTTTCGTATTGTTTATGCCATTCCTGCTTTTCTGCAACTCTTTAATATTTCTCATGGGTTTCCATGGGACCAAAGAAGTGCATAAATATAGTTTATTTGTGCAATTTGCTCTTTATTATAAACCAACAGAAAGTTTGCAAGTACAGTGCGAAGAACTCTAAATTCTCCTCATTCAGATTCTCCAACTGCTGACATTTTACCACAATTGCTCCATAACCATTTTTTGCCATTTTCATTGGTCTTTTTCTGAACCATTTGAGGACAAGCTGCAGATACAATGCCCCATCACCTCTAAATAGTTTAGAATGTCTTTTCCTGAAAAAAAGAATACTTTCCTACATAACAGCCATCCAACCCTCTAAAACTAAGAAATCAGATATGCAGGATGTCCAATCCACAGATCCCATGTAAGTCTTTGACAAGTGTTCTAATACTTTTTCTTTTTCCTCTCTGATTCCAGGCCCCATTTAGGGGCATTTGGTGCCTGTACTTATGTATTTTCAGTCTCTTATCTGTGTGAGTTCCTTAGCCTTTCTTATCCTTAATAATTTTTTGTTTGTTTGTTGTTGTTTTTTCCCCTTAATAGTTTTAAGGAGTACAGACTGTATATCCTGTAGGATGTTCCTCAGTCTGCCCATGTGAAGGTCATGCTTTTTTGGCAGGTATCGCAGAAATGGTCCTGTGTTCTCAGGGCATCCATCAAGGGGTACGCGATGTTGACCTGTCATCACTATCGACGATAACCTTGATCACTTGGTCATTTTGGTGTCTGTAAGGTTTCTTTTTTGTAATGCCACCATTTCCCCCTTTATAAGTGGTTAGTATTTTGTGGGGGCATATTCAGAGATTATGCCAGTACCCTGCCCTTCATCCATCAGATCTCCATCCACCCGTTTTATCATCCATTGATGATTTCCACCACTGTGTCTTTATTTCCAGTTTTACTAATTGGCATTCTATGTAAGAAGAGCTTTCCTGTCTTTGTACTTATTTATTCATTTGTTTATGTATATCAGCATGGACTTATAGAATCCCAGCTTATTCACTAGGTTGTAATTAATTACTGTCATTGAATATTTCGTTGCTTAAATTATCCAATGGGAGTCCTTTCAGGAAGGTTCTTAGGTGGCATGTCTCCATCATCCTTTGGACACTTCTTTTCCTTCTGGCAGAAGATGTTCCAGGTTACTCTCACATCTTGCCTCGCCCATTTGGTAGAAAATGTCCTTAGGAGCCAAGATCTGGGTGCTCAGTGTGCTCATTGCTACTGCATGTCATCACTCTTCAGCCATCTCAGGAAACAGAATTAAAAAATGTGTGTGTGTGTGTTGCACGCATATGTATACATAAATACACACATAAATCTATAGTTATTTCTACATCAGTCTTTATATATATATTTAAAAATCATTAACTCATACCAATTTCTCTAATTCAAATATAATATTTCAGGGTTCTTTGTACCATAAGTGCCTTCTCTAACAGTAAAAATTCTGACTTTCATTATCTTCATTATATTTACTTATGTGCTCAATTCATTTACTTATGTTTTTGGTATAACTAATTTTCTAACCATGCAGGCCTCTCCTCTGCCACTTGTGCACCCCACTTTCCCCCCCAGTGGGAGTACTACTGTTACATCTCTATGCAAACCCTCCTCCTCTGTGTCCCATGCCAGTGGGTACACTACTGAGCATCTCTGTATGGCACCTCCGTCGTCCCCTCCGTGCCCCATGCTGGCGAGCATGCTGACCATGCACCTCCATGAAACGACTCCCTGCCCCCAAACTCTGCCTAAGGTAGGCCTGCTGACTCCTCTGCACCGGGAAGAGAAGATGAGGAAAGTTTACACACACACACACACACACACACAGTTAGCTATTAGCAGTTCATATATTGCATAGGGATATAATCTTGAAGGCTCCTTAGAAATAAATTATTTAAGGTAAGCAGAGGTATAGAACATTTAATTTGACTAGGTTAGAATTCTGGCCTTATCATTTAATGAGCCATTGGCTTAGGTATTTGACATCCTTCAGAGCAGCATATTTAAATCAGTTGATTCTCCCATCCGCTAGCTGTATCTGGTATTAGGGATATTCTGCAATGCCTGGAGATGTGTAAGATTGCTGATTTGAATTGCAGACCCCACTGTTTTACTGAATTCTATGGCTTCTCTCTCCTTGAAGCTCTATTTGCTCCAGCTCCCTTGCCAATTCTATCTCAGTTTTAAGAGGATAAAGGAATGGAGAAGGTTGGAGAAGTCTGAAGATAAATGCAGGGAGAAAGACTGCATAAACAAATGAAAAAAGGTTTTGATAAGCATTTTCTGAAAGTCTTGAGGAATAAGTATGTCTGTAGTCAACGTTATAACTTCATGGCCTGGCCAAATGTCTGGTTTCCACTGATGTGAGACATGTTAGGGCAGTAAAGAAAGTAATGTAAACAATCATGTCAGTGCATAAAGATGCTTTTTAAAAAAGTGTTTTTTATTGACTTGAAAGAGAGAGGGGAAAGGAGAGGGAGAGAGAGAGACATTGATCTGTTCCCTGCCTCCTGTAAGCACCCTGACTCGCAATCTGGCTTGTACTCTGACCGGGAATAGAACCAGCAACCTTTTGGTGCATAGGACGATGCCCAACCAATTGTGCCACAACGGCCAGAGCTAAAGATGCTTTAATATAAATATTCTTCAGTGTGGAACACAACCTACATATAATATTAGCTGCCTTTAATGTACACTTGCTGCATGGCTGGCGCCAGATTACGTGTTCTTATACTTTAGCTCTAAGTCTTGCAAAGATAGGTATTGTTATCCCCGCCTTACAGATAGTGAGTCGGAGATTGTGATTTGCTCAGGGACTCACTTGTGGGAGGGAGCAGATCTGGGATGGAAACCTGGTCTCTTTAGTATCAAAGACTTGGTTTTTCCATTGTGCTGCTGTCAATAATTACCCACATAAAATAATTTAACAGAAGAGACTCCCAGGAAGATGATAAATGGAACAGGAGCAAAATCAACTTGTGATTGTTTTTATATCTTTGTTCCCATATCTTCTGTCTTTTTTTGTCATTATAGCTTTTAGGTAGCCCTCTGAAGTAATTGAATTTTGTATTTGCTTAACAAATATTTGTTGAATATTTGTCATGTATGAGGCATTGGATTGAATCATGAGGTTATAATGATGAACGACAGACTTTGCTGAATGTATAGCTTAGAAGGAAAGAGAGACATTAAATATATAATCAGACATACACGTTTTATAAATGTTATGAAGGAAAAGGAGAGGGAGATGTAAGATGAAAGTATATAACAGAAAAGATGAACTACTCTTGTCTGATATAGAACGGTGAATGTAAAAGATGCGATGAAGAGGAGCATAAAGAAGACTAGAGGGGTAGAGCAAGAGGGACGGTGGTAGATGATTCTGGAGAGGGGAAGAGAGCAGGGTGTAAAGGCCATTTATCAGGATTTTAAATTGGATCCCAAGTGGACTGGAGACTCACTGGATGTTTACATGCATGTCATCATACGTGCATGTCATCATACGTGCATGTCATCATCATCATCAACATTTTTTTTTTAAAAAAATATATTTTATTGATTTTTTACAGAGAGGAAGGGAGAGAGATAGAGAGCCAGAAACATCGATGAGAGAGAAACATCGATCAGCTGCCTCCTGCACATCTTCCACTAGGGATGTGCCCGCAACCCAGGTACATGCCCTTGACCGGAATCGAACCTGGGAGCCTTCAGTCCGCAGGCCGACGCTCTATCCACTGAGCCAAACCGGTTTCGGCCATCAACATTGTTTTTTAAAATAATGTTTGTTTATCATGTATTTAACATTGTCTTTGCTTGTTACTTCTTCATTTCTTCTTGTACCTCTAGCTTTCCCTTCGGGATCCCTTTTCTCTGCCTGAAGTACATCCACTAGAATTTATTTCCGTGAGTGTTTGCTGGTAATGAACTTTCTCAGTTTTGTTTTTGTCTGAAAATGTTGGAAAATGCTTTCCTTCTTTTTTCAGGGAGAGGTGGGGAAAGGAGTACAATTTACAAACAGATCTTTTTTTTTTTTAATTTTTTTATTGCTTAAAGTATTACAAAGGGTATTACATGTGTCCTTTTTTTCCCCGCCCTCGACAATCCCCCGGCCTCTCCTACCCCCCAGTGTCTTATGTCCATTGGTTATGCTTATATGCATGCATACAAGTCCTTCGGTTGATCTCTTACCCCCCTCCCTCCTGCCCCCCAACCCTCCCCTGCCTTCCCGCTGCAGTTTGACAATCAGTTTGAGGCAGCTCTGCCTCTGTATCTATTATTGTTCAAAAGTTTATAATGGTCTCTATTATCCATGAATGTGTGAGATCATGTGGTATTTTTCCTTCATTGACTGGCTTATTTCACTTAGCATAATGCTCTCCAGTTCCATCCATGCCATTGCAAATTGTAAGAGTTCCTTCTTTTTTAGAGCAGCATAGTATTCCATCATGTAGATGTACCACAGTTTTCTAATCCATTCATCTACTGATGGGCACTTAGGCTGTTTCCAGATCTTAGCTATGGTGAATTGTGCTGCTATGAACATATGGGTGCATATATCCTTTCTGATTGGTGTTTCTGGTTTCTTGGGATATATTCCTAGAAGTGGGATCACAGGGTCAAATGGGAGTTCCATTTCCAATTTTTTGAGGAAACTCCATACTGTCTTCCATAGTGGCTGCACCAGTCTGCATTCCCACCAGCAGTGCACGAGTGTTCCTTTTTCTCCACATCCTCTCCAGCACTTGTCGTTTGTTGATTTGTTGATGATAGCCAGTCTGACAGGTGTGAGATGGTACCTCATTGTTGTTTTGACTTGCATCTCGCAGATGATTAGTGACTTTGAGCATGTTTTCATATGTCTCTTGGCTTTCTGAATGTCCTCTTTTGAAAGGTGTCTATTTAGGTCCTTTGCTCATTTTTTGATTGGATTGTTTATCTTCCTTTTGTTAAGTTGTATGAGTTCCCTATAAATTTTGGAGATTAGGCCCTTATCAGATATGACATTGGCAAATATGTTTTCCCACGCAGTGGGTTTTCTTGTTGTTTTGTTGATGGTTTCTTTTGCTGTGCAGAAGCTTTTTATTTTGATGTAGTCCCATTTGTTCATTTTCTCTTTAGTTTCAACTGCCCTAGGAGCTGTATCAGTGAAGAAATTGCTTCGGCATATGTCTGAGATTTTGTTGCCTTTGGATTCTTCTAGAATTTTTATGGTTTCCTGTCGTACATTTAAGTCCTTTATCCATTTTGAGTTTATTTTTGTGTATGGTGTAAGTTGGTGGTCTAGTTTCATTTTCTTGCATATATCTGTCCAGTTTTCCCAACACCACTTATTGAAGAGACTATCTTGGCTCCATTGAATGTTCTTTCCTCCTTTGTCAAATATTAATTGAGCATATTGGTTCGGGCCGATTTCTGGGTTCTCTATTCTATTCCATTGATCTATATTTCTGACTTGTGCCAGTACCAGGCAGTTTTGAGAACAGTGGCTTTGTAATACAGCTTGATATCTGGTATTGAGATCCCACCTACTTTCTTCTTTCTCAGGATTGCTGCAGCTATTCGGGGTCTTTTTTTATTCCAAATGAATTTTTGGAGAGTTTGTTCTAGATCTGTGAAGTATGCCGTTGGTATTTTAATGGGAAGTGCGTTGAATTTATAGATTGCTTTGGGTAGTATGGACATTTTAATGATGTTGATTCTACCAATCCAAGAACATGGTATGTTCTTCCATCTGTTTACGTCTTCCTCTATCTCTTTTTTCAACGTCCTGTAGTTTTCTGAGTAGAGGTCTTTTACCTCTTTAGTTAAGTTTATTCCTAGGTAGCTTAATTTTTTTGGTGCGATGGTAAATGGGATTGTTTTTCTAATCTCTCTTTCTGACAGTTCACTATTGGTGTATAGAAATGCCTCAGATTTCTTGGGGTTAATTTTGTATCCTGCTACATTGCCAAATTCATGTAGTAAGTCTAGTAGCTTTTTGATGGAGTCTCTAGGGTTTTGTATGTATAATATCATGTCATCTGCAAATAAGGACAGTTTTACTTCCTCTTTTCCAATTTGGATGCCTTTTATTTCTTCTTCTTGCCTAATTGCAATGGGTAATACTTCCAGTACTATGTTGAACAGGAGTGGTGAGAGTGGGCATCCCTGTCTTGTTCCTGTTCTTAAGGGAAATGGTGTTAGTTTTTGTCCATTGAGTATGATGTTGGCTGTGGGCCTGTCATATATGGCTTTTATTATGTTGAGGTATGATCCTTCCACTCCCACCTTGCTGAGAGTTTTTATCAAAAATGGGTGTTGGATTTTGTCAAATGCTTTTTCTGCATCAATTGATATGACCATGTGGTTTTTTTCTTTCAATTTGTTTATGTGATGTATCACGTTTATTGATTTGCGGATATTGTACCATCCTTGCATCCCTGGAATAAATCCTACTTGGTCATGGTGTATGATCTTTCTGATGTACTGCTGGATCCGATTTGCTAAGATTTTGCTGAGGATTTTGGCATCTATGTTCATGAGGGATATTGGCCTGTAATTCTCTTTCATTGTGTTGTCTTTACCTGGTTTTGGTATTAGGGTGATGCTGGCTTCATAGAATGAGCTTGGAAGTGTTCCTTCCTCTTGCATTTTTTGTAGTAGTCTGAGGAGGATAGGTTTTAGTTCTTCCTTGAAAGTTTGGTAAAACTCCCCTGTGAAGCCGTCTGGTCCTGGGCTTTTGTTTGCTGGAAGCTTTTTGATGACTACTTCAATTTCTTCCATAGTTATTGGCCTATTGAGATTTTTAGATTCTTCCTGATTGAGTTTTGGGATGTTGTATTTTTCTAGGAATTTGTCCATTTCCTGCAGGTTGTCTAGTTTGTTGGAGTAGAGCTGTCCATAGTATTTTTTAACAATCATTTGTATTTCTGTGGGATCTGTTGTTATTTCGCCTCTATTGTTTCTGATTTTGTTTATTTGGGTCCTCTCTTTGCTTCTTGGTGAGCCTGGCTAGAGGTTTGTCAATCTTGTTTATCCTTTCAAAGAACCAGTTCTTGGTTTCATTGATTTTCTGTATTGTTTTTTTGGTCTCTATGTCATTTATTTCTGCTCTAATCTTTATTATCTCCTTCCTTCTGCTCACTCTGGGGTTTTCTTGTTGCTCTCTTTCTAATTCTTTGAGTTGTAGAGTTAGATGATTTACTACCATTTTTTCTTGTTTTTTGAGATAGGCCTGTAGAGCTATAAACTTCCCTCTCAGGACTGCTTTCATTGTGTCCCATAGGTTTTGGATTGTTGTGTTTTCATTTTCATTAGTGTCCAGGATGTTTTTAATTTCTTCTTTGATGTCATTGGTAAACCAGTCAATATTTAATAACATGCTATTCAGCTTCCAAGTGTTTGAGTATTTTGGGTTGTTTTTATTGTAGTTTATTTCTAATATTATGCCCTTGTGGTCTGAGAAGATGCTTTTTATGATTTCAATCTTCTTGAATTTGGGGAGACTTTGCTTGTGACCCATTATGTGGTCTATTTTTGAATCTGTCCCATGAGCACTTGAGTAGAATGTATATTCCGCGGCTTTGGGATGAAGTGTTCTGAAGATGTCTATTAAGTCCATCTGATCTAGTGAGTCATTTAGGATTGCTGTTTCTTTGCTGATTGTTTGTCTGGAGGACTTATCCAGTGATGTCAGTGGTGTATTAAAGTCCCCTACTATGATTGTATTGTTGTCAATCTCTCCTTTGATATCTTCCAGGAATTTTTTTATGTATTTGGGTGCTCCTGCATTGGGTGCGTATATGTTTACCAGGGTTATATCTTCTTGTTGTATTGATCCTTTTAGTATTATGAAGTGGCCTTCCTTATCTCTTGTTATGGCCTTCACTTTGAGGTCTATTTTGTCCTATATAAGTATTGCTACCCCAGCTTTCTTTTCCTTTCCATTTGCCTGAAAGATATTTTTCCATCCCTTCACTTTCAGTCTGTGTGAGTCCCTTCTAATGAGGTGGGTCTCTTGTAGACAGCAAATGTATGGCTCATGTTTTTGTATCCATTCAGCCACTCGATGTCTTTTGGTTGGAGCATTTAGGCCGTTTACGTTTAAAGTTATTATTGAAAAGTACTTGTTTGTAGCCATTTCTTTTTTTGTGTGGCTGTTTTCTTTCTGAGCTTGTTATTTCTTCTTTTTACACCAGTCCCTTTAGCATTTCTTGCATTGCTGGCTTGGTGGTGATAAACTCCCTTAGCCTTTTTTTGTCTATGAAGCTTCTTATTTCCCCTTCAATTTTGAATGATAGCCTTGCTGGATAGAGTATTCTTGGATTCAGTCCTTTGCTTTGCATCACTTTGTAAATTTCCGTCCATTCTTTTCTGGCCTGATGTGTTTCTGTTGAGAAATCATTTGATAATCTAATGGGAGATCCCTTGTATGTAACGTTCCGTCTCTCTCTTGCAGCCTTTAGGATTCTCTCTTTGTCCTGAACATTTGCCATGATAATTATGATGTGTCTTGGTGTGGGTCTTTTCGGGTTCACCTTGTTTGGGACTCTCTGGGCTTGTGTGACTTTTTTCTTCCCCACCTTAGGGAAGTTTTCTGATATTATTTCTTCAAATAGGTTTTCTAACCCTTGTTCCTCTTTCTGTTGTTCTGGCACCCCTATTATTCGTATGTTGTTTCGTTTCATGTTGTCCCAAAGCTCCCTTAGGCTCTCCTCCTGTCTTTTAATTTCTTTCTCCAATTGCAGTACAGTTTGGGTGTGTTTTGCTTCCTTGTCTTCTAATTCACTAATTCTGTCCTCCGCTTCTCCTAGTCTACTGTTGATGCTTTCAATGGTGTTTTTTATTGCAGCTATATCGCTCTTCATTTCTTCTTGGGTCTTGCAAAAGTTATTGATTTTTTCTGTCTCTTCTTGCTTCTTGCATAAGTAGTTGATTTTTTTCATCTGTTTCATCTTGCTTCTTGCATATGTTGTTGATTTTTTCCTCCATCCGGTTTATGCATGCTAGGACCCTTATTCTGAGTTCTTTTTCTGTCATGTTGCATGCCTCTGTCTCACTTAGCTGCTTTTCTGGTGAGTCCTCCTTTTCTTTCCTTTGGGGGTTTCTTTGCCTACCCATGTTTGATCTCACTGACATATCTAGATGTTGAGTCCTTCAGTGGCTGCTCCCTGAGTGGCAGTGGCTCCTTGGGCTGTCGTTGCTCCTTGGGTGGTTGGGGTAGCTGCTGCTCCTCAGTTGGCAGCAGCTCCTCTGGTGGGTGGTGTTCACAGCTGTGGTGGCTCTTCTGGCTTGTGCGGGGAGGCTTCACATACAGCTGCTGTTCCTCAGACAGAGGGTGTGATGATCAGGAGGCTGCTGTTGCTTGGATCTGCACGGAGAGGCCCCTGTTCATAGGGAGAGAGGCTGACCGGCCTCCCCGATGCTCTGTTAGCAGGATCTGAATTTCCCCCTTCACTGTCCTCTTACTCAGAGCAAAGCCCATTGATTGGATGTTGTTGGTGATGAGACATGGTTGGGTCTGCCAGGGGCCTGGGATAGGATCTGGTCCGCCAATCACAGCCCAGAGAGTCCTGTGATGTAGCCAATCAGAGCTTCCAATGAGTAAGCGCTCAGGAGTGGGATCATGCTGAGTTGATTGCACTCCAGTCACTGGTAGACAGGTTTCCGTAGCTTCAGCAGCTGATGACTGACCAGGTTCTGGCTCTGAGCAATGGAAGGACCGGCAGCGTCCTCGTGGGAGAGTGAACCACAAACGGATCTTTAATGTACAATAATTTTCAACCTTTATAACTAGCAACCCAGTTAAGATATAGAGAATTGACATCACTGCAAAATGTTTCCTTGAGCTCTTCTCGTCAACTCCCTCTTTTTACTCTTCCTGGGCAACGTTTTAGTCACCATGGGTTAATTTTGCCTGTTCTGGAACTCATATAAATGGAATCATACAGTGTGTACTCTTTGTGTCTAGCTTCCTTTTTAAAAAATAAAAGATGAACGATTTATTCTCTCTGAAGAGAAACAAGAGTATGGCTTCTTTTGTTTAATGTAACGTTTTTCAAAGTCATCCATGTGATTGTATCAGTAGCTCAGTCTTTTTATCGTTGAGTAGTATTCCATCTGAATATACCAAATACTTATCCATTCTCCTTTTGATGGACACTTTGATTGTTTCCAGCTTTTGGCTATTATGAATAAAACTACTGTGGAATACGATTATCAGCTTGATATATATGCTTCCAGAGATGTTTCAGGTATAAATAAGCATATATTGTGCTGTCAGATTTCAAAGTAATGTGAAGATGTAAAGTAATGATTAGCTGTTCTTTTTTGGAAATTATGTAATACTGATTGAATAAATGAAGTTACAGTTTTGTAAATGGGGAATACTCCTGCAACTGCCTTAACTACAACACTTCCCTTCTTACTCTCATGCTCTTCACCTGTGGTTCTCAACTTTTGTGTCCATCAGAATCCCCACAGGCTGCTGGCCCCACCACAGGTTGTCTGACTCACTCCATGCAGGGCATGAAAGTTTGTATTTCTGATAAATTGCCATGTAGTGTTCATACTACTGGTCCAGGGAATGCACTTTGAGAACCATGGTTCTCTTGTAAATCTAAGGATTCTGAGTATTCTAGTTGATCATGGTTATCACCACTAACACTCCCGAGGAGCTTTGACCATAGCAAGTATATAACAATCATATACTCTACCTTTCATTTACTAGGATGGTCCTGATTTTATGTATTTTTCAATAAAGGTGATCTAGCATTTATATTTTCATAAAAATTTTCAAGTAAATTTACACACCAGAGGAAGAATACTACTGTCAATCCATAGTTTCCATTTTTACTTTGGAAAATATGATCACCATAAATTATATAGCAGATATTGTAGAAAAATAAAAAAAGAAAACTACACATCCTGCTCTCCTATTGTAGCAATTTTTTGCTTAAATATTTATTTAAGGTTTATATTAATGCACTAGGTAAATACAGTAGTATTCACATCTGAATTATTATACCTTATAGTTATTTATTGCACACTTTTTTTTGTTAATCCTCACCCAAGGATATTTTTTTCCATTGATTTTTTTAGAGAGAGTAGAAGGGAGGGACAGAGACACAGAGAGGGAAACATCCATGTGAGAGAGACACATCAATTGGTTGCCTCCTGCATGTGCCCTGATCAGGGCAGGGGATCGAGCCTGCAACCAAGGTAGGTGCACTTGACCCAGAATCGAACCTGCAACCCTTCAGTACTTGGGCCAACACTCTATCCACTGAGCACACCAGCCAGGGCTGTTGTACACTTTTTGCTTTAGGTTTTTGTACACCTATCACAAATAAAATTGCAAACTGACAGGATGTTAAAACCTTGCAATGTCGAAAAATATTTATGCATGGATACATAACTCACAAATGGTATTGATTCCTTTTCCCTCATTCTTGTTGGAGACAGCCTCTTGCTATGTGCCGTCCATCCAAACGGCTGGCACTCTACCCCTATTGTACAGCGTCATCTGCGGGCAGCCCTTTGCCATCATCGTGAAAATCCTCTGAATCTCTTGTCTGTGTTGGATCCACTGTTTCCTTGATCTCTTGTCTTCATCTTTCCTAATCGATTCCCTTAGGGGCTGACACAGAGACTCTGTAAAAGTGGGCAGGTCCATTTGACAGGAGTATTTCATAGTAGGCTTTTCTGACCTACCATTTAATTGTGAGACTCTCACAAATAAGTATTTCTAGCGTCTGTTTTCTTTCCCCTACCTTGAACCACTCATCTTGCTCAGAGAGAAGTCTTCCAGTTGTCTGTTTGGTGGGTGTTGGTCTGGCAGCCACTGTTCTTGGTTCACTGTTTGTGCAAACCTGTCCTTGTTTTTTGTTTTTTTAAATATATTTTATTGATTTTTTTACAGAGAGGAAGAGAGAGGGATAGAGAGTTAGAAACATTGATCAGCTGCCTCCTGCACACTCCCTACTGGGGATGTGCCCACAACCAAGGTACATGCCCTTGACTGGAATTGAACCCGGGACCCTTCAGTCCACAGGCCGATGCTCTATCCACTGAGCCAAACTGGTCAGGGCCTGTCCTTGTTTTTGATAAGATGCCTTATACCTACTTTCTGTAACTTCAGGAAGGTTTGTGGTTAATCAAGAATTTGTCAGCCTCCACTATGTGCCAAGTATTCTTCTGGATTCTGTAGAGAAAACAAATATAATGAAAAGCTGAGTTTCTTAAGCTTCAAAATCTCACAATTTTAAGAAAACACACACTTGATTGCCTCAGATACAAGATAGTATGTGATAGACGCTGTATAAACGAGCCTCTAACGAGAAGGGAAGATTCATGTCAAGGCTTTTAGGAAAAATGGCATTTGGACTTTAAAGAAAGGACAGAACTTTTTAAAGAAAAAAAAATAATTTAAAAGTTATAACAAATTTCAGAAGTAAAAGAAAACCCTTTGTCATCTCATATTTTAATAGCTATTTTCATATTTCCTTCTGATTTTTATCCGTCTGCATTCATGTTTTTACAGAGTTGTCATAGAATAGGTAACATTCTGCATCTTGATTTTTCCAATTAACATTATCATTTTCTGTTATTAAGTAACATTAATAATTATACATTAATGGCTTCAAAGGAATCTGCTCAGATGATTTAGGACTTTAACAATGAAGGGGTAGGAGATAGGGAAGAATATCTCAGGCAGAGGGAACCCAAAGATAAGTCAACACAAGATATGTCTTTTTTTTAAAGACTAGACAGAAGGATGGGAGAAGGATAAAAAGAGTAGCACAGAGTCTCCCAAGACCTATGAGAGATGGAAAGACCTAAGCTCTGCATTTCCTATTACTCATATTATTTTTTTGGAGGGGGGTCATTGACAGAAGATTAAGGAGCAGGAAGTTGCTGTTTTTATGAATTGTGGAGAAAATCTCAGCCCGGGAAGCTGCTTTTAATTACTGAATCTGTCTGTATAGGTAACACATTAACATTTTATTTCACCAAGTCATTGAGAAAAGCCGCCTGCATATGTTTGCCAATTTGCAACTTTTTCACTTTCATAAATCAATAAAGCTCTCTTATGAGTGGAGGGGAAGATTCCAGCTTTAGTGAAGAGCTGTGATGGTGATCTGTTTAAAGATAATGTCCTCATATTGGTTAAGGAAAAGATGTTTTATTTTTGTTTCTCTTTTGCTCATTTGAGCACTATCCAGATTTCTGTTAATAATACTTTTACTATCATGATTCTAACATTGCAGCTCTTACGCTCTTTTCCTTCATTTTCAAAAATGATGGGAAATGTGATCTCTGTTTGTGGGTGTGATTGAAGAGATCAGTTTGAACAATTTTCTAGCTAAATTTATAAAATGAAGGTAAATGAATACAAATATCAAATGGCATTTCTTATTTAATTTTTATGAAAGAATCTTAAAACAGCATAGTTTCACATCAGTTAACCATAGCATCTAATGTAATTCGTTCTGATTTTTGTGGTGGGAAATGCAAGGATAGAGTTGAAAAGTTAAATTGTCTGTTACTGTGAGTAATTTATCATTTCCTGGAATTGTTTTTAATTAATGCCTGTTATGTTTTTCCTCTGGAGACTTCTGGGGGACAGTTCCAGTAAAGGCTCCACAAATATGGATTAATTTTCTTAGAGGGTTATGATGATCTCTTTTCTCAAGTTCATATACAAATTATAAACACTTGTCTACACTTAGAAAAACTAAGATCAAATAACATGCATTATTTGCTGATAGAACTTTTTGTTGCATTTAACATTATTTTGTATTAGTTTCAGGTATACAACATAGTGGTGAGACAATCATATACTTTAGAAAGTGTCTCCCCTGATATTGTAAGTACCCGCTTGGCACCATTCATAGTTATTACAATACTATTGACTAATCTGATGCCACTTTTGATTATACCTTACGACTGCAAAAAGTTTGTACGAATTGTCATTTTTTTTTAAATCTTTATTGTTCAGATTATTACATTTGTTCCTCTTTTTTCCCCCCATAACTCCCCTCCTTCCAGCTCCCACCCCACCCTCCACCCTCACTCCCCACCCACTGTGTTCATCCATAGGTGCATGATTTTTGTCCAGTCACTTCCCGCATCTCCCACACCCCTTTTCCCCCCAAGAATAGTTAGTCCATTCCCTTTCTATGTCCCTGATTCTATTATAATCACCAGTTCATTCTGTACATCAGGTTATTTATTCACTTGATTCTAAGATTCATTTGTTGATAGATGCATATTTGTTGTTCATAATTTGTATCTTTACCTTTTTCTTCTTCTTCCTCTTCTTAAAGGATACCTTTCAGCATTTCATATAATACTGGTTTGGCAGTGGTGAACTCCTTTAGCTTTTCCTTATCTGTGAAGCTCTTTATCTGACCTTCAATTCTGAATGATAGCTTTGCTGGATAAAGTAATCTTGGTTGTAGGTTCTTGGTATTCAGCACTTTGAATATTTCTTGCCATTCCCTTCTGGCCTGCAAAGTTTCTGTTGAGAAATCAGCTGACAGTCGTATGGGTATTCCCTTGTAGGTAACTGAGTTTCTTTCTCTTGCTGCTTTTAAGATTTTCTCTTTGTCTTTTGCTCTTGGCATTTTAATGATGATGTGTCTTGGTGTGGTCCTCTTTGGATTCCTTTTGTTTGGGGTTCTCTGCGCTTCTTGAACCTGTAAGTCCATTTCTTTCACCAGGTGGGGGAAGTTTTCTGCCATTATTTCTTGAAATAGGTTTTCAATATCTTGCTGTCTCTCATCTTCTGGCACTCCAATAATTCTGATATTAGACCGCTTAAAGCTGTCCCAGAGGCTCCTTACACTATCTTCACACTTTCGGATTCTTTTTTCATTTTGCTTTTCCAATTGGGTGTTTTTTGTCGAATCTTTGGTTTGATTCTTGAGCTCCTCTGGTCTGCTATTGGGTATAATATTCTTTATTTCAGTCCGTGTATGCTTACTTTCTAATTTCTTTATCGTAGCATCGAGGGTCTCATTAGTTTTCGTGAGGCTCTGCACAAATTTATGGCAAGCCCTCAAAATTGCGATTCTTAGCTCCATATCCTCCATTTCTGTCATGTTTTTTTGTCTCCGCATCTTTTATGCTTTTTTGGTGCACCCCCTTGTGGTCTCTGTGCGCAGTCTTGTTCTAGCCAAGCCTTAATTGTTGTAGTTAACACTAGAGGGATTTGACCACCAGGCCGACTGGCTGTAGGAATCAGCTGTGCGGAAAACGTCTGTCTTCTGGGGAGGCGCCAATCCAACCTTTGCCTGCGGCGATCGGCAAATGGCTGTGCGCAGGGCTTGGGCGGGCGGGATCAACAGGGCGGGGGGAGGGAGCCGCTATGGCCGCTCTCAGTCCGTCCCCAGGGGTTCTGCCTCTCTGTCCCAGCAACCGCTGCAAACCTCGGAGGGGCCGTAGCCAGGCAGTCCCGCTTCTCCCGTTTGAGTCTGGGTCCCTAGAGACTCGCCCGGATCTGTAGCCCAGAGTCTGAGACTCACTCCTGATTGAAAACGACAACCGCGTCCTCAGCCGCCAGCCCGCTTTGCGCGCGCACCACCTCACCACCGCACCACCGTACCTTTAAATTTTCCACAGTACGCCTCCTCTGAGCGTCGGAATGCTGTTGTTTTTGCTTCTAGTTGAAGAGTCTCTCCTCAGCCAGCCTTCCTGTGGTTCTGGTTGATGTCCATTCCGACTTTTAGTTGTATTTTTGAAGTGGTTGTTTACGGCGGCAGTCTCCGGTGTTTACCTATGCCGCCATCTTCCGAAATTTCCTGTACGAATTGTCATTACAAAAAATATTTCTAATTTCCAGAATTCAGTCTTGAAATTGGTACCTTGTTTAATAAAGCATAGCCACTTCCCAGTCAAATGGTATAGTGAGAACTTGGCCAATAGAATACGTTCATGGGTTTATGTATGTAGTGACTTTCCAGGGAAAAAAGGTAATCTGAAAATCTCTTCCGATTTTTGCAAATCAATCCCCATAGAAAACTGAAATTTCAGTTTACATTTCCCTTTCTGGTTTTCAATTCTATCTTTATTTCTGATACCTAGCGACTGCCCTTTTTATAAGATCAGTTATGTATTTAGTTTTAATCAGGGATAGAGAAAGTTATATTTTACTGACACCTCTAGTTAAGGATTTTTGTGCTATTTAAAGTTATCATCTGAGTTTGGGAGCTCATAGATTATTTCAATTATCATACTTTTTCCGTGAAAGCTTCAGGGATGAGGGCGGTTGTAAACATTTAGAAATGGAAGAAGATTGAAATAAATGCTATGTGATATGTATACAGGGTGTTCCCCCAAAAGTGTATATATACTTGAACCGCTGGTAGTTCAATTTTGAAAATGAAATGTATTTTGATAAACACTATCTTTATAATTATTCAAAATGTGTGTATACATTTTTTGGGACACCCTATATTTTCTCCCACCCAGACCTCTCCCCAGAAGGGAATATGACTATTTGAGGTGGGATAATTTTAGAATAGAATCAGTAAGGCAGATATCTGTTGAGCAACATTTATTTCGTATTTTTTTAATTTTATAAATGCTACTGTGAATACTCTTGTGCCGATGTCCTTGAATACATGAATAAGTGTTTATCTAGGGGATATATCTAAAAATGGAATTCCTAGGTTATTGATTTAGAACTTTAGTAAATATTCCCAAATATCTCTTAAAAATGACTCTTCAATTTACACTTCTCCCAACAGTGTATTACAGTTCTCTCTGATGACTGGTGAGATTGAGGATCTTTTCATGTGTTTATGGGCCATTCTCTTTGACTTCTTGTATTAGGTTATTTATATTTCACTTATTGGTTTTTAGAAATTGTTTATATTTTCCGGATAATCGTAATTTGTCAATGGTACATATTTTAGATACTTTCACCCTGTTTGTCCCTGTGGCTTTTCATTTTGCTCATGGTATCTTTTATCATACAAAAGATACATAATTTTAATGTAAAATCAAACAGTTTTTCTCAATAGGGTTTGTAGTTTTAAAAATTCTTCCCTACCCCAATGTCAGAAATATTCTTCAATTTCACTTTTTAAAAATATATTTTTATTGATTTCAGAGAAGAAGGGAGAGGAGATAGAAACATCAATGATGAGAAAGAATCATTGATCGACTGCCTCCTGCATGCCCCCACTAAGGATCAAGCCTGCAACCTGGGCATGTGCCCTGACCAGGAATTGAACCATGACCTCCTGGTTCATAGCTTGATGCCCAACCGCTGAGGCAGGCTGGCTGGGCTTCTTCAGTTTCTATAAAAAAAAATTTTTTTTTCAGTTCAAACATACATCCTTTTTGGTTTTTTTAAATTTAATTTTATTATTTTAAAAATTTATTTATTGCCTAAAATTTTACATATGTCTCCTTTTTTCTCAATTGATCCTGCCACCCTCCACAGCCATTCCCATCCCGGGCAAGTCCCTACCACCCCAATGTCTGTGTCCATTGGTTATGCTAATATGCATGCATACAAGTCTCTTGTTCTCTAACCCCCCTCCACTACCATTTGTCTCTGGATCTATTCTTGTTCATCAAATTATGTTGATCATTATATCCCACATATGACTGTGACCATGTGATTTTTATCTTTCTCCGACTGGCTTATTTCGCTTAACATAATGCTCTCCAGTTCCATCCATGCTGTTGCAAATGGTAAAAGTTCTTTCTTTTTTATAATGGCATAGTATTCCATTGTGTAGATGTACCACAGTTTTTTATCCACTCATTGCTGATGGGCACTTAGGTTGTTTCCAAATCTTAGCTATTGTAAATTGTGCTGCTTTGAACATAGGGGTGCATATATTCTTCCCGATTGGTGTTTCTGGTTTCTTGGGATATATTCCTAGAAGTGGGACCACTGGGTCAAATGGGAGTTCCGTTTTTAAGTTTTTGAGGAAACTCAATACTGTTCTCCACAGTGGCTGCACCAGTCTGCATTCCCACCAGCAATGCAGGAGGGTTCCTTTTTCTCCACATCCTCTCCAGCACTTGTCGTTTGTTGATTTGTTGATGATAGCCTTTCTGACAGGTGTGAGATGGTATCTCATTGTTGTTTTGATTTGCATCTCTCGGATGATTAGTGACTTTGAGCATGTTTTCATATGTCTCTTGGCTTTCTGAATGTCTTCTTTTGAAAAGTGTCTATTTAGGTCCTTTGCCCATTTTTTGATTGAATCGTTTATCTTCCTTTTGTTAAGTTGTATGAGTTCCCTATAAATGTTGGAGATTAAAACCCTTATCGGAAATATCATTGGCAAATATGTTTTCCCATGCAGTGGGCTTTCTTGTTGTTTTGTCGATGGTTTCTTTTGCTGTGCAGAAGCTTTTTATTTTGATGTAGTCCCATTTGTTTATTTTCTCCTTAGTATTCATTGCCCTACGTCTAGGAGCTGTGTCGGTAAAGATACTGCTATGACATATGTACGCTATTTTGCTGCCTATGGAGTCTTGTAGGATTTTTATGGTTTCCCATATTACATTTAAGTCCTTTAGCCATTTTGAGTTTGTTTTTGTGTAGGGTGTAAGTTGGTGATCTAGTTTCATTTTTTTGCATGTATCTGACCAAATTTCCCAGCACCATTTATTGAAGAGACTATCTTGACTCCATTGTATGCTCTTGCCTCCTTTGTCAAATATTAATTGAACATAATGGTTTGGGTTGATTTCTGGGTTCTCTTTTCTGTTCCATTGACTATATGTCCTCGTGACAGTACCAGGCAGTTTTGAGAACCGTGGCTTGGTAAAATAGCTTGATATCTGATATTGTGATCCCTCCAGCTTTGTTTTCTTTCTCAGGATTGCTGTGGCTATTCAGGGTCCTTTTTTATTCTAGGTGAATTTTTCGAGAGTTTGTTCTAGATCTTTGAAATATGCCATTGGTATTTTAATGGGGATTGCATTGAATCTGTAGATTGCTTTGGGTAGTATGGACATTTTAAAGATGTTGATTCTATCAATCAATGAACATGGTATATTCTTCCATTTGTTTATTTCTTCCTCTACCTCTTTTTTCAATGTCCTGTAGTTTTCCTAGTACAGGTCTTTTACATCCTTGGTTAAGTTTATTCCTAGGTATCTTAATTTTTTTGGTGCAATGGTAAATGGGATTGTTTTTTTCATTTCTCATTCTGTGAGTTCATTATTGGTGTATAAAAAGGCCATAGATTTCTGGGTGTTAATTTTGTATCCTGCTACTTTGCTGAATTCATTTATTAGGTCTGGTAGTTTTTTGATGGAGTATTTGAGGTTTTCTATGTATAGTATCATGTTATCTGTGAATAAGGACAGTTTTAATTCTTCTTTTGTTATTTGGATACCTTTTATTTCTTCTTGTCTGATTGCTATGGCTAGCACTTCCAGTACTATATTGATCAGGAGTAGTGACCGTGGGCATCACTGTCTTGTTCCCATTCTTAGGGGAAATGAGTTTAGTTTTTGCCCATTGAGTATGATGTTGGCTGTAGGTGTGTCATATAAGGCTTTTATTATGTTGAGGTATGATCCCTCTATTCCCATTTTACTGAGAGTTTTTGTCAAGAAAGGGTGTTGGATTTTGTCAAATGCTTTTTCTGCATCGATTGATATGATTATGTGATTTTTGTCTCTCAGTTTGTTTATGTGATGTATCATATCTATTGATTTGCGGATATTGTACCATCCTTGCATCCCTGGAATAAGTCCCATTTGGTCATGGTGTATGATCTTTCTAATGTAATGCTGGATTCGATTTGCTAGAATTTTGTTGAGGATTTTAGCATCTATGTTCATCAAGGATATTGGCCTGTAGTTCTCTCTCTCTCTCTCTCTCTCTCTCTCTCTCTCTCTTTGTGGTGTCCTTATCTGGTTTTGGGATTAGGGTAATGCTGGTTTCATAGAAAGAGCTTGGAAGTGTGCCTTCCTCTTGAATTTTTTTGAATAGTCTGAGGAGGATAGGTTTTAGTTATTCTTTGAATGCTTGGTAGAACTCCCATGTAAAGCCATCCAGACCAGGGCTTTTGTTTGCTGGAAGATTTTTGATCACTGCTTCAATTTCTTCGGTCGTTATCAGCCTATTCAGGTTTTTTTATTCTTCCTGATTTGAGTTTTGGGAGCTTGTATTTTCCTTCTTATAAAAATTTTAAAGTTTTCTTTTTCACTTTTAGACTTGAATGAACCTGGAATTTATTTTTATATGCACTATAAGATAGTGATTGAATATTACTGTTTACTTTTTTGCTCATTTTTACTTTTTCCTCTGAATTTCCAAATTCTTTAAGATCCATGGAAAAAATCCAAGGGGGAAGAGTTGATATTGAATTCAACTTATAGGTTACTTTTGTGAAAACAAATAATATTATTTTCATCTATGAACATAATGAACTTTTAAATTTGTTTTCTTTATGTTCTTTAATAGTTTTAAAAATAATTTTATCCATAGAGTTTTAAAATCTTTTTATTAAGTTTATTTCTGTGTCCAACAGTTCACTTACTTGGGAATTTTTTAAAATATGTATTCTGTGTTATAATATTTTCTTACCCACCTTTTAATTTTGAACAATTTCACATCCAAAGGACAGTTAAAGAGCCTGTATAACCATCGCATTGCTAGTATTTTGCTTATTCCCTGTGTTTACACACACACTCATTTTCAACCTCTTATTTGTTGAGCCATTTGAATATGTTGCAGACTTATTATACTTTATTCCTAACTATTTCAGTATGTTTATCTTAAAACTAAGATGTTATTATATAAAACCTCATTATAGGATGCTCAAGAAATTTAATATTTTTGATACTTTGTAGTAGCAATACAGTATAGTTTTATTTAACATATAATCTATTGAATGGGATTATAAAAATAATTACCATCTTAAAATAGTTATTAAAAATGATTATGAACTCTTGATTTGTGTTATTATGTACATAGCAACAGTGATAAATTCATATTAGTCTTAATAACAGCTACAGATTTTCTTGGAAGCAATGATAAATTCTTAATGTAATAATTTGACTGTTTTTTCTGGCTTTTCTTAGTGGATAATCAAATCATCTACAAATAACAAATGGTTTTCATTTTTTCTTGTATAGCTTTTAATCAAATTAATTCTTTTTGTTGTTGTTAATCCTCACCCAAGGATACTCTTTCCATTGATTTTTTTTTTTTTTTTTTTTTTTTTTTTTTAGAGAGATTGAATGCGAGAGAGGGGGAGAAAGAGAGAAACTTCAATGTGAGAGAGACACATTGGTGGGTTGCCTCCCATATGCACCCTGCCTGGGGGCTGGTGATTGAACCTGCAAACCACGTAACTGCCCCTAACCAGGAATCGAACCCATGACTCTTTGGTGCCTGAGCCAATGCTCTAACCACACCGGCCAAGGCTCAAATTAATTTTTGGGAAAAATTCCTCCAATTAATTTTAATAACCTGATTACTGTATTTTTTAAAATATACGTTTATTGATTTCAGAGAGGGAGAGAGAGATAAAAACATCAATCATGAGAGAGAATCATTGATCGGCTACTTCCTGCACACCCCATAATAGAGATTGAGGCCACAACCTGGGCATGTGCTCTGACTGGGAATTGAACCTGAAACTCCTGGTTCATAGGACAACACGCAACCACTGAGCCACGCTGGCCAGGCTGGTTACTGTATTTTTTTAAAATATATTTTATTGATTTTTTACAGAGAGGAAGGGAGAGGGATAGAGAGTTAGAAACATCAATGAGAGAGAGAGACATCGATCAGCTGCCTCCTGCACATTCCCCACTGGGGGTGTGCCCGCAACCAAGGTACATGCCCTTGACCGAAATCGAACCTGGGACTCTTGAGTCCGCAGGCCGACGCTCTATCCACTGAGCCAATCCAGTTAGGGCCTGGTTACTGTATTTGATGTATATATTTAAAGGTATGTGTCTTAGATAAGTTATAAAGTACATGAAAATAAAATATGCATTTTTATATTTTAGGAAAATGTTCGAATTGTGAGGGTGAAAGTTATAGCTGGAATAGGCCTTGCCAAGAAGGATATCTTGGGATCTAGGTAAGTATATTAGTATATTAATTTGGGTTGCAATTTTAAAATTTGAAGTCGTTAACTAATTTTTTCTAAATGTTGTTTAGATGAAACATTGAATAATATTATTAAATTGTTGTTCGAGGTAGAATGATAATATTTTCAATTGGTGGTTTACTAAATTCCTTCATATCTGAGTTACTGAATTTGTGAAATTAGACAAACAAAGGTACAACTCATAAGATACATTTATGATTTCTGCTTCTGGGCATCGATAAAATAGGCTGTGGGCAGTAGATGATGAATAAAAGGCCCAGATGGATCAAGAGAAGGGGATGAACAAACACCCTACCCCGTGCCCCCTCTTTGGTAAGCAGCAGCCCTGGGATCACAGAAATGGGAAGGACTACCTGGGGCTGACTGCTTTCCTGTGCTGTTGGTTCCCGAGCCAGGAGGAAGGAAGCGGGGAGCAGTTCCCTAAGCATGGTTCCCCTCACTCCTGTTTATTTCCTTGTTTGTGCTAATGCTGGGCAGCCCTTACTTGTCCCTTTCAGGCACCATGGAGGGGCAAGGGCCAGACCCGGGTTCCAGGGTACAGGCAGTGCAGCTTCTGGCTGTGTACATAGGCTGCTTTCTTCCCCAGAGTGATTTATCTATTATGACGACCACACATTTAGCACCTTAAAAGAATACACATTTATTATCTCACTAGAGGCCCAATGCACAAAATTTGTGCAAGGGTAGGCCTTCCTTTCCCTGGCTGCTGGCATTGGCTTCCCTCCAGCTACCAGCACCCAGAACCTGGGCTTCCCTCTGGCTGCCAGCACCCGGGCTTCCCCCAGCTGCCGGCAGCAGCCCCCCCCCCCCCCCCCCCCCCCCCCGCTCCACCACCATACTTGCTGCGTCTGCAGCCACCCCCCACTTCCCCATTCCCCATGGGCGATCAGGGCCTGCCAGTTGGGGGGAGGGACCAGGAGGTTGGCCAGCAGTTATATACATTTTGTCATTTTTCTGTAATGTATTGGTTAGAATTCATAGGTCCTTCCCACATTTATGAGGAGTGTAACACAAGGACATGAACATTAGGACATGGGGATAATAGAAGCTACCCTATTGTTTATAACTGCCAAACAATAAAAATAACTCAAACAATTGCAAATTTTACGTTCTTTTCAAGTGCACGATGCATTCACAAAACATAGACTATGTATAGAGCTAAAAGACAAGTCTAAGATTTGAAAAGATTGAAATTATATGCAGGATGTTCTCTGATAACAATGGAATTAAGTTAGAAACCAATAACATTAAGATATCTAGAAAAATCCCAAGTATTGGAAATAAAACAATATACTTCTAAATAATCTGTAGGTTAAAGAAGAAATCACAAGAAAAATTAGAAAACATTTTGAACAGAATGAAAATGAAAATACAGCAATATCAAAATTTGTAGGGTGCAGCTAAAGTAATCTTTAGAGGAAAGTTGAGATTTTTAAAATGTTTAACTTAGAAAAGGAACAGGACCTAAGTGAATGATTTGAGTTCTAATTTTAAGAAATTAGAAAAAGAAGAGTAAATTAATTCTAAAGTAAGTAGAAGGATGAAAATAATAAGGATAAATTAGTGAAAATGGACAGTGATAGAAAAAAATCATTGGAATCAAAAGCTTGTTCTTCGAAGTGATCAATAAAGTTTCAAAACTTATATCTGACAAAGGCCTTTAATTCACAATAAATAAAGAGCTCTTACAACTCTTCAATAATACCATAAAAAAGCCAATTCAGAAATGGGAAAAATCTTGATTTTCCTTCTCCATGTCTTTTTCCTTATTGATTTTTTTTTTTTCGAGGGAGAGAGAGAAACATCAATTGGTTGCCTCCCGCACATGCCCTGACTGGGGATTGAATCCACAGTCTGGGTATGTGCCCTGACCACGAATCGAACCCACGACTCTTTGGTTCATGGGAGAATGCTCTAACCAGTCGAACCACACTGGCCAGGGAGTCCTTCTCCATGATTCTTTGTAAAAGAGGTTATATGACATAATTATTTTTAACTAAAAGCACTTTATTTTTATTTTGTAAAAAGAGTTTATACCCATGAGATAACTTGGAGCGACCTGAGGTTTTGCAGGGCTAGTTCTTGAAAATTAGTGAATTAACCTTTTTAACCCAAAAGAACATAATAAAAAAATTAAACATTTTTAAATCTAAAAAGATTGCAAATCATTAAATTGGGACTCAATGGTTTTTTTTTTTTTTTGTAATTCTTTAATTCTTTGTGTATTTCACTTAGATCTTAAACAAGATGCAAAAATTACTGTAATTACTTACCCCTGCCTAAGGAAACCTTTTAATTATACAAAATAATTGTAGAAATTGTTAACAAGGAAACTTCTGTGATTTTTTAAAATAGTTTGAATATCTAAGTTTGGGAATAAGCAACCATTAATTTTTTTCTTAATTTTAACAGTGATCCTTATGTGAGAGTGACGTTATATGACCCAATGAATGGAATTTTAACAAGTGTGCAGACGAGAACCATTAAAAAGGTCAGATTTAGCAGGATTCAAAAAAAAAATTTAAATATACTGTTTTAAATTTATATGACAAAATATAAAAAATTAGTTACACTATGTTTACTGTCTTTTAGACTTTGAATCCAAAATGGAATGAAGAAATATTATTCAAAGTAAGTATGCATTTTATTTCATCAAAACAGCACATTTTTTTCTTAAAAGGTTAGGATAAGTTCTCACTTATAATATTAGAAAATGTATCGTATAAGAGTTTGTCTAGATTTTTAAAACATTTTAAAGTTAAATCTAGGTATTCCCAAGAGGACATGGTCCTGGAACCATTTATTTTATTACAAAAAACCATATATTCAAGGTAAGGTAATGAAGGGGTAAGAGTTTATTGTGAACTTGGAGTTATCTTATTCTGGTTTAATTGTGATCTAGAGACTATATGGTAGTCTTATTCTAATTTAGCATATTTTGATGTTTTTCCTTTAAAGAAGAATCAATATTTGTGTCTCTCTAGTCATTTATTAAATAGACTGATCCAGGCAGGAGATGATAAGGGCCTGCCAGGAGGTGGATACATTTCTTCATTTACACCGTTCATGCACATTCCTGCCTTCCCCGCACACTGACTCACTATACCTTAAGAGCAAACTCCAGTCAGCAGTTACTCCAGGCTTCTCAGGAGGCCCCTCAACCTGAGAACGTCTCCTTATGCGTATCTGTCAGAGTCCTTAACCTGATGTTATGCACATCTATAAAACTATTAAGGATTTTAGCAGGATCCAATTTCAAAATGTAATGTTCAACATGTCACCAAGATTATATACAACAAACCATGAAAATCTGACCAATTCTCAAAAGAAAAGAGAGTCAATAAATGCCAGTCCCAAGATGACCCAGACATTGGAATTATCTGTAAAACCCTGTAAAACAGCTATTACAACTACTATATTCCATGCTCCATGAGTAAAGGTAAACACTTTTATAATTGGTGGAAAGATGGATGTTCCCAGCAGACAAATAGAAACCATGGAAAAGAATAAAATAGAAATATTAAAATTTAAGAACAGAATCTGTGAAATTTTAAAAATCACTAGATGAGCTTAACAACAAAATAGAGATAAGTGAAAAGAATCAGTGAACTTGAAAATAATCAATAGAAATGATCTAATTTGAAAAACAGAAAACAAATATTGAAAAAAATTAGTAGAGCCGGAGGGACCTGTAGATAGTATTAAAAGAGTCTAATATTTGAGTCTGAAGTCTCAAAGGAGGAAAAAGACTGGTAGAAAAAAAATTTGAAGAAATAATGGCCAAAAAATTCCAAATTTGGTGAAGGACATGCATTTATAGATGAAAGAAGTTCAATGAAACCCAAACTGAGTACATGCACAGAAAACCATGTTCAGACACATAATGAAATTGCTGAAATCAAAGAAAAAGAAGAAATCTTGAAAGCCGGAGAAAATGACACCTTATGCATTGGGGAACAATGCATTTCTCATCAGAAATTATGATAACATTGTATAATTAAGGTAGTAAAGGAAAAAAGAACAGATATTTACTATTTCTGTTTCTTTTTCTTTGTTTCTGAAGTCTTAACTTTATCTCTGATATCAATTACCTTTACCTAAATAATTTCTTTTTTAAAAAAAATATATTTTATTGATTATTTACAGAGAGGAAGGGAGAGGGATAGAGAGTTAGAAACATCGATGAGAGAGAAACATCAATCAGCTGCCTCTTGCACACCTCCTACTGGGGATGTGCCCGCAACCAGGGTACATGCCCTTGACCGGAATCGAACCTGGGACCTTTCAGTCTGCAGGCTGATGCTCTATCTATCCACTGAGCCAAACTGGTTAGGGCTAAATAATTTCTTTCAGCATTTTCTTTAGAGCAAGTCTGCTGGCAATCTTATTTTTCCTCAGCTTCAAATACCTTTATTATATACTGTCATTCCTGAATGATATTTTTTAAAAATACAGAATTCTAAGTTGACTGTTCTTTTTTCCTTTACTACCTTAATTATATAGTGTTATCATAATTTCTGATGAGAAATGCATTGTTCCCCAATGCATAAGGTGTCATTTTCTCCGGCTTTCAAGATTTCTTCTTTTTCTTTGATTTCAGCAATTTCATTATGTGTCTGAACATGGTTTTCTTTGCATGTACTTTGTTTGGGTTTAACCAAATTTGGCGCTGGCACCGTCACAAATGGGCACAACTGCAGCACCAATAAGGGGGCAGTACTCTACACAGATGGGGTGCCAGTTTATTCATTAACCCAGAGACCTCAATATGAGGCTGTGTCTGCAGCAGAAAGTATACATGGGTCCGGGAACAAAGGAGTAGGAGCAGGAGTGGCCCCACTTATTGCCAAAGACCCAGTGGAAGACTGTGAGCTTCTCTTCCCTGCTACTCGGTTCTTGCTGAGTTAGAGGTCCAAGTCCCACACTTTCTAGGGACATTGCAAGGGTCCTATCAAACCAGTCTACAGCAGCTGTGAGGGCACTTTGGGCTCCTTGCATCCAGGAACCAGCAGGCGACTCGGGCTATTTCTTGGTTGACCTTGCAGGTAAAGTCATTCCCCAGGGTCTATCTGGTTTCTGCAGGGATCAGACTAGAGGATTAAATGAACATATTATAGGAGCCACACTTGAATCCTTTAGGTATTTTCTGATGGTACCAAACTCTAACGTTCCCACAAGGTTGCAATATTTTTGTTAGTTTTTTAAACAACTTTATTGAGATACAATTCACAGAACATACAGTTCACTAGCTCAAAGTATACAATTGTTTTTAGTATATTCACAGAGTTGTGTAACCATCACCAAAATAATTTTTGAACATTTCCTCATCTCAAAAAGGAAACCCCATACCTACAAGCTGTCACTCTCCATTTTCCCTCAACACCTGCCCTGCTCCCACACAACCATCCGTCTACTTCCTGTCTCTTAGATTTGCCAGTTTTGGACATTTCATATAAATGGTATCATACAATACGTGGTCCTTTGTGTCTGACTTCTTTCACTTAGCATAATGCTTTCAGGGTTTAATCATGTTATAGCACAGTGGTTCTCAACATTCCTAATGCCGCGACCCTTTAATACAGTTCCTCATGTTGTGACCCAACCATAAAATTATTTTCGTTGCTACTTCATAACTGTAATTTTGCTACTGTTAGGAATCGTAATGTAAATATCTGATATGCAGGATGTATTTTCATTGTTACAAACTGAACATAATTAAAGCATAGTGATCAATCACAAAAACAATATGTAATTATATATGTGTTTTCCGATGGTCTTAGGCGAGTCCTATGAAAGGGTCGTTCGACCCCCAAAGGGGTCGCGACCCACAGGTTGAGAACCGCTGTTATAGTATGTGTCAGTATTTCTTTCTTTTTTATTGCCAAATAATAGCCCAGTGTATGGGTAACCATACTTATCCATGCATCGGTTGATGGACATCCGGGTTCTTTCCACTTTTCAACTATGATGGATAATGGTGCTTATGCACATAACATTTGTGTACAAGTTTTTGTGTGGACATAGATCTTCATTTGGGGAAGTTTATACCTAGATGTGGAATTACTGGATCATATGAGGAGCTGCCAGACAGTTTTCCAGAGTAGCTGTACCATATCACACTCCCACCAACAGGGAGTTCTGATTTCTCCACATGTTCGACAGTACTGGTTTTTATCTGTGTTTTTATTAGAGCCCTTCTTGTGGGTGTGAAGTGCTATCTGACTGTGGTTTTGATTTGCATTTTCCCATGCATCGGGCCTCTAATATATATAAATTACATGAGGCCAAAATACCTATCATATTTTTGTGCCCAGAGGATACACCATTAACCACAGAACAGGTTAAGGATGTTGAGCATCTTTTCATGAGCTTATTTTCCAGTTGTGTATCTTCTTTGGAGAAATGTCTGTCCAGATCCTTTGCCCGTTTTATAATTGGGTTACTTGTCCTTCTGTTACTAAGTTGTTGTAGTTATTTATTTTTCTATAGTAGAAGGTCCTTGTCAGATACATGTTTTGCAAAAATTTTCTCCCATTTTGTAGGCTGTCCTTTGATGTTATTGATCGTGTCCTTTGACGCACGAAAGTTTTATATTTTGATTAAAAATTATCTATTTTTTCTCTTCTTTATCTATTGTTCTCTTTTGTTGCTTGTGCTTTTGTTGTCATTTCTGTCTTAGATTTACTGTCCTGACCAGAGGACAGTTTCAGAGGCTCCCACGTGGCCTTCTCCCTGTGCGCTCTTACCCCACAGCCATGGCGTCAGTGTGGTGGTGGTAGTGAGGAGATCCAGCCTCCAGGATGTCAGTCCCAATCTTACACTTGTAAACCAGGGAAATGACTACTGGGTGGATCCACAGAACCGGTGGACTCTGGGTAAGCTGAACAGTAGCCAGGACTCTATTATCTCACTCTACAAGGGAAGCCATGGTGATGCTTTGGGTTTCTAAGTGTCAACACAGACCTTGTTTCCAACAGTCCTCAGTGTGTCTGAGTATTCATTTTCCCCATTACACCGTCACCCAAATAAATGGGTGGAAGGCAGGAGTCATATCATACACACTTCCTGCAATGACGCAGGGTCCTCCTTCTAAGGACTAGGGACCTTCTTTAGTGAGTGGGCTTTGGATCAGAATATTGGCTCAGCTTGGGGCCTGGAGGAGAGATTGTGACTTTTTAAAATTGGGAAACTGCCCTTAACATTCACTTCTCCGTTGTTGTCTTCTTGTGATTGTACATGTGAAGCAGCGTCTTCATTGGCCACCTGCCTGTTTTGGTAGGAATGCCACGCCCTATACTCTGTAGGTCCTGTCAGCTCTGCTTCACAGCTCCTCCGATCTGTCGTGTTAGAGTACTTGTAGCCCCCTGATTCTGGCAGTGAAATGCCACCGGCTGGCCTCGATCACTGGAGGAGGGGAGGATATCTGTTTGCATGGCTACTTGCATAGACCCCAGCTCTGTGACCCACCTCTCCTACCATCAGTCCTAGCAGCAGAAGAGAGCCACCACTGCACTGCTTGGGGATGCTGCTGCCCCCTCGCCAGCACATGCCTGAGGACTGTGGTTAATGGTGTAGCCTCTGGGCACAAAAATATGATAGGTATTTTGGCCTCATGTAATTTATGTATATATTAGAGGCCCAATGCACGAAATTTGTGCAAGAGTAGGCCTTCCTTCCCCTGGCTGCTGGCACCGGCTTCCCTCTGGCACCCAGGACCCGGGCTTCCCTCACAGCACCAGCTTCATCTAGAACAGCCGTGGGCAAACTACGGCCCGCGGGCTGGATCCGGCCCGTTTGAAATGAATAAAACTTAAAAAAAAAAAGGCCGTACCCTTTTATGTAATGATGCTTACTTTGAATTTATATTAGTTCACACAAACACTCCATCCATGCTTTTGTTCCGGCCCTCCGGTCCAGTTTAAGAACCCATTGTGGCCCTTGAGTCAAAAAGTTTGCCCACCCCTGATCTAGAAGGATGTCCAGTCTAATTAGCATATTACACTTTTATTATTATAGATATATATAAACCCCTAATATGCAAATAGACCGAATGGTGGAACAACCAGTCGCTATGACGTGTGTTGACCACCAGGGGGCACGTGCAGAACATGATGGGCGTCAGCAGCAGGTGGCAGAGTGCAGAATATGGTGGGCATTGGCTGCGGTGGGATGGTGGAGCAGGTGAGCGGGGGTGCCAGAGCAAGGTGGGGCACCGGTCACTGTCATAGGGGTGAGCCTCTGGTGGTTACTGAAAATTCTTTGCTCCCGTGTGCCGCGGTCCTGTCGGGTGCTTGCACCTGCTGCCGGCACTGGCCCCGATCGCTTGGTGCTGTCAGCGGGTGCGAGCGGCGGCTGCCGGCCCCGATCACCCCTGAGGGCTTCTCCACCTCCCCTTGCTCCTGAGGGGCGATCGGGGCAGCAGCTGCAGCTTGCACCAACTGACAGTGCCAGCCCCACTTGCACCCGCTGTTGGTGCCGGCCCTAGACGCTCCGAGCTGTCAGAGGGTGCGAGCAGGTCCGGTGCCATCAGCGTGTGGGAGCGGCAGCAGCGGGAGCGGGGCTGCCGGCAGACAGGACCAGGGCTGTGGTGGGAGAGGCTAGGACCCGCCCCTGTGCCCACCACAGCCTCGCAGCCCACAGTTCCTTTCAAGGTGCACGAATTTGTGCACTGGGCCCCGTGTGTGTGTGTGTGTGTTTGTTTGTTTTTTTTTTGGCCACTTTCATTGACTGTTTTACTCCTCCTCCTACCCTCCGCTGGGGAAACACAGGCATTTCCAGTTGGCTCATTATTTTTTCAGGCTTCTAGGAGCCACCCTAGCAGTAAATTTACCTCATCTCATGGGGTCCTTGACAGGATATTAAATCCCAAGTCAGTGAAATCTTGCTTATCCAGTCTTCTGTTTCTGCCCCTTTGATCAGGCTTTGTCATCCCAAGGGTATTTCTCTGGCTCCCGCTAGTACATGCTATTTAATTCTTGAAGCTGCTTCCAGATGTAATAATCTCTTTCATCCTATGTCAGGCCCAGTGGGTTATGCTGGGATTTAACACTGGCTGTTACCGTGGTATGCGAGAGAAGTTAGAGAAACTCCCGAGGGGAGACCTCTTTTCCTTGCGGGGGAGAAGCCCGGCAGTGTCTTCCTGCGTGTGGGAACTGCTAGCTCTTATTACAGAGGGACGGGCTGCTCTGCAAGCTCTGAGGGGTAGGGACCTGCAGAACTAAAATCTCGGGAGTATTCACCCAAATCCTCCTATCTGTGGGATAGGAGTCAGGGTCCCCGTTTTCCCAGCCAGGGCCCTGACTTGAACATAGTAGACATGCAGTGGCTGAGCATTTAAATGCCTGTGAGCTCTGCAGTTCTGTCAAATTCGAGAATGCCCCCATTATCTCCCTGTAAGTCATTGATACAGCATAGTAGTAACTAGCCAACTCCATTGTTTTTGGAGGCATTGTTCTCCCCATATCTTTCAAGTGCCTTAAACATCACACCAGGACAGATCCTCAGAACACCACTGGAGAAATCTTTAGCAATTGGGCCATCACCTTATGCCTGGGACTTGATGTGTCCTACATTCAGCTCAGGATGGGGAGCTCCTGGCCTTCCAGGTGAATTTGGGCTGGTCCTAAAACCCCGCTACCTATATCATCCGTGTTGGCTTTGGGCCCTGTAAGAAACAGACACCGAGATGGGTCTACATATGCAAGAGGTTTATTAGGGAAGCACCTGTGAAGGTCAAAGATGGAGGATGCTCATGATGTTAGGCTTCATCAGGATGCAGCCCTAACATGATGAGGTACAAAAGGATTGGAGAGGAGGAGCTGTACCCTGTAATGCCATTCTGAGCAAGTCTTATTCAGGCTGATGGAGAGTTTCCCAGCAAAGTTTCTGTTAGAGAGGTCCTGTGTCGGGGAAGAATGGCCGGGTTCTTGAACCCCCACTGTGTCCAGTCTTTGGTAGCAAGCAAGGACAACACAATGGGTAGATTCAAAGGTGCAGGTTCAGCTCGGGGCTGTCAATCTACTACACAGGTTCTCTTAAAAGAGATCTGAAAGAGGTCTGAGTGGCTCAACTCTGGCTGTTTGTTACAATTGTGATGTTTAAGGATGCATATTATAATCCTTAGAGCAGCTACTAAGAAATTAAAACTAAATTATCTCTAAGAATCCAAGAAAGGAAGTAAAACATAACACCAATAAATACTTAATTAAAGGGGAAGAAAAGAGGAATAAAGACAAATAGGAAAGAAATAGAAGGATGATACTTGTAAAGCCAACCATCTCAATACTTTTTTTTAAAAAAAGCAAGATTCAGCTATATGCTATTTACAGAAGATACAATTTGAGTACAATTACACAGACAGCTTAAAAGGAAAACTACAGAAAAAGATTTATCATGCAAACACAAAGCTAAGAAAACCTAAACAAAACCCAGATGTTGTTGTATTAACATTAGATGAAGTAGACTTCAGGATGAAGAATGCCAGTATTATCAGAGATAAAGAGGGATATTTCTTTATCATAAAAGGGCTTATTTATCAAGAAGACATATAATCCTAAACTTGTATGCACCTAATAAAAGAACTTCAAAATTATGAAGCAAAATTGACAGAGCTAAATAGAGGAATAAATAAATCCAGAATAGTTGAAGATTTTATTACCCCTCTCTCAATAACTGATAAAGCAACTAGACAAAAAAAGTCAGTAAGTACATAAAAACTTTGAAAACCATCATCAATCAACTTAACCTATTTGTTATGTATAGAACATTATATCTAATATCTAAAGATTATATATTTTTATATGCCCATGGAACATCCACCAGGATGAGGTCACATATTGTGCCATAAAACAAGTCTGAATACATTTTAAAAGGTTGAGATTCAACAGAATATGTTCTCTGACTACAACAGAGTTAAAGTAGAATCCAGCAACACAACTATATCTGGAAATTCCACAAATATTTGCAAATTAAGCAACATTTGAAATAAGCCATAGCTTAAAAAAGAAATTGTAAGAAAAGTTAGGAGACATTTTAACTGTTTGATAAAGCATACATATCAAAATATGAGATAAGCTAACTCAATGCTTAGAGAAAAATTTGCACCTTTATATATTTATATACAAAAGACAAAAAAGATTAAAAATCAATTATCTAAATATCTACAGAGAGAGAGAAGAAAAGAAGAAGGAGGAGGAGGAGGAAATAAGAATGGAAATCAATAAAATGAAAAATGGATAAAAAGTAGACAAAATAAATGAAACCAAAGTGATTCTTTGATATGATATGGCTAGCCCAAATAAGAGAGGGTGGAAAAAAATCTCAGATGACCAATATCAAGAATGAGAGGAATATCCTATAGACAAAAAAAAAAAAAGGTAATATTATGGACAATTTAATGACAATTTTAAATAAGCTAAAATGGAAAAAGGCCAAAAATATAGCAAAACCAGTATGAAAAGAAATAGAAAATATGGTTATCTGTTAGAGGAATTAAATTTGTGATTAAAAATTTTTTTAAATTTAATATTATAAATAAAAATCTTCACATTATTTTTTATCTTGATTTCTGATTAGAAAGGATGCTTGAAAGTCAGTACTACTTTGAATTAGAGATGCTACCACAAAAATAAGAAAGAAGGTCATTTGTAAAGGCTAAACCAGGCTTGGGACTCTACTGCCTTTTACTCATTGTTTCTTTTACTGTAATTTTACTGTTACCAAGTGTTCCAACCAGCATCCCTTTATTCTGGGATCATAGGCGGCACATTTATTTCAGTCAGAATTTTGTAAATTTATTGCAAGGATAAATAGATAACCTGTGGATCAGTGTAATTCATCACAGCTAGATAAAGAACTGAGAATACAGGGTGACAGCACTTTCTGTACAAAGGACATGATGATGTGTGGCCTCTACTTTCCTCCTCACTTATATCATTATTTATACATCGCACACAACATTGTAATTGAACGCATTCACATAAAAACGTCTATTGAGATAATATACCACAGTAAAAGTTTGGTTATTGGGCATTTGGCCAAATGGAAATTGTGGTCAGAAGTTGAAGGAAGCCTTTATATCTTTGAGAAAACATGAAGTTCAAAGAAAGTTTTTCTGGAGAACTGTTATTGTTAGAGACAAACAGGGGACACTCCACATTGACGTTAGTGCTCACTAGTAAGGTAGAGTAAAATCTGCAGTTATAGTTGCTCCGATGAGAATGAGGGAGGCAAGTTACCCATTAGGTGTAATGTACACAGTATGGACTCTCTAAGCCTACTGTGTGCACGTGTGTAAAGGCAGCCCACTCCGTTCCCTCTATTCCCATGGTGCTTGCTTTGTATCTGCAGTATTCATATTCATCCTATTATATTTATATAATGTGTATATGTTCACATATACTTGTGTTACGTTGCAGAAAGCAATGCAACTTGTACATAATAGATATTTTAATAAAGAGAAATAAAAATCAGCCATAATTTAATCTCCATAAAACCACCACTGATAGTGTGACCTTCTAGTATTGTTTAATTCATATGTTTATCTTCATCCACTTCCATACACACACACACACACACACACAAAGTTAGGGTGATATTTTCTGTGCTGGTTCCCCAGGCACTTTGCTGATGCTGGTTAATGAGGTGGCTACAGTCCCCACCCTCAGTGAAGCTCGGGGTCTGCTGTGGGCCCTGTGAACAAGTTTCTCTCATTACTAGTGTGCTGGGCATCATGAAAGTAAAAGCCATGTGTAGGGAGTGAGTATCACGGGGATATAAGGGAATCGAGGGGATTCCCTAAATAAGTTTAGGAAATCCAGGCGAGATCCTCCGAGGAAGGGTGTTATTGGGATGCTTTCAGCTTCAAGCAACATATCTGAAGGAGCAGGTAAGGTTGTCTTAAAGCATATGCACACTTGTTATCTCTAATCACAGAAGCACACGTAGAGGAAGGGTGGTGACTGCAGCAGCTGAACAGAGTCACGTCGGACCCAGCCTCTCTGGGATTCTCCTGGCTGTCTGTCCTTGGTCACGAGATGCTTGAAACAGTTCCAGACGTCATAGCCTTGCTCCATGATGCCCAGAGGCAGAAACAGGAGAGTCTTTCCCCTGGTATTTGCCTTAAGTTTCCCCCAGGAAACTTTGATTTATATCTCTTGGGCCAGAATTGTGTCATGTTTTTATTTTTAACCCCGTCCCTGGTGAGGAGAATGGAGTTACCCTGAGGCTTAGAGGAATCAGGATTCAGCCCCTGAGGGTGGTGAGTGACACACATGATCATCTTGTATTTGAATAAAATCAGAGTTATGTTGGTGAGGAAGTAGCCGGGCACCTCATTAATAAAGCACTAAGTAAATGATGGTACATCCACACAGTGAAATCCACATCAGCTGTTTTAAAGGACTGATGTATATGTATATGTATTGACAGAGCATTAATTTCAAAATATGTTAAATGAAGGAACAAAAGTGCAATACATTGTATACATGATACACCTTTTTTTTAAAAAAAAAACAACACAGAAATTTAAAAATGCTTTCTCAAATGCTGGTATTTGCAGGGAAAGAAATTCTGGAAGGACCAAAGAAACTGTATTTTCTCTGAGGGAGGGACAAGGATAAGAGAGAGTTTTATAATTCACTATATATCTTTTTTATTGTTTGGGTTTTTCTTCCATGACTATGTATCTATAATTTATTTTTATATTTGTTGACTATAAATAACTAATTGTATAGAAAAAAAAACAGAAATACATAAAATAATAAAAATGCTAAGATACTTTCTATTTATATAATGCTTTATGTTTATACAAATATTTACCTAATTCATTTAACTTTTTACACAGTTTTTACTTCAAAATGTCCTTACAATATATGTCTACACAAAAATTTGTACATGAATGTTCAGAGCATCATTATTCATTATAGTAGAAAAGTAGAAAAAAACCCAGATGAGTGGATAAGCGAAAGGGATATATACAAACAATGGAATATTATTCGGCTATAAAGAGGAATGAAGTAATGATACATGTTACAACATGGGTGAACCTTGGAAACATTATGCTAAGTGAAAAAAGCCAGTTACAAAATACCACATATTGCATGATTCCACTTATATTAAACTAGTAGCCCAGTGCACGAAATTCGTCCACATTGAAAGGGAATTAATTAGAGGAACGTAATTTGGACTCACTATCTAATATCAATAATATGTGAGCGTGAGGCAGTCCGAGTTTCTGAAATCAGTGACTTAAATTTTCGCTATTCCTTTGCCAAATAAATGGAATTTACAGATATCAATTAAAAGAGCATTCAGCTTAATATTAAAAACTCTGGCTACCAAGTCAGGTCTATTTTCAACTTTTTGCCAGCATTGTAAATTGTTTGCAATATCTGCCCATTTGGGGTTGCATGTCATGGTTATGAATAAATCCGGCTTGTCATACTTTGTTACAATTGCTATAGCATCCTGATATCGCTGCTGCATATTTCTGGGACTACCCTCAGAAGATGATGGAAGTATTATCATTTTACCAATCGGCACATTATCATTTTCAGATCTAGATTTGAGATAATCCATCACACCACTATATTTTTTAACTCTCAACTTAGATTGGTTTGCTTTGATGAAATTTATCCGATTGGCCTCCATTTTTTTAAATTAAATCTTTATTGTTCAGATTATTACATTTGTTCCTCTTTTTTCCCCCCATAACTCCCCTCCTCCCAGTTCCCACCCCACCCTCCACCCTCACTCCCCACCCACTGTCCTCATCCATAGGTGCATGATTTTCGTCCAGTCTCTTCCCGCATCTCCCACACCCCTTTCCCCCCCAAGGATAGTCAGACCATTCCCTTTCTATGTCCCTGATTCTATTATAATCACCAGTTCATTCTGTACATCAGGTTATTTATTCACTTGATTCTTAGATTCATTTGTTGATAGATGCATATTTGTTGTTCATAATTTGTATCTTTATCTTTTTCTTCTTCCTCTTCTTAAAGGATACCTTTCAGCATTTCATATAATACTGGTTTGGTGGTGATGAACTCCTTTAGCTTTTCCTTATCTGTGAAGCTTTTTATCTGACCTTCAATTCTGAATGATAGCTTTGCTGGATAAAGTAATCTTGGTTGTAGGTTCTTGGCATTCATCACTTTGAATATTTCTTGCCATTCCCTTCTGGCCTGCAAAGTTTCTGTTGAGAAATCAGCTGACAGTCGTATGGGTATTCCCTAGTAGGTAACTGAATTTCTTTCTCTTGCTGCTTTTAAGATTTTCTCTTTGTCTTTTGCTCTTGGCATTTTAATGATGATGTGTCTTGGTGTGGTCCTCTTTGGATTCCTTTTGTTTGGGGTTCTCTGCGCTTCCTGGACTTGTAAGTCTATTTCTTTCAGCAGGTAGGGGAAGTTTTCTGTCATTATTTCTTCAAATATGTTTTCAATATCTTGCTCTCTCTCATCTTCTGGTACCCCTATAATTCTGATGTTGGTACGCTTGAAGCTGTCCCAGAGGCTCCTTACACTATCTTCGTATTTTTGGATTCTTTTTTCATTTTGCTTTTTCGGTTGGGTGTTTTTTGCTTCTTCGCATTTCAAATCTTTGACTTGATTCTTGCGCTCCTCTGGTCTGCTGTTGGGAGTCTGTATAATATTCTTTATTTCAGTCAGTGTATGCTTAATTTCTAGTTGGTCCTTTATCACAACATCAAGGGTCTCATTAGATTTCTTGTACATCTCATTAAGTTTATCGGCAGACTCTAGAAGACTCTTGAAAGACCTCAAAAGTGTGGTTTTGAATTCTATATCCAGCAGCCTGCTTTCCTCCAGTTCTGTCATTTGTGTCCTGTTTCTTTGTCTTGGCATTTTTTTATGGTTCGCTGTGTTGATAGAGTGGCTTTCTGTGCTAAGTGTCCCAGTTACCTGAGGTAGACACTCTTGGTGCACCCCCTTGTGGTCTTTGTGTGCAGTCTTGTTGTAGCTAAGCCTTGATTGTTGTAGGTATCACTGGGAGGGATTTGACCTCCAGGCCAACTGGCTGTGAGAATCAGCTGTGTCTGCAGTGGGAGAACTTCTGTCCTCTAGGGAGGTGCTAATCTAGCCTTTGCCTGAGGCTATCCCGCAAATGCCTCTGTGTGCAGGGCTTGGGCGGGGCGGGTCCCAGGGGATCAACAGGGCGGGCGGATCGAGCAGTTATGGCTGCTCTCAGTCCCGTCCCCAGAGGCTCTGCCTCTCAGTGTCCCAGCAACCGCTGCACCTCGGAGAGAAAGCTGCCCTCGAGATCCGACCGATGCCAGACAGTCCCGCTTCTCCCTTTTGAGTCTGGGTCCCTAGAGACTCGCCCGGAACTGGAGCTCAGAGCCTGAGACTCCCTCCTGATTGAAAACGACAACCGCGCCCTCAGCCGCCAGCCCTCTCCACGGGCACCTCCGCACCTTTGTATTTCACTTCCGCACTGCGCCTCCTCTGAGTCTCGGTATGCTTTTCTCTTTCCTTCTAGTTGTGGAATTTCCACTCAGCCAGCCTTCCTGTGGTTCTGGGTGATGTCTGTTCTGTCTTTTAGTTGTATTTTTGAAGTGGTTGTGCGAGGCAGCAATCTCCGGTGTTTACCTATGCCGCCATCTTGGTTTCTCTCACTGGCCTCCATTTTTAAATATGAATCCATGATAAACTGTTGAGTTAATTTTCCTGCATTTAAAATAAGATTGAACGTGTCCCGCACAGAGAGATGAAATCCATAATACTGCATTTGTGTGACTCGTGTCCTTACATTTTGTCTAGTATTATTGTCGATTAAACTGTTGTCTCTGAGTCTTAATGCAACATCTGTTCCCCAGCCTTTTTCACCATGTGGGAAAAGAATAGGATATGTCATTGCATCTAATGTAGGAAACAGGATATTGATTTGTTTCATTTTAGTGGCATTTGGATTATTGGGATCTGGTTTACAATGAATGAGCAAGTCCCTTTCAAAAGGAGGTTCTCCACCTTCATTTCTGAATATGACAGCAATCTCGGTTACACGGGGAGAATTATATCTACCTGGGTCACTGTTATGATCATATTTAAGTGCCATTGTTACTTCAGTGGGAGCAATACTTTTTGCTGCTGCTTCAGATTGGGCTTCCTTTTCTACCTCATGTAGTATCTTGTATGATTTTGTTAATTCATTGATTTCATGCATGAGGTTGTTGATGTTGATCATGAGTCTTTCTGAGCAGCCTTGGTTTTCTGGCATTGCTAATCTTTTACTTGTAGCTTCAGCTGTATCCAAAATATAGAGTTGAGCAAACTTCCGAGAAACACCATCCAAAGGATGTAAAGTTCCAGTATGGTGATAAACTTGTCTGTGTATTCTAAAACAGTATGGCCCATATCCTGATGGTGATGCAATATTTGCACCCATGGAAGCAAAAGCAAAAGAACTATTTATGGATCGAATATTTTCCATGAAATTTTTACTGTCAGAATCTTCATTTGTCATTAATCTTTTTAAATATGCCAGGTAATCTGGAAAATGTAAATCATTTGGACAGACTTTCCCTTTGCTACAACATCGAGTAAATTTCCCATCGGATGGTTTTTCATCAGAGAAATTTAGTGATAGGCAAAATTCACATTGAACAGTCATTCCACCACAACTATGTTCAAGAATTGCATCCTCATGTACTCCATTTTCGCTGAGAAGGCAGTTCCTACCGGTATTGGTAGTACTTGTTGATGACTGTTCTCTAGACATATTCTGTCATCACCACTGCCTTCTTTCAACTTCAAAGGCATGTTGGTCTTTAGACATTTTCTGTCGATAATGCCGGTGTTTTTCGGCATCAGAGCAACGTTTTTTTCCAGTAGCTGGTGTTCAGATACATCCTGTCACAGGCGCCGCCTTCTTTCAAGATCAGACGCATGCTGCTCTGCAGACACTTTCTGTCGATAACGCCGGCATCTTTTGGCTGCAGAGCTCCGTTGTATCAACAGTTGTTCTTTAGACATAGTCCCACCTCTCTACTGTCGAGGTCTGAGATGCAGGTGAATGAGAGTCCTGGCTATCAGGCTGCTGAGAGCTGTCTGACCAAAGGCTGATTCTCACTGATTCTATCGGGGTGGGACTTCCTCCTCCCTGCTGTCAGTTTCCACAGCTGTGATGAGGAAGCTGGGGTGACAGAGGGAGCCGCGCATTCTAAGCCGCCCTCTCTATTGCTCTGCTCTATGTCCAGCAGTTTCCTGCTCTGCCAAGTCCTCCAAACCTTCCACTCTCCACTGGCAAGGTTCCAGGAGCCCGGGGCGTGGCTAGGCGTGGGCGGTCTCGCCTCCTGGACTGGCAAAGGTCCTGGGAGCCTGAGGGCAGGGCTATGGCCTCACCTCCCAGACCGACAAATGTCTTGGGAGCCCGCAGCCGAGGCCTACGTCACCTCTTGGGCGTCTGACACCTGCGTATGCAAATTAACCGCCATCTTTGCTGGGTTAATTTGCATAGTCACTCTGATTGGCTGGTGGGCATGGCTTGTGTGTGTGTGGCTTGTGGGCATGGCTTGAGTGTAGTGGAGAGATGGCTAATTTGCATGTTTCTCTTTTATTATATAGGGTTTCTAAAATAGTCAAACTTCTGGAGACAGAAAATAGAGGTTGCCTGAGAATTGGGTAGGTTGGGAGGAAATTAGGGGTTACTGCTAACGGGCATTGCCTTTCTTTATGAGATCATGCAAATGTGTTAAAATTGTGATGGTGGTTACACATTCTATGAATATACTAGAAATCATTGAATTGTACACTTTCAGTGGGCCATTTGTCTGATATTTGAATTAAATCTCACTAAGGCTATTTTTAAAAATATGTCTACATCGTTTTCCCCAGAATCCACCAGGTAAATTTCCAGGCACTTCATTTTTTTTTTTTATGAATACCATGGAATAACTTGTCACTTATCAATACTTTTGTTCTTCTTTGAAAATTTGGTTATTCCTCTAGCAAGGTTTATTTTCTACTCTTTTATGCATTTATAGACTTACATACTTATCCTTTTTTCAGGAGACCTATGGCCAATATTTTTATTTATTCTGCTCTCATCTTTCCTATAAATATGACCCTCTGAGCTATTTTTTGTGACCATAGGTTTAATCCTATTTTTAATACATTTATTTAAAAAAAAACACCTCATCAAAGAATGCACACATAGCTTAAAAATGAGGTACTGTAAAGGGGCTTATAGTGAAAAGCAACAGACTTTGGTGCTCCATCCTCCCTGCTTCTCTGAAGGGACCGCGTTTTAACTGTTTCTGTTTGTTTTCTGGTCCTTATTCCCGTATTGCTCACTAGCTCATACATTCATGTCCCAAACTGACTTCTAGCCATAATAGATGAGTAAATAGCCAACTTATATTTGGCCAGTAGTTTGGCCCCTCACATACTCGAGGCTGAAAATAATTTGTCCTGAGAAACTTGAAGGCATTGCCGTTACATCGCGGGGCATTGTGTTGTAGTTGAAAAGTCTGACTCTTGCTCCGTGGGGGGGTGATCCTTCTCTCTCTGAAAAATTTGATAATTGCCTTTATCCCAGTGTTTGAAAATTTCATAGTGCTAGGCTGTGTGTGTACAGTTTTAAATATTCATTGGGTTGGGCCTTTGGTAGACGTTTCAGTTTAAAGACAACTGTTTCTCTTCAGCTCTGAAATTTTATGTGTGAATAATTCCTGTAATAATGTTCTTTCCTCTGTACATAATGTTGTTTGGGGATTCCACCTATTTGGATACAGGGCTGCCCAAACTGAAATCCATCTTTCTCAGCCAGTATCCTCATGTGACCCGCAGAACACAGAAAGTGGTTTGAGTGACTTTCTCACATCTTCCAAGGATGGTCTTATCCAGTACTATTGTAGCTACATAGGAGAGAAATTAATAGATAACATACAGTGAATGTCTTAGGACAGGGGTCAGCAAACTTTTTCTTAAAGGGCCAGTTAGTAAATATTTTAGGTGTCGCCAGCCAGGAAGCAATAATTGAGGCTATAATGTGGAAACTTATGTGTCCATTTAAAAATATAAAAAACATTATTATCTTATGGGCTGTAGGGAAAAAAAAGCAGGTGTCTGAGTTTGGCTCATAAGGCATAGTTTGCATAACCTCTCTTTTGGGTCATTAGAACCTAATTCTTTCACAGCACCGTTCAGTAACCAGTGAGTATAGTCCGTTTCTAGTGTATTTGGCTGGGCAGGGGGACAGTGGTAGGAGACAGGCCTGGAAAGGCAAATTGGACTCAGATCAGAAGCATCATTCCATGCTCGGGTTTGGATTTTATTCACTAGGCCGTTAGGAATAACTTTTGAGTTGGGCAGGAAACATGGCTCAAACTGTCTTTTAGGGTCAGTCACTCCAGTTTTAGTAGGAAAGATAGATTGAAAAGAGAGGATAGTTGTGGGGAAAATCCTGTTAGGAAGCTATTAGTTATGGCCTGAACCAGGACAGCAGAGCCTCATTAGAGTAGACATGATTCCTATTTTCTTAGATTATTCATTGTTTTTGTTTTGTGTTGTTTATATATGTCTTTATTGATTTCAGAGAGAGGAATGGAGAGGGAGAGAGAGATAGAAACATCAATGATGAGAGAGAATCATCCATCGGCTGCCTCTGGAACGCCCCCTAGTGGGAATCAAGCCCGCAACCCAGGCATGTACCCTACCTGGATCGATGCTCAGCCACTGAGCCACATGGGCCGGACTAGAATATTCATTTTATATTTAATGTCTACAGTGTCTGCCAGGTACTTTGATAGACACCGAGACTTCTGTTTTTTCCCTCAAAGTGTTTTTCATGGCCTGGTCTCCCTCCGTATTCCCCCGGGGACAGTCCCAGGCAGAGCTCTCTTCCCTTCGTGCCTGAATTACAGCACTACAGTCCCTGTGGACCCCAGGGTCTCTCTCCAGTCCAGTTCATTTTGTGTATCACTTGACAAAAATAATATTTACATGAGACCTACATCATGTCATTTTTCCTTTAAAAGCTTTTTTCCCTTCCCTGCCAAGCAAATCTTAACTCCTTTTTTGGAGTTCAATTACTTCAGCCTGGCTCTACCCTAATTTACTAAATATTTCTTGCCACTTTCTAATGACAAAAAATGTTCCTGTTGAACTCCATTGAGCATGTTCATTCTGTCCCCATGCCTTTCCTCATGCCGTCATCTTGCTGTGAATGTTCTCTATCCTTTCTTTTTCAAATTCTTCCCATCTTTCAAGTCTCAGCTCAAATTTCATCTCCTCCCCGGAACTTCCTCTACATGTTCTTAGAAAAGATCATTATCTTACACTATTTTTCTGTCCCCCTGGTGTCTAGCTCTTGATTGGGTTTCCTTCCTCAGAGTTGTTCCTGGTTACAATATGGCTGCAGGAGTGCCAGCTATCCCATCCAGGTCCCAGGCAGGAAAGAGAAATGCAGAGCGCCTGAGGAACATCTGTCCCAGTTAAGACAGCCCATTTAAAGAGCTCTCCCAGAAATCCCATCCAATGACTGCCATCAGATTGGCCTCCCTGGTCACGCTGACGTGCAAAGGAGTCATTTTTAGGTAGACATATTCAGAGTCTCAACGTTGAACAAGTCCATGGTATTTTGATCTGGGTGATGATGACACAGTAAAAAAAAAAAAAATCACCAAGCTGCATATTTAAGTATAAAGTATACATTATGCTTTACTGAATATATGTTATACTTCAAATAAAAACAGGTATACCCCGGAGTTCTGCAGTGTGGTGACTTTGGGCACATCACTGCAGGTAAAATCAGGATTATGTTCTCAGAAGGAAGTGAGAGTGGACATAGTAGCACTGTCACACTTATAGGAGGTTTTTATGAGGGCTATCAATACTTTTTATATGTAAAGCTTTTTATATTAACATATCACATTTTTTTAATGCAATGTATTTACCGTAGGGAAAAAAATCATCCCAAATGTGAGAATTTTTCATACATCATCTTGTATTAGCCTGAGTAGGGAAATATATTTATCATAGGAAAAATGATTCTAGTGTTTCACTTCCAGTGTTTTTCCTTTTTACTCACACACAGTGTTTTGCTTCTGATACTTCTGGTCACCAAACATGTGGAGGTTATTTTCCCCACACCAGGCACTTGTGCGATACCGACCGAGCGTCCTACATTTTAACTCAATTCTGACACTACCTTCCGGGAAATAGTGTCAGATCCCACAGGTTCAGGGCTCAGCCCCACAAGCCTGATCTCATTTCAGATACCAGTGGAAAGTAGTAGGTCCCCAGGTTACCCTCAACTTCTGACTGACTTGGCTACAAATCAGATGTTCCCATGACCCCCTCCTCAAGTTCCGATTATTTGCCACAACAGCTCACAGAACTCAGAGAAACACTTACCTATGCTTGCCAGTTTATTAAAGGAAATAATAAAGAATACAGACAAACAGCCAGGTGAAGGGAGACCCAGGGTGCGATCTGGGAGGGCATCTGTGGGTTGGTGTGTACCACCCTTCTGGTACATGGATGTGTTCAACTGAAGTTCTTCGAACTCCGTCCTCTTGGGATTTTTCTGGAGGCTTCACCATGTAGGCATGATTGATCATTAATTCCATTTTCAAGTCCTCTCTCTTCTCAATAGAATGAGGATTGGGGTTGAAAATTCTAAGCTCCCAGTCATGGCTTGTTCTTTCTGGTGACCAGCCCTCATCCTGGAACCACCCAGAGTCACCTCATTAGAACAAAAGATATCCTGTATAGCCTGTATAAAATGTGCAAGATTATATATATATGTAAAAACATAGCGACCATTATGACCAAATGACCATAACGACTGGTCGACCATGTCGTGCACTGACCACCAACTGCCTGCAGCCCCTCCCCCCGGCCGGCCAGCCCCAAAACTAGTCAGCCAACATCCCGTGGTCACTACCCCCTGCCGGCCGGCCCCCCATAAGCCCCGATCGGGGGCCAGGCTGGCCAACCTCCTGGGGTACCTCCCCCCGGCCGGCCAGCCCCCCATAGGCCTTGATCGCTGTCCAGGCCGAGGGACACCACCCATGCATGAGTTCATGCACCAGACCTCTAGTATATGTATAAAAATTATTCAATATTTTCTTTGTTTTTGATATCAAACACTTTAAAAAATATAATTTAAAAATTGTTCTCAATATTCTGTTAGTTTCAGTTGTACAACATAGTAATTACAACATGGTAATTAGACATTATATAACTTACTAGGTGATCATCCCAATAAGTCTAATCTCATCTAACCCCATGCACAGTTATTACGATAGTATTGACTATACTCCCTATATACTTTACATCCCCGTGACTGTTTTAAACTGGAAATTTGTACTTCTTAATCTCTTCACCTTTTTCAAGCAGTCCCCTAATTCCCTCCTATTGATGGCAACTATCAATTTGTTCTCTGTATCTATGAGTTTGTTGGTTTTGTTTGTTCATTTATTTTTTTTTTAATTCCACATAAAAAGTGAAATCATATGATATTTGTCTTTCTCTGACTTATTTCAAATATTAAGTAGATTTTAACTTGTTGAAATACTTCAGCAAACATGAAAGGATTAGCTTTGAAAAATAAAATACTGCATGTTAATTTTTACTCATGTGTAAAATATAAACAGTAAGTGAAAACTCAGTTTATATTTTTTGACTGCTCCTATACTTTTAAAAATATATTTTTTTTATTGATTTCAGAGATGAAGGGAGAGAGATAGAAACACCAACGATGAGAGAAAATCATTGATCGGCTGCCTCCTGCATGCCCCACACTGAGGATCGAGCCCGCAACCTGGGCATGTGCCCTGACTGGGTATCGAACTGTGACCTCCTGGTTCATGGGTGGATGCTCAACCACTGAGCCATGCTGGTCGGGCTGTACTCTTTATGGTAGAAACAATAAATTCCTTTATCAAGTCAGTACTGAAAGGATTCAGACACTAGTTCCCATAAAAGCAACACCCATTTTGGGTAGTTCTAATCTGATAAATATGAAGTGAGTAAATAAAGTTGATAATAAGAGTTTTAAATCTAGTCTATATTTTTAAGTGCAGGCAAACATTTAAATGATTTAAAAAAATTTTTTTTACTTCCTTTCACCCTATTTTGGAAAAATTGGATAAATATGCAACCAAATCCACTTTGCTGTTATGGTAAAATCATTAGAAAATGGGGGACATGTGACTGGTCAGCTTTTGTATTAAGTATCTCATGTAATTGAAAATATCTTGGAAAGAACAGGAATTAGGAAATGGCAACAATTTCAGGCACTTATTCTCAGTCTCTGTGGTGATACCCACTTGTCGTTAAAGGAAGGTTGTGTTTCTCTTCCTAGGTCCATCCTCAGCAGCACCGGCTTCTTTTTGAAGTATTTGATGAGAATCGATTGGTAAGTTTATTGTATGGGTGAGAGATACGAAGCAAAGGTGTATTTCAGCCAAGCAGCAAGGAGAAGTGGTTTGGGAATCTGTGACAGTATGGAGATGATTTGGGGTGGTTATGAGAATCCGGGCAATATGGTGAGGTAGCTACAATTTATTTTTCTACTTCCATTCTCCTCCAGGTCCCTCTCCTGATAGTCAGTTCTCAGTAGGTTACAAGGTCTTCCTCAAAGCCTGTGGTGACAGGAGATGACAGGAAAGCCAGCCTCTTTGTCTTGCCTTCTCCCACTCTCATCCTTGTACCCTGGTCAGTGGTCCAGAGCGTCTTGGGTTGTGTCTCCCCTCACTCCAGTGGATTTGGGGGGTTACCTGTGTCCAGTTACAACATCCTGTCCACTCTTTTATCCCCACTCAGCTATGGAGGAAAGCTATCCTCTTTACATCAATAAAATTAAGTCCTCTAAAAGATCATCAGCTCTTACAGAGGCAAAAGGCGAAGTTAAACCTGATTTTTAAAAAAATGATAGTTACAATTTCTGTTTTCCTAAAGACTATCGTGAAGCTCTTTCCTCTTCCTAATTTTGTCTCTTTGGGACCCTATTTCAAACCCTCTTACTCTGAAATCTTACATTTACACATTAAACCTGTAAGATTTGAATATGAAAGTACAAGGACAGTGTTATGTGTTCAAAGCTTATCTGTGATTAAACAGAAGCACCAAAAAAAATAGTTCAACAGTTTTATTCATTTTTTAGGTAACAAAGACACTGGATATTTTTTTTAAAGAATCTGTTTTTAGTATTAGACTACATAATATGTTTTTTCCTTAAATAAATTGTAACTGCACTAGTAACTGAAGATATTTCAAACAAAATCTATTAATTAGCCCTGTAATATCCAGTTGTCCTGATTTGCTGCCAAAGTGGATTTCATCACTGACTGGCAATCTGATATTTTAAGGCCGAGTGGCAGATGTAGATGATTTGGTTATCAATATGGTCAGTTGCAGAGCTTTTTTTTAAAAAAATCTTTACCCGAGGATATTTGTTTCAATTGATTTTTAGAGAGAGAGTGGAAGGGAGGGAGAGGAGGAAGAGAGAGAGAGAGAGAGAGAGAGAGAGAGAGAGAGGAAAACATCAGTGTGAGAGAGACACATTGACAGGTTGCCTCCCACATTTGCTCCTACCAGGGCCAGGGGTCGAGACTTTTTGGTCTGAGGGCTGACATTCTATCCATTAAGCCAAACTGGCTAGGGCTGTTGCAGAGCTTTTTGTTTTCTGTTTATATTTTTGCTTTTTCTATAGACTAGCGAATGGTTGTTTTTTTTTTTTTCCTTCTGTCTCTATAAATCTGTTTTTCTTTTAGATAGGACCAGGTGAAATTTAGTATTGGCGGTTTTTAATTGTGAATATACATACAAAAAGTATATATAACATAATTTTTATTTTAAATAATAAGACAAATATCTGTGCACTGTATTATTCAGCTTAAGAACTGGAACATTACCAAAATCTTCAAACTCCCCTGTGTCCCTTCCCAGTAGCATTTCCTTTTCTTCCCCCACAAGTAGTATAGCACCTTGAATATTGTGTTTATCATTTTTTGCTTTAAATATTTTTATCATGCATATATGTATCCCTAAAAAAAATAGTTTCCTTTTGCATATTTTTGAATTTATTAAAACAGTATCACTCTGTATCTATTCCTCCATGGCATGCTTTTTGGTTAATGTTATATTTGTCAGATTGATCCATAATACATTTTCACTGATGTGTAGTTTTCCTTAATCTGATAATCCCATAATATCTGAATTTATGCCATTATCCACCTTAAGTGTTAGTGTTGTTTCAGTTTTTTTTTTTTTTTTTTTTGCTATTACCAATTAATAAAAATTCTTGCTATGTTTCCTAAACATATCTCTAAAATTCATATTTAGGGTTGACTTGCTGGGTTGCGGTATTACTGTGTTATTTTTTCTGTCGTTATTGACACTGATGTGAACTTTCTCCCTGATTCTTGGGTACGTTCTTTATGTGAGTTATTTGCATTGTCCGCAAGGAGGGATAGCTCATGTTTGTGCTTTTCACCCTAGTTGTCTAGGCTCTTTTTGCCAGTAACTTCAGTATGGCATGACTTTCTTCATTGCCAGAATTGACATTCTCATAGTCTGATCAGTGCATTAAACTCCTTGAGTGTTTAATATGGATAGAGTACTTCACAGGGAATCATGATGTGTCAAAAGAAAAAAAAAAAAAGCATGGTCTCTGATATTAACAATGGGATATTTCTGGAGTTGTAAACATGATATATAAATTTTTTTTTAAACCTTTAAAGCTGAAAACAAAGCCAAAGAACGGATTGATTGGGATAGTACAGATTTCCAAACCAAGCTGTCCTACCTGTGATTTGACACATGAGCTTGTAGCCCTAGACAAATCATTCAATCCTTCTGAAAATATTTTCTCATGTTTAAAAAAATGGTGATAACAATATTTGCCTACCTATCTGATAAATATATTGTGATGATAAAATTAGACAGTGGCTATCAAAGCACTCAGAAAATTTTTCATCATGATTCAAATATAAAGAGTTATTTAACATTCATGGACTCACTCATTAATGCCTCTCTGATACCATATTTTTTATATTAACTAAGGTATACTATTAAGGTGTCTACTGTGCTACATACTCCACTGTGCCTTAGAAACACAGCTATTCTCAAGCTCACTTTACTAGAAAAAAGGAGCAAGAGATAATTAGAACAGGGTGGTATGTGTCATTTTAATCCTCTGATTTGTTGCTAGTTCCAGCAGGAAACTGAAATGTACAGATTACCTGAGATGTCGTACAAACTATAGCCATTTGTGGAGTAACAGGCTTGATTATATAGCAAAAATTGGTCTATTCCATTGTAAATGTCATTTTATTTTTATTCTCCTGTAGCATTCAGAACTAAATTAAAAATGTATTCTTTCCTAGCAAATTCTCTTTGAAAATGTACATTGAAGAGCACAAACACAATTTTTATTGATTTCAGAGAGGAAGGGAGAGGGAGAGAGAGATAGAAACATCAATGATTGGTTGCCTCCTGCATGCCCCCTACTGGGCATGTGCCTACACAGGGAATCCAACTGGCGACCTCTCGTTCATGGGATGGACAATCAACCAACTGAGTCACACTGGCCAGGGCCTCTGCAAAATTTTCAAGCATCATTTCTTCATGTTGGCTGTAGTGCTTTTTCTATTTCTTTAGAGTAGTAGCTGGATCAACTTAAAAAATCCTATATAATAAAAGGCTAATATGCAAATTGTTCCCTTCGGAGTTCGACCAACCTGAAGTTTGACTGCTTGCTATGATGTGCACTGACAACCAGTGTGCGGTGCAGAATGAGGAAGGCCCCGATTGGCCCTGATCACCAGCCAGGCCTAGAGACCCCACCCATGCATTAATGTCGTGCACCGGGCCTCGTGTGTGTGTGTGTGTGTGTGTGTGTGTGTGTGTGTGTGTGTGTGTATAGAAAGCATTAGGCAGCCAGAGTTACTACAGTGACCATTCATCCATCTGTCCAGCCGCCTCTCTGGTGTTAGTTACTTCATGCTTACTTTGTGCCCAGCATGAGCTCAGAAGAAATGTTTAGTTATGGTCCTCACACTTCTGGAAGCTTAAAATCTAGTTAGGGGACATGAAACTGGTGTTTATAGTGAAGCTTACCAAAGAGAAAACATTTATCTGGCCAAATACTTGAGGTTCATTATTTTATATGAACAACCTAGGGAGCTTTCTTTGCTTATGACCTGGAAGTTTTAAGTCACAGGCATGAGCAGTTAGAGCTCACTGATTAGATCTCTGTTAGAAGTGATCCATTCTTTGAATTATCAGATTCCTAACTTAATTCAAGAAGGAAAACTGAAGTCATTTGAAGGCAAAGTGAAAAGATTACAACTTTCCTTCTATAAATAAAAAGTAAGGGAATATTTACTGAATCTGTAAAATTATAAAGGCAGTAGATCATATAAAACCAAGAATATAATAATGTTATTACTGAATTTATAATTTATTGTGTACATTCTAAAACAGTACTGTTTCATTCTGGTCAGAAATATAACTTAATTAATTTCATGTTTTTATTTTTCCCTGTCTTAATTGATTTAAAAAACTGTTTAGAAAATTGTGACTGAGAACAGATCTGTTTTATGGAGTTTTCTTTTTTAAACAAAGTGCAAGTATATATTTTACATATTTGCTTTTACTTAGAGAGAGAAAAAAAACCTTACTTAGAAAAATACAACTTGGGTGTAGTACCATGTGGTGTAAACAACTGAACTATTTTACTTTTTACTTTCCTGTGAATGAGCCAGTATGTATTTATTACTGGAGTTCCAGCTATAAAATTCAGGTAAGGGGTTTAAATATACCCTAGAGTATTATTTAAAAATAAATTTGTTTCTTTCAAATACGGTACCAGCCTTGGTCTATGACATTTGGGACAGAAATTAAAATATTAAACTTTTATTACCTAGTAAACTGAAAATAAAGTAAAGGTTAAATAAATACAAAGCAGAAAAAAAATATATGTACAAAATCACAACCCCTAAGAGGACAAACAGTCTACTGTTCTCTACTATGAGTGCTTTATCAGCAGTAGTAATTCCACCGCAGGGGCAGAGCTGGTACTCAAAAATGTAAACAAGTATGTACTTTGTTTATATAAAGAAATATGCAGCATGGTGTGTATTTCTTTATAGATATCAAACAGCTACATGGATTGTTTCAGTGCACCAGTAGGGGCCAGCAAAGAGTTCTTAGAGTTTTTCAGAACAGAATTGGCATTGAGATATGTTTATTTGATGTGCTACATTCTTTTTAGACTTCTTTACTTACCAAAACACTCTCTTAAGTGAATAAATTGCAGAGACAGTGGGATAAAATATCCTGTGTGCTCAAACTATATTGGGGCATAGTTTTTCTGTCTAATCTGCATATATTTTTAATGGAATGTTTGCTTATGCTATTTCTTGGCAGAGTTTTAATAGTCAAAATATAAATGGCATCATTTAAAGACTGTACTACTTGGCTGGAATAGGCCCCCAAATTATAGGAGAAATGCTTGGTGACAGCTTCTCTTAAACTTTTTTCCCCCTCTCAGCCGTATGCTCGACTTTTGCAATAGTATTACTAGGCAAATTTTGTATTTCTATCCTTCAGCTTTCACTTTGTATAAGAAGTGTTTTGGAAGCTAAAATATTTATCTGTTTGATCTCATGCTAAATTTTAAATGCACACCACAGTTTTGGTATTTCCAAATTGCATAACTGTCGGAACTTATCTTAAAAAACGTAACAGTCTCTATTCCTTTCTACATTAACTTGACTAGATTCCTAGTATGGCTACTATTTGGAAATTCAATCCTCGATTTGATACTCAATTACATGGGGTTTCATTCCTACCAACTTCCTGTAATTCTATCCCTATGGGTAAAAATATTAGTGGTCAAACTGCGCTGGAGAAAGTATAGGCACTGTGATTCCCGTAGTTAAATGTTCATTTAATAGAGCTGGAGTAAAAAAAATACTGTTTCAACTGGAAATGCTAGAAGATTGTTGTTCTTGTGTTACTCATTCATGCAAATTGGAGAAGGTATAATTGAAACAAGGTTGGCAGTGTGCGAGGCAGTGTGCTTGCTGCAGCTGAGCTCAGCTGAAAGGTCGCTGGAAATCAAGTGCTTTGTAACTGAAGGCATTTTGACTACAAGCAATTCAAGACATTTTGGAAGCGGCAGTCTCAGGAATGGGTCGTCTTTTTCTTTCCGTGATATCTGGTATCTAATGTTTTACTTAGGATAAAGCCTACTACTTGAGAACCCTTTCAGGCACCACAAATGATTTTTTCTTTCGACGCAGTGCAGCTGCTTCTAGCCTGTCTACCGACAGAGATCTTTGTTATGACTTTCAGCCCTTAACATGTTTGGAAATGAGAACAAATGGCACAAAGCTTACGATTGCACTTTGCAGCCAGAAGAAGCAATACTTTCCCCTTGTCAGAAACCTCCGGAGATGATCTGGATAGCGATGCTCACATGGGTTTCAAACGACCCACGCGGATTTCAACGTCCAACGTCGTTCAAATGAAGCTGACTCCCAGACAGACTGCGCTGGCTCCGCTAATAAAGGAAAACGTGAAGTCTCAGGAGAGATCAGCTGCTCCTTCACCTGAAAATGTTAATAAAAAGAGCAGCTGCCTCCAGATTTCACTGCAGCCAACCAGGTACGGTAGCTGTCTTCAGTCCAGCAGTGCCTTAGCCGATGGGGAGGATGCTCCGTTTGCCTGTGTCTTGAAGGATGGCATTTACAGCAGTGCTGTGGTTGATAATGAACTGAATGCTGTGAATGATGATAGCTTTTTGAGCAGCCCTGCCATGTGCAGCGGTAGCCTTAGTAACTTTTCGACCAGTGAAAATGGGTCTTACAACAGCAACGGCAGTGATTACGGGTCATGCGCCAGCATCACAAGTGGAGGCTCCTACACCAGCAGTCTCGTCAGCGACAGCAGCGGTTACACTTTTTCGCCAACGGATGAGACGTTTCTTGGTGGAAATTTATCTTCGGACGGCACCTCCAATAGAAGTGTGCCCAACAGGAATATTACTCCGTGTGAAATTTTCTCAAGAAGTACAAGCACAATTCCTTTTGTCGAGGATGACGTGGAGCGTGGACTCGAGATTATGACATTGTCAGTGGGCAAAGACTCGAAAATTCCACTAAAACGTTGTTCATCCTTAGTCATTTTTCCTCGTAGTCTTTCAAATACCCCACCAACGTCTCCAACAAGTACGGGTACGCTTCCAAGCAAAGGATCCTATCAAACCTCACACCAGTTTATTATTTCTCCCGGTGAAGTTGCTCACAGTGAAGATGGTCCTGGTGCTAAGGGATTTCTCTCCACAGCTGTCAATGGGCTTCGGCTATCGAAAACGATCTGTACTCCCGGAGAAGTAAGAGACATACGGCCACTTCACGGGAAGGGCTCATCACAAAAGAAAATGGTTATTGCAAATAATAGTCCAAATCAGACTGTCTTTGAAAAGGCATCGGAAGGATATTCGTGTGTCTCAGTGCATTTCACCCAACAGAAAGCAACCACATTAGATTGTGAAGCTGCGAATGGTGATTGTAAACCAGAGATGTCAGAAACCAAGCTTAATTCTGATCCAGAGTATATGAAGCTGACGGATAGGACATCTGCATGTTTACCATCCTTCCCAAATGTAGATTACCAAAGAAATAGCAATGGACAGTTGGAAAGACCAAATTTACAGATAAACAAAAGCCATGCTATTTTACAAAGAAGTATTTCATTAGGAGGAACTTACCCAAATGTTTCCTGTTTATCCAGCCTTAAGCACAATTGTTCTAAAGGGGGACCATCTCAATTACTCATAAAGTTTGCATCTGGAAATGAAGGTAAAGTTGATAATTTACCAAGTGGCAGCAGCAGACGTTTCACAAATGAACTATCTAAATCTTCGAAGCATTCTTGTAAGGTAAGTTTCCTTTGGTCTCGGTAAATGTTAATTTATATTAGAATAACTTTAGGAAATAGTTGGTTAAAATTTATTATAACTAAACAGTTTTATATACTTTCCTGGTCCTTAGCTAGCAAATATTTTTGTAGTAATGAACTTTATATTTGTAAATCTAAAGAACCTCTTATAATTTGTCACTCTATTTATTTTACCAATGTAGAAAATATTCATTAAAAAAAAACTTTCCAAAGTGATTTAGGCCATAAAACATTTCTGTAGCATAAAAACAAGCTTTAAATAATAACACTTTACCTTGGTATATTTACTTTTCCCTCCCCTCAAGTGGCATCATATTTTAATGTCTAACTTCATTTTTTATTCCAATTTTCAAAATGCTTATTTAGTACTCGCCCCTCCTTAATCATTGTGACATAAAGTAAAATGTAGAATGCATATTTAAAATATATTTTTTTTAAAAACCTATGTGAAAATCTTGTTATAAATGAACATGGAGAAAACTGGTTTTTTTAATATGAATTTATTAGATCATTGTTAAAAACTATTATGTTCATATTTGAAGCAGAGGAAAAATAAATGGCATTTTCATTTGTATATACCCTTAACCACAGGAATTTTGTTTCCACCCTATTTTTCTTTAGTTACCAGTTAAGACTGCCTTCTAGAATGTAACTTACTCTTTCAACAATATTAAAATTTAAATTTTATAATTTTGAATCTGGTTTCAATTGCTAGGTATTTCCCATAATTTTCTAGTTACCTTATTAATTGTTATTTTGATAATTTTGCTTTATTTTATTAGTAATTTTACTCTAATGAATCTCAACCAAAACATTTCTTTATGTAATGTGGCCTTTCCAAAGTATCTTAAGTGTTTGGACCTTAAATAGATTTAAAACATTTTTGTGTTTGGCAGGTCTGGCCAGGATATTAAAACAGTTTTAATACCGGAAAATTAAAAAAATATTCTGACTAAAGCAATTCTAGATGACAGTACAAAACAATTTTTTTTTTTTTTTTGCGGGTGGAGGAGGAGTGGAAACTTATCAGTTTATCTGTGTTTATATAACACTCAATATCTATATTAAAGATTAAAAAAAAACTTCTGGATAAGTAGCTTAAAGTAAATAAAATATTCAGTAATTGCTAGTTTGTTTTCTCTTTTGAAATCTGGTAAATATAATCATTGTTACCCAATGCTTCAGATGTTAATATCAGCAACTACTTTACTGAAGATGAAAAAGGTCAGATTTCATATTCTGATCTATTTTTTAGAATTGTTAATTCTGTTTACAAAACTGTTTAAAAATCAGCTTTTAGGAGATGATAGTCTACTTAACTGTTTTGCCCCCTAAAAGAAAGCAATGAAGTGATACTATGAAGAAACATATATTAATAGTTTGCTAATTGAATTTACATGTACCTTGTAAATTTATTTTACTTTTTATGAAATAATTAATCTGCAAGGAATAATTAACCCAGAAATACTTATAGAAATATCCTTAAAATAGTTGATTTTGTGGCAGTGGTATAGTTTGTTGTTGTTTATGCTTTTGAAAATAGTATTTTTAATGTTTTTAATAAAGTGTGACTAAATACTTTTGCATGGCTAAAAATATGCACTTTTATTGGTTTTATTTAACTTAGTAAGCTTACAAATATTTTTTTTTTGTGACAGCCAAATGCCTAGCTTTGTGCAGATTCTATTTTTTGGGTAGATTATTGGATTATAAAATAGTTCAAAAGTGTGTAATTTTCCAGAGTGCTTGAAATTGTTCTCTTTTTAAGTATTTATTAAACAACTTTTTATAAAAGTATAAACAATATAGTGACCACTAAATTCAACATATACTAGATAGAAATTGATCTAAATGATTAATGGTAAGTCAAGGGCTTGTTTTAAGAGGAAAGTACTAATGTTTTTTCTAAACATAGCAGTGGCAACAATAATGGGATTTTAGAAATAATCCCATGTTTATCAATAATTATATATTAATCTAATTATAGTGGTATATTGTAACTCATTTATAAATAAACAGCTCCCAAAATATTTCCCATGACTCCAGTTAGTCTGGGTTAGTGTTCTGATATGCTGAGTCTGGATTCACATTTAACAAGTTGATATTAGAGTAGCATTTAGTAATGTCAGCTATCTGTACCGAGCAGCCGTGAAATTAAATCACTGCTTTGGTCAGGGACCCTTGATTCTAAAGCACTAGAGGACCACATATTCTTTTCTTACGTGTTAGTCTCTAGCAGCATAGGATCCATTTTCTAGCTCTCTATAATTAGCAGCCCATTAATGGCTACTTTTTTAAATTGAGTGACAACTTTTACCTGTATCTACGACAAGGCTCTGTTCTGTGTTTACAACTTAGAATGAAGATGAGCCTTGTAGTCTGCATGATGGTGTTTATTTTATTTATTTGCTATCAAAGACTATACCAATAACTGACATGTTTACTACATGCACTTTTTGAAAAACAGTATTACTTTTGTAATGGCTTTTGACCTGAAAGTAGGTATTTGATGTTTTAACATTGTATGTAATATTTTGTCAGGTCTATCAAGAAGTAAATCAAGGAACTAAGGTAGTTTTTATCCAGTTATAGAAATTACTATTCATATTTCTAAAATCTGTGTAATAGTTTACTCATTATCATTTTATTTTTCTCTATCTGTTGTTTTCTAAATCTCATATATTATGTTGTGTGAGGATACTCAGAGTTTTCATTACCTTATTATTTAAAATACCTTAGCATTTTGCCCAAAGTTATATATTTCTTCCATTCTTCACTATATGCATGTTTTTATCAGAAAGTTTGGCTTTACATTTTTTCTTTTTGTTATGAAACTTTTTTGTCCATTTTCTGTTACTTAATCCTGGGTAGGTAAATTGCTTAAGCTTAGTATAGTAAGACTTTAAAAGACTATGTCTCAGTGCTTTCAAAAGCCTTTAACACTAATCTCAAGATTATAAGTTTCAATAATTTAGGTGTTCTTCCTAAAATAAATGTCTTAAATATGTACTTATTTTAGTGTTCCATTATTTTCTTGGTTTTCATTTTATTAACTTTAACAGCATATTTAGAGACATTTGGTTAAATTTATTTTGAACAATACTTAATCTTTCCTATAAAAACCAATGTAGTTTTGCTCTGGCCTGTATGGCTCAGTTCGTTAAAGAATTGTACTGTGCACCAAAGCGTTGCTGGTTTGATTCCTGGTCAGGGCACATGTCTGGGTTGTGGGCTCCTTCTCTGGTGGGGAAGTGCAGGAGGCAGCTGATTGATGTATCAATGTTTCTCTCTTTCTCCCTCTTCCCTCCCCCCTCCCCCGCCTTTACTCTCTTCCTCCCCTCTTCTTTCCTCTCTCTCTAAAAAAAATCAATTTAAAAAACCCAATATAGTTTATAAATATTGACTCTCAAACTGTGATGCAACATTGTTAATGACCAGTTTTGGAAATTTAGTGAGAAATTTATGCTTGTATATTTCTTAGAACTGAGGGACTATAATATTAATTTCAGAGTGGGCCAAGGAGTTGAATTGTTTGCTTCAAAAATACTTTTACTTTCTCTGTAGATGTGTCTTCTTTAATTCATCCATTTAGCACACATTTGAGTCCCTACTATTTACCAGGCACTGACCCAAGCACTGGGAATAAAAGATAATAAAGTGCAGTGTCTATTTTAGGAGCTCCCGTTCTAGTAATAGAGACACACTGGTAAAGAAAAAAAATTCCAGTGTAATGTGCGATGTACTGAAATAGAGGTGTGTACGAGAAAGTGAGAAAGATGAACAGTGTTTGTCTGGAGAAGAGCACCTGGTTGGTAGAGGAAGGCTTCGGAGAGGAGGTGACCTTTGAGCTGAGTCTTAGTAGGTGAGTTGGAGTTCCCCAGGCAGAGAAATCAAGGAGGATATGCTGGGGCAGTGATGCTCAGCTCAGCACTGTTGACCTGTAGGGCGGTTACTTTTTGTTGTATGGGGTTGATCTGTGCCTTCTAGGATGTGTAGCAGCATCTCTGGCCTCTACCCACTGGAGGCCAGGAGCACCCCTCTTCCCCAGTTGGGACAGTCAAAAAATGTCTCCAGTCATTGCCAAATGTCTCATAGGGACAAAATTGACACCTGCTGGGAATCATTGCTCTAGGCCAGCAGTTTTCAACCCTTTCCATTGCATGGCACACATACAGTAATTACTAATATTCTGCGACACACCATAACATATATTTTTTTGCTGATCTGACAAAAAATAGGTATAATTTTGATTCATTCATACTAGATGGATACTTTTGTGTTGGCTGTTATCATTTTTTTATTTGACAATTTAAGGGAAAGGGGATCAGTGCACTGACTAAATGGTCAGGTATTGCATGTCTTAAAAGTACTTGTGGCACACAAGTTGAAAACCACTGCTCTCGGCAAAAGCCGTCAGTTGCACAAGCAAGGCCAGTTGTGTGAAAGAATCACCCTACAGGGGGTTGAGTGTGACTCAAGCATAGGAAGTCCAGGGATATGGGAGGAGATGGTGAACTAAAAGTGGGTTGGAGTCCCCTTGGGTGTGATCCCTCATGCTGAAGAGAAAGCAGCGTTAGCCTCCTGCGCACGGAAAATAGGCAACGGAAGTCTTTACTTGCAAGTGTAATGTGCTCATTTCTGCGCTTCTAAGTAATACTTTTATGACACTGTGGATTATAAATGAACCAATTTTTTTTAACTTAGATTTTTGGGTGAATGGTGATGTCATGAACTGAGATGGGGTATTCAGGAGAAGGGGCCAGATTGGAGAGTGAAGAGGAAGTCAAGCACGATTAAGTTTATGTACTGGGCGGCTGCCCTGTCAAGTAGGGCAGGTGGAGATACAGGACCAGTGCTCAGGGGAGATACCTGAACTGGAAATGGAGGTTGGGAGTTAAGAGTATAGCCAAAGCCTTACGTAAGGATGAACTGGAAAATGAGACAAGGATTGGGGGTGGGGGGTGGGAATAAATCAGAACTTTGGGACCACCAACTCTGGGGAGACAGTGGAAGAAGAGATAAAGAGGAGACGAAGAAAGAGCCACTAGAGGGCAGAGAGTCCTGGAAAGCATGAAGGTGTGGAAGGCAAGGGAAGGAAAAATTCAAGGTGGGCAGCATACAATGCCACAGAATTTATGTATCCTTCGAATGTGGCAGAAAGGAGGTCCTTGGGGACATTAGCAAGAGTATTCTCAGGAAAGTAGTGAAAAAGCCTGGTTGGAATAAGAATGAAACAGGTAAGGAAGCAAAATAGCAAGTGAAGGTTGCTTGCTAAATGTCACCAAATAGGCATGAGATACTGAAGGCAAGGTATATATTTAGTGGCTACTATATAGAAGACAGTATTAGGTGGCTACAACACAGATTCTCTTACTACAAGAACATTGTAGTCTATATTCTGAGGGGTGGGGGGAAGCTGTACCTCTCTGTTCTTTCATCTTAGAACTATAGAATAAGGGAGTGTACACGGCAAACACCAAAATGGAGATTCAGCAATATGAAATGAAGGAAATTAGAAGTGAAAACTTGAGGCCACCTATGAATAGTCACAACTCAGTTTGAGCAGCACTACTCTTTCTTAGTCTCCTCCCTAACACCAAAAATAAGACAAAGCTAAAACAGAGCTTCCATGTAGAAAACAAGTCAGGGTTTAAGGCCTATTCCTGGAAACCATTTGGAGAGTAGGCACCTTTGCCTTTATGTCACTGGCTTCCTCCAGGATATGGAGCCTACCAGATGCCAGCTATTGTGGGTCCTCACCCTTGTAAACCCACTCACCCCTTACATTGTGCACGAGAGTGGAACAAGGTAGAGCAGGAGAAGCCAGGACCAGGAGCCAATTTAGGCAGAAGGGGCTTGGCAGAGTCCCTGGGTGTGGCCAGCCAATGTGTTGAGGTCAGGAGGGTGGTTAGCAGTTAGGAGCAAATGAGTGCTGAGAAAGTGAACCAATGATGTTGTCAACATAGCCAGGAAATACCTGAAGTATTGCTCAAGTGTATGATTCAGTATTCTTTGTTTGCCCGTGTGTGAGATTGGAAGACTATGGTCAGATGAAGACAGACACGTGAGAGATGTATAAAAGAAAGCCTTTCAAAACAGGAGGTGAACAGATCTATCTCGATTCAGTGGCATCCTTTGGGGAAGGCCCTCAACATGGGAGCCATTATTGAAAAGCAATTTTACCTTCAATGAGATTTAACTAAATGGCTTAGATGTAACTAGAGCAGGTCTGAGAACTTGGAAGGGCAAGCAGTAGCATGTCTGTGTGCCTTGTAGCTCAGTTCATGGCAAGTCACAACAAAGAACACCTTGACCAAGAGGATGTCTCTATTTAGGCTTGAGGGTATCTGTGTGGGGGGTGTTGTGGGGGGTGGAGATCAAGCCTTTTCTTGACTTAGATGTATTACAAAACCATAACACTCTGAAATATTTTGTGCTTACCTTAACAGAAAAAAATACTACTAAGCAGCAACAAATTTACATCAAGGATATTGGTAGTAGAGCAGACAATGTCTTTAAATTCAGTTGTTCATTAAGTAAAGAAATATTTTTAACAGAATTTGTATCTTTAGTCTCCCTTACAGAAGCTGAGAGTGTAACATTTTATGATATAGCTAAAATAATATTATCCAGGACTACTTAATTTTTTTCTTTTCTTTTTCTCTCAAATTTTTATTGGTAGGTATTGCCTTCTAATGCTTTAGGGGTTGCAGTTGGAGAGTGGTGTGTTAAGTTGTCAGTTGTTAAATGCAGATTCTGGTTCAGTAGGTCTGTGGTGGGGCCTGAGAATTCCATATTTCCAACAAGCTCCCAAGTCATACCAGTGCTACTATTTCCCCAAACACACTTTGAGAAGCAAGGTTTAGGACCATTCATTTATGAGAGTAGTAATACAGTTCATAGTTGAAGTATTCAATGGGTCCCTCTCCTGCTTTTACATTAAGAAGAGCTATAGGCATACTGTGGCCAAGGCCAAATAATTTGCAAAGAGATTTAAATCCACTTAGGCATTTAGAGTAGTTATTGATTGAGACCATGTAATACATGAGAGATTGTCCAGACCAAGAAAAATCCGTGAGCAAGGTTGCCTACCTGCCTCATAAAAGAACCTTAATAATATATTCTTTCAGAATTCTATTAAATTTCCCAGGTTTACCTTTTAGTTTCATCTAAGGACTTAAAAACATTGGTCTATAAGGCATGCAGTTCTACTTAAAGAAATCTATTTAGTTCATCATGGCTGTTATCCTAGTTTATTTGAAACGTTATATTTTTCTTCATTATGCTGGCTTATTCAAGCAACATCTTCTATCCTCTTTGTGAACATTTTTAGTCTTTTCAATATTCTTTTCTCTAGCAGTGCCAGATAAGGTACTACTAAGAATGTTTAAATATTGCATATGGTTTATGTAATGAATTGAAACACCATATATAATACATGCTGATTATGAACTGTCCTTTTGATAGCTCTATAAGGAAAAAGTTTAAAAATTCTTTATGTATAACTTTAGTGCTTCTTAAAATTATACATTACTTCTCTAGTATAAATCAGTATATGAACATCTTAGGAACTGTTCTTCCATTCAAGCAGCTTAAGAAACCTTATTGATGGCTGGATTTTTGTAGTCTTTATGGCTACCAAATGGCTTAGCTTAATTTCAGGGAGCCTCATAAGATGAAAAAAAAAAAATGAGAAAAAGGAAACATAGCTAGAAAAAAGTTAAAGATGGAAATAGATAGGCAAGCAAGCAGGCAGGCAACTGTAAATTTTCTAGAATTGATGAGAGAAGAATTCTAGACAAGGAATTAAGCAAATGGGTAATCTTTCTGGGCTCTGATTTACTAGAATGTGATTTCCTTGTCTTATTCGCTGTTAGAGCACCCAGACCTAGAACAGTGCTTAGCTCAAACGAGACACTCAACAGACATTTAGTAAATTAATGAATGAAGCCAGGAGACCCTTTGGGATGGGGTCGAGGTGACTGGAGAACCCTGAGCGATGGGGGTAGCCAGACAGCCTTGCACAAACAGATAACCCAACTAGGATATTCAAGTGATGACTGTAATGATGAGTGGGAGCTACTTGATGCTTCATGCTTTGCACGAAAGAGTGGCACTCTTAAATGAATACCTTGTCCCCGGGGTGGGTGCCAGTGGAATATTATGATCGTGACTCAAGGATTAGTTTCCACAGTGGAGTCTGATTCATAGCCTACGTATTCCACTAACAGCTACTGTAGAACTATGTGTCTGGATAGAGGTTCAGACCGAGTTTTCTAAAGAGAAGATTGAGAGGGCCAACACTTTTAGGGGTACTTAAACAAAGGCCATTTGGCTGGCTGTAAATTTATCATTGTTTAATAAAACGACTGCATTCCAGACTTGATATAAAAGCTGGGTTCTCAGAGTCGTTCCTGGAGTCTCAAGTAACTGTTTTAGCTGAGAATGACCTTTACCTTTTGTACCAAGAGTGAAAGACTGAACCCTCTCAGACAGTCACAGAGCTTAATGGAAACTCAAGTCATCTTCAAAGCAAAGGAGTTTCACAAGTATTTATCAGAAATAGAATATGTGCCTGCTGTAAGTGGCAAATATTATTCCTGGCATTGATGAGTTTATAATTTAGATGGGAAGACAGCATAAACCATTGAAATAAACAAACCAAAGTACAATAATGTGTAATATGTAATAATATCCCTATACTTACTTCAGACAGGTGAGCGCCTAAGGTCTGAGATATGTGGTTGCCTGTATAATTTTAAACCAGCTTTAATTTTTATCAAGATAACACATGTGCCTATTTTTAAAATCAGGTGTTATTTCTTTGAAGATGTCTCTGTTCTCTCTGCCTCTTGGATTGATCTGATAATTTCCTATTCTCTCCTGTTTTCTGTCTCTTGGCCTTCTTATCCTATTTTCTGGAAGATTTCCTTCAAGTTTCTCTTCTTTAATTTTACAATTTTGGTTGTTTTAATTTCTGTAGTTTTATTATGATTCCATGTTTTTATTCTTATTTTACAAATACTATCTTTTTTTTTTTTTACTGCTGGTATCTTCATTGAAACATTAAAATATAATGCTATCTATTGGGGGAGCATGCTGGAACATTCATTACATAGTTAATAAGAGTTTCATTTAGTGGTTCTGGTCTGTATTGAAAACAGTTTGCCAAAGTCTGCTTGGTGCGTATTACATCTGAGAGTCTTCAAACATTTAACTACCCGTATTACAGAATGAGCAACTAATTGAAACACTCACAGGAGACTGTTCTAGACAGAATTTGCTAGTAGAGTTTAACAAACGTATTGAATGAATACAGTCGTTTATTTTAGAATATTTTGTTTCAGGTTTGTTTTGTTTTGAAATGGGCCCTACATTGTCTCTGGTTCCTGTGGGTCAGTTTGTTGTTACTGTTGCTTGTTTCTTGCTGTTTTTGGACATTTTTCTCCAGGAGCCCAGTGCACCTTGCTGTCTGTCCATATTTGAGAAGGAGTCACTGAAGTGACCCGGAGGCCCTGTCGCTGTGTTGTGTGGGGCTTCGCAACGAGTGGGCTTCATTGTAGGGAGACCTGTCACTCAGCATCTGGAGGCCTTTCTCAGAGATCAGTTTGTTCCTCCAGAAAAGGCACTCCCAGTGGTCACCCAGGGATGTTTGCTAGCCATGGAAATGAAAGTGACTTCTTTCTATAGGTTCTGAAGCTGAGTTAATTCAGGGTAAAACATGTCTTAATATTTACTTACCAAATTCCTAAGGCCTGAGGATAATTTAAATAATTTACTGGTGCAGTAAGTGAGGGGCCTGGTTTTCATACCTGTTGTCTGAAATATATTGAATACATTCTATGAGTGAAGATACTTCTAGAAAGACTAAATTAAATATTCTTTTTAAAAATATATATTTTATTGATTTTTTTGCAGAGAGGAAGGGAGAGAGATAGAGAGTCAGAAACATCGATGAGAGAGAAACATCGATCAGCTGCCTCCTGCACATCTACTGGGGATGTGCCCGCAACCCAGGTACATGCCCTTGACCGGAATCGAACCTGGGACCCTTCAGTCTGCAGGCCGACGCTCTATTCACGGAGTCAAACCGGTTTCGGCCTAAATTAAATATTCTTTATAATAGAATATACGGTTTCCTTAACATATTGCCCAACCTTTTACATTTCTTGGCAATACACTTAAATGTAAGTGTGTATGCCTGTCACTCTGAGGAAGAGAATAGACCTATTAAAATGGGTTGGGAAGGAAAAAGAGACCATAATGACCCTCTACTAGAATGTATTATTGTATGCTCACTGCCACCAGAACTTAAAACTTCAACTGTGATATTTTTTAATTTGGAGAAAATCCTGCTGTATGCTTTTAAGCTCTTAACCCTCTATGTGTATCTGTAAAACTTTAAACCAGGTAACATATATTATACACTTTTCAAACAGCTCTCTGAGATAGTGGTTCTCTCCATATATGAGATAAGGAACAAGCGCAGAAAAGTTAGAATGACTTAGTCAAGATCATAAATCTAGTCCATGTCATATATAGGCCAATGTTCAGGTCTATTATATGTTCTACAGCACTTTTCTGCAGCATCACAAGCCCAGAGGACTTTCATTCTACCCCGCAGCAGGGGGAGTCCACAAAATAAAGCTGCTTAGGGCAGGTTATTCTAGTAAAAGTAGCATCAGAAAGAAGAAAAAAGTGAGAATTGTCTAAAGGAAAATTTCCACCTGGACTCACTACCATCTGATGATGAACTTTTACCCTCTGTAGACATATAGTCCGGTCAAGTCCTTTCTTATTGCCATTGGTGAGTGAAAGCTACATTCAAGGATTATTGTTTGAGCACATTTTTACTAGAGAACCAGTTTATCTTTCAAATATTTTTTCTATTTTTCTGACTTATGACTCAATATTTATCATTGTGCTGTTCTTTCTGATTGTTTTCATTGATCAAATAGCACATACTGTGTTTCTACCTCCTAAAACACTGTTTATGAGTTTCATTCTTATGTTCTTTTTCTTCAGTAACTATTATAAACTACCTAAGTCATATACTACTTATATTTTTTGTTTAATTTTTCTGGAAAATTTCAGACACACACAAAGGTAGGAAGATTAATGCATTGGGCCCCCTTGTGTGTCTCCAGTGAACCCCCAGTTTCAGAGTTATCAACATTTTGACAACCATGTCATTCATCTCCTCTCCTCTGCTATTGTTTTTTTCCCTTTGGGTGACTTCTTTCTCAAGAGCATCCTTGAAAAGCTTAACTCAACCTTTCCTTAGGTATAATAAGCCAACCTATTTTTAAAAACGGGGGTGAGGGGAATTATGATTCTGAACACAGAAGGGTGAATAAATCAGTCAGCTCAGGGGAGCTTTCTGAATCCCAGGGCAAGAACTAAACACAAAATCTTAAAACCAGAAAGTACTGTTTCACTGAAAAATTTTCTAGAACGCCATCTGGGAAGTACAGTGGCCAGTAACCACATGTGGCTATTGAGATTTTAATTAATTTAAATGAAATCATATTTAAAATTCTGACCCTCATTTGCACTACCCACATTTAAGTGCTCACAGGTGATTAGTAGCCATTATTGCAGAAGGTCCTATTGGCCAGGGCTCCTCAGCATTCCGTTTGAGAAGCAAAGCATTGATGCCCCTGTAACTCGGACAGGGCTCCGATGCATTGAGGAAGGTACCTAACACCACAGAGCGTAGAAGCTGTGGTGGCTGAAGCAGAGGAGCCACATCCAATGGCCTTATTCTTCTCCACTGGCACCTGTCTTGCTGTTTAAGCAAGAAAAATTTGGCTTTAAAGGGATCTTTTGAGTTCTTATTTTCTTAAACAACAGTAACCCACACACCCCCCCCCCCTTTTTCCTGTTTTCATTGATATATTATATTCTTGAATAAAAATTACGAGTCTCCAACCGTGGGAGAAATTTTAAAAACTGCTTATAGGTGAGGGAAACTTATATTTGACCAGATGATCAGGTCATTAAATTGTAAGAATAATCCGTTTCTATTTCTGAAATGTTTTTTTTTAAACTGAGAAAAGATTATTCATTTCAAAAAGTAAAAAGTGTTAAACATTTCATTCTATGACTACATTAATAGTCTTGTACCAAGGACTAACAACAACAACAAAAACAGAGCAAAGAAAGGAGAAAGAGAAAAAAAGAAAAACTACTTTGGGAATCATTTTAGTATTATTTTGTTGTTTAGAGGTATTCTTTGGCCAGCCCTTTGGATCTTCTCCCAATAAGCTCATTTTACCGACAATAAACCTTTGAATGTATTCGCCAGTCACTGGGCACCATTTGTGCTTAATGCTATTTGTTGATGATTAGGGGAAATACTAACGAAACTCCAACAAGCAGATTTTGCTTTTAAGACAGTGATAGCGAACCTATGATACCTCTGACACGCGAACTCATTTTTTTGGTTGATTTTTCTTTGTTAAGTGGCATTTAAATATATAAAATAAATTTCAAAAATATCTTTGTTTTACTATGGTTGCAAATATCAAAAAAATTTCTATATGTGACATGGCACCAGAGTTAAGTTAGGGTTTTTCAAAATGCTGACACGCTGAGCTCAAAAGGTTCGCCATCACTGTTTAAGATGTCTTTTGTTGTGAAATGCAAGAGTCGACGACATCGTCCCAACTTTTGATGGGGCAGTCTAAGCCAGGAAGACAAAGAACGTATATAATATAATTTGAAATTAATTTAGAAATTGATTAAAGTAAAAGGATTGGAGAGTTGAAATGATGGTAACTTCAAGACTGCTTGCTCACGAATCAAAAGAGTTTGCAGGAGGATTGTCTCATTAAAGTAGTCTGTATGTAGCCTGAAGACGTGGATTTGTCAACAGAGTTCTCCAGACCTATGGCTGCTGGCTGCTGCTTCATACACTGGAGAGACATAGTCAGTATGAAGTTCAGAGATTTATAAACTTCAGCTTCAGTTACCTTCAAAGATAATTAAACTGGAATTTGGAGCGGTTAATCTAGCAACTAACCTAACAATGAGCTAAATAGTGACTTCCTTCTATTTGCAAGGCATTGCAAGGCCCTGCACAATACGGCAAAACTTAGGAATTATTTTTAACCTTCCTTTTTCACATTGTTTAAACATTCTTAGAGGATATTTAAATGAATAAATGAGGTAGTTTTATCTGAATCTAAGTCTACTTGAATTGTGGATTTCACCTCTCATGGGTGTATTTTTTTAAAAATTTGTGGGTAGTATCAATAGGAGATTAGGGTTGTAATCCCATGAGACTTGAATAATAGAGTTTCACACCAAATATTGTCAAACTACCTACTCTCTGCAGATTCCACGTGGTGCCAAGGATGGGAGAGTGGCTCGTGGTCACTAGAGGGCAGAAAAGATCAGGAAGAGACGGGGAATCCTGGGGACAAGTGTCGGGAAAGCTTGCTCTGCTCCTTCATGAGGAAAACAACCTCTTACAACTGGAGAAAATACAGTTCAGTCCCAGAGGCAGGAAAGCCAGTAAATGATCCAGGAACCTGGGCCATAGTCAAAGCAGTGAGAAATGTGGTCAGGGGATCGATAAACCAGTCTGCACCCACACATGACCAGGCCATCACACTCATGACAGAGAACTAAGTTCAAGTCCAGGTTGAAGAAGGCAGTCAGATTGTAGGGAGTGGAGCAGGTCATCTAACCCTTTCGATTATTTCTCTAGTGCCGTTCAACATACTGACCCTCTTGGGATGGGCAAGTGGTACTTTAAGTTGCAGGGAAATCTGATAACCTTCTTTTGATATTGAAGCATTTCCTGTCATATTGCTGAGTTGGTTTTATAACATTAACCAACATTAACTATCACTATTTTCTTCCCAGTAAGTTCTCTTCACATCATAGGGTACTTCCTGGGATCTAAATAGCTAGTTTTTACAAAGGAGAGATTAATTGACATAAAGATGATATAATATTCTAATAAGTCAGGCCATTTCCATTTTTTTAAATTGACAATTTAGAATTTGCCTCTAGGTCAGTGGTTCTCAACCTTGGCTGCACATTAGAATCACCTGGGAATCTTTTTAAAATCCTGATTTCTGGGCCTCATCCTCTGGAAATTCTGTTTCTTTGTTACTAATGTTGTGGCCCCACCCCATAACAAAGAAACAGAATTTCCAGAGGATGAGGCCCAGAAATCAGGATTTTAAAAAGATTCCCAGGTGATTCTAATATGCAGCCAAGGTTGAGAACCACTGCTCTAGTTGTTAAATACCCATAAAGGCAGGGTGGATAGGGATATAACAAAGAATAAAAGTTTTCCCTAACTCTTCTCCTGTATACATCCATAGCATTCTGTATTTTTACTTCAGTTTTTGCACACATTCTAATTACAGGTGCATGCTTGTCAAGCAGGCAATATTGTACGCTTTATGACATCAGGAACACATTCTCCCACACTTAGCATAGAGCCTGCCTGTGGAAGCCAAACACTAACATTTGTTGACCTCACAGAATTTGTAATGCGCTTGGAGTGAAAGGGCACTATAACACAGATGTTAAAAGATACAAGATGAAGTAGAATTTCAGAGGAGAAAATTAACACTTTAGTCTCATCAAGAAAATTTTCATTAAAATGGCATTTAGCTAGGCCTCATACATGGCTGGGATTTACACAGGCAGAGAGAGAGAGAAAGGAACTTTTCAGAAAGCAGAAGTGAGAGCAAAGACATCACATTCTACTGGGAGGCTTATATTAATAGATAAGACTGCAAGGTAGATTGGAAAAACACGTATGGATGGCCTAGAATCCCATGCTAAGGAATTTATATTTTTCCCTCTGGACCAATGTTTTTGAAAAGTGTTCCTATCCAGCGTGTAAGATACCTCATATAAAACCCATCCCATTAACAAATAAGTTTGTCTAATGCCACATGCTATATTTCTTGGAATGTCACAATGCACACTAATAAAGTTAAGTTCCTAAAGTCCTACAGGAAATAAACTTTTGAACTTCCTTTAACCAAGTATTTCCCAAATATGTGACCACCTTTGAACTCTTTTAGTATCTAGCAAATCTATTATGCCTCAGAGCACACTTGGGAAGTGATGTTTATGCAATAGCAAGTCTTCAAAGGTTTTGAAAAAAGGATTGCCATTTGTTAGAAAATATGTTTATATTTTTACACCTTGAGCTAGAAAGAAATGCAAATACATAGATACCTGACTCATTTTGCTTCTTCTAGAGGGATTTATCTTTGTCTTTTTTAAAATTTTTTATTTTATTTTATTGATTTCTTACAGAGAGGAAGGGAGAGAGATAGAGAGTTAGAAACATCGATGAAAGAGAAACATCGATCAGCTGCCTCCTGCACATCTCCCACTGGGGATGTGCCCGCAACCCAGGTACATGCCCTTGACCGGAATCAAACCCGGGACCCTTCAGTCCGCAGGCCGACGCTCTATCCACCGAGCCAAACCGGTTTCGGCTTATCTTGTCTTAATTTGCATTGTGTGTTATCTTAAAATGACCAAGTTCATTTGGAAGTAGGCAGGATAAACAGATAAATTTAGATGCCCTGCTTATTCTTGTTCAGCTGTTACTAATCATTGCTTACTCTTCCTAGTTTTCTCCAAGGATTAAAAAGAGATGTGGTTCTCAAGGTGTGACTACTGGATCAGATGCATGAGTATCACCTGAGAACGTGTAAGAACTGAACGTTCTCAGGCCCCATCCCAGACCTACTGAATTAGAAATTCTGGGGGCGAGGCCCAGCGCTCTGTCCTTAGAAAGCCTTCCAGATGATTCTGACACACACGGAAGCTGGAAAACCACTTGAGATGGCTAACCTAAACCTTAGGTGAGGTTGAGAGCAGGAGCTTCCAGACACTTCTTCAGCTGCCACAGCCTCTGTGTGACCATTTTAAAGTAATTACAGTATTTTAAGTTCATCTTCGCCTGCTTTCTTGTTTACAAATTAAATAGCTGAGATTTTGCACAGCTTTTTGGTTTCTTAGAATTAAAGTCACCGTATCTTTCTCATCGTGACAGCCATCTGCTAAATTTGTTTCTCATTTAGGTTATAGATATAATTCCCCAGAGAATATTAGCTTCCAGAGCTTCACAGTTTACCTTTTCTTTCCCTGGGCGCGTGGCAGACATTCCTCAAAGGAAAAAAACAAAAGCAGCATCATAAGTAAGTGGTACAGTAGGTGCTCTGTGTCTGTTGATTTTCAATCAAGAATAAATATTTTTCTCTCTGAGGGGAAGAGCCTTTTATCCCTTTTATCAATTATGTAACTGGGTATTTCCTGATTAAATTATAACTTTATCCATGAGTCTTCTTTCATTTTCCTTTGTTTAGAAATGGACATTTGAAACAATGAGAAACCTTGATGAGCCTCTTCCCTTTTTTGAGGAGGGGAGAAAAGTTGTAATAAATGCAAAATTTTCTTCTCACCTGTAAAGTCCTCTAGTTAAGGGGCATTCAATACAATTGCTTCTAAAAGTATGTTGGAGATAATAAACTTTACTTTAGAAAATAATTATAAAATCTAGTTCATGTTTGATAAAGCACAACCTGATTCCTATTGCTTCAGATCCCTCTCTTTTGTAGCCTATTAAAAATGTGATTATATTTGAAAGCCCTCACAGTAAATTATAAACTTAACTTTAAAGCATGTAGCAATAGAGGAACTTGTCAAGGTAAATCATCGATTTTCACAAGTTTGTGATGATTATAAAGTGGAGACCTCCAAAGAAACTGAAACTCAGAGGAGAACTCAAACTGAAACTGATTTAGACAGAGGTTTCTCCTGGCTCCCTCCCTACCCCTGTTTAGTAGGTAAAAAAAAATTCCTTTAAAAATGTGAAGGTTGCTAGGACTGTGGAACGCATGTACCCAAATTTTCAAGCAGTATGAAGCTATTGTCAGAGAACAAGTACAGTTTGTGTCTTACAGTTAAATGTACCAGACAGACTGACCAGCTCAGCAAATCACACGGTTGGGACGCTGAATGTTTGTTTTAAGAAAAGACATCCGGTTTCCATAGCACTATGATTTTATAGCATAGATCAGATTATACTGTTTATTTAGCTAACACCATTTCCCCCACAACCTACTGAAAAGATTGAATCAATAAATCTTGAACTCTTAAAAAAATGTTTAAAATAAGCATGTCACAGCATAGAGTGAGTCTGTATGTGAGAAGGAAGGTAGAAGCTATGCCAATGAAATTTTACTTAATAAGATTTGTATACATTAGAAAAAAAGCTAAATTTAAAGTAGTTTTTGCAATCCTTTTTTTCTATTTATAATGTCTAGGATGTAGTATGAAACCATGTAGTGTGGATTTTGAGAGGATGTGCATGAAAATAGTTTTTATAAAATTTTGGAAGCAGAAATGTGATTTCTTTTTAAAAATACTATAAATGGGTCCATTCATATAAGTTCTGCTTATTTATCCTTTGTCAAAATATTGACTTTCTAAGTGTTCAAATCAAGAAAATGTTTAACCTCTTAATTCATAAATAGTTTAAATTCTACTTTTCACAAATAGGTTTTCAGACAATTTTACTTTTAGTATCCCAGCTTCCAGCTTTTAACTCTATTTAGTCTTTTATGATCTCTGAACTATCTCTTGACTTAAATAGTATGATTAACAATGGCTTGAACATATTGATAGCTATACATTTATTTTGTTTCTTTTTTACTGCTTGCCCCAATTTATTTTCTTTGACTAGTGATCTATGACATTTGCACTGAGAGAATTTGGATACAGTTGTGTGAAGACAGTAGTTATTGACACTGAGTAAGATATTAATTCAAATACAGACTTCTTGATCTTGAATCTTTGAGCTTGACTTTATCTTTGAAAACTTGCTTTTGGGCTTACTCGGGACACTGTTTCCTTCTGTAACACCCAGTCAGTCAGTCCTTGAGATCTGTTTCCATTTCAGATGAGTTCATTGTGGACTTTATTATTCTACAAAATAAAAGTTATCTTGGGCATATATGCAAAATGATAAATATAAGTTCATTCATTGAGGCATTGTTTGTAATAGCAAAATATTAGAAGCAGCCTAAATGTCTATCCATAGGGAGGGAACTAGTTAAATAAATGTTGGCATTCCTTACAGTGGCATACTATTCAACCACCAGTGAGGTAAAGTATACCTTTGTGGACTGATGTGAGACAAGGTCCTAGAGATATTGTTAAAAGGGGAAAATGTAAGATGGATAACAGGATGTCAAAGAAATATCTGAAGGGATGTCCAAACTAAAAAAATGACTGCTATTGCCTTTTGGAAGGACAGCGGGTGAATTAGATAGCTGGAAGCTAGAAACCCTTTTTCTTTTTTTCTTTCCAATTTTGTACCCAGTATAACCTTCGTTTTAAAATTACTTTTAAAAATTAACCTGATTAGAAAAGTGCTGATAGGTCAGTCTGAAAACGTAAACTATACTATATTTAACACTCATGCATAAAATGCATTTTTACTGATTGAAATGAAAAGTTGGATATTACAGCAGAAAACTTGGGCAAGGTTGTTTGGCTCTGGTTATGAGGAAGTGATTCTTCCTTTAATATTTTGCTTTTTACTGTAGACTTATCCTGGGAAATTATTTGTAACTCGGGTTTAATGGAAACTCTTTTGAAAGCCAAGTATTCTTCAAAGCTATGACACTTGAACTTATCTCTTTTGAAATTCTGATTTTTTTTTTGTAATAAAGCACAATCTTCAGTCATTCTTCAGCCTTATCAAAATTAACAAGAGTTTGTCCTCCTAAACTTAGAGCCATCTGTAGTTTTAATTGAAGTTTTGTGAAAGAAGTTGGTTAGTTGGTTGGATTTTTCTCTTTTCTATTCTAAAAATTGTTTTAAGAAACTGAAATTATCTTTAAAATATTAAAAAAGTATTATTTACTGACTAAACTGTACCTACTACAGTTCAGAATTACCTGCTGTTCTGAATTATTTTGTAAATTTTCAGGCATTCTTAAATTAGTTATTATTTTTTTAAATGCAAATTTGCTTTATGAAGTAAGTGGCATGCAGTTCGAATATAGGAAATAACTCCTGCAAAGAAATGCTTGATATTCAGAATTTGGAACAATTGGTTGGCTAGAGAAACATTAATGAGCATCACAGACTGACTTGCTTTCACAGGAATGAATTTAAAACTATTGCTGGTTTTTTTTTCTTTTTTGTAAATGGAAAAAGAACTTCCAATTGTCCATATTTGTAGCAACCATATGTCCCAGACTTTGCAGGATAGTTCCTAGTTTCATATTCTCCATCTCCTCAGAATAGGCATATTGATTTCTAGCTTGGAAAGTGTGTTCATTCTTCTAATAGAAAGATAGTTCTTTGGGATCATTTCACTTTAATTAGAAGTTAAGAAACTCGTTTCAGATCACTTGTTTCAAAGGAGGAAGATAATAAGATGTGTTGCAAGACATTTTGAAAATACGTCTTTATATACCAGAGTGACTTGAGACATGGAAATTTTCATTATGTGGGATTCTTGTTCTATGCTTTTGTTCACAGAATGCAATCAATGAACAAGGAGTATGGGGCAACAATATCTGGGATGAAATGTTTTCTTTCTGTCCTGCAGTGCCCAGGCACTGCCTCTGCAATGAAGACAATATTGAGGGAAAATGTATAAGTTAAGAGTTTTTAAGAAATAAGGAGCACAATTAACACATGAAATGACATTCAATATCATTGGCCATCAAGGAAATGCAAACAAAGCCACAATGAGATACCTCTTCACATCTACTAGGAGGGCTATTATAAAAAATATAGGTGGGAATTAATGTTGGCAAAGATATGGAGAAATCGAAACAGACTTACAGTGCTGGCGGGGATATAAAATGGCACAGCCACTTTAGAGAGTCTGGCATTTCCTCGAAAGGTTAAACAGCAATTCCACTCCTAAGTATATACTCAAGAGAAATGAAAATATATGTTAACACAAATACTTGTACTCCAATGTTCATAGCAGCATCCATCTATCTACTTGTATAAAAACCCGGGGTGATGTTCATCATGACCAGAACCATCGTGACCTAGCAGAAGGAAGTCAGTCCTGCAGGGGTTGTCTTGGCAACGGCTGCACCCTCCCCCGAGCTGTTTCCCAGAGCTGTTTCCCATAAGGGCGGGGTTTGAGGCAGGAACCCGCCCTGGAAGCGTGGAGGCATATCTTTATATAAAGTGTGCCACGCCAGCACGGCCAAGGGTGAACCTGAGTGGGGGCGGCTGAAAGACTTAGAAAAGACAGACAAGAGAATGAAAGCCGGGTCTTGGTGGGACGCTGCTTCTCTGAGAGACATCGACCACACCCACAGCCGTGTCTTTATTTTATAGCAGATGCTACGAGGCAAAGTAAGGGCATGACCAAGATGTTTACAACCTTCTCCTGGGTTTCAATCCTACTCAACTACATGCACCTGGACTATATCAAGCCTACATCTCTCAGGCACATGGAGCCACATGTTCGGACCATAGGTTAAAGCTTACAACTACAGCTGTTGGCTATAATTGTGCTGGGAGGGCCCTGACCTCCAAGCTGGGACTTGCACGTAGCAATGAGAGGACTGTGCCCTCTCATCAGTCCAAGGCTTGAACCTGTCCAAAACACTGTAGCGGCTCCCCACAATAAAGTCTTAATTCTGTTTCTTTGTTACTAATGTTGTGGTTCCACCCCATAACAAAGAAATAATTTCCGGAGGATGAGGCCCAGGAATCAGGATTTTAAAAGGATTCCCAGGTGATTCTAATGTGCAGCCAAGGTTGAGAACCACTGCTACAGATAATATTAAACTTATATCTAAACATGCAATTCTTTGTCCAAGAAATGAGCATGTTCAAAAATTAAATGAAGAAAATTTGGATATACTCGATGGAGATTTTCACACATATTTGAGTGATGATTCCATTGATTCCACAGATGATGCTGAAAAGGAAAATTTTCCCATCGAATTTCTTAATAGTATTACTCCTTCGGGAATGCCGAGTCATAAATTAAAATTGAAAGTGGGTGCAATCATCATGCTATTGAGAAATCTCAATAGTAAATGGGGTCTTTGTAATGGTACCAGATTTATTATCAAAAGATTATGACCTAACATTATCGAAGCTGAAGTATTAACAGGATCTGCAGAGGGAGAGGCTGTTCTGATTTCAAGAATTAATTTGTCCCCATCTGACACTGGCCTCCCATTTAAATTGATTCGACGACGGTTTCCCATGATGCCAGCATTTGTGATGACTATTGATAAATCACAAGGACAAATTCTAGACAAAGTAGGCATATTCCTACCTCAACTGTTTTTGCACATGGTCAGTTATATGTTCCTTTCTCTCGAGTTTGAAAAGCATGTGATGTTACAGTTAAAGTTCTAAGTACTTCATTACAAGGGAAATTAGTCAAGCACTCTGAAAGTGTTTTCACTCTTAATGTGGTGTACAGGGAGATATTAGAATAAGTTTAATCACTTTATCAGTCATTGTTTGCATCACTGTTGTTTTTATATCATGTTTTTGTTGTTTTCATATCATAATAAATTTATATATTACTTTCATATACATTTTAACTAATTTTCTTTCATCTCTCACACTTCTATTATAGAGAAAGGGCAAATAGAAATATTAAAATATCTCCACTAATTAATTCCCTTTAAAAAAATATATTCTATTGATTTTTTTACAGAGAGGAAGGGAGAGGGGTAGAGAGTTAGAAACATCGATCAGCTGCCTCCTGCACACTCCCCACTGGGGATGTGCCTGCAACCAAGGTACATGCCCTTGACCGGAATCGAGCCTGGGACCCTTGAGTCTGCAGGCTGATGCTCTATCCACTGAGCCAAACCGGTTAGGGCAATTAATTCCCTTTTAATGTGCACAAATTTCATGCACTGGACTACTAGTATATATATAAAAGGCTAAGCGACCGTTCGACCGGCTGGTAGCTGTGATGCACAATGACCACCAGAGGGCAGACATTCAATACAGGAGCTGCCAAGCATTTGGGATTCTCAAAATAAATCCACTTTCCATTGCCAGTCACAATTAGACGCAAAAAAGACTTTCTTTTGTGCCGTTGAAGCAACATTTTACTGAGACTTTTCAGTTTTCCATTTGTCTTTTGTTCAGTTGATGTGGCACCCATTTTCCTTCCTTTAAAATCTTTCCCATTGCTTGTAAACAATCGGAAATTGTTTGCTGAGCAACGTTTAATCTTTCTGCAAGTGGTTTTTGAGTTTGACACACATCTTCATCCAATAATGCTTGTAACTGTTGGTCTTCCACCTTTTTACAGTTGACCTACACGTTCTTTGTCCTTCACATTGAAGTCATCACTTTAAAAGCGTTTAAACCAGCGTTCACAAGTATCTTGAGATGGAGCATGTTCACCATAAGCTTCCCGAAGTGTACAATAACTTTCAGCAGCACTTTTCTTCAAAATAAAGTAATGAATTAAAACTTCCCGCAAATGCTCTTTTTTTTGGCATGAAATTCGACATTTTTAAGTGTAAAAATATCTATGATGTTACCACCTTCAGAAAACTTGACATATGAAGTTTTGAAGCTTGTTGTCAATACAACAAAATAGCATACATATCAAATCGCATATATATCAACATATGTGTAACTCCATCTATTGAAAAAAATCTGTATTATTAACCAGTAACCTGGTAAAAAAAAAAAAAAAATGGCATAGAGCAGCCTTAAAGGTATAATTAAAAGTTAACTTTTCCATTTCAAAAATTATTGTCATCTCTTGTTCTGGAATATGGCCCTAAGCTCAGCTAGTATGTTAGGCTTCAATGTCCAGCCATGCCTTTTATTATATGTACCTGTTTGAAATTTCCATAGACTGGTCCAGAGGAAAGGGAGCAGGGAGTTCATTATAGAATCCTTCATTTCAAATGTAACAGCTAACACTTACTGAATGCTTACTATATGCTGGGTTTTATGCAGAGCATTTTATTTTAAATAAATTTTTATTGATTTCAGAAAGGAAGGGAGAAATAGAAACATCCATGATGAGAGAATCATTGATTGGCTGCCTCCTGCATGCCCCCTACTGGAGATCGAGCCCACAATTCCTGCATGTGCCCTGACCAGGAATTGAACCGTGACCTCCTGGTTCATAGATCAATGCTCAACCACTGAGCCACACTGGCTGGGTATATACAGAGTACTTTACATATATTATCTCAATTAATTCTAACAAAACCCTATTAGGTAGATATGATTATTCCTGTTCTTCTAGAAGCATCTCTCTTATTCTTGTTCTGTGGGTCTTCTACTACTGTTATTCTGAGAGTTCTCTTCTCCATCATTTTCTTTGCTTCTCTCTTGCTTTGAATCCCCTATACCTGCCCTTACTATGGTGAACTCCCTCATTTTGGTGAAGTATATCCTCCATTGCATTCCTAAGAATACCAGTGTCTGAATATGTCATTATTGTACCTTTATCATTGAAAAAGATAGTTTGTCCGGGTATAGAATTCTATGTAGGAAATATTTTTCTCTCATAATTTTAGAGATATTATGTCTCTTGTCTTTCAGTTTTGGTATCATCTGTTTTGTGACTCCCAAAACATTGAGTAGAATTGCTTTATCTGTGTTGCTCTGAAATGTCAAAATGATGTGTCTCACTGTGGTTTTTTTTTTTTTTCATGCAATTTGCCTAATACTCAATGGAGCCTTTCACCCTCAAAATTCATTTCCTTGAGTTCAAGGAAAGTTTCTAAAAATGCTTACTTGATAATTTCTTTACTTTCCTTTTTTTTCTTATTCTGGAATGCCTATTATTTAGGTGCTACCTTTTAAAATGTATCATGTAGTTTTCTTATTTGGGAATCTCTCCTTTTAGAAATTTTAGAAATACTGTGTTTAGCTCTACTTTCTGAGAAATATTTTAATTTTGCCTTCCAACTCTATCTTAAACTTTTAATTTAAGTTATATTTTAATTTCTAAAAGTCATTCTTATTTTCTACTTCCTTTTTATAGCCTCCTACTCTGGTTGGCAGATCATATTTTTCTTCTCTTATCTTTGAGAATATTAATATAGTTTTTCTGAAGTATTTCTCCTGAAGCCTGATTTAATTCTTATTCATCTTACTCCCTTCTCTTTGTTTGCCTTTTGGATTAGGTCTCTGTTTTTCAACTTACAGACTTTCCTTAAGTATTTATCCTTAACTGTTCAGAATGTGTAAGATTTCAGTGTTTGTTTCCGTTCTGACATGATATACTAAGAAAAGCCCAAATACCACTTATATAGTATTCTAAGTGGTATACTCCAAAATGTATAACATAAATTCAACCATGAAGAAACATTAGACAAACCCAAATTGAGGGATATTCTGTAATTAGCCAGTACTCTTTAAAAATGTCAAGATTGTGAAAGACAAATGCCGGGAGCCGGTCCATCCTTGCTGCTTGACACAGTCGCTGCAGAGAAGAAATGTCTGCACAGCATATGTTTCAAGGGACCTGGCGTATATGGCATACTGTTCTTAATATGTTTGCTCCCTTTAGCACTATGTGTTTTAACCAAGGTCACCTCTCCGAGAAAGGTTGTTTTCCCAGGTAGGGATTTTTCCCTGAAGTTAGGGAGGGGATAAAGCTCCTTAACTAAGTGCCAGGCGGGTAGTTAATCACTTTAACTACAAACAATCATGCTTGAGCTACATAATCTTTACTCCCTGGAATGGAGATAAGAAACGCCCTAACCTTTGTAATAGAAATTGACAGGATTAAAATCGGCTGGTATAAATACGGATGTAACAAGACAATAAACATCAGCTCCTCATCAGCTCCTCATCAGCTCCTCATCAGATCCTAACCAGAACCTAGCCAGAGAACATGGCAAAAGATCCTGGACAGAACCTGGCTACAGAACTTCACTGGAGAACCTAGACAGAACATGGCAGGAGAACCTGGATAGAACCTGGCTAGAGAACCTTGCTACAGAACCTGGCGACTGAACCTGGCTTGAGATCCTGGAGGAAGAACCTCGCCATGCTGATCAACTGAATGCTGACCCCGTGCCATTCCTTCTTCGCCGACTCCGTCCACACCTTTGGGGACCCCTGGACCCGCTGGGGTTGGACCCCAGCAGACAAAGACTGAAGTACTTTTCAGATTAAAAGAAACTAAGGAGATGTGACAATTAAATGCAATGTGTAATCCTGAATTGGACCCTGGATCAAAATTAGTGGGGCATTTAGCAAAATTAGAGTGAGGTCTGTAGGCTAACTAATAGTATTCCTGGTTTTGATCATTGTGCTATAGTTATACAGTGGGGCCTTGACTTATGAATGTCCCGACTAACGAGTTTTTCGAGATATGAGCCATCTCTCGGCCGATTTTTTGCTTTTAGTTGCGAGCTAAAATTCGGGTTACGAGCCAGCTTCAGATACCCCACTGCTAGTTGGCGCAGCGAATGTCACAGTGAACGCCACAACATCAGCCCAGCATCACCTGTCTCACCCGTTGACTTTTTGATTTGACATACAAGTAATTTGAGTTACGAGCTCCATCACGGAACGAATTAAACTCGTAAGTCAAGGCCCCACTGTATAAGATGTTAACATTTGAGGAAGATGACTGCTTTTTCTTCAAGTATTTTTCTGTCCTATTTCCTCTTTCTCTTGACTGCTTGAAATTTTTTTGTAAATGCTTTCTATTTTTCATACTAGAGGCCCGGTGCACAAAAATTTGTGCACTTGGGGGGAGAGAGGGGGTCCCTCAGCCCATCTTGTGCCCTCTCGCAGTCTGGGACCCCTCGGGAGATAACGACCTGCTGGCTTAGGCCTGCTCCCGGGTGGCAGAGGGCAGGCCCAATCCCTAGGTGCAACCCCTGATCGGACTCAGAGCAGGGCTGATTGGGGAGTTGGGGCACTGCCCCCTGTCATGCACAGAGCAGGGCGGATCGGGAGGTTGCGATGCCACCCCTAGTCACGCTCAGGGTACAGCCGATTGGGGGTTGGGGCGCCGCCCCCGTCACACTCAAGGCAAGGTCGATAGGGAGGTTGTGGCGCCACCCCCTGTCACACACAGAGCAGGTCCCATCAGGGGGTTGGGGCGCTGCCCCCTGTCATGCACAGAGCAGGACCCATCAGGGGTGTTGGGGTCCGTACCCTGTCGCACACAGAGCAGGGCCGATCAGGGGGTTGAGGAGCTCCCCCGTCATGCACAGAGCAGGGCCGATCAGGGGGTTGAGGCGCTCCCCCCGTCACGCACAGAGTAGGGCCGATAGGGGAGTTGGGGCACCACCCCCTGTCACACACAGAGCAGGGTGGATCAGGGGGTTGGGGCGCCACCACTCTCACACTCAGGGCAGGGCCAATGGGGAGGTTATGGCTCTACCCCATCACACACAGAGCAGGGCCGGTGGCAGGGGCGGGGGGCCCGCCGCACCCTGTCACACACAGAGCAGGGCTGATCAGGGGGTTGGGGCACTCCCCTCTGTCACACTCAGGGCAGAGCTGATGGGGAGGTTGTGGCTCCACCCCGTCACACACAGAGCCGCAGGGCGATCAGGGGGTTGGGGAGCTCCCCCCTATCAGGCACAGAGCAGGGCTGATCAGGGGGTTGGGGCACCTTCCCCTGTCACAAACAGAGCAGGGTGGATAGGGAGGTTGTGGCCCCGGCCCCTGTCACACACAGAGCCGCAGGGCGATCAGGGGGTTTGGGCGCAGCCCCCTGTCACGCTGATCCCGGTGCCTGGAGGCCTCTGGCTCCGCTGATCCCGGTGCTGGGAGGCATATTACCCTTTTACTATATAGGATAGAGGCCTGGTGCACTGGTGGGGGCCGGCTGGTTTGCCCTGAAGGGTGTCCTGGTTCAGGGTGCGGGTCCCCACTGGGGTGCCTGGCCAGTCTGGGTGAGGGGCTGAGGGCCGTTTTCAGGCTGGCGGGTGACTGAAGCTCCCAACCTGTCCTTTTTTTCTTTTTCTTTTTATTCTGGGCCAGCTTTAGCTCTGAGGCTCAGCTCCAGCCGGCTGCTGAAAGCAGGTTTCTGGCCTTTGTTTACCTTCTGTATTTGAAACAATGTTTCGGTCCTGCTGGCTGAAGCCCAGGGTTTTGTTTAGCTTCTATATTTGTTACAATGTTTCTTAGAGAGCAGCTGAGAGGCTGGTAAGGCAGGCGGGGAACCTTGGCTTCCTCCGTCACTGAAGCAAGCAAGCCTCCCTGTTCGCATCAGCTGCCTGGCTGCCGGCCGCGATCTTGGTTGGCAGTTAATTTGCATATCTCCCTGATTATCCAATGGGAAGGGTAGCAGATGTACGGCTAATTACCATGTTTCTCTTTTATTAGATAGGATTAGATAAACTCTATGGATATGTCTTCAAGTTAACATAAATTTTCTCCTGCCATTTTAATCATATGTTAAGCCCACCCACCGATCTTTAATTCAGATACATCTTTTATTTCTAAAATATACATTTGATTCATTTTTAGAATTTCCATTTCACTGCTGAGATTCCCCATCCATTCATTTTTAATTATGATGATATTTTCCTCTTAAGTCCTTAAACATTTGTATAATAGCTGTTTTAATTTTCCTGTCTGCTAATTCCTAGATCTGGCTCATCTTGTGGTTGGTTTCTATTATATTTTCTTTGATACTGGATTGTATTTCTTTATATATTTAGTAATTTTTATTGTATCCTGGACAGTGTGTGGTACAGGATGGAAACCATGAACTTTGTTATCTTTCCCTGAAGGGTATTGATTTTTGTTCTAGCAAGTTGTTAACAGAAGTCCAAATGCTATCTCTCATCAGGTGAACATCAACTGAAAGCTGTGCTCAATCCTCTCAGCCTTCCAGCTGTTGCCTTTCACACATGCAGTTCAAGAATCAGCTAGGAATTTGGGTAGAGTTTATATATAGGTCTGGAGGGACTCTTGTGGCTTCTTTCTTTTAGGGATTGTCCCCCTCACTTTCCAGCTATGCCATTAACCTCAAACTAGGTCTTCAAACAAGTAAGATTTTGGATTTCTGCTGAAGTTCTAATCACCTCACCATATGAACTATGGAGTACTGCCAGGTGGAAAGCCATTTAAATACGAATCCAACCCACTATAGTTCGTTCTTTCTTTCAAGATTGACTCCCCTCCAGTTTCTGCCTGCTTTTGTCAGTCTATGGTGCTTTCAAATAGTTATTTTCAGACTACATATAATTATTATCTGCAAAAGGATCAATCTAATATACTCTAGACTGCCATTACCAGAAATTATACCATATTACTTTTTATTTTCTATTCATATTATATAGGATTGAAAAAAATACCTTTTACATTTCTTTTTTTTTTTTTTTTTTTTTTTTTTTTTTAAATATATATTTTATTGATTTTTTTACAGAGAGGAAGGGAGAGGGAAAGAGAGTTAGAAACATCGATGAGAGAGAAGCATCGATCAGCTGCCTCCTGCACACCTGCTACCGGGGATGTGCCTGCAACCAAGGTACATGCTCTTGACCGGAATCGAACCTGGGACCCTTCAGTCCGCAGGCCGACGCTCTCTCCACTGAGCCAAACCAGTCAGGGCTACATTTCTTTTTGGTGAATCATGGCAGTAGCTCATCAAAATTTTATAAAAACATTAAGCATATTACTAATCTTATTTTTTCTTTTTCTCTTGTAGACAAGAGATGATTTTCTAGGTCAAGTGGATGTTCCTCTTTACCCATTACCGGTTAGTATAAATGTTCATGATTTTACCTTTTATGTTTATTGTTTTTACTTTAATAAATACATAAACATACACAATGTAATTAATATAAATATTTGATTTCTAAAATATATACTGATATCATTCCTTGAGTATATTATTTTCTGAAAACACATCTCAATTTTCTGTTTTAATTTTATTTTACATGAACTCCAGTAAGAAACAGAGCCATTGAAGTTTGTTGACATGAAAACATTCTTTGAGAAAGATCAATTTGAAAATATTCTGTTAAATAACTAGAATGGGGAGATAGGTTATAACAATATAGACATGAAATCTGGACCAAGCATATAACAATGGAGGAAAACAGATTCAGGAAACATTTTATAATAAAACTGTATTGGACCAAATTTCTGACAGGGGGGTTAAAAATGAATAAAAAGTACAGATAATACAGGTTGAACTTGGGTAATAAGGGTGGTATCTCAAATAGAAAAGTTATGAAGAAAAGCCCTTTTTTTGAAATATGATATAGTTATTTTTTTTACCATACTGAATTTCAGTAGAAAACAGGAAAAAGGAAAACTTAAAAGTGGGCAGCTGACGGAGATGTGAAAATAAATTGTGTAGGGAAAAGGGACTAGAAGAATTGAGAGAAATCAATGACGAGGTAACAGCTCAATCTCTGGGAACGATTGGCTGGCTGTCCAGATAAGAGAGATGAAAGCACTGAAGGCAAACATTGACCCTTAGATGGCCTGGTCTGTCCGAGGAGAAGGAGAAACAGACAAGGAGAGACAGTGAAAGAACCAAGTAAAATAATGTCATGAGAATTCAAGAGTTCCACGACTGAATGGGTAGTTAACAATGCAAAATGCCACAGGGAATAAAGGATAATAAAAAAGGCTGCTGAACTTGATAAGAAAGAGAAGTAATACTTCTTTACCATATCAGTCTTTTGAGATATTTTTGGCTCTCTACCACCTTCAGAGATTACAAGCTTTTAATAATACATTGAATTCAGTCTTATTTTCCACGCTGTTTACTTTTTCATTCTCCTAGGATTGTCTCTCTGCTCTAACCATGCCAACTTTCTGACGTGGCATATTCCACTAACCGCTCTACTGTTTTTTCACTTCCTACCCTATTTTTGGCTCCACAACACACCTGTTCAGCTAGTTTTAGACTGAGTTGTGATGCCGGTTGCAATTCCTATGATGCAGAAAAGTGAAAGCACTATTGATTGTAACCATTTCATCTAAAGCTACTTTTTTCCCTCAGTTCTAACTTCAGTTATGTCTTAAATCATAGTTCATGAATAGTCTTGAAAAGTACATATTTTGGTGTTCTAGATACATCTTGAAAACCCACTGTTTTATTCTAGACAGAAAATCCAAGAATGGAGAGACCATATACATTTAAGGATTTTGTTCTTCACCCAAGAAGGTCAGTAACTATAAAATAATAACATTAAGTTTTTAAAGAATTTCTTTAAACCACTTTGAAAATTCAAAGTTTAAACCTTTGTAAATAAGCTACTTATAAATATTTTATTATTTTTCAAAAGTTTTATTGTTATATCTGATTACAGCGTAATATATGCATACTACAGAAATTAGATATATTATGTAATATGTTTTATATAATATATACATAATACAGAAAAGTGATCACACCCCTTTGGGAAAGATTTGTCCCCCTAACACTTATCAGACTAAAAGGCTAAAATTTGTCATTTTATATCGCTTTTATATCGTCAAGTGTACGTAATTTTGTCACACTATGCTTTAAAAAATCACAAACATAAGTTTATCTAAAACTAATATCCAACTTGACAGGCACAAAACCAATTTCAGAAAAACCTAACTACATGTTGCGCACTTTAATAAAAAAGGGTATTTCATAAAACTCAAATATTTAGAGAAAATAACATGAGTAAAGCCTGGAATCTAAAACCCGTAATCTCATTTTCCTAAACTAAATTACTTGATTTTTATCAAGATGCTGATGTTTTAAGCTCCTTTTGACCTTCTGTGCCACATAGTCAAGTCCCGTCAGGACACGTGTGAGGACTGACCTGTCAGGAAGGTCAGAGTAACGCAGAGAAAGGACATCTGTGAAAACAGTGTGTGCCTTGTTTTTAAAACTAGAAAATACATTTGAAAAGCATACGATGGGAACGTAGCAAATTTTTTTTCACTTAAAAATTATTTCTAAAAATTACTCTGCAATATAAATAGTAAAGAAAAAGGGACAGTGCTCTCTGGCTATTAACATTTACTTTCTCTAAGAGAAGTCACATATTTAAATTCTATAAGAGTCTTGGAATACAAATCTCTTTCTTCCTTTAATTTTAGACTGATTGTGACATCTGCACACCAAGAATAACTAAATAAATATCCCTTCTCTTATTTGATTGCCCTACTAGCCTGCTTTTCAATTTGTCAAATCCTTACCTTTGAAAACTATAACAATTTACATCTTCTGTCTGCACTGGATATTACTGCAAGTGCAGAAAGAACTTTATTCAGATAGAAAACGAACTATATTCCCAGATTTTTTAAGCCCCATTAAGTCCAAACCCACAGACTTACTATCTAGATGGAAAGATAGGAAACCTATCAGAGAAACTCTTCTGTAAAACATTGTCAGGGCAAGATTTCTGTATCTGTCTTTTATAGCAATAAGTCAGTGTTCACAGCCCCTTAAATATGGTGACAGGCCACCGTTAGTGGCCTTGGAAATAAGCATCAGGGACTTTATTTACCACTCAGGAAAGGTCCACTTACCAAGTCCATGCGAACTACACACAGAGGAACAACTAAAAAGATTAAGGGGTCACCGGGGAGGCATATTTCTTGAAGACAGGATAAAAGAATTAGGACTCTTGTCTAGAGAGACAAAAGCTAATTAGTAACATAACTGATATCTATAAAAATCACCGCAAAAAAATCTATATAGAAAGGTGGGACAAGCAAAGATTTCTTAAGTAAACAGGATGTTAAAATTGATGGGGGCAATAAGTCTTAAGTTAGAAGTTTAAGGAAAACAGGTTTAAAAAATTTAAATATTAATACAGCGGGTAGCAACCTTTAGCTTAGACAACTCATTATTCAAAGGGGTGATAACATTATGAAAACAGATCAGGTAAATTAGTGTATGGCAGATTCACATAGCTGTCAAAGAAAGACGTAGTGTAGGATTCAGACGGTCATCAGGCTTTGCTCTTCCCTCTCCCATCATCTTATACAATGTGGTAGATTAGAATCTCGAAAGCACGTCTCCGGGGATGCCTTTCCCCATCTCCAGAATGCTGTGGCTTCACAGAGTAGGCAAAATAAAACCTCAAGTTCGCTTGTTTCACCTGGACCTCATCATCTAGGCCATCACCACCTCCTTTATGTCCCCGGTAATCCAGCCAAACCCAACCACAGCCATTCCCTTAATTGCACCCTGGGTTTCCCATCTATTTCCTTGTTTTTGCTTTTATTCACTCAGATGCCTTCCCCTTCACTGCCACAGATCAAAACCTTCATCAATCTGTGAGGCCCAACTCAAATCCCAACTTGTCTTTCAAACTCTCTCTGATCTTTAACTTAAACTTCCTGAGTATCTTATTTATCTCATGACAATTATTTATGCGTGTATGTTCCTTTTGTTCCACTGTGTATTCCTTTTCCTAGATACCTTCTGCACTGGAACTTGTCTTTGAGTCTCCTCTAGTAGCTAGTGGGTGTTCAATAAACTCTTAGTAAATGAATGCTTTTCTCCTAGTGTTAAAGTTTTGTGAATAATTATTTTCTTTTTTACAGTCATAAATCAAGAGTTAAAGGTTATCTGAGATTAAAAATGACTTATTTACCTAAAACCAGTGGCTCAGAAGAAGATAACGAAGAACAGGCTGAGGAATTAGAGGTGAGATTTTGTAAATATTTGGTTAAACTAAAAATTAAATACCTAATTCCTTATTTTAGTATTCTGTGAAGAAAAAATAACTTTATACAGTGTGTGATATAAATTATTTACCTGGATATTTATTTATTTTACCCCACCATGTATTAAACATTTCTTTCTTCTAAGGATATTTCTATAGAATGAATGGCCATTATCAATGGAATTCTAAAAGGTTAGAGAATAGAGAACACAATGTTTATAAATGAAAGCATTTGTCATAATTAAGTCATTAACTGTTTCTAGTTTTTTGGTTTTCTAAACCATGTCATGTTCCACTTCATTAAAAAAAAACTTTGTAAGTTAAATACATGGAAATTTGAGGAAACTCAACTAATTAGGAACTTTTAAATGAAATGTAATTTATTTTTCTATTATGGTTGGGGAGGGGACTCATAGGAAAGGAGAGGAATGAAAAAGAGAGGAGAGAATTCAAGTGATCTACTAGGCCACATTTATTTGGGGCAAATAGAATTTAACAATTTTCATGGATGACAGAATAAGAGGAAGTCCAAGTCAAGTATTTGGGCAGAACTACATACACCTGAGGTGCGTGAAGAAGAAGCCGGCCCAGCCAATGTGGCTCAGTGGTTGAGTGTCCACCCATGAACCAGGAGGTCACCATTCGATTCTCAGTCAGGGCACATGCCTGGGTTACAGGCTCGATTCCCATTTGGGGGCATGCAGAAGGCAGCTGATCAATGATTCTCTCTCATCATTGATTTTTCTATCTCTCTCTCTCCCTCTCCCTTCCTCTCTTTGAAGTCAATAAAAGCATATTTTTTTTAAAAAGAAGAAGAGGCCGAGAGTGTGTATTGGGAATAGAATTGGTCTGGTAATTGGAGAGTGGAATCCTAGTTGCAAGGTCTGCTATGAGCCAGCCCAGTGATTCTATGAGTTCCTGAACTTCTCTGAACCTCAGGCTCTTTTTTTGCAGAGTGACAGGGTGGGGTCAGATGAGCTCTAGGGGTTCTTCCAGCAGAAAAAATTATTATTTGAAAAAAGGACAAAGAAACCTGCCCACTGAGGTTCCCATTGCAGGAACATTATCATCAAAAGATAGCACGTAGTGTATTGGCACCAACTTGCTTGGAAGGGTTTGTGTGTGAGTGTGTATGTATAGGTTTTGTGTGTGTGTGTGTGTGTGTGTGTGTGTGTGTGAGAGAGAGTGTGTGAGACATACCTCCCTTAACAGCCATGCCTCTTTGCCTGAGGGTGTGGTTAGATCTTCAGAAGAACTATAAAGCTGAGGAACCTCCCCAAAGACTGGGATCTACGTCACAAACCCATATACTTTGAGAAGGGAAAGAAAGCTCGAGAATAAGCAGTGCTTTTGCTACAGAACTTTCAGGGAATTGTTTATATACACAAATGGGGAACCTGAAATAATGCAAAGAACTTTTTGTCTTTGAGTCATCCTATATAATAAAACCCTAATATGCAAATAGACCGAACGACAGAACGACCGGTTGCTATGACGTTCATTGACCACCAGGGGGAAGACTCTCAATGCAGGAGCTTCCCCCTGGTGGTCAGTGCGCTACCACAGGGGGAGCATCACTCAGCCAGAAGCCAGGCTCGCGGCTGACAAGTGCAGTAGTGGTGGCGGGAGTCTCTCCCACCTCCGCTACAGGAGGGCAGTAAGGAGCGAGGGGTCCGGGACTGTGAGAGCCCCGGACTGTGAGAGGGATGTCTGACTGCCTGCTTAGGCCGATCCCTGGGGCCTAAGCTGGCAGGCGGACATCCCCCGAGGGTTCCCGGACTGCAAAAGGGCACAGGCCAGGCTGAGGGATTCCCCCCAGTGCACGATTTTTGTGCATCGGGCCTCTAGTAGGATATAATTAGCCCTTTGTTTGACTGTCAAAGAACTTGGTGTCCTTTCTTATGTCTATAATCACTTATTTGATTACCTTTTTATCTTTTTAGTTTTCCTCTGATTTATCAAATAATAATCACTTAAAAGTTTTAAGATATTTATTACATCAAAGTTTCTGACATTTTGTTGCACAGGGTATTTTGCATAATGAAATTCTGTTTGAAATGAAGGCTGTCTGCTGTAAAGAAAGAAAATTCTTTAGTAACTTTTAAAAAAATTAACAGCATTTTATTATTTAGTAACCTGCTCCAAGTTCTGCCCACATGCACATATCACAGGTACCTTATTCACAGTTGAGTTTCTGTGGGCAGAGCTGCTTCGCTTCATTTGTGGTCTCCTGTCTCAATGTTTGAATTCCCTCAGAATGCACCTTATAATTTCAGTAGATGTAAGCGTGTAGGAGTTTATTTATGAAAGGCCCCAGGAATTCAAACACATGAATCTGTGCTTATTTATGTTCTGTGTAGCTAATGACCAGAGAAGTCTTGCCTTTGACATCTAGTTTGTGACTGAATATACACAATTCTACTATTTAAAGAAAACAATGGTCAATTTCATAAGAGGCTACCCTAAGGCAGTTAGTCTTCCTTAGTAAGATGAAGTCTGGCTATAAAGATATTATGTAGCATTTTATTTTTGTACCCCTTGCAACTGTTGATTTGGGTGTACGTATTTCACAAGATTAACATACAGTATTGGTTGTAGCTCTGAATGCTTTGTTTCTGGCCTTTGACTCCATTCAATTGTGGGCAGTTGCATCTCTAGCTTTGAGGTTAGTAATTAAATAACATTCATTGATACTTAGAAAATTATTCTGTGAGGAACCTTAGCTGATACATGTTTAATAGGAAGGCATTATGTAAAAAAATTAGAGTTCAATCTTTCTACACAATGTTAAAATGTAAAACTGTACTTTTTCAAACTTGAAACAGGCTTTTTACAAAGGGTTCTTAAGTTAGTTTTTCCTTCTCCTTGGATTTGTTTAGATAGCATAAATTCAATAAGCAGACCTTTAAGAGAGAAATCCTTAAGATTTTAACTATTTTCTAATACCATATTCCTAGCTCTATTTTTACAGTTCTTTAAAGCAGTAACAAGGACCATTAATAATTGTCATTAATCTGCAGAAAAATAATCAGTGACCATATTAAACAAAATACTTGTTAGTCTTTTTTTGAGAGTAAAATATAAAAATTCAACTCACATGCTTTTGAAATTGAAACTGGAGAAATAAAATTTAATATATACAAGGCTAAATTTTAGGTTTGTTGATCCTATATTATGATTATTTAAATGAAAGGAGAGAGATAAAAGGAAGGTAAACATAGATGGAGAGAAAAAGTAAGAGGATAGAGGGGAGGAACAGAATGGAGTTTGGGCATTAAAAAATAATAAAGCGATGCCAGTTCCCATAGAAGAGGTAAAAAGGAAAACATAACAAAGAGGAAGAAAGAGAGTTCCCATCCACATTCCTTTTCCCAGAATAATTCTTTCAGCCTTCCTCTCCTGCTTCTCACCTTGGGTTCTGCCTCAGGCTTTCCCAGTCCCCTCCAAGCTGACCAGAAGAGCCCAGCCTTGATGTAGAAACCCTGCTGCCAGAAAAGACTCCTTTCCTCCCCAGCTCTTCTCCCTGAACCCTCAATTTTAGATCCAGTTTTCAATATAGAAGAATTCTCTTCCATCTTCTCAGCCATCAATTGGTTGACGCACAACAGTCCTTTAGTGTGGGATCCCCAGTGCCTAGGGGAAAAAAGTCTGTATATATTAAAGAAATTATTTTTTGTCTGTTATCATAGTACCAAATGTTGGCCAGTTTGTCGTTTTTTTTTATTTCTTTATTTTTTAATTTTTTATAATGTCATCTCTGGAAATTTTTAAACATTGATTTGTTGTTGCAATGATTTATATATTCATTGGTTGATTCTTGTATGTGCCCTGACCAAGGATCAAACCCCTAACCAACTGAGCTACCTGGCCAGGGCTTTTGGGCTGCTTCCTGACTTGACCAAAATGCTTTTCCTTGGTCCAGAGGAGAAAGAGAAAAGTCAGGTGACTTTTCAATCACTAGAGAGTTCATTATCACAATTGTTTCTAAATAATTTGCACTTCCTTTCGTGCCTCTATATGTTTCACCTTCACTTAATAATATTTTTTCAGGTCTCAGAGAGATACTGATTTCCACCCTATACAAGGTCTATAATATAGTTTTAAAATGTTTTCAAAACATTTTTCAGGTTTCAAGCAAAATGTAAATGTTATCTTGAAAAAAATGTCATTATCATAAAAATTCATATGATGGTCTTAAAAGTTGACTGTGTGCTTATTCTTTGTTTAATTCCTGAACTTGGATACGCTAAATTACATTTTAAATGTCCTCTGGCATAATTTATAAGGTCAAAAAAATCAAGCATAAGCTTAATTGTTAACCCTCTGTTTTCAGCCTGGCTGGGTTGTTTTGGACCAACCAGATGCTGCTTGCCATTTGCAGCAGCAACAAGAACCTTCTCCTCTACCTCCAGGCTGGGAAGAGAGACAGGATATTCTTGGAAGGACCTACTACGTAAACCATGAATCTAGAAGAACGCAGTGGAAAAGACCAACCCCTCAGTATGTGCTGATGGCTTTCATGTTTGTAATCTGAATACGTTGTGACCATTACTTTTCTTTTTGAAGTCATGTTTCCAATGCATTTGTAATAGAATAGGGATCCATAAACTGCACTAAGATATTTATGGTCCAGCGGTTAAAAAAATGCTATCTTTGCTTCATGTTTTTAAAAATAATTTGGTAATATTCAAAATTATTTGAGTCACAAATACCACCCTTCTAATTGCTTCTATATTTTAATAAATTGTTAACTGTGCTTGTTTTTAATATTATGTAGCCACAAAGGATACATTTTTCTCTTTAGAATTATTTTAAAAATCTTAGAAATTTTTTGTCATTTTTTACTAAAATATTATAAAATCTTACATTGTATAGCACACTTTAAAAAATACAAATTATTTTTAAAATATAAAGGATTCAATCACAAGGATCTTTTGTTAAACACCCATTTGCCAATCTGGTCAATGTGTGCATAACTTCTACCATACACAAGATCAAAGACAGAATGACCTTCAAGAATGATCTTCATTCTAATACTAGAGGCCCAATGCACGAAATTCATGCAAGGGGCTTAGCCCTCACAGCTGTGGCGGCTTGCCTCAGCCCTTGCAGCCCCGGCTTTGTCCGGAAGGTCATCTGGAATGTTGTCCGGAAGGTCATTCGGCCATCCATCCTAATTAGCATATTACACTTTTATTATTATAGATACATCTCCTCAGTGACATTTTTCTCATATTCTCATCAGACTATATATTTGTAAATAAATTCTCCAATTATTCATATTTATTATCAACTATTCTATTCCTCATAGCCTTCTGAAGTCTTTCTTTAGTTTTCCGCTTTTTGACCCACTTAAATTTTTTATTTTCCATGAACCTTCTGATTTTTTGCCTGTTGTAGCCCAAGTACTTTCATAGGAATTTTATGTTCTCAGATCCTCCCAAAGCAAATGAGTGATCATGGCACAGAGGCATCGATCTCTGTAAAATGACATACAGATTACAAAACTGAAGACACGATAAAATTCTGCAAAATTGCCATATTGCCTACTCAGTATTATGGCCAGCCCAACTTGAGCAGAATCACATTTCTTTCTCTATGGTTGATGTCATTTTCAGCTAGCCAAAATTAAGTATTTAGGTGGGGGAGGGGGGGGGAATCTGTCAAAATTATGTGTTCTCCAACAACAGTACAGTAAGAACTGGTGTTCTGACTATCCAGGGCATATATAGCATTAAATAAATTAACAATACTTTGTTATTAAATACTTGTAAAAAAAAACCTTGATCTGCTGGTCTAGATAAAATAAATGTAAATAATAGAATAATATGATTAACAAATGACTGGGGCAATTTAGGAAAGGTGCAGTAGGAAAGACCTGCCCCTCAGTATGGTACCCCATGCTTTTCTTAAACCCAGACATACCTTTATTACTAGACCAGGACCATTACTATACTAGGGGTACCAGCTAATAATGTGGATTTTTTTTCAATAGATGGAGTCACACGTATGTTGATATATATGCAATTTGATATATATGCTGTTTTGTTGTATTGACAACAAGCTTCAAAACTTCATATGTCAAATTTTCTGAAGGTGTTAATATCCTAGATATTTTTACGCTTAAAAATGTAGAATTTTGTGCCAAAAAAAAGAGCATTTGCGGGAAGTTTTAATTCATTATTTTGACGGAAAAGTTATTGTATACTTCGGGAAGCTTATGGTGAACATGCTACATCTCAAGATACTTGTGAACACTGGTTGAAATGCTTTAAAAGTGATGATTTCGATGTGAAAGACAAAGAACATCCAGGTCAACCGAAAAAGTTTGAAGACCAACAATTACAAGCATTATTGGATGAAGATGCGTGTCAAACTCAAAAACAACCTGCAAAAAGATTAAACGTTGCTCAGCAAACAGTTTCCAATTGTTTACAAGCAATGGGAGAGATTTTAAAGGAAGGAAAATGGGTGCCACATCAACTGAACGAAAGACAAATGGAAAACCGAAAAGTCATCAGTAAAATGTTGCTTCAACGGCACGAAAGAAATCATCGAATTGTGACTGATGATGAAAAGTGGATTTATTTTGAGAATCCCAAATGCACAAAACATGGGTTGATCCAGGTCAACCATCAACATCGACTGCAAGGCCAAATCGCTTTGGAAGGAAGACAGTGCTCTGTGTTTGGTGGGATCAGGAAGGTGTGGTGTATTATGAGCTTCTAAAACCAAGTGAAATCGTTAATACTGATGGCTACCGACAACAAATAATCAATTTGAACCACGCTTTGATTGTGAAACGACCAGAATGTTCCAGAAGACACAGCAAAGTAATTTTGCTTCATGATAAAGCACCATCACATTCTTCAAAACCAGTTAAAGACACATTAAAAGATCTTGCCTGGGAAGTATTAACCCACCCACTGTATTCACCAAACCTTGCTCCTTCAGATTACCACTTGTTCTGATCAATGGCACATGCACTTTCTGAGCAGCACTTCAAAACATACAAAGAAGTGGAAAATTGGGTTTCTGAATGGTTTACCTCAAAACATGAAAAGTTCTATTGGGATGATATCCACAAATTACATAAAGATGGGGGAAATGTGTAGCTAGTGATGGACATTACTTTGAATAAAGCACTTTTGATGTTTCTCTTGAAATTATCGTGTTTTCTTTGATTACAAAATCCGCATTATTAACTGGTATGCCTAGTATATGATCAAAAATAGATAACCATTTCATTGCAATATATTACGTTTTTTTAATTATAGTGTCCTGTCTTTTATTCTTCTCTCTATATTCATGCGTGGGGAACTCTACTCTTGGCTTAAGATCAGTTCTAGAAAATGTTGCCATATGATTCATGAAGATGTATATGCAACTCTTTAAGCTTCTCTTTTATGAACTTTCAAGAGCTACTTTAGATTATACTCTTGTAATAACATGGCAAAATAATATAATGAAGTTATTTGTGAAATTCTCAGATAGTCATTCATTCAACAAATGTCTGTCAGACATATCACGTACACACTTTCACAAAAACTTTAACTCCGTAAGGTACCAATGTGCCCACAACTTAATCTATGCATGTTAAAAGAATAAATTCTGGTGTAACGTAAGTGTTTTTTAAATGATCACAGAATATTTGGCTATAATTTTAACTCTCTTCAGAGACGGGTGATAGCTTTTCTATTTCTCATATAGGGACAACCTAACAGATGCTGAGAATGGTAACATTCAACTGCAAGCACAGCGTGCATTTACCACCAGGCGGCAGATATCTGAGGAAACAGAAAGTGTTGACAACCGAGAGTCTTCCGAGGTAGGAATAACGTTCTGTTTCTCACAGATAGACACATGTTATAGCAACAGATTAAAGTATGTGTGGCTTAAGCTTATTCTGTTCATTTTAGAATTGGGAAATTATAAGAGAAGATGAAGGCATCTTGTATAGCGATCGGGCCTTCTCATCTCCTCCACCATCAAGCAACGCGGATGTTCAGACTCACCTTGCAGAAGAATTGAATGCTTTACTTACTGTTAGTGGAAATTCAGCCACTGGCCAGCCAGTATCCAGCTCAGTAAGATGCTCTTCGATTTTGTTGTAGCGTCAGGATTTTATATTATTTGTCCATTCAGTATCTAACTTTTACGTAACATTTTGTCTTTTCCCAGTTTTATTGAGATATAATTGACATAAAACATTATGTTAGTTCAACATGTACAGCATAATTACTTGATATATGTATATATTGCAAAATGATCACCATAGTAACTTAGTTAACCTTCATCACCTCACATGTTTACGAACATTTTTTTCTTGTGATAACAACTTTGTCTAAATGGCATGCAATAATGTGTTAGGGACTGTGGGACTTTACAGTGTGATCATTTTTCCAAAAAGTCCTACTAATGGTATGGAACAGAGTCTTGGATAATCTAAATGGTCATTGGATTCCACATGTTCATTATGTCAATGCCCTTCAGCCAGAGACCGCCATGAACACACCTGTAATTGAACAAGTTGGGTTTATTACTCATTTCAGCAAGAGAGAGCACACTCCATGAGTGTCTCGGTGAGATGTTGGAAAAGACTTAATGGATTTAGGCTCATGTTAGGCAATTTGGGGGAGGGTGTAGGAAAGCAGGATTTTGCTTATGCCTTGGATGCTGTCAGGAAGCAGGGGTAGCTCTGTCATAGGGTCTCTCAAATTTTGTCTATAGCCAAGCAAAAGCTATAATTAGTCAAGAGGCAGCAGTCATTCACATTTGCCAGGATAGGGAGATATTTGGTATTTTGGGCTTGAAAATGTTCACATTTTGTCTGTGTCCAGGTGTAATTACAGATTGGTCTTGATTTAATCTCCATCCTACCGATGAGTGTCCGGCCAGGTCCTGCTTTCTCCTCTCAGTTATACCACAGATGCTTCCAACACACATGTGTGAATAAGTGCTGATGTACTTAGACTAAACAAGGAGATAGATGGCACTCTCACTTCAGTAACTGCTATAGAAATTGCTGTGTGTAGGGTCCAGAAGCAAAGATTCCAACATGCACTGCCATAATGCGATCTTTATGGCTAGCTCTCTCATCTGTATCATCAAGGGAGTTCTTTCAATGAAAGACAAAGATCATTCTCTGAGGATGCTATGGTCATTTCTAGTTGGAGTTCCCTGCTTTTCATTCAATCCTATACTAATAAAAGACAGACATGCAAATTGACTGTACTTTTGCTATGCCTAAGCCACGCCCACCAGCCAGTCAGAGCGACTATATGCAAATTAACCCAACCAAGATGGCGGCCAGCAGCCACGGAGCTGGAGCGAGCAGGAGGCTTGCTTGCTCCAGTGATGGAGGAAGCCAAGCTTCCCCGCCTGCTGAGGCCCAGCTCTGAGCTTCATTGAAAGTAACAAAGTTTCAATTATAGAAGATAAATAAACCCCAGATACCTGCTTTCAGCCGGCTATGACCACAGAGCTGGAGCGAGCAGGAATGGGTTGCCCCTGGCAATGGAGGAAGCCAAGCTTTCCACAGGCCTCCGCTAAAGGCAACAAAGTTTCAATTATAGAAGGTAAATAAATCCCAGAATAAAAAAAGAAAAAAGAAAAAAAGGAGAGACTGGGAGCTTACATCGCCAGGGTGCTTGGCCAGCCTGAAAACGGCCCTCAGCCCCTCACCCAGACTGGCCAGGCACCCCAGTGGGGACCCCCCACCCTAAAGGGGGTGTGGCCAGCATGAAAACAGCCATCAGCCCCTCACCCAGGCTGGCCAAACCTCCATGGGGTGAGGGTCCCCACTGGGGTGGACATCCTCCGAGGGGTTCCACACTGCAAGAGGGCATAGGCCGGGCTGAGGGACCCCCCGAGTACACAAATTTTTGTGCACTGGGCCTCTAGTTAGTAAATATTTATTGAGGGCTGACAATATGCAAGGCACAATATGCTCAAGTATTATTGAAATATAGCCATACCCATATGTTTAAGTGATGCCTATGGCTGCTTTTACACTACATTGATAATTTTTGTTGTTGTTGGTTTTGAAAGGAATAAGTTTATATTTACTGAAATCCTCAGTAAATTTTTATCCTAGTTGAGTAGTTATAATTTTTATCCTAGTTGAATAGTTATAATAGAGACAAAAAGATAACAGAAGTTTGCTGATTTCTGTTTCAGCACTTTCCTCAGCAAACTTCAAAGTAGACAGCTCTCTGTGAATACTCGTATGAATACCCAAGAGCACATCTACCTCCCTGCTCTCTTTCCCTCCTTTCTGCCACATGTCTAGTCTGTCTTCCATTTTCTTTTTCTTTTTGTCAGGGTTGTGGGAAAGGTCAGTCACAGACTTAAAGAATAAGCTATTTTGATTTACTGGTGATAAATCACACAAGATTCTATTCCCTTTTCTCCTGTTATTTTTTTATTATTATTTTAAAAGTAATGTATGGTATCCATACAATGAAATACTATGCAGACACTGAAAAGAATGAGATGCCTTTGAGTGTATGTATTGTGTGGAACAATCTCTAAGCTATTAGTCGGTGAAAACCAGCAAGGTACAGAACAGTGTGCTTGATGTACTATGCTTTATGTAAATTACTTTAATGACAGAGAATAAATATATGTATGAGATTTCTTGAAGACTAAAAAGGAAACTGGTAACATTGCTCAGCTCTAAAGGGAGGAACAAGTGAGCAGGACATGTGTCTTTGGTACCTTTTGAGTTTTATAGCATACGTACGCATGTGTTGCTTATTCAGAAAAACAATTCTTTTAAAAGTGTTGTATGGTCATGGTGAACAATTAAAACAGTAATGAGGTATATAAAACAAAAGTTAAATCTTCCATATTACCTCTAACACATGCTTCCTCAATTGCTATTAATGGTTTGGCATATACCATTATTGTCCTGAACATTTTCTCTATATTTATAAACATGAGTGAGCACACATATATTTCTATGTAATTTTTTTTAACCTGAGATCATCTCATACACACTTTTTGGTAGTTTAGTTTTTTCACTTGCTATATCATAGACCATTGGACCATTTCAGTAAATATAAACTTATTCCTTTCAAAACCAACAACAACAAAAATTATCAAACTCTGCCATATTTAATGTGCAAATAAACCTTAAGGTATCATACCATCTCCTGTTGATAGATGTCAGATTGTTTATAGTCCTTTGTTATTATAAACAATGGTACAGTGGCTATTCTGAGTTAATTTATACGTGTATTATAAATTTTGATGTCATTAAATAACAAAACTAAGATATTTTAGATAGTGACAACAACATGCGTATGGAAACACAAGGAAAGAGAGTATATGGGATTTCCGGGAAACAGGCAATCTTGTTTGTGAGGTGGGAGGTGCTGGAGCCGAAGAGAAGAGCCTGTGTTCTGGGCTGTGGATTTTATCCTAGTGAGAGTATAAATCACTGCCGGGCTCCGAGCTAGAGAACCAGGTTGCTGGCTCACACTATACAACGGTCTCTGGCGGCAGCACGCCCTATGGGATGTAGATTCAAGGAAATCAGACTTGATGTCCTGAAATCTATTAGGATGTTGCTGTAGTAATAACCAAGGTGACAAATGAGGAACACTTAACATTTTAAAACCAACAAACTTGAGCTAAACTGGAGAAGGGGTGTATTTGCGAGCTAGTCAAGAAACAGAATGAATAGGATCTGGTGACTGACCGGGCTGTGAGGGACAGGAGTGGAGGAGTTTGGGCATCTGACTGACATCTGACTTGGGCAGCTGCTGGCCTCGGGTGCTGCCCTCTGAAGTGAGGTGAGGGTTTGAGTGGCTGTGAACAGGGAAAAACCTAATCCAGTTTGGGGTACAGTGAAGGGTGTCTGACATTCAAGGGAACGTGTCCAGGAGGCAGTCTAGGGTGGGGGAGAGGTGTCTAGAAGCTGAAGGCATTAGCACGTGGGTGGTGCTGAGAGCCCTGGGTGCTGTCACCCAGTCTCCACATCGCTTCCTAGCCAGCGTTCTTTCTTCTACCCCCTCGTACCCACCCCCATGATGTTATCAGCCTCTCAAAGACAAATCCAAGATCTAAAATTATTACCATTCTTCTTTTTATAAGAATCATTCCAGCAGAAGAGGCAGCTTACAAGCCTACACTTTTGAGGAACAGCCTGCACTTCCTGTGGTGAGTTTCATCCTCTTCCTTCCCCACCCCCCCATCATCCACGAAAATGTAAAACTCAGCAACCTTTTCTCTTTTTTTTAACACTGAATATGACCTTTGACTGCCTACCGCAGCGGTTCTCAACCTGTGGGTCGCGACCCCTTTGGGGGTTGAACGACCCTTTCACAGGGAGCGCCTAAGACCGTCAGAAAACACATATATAATTACATATTGTTTTTGTGATTAATCACTATGCTATAATTATGTTCAGTTTGTAACAATGAAAATACATCCTGCATATCAGATATTTACATTACGATTCCTAACAGTAGCAACAGTACAGTTATGAAGTAGCAACGAAAATAATTTTATGGTTGGGGGTCACCACAACATGAGGAACTATATTAAAGGGTCGCGGCATTAGGAAGGTTGAGAACCACTGGCCTAGCAGAATACTGATCCAGCCCAGGATCTAGGCTCTGGGATAGGAGGTGCAAGGGAGGGAAATTGAGTAGGTAGTTTCTTTAAGAACGAAACCGAAGAACTGCCTCCCGCATAGTAAGAAAGCCCATCTCTGACTGTGGATGACATCTGGCTTGTCTGAAGGGCTGTCCTGGCTGGAGGGGGTCTGCCGCAGGGAGCACATGGTTCAGGATGATGGTGTCCAGCTGCCTTGGCTCTGTACACAGCCTGTGGCATATAGCAGCCATTCTGCCCCACACATGAAGTGTCATGTCAGAATTCAGTCACGTATATTCTGCTGCTTTTGGGTAAATGCTATGAAGCTATCAGTTTAACTCATCTGGTTTACTGTGTCATTGAAAGCTGTTCTCTTGTTGATTTTCTGTCTGGAAGATCTATCCATTGATATCAATGGGGTGTTAAAGTCCCCTCTTACTGTTGGTTTTTCTCTTTATGTCCATCAGTTTTTGCTTTATATATTTAGGCGATACTATGTTGGGCACATAACTGTTTTCAAGGTTTATATTATCTTGTTGGATTGAGTCCTTTCTTATTATGCAATGTCCTTCTTTGTCTGTTATTATAGCCTTTATTTTAAAGTCTATTTTGTTTGATAGAAATATTGCTACCCCAGCTCTCTTTTTGTTTCCATTTGCATGAAATATCTTTTTCTATCCCTTTATTTGCAATCTCTGTGTATCTTTCTACCTGAAGTGAGTCTCGTTTTTTTTAATATATATTTTTATCAATTTCAGAGAGGAAGGGAGAAGGAGAGAGAGAAACATCAATGATGAGAGAGAATCAACAATTGGCTGCCTCTTGCACGCCCCCGCACTGGGAATTGAGCCTGCAACCCAGGCATGTGCCCTGACCAGGAATCAAACCACAACCTCCTGGTTCATAGGTTGATGCTCAACCACTGAGCCACACTGGCCAGGTGAAAGTGAGTCTCTTGCAGATAGCATATATATGGGTCTTCCTGTTGTTGTTTTTTAAAATAAGTATGTTTTTATTGATTTCAGAGAGGAAGAAAGAGGGAGAAAGAGATAGAAACATCAATGATGAGAGAGAATCATTGATAAGTTGCCTCCTGCATGCCCCCTACTGGGGATTGAGCCCCCAACTGGGGCATGTGCCCTTGACCAGAATCAAACCTGGAACCTTTCAGTACTCAGGCTGACACTCTATCTGCTGAGTCAAACCAGCTAGAGCTGGTCTTGTTTTCTTAATCATTCAGCTACCCTATATCTTTTGATTGGAGCATTTATGCCATTTACATTTAAAGTGATTATTTAAAGGGACTTAATTATTGACATTTTATCATTCATATTTATGGGGGAGTGTCCTTCTTCTTCTTATAAAGTCCCTTTAACATTTCTTGTAATAATGGTTTGGTGGTAGTGAACTTTTAGCTTTTTTTTTTTAAATCTGGGAAGCTCTTCATTTCTCCTTGAATTTTAAATGATAGCCTTGCTGGGTAGAGTAGTCTTGGTTGTAGGTCCTTGCATATAACGATTTTGAGTATTTCATGCCAATCTTTCTGGCCTGCAAAGTTACTATAGAGAAATAAGCAGACAGTCTTATGGGAGCTCCCTTGTAGGCAACTAACTGCTTTTCTCTTGCTGCTTTTAACATTCTCTCTTTGTTGTTAACCTTTTGCATTTTCATTATGATGTGTGTCTTGGTGTGGGCCTCTTTGGGTTCATCTTGTTTGGGATTCTGTGCTTCGTGGACTTGTGTATCTTTTTCCTTTACCAGGGTTGGGAAGTTTTCTGTTATTATTTTTTCTAATAGGTTCCTGATCCCTTACTCTCTCTTCTCCTTCTGGGACCCCTATGATGTGGATGTTGTTATGCTTCATATTGTCCCAAAGGTCCCTTAAACTATCCTCATTTTTTAAAATTATTTTTTTATTTTTGTTTCTCTGGTTGAGTGTTTTTTCCTACCTTGCCTACCTTGATTCAGTTTTCTACTTCATTTAATCTTCTGTTGATTCCTTCTAGTGTATTCTTCATTTCAGATATTGTGTCCTTCATTTCTGACTAGTTTCTATGTCTTTTTTAATGCTTGCTCTCTGGTGAAGTTCTCACTAAGTTCCTTGAGCACCCTTATGACCATTTTATTGAACTCTGTATCTGATAGATTGCTTGCCCTTACGTCTTTTAGCTTCTTTTCTGAAGATTTCTCCTGTTTGTTTTTTTTGTTTGTTTGTTTAGGGCATTTTCTTTGTCTCCCATTTGGCTGCCTTTCTGTGTATTAGGTAGATCTGTTATGTCTCCCAATCTTGGTAGAGTGGCCTTATATGTAGTATAAGTGTCCTGAGCGACTCAGTGGCACAGACTCCCTGATCACCTGGTGCTCCAGGAGCATACCTTGTGTAGGTTATGTATGCCTTCCTTTTATAGATGAGCTTTGATTGCTGTTGGCATATCTATCAGTGGGACTGACCCTCCACTGGCTGGTTATGAGGATTGGTCACAGTCAGTGTCTGAGCTGCTCCATGGGGGCTGATCCCATGAAACAGAATTTGCCCCCACAGGGTCTGGTGTTTTCTGGGACCTTCCTTTGGGTATATCACTTTTGGAGCTAATTGGGTCATGTTCTATTGTGGTTTGAAGACTGCCACCATGTATGTTGGTTTTGGGGCCTATTGGAAGAGACTCTGGTGCAGGTCAATGTTATACGCTGCCTGTGACCAGCTCTGGGCTATCTGTTAGGAGCTACAAAGCAATCCATAGTTGGTAGCTCCCTTGCCGGGCCTTGGTGAGGGTAGGAGGGGCCAAGCTTTGTACCAAGGCCAGATGCCACAAGTACAAGGCCTGGGGCAGATCAGCAAAAGGCCCAAGCCACCCTGAGACCTGCTACTGCCTGCCAGCTGCCCGTTTTGCTCAGCCACTGAAAGAGCCTTGGGCAGTACTCTAGTTGCATGTGTTGGGTTCACAGGGAATCACCAGGTAAGGGAAAATGGTGTTCACCAAGTTAATACAGACTCAACTTGGCACCAGTTCTGGATCTAAACCCATTCAGCAAAAGTCTCAGGGTACACCAAAGACCAGCTGCCACCTGCCTAGGGCCTGTGTACCTTTGCGGTGGGATGGGGTGTCGGGGAGTCATCAGGGTGGAGCCAGTAGAGTTCATCAGGTTAAAGCAGATTAAGAGGGAGGGCTCAACACAGGACAGGTGGCACTTGTCCAGCATGCAGGAAGACGGCCCTTACTCTGAAGTCACACAACTCAGTTTCTCTCTGTGTGTCTCTGGCACCCAGAATTCCTCAAGTGTTTTTTAAGAAAGACTGCAATGTGGGCCCCGACTGATTGCCCCTGGCAGAACCTACAACTCTGACCAAGTTGAGTAGTGCAAGGCCTCTGGGAGTCGTCAGGGTGGGACTAGTATAGCTCACTAGGCTAATGCCCTGAGGGGGAAGTGCTTGACCCTGGAAAGACAGCATCTGTGTGCAGTGTGGGAGAGGGACTCAGCACAGGGTCATTGGTGACTGTCCCTCCAGCCCTCTCTCCAAAACCACGCAAGTCAGTTTCTCCCTGCATGACTCAGGTACCTTCTTAGCTGCTATCCCTCTGCTGGAGCTCCGTGTGAGTGCCTGGGAACAAGAGCTTGTGTGCAAGCCCTTTAGGAGTTCGCCTCGGCTTCCAGCAGCCATCCATCTTCCTGGGTAGGAATCCCCATAGATTTTTCACAGCCAGATGTTATGTGGGCTCTTTTTCCCAGCACTTTTGTTCTGGGCTGGGGAGCTCAGCGTGGGATTGAGACCACTGGCTTCCCAGGGGGACCTCTACAGATGAGATATCCCTCCAGATTCTCAGCCACTGCATGTGGGTGCAGGGCCAGCCTGTTTCACGTCTCCACCCCTCCTACCAGTCTCATGTGGCTTCTTCTGTAAATCCTTAATTACAAGACATCTGTTCAGCTAGTCTTCAGATGGATATTCTGGTTATTCAGGTTGATTGTTCAGTAATTTAGTTGTGATGTTGATGTGGTCATGGGAAGAGGTGAAGAAGGCACAGTTTCCATCCATTATGCCATATTGGACCAGATTTTCTACTGTGACGTTTTCTTAGTGTTAATACCCTCATCTTTATGGTCTACTGTTTTGTTTAAATGAACTGTTATATGATTTACTGTGTACACTTCAAAATATTATTTAAAACATGTTTTGTTTTAAAGAGGGCTAGCAGTGACAATGGGATGTGGTCTTTTTAAAAGCATTTTTTCTTAGTAATATTTAATTCTCTCATTATTCTTCATGTTAGCTTTTGCCTACTTCATCTGGATTACCACCAGGTTGGGAAGAAAAACAAGATGAAAGAGGAAGATCTTATTATGTAGATCACAATTCCAGAACCACTACGTGGACAAAGCCCACTGTACAGGTACCCTCAAATCTATCCCTTAACTTGTTTTCTTACATAAATGAAGCCGTCATATTTCTATGGAAGCTATTACTTCACTTTGTGGTATATATTGGATGCTGCTGGCATGTTCTAGTTATTTTCTGACATTGGTGCTAAGTGTCTACTATTTCCTGTGGGTCTCTGATGTGCATGAATTACCACTTGTCATTACGTAAAACAAGTCCAGTTGGGAATAAGAGGCCAAAGTAAATGATCTAGTCCATTGGGTAATTTTGTAATTTGAATGGCTAAGACCTTTATTTAGCTAAAAGATAATCTTAGTAATTTGTATCTATTAAAGAAATTTGTGTTGATGACATATTGTCCTTGACAACAGTGAGTGCTTTTTTAAGTGTTTAGGGAAATATTTATTTTATCTTATCGTCGTTTCTCTTATTGAGAGTAATAGAACAGATACCTTTTTCTTTACACCCAGTATTTACCACCATTAACAAATTACTATATTCATTTCTAGACTTTTTATTTTTTAAAATAAAATTTTACAGATAAGAGAAAATTTCTTTTAGCCAAACACTTGGTCCCACTCCCCAGAGAGAACCACCTTTTTGAATTTGTTGTGTATTCTACCCTATTTTATATACTTACAAACAGAGTTAAACAATGCAAAATATTGTTTATGTCCATATGTTTCAAATTTTGCAAAGATGTTGTATTGTATAATTCTGAATCTTTTTTTTTTGCTCAACATTGTTTTAAAACCCAATCCTTTTATTTTTATTTTTTTAATAGCGATCCAGTGTATTTCTTTTAACTACTGCCTAATATTTCATCAGATGACTATATTCCAATTAGCCATTTCTGTAGTGGATATTTGTCATTCAGTTTTGTCTATCCAGCATAGGAACTCACTTCTATATACATAGAATTCCCCACCTCTGAGTCTTTTGGGTGAGCAAAGACAGCCTTCGGCAGTGGCACTGTGGCTTCTCTTGCAGCTAGGGCACAGCTTCCTTAGTCACGTGCATCAGCAACAACTTTGTCAACCAGCATCTTACAGCTCAGAAATTAGCTGAGAAATGATAAATTATTTTTAAAAAACAACAACAAAGTTTAACAGAACACTTTATTTTAAAAATGAGCCTCCAATGTTTAGGCTTATTTATACGTGTATATTCTGCCTGCAGGTTGTTACCTTTTTAACCACAGCTATTTGTGTAAACTCTATAAAACATTTCAACGTGATTTAATTAATGTGCTAGGCCACAGTGGAGACCAGTCCGTTGCCAGCAAGTCAGAGTTTTCCTGCAAGCCCTCAACCACAGGTCCCCACAAGTGATGCGGCACAGCAGGTGACTCCGCCGGCTGAAATGGAGCAAGGGTTCCTTCCCAAAGGCTGGGAAGTCCGGCATGCACCAAACGGGAGGCCTTTCTTTATTGACCACAACACCAAAACCACCACCTGGGTAACTTCAATACTCTCCAATTTAAATTTATAACAACAATAGTAATCGCTTATATATAGTTCTTTGTAATCTTTTTAAGTGTACATTAATATAACCTTCATTTTCTAGTATTCATTTAAAATTATGTTGAAATCATAATAGTATTATGTCTATTCAAGATATGTTTATGACCATTTTTAGTATTTGGGGGTATTGTCCTGTAGATACATTTACTTCCTATATCCAATTTTAAACTCACTAGTCATAAATGCTTGGGAAGATACTTAGTAATATCTTTGTAGTTCCAAAGTACTTTTGAATCCATACCTCATTTAATATTTAAAAAATAACAACTTGTAAGGCTAAGTAGAATAAGTATTTTTATCTTAAGACAAGGGCTTAAAGTTATTTAGCCATTGGTTCACCACTAATAGAAAAATTACTGAAAATTAGCAGCAAAATAAATAGGTTTGATTAACTAATTTATTTTAAAGACGAGTGTGCCTAAAAAACCTAAAATAATTTAATAAATTATTTAATCAAATATTAAAATAATAATTCAAATAAGTTGAAGTTCTCTTTTTCATCAATTTGGTTGATTTTAATAACCTATTTGAGCTTGCCACCCTACCTTTCGAAAATATTAATAAATCAACACGTTAACAGGTGCCAAAAAGCATGTTCAGGGCTTCAGAAACAACAAGTAGTCCAGATTTACTGTCCTACTCTTTCACCCAATTTTGTTTAGAGAAGAGTCCTATGTAGCCCTAAGGAATGGGGCAAAATACTCTGAACGGTTTTTGTGAGAGATGATGAGTTAACACAGATCCTACTCTGAAATCTGAGAACTGAATACTGTAGCCTGAAAATGATACTAGATCTTACATGGAGAAACTATTATTTCTCAGATTAAGCCAGCGGTTCTCAACTTGTGGGTTGCGACCCCTTTGGCGGTTGAACGACCCTTTCACAGGGGTTGCCTAAGACCATCCTGCATATCAGATATTTACATTACGATTCATAACAGTAGACACATTACAGTTATGAAGTAGCAATGAAAATAATTTTATGGTTGGGTCACAACATGAGGAACTGTATTTAAAGGGCCAGAAGGTTGAGAACCACTGGATTAAGCAAATGAAATAAAAGAATAGTTTAAGCCTGGATGGCGTCAGCTTATCAGGAGGTCACGGTTTCAATTCCCGGTCGGGGACCATGTGTGGGTGGAGGCAGCTGATCAATGATTCTCTTCTCATCATTGATGTTTCTATCTCTCCCTCTCCCTTCCTCTCTGAAATCAATAAAAATGTATTTTTTAAAAGAGAATAATTTAAATATTTATTGGTGTTAGAAAACATAGTATCAGATTGACTTTCATGATTTTAAAATTATACTGTTTTCTTCATTTATTCTACCAAAAAAGGAAGATCCAAGACTGAAAATTCCAGCTCATCTGAGAGGAAAGACATCACTAGATTCTTCCAATGACCTTGGACCTTTACCTGTAAGTTTATAGAGCTGCTACCAAACTACTTGGCTGCATTAAACATTTTTGTATTTGGGACTACAGTAGTAGTTCTTTAACAGCTGTAAGCAATATAATTAAAGTGTTGATGCCTTCTACTAAGAATGAAATATGCAAATTAAATTAATCATATAACCAATGGTACTTTTCTACCCATACATCTAAAACGCTTTTTGTAAAATAATTGAAATACATTCTTCATTATAGCCAGGATGGGAAGAAAGAACCCACACAGATGGAAGAATCTTCTACATAAATCACAGTATGTGCAGCGTGGTTTTTCATTACATTATTTCATAATGTTGAATTTTGTGCATAAGAATGAAGAATATCTTTTTTCTCTCTCTCTTCAGATATAAAAAGAACACAATGGGAAGATCCTCGGTTGCAGAATGTAGCAATAACTGGACCAGTAAGTCTCTTCGCATCAGTATGCCCTGATGGGATTGTCCTCTCACCTGTCTCTTTCAGGATGAATGGTCAAGTGCATAACCCTGCAGGCATTGGGAGGAAAGCATATTTGCCTTTCTCTCCTCTGTCACCACCCCGACTCCAGGTCTCAGATAGTTCAAAAAAGCATATAAGATTATATCCTTCTCCCGCACAATAGCTTTGGGAGACTAGTAAGCCAGACAGTCAAAATGCTAAGGCAGTGGGCTGCTCTGCTCAGGCTCATACTTGCCACTGTCTGAAAAAGAATGACAGGCCACAGCAGATCAGAGAGGAATCTAGAGTGTACAGGTGAGGAAGTAGACAGCGCCCTATCCACTCTGGGGCTGCATCTTGAACTTTTTGGTAGAAATTCTTATAGATATGAGATATACATATAGTATAGATCAGGGGTCCTCAAACTTTTTAAACAGGGGGCCAGTTCACTGTCCCTCAGACCGTTGGAGGGCCGGACTATAGTTTAAAAAAAAACTATGAACAAATTCCTATGCACACTGCACATATCTTATTTTGAAGTAAAAAAACAAAACGGGAACAAATACAATATTTGTATTTGCATGTGGCCCTCGGGCCGTAGTTTGAGGACCCCTGGTATAGATAAGTAGATAGATATAGATATAGATATAGATATAGATATAGATATATGACACACTCATATTTAAATATTGCCATGTATGATTTTTATCCTACTCTTGAGTCGGGTTAATAATAGGAAAATTATTATCCTCTTTTATATAGTAAATTTTCCATTTTTTAGTTATTCAGATTTTAATTGTTTTTAATTCACAAAAATAAGTAAAATTAAAGATACAGTTTTTTTAGATTATTTTTTAGTCTCCATGTTTGGTCGTTTAAAATAATGGATAAAAAAGGCAACTCCACAATGTTCAAGGAAAAAGTACATTTTTCAAATTGTTCCCTTAATGGAGAAATCACTTTGAAAGTCTCTTTAGAAATGGAAATTTTCATTTCTAATATTTCTCTTCTTGGAAGAAATTTCCTGTTTCTGGCATGTTGCATTTCAAGAATATTGAATGATGAAAATTACAGCCATAGGAATTGCTGAATATAATTTTATCTTAAACAGAGAAATTTAAAAAGTTTTAAGTTTTGTATTTGTTTTTCTTTAAATTAAACTTTCCTTTCCACATATTCTCTTTTAATGCCTTTAACTTATGTACATAAAATACGCAGAGGGGAACTTTTAAAATTGTTCCAAAATAAAACAACCTAAACCTTCTTTATTTTTCTAAAAATTTCAACTCAAGGCAGTGCCCTACTCCAGGGATTACAAAAGAAAGTATGAGTTCTTCCGAAGAAAGTTGAAGAAGCAGGTTAGTGATACTTATAATGAGTTTTTAAGAATGAATGTTATGTACACTTAAGGTAATGGGAAATGCCTTTTTAAATGGATGAAGGAGATACAAAAAAAGGTGGGGGGGAGAAAAGAGCAAGAGGATTTGTTCTATATTTGTAACAACTTTAAATAGTTTCCTATAGGGAAAGGATGCTTATTTTTTTATATACCTTTAGAGACCACAATTATTTTATGTCTTTATTTTTCAAGGTATCCTGTAATCTAGACAAGTAATATTAAAAGTTTGCTTTTAAAGAACTCTAATGTAGTTTCCTGGTGGGGTTTGTGGGGCTTGGGCTTTGTAGAATCTGAGCAAGAGTAGCTCCGAGATTACCTCCTCCTGGTCTTTGAGGAGACACAGACTCTCTGGATTCCTCTTCCGCTTTGACCATTGTTTTCCAGTGATCGTCATTCATTCTCTACAGTTTCAGTTATAACAAACTGTGTAATTTGAAAGTGCGGCTGTGGTTGGAACAGTGCTCTTGTTGCTTGTCTCCTTGTACTTATCACATCTGTTCACTGCACTTCTTTCCATCATTAAAAATTTAATATGTTTGGAATTAAACTCATTATCTACCCATCTATTTCATTTCTGTTTGGTAATGACCGTATTTTTAATACCTTTCTAATTTGCTCACCTTTTCCCCTTCCCCTGCAGTTTAGGAATACTACCAGTAGGTGGCTATATTGGGTTACATTTTCTTGCATTCTAAACCAGACGCCTGCTTTTGCACATTCAAGATCCAACATTTAACAAAAATGAAATATAATAGGTGTTTAGTGAACTATTGTATGCCTAAATAAAATCCTAATATATCAGCAACTTTTTAAACTCATCTTCAATAAAAATGGTTAAAATTGCTTTAGAAATTTGTTTTCTACTTCTTAAAATTCTTTGGGATTTTAAGTTTTTGTTGGTTTATTTGCCTGGTAAATATTTTCAGTCTTAATTAAAAAATGCTGGTGAAATAGAAGGACTAACTTCTCCTTTTGTCACACTGAACACTTATAAACATGTTATGATATCTAATTGTTTATGTCTTCCAGGCAGCAGGAAATATGGAACAAGGCCTTTATAAACAGGTCACAGAACACAGAACTTATAATGAAAGCAGTAATACTTATTGAGCTCTCACTATATACTGGGCAGTCTTCTTAGCAAGTTAAATGTATTATTCATATAATCTCTACAATAAGGAAGGGACTTTTTTGAAATGAATAAAAGTACTTTTAATAATGCATGAGATAATTAAATCATAATGGGTTTTGAAAATCCATGCAACTAACTAACAGTGTGTATAGAATTAAGTGAAAACACATTCATGGGTATTTATAGCCTTCTACTCTGCCTAAGAAAGGGTAACAGTAATGGGTTCAACATCAAATTTATAAATTAGAATAAAAAAGCAGAATATACTTAAATCATTTAAAGTTTAAAAAAGCAACAATAAATGAAAGAAGTGATTTTTAAAATTGTGAAATTAAATCTGTTTTAAATTTACTTTGTGAGGAATAATAGACATCTAAAGAAAAAAAAACACACAAAACACAAACAACTCTTATAAATGTAAGAGGACTGAAATGACATTTACATCACAATTAACATATAAGAGAAAATTAAAAACTACTATAAACTTTTAGATTTGAAGACTTATTTGAAATAATCAATTTAGACAAATTCCTAGAAAAACATCACTTTCTAAAATTGGCCCAGGATATCAGTTAAATTTGAATATTTCTGGGAAAAATTTTTTTAATAGAATTTTTTATTTTTCAATTAAAATTGCCATACAATATTATATTTGTTTTAGATGTATACCCCAGTAATTAGACATTATGTAACTTACTAAGTGATTATCCTAATAAATCTTATACTCATTTGACACCATACATAGTTATTAGAATATTATTTTATTTTATTTTATTTTATTTTTTAAAGATTTAAACATTTTAGACTCCACTTTATTTTATTTTTTTTTAATCAAATCTTTATTGTTCAGATTATTACATTTGTTCCTCTTTTTTCCCCCCATAACTCCCCTCCTTCCAGCTCCCACCCCACCCTCCGCCCTCACTCCCCACCCACTATGTTCATCCATAGGTGCACGATTTTTGTCCAGTCTCTTTCCGCGTCTCCCACACCCCTTTTCTCCCCAAGAATAGTCAGTCCATTCCCTTTCTATGTCCCTGATTCATTATAATCACCAGTTCATTCTGTACATCAGATTATTTATTCACTTGATTCTTAGATTCATTTGTTGATAGATGCATATTTGTTGTTCATAGTTTGTATCTTTACCTTTTTCTTCTTCTTCCTCTTCTTAAAGGATACCTTTCAGCATTTCATATAATACTGGTTTGGTGGTGATGAACTCCTTTAGCTTTTCCTTATCTGTGAAGCTCTTTATCTGGCCTTCACTTCTGAATGATAGCTTTGCTGGATAAAGTAATCTTGGTTGTAGGTTCTTGGCATTCATCACTTTGAATATTTCTTGCCACTCCCTTCTGGCCTGCAAAGTTTCTGTTGAGAAATCAGCTGACAGTCGTATGGGTATTCCCTTGTAAATAACTGAGTTTCTTTCTCTTGCTTCTTTTAGGATTCTCTCTTTGTCTTTTGCTCTTGGCATTTTAATGATGATGTGTCTTGGGGTGGTCCTCTTTGGATTCCTTTTGTTTGGGGTTCTCTGCGCTTCCTGGACTTGGAAGTCCATTTCTTTCACCAGGTGGGGGAAGTTTTCTGTCATTATTTCTTCAAATAGGTTTTCAATATCTTGCTCTCTCTCATCTTCTGGTACCCCTATAATTCTGATGTTGGTACATTTGAAGCTGTCCCAGAGGCTCCTTACACTATCTTCGTATTTTTGGGTTCTTTTTTCATTTTGCTTTTCCGGTTGGGTGTTTCTCGCTTCTTCGCATTTCAAATCTTTGACTTGATTCTTGCGCTCCTCTGGTCTGCTGTTGGGAGTCTGTATAATATTCTTTATTTCAGTCAGTGTATGCTTACTTTCTAGATGGTCTTTATCACACCATCCAGGGTCTCATTAGATTTCCTGTACATCTCATCAAGTTTATCGACAGACTCTAGAAGCCTCTTGAGAGACCTCAAAAGTGTGGTTCTGAACTCAATATCCTCCCTTGATAGTTTTGTCCTGTTTCTTTGTCTCCGCATTTTTTACGCTTTCTTGGTATACCCCCTAGTGGTCTTTGTGCGCAGTCTTGTTGTAGTTAAGCCTTGATTGTTATAGTTAATACTAGAGGGATTTGACCTCCAGGCCGACTGGCTGTGATAATCAGCTGTGTTTGCAGTGAAAGAACTTGTGTCCTCTAGGGAGGTGCTAATCTAGCCTTTGCCTGAGGCTATCCGGCAAATGCCTCTGTGCAGGGCTTGGGCGGGACGGGTCCCACAGGATCAACAGGGCGGAGGAGGGAGCAGTTATGGCTGCTCTCAGTCCGTCCCCAGGGGCTCTGCCTCTCTGTCCCAGCAACCGCTGCAAACCTCGGAGGGACCGTAGCCAGACAGTCCTGCTTCTCCCGTTTGAGTCTGGGTCCCTAGAGACTCGCCCAGATCTGGAGCTCTGAGTCTGAGGCTCCCTCCGGATTGAAACAGACAACCGCGCCCTCAGCCACCAGCCCGCGCCGCGCGCACTCCGCACCTTAGTATTTTACTTGAGCACTGCGCCTCCTCTGATTCTCGGTTCCTCCTAGTTATAGAACTTCCATTCAGCCAGCCTTCCTGTGGTTCTGGATGATGTCCGTTCAGTCTTTTAGTTGTATTTTTGAAGTGGTTGTTCCAGGCAGCAAACTCCAGCGTTAACCTATGCCGCCATCTTGGTTTCTCTCTAGAATATTATTGACTATATTCTCTATGCTGTACTTTATATCCTCATGACTATTCTGTAACTACCAATTTATAATTCTTAATCCCTTCACCTTTTCTACCCATCCCCCCAACGTCCCTCCCATTCTCTGTTCTGAGTCTGTTTCTATTCTGCTTGTTCATTTATTTTGTTTTTAGATTCAGTTGTTGATAGGTATGTATTTATTGCCATTTTATTGTTCATATTTTTTCCTCTTCCCCCTCCTCCTCCTCCTCCTCTTACTCCTCCTCCTCCTCCTCCTCCTCCTCCTACTCCTACTCCTTCTCCTTCAAAAAGACCCTTTAACATTTCATGTAGTACTGGTTTGGTGCTGATGAACTCCTTTAAATGTTTCTTGTCTGGGAAGCTCTTTATATGCCAGGGAGGGACTGTTATCACATTTTACAGGTGAGGAAACTGAGGCACCGAGAGATTAGATAATGTGATCAAGTTCCATGGTTGTTAGTGGCAAAGCTGCAGAGTCCATGTTCTTAACCATCGTGACATATATTGGTGGTTAAGAGAGAAAATTTGTGAGGAAATTATCCACATTGCAACAAAGGTATATTAAGAGTTAAAAGCATGAGTGAACGGTAAGAAACAAGGTGTCATTCCCGAAGTATGGCACAGGAGGCTAAGAATCTGACTCTCCCCAAGCCCCTCCGTTCAACAAAAAATCGCAGGCATGATTTAAACAATGAAATCCCTATCTGGACACATCACTCCAAAAGAGCAGAACACCAAGACAGAGATAAAAAATTAAAAACCAATGCTACAAAGCCTTGAGCTACCTTTGAGCTTGACCTCTGCCTTATCCTTAACAATGTAGCACATTCTTTAAGAGCTGAGACCCAAGAGCTACGCCTTTCTTAACTTCTGTCTTCAGTTTCTTCATCCATAAGATGGAGATATAATAGTAGCTTCTTAATAGTGCTGTTATGGGCGTAATTGCATTAACCCATTAAAATGGGGAACAGTCTGTAAATATTAATACCTATTAACGAGTGAATAGGTATTAAAGAGACAGACTCCAAGGAGGAATGGTGGGAGCAGGGAGAAACCCTGAACTGACAGGCAGGCAACAAGTAGCAGGCAGCAGCTACATTGTAGGTCACAGGTGGGTCTTCATTGGAACTTAATATGCAAAGGACTATTCCTGAAACACCTTCGCCTGAGCGTTACTGCCACCATCGGTAGCTTCTTCTTCAGATATAAAAATCAGAAGTCTGTGTTATTAAATGATTAGAGAAAACACATGGATTCTATCATACCATAGAGGAGATATTCTTAGTCATGCTTTCCCTGAAAAGGGGTCTTGGCACCAGGTAGAAGACAATGAATTGTATAAGCTTCCCGAGAGAGAAATTTGCCGTTGTGTTGAATTGATTTAAACCAGAAGTCTCTCTTCTCTGGGCTTTCAGAATGACATTCCAAACAAGTTAGAAATGAAACTTCGCCGAGCAACTGTTCTCGAGGACTCTTACAGGAGGATTATGGGTGTCAAGAGAGCGGACTTCCTCAAGGCTCGACTCTGGATTGAGTTTGATGGTGAAAAAGGATTAGATTACGGAGGAGTGGCCAGAGAGTGGTTCTTCCTGATCTCGAAGGAAATGTTTAACCCTTACTACGGGTTGTTTGAATATTCTGCTACGTAAGCACCTTTACAGTGACCGTGTACAGACAAAGACATCACTGTTCTAAAAGTGACAGAGTTGTATGGTGCAAGGAAAATGTGTGGTTCACTGTGCCAGAAGGAAGAGGAGCACTAATGTTGTTTCAAAAATAACTTTTTAAATTGTGGCAAAATACACTTACCATAAAACTTACCATTTTAACCATTTTAAAGTGAGTGTACAGTTCATGGCATTAAGTACTCTCACATTGTTGTGCAAGCATCAGCACCATCCACCTCTAGAACTTTGCCATCATCCCAAACTGAAACTCCACACCCATTCAACGCTAACCCTCCCAGGCCCTGGCAGCCTCCACTTTAAGTTCTGTCTCTGTGAATGTGTCAACTTTAGGCACCTCATATATGTGGAATCATACAGCATTGGCTTTTTGTGACTGACTTAATTCATTAGCATGATGTCCTCAAAGTTCATCTCTATTATAGTATGTGTCAGAATGCCCTTCCTTTTAAAGGCTAAATAATATCCCATTATGCTATATAGAAGCCCAGTGAATGAAATTTGTACATGGGTTGGGTCGCTAGCAGCTGCTGGCTGCCAGCCAGGGCCTTCCTTCATTCCGCGCCACCCCCTGGTGGTCAGCGCACGTCATAGCAGGCGATCAAACTCCGGAGGGGACACTTTGCATATTAGGCTTTTATATATAGAGATACCACATTTTGTTTCTCCATTTATCTTTCAATGAACATTTGGGTTATTGCTCCCTTTTGACAGAAATTACTGTTTTGAAAACCATTAAATCCAGAGGTTTAATATGGTTCTAAAAGAGGTAAACAACTTATTGGTCATATTTAAATTTTTATGTGAAATATAGAGAGGAGCATTTAAATGTGGTTGTCTTTGCAGGGATAACTATACCCTACAGATAAATCCAAATTCTGGATTGTGTAATGAAGATCACCTCTCCTACTTCAAGTTTATTGGCCGGGTAGCTGGAATGGCAGTTTATCATGGCAAACTGTTGGATGGTTAGTATTCAGCTTAAAACTTTCTTATATGTAATTACAATTATTTTATTATAATGTAATTATAATGTGATGATCTGATTTCTTTTGCTTGGTAATCATTTTTAAAATATTTGCTTTCTTGCAAGGTTTTTTCATCCGCCCATTTTACAAGATGATGCTACACAAACCAATAACACTTCATGATATGGAATCAGTGGTATGTCATTTTCACTTACAATATATAGAGAGAATAATTTAACAGGCAACTGAATATTTTAAAGAGTTAGCTTTTAAAGATGAAGAAATTAATAGATTATAATGTTCCAAAATATAAATGAACATTTCCCCCAACATTTTATTATGAAAAACTTCTAACATATAATAAGATAAAAAGATTTTACAGTGGACATGTGTGTAGCCACTATCCAGATTCCACTACTGGCTTTTTATCTATACTTACTTATCACATACCTATTCACCTATTCACCCCTCTATCCATCAATCCATTTTATTTTTCTGATGCATTTCAAAGAAAGTTTCAGATATCAGTAAACTCCTAAATACTTCAACATGCTGAACAACATTTTAATGTATTTCTCGCATCAACATTTGAATTGTGATCATTTATCATTGAATGGCATATGTTTTCAAAATATCAGTTAAAGGCAAGACCTTGAGATTAGGCCACTACAAAGAAACAGAAACGTAAGGATTAAATCCCTCACTATGGCCCATGCTGAATAGCCTTAAACACTGTGTGCACATGGGTTCCAAGACCTCTTCCTCGGCACCAAGTTCACTTTGTGTCCCCTTTCTGTGACACAATATCAGTGTGAACAGTATAATTCTTTACAAATCATAAGGTTGTACAGTTACTTGAGTTGGTTAATTGAGGTTCTGTATTTCAGGTTATTCTTTAGCTTGGGCCAGGTATAAATAGCAGCCTCCTTACTGCTACTTAAACAGTACACACACAGTCTCACAGGCCACGTGAGAAAGGTGCTATGTGCTCCTGGGTAGCCATGGAAGTTACGATTCATCTGAAAGCTGCTTTATTGACCTTTAACTGGGTAATAAAATTTTTACCTCCACTGCTTCCACACAGAGATAAAGTTCTAAACTTTTAAGCAGGCCCATTCTATTGATGTATATATTTTTTTATTCTCACACGTACTAGTCATCCATCTCTAGCTATATAAATAAGAGGGTAATATGCTAAGTGTCCGTCCGGGTAATGACATCACGTAGCACCACCTGGCTTCCTCTCCCTAGCAACTAGACTCTGTGCAGTTTCTTCAGCCCAGGAACACGACTTGCTTTATAGCCAGGTGGAAACATTTTACACTTTAACCAAATGTCTGTGAAGCATTTTCCCATGCCTCATCTCATTTGATCCTCACAGAAGTTCTGGAGTAGGTAGATAGGAGACTTGGTGGAATCCTATTTTCTTTTCTTTTCATTTGCTGGAAAATGGAGATTTAGAAAGCTTAGAAACTTGACCCGCTTGAAAAGAAGAAATGGTGGACCTTGAAAATGACATCAGGTTTTTTCACTGCGCAGAATATAGTCAAACACTGCTGCAGTTAAATATTTTACCCTTTGTTCTCCCTGTGTGATCTACAATAATAATCTGCTTCATGTTGATATTTACTGCTGTGTTGCTGAAAATTACCTGAAAGAGAAGTTGGGGTGCTCCACTGGGCTGGAAAAAGCTTAGCTAAACCAGAAAGCAGGTCTAATTAAGCAAGTTTATTCTATATCTATAAAAGGCTAAGTTGACTCACACATACACGATATATATAAAGCTCTCGCTGGCGCCAATCGCATGCGTGTGTTTCGATCTGTCATTGTCAATTGTGAATATGGTTGACACTTCTATTATAGAGAAAGGGTGAATAGTGATATTAAAATATTTCTTCTAATTAATTTCCTTTCAATGTGCATGAATTCGTGCACCAGGCCACTAGTCTATAATACTTGTGAATGTATGGAAAAGGTGTCCAATGACTTTTTCACCTTTGGTCCCATTATTCCTTCAGACTCTCAATATACTTCCTTTGCAGGAGCAGGTGTCTTCTTTTTATATGTATACAAATGTTAAATATGTAATTTTCCCCATCTAGGATAGTGAATATTACAATTCACTAAGATGGATTCTTGAAAATGATCCAACAGAACTGGACCTCAGGTTTGTCATAGATGAAGAACTTTTTGGACAGGTTTGTAAACTTTGATGAATTAAAATGGTACATGAATTAATGATACAAATGTTATAACAAGTTTAGACATTAAATAATGTATATACTCAAAACATTTCTGTGCTCTATTTTAAATTTATTTTCCAGTAACAAAAGCTGTCTCTCAGCAAGAATTTCTGCTTTCTTTGACATTTGACTCATTCCGTATTTGTTTTAGTAAAACTAATATTTTAAGTTTTCTTAGTTTCGAATGGATTTAATTTAAAACACCAGGTTTCTGGTATAACTATAATATGTGTATTTTTTTTTCCACTAAACTAACATATGAAGGTGTCATGCTTTATTTTAGACACATCAGCATGAGTTGAAAGTTGGTGGATCAGAAATAGTTGTCACCAATAAGAACAAAAAGGAATATATTTAGTAAGTATTTTGTTAGTAAGTGCTTTGCCATACTTAGTAAATACTTTGCTGGAAATAATTTTGTACTTCTTTCCAGGAAGACTCTTTGTCGTTCTCTCTCTTTCCCAGTAGCTGGAGTCACGATGTCGCTTTCTCTCTAACAATGCCGTATCTCCCACTCAGATTCAGGGTTTACGTGGGGCTTAGCTAGTCTTTATTTTTTGTTTGTTTGTTTCTACAAAGGATAAATATACCTTGAATTTTTTTCTTGATTTGTGTGAAAAAGACAGACTTTTTTGTTTCTTTTAGCCTTGTAATACAGTGGCGATTTGTGAATCGAATCCAGAAGCAAATGGCTGCTTTTAAAGAGGTACTCATCTTCTTTTGTTTGCTCTTCTGTAATTGCAAAGTATAATTCATAAACTGTAAATATTGGGGCTTCTCATATCCGAGAAAAAATTAGCATGTGACTTCCCAATTTAATTACATTTTTATATTAACAAAATACTCAGTCATTCAAGAGGTCCATGCACTAAACCTTGACAGTCCCCCCTCCCATTGCCCTTACCTTCCCCAGTCCCACACCTTTCACCTTCAGTGACCTTAGTGAATAAAGGAACGAGAGTGCTGTAAGAATAGTGGGATATGTCATTTGTTTCTTTTCCTGTATGGGATCACACTATACATGTTGGTTTGTGACTTGCTTTCTTATCAGATATTTATTGGAGATCTTACCATGTTAAGAGATATAGCTGTCATTTTTCATGGCTGCATTTTATTCATAATATTAATTCTTAAGTTATTTAAACTTCCCTCAACTGGTAGACATTTGGGCTATTATCAGGGCATTCATTTCTTAAGCTAACTTAAAATTTCCGGTTAAATATTTTTTATATACTTTTTCATTTATTCAGTATTGAGCACTGTCTGGTGCTACATCAGGCAAAAAGACATAAGCCGTACTCTCAGGGAGCAGAGAATCTAAAACTTGAAATGGACAGATGCAAGCCTGAAGTGCTAGGGAAGCCCAGAAGAGAGGGAGAGACCAGAGTGGGGAGAGTGGAGGCAGGGCAGGGAAGGACTAGAGCAGTGGTTCTCAACCTTCTGGCCCTTTAAATGCAGTTCCTCATGTTGTGACCCAACCATAAAATTATTTTCGTTGCTACTTCATAACTGTAATGTTGCTACTGTTATGAATCATAATGTAAATATCTGATATGCAGGATGGTCTTAGGCGACCCCTGTGAAAGGGTTGTTTCGACCGCCAAAGGGGTCGCGACCCACAGGTTGAGAACCGCTGGACTAGAGGGATTGGCCAGACACAGAAAGGAGGGAAATGCAGTTCTGAGAGAGCAGCAATTGAGACCGACTACACACACATTAGACAGCAGACAAGCAATTCCAATCCTGGAAAAGAGGTTGCAAAAGGTAAAACTAAACCTGGAGAGCTGGCGAAAAACCAGATTGTGAAGGGCCTGTTTGTTAGTTTTCTCTGAAGTCCAGTGAGAGGAAGGGAAGTGGTGTTAAGATGCAATGTACACTTTAGTCAGACCATTCTGGAAATGATATGCAGTGAATTAGAAGAGGAATGGTCTAGTTGGGAAAGAGCTATAGAATCCAGGTGAAGAATGGATTAGGAACTAAGAAAGTGGTGCTGTGGGTGCATCTGAATGGTCTTCAGGAGGGGAGATCCACAGCATAGGGTGACTAAAGGATGGGTAATTGGGGTGGCAGTATGGACTTGGGAATCCTCTGTGAATGTGTAGTGGAGCTGGGGGCCAGATCAGATGGAAAATTCAAAAGAACAGGAAGGTGAAAGAGGCTGGCCACATGTGGAAACCTGGGAACACCAACATTTAAAGGATGGGCAGTGAGAAAATTTTGACTTCAAAGGAATTAGCAAAGGCAGACAGAGACATAATAGCAAAACCATCAACAGCAAAGTTTCAAGAACAAAGATGTTTTCAACAATGTACTGCAGAGGAGTCAAATAAGACATGGAATTAGAAAGTGCTCATTAGAGGTAGCCGCAAAGTTGCTTTGACTTTTTCCCAGGACAGCTTCGGGGAAGCAGTGGCATAGAGGTCAGATTGCAGTGGGTTGCGGGAAAGACAGGAGGTGAGCAAGTAGATCTGATAACATACAACACTGTCAAGAATGTGGCTGTGAAGAGAAGAAAGGGGTGTTTGCTCTTTGGTTTTGTTTTTAATGTAGATATGGCTAGAGTGCACTTAAATGCATGAAGAGTAAGCTGGTAAGAGGAGGAGGTTTAGTGCGGTGACCTTGAGGAAGCAGGTGAGGCACAGAGAGGGAGTGGTACCTCCCTCCACTGCAGTGGGAAGGAGGCCCTGGTGGATGTTGGTGCTGGTTGTACATGGGGAGGTGGAAGGTTGAGTGAATTCCATCCTGCATAATTGCCTCTATGGCTCTCTCAAATAGAAATTATCTCCTGTAAAGAAGGGGTGACATGGAGGAGGGGGGCTTGAGGAGTACAGGGAAGCTTTAAAATTGCCACTTCGAGGGATCTCTGAGAGAACAGACTAGGGACACATCATAGCTTCTTGCCAATATTGAAATCCCGGTTGAGTTTAGAGTTGGGTTATTGTCAGGGCACTCATTTCTTAAGCTAACTTAAAATCTTCTGTTAAATATCACATAATTTTTCATTTATTCAATATTGAACACTGACGATGTGTCTTGTGCTGTATCAGGCAAAAAAGCATAGCTATGAGGAAGCAGAGTATCTAAAACGTGAAATAGACAGATACGAGCACGAATGTGTAATGGTAGGATCTGTGTGGATGTGGGGTTGCTCCAGAAGCACCCAGGAGCTGAAGTAGAGGATTGCCCATTGACCCTGCTAACCGGGTTTTTAAATCCATTCTTTCTTCTAGGGATTCTTTGAGCTAATACCACAGGATCTCATCAAAATTTTCGATGAAAACGAGCTCGAGGTAAGAAACATCTTTACGTTAAAATGGAACTTTGGTGCTCATTATTTTTCTCATCGACAGTTTGACGTTTCTGATTGTGCAGCTTCTTATGTGTGGGCTGGGAGATGTCGATGTGAACGACTGGAGAGAACACACCAAGTACAAAAATGGCTACAGCGTCAACCATCAAGTCATCCAGTGGTTTTGGAAGGTAATCGAGAGCTTCTGTTTCCATAAGTTACTTTCGATAGATTCGATCATATTTAACTATACTAGCTACTTTCTCATCCATAAGACAGAATATAGCCCAGCAAAAAAATATCTTTGATTTCGTACTATATACCTCTGCCTTCTGGGTATGGTCCCAACCTCCATCCATATTAGTAGGTACTAGTAAGTAAGTAAAATGTTCAGAATCTAGCAAATGGCAGTGACAGCTAAAATAGGCACTTAGTTTCTTATTGAAGAATGGACTCTTCTAGAGAACCTGTAACAAACTGCAGTGTATTGTCTAGGACTCCTACGTGGCTCCTATTAATGTGATTTTCAGTCGTATGGAGAAATGTGTATACCACTCAATGAGTATAATTTTTTAAAAACCACGACTCACATTGGAGAAGAAATTTTTGTCACTTTATTGGGCTTACTCTCTTATAAGCCTTGGAAATAAGGTTTTCAAGAACTTTGTAAACGACCCATAAACACAAGTTTAACTAAAAGGAACATGCAGATTTACTAAGTGGTCAGTACTGCTCTAACTAAATTCGGACTGCATACTTTTCAGGATAGTTTTGGTGCCTTTTCCCCAATGATAGTCCTAATTGCTGTTTTTATGTTATTCAGGCTGTTTTAATGATGGATTCAGAAAAAAGAATAAGATTACTTCAGTTCGTCACTGGCACGTCTCGAGTGCCTATGAATGGATTTGCCGAACTATATGGTAAGGGTTTTCCATACAGCATTTAAAAATAGGGCAATGCCAGTTGTCTTTGTCATGGCTGATTAGTCTTCAAACCTCTGTCATTCATACAGACGTTTAGCTTAATAAAAAAGATTTTTAAATGATTTAATTAGATACACTCAAGTAGGCCAGAATATATGTACACCTTCTAATGAGATAGCAAAGGAGAAAACTGGGACCTGAAATGACTTGAGTTACTTTCCCTCCTTGAATTTTACATTTCTCCTTCCAATACAGAAAGAGCGTTGCCTGTAATGTGAGTTTAGGACAAGTTCCACAGAATGTTAGTAAGTGTGCAACAAACAGCAAAGAGTGTCATAGAACAATACATATGGGGAAATACTGGACTAAACAAAGTTAAACTGGATCCTTTGGGTCTTCTTCAGAGCCTTTACTGTGGGGGGCGCGGGGGAAGCAGATTTCCCAAAGTTACTTGGTCATGGAATCCTTGGGGCAGAGGGGGGGCAGGGCAGGATTTGGAGGGTGGAGAGTCTCGTTAAGCTACTATTTCTCAGCCCTGTGGGATATGGGGACTGGTGATAAGAGTGCACCTATCTCTTGCTATTCAGAATAACTATTCATTCAGTTTTCTATACAGTGAAATTCTGTGCTCTTTTTTTTAAATCCTCACCTGAGGATATTTTTCCATTGATTTTTAGAGAGAGTGGAAGGGGAAGAGGGGGGAGAGAGAGAGAGAAATATCGATGTCTCACATTGATTGGTTGCCTCCCACAAGCACCCCGGCCAGGGCAGAGGATAGAGCCTGCAACCAAGGTACATGCTCTTGACTGGAATCAAACCCAGGACCCTTTAGTCCACAGGCCAGTGCTCTATCCACTGAGCAAAACTGGCTAGGGCTAAAGTGAAATTCTATATAGTCTATCAAACTATTTTCTGGTCTATTAACCTCATAGCTCTAGAGGTGTGTTTTGTTATTAAAAAAAAAAAAAGAAGAAGAAGGAGGAGGAGGAGGGGAAGGGGGGAGGAGGAAGAGGAGGAAAGAAAGAAGAAAGAAGAAGGGAAAAGAAGTACTGTTTCTGATATAGAGCACAGCAATTTGTCTCATATTTTAACATATTGTTTATTGGAATTACATTTATTTGCTTTTAAAGATACCAAGGCTGGCCAGGTAGCTCAGTTGATTAGAATGTCATCCCAATACACCAAGGTTGTGGGTTCGATCCCCAGTCAGGGCACATGCAAGAGTCAACCAATGAGTGCGTGGATAGGTGGAACAAGAAACCAGTGTTTCTCTCTCTCTCTCTCTCTCTCTCTCTCACTAAATAAAGAAAGAAAGAAAGAAAGCAAGAAGAACAAGTCATTCAGAGAAAGTATTACCAAGAGTGGAACCCCACTCAGAACAACAAAGATTAGACTTGTTCAGGGAAGGGGAAGTCGGGGACTGCTGCCTAGGTCAGTGATGGCAAACCTATGACACGCATGTCAGAGGTGACACGAGAACTCATTTTTTTGGTTGATTTTTCCTTGTTAAATGGCATTTAAATATATAAAATATCAAAAATATAAGTCTTTGTTTTACTATGGTTGCAAATATCAAAAAATTTCTATATGTGACACGACACCAGAGTTAAGTTAGGGTTTTTCAAAATGCTGACATGCCGAGCTCAAAACGTTCGCCATCACTGCTCTAGAATAACCATCCACAGTGAGAAGAATGAGAGGGAGCTTTGCCGCGAGTCAGTGTGCTCATTCCCTGCCTCATTGGATTTCTTGGCATTTGTCTTCCTGGTGTTTTCACCGGACTCCCTTTCCTGCCTCTCCTGCTCTGCTGTAGCCATTCCGTAGAGAAAATCACAGCAAACACCTTTTTCATCTCTACCTCCACTTCCCTCTTCTCTGCATCCAGGCCTACAGGCATCCACTGATTTCACAAACTTTGGAATTTGGGGAAAATATCCCACACACAGAGCCAGAGATGTATTAGAATATAAATTCAAGTTATTTTGTATTTACAAAGGACGATGTTGCTACAAATTATTAATATTACTATGTGATATTATCTAGCCAATGAAAAGTATGTTGAGTGTATATAGATTGACTTAGACGGAGTCTTCCCAATGGATTGTTCAGGTGAGAGAATCACGAGGCTGGGAAATAGATAAGACTTCATAGTCTGGAAAACAAATGACAAAAGCACTGACGTGTTAACTGTGAACGTAATTGTGAAGTGTGAAAATTAATGCTTTTTGAGAAAACAGGATGGAGAAAAGTATGGAAGGTTACATGTTGGGTTGTCAGCATTGATTACCTGGGTGGTTGGAGGATGTTCAGGATTAGAGGAGGAAGAGCTAAGTGAAAACACCAAAGGGAAAAAGAGTTTCTAGAAATATCCATAATAGAAGGAAAATGTAGCATGTGTAATGTAATCACATTCTATTTATATGCACATGCACAAAAGATTCATGATGGGATGTTTACTCAGATTTAATAGTGGAATTTGAGGTGATTTTTACATCATATTTTTCTTGATTTAATTTTTGCAGTAAATTTTATAATCAGAAAAATTAAAGCTGTTTCCAGTGGGACACCTAAAAAAAAGAAAATGCTCGTTTTCTCTGTGTTCCTGTGAAGGAGGCGGTCTACAGAAGTGCAGGGTGCCCTGGCCGGTGTGGCTCCGTTGGTTGGGCATCGTCCTGTGCACTGAAAGGTGCCTCTTTGATTCCTGGTCAGGGCACCTGTCTGGTTGCAGGCTCCATCCCTGGTAGGGGGTGTGCAGGGGGCAGCCAATTGATATTCCACTCTCACATCAGTGTTTCCCCTCCTTCTCCCTTCCTCTCTCTCCCGAAATCAATTTAAAAATCTTTTTTAAAAAGGAGAAAAATAAAGAAATTCGGGACTAGGAAACAGCAAAAGCACCTTGGGACATCTCACCCCAGGGGCAGAGTGATTCAGTGGAAAAGGAATCCTCATTCCATGGCTGGGCAATAAAACCTTCAAGCATAGGACAGACTTCATTTCTTTTGAGTTTTAAAAAACTAGATGAGTTCTCTGTGTGTTTAAGTTTTTTTTTTTAATATATTTTATTGATTTTTTACAGAGAGGAAGGGAGAGAGATAGAGAGTTAGAAACATCGATGAGAGAGAAATATCGACCAGCTGCCTCCTGCACATCTCCCACTGGGTATGTGCCCGCAACCAAGGTACATGCCCCTGACAGGAATCAAACTCGGGACCCTTCAGTCCGCAGGCCGACGCTCTATCCACTGAGACAAATCGGTTTCGGCTGTGTGTTTAAGTTTTACAATAGAAAACGTGAGTTGTGAAATTCCTAGGGTTTCCTGTAAAGAGTAAATGAAACCAGAGCAACTCTTCTTCCTTACAGGCTCAAATGGACCACAGTCTTTTACAGTTGAACAGTGGGGTACCCCTGAAAAGCTGCCAAGAGCCCATACTTGGTAAGCAGATTCTTACACTCTGAGAGAACAAGTTCTCAGAGAGCAAAGCTCTTTTGGTACAGAAGGCCCCTCTGTGCTATGGAGGAGGAGAGGGAGGGGGAGAGAAGGGAGGAGGAAGAAGGGGAAGAGGAAGAAGAGGAGGCAGCAACACCAACCCAAGGTAGGTTGGAGTTTGAAGTCCAGGTAGCTGAACATTGGAGATGCAACGTCAACTGTTGACCCTATGTTGCCTCCATCACATGAATGATGGGTCATGCCGAGAGGGTAGAACATTGACTTTTGGAAGTTAAAGTGACAGAGGAACCCAGACATTGGTGGTGGGGGGGGGGGGGGGGGACTTTACCAAGAAGTCCTGGGCAGAGTCCATGCCTAGAGCGCAGTCCTGTATCTTCATTCCCCCCCAGGGATGACACGTCTTATACTCGCTTTGTCAGTGCCTATCATAACCAGTTCCTCTCTGTTTTTCAGCTTTAATCGACTGGACTTGCCACCCTATGAATCATTTGAAGAATTATGGGATAAACTTCAGGTGGCAATTGAGAACACTCAGGGTTTTGATGGAGTTGATTAGATTACAAGTAACAATCTAGGGTGTTTTACTGCCACGTCTTTATAAGCAACATCTTGACTTAAAATTTTCCGGGGAACTACTAAAACTTAGCCATTGATTCTTCCCAGATATTGGAGAAAATCACATAAATGCTTTAGGAGAAATAGCGTGGCGACTTTACCAGTATTTCATCCCCTTTAAAAGAATGTGTTGCATTTACACAGTTGTTTTCATTCTATCTTTAGAGTTCACACTCCAGGACCTAAGTCCTTTGTGCCTGAAATAGTGAATGTGTCCTTAACATTTACCTCTTGTCCAGTATTCGCCAGGCAGTCCTTTCTTAAACTACTGAAATGATAACTGTGAAATATTTGTGATAAGTGTCATGTGTGAAGAGTTTGATGCTTTTTGAGAAGGAAAACCCAAATTTGGAAAGGAGACTTAAATATTGAGTAAACTACACTATATTTAGTGCTGCCTACAGTTATTTATTACTCTGTAGACCTATCTAATGCACCTTACTGCCCAGATTTTTGGAACAACCTTGGAAAGTGTGTTACTATATTTTTAGTCAACTGACTCACTGGCAATAACAACAACAAAAATTGTTTACTTCTTCATTTTAAAAGTATTTGGTTTTTGTTAATATGTGGTTTTGCTCAACAAAGTGGTGTATAAGACGTGAAGCAAATTCAGATTTGCAGAGGGTGGAAAGTATTAACACCCCCCTCTTGCCGCCATATCCTTATGGTTCATCGGAGTAGTCATCACTCTCATGTTGTAGTTTAGTTCAAAGAATTCCTTCTTCCCACAGTGAGCTAAAGCTCCACAAAGCAGTATTTCTAAGTATGTCTCAAAGAGCTAAGTTCAATGTATAGTACTTGCCTTTACTAGACATTCTGTACACTTGCACAATTATGTAGTAACTCTATGTTTACAGGGTTTATTATGTTTACACATGAAGCTAATTCCTGTAGTTGCCTTTTTATATTTTTAGTATGTCACTTTAGTCATAAAACCAAATAATTTGTTAAAAAGTAACCAAAGAATAGCTATAATGCATAATTTGTATTAAATTTATTACCACATTTCTTATGCTTTTTAAAAAATATACTGTTTACTTTGAAAGTGATGATATTTTGCTATAACTCCCAAACTCTTTAGCAAAATGTTACAGATAGAATCCTACTTGAATCAAATTCAAGTACCTGAAAACCACCTCCATCCAACAAACGTGTATAAATGTCTGCTGTGCACATAGCACTGGGCGAGGCCCTGGGTGAGAGTCGTCAGCTCCCAAGAAATCTAGCTCAGCCCTCATCCACCAGGAACTTACCAGCGTGTGAAAGCGTTTTTAAACCATCAGCGTAGGGGTGAGCAGAACAAGGCGAAAGGGAACGTGTCTCAGTGTGCCGGCCAAGTAGTGCGCCAAGACTGTGTTTCTATTGGAATGATTCTATAGAAAACGCTCTTGCGAAAAGTTAAACCTGTTTCTCAGTATGGTGTCTTGGGGATTTAGGAATCATTGTAAATATCATATAAGTGTTATGAATCCTCTTAAATACATATATGTACATAACCTCTGAGAGCTGTAAGAAGTGCTTCTGGCTATAATAAGATGGTTACCTGCTGGCCCCTGGTAGAGATCTCGCACGTGACAGTAGCAAAACCACTTTCCAAACAGCTCAGCTCCGGGGAAGGAACTCACAGATCACTGCACTCTGTGTTTCATCTCCACTTGGGCTAACCAGCGTTCAGGCAAGATCAGCAGGCAGGTGTAGTCCGTAATTTTATCACTCACCTGCTGTTTAAACTGAAGCAACTTATTCAGCCTCTCTGGGCTCCCTGTTTCGTCACCTGTCAAATGGGAATCATCATGCCCACCCTCAGCGCCACGTCAGATGGCTGTTTTGGAGAGGTGTCTTGTAAAGTATTCTACAAGCAGAAGAGGCTTTGTGTCGGCCATCAGATTTTGTCAAATCAGGCGTGGACACTAACTATACTCCCAAAGAAGGATCTCTTTATTTAAAAATAAACGGACTGCTAATAGACAAGGAAGTAGGAACATCTCTGATACCGAATACATACACACATACATGCATACATATGTTTAACGATGCATGGGTCTCACCATCAGAATCCATTGTCTCCACGTCAGCAACGCTAATTAACATGGGCCAGTAAATTTTGGAATGTTCTCATTATATAGAACTGAATGTGAAAACTAGTTTTGTTCAAACAGAATTTTACCACCTGAGTGCTTAAATGACACTTCTGTAAAATACCATAGCCGATATCAGAGCTTGAGAAAATATAAAGCTCGCTGTTCATCTGATGTTCATTTGGATGATCCTGTAATAAGACCAGGGTGTTAATTAGACCAGACTCACTCCCATCAGCCCCCAGCCACAGGCCATCATCCCTCTGTCTCCCAGCGGTGGGCTGACAGTCTGGGAGGAACCTGTACCCAGCAGCACAGACAGAACAGCATCTCTCATGCATCCGATGGCTGGAGAGTAGGTAGGGTCATTTTCTTAAAGCAAGGAGATCATATTTTTCTAGAAACGATAAGCACACAATTTTAGCCTATATTTTCTCTGTAATCAAATTTTAACATCGACATGAAATTGTATTACAAATGCATTTCCTCCTAACTGAAACTTAAATGCTATTTGTTTTCATTATTTATAATACTAAAATTATTTCCATATAATTATTAAGTTAAACACGATCGTCTGATTCTAAGCCATTTGACCTTGTTTTTAAAAATCCAATATGGTAAGTCTATATATCAAAATTAGTGTATCAACATTTGTTGAATACTTTAAAGTATCGAATCATTTTTTAAAGATCTTGGTGCCTCGAATAAAGTTCTATTCTCATCTTAAAAAGAAACTGTGATTCATTTTAAATAGAAATGCCTCCAAGCCAGTGTTCTGGGTGACGTCTCCTGGCCTAGTTCTTTGCAGCAACACAGATGGGACAATTCTCGAGACAATTCTGCGTTTATATCTGATGAACTAACATCATTACATATTATACACTATTAACCATAGGTAGTCTCCACTTTACAAGCAGGTCATGTTCCAAAAGTCTGATTGTTAGTGAGATATCCAGAAGACAAAATAATGAAGTTACAAATGGACTGGATTTCAGGCACTGCCTGCTGGTCATTAAAAAGGCCAGCCTTTAACCTAACCGTTGTCGATGACATTGTTTCTATGAGAAGAGGAGTTCTGAGAGTTAATTCAGAACTGAGGATCTTTGCCTCCTTCATCTTGGGCACCTGGAAGTGTCCCAGCTAGAAAGGAATCCACTCCCCTCCCTGCGCCAATCCTTTGTTTCTGCTAAAATCCAGAGATTCCTTGGGACTCAGGCCACCGCCTTCTCTGCTTCCACCCCTCTCCTCCAGTGCTAACCAGCTCAAGCATTGGCTAGCCCACACCATTCATCACCTAAAAACAAAGGGCTTCCGTAGCTTTTCGTTTTTGAAAGTTAAAGATGATCACTACATTAGCACCCGTGTAGGTGCTGCTAGTCTCTTCTCCTGCACTCTATTCCGTGCAGTCCCTCCAGCCCCCGCCAGTGTTTCCTTTCAGGTCAACAAATCTGATCAGGTTACTCTACAGTCAAAACACCTCTGGGAGCCCCTCAGAGCCAGAAACATAAAGCACCCAAACCTGTTGGCATGAAATGCAGTCTGTCCTCTATGAGTTCCACCTTCTATCATCCTCACTCAGGCACTCGTACTACACCCGAACCAGCCCCTCTCCAGCCCCTAATCATCTCAGTGTCCGGTGCCTGCTTTCATCCATCACTTGAGAAATCACTGCTTTTGGGCCAGTGGAAAGGGGCTGTTTGATATTTACTTGCATGAATGGCATTTCAATGGTATTGCAATTCTTTTTTTACATAATTGACTCCCACACTCTTTTGGGTAGCTTGAGAACAAAGACTACTTTGTATACATCTTTTTAATATGTTCATTTACCAACACGTAAATATTTGATAAATTGACGATCTGATGAGTACTGTTTGTGTATACAATCCATTCAATGCACATGTTCTGAGCACCAGTGTCCCCAGCACTGTACAACATGCAGGAAGTTCCGTGTTTAGGGGAACATTGGGGTCTAAATAAATACACAAAGAGCTTGATTGAGATCCTGCTGAGAGCCCGGGTCTGCAGTAAACATTTAAGTGTATCCCATTTAATCTTCATGAAAACTCAGCGAAGCAGGTTTTATAGGCTCAAGAAGGGCAAGTAATTCACCTGAGGCAACACAGCTTGCACACTCAGTGGATTATGAACTACGACAACAACAAAAACTATGGAACCCTACAAACAAATTATCAAGGTGTACTAGTATTTGTTTTCTATTGCTGCATAACTAATTCCATACTATAAATTTAGCAGCTAAAATCAACACCCACTTTTTTTTTAAATCGATTTCAGAGAGGAAAGGAGAGGGGGAGAGAGAGAGAAACATCAATGAGAGAGAATCATGGATCCGCTGCCACCAGCATATCCCCTACTGAGGACTGAGCCTGCAATCCCGGTGTGTGCCCTGATCAGAAAATGACCTGTGATCTCCTGGTTCAGAGGTTGATGCTCAACCACTGAGCCACGCTGGCAGAGCACAGCACCCATTTTTTAATCTCACAGGTCAGTAGCTTAGAGTCTACGTGGGCTCAGCTGGGTTCTTTGCTATGGTCTCACTCGGCCAAAATCAAGTTGTCAACCAGTTGGGCTCTTATCTGCTTCCATGATACCTTCAGGTTGTTAACAGAACCCAAATCCTTGTGGCTTAGGTCCCCATTTTCTGGCTGGCTGTCAGCTGGAGCCACTCTAAACTTCTAGATGCCACATACATTCTTCATCACTTGGCTCCCTCTATCATTCAATCCTTAGGCTCAGGGTCTCCCTTATGTCCCCTCCTGTGTAACCTTCTGTCACCGGGTAGAGAGGGTTCTCTAGTTTTCAAGACTCACTTGAATAGATTAGGCCCGCCCCAATAATCTCCCCTTTTGAAGGTCCACTGTGCCATAGGCGTGACAAGCAGGGAAGTGAGGTCTTAGCACATTCACAGGTTGCATGGATTGGGGGCTTAGAACCCTTGGGGACAATTACTAGAAATGTTGCTTCCCACATAATGTAAGCATAGCAACAGATTATGGAGATTCGGTTTGAAAAGCACTTAAATATATCTAATTTTAGAGCGCACAGTTCAGTTTTTCATTCTCAGCCAATGAAAGGCAAGATAAACTAATGCTTATGTCAGCCAGTAGGATTCAACCACAGCTGCTGTAGATTCACAAGTCACTATCCTCAGATGAGCCGCTGGTTTGTGTTTTTCTCAGCAGCATCAAAAATGAATTGGCCTGAAATTAGATTCAACTCATCCTTAGGAGAGTCCTTATTATTTAAACAGAAATGAAAGGTCACAGCTGCTCTTTTTATTTATTTAAAAGGTTGGTATTCTTTCCAATGAAATCATGTTCTGGATAATGACATGGGTGCAAATCAAAATAGAACCAAGAAGGGAAGAAAGCCATTTGCAGCCCGTAGTGGCTGGTCATTTGCCATCCTTCAATCTCCAGGAAGGAAGGAGCAAATGCCCTGGTCCCTAGGAGGCCCTGGGCAATCAGGCAAGCCTGGAGCAGAGTTTTCTCTTTGGAAAGCTAATCGGAGATTAAAGCCATAACTGTAGGTTCATGAACATACTCGGTTCATCATATAGATTCTCATTTAATTTCTCTTATGAAAAATAGTCAATTATTAGCAAGGCCAATACCATGCCTTCCTGAGAGTTTTCTGTAACACATATATTTTATAAATGAGAAACTCAAGCATATTCTCTCAAATTAATATGAAGTAATGAGCACAGAGATCTAAGGGTAACTTCAGTTCAAACAAACCCCATTTTCAGTGATGCTGGAGTTGAAAACTAGGATCCAAATGAATGACTTTGTTAAACTCTGTCATTGGGCATTAGACCAAGTGCAGCATAAAGATTCTTCCAGATTTACCCAGCCAGTATGGTTCAGCGGTTGAGCTTCGACCCAGGAACCAACAGGTGGGTGGTTCGATTCCGGGTCAGGGCACATGCCCAGGTTGTGGGCTTGATCCCCAGTAGGGGGCATGCAGGAGGCAGCAGATCAAATCAATGATGTTCCTCTCTCATCGATGTTTCTATTTCTCTCCCTTCCTCTCTTTCTAAACATCAATAAAAACATATGTGTGTGTGTGTGTGTATATATATATATAAAGATTCTACCAGACTTGATGCTGGTGAAATATGTTATGGTCATCCAAAAATCCAACGGGGTGACCAAGTTCTCAGTGATAAATGAGTAGTTGCCAACTGGGTTTCCTTTTTCAGTACTACTGTTTGTTGGAATGGTGTATTGCTTGTGCATATATATGTTGATGGCGGGCTTTAAGCTATGAGGAATTCTGTCATGTTTTATCCTTGTCTTCAAAAGAAGTGTGAGAAGGGGAAAAAAGAAAGCTCTTTGAACTCAGTCACTACCAGGATTCAATATCTGTGGTTGCCCCAAAGACTCAGTTTACATACGTGTCCCATTGGCATCTGGGGACAATGTAGATAGGAATTAGGGATTATCGTCAGGATCTCTAATAACTAATTTAAGCATTGCCAGGTCAGGAAAGACGAAACATGTAGCACCTCCTGCAAACCTTTGGAAGGTGTATGAGGACATATTTAAGGCTCATCCTGAGCCGAGCCTGTCCAATAGAAATATAATGTAGGTGAGATCTGTAATTTTAGGTTTGCTAGAAGCACATTTTTAAAAGGAAGAGATAAGTAAATTTACTGATAAGAATATATTTTATTTAACCCAACATATTTAAAATGTTACCATTTCAGCACGTGATCAATATAAGGTTGTTAATGAGGTGTTTTTCATTTTTTGGTACTAGGTCTCCAAATGCATTATATGTATTTGTATTTTATGCATACAGCATATCTCAACTCAGAATTGGCCACATTTCAAATAGGCACATACGGCTGCTGCCATATTGGACAATGGGAATCGTGGCTGCAGGTCATGCTTCTACACAGCAAAAGGGAATTGAGAAGCAGCTGACGTGGCTCTCCAGGTGATGTGCTAAATTAGCCTGCTTCCTCCAGGCAACTCCAGAGACTTGGAAGAAGTTCCTCCCGGAGCGCCAACCATGGAAAGCTGAACCACATCCTAGACCAGTGGTTTTCAACCTGTGGGTTGCAACCCCTTTGGCGGTCGAATGACCCTTTTACAGGGTCGCCTAAGACCATCCCGCATATCAGATATTTACATTACGATTCATAACAGTAGCAACATTACAGTTATGAAGTAGCAACGAAAATAATTTTATGGTTGGGTCACAACATGAGGAACTGTATTTAAAGGGCCAGAAGGTTGAGAACCACTGGCCTAGACCGTTGTTCTGTGGCAATTCCAAATTTTACATTTAGGAGCTTAGGGATGGTGGTCTGGTTGAAAGGGGAGCTGTGTTTACACTGTAAGCACACTGTTTCCAGTTAGATTGTATGTTTCCTAAGGATGGCTTGGGAGAGAGCTGATGCAGATGGTGGGGAGTGAAGCTAAATCCCCAAGTCACCCCTGAGGCCTGCTCCCCAGTGCTGAGGTGTCCCCAGCAGTGATACTGAGGGAGTCCTATTCTGAAGGTCATGGAAGCTGGGGCAGAAGCCAACATATGGGAATCGTTGGCACTAGCGCCCTCTGTGAAGCGCTAGATCTAGGACCATCACCAGAACAGGCTAGGGGGCCAGGGAATGGGGTGGTTTATCAGAAAGAAACAGCCAGAAATGGGAGGGCGACAGTGAGGCTGGACAACCCCGAGGGTAAGGCCACTGCAGAGGAAGGAACTCTGTGGGGTCACAGGGGGTCACCTGGGAGAGAACCTCTTTGACACTGGGGGTAAGGCAGACTGTGGGAGAGACATCTGTTTGTTTTCTCTGGTGCAAAGAGAATAACAAAATGCGATCAGGAGGCTAATAGAGTGCAGATGGAGAACCTCTGGCTGAGAGCTCAGTCCAGCGAAAGGCTTTGAACTGGAACCAGCCTCTCATTTTCAGCAGTGCGTGTGGCCCGCGAGGAAGAAAGAGTGAAATACAACAAGAGACTCCTCAGGGATAATTATGAGTTACCCCCGGGCGGGTGGAAACCCAGTGGTTACATGGGGCTGGAGAAACTGTAAGGGTTTGATCATGAAAGGCCTTCCATTCGATGCGAAGGAATCTGGTCAGTGGGAGCAATTCAAAAGTCACAAACCAAAGAATGTGTGATGTGGTATGAACTTGGGAGAGCTCCTGGTGCCTGTTTAGGGTGGCAAGACGGGGGCAGGTGCTAGTTGCAGCGCATTCCAGTAACACAGGTGAGATGGTTGCATCTGAACCCAGGTAGAGACTCTGGTGTGGAAAGAGGCTGGGAGGTTGAACTGGCCCCGGTTGCTGGTAGAGAGGGGCGAGGAGAGAAGAGGCAGGCGTCTAGGCTGCACCCATTGTGACGTCCAGATGGGAGCAGCTGGCCTGGTGCCGTGCTGCCGCTGGAGCTGAAACAGGGGGGCTATTGACTTTGCAGGTGTGACCTCCAAGGGGAGGCATCGGTGGCAGTTAAGGATCTAAGGAGGGTAGAGATCTGGAGGTTATCAGCAAAGAGCTGTGAGCCTGTGAGGCTACATTACCTGTGCAGCAAACCAAGAGAGCTGCTCTGAATCATCAACATCATTTCTGATGAGTTAATTTTAAGATTCTTCGTATTTAATTGAATACGTGGTTTGGGGGAAGATTATAAACAGTATACTTGTGTTTTTTCTAGCCAAAACCAAGCTTTTAGGTTTCCTCCCTCTTTGTTAGGTATCCCAGGACCTGTAATTATTATTTTTCAACATACACTTTTTTTCTTAAATTTTATTTGTTAACCTTCACTCGAGGATATGTTTTTCATTGATTCTCAAGAGAGCGAAAGGGAGAGAGAGAAAGAGAGAGAAACATTGATCGGTTGCATCCTATACTTGACCTGACCGGGGACTGAAGCCACAACCTGGGGATCGTGCTGCCTGGAATCCAGCCCATGACCCTTCAGTGCTCAGGACGACACTCACCAACGGAGCCACCCCGGCCAGGGCAGGACCTGTGATTATTGCCACCAGTTTTCTCCACTGCGTGCTCCCTGCTCCTGCATATCCACTGCGTGCTCCCTGCTCCTCCATATCCACTGCGTGCTCCCTGCTCCTGCATATCCACTGCATGCTCCCTGCTCCTGCATATCCACTGCGTGCTCCCTGCTCCTCCATATCCACTGCGTGCTCCCTGCTCCTCCATATCCACTGCGTGCTCCCTGCTCCTCCATATCCACTGCGTGCTCCCTGCTCCTGCATATCCACTGCGTGCTCCCTGCTCCTGCATATCCACTGCGTGCTCCCTGCTCCTCCATATCCACTGCGTGCTCCCTGCTCCTCCATATCCACTGCGTGCTCCCTGCTCCTCCATATCCACTGCGTGCTCCCTGCTCCTGCATATCCACTGCGTGCTCCCTGCTCCTCCATATCCACTGCGTGCTCCCTGCTCCTGCATATCCACTGCGTGCTCCCTGCTCCTCCATATCCACTGCGTGCTCCCTGCTCCTGCATATCCACTGCGTGCTCCCTGCTCCTCCATATCCACTGCGTGCTCCCTGCTCCTCCATATCCACTGCGTGCTCCCTGCTCCTGCATATGTGGGCACACACCTGAGCCAGATGCCTGTGGGTGACCTGGGCTCCCACCCCCACTGCGCCTGGGCCAGGCCTCATTTCACTTTGCTCCATCCCATCCCAGACCCTGTCTGTGAGCCCCCCCCCCCCGAGAATTTGGCCCCCTCCTCTGCACGTTAGCATCCAGGTGCCAGCAGGCTGGGAGCCCCGGGCACTCCAGCCCCACGTGCGGGTCACTTCACGGATGGGAAACAGCTGCTGCTGCTCGAGGGAGCGGGTGGGCGGGGACGGAAACAGGACAGGAGGCCGAGGAGGGAGAAGCCACAGGAGCAGGGGCCCCGGCCCCTGGGGAATCCTGGGGAAGGGGAGGTAGAGACTGGGGGGTGAGTTAGGGAGCGGGGAGCAGGCTGCACCGCAGGGATGGGACCAAGGCCATGTGTCACAAGCAGCCCCTGGAGGAAGCCTGGCAGCTCCAGGACAGAGCAGGTAAGGGGCCAAGCCGGGGGGGGGGGGGGGGGGGGGGGGTGAAGAAGCCCCTCCTCTCTACCTTTGTACCCCAATGTCCCCGATGCCCCAAGTGACTAAACTTAGGTCCCTCTCGGGGCTGGCCTCCCAGCAGGAGTGGTGAGATTCAAGGGCAACTGGGTATATGCCTCCCCCCAAACACACACCTTTTTGCTGATGACTGAACTTATCTTAAAAGCAAATACGACCTTTCACGTCCACACGTAAAAGGCTGAAGTTATAATACAAAGGGGGACGTTTCCTGACCCCGAATGTGTTCATAGTAAAGTGCCGGTGACTGAGGGGGGAGTCCCAGCCCCGAGAGAGGCGAAGGGGACGCCTCCCCGCTGGAAAGGGCCCTGGAACGGGAGGCTGAGGGCCGGGAGGACGGAATTCCCAGCCTCGCCCTTGTCTCCTGGGCCCGGTTCACCGAGACCAGCCTCAGCGCCCGAGGCCTGGCGAGCAGAGCCCCTGGTGTGGGCAGGGGCGGTCCTGGGCCGGGTCCCTGCTTGCGCATCTCATCTGTGAGGTCACTGGACTGTTGTGTGGAAGCGATTCCCCGTCTCCACGCCGCCAAGACCTCCCAGTGCTGAGTTCCCGGAGGAGCCGTCTGTTCGTGGGCATGGGCTCAGGGAACAGATAGGCTTCCGTGCGAAGGGACAGATGGAACGGGAGGCTTTCTTCCCTGTGTGGATTCCCTACTTACACCTAACGGACGCCCCTCCCTGATCTGCAGCATCTTTTCCAGAGTGACAGCACCTCTCCCTTTGGCTCAGCTCCTCCTCCATCTCCTCCGCCGCCCCTGCGGCCGTGTGGGGACGGCTCCCTTCCCACGTCTGTCTGTCTGCCCGGGGATGGGGGCTTGGAAGTCATTTCAGCTGGTGGAGCCCCATTTCTCAGCCTTTTTAAATGATGTAACCCACACACACCTGTGGCTGCAATGGTGGCTCTGCCCCTGAGTGAGTGGGTAGTTTTTAGCCCATGAGGAACGTGTCTGCACGCTCTCCAACGGCCCCTCTTCCTAATCAGGACCCTGGAAAGTACTGGGACACGGAGTTCACCAAACCCCCCAGAACATCCCTTACTTAGACTTCAAGTTCTCTCTAATGTGTCTTCACATTTATTGTCTCTTCATTCAACGCGGTAAAGGAGGCGGAGCGTGTGCCATTCGTCTCATTTGACAGCTCAGAGAGGAGAAACAAGACCCAGCAAGGGTTTGCTGTGCTCACAGTAAATCGGGAGCAGACCTGGATCTGGAAGGGAGCTCGGGCCTGTGGGTGGTCCCTGACCCAGGCTTCATGGCCTCAGGGCTGCCTCTCAGGCCTCCTGAGCTCACCTGACCCTCCTATGCCCGACCTGCAGGTGAGGCCTGAGGCGGCCCCTCCCCGGGGAGGATCAGCCACCAGCCAGGGCCCCCCTCGCTCCAGACAGAAAGGGTGTGGGCCAGCTGAGTCAGGCCGTCCATCCCGAGCCAGGGACTATGCTCAGTAGGAGCCAAGGAGATTGGCATCTTTCTAGAAACTTATTAGGTTCTTAAACTGGGACTTGTGGTAAACAACATTCTCCAAATAACAAGTGTCTGCAATGGACAAGATTTTCTAGTTAAACTTTACAACTGATTAGAAATCTCAGGTATCAAGGTGCTTTAGGTAGAACACCACTCCTCCTTCACAGAGGGGCTTGCTCTAACTTCTCTACGGGGGTGGCGGAGTCGGGGTCTGTGTTCGCAGACCTGTGTGTCTTGACCAAATCTTTGGTCATGCTCTGTCCTCTGTGGGGGTGTGAGGGTAGGAAGGGTGTGTGTGTGTGTGTGTGTCTGTGCAGCACACCAGCGCTGATTATTCTATTACATGGGCGCTGCTGTCCTGGCTACAGTCCTTACACACTTTCTCTTTTTCCTCACTCTGTTGAGAAGATATTTGTCCAGATCATTGACTCCATTGGTTATGGCAGCCTCCCACTCCCCATCTTCAAGAAGGGAGACGCTGTTTATCTTTCTTGAGAAATTTTGTGGTTTAGGTGGGAAAGGTCTGGCTCCCTGCAGGGCCCTGAGAGGAAGATCCAAAGAAAGAAAATAAACCTGCATTTGTGGCATTTCCTGGCTGCCCCAGCATTTCTCTGCAACTGACATTGATAAAATTTCATCAAAGGCATTGGTCCATCAGGCTACAGTTTTTTAAAGCATCATTTACTGTGGGAGTCACATTAGCATTTAAAATATTGCTCTTTTATTCTGATAGAATGACATATATTATCTCCATTTTGCATGTTATCACGTTCCTGAAAACGCAACACAGCCCCTGAAATCATTGAAAAACAATTTTAAAATCTGGTTTTGACACTCTTGACAGACACAAAAGCATTCTGGAACAAATAAAGAGACCTCCTACTCTTACATAGTATGATTCAACATTATAAAGATGTTGTTTTCCCTAAGTTAATTAAAAAATCTAATGGATTACCAATAAGCTTTTTCAGACAAATTTGATTTTTTAAAAAGGCCAGGAAAACACTTGAAAAAGAATAACAACAGAGATGTCTAGTCCTACTAGACATTAAAATATACCATAAATCCTCTGTAATTAAAAGTGTGGTAGTGCCACATGAATACACAAATTGACGGGTAAAATAGAATAGAAAGCCCAGAAATAGACACAAGTACATATGGAAATTTAGCAGATGGTTAAAGGTGGCATCTAAAATAGGACAAAGATGGGCATTTTAATAAATGCTATTAAAAAAGCAAAGAAACAAAATGCCCATCCCCTAATGCCACAATTTCCAGCCTTTTTCATCTCATGGCACACATAAACTAATTACTAAAATCCTGCGGCACACCAAAAATATACCTTTTACTGGTCTGACAAAAAATAGGTATAATTTTCATTCAGTCACACCAGACCACTATTGTTGTGTTGGCGGTTGTCCTTTTTTTTTAATTTGACAATCTAAGGCAGTGGTTCTCAACCTTGGCTGCACATTAGAATCACCTGGGAATCTTTTAAAAATCCTGATTTCTGGGCCTCATCCTCCAGAAATTCTGTTTCTTTGTTACTAATGTTGTGGCCCCACCCCATAACAAAGAAACAGAATTTCCAGAGAATGAGGCCCAGAAATCAGGATTTTAAAAAGATTCCCAGGTGATTCTAATGTGCAGCCAAGGTTGAGAACCACTGATCTAAGGAAAAGAGGTCAGTGCCCCCTGACTAATTAGTCAGGTGTTGCCTGTTTTAAAAATTCTTGTGGCACACCGGTTGAAAATCACTAACCCAATGAATGGATAACAATGCAATATATTCATACAATGGAATATTATTCAATGAAAAGAATGAAGTGTTGATGCATTCTACAACATGGATAAAACTTGAAAACATTATGTTAAGTGAAAAAAGCCAGTCACAACAGACCACTGTTGTATGATTCTGTTTATATTAAACTAGAGGCCTGTTGCACGAAAAGATTCGTGCAATAGGCCTTCCCTTCCCCTGGCTGCCGGCACCGGTTTTTCTCTGGCACCCGGCACCCAGGCCTTCGCTCTGGCTGGAGCCACCTTCAGCGCCTTCACTGCTCAGCTTCCTGCCTACGTATGCAAATTAACTGCCATCTTTGTTGGCGGTTGATTTGCATATCTCACTGGTTAGCCAATGGGAGGCGTAGTGAAGGTACGGTCAATTACCCTGTTTGTCTATTATTAGATTAGATGTCTAAAACAGGTAAATCCATATAGGAATAGAAAGTTGGCAAGAGGATGCCTAGGGCTGGGGAGTGGGAAAGAATAGGGTTGAGTACAAGGTTTCTTTTCAGAGTGATAAAAATGTTCTAGTAAACTTAGATTGTGTTGATGGTTATGAAATCCTATGGATATACTAAAACCATTGCTTTGTATACTTGAAAGGGGTGAATTCTATGGTGTCTGAATTATATCTTTAAAATGTTTTAAAAAATAATTAAATGACTCAAAATCCAATAGAAAAATAGGAAGATATGCTTCAAATCTATGGGGAAAAAAAGTTTAAGTTCACTCGTAATTAGAGAAATGCAAATTAAACAGCACTGAGATAACATTTCTCACCTATGACACTGGCCAAAATTAAAAAGCATGACAATGCATTTTGTGGGGAAATGGGCCTTCTCAGACTTTGCTCATGGGAATGCAAACTGCCAGGAGAAATAGGCCACACTGAACAGAACTACCGATGCAGTTTGACCCAGCAATACCGCTTCCAGGAAATCTATCCTGCAGATACCATTCCAACAAAGTGAAAATATACATGCACAGGTTATCCATTGCAGCAATCCAAATGCTTGTTCATAGAAGACTGAATAAACTATGGCTCATCCATAGAATGGAGCACAAGCAGCTCTCTAAAAGAATGAGCAAGAGCTCTATAAGATTGATGTGCAGTGATTCTCAGCATGTGCTGTTAAGTAAAAATAACATGCAAAAGAGCAGCTATAGTCTGCTGTCCTACATGTAAGAAAGAAGGGATATAAGATATAGACCTGTATTTTTACCTTTGTACAAAAGAAATACAGAAAGGATAATCCAGAAACTAAAAAGGGAGCTTACTGTTACAGTTAGAATTTTGGTTCCCCCCACAACTCCCCCCAAAAAGGCCTAACCTCCAGTACCTCAGAAGGTGACCTTGTTTGGAAACAGGGCTATTGAAGATGTCATTGAGATGAGGCCATACTGGACTCCGGATCTAAAATGATTGGTGTCCTTATAAGAAGATGGCCATGTGGAGGGAGGCACAGGGAAAACACCATGTGAAGATGAAAGCAGTGACAAGGGTGGTCATTATCTATAGGCCAAGGAACCCCATCGATTGCTGACAAACCACCAGAAGCTAGAAGTAGCAGAGAAGGATTCAGAGAGACCATAGCCCTGCCAACACCTTGACTTTGGACTTTTAGCCTCCAGGACTGTGAGACAATAACTTTCTGTCATTTAAACCACTCAGTTTGTGGCACTTTATATGGCAGCCTTAGGAAATACAGTTCCCCACAGCGGGAGGGTGGGCAAGAGGTTGAAAGAAGGGAGGGATTAGAATGGGCTAGTCGGGATGAGGAGGGAGCCACCACTCTCGCAATAAAACTTTTGTGATGCTCTGACACAGAACCATAGTAATGTTCCACATACCACCCAAAACAAGCATTTAAAAGCGACCAGGATGTGGGAGAACCCAATGTGGCACACAAGCAGTAAAAAATGAACCTAATCGCCCTAACTGGTTTGGCTCAGTGGATAGAGCATCGGCCTGCGGACTCAAGGGTCTCGGGTTCGATTCCGGTCAAGGGCATGTACCTTGGTTGCAGGCATATCCCCAGTGGGAAGTGTGCAGGAGGCAGCTGATTGATGTTTCTCTCTCATTGATGTTTCTAACTCTCTATCCCTCTCCCTTCCTCTCTGTAAAAAAATCAATAAAATATATTTTTAAAAAAAGAAAAATGGACCTAATCGATTGAAAATACTCTAAAGGGGGTGAGAAAAACCCCTAAATAACATTGCAAAACTATTTTTAGTGGATGCTATAACATTAAAGACAAACTGTATATAATACTGTGCTCCAGTTTCTAGACTTGTTTCTCAAAGTGGTATTGATTAGTAATTCTGAAACTACTCTAGGTATAACTAGGATTAAACAAATAAGTACATATATTGTAGATATTGAAGGCCACATTTCTCAAGGTCTGAGAAGAAAGAACTCTGTAATGTTGAATTAAATTTGGATGAATCATGATGAGCTATGGTTTGTAATATATAAAAGTAGATAGACCCATCATCCTATATAATAAAAGCCTAATATGCTAAGTGTTCAGTCATCCGGTTTTCCATTCAACCAATCAAAGCATAATATGCTAATGATATACTAAGGCTGCTCAACCATTCATTATGACGTGTATTGACCACCAGAGGGCAGATGCTGCAACCGGTAGGTTAGCTTGCTGCTGGGTTCTAGCCAATCAGGACTGAGCTAGAAGGGCTAGACACTCCCTGGAATCCTCCCATGGTCCCTCCCTAGCTGGCCAACTTCCTGCATCCCTCCCCAGCTCTGATCATGCACCAGTGGGGTCCCTTGGTCTGGCCTGTGCCCTCTCACAATCCAGGACCCCTCAGGGGATATCGGAAGGCTGGTTTCAGTCTGATCCCGCAGGCCAGGTTGAGGGACCCCACTGGTACACGAATTCGTGCACTGGGCCTCTAGTTCTCCAATAAAAGGAACCAAGCCCCTTGGAGAAATAGTGAATCCAGGGCTGGGCAGGGAAAAGAAAATAAGAGCCTGGAACATCTTGTAGTTACAAAAAATAAAGAAATGCTCAAAAACAGATAAACGGACAGACCTGGCTGGTGTGGCTCAGTTGGTTGAGTGTTGTCCTATGCACAGAAAGGTTGCAAAACATTGCAGCTTTAATCCCTGGTCAGGGCACATGCCCAGGTATTGGGCTAGATCCCTAGTAGGAGGTGTGCAGGAGGCAGCCACGATGATGTTTCTCTCTCTCTCCCTCTCCCTTCCTATCTCTCTAAAAATCAATAAAAAAAATTTTTTAAATGGATAAAGGGACATCAAAAGGACACAGGAGTCAACCTGAAGGAGCTTCCAACTGTGAAAACTGGAACAAATTGAGGAAAAAAAATAAGTAATGATAGTATTAAATTATAGCCCATAGGATAAAATAAATTTCCATGAGTCTATACTGATACAAATAATTCAATAAATAAATGAATAAGTAATTATTCCTTACAGAAGAATTCCAATTAACAAATGTGGGAGAAATGAGAGAAAATGAAAATCATGATTAGGCAAACACCACAGTAATAACTGTTGCAGGCAAGACTCACTAGTGGATGCTCAAATGGTCAAAAGTTTGCAGAGAAATGGTATGTTTGCTCATTCTCAAAGTATGTCCTCAGAATAATTAAATACCAAGGGAAAAACATTAACTTCACAGTGGAGAAATCCTGCAGACCACACCACCTTAACCAAATGATCAAGGTTAAATCACCAGTCATAAGCCATGTTGATAGCATGTGTGCAATTTGAACCAACTGTCTGGTGGACTTCTGTTCATGAGGCAGTAAGAAGGGCAAAGCATTACTATGACCTTCTTGTAAAAAATGCATAACTTCTGAAAATGCCTTGGCTTTACCCTTATGTTCAAATGATAGTTTTATTGGGTATGCAAAAGTTGGTCGTGTTTTTCCCTCGGAATTTTAAGGACTTTGTCCCACTGTCGTCTAGCATTTGCTGTTGCTACTGTTATTCTGATTCTTGTCCTGTAGACATTTCTGTGTTTTTCTTGAAGCATTTAGGATCTCCTTCAATCTCAATATTGTGAACTTTCATGCTCTATCTAGATATAAAAATGTATTTTTAAAAATTTATTGTACCAGGTACTCAGTGACCATTTTAATTACAATGTCACTCATTGGCACTGTAAAGTCATTCAGCTTTAGACATTTTTCTTAAATTCTTCCTTTCAAAATTTCCTCCTATCCATGTTCTTTGGTTCTTTCTTTTCAGAACTCTGGAATTCCTTCTGTGTCTCTTCTTTTCCTCTCATGTTTAGTGTCTTTTTATTTTACCTTCTAGGAAGACTTTCTTTTCTAAAATTTCTATCAAATATCTCAATAGATATTAGGTATTAACATTTTATTTTCCGAGATCACTTTCATGTTTTTTTCCTTTTTAAAATAGCATTTTGAGAAAATGAAAAAGTGTTCTGTTCTCATTTTAAAGACATGATACCTTCTCACATTTTCCTGAGGATATTATTTACAGATTTTTTTCCCCCAAGTTCTTTTCTGTTCCCTGAATTACCTTTGGTTTCCTCTGGAGTCAATGTTTCTATTTGTTTGGCTCCTTCATTTTAATTTCATGTTGCAGTTTGAGCCAACTGTCTGGTGATCCTTGGATTTCTGTTCATGTTTAAGAATGAGGGGTTAAGCCCTAGCCAGTTTGGCTCAGTGGGTAGAGCGTCAACCTGCAGACCAAAGTGTCCCGGGTTCAATTTCCGTCAAGGGCACGTACCTTGGTTGCAGGGACAAGTGCAGGAGGCAACCAATCGATGTGCTTCTCTCACATTGATGTTTCTCTCTGTCTTTCCCTCTCTCTTCCACTCTGTCTGAAAATCAATGGGAAAATATCCTCAGGTGAGGATTAAAAAAAAAAAAAAGAGTGAGGGGTTAAGAAATTATGCGAGAGGCAGAGGCCTTTCAGCCAGCGGGTGACTGAGCAGGAAGCTGGTTGTCCACTGGACAGACCCTAAATCCTAAAATCCAAACTTTGGATCTGCTTAATGTCATTAGGAGAGAACGTGTAATTTAAAAATTATCTAAGTGTTTTATTGTATTTTTCCGAGGGAATAGATCCTGGCCTCCGAGAGTTTTGTGTGTGAGAGCCGGAAAGGTGGTCAGGATCAGCTGGTGTCTTACCTTCCTCCCTGTGTGGCTTGGTGCAGTGGAAGTCACCTGCCTGGATCCAAGCCCGGGACCCCTCCTGGGAAACCTTGTTTGAGTGCCGGCAGCATCACAGGGCCCAGACTTCCTCCAACTGCAAGTCCCGCTAGGACCTCACCTCCCATTGCCACAAAGTGAGCTGGTAAAGGCAGATGCTGAGAGGTGTTCTCTGTGCGGCCACAGCCTGTGGAGCAGGGCAAGCTCTATAAAGAGCAGCAGTGATTACAGAGTAACACTCCTGTTAAATGCTTGGACTTTATAGCTTTCCATTCACAACAGTCCTGGCCCAGTGTTTAGTCTCTCTGGGGGGCAGTTGTAAAAGCCGCCTAGTTTCACAGCTAAGGAGAGGTTACAAGGCAGTTAAAATATTTTTGTCTCTTCTTTCTTTTGATGATTATTCCCATGCGGTGGCAGCCACTGGAGCAGACCCTGCCTCCATTATCTACAAGGGAACCGCGAACACAGTGGCAGCCATCAGCCCTGATGCTGGGCTAGAATGAGCGTTTCAGGCTTAACACTTCCATTGGTTTTCAGTGAGTTAAGAGTCAAAGTCAGAAATAGTGTTGAGTTTCATAGCCATTGCCGGGCAACTGTCACTTACTTTAAAGAGGTGCTTTGCCCCTTTAGGAATAGAGTAAATGCTTCTTGTGCCAGAGAATTAGATGCTCTACTCTGTGTCTTCTCTGGTCAGATACATGTAGTGATTGTACAAATAAATGCATGTTCTAACTACATGGAGATATTTGGGAAAGGACAAAGTTCCACGTCTACTAGTTCTGAATTGTAACAAATAATGATAATAAACCTGGTCATAAAAATTATCAGCCAGCCGGTGTGGCTCAGTGGTTGAGCATTGACCCATGCACCAAGAGGTCACCATTCTTGGTCAGGGCACATGCCAGGGTTGCGGGTTTGATCCCCAGTAGGGTGCGTGCAGGAGGAAGCTAATTGATGTTTTTCTCTCATAGATATTTCTATTTCTCCCTCTCTCTAAAACCAATAAAAACATACAAAATTTTTTAAAAATTATCATCATATGGAAAAAGCTATCAGAATCTTAAAATTGATCCTGTCATGAACAGCATCTCCACAGTGTTTAAAACTCCTCAGCTCCTCAGAGCAACCTCACAGGGCAGGCTAGGCAGGTAGCACTCCCCCCCCCTCTATCATCCAGATGGACACACAGGCCTAGAGAAGTCCGGGCACTAGTTAGCAGCCAGTGCTGCATCTGGCTCATCACATGTCCACATACTCTGGGTGGTCCTTCTCACCGGAGCCTGGTGGCTAGAGGGCACCAGCCCACACCACAGCCCTCACCCCAGTTCCCAATTCTCTTTCTCAGAACCAAGCGATGGAGGCGGGTGTCTGGGGTGCTTGTCCCTGAACGGGCCTGAGGCATGGATGACAAGGGGGGTGGGGGGGAGGAAAGAGATGGATCTGGAATACTAAGAACTCTCCAACTCAGCAGGAACAGATTCTGCAATTATGAGAAATAGTTCCAGGAAGGAAAATATCAAAATGCAAATCAAATACAGTTGTGACTGTAAACCATTGAAGAGAACTGCCAGCACTGTTTTAGAAGTCCAGTGTGGGCATTGGGACTAATAGCAGTGATGCCTGTAGAGCTGACCTCCGATCCGGAAGGACCACAGAGATAACTGGATACAGATGCCTTGTTGTACAGACGAGAACACTGAGGTGGGAACGGTTAGTAATTTTCCCAGTGATTGGAGGTGGCAGCAGGACAGTAGCCAGCACAGTGTCAGGTGCAGAGCAGGTACGGACATCAGTTAGGAAAGAGTTCAGGTTTGTTTTTCTCACATATCAAGTCCAGAGGTAGGCAGCCCTGGGCCTGGGGGTTCCTGGGCTGAAACAAGAGAAGTCAGTCCTGCTCCTCAGCAGCCAATCTGCCCGCATGCCCAATCAAGTTCTGGGGACACAGTGTGCCCAGAGAAGGGAGCCCCGTGTAGAAACTATGAAAGAAACCAGGGATCTTTAACATAAAGGGAAGGAGCCCAGTGGAAACCTGACCACTGTCATGTAGAAGACAAATGCGAGAGGTCCTGTGTGGCCCCAGAGGTCAGAATTAGATCGGGAAGTGCAATTGTTGGATGACAAACTAATACAATAGGAATAGTTTTAATGATAAGCACTTACTGAAAAGCGGCCGCCTCGGAAAATAGTACAGTTTCCTGAAGATAGTCAAGCTGAATAAGAAACTGGAGAGGAGTTTGTGAGTGAGGGGTGGGGAGGGAGAGAAGGGGAGGGAGAGAAGGCGGTACGGCACTGCTTGGGGAGATGACCTCTGAATTCTCTTTCGCAACAACTCATTTAACAAGTCCCTGTTGAGTTTCTACCGCGGTTCACACAGGAACCATATTTTCCAAATGAGATGCCGGCCTGGCATTTATGCAAAAGCTCATGGAGAGAACAAGGTGTCGATGAGGTTATTGACTGACTTCTCAGGAGCCACTCCCAGGGCTCCCCAGACCCAGGCCCCACTTCGCAGATGGGGCCTCTGTCCATTGGAGATCTGGTACCAGGTAGCAGAGCAATATGGGTCGTCCAGAGGCAGCATTTTTTTTTCCAGACCCACTGCAGCCTGGGCTGAGTATTTATCCAAAAGTCTGGAAGGTGGCCGGCAAGTGCTGTACCAGGAAGGCAGTGCGGAGCGCATCACTTATGAGCTGTCACTGGGGCCTCTCAGACCCTCACTTTTCTTACCTGGAAAATGGGAGCTTTGTGAGGCTGTAAGGTGCTTTGCACGGGCTCAGCCCTTCGTAAGGATTCAGCCGACGTGGTTACTTTAGTTCCTAAGTGTCAGCTCCGCTACTGATACTGCTATGTCGCTTTTCCAGACCTCAACTTCCTCTCCTGTAAAGGCAGGGCGGGTTGGACTAGAACAAGCCCGGGGATTTCTTCCAGCTCCAAACCTCCTGGAGCCCAGCACAAAATGGATGCCAGGCTCCCCAGCCTGCGCCAGGAGGTCACCTCTGCCAGGAGGTGGCACCACTAATTCACGTTTCCAGCAAAGAGGAGGGCTGTCTATTTGTTCATCTCCCCTCAGCTTTGAAAAGGAGCCTGGAAACTCGACTGCTTAGCAGCTGCCTCTAAACCAACTTATAAAATCATGATGCTGATGTTCCCGGAGCGACCGGATTCTCCCCTCTATGGCTTGCTCCCGGCACACCCAAATCAGTTTCCTTGGGACGGTCCTGGGCGTTTAGGGAAGGGGGAGAAGAGCAGCCTGGTAGGGCCCTGTCCTCCCCACGGGCGTCGTTCCCTTTGCTCAGAAGCACAGCTGCAGACACGCAGGGGCATATGCTGTCGAATTGCACCCACAATCAGCCATTTGCATGCTACTCAGAGGGTACAAAGGGCCACTTGCCCTGGCTGTTGCCTCATTGCCAAGGAGGAGGGGACCCAGGTATGGTTTTGCAGTCTCAGGTCTTTGGCAGCAGCTAGGCTGGGGGGGCCGAAAAACGGGGTTTCCTAGTCTTCGGGGGCTGCTGTGAGCAGGATCAGTCTGAGCAGGACAGGGAACGAGCGTGAGGCTGAGAGGGCCCAAGCCCTCATTGTAACCAAGGCCCACCCTGGACAGCAAAGCGAATGTAAGATGAAAGTTCTCTAGCTCTTCCATCCTTGGACTTTTCTCGAGAGTTAAGCAGAAGAGGAAGGAAGGAGAAGGAATGGCAGGGAACGGGGAGAAAAAGAGAGAGAAGGATAGATCACTTCTGAAATAGTTCCTCTTTCCCCTCTTGAGAAAGAAATAATTTTAAGATTTAGAAAGTAGAGGATATGAATGTATTTTTTGGTCTTTGCTTCTAGCTCACCTTATCTCCTTTGCACGTGTATCTGGTTGGCGGGCTGGGAAATGAATGGGCCACATTTAATTATCCTGCGGACGGATTTTGACCTTTGAATGTTAGGTTGTCAAAATTTTTCTTCTCTGGTACCAGCCTTAGCAGAACACTTAGGATGTGTTCATTGTAAAGAGGAAAGAGTTATTTTTAGACTCTGGGTGAGGTTTTATTTATCATCTGAAATAGAGACGGTGATTCCTTGTTTATGGTGGAGGAAGAGGGGAAGGCAGAACAGTTTTCCCTCTGGTCGCATCGATTGGAGCTCAGCTGATGGTTTTAGATTGCTAGAGAAAGCACATCACACACCGTCAAGTCGCACTGATGGCGGTGTAGAACTTATCTCCCAAAACATCACTTTACTTCATTGCTAACTAACCAAATGCTTTGTATGTGGCCTTGACATTTATATTTAAAATCTCACACCTTTCCAATCTTTCCAGGGTTAAAATGTGGGATGGGACCAGGAGGCAGTCAGATGGTGGTTCTGAAGAGTCCTGCGGACTTCACTAGAGGCTTGGTGTCCCCGTGGGTTGGGAAGACAGGGGTTGCTACATCCCAGAACGTTTCCCCCTGCTCTTGCCCCCGTGCACCTGCAGAACGGGAGCAGGTGGCGTGTGGGTGAGAGCGTCATCGTGGCTTCATCTGTTGTTGCTTATGGGAGACCGTCCCTGCTGCGGTTTTGGCTTTCTCCTGGTCTAATACATGAGTCCTACTCTCAGATCAGCCAGGCATCTCATGACGTCACCCGCAAATGAGCTCCGTTAGACGATTCTGCAGTGGCTTTGAAAGATGTCATCAATACCGCGCCTAGTGTTTGCAGAAGGCAGTTTTTTTCTCTTGATTACTTTAAAGTGCACTTCCGGTGTGCAAATGCCCTTCGTGACAGCACGTGAAAGGTAGAGGTTTTTCTATTTTGAGAAGCAAACCCAGTCAGATTTCTGACCTTCGAAAATGCTTTTGGTCCTGTTCCCTTCTTTCAGACTTGCACCCAGTGTTGAATAAGGATTAGGAATGAATCCTAACAGGCTCTTGTGAGGGTTAGTGCATTACTAAAATGTATTCGAAGTGGGAAGAAACCAACATTTATTAGAAACATACTAATGAAGAAATTGTTGAGCACATGCTATGAATTATCACACTTAATCCTCAGGACAGTGTATGAAGGCTTTGTTATCCCATTTTTCAAATGAGCAAACAAGTTCAGAGAAAATGAGCAACTTGTTCTGAGTCACACTGCTTCTAGGTACCAGAAAGGGAGTTGAAATCTAGGTATGTCTGACCCACCCTGTACTTTTTTGATATTCCACGTGGGTTGCTTGCTTTAGGAATGCCAAATGTTATTTGTCAATCGCTTCTACAGCACCTACTATGTGCTAAGCACTGTTTTTAAGTTAAGAGAGCCTAAACTGGGGTGAGTGGAGAGAAAGTGACTTCCTGAACCTAGGAGAATGGGCGGGGCAAATGATGCTGGGCATTGGCCAAAGGAAGCATCAATGCACCCAATGGTTCAGTGTAGGCCTGACTTGAGGAAGGAGCAGTCAGTCTTCGTACCAGCCACCCAGATCTGACCAGAACATTATTGCAGATGGGTTTGGAGCAGCCCGAGGGGGTGAAGACAATCCCCACTCCCATGCTGCACTGCTTGGCCCTGAGAGAAGGTCAGGCGCACATGGGCCCATTCACTATAAAGAGTTGCGAGGTGAGCCTGGCTTTTGCAGTTGGACCTGGCTTTACCCTCTGACTCTGTCTACTTGTGCTGTTTCCTGCACCTGAGTTTCCTCATCTCTAATAATAACCGCCTTACAGGGTTATTGTAAGGATCTAATGAGATCATTTACGAGATGTGCTTAGCACAGTGCTGGCATGATTTATGCATTCTACATCTCCTCTAGGATTTCGAATTCTTAGGTATCTGCCTCCCCCTGGCATTTCCAAACTCTCCATTTCTGCCCCCCTCAGCCTGAGACCACACCCTGGTCCCACTCATCTTAATACCAAAACAACAAAACAAAGTCAACCTCTCCTCAATTACTTTGCAGTGCTACCCTCCTAGTTCTCTTCACGGCACCTCTAACCTTCTTTTCCTTTCTTTTCTTTTCTTTTCTTTTCTTTTTTTTAATTATTGAGGTATAGTCGACACATAACATTTCCTCAATCTTCTGGGTTGTTGTTTTTTTATGTTTTTATTGATTTCAGAGAGAGGACGAGAGAGAGAGAGAGAGAGAGAGAGAGAGAGAGAGAGAAACATCAATGACAGAGAAACATCCATTGGCTGCCTCCTGCACAGCCCCTACTGGGGATGGAGCCTGCAACCTGCGCATGTGCCCTGGCCAGAATCAAACTAGTGACCTGTAGGTGCATAGGTCAATGCTCAACCACCAAGCCACTCCGGTCGGGCTCCCCAGTCTTCCAGAAATGACTTAGAGGCTGCTAGTTCCAAAGAGTAGGAACATGTCTGTTCTGCATATTTCTGAATCCCCGCTGTACAGCTGTGTGCCGAGCATGTAGTTGGCACTCAAATGTTTGCTGAGTAAATGACTCGATGTCTCCATTTCCTCATTATACATTCCCAACGTATATCCTTGCAGTCTGGCTTCTGCTCTCACGCTCTTCTAAAACTTCCCTTTCCAGAATCACGGTTGTCTCTCTATTCTGAGCTCTCTGTAGTCAGCGTGAGCCTTTAAGCAGGATTCCACTTTGCAGTGAGCGCAGAAGGACTCCAGGGGCCACCGCCACGGCGAGGCTCTCCCTGCTCAGTTATCTCCTCCGTTAGCGGGACCCTTTGGAGTCCTTGGAGGTCACCACTCTTTGATGGGGGTGAGCGGCGTAAGACAGTGCGCATCCCAGAAGCCATCGCCCGCTCGCCACAGCTGGAAACAACCCCCCCTCCCCGTGCCGTGCTGAGCGTTACCTGCATCTCGCGAATGGAACCGTTCCTTTCTCCCCTGAGGTACCGTTGTTAGTAAGCGTCTCTGCGTCACCTGTTCTGCTACAGCCTTGAGGGTAGGAACCAGGCTTTTTTCTCATCCTCTCATCCTGCTCAGCCTCTTTCCTGGGGTCACACAAATGGAGCAACTGAGAGAACTAACAGTGGAAAGAGGAGGAGGAGACCTGGGTGACTCTGAGCCCCTGCCTGGGGAGCGCTTCCTAACAAGCTTTTGCTCGTATTGGGCTTAGGGCAGCGATGGCGAACCCTTTGAGCTCGGCGTGTCAGCGTTTTGAAAAACCCTAACTTAACTCTGGTGCCGTGTCACACATAGAAATGTTTTTATATTTGCAACCATAGGAAAACAAAGACTTATGTTTTTGGTATTTATTTTATATATTTAAATGCCATTTAACAAAGAAAAGTCAACCAAAAAAAATGAGTTCGCGTGTCACCTCTGACACGCGTGTCATAGGTTCGCCATCACTGGTTAGGCAGTGGTTCTCAACCTTCTGGCCCTTTAAATACAGTTCCTCATGTTGTGGTGATCCCTAACCATAAAATTATTTTCGTTGCTACTTCATAACTGTAATGTTGCTACTGTTATGAATCGTAATGTAAATATCTGATATGCAGGATGGTCTTAGGCGACCCCTGTGAAAGGGTCGTTCGACTGCCAAAGGGGTCGAGACCCACAGGTTGAGAACCGCTGCAGTAGGAGAAAGGCTGGGATTGGCCTCAAACTCTGATGTAGACAGGCAAGGCCCTTCACCAGCAGACCCCCAACAGCTTTTCTAGCCTCTTTTCTTTCTATTTTTTTTTATATTGCCATCATCTCTTTTTCTCTTCCTCTCTCCCCCAAATACTCCATACCGTAAGACTGGCATTCCTTAGTGCTACATCGCTGTTTCCCACACCGGACTTTGGATGATGTTTTTTCTTCTTACTGGAACGTCCTCCACACTTATAGTCAAACCTCTACCAGTGAACACCTATCCATCACTAACGACCTAGTTCAGCTCTCTCTCCAGGAAACCTTCCTGGAGGCCTCGGCCCCAACTCCTGCCCCCGGGAGCACCCTCCATCCTGTGCTTGGGCAGCTATTTGGACAGTCCTCTGCCAGCACACCTGTCCAGCTGGGTTGTAGGTGTTTGCTTATACAGCTATCTTCTCTACCAGTCCAAGAGATCACACAAGGCAGGGACTGGCTTATTCATCATGACAGCACCTGTGGCTACCATTCTGTTAAATTATGAATAAATGAATGGACATTCCTTAGTTCAAAAACTTTCACAGGCATCCTAAGACTCAATAGAGCATTCAAACTTCTCTGAATTTTAAGACCCTGCATAAAATAGCCCCCCTGCCCGTCCAGCCTTCCTCCTCACTGCCTCCCAGCATGCAGTGTTTATTCCCACCGGCATCCCAAGAGTAGTGCATGATCACTCCTAGCGCCATCCACTTATTAGCACAATTTTCCGAAAGGAAAACATGTTCCTGTCTTTTATTCATGTTTTTCCAATCATAGGGTTGCTCATGGGAATCCCACAGAATAATAAGGTGAATGCTTTGCAGAAATTATAAGATTCCAGGCCCTGTTAGAGAATCCCACTGGGAAGGGGGAATCTGTGGACTGGGTCCCCTTTGCAACAGGATGGTCTGAGGATCCCGGGAGAACAGCCCTGGACCAGCCACCCCTGCCTATAACTGAGGACAGTCTCCAGACACCTGTCCTACAGCCCCAGGCAGCTGCCTCTCATCCCAACAAGAGATCCCACAACCAGCTCAACTCCTTCAGATGTTCTGTGCGGTCAACAAGCTCCTTTCTTGGCACTTTAATGTTCATCATCATCATTGTCTTTCTCTCAATATTCAAGCCTGGGGGCGGGTTCTTGAAGGAGGCTACTGAAGCTGTTTGCCTTTCTGGCTTATGACAGCCTACTGAAAAGAGGTGGGAGCCGGCCCGTTCAAGTAAATGGGGATATTGATATTTACCAAAAATTCCCTTGCTGGTTCAGTAGTACATCTGGTGGAGCCTCTTACAGCCTTTGAACTCAGCCTTTAGGGAGGAGGCCCCCATTTGCTGCTGTAGGATGAGGAGACTATATAATCGGGGTCTGGGCTTGGCAGATCGACTCCCATATTCCTAACCCACCTCTGCCAATTACAAGCTGCAAGTCACATAAACTGAGTTTCATTGTCTGTGAAAGGGAGATGATAAGAATTATGCTTACATCACAGAGTTGTGAGGTCTAGACAAGGAAATGAACAGTCGTAGTGGAGTGTCTGACAGAGGGTGAGTGTAACGTGTATTAGCATTTATTCTCTTTGTCCTAGAAGACCCTCTATGAATGTTACAGAGTAAGAAGATGCTTTGGGAGAGAGAGAACCTGGGTGTGATCCATGTATTCATCCCCCATTGATTCAGCACTCAGCAAGATGCTGCTGTATACCGAGCAGGCCAGCCAGGCAGATACGATCTGACCTCAGCACCTGAAGGTCTAGTGGAGATGAGTATACAGCTGACAAATCAGGCTGAGTGTAAGGAGGAATCAAGAGATTAAAGAAAGAGGGGGAGAGAGAAGGGAGTAACTTCATGTAGGTGCCTAGAAAGGAGGTGACTTCAAGCTGAGACCTGGGGGATGCTAACAAGCTGGGTGCTGGGTGTGGAAGAACTGGTGGGAAGGAAAGGAGACACAAAAATGGGTTCCAACGCTGAGCTTGCACCCCTCCAAAGTTTGCCTAGGTGTGGGGCCTGGCCTCTCCTGCCTGAGATCAGATGGAAAGCTGGTCCTTTCTTGGAGGCCCAAGAAGGGGTCCCAAGTCCCCAAAGCTCACTCTCCTGCCTGCCCTGGGTTGCCCTAGCCGGAAGCAGAAGACAGAATCAAATACAGCCCTTCCCCAGCTCTCCTCCCTCCTCCCTGCAGAGCACTTTCCCGGGGCTACTGCAGAGGGAAGCCCTTCTTCTCTCTGTTCCCTCCCTCCCCTCACCTGCCAGGGGAGCTGGCGCCAGAAGGGAACCCACAGAGCCTGGAGAGATTTTTCTAGGACAAAAGCCCCAAGACACCAGGGAATGTACTTCTGACCATTAGGGGCCTCTGGCAGGGAGCGCTGTCTGCAACTCATCAAGCAGCCTTTTGTTACCTGCTGCTGGGGGATTATTGACCCAATTGGCTGTTCTGAGAAGGTTATCGGTTTAAAATTCCTACCTGGCCCGGGGCTGTGCTTTTCTGTGCGTCAGTCCCACCACCAGACGTGAGATTTGCATGTGTGGATCCATTTAGGGAACAGCGTTTATTCCTTCGATTTATGTGGGGCCTTTACTTTGAAAAGATAAAATCCAGGGCTTGCAAATCAGGCCAGTAAGTAACTGTCATTGTCCTGACAACAAAGCCCATTGCTTTTGCCATGAAAAGGAAGATGAATTTTGAGAGCTGGCCCATGGCTTCTTGCAACTAAACTGCTCCCTGCCCACTCTGACCTCTCACATTATGCACTGTCTGATTTTCACTGGGCTATGAAGTATACAGGTCCATGACTATTGGAGTCGTTTCCAGAAGAAATCACTCTGCACCCCCACCTGCTACTGAATCACAGCAAATAAACAAAGAAGATGCACTGGGGCTCCCGAGACGCCCCTCTTCACTGGAGGAGGAGGTGGCCACCGTGAGGATCTGGGGCCCCGCCAGCTGCAAGGCAACAGGCACAGGGTTCCCAGCGAGATCTTGGCAAGATCCACGGAAGTTCCAGAAAGAAATTCAAACAACTGTTCTCAGGCAACAGTAACACCAGAGACCACTGTGTGCTCCTGCCCGGTCTTCTCTGTTTTCCTGTTGGCTCACTGTTTTTGAACCAGGTTGTCTTAGCATGGCCTCCATCGACGAACCCCAGTTGTGCTAACCACCCATCCTCCCAGGAGTCCTGAGATTATTTGACATATTGTCAAATTATATGTGACTGTAGGAAAAGTCTGGGTGCACAGCAGTCGTATTTGGGGGTTGTTTTTAAAGCAGGGGGGTGACCAGAGGGTCCTCCCAGAGCAGGGGTGGGTAGGTGGTGCTGGGAACAAGCTCTGCAGACAGAGAAATCTGTTTATCTTCACACTCCAGAGAGGCAATCACTCTTCCCGTGACAGCGGAGAGTACTGTAGCAGCACATTCCAGAAGCAGGGCTGTGTGGGCTCCCCGGCCAAGTGGCCTTCTCCTAATCAGCAGAGGGTCTCCATGAGATAAAATGGGGTGAGAGCAGCAGGAAGCCTGTTCCATCTTTCCCCCCAGGTCTTCAGAAGACACTTTGATCAAAGGAAAAGTGGCATTTGTGAAGAGCCGAGAAAACTTGAAAGAAAATCACAGTGGGCATGGATATTTGTTTATATTTGTCTGGGTTTCCGGGGCAGTCTGGCCTGCAGCGATTCAGCAGCTCTTCCTCCCCCCATCCCTCACCCCATCAATTCCCCAAAATGGATAGCTTTCTAAACATTAAAAAAAAAAGGTATATGTAATTCTGTAATTTTTCCAAGCACCTACTCCATTAATGATTTTATAGGCTATGAAGGACTGTGTTGGTTCATTTTGAATTATAAAATGTGTAATATCTACAAAAGTACAAATCCTCAGTGATGTTCTTATCTTTGTCCCTGAGGCCTCAGAAAGGAAGGCTTGTGGACACAAACTGACTAGAGAGAAACCAAGTGTGTGTGTGAGTGAGTGTGTGTGTGTGTGTGTGAGTGTGTGTGTGTGTAGGGGGTGGGGGGGAGTGTTGGGTGTATTTTTTTAGATCAAAGAGTTTCATTTGGTGTCCTTCCCTCTCTCCTCTCTCCTCTCCCTCCCCCTTCATTTGAGATCTGTTTGAAAAGAACTCAGATCTCTTTTCCCACACACAGGCTGACCTGATAGTGGAGGAATGAGTGGGGGAGGGGTCTGTGCTGCTTCAGAGGGTCGTCAATTCAGTACCCTTAGTCGCTGACCTAAAGAAGATCCTGGTAAAAGGAGATGGTGAGATCGCTGTGCAGTGTAGAGAGGTGCAGAAAGTAAAAACCAATCCCCCACTTTGATTTTAAGGACAAGGCAGTGGTGGTATTGCTTTTACTGCTTCATCTAAGACTACTAGTACTTGCCATGGATTGAGCGTTTATGTTCCAGGCATGGTGCTAAGTATGTTCCAGGCATTGTGCTAAGTATGTTCCAGGCATGGTGTTAAGCACTGTGCATGGATTAGCTCATTTAATTCTGACAGTACTCAGTGATAGATACGATCCCCGGGTTCCAAGAGGTGGAGAAACTGAGGCTAGGGGACAGTAACTGGCCCTGGGCTGCAGATCCAATGTTCACATCCAGATCTGACTCACTTCAAAAACCAAGTTCTTGGTCACGATGCAATAAATGTTGCCGCATGGAAATGAAGACCTAAATCCAGTGTAGACACATGCTAGGCAATATACTGTCCACTACAGTGCAAACAAAATTAATAACATATGTTAGTAAACACGGAAGTCTTTGTGAGAGCAGAAGGACTACCACTCGGCTGACAGATGGAGACATTATTGTGTTCATCATTGACTGTTGCACATCTGGAAACAGAGGATAGCCTTGAAATCAGATGTATTCCAGACATGCACAGGTCCCCCTGCCTCCCCCTTGGAAAAACCTTTGCTGGGTCCTGCTGTGCCCTCCAGCTACGATCCTGTTCTCTCTTCCCTTTCCCTGCCAAACTTTCTGAATGAAAAATGGAGCCACTCATCATCCCATTTCCTCAACCCCACCCCCTGCACGCCAGCTTCCACCCACTGCTCTCCGGAAACCTTTCAGAGGTCACCTGTGAACTGCTCACTCCCAAATCCTGTGATATGTTCTCCACCTTCATTCTCCTGACCTTCCCCCAGCACTTGAGGCTGTCTGTCACCATCTCTTTCCTCCTCAATTCTGTGATTCTGCCCAGTGTGAATCCACTTGTTCCTTTGGTTGTCTCAGCCTTGGCTTTAAAACATGGTCTTTGAGGATAGGGCTTTGTCCCTCTTCTCTTTTCTCTCCTGCGCTGTCTCTTGGCTGTCTCTTGGCTGTCTCTTAGTGTTGTCTTCTCTTTCTGACTGTGAAGAAGACATTTAAGAGCACTCAGAGGAAAGAGAACAGGACAGAACCCTGGCCATTCTTCCCATACCAGGGTGTTCCTGGGTAAGCCACGTGCAGACATGCACTGCATAAGGACATTTTAGTCAATGATGGGTGGCAGAGAAGATGGTGGCACACCGTGTAGCCTAGGTGTGTCGTAGGCTATACCATCTAGGATGGTCTAAATGCCCTCTGTGATGTTCACACAACACATCCTCTAACAATGCAGTTCTCAGAATGTATCCCATCATTAAGCAGCCCATGTCTGTAATTACTTTTCTGGGCCTCGCTTTCCTCATCAGTAAATTAAGGATGGCCATAGATACTGCTCAGGGCAAGCATCCTATATAAACATCAAGTACTGTGGAAGTATTGATTATTGCTATCATTATCTTTTTCTGACCCTCTGCTCTAAAAATAGCACTCAGTAGCTTTCCCCAAAAATTTGGAGAAGGACTTTTCAAGTCCCAGTACTGCCATTCCCATCTTATGGTGCATAAATATTATGAGTTATCAAAATATATCCGTTGACATCTGATTACACAGACCTGCCAGGAGAATTTTATTTCCTCCAGTTTAACTCAGCCCTGGCCACTTGCCAATAGCCCTCTTGCTACTTCTCTAGTTCAACACCCACATTGATTGCTGTTAACCTTTTCCCTCTTGAGCTTTCCATTTTCTCTTAACCAACCCTCAGTTCACAGAGAAGATAAGAGCATCTCAGTCCTGAAGTTAGAGAAACATGGGTTCAAATCCTGATTCTGATCTTTACTAGTTGGATGATCGTGGGCAATGCAGTTAGCCTCTCTGAGCCTCAGTCTGCTGATCTATAAAATGGGAACTCTTATTGGTTTAATTGTGTGTCCCCCCCCCCAAAAAAAAAACCCACAAATATGTTGACTCAGAATGTACCCACTAATTCAGCATGTGACCTTATATGGAAATAGGGTAAAGATGTAATTAATTGAGATGATGTCTTATTAGAGCTGACTAGAGCTCTAATTCAATTTGATGAGTGTTCTAAGAAAATGCTCATATGAAGGCACAGTGAAAATGCCACGTGAAGCTGAAGGCAGAGGTTGGACTGGTGCATCTATAAGCCAGGAATACCAAAGATGGTCAGCAAACAACCAGAAGTTGGAGAGAGAGGCCTGGAATAGATTCTCCCTCTCAGCCTTCAGAAGGAACCAATCCTGCCAGCACCGTGATTCCAGACTGCTAGCCTCCCAGAACTGTGAGGCAATACATTTTTGTTGTTTAAGCCACTCAATTTGTTATACTTGGTTATAGCAGCCCTAGGAAATAACACAGGAACAATATTCATCTTGAAAGTAATAAGATAATAGATCACAGTGTCAGGCTGCTAGTACGTGATCCGTCCCACATCACCCTCTGGGCTCCATATTGCCTGTCTTTGCAGCTAAACTCTTTATCTTCCCTGTGTTCTCAGAGGGAGACAGATGAATTTCCTCTGCTTCAGCACATAATAACCCCACCCAAGCCCAGGCCCTGCTCCATTCTTTACCTCTTGAAGTCCCACTAGCAGTGGATCTGCTTTCAGAAGCTACCATGACTGCCAGGGCCATGCCCTGGCCCCCAAGGATGCCCCCCTGCACCCCAGGCCCCACCCTTTCTTACCTGACCCCCTCTTCCCATCCTCAACTTCAATCACATCCTCACATATTCACCAACATGAAAAGAAAGCAATTCCTGGAATTTACAGCCTCCTTCCCTATTTTCTTTTTCCATTAATAGTTGTTTCTTCGAATATATGATTCAAATCAGCAGTGGGTTTAAGTTCGATTTATTTGTTATGAATACTTTGCCCCCTCCCACTTCTAGCTTCTAGCTTCTAGCTCTCCAGTCTACAAAACACTGTGGACTAAGTTACTAGGATAAAAGTAACATTTTTAAAAGTATATTTTCATTGATTTCAGAGAGGAAGGGAGAGGGAGAGAGGGAGAGAGAGAGAGAGAGAAACATCAATGATGAGAGAGAAAGAGAATCAGTGATTGGCTGCCTCCCGCATGCCCCACAATGGGGATCCAGCCCACAACCCAGGCATGTGCCCTGACCGGGAATTAAACCGTGACCTCCTGGTTCATAAGTCAATGCTCAAACACTGAGCCATGCTGGCTGGGCTCATTTTTTATTTTTAAAACAAATATTGGTTTACATTCTCCAACGTTTGGGGTTGGACAGTCATAGATCTTCTCTTACCCAACATTTCTTCCTCTTGAGGAGTAGATGGATTTGTTCTTTCCCATACCTAGTTCCCCCTTCTGCCAAACTTTTCTAACAGGGACCTGTGCTCTGAGGCAGCTGCTTCTTGTGACTCTACACAACCCCCGAGGACACTTCCTCCTCTGAGGAGTGGCCCTAGCCCACAAGGGTGGGTCCCAGAGGCCACATCCACATTGAGTGGCCCAGTGACCTTGCCGAAGCTGGCCGATCCAGGGTGGCTAATCCCCCTCGGGTCCCTCCCTAGACTGTGAGGTCTGAGGGGCAAGACGGGGAGCCTGGGCATTGTGGATGCTAAACCACCCCAGTGGAGGGGCTCCAGAGAGAAGGTCAACTTCCACTGTCCAGGTACCCACAGCTGCTCTAAGCCCGTTTCTTCCCAAATGTGAGTCACCTGATTTGTTCTCATTCCAAAATAGACCCCACAGAGACTTCTGGTTTCCCGTCTGCATGTAAGAAGCTTAAAGCTTGTCACTCCCGTCCACACAAAAAGAAAAAGGCTGAGCAAACTGAGCATCCATAATGCAACTTACCGAGTGGAAGCCCAGGAGCAGAAAGCTCCAGGGAGGCCACCACTGGGTTCCTCTTACCCCGTACGTCATATCCCGTTCTCCACAAAATAGACCTGCACATTCCCTTTCTCAGCTCAATGTAGACAGTGTAGGTAACTCGTGAGTGTTGACTCATGTTCCTCAACCCCTATCAACACGGCCCAGGCATTTCTACATTCTTCCCCATTTTCTGTGGCTACTAAGTGTCCACGAAATGAAAGGTTGTGTCCGTGGCCTCTGTGAGAAATAGGAAAATGTGGGATTCTCACAACCTATCGGAGGCAGATTTACAGGAAACACTGTGAGTACAGGTTCGGTTGTGATCTTCTGCGCTAACGGGCACCAGGCCGTGCTGTGGGAAATCAAGTTAGACCGCCAGTATTTGGGAAAGCTTCATAAAAGCCATGGCATTTGAACTGGGTCTGAGAGGGTTTCAAAAGACAGACAGGGGTGGGACGGTTTCCCTGTACAAAGTCGGAAATGAGAACACACAGAGTTTGGGACCATGAGGGATAAAGAATAGGAAGGCATTGGAACTCACAGGCCTTGGAGTTGTGGGACCAGACTGTGATTTAAATAAAATCGACAGGTTGGTGTTCGATGAAACAGAAGGAGGAGGGGCGGTGAGGGAGGTCACCGCAGCAACTCGAAGAAGTACTTAAAACCCAGCCAGACAGAGGTGGTGGGAGCGAGGGAGCCAGGTCAGGTTCTGTGAGGGGTGGAATGGATGGGACTCACTAACTGGATGTGTGGGCACCAAGGGGACAAGGACACCGAGATGGAGGGGGCACCTTCACAGACCTGCTACTTCACCCACAACCCGCTTAGCCCTGGTGACCCGCTGCACTTTGCCATCTTAGAGGGGCCCCAGCACTTTCCTGAGCCACTGTGACTGGCGAGCCTGGCCCGTATCCAGGCAGGTGTGGGGCCTGAGACCATCCAAAGGGGTGCGTCCTTGGCAGATCCTCCCAACACTGTCCCCCAGGGAATGGCAGTGCAAGTGAGCATGAAGTCTTACAGCCTTAGGAAAGGAGCAGGAGTTGCAGGTGCCTCTGAAGGAACCGTGTGGAAGGTGGGGGTGGGGTGGGGGGGTGGGGGGGAGCAGCCCAGCTGCCTCTGTGAGAAGGGAGTGCGTGGGCCGCTTCTGTGAAAGGATGGGAGCCGCAATGCGGCCTTTTCTTCAGCATCCGCTTTCCCAATACATCTTGTTCCCCCTGCAAGCCCTGCCCGCAACCGGGTTCCATCATTTGCATACGCTGCATCTTAGTCATACCCTGACTATTAAGTCACAGATTTTCCAAACTGAAAGTGATCCTGTAACCACAGAACCCAGTGCTCTCCCTTCAGTGGGAGGAGACTGGAGTCTAGAGCAGGGGTTCTCAACCTGTGGATCGCGACCCCTTTGGGGGTCGAATGACCCTTTCACAGGGGTCGCCTAAGACCATCGGAAAACACATATATAATTACATATTGTTTTTGTGATTAATCACTATGCTTTAATTATCTTAAATTTGTAACAATGAAATTGGGGGTCACCACAACATGAGGAACTGTATTAAAGGGTCGCAGCATTAGGAAGGTTGAGAACCACTGGTCTAGAGGACTTGAGAAGCCTGCCCAAGGCTGAGCAACTGCTCTAAAGGTTGGGCAACTGGACCACTCTATTTCTCAGCGTCTTCACCTGTAAATGGAGATTAAAATCGTGCTTATTTCATAGGATTGCCGCTTGGACTAAATAAGACTATGAAAGAGAGTAAAGCGCTTAGAACAGTATCTGAAACATGCAACAGATGTTCACTCTCATTATTGTTGACTGCTTAGATATCATTATTGTTCTGTCACTGACAGCTTTTCATTCCCTCATTCAGTCCACAAATATTTACTGAGAATCTACCAGGTGCTGAGCGCTAGGCTAGGCGCTGGGGATAGATGCAGTCCCTGCCTCAGATATTTCACAGGTCGGTGGTTGCTGGTGTGATGCCGGCTGGGAGAGAGCTACAGGGAAATACCGCTGCAGGCCTCAGGAAAGCTTTCCAGAGAAGACATTTGAGCTTCTTTAAGGATGAGTTGCAGGCTGGGGAAGAGAAGGGAGAGAGCCTCACAGGCATTCCAGCCTCAGGGAACAGCCTGGCAAAGGCGAGGGTGAGAAGCGGGTGGGCAAGGGTGGGCCAGGAAGGCAGTGGTGAGAAGAGAGGCTGCAGAGGGAGCCTGGGGCCACACTGAGAAAGGTTCTTAGAAGTAAATTGCAAGCTTCCTGTCTGTCCCTTAGGGGTAATGAGCACAGTGCTTAATTAAAAGAATGACTTGATTGATTTTCTCCCCTTAGACATACATGGAAAAAAAATGGATTCACTCTCAGCTTTGGTGATCACCACTATGCTGATTCCCAAATCCACATTCCAGTTCTCTTTCCCTACCACGAGCCCACCTCACCAGATGCCTGCATAGCTGAAATGTCAGAGTCCCTCAGCCCTTCAGCTACCTTTCCTATTACCCTTCCACTCTTCCCTCAATCAGGCAGCGAGACCAGAGGACAGTCAGCGTCGTAATAAGTGGAGGGAAAACTTTTGACACTCAAAAGTCCAGGCCTTGTAGGGCCCCTCAGGATACTGGAAGAAAGAAAATAAAAATTGTAAGCAGGTAGCTCTCTGAGAAAAGAGGCCTGTGCCCGCCTCCTCTACCCTGGCCTGGAAGGTGGCAGTGGGAAATGACCACAGAAACCACAGATGGGTTTGGGAAGCTGAGCCCAGAGCACCCTTGTACCCCAGTCCCCTGACAGACCGCAGAGCCTAGCCCAGAGAGCCAGAGTGGACATGGCTGTGAGCGTCTGAGCACCTGGGCCCACGCAGCACCAGAACCAGGGGTTAGGGTCTAGAATGAATTTCCTTGGGCCCAAGAAGCACTGAGAAGAATCAAGGAACAAGGGACTACCCAGCCAGGAGCTGTGTGGCTGGAAGACTGAGAACAAGATGGCTCGGTATGAGCCCTTCAGAACTTATATCCAGTTCTCGGGAAAAGCAGGCGACTCCCTAATGGACAGCGGTTACATTTCTGTCACTCAAGGGAAGTGAATAGGACTTACAGGAAAGTAAATTTACTTTTTTTATACATCTGAGGTTGGGGACTATCTCCAACACCTACATTAAAAATGTATAGTAAACTTTAAACTCACTATGAGCCACTTTTTATTATAGTAAATGCTTCTTGGGTACCCACTGAGTGCAAGAGACTCAGAAGAGTTCAGTGGGGGAGACAGATACACGAATATGTATGTACTCAATGTACTTGTGTGTGTTGTGCTATGAGTACCCAGAGGAAACACTCCACACTTTTTTTTTTTTTAATTCTCACCCAAGGATATGTTTTTTATTGATTTTAGAGAGAAAGAAAGAGAGAGAAAAAAACAATGTGAGAGAAACATTTATGTGTCGCCTCCCATAAGTTCCCTGACCCGGGATTGAACTTGAAACGTTTTGGTGCACAAGATGATGCTCCAACCCACTGAACCACCTGGCCGGGGCACACTCTCCATTCTGATTGGAGGCGAGAAAATCCTTGAGGAAGGGGCTGGCATTGGCTTAGGCTTAGAGAGATGGATGGGAAACTGATAAACAGAAGTGGCTTCCAACTGTTGAAGAAATTGGTCACATTTAGAGCACAAGGCTGAGGAGAAGGCCCACGGGGGATGAAAAGGCCCAAACCCCAGGCTCACTCTACACACTGGGACTTCCATCTCCACATCTTTCCCATCGTGTTCTGATGTTTTCCTCCCCTCTCTTCTCAAGGCCAAGTGCTTTCCATATCTTGTTTCTTTGAATTTAGTTAAATTTTATATAACTATAACAAGAGCAATAAACATAAAACATTTAAAAATAGTAATAGCAACTACTATTTGGGGACTTGGCCTAGTATTACGCTTTTTACCTAAATTCTGTTCTTTATCCTTACAATAATCCTAAATATAAGAATTATTATCCCATATGAGAGTATTACCTTCCCTTTTCCAACTTCTACCCTGATCCTAATAAGTATCTACAACACTAAGGTTTTCCAATATGTTCTGTATCATCCAAAGTGGTTTTTGGCATGTACCTATATTATTGTGTTCTTAAAAGCCTCCAAAGTGATCTTGTCTTTAAATTTTCTTCTGTTCTCCATCCAGTTATTAATTACTAGAGGCCTGGTGCATGAAATTATTGCACTTGGGGAGGGGGGTCCCTCAGCCCAGCCTGTACCGTCTCGCAGTCCGGGAGCCCTCAGGGGATGTCTAACTGCCACAGAGGCTGGAGAGGCTCCCACCACCGCCACTGTGCTCGCCAGCTGTGAGTCCAGCTTCTGGCTGAGCCGCGCTCCCCCTATGGGAGAGCACTAACCACCAGGGGAACTCCTGTGTTGAGCATCTGCCCCCTGGTAGTCAGTGCACATCATAGCGACCAGTCATTCTGCCATCAGGCCAAAAATGGCTCTCTGACATCCCCCAAGGGGTCCCAGGGAGAATGCAGGCCAGGCTGAGGGACCCCACCAGTGCAAGATCGGGGCCGGGGAGGGACGTGGAAGGGCTCCAGGGTGTGTTTGGCCTATCTTGCTCAGTCCTGATCGGCCGGACCCCAGCAGCAAGCTAACCTACCAATTGAGTGTCTGCCCTCTGGTGGTCAGTGCACATCATAGCGAGCGGTTGAGTGGCCTTAGCATATCATTAGCATATTACACTTTGATTGGTTGAACAGCTGACCAGCCGACCTGACACTTAGCATATTAGGCTTTTATTACATAGGATAATTTTACATTTTTCTTCCTCAGTGTAATTTTTATGACTAAAATTTAATTGTTCAAAACCTACTCACTGCCCGGCTGTTGTGGCTCAGTTGGTTGAGCATCATCCCCTGCACTAAGAGGTCACTGGTTTGATGCCTGGTCAGGGCACATGCCCAGATTTGGGGCTCAATCCCTGGTGGGGGTTGGGAGGCTGCAAGAGGCAGCCTATTGATGTTTCTCTCTCGTTGATGTTTCCATCTCTCCCTCTCTCTAAAAAATCAATTAAAAAACATATTTTTAAAAAGATCTTATTTTCTCATTTTAAAACAAAAACTTACTTATTAATTCCTATCTGTCTGCCTCTCATCATTTGCTGCCTCCCTATTGGATTTTCTTCAAGCTGTTTTCCCTTTTCAGAATATCTCCCCTGATCTCTGCACTTCCCCCTGTGCCCCAGACAAATCTGTACATTAAATTATACCCATTCTTTAAAATCAAGCTAAAATGCTACCTTGTACACCAAGGCTTCTTGAAGTCTTCCCATCAGAATGACTTCCTTCTCTCTATTCTCATGAGCATTGCTTCTACATCTCCATGTGGTTGTACCTAAGTTCTGTATGCATTTTTCTTCCTCTTCCACTAGATTGTGGGCCCACATCTTACATTTCTTGTGTATGTTATGCATCCCCATGCTACAATACCGAATTTTACTTGAATTGTGTTAAAACCAAAAACAAAACAAAAGAAAAACAAGATAATGGGACCAATATGGAGTCACTTATGCCCCATGCCACCAAACTTAATTACAATTTTGTGTCTCCCAGAAATAGAACCATACACCAGTCAATCAGGAATCACCTGATCAGCACTTGTTAGGTAATCTGCCTGGTACACCCCTACCATCTCCTAAAGCAGTGGTCGGCAAACTGTGGCCCCTTGAGTGTGGCTCTTCCACAAAATACCACGTGCGGGCGCACACATACTGTGCGATTGAAACTTCGTGGCCACACTCGGGGGGCCAAAGAGCCGCATGTGGCTCGTGAGCCACAGTTTGCCAACCACTGCCCTAAAGGAAAGTGACTTGCTACAACCAATCTGCTTTTTGCTAGTTTAACTCCCTTATTCCCGCTCCTTTGGCCTATAAAGGTTTTCCATTTTGTATAGCTCCTCAAAGGTCCTTTCTATCTGCTAAATAAGATGCTGCCTCATTCATGAGTCATTGAATAAAGCCAATAAGATCTTTAAAATGTTCTCAATTTAGTTTTTTAAAAATAATTGAATCAAATGGAAACAAATCCGTATTTCTCAACCAGGTTCTCAGGGCTGTCCCTTCCCATATTCTGTTCCTCTACCATATATTCTCGATTTTTGTGGGGTCATGATCATTAACACAATCATTTCCTCTTCTTCCTCTGGTTATCTTCCCCCTAGTACAGAGGCAGAAGAAACTAGATGAGCACCTGGCAGCCAGAACTCAAGCCCCCAGCAGGCAAACACCATTGGGTGTGAGGGGGGCATTAAGGGTATGCTCTGAACTTCCAACCATTGGAGCAGCCTCCTCTGGGTGCACCCTGACGCTGTGGACAACTGTAGTTTCAGGGACCCGAGATCATTGCAGCTGGAAGCCTGGAAAATATTCAAAAGTCAGGCCCAGATTCCAGCAGGTTTTCCAAAGAAAGGAAAAAGAGGAAGTGTGGAAGTGGAGGGGAATTTATGGTGAGGTCTTGATTTCCTTTCCAAATTGGTTCTCTCAGTCACTTAATGAGGGGGAAAGGTCTCTGAATCAATTAAGGTATGTATATGTAAGCAAAACACTGAATTTCTCTGTTTAAAAGATGTCTTAAAACATCTTTTTAAAAATCTGCCTTAAAATATTCATCAGGGGGAAATTCAAAGTCCTTTTACAAAGAAATTATTCTCCAAAGTTACTGTTGCAAAATAGAGAAGCTTACATAAGTAATATACAAGTTTCATGTCAGAGAAACCAAATACTGAGCAGTCTTAGAAGCTTGTATGGAAGTTCTTAAGTAGTTTTTAGATGAAGGCAAAGGGTTGGTAGGTGCCCACATGACTTACTACAGCAGGGGTCCTCAAACTTTTTAAATAGGGGGCCAGTTCACTGTCCCTCAGACCATTAGAGGGCCAGACTATAGTTTAAAAAAAAAACTATGAACAAATTCCTAATGCACACTGCACATATCTTATTTTGAAGTAAAAAAAACAAAACGGGAACAAATACAATATTTGTATTTGCATGTGGCCCGCGGGCTGTAGTTTGAGGACCCCTGTTCTACAGCTTCTAGAATACAAACCATTATACACAGAGAAGTTTGTAAGAACAAAAGTAATCCAGTGTCTTCATTCCTAGAGAGAGAGTATAGAAAACAGAATGTGACCTGTCTTTAATTCTCTACCAATCAGGAACCAAAAAAAGCATAGGCATGTTAACTACCCAGACTGACAAAATGAGAAGCAAGATACCAATTCAAACTCATATAGTCAGAGAAACCAAAGGGAATAATGCCAAGAACTGGAGGCCATATCATATTTAAATAATTCTTACAGATGGCATGAGGGATAGGAGATTCATGAAGCCAGTGTTAAAGGCTTTGGCCATTCTGCCAAACCGGAAGGGGTTTGCACCCCATTGTTTGGTTATCCGTGTGCCCCTAGACTGGGAGGTCAGCCAGTGAGTCTGTTTTAAAATCATGCTGACTTTTAGAAAACAGGCATACAGAGAGAGACCAGAAGGAAGAGAGGGAGGGAAAGAAAGTTGAAGCCTTTTTAAAAGCTCCCCACAAAAGGCAAAGAGTTCTCTTCAACCAATCCTGACTCGTACTGACCTCGTGACCTTGTTTCCTAAGGTCAGCTTAACACTTTAGAAATGGTCCTGGCTGGCTCTGTAACCTCTGTCATTCACAACTAACAAATATGTCTTTACAGAGGTCACCTTCTGGCCAGAAACTGACAGATTCTTTTCTTTCAATTCGCATATTACCCAAAAGTCTCTCTGGTTTCTATTAAGAAATTCAAGCTGTCTAATTTGAAACCATTCTCACTAACACAGGATGCTGCAATAATTGTCACTAGCACACAATTCTCTAGGGAGTCCAGATTAATACAGAGTTTGGAAAACTCACAGAACAAACTGTGTGTGTGCTTCCCTTCAAGAAGGAGAGAACCCAGGATAAGTGGAAACTTACATTTTAAGGTTCCAAATAAGTCCTGTCTTTAGAGAAATTGTCAACGGTCTCTCTGGCATATAGAGATGCTTGAAGGGAAAGAATGGGACCTAAATAGGCAAATAATCATCCTCAGTTATTAGTTCTCATCACACTGTCACGGGTTGACAGGTCAAGAACAGCTTGTTTAGGGGGCAGACGCTCCCTATGCGAGCAGACAATCAGAACAACCGGCCGCAGGTATTCGGCAGGAAGGCAATGAAAAGAATTATTATACCCACTGCCCAGCCTTTAGGTTCCTTACAATTACTGTAAAGACATCTTATTACTCAAGGTTTTACCATCTCAATATTCTCTCTAGTTAGTCTTCCAATGCCAATAGGCCCCATCCAGATTCAGCAAGGCTCCCTTCTAAGAGTGGAGTTTGCTTCCGAGTTCTGGTCCTCAGGTTTTCCTTCCCCAACTAAATTTAATTCAACAACACTGTGCTGGATGTTAGGAAATCAGAACTAAGTAACCTCAATGAGCTCAAAAAGAGGGCAGAGGAAGCACACAGGAGTTGGTAATGGTGGGAGGGAGGGGGCAGAAAATGGTTAGAAAGGATTTCATACAAAGGGTGTGGTTGTGTGGTAGCCGGCCTCCAACATGGCCCCAGCTAGCCTCTCCTGGTAACCTGGTATTCACACCCTGTAAAGCGCGCCCCCGCCAAAGTTATATCCAGAGTTGGTCTCTGTGACCTATGGAATATGGTGTAAGTGTTGGTGTGTGACTAGGGAAGCTAGATCATAAAAAGCACTGCTGCTTCTGCTTTGTTCTCTTGGGTCACTCACTCTGGAGAACGTCAGTAGTCACATCCTGAGGACTTGTAAGCTGGAGAAGAGGTCCCACATGGGGGGGGACTGAGGCTTGTCCCCAAGAGCCAGCATCCACTGGATGAGTCACCTGGGAAGTCATCTCCCAAGCCCAGCTGACATCTTTTTTTTTTAAATATATAGTTTATTGATTTTTTATAGAGAGGAAAGGAGAGGAATAGAGTCAGAAACATCGATGAGAGACAAACATCGACCAGCTGCCCCCTGCACACCTCCTACTGGGGATGTGCCCACAGCCAAGGTACATGCCCTTGACCAGAATCGAACCTGGGGCCCTTCAGTCCGCAGGCCGACGCTCTATCCACTGAGCCAAACCGGTCAGGGCATGGCATCTTTTTTAAAAAAATGTATCTTTATTGATTTCAGAGAGGAAGGGAGAGGGAGAGAGAGATGGCAACATCAATAATGAGAGAGAATCATTGATTGGCTGCCTCCTCCACGCCCCCTACTGGGGATTGAGCCCACAACCCAGGCATGTGCCCTTGACTGGAATGGAACCCGCAACTCTTCAGTCCACAGGCCGACACTCTATCCACTGAGCCAAACTGGCTAGAGCCCAGCTGACATCTTGGCTGCAACCTCATGATAGACCCTGAATTAAGATGCTCCTGAAATTTTAATCCACTGTCACAGGCCACATAGTAACTCCCCCTCCAAGATGCCCATGTCATAATCCCCAGAACCTGTGGCCATGTTACATTACACAGCAAAAGGGGATCACTGCTTGACACCTAGTGAACTAGTAGTGGTTCTGCAGGGGTCATAGTAATATAGGATGTCTTGCTATGAATACACTACAGTTCGGAGTTATGACTTGAAGAAAGGCAAACAAAGGCTGTCAGTGACCATTATGTAATAAAAATAAAACTTAAAGCCCTAACCAGTTTGGCTCAGTGGATAGAGCGTCGGCCTGTGGACTGAAGGGTCCCAGGTTTGATTCTGGTGAAGGGCATGTACCTTGGTTGCGGGCACATCCCCAGTAGCAGGTGTGCAGGAGGCAGCTGGTCGATGTTTCTCTCTCATTGATGTTTCTAACTCTCTATTCCTCTCCCTTCCTCTCTGTAAAAAATCAATAAAATATATTAAAATATATATATATATATATATATATATATATATATATACATATATATATATTGATTTCAGAGAGGAAGGGAGAGGGAGAGAGATAGAAACATTAATGATGAGAGAGAATCATTGATCAGCTGACTCCTGCATGCCCCCCACTGGGGACCTTGCCCGCAACCCTGGCATGTGCCCAGACTGGGAATGGAACCGTGATCTCCTGGTTCCTAGGTCGATGCTCAACCACTGAGCTACACTGGCCATACAGGACACTGCTTTTGAACTATCTCTTATATTACAAAAATTTTAAGTTGGGACAAGTTAGGCAAACAACTGAAAATGAGTATTCAAAATACAATTTTCTCTCTGATTTTTCTGAAGTCACGATCAGACAACCTTGCAAGCTGATTGAAGTCAGTAAAATTGTTGCTCTCAAGTTGTTTACAATTCGAAAATTCTGAGCCCACTGGTTGTTGGAATGATGAATGAAAAATAACCCACACCAAAGCACATGATGATAAAATTCTAGAACACCTTGAATAACGAGTTAGTCCCAAAAACTTCCAGAGAGAAAAAAAACAAATCACATTCAAAGAACTTGTTTGGGACTCCCCAAGGCAAAATGATGCCCAAAGACAGTGAAGGACAATGATTTTTAATCAAGAATTTCTATCTTAACACACTTTATCAGTCAAGCATGACAGTGGGAAAAAGGCATTTCAGATAGTCAAGGACTCAAATAATACCTTCCAAATACCCTGTCTTGGAGATCTACTACAGGACATGCTTTACCCAAGTAAAGGAATTAGCAAGAAAAAAGAAGACCTGGGATTCAGGAAATGTGGCTCCAGCCCTGGCTAGCAGGAAGGGAATTCCCAGGACCAGCTCTGCAGAAGGCTGATGGAGTGGCCAGTCCAGCCAGGAGTGGGTGGGGGGAATGGAGGCTCTGGTTAGGAGAGGGGCGGGTGTGCACAGAAATGCTCATTTTCATCATAACATTTTATTCTATATAAAGTACATGTTACTTTAATAACATTTAGAGTAATATCTTAAATTTTATCCTGCCTTGAATTGTCCTCTCCACCACTTAAACACATTCCTACCCAGCCTAGTCCCCCAGCACTGTGTACATACCACTCCTACAGCACAGATCACAGAACCTTATCAGCATTTGTTTATATGTCTGTCTCCACAGTTATGTTGGGAGGTTTATGAGGGTCAGGGCTGTGTCATTTCATCTTGATTTTGTCAGCATCCAGCAGAGTGCCGGGGTAGACAGTATGTGTTCGACTGATTAAACCAAATACTGATTAAGATAGCCGCCTGGAAGAAATTCCTCAAAAAGAGTATTTTATATTGACATGTAAGAATTTCAAATCAGAGGAAAAGTCTATTTCAAATAACTAACATTTCAGGAATGTTCTCTTGACATTAACATTAAACTATCAACAGAAGAAATGATGATGTCTACAAAACGCATGAATTCATTCATTGACTAGATATTGATTGTTCATTTTATGCCAGAAAGTCGTCAGCTTGCTCTAAACCAGGTAAAGTTTCCTAGTGGGAGAGAGAGGAAATAGATGACAAATAAATACATGCAATTATGCTGTGCTGGGTAAGGGGGCAGAGAATGACCATGGGAGAAAATTAGGTGTTCTCTTAGCCTGGGGGGCCAGGGAAGGCCTCACTCACCTCCCTTTGTCTCCTTGCTCTCCCTCTGCTTCCCTCCACCCTATCAGGGAACAGGCCAGCCTTAGTGAGGTTTTAGTCGGCACCCCACTGGGCTAAGTAAGATTTCTGAAGTGGATGTGGAAGAAGAGGGAGAAGAAGAGAAGGCAGCTCCTCCCTCCTTCCCTGCCTTAAGATGATAACGCAGAACAACCTCTATGGAATCAGAATAGGATTCCTTGCCCTCTCAAAGGCTGTGGAGGGGGCGCTGGAAAGTCTTTGAAGAAATGAACGCCTCTTCACTAGTGCAAGAGCTTTGAACTGAAAGCAAGTACCCAGGGTACCATTCCTCATTGCTGCTGCCATTCAGTGATAAATGGATTCGCCTGGGATATGTGGTACGATGCTTAGTGGACATCAAACCTACGGGAAACTTTAGGATCAAGCTTTAAAGTTAAAACCTCTTCTAAATCTTAAAACATACATGGAGTGGAGGACACAAAAGTAGGTTTACAGCTGTGAATATGGAAAATGATGCAATGATTAATAAATAATAATACAAGAATAAACACGGGCGCTGACTGGTGTGGCTCAGTTGGTTGGAACGTCACCCCATACACGGAAAGGTTGTGGGTTTGATTCCTGGTCAGGGCACATACCTAGGTTGTGGGTTCGATCTCCTATTGGGGCACATACAGGAGGCAACTAACTGATGTTTTTCCCTCACATCGATGCTTCTCTCTCTCCTGCCCTTCCCCTCTCTCCAAAAAAAATAAATAAATAAAAATAAAAATAAAAATATCCTCGGGTGAGGATTTAAAAAAAAGAGAATAAACTTGGTGTGTCACACAGAACTGTAAACCTACTTTTGCCCCACCTTGTAGTTAGGATTGATTTTTGTCATACCTACCACTTCCAAAATATATAGCCATACATTTTTATTTTGTAAATTGAAAACATATCAAACCACTCAATGTTTGTGCACAGTTCTTAAGTTATCAGTAAAATGTCACATAAGAAAGTTGCTCTATGTTATAAAAAGAGAATTTATCTTCTGGCCAGTGTGGCTCAGCGGTTGAGTGTCAACCCAGAAACCAGGAGGTTGCCGGTTCAGGTTCAATTCCTGCGGGTGCATGCAGGAGGCAGCTGACCGATGATGTTCCTTTCTCATCAATGTTTCTATCTCTCTATCCCTCTCCCTTCCTCTCTCTCTAAAAATCAATTTAAAAAACCATATATTTTTTAAAAAGAGTATTTCTCGGTCAACAGTATTTTAAAATAAATATTGGGCAACTACTAAACTGTTAAGTCATGAGTCTTAGGTATTTTAATGAAAAATTTGAATTACCAGAATACATTTTCTGAAAAATACTAGCCAGAGCAAAGGAATTATAACCTATTTGTATGGCTATATATGACCCAAAATTTGTTTACCTCTTTATCTCTAACTCTTGTAACCAAGAGATTTAGAAAACACCTAGCAGTGATCAAAAATATCTTTGGAAATGTTATACAAACCTAAAAAAATTCTATGTCTATAATTATAATTATTAAAACTACCTATTAACCCTAATCACCTTCACATGTATCTATCCCTTGCCAATGCTAGCCATACAATCTACAAACTAGAGAAATACATATGCCTCAGTATTAAGAATTTACAGCTTTATAAACTCTTAGTTAGAGATGGTGAACCATGTGGATATAGCCACCCAGCAGAGAGTAAACAGCAATTACTAACTACCACTAGTGCTATTATTTACTGTAGATAGAAACAGGAGTAATAGCAAACCAATACATAATGACCAACTTGAAATTTCCCACTGATGTAAAATGCATTTTCAATGAGACATTTAAAAACTTACCAACTTTGCCCTAACCAGTTTGGCTCAGTGGATAGAGCGTCGGCCTGCGGACTCAAGGGTCCCAGGTTCGATTCCGGTCAAGGGCATGTACCTTGGTTGCGGGCACGTCCCCAGTGGGGAGTGTGCAGGAGGCAGCTGATCGGTGTTTCTCTCTCATTGATGTTTCTAACTCTCTATCCCTCTCCCTTCCTCTCTGTAAAAAATCAATAAAATATATTTAAAAATAAATAAATAAATAAAATAAAAAAATAAAAACTTACCAACTTATAGAGGTCTTTGAAGAGCTTATCAAGAAAATGATTGGTTCATAAAACCTAACTCAGTAAATTATGGGCTAGAGGTTGCTATTATCTCTCTCTAGGGAGTGGAGAGCTTGGTGTTCCTTGAAGCTTGAGGTTTGAAGCACTGGCCAGGTGAGTTGGGGGTGGGGTGGATATAATTCAGAGGCCTCTAATTGTGACCTCCCTTCCTGTCCTTGCTTCCACATCAGCCACACCACACACATACCCACCATGGACTTTCAGACTATCAGCCCCACTTCATTCATCAGGAGACAAAATGAAAAGCAGTTTCTTCTTCCCTTCGAAAATTTGGGGACCCCCTGGTCCACTGTGTGCAAAGCACTGCTAGGTGCGATGCAAAGGTGTTGAGGCATGGCGCACTATTTGAGGACAGTCATAAAAGATTTATGAATGTACTAAATAAAGGCTTAGCATGGGTGTGTCTAGATGTGGAGTGCTGAAGTCCCTTTAAACCCCTGGAGTGTCTCTAATGAAGCATGAAGGTGTTGGGGACAATATCTCAGTACATGGGGTTCCCTCCCCCACCACCACTTTTCTCTTTTCTCATCCACCTAACAAAGTGTGAGTGCCTCTTCGGTGGCCAGGAGATCCGCAACAGGACAGGTTGGAAGATGGGAATTTTAAATTCCGTAGTAATGTTGTAAATTTATTCTACAAATTCTACTTTGTCGGTCTAAACATTTTTTTTTCACCTCTTCTTATTGACCTTACTATACAGATTTTCCCTACCCTTCTCTTCCACATCCTAAAATTTTCCATTTTATATTTTTTTCTTTTGTCCCCTTAAATTATATCAAGCACAGCAAGAAATAGAAGACTTATGTGAAAATAATTCCATTGCTGAACACTACGGTGTCGGTGTCGGGTGAATTTCCCGCCAAAATATAAGATGGCGCGGGCAATTATTTAGGTTTCCCGCGCAAAATCAGAGTTAGTTTAAATATTTAAACACGTAATAATATTCACAAAACTCAAAACTAAAGACGTCCGGACACAAGAAGTATTTCTCAATAACTATTCTCTTTGCATGGTGAGATATCCAGGGATATCGGTTATAAAATGAGAAAACAATACATTGGTACCCTAACGGTATTGTACTCGACCAGCGCCATAAAGTGTTCTCTACTTACAAGGGATTTTTATGATACCTATTACCCCAATGGGTATGAAACGGTTCGCATACGCAGGTAGGTATCTTTGTGAACGGCAAACAAACAAATATTTGGTAATACGCAGTTACAATCGGCCCGAGTTTACACGTTTCCCGCACTCCACCGCAAATCTATATGAACCGAGTTAAGACGGCTCCCGCGGAGTAAGCGCAATTCACGCGAGCCGACTTAACTCGTTTCCCGCAATCCAAGTGTGAAGAGGAGGGAATCATTAACCTTCCGATGGGAGAAGTTATATTTGTACTTCCCATTGCCATGTTTTTAGGAATGTGTGTATTTTGCTTCTTGTTATTTCTTGGTTGCATTGCAGTAGAATCCCTGCAATAAAAGTTCAGTTGATGTTAAATCCTGTCTATGTAAACTTTTGAACACAATCAAAGACAGATATGAATTCAATGATGAAGCCACTCTTACTGTGGATAAGGAAACAAATACACATGAAGCAATAAAGCAGACAAGCCCAAATTTGAATTCTGCATTATCATTTACTGGTTGTATGACCCTGTTTCTTAACCTTTCCAAGTCCTCTTTATACAATGGATTAGCTATTGCTGTTGCTGATTATTATTATTTTGTCTTCCAAATATTTTACCCTCTTGGTTATTCTCTGCATGCATTCTAGACCTACATGCATTCTAGACCTGCACGCATTTTAGACCTTGCTTCTTAAAGTGTGGAATTCAGAGATGAATATAATATGCTAGACCTGGTATAAGACCAAAGTGGCATATAGTGAGACTGAACCTTCCTTGTCTTGGACAAAATACATCTATGAACACAGGATAGGTCTGCATTAGCATGATTGCAACCACATACATTGTTGGCTCAGTGATCAACATCTATAAGTCTTTTTCTCAAAAACCACAGTTAATTCGGGATTCCTTTTATATATATACTAGAGGCCCGGTGCACAAAAATTTGTGCACTCGGGGCGGCGGGTGGGGGGGGGGGGGTCCCCCAGCCTGGCCTGTGCCCTCTCGAAGTCTGGGACCCCTCGGGAGATAATGACCTGCTGGCTTAGGCCTGCTCCCGGGTGGCAGAGGGCAGGCCCAATTCCTAAGTGCAGCCCCTGGTCAGGCTCAGAGCAGGGCCGATTGGGGAGTTGGGGCGCCGCCCCGTCATGCACAGAGCAGGGCAGATCGGGAGGTTGCAATGCCACCCTCAGTCACGCTCAGGGTAGGGCCGATTGGGGGGTTGGGGCACTGCCCCCTGTCACACTCAAGGCAGGGTCGATGGGGAGGTTGCGGCGCCACCCCCTGTCACGCACAGAGCAGGGCCCATCAGGGGGTTGGGGTGCTGCCTCCTGTCACTCACAGAGTAGGGCCGATAGGGGAGTTGGGGCACCGCCCCCTCTCACACACAGAGCAGGGCGGATCAGGGGGTTGGGGCGCTGCACCCTGTCACACTCAGGGCAGGGCCAATGGGGAGGTTATGGCTCTACCCTGTCACACACAGAGCAAGGCCCGTGGAGGGGGGTTGGGGCGCCACCCTCTATCACCCACAGAGCAGGGCCGATCAGGGGGTTGGTGCGCTGCACCCTGCCACACACAGAGTCACAGGGCTGATCAGGGGGTTGGGGTGCCTTCCCCTGTCACGAACAGAGCAGGGCAGATAGGGAGGTTGTGGCCCCGCCCCCTGTCACACACAGAGCCGCAGGGCGATCAGGGGGTTTGGGCGTTGCCCCCTGTCACGCCGATCCCAGTGCCGGGAGCCTCGCTGCTCCACTGATCCCAGTGCCGGGAGGCATATTACCCTTTTACTATATAGAATAGAGGCCTGGTGCACGGGTGGGAACCGGCTGGTTTGCCCTGAAGGGTGTCCTGGATCAGGGTGGGGGTCCCCACTGGGGTGCCTGGCCAGTCTGGCTGAGGGGCAGAGGGGTGTTTTCCGGAAGCAAGTGACTGAAGCTCCCAACCGCTCCTTGTTTTCTTTTTTTCTTTTTTTTATTCTGGGCCAGCTTTAGCTCTGAGGCCTCGCCGCTGAAAACATCGATACAATGTTGCTAAAGCCCGGCTGACTGAAAGCCTGTTTCTGGGCTTTTGTTTAGCTTCTTATTTGCAACATAGTACATAGTTGCTTAGAGTTGCAACTGAGAGGCCGGAAAGTGAGGCAGGGAATGGAAAGTGAGGCGGGGAACGGGGAACGTTGGAGTCTGTAGTCACTGCAGCAAGCAAGCCTCATGTTTGCTTCCAGCTGCCTGGCTGCCGGCCGCCATCTTGGCTGACAGTTAATTTGCATATACTCACTGATTAGCCAATGAAAAGGGTAGCGGTCGTACGCTAATTACCATGTTTCTCTTTTATTAGTGTAGATATATATATATATGCTATTTGAGAGGAAGGAAAAGGGAAAGAGAGATAGAAACATCAATGATGAGAGAGAATCATTGACCGGCTGCCTCCTGCACGGCCCCTACTAGGGATGGAGCCTGCAACCCAGGCACGTGCCCTTGACAGGAATCAAACCCGGGACCCTTCAGTCTGCAGGCCAATGCTCTATCCACTGAGCCAAACCAGCTAGGGAAAGGATCCCACATGCCCAACCCTAACTCCTGTCCATCAAATGCAATTCAATTAACAAAACAAACAACCAAACCAACAACAACCCACAGGAGCTTGTTTATCTCAGTTAAATTCCATGCCATTTGAAAAACGAGGGAACTGTTTCTCACCCATCACACAGCCCAGCTGTACCAGTTGTCTGTGGTTTGCTGGTCCGTGCATAGCAGAAAGAAAAAAAAAAAAGGTGGCAGCCTCAGGTAGACTGTGATAGGAGAATGGAAAGTGTGCCAGCAAGATCCAATGATTAGTGGCATTTCAGAGGATAAGAAATATAGAAACAACTGTTGGCTAGTAAAAATTATCTTATTAGAATCTGTCAGTAATTCTATTTTTTCACCTCCAGCTAACACTCCTCTCTCTCTCCTACTTTTCACAGGACACTGAGAGTTCTAAGAACAAGAACTCTGATCAAGTAGACTTGGAGGAGAATCATGCTTTTGTCATATATCTGCTGTGTGAACCAGACTAAGCTCCTTAGCCTCTCTGAACCTCAACTCGTCTGTAAAACAAGGATATTAATACCTAACTTACTTAGTTGTTAGAACTGAATGAGTTTAAAATGCTGATGAATCTCAGAGTGATTAACTGGGAACTTATAAGCATATTAGAGGCCCGGTGCATGAAAATTCATACACTGCCGGGGTGGGGGGGGGGGGGTCCCTCAGCCCGGCCTGCTCCCTCTCACAGTCTGGGAGCCCTCAGGGGCAGGAGGTGACCTGGCGATCAGGGGAAGGCGATGCCCCCATCACACCTTTGCTGCTGCCACTGCCGGCAGCACAAGCCTCAGTCGGCCCTGGTTACCTGAGCCTTGGGAAGCCCTGGGTGGCTGGGGGGCTGAGGGGACTGGGTGCCACCATCTTGTGGCTGTGGATGCCGCCATCTTTGAGGGTGTGGCAGTCAATTAGCATATACCCTTCTTATTGGATGTGGGTGTCGCCATCTTTGTGACAGTGTGAGGGTCAATTAGCATATTCCCTCTTTATTAGATAGGCTATGCATAGCCCATGGACACAGACAATAGAGTGGTGAAGGCCTGGGAGGGGTGGGTGCGTGATGGAGGGGATCAATGGTAAAAAACAAACAAACAAATGGGACACCTGGAATACTTTCAACAAACATCTCCCCTTTCCTGCCCCAATTTAAAAAATAATAAATTGCTAAAATATCTGCAATAGGGCTCATAGCAAAGAGTGTACCACATGCAACCCATCTAAAGGGCAGCCTTTGGGAAATCATGGCCCCCCCAGGAAAAGTTCAAGCTCCTTAGCATGGCACGAGGCCTCTTTGGCCATGGCTTTGTCCCTCTTTTCCCTCTGCTCTTCAATGTAGCCTGTCCTCTGGCTATACTGACCTACCTGTAGTTTCCTGAGTATACCTTGATCTTTCATACTTCAATGCCGTAGTCATACCATTCTCTCTGGAAGGCTAACCCAAATCCAGTCCAACTAGGAAGCTTCTACTCACCCTCAAGTTCACCACAGATAACAGCTCCACTGTGAAGCACGTGTTGGGAGACAGTTCTTTATGGTTCTCTCGCATTTCTGTACACCTTGCAAGAGAGGAACCAGCTGTACTTTGCCCTGGACTATCTCTTCAAGGATGTTTGTATAGTGCATAGCCATGGAATATAGAGATAGTGTTTCCCTCTGGAGCAAACGTCAGGCATACTTACTACCCATTATAAAAGATTTAGGTTCCTTAAGCTTTGGGTTCCTTCCCTGTAACACAACCCACTGTATGTGCATTTGACATTTGGCCCTCATTGTGTTGCCCTGTGGGATTTGAGGCATAGGGAACTGAAGACAAATTGCTGGTACGTACTCTGCTTTTTGCATTGCCATGAGTAATAAACTGTCCTTCATCGCTGGCACAGGAGTTTTGTGTTGTCTACTAGTAACTTGTTAGTTTGCAAGCAGGGTAAAAGCCGAGATTCTTCATATGTCTTAGGAGCATAATCCCTTCCTTTCCATTTCATCCCACGGTTGGAATGTGAATTGCTCCTTAAACTCGGTTCTCAAATTATCCTGAACGTTGCAGAGTTTACCACAATATTCAGTGACTACATAATTTTCTTGTAACTGTATCTGCAATAGTGCCTGGGACCCACTGAATGCTCGGTGCTTTGTTGAATGAGTGAACGTGTCATTCCTCAGCAGTTCCTTTAAGACTCTTCCCATTGCTGGTGTATATCCAAAGGGAAGCCCAGTGCTCTCGGCCTCGGTTCTAATTGTCCTATGCTCACTTCTCCTACGTATCCTTGAACATCTCCCCTTTCCTGCCCCAGAATGACCCCTTCAGTTCTGGTACTTGATGAGTTACTTCTGGCTCCTGTTTCTTGACACTCTTATTTTCTCTTGGAAATTGTGTACTGGTAACAATCATCACTTGAAGAGTCCCCAGGACCTCTCTTCTTAGTACACATCTTCATAAACAACTACCCAGAGTGGAAAAAATTCACATTCTATCATACAACATATTAGTTACACATTGTGTTACATGAAAATTCAGAAAAATACGTCCTCTGTAATTTTAACTTAAGCCAGTGATAATAAATGTAGAATAGACCAGGTCAACTCCAAGTATAGGATTTTGCACTATTTTCCCAGAGAACTGTCTCTCAGTTGCTTTCCATCTATCTAATCAGTATTTCAGTATAGTACTTCATTATTTCTTCAGCCAACAAATATCTATTCAGTTCCTCTTCATTGCAAGGCAATGTCTTTACTGTGAGGCACACAAAGATGAATCAGATGTGATTCATGTTCTCAAAATGCTCGTGATAAAATATGCATAAGTCACCCTAGCTAGTTGGGCTCAGTGGATAGAGTGTCGACCTGCGGACTGAAGGGTTCCAGGTTCGATTCCAGTCAAGGGCACATGCCTAGGTTGTGGGCTAGATCCCCAGTGAGGGCATGCAGGAGGCAGCCAATCAATGATCTCTCTCATCATTGACGCTTCTATCTCTCCCTCTCCCTTCCTTTTTGAAATCAATAAAGATATATATTTTAAAATATGCATAAGTTATGTACCACAAAAATATTGTAAGGTTTCAGACAAAATAACATCTCTACTGCCCCAGAAAATGTAGATAGTGTGAGGGTGAAGAACAAGGAATGTAGTCTAGGATTAGAGAAAATCTCCTGCAAAAGGCTCAGAGTTAGAGCAATCCAAGTGCTGTTCAGCTATCACCATGGATGGTTCACTTTGGCCCGAGTGTTGAATATATATAGGAAAAAATTGACTAAAAATTTGTAATTGTAGATTGGGGTCAGATTAGGGCGCCATTAGAATTATGGAGTTTAGTTGTTTAATTAATACTTTGGCATTTTACAGGCAAATGAGGGGGCAGTGAAAATTTCTGATCAAAAGAAAAACTTAATCACAGACAAATTAACCTTGTAGTAGCAATAAAAATGAATCAGAGATGGAAAGATTGCACGATTTTGGGGAAATGTGTTGAGAGCCTATTCTAATGCAATGGCTCTGGTGAGAGGTACTAAGAACAGGAACATGGGCAGTAACAGGAGAAACTGAGTGGAGAACAGATTTCAAAAGATTTCAGAGAGAAACTTGGCAACATAGGAGTGAGGGTGAGGAGATGCTTCAAACAAATGTTATCTTGCATAATCCCTTTAACATCCAATCAATATTTCTTCATAAGAATATCATGAGCTGTGCGTGGTCAAATTTTTGTTGTTAATCCTCATGGAGGATATTTTTTCCCATTGATGTTAGAGAGAGTGGAAGGGAGGGGGGAAGAGGAGAGAGAACAGAGAGAGAAACATCGAGATGAGAAAGCCACATCAATTGGTTGCCTCCCACACATGTCCCAACCAGGGCGGGGAACCTGCAACCCAGGTATGTGTCTTTGACCAGAATTAAACCCGTGACCCTTCGGTTCATGGGCCAACATTCTAACCATTGAACCACCGGTCAGGACTCAACTGTCTTGTTGAAATAAAAATGTGTTTGCTTTTCCATTTTCCTTGAACTACCCTGATCTATGTATTCTTTTTCTTTCTTTTTGTAAAAAAATATTTTTTATTGATTTCAGAGAGAAAGGGAGAGGGATGAGAGAGAATCATTGATCGGCTGCCTCCTGCACACCCCACACTAGGGATCAAGCCCACAACCCAGGCAAAAATATGAAACACTTCACGAATTTGCATGTCATCCTTGCTAATCTATGTATCATTCCAATTTTAGTATATGGGCTGCCGAAGCAAGCACTGGTCTATGTATTCTTAGCAAACATGGGTTTCTGCCTTGTTATTACCATCACTGCTTTTCCTATGGATTTACAATCCACTTTTTAAAAACTGTGGTAAAACAACACACAATATAAATTTACTCTTAACAATTTTAAGTATACATTACAGTATTGTTAACCATATCCAAATTATTGTACAACAGATCTGTAAAACTTTTTTCTTTTTAAAAATATTGCTGAGGAGTATTACAGATATCTCTCAAAATTCCTCCCCTCCCTTAGCCCCCCTCCTCCCAGCTCCTGCCTTCACCACACTATTGTCTGTGTCCTTGGCTATGCATATCTATAATAATCTATATACATAAAAGCCTAAGCGACCATTACGATCAGTTGACCAAACGACCAGTTGCTATGATGTGCACTGACCACCAGGGGCAGATGCTCAAAGCAGGAGCTGCCCCCTGGTGGTCAGTGCATTCCCACAGCCAACCTCCTGTGGCTGGCCAACCTCCCATGGTCCCTCTCCCTGGCTGGCCAGCCCCGATTGGCCCCAATCAGCCCTGATCACCGGCCAGGCCGAGGGACCCCACCCGTGTACAAATTTGTGCACGGGTCCTCTAGTAAAAGCATAATATGCTAATTAGACCAGACATCCTTCCAGACATCCTTCCTTCCAGACAAAGCCACAGCAGGTGGGGGCCGCGGCAGAGGCAGCAGAGGCCTCTGGCCACAGCGGGCAGAGGCCAGGGCCAAGGCCCTTGCATGAATTTCGTGCATCGGGCCTCTAGTATGTATGTAAGTTCTTTGGTTAATCTCTTCCCATCTCTACCCCTGTTCTGAGATATGTCAGTCTGTTCCATGTGGAACTTTTTTCGTCTTGCATAACTGAAATGCCATACCCTTGAACCACAACTCCCCGGCAACCACCATTACACTTTCTGTTTCTATGAGTTTGATTACTTTAGATACCTCATATTAGTGGAATCATGCATTACTTGTCTTTTTGTGACCGACTTATTTCACAACATAAGGTCCTCAAGGATCATTCATGTTGTAGCTAGCATACAACAGGACTTCATTCTCTTTTAGGGCTAAATAATATTTCCTTTTCTTACCCATTCATCTGTTGATGAACATTTAGGTTGTTTCCACAATTTGGCTATTGTGAATAAGGTTGCAATCAACATAGATGTGCAAGTACCTCTTTAAGATACTATCTTTTAAATTATTTTGGATATTTACCCAGAAGTGGGACTGTAGTTCTATTTTTAATTTTTTGAGGAATCTCCATACTGTTTTCCACAGCAGCTGCATCCTTTTTCAACTCATGAAAAATTACCACCCTTTTTAAAGTTAAACCTTTTCAGAATGTTTCTGGTGGCAACATTCTGATAGCTCATCAGTGAGTACTTTCTGGAATTACGTGATGATCATAGCATGTGATCCTCATCCAGGGCCTGGCCTTCTAACCAACATAGTAGGATCTCAATAAATATTTGTTAAATGAAAACAAACAACTCCAGACTTATGCTGCGTTTTCTCAATCCATAAAACCAGGTAATTAATGTTTAGGGGTCATAATGCTTGAAGATCATTTAGTACAGCTCCATAATTTGATGGGTAAAATTATGTGACTTTCCCCGCCCAAAGTTGTGCCAGGAGACGTGAATTTATTTAACAGAACCCAATTCCTCCCCCCGCCCCCCCCGCCGCAACCTACCCTCAGATTTCAGCTCTTTTAAAAAGCTATATAGGCTCTCCTCTTTTCAGCCTGAAAATAATTGTCCTTGTTTTAGAATATAAAAACAAAATAGAGCTTAGGTAGTTATCTCAATGAGATTTATCCTTCGAGGGGGCAAGTTTGGGAGTTTAAACACCCAGGCACTTCTACCCCTTTCAGGACTAGTTCAGGGACTATTCAAAGAAGTCATCAGCGTAGCCACCAATCAGAATTGACTCTTAAAAACTTGAATATTTAAAAATTAAGCCAACTCTGAAAGGATAAAGATTTGTCACTATTGGGGATATTTACTTACTGAATTATGATGGTTCCTATTTATAGAGCTTGCACCAGGTACTTTCCAAGCATTATATTATGTCACAGCAGCTATTGCTATTATACTTGTTGCAATTAAATAGAAAAATTTTGAGGGCATAATAACTTGTCTATGTCACACTGAAATTTGAACTGTAGTCTGACAGACACCAAAATCCATGTTCTTAACCACCTCAGTGTGGTTACCTCAGTGTGGAGCATTCGAGAACCGGGAAACAAGCCTCGAAGTGGCGTATGCAGCTACTACATCATATAAGAGAGGTATTGTACATGAAAGGAAATGTAATTGTCCGAGAAGACATGTACTGTGTTACTTAAAGAAGTATGCCATAAATTCTGAAGCCAAAAGTAATAGGTGTTTAGAAAAAAAGAAAGGAAGGGAAGAAAAAGAGAAGTTTAAATTAAATTATTTAAATATAAAGAACAGAAAGATCACAGTAGGAAAAGCAAAAGCAAAAAACAAATCGGAAGGTGTGGGATTCTATTTCCCTGTTACCATTTACAATGAGTGATCTTGGGTATACTACACATTTAATAATTACATCACCAGAATAAGGTTTTTGCTGCCCAACATGGGACAGTAAATACATCAGAAAAGTTTGTTAAGTCACATTACATTATATATTATTTATGTTACACATGTTATTTTATTTCATGTTAGATGCAATGCTGTCTTCTTCCCCTGTGCAACTCAAGGTCCAAAGCCATTGCATTAGAATCAAAGTCTCCTACAATTAATTGAAATGTTAAAGAAAAGACAAAGTGGCAGGTTAAAAAAAAAAAAGTTCTTCCCTTGCTGTTAGCGCATCCCTCCCCTCCTCCAGCCTTTATGCTTCTTATTTATTCAAGAAAGAGAGCAAAAGAGCATCTTACTAGCCATTCTTATCCAGAAAATATGAGCATTTGGGTCGACTGAAAGGGAACAGGGAGAAGGGGGAGTCAAGAGGTAAAAGAATGTCATACAGTTTTTAAAAACCCAGTTTAGTGGCACCCAGGAATATAATTTCGTGTAAACTTGACTTATCAGGTATTTAAAACATCCTTGTAAACGTTTCATTTGATTACTTCTAAAGAACCTTTATTCTGATGCTTAAAAATAGTTTAAATTCATGTAAATTTTAAGTAAGACTTTGGAGGCAATAGAGCCAAGATTTTACTGTCTTCCATGCAGTTAAGCAGAAACCGTTTAGTAGACTGATCCTTTTTACAGTGAGCTTCCAGCAAGGGTAGTGCTGCCCTTCTAGCAGATGTTCTAAAACTGTTGACCCCCGCCCCCCCACACACACACATTTTTTTTTTTCATAAGGAGGATTTTGTCTTAGTGACAAAAACTAGCTTTCTGCCAGCACTTTTCCTTAAGGTGAGCTTTTAGCCTGTACCCTCATCATGTGCCATAGATTTATAGATTCCTGTGCCATTTGCTAATCCACTTGTAACGCTATGATCCACATGTTTGGCCATCGGATTACATTTGTAAAATGTACCTTCTCAGTGCTCTTGTTATGCCTGATTTTAAGAGATGTGAACAAATTCACAACACTTATGTCTTCCCCAGTCACTTTTACCTCTGACCAGGTGGTCAGGCTAACAAAGCCTAGTTGCCCAGACCTAGTCGCCCAGAGAGTCTGAGAATCTCCAACTCTTAGGACAGGGTCTTTTGTATGCACAGTTCTCACGACTCACAGAACTTGGACTGACTCGAGAGAGAATAAAACATCTCCCCAAAAGATAATGCTTCGCTTCAGGGCTCGCAGGAGATGCTTTTAATCAGCGCTGCCTCTGATGGGGGCAAGGAGGCTAAGAACTGTCCCCACACGTGGGGCTTATCGCCCGGGGATGCCTCCAGTCTCGCGGACAAATCTCTGAAGTGGGAAACGGCCAGTTCCCTCCACAGGGCCCCAGCGTGAGAGAGCAGCGGGGGGATGGGCAGGGGCCATCAGGGGAGAAGTCTCCGGCCTTTCCCCGTCTCTCAACACCATCCCTCCCCCACCCCGCCCCCTCCTTCCCTGAATCCTAAACAAGCCGGCGGGAGAGGGGCCCCGGGGGCAGGCTGGCCGGGAGGCTCGGCCTTTGTGGCTCAGCCCTCGACGGTGGCGGCGAGGCAGAGGGGGCGGGGACGCGGGCCGGAGACCCTCAGCCGGGGCTTGACCCCCAGGTGCATTGTCCGGCGCGGCCCGCCCCCCTCCCCGGCCGCGACCCTGTCGCCACGGCACCCCCCTCCCCTCCACCCCAGCGTCTCCCTCCGCCGGCCGCGCCGACTTCGCGGTGCCCAGACCAGGGGCCAGATGTAGAAAGTAGTCCGCGGGCCGGCAGCGGCGGTGCTGTCCACTCCGCGCCCCCGCCCCCCAGCCGCCGCCTCACTCCGCCCCCAGGCCGGACTCTCCGGGTCCCCCGCCTCCTGCGAGCGGGTGTCCGTGCGCCGGCCTCGCCGCAGCGACAGACCGAGACCGGGGCGAGCCGGGCCGCGCCGCGCCACGCCGGTGCCCGAGCGGGAAGCCCAGGCTGCACGCGTCCAGCCGCGCGCGGGGAGCTGCGGAGGCGGGGGCCGGGGGCGGACGACGGCGGCGGGGCGGCGGGGAGCATGCCCGTGCAGCCCCGCTGAATGGCGCCTTCTCTGCGACCCCTCGCCCGGCCGCGGCCGCCGGGGATGCTGCTGCTCCGCGCGCTCCTGCTGCTCCTCGGCTCCGTTCCAGGTGGGCGCGCGTCCTTCTGCGCTTCCGCGCCTGGGGGGCGCGAGTGGGCTGGGCGGAGGGGGCGAGGGCTGCGTGGCGGGGGCGGCGGGGGCCTCCGCGGTGGCGCTGACCCCCGGTCCCGGTCTCTTCCCTGCCGCCGGTCGGGAGCGGGGGCTGGAGGCGCGAGGGGCCGGGGGGCGCGGGCAGGGCTGGGGGAGCCTCTCCCAGCGCACGCTCCTCCCACGGCGCTGCCCCTGGGCGCGGGCTGCGGCGCGGGGCGCCCGCTGTCCACTCGCGCCCCTTCCTCCTCGCGCCATTGTCCGCGCTCCGGCTGCGTCCTCGCCTCTGCAGCCCGCCCGGCCCCCGCGCCGCCCGCCTGCCCGCCGCGGCCGCACGTGGCTTTATTTATATTGTTTCCTCAGTGGCGGACTCACCACGCAGGGGGCGCCGGGGTTCCGCTAGGCTATCTGGCTTTGCAGTGGGGACTCCCCCACGTTTTGGGGGGTTGGTGGAGGGGGAGAGAAAAGGTACACTCAGCGCCCAGGTCGGCACCCCTAGAGCCCCCACTTTCCAGCATCCGGATGGATGGAGCGGTAGGGGGAGACGGGAGGGGTGGAACTGGAAAAAGAAGAGGGTTCGAAGTAGCGTGGCGGATTTGTGTCCCCGAGGGGATAAAGGGACCCGAACCCGAGAGGGGAGGCGTCTAAATAGGAGTTACTGCTCGCAGCCAGGTATTTTGGGGCAGGGCCTGAGGGGTGTGCGACCCTGAATAAACCCTCCAAACTCCAGGTTAGCCGTGCGCCAACTTTGGATGAACTGATTTTTCTTTTGTGTCTGTGTCGGTTATCCTCAAAAGAGATAAAAAGTGTAAAGTGGATGCGGTGGTTGGGGGTGGGAGAAGTGTTCAGGCGAATGGGTGGTTTTATTTATCTGCAGGTTACAAACCGCGGACTTACTTTTTTTTTTTTTTCCTTTTTCTTTTTTTCTGGAGGAGTTAGTTTTCTGTTAGCATGAGAAAAGGATCAAAGTGAGATCTGACTCGCAAACACAATGGGCGCCTTCCGGAGTGGCCCTCCAGCGCGCGGGGCAGTTAGGGTCGCTCGCTGCGCCCTGGGCGCACATTAGCAGTTGTCAGCCTGGGTGTGGGAGCGTGACCAGGGTGGGAGGTTCCCGCGGACCGGCCCCGCTCAGAGACAGAGACCAATCCCGGAGATTTGTACTCAGGGGTTCAAAACAATCAGGAGGAAGATGAGACGTTTCCTCCGAACCCCTAACGTTCTGCTGGGGGGGGGGGGGGGGGGGCGGCGGCGGCGGGGGCAGTCCTTATGCAAGACTTTTAGCCTTTGCATTGAATGCAAGAGGTGACAGGGTATTAGGTGGTCCTAGGATCCTGGAGGGGAGAGAGGGCAATCTGTATACCTAGGATAAAACCTTCCTCTGCTCTGATAAAAAGCGTACTGGTTGATTAAGCAATCTCTTATCCCTATTAGACAGTAAGGACCAATTAGTCACGCATTTTTTCCCAACAGTTGGCAGTTCCAAAAAAAAAAAAAATGGAATAAAAGTTTCCTAATCCGATCACCCACTGAGTACAAGCAGCAAGAGTTACCAACTTTTCAAAGTCAACTTGTCTGTCCTTTAAATATCTACCTGACTCTGGAGACATTAAGTAAATGGGTCTCTTTCCAGGAGAGGAGACAGAGGCCTTGCTGTGAAAGGGCAGATGTAAAAATGCAAACTTGTAATTTGTCACAAAAGATAAACGCTCTTCTCAAAGGGGTAGGTGCCAGGGCTCCAAAAACACTTCAAGGGGCAAGGAAATAAACTTGCTTGTTCACAGAGTTGGAGTTTTGCTAATGATTTCTTGTAAAATTAGACTTTTACGACTTACTCTGTTCAAGATCTTTTTGACAAGCTTGTAAAAGTAGCAAACAGCTTGTGCTCAGGAGTTCTGATGATTTTGAAACTCTAGCAAGAAACTTGAGAACAGAATTCTTCCAAGGCATAGGCGTTATGGAAATCTTCCCCATGCTTTTAGTGGAGATGTTGTAAAAGGTGATATTTCTGATTTGTTGAAAAGGCTTGCTGAAACTTAGATGGTTTATTAAGATGCTTGGGAGTTAACTAATATGCTTTGTTAAACTTTGTCTTAGTACACCCTGAATATGTGTTTTACAATTGTGTGTTAAGAAATGATGTTATACCTATAATTCTGGACATACCTTTCCCCCTTTTCATTATAGGAATGTGGTGCTTTAGCGAACTGTTTTTTGTAAACGAACCACAGGATGTAACTGTCACGAGAAAGGACCCAGTCATGTTAGATTGCCAGGCTCATGGAGAAATTCCTATTAAGGTCACATGGTTGAAAAATGGAGCAAAAGTGTCTGAAAATAAACGGATCCAGGTTCTGTCTAACGGCTCTTTATACATCAGTGAGGTGGAAGGCAAGCGAGGAGAGCAGTCGGATGAAGGATTTTATCAGTGCTTGGCAATGAACAAATATGGAGCCATTCTTAGTCAAAAAGCTCATCTGACCTTATCAAGTAAGTGTTTAAGTTCTTGATTGTTTTACATTTTTTCATTGCTCTATTCTGATTATTTTTTCAGCTCATTTATATGCTAATCTTAAAGTCATACAAACATTAGGAATTTTCCTGGAGCTATTAGTTGATGCCAACAAAAGGCATGCAGAAAAATCTGAGGGGGGAGGGAATGTAAATTCAACTGGAGTGATTGAGTACAAAAGTTAAATTAGGTTTAGAACACCAAAACCTGTAGAGGTGGCTTTATGTAAATTTGAAGTGTTTCTCGGTGAGGAGAGTTGAGAGTGAAAGTTTGGCTAACACAACAACAGTCCTAAAAATCGAATCTTTTGTAAAAGAATAATTGAATTTTAAAAATTACCAGCAAATCTTTCTGCTTTGTAAATCTGGAGTGCTAAATCTTTCTTATAGCTCAACCTTCCATTGCTCTGACCACTTTAAGATCACCCATGTTGCTTTTAATTGTAAGCGAGGGCATTGGTCAGTAACGCTCAAGCCTTTGAAGTATTCCTAGTCTTTTCCTGCTGAGAGAGAAAGAGATTAAGGCCATTTCCATATTATGCCTAATGGACTTAAACCAGATCTGCTCACCTTTTTCCAGTTGTCATAAAGTTTGCTGTCTAATGATTTCCTTTGTATTAACAGCCCCATCAGATCAACCATCTGTCCAGGAGATCCATTGCTTGGAGGTTGACCTGATGACTGTTGGGTGGGTGTAAAGATAGGTCCAAGATAGGGTACTCCTTGTTCCCACTGAGGCTTTCCACCTCTTCAGGTGATCACACACTGCAGCACAGCACTCAGCATTATAATAGACCATTTAAATCTTAAAAAAACAACCACACAACTGTACCTTTTAAAAAGTTGTACAGGCATCCTACTTAACATGCTTTTGTTGATCCACAAAAAATAGATTCTGCACTATACTTTCAAACTGATCATTTAAAAGATGAACGATAGGAACAGGGAGCTCTTGACATGAAGGCATAATCTTTAGGAAATAGTTTCTTCAAAGACTACACAGTTGAAATTTAGGGAGCTATTGGCAGGGGTTTCCTAGGTGATCTTATTGTAACTGTCTATGGCCATATTAATGTCCGATTCATTTAGCAGTTTATTTTATTTATACAATAATTGTAGGAAATAAATTGCAAGCAAAGATATTTTTATATTGAAATATGCCAGAAAAGTAGAGAAGTTTCCAATTCTAGTCCTCTCCCCCCAAGAATAGCATAAACCTGAGAGAATTTCTTTGTTTGCTGTAATCATTGGCCAGTAATTATTTGTGTTGTTGCTGAGTAATGGTTTTTCTGTGCAGTACTGTTCTCAGGAGAGTATGCTTTTTCTATTATGTTCTCTTCATTTAACTTTTGTCTAATGTAGAATTGTTTTTAGAGAGCTGTTATTTTTCTTTTTTACCGGGTTTGAGAAATCTTGTGTTTTCAAACCCAGAAACTGTAACTGGTATTACCTTGCCGGAGAGAAGAAGGACAAGATGGATAGGTGGAGGGGGGTGGGTGGGCCTTGAGAAGATGAGGCATTTGTCATGACCACAAATTATTTCCAGGACCTCCTTGGAAGCCTGACCGGTACCCAGAAATACTATGAACGCACACAGAGCTTTCAGATTTCATAGTCTGAACAGTGTAATAAATGTTAGTAACAGCAAAACACATGTTAGTATTGGATTTTTTTTAGTATCTTTATAAAAATTTATACTAAATATTTAATTACCTGTGAGTCATTTTGAAGGTTCCTGTGAAGTAGTTTTCATATTGTAAATGCCAAAAACTTTCCAATGGAACTGTTGAGAACATTGCTTTGCTATTAAATATCAACCTTAGTCAGTTATAAGGACCCCTCTTTTCATATGCGTACATTTTATTTAACTCTGAGGAGATATTTTGCTAAGAAATTGCATTTAGCATTATAGATTTAAAATAAGAAATGCATAGTGGGTTTAGATTTTTCTTTAGAAATACGAGGTTTCTTAGAGATTCCGAACTCACCAAATAGTTCTGATATCTAAGAAGCCAAGCCCAATGGTGTAGGCTCAAATGACTTTATCCTGTGTTCAGGGTAAAGCTATAATACATATTAAACAGGAAGAGAATAGGCATTAAGTGGACATTCTGGATTTGTGTGTGTGTGTGTTTTAACCTAGTTCTCTCCTAGTTATTGATAGCAGCAGGGTGCAAGTATGTTCTTTTTCTTTTCTGGTCAATGATTTTGTCAGCAAGCATTGCTTCAGAGGTGTAATAATACAGCACCTGGAAATCTAAAACTTTAATCTGGGCAAGTTTTAGAGTTTTAACACACAGGCAATCAAGTCTTGGTTTCTGAACTTAGGAACTAGAAGCTGAAAGTTGCACTCTAGGCAAGAATTCCATTATTCATGTGTAAATTAGGAATTCACAGGGTTAAAAGGTTAGAAACTGGCCAGGATGAGGTTTACCCTTGTGATAAAGAGCAGATGACCCTCATTCATTGGCCAAAGCTTTCATGTAGCTCTTCTGCAAAGTTAGCTATTGCCACGAATTGTTCTTGAGGAATGCAGAAATTCAGATGCGAACAGGCCTTTCCTTAAGTGTCACTGTGGAGCCTTATCTCCCAAGCACATCAGAGCCTGCTTCAGGGACATGGTTCCTCCCCAAAGGCCTGGAGGCTTTGCTTTCCTGTTGTTCATCCAAGCACAAAAGAATCTGTCTCATTTAGTTTATCTAAGGCATCCCATTTTTAAAGGAAAGTATAGGGTTAAAGTAATATTTAGTTGTTGTTGTTTTAAAGGAAGGTAATCCTTTTTTATTGATAGCCGGTTTAGCTGTTTTACATTTTCATGTAATTGGAACAGAAAGGGGAGTGAGGTGGGAGACCCTTTTTTCTGGTTGTATACAATAGTAAGAACACAAGATTAAACTGTTTCCTATAAATTTCCATATTTTAAACTTTTGGCAAATCAAAATTTCACTTCCATGGGTGCGAAGTCTTCACGAGCTTCTAATGTTTTAGAAGTAAGAAATAACGTATGGACATCCTGATGTTTCTTGAATTCTCAATGCTGAAGTAAGATAAATTTCATAAGAAAGCATTAGTGTGGTGAAACGGTCTCATATTTCAACACGTTTAAATTAAGATAAGAGACATTTGAGAGAAGTAAAGGAGGAGGCGGGCTGTGTTCTGTGATGTGTAAAAGGCTGGCTGTAAGCTAGTGATTGAACAGGAAGCTAGTTGTTTATTTCCTTTCCATAAAAGGTGGAAATTGAAGTTTTAGGGTAGAGGGAAAGAGAACATAAAGCTGGCTTATATTTTGTAGGTTTTTCAGGACTGTTCACTTGGATGGAAAATAATTTTTTAAGTGAGCATTTATTTGTAGCTGGAAGACCATAGGAATTTTAACCTGATGATGGATTTTTTTTTTTCTTCAAAAAGTTGGGATTCGTTTTGGCATTCCTAAAGTTGTTGTTGTTTTTTTGTTTTGTTTTGTTTTGTTTGGGGGGGGGTGTCCATTTCTATAACTTTAAAAGGATGTCGATTGTTTATGAATAAAATGTTTGTCATTCAGTTTAAATTGAGATTAAACGTGAATTTTATTTTTTTGAATGAGATTAATGGAAAACTGTTCTGTGAGTGTGGTTTCTATCTTAAAGAGTAATATATAAATTATAGCCCAAAGTTAATCTTGAAATGTGAAGTTAAAATATATTAAAAACATTTATTAAAGATTCGTATTAAAAAGAAAGAGGGTGGGTAGTATATTGAAAGGAGAAAGATAAAAGCTATAAGACTGTTAGTCAAAATTTTGAATTTTATTAATGATCTTGGAGCCAAGATTTTGCTACATTGTCACTTTTTTATTGAGATTTGTACATACTGAAAAGGACAGAATGTTTCCTGTGTGCATGTTCACCTCAAATCATGCCTTCATTCAAGAGCACTAACACAAAAGTAAAAGGTCATTTGATTTTGGAAAAGTAAGACAGAGCTGAGGTATTTAGAGACATCAATTTAGCAATACTGTAGGTAAGGTTCAGCTTTCTGGGATCCAAGAAAAATTATCTTGAAAGAGAGGGGGTATGGTTCAAAAGTACATGTTTAACTTAAAAACTGACCATCTTAAAACTGCCTAAGCTAATTCAGGGAAGTAAAAGCACTTATGGTTCTGCAGTCTTATTTACAATGACACTTGGTTCTTAGAGTCTGTCTACTTAAAAGGTTTATCAGGTACCTGATAATCACTGGGTAATGGAACCAGTTTTTCCCACTTTGCAGTTGATTAGTGAGGATCATTTCTCATCTTCAGAAATGTGTAACACTATCTTACTGTTTATCACAGTTGTTGGAAATTTTATTTTTTAACAAAGCAAAATCCACTGGGGGTGGAGTTATAACTATATATGTGTGTGTGTGTGTGTGTGTATATCTTATATATATTTGTTTATTATATATATTTATTATATATATATTTGTTTATATATATATATTTATATATATATTTGTTTATTTTGTTTCTGTCCAGCTTTTTAATGGAATTTTGGAAGGGCATTTGGTATGTCCCTCTTTTTGTCAACTATCGCTGATGATTCTAGAGAAAGAGTCTCACTTAGAGCAGTTGTTTGCCCAGGGATATGATATCATTGCTCCTGAGTTTAACAGCTGGGCCTATTGATGAAGTCCAGAGCAATTTAAAAGAATAGCAAAAAACAAATCTTTTAACCAGGGTTTTAGGTTGAAGGAGTTTTTCAATTAATAAATAAATGCATTTGAAGTTACTTTTTTGAAATCCCTCACTAATATTCTTGACTACAAATTTGAGAGATGATGTTTATCCGTCATAAGCATAGTCACTCAGGATTGATTACTTTCAGCTTTTAAACTGGAAATTACTATTTAATTTTTAAAATTGATTTTAGAGAGGGGGGAAGGTAGAGCGAGAGTGAGAGAGAGAGAAACATCAATTTGTTGATCCACTTATTTATGCATTCATTGGTTGATTCTTTTTTAAAAATATATTTTATTGATTTTTTACAGAGAGGAAGGGAGAGGGATAGAGAGTTAGAAACATCGATCAGCTGCCTCCTGCACACTCCCCACAGGGCATGTGCCCACAACCAAGGTACATGCCCTTGACCGGAATGGAACCTTGGGACCCTTGAGTCCGCAGGCTGATGCTCTATCCACTGAGCCAAACCGGTTAGGGCCATTGGTTGATTCTTATATGTGCTGTGACTTGAGATTGAACCCACAACCTTGGCATATGGGGAGGATAGTCTAAACAAATGAACTACCTGGCCAGGGCCTGACAATTAGCATTTATATGAAAAATAATCAATAGTGTTGAGTGAGTCAGTTTGTTGAGGGTCATACTTGAAGCCACTATGATTTTTTTTTTTTTAAGAGAAATCCTAAAAATTGTACCCCAGATTAAGCTTTCATTGTCAGCACTATTTTAATACTTCTGGGAGTTTGTAGTGTCCAAACTTTTTATAGAAGCATTTTTTAAGGTTATTTAAATCTTGGTAATTAAGAGAGGAAGAAGACACAGTTGTAATCATTGCAGCAATATTGGCAGTTGCTCTCACATGGTATTCTGCACAAAATAAGCTCACAGTCAAGAGTTGACAATGGTGACGTGCAAAAAACAGTAAAAATGTACCAAATTACCTTCAGTGGCTGTAATTCTGAAGCCAAGTGAATTGCTGTAGGGATATGTATTGCAGAGGATAAAGGCATCATCCTCACAAAGGTTTCTGACACTAATCTGACAAATACTTTCCTGACTTTTATATTCCCTGTTTCTTTTCTTTAACCTCTGATTCTCCAAAACTGCTTTTGATGAGCTTTAAAAGTCAAATTCTTATAGACTGAGCAGAAGGCATGAATTAAAAGTGTTTGTTTTCTCAGTTTCTGGAGGGTTTGCCCTTTTCTTGGGTTTATATATCTATATTTTGTAAGCTGCTTTTATAATGGCTCGATTAATTGACTGTTGGAGAATGCAATCATTGTTCAGGGTTCTGGTTTCAAACTTGTATCCTCACTGGGTTTAGTTCTTTGGAAAGGAAATTTTTTAAAAAATTTCACTTTGTGAAACTACAGTAATTCCTATTTAGAACACTATGAGGGTTTTTAAAAAAATGATTCTGCTTTATATAGACTACTTTCTCTAAATCAATTTTATTCTTTTGGAATATTCCTCCAAAATAGCCTTTTTATTGTTTTGTAATATTTTTAGTACTGCTAAGAATGGGTTTTCTACTCCACCAACACTTATCCCCCCTCCCCCCAAATAATAATAAAATAAAGTAACATAAAGAAAGAAAAAAATATTTCCTGTGGATTACATTTTCTGAGTTTCTCAACCTTGGTGCAGATGACATGTGGGGATAGCAGTTCTTCATTGTGGAGACCGTTGGGTGCAGCGTAGCAGCATCCCTAGCCTCGACATACCAGGTGCCTCATCTCAGTTTTAACAACCAAAAAAAAAAAAAGTGTTTTGGAGGCAAAAATCAGCCCTGGTTGAGAACCACTGATGTTTCTGAAAATAATAGAGAACTTATTTCCAAGTCATACGGTAGTCATTAGTCATTTTAACAGTTTCTGTCTTTTGCTTGATATTTTACTTGGTATTAACACTGCTAAATGTATTTATTAGAGAAGCATTTACTATTTTTAAGTATTGCCAAGGAAGCTAGATTTTTTAAAAAATGTGTTTGGGTCTTTGTCTGAGTTGGAGTGATATTGTCTCTTTACCCTTTTTTCATACTCATGGTACATTGAAAATTATTAAGAGTCCACCCTTCTGTAGTTCCATTCATTTTGATTTTAATATTTTAGCTCTTTTAGGGGGGATATCTAGTCTAAGAGTAAATGCAAATTTCATTTAACCCTGATTATGCAGCACCTTTTATTTTCTTGATGTGATGGACACCATGGTTGAAAAGATATGAGAAATCTCCATGTGTGGTAAATGTTAAAGAACATCTATTGTGATGCTCTGCATGGAGAGAAGTAAAACTGTATGTGATTAACAGCCCAGAGAATAACATTTGCTGTGTGGTAGGTGATTCGTTAGGTGAATGATTAACAGAAATCTTTTCAGCTAATTCAATGGCACCATAGACTTATTTTGGGCAGAAGCAATTTAGCTTCCTGCAGATAACGTTGTAAAGATAGTGGCGTCTTGAGAGGGCATCAAGGGGTGACTAAAGGGAAAATAAGTAGACACTGAAGTATATTAATTAGCATATAGAAAGTTGCAGGGAAATTTTTGACTGGTTATTATTGAAATATTGTCTTAGATTACTTATTAGTAGTGGGCAGGGATTTCATAGTCTTCCATCTTTCCCAAGATATCACTCTTTGTATGTACTTCTGTTTTGGTTAGTTATTTATGCCAGGAAAAGTTATGAATGTTGCTACCTGTAATTTACCACCTGTAGAGGCCAGTAATCACTGGTGGCCCAACTGGCAAGTTGAGATGGATGAAAGAGGAAGTGGAATCTTTGACGAAGTGGCTCTAATGCTGAGCAAGGCTAACTGAACCAACATATGGTATCCTGTGTTCTGCTCCAAAAAACCCCCAAACATTTAGAGTAGAGCAAATCATCAGTTAGTTCAAAATAAGAGGAGAATGCACATTTTCTCTAATAATTAGGAAAATAGTATCTATGTCAAAATAGAATTTTAATGTTCTTGAGTTCTTGTAGTCATTTCATAAAGACATTATGAAATTGATAACTGCCAATATTTGGTAAATCTTCTTAGTGCTGCTGTATTTTTTATTGAGTTGTTGGGAGCTGCTGTGGAAAAGCAGAAAGAATAACAAAAAGGAGAGCCAGGCGTTAATTTCTTCTCCATTGCTGGTGACTTATATGACTTTAGACTAGGGGTGGGGAACGTCCGGCCCATGGGCTGTATAAGGCCTGAGAAATCATTTGGTCTGGCCATGCAAGGCATTAGGGGTGAGTTAATTAAATGTTGGACCAAATGTAGCAGGCTAATTTTTAAGTTAATACTTTTGTATGGCCCATGAATAATGTTATATAAATATCTAAATAGCCCTTGGCAAAAAAAAGCCAGCTTTAGCCTAATCATTTAGTTATCCTGATCCTTGTCCTATCTGTAAAAATGGGTAGCTGGCCCTAGCCAGTTTGGCTCAGTGGATAGAGTGTCAACCTGTGGACCAAAGGGTCTTGGGTTCGATTGCACGGTTGCAGGCTCCTCCCTGGCCCAGGCCCTGGCCGGGGAGCATGCAGGAGGCAATCAATGTGTTTCTCTCACATCATTGTTTTTCTTGTTTTTCTCTCTCTCTTCCACTCTCCCTAAAAGTCAATGGAAAACTATCCTCCCCGGTGAGGGTTAACAAAACAAACAAACATACAAACAAACAAACAAAAAATGGGTAGCTGGAAAAATAGGGGGATGGATGTTGAACAACATAGTGTCATTGTAGTTTTAAGTAAATGGCCAATAAATGATGTTTTTATTATTTTTATAAGACTTATGTCCAATCACATTGCAAGAGAACCATTTAAGTCATTGAGAAAAAAATTTTAAAGCTTGGCCTTTATTTAACTTGGTACTTTTAAGAATTCATACTTTAGTCGTGAACCTTAGGGGGATCTGCTTTTGGAGAGTGGGAGATCTTAAATCTATGTGATCATTTGAACCAGTACTATTTTTAAGAGCCTAGAAAAATAAGTTACTTTGTCTGAGACTGGGCAATTCAGGATAGTTGTGCTGCTTTGAAGGTTGTCATTGTGTCTGAAAGTATAACTTTACAAATAGATGTCTGGCTCTGCTAATAATTAATTGTGTATCCTGATGTTTATAAACCCGGTGTTTTAAAAAAAATAGTGCTGATTTCATGTTAAGAGTTTTGCTAAACTCTCCTGAGGATGTGTTTTAACAGAAGTAGATTATGCAGGCTCTACACCACTGCCACCAATTCTTATTAAGAAAGATAAGATTTAATCCCCTCTCCCCCAGCTTTCAAGCTGAATTAGCTTGAGTCCCTCCGATTGGATTTACAGTAACTTCAACTAAAACATTGACCTCAGTATAGAAATATAATAGGAAAAAATGCTTTGATGCTGGTATTGCCATTTTGGATTTCTTTTTAACGGAGATTGAGCTACAGCTTTTCTTACAGTTAAATGTGTTTACTATTTTCTTAATAAAAAGAATTTACTTTTTATATGTTCAAGAAAGCCACATTTTTATGCTCTCACAGTAATACTTTTAAAAAATTGATTTGAGAGAGAGGGGAAGGGGGCAGGGAGGGAAATAGAGGCGGCGGGGTTGCGGGGAGAGATTTATTGTTCCACTGATTTATGCATTTGTTGGTTGATTTTTGTTTGTGCCCTGATCGGAGATCGAACTCACAACCTTGGCAAATCGGGATGACACTCTAACCAACCTAGCTACCCGGCCAGGGCTGACAGTGACTTTTAGCATAGTGTTACGTGAGGGACGAACTTCAGTAAAACAGTATTACCAAAAGTTTTACCAAAGGGATTTTTAAACTTATCCCGGTGGTGAAATATGATTTCTTCAAAGCCTGCAAGTATCTTTACCTGGATGATTTACATTTTTAGAAATCTGTGATGATTAATACATGAAAGAAAGTATATAGACAGAAGAAACTTTGTGAAATTTCTCTTTTGTGAAGTTTGTCAAGTTTAATTTTCAGTTCACCAGGTGTCAGTTAGGAAGCTCTGCTATTCAGGGAGAGAATTTTACTGTTTAGCAGGGGGTACCATCAGAAATCATAACGGGACGCACAGCTGGTCAATAGAGAAGTGACCAGTTTCTTACCACATTGGAATTGACTACCATTCTTTATTGGGACAGAAAGAAGCTGACAGTCAGAAGTTTTATTCTGTTAAACATCTTTCAGAAAGGGTTGCCATTTTAAAAATTGAAATAAAAGAGAAACAAAGAAAATACATCATTATTTTCCATTGATCTTTAAATTTTTAAATACTTGTTAAGATGCTAGTAATGAACATTTTGAAGAGAGAAGCTTAGGATTCCCTAAAAGTTATCCTATAGTCAGCAGAGAGTCCTTGTTCCCTAGTTTGACCTGCAGTGTTATTCTGCCTTCCTTTAACATGAGTAAAGATCACGATGTGCAGTTTTAGAGATTACTGTTTTGCAAATAAGGAATATGAAGCTGGAAGGAGATAACTGCCTTGCTGAAGGGCACAGCTACTAGATCTGGGGTCAGAGCTCAGGTTTGCTGTTCCTAGTCATGAATTGGCAATGCTCAAATAAAAACTTTCTGGTGTGTATTGTGGGGAAATGTATCTTTCTATCCTATATATTGAATGACCAATATGCAAATCAACTGAACGGCAGAACGACCAGTCACTATGACGCGCACTGACCAGGGGTCAGATGCTTAACGCAGGAGCTGCCCCCTAGTGGTCAGCGTGCTCCCACAGGGGGAGAGCCGCTCAGCCAGAAGCCCTGAGCCTGGCTCATGGCTGGCGAGCGCAGGGGTGGTGGAGGGAGCAGGCCTAAGCCATCAGTCGGACATCCCCCAAGGGCTCCCAGACTTTGAAACCCCCGACCTCAGGCCAGGCTGAGGGACCACTCCCCCTCCCCCAAGTGTATGGTTTTCATGCACCAGGCCTCTAGTATTCAAATATATCCCATCAAATCCAGAATATAGAAGAGAGAAGGGTAATAAAACTGACATTAAAGACACTTCTTAATATTTATTTCAAAAATATGACTTTAGCCCTGGCCGGTGTGGCTCAGTTGGTTGGAATATTGTCCTGTACACCGAAAAGTGGTGGGTTCGATTCCTGGTAAGGGCACATGCCTAGGTTATGGGTTCAATCCCCAGTCAGGGCATATACAGGAGGCTGCTGATTGATGTTTATCTCATATTGATGTTTTTTTCTCTCTCTCCTTCCTGTCTCTCTAAAAAAATAAAGCATGTCCTTGGTGTGGATTAAATATATATATATCCTATCTAATAAAGAGGTAATATGCAAATTGACCATCACTCCAACACACAATATGGCCACCCCCATGTGGACACAAGATGGCCTTCAGGGGAGGGCAGTTAGGGGTGACCGGGCCAGCAGGGGAGGGCAGCTGGGGGGGAGGGACCAGGCCTGTAGGAGAGAGCAGTTAGGGGCGACCAGGCTGGCAAGGGAGGGCAGTTGGGGGTGACCGGGCCAGCAGGGGAGGGCAGTTGTGGCGACCAGGCCTGCAGGGGAGGACAGTTAGGGGCGACCAGGCCTGCAGGGGAGGGCAGAAGGACATCCCTCGAGGGATCCCAGATTGGAGAGGGTGCAGACTGGGCTGAGGGACACCCTGCCCCCCCGCCCCATGCATGAATTTCGTGCACCAGGCCCTCTAGTGTGTGTGTGTGTGTGTGTGTATATATGACTTTATCATTGTGCAACTTACCTTTTACTACTTGTATAGGGTTTTGTTGTTGATGATGTAATAAATAGGTGATTTTGAAATAAAATTGCTAATGTGTTTCAATTTTTATTGCCCTTAACACCTTGAGGAACTAATTTTCTTGCCTATAGCCTCAATGTAGGGAGAGAGAGCTCCAGCCCTTTTAGAGGCTCAGCATTTGCTGATATATCTGTCCAGATGGAAGTTGGCTATAGAGCAGTGATTTTCATTGTCTTGTTAAATAGAGCCTGCAATGGAATGAGGATACCCCACATGTCCCAGTTCTCCCCTCTCCTATTCCTTGGAACCAATCATTTAATTTCTGTCTCTGTAGATTTGCATGTTATAAACATCATCATGCAAATGAAATCATACAATATGTGGACTTTTATGCATTACTTCTTTTTAAAAATATATATATTTTATTGATTTTTTTTTTACAGAGAGGAAGGGAGAGAGAGAGAGAGTCAGAAACATCAATGAGAGAGAAACATCGATCAGCTGCCTCCTGCACATCTCCTAGTGGGGATGTGCCCACAACCAAGGTACATGCCCTTGACCGGAATCGAACCTGGGACCCTTCAGTCCACAGGCCAACGCTCTATCCACTGAACCAAACCGGTTTTGGCTATGCATTACTTCTTGAACTTAGCGTAATATTTTCAACGTTCATCCATATTGTAGTATGTATCAGAACTTGGTTCTTTTTTATGGCTGAATAAGATTCCGTTGTATGATATACCACATTTTATTTATCTAGTCATCTGTTAATGGACACTTGGATTGTTTCCATCTTTTGGCAATTGTGAATAATTCTGCAATGAACATTGGCATACAAGTACTATTATAGGTGGAAATTCAATTGTCCCAGCACTATTTGTTGAGGGGGCTATTTATTCCTCATCGAATGGACTTGGCACTCTTGTCAAAATCAGTGGGCCATAGATATATAGGGGTTTGTTTCTGTACTCTATTGTATTCCATTGATATATATGTCTACCTTTATGCCAGTACCACACTATTTTGATTATTCTAGGTTTCTAGTTTTTTTTTGTTTTTTTTTTTGGTGGGGTGACATTGCTTAATAAGATTATACAGGCTTCAAGCGTAGATTTCTATGATAACATTATCTGTATATTGCATTGTGTGCCCACCACCCAAAGTCAAATCATCTTTTGTTACCATATATTTGGTCCCCTTTACTACACCCCAACCTCTGGTAACTACCTGTGTCTAGGAGTTTCAGTTTTATATCCCACATATGAGTAAAATCATATGGTTCTTAGCTCTTTCTGACTGACTTATTTCGCCTAGCATATTATTCTCAAGGTCCAACCATGTTGTCGCAAATGACAGTATTTCATCTTTTCTTATGGCTGAGCAGTATTTCATAGTATATATGTACCACATTTTCTTTATCCAATCATCCATCAAAGGGCATGTTGGTTGTTTCCATGTCTTGACCACTGTGAATAGTGCTGCAATGAACATAGGGCTACATATATCTTTGCAAATAAATGTTTTCAAGTTTTTCTAGCAGATACCCATATGGTAAGTAACGTCTTAATTTTTTGAGGAACTGCCACACTGTTTTCCATAGTGGCTGTACCAATTTACATTCCTACCAGCAGTGAATGGGAGTTTCTTTTTCTTCACAACCTCTCCAACACTTGTTATTACTTATCTTGTTGATAATAACCATTCTAATAGGTGTGAGGTGGTATATCGTTGTTTTGACTTGTATTTCCCTAGTAGCTAGTAAAGTTGAACATCTTTTCATATATCTGTTGGCCATTTATATGTCATCTTGGGAGAAGAGTCTGTTCAGGTCCTCTGCCCATTTCTTAATTGGATTGTTTGATGTTGAGTTGTGTGAGTTCTTCATATATTTTGGATATTAACCCCTTATTGGAGCTTTTGTTTGCAAATATCATCTCCCATTCAATTGGTTGCCTTTTTGTTTTGTGGGTGGTTTCTTTTGCCGTGCAGAAGCTTTTTAGTTTGATACAGTCCCATTTATTTACTTTTACCTTTACTTTTCTTGCCTTTGAGGTCAAATTCATAAAATATTCTCTAAAACCAAGTTCCACAGGTCTAGTACCTATGTTTTCTTCTATATAATTTATTGTTTCACATCTTACATTTAGGTCTTTGATCCAGGTTGAAGTTTGTACATGAGGACTTACTGCAGTCTAGTTTCACTCTTTTGCATGTGGCTTTCCAATTTTCTCAGCACCATTTATTGAAGCGGCTTTCTTTTCTCCATCGTGTGGTTTTTGCTCCTTTGTTAGAAATTTTTTGCCCATATACATGTGGTTTTATTTCTGGGCTCTTAATTCTATTCCATTGGTCTTTGTGTCTGTTTTTCTGCCAATACCATGCTGTATTGTTTATCATTGCTCTGTAGTATACTTTGAAGTCAAATAGTGTGATACCTCTGGCTTTGCCCCCCCCCCCCGATTACTTTGGCTATTTTGGGGTCTTTTGTGGTTCTGCACAAATCTGATGATTTTTTTGTTTTATTTCTTTAAAAAACGACATTGGCATTTTGATGGGGATTGCATTAAATATTTATATTGCTTTGGGTAATATAGACATTTTAACTGTGTTGATTCTTCTAATCCATGAACACAGAATATCTTTCAGTTTCATTGTGTCTTTTTCAGTCTCTTTTATAGTGTTATTAATAATATTAGGTCTCCCAACCCACAAAGTGTATCTTTTTACTATTTAGGTTTTTATTTTCTTTCAACAATGTCTCAGAGTTTTCAATGTACAAATTTTTCACTGTTTGGGTGAAATTTATTCCTAGGTATTTTATTCTTTTAGATACTACTAGAGGCCTGGTGCACGAAATTCATGCACGGGGCGGGTGGGGGGGGGGTTCCCTCAGCCTGACCTGCACCCTCTCCAATCCGAGAGCCCTCAGGGGATGTCCTACTGACAGCTTAGGCCTGCTCCCCATGGTTCTCTGCTGTCTGCGGGGCCCGCTTGGCCACTCCCAGGTCACTGAGGCTACGGCCAAGCAGGGCCTGCTCTCAGCAGTTGCCCCCCAGGACTGGAGGACTCCAGTGGGGCTGAGAGGACTGGACGCTGCCATCTTTGTGTTGGAGTGACAGTTAGTTTGCATATTACTCTTTTATTAGATAGGATTGTAAATGGAATAGTTTGCTGATGTTTTGTATAAAGACAACAACTTTATGCATGTTGATCTTTTATCCTGAAATGCTTCTGAATTCATTTATAAGCTAAGCTATAGTAGCTTTCTTGTAGAGTCTTTGGAATTTTCTGTATATAAAATCATGTTACTGGTGAATGAATAGTTTTGGTTCTTTTCTTCCAATTTGGATGTCATTTATATCTTTTTCCTACCTAATTGCTCTGGCTAGAATTTCCAGTACCATGTTGAATACCTTACACTTTCTGTTCTTAAAGCAGAAATATGGCTATTATCATTGCAAGGACGGCAACATCTGATGGGAAAGTGCTTATGTGTGGTACATACAGGGTAATAACAAGGTTTACCTCAAGCAGTTTTGCAGAACTTGTCAGAAGTCTTACAACTTTTACCAAGTGGAGAATATCACCTGTTAAGTAAATAAATGTTTGCATTTTGTGTGTTTGGGTAGTGGTAGAGAGTGTTTGTTAGTGTAGTTTCTTTAAGATATTTCCTAAAAGAGGCTAGGTTTCCAGGTTTTTATTGCCTTTTGTAGGACTTGTGGAAATAATACTCAACTGGGAAATAGGGCCCCATTGAAAGTTCCTTGAGCCCTTGAAAATCTTGGTCATGTTAACCTCTTTCAAGACTGTTACCTCACTTGCAATATGGAGGAATGTTTGCTTCACCTGCTACTCAGAGTCTAATGTACTGGTAAGAGAAAGAAAACTGAAAAATAGAATACTTTCTCACAAAAAATTACAGGGGAAAAGCTTTCTGTCTTTTACTATCAAGTCTGATGTTAACTGTGAGTTTTCCTAAATACCCCTTATTATGTTGAAGAAGTTCCTCTGTTTCTAGTTTTCTGAGTGTTTTATCATGAAAAGGTGTTGGATTTTTTTAACCTGTCTTTTCTGTATCAATTGAGATGATCATATAGGGTTTTCCTTTGTTATGTTAATGCTGTATATCACATTGATTTATTTTCTTCAGATGAAGCATCTTTGCATTCTTGGGATAAATCCTATTTGAGCAGTATAATCCTTTTGATATGATGTTGGATTCAATTTGCTAGTAGTTGTTGAGATTTTGTATCTATATTTATAAGGATACTAGAGGCCCGGGGCACAAAATTTGTGCACAGTGGGGGAAGGGGGGCCCATCAGCCCAGTCTGCACCCCTCTCCAATCTGGGACCCCTTGGGGGATGGCTGTCAGTTTCCCTCTCACAATCCAGGACCACTGGCTCCAAACCGCTCGCCTGCCTGCCTGATTGCCCCTAACCCCTCTGCCTGCCTGCCTGATTGCCCCTAACTGCCCTCCCCTGCTGATCTGATCGCCCGTAATTGCCCTCCCCTGCTGGCCTGATCACCCCTAACTGCTCTCTCCTGCCGGCCTGATCACCCCTAACCGCCTCTGCCTCAGCCCCTGCCACCCTGGCTTTGTCTGGAAGGAAGGCAGGATGACTGGAAGATGTCCAGTTGACCCAACCTAATTAGCATATTACCCTTTTATTAGTATAAATTGGTCTGTAACTTTCTGTTTTTGTGATGTCTATCTGGCTTTGGTATAAAAAATTACTTAGGAAGTGTTCCCTTCTCTTCTATTTTTTGAGGAAGAGTTTGAGAAGGATTGATGTTGATTCCAATTTAAATGTTTCATAGAACTCACCAATGAAACCATCTGGTTCTTTACTTTCTTTGTAAGGAGGTTTTTGAATACTGATTCAATAGCGTTATGATTTTCAGTTTCTTCTTGAATATTAGATAATTTGTGTGGTTTTAAAATTTGTTCATTTCATTTGGTTATCTAATTTGTTGGTGTACAGTTGTTCATAATCTCTTACAATCTTTTTTTTTTATTATTTCTGTGAGATTGGTGGTAATGCCCCCAGTTTCATTCTTTTTTTAGTTATTTGTGTATTCTCTCTTTTTTCCCCTTTGTCAGTCTAGCTAACGATTTGTCAATTTTGTTTATCTTTTCAAAGAACTAATTTTTTTGTTTTGTTGATCCCCTCTATTGTTTTTTCTATCCTCTAATTCATTTACTTCCACTCTAATTTTTATTTTCTTCCTTTTTCTAGCATTGGGTTTAGTTTTTACTTTTTCTATTTCCTCGAGGTGCAGTTTATGTTATTGATTTGTGGTCTTTTTTTTTTTTAATGTAGAAATTTACAGCTACAGATCTTCTTCTAAGCACTGCTTCCACCGAAACTCTAAGTTTTGATATGTTGTATTTTCATGTTTGTTTGTCTCAAAGTATTTTCTGTGTGTGATTTCTTTCTTGACCAATTGGTTAAGAGTGTGTTGTTTAATTTCCACATAGGTGTGAGTTTTCTAGTTTTCCTTCTGTGCTTTTACTTCTAGCTTTATTCCTTTGTGATTGGAGAAAATTCTTTGTACGAATTTAATCTTTAAAATTGTATTGAGACTTGTTTTGTGGCCTAACATATGATCTATCCTGGAGAATATTTCATGTATATTTGAAGAGAATGTGTATTTTATCTTGTTGAGTAGAGTGTCTTCTGTGTATATCCTTTAGATATTTCTTTTTGGTTACCACAGAGATTACACTTAACATTCTAAATTTATAACAGTCTAGTTTGAATTGATGCCAACTTAACTTCAATAATATGTAAAACTCTGCTTCTATGCAGCTCAGTTCTCTTTTATGTTCCTGTGATATGTTAGATCTTGTGTTCCCAGTAATATAGATTTATAATTATTTTACACATATATATTTTAATTTATGTAGGAAATAAAAAGTGGATGTACAAACCAAATATACAGTTATGCTGAATTTAATATTTGCCTATTTAATTATAGTTACTAGAGATCTTTATTTCTTCATATGTCTTTGAGTTGCTGTTCAGTGTTCTTTCATTTCAACCCAAAGGGCTCCCTTTAATATTTCTTGTAGGGCAGGTCTAGTAGCAGTGAGCTGCTTTCACTTTTGTTTATCTGGGAATGTTGTACATTCTGTCTCATTTCTGAAGGACAGTTTCACTGGGTATAGAATTCTTGGTTTATAGTATTTTATGTCACTTTAAATATGTCATACCACTGTCTTCTGGTCTCCATGGTCTCTGATGAGAAATCAGCTGTTAATCTTATTGAGGAATAAGTATCCGACAAGTCTTTTCTCTCTTGCTGTTTTCAAGATTCTCTTGGCCTTTGTCTTGCTAATAATTTGATTATAAATCTATTTTTTGTGTGAATCTCTTTTAATTTATTTTACTGAACTTTTTGGGTGTGTAGATTCATTTCTTTTATCAAATTTGGAAAGTTTTTAGCCATTATTCAAATATTCTTGGTACCCCATTCTCTCACTATACTCCTGGAACTACCATAATGCGTATGTTGATCTGCTCATTGGTGTCCCTTAAACTCTGTTTGCCCATACTCATGTAAATCATTATATTTTCCCCTTATGGATTTTATTTTTGACTTTTCTTTTGTGTTTTTAAACATTTTAAATCCTTATCTCACAGTGTCCTTCAACTGTACTGTTATCTCAAACTTTTGATATCTGGTGCTTTTCCCTTATAGTATGAGCCTCATCTTCAGTAAGGCTTATTAATACATCCTACATAATGGAAGTGTTTACTTCTGTTTGGTGCCCCAAGGTTTCATTGGTCATGGACAAATTTGGGGTTAATCCTTGGCTGCTCTGCATTAGTTTTATAAATTTAGACTCTACACAAGTGTGTGATATAGGCCATGATGTTTGTCATGAGAAAGATTTCTTCTCTTTCAGAATAAAGCCTCCTTGTTGCTAGTTTTGCTGGCAGGTGAGTGTTTCTACTGACCTTTTCTCCAAGTGCTTCCAGGATCCCAGATCCAGGTCTCAGTTAACTATGCTGTGATGAAACAAATCACTTCCTCTTTGAAGAAGCCTCTAGTTCCTATAGTTAGCTCTGGGCCATCATGGCATCAGGCCAAAGTTTACTGCTCGGATCTTGTCCTTAACATTTTGTTAGTGGTGGTGATGTTGTTTTTAATATGTTCAGTGCAACATTCTGTGTATCTTTAGTGAGAGAAAGTATCTGTGTTTACCCAGCCTACCATTTTGCAGGATCTAAAATAAAGATGGAGTCTGGAAGAATCATGTCCTACCTCAGAAATTACATGCCTGATCATTGAGGACTTAGTTCTTAACTTTCTAATTTCACTTCTCTGTATAATTCTGGCCCTCTTTATTTTAATCCTTAGCATCCCTCCCAAATACATTTTTGTCTTTCCTCATTGTCTTAGCCCAGTGCTAGTTACTAGAGTTTTTCAGTGACCTTGACTGATATTCCCTTCTGCCAGAGCACTCAAGAAAATGCTTGGCACATTGTAGACACTGAAATACTTACTGGCTGATTGAGAATTCTGTATTTAGACATATTTCTGACTTGGCACAGTTATTCATTTCTCAAAAAAATATTTATTGAAAGCCTTTTCTGCTAGGTCCTGAGAATGCCACAATTAATAAAAAACAACATCAACCCAAAAAACCCAAAAAACAGTCCCTGACCTCAATGATAACGTTAGTGGGGATAAGGGAAAGGGAGAAGTTCGGGTGATATCAATTTTTCTTGTTTGGGTGACTTGGTCATTGTTGGTGCCACCAACTAAAATGGAGAACACAGGATGAGGAGCTAATATAAGGAACAAGGTTGTGAGTTTGGCTTGGGAAATGTTCATTTAAGGCAGTGGTTCTCAACCTGTGGGTCGCGACCCCTTTGGCAGTCAAACGACCCTTTCACAGGGGTCGCCTAAGACCATCCTGCATACCAGATATTTACATTACGATTCATAAAAGTAGCAACATTACAGTTATGAAGTAGCAACGAAAATAATTTCATGGTTGGGTCACATCATGAGGAACTGTATTTAAAAGGCCAGAAGGTTGAGAACCACTGATTTAAGATGTCTATGTGGAGCAGTCTAGCAGGTAGTCCAAGAGACCAGTTAGGAGTCAGGGAAGGCATGACCAAAAGGTACTGAGTTGAGTATCACCAGGACTGATTTAGGTGGAGTTAATGTAAATCTTGCTTTTGAGCAGATGAGTGTACAGTGCAAGAAGCATGGACAGCCAACAGAGACAAAACAATTGCCAGAAAAGTGGGTAGAAAACTAGTAAAGGACAGAAATCACAGAAGCCAAGAGAGAAATTTCAAAGAGTTTATGAAACAACCTCAGATGAAAAAAAGGATTTCAGTAAGACAAGACTTGAAAAATATGCTTTGGGCCAGGAAATTTATAGATCATTAAAATCTTAGAGCAGTTTCAGCAGAGTGAAAACAAGCACAGCTTTTGGGGGCACTGAATTTTGCCTAAACATAGCAGTGGGATAATTTCTCATTATTATGAAAAATAGTGTCTGACATTATTGTTTTCCAATTAAAATAATTCTATACTGTAATACCATGTTATATTTTCCTGAAACTTATCAATGTCATGGATACAATAAGAAAATTTAGTTATTTAACTAGTATAAATGGTTAAATTGCTATTGTATTTTAACTTAAATAACTATTAAACATATACAGTTCAGCCTAGGGGAACATACTCTTTAAAAATAACAATCCACCCGGCGGTGTGGCTCAGTGGTTGAGCATTGACCTATGAACCAGGAAGTCACGATTCAGTTCCCAGTCAGGGCACAAGCATATGTTCCTGGTAGGGAGCATGCAGGAGGCAGCCAATCAATGATTCTCTCTCATCATTGATGTTTCTACCTCTCTCTCCCTTTCTCTTTCTTTCCCTCCCTCCCTCTCTGAAATCAATAAAAATATTAAATAAATAACAATAAGTGAGTATGAAGCCATTAAAAGGCATTCATCATTTGTTTATTAAAGTTCTCCATGCTGTCCATTAAATTGATGTTCCCTCAAAACATACATCTCTAAAATATTAGCCTATTAGGTCTTCAACCTGAGAAGGAAATACTGATTTTTAAACAAACTTCCCATTCTTAATTTTATCTTCTAATATCAACTTTGCAGATAATATTGATGGTATAATAAATGCAACCAATTCTCATTAATCTGTAAATATTTGAAATATTTTAGTAAAATTACGACAAGGAAAATAATTCCCAACCCTTATTTTTGGTATTATAGCTTTTCTTAGCAATTCAATTTTTCAGTTTTAATAAGCAACTCAACTAAGATAGTGGTTTAAAAGTGTATTTATTTTGCACAGCTGGCATGGCTCAGTGGTTGAGCGTCGACTTATGAATCAGGAGGTCACGGTGTGATTCCCAGTCAGGGCATATGCCTGGATTGTGGGCTCGATCTCCAGTGTGGGGTGTGCAAGAGGCAGCCAATCAATGATTCTATCTCATCATTGAGGTTTCTGCCTCTCTCTCCCTCTCCCTTCCTTTCTGAAATTAGTAATTTGAGTTTTAAGAGGCCCAGCCTTATAAACTTAGTATATCTATAATAATAAAAGCATAATATGCAAATTGACTGAATGACCGAACAGCAGAATGACTGTCCAGACGACCTTCTGGATGACCACGCTGTGACACCCACTGGCACCAGGCCAGCCAAGGCGGGTGCGATTTGATTGGTCAGGGGCCTGGCCATCACTCCATGATCGCCTTGCAGAGGGAAGCCCAGGCCACCGGCTGGCAGGGCAATCGATCGATCAGGGGGCTCCACGATCGCCCAAAAGAGGGAGGCCCAGGCCACCGACTGGCGGGCTGCGGCCGGTGGGCAGGGCCTGCCTCTTTGGGGCGATCGATCACAGGGCTCCTGGACTGTGAGAGGGCACAGGCCGGGCTGAGGGACTCCCTCTCCCCTCCCTGCCCCCCGCGCCCAGTGCATGAATTTTGTGCACCAGACCTCTAGTCCATAATATTTAAGAAGGTAATATACATTAAGAATGTACATGATTTTTTATGAAGTGTTTTTCTTTTAAGAAAAATGTTTGTGTTAACTTCAAAATGCTGGACATATTTCATATATGAGAGTGAAAAGTACAATGATTTAAAAAATATATAAAGCAAGAAAACAAAACTTTCATCTTTTATGAAACAGCAATCTAGGGGTCATTAATAAGAGGACATTTGGCTCTTCAAACATATCATGTCTCACTACATAATAGTTTACTAGATTAAATGAAATTATTGATTTCTGCTTCATTACGGACATACATTTATGAGCAGTTTCTTTAGCACCAGAGCACAGTGTCAAAGGTCATAACTTTCTTTCTTTAGAAGAATAAAAGCTTTCAGATGGCACATCCCAGAATCCTTCACTGTGGCCTTTTGCTTTTTCTCTCTTGCATAGAATTACTAGTGAGGCATGGTTGAAAGGAACATCTCATAAATCAGCAGGAGAGAGCCTTCTTCAAACCTAAGGCTTCTTAAAATCGTTGACTACGAGTAGAAATCCACTGCAGGGTATTGTGCTTTTACCCAGATTTTGACAGTTTTCAATAGGAAATGGGTCATTGTGACAAGCTCTTTGTGTGCTACTTTATGTAAAATATCTATATATTTTTAAAAATTTGATTGATTGATTTTTAGAGAGAGAGGAACATTGGTTTGTTGTTACACGTATTTATGCATTCATTGGTTGATTCTCGTATTTGCCCTGACTGGGAATTGAACCTGCAACCTCGGTGTATCAGGACAATGCTCTAATCCACTGAGCTACCTGGCCAGGGCTCATTGATATTTTTAGTTAAAGCATTCTGTTTGAAATAAGTCAGAATATTTCACTGTGTGAAATACATACATTTTTCTACTTTCCTATGGAGGTCAGGTCTCTGTGACTTCAGGCTGGACCAGTAAAGAGTTAAAGGTTCAGATGCTCCCATCTCTTATTTGTATCATGTAACCAAAGCCCTTGCATCAATAGGCTGGATTTTTTACTTTTCATCAAGGTGTTTTGTTATCATGTAGCTATAAAGCCACAGCTTGTACCCTAGCTGGCATACGAGGATGTTACTAAACATGAATCTCATTTGAAAATGAAAAACTTGCCGAAACCGGTTTGGCTCAGTGGATAGAGCGTCGGCCTGCGGACTCAAGGGTCCCAGGTTCGATTCCGGTCAAGGGCATGTACCTGGGTTGCCGGCACATCCCCAGTGGGAGATGTGCAGGAGGCAGTTGATGGATGTTTCTCTCTCATCGATGTTTCTAACTCTCTATCTCTCTCTCCCTTCCTCTCTGTAAAAAATCAATAAAATATATTAAAAAAAAAAAACAACAACAAAAACAAAACAAAACAAGAGACCACAAAGGTCATTACATAATACTAAAGGGATCTATCCAACAAGAGGATATAACCCCGATAAACATTTAAAAAAAAAAAAAAAAGAAAATGAAAAACTTTTAAATTTCATGATAGCAGCATGAATTTTAGGGATTATCAAGTTTTATAAATATATATATATATATACCCACACATGCATACTTATAATATATTTTTGTTATATGTTTATCTATAAAATTATTTTTTCAACACTGTGATGAATTCAGCTGTTACAATCCTAAGAATTCTTCATATCTTTGTATGTTTTAACGAAGTAGATACAAAAAAGAAAATAGGAAAGACAAAGAAGTGATTTTTTTTCTCCTAATTAGTCTGGTCATTTAGAAAAATAATTTAAAACTAGGTTATGCTCTTATTCTTGAATATTAGATCCTCTCAGCACTTGCCTTTAAGATAGTTTCCATATTATGAAGATGTTGCATCATTCTACTGAAATCCTCTTGATATTTTAAAACCTCTCCAATGACTCCTTGCTTCCCAGGCAGCCTAGTTTAGCCACATGAACTAGGAAGGTAGGGAAAGGCGCTGTAGCAGGCAGAGGAACTGTCATTCCTCAGCCCACAAGTTAATTCTGAATAAAAACGGTCTTGGTTAGCAACAAGCTGGGTTATTGAGACTGGACTGATACAAACTTTTATTTTGACAATCAGTCATTAATCTAAATTTATTTATAAGTGGGTGGCAAATAATTTTTCTTTCTCAAGGAGATACACTCTGTCTATCTGATAGTTTTTGGATGGTATCTGAAAACAAATGAGTTAATGTGAATGAATATTGAGAATTTTTGTGTGTTGAGCATTTTAATAGCCGTGCATTTATTGAATAATTTACCTACGCCTTCTTTAACTTGTGCCAGTTCGAAAAGAAATGAACCTCATCTGGATGTTTTATCACAAAGGTGTCCTCTCTCTTGGTGTAATTGATAGACCAAGCCAAAAGTAGTAAATTCCTTTTTCAGTTTCTTTCACTGCCATTTTGGCTTAAAGATGAGCCCTTTTTGATCTTAAAACCAATATTATTTTCCCTGCAGACCTCCAGTTTGGATCCTCAGTACCCAGGGTGTTTTGGAGGCTGTAATTCCAGAGGACTCTGGATGTTGTGATCCCAAATCAAAGACATTTATCTCTTCTTTTAAGGAAAAAAGGGATTAGGAACTTCCTGCTGCTTTTGCAAACACTAAAAGCATCCTTTAGGGCTTGGAGTTGCCCTGAGGTCACTTTTACAAATGCTTCAAATACTCTCAAGGCCCCAAGTCAGCGCCCAACTCCAAGCTCTTGCTTTTAAGGATAAGGGCTAGAATTCCTAATCATGTAATAGCTTTGTGTATAGAATCAATCAGATTAAAAACATAGTTGGCATTATCTAAAGCAAGTGTTCTTATCCCTGAAAGCAGATGGAAAATATCCTGATTAGCCTGAAAATTCAGTTTTCTTTTCTTAGGGTTTTACCACGGACATGGTTGGTGGAAACTGGTTCATTAGGCAGGAAACAAATGTGAAAGCCTTGGGACTGAGGTCTTTGCATAATAATAATTTTGTTTCATTCTACAGCCTGTCATAGTAGCCTCAATTAAGTAATAGACATGTTACTTTTCATAGTTCCTTCTTAAATAACAAAAATATATCAAGACATCTGATATTTTCTTAAAGGTATTAGATAATATGAAAACTATTTTACTATTTGAATAAATTATTAGATTAAAAGAAGAATGCAGCGATTGTATTCAGTATAATGATTAGAGTATCACATCTGTGTATTTTAAAGCTCAGTTCCTAAGAAGGTAAGGAACTCTCTATACTTTCCTCAGAAATCCCTCTTGTGGGGTTGCTGTTTGAATTCATTAAACACAGAGATTTTCAAGGATTGTTTGCAAATTTTAACTTTACCACCAACAAAAGATATTTATATACTTTTTTAATAAGCTGCTGCTCAATTTCAATGTGTAAAAAGAATGTTTTAGGTTATATATATATATACACATACATACATATACATACACATACATACACATCTATATGTATGTGTATATATGTGCATATGTGTGTATACACACATATATATGAATGTATGTATATATGTACATATATTCTATTACAGCAATTAGTGTTATGTATAAATTTTTAAAATTTTTTTATTGATTTCAGAGAGGAAGGTAGGAGAGGTAGAAACATGGACATCCCCTACTGGGGATCAAGCCTGCAACTTGGGCATGTGCCCTGACCAGGAATTGAACCATGACCTCCTGATTCACAGGTTGATGCTCAACCACTGAGTTATGCTGGCCAGGCTGTGTGTTTATACTTTCTAAGTGTAAGTGGTAAAGAGATTTGAAGAGTCACAATCTGGACTAGATCATGATATCTGAAACAATTAATTCAGTATTTCAAAGTTTATGTGATTCATAAGCAGGGGAAATAATCTTTGTTTAGAAACTTAACCTTATCTAAAGCTTTTTCTCCATTTAGGAAAAAAAACAAAAAAGATGACTTTTTTCTTATCAAGATGGGGCAGTAAATTCATGCCTGGACATAGTCTCTCTGCTCCAAATCCATAGCAATTATAGGTAAAATGTAAAAATAGAAAACTAAAGAGACATATTCAGGCTCAAACAAGAGGAACATCTATGGGAGACCAACACAGAAGGGAAATATAGAGGGCTAAGTGGCCTGAAATTTTAAGTTGGTTTTACTTCTGGATTGAGAAGGATTTTGAAATAATTTACAAAAAAAACTTGACCCATGAAGAAAATAATAAAATTTAAAAACTTTTTAAAAAATTAAAACTTCTGAATTTTAAAAATATAATATAAGTCAGGAGCTAAATGACCAGCTACCAGCCAAGTAAGATACCTGCAATAAAATGACAAAGGATTAGTAATCAAAATATATAAAGAATTCCTACAATAAATAAAAAAGAAACATCCTAGGAAAAAAGAATATGAACAGGAGGTAATTCACAGAAGACAAAATTTAAATAGTTGGTAAACATAAAACTATGCTTAGCTCACTTGTATTCGGGGAAATGAAAAAAAATTAAAGATACTATTTTACATTCACTAAATTGACAAAAATAAAAATACCCGATATTTCCATGGTAACCTAAATTGGTAGAGCATTTCAGAAAGCAATTTGGCTATAGGTGGAAAAATTGAAAATGCATGTGCCCTTTGTCCCAGCAATTTCATTTCTAAGTATATGTCCTAGAAAAATTCTTGCCCATGTACATAAGAGAACATGTATAATAATGTTTCTTGAAGCATCCTTTGTAATAATGGAAAGTTGGAAACAACTTACATGACTGTCAAGGAAATGGCTAATAAATCATGGGATACTATATACAGTAAAATGAATTGGTTAAAATGATTAACTAGAATGAAGCATAAAAATAAATTACAAAATACATAGAGTATGATGCCTTTATCTATAGATTGAAAGTATGCAAAACAGTACATATTTTGTTTATAAGTATATAGATATTTAGTAATAATATAAAATATCTACGAGACTGAGCATATTATTCATGATAGTGGTTACTTCTGGGGAGGGAAAGATCAGATTAGAGACAGTTTATACAACCAAATCTGTAATGTTTTACATTCTTTTAAAAAAATTGAAAAACTATGTGTTAAAGTGTTAGTATTTGATAAAGCTTGGTGGAACGTACATAAGTGTTTGTTATGTTGCTCCCTCTTTATATGTTTGAAGTAGTTTGAATAAACAATCTTTAGAGGAGTGCTTTAAAATATATTTTTCTATTTTGTCAGAGATAAAGTGTCCTATTAGGGGCCATTGAAATTAAATAATCTCATGTTGCTTACGTGTTTTTTATTTGCTTGAGAGTTTGACAGCTTATTTTTAAGTTTTATCTCAACTGTCTTTTTACTATTTTTCTTCCAAGTCTTAAAAATATTTAATTATCATAAAGATTTGATATAAAAAGATACTTATAACCTGAACTAAATCTGCCCTCGTGTATTTTGAAAGACCATATTTATGTTTGGCACTAAATTGTCTTAAGTTGACTCAGCAGGGCCTTGGATTTATCAATCAGATTGCCATAAGGTTAATTCAATTTGAGAAGTAGCACAATTATAGTAACCAGATCATGCATCATTATTTGGGTTTTCTTAATGATCAAATTGGATGAACAATTAGGGGTTGCATCAGCTGCTTTTCAGTTAGCTATTTTAATACCCGAAGAAAGCAAATCCACCTGAGATTTGTGGATTTGGTTGAAACGACATAGCAAAGCTGCAGCCTAGAAAACCTTTGCTGGTACAGAAAATGAGCCTCTCTGAAGGCTAACGCTGTTATGTGAGACAGGGGTCTTTGTCTATCTCTGACCAGTGTGGTCAGTGAACTCTGACCAAGCATTTCATTTCAGCATTTTGACCATAGTGTGAGTTGCTAGTGATGGATTCATTAACCCTCTAGAGCTCACATTCTTATGTCAAAGACTTACTCGTATAGAAAAAAAAAAGATTCTATGTGAGCTTATTCATTTTACTTAAAATACTAAAATGCAGTTGTGTGATTGTGTGTGTGGGAATGCCTTCATTACTTCATTTATTTATCAAAAAATAGGAGTTTTAATTTAGATTGGAGTGCTTGACAGTGACACACTTCAAGGTCTCATCTGACTTTGGAATAGAAATGAAATGCATGGTTAATAATAGATCCCTCCCCCCCCTTAATTGGCAATGAGGAGCTCAGTGTAGGAGCTTTGATGTTGAGCTCTCTGCTCATCATTCTCTGCTCATTGTTTATTCAACAGATATTTATTGAACATCTACCATGTGCTAGGCATTGCACTTGGGGGCTGGGATAAGGTGCAGGGAACGAGTTCCTACCTTCATGGAGCTTATAGTCTAGTAGGGGGAGAAAATAAATAAACATATGTCAGGGGCTGAGACATGCTTAAAATAAAAACAAAACAGGGAAAAGGGGGAACAGAAAGCTGGGTGGGGATTGGTCACTATTTTAAGTAAGGTGGTCAGGAAAGGCCTTTCTGATAAGGTGATATTTGAGTAGAGACTTGAAGAGAAGGACCCAGATATGGGGATTTCTGGTAGAAGATCATTTCTAGATAGAAGAGCCAGTGCAAAGGAAAAGAAGCTGGAGTGTGCATGTGTGTTCTAGGAACAATGAGGAAACCAGTGTGGCTGGAGCAGCGCAAGGGAGGAGAATGGCAGAAGATGAGGTCAGAAAAGTAAGTAGTGAGATTGGGGATGGGGTGCAGGGGAATGCAATCATGTAAACCTTTTAGTCCATTTAATTGCTCCATTTTCATTGGACCCAATTCAAGTCCTATACCTACAATCATTTTACCCTTTTCTTAACCATTTCATCTCACTGTGACCTTTTCCTTGTCTGACCCTCCCTCTGGGTAACATTCATTTGAGTCATCATCTACTTATTTAACTTACTTTTTACTTACCACTTACATCTGTAGTCCCTGAGCATATGTACTTTTGTGTGCACACATAATACTCAGATACACACATGTATACATAGATATACACACAATTACTAAAATTATTTTTATAATATGTACACACATGTATATATATACATATATATGAATGATTTCAGATGAGAGATAAAACAAGGAGAGCAATGATGGGGCCTTTCCAATAGCCAGCTCAGAGATGGATGCATAAGTTGGGGCAATAACCATGAGAGCAGAAAAGAAAGTGTATCAGTTAACTATCACTGCGTAACAAACTACTCTGAAGCATGGTGTCTTAAAATACAAGTATATATTATCTTCTACAAGTCTGCGGGACAGGCGGGTGGCTCCGCTGACAGCCAGGTTTTGCTCATCTCAGCTGAGCTCACTTGTGTCTGCACTCAGCTGCGAGGCCTGCTGGCTGGTCGAAGGTGGTCTCAACCCCCATGGCTGCCTGTTGGTTGGAGTGATGGGAGAGATTGGATACATGTCTTTCATCATCTAGCAGGCTGTCCTGAGTTTGTTCATGTGTCTGTGGCAAGTTCCAAGAGAGAGAGGGAAATCACACAAGCCTTCTCCGGGAATGGAAATAGCACACTGCTACTTCCATCCTATTTTGCTGGCCAAAGCAAGTCGCAAGGGCAGCCCAGATTCAAGAAGTGGGGAGCAGCTGCAAAGTTACACTGTAAAGAGCTTGCACATGGATGAGGGAAGAATCACAGCTACTTTTGCAGGAGGTGTACAGATTGAAAGGATATGAGAGAAAGTGTGGGAATGAAGATTTGGTGTTCTCTACCCTTGAAGATAACTTGAAGGTTTTTGGCTTGTGTTTTTAGATGATGATTCTTTAAATCAGATTGGAAAGAAGGATGGGTGTAGGTAGGCAGAAAGTATTAGTGGGGTTGGAGAGGAAGAAAGGGAAAAGATTAGGAAGAAATATGAATGAGTGAGCAGAATGAGCTTGGCCCTATCACAATAAGCTTTAGGTGCCTTTGGGACATCTAGATGGAGACATATAGCCACAAGGTTGGTAGAATTGAAGATTTTCCAGGAGAAAAGTTGAAACCTAGAAATATATAGATTTAGCAGTTATTAACATACCTCTTGGGTGGCAGAGGTTGATGGGGTTGCTAAGGAAAGAGTGTAGTGTACAAAGGTAAGAGGGCTGAAGACACAGTCAGCGTTACATTTAAGTGGTGGGTGAAAGAAGAGGAGTCATCAACTAGGTCCAGGAAGTAGGGAAAGAAAATAAGGAAGACTCAAGGCGAGGGCATTCCACGATTACAGATACTGTGGAGTCCAAATCAGCTGAGGATCAAGGAGAAGTCGTTTGGTTCATAACTGATGGTCATGATGGGGTTAAGAAGAGCGTATGAGTGAAGTGGGGAAAAAAAGAAAAGGGTATAGAAACTGGAAGCCGAGGCAAGCTTAGAGACCATCTGTGTAGGATAGGGAAGACATGAGGAAGAGTTGGAAGGCAGGTTATAAATGAATCAAATTACAGAAGAATGGGAAGAAATGAGCAGAATAAAATCCTTTATATAGGATCCAATCATCTAATCATCACAGCAACTCAATGAAATAAGACATTTCTCACTCTTCCATGGATTAAGAAACTAAGACATACAGACCTTAAGTAACTTACAAAGTCACACAGCTATTAATTGGGGGATCTAAATTCATTGTCTCTTTCTCAGCCCCGTCACAAATTTTGTTTTTTGTTTTTTAAGTCACATCTTCTATGTAGCCTTTTAGAGAAGAAGAGGCAGGTCCTCTGAAGGCGGGTATAAAGCTTCACTTTTCCTTTCGTATATTTAGTATATTTTTATTGATAATTTTGATTATATTAGATAATATATATTATCTAATGTGCTTTCTGTTACTATCAATTAGTTTGCCTTTTCTAGAATGTTATGTAAATAGATCATACAATATGTACTCTTTTGTTTGTCTAAATTGTTTCATTCACCATAAATATTTTGAGATTCATTCATGTTGTGTGTATGGAAATAGTTTATTTTTTGTACAGTGGTATTCTATTGTGTGGATATTCCACTGTGTTGAGGTTTCTTAAAGTTTTTTAAAATAGACTTGAAGGAGAGAGAGTGAGAGAGAGCGTAATTTGTTGTTCCACCTATTTATGCATTCATTGGTTGATTCTTGCATGCGTCCTGACTGGGGATAGAATCAGCAGCCTTGTGTATTGGGATGATGCTCTAACCAACTGAGCTATGCAGCCAGGGCACCACTGCCTGTTTATCCATTCACTTGTTAATGGACATTTGGGCTGTTTTCCAATAGTTTGGGGCCGTTACAAATAAAGCTGCTATAAATATTCATTTACAAATCTGTGTGTGAACTATAAGCTCATTTTTCTTGGCTAGACATCTAGGAGTTAAGTGGCTAGGTTGTGTAGTAGGTATATATTTAACTTTTTAAAAAACCGCCAAGCTGTTTTCCAAAGTGATTGTAATCTCATTAAATGGATTGCATTCTACGTTGCTCTTTAATTTGTTTCTGTCACTGGCCTCCTGGATACTGTTGAATCATTATCATGTCCTTACATCCATAATTACAGCCATCAATAAATTTAAATTATCTGTAAGGTCTCGTAGAGCTTTAGAAAAAAATCAGTAATTCTATTAACTACTCGTTTTCCCAGATAACTCAGAACTTTTAGAAATTTTATTTTACAGCCCCAGCAAGGGTAACTTTAAAATAATCCTGGCCTGGGGTATTTACCAGTATAGTCGGCTTCAGTACTTTGTCACCAAATTAAACTGTACTAGAATCTTTTTATCCAAAATGTGTTTATTGAGATGGTTCCCCACTCACCTTGATTTTGGGTGCGTGGTGTGTTCAGTGCTGCTTCCCTCTGCAGGAGCATTCTCTGTGAGCCTTGCTTTTCCTCCTGCCCCCTGACAGCACGAGGAGCAGCCAGCACATGAAACTACTGTCTGTGCGTGGCTAAGGATGGTGGTGATTTTATGGCATCCGGGCATTTCACATCCGTGCAGTTCACACATCACTTCTCCCTGTGTTTCCGCTCCTCTTCTGGAGAGGGGTGGAAGAGGTCATAGCTAGAGGCATGTTGTCCTGGGGAGGTCATCCCTGCTGGAGAGGCTGTACTAGAATCTGGTTTCATAATTGTCTAGCAGTGATTAGTGGTGCAGTGATTTGTTCCTTTGTTTTTAGCCAGTTAACTGCCACGCGTCCAAAACGGAAACCATCCCACAGGCCATGATATTTTGAATTTAATTGCGTCTATAGACGCTTATGGCGTACAAAGGGTTAAATTTTGTTGCCCTTGGCACCATTCGTTCCTGATCTGTGTCTTTTTCTTATCATTTTACTTGTCTCATTTCTTGTCATGTAATATTTTCCCCTTTATTTTTTCCATTTTGTTCTTTCTCTTTTCTCTCTCACTGATTCTTTTGCTGCAGTTTCTGCGTTCACGGACTCCTTCCATCCACAGATGCATATTCGTGGTAAGTGAGACTCCGGAGGCTCTGAAGGGGTGCTCATCACAGAACAGAAGGGGTTGAGAAACACTGCCTGAGCGGCCCCCGCGCATGGGCACATTCCCAGACATCTTACCTGGTGCCCTTGATGCAATTTCCTTAGAAGAAACTCAGGGCTGCTATTAAGCCACGTGGAAAATTTGCGTTAGGCTATAAATAGCACTCTGCAGAAGTTGGGGGACCCAGCTTTATACTTGGTTCTGAATATAGTTCTATTCATATCATAATCCTTTCGGAATTTCAATCGGGTCAGATGGCTGAGAGCACTGAACATGGGAGCAGTATCATCATTTCTGGGTCACTATAAAAGATGCATTACATTTTCAAACACACATAACTACATTTTTGCTGCTGTTGTTATTAAGAAAATCAGTTTTGTCTTTTTCATGAGGGTCATGTTGCATTTAGTAAAAAAAAACTTTTCGTGACATTCATTATAAGCCATCAAAGAAAAAACCAGGCTATTTGACTATCTCCACTGCCAATAGCAAGCATTAAGAAGCAGATTTTATCAGTTAATTTTCCTCTGCTTGAATGAATGTGACACTCACCAGCAGATGAAATATGAGCTGCAAGTTTCTATTGCCCCATTCCTATAAACTATGCATTGTTTTGATTTGCCTTATTGAACACATTGTAGGGGATTTCTATATGGCTGTGGTCCAAAATTTGGTGCTTTTATTCTCAGCTAAATGTTTCATATAATTTAGTAAAAATTTCTAAATTTTTACTGTGAGCAGCAGATATAGCTCATATCTCCCCTACCCAAATAATTCAAAGGCCTTTCACATGCCAAAGAATAGTAAGCTGTTTATGTAACCACTTTGTGTTGATGAAACTGTTTAGGAAGCATGATTGTATAAAATTAATTTAAATCACCAGTTAGATATGGTTAGACATGCTTTTTTCTTTCTTTTTTATTTTTTTTAAGAAGATGCATTTTTCTTGGTGTTTGAGATAACCTTAAATGCTAGTCCTATCATGAGGAGCCTCGGTATAGGTAAGGAAGAATTTTTTTAAATGTCAGCTTTAGCCCAGCCAGTGTGACTCAGTGGTTGAGCATCAGCCTATGAACCAGGAGGTCACAGTTTGATTCCCATTCAGGGCACATGTCTGGGTTGTGGGCTTGATCTCCAATGGGGAGCATGTAGGAGGCAGCCAATCAGTGATTCTCTCTCATCATTGATGTTTCTATCTCTCCCTCTCCCTTTACTGTTTTTACTGTTTCAATAAAAATATACTTTTGAAAATTTTTAGCTTTATTGAGGTATAATTGACATAATTATAAGATATTTAATGTGTATATCATGGTGATTTGATGTATGTACACATTGCTAGAGGATTCTCATCTAGATCATTAACACATTCATCAACTTACATATTTACTTGTGTGTGCGTATGTGTGTGTGTGTCAGAACATTTATGTTCTACTCTTAGTGAATTTTAATTATACAAGTCATTGTCATCAATTATAGCCACCCCATATTTTACACTAATGTAAGGTCCACAGACCTTATTCATCTTAAGGCTGAAAGTATATACCCTTTTACCAATGTCTCCCTATTTCTTTCACCCACCCCAGCTCCTGGCAACCATAGAAACAGAAAATTAGGAAAGTGAGAAGCACTTCTACAAAACAATCATTTTCAAACAGAAGAATTCTATAGCAAGTGAACCATAAAAAAACACATTTGCATTTGTACTGACTCATAATTAGTCTTCCATATTGCTTTCAAATCTACCTAGACCAGTCTTCACAGTCACTTGCTGCTTCCTCGCCCATTAGCCCTTCGCCATACCTGTCCCCTCTCTTCCCCTGACTCTCAGTCTCGACTTGATGGCTGGGGGTGTTGTAGTGAGGGCCTTCACAGTGTCATGTTCTTGGGTTCTGCGTGTATTATAAGGGATGGCAAGTGGATTTACTTAGGCTAGACAAGAAAATCCGTACTGGAGAGTAATGTGGAATGTTGGATAAATAATTGCACAATTAAATTAATGTTGGTTACACATAGGGAGGAAGAGGGAGAAAGAATGGTTGACAGAAGATGCTAAAGTCCTCACTGATGACTTTTGGAGTGATGCAATCAAGTGGAGCATTGGGAAAATTTGCTTTTGTTGCTGCTTCTAGGAACATTTAGAGGAGAGACAGTTGGAGGAAAGGAAACTGCCTGTTCTTTATGCATGAATGTATGCTTTTACTGGGAGATTAGGTTTATAGGCCAGATTAGCACTTCTGCCCTGAAGTGCTATGGTGGACTCCTTATGTGAACCTCTATGTCACTAGGGCTGCAACTTGGGTGTCATTTGTTTTAAACCATCATTTTGATTCCTGGCTCCACTGTTTACTAATTATATGAACCTAAGCAAGTGGTTTAACTTTTCAGACCATATTTCCCTACCTGTATGTGAAGGTAATGTTACTTACCTATTAAAGTTTTCAGGAGTACTAAATGAATTAATGTATATAAGATATGTAGTAGGTTCATTCTCTTTCTTCCCCTTTAAGGGCCGTATGGCTAAGCCTAATTTAAAAAGTGAGCTACAGTATTATTAAAAAGGACTTCATTATGCTGGGGACAGGTAGCTTAGAATTCAAGGTCCACTTTATGAATTCACTTTGACAAGTACAGCTGATGTGTGTATACTTGTGACAGTGTGTGCGTTTTTTCTTTTATCAATTAAATCAGTTTAGTTTTTAATTTAACAGCTATTAGAAGATGAGATACTCAGACATTTAATAGTGATTGATTCTCAGTTTATGAATTGAATGTCATATATAGCACATTTAATTGTAATAAGTTGTGGTAATGTAAACTTAATGAATTGTACTGCATACTAGGCATTTACTAAATATTCACTGTCAGGTTATTATGTGGAAGAGAAAGAAAAAACATGCCTTTGTATAATCTGAGAAAGCACTGTATAAAACAACAATGGAAAAGAATACTGTAAAGTTTATCAACAAATAGCTTAATATCCTGCAGTTCTTGAATTATTTTAAATGTCTTTGAAATAATCATTTGGAAAAGCAGAAGTATTCCTAGTAGAAATATTTCTGCTGTAATTTAATGGACTTTGTATTTTTCTCATTATAAATTTCTACACGGATGAAGTTGCTAAGTGACATGAATTTTGTTACAAAACCTCACTCTTCTTAATGCTTTCCTGATCCTTCTGTTTCTCTGACTGATGCAAAGTGTAAAATTGCATGGAATGTTCTTCCTGCACAGTTGAGCTACTAAGCAGAACTAATGCTTTATGGAATGACAACAAGGCATAAGAAAGGCATCTCTTGGATTAGGCACTATAAGGCAATCACTTGGCAAACGGCTGAAGGGGAAGTGGTCTTGGTAAGGACAAAGCAACGGCGCTTTTTCTCTTCCCCTTGAATTCATAGGAGCCACACAAGTTGAACAGCTTTGAAGCTGGTTAATGTGGCTTGCTATGCATGTTTTTTTTCTGTACCGTTTCCTGCTTGTTTTTGCCAGTAGAGGGGCCAAGAATAATCACTTGATAAACGCATTAGCATCTCTCATACACTTCTGTGACCACACACTGTTGCTGGGGAGACAGATAATTTGAGAAGAGGAAAATCCCAGTTGGGGATGTCTTTCAAAGTGAGATCAGATTTTACTCCCAACTAACAGGATTCTGTCTAAGATTATGAGAGGACCATATGGAGACTGATTATTTAAAAAAATATTTTTAAACTCAAGATTAAGTAGCAGTTGGAAAAGATAAAAGGCAAAGTAAATAGTGGTTTATTTTCATTTATCAGCTCTAGAAAAGAAGACAAGTAATGTTGCTAGTAAAAAAATCAGTTGACATATTTGTATTAGTTTATTTCTGTACTTTTCTTCTGTTCCATTGATTTGTTTGTCTTATCCAGTATACTTCTTTCATTACTGTAGTTTTATTATATTTCTTGATATTATTATGTCTTTAAATCAAGCAGTGTGTGTCTTCCGATTTTCTGTTTCAAAATTGTCTTGGCTATTCTTGTTCCTTTGCCTTTCCATTAACATTTTATACTGGGATATAGCTTTTTATTCTTCATATAAGAACTAGAGGCCCGATGCACGGAATTCATGCAAGAGTAGGCCTTCCTTCCCCTGGCTGCCAGCACCGGCTTCCCTCTGGCACCAGGGACCCGGGCTTCCCTTGCAGCCCCAGCTTCATCCAGAAGGTCGAAGCAAGGCTATCTATAATAATAAAAGCATATTATAGATAGGCTTGGCCTGGACAAAATTGCCTGTCTTTTACCACTTCTTTTTTTCATATATTTTGTGTGCAACCCTCTTAACATCTACTGACTACCTAGTATATTCATGCTACTTTCTGGATTAAGGGTTTCCCTGCTCCAGACTTGTCCAAAGCCCTTTAGACCAAAGAGAACACACCTGTCCTCTCCTTTTCCACAGGCCTGGTATCTGTTGGCTAATGTAAGTCTCTAAGCCCCAGCACATTCTTGTGGTTTATAATACCTATGTTTATGCACAGACATAACTATGTCACTGCCTCCCTCCTTGTTTACTAGAACTCAAACACACAGAATAATAATGATGCTGAACATATTTAAGGTAAGAAAATTAGGAATGATTTTAACTCATTTAGTCTCATTCTAAGTCTTCTAGTTTCACATTAAGCACATTCTCATCAAAACTAATTATGAGTTAATTTCATTTCAGTAGACATTTAATCATGGGCAGTTATGAAGAAAGCACTATTGCCCTATAGGCCCATTGAAATAACTGCTAATTTCTGATGCTTGAGCTCCTTTGTTTATTTTAGGTGACAGATGCTGTTATTGACCCTTGTTCTTTTATTGAGTGTATGCATTGGGAGGGGTGTCAAAAGGTAGAAAAGTAGGGGGCACCTACCAAAAAGAGTCCTCTGTTTAACAATTAAAACTCGGCCTTTTTAAGTTTGCCACTGAAAATTATGTAGAGTTCATAACATAGCATCAAAGATTAAGATATGCAATGTTATGTCATTTTTAAAATGGCTACAATGCTTGTAGCCAGACCAGTAGTCTCTATTGGTCCATAAACCCCATCAGACTAAGTTAGAAGATGGATCGGACATACCAAACTGTGGCTCTGGGAAGGTTCTGTAGAACTGGAAGGCATGGCAGTGATTGCTGAGAAGAGTGCTACCATTTTGTGTATGAGGACACTAAGAGCCAAAGAGCTACTTTTGGCAGGTCATTCATAGCTCATTTATGGTAGAGCTCGTAGAGAATATAGGTCCCTGACTGTCGTGAGCAAGGGAACACCCCTGAAAGAAGTCACACACACGTTTGTGTCTTTCCACAATGCTAGGTTTATTAGTGGAGACCTCCCCAATAAGCCAATAGAGCTACACGCAGGTTTCATACAGAGAGGGGGAGCTTACGAGATAGAGCGGCAGACCAAGCGTCTGGCACAAAGTTCCAATCACAAGTGGCATCTGTGGATGGAGGGGGGCATCAAGCTAGGCGGCAGCTACAGTGGCAGCACGTGTTTGGTGGAGTGGAAGTCCTATTGGACTAGGAGCGTGACCCATGGTACAGCCAAGCTCAAGTGTTGAATGGCCAAAGCTGTGAGATCTTATATCCCAGTGTGTGGTGGTCCCTCTCATATCAGTGTCCAGTTAGAGTCCTTATCTGAGTGGTTTTGGATGTTCTGGGGCCTTCCCATTGGTGTTCCTGTTATACCCCATGACCTCAGTCTTTGTCATATTGCCACTAGACATTCTGTCAAGGCTGACAGTGACCCCATATTGGATTATCAAAAGATGCCCAAAAAGTTCACTCTGCTCTTACTCTATATCCTGACCTTACTCCAGTCCTGTTTCCCAATTTGCTCTGCTTCTTACACTGTAGCTAAGGTCCACTTATGCCCTAGATCTGGAACCCTAGTGGGGCTTACAGAACACTCAGACCTTTACTCTTATTTCCTCCTCAAAAGAGCCTGCAAGGTGATAGCACTACCTCAAGGGAGATTATGACCTATCTAAGATTACATGTTAAAGGCAATGAGTGAGTGAGCAAAGACCAAAACTGAGACCCCCTTACTCCAGGATCTCTGGAGATTGTGTCACAGCAACCAGTGATGTAGCTACTGAGAGCACAATATATTCCCCTAGAATTGTGTCAATGAAAGGACTTCTGAGATCATGAAGGTCATTCAAGCTTCTACCTAATTTGGAAATCTTTTGCCATATTCTTTAAAGTGAATAACAAACAGCATTTTCACATTGATTTTTATTACTAACAAATGTTTATTACACATTTATAGTAGCTAATTACATATTCATTCATTTATTCAGTCAACCAGCAAACAGAATTTCCTCCCTCAGTTTTGAAAACATTTTTTGAATTCTCATGGAACTATTCCTAAGTTTTTCAAAGAAAGAAAATGTCTTTGCTTAAATTTTTGCTTTTTTTTCCTAGTCAAATGGACTCACATCGTATTGTTCACTCTTTCCACATCAATATTGGCGAGCACCAATTTATTAAAACTTAATAATAGTGCTAATAACTCTTAGAGCCTGCAAAAGTTTTGGTTTGCCTGTTCATATTTTATTAAGAATAAAAGAAATTGTAAGAGTGGAATTCCTAGTTGAGCTATCATGAGAAGAAAGTTGTCAATATAATTTTGTATCTTTTTTTTTTATACTTAGCATATCACAAGTTTTTCCTCATGTAGTGATATAGTTATTTTAAGGGCTACGTAAGTCCCAGTAATTGAATTTATAGCTTTCTTAGGCTTTTTTCTTTTTTGTTATATGTTAACTAGAGGCCCAGTGCATGAATTCGTGCACGGGTGGGGTCCCTCTGCCTGGCCAGTGATCGAGGCCTATTGGGGTGCAGGGGGGCGGCTGGCCACAAGGAGGGGGAGGAGGGGCCGTGGGAGGTGGTTTACCGGCTGCGGGAACTTGGCTGTGGGAGTGCACTGACCACCAGGGGGCAGCTCTTTGCATTGAGCGTCTGCCCCCTGGTGGTCAGTGCACATGATAGCAACTGATTGACCAGTTGTTCTGATTGTTTGGTCATAACGGTCATTTAGGCCAGTGGCCGGCAAACCATGGCTCGCGAGCCACATGCGGCTCTTTGGCCCCTTGAATGTGGCTCTTCCACAAAATACCACGTGCGGGCACGCATGTACAGGGATGTTGTGGAGTGAAAGAAGATGTAGTGTCGAGGATTGAGAAAGGTGTGTTGAGGTGGTTTGGACATATAGAGAGGATGAACGAAAGGAGAAAGACAAAATAAGTATACAAGATGAGTGTGGATGGGAGAGTTGGAAGGGGTCGACCACAGCGAACGTACCTCAATCAGATTGAGGACGTTTTTAGCAAAGGCCAGCTTAGGAGTACCCTAATTAAGTTAATAACAATGTACATGCCTATATAGTTTAAGTTTAAAAAATTTGGCTCTCAATAGAAATTTCAATTGTTGTACTGTTGATATTTGGCTCTGTTGACTAATGAGTTTGCCAACCACTGGTTCAGGCTTTTATATATAGAGATGTTTTTCTTTGATCCTCACTGATGGTATGTTTATTGATTTTAGAGAGAGAGGAAGGGAGGGGGAGAGAGAGGAACATTGATGTGAGAAATATTGATTGGTTGCCTCCCATATACTCTCCTACTGGAGATCAAACCCCAACCTAGGTATGTGCTCTGACCAGGAATTGAACCTGCAATCTTTTGGTGCACAGGACGATGCTCCAACCAGCTTAGCCACATGGCTAGGGCACATTAATCATTTTTTGACATTATACTGCCAACATCAGTGCATAAGAGTGTTTGTTATCATGCCCTCTTGGCACACTTGTCGCTAAGTTCTGGTCATATTGATTCCATCTCCCAAATGACTCTCGTATCTCCATCCCCAGTCATTTCTCCATTTCAGGCCACCATTATTGTCCCAAAATGTCTGCCAGAGACAAAGGAATAAAGAAACGTGGGAAGAGAGTGTGAGAGAAAGGAATGGAGGCAGAAAAGAAGGAAAGGAGCAAGGGAACTTTCTTGGTCTCTGGACAACAAAGTCAATGATTATATTTTTTCTCTAAGATGAAAATTGATTGTCAAGTCTCAAATAAATACAGATATAGCAGGCATCTCTACAGGGGTACACTAGGCATTACAGTATGAGTAAACTCTGAACAACAGTATCTTGACAGGTGAAAAGTAAAAACAGATAATATCGGAGAGGTAGGTTTTCAGTCAGTTCCAGTTTGGTTTAGTTCCTATATTCAGGATCCCGGGAGTCACCATCCTCTTTTCTTTGCTTATTGAGTATTATCTTTAGGTGAAGATCATGGTTTCTTCCTGGAAGTGTTTTCTGGTCAGGCACAGTGGATGACGTCTGTTTTCTAGACCCCATTCCAGGTTGTACAATAGTAACTCCAAATGGTGAGCATACATTTCTCTGCCCCTTTGTCTTCCACTGGAAATAGTCTTCTTAAAACTTTCAAAAGTTTTAGCCAGTAGCCCAAATGCATCTTCCCTCTCCCCTTTCATCTCTTCTTTTATATAAGCACTAGAGGCCTGGTGCATGAAAATTCATGCAGTGGAGGGGGGGTCCCTCAGCCCGGCCTGTCCCCTCTCACAGTCCAGGAGCCCTCAGGGGTGGGAGGCAACCCGGCGATCAGGAGAAGGTGACACCCCATCATACCTCTGCTGCTGCCACTGCCGGCAGTGCAAGCCTCGGCCGGCCCTGGTTACCTGAGCCTCGGGCAGCCCTGGGCAGCTGGGGGGCTAAAGGGACTGGGGGTCTCCGGAGTTAGGCACATGGAGCAGCCAGGCCTGCCTGGGGGCAGGCCCGGCCTTACCGCGCGCCTGCCACCCCAGCAGGGCTGAGGAGACTGGGCGCCTCCATCTTGTGGCTGTGGGTGCCATCATCTTTGAGGGTGTGGCAGTCAATTAGCATATTCCCTCCTTATTGGCTGTGGGCGCCGCCATCTTTGACAGCATGAGGGTTAATTAGCATGTTCCCTTTTTATTAGATAGGATATTTGTGAGTCTTTATGGTTTGCCTAATTTGAGAGTCAGGCAGCCATGAATTCTGACACAACTCACTACCCTAAACTGGTTGATTGTTTCTGAACCGAACTTATGATTTCTACTACTTCTCTTAAGAGAAAAAATTTCCCAGGAGGCTTCTCAGTCCTGCAAATATACCTGTGTCTCTTCTCCCTTCCTTCTTTCTTCCTCTCCATCCCTTGCCCCAGCAGAAGTAAAGTGGATGGAGTCATTCTAGAAGAACCAGAGTGACAGAAAAGAGATGGACTAATGTTAGCCTGGCCTGGGATCTCTACTGATTTTTGGAATAAGAAAGATATAAGCATATTTATAGTCATTGAGGAAGAAACTAGTAATGAGAGAGTGATGCAAGAGAATGAGAATAACAGATGAAATAGGGGCCCAGAGAAGGTATTCAGGGGTGGGATTAAGAGTTTCAGGACAAAGTTAACCGTGGCACAAGTTGGAATGGCTACTTCTTGGTCAGAACCAAGAGTGAAGGAAGAGTAACTAGGTGAAGAGGGAGAGATTTTTAGATGATAAGGAAGAAATCATGTGCAATAAAATAATAGAAATAGCTAAATTAAGTGCTTCATGTTAAATGCTTTGTATGCCTTACTATTTGTAATCCATAAAAACCATATAAGAACCCTATTTTAGATAACAAAATATGATTAGGAAGAGTAAGTGTCAGATTCAGACATTTGGTGTATGTGCTTGGCTTAGGAGCCAATGGAGCTAAACTACCATCTGTGGCAGCGGTTCTCAGCCTGTGGGTCGTGACCCCTTTGGCGGTCGAACGACCCTTTCACAGGGGTCGCCGAAGACCATCCTGCATATCAGATAGTTACATTATGATTCATAACAGTAGCAACATTACAGTTATGAAGCAGCAACGAAACTAATTTTATGGTTGGGTCACAGCATGAGGAACTGTATTTAAAGGGCCAGAAGGTTGAGAACCACTGCTCTGTGGGATTATGACTGAATGCCTCTAATTCAGAATCCCTCGCTTTGGAGCCTTGGTTGGCCTTGGATAGTCAGTCCCCCGCCATCCCTGCCAGCGGTCTGCTGCATCGCGCCCCACTTCTGGACTGGGGTCCGGCGCAGAAAGCCCCTCATTCTGGGAAACGGTGTGGCCAGAAAGGGGGCTGCCCCCTGCCCTTCACGCAATGCGTGTTCCTGGTGAACCTGTTGCTAAAACCATTCGTAGATGACCTGCTCCTGGGTCGGGGTTTCGTACAGAGCAGAGCAGCTCCCTCGCTGCGATCTATTGAAAGTCAGCCCTCCACACAAGGGTTTGTCAAAATAAGACAAAATAATGAAAAAAATCAAAAAGTAAAAAGAAAGAAAAAAAAAGTAAGTGTTTTGCTCAGGGTTATACAGTAGGGAGTGATATAGCCATAATTATATTCATTTTTTCATGGAGATAAGAGGCAGAGTTTTCTGTTGCAGACAGAAGGGAGCTGGTGATGTGGTTCATTGAGTTCATTCAGAAACCACTATTGAGCCTATTGTATGCAGAGCATTCTTCTGGCTCCTAGCAACACATGGACAGGTAGGACATGTTCTCTGAATTCAAGGAATTTAGGGTAAAAGTGGTTGAGAACCTGAATAAATTGGAAAGTTAGAGAATTTCTGAAACCAATCATTAATAACAATTGTTGAGGACTTCCTGTCAAGGTGGCAGCATAGGTAAACACAGTACTGGCATCTTCCCACAACCATATCAAAATTACACTAAACTACAGAATAACAATTATTCAGAACTGCCTGTAATCTAGCTGAAGAGAAGTCCCACAACTAAATATATGAAGAAGAGGCCACATGGAGACTGGTAGGAGGGGCAGAGATGCAGAATGGGGTGGTCCCACACACACGAGTGTTGAATAAAAATTGGGAGGGAGTCTGGCCAGTGTGGCTTATTGGTTAGAATGTCAGCCTGTGCACTGAAGGGTCATGGGTTTGATTCCCAGTCAAGGACACATACCTGGGTTGCAGGTTTGATCCCCAGCCCCCGTCGGGGCACATGCAGAAGGCAACCAATCAGTGTCTCTCTCTCTTGCATCGATGTTTCCCTCTCCCTCTCCCTCTCCCCCTACCTCTCTCCCTCTCCCTCTCCCTCTCCTTTCCCCTTCCTCCTCCCTTCCTCCCCTCCCTCTCCCTCTCCCGAGAGGATTAACAAAACCAAAAAATTGGGAAGAATATATCATCTGTCGAGGACTCCCTGAGAAGTGAAGGGTCTCAGCCCCACATCAGGCTACCAACCCCAGGCTTTCAATGCTGTGAAGAGAAGTCCCTACAACTTCTGGCTATAAAAACTTGTGGGAATTGTGGCTGAGTAAGACGGAGGGGTCACAGGGAGGAACTGAATTATATGGCGTCAGAGTGAGAGTTGTGGGGGAAACTTTCTCCCAGACTGAAGTGCTGTCAGAGGCCATTGTTGCCCTTCCCCCACAAAACTGGCAGGGGCAACCTATCTAAGTCTCCATCAACCTGGCTATCATTGTCTCCCCTTCCCTCTCCCCCTTGATTCTCTGAGACCTCGCCCTACCAACTTGCTGGCCCACCCAAGTTGTTTCCAGTGGCTTTTTCATACAAATGGCCTGTCTTGACTTACGCTTTAGACTTTTCCTAAACTCTCTCAAACAAGCAGCATCTGACCTCAGCATGTCCCATACCTCTTGTTAAGTGGCTCCAGGTCTGGCCCTAGCAGCGGTCAACCTCAGTTCACAACTTGTACTCTCCTGGGCACCTCCAAGCCCCCGCACAAATAGCAGCCATTTGCAGATTGCTTTGTAGTTCAAGCCAGGTGTCCCTGGACAGAACACGGGTGGAAGCTAATCTTGGCTTGCACCACCTGGGAGGCTCCAGAGCCAGTGCACCTTCTGGACAGCTTCAAACCACATACTACCACACAGCCACCTCCATAGTGACACATTCAGGGGTGGACTTAGCAGGCACTATAGCCCCACTGAAGTAAGCCCTGCTCTATGAGGTAGGCCAATGCACAGCTGATCCTCCACAATGCTCGGTGGTCACAGCCAGACCTTGCAGCTGATCAGCTTAGTAGTAAATCCCTTCCATTGACATGCCAACAGTAATCAAGGCTCAACTACAATGAGAGGGTGTTCTCAGAGAAGGGAGAGAGTGTACCTGTAGTACTCAGCTTGGGTGATTGGGGAGTCTGTGCCACTGGACCCTACAGGACACCAACTGTATTAGGCTACTCTTCCAAGCCTTGGAAATGTAGCAGCTCTACCTGATGCATAGAAACAGAGAGAGGCTACCAAAATAAGGAGACAAAGAAACATGTCCAAAAATGAAAGAACAGAACAAAACTCCAGAAAAGAACTAAACAAAATGGAGACCAGCAATCTACTATATGCAGAGTTCAAAACACTGGTTATAAGGATGCTCAATGAACTTAGAGGAAACATAGTTGAACTTAGAGAGAACCTCAACATCATGGAAAAGGACATGGAAACCATAAAAAAGAACTAGTCAGAAATGAAGGATACACTATCTTCAATGAAGAATAATTTACAGGAAATCAACAGTAGAGTAGGTGAAGCTGAAAATCAGATCAGCGATTTGGAAGATAAGGAAGCAGAAAACACCCAATCAGAACAGCAAAAAGAAATGAAAATAGTGTAAGGAGCCTCTGGGATAACTTCAATCATACCAACACTCATCATGGGAGTGCTAGGAGAAGAGAAAGAGCAAGAAGTTGAAAACCTATTTGAAAAAATGACAGAAAACCTCCCTAACCTGGTGAAGGAAACAGACATACAAGTCCAGGAAGTGCAGAGTCCCAAACAAGATGAGCCCTAAGGGGTCTATACCAAGATACATCATAATTAAAATGAAAAAGGTTAACCACAAACAGAATATTAAAAGCAGCAAGAGAAAAGTAGTTAGTTAGCTACAAGGGAGCTCTCATACACTGTTAGCTTATTTCTCAACAGAAACTTTGCAGGCCAGAAGGGATTGGCAAGAAATATTCAAGGTGATGAAAAGCAAGGACCTGCAACCAAGATTACTCAGCAAAGCTATCATTTCAAATCAAAGGACAGAGAAAAGAGCTTCCCAGACAAGAAAAAAGTAAAGGAATGCATGTAATGTTGAAGAGTCTTCTTTAAGAAGAAGATAAAAAATATGAACAATAAAATGGCAATAAATACATATCTATCAACAAATGAATCTAAACAAAATAAATGAAGAAGCAGAAGAGAAACAGACTCAGATACAGAGAACATTTTGTTGGTTGCCTTATGGGAAGGGGGGTTGGAGAGATGGGTAAAAAAGGTGAAGGGATTAAGAAATGCGAATTGGTAGTTACAGAATAGTCATGGGGGTGTAAAGTACAGTAAAGGAATCCTATATAATAAAACCCTAATATGCAAATCGACCGAATGGTGGAATGACCAGTTGCTATGTCGTGCACTGACCACCAGGGGGCAGACGCTCAGTGCAGGAGCTGCCCCCTGGTGGTCAGTGCACTCCCACAGGGAGAGTGCCACTCAGCCAGAAACCGGGCTCACGGCTGGCGAGAGCAGCGGTGGTGGCGGGAGCCTCTCCTGCCTCCACTGCAGGCGGGGCGGTAAGGAGCGAGGGGTCCCGAACCGCGAGAGCCCTGGATTGTGAGAGGGATGTCTGACTACTAGCTTAGGCCTGATCCCCAGAACTAGCAGGCAGATATCCCCTGAGGGACCCCGGACTGCAAGAGGGCACAGGCCAAGCTGAGGGGGACCCCTCCACCCTCAGTGCACGAATTTTGTGCACTGGGCTTCTGATATACTAATAATATTCTAATAACTATGTATTGTGTCATATGGATACAGGATTTATTGGGATGATCACTTATTAAGTTATGTAATGTATAATCACAAGGGTGTATACTTGAAACTAATCTTATATGTCAGCTATCCTTGAAAAGTAAAAAAGGAATTTTGAATAGCAGTGAACGGCTCTGCTGATAGGAGGGGACTTGAAGAACTTTGTATCACTCTTTTCAGACAAAGGAATTGAGTTTGCAGAATACCATGTCTGGCATTTGTCAAAACAGGGTTGATGAAATATCAAAGAAGCAAGGAATTCTCAGGTGTTACTAGTCTTTTAATATGGATACAGTAGGAATATAGTGGGAAGCAATCTAGTCCATGGAAACTTTGCTTGTAGGATGTATTTCTGAAAGTCCCTGGTTCCCAACTTAGAAAGATTCTAGCCTTCATATTATTTACATTTATTTGGACACGTATTTTAATCAAAATATAACTTTGAAAAACAAATGCATACCTCTTAGCACCTGGTTATCAGAATAACCACAGATTCAAGCAGGATACTAAATTCCCTAGAAGTCAGTTAAGAATAGCTATGGTGTACTCAGTTCAGCTGAAAAAAAAAAAAAAGAGGTGGACACCCAAGACACAGTGATCACATCTGTTTTGTATTACATTATTTTTATTAAACAGGTGAAATTTATTGTGACACAATTTTTTTTAAGTACAAGTACAGTGGGGCCTTGACTTACGAGTTTAATTCGTTCTGAGACCGAGCTCGTTAAGGAGCTCCTTAACTCAAATTACTCTATCAACTCAATGCAAAAAATCGGCCGAGAGACAGCTGGTATCTTGAAAAACTCGTTAGTCGGGACACTCTGTAGTCAAGGCCCCACTGTATATCCTTGCCCAGTCTTAAGGATATACAAGTTTCCAACGTCTATTTGTAACTTGTACCTTGATTGGTTTTTACCTCAAGTAGGTAAAGCATCAGTTAGCTTGATGCTTTCGTTAGATGGGTCAGGTCTCTTGGCTTACTTCCTGTTCAGTTGTAGGTCAGTCTTCAAGTTTGAAGATTAAAAGCAAATTGGACCAGATGAGATAAGAAGTTACTACTGCATTTTGATTAGGAAAGCCTGCAGTAGACAAATGCATGATTTGAAAGACCGGTGTCATAGAAATAAACTTGAAGCTCTCTCTCTCTCGTTCTCTCTCTCTCATACACACACACACACACACACACACTCCACAAGGAACTCTGAAATTGTGAGTATTCAGAAGTCTGAGAAATCGCCCTGTTTTCTTGATGAGCTGCGTTTAGGTTTCCCCAGAACTACTGATTGGCGACAGAGCTGTGGAAACAGCACAGAGGCCCTAGAAAGTGACTACTGGCCAGATTCCCTTGCCATTGAGGACTCTCTAAGGAGGGGGTGTGGCAGGAGCAACGGATGCAGTCCTTGGCCAGCTGAGGTCTCCAGAACCCCTGGCTGATCCGCAGCATCAGGACCACCTGTGTAAACCCTGCATCAAGATTCTGATGGACTGGAGTGTTTTCTGTTTAGTGAAATAATACTTTAAATGCAATTTACAAAAGAAAGTGATGTTTTTCTTACATTAGGGAATAGTCTGCGAAGTTATTTTAGATTATTGAATGGCTTGTGATTTCAGACTGTATCCATAATTTTTAGCTGGTTTTTAGAATCAACATATATTAAGTATTTAATTCATAGCAACCTTTTGGAAGCATAGATGGCACATTAGTATAATATTGTAGTCTTACATTTCCAGTGTAGAAACACATATATATTCTGCTTTCTAATCAACATTTCCCTCTTTGATCTTTTTCCCCCCTGACTATAAATCATAGAAGCAAATGATTAAGTAGACAGGTGAAGAGGAGGAAGTCACAAATAAAATAGGCACTTACATTTATTGTGTTTGCAAGGTTGTTTTTGAGAACGGCGCATGTTTCTTAAGACCTTGTTTCTTGCCTATTTTATAGAGCTCTGGCCTCTTAACAGCACAGGTTTAATGACTTCTTGTGGGGCTCTTGGTTTATGTTAGCACTGACTGTGGAGGGAAGAAAGAGGTCAGATTTCACAAGGAGGCTGTAGACTTGTAAAATCATACCTAACTGGCAGAACCAAAGTCCACACCAAGGAGAAAGCCAAGATTTGCATAAGGACAGGAGATGTTTTGCCATTTAAATAAGTGCAAAATGTTTTGATAATGCCGAAAATAGTTTGTGAACTAAAGTTATAGGGGGATCTGACATTTATTGTAAAGAGTGTATTCATTTACTCAGCTTAATGCGCCACTAAAAAAAAAAAAAAATCTAAATAGAAGAATATTTGCAAGGAAACAAAGTTTAAGGCTGTTACAATATAAATATTCATATTTGCATGCTTTTCTGAAGTTTCTATGTTTTTATATAAAATTTTATGTAATTTATTTTTTTATTTAGTCACTCTTTTTCTTGTAATTGTCAGTATGAGGGCACTGGTTGGGGAGAGAATCAAGCATCCACAGATTATAGGTGATGTTCCCCAAAGCATGAGAAGTTCAAATATTTAAAAGGAGGCAGGCTGCCGAAACCGGTTTGGCTCAGTGGATAGAGCGTCAGCCTTCGGACTCAAGGGTCCCAGGTTCGATTCCGGTCAGGGGCATGTACCTGGGTTGCGGGCACATCCCCAGTGGGAGATGTGCAGGAGGCAGCTGGTCGATGTTTCTCTCTCATCGATGTTTCTAACTCTCTATCTCTCTCCCTTCCTCTCTGTAAAAAATCAATAAAATATATTTTTTAAAAAATAAAAATAAAAACAAATAAAAGGAGGCAGGTAAAAATTAAAGATGAGGGATTTTATCAGGTAGTAGAACAACATTATGAAGATAAGCTCTTCAATTCATGCCCCATATAGGCATATAAAACTTATTTTAAAATGTCATTACTTTTTCTTACTTATGTATATTATAGAAAAAAAATAAGTACAAAAATAACACCATATGTAATCCTACCACTAGAAATTTGATCTTAATTACTTATTTTCCTGTAATATGTCCCCTATTATTTCATCATTCAGGTAGGGGATTTTATCCTCCAAATAATTTACCTCTGCACATTAAAAATGGGAAAATTATTACTGTTTCTCTGCATTTTATGTACCTTTATGTATAAGCTACATAGACTGGTTTAGTAGAAGAGAAAAATTTTACATCTTAAGCTACCTATGCTTTTGTTAGAGCTTTAAAATTTATTTTTATTACATAATGGTCACTGACAGCCATTATGTTTCTTCTCATCCTGATGAAATGAGTCTGTAATGGTGGTTCACCAGTCCATCTGATCTCTTCTCCTATGCTCTCTGGTCTGGCACCATACTGTCCATCTACCTTCCATATAGTACGTACTGTATATAGGCCAGAAACTCAGAACCATTTGGGTCCTTCTCACCATTTCCCTTGAATGGCCAGATGATGTTCAATGGACAACATCTCTTATTTGTGCTGTCCCTTCCATTCCTACAATCTCTTGCATCATGCAAATTCACAGTCTGCTGCTCTAGTAGCCTCTTAAATGGTTTCCCTACCTCTAAACTAACTCTCTCTCTCTCTCTCCCTCTCTCTCTCTCTCTTCCTCTCTTCCTCTCTCTCTCTCTCTGATGATGAGAAGTGTGTGGGCTTAGAACTAGGATAATAATAAAAAAGGAATAGCTTGTGTTCCCATTAGGCCAACTTTTAAAAAGAGATACATGTTTTAAAAAAATACTTGGTTCCTAAATAAATTTTAGACTAAGGTAGTATATACTAGTAATTTAATTTACATGCATTCTTACCTTTTCTATCTTTAAGAGGACCCTAAGAATAGAGATGCTTTTGTTTGAGATGAGACCTATAGCTTCAAATTCCTAGTATGCAGGAGTTTAAAGGTATTATTCTGTTTTGGAAATTCAGGAACTTAACATATATTCTTACCCAGCTAGAAAACAAAAAAACATACTAACTTATACCTGAGCAGTAGAATGTTTGGAAGTAGAACCAGTAATTTTTATCTTCCACAAAAAAGTTGAGGGCCTCACACTTTTACTCAGCAGAGAATTAATATAGATTCTCCAGAAATTTCCTGGATTCAGATCCCAGCCTCACAACTTACCAGCAGTATAACCTTGAGCAAGTTGAGTAATCTGTCTGTGACTCAGTTTTCTCAACTGAAAATTGGGATAATAACAATTGTGAGAATTAAATTAGATTATGTAAAGTACTTAAAATGCTGCCTGGCAAGAAAATACATGTTAGGCCATCGTTGTTTGTATCATTATTATAACCTCTGTGATATGCTTTCATAACACTTGTACTTTCCTTTAGAGCATTTATCACAGTTTGAAGTTATATACTTGCATAGTGATTTAGTTGTCTTTCTCCATCACTAGACAAAGATCCCTGAGGGTAGAGTCTCTGTTTTGCTCACTGCTGGATCCTTTGTACCTAGAATGTTCTAGATGTTGAATAAATATTTGTTGACTTAATTAATTAGTTAACTTAGAAGAGATTCCGTTAGTCTAAAATAAGTCTGATTAACCAGTTAACTGCCATGCATCTAAAACGGAAACCATCCCCACACGCCACAATATTTTGAATTTAATTAAAAAAATCAATTTGCAATGAATATTATAAAAATAAATATATTACTCACAATTTGGGTGTTCTTGAATATTTTCAGATGAAAATTATCACAAAAAAATAATTTTAAAGTTTGTCAGGGCTGCCACTTAGGGAAAACATTTTTTTTTTATAGACGCACGTGGCATGTGGGGAAGGTCCACCGCTTTCGTCTACAGACGCTTATGGCATACAATGGGTTAAAATCTTCTTCTGATTTGGGAGATAGTTAATCTGGCCCATTGTTTTATGAACAATTGCATGATTCAAAGCATGAAAGCATGGGTTAACTACAGACTAATGAATGGTGTGATTATACAGATAGTGGGATTGATAGCTTCAGAGTTATAACATATTTTAATAGCAGAAATATTCATTGTTTTTTAATTAAATCTTTATTGTTCCGATTATTACAGTTGTTCCTCTTTCTTCCCCCCATAGCTCCCCTCCACCCGGTTCCCACCCCACCCTCTGCCCTTACCCCGCCCACCACTGTCCTCATCCATAGGTGTACGATTTTTGTCCAGTCTCTTCCCGCACCTCCCCCCCCCCCCCCCCCCCCCCCGGCAGAGAATAGTCAGTCCACTCCCTTTCTATGCCCCTGATTCTATTATATTCACCAATTTATTCTGGTCATCAGATTATTTATTCACTTGATTTTTAGATTCACTTGTTGATAGATGTGTATTTGTTGTTCATAATTTGTATCTTTACCTTTTTCTTCTTCTTCCTCTTCTTAAAGGATACCTTTCAGCATTTCATATAATACTGGTTTGGTGGTGATGAACTCCTTTAGCTTTTTCTTATCTGTGAAGCTCTTTATCTGACCTTCAATTCTGAATGATAGCTTTGCTGGGTAAAGTAATCTAGGTTGTAGGTACTTGGTATTCATCACTTTGAATATTTCTTGCCACTCTCTTCTGACCTGCATAGTTTCTGCTGAGAAATCAGCTGACAGTCGTGTGGGTACTTCCTTGTAGGTAACTGATTGTTTTTCTCTTGCTGCTTTTAAGATTCTCTCTCTGTCTTTTGCTCTTGGCATTTTAGTTATGATGTGTCTTGGTGTGGTCCTCTTTGGATTCCTTTTGTTTGGGGTTCTCTGCGCTTCCTGGACTTGTAAGTCTATTTCTTTCACCAGGTAGGGGAAGTTTTCTGTCATTATTTCTTCAAATAGGTTTTCAATATCTTGCTCTCTCTCTTCTTCTTCACCCCCATAATTCGGATGTTGGTACGCTTGAAGTTGTCCCAGAGGCTCCTTACACTCTCTTCATATTTTTGGATTCTTTTTTCTTTTTGTTTTTCTGGTTGGATGTTTTTTGCTTCTTCGTATTTTAAATCTTTGACTTGATTCTTGTGATCCTCTAGCCTGCTGTTGGAACTCTGTATAATATTCTTTATTTCAGTCAGTGTATGCTTAATTTCTAGCTGGTCCTTTTTCATATCCTCGAGGGTCTCACTAGATTTCTTGAAGGTCTCACTAAATTTATCGGCGGTTTCTAGAAAATTCTTGAAAAACCTTAAGTGTAGTTTTGAACTCTATATCCAGTAGTTTGCTTTCCTCCATTTCTGTCATTTGTGACCTGTTTCTTTGTCTCTGCATTTTTTATACTTCCCTGTGTTGATAGAGTGGCTTTCTGTGCTAGGTGTCTTATAGCGCCTACTGGCTCAGCCTCTCCAGTTACCTGAGGTGGACACTCTTGGTGCACCCCTTTGTGGGCTTTGTGCACAGTCTTGTTGTAGTTAAGCCTTGACTGTTGTAGGTATCACTGGGAGGAATTGGCCTCCAGGCCAATTGGCTGTGAGAATCAGCTGTGTCTATGGTGGGAGAACTTCCGTGCTGGAGACACCCCTCTGGGGCAAGACTTGCTTCAGTGGGGCTTTGGTGCTCATAGAGTCTGCCCCCTGAGTGTGTCCCTTATGGATCTGAGGAGTTGTCATCTGGATGGTGCCACTCTGACCACTGGGTACACTGGCTCTTGGATCTCTAAGGAGGTGCTAATTTAGCCTCTGCCTGAGGCTACCCAGCAGGAGCTATGGAGAGATCTGCAGATTCCTCTTCTTTGTTTGGGGTTTGGAGGTGGCCAAATGAGGCCCAGCTGTGAAGCAGTGCAAGCTGCTGTGTGGCCTTGGGCCTTCTTTTGGAAGCTCTGGGTCTCTCTGACCCAGCTGCAGTTTGTTAGGTAATTTTCAGATTGCAAAGGGCCAGGCCTTTCATATGCAAAAGCCTCTGCTCACAGCTTGGGTGGGGTGGGGTCTCAGGGAATCAACAAGATGGAGCAAACAGCTAAGGCTGATCCTCAGTCCTACCCTAAGAGGCCCTGTGTCTCAGTGTCCCGGTAATCGCTGCAAGCACCTCTGAGAGAAAGCCGCCCTCGAGTTCCGACCAATGCCAGACAGTCAAGTTTCTCCCCGTATGAGTCTGGGTCCCCAGAGACTCACCCGGAACTGGAGTTCAGAGCAGTTGGGAGCTTGAGACTCCCTCTCGATTGAAAAAGACAACTGAGTCCTCAGTTGCCAGCCCTTTCCGCGTGCGCCTCCGTACCTCTGCACTTTACTTCCGCACCTCCTCTGAGTCTCAGTGTGCTTTTCTCTTTTCTTCTAGTTGTAGAATTTCCACTCAGCCAGCCTTCCTGTGGTTCTGAATGATGTCCGTTTTGTCTTTTAGTTGTATTTTTGAAGTGGTTGTGCGAGGAAGCAATTTCCGGTGTTTACCTATGCCGCCATCTTGGTTTCTTTCACTGTTTTTTGTTTGTTTTTTTAATCCTCACCTGAGGATATTTTTCCATTGATTTTTAGAGAGAGTGGGAGAGAGAGGGAAAGAGAAATATCGATGTGAGAGAAATCCATCGATTGGTTGCCTCCTGCATGAGCCCGGACCAGGGCCTAAGCCGAGGAGGAGCCTGCAACTAAGATATGTGTCCTTGACCAGAATGGAACCTGGGACCCTTCGGTCCACAAGCCGACACTCTATCCATTGAGCCAAACCAGCTAGGGCTATTCATTGTTTTTTAATATAAGTAATTAGTATGGAATATTTAAATACTGTTGTATGCTTACCAGAAAACAGTTTGGTTTTGGAGTAATTGATGCCAAACTACTATTTTTTTTTTTTTTTGCAAAAAAATTAGCCAATGAATCTGTTTATTGAGAATGCACCCATACAGAAAGAGTTAAAATATATATAGTTGGTATAAAGAAAGATATTTGTTCCTTTTGATGTAATAGGGATATATACATTCAATTTTTTTTAATAATTAGGTTAAGCAATTTAAAGATTTGGAAGGAGGAGTTGTTAAGGCATAGTACTTTATGACAGCATTAAAAATTAGAACCACATTTTTGTGAGATTATTTCTTTGTTGAGTTTAGCAGTAATAGATTAACCTTAGAAGCCTTTAAATTAATAGATGAAGCCTCTTTTGAGACCCATGTATCCATATCAAACACTGGTGTGTGTCTGGAGGATGTTTTTGAAAGTTGGGGGTAAAAGGGAGATGCAAGCAGAGAGAACAGATGAAAGATTTAAAATTTTTTTAAATTGATTTTAAATGAAGGGAGAGAGAGAGAAAGAGACAGACAAACATTGATTTGCTGTTCCACCTGTTTATGCATTCATTTCTTGATTCTTGTATGTGCCCTGACTGGGGATTGTACCTGCAACTTTAGCACATTGGGACGACGCTCCAACCAACTGAGCTATTCAGCTGGGGCAGATAAGAAACTTTAATAATGAGAGATGTTGAAACAGACGCATAAATGAATTTGACATATATTTAGGTTTTAAAATCAGTGGGAGCAGGTGATTGAAGGAAGAGAGTGCAAAAGGAGTCAGTAGTCTATCTCAGGTCATAATGGTGGTGTGACAAATTGAGATAGATATAGGCTTGGAAGAAGGAAGATGATTTCATTTGGGATGTGATAAAGGAATAGAAGTGCCTTTTACAAATTACAGGTGAAGATGCCCAGTAGGCAGTTGAAGCTATTAGTATGAAGCGCTGAGGATAGGGATCTAAGCTGGAGGATGTATTTGGAGGAGTCATTAGCAACAGATGGATGTAGCTGAAAACCAAGAGTGGATGAGCTCACCCAGTGAGAATGTGTAGAGAGAAAAGAACAGAGACTCTCTGAAAGGGAAGGACAGAGGAACAGGGAGAGCCCTTGAAAAAAAAGGAGACAAGAAGGAGTCAATGAAATAAGAGAACAAGGAGTGCTTAGTGTCATAGACACAGCTTCAATAAAATAATAGGGTAAGAAGGCATACTAGGTGTTTGAGGCATAAAGTCAGAGAGAAAGAAGTGGGGGCAACTAGAATAAACTATTCTTTAGAAAAGTTTTGATCCGAGGGGGAGGAGAGAAGGTGAATAGCTGCTAGAGGGACACATACCATAAAGAGAGGTCTGGAGTTTTGTTGTTCTTGTTTTTTGAGGTTGGGAGAGACTTGACCACTTTTACAGGCTGAAGGAATGAACTAGGAGGAGTTTGAATATGCAGGAGAGAGGTAGAGAGATGCCTGTATCGGGTTCACAGAGGTGAGAGAAGAGGATGGGGTTGGTGCCCAGATGGAGGAGGTACAAACAGAAAGATGGGACTTAATTTCATTGTTGAATGATGAATGCTGCTTTTTCTTCAGTCTCAAAGGTGCTGATGAGAGTCCCAAGGAGTATCTGGCTTGGTCTTCTTGGGGAAAAATTTTTTTGCCAGTGGGTTGAATTTTCAAAGGGGACAAAAAAGTTAAGACATGTTAAATATAAAAGTGGGGAATTTAAAAAATATATATCTTTAGAACTTGCTTTAGATCTGGCTGAAAACTAGAGTGAGATCAAGAAATACCCTTATTGAATCAGTGTGTTAACTAACCTTACATGATAATCATTTACCAACATGTGCATCAGATTATCACATTGTACACACTGCTATATGTCAATTATATTTCAGTAAAGCTGAGGGGAGGAAAGACACCAAACTAGTTATTGCCTAGGGCTTGGATTTGGGAGGAGATCGGAAGATTATGGAGTGATAACTAAAGGATATGGGATTTCATTTTGGAGTGATGAAAATATTCTAAAATTGATTATGGGATGATTGTACACTCTTTGAATTTACTAAAAACCATTGAATTATATACTTTAAATGAGTGTATTGCATGGTACATAAATTATATGCTATCTGATTTATCTATACCAATAAAAGGGTAATATGCAAATTGGTCAGGATGCCCTCACAGTAATGACTGAACAGGCTGCGTGAGGCAACCAGGCTGGCAGGGGGGACAGTTAGGGGCAACCAGGCTGGAGGGGGGGGAGTTAGGGGCGATCAGGCAGGCAGACAGGTGAGCAGTTAGGAGCCAGCAGTCCCATATTGTGAGAGGGATGTCTGTAGGGCGTGGCTATAGGGTTAAGCCTCAGACTGACTTGTTGGCAAAGTCACAAACAAGTCCCAGCTTAGAGGGCACATTCCTCTTAGCATAATTAGGCTTGACCTTATGACGCTCCTTAGATCTTATCTGGGAAGCTAATGGGTTGACGGAGGTGCAGCAAGTGCTGCCAAAACAAGTGAAACTCACAAGAACAGTGTAACTATGGTAACCACTACCTTGTTTACCTCTGACTATAAAATAAAGGCTCAGCTTGCCTCTGGATCTCTCTCTGTGGCCTCAGCCAGGCACAGGAAGATCCACGGAGAATAAAGAGAGCCGTCTCCGTGTCCTTCATTCTTCGCCGACTTCATCCACACCTTTGGGAACCCTGGACCGCTGGGGCTGGACTCCTGCAGATGTCTGACTGCCGGTTTAGGCCCAATCCTGCAGATTAGAGAGGGTGCAGGCTGGGCTGAGGGGACCCACCCCCCCCCCCCCCCCCCCGCGCTGTGCACGAATTTTGTGCCCTGGGCCTCTAGTATCTTAATAAAGCCTTTTCGTTCTCATGATTTTGTAACTTCGAGGTTCTAGTGCATTTAACCTAAAGTGAAATGTTGGTTCAATTTTTAAAAATAGTTCTTTATTGTTCAAAGTATTACATATAGTTCAATTTTTATAACTTAGAGGTTTCATAGACTTACTATATGGGGGGAAAAAGATTCAGGGGATCATATTGTTTGATTGGTTAGCTGAGATTCAGAGTAAAAACACTCAAATGCCTAAGTGGTTGGAATGAAATTACTCCAAGCAACAGAGTCATTGTTTTTAGTCTCAGGAATCACAATATTTATAAAAAGTCTTGTAATATATAAAGAGCCCTCACTATATTGGCTTATTGAATCTTTCTAAAAATCCTTTAATAGAGGAGAGACAGATTTTTTAAAAAATATATTTTATTGATTTTTTACAGAGAGGAAGGGAGAGAGAGATAGAGAGTTAGAAACATCGATGAGAGAAAAACATCGATCAGCTGCCTCCTGCACACTTTCCACTGGAGATGTGCCCGCAACCAAGGTACATGCCCTTGACCGGAATCGAACCCGGGACCTCTCAGTCTGCAGGCTGACGCTCTATCCACTGAGCCAAACCGGTTACGGCAAGAGACAGATTTTTATCTCTAAAAATAACACCATTAAAATATTAGATATCATTTAGAATTATAGTAAACAAACAAACAAAGCATTATTTTCCTAAGCCTTGGTATTTGTACCTGGAAAACTCCCTACATTTCTGACTACTGTGTTTAAAGACCTAGTACAATTGGAGAATTTCAAAAAATTTCAGTTCACTTCAACAAGTACTGTTTTAGTGCCAAGTCATGCCATTCACTATCTTAAGGGATCCTGCAAAGAATGTGACCCACTACTGGTGCTCAGGGAGCTCATAGTATAGAAGGGGAGAAAGACTGCGAACAAGTGGTTAAAATACTGTGAGATACTGGTAGCAATAAAGGTCTGCAATGTACAGAAGTTGCAGATAAAAGGGTCAGGAACAACTCAAAGTATGGGCCAAGTGATCTAGGTTTTAACTAGTGAGAGGATTTCATCAGGTGGACAAAAGGACTAGGATATTTGAGAGAGAAGGAAGTACTCATGTAATGCTCACAGGTATGAAATATCATGGGGTATTCAGTGTTTGTGAAACATAATTAATTGTAAGTGGTTGAAAACAAGTGTGAGTTTTGCAGGGACTAATTAATTAATCAGAAACACAACCAAATTTACGTTTTTTGACTGTCACTCTGGTGGTAACTCTGATAGTAGGGGAGATGTCACCTAAAAGGTTCCTGCAAGACTTCCAGGCAGTAGATGACAGGAGCCTGAATGGAAGGGAAGACTATTAGGGATGCAGAGAAGTCAGATATGGGAGAAATATACAATGGATGGGATAAAACATACTGAATTGGGTGCTTGATTCATTGTGGAGTAATTGAAGAAGTTGTTCAAATAGGTAGGACTGGAAGAACTATTTTATGAAGAAAAGTTAAACTATATTAGCTGTTTCAATCTAAAGAGGTAAAGGCTGGGGAAGAATAAGATAAAAGTCCCACCTTAAAGTCCTTAAGTTGTGTATAGACTGGATTGTCAATGATGGCCAGAACTAAAAGTCACTCTCTTACACATTGAAAACCAATAAGAGAAATTAGTACTTCATAAAGCAGGCATTAAATTTATGGAAACTTAGGTCCTCATTCCCCCAAAATATGAATGTTTTGGGGTGCTGCGGAAACCCCAGCAGAAGCTGCACAAAGCAGATGCCGGGACCCCCACTGCCCCGTGGGGCTACCAGAACCCTGGCGGAAGCCGCATGGAGTGGCCGCCAGCCCCGCCCCTGCTGTGTACACTACCATCTTGTGACGGTGTTATGGCATGTGGGTCAATTTGCATATTACCTCTTTATTATATAGGATAGATAAGCTTACATTGTTATTAAGAAATCAGGCCATTATGAATGTGAACCTGATATTTTGGACATAAATATAACCATCTATTCTCTAATTATTTAATAGATAAGGCATTGATTTGATCCAAAATAAAAATGTTTGTAAATGGATTAACATCCTAGAAAACGATTACAGAAGCCATTAAAAAGAAAAATTGTAATGATTTTCAGGTTTGATGTTCTTGAATAGGGATCTCAAATATTTTAGTCTTACTTTTTATACTCTTAAACTTATTGAGGACCCCAAAGAGCTTTTATTTGTGTAGGTTGTATCTACTGATACTTATTATTAGAAATTAAAACAATTTTTAATCCTCACCTGAGGATGTATTTTCATTTGTTTAAGAGAGACAAGAAGGCAGAGGGAGAGAGAGAAACATCAGTTGGTTGACTCTGTATGCACCCCAACCCAGAATCGAACTGGTAACCTGGGTATGTGTCCTGACCGGGAATTATTCAGGTTACGGATTCGATTCCCAATCAGGTCACATACCCAGGTTGCCATTCAGGGCACATATAGGAGGTAACCGATCAATGTTTCACTCTCACATCGATGTTTCCCTCTATTTCTCTCCCTCCCACTCTAAAATAAAAAAATAAACATACATATCCTCAGGTAAGATTTAAAAATCTCTTTAAATAAATAAAGTAATAAAATACAGATTAATTTAAAAAATGAAAACATTGATTCATTACATATTTAACATAACACATATTTAACATATGAAACAACTATTTTCCAAAGCAAAAATATTTTAGTGAGAAGAGTGGCATTGTTGTGCATTTGTGCAAATCTCTAATTGGCTTACTAGAAGACAGCTGGATTCTCACACATACCTGCTTTTGCACTGAGTCTGTTGTGATGTCACCTGTCATGTAGTTTCTGGAAAACACTGTACACACAAGAGAAATGAGAACAAAACAAGAACATGACAGTGATTATGAGAATGGTTCTTACCTTGTGGAACCTGTTCTTGAGGAAGCAGAAATATTTTGTTACCAGCACCAAAACAGTTACTATACCACCACTCCACCCTTTTTGGAAGTAGATGCTTTTAAGAATATTTTCGTCATTATTCACTGGCTTTGTCCTATTCCTCTAAAGGTCTGTGATCCATTTACAGACTAATGAAATCAAGTCTAAGGCAGAATGTAAGTCTTCTGTGACCTTTTACCCTTCCCAGTCTAATGAAGCATACGTCATCTAGACCACAGTCCCTCTATTTTTCTTCATAACTTCTCACTTTATTGATAAACCATAAAGGCATATATATTTGAACTGGAATCTGAGGAGGGGGAGGAAGACCATCATTAGGGCCCTTTCTTTATATCCTGGAAGACAGAGAGGGAAGGAAAACCACTCTATTACCTGGAGTCTAGACTCTGTCAAAATGTAAAGCCAGGGACACTGATGACCAATTCCTGGAGGCCTGCCTCATGCGGGACAGAATTACCTTGAAAATGGCAACACTTGAAGATTTAGCTTTAGTTTGGAAATGCGTGAGTCTAAAAAACAGTCTCTTGAGTCTCGCTACCTTTTGGTCATCAGCACACCATTGGTCTTCTCTTTTTTATTCTGCAACATCAATACCACCCTCATTTGATTCCAAACACAGAGTGACATATCTGTGTCCAAAATAACGAAGTCCTTGTTTTCATTAAGAGGCCTGTAGAGCCTGGCCCTTTTCACCGCCACCACCCTGTTGTCATCCTGTTTAAACAACCTGTTGGTCTTGATTCAAGGCTTTTTGTCTCTCAGTCCATCCTGTGTAACAGAGCCTGATTTATTTTTTTCCAAATACTACTATCATGACATTTCTTTGCTCAAAAATCTTCAGTGATGTCTTAATTTGTACCATACTACAAATCTGCTTTATTTCTATCTTCTTCCATTTTTGTTATTGCCTTCATGTTATTCCTATTTTTCCCTTTTTATCTAAACCTAATAGATTATTCAAAACTGAATTTAAAACCAATCTCGCCCTAACCGGTTTGGCTCAGCGGATAGAGCATCAGCCTGCGGACTCAAGGCTCCCAGGTTCGATTCTGGTCAAGGGCATGTACCTTGGTTGGGAGCACATCCCCAGTGGGGAGTGTGCAGGAGGCAGCTGATCGGTGTTTCTCTCTCATCGATGTTTCTAACTCTCTATCCCTCTCCCTTCCACTCTGTAAAAAATCAATAAAATATATTTAAAAAAAAACACAAAAAAAACCCCAATCTCTGTAAATGGTTTTTACTTCTCTAATCTGTCTGCCTTGATTTCCCTCTCCTCTGAAATAGAGTAGTGTCTGAAGTTTGTACCACAGTTTGGTATGTAATTAAATACTTTTATTAATTGTTTGTTTTGTTTCAGTCATGTTAAATTTTTTTCTCTGCACAGGCTGTAAGTTTCTTAAGAACTTGGCTAGAATTTCATCCTGGGAAAGACTCCTTGATTTGGGCAACTGCTCAGTGATTTCTTAAATAATTATTCTCTAAATTATTTTTGTGTTGGTTACATCAGGATGGTCTTAACATCTGAGAAAGAGTCCAAGTCTGATAAATAATATCTAGCATAATGCTATTCCTAAGTATAGTCTAATAGTTCATGTACGTATTCTGAATTTGTCAAAATTTCTTATAGCTATTTCTGCATTTGAAGTTCAGCCCGTTTCTACTGAGGTCCAAGAAGGTGGAATTGCTAGATTTGCATGCAAGATTTCCTCAAACCCTCCTGCAATTATAACATGGGAATTAAATCGAACAACTCTACCTGTAACTATGGACAGGTAAATACAGCTTTTCATGAGACTATATGGGACAAAGACCATTATGGAACTCATTTTCATAGATGGTGTCAATAATCAACTTCTTGGTTAATCCTCACCCGAGGATATTTTCTCCATTGGTTTTTTTAAGAGAGAGTGGGAGAATGGGGGACAGACAGAAACATCGATTGGTTGCCTCCTGCACACACCCAAGCAGGGCTGGGGATGGAGCCTGCAACTGAAGTACACAAACCAGACACTGCATTGTTAGTTATGTTTTAGGGAACGGTGGTGACACAAATGAAAATAATTGAATCAAGCTAATATATATTAAAAGGTCTGTAAAGTAATGCATTGGCCACTTTAAAGGGTTGAATATGTGAAATGTTATCATAGAATATACGTTAAAATCTACTACAGAGAGTTTAATCATCTTTCTTCTCATAGCAGGATAACTGCCCTACCAACGGGGGTATTGCAGATCTATGATGTTGGCCCAAGGGATGCTGGAAATTATCGTTGTGTTGCTGCTACTGTAGCCCACAGGCGTAAAAGTATGGAGGCTTCTCTAACAGTGATTCCAGGTACCTCGTAGAAGTTCTGTTTTTAGTTTTTAATTGACACAACTATTAATTTTTTATTTTCTGGCTATACTAGTATGCCATCAAATAGTACTTTAGTTTCATTTAAAATACTGTAATCTATTTGGAAAATGGTCATTTTTATGTATTAAACAACTCTTCTTTCATAGGCTAGCTTGTTATATGTCATGTTAGTGTCAATATCTTTAAGAAAGATTTGATTTTTTGTAAATATTTCACTTTTAAAAATCCTATATAATAAAAGTGTAGTATGCAAATTGTCCCCTCAACCAAGAGTTCTTCTGGGAGTTCGACCAGGGGGCGGAGCAACTGGGGGAAGGGAGGGAGTACCTGACGGGCCACCACCAGCCACTAGGGACCCTAAATTTGTGCACTGGGCCTCTAGCCCTATATAATAAAAGGCTAATATGCAAATTGTCCCCTTGACGGGGAGTTCAATCAGGAATTCCACCAAGGGGGTGGGGCCAGCCCGCCAACTGCCCACAGCCCCTCCCCCCTGGCTGGCCCCACCCCCGGTTGGCCCCCCAACCCTGATTGGGGGTGGGGTTGGCCAGCCAATCTCCCATGTCCCCTCCACCTAGCCCGATCAGCCCCGATATGGGTGGGCTGGCTGGACCCTACCTGTGCATGAATTTCTGCACTGGGCCTCTAATATTAATAAATAAATAAAAAAATATATATATATATATATGAGAAATACAAAAAGGAAAATAACACTTATCCATTTCCACCAGAATTGTCCATTGTCAATAAAGAGATACTTGTTTCCAGTTTGGTATTTTTTGTTTGTTATTTTAAGAAAAATCATAATTTGCATTTGTAAAAAAAATACATGCTTATTGTAAAGAATAATGTTTATAAAAGTAAAAAAAGTACAAAGATATATCCTGACCTGGTGGCTCAGTTGTTTATAGCATCACCCCATCCACCAAAACGGTCGCGGGTTTGATTCCCAGTCAGGGCACATATATAGGGTCGCGGGTTCAATTCCCAGTCAGGGTGCATACAGGCAACAACCAATTGATGCCTCTCTCTCTGTCTCTCTCTCCCCCCGCTCTCCTTCCTCTCTCTCCAAAATCAAAAGACATCCTCAGGTGAAGATTTTTAAAAAGTATAAAAATATAATATAGTTTTAAAATATCCCAAATTCCAATGCTCAGAAAGTATTATTGTTAACATTAAGTGAACATAATTTTTTTCATTTTGCCATACATGAATATAATTAAAAGGGAAATTAGCTTGAGACTAATATGAAGAAATATATATAGTACTAAAATGGAATTATACATAGACGCTGATTTTTATTTTAAAATAATTAAATTTACTTGAATGTAGTGGAAGAAAACTTGGACCAAAGACACTGTTAAACTTCACTTGATTGTTTCCTCTTCACAAGAGCTATTACTTCTCAAAAGACCCTGTAAAGTTAAAAAATTTGTTTTGAAAATCATTAAGAGACTGAAATTATATTTTTAATGCTTTGTTTTAATTTGAGGTATTATCTATCAGTTTCCTGGTATAAAAGATAGAAACAAAAGCACTCTCCTCCTTCCCTTCCTCCTGTTGTCACATGAATTCTTAAAAAGATTAGTGAAAGTATTCAATGAATCTTTCAACCTCAATTAAAAATGAATAATATGGAAACAACTCATATGTCCATCAGCTGATGAATGGATAAATAAAATGTGTTCTATTTATATAATCATTCTGTTATTGTTTAATAAAAAGATATGAAGTACTGGTACTGCTACAACATGGATGAATCTTGAAAACATTATGCTGTTAAAAGAAGCCAGTCACAAAGGAAGGGCCATGCGATGTACGGTTCTTTTTTTAATGAAATGTCTAGAACAGATAAATCCAGAGAGACAGAAAACAAAAAGTAGCTTAGTGTGGTTGCCGGGCTATGGGAAGAGGAACTTGGAGAGTGACTATTAATGGGTATGGGGTTTCTTTTGGGGGTAATGAAAATGTTTTAAAATTGATTTGGTGATGGGCGCACAACTCTGAAAATACTAAAAACCATTGAATTATACTTCAAATAGGTGAATTGTATGTTATGTGAGTTTTAAAAAAAGAAAAAAGTGAATAACTTAAAATAGATATTTTCACTTACAATTTATTTTTTATATTCTGCCTTTTTCTCTCCAAAGCTAAGGAGTCTAAATCTTTCCACACACCAACCATTATAGCAGGTCCACAGAACATAACAACATCTCTCCATCAGACTGTTGTTTTGGAATGCATGGCCATAGGAAGTCCCAAACCAATCATTTCTTGGAGCCGTCTTGGTATGTTTTCAGGGGGTGGGGGGTGTTCTTTAAATTTTGTTCATTATAGTGAAACTGATAAAATATAACAAAACACGTTTGGCAATTAGGTGGTTTTTAACTTTTTGGTACTTGAGTGTACAGAGAAATGGTTTCAGTGTGGAGAATTTTATACTTTTTATGATAGGATTGTTTGGAGAATGATCTTCGGAACTAATTTTTGATTCTGTTTTACATTGTTTTAACTGAAGTGTCCTCTCTGAAATAGATCACAAGTCCATTGATGTCTTTAATACTCGGGTACTTGGAAATGGTAATCTCATGATATCTGATGTCAAGCTGCAACATGCTGGTATATATGTTTGTCGGGCCACTATCCCAGGCACACGAAACTTTACAGTTGCCATGGCAACTTTAACTGTATTAGGTATGTTTTCTTTTTTTTCTGTATTCCAGAGAATCTTACATTTTCACATTTGCTGTTTTATCTCATTCATAGCTTACTTCCACCTTTTTTGAATTTTATATTACCAGTATGAAGGTTGAGCTGAAGTTTCTTAATCTAATGATAATTTTTAGGAGAAAATTAAAGTCCCATGTTAAAATATAACTGTTATTCTCAAGTCACCCTTCTGTTTACCTGTATACCATTATATTCCTTCTTACTTAAGCTGCTTCTTTTCTCCTCACCCACCCACAAATCCATATACCCATTCACCAATCTAAAACTGTAATCTGTTGATTGTCTATATCAGGGGTCCTCAAACTACGGCCCGTGGGCCACATGCAAATATAACTATTGTATTTGTTCCCGTTTTGTTTTTTTACTTCAATATAAGATATGTGCAGTGTGCATAGGAATTTGTTCATAGTTTTTTTTTTAAACTATAGTCCGGCCCTCCAACGGTCTGAGGGACAGTGAACTGGCCCCCTATTTAAAAAGTTTGAGGACCCCTGATGTAGAGCGTAGACTGGAGGCTCAAAATGTCACATACTTTCAGGGGTGGGACTTGGTCATTTTCCCTCTACTCTTCCTTGGCTCTTTGTATCATTCCCTATTGGAACCACAGAAATATATATTTTTCTTTCTTTTTTCTTTTTTTTTTAAAAACAGCTCCTCCTTTATTTGTCGAATGGCCAGAAAGTTTAACAAGGCCTCGAGCTGGCACTGCTCGATTTGTATGTCAGGCAGAAGGAATCCCCTCACCCAAAATGTCATGGTTGAAAAATGGAAGAAAGATACATTCAAATGGTAGAATTAAAATGTACAACAGGTAGGCTGTGTCACTTTGCTACTATTTTAGATAAGATATAACGGCTTTAGTAATTTTTATGTTACATGGCTATGATTATAATATCAAGTACTTCTGTTATCTTGGTATTTAACACTAAAATAAAATAAGAAATTTACTAAGATTGTAATATCAGCATGCACATAGATCCTTTTATATGTAGATCATGGAAGTGGTACTGAAATGAATGTTGGACAGTTCCCCCAAGACCTTATAGTTCTTATTTTATTTTATTTTGTTGTTTAAAGTATTACAAATAGTAGTACATATGTCTCCTTTTTTTCCCCATTGACCTTCCCCTGGCCTCCCCCCCTACCCTCTGGCACATGCCCCCCCCCCCCCCCCCAATTATACTTCTAATGAGCAAGTAGCTAAGTTATTGTAAGCAAGCATATTAACCCTTGGGGTCTCAGTTCCTTCTTCTATAAATGAAGAAATTAGCAAGAAATAATTGATTTTCTAAGAATTCCTCCACAATTCAAACTTAATGATTTTAAGAACTCACTTTTATTAGTATAAATATGAATCTTTTGTAACATTCTCATTTATGTTGGACAAAACTTTAAAAATTTTTGTTGACCTCAATTTTATGTCACATTGCAATATTATATAAATTAGATGCTAAAAGTAATATATTTTCTTAATGAAAGCCAAGTTTTTAAAAAGAAATTAAGCTGCCATCTAAAGTAAACAGAATTTGGGGGTATCACAAGTATTTACTTATGTAGACTCAGAAAATAAGAGTAATTTTAAGCAATTCATATAGATTTTTCAGTAGGGCTGACTATACATTTTTTTGTTCATAGTAATTTTTGTCATTTAAAATGAGAGTACACATAGCAATAGTTTAACTTTATTTTTACATTATTCTTAGAATTTTTCATAGAAATAAATACATTTTTTTCTTTTCTTCAGTAAATTGGTAATTAACCAGATTATTCCTGAAGATGATGCTATTTATCAGTGCATGGCTGAGAACAGCCAAGGATCTATTTTATCTAGAGCCCGACTGACCGTAGTAATGTCAGAAGACCGTCCCAGTGCTCCCTATAATGTGCACGCTGAAACCATGTCCAGTTCAGCCATCCTTTTAGCTTGGGAGAGGCCACTTTATAATTCAGACAAAGTCATCGCTTATTCCGTGCACTACATGAAAGCAGAAGGTAAGCAATTAGAGGAGTGTCTATCTTTAAGTTCCACTTGCACTCCTGGATTTGTTTTCAGTCTGAATGATGTCTTACGTCATCCACATAATATTTATTTTTCATATACTATTTTTGAAGTTCTATGGCAATTGTCTCTAGTCTGTCAGGTGTATATTTTTTTCTAAATTTTGTAGTATTATATACTTTGTGTATATAAGTATAGCTTAAGATATTTTTATTTGACAAAAGTCGTGCACCTATGGATGAGGACAGTGGGTGGGGAGTGAGGGCGGAGGGTGGGGCGGGAACTGGGAGGAGGGGAGTTATGGGGGGAAAAAAAAAGAGGAACAAATGTAATCTGAACAATAAAGATTTAATAAAAAAAAAGATATTTTTATTTATAAGTTAAGTACCATCTCTGCCAGGTAAAATATAGAGTGGTGTGTTTATGGATTTCATTTCAGCAAATATATAAATTTCTTAACTAAGACTTCGTATGCCAATTTAAGTATGCAGTTACATAGGACCAATGGTGTGACTGCTTAATAAAATAATGTAGTAAAATATAGTCACTATATCATGTTCTTTTTAAAGGGGAAAGTAAACATTATCGAATTCCCCATGTATTTGGTTTTATAGATTTTGAATGTTTTCTGAAATTATATAGAACTCTCTGAAAATTGGATAAGACATTATTGATATCTTATTATATAAAAGTAGAAACCAGATCTATCTTCAGATTTTTATTTTGAACTATTCCATTTTTATCCTTATTGTTCCTTTTGGCAAAAATTTTAGAGGAAAAGGAAAAACTCCTTACCAATCCTAGAGATTCCTATATTTTTTTCTATATTTCTCTATTGATTTTTTTCATAGAAAACATAATAGAAGTTTACAGATTTTAGTTTTATATACAGACAGCCTAACTTGTATGCAATAGACATTAAAAACAAATCCAAACACCCAATGAATGGTGATATAATAAAATTGTCTGTAGAAACAGGTGGTTTGTTGTTGTTGTTTTTTTGTACTTTGAAGTAGTATTTTGAAAAAGAATATTTTGAATTTAAATCAGGGGTCATGGTAGCAAGAAGAATGAAAGTCTGATAGCTGAGCTTGTTGTAGTATGTTAATTCCCTTCTCAGTGATTTAGGAAGGTAAAAGGAATGCTGGTTTTGGTGGAGACCACTCTTGTTCGCTATTATGGTTCTTTCATTAGAGCCTCCACATGCAGCTCAGTGGTCTATTCAGGAATAGAACAAGGCCTTTTAATTCGAACTCAAGGACCTTGTTTGCTAGGTCAGAAATCGTACTATGCAGCTCCTAATTAACGAGACATTAGGCAGTCTGTTGTGAAATGCCTGTAATCTTGTCTAATTAAAATGCTATCAAGTTCATTCAGAAATGTGGGAAAACTTAATAGTGGAATTTGCCTTCTGTTTTGTTTATAAATCCAGTGTGGAAAGAAGGGGCCCTGTCCTTAGAGAGTTTTGATTAAGTTGACATCCATTTACCGTGAATTATTCACAAAGCACAGTCGCGACCAGGGCTCTTGTTCCACTTTACAGGTTTGCTCTGTAGGAATTAAATCCGACAAAGACAAATCCTCTTCCCTACCTTGCCATGCATATTTTATTAAGAATTGCTAAGGATTTTTTTCCTCTTAAGAAAAGAAAAAAGCTCATTGTGAAACAAAGCGTTCTGAAGCACATTCTGTGCTTCCCGGTTCTTTTGCTTTCAATATAAATAAAAGAACAACATGTGTCAGTCAAATTTAATAGAATCTCTAGGGGCAAAATGAGATCTTTTGCAGGACAACTTTTGGTTTGGTTTGTTTTTATAAAGAGTAGAGACATTACATTCCCTACTGTCTGTCCATTTATGTTTAAAATAAAGAAGAAGCCCTGAGTTCAAGCAAGTAAAATTTAACCTTATGAGTGACAGTATTCTGCAGTGTGAAGCTTTGTGTGTTCCTGCCACACATTGTCTCTGCTGTGGGTTTTGACTTAATGTTAATGGAGTTTAGAGAAGGTTAATTATTTCCAGTTTGATTTATTCAGAAAAATGCAAACTAGTCATTTGTAGCAAGACAAATGAAATTACTTTTAGAAAATAAAGACCTTCCTATTCACATTTTTTTTAAAGGGTAACAAGGTAACTGAGAGAGATTAGACTCAAGGCCCAGTGTTTTACAGTGCAGGAAAATGGTCTTGTTAATTTTATTTTGAATATTCTTAATTTTTAAACACTGATTCTTTAATGTAGGTTTAAATAATGAAGAGTATCAAGTAGTCATCGGAAATGACACAACTCATTATATTATTGATGACTTAGAACCTGCCAGCAATTATACGTTCTACATTGTGGCATATATGCCAATGGGAGCCAGCCAGATGTCTGACCATGTGACACAGAATACTTTAGAGGATGGTAAGAAAACGTGATCCTAGGTCATTTAAGTATGAACATTAGTATGTTTAATCAATTAAAAAAATAAATATGTTTTTTAAAATAGAGAAAATATCTTCTTGTTGATTAAGAAAAACATGTGCTAATCAGAAGGCTAATTTGCTATTTCATACCTGACTTTCACTGTTTGACAGTAACATGATAAGAATAAAGAAAACTTTGTAATTCATAATATAAGTTTAATGAAATTCTAGTTTTGTCATTGTATTTCTTCAAGGTCCTTAGTTTAAATTGTAAATATATAGCAGTTTTTTTAAAATTTTATTTATTTTTTACTGAGTATATTCTCTAGGCATGAATAAATATAAGGGCAATTACATACTGAGTGTATATAATGACTGGAGGTCAGAGGTATTAGACTTCTGAAACTGGGAGTTTATGAAATTTAATACCTGTCAGTTAAAAAAATTATAAAATCAGATTTTATTTTTAGATACAATATGGTTATTCTACTTAAGGAGGAAAGTAATACTTGTTCAGTTTGTCACCTGATTATGGTTGGAAACCGAGTTGTGGCAGGCCTTCATATATTCTTACAGTGGAGGAAGTTCCTTTTATTAAGACAGTAGCAGAGAACTAAGTCTCTTTCTCCAGAGGCTCTAGAAGGCCCATGTTTATACCTTGCAGTGTGAAAAGGAAATTATTTGAAATATGCTTAATTATACTGTTTTCTCTTTATATGTTTTCTCATCCTGAATAAATGATCCATCCTTAGTTTTCAAAAACATTTTTATAGAAATGATTTCCAAATCTTTTTGTTATTGTTCATTTGGTCCCATATCTTTTACTTATATCTTTATAATGCCACGTATTTAGATGCTTATAAATTCAGAGATTGACTAAATGAAAAAGTTATCACTGATCTGAATACTGAATTCAATTTGTTTTATTTTGGAGTAAGGCACAGTACATATGACCTCTCTAGTTATGTCCTTACATTTAACAACCTCTTAACATGCGTGTCTAAAGTGAAACACAGGCTAGTGTTTTTTTGTTTTGCTTTTTGGATTTTTTGGGGGGGGTGTGTGTATGAGGTATACTCCTCATATTCTTGAAGAAAATGAATCTAAGCATGCCCTACCTGGTTTGGCTCAGTGCATAGGGCGTCAACCTGCAGACTGAAGGGTCCCAGTACACTTACCATGGTTGCAGGCTCCTCCCGAGCCTGGGCCCTGGTCAGGGCGTGTGCATGAGGCAACAATCAATGTGTTTCTCTCACATCGATATTTCTCTCTTATTCCTCTCTCTTCCACTCTCTCTCTAAAAAAAAAAAATCAATGGAAAAATATCCTCAGGTGAGGATTAAAAAAAATAAAGAAAGAAAATTAGTATAGCAAGCAACTTGTTAAAGCTTGCCAATTCCAGTTAAGTTATGATCTCAAAGTTTTTTTCCTTTAAACCTTTCCTTACTCTGCGACTTTTAAATTTAATGTTTGATTTTGTGTTGTGGACGACATACAGGCCTGTGACACTGCTTTTCAGATTTCTGCAAGAGTCTCTCTTATTTTCTAAGCTCCTACTTCTCAAACGGAGATGTGTGTGTGTGTGTGTGTGTGTCTCCTGGAGTGCACAGCAGTGCACAGCCAATACAACTAACACGTGTGGAGTGCTTACCCCTGCCTGTTCTGTTAACCTTTCCTTCACTGTCTTGTTTAATCCCTACAGAACTCTATGATAGAAGAACTATTGTTATGTGAGCTGGTAGAGTATAGGGGATAAGAATGTGTGCTCTGTTCCTTCACTTACAAGCTTGTGACCTTGGGCAAGTGATTTGACCTCTTTGTATCACAGTTTCCTCAGCTGTAGAGTAGAAATGGTAATGTTACTTTGTTCAGTGAGTTTTTGTGAACATTTTTTTGTTCATACACATAAAGGAATGCTTAGTAAACTGATTTTCCCTTTTCTACCTATTAGTGCATCATTTATCCTACAAATGTTTCTTGAGTACCTGTGATGTGTTATGTAATATGTAGTGGTGAACAAAAAGCAAAAACAAACTGTCCTTGAACTTAAGGAGCTTACTTCCTAGTGGGAGAGGGGGTAGAAGAACAATAAACATGATAAATAGTCATGTTAGATAGTGCTAAGTGTTGTGGAGAAGGAAAAAAGCAACAAGGAAAGGAAGTATAAAATGTTGAGAGGGTTTGAGACTTTGGACAGTCACCAAAGAAGGGGCTCACTGAGTAGGTGACATTTGAATGAAGACCTGAAGGAAATGAACATGAGAGAGCTGGCTAGGCGGATGACTGGGAAGTGCATTCTAGGCAGAGGAAATGGAAATTGCTAAGGGCCTGAAACACAAGTGTGGCTGAAGGGGCGGGAACCAGTGGAAAGCGGTGGGAGATGAGGCAGAGAATTAATGGGAGTTGACCTTGTAAGCAGATATGGTACAAAGAGGATTTTGGCTTTGAGTAAAATGGGAGCTATTTTGAGCGGAAGAGTGACAGCATCTAACTTGCATTTTAACAGCTAATGTATTGAGAACAGGTAGTAGGAACAAGGGCAGAAGCAGGGAAATCTGTTAGGAGGCTATTGCAACAATACAGGCTAAAGGTGATGGTGATGGGGACCAAGAGGGTGGCAGTGGAAATCGCCGAGCCACAGGATTGAATGTGGACATGTGTTTGGAGGAGTCAGGGATGACACCGAGGTTTTTGGCTTGAGTTAGACAAATAATTGCCATTAACTGAGATTGGAAAGACTGTAAAATGAGCTATTATCATCCTCATTTTATATTTGAAGAAACACAGAGAAGTTAATTGGCCAACATCACACAGAGTAGTAAGTGATAGAATGAGGATTCAAACACACAAGCTATGCTTGGTCTTTTATCACTATTTTTCCTTTTTTTCCCCCCTGATTTGTACTCTGAAAACCTGTGCTAGGGCTGAAGGCATCTCTTCTTTGTTATGTTATTATGTTATATGTTGCTGTTAAGAGAACTCAGTTATTACTGGTGTGCTGATTGACAGTTTTTATTCTAAATATTTATAAGCAACCTGTTTTCTTACATGACTAGTTCCCCTGAGACCTCCTGAAATCAGTTTGACAAGTCGAAGTCCCACTGATATTCTCATCTCCTGGCTGCCCATCCCAGCCAAATATCGGAGGGGCCAAGTGGTGCTCTATCATCTGTCCTTCCGCCTAAGCACTGAGAGCTCCATCCAAGTTCTGGAGCTCCCTGGGACCACGCATGAGTACCTTTTGAAAGGCCTGAAACCTGATAGTATCTACCTAGTGCGGATTACTGCTGCCACCAGAGTGGGGCTGGGAGAGTCATCGGTATGGACTTCACATAGGACACCCAAAGCTACAAGTGTGCAAGGTAAATCTCTAAAGGTGATTGAGGAACAATAACTGTATTTATTCCTTGGAATCAATTTTTTCTTATTTAAGTTATGTTCATATTTTTAAATTTTTTTAATGAATAATAGTATCCTATAAATCATGGACTTAATTGAAAAAAATTTAAACTTTTTATTGAGTAGTCCCTTTTTGCATAGAACTCATTAGTGTGTAAAACTTTTGGTTACAGTATTTGTTTGCTCAGCAAATCTTTCATGGACAGATCAGTCCAAATCAAACTGAATTACCAAAAGTTAAATATGTATATATATATATACATATATATAAATAGAGAGCTAATTAATATTATTGCCATATGTTTTTTAAAATATCAGTTTAATAGAAACACTGTAAGACTAGGAAATTCTATACCTTCTTCTTTTACTAATGTGGAATGTAACCTGACTGGTTTTGTTGGTGTTAATTGATTAATAGTAATGCCTGTTCTATCACAGAGGAATATTGGATGGTCAGAATTAGAAAGTACTTGTTGTCTCTTGAAAAAATAAACAAATATAGATATTATTTTGTTCTTATTTATATGCCTTAGTCTTTTAGATAGTATCTTATGTATTTAGTTCTGTCTCAAATTTTAATATCATTGTGAAATTTTGAAAATTATAGTACAGTTGTTGATTTGAATATTTTGCAACCGTTGGCTTGCCATCTGAAATCTCTACTTTCCTGTGTTTTCAATTAAATTATGTGGTTTTTTTCATATATAACATTTCTGGTGAATTTTTCTAGCCCCTAGGTCTCCAGAGTTACATTTGGAGCCTTTGAACTGCACCACCATTTCTGTGAAGTGGCAGCAGGATGCTGAGGACACGGCTGCCATCCAGGGCTACAAGCTGTACTACAAAGAGGAAGGGCAGCAGGAGAACGGACCCGTCCTCTTAGACACCAGTGACCTTCTGTACACACTCAGTGGCTTAGGTGAGTGAGTCTCCACTGCGCTTTTCCTCTTTTCCTTACTCTCTAACCAACTGGAAGAAAAGTGATTGGCTATAAGCCAGCAGAACTGACTTAATGGTAAAAAGGAAAAAGAATTGACTTTACTACATCACTGTGCTTAAGTCAGTGACTGGTTTTTGACTCACCATTGTGAGTGAACTGACAAGTTGTCAGGTAACCGTGGTGTCTTTCTATCTTTCCCCCACCCCTGAGCATCTGCTTTTCTTTCTGAAGTTCAGTTCTGGTGGAGTGGGATCCTGGTCAATTAAATTGTGGGTGTGTGGTGGATGTAAATTATCAATGTAAAATAGGAGTATTCCCAAAGGATCAGAGAATACACAACAATTGAGTATAACAGAAATTGCTCGAAAGTGCTATGTAGGTGTATTATTTTACATGTATAAAGTATATGTAACTTATGTACAAAATAATGCTCATATATGACCTATGTATATATGAATGTTTACTTTATGTAGCTCTAACCCAGACACACTAGAGAAAAAGCACTTAACTTTGTGAATGCGTTCAGCAGAGTTCTGAAAGATGCTGCTTTATTCCCCATTCATCTTATCTTTGCTGAGGGCAAGAATCTCATGATATATAACATGTTTAATAGAAAGGAAAGAAATGTTTATCTACAATAAATATGAAGTATAAACTGATATCTACTCGAGGTATAAAATGCACACTTAGCTATTTGTTACTCATGAGTGGATTTTTCACCCTTAAGTACAAAGGGGCAGCTCCAATTATGATTATCAAGCAAATTCTTACTGAGTTGTTACAGTGCCTTCTGCACATATTGGACTTTACAATGCACGCTGGCTTTCCCTGTCACAGACCGCCCTTTGGGTTCAGGAAGGAAGAGGCACAGTGGTCCCAAATGGGCTGCCCCACATCCGTCCCTGGCCTCCTGGTAGCACAAACCGTGAGAGCAGCATTAGACACACTCCCCTGTGCAGTAGGAAGCAGTGGTAGGGGTCTGTTTTCAGATGCAGGGGCATAGAACCCCATCTTCTGGCTCTTGGCTACAGCTTCCCAGATGGCATTTTGCTTATAATCGTATTGTGTCCGAGTTTAATTTAATCTGCTTTTGGCTAAATAAGTTTTACTATTGATCGCTGTCACATAGCTTTATAAATTACGAGAAATTGCATATGCTCCAGGGTGACCTTCCTTAAACCATTGATACTGAACTGATGTTGCCTAACCTACTGTCACCAGAGTCAGCAGTAGGACTTTCTAGCCGTGGCTTCTCAGTGTGCACTCCCTTTCCATAGGCATATCACTTATTCAAAAAGGTTGTCCTCAGCATGAAGTACGGAACAGGGTTTGGGACAATTGTTGATAGAAAATCATACATCAAACTCACTGCTAAGGAAACATAAATATGTTGAAGATACAAAAACTAGTTTCATAGAGCACTCCCCTTGAATATTCAGGTAGCTTATTCTAATCAAATGAATAATTAGAAAAATACAAAATAATTTTCTGCTTATTGTGGAAAGATTAAAAAGCAGTTAAGACTTTGGCAATGAAAAACAATTCTTTAAAATTTAAAAATTTTCTACATATGCATATATATAAAGAAGAGCCATCACTCTCTGTCCCCCGCCCCCCCCCCCCCCCCCCACTTCCTGAACTTTAAAGAAAAAGTAATGATGATAAATCTCTAGAGTGGGACTGGGGAACCTTTTTTCTGCCAGGCACCATTGGATGTTTATAACATCATTCACAGGCCATACAAAATTATCAACTTAAAAAATTAGCCTGGTATATTTGGTCATACATTTAATTAATTCACTCCTGATGCCTTGGCAGGGACAGACCAAATGATTTCTCAGGCCTTTTATGCCCCGTGGGCCAGATGTTCCCCACCCCTGTGAATCGAGAACATAGTCACTTTTCTGGGATTCTTCTCTTGAAAATGGACATTCAGTTTCAAAACATATACCAGGGTGTATATGGCTCCCAACTATACTGAGTAGGTGAGAGGCTGAAATCCTAAAATGTTCATCTTCAGCCTTCCCTAGTCTGTGGTCTGTCTTTGGATCCACAGTTGCCTGAACAGCTACTGTGGCTTCATTAATTTTTGTCTGTAGCTCTCTGAGCTCTTCTGTACGCAGCAATCACAGAATTTGAGCAGCTTTATTAAGAACTGCATCTCCTGTGTCAAAACCAAGAATATGCTTGTCTAAAGCAACAGGCAATCCCTCTTTTGTTTCACTTGTTTTAGCAACTGCATCCTGTGTCAGGGGCTCCTGGACCAAAATGAGAATTGTCTTAAGCATTGCTAGGTAATCGTGACGCTGAATCTGAAGAAGGCTAGCCAAAGCCATTACACCAGCCTTAAAATCAGGATTCTTTTTTTTTTAATTCTTTTAACCTTTTTTTTTTTCCATTTTAAAATCCAGATTCTTTATATCCAGATTGATCAATGGCTCTGCATTTTTAACTGCATTGTCAGCATTTTTTTGTATTATCAAGTACTGAGTCCTTGTATTTTTCATCATTATCTCCATATTCAAGTCTAACAGCTAAACCAAGAAGCCAGCCAATTGCTTCTTGTCAGTCTTGAATCTTGGACAGTTAACATCTGTGAGATACTTTGCAATTGAAGCCGGCTGGCTTGTGGTAGATGAGGGCCGTCAGCTTGATCAGAACATGGTCCAGGCATCTCACTCTGGTTGTCTCCTCCCCGCCCCCCCAGGAGGGGGGCTTTTGGTGGAAGAAGAGAGGTGAGGATCATCTTTGTTGAAATCTTTAATAATCTATAATAATAAAAGCATAATATGCTAATTAGACGGGATGGCCCAACGACTTTCCGGATGACCTTCTGGATGAAGCTGGGGCTGCGAGGGCTGAGCCCCTTGCACGAATTTCATGCATTGGGCCTCTAGTTTCTAAATAAAGTTTTCACTACTGTAAAACTTTATTTTCTCCTGTGTTGTAAAATGAAATCACATATACTGCTTATGTTATAATATCCTTTGTGTATACTATTTGGGGTAATTCAGTTTGAAATCTCTTTATAATACATAAACTAGGGAATGATTTTGTTACAGTCAGTATATGCTGTGTATTAAAATAACTCCATATTATCCTGACTGGTGGTTAGAGCATCGGCCCGATTCTGGTCAAGTTCTTGGTAACTGAGTTGCAGGTTTGATCCTTGGTCCCAGTTGGGGCATGTGTGGGAGGCAACCAATCGATGTGTCTTTCTCATAGTGATGTTTCTTTCCACCCCCCCACCCCCACCCCCTTCACTTTCTGCAAAAATCAATGGGAAAAATAACCTTGGGTGAGGATTAACAAAAAATAAAATAAAAAAATATAAAAGCTCCATATTTCCTGACTGTGGAATTAGACTGAGTGATTGGACTCATTGCAGTGCAGGTAACAGAGGACTTGGGCCCAGGGCTTTCTTGTTGGATGCAAAGTTCCGCACCCCAGGAGTTGCCAAAGCCACCGCCGGCATGGCTGACTAGCAGGGATGCAGTTGTGTGGATTCAAGCATCGGACAGCTGTTCACTAGACCACCTTTGGATGCCTTTTTAATCATGAGAGCCCTAGGGCCTAGTCTTGCTTTTCTAGAAAGTCACCTTTGGGGTTTAGCCATTCTTATAGCAAGAGAGTAGGTTTAACTCACTAAGCAGGCAAGTGTTAACAGCTCTCACTCTTCTCCTTCTTACTTTTGGCTATTGGGAGGGCAGTATGTTCTGTTAACTGAACAGCTGACCATCTGTGACCAGTTTCAGCGAGAGCATCTGGTGGTAGCTGCCTGTTTAACAGAGAGTGATGTGTCTAGAGGGCAGTAGGTTAAGGGAACCCTATCTGTATCTCGCATGGTGAATACTTGCTTTTACTGAGCTTTTGTACATTAAAGATACTCTAACTGCAACTAGATTTACTAAGTGGGCTTGGAAATGAAATTTAAATGCTTCTGTTTGCTGATGCAATGTCAATTTGAGTAACAAACTGATGTCTCAAAATTTCATTTTCTGACTAATCTTAGCCCTTTCTGATGCCCTAATACACATTTTTTTTGTTTCCACTTCTGATAATTAAGTTCTCAGTAAAACTGTGTTATTGGAACACATTTTTCTTTTCAATATATATAGTTCTTAGTTTCTGAAAGAAAGAGGTGAATAAATTTATATTTTTCAATGTGTATAACAAGCATTTTTTTATTTTTGTAGGTAAGGCATTTGTAGTATTAGATAAAAAGATGTAACAGATATGACCTCTGCTTAAAAAAAGAAAGCCTAAACAAAAAGATAATAAGTTGACTGACTTACTCACTTTTCTCCAGAATTTCTGATGAACAAAATTTAATTGCACTTATTAATATAAGTTATTTTAGAAAATTTTACTCCAAACCCTTAAATCTTTGTTCCCCGAAATATAGAATGTTTGGTTTTTTAAAGTAGCTAAAAAGATCCTTGTGTCTTTATTAATATAATATAAATATTGGTAGAACAATGGAAGTATTTTGATATCGCTAGTTTATTCTAGTTTAATGATTTAAAAATACACAGTTTGATTTTAATTAGAAGTGGTTTACTTTTGGGGAAGTTGGGAGAAAACATTAGGCTTGTGATTTAATGTTTATGTGATCTGTTTTAAATTGTAGTTTGGAGTTTTTCTTCAAGATTTTGTATCTTTGTAGTTATTATTTTTATTTAGTTTTTTTTCTTTGGCACTTTCAATATTTAGCCAAGTTTTAAGTACAATTTTTAAATGTTTGTTTTTATCACACAATAAACTGAAAACAAAATTAATAGCACACTTGTATTCCCTGGTAATAGATTGATTAAAATAATTTGTTCCTCTTTTTCTTTGTCTATTTCAGAAATTGGCTTCAAATTCTGAAGTTTCTAATTTCAAAAGGATTTTTTTCATAAGATGACTGTCAGAAACTGTTCTTACTTGTTCAGTCTTTATATAATAGAGTGAAAGGGAGAAATTATTTAGATGAAATTGTTGTTTAGCATTTATGACACTGATATTATATATTTAGCATCTATTTTGCCAAAGAACTTGTGCCATTAAATTTCACAGCAAGTATGAGTAGTGAGTATGGGATTTAGCACCAATTATAAAGATCCGAAATATGTAAAATCATTAGTAATGTTTGTAGCTTATTTGCATACCTTCAAAAATCACAGATCCCTTTTTTTTTTTTTGAGAAATCCAAAGTTGGAACTTCCAGTTACTGAAGTCAAAAGAAACAGTCCCTGCTTAATAATGTAACTTTAAAGTCCCTTTGCCAGTTTGTATGGAAGCATGATAAAATTAAGTCATATTTATGGGTGTGTTTTTTTTTACCATAATAGAATAGAATTTGGTCATGTGGTTACATATCTCAAGAAAGAAAATCAAGAACTTCCAATGACACCCTTGCCGGTGTGGTTCAGTTTGTTGGGTGTTGTCCTATGCACTGAAAGGTTGCTGGTTTGATTACTGGTCAGGGCACATGCCTGGCATGCAGGAGGCAGCAGATAGATGTTGGGCGCTCACATCGATTTCTCTCTCTCTCTCTCTCTCTCTCTCTCTCTCTCCCCTTCTCTCTCTCTAAATCAATAAAAAAAAATCTTTAAAAAAAAATAAGAAAAAGAACTGATGATGAACCAAATTGACATAGTCAAGGCAGAACAAGATTGGTGGCATAAAAGAGACTACTTTTGTTGGAGAGAGTTCGTTGTGGAACTCACTATAATAGTGATTTTGTTTTGAAGAGAATTAGAATCACTCATTACATGAAATATGGAAGTTACATTTTAAGGCAGGCCACAGTCTTTTCAGAGACTGTTTCCTCATCTCTCTTATACAAGGAAATCTTAGATAATACTTAGAAAATGTATGGAAGCATTCTACAGGTGAAAATTCTTATATTGTGTGGGGATTTTTTGCAACTTCTTGACTGCACCAACTTAAGATAGTAAAAAATACACTGTAGTTTAGCCATGGCCAGTGTTTCTCAGTGGTTAGAGTGCTGGCCCATGTACCAAAGGGTCACGGGTTTGATTCCTGGTCAGAGGTATGTACCTGGGTTGCAGGTTTGATTCCGGACCCCAGTTGGAGCGCATGCAGGGGGTAACCAAACAATGTGTCTCTCTCACCTAAATGTTTCTCTCTTTCCCTCCCCCCTCTCTTCCTTCCACTCTATAAAAAAATCAATGGGAAAAAAGTCCGTGAGTGAGGATTAACAAAAATAATACACTGTATTTTATAACAAAATCTTCCTAATCATGAATAATTTCAAATATGTCTTTTCATACTAACTTTGAGCTTATAAATTCATTTCAGATAATCTGGTACCTTGATATCAACTATCAGCTCAAGTATCATTATAGATGCCAGTACTTGAAAAATTGCAAAATCAGTACCTCAAAAGAAATGGAGCATTGGTTTCTAAGAAAAAAATCCTACCCTGGCTGGTTTGACTCAGTGGATAGAGTGTCGGCCCTCAGACTGAAAGGTCCCAGGTTGATTCCAGTCAAGAGCATGTACCTCCATTGCAGGCTCGATCCCCAGCCCAGTCAGGCGTGTGGAGGAGGCAACCAATCAGTGTGTCTCTCTCACATCGATGTTTCTCTCTGCCTCTCTCCCTTCCACTCTCTCTAAAAATCAATGGAAAAATATCTTCAGATGAGTATTAACCCCCCAAAAAAGTCCAATTACTAAAAAAAATGCTGTTAACATCAAGACAATGAAAAAAATATAGCTCTATTTAAAGACAGAATGTTTGCAGATGGATGAAACTGTGAGAACTGTACAAAAGTTACAGTGCATAATCTAGTTAGCTTTCCTTGCATTCTTTGTCTTGAATGAAAGGGTATCTGCCATTCTAAAATATTTTTGGTATTCTCTGGGTGAACTTAGAGTTTCCATTTAGAAAAATCTTACCTAGCTTAGAAATCTCAACTCTTCTGGGAATCCTCTTTCAACTCCAAATGGTGTCAGTTATACCCATGGAACATCATTTGCAATGCTCTATTATTACAGGAGGCATGTGGCATTGACAAATACTGTGTGTGTGTGTGTGTGTGTGTGTGTGTGTGTGTGTCAGTTAAATGATTTTTACATCTGCTGCCTAGGTTTGACTTTAAGGTCCACAACTTGTTAACAGATTAAATCCTGGGTTTTTTTGCCTAATCATTTAGATAGGGATAATAATAATTAATAATAATAATAGCTATTTTCAATGTTAGGAAGATTAAATGAAATTAGGAACGTCAAGGTTAGCACAATCCATGCCAAATTGCACTCTTAAGTCCTCAGCAAAGTTAGCTGTTGTAGCTGGTTTTTTTTATTTAATTGTTCTCCTCTCAGGGTGGAGCCTAGGAATAGGTATTTTTTTTCCATGTTATCTACCATGGTCACTAGATTTGGAAACCAATGCTTCTTGAGCTTTAAAATGTATATGAATTACCCAGGAGTCTTGTTAAAATGCAGATTTTAATTCAGTAGGTCAGGGTGGGCACTAACGTTTTTGCATTTCTGCCCACTTTGAGAATCAAGGTCTACAACAGTGGTTCTCAGCGTGGGGCATAAGCCCCACAGGGGGGCAATTTGAGAATGAGTTATTAACAGTGAATTTTTTGCATTTCTTATGGTTGTAGGGGCCTCATATACAGTATATAAATATTTAGTGACATATTTATGCATTTCAGTTCTCTATTACATGTTTTGAAACTTTTTGCTATTTTTTCATATCACTTTATATTATTATTATTTTTAACAATTTCTTAGTGATTTCTTCTCAGTACTTCAACTGCCCTTTTTTTTTTTTTTTTTTAAAGAAACTTATCTCTTTTTTTTTTTTTTTAATATATTTTATTGATTTTTTACAGAGAGGAAAGGAGAGAGATAGAGAGTTAGAAACATCGATGAGAGAGAAACATCGATCAGCTGCTTCCTGCACATCTCCCCACTGGGGATGTGCCCACAACCAAGGTACATGCCCTTGACCGGAATCGAACCTGGGACCCTTTAGTCCGCAGGCCGACACTCTATCCACTGAGCCAAACCGGTTTCGGCTCAACTGCCCTTTTGTTCTTTTATTTTTCTCTTTCATGGATGCCATGTTCTTTGGAAGCTTGTTTAGACCAAGTTAATAATGGCCTTTTAGGCTTCCTCCATGTGAATAAAAAGAATTATATGTCACAGGGGGGCATCAGGATTTTAGAGATACTTAGGTGGGGCATGGCCAAAAAAAGGTTGGGAACCACTGATCTAGAGGAAGAGTAAGCAAACTTTTTCTATAATAATACTCAGATATTGAATATTTTAGGCTTTGTGGGTAATAGGAAGTGAATGTGTATGCCCCCTAAATTCATATTTTGAATGAAAGGTTTTCTGCCATAACCCCTAATGTGACTGTACATAGAGAGCCTTTGAGGTGACAAACGTTAAACGAGGTCATGAGGGTGGGGCCCTAATCCAATAGGGGGAAAAAAAGGAGGAAGAGACACCAGAACTCTTTCTCCACAGAGTGAGAAGGAAGAGAGCTCTCACCAGAAACTGAACCCTATCAGATCTGATCTTAGACTTGCCAGTTCTGGGATCTGTAAGAAATTAATTTCTGTTGTTGAAGCCCAGTCTATGGTTGTTATTACAGCCCAAGTACACTGATGGAGTGGGCCATATGGTCTCTACCACAGGTATTCAGCTCTGCCATTGTAGCACAAAAACAGCCATAGGAAATATATAAATGCATGGGTATTGATCAAGTTTCAATAAAACTTTATTTATGGACACAGAAATTTGAGTTTCATTTCATTTTGATGTGTCACAAAATATTATTTAAAAAAAATGTTTCCGCCCTAACCGGTTTGGCTCAGTGGATAGAGTGTCAGCCTGCGGACTGAAAGGTCCCAGGTTCGATTCCGGTCAAGGGCATGTACCTTGGTTGCGGGCACATCCCCAGTGGGGGGTGTGCAGGAGGCAGCTGATGGATGTTTCTCTCTCATCGATGTTTCTAACTCTCTATCCCTCTCCCTTCCTCTCTGTAAAAAATCAATAAAATATATTTTAAAAAATGTTTCCTTGTTGGAAAATACAACAACCATCAGTTTGATCTCTGTTTCTATGAGTCTGTTTTTGTTGTGTTTTGTTTTTCTATATTACACATATAGAAAATACTGTATGTAACCATGCAGTATTTGTCATTCTCTGACTGTTTCATTAGCATAATACCCTCTAGGTCAGCCGTGGGCAAACTACGGCCTGCGGGCCGGATCCAGCCCGTTTGAAATGAATAAAACTAAAAAAAAAAAAAAAAAAAAGACCGTACCCTTTTATGTAATGATGTTTACTTTGAATTTATATTAGTTCACACAAACACTCCATCCATGCTTTTGTTCCGGCCCTCCGGTCCAGTTTAAGAACCCATTGTGGCCCTCGAGTCAAAAAGTTTGCCCACCCCTGCTCTAGGTCCATCCATGCTGTCACAGATGGCAAGATTTCATTTTTTTTATAGCTGAGTACTATTTTATTATAGATAGATAGGCAAACGTAGGTTTAAAGTTGTTCATATGGAAAATAATACAATAATAAATAATAATAATAAAATGTGTTTTGTGTACTCAAAACTATAAACCTGCTTTTGCCCCAGCTTGTGTGTATATTTATATACGTATATATACATATTCCACAAAAACAGATTTATAGAAACATATCAAGCTGATGGTTACCAGAGAGAAGATGTTGGAGGATGGGAGAAAAGGTAAAAGCTAATATAGTCAATAATCTTATGATAAGTTTGCATAGTGACCGATGATTATTACTAGACTTAGTGTGGTGATTACAATGTAAGGTATATAAATATCGAGTCACTATATTGTATACTTGAAGTTAATGTAATAACATATGCCAACTATACATACATTAAGTATGTATCATTTTTAGCTGGTAGGCTGACCCCAAGGGCAGTGGGCCATATTACTTTAGTTTGCCAATTCTAGGTGTAGACTCTATAGTTCTTGCTCTTTGAACCTTTTAGGTTCCTGTATTGCTGACTTTTTATGAGGCCGGCTATAGTTTTTAATTATTGTTACCACAAAGCCTCTCTTTAGTTCTACTTTTTATTGAACATTTTATTGGTCATCTTGTTTCTAGTCATATTTCTTAGCTTTCACTTACGGGGAGAGAGGCCTTCCCTGGGTTTCATCTTTGAGTCAGTGTATTTTTTCCTCAAACATGCAGGAAGTAAATGAATCAGTTCCCATGTACACAGATAATAAAGATTCCATAAGAAAACAGCTTATATTCAAGTTTTTGGGACTGTAATCATTGTATAAAATAATATTAACCAAATTAGCAAATTTCACTCTTTAAAAAACATTTATGGGCCCTGGCAGGGTAGCTCAATTGGTTAGACCGTCGTCCTGATATGCCAAGGTTGTGGGTTTGATCCCCAGCCAGGGCACATACAAGAATCAACCAATGGCCCTGGCCAGTGTGGCTCAGTTGGTTGGGTATCGTCCCAAACACCAAAAGGTTGTTGGTTTGATTCCCATTCAGGGCACATGCCCAGGTTGTGGGCTCGATCCCCAGTAGGGGGCGTACAAGAGGCCGACAATCAATGCTCCCCTCTCACATTGACGCTTCTCTCTCTTCCTTTTTCTTCCTCTCTCTAAAAATCAATTTTAAAAAAACTTCCTGGTGAGCTCTAAATGTTAAAACATTTCTTTTTAAAAAAATCAACCAATGAATGCATAAATAAATGGAACAACAAATCGATGTTTCTCTCTCCTGCACCCCTCTTCTCTGTCTCTCAATCAATCAGTACATAAAAATCACTTACAAAGGGTTAGGCAGTATTGATCCCATGTCTGAAAAAAACCATTCTTTATAAGGGGAGGGTATTTGAACCTTTGATTTATGCTTGTCTTTAACCAGTTCTGTAACTATGTTAGTTCAAGTGTTTTAATTTATCTTTCCCTTTCTTGAGTTAGCTCTCAGGAGGCATCCAGTTACAAATCTAATGATATATTATGCCTCATGAGAAAGCCTTATTACTTTTGATTTGATACATCTCATTTTAGGAAACTGTGATACTGCCAAATTAATTTTATGTTTTTAAAGTAGCAAGGAAATAAAGGAAACCAAGCTGTGGATTCCATAAACCCTTCACATAAACCAGTCTTTGAATCCACAGTGTGAAGCCAGGGGCATTTAGCAGTCACTCAAAAGGAAAATATTTTTGAGCCCACTCAGCTATTACCATTAAGCTTTATGATGGGCTCTCAGAGCTACAATACTATTTACAAAGCCCTCTATAGCACTGTGTGAATACAATGGGTACAGTGTTTTTTGGAACTCAATAGTTCTCAGATAAACAGGCTCCTATGCTTTCATGGTTGTTCTCTTAGGCCTCTACTAGAGGGCATATAATACAGAAGCCCTTTGGCCTTGCAAATCAGAAGATGAACTCCATTTAGAACTTACTGATAATGGGCTGCAGTTACCATTAAATTAATATAAATTAATTACCAGTAAATTAATCAAAAAATTGAAACCATCCCCACAACATGCAATTTTGACTTCTGTGATTTCTTCTCCCGACTTCTCATGAAGACATTGCCTAAGAGATAATGCCAATTAAAAGCAAAACTTTCTAATTTTAGGGTTGATACAATATGTATTTTTTCTCAGAACTTTGTATGTATACTAGAGGCCTGATGCATGAAATTCATGTATGTGTGTGTGTGGGGTGGGGGTTGGTCCCTCGCCAGGCCTGCACCCTCTTGCAATCTGGGACCCCTCACTCCTAACCACCTGCCTGCTTGCTCCTTACCGCCCACCTGCTCGCTCCTTACCGCCCGCTGGGCTCACTGCTTGGCTCACAGCTCCTTAGTGCTGTCATGGAGGTGGGAGAGGCTCCCACCACTGCCACTGTGCTTGCCAGCCGTTAGCCCGGCTCCTGTGTTGAGCATCTGCCCCCTTGTGGTCAGTGCGCATCATAGCGACCGATCATTCTGGTCATTCCACCATAACGGTCGCTGGGCTTTTATTATATAGATATGTAGAACTACTTGGTTTAATAACATTAAATTGCTATCTATGTCTATATTTAGTTGTCATATCTTGTTTCATAAAATTTTAATGTTAAAGTTTACCCCACCCTGATTATGAATTTTAACAAGTTTCTTTCCCATTCTTAAAATTTAAAAATTAAACAACCAGCTGGTGTTGCTCAGTGGTTGAGCATCAGCCTATGAGCCAGGAGGTCATGGTTGGATTCCTGGTCAGGGCACATGCCGGTTGTGGGCTTAGTCCCCTGTGTGGGGCATGCAGGAGGCAGCCGATCAGTGATTCTCTATCATCATTGATTCTATCTCTCTCTCCCTCTCTGAAATCTATCTATCTATCTACCTATCTATCTGTCTGTCTATCTATCTATCTATCTATCTATCTATCTATCTGTGTGTGTATACACACACACATATATATACATATATATGTGTATATTGATTGAATATACAGACTCTCTACCAGTCCCTGAATTGGGCTCAAGGAATATGAACATATGATGGCATGCCTACCTCCAGTATTTAAGCTCGGCATGGAGAACCTATCAGCATTCATAGATGAAACTGAGATATAGTCAGAGTGTTTTGGGAGCACAGAGAATAAATGGCTAATTTATTGAATGATGAAGAATAGTTTGCCAAAAAAAGAATAGTTTGTCTGTTTAGAGAATGGAGAAAAATCATACCAATCATAGCTTGAAATGTAAAAAGATTAAAGAGCTAGCCTTATTTGTTTGCCATGGCTAAAATATGGGTTGCATGGATAAGAGATGTAGGGACTAAAACTATGGAGTTAAATAGGGCCCATGTGTACCCTAATAAATGATTTGGTCTTTGTCCTATAAAATAAGCAATGTGGAGCCATCAAAGTTTTCCAGTGAGAAAGTGACATGGCTTTTTTAGAAGAATAACTATCAATGATATCACAGAGGATAGGCTTAGAGAATGCAGTGAGGATAGGCCAGGGAGGGGGCTACTGAAGACAGGAAATCAATAAGATGGTTGTAATCTAAGATGGTAGTTCATTGGAGAGAAGGCAGATGTGAAGTTACTTTAAGCTTAGAATAAGTAGGACTTGACTGATTACATATGGACCTGATAAGAGGCCTTCAGATATAGGGTTTATACCAAAGGGATCTGTGAAAAGATGCTCAATACCATTAGCCATTGGGGAAATGCAAATTTTAAAATTGAAATAAGGTACCACTACATACCTATCAGAATGACAAAAAGTGTTTAAATGCCAAAAAATGCCAATAAAAGAGCTAGCATGGATGCAGGACACCTGGAACTCTTACGCATTACTATAGGAATGCAAATGGCACAGCCACTCTGGGAAAGCAGTTTAGTTTAACTTTCTTACAAAGTTAAAACATGCCTGTGCCATGTGACCCAGCAAGGTCATCCTGGGTGTTTACTCCAGAAAAATGAAAACGTAGGTTCACACAAAAACCTATAGACAGTATATAGAGCTCTACTCATAATTCCCCCAAACTAGAAACAACAAACACCCTTCAATGGGTGAATGGATAAATAGGTTGTATATCCATACAATTGAATACTTCTCACCAGTAAAAAGCAATGAACTATACGGAACAATTTGTAGATGAATATCAATGGTATTATGCTGAGTGAAAGAGGCCAGTCTCAAAAGGTTACATCCTGTATGATTTCATTTATATGGCATTCTCGAAAAGTCGAAACTACGGGCATGGAGGCCAGATCAGTGATTGCCATGTGTTAGGTGGGGGCAGGCTTTAATTACAAAGTGACAGCTTCCTGATGTGATGGGGTTGTTCTGTATATCCTTCGTGGTGGTGGCTACACAAATCTGTGCATCTATTAAATAGAACTGTACACCAAAAAGAAGTATATAAATTTAGTGGACATACATTTAAAAATTAAAATAGGAGACTGCGTGTTTTGAGATCACATGACCAGAGTTTGAATCTTAGCTCTCTACCCACCTCCATGAACCTCTGTCTGTTGTCAGTGTCTAGGATATTGAGGACTAAATGTGCTAGTGCATATGGAACCCTCAGCACAGTGCATTGGTACCTAGTAACTGTTCAATAACTGTTAGCTGTTTGTAAATATGATGAGGTGGAGGAAGAAGTTGGAATGACCCTCCAACGTCAATTGGAATAGGCCTTTCAGAAGTAAGACCAGGTTGGGAGAAGTGGAGGATATTGAGTTCAGCCTCGATTGTGTTGGGTTGGAAAGGTTGGTGTCCTGGTAGGGATGTCTATAGCAGCTTAATACATGGGCTTAGATTTCATAAGATATGAGACAGTGAATCATTGAAGGATGGCAGAGAAGCTGAGAGGTAAAACTACACTCTGATGCCATCCCACTCCAAGGGACCCTGGCATCTTCTTGGCTTTGCTACCTTGAAGGAAACTGAACTAACAAAAACTTGAGCATAAGAAACCACTGTCGGTGTCATTGTAAAACCAAAGGACATTAGATCATTTTCAGGAAAGTGGGCACATCCAACAAATTTCATTGACATTTCTCCATGTGAAACTTTGAACATTATCACTTTTTGAGTTGTAACTTTCAGTACAGTCTTTTTTTTTTTAAAGTTATCTTTATAGACCTCGGGAAACCAAAATGCTTCCCATATAGATAGCTCATGTTTATATTCTTAATTTGGTGCAATTGTAAACATTTATCAGTTTCTTTTACTTGCTACAAAAGATAGAGAAATTTTAAATAAGAAAGAAAGGAGCAAAGGGAATCAGGCAAATCATTGCTACCCTATTATGGGAGAAATAAAGTTGGCAGATTCCAAACTGAATCTTGTAACAAAGCACAGGAGATATTTTACAGTCTTCAATGTTTGAAAGGCTTTTTAAACTTTTTTTGTAATCCAGTTGACTGCAACAGCAGTACTACTTAATTTGCATTTCTGCCTCTTAAATTCAGAGGATTGCAAAAAGCATGAAAATGAACGGCAGTGTCCCCTGAAAGGATAAATGCCTTTTACTCTTTTGCTATATATTGTACTGTATCAGAATTGTATTAGTGGCATCCTGTGGGGTGTTATACCTAACAATTTTATTTTCTACTTTTAAAATATCATTTTGGAGATAGAGAAGGATGGCAGCAATGAGAAACTATACTTTTCTTAAACATTTTTTTAATACCTTTAAAAATGTAATAAGGTTCAACTTTCCATATCAAACCCCCAAAAATAATTGGGAAAAGAATGTTGATGGTTTTTCCTGGACTTTTATATTCTTAATCTTGAATAGTCATCACCTTTGAAAAGCTCTAAAACATGGAAAGCTCTCTGAAAAACATCTGGCTTGTTATTAAATTAGGTATAATTTATGAACAAAAATAATACAAAGCTACTCCCTTTTTATTTTTTTAAGATAAAGCAAGAGTTGTTGTTTTTTTCCAAGAACTGAAATTGATGCTTTTGCCTAAATGGTCATCACATTTGTAGGTTTGAAGTTGTTTTACTGCTTTAGCAGCTGTGTGGCAAGTTTTCTAGCAGACAATGGTGATGGGAGGGGGCTCAGTTGCATCTGGTTTCTCTTTGTAGAATGCCTGAAAAGTTGATATTCAGTGGTTTTCTTGAGAAAGCATTTCATGTGTAGAAAAGAAACTTTTTTAGTACCTAAATTAGCTTGCTGTGATTCAGATGCTTATGTTTTGTTTTCTTGGCTTAAAAAGAAAGAAAAAAAAAAGAAGAAAGAAGAGTAAAGAAAACCCTAAAACCGCATAGCACAGATAACCCTTTGACCTCCGGCTCTGGGGGAAGATTTACAGTACTTGCGGAGCCTCACTTCACATGCCTGCCTGAAAAGAACCCCAAATAAAGTAAGGCCCCTGTGGAGATGGAGAAAATAAGCAGGATAAGGAAGTTCCATTATTTCAAGCGGCTATGTTTTTTACTAGTCTATAAAGTGAAATACCAATTGTGATGTGTTTCTAGTCTTAAGTTTGTGTCACTTTAAGTCTGGGGTCTGATGTTAGAGTAGTTAGTCAGGATGCCCTGGGCAAAGCATCCTTCTCTGTCTCCTTCTTAGCAAACTTCCCTTCCAGCCAGCTCTCAAATTAAATGTCCACGTGAAATACCTTTTCTTTAGGGAAAGCAAAACAACAGAAATTAAAAACAAAAACAGGCACTATCAAAATACCAATTGTTCATCTCTTTATAGGTCCAGTCAAGTTTTTCTTCAGATACAAAATATAAAAAGTACATGAGAACAAAATTAGGTTCATACTTGTCTTCCGGAGAAGACTTTTTAATTTGGTTCCAAATGACAATTCAGATTAAGACATCTGAAGAAGCTTTACAATTTAATGATGTTCACGTCTATACTCGTAATATTTATTTAACTAATAGCTTTACATTGAGTATTTAGCTTTATGAAAATCTCTCCTAAAATAATCTCAGTGTTCTCTACAGCACTTTGTATTTACATTTTGAAGTTTATTAAATTGATTTCACTGTTTTATTCTCTGCTTCCTTTCTACATGAGCTGATAAAACCTCATTAAAATGATAGCAAATAAAAGCAGTGTTTCCTTGGTATCAGGAAGGTGCTCATAGTTATTGATCAGCTCTTGATTGTTCAATAGGCCAGAACTTTGAAATGGTATTTTTATGAATGAAGGAAAAACTTCAGTAAACTTTTTATTTTCCTAGTTTTAAGAATCTGTAAGAATAATAAAATGCTTCACATGACTTACAAACAACAATTTTCTAACATAAGGGAAAACCTTTTTGTAGGAAATTAAATCAATACTGTCCATTAATCACAGTGCATGTCAACTCTCAAACCACTCTGGAAGTTTCTGGTGAATGTAAAGAACCTTTAGATGTGTGAGGTCCTTAAAGATCTAAGTAGGTTAAAAAAAGAGGACTTTTTTTTTTTTTAAATGCCACATTAGCACATGAAAGCAACTTCAAGGAGGAAAGAAAAAAAGCATTTGCTGTATTGCACTAATTATACTTGTGAGTTGTGCTTTGTTTTTTGTTTTAAGCTTGTTCTTTAAAAACTTAGTTAATGCAAATGAAGTTTTAAGCTTTGTACTAATTACTCCATGGGGTTGAAGGAGCTGCAAGACAGGCCATTTATTGCCAGAGGAAAATATTTTTTTATATTAGCCTTTAAAAATATTTGATATGTTTGTTTTACAATGTACATAACAGGACAGTCACACAGGTACATGTTACCTATAATAAAAAAGCATAATATCTAATTAGACCGGATGTCCTTCCTGGTGACCTTCCAGACGAAGCCTGGGCTGGGAGGGAAGCCCAGGTCCCGAGTGCCAGAGGGAAGCCGGTGCCAGCAGCCTACTCTTGCATGAATTTCGTGCATCGGGCCTCTACTAAGTAAATAAAGGTATATGTGCTGAGTATGCAGGCTAGAAAAACTTTATTAGTAGAGGATGAAATAAAACAGTTTGGACACCACTATTCTAAAATAGAGGATCCGGTATTTCTAACTATGGCAGTTATGAAGCTTTACAGTCCAGAAAAGGAAATGAACATTAATCAAATCATCTCATAAATTATAATTACAAACTTTAATAAGTGCTGGCATGGAAAATCAGGCATTATAAGGCCATGTTATAGGGGACACTTTATGTTTAAAGGTAGGGGATCAGCGTAGGATTCTCTGAGAAACTGATGTATTAGCCAAGATAGCTGACTCCATTGGCACTCACCTTGGTTTGTCATAGAATATGGAGCAGTTGCCTCAGCTGAAGGTTAAAATGACATCAGCTTTCTCAGCCTCCCAGGATGTTAACAATAAATTTTGAAACCTGTGCAGACAGTAGGCAGCACATTTGGCATGATTATTCATCTTCCCTGGTAGATTGTGTCAATACATCTAGCTAGTCATTATTTCAAATTTACATATCTTCTGCTTCCTTCTAAGAAAGATTGGGACTAACAATACAGAAACACAAAATTCAACAAAATATAAAACAAATCGGTGGTATAAGGCCCAATGTTGGTAAGGGTTTGGGATTTAAGAACACTCATACCAATAGAGTTTAAATTGATACACAACTTTACTAGGGATAATTGGGCAACACACCAAGGAGAGGCAGGGCAGTTGTAATATGCATACTCCTTTACCTAGAAATTCCATTATAGACACCTATCATGAGAAAATAATAAGGAACATGCACAAGCATTTAACCTTAAAGATGTTCACTGTAGTGTACAGAGTCATTTGTAATTTTGAAAAGCTGGAGGAAAACCCAAAAACTCAACTACAGAGGTTTAATAAAATAAACTTTGGTAATCCATACAATTTGAATAAATGTGGACATTGAAAGGAACGTTTTAGAAGAATATTAAATAACATGAATAGTTGTTCGCAGTATGTTAAGTGAAAAAAAGCAAGCTGTGCCCCAACCAGGTGGGCTCAGTTGATTGGAGCATATGTTTCTCTCTCACATCAGTGTTTCGCACTCTCTCCCTTCCTCTCTCTCTAAACTCATTAAACATATCCTCGGGTGAGAATTAAAAGAAAAAGAAAAAGGAAAAAAGATTATAAAATACAAAATTTTGAGTAGGTGTGCAAATGGCTAGGGAAGGGAATGAAAAAAAAAAACAAACCAACAACATACAACCTAATGTTCACAGTGCTTATCTCTGGGTGCTGGTATTAGGATATTTTATTTTATTTGTCTGAGTTTTACAAATTTTCTATAATAAACATATATTCTATCATAATGAGAAGAAACAGTAAAGTATTTTTAATTGGATATGCCTAAATGAAGAAGTTGGAGCAAAGATAAAGATGGGAAAGTCAATGAAACTAGGATTGTGGATTCTTTGTTGTATAAGGTCCTGTACAATTGCTTAGGAACGCCTAGCTGTTCACTTCCTTGCAGCCAGAGAAAACTACCAACATTGTTAGCTATGGGGCACAGGACAGTTTAATTATTAGAAGAAGATTGGAATATAATAATTAAATTCTTGAAATGCAGTATCTCCAGAAAAATTCTATATGCTCACATTGTTGGAGATTCTCTGTGAATCTATGTATTGAAAATCTATACTAACTTATGCTTGACAACGACTTAAGATAATAAGGAAAGAAGATTCCTGTGGTTTCTAGGGTCATTTAACAAGTTATAGGGTTTTGGATGACCTAGAGATATTAGTGGAGGAAACAATTAAAATAGTTTTTGAACTTTCACCTTCCTCCATCTGGATGACCAAGTATGATGATTTTTAGTGTTTCCTTTTCTTGAACACCCTCCATCCTACTCTTTTCATAAAATGACCTTTGATTTCAGAATAGAAATTGTGGCAGATGGGCCTTAATTTTGACCATACAGAACTATAGAAGCTACAAATGAGGAATGATTTTATAGTGATTATGCTCATGGTTAAAACAACAGTGCTTTTAAAATAACAGTGAATATAAGAAACTTTAATTCTTCTGTTGAATATTTTATCAGAAAATCCTTTTGGTTTCACTCTATGTACTCACATTATTTGAGATTCCCTATCACATGTGTGAAAAACCATTTTAAGATATTTTTAATACTTTCCAGTACCCCAATGATCATCAGTGTCTTTCAATACCTGAAAGATTTAAGATTTATATAGAATTTGAATAGATTGTTTGTAGCCAATTAACATGGCAACGACCTGCACCCTGCACCTGCTTGTATCAAAAAACTCCCAGAATTCTCTTACCTGCTAACACTAAAATTGATTTCAAAGTGACACATTCAGCTTAGTTTCAATAAATTCTAGTAACATAGTGCTTCTTGTGCGTTCTAAAAAGGCATAAATAAATACCACAATCATGCTTTACTACTGTGATTGATGAAGCCGATATTTCATCAGCTTGCGTTTCCCACTTGAGGAGAAATTTAAGATTGGCTTCAAGCTGTCTACCTGCATCTTTCCCATCTTGCAAGCATGCTTTTCACTGCTGAGGACCGAGATTTGGAGGAATGGTTATCAAACCACAGATGTTTTTGCAATGAAACTGTGCACCTCCGACCAAGTCGCCGTGGTTCAGGAGATGATAGATGGTATTTTCATGTTGCCTCACAAAAGGGTCAAAATGACATGGTGAGCCCATGACAGTGAGATGGAGAAATGTTAGTCCTGGAAGGAAATTTATTTCATGGCTTCAGGGGAAGTTTGGCTGTCATGAATAGGCTCTCTCTGTCAGTCTATAAAAATATTGTTTGTAAGGCAATGATGTATGTCAGACAGACAGTGTTAGCAGACAGAGCAGCTACTTAAACAAATGCTAAGCCAAGTACAGTAGCATAAGTCAAGTATTTTGGGTGCTTTTAGGGTAAGGATTGCTCTTGAGAGGAATATCAACATAATCAAAGGAATTTGTTTCATTTTCTTAAGTAAACAACATTTGTAAATTCTATAGCCTCTTTATTGTCCTAGGAGACTGCACCACCCACCTCCATTCTAACACTTATTTGTATTATAATTATAAATTCTTAAAATCAGCAATCGCTTCATTTTATTCACTTTTAATTCATTCAGGAACATACGTGTGGACCAAACTCAGCACTGTTCACATACAGCCATCATACATTTTTAGGACAGTGAAGGCCGCTCTCTTGTGGAGTCTTCCTATCTTCCCCCCACCCTCAAGGAGATAGCAATGCTCACTCTCACTTGGCGTGATCCCATTCGCTGATGGTGTTGGGGGAGAGACTCAGCGGCAGTGTTCCCTCATCTTATGGGTGGGCCAGCGAGGTGCCTTTCTTCCCTGGGGATTCACAAAGGGAAAGAATTGTCACAGGAAAAACCAAAAACTGTTTGTGGGGGGCCTCCAATATCGCTTTCAGATTTGTTTTTCAGTGTTTGAAATTAAGTCAGATTCATTCACGGCAGTGTTCAAGTAGACATCTTCAACCCCAGGTATTTTTGTGCCAGACAGCCTCAAGTAATGCATTTGTCAAAAATGAGAAATAGTTTTTAAAAGAAGCCCTAAAAGCCTGATAGATATATAGAAATGTAATCTCATGGTTAAAAGAGAAATAACATGATCAGAATACTACTGAACACGATACGATTAGGAAAGCTTTATGCTCCCGGATTTTATAAAACAATCCATTTTGGGGGAGAGCAGATGTTAAAATAGAGATTATCAATAGGACATACTTATTTTGCCAACTGACTCACATGTCACTTACAAAGAAAGTTCATCTAAATTATCCTAAACTTAGTAGGAGAGGGGATGTTTTTACTGGGAGTCAGAGAGGTTGTTTGTCTTAAGGCCCTTCAGGGGGGCAGAACAAAAGGGACTGAGTCGTTTCAGGTTTAGACAAATAACCCTACCATGAGCTTTCTGAGAGAGTTGCTGTGCAGAAAACAGGGAATATTGGGCGGGAGAGGGATTGCCCACTCCATCTGCCATTCTGTCTACTTTACACTCAAATAAGTCTGCATTATCACAGAACAAATTTATAACATGTTGCCATAGTGATCATTAACAATACTGCCTTAAAAAGTTGTAAGGCAAATAGTAAAAAATGCTTATGATTCACAGTCCCTTACAAAAATTCAATTTCTAAACAAAAGGAGAATGAATTTTAATCTAAATTTAAGTAAAATTTACATTCTTTCAGCTAAAAAAAACACCCTGTTTTTAAGTCAGCATGTGAGTACATTCACGTAAGGCATAATTATTTTAACCATCATGAATTAACTTTTTTCATTCTAACATTAGTCTGATGATACAAGACAAAGAATTCCCTATTAGGGAAGACCTGCTCCCCCAATCTTATTACTGTTTAGGGGGGAGAAACACAGCAGGTCTTACAACATTTGGATAACTTGAAGGCAGGTGACGTTTAAGTGTGACTTGTGTTTTCGGTACTGTGCTTTAAACACGGCCTTTTAAAGCAGAGTGTTTCGCTCAGCTTGCCTTTCCCACCCATCCCCCTCAGCATTTTTCCTGCTCCTCTGCCGCTGGACCAGACTTGGGCTGGCCCCAGATTTGTGTCAGAGGCCATGACCCAGGTGTCACAGCAGTCCTCACTGCCGGTCTCTCCTCTGAATCATTATATGGGGGTATTGTGTTAGGGGGACCGGCTTGGGGGCAGTGCAGTCACCCTGGCTAGCCCGGACCAAGGAGCTCTTCAGTTGGACTGCAGGGGAACAATAGGCCTGAAAAGACTCACACAAAACCTTGTGGCACAAAAGATTTTATTAAAAATGGACATTTGGCCAGAGACACTAGGTAGCATCCTTCAGCATTTCATATTCTCACTTACTCTGAGCATTCCTCACTTGAACATTTTCAGACTTCACGGATGGTGACCTTATATCAGCAAATTTTCAGGTTGCTCCTTACCTTTGCATGTGTACTCTGATTTATTAGCTATTTTTAATGCTGTGAAACTATAATGTGACACTAATAAAAGCAAAGCTTTCCTATAGCAGTATTTTAAGTAAATAATTCAAAGTAGTGCATAGTAATTTTTAAAGTAATGCTTTGTATTTTCTTAAGACATTGTATGAAGCCACTCCAGCATGCTCCTTGTCTGTGTACTAAGCATGTGGCAGGGACTGTCCTGAAGTAGGTGGGATTGATTTATCTTCTTTTGGTCCTGGGCGGATTGGTTTTGCCACCACCTGAGAAGTTTCTGTAGAAGATGGAAAGTAGAGCTTAAGAAGCCCTCCCCAGATTTGAATTTTAGAAATATCAAAGATGGAGCGACTCCTGAAGGATAAAGGTTTCTCATGGTCCTGACCTCAGTTTCCTCTTAATTTTACCTACCCCTGACCTGTCCACTCTGGCCTGGCTCTTTTCAAGGCCTCTGGAGCCTCACCAACAAGCAGCAGCTGGAGGAGACAAAGGCCTGCTGTTCATGACTCCAGTATTGTCTCTTATTATTATTGGTCCACAGCTAAACACTTTGCAAAAAAATGTTTTCTACTATGCGTTTTCCAGAAAAACAAACGTCTAGATATGTTAGTATTACAACAAAGAATTCATAAAATTGGAATTGATGCCCATCAGTTTTACTGTCTGAGTTCATTTCCAGTCAGAGAACATTTGGTCTTCATAGTGTTTGGGGGGAGGTTTGGAGTGGGGGTGTGGGTACTTCCTACTAAATGAGCCTATTAGTTTTACCTTGTACAGCTTGAAGTGTAAGAGCAGAATAATGATCAAAATCTGATAGGACTGGAATTCTTAAATGTTTTCTCCTTAATATAAAATTAATTTATTCCGTAATGTTTACATCTTTGATTATTCTGACTTTGCTCTACTGTGTATTTGATTACCTTTCCATGTACATTAATATCACCCACTTATTCAGGGCCTACAACCTGGAATCTTTCAATCATAACCTAACCTAAAACCTGGTAGTGCGCCAAAAAAGGGGTTTAAATCACAAAGCCACTCGGCAGGAGAGGATGCCATTCTTTAGTATTATTCTCTTAATTTACACATGTTCTAACATGTTGTGATATTTGTTTTTTCAAACGTTAGTGATTATATGGCCCTGACTTATAAAATAGGCCTAAAAACATAGAATTGGAGCTGAAGGCCAAGAAAAATAAGTTTTATAAAAAACTACTCTTATAGAAGATATAATTGATACTCACAAGGATGGTTTTGAAGCATCAAAAAAATTTCAGTTAATTCCAGCATTCTAAAGAACCAGGGAAGTTTAAAATACATTTTTGGATATTTTACAGTGTGGGGCAAAAGTAGGATTACAGTTGTTTGTGTGGAAAATAATTCAATAACTAATTAATTATATGAGAGTAAACTGTATTTAGCATACAACCCTAAACCTACTTTTGCTCCACCCTGTATATAGAAAAATGATCCTTAAAGGAAAGCTAGTTTAGTTCTGTAGAAGTATCCTTATCTATAAAATAAAAATAACAGTATTTTATAGGGTTGTAGTAAGGATTATTTAAGATACTGCATATAAAGTACATACTAGCTGTTGACATATAAAAGATAATACATTTCCCCCAACTACTTTATTAACAAAGAAATTCATATTTATTGTAAAACACATGGAAATACAGGAAGCAACATAACTAAAACTTCTAGCAGATAGAGATAGAGACCACTGTTAACGTCTAGGTACCTATCAGAAGATAATTCATTTTCATTCCTCTTTATAGCTCTTTCTCCAATGACCCAGAACCTCCTGCTCCTCCATGTTTTCTGCTACCCCCAGCCCTTCTAATGAATTTACTCTGTTAAAGGACCTAGATACCAGATGTCATTTTTACCCTTGGTGATTTCTCAACTATATTGGACATTGTCAACCAATCTCCTTCTCTAGGCTTCCGTGAGATTTTAACCTTCCTGGGTCTCCTCATGACTCTTTAAGACCACTTCCCCTCTCAGCTCCAGGTTTCGAGTCCCTGCTGTCTTTTCCCTCCCTTGGCACCCCTCCTCCATGGATGACTGCTGAGTGTGCCTCTCCATCCTAACTGCTGGCTCCCTGCAGCACTTTTTTTGTTGTTGTTAATCCTCACCCAAGAAGATTTTTTCCATTGGTTTTTAGAGAGAGAGGAAGGGAGGGAGAGAGAGAGGGAATGAGGGAAGGGAGAGAGAGAGAGAGAGAGGCATTGATGTGAAATACATTGATCAGTTGCCTCCCCCGCACGTCCCGACCAGGGCCAGGGTTGAACCTGCAACTCAGGTACGTGCCCTTGATCGGAATTGGGGAACCCATGACCCTTCTGTGAGCCGGCCAACACTCTAACCACTTACTACACTGGCCACGGTAATGCAGCCTTTTTAATCACCCGCTGGTCAGCTCCACTTGAATGTTCTTCCGGCATCTCTGACTCAACATGGCATTGGCTCTCCCAAGCATATCCTCTTCCAGTTCTGCTGGTAACTTGGGAGCTTTCTTCTCATTAACCCCTTCTCTCCACAGTTCCATTTAGTCAGCTGTCTTCTGAATGTATGTAATACAATCTGCAGTGCCTAGCCTGACTCTCAAAACTCTCTGTGATCTGCCCCCAGTCTAACTTTTCTATGTGACCCTCACTCCTGTACCCTTTAGGGAACTCTTCCCTGTTACTCATCCCTGAACCAGGTGTTCTTGACCCTGAGACTTCGCTTATACTCTTCTCTTGGCCTCGATCTCTTCTTTTCCATTCTTGCCATAAGGTCAAATTCTGCTCTAATGCACTTCTTTGAAGCCCTGCTCACCCCCCAAACTAGTAATCATTCCCTCTTTTTTTAATTCCCTTGGGATTTTATATATATACTAGAGGCCTGGTGCACAAAAATTTGTGCACTCGGGGGGCGTCCCTCAGCCCAGCCTGTGCCCTCTCGCGTTCTGAGACCCCTCAAGGGATGTCCATCTGCTGGCTTAGGCCCGGTCCCCCGGGGAGCGGGGAGTCAGACAATAAGCTGGCAGTCAGACATCCCTCTGGCAGCCCGGGAGCCCTCGGGGGGTGTCCACTTGCCAGCGGGGAGCAGGCCTAAGCTGCAGTCGGACATCCTTAGCGCTGCTGAGGAGGCGGGAGAGGCTCCCGCCACCACCGCTGTGCTGGCAGCCATCAGCCTGGTTTGTGGCTGAACAGAGCTCCCCCTGTGGGAGCGCACTGACCACCAGGGGGCAGCTTCTGCATTGAGCTTCTGCCCCCTGGTGGTGAGTGTGTGTCATAGTGACCAGTCATTCCCAGTCGTTCTGCTGTTAGGGTCAATTTGCATATTACTCTTTTATTATATAGGATAAATTTCAGAGAGGAGAGGAGAGGGAGAGAGGGAAACTTCAATGATGGGAGAGAATCATTGATCGGCTGCCTCCTGCACACCCCCTACTAGGGATCAAACCTGCAACCCAGGCATGTGCCTTGACCAGGAATTGAACTGTGACCTCTTGGTTCACAGGTCTACGCTCAACCACTGAGCCACACCCGCTGGGCTCCCTTGGAGTTTTAGCAAATCTCCTCCCATCTTGCATGGTACTTATTTGTACCTTTGTCTTCACTTCCCCAATACGCTGTTACCTAAACAAATTTGAGAACAACTGGTACATTTCAACTTCCTAATCTTAAAGATGAGGAAACTGAGTTCTAGGAGAGTGCCCAATTTGCAGCCACATGACTACTAAATCCAAGATTAAAATCCAAATCCCCTCATTCTCAAACCACTTCCCTCCTGTACACTTACTTATTTAGCACTAAAACGTTTCTACCAATTGCTAGACGTTTTTTCTAAGCACTTTACAAATACAAATTCTTTTAGTTCCCATTTAATAGATGAGGAAACTCAATTCAAACCCAGGTAGTCTGGTTCCAGAGTCTACGCTTGAATCACTGCACCAGCCTATCCTTTTATGTGAGAGGGAGCCGGGATTAGGAGTCATGGGATGCTAAGCGTATTTTACATCATTACTATTGATATTTATATCAGCATATTGTTTTTTTATCAGTATGTCATTATTAATGATGTTATTATACATGGACACTCCTTTCATCAGATTGTGAATTTATTTCCTCTTCCCAACAGCCTTATTATATTCATTTTATAGGTAATTTTAACCAAGGTACACAGAGAGAAAATAACTTCCCCAAGTTGCACAGTAATGACCAGGCTAGAATTGTAATCCAGGAAGTCTGGGTCTGACAGCTCAGCCCTCAATCACTGTGCTGGACTGTCTCTTTGCTTCTTAGCAGCACTGACTCATTAGAAGTCAGAATTCTTACCTGTTTGTCTCAGCATCCTCCCTTGTAAAGGTCAGGGGACAAAAACGCTACCTAGCTCACAGGGTTTTTTAAGTTCATTTGACAAACACTGAGCCAAGGGAGCCCTTATCCCTTTTCACTGCTTTGCATTTCATGAAGTCTTTCATTTGAAGAAATTTAAGCAATAGCTGTATTTCATGTGGACCTGTTTTGAATTGCTCATTCATCAGTTTCAGCTGGTGTATGAATAGCTCCCACCTTCACAGCTAAATGAGTGGGGCCATCCCACCATTTAGAGAGGTACACAGATGCCACCTAGTGATGGAGAGCAGAAACACAAGGTATTCGTGTAAAACACTGGGAGATGTGGGTTTTTTGTTGTCTTGTGGTCTTTAGGAACAAGTTGCAATGAAAAATGGGGATGTTTACTAACAGAGTTTTTAGTAGGTTATTTATTATGTTAAAAATGCAGCTAATATACTTTTATTGTTGAGTCATAAAATTTTAGAATGGAATTAGGTTCTTGAAACGCATCTTTAAAAAATATTGGCATTACAGGGAGTCTCATTTTCTTGATCTGTTTTTCTTGTTCTGAGTTGTAGTTGCTGAGAATAATAAAAACCTAACTGTTAAAACTGGATATAATTAACAGTGAATTAATTTGTTGTTTCCCTCTGCTTGCTGCTTCTAATGCTAGTCCTCAAACTCTTCCATATTTCCCATTTATGAAACGATTCTTTCATTATGGAAGAAACCTATTAAGATTTTCCAAAGCATTTATCATCAGGTTGTTTCTTTGTTAGCAGATGAGGGATTATTGGATTAATATGGAAGATGTGGGTGAAGGTGGATTTGACGCTGAGAGGATTATACATCATGTGACATGGTCGCTCAAACAGCAAGCTCTTAGTGGTCATAAACACAAACAGCACGTTGTCATACATGTATGTCAGGCGCTTGAGTGCCTTGCCTGCTCCATGCACTAGGGAACATTAGTGAGGACAGAGAGTAGTTAGAACTCAGCTTCAGTGTGTGCTCATTGTTAATTTGCTAATAGTCTGGGTTCTAGACCCTGTGTGTCTGAACAAACATGTTTGCTATTCATTTGACTTCACAAAGACTCTTCCCAAATTTAAGTGCACCATATTTTTGGTAGTACTTTTTATGTTCTCCCAGGCAGCTTTACTCACATAATAACAACAATAATATTATGTGTACTAATTATAGGCACTGTAAAAAGTACTTAATAGGCATGATTTAATTTAATACTTTGAAAATCCCTCTAAGGGATTATATCTCTTTTCCAAAGGCAAATAAATGAGGTTAAGGAAACTTAAGAAACTTGTTCAAGGTTATGCAGTTAGTAAATAACACAGAGTATTCATTTACCAGTCTGTCTCCTTTGGAAGATTGAAATTAAAAGCAAAGGCTATGTCTTTCTAATCCTTGAGTCTTTCATACAGTGCCTGATTTTTGTTGTTGTTAATTCTCAGCGGAGGATATTTTTTCCATTGATTTTTCGAGAGAGTAGAAGGGAGGGGGAGAGAGTGAAACATTGATGAGAGAGAGACACATCAATTGGTTGCCTCCCACATGCGTCCCAACCAGGGCTGGGGACCGTGCCTGCAACCGAAGTAGAAGTACTTGCCTGGAATCAAACCCGAGACCTTTCAGTCCTCGGGCCGACGCTCTTATCCACTGAGCCAAACTGGCTCCGGTCAGTCCCTGGTTTTTAAGAGTCACCTGATAATTGTTTATTTATACCTTGAACTCTTTCTTGACCAACCAGACTTCTGGTTCTGATTCCTTCCTATATGAAACAAACTCAAGAAGAAGAGCTAGTGGTGACAGTGAATCAGAAAGCAAAGAAGTGAGGCAAGTCCTGGAACCAGCGGAGTAAAGATAAAGTGTAGAGCTATTCCAATGCTTCAAGAAGCAGATCCTCATATTTTGGCCAAAGGTTGACTTCCTAATAAAGAAAGTTAATTTGGCTGGGACCACAATTTTGTTAGCTTAAGCTGATACTCCATAGTTAGGAATGAAAACATTTAGAGTCCGATTTCTGTTAAATTAATTTGAACTCTCTTTCTTGACCCTTCATCTTTATATATTGCTAAACCTTTAAGCAACTTTAACCATAGATCCAAACGCTATGTGAGCTATCAGCGCTGGGATCATTAAGAGTTAGCCCTGTTGAGGAGTGATTTTAATACCCCTTATTTTAAGTTTTGAAGAATCTGGGACCAAGTTTCTCCTCTCTGTCTCTTCCTCCTCCTTCCCTCGCTTCGCTTTGAGAAGGCCTGCATTGTTCTTTGTGGCTGCTCTTCCTGACTCTGCTGTTTTCCCCCTAAACCACAGAGCCCAACTCTGCTGAGTCTCTGTAACCAAGCACCACATATGTGGTGTGGCGACGCTTAACTCAAGAAGAGCTTGTAACAGACCGTGGGAACGGGTTCCTGTGGCACTGCAGGGTTGATCCTGGGTCTCTGCTTTGTCCCCCATGTATTAGAGGGTCTTTGCAGAACTGTAGAGTTTAAGGATTAGTGCTACTTAAGCTGAGGCACATTGTGTGTGCATTTAACTGTATTTAATATATTGTTCCTAAGCTAGTTTTTTTACTCTATGAGACCATTTGTTAACTGGGTAGCTGTTCTCTGTTTTCTTTCTTAGCTAATGAGTCTTACTGCCTGATAATGCTCATCTCAGCATTATTTGAGGGCCCTGGCCCCTGAGTCCCCTCTTCAATTTACAGACAGTACGTGAAATCAAATTTCTAACAAAGTGGTGAACCAGAATAAGCCAGGTTGTGCCTGGGTCTCTGGAGTAACAAACCAAAATGACATAATGACTAGATTTTGAGATTGGAGTCATATGCTTTAAAACCTAACAGAAGCACATGGCAAATGCACGCGGCCCACTGCCCAGCTTGCCCAGCCTGCACTTTTTATTTTTTAAAACAAGAATCTTTGTAGAGCATGAAGAAGCGATCACATGTGAACAAATGTGAGTGAGTTTTCCCTCCAAATTATGTTCTCCACATAGTATGCCCTATTTATTTTTCCCACTAAAATCATTTCCAAAATTATCCTGGTTCTCGTCATCCCTTTTGTGTGTGGATAGAAACGAATCGGGGGCACCTCCACGTGCTCCATTCGCCTGCTCGTTGGTTTACGTTTTCCTGACCTCCTGTAGATGAGCAGGGGGGGCAGCCCCCACTGGACAGGGTTGTGATGGGCTACTCGGACGAGTTCCAGATGGGCATCTGGGTGTGCTCCTCCTCACAGTGCTCATTGGAGTCTGTGCTGAGTGGGAAATAGCCAGGTGGTGAGGGCCTTAGGGAGCACCTCTGTTCTCTCATCTCTGCTTCTGCCTGCCCATTAAAAAAATTAGGTTAATTCTGGGTTTTAAATTTAGTGTAAGCAGTTCATTTTCTTAAAGAGGAAGAAGGGAAAACTTGAAGAATCCATTTTAGGTTTAAAAAATATTCCAGAGAAGTATTCATGAAGTGTTGATTGATTGCACTGTAGAAAAAGGAGTAATCTCTCCAACTGCCCTCATAAACCCTTATCAAAATCAGCTTTCTGTGAGGGAGGGCTGTATCCGTGTCCAGCTCCCTGAGGCTGTGAGCTACTTTGGGCTAATTCTGTCTTATCCTTCCTTTTCTGTATCTGCTATCTTCCTGACATAAGACCTCACTCACACTCAGGAAGCTTCCCTAAAGATACTCTTCTGAGCACAGACAGAATGAAGAAATGTTTTTGAAGATGGCACTGTGACTTTATAAAGAACTAGGTTGCAAAGAGCCTGTTGAATTCCATTTGTAACCGTTCAGAGGGAGTATTTGTAAAACTGAACTCGGGATTCAGCTGACTGATGAGTTCAGCAACATGGTAGGAGGAAAGAAAGAAAAAAGCAGCCCTGGCTGATGTGGCTAAGTGGTGAGAGCACTGGCCCACACAGCAAAGGGTCACTGGTTTGATCCCCTGTCAAGGGCATGTACCTGGGTTGCAGGTTAGATCCCCAGCCCCGGTTGTGGTGCCTGCAGGAGGCAACCTACTGATGCTCACACTCACTGATCTTTCTCTCCTTCCCTCCCTCCCTTCCTCCTTTCCACTATCTCTAAAAATCAATGGGAAAAAATACCCTCAGGGGAGGATTAACAACAACAGAAAGAAAAAAAGCAGATTCAAATTAAGTAGCCTTTAATGTGAACCGAAATCTTGTGGATCTTAGAATTTCAGTGCCAAATGTTCATGTGAGTGATGAAATCCAAGTATGTTTCTATGTTCTCCAGTAATCATTTTATAAAATATTTGAAAATATTTCAATTTTGAAATTCACTATAATGAGACAAACCTGCAGTGACAGGGCCCATGTATTTGTGTAAACTTAAAGGCCCTGTACTGTTATATCCACAAGGTCTTGGTTCAACTTTGTATGACATTAGACACACTACTTAGTACATTTTTACCACAGTTTTTAATAAATGGGAGTACCATATCTTACAGAGTTTTGTGATACTTAAGATAATGTATATGAGAAACATTTTCTATAGTCAGAAGTTATTAATCTTCCTACTTTTTATCTAGAAAGAACAGAAATTTTCTAAGTTGTATAAATTTTTTGTGTTTTTAATTTTATCAAAACAAATAGAAATAAATATTTTTATTTTAGGAAAACCTTTAAATGGAATTTAATATTAAATGTTAGAATATGTTAATCAATTTTTAAAATATTTATACAAACTCTGAAATTACCTAGAAGAATTTAATAAACTTCACATTTGATTTTTTTAATGTTTGAATTCACTCTAGAATTATCTTTTTTTAAAATTCTAAATCCTTTTCCACATTGGCTATATCTATTAAAGATTACTATTTTTCTGCTTCTGGGTACTATACCAAAAGGCAATGAAATCTGTATCTTTTAAAATATATATATATAGTGATTTCAGAAAGGAAGGGAGAGGGAGAGAGAGATAGAAACATCAGTGATGAGAGAGAATTATTGATATGTTGCCTCCTGCATGTCCCACACTGGGGATCCACCCTGCAAACCTGGGCACGTACCCTGACCGGGAATCTAACTGCGACCTTCTGGCTCATAGGTCAATCATCAACCACTGAGCTGCAGGCCAAGCTGGAATCTGTATCTTGAAGAGATATTGACACCCCATATGTTCATTGCAGCATTATTCACAATAGACAAGACATGGAAGCAACCTAAATGTCTGTCGACTGGTGAATGGATAAAGAAAATGCACACACACACACACACACACACACACACTACATAGAGGAATATTATTGAACCTTAAAAAGAATGAAATCTTGCTTTTTGCAATTAACCTAGAGAACATTATGCTAAGTAAAGTAATTCAAACACAGAAAGACAATTACTGTGTGATCACTTACATATGGGATCTAATATAGTTGAACTTACAGAAACAGAGTAGAAAGATGGGTGCCAGGGTTGGAAGGTGGAGGAAGTGGGATGAGATCATCAAAGGATACAAAGTTTCAGTTACAAAAAAAATTTTTTTTGAGATCTAGTTTATAGCACAGGGACTATAATTATAAATATTCTATTGTCTACTTCAAATTTGCTAAGAGTGTAGGTATTAAGTGTTTTCCCCACATATACATGAGATGATGGATGTTAATTAGCTTGATTACAGTGATTATTTTACAGTGTATATGTGTATTGAACATCAAACTGTACACCTTAAAATATATGACTTTTATTTGTCAACTATACCTCCATAAAGCTAGGGGAAAAAAGACATATTATTTCTGAATAATATTTATTTTTATCGTAAGCAAGCATTCTGTAGTTATAAATGGTTATACTTAAATTTATTGATATAATTAAACTTCTTGTATATTTTCTAAAGTATATCATTTAAATGTTATGATCATTTATTTCTCAGAAGCCAGAATTTTTTTTTTTTTTAATATGCATGGGATGGAGTTTGGTTTTCAGATTGTGATAGTTAATGAATACCAGTAGAGGGAGCTCCAACTCATCTTTCTTAGTGAATTTAGCTCTCAACTTGAAAATGTAGGTTTGTGAAAAGGTCATGCTTAGAAATAAATAATACATGGTTCTAAAGATTTTCAAACGTGCTAAAGGATGACAGTTGTCATTCTACTTAACCTTGAGGGGGGAAACATCTGACTTTGATTTTCATGCTTTTAATAAACTTACCTTCAAATAACTAAATAAAAATGCCTGTATAGTGTAACTTCTTATAAGTGATTCATCACCCAAACGCCATCTTTTAAATCTATCTCAGTTGAGGAGGAGGACGAGTAGTGTTAGTAATGTTATTGTTTGAAGTGAGGCTAAGCAAAGTAAAATTTAAAATAATTGGTAGATAGTCACAAAAGTAATGACATACCAAGGTGAATTGCTGAGTCATTGTATAGGATAGGGAGAGAGAAAATTTCATTTTACTTAGAACTGGTATTCATTCAGAAGATTTAAAAACCAAAATGTAGAAAGACTCTAGAACCTTTGTTTGCATCTAGATGGCTAGACCTAATTATTAACCTGTTGGTTTCTTCATAGACCCCAGAAGAAAATACCACGTGAGGCTGCTGGCTTACAACAGCATAGAAGATGGTTATCAGGCAGACCAGACAGTCAGCACCCCAGGATGTGTGTGTAAGTAAGAGCTATGGTAGCTGGTTTCACTATGTCTGGCTCACGCCTTCTCCTCCTCTGCCTTGAAGTGTCAGTCTCATTACTACTTGGAAGCCTTCATGGTGGGATTACTTTATATCCTCCATGGCGCCTAAGATAGTATCTTGAACAAGTACCTGCTCAGTAAATATTTAAGTGATCTGTATCTAATGATAAGAGCCTGTTTTACTTTTGCATGCAAAAGACTGTAAGAAATTTAACTGGGAAAAATTACCCTGGATACCTACATATACTGAACTTTCTTTTATCTGCTCCAACCTTGAGGCTAATTATTTCCTTCCAGTTACAGTTCAGTTTTATTGCTACTAAGAGCTGTTTGATTTTATTGCTACTAAAGTGGGTGTCTGTCGAGTTTTAAGTCCACTGCTGGCTTTCTGGATGCCTGTGGCTGGTAGCTTGACTTCTCCATGCTTCTGTTTTACAATCTAAGTACTGATAATATTTGATTCCTCATCTAACTCCTGGAAGAGTTGGTCAGATTTGAATAATAGACCACTACAAACCTCTCGAGGAAGAAAGACCTAAAGGCAACTTCCCGGGTGGCGTGTTACAGTTTTACCATTTACCACTTCCTACAATCAATGTTATGCCATGAGGTAAATTAACATTGTCTTTTTCAATAGCTGTTCGTGATCGCATGGTTCCTCCTCCACCACCACCCCACCATCTCTATGCAAAGGCTAACACCTCATCTTCCATCTTCCTGCACTGGAGGAGGCCTGCATTCACCACGGCACAAATAATTAACTACACCATTCGCTGTAACCCTGTCGGCCTGCAGAATGCTTCTTTGGTTCTATACCTTCAAACGTATGTAGCTTCTGTTAATGGTTGTTTTCTTTGCTCCCGTCCTCGTTCATACTTCCTGCCATCTTGGGCTAGCTTGAGCTTCAGCTGTGAGCATTTGTCTCGGGACTTACCTGACTTATTAAAATGCCTGGGGATTTTGCACCTTTACCATATTCAGTTCTGAAACTGCATTTTTTGACATTTACTCTCCGGAAATGATTTTTGTTTGTTTGTTTCCCCAGCCTCATGCAAAAAAATTAGGCAAGAAGCTATTTTTCCTTTACTTTCATATGGCGAAAGAAAAGCATGTTGAAAAGAAAAACAAAAGATCATCTTCATGTTGGCATCAAAAAATAAAGCTAGTTATTCTGTTTTCTAGGTTATAGATAAAAAAGATGCCTATCACTATAATTTTATTTTATTTATTTATTTTTTAAAATATATTTTATTGATTTTTTACAGAGAAGAAGGAAGAGGGACAGAGAGTTAGAAACATCGATGAGAGAGATCGATCAGCTGCCTCCTGCACGCCCCTACTGGGGATGTGCCCACAACCAAGGTACATGCCCTTGACCGGAATCGAACCTGGGACCCTTGAGTCCGCAGGCCGACACTCTATCCACTGAGCCAAACCGGTTCGGCTATCACTATAATTTTAAAGTGTACTTTGACTTCCAACATTTCAGAGGAAATCCCTTTGTATTAGGATACTTGTAGGCAACTTGTATGGCAATTTATAGGCTTATTTTTATAGGATAATACCAAATGTGGTATACAATAGTTAAATCAGATTGCTCTTTGAGTGTAAAAAAATGTTAGTATGCTCTCCCTACCTGTATTGATTGGCAGCACTGGCAGTCTTTGAGAAACAATGTGCTAACGACATTAACTTCATTGCTCATTATCATAGATCAGAAACGCACATGTTGGTTCAAGGTCTAGAGCCAAACACCAAATATGAATTTGCTGTCCGATTGCATGTGGATCAGCTTTCCAGTCCCTGGAGCCCTGTCGTCTACCATTCTACACTCCCAGAAGGTAAAGAAGGCAGCTCCCTTGTGGGTTTATCTAAATGTGCAAAAAAATGTGTGAAAAATATGTATGTCACTTTGAAGAGGATGCTCGCCTGGTTGTTACCCGCCAGTTGATACGGATGTATTTGTTTTGTTTTTTAACCTTTATTAAATTTAATTTTCCCCTCTCAGCGTATGTATTCCACAAGCGAATGGGCTTGAATCGAGTGTGCTGTTCGAGGCTGCACTGAAATAATTTTAAATGTGAATAAGTGAATAATGTTAGGAGCCCACTATATCTATATGTATGTAGCTTGATACTGTGCTCAGTGCATAGATATGATAACCTGATTGAGCAGGTTACCTGTCATTCTAGCTAAGATATTTTATGTCTCCAAAACTTGCATTCCTTTTCTCTAGATTGAGGTTGAAGGACTAGATGATCTGTGAGGGCCCCTATTTTAATTATGCCAAAAGGGCATTCATTTCAGTGAGCAAGGGTTTCTTTGCTATGGTCTCGACAATATTTTATATGCTGTGTGATGCCAAAAACCAGCTCTTCACACTTTTAGCTTATATTAAAAATGGGGTCAAATTAAAATCCTAAGATTTCAGTACTTTTTGCAGATATAAATCATTAGTGTAAAGCCTTCCCTTTAGACTCACTGATGCACAATGTTTTGGGGGATAACTGAATGTTTCTAGTCTCAGAAGTATTTTCTTCAGTGGCTTCCTAGACCAGTTTGAATATATATCCTATACACTTAAATAAGAAATGTAGTTTAGATTCAGTACTTAATGGAGTAAGACAATATCTAATGAACAAGTGCTGTTAGTGGGACTATAAACATGTCAAGTGTGACAAAACATGTCACCAGCCCTAAAAATGGCTTACAACCTCTGATTTAGTAATTCCCCACCCAGCAACCTACTATCTTCTTTATATTTTTTAAATGTTTTGAACATTATAAAATAAAATTAGCTTTCAGAGGAAGAAGAAAAATAGCATTGTACTAGTATCAGTAATAATCGGTAAGAGCTGTGGTTTTCTGATGTTTTTATAGTGGTTTCTAGTTTTTCAAACTTTTCCCTATGCCTGTCATTCTAGTAGCCAGGTATGTGTCTGTGTGTGTGTGTGTGTGTGTGTGTGTCTGTGTGTGTCCATTTCATCCTAGTAACACCAGATTTTCTTCATGTGTGCACAGCACCAGCAGGCCCACCAGTTGGAGTAAAAGTGACGCTGATAGAAGATGACACTGCTCTGGTTTCTTGGAAACCCCCCGACGGCCCAGAGACGGTTGTGACACGCTATACCATCTTATATGCATCGAGGAAGGCCTGGATTGCGGGAGAGTGGCAGGTCCTGCACCGAGAAGGTAACTGTGAACGTAAATTACCAAAGAGAATGAAAAGTAAGGTTATTAATGATAAGGAAACAAGAGAAAGGGATCTAGAGTTTGTTTTGAATTTACATTTATGGAGCAACAGATTATTAAGGATTTTGGTTTTACTCACAGCATTGGGAAGCCATCAGCATATTTGAAGCATGAACGTGTGATTCGTATCTCAGAGATCACTCTGACTGTTGTGAATAGAAGGGGTTTGGTTGAAGAGCGGGAGGCAAGAATGATTAATACAAGAGACTAGGAAGCAATTGTAATGATCCAGGAAAGAGATTATAAATCTGGATTAGGGTGGGTAAGGCTTGGGAAAGGAGAGAATGGTTGAAAAACATGAAGGAGGTAAAATCAGCAGGACTTGGAAGCTTAAGGAGGGAGGGAGAGAAGACTGATATAGGTAATTATTAGATTTCTAGTAGTGGTGTACCTTGCACTGAAGTAGCAAACACTGAAAGAGCACCTGATTTAAGGGCGAAGACTTTTGTACAGCTACTAAAATGGTCCACTTGCAAATAAATGAACCCATATGAATATTAGGGTCCACCGGCAAAAGCTGGTTAGGGCTTACAATGAACACTGGATTTAATTTTTTTCTTTTTATTTCTTTCTTTCTTAATTTTTGTTTATTTCAGAGAGGAAGGGAGAGGGAGAGGGAGATCGAGATAGAAACATCAGTGATGAGAGAGACTCATAGATTGGCTGCCTCCTGCACGCCCCACAGTGGGGATCGAGCCCGCAACCTGGCATGTGCTCTGACCGGGAATTGAACCGTGACCTCCTGGTTCGTGCCTGGGTCAATGATCAACCATTGAGCCACACCAGCTGGGCTGAATTTAATTTTTTTAACATCAATTATTTTTAGCTGAGTAAAATTGAATTCTGAAACTCTTAACATTCTTACTGCATGCTTTTATCATTACATTCTTTTAAAACTTCTGAATCTTTCATTTGAACAAGTCCTACATGCCAGTTTTTAGGTGGACTATAGCATAAATAGTAAAACTTCATTATTTTGGCATTTTCTTAATTCAGATGTGCATGCTGAGAAAAGAACAGCTTGCCAAGCGGTGAAAAGCTTAAGGATTTCAAGAAGAAACTTCATTGAACATCCACATATTCTAAACACTTTATAGCACTAGGCACTTCCACATACATTTTACCTGTTAAGGGAATATTTACCCAATTAAGAGAATAAATTTCAAAGACAACTATGTGGATGTAACAAACTCTATGCCATTGTAAAATAAACAAATGATAAATTTAGCTGGAGTTTTGATAGTTGTATAATCATATTTTTCATTGAGCAGAAGCCCCACTAAGGAATGATTTCCTAGTCACTGAAGAGATGTGACAGTAACACGTACTTGCTAGCAATACAGTTTTATATTTGTATCAGTTATTATCTGTTGCTACCTAACAAACCACTCTAAAACTTAGCCACTTTACCTCCTCCCAGTTCTGTGAGTCAGCAGTTTGGACTGGGATCAGCTGGGCAGTTCTGTTGGTCTCTCCTCAGGTCACTCATGAGGCTGTAAATCATCTCCAGTTTCAGTGTGGGTAGCTTAAAAGCAGCAAGAGCGAATTCTAACACCAGGACAAGAGGGACGCCTCTGCTTGCATCACATTTGCTCATGTGCCCTGGGAAATCACGTAGGCAAGCCCAGAGTTAGTGAGGCAGAGGACTGCCCACAGGTGTGGATAGGTGGACGTATAATTGATTGGTGGGCTGTGACTCTTACAGTTGACCATAAATTCTTAAAACGTATAATTCACATTTACTTTATTATTTCCAAAAAGACTTACCAATACAACATTTAGCCAAATGACTAATCTGATTTAATGAGATATTTTATAAGTATTAGTAAAGCATTTTAATCACATGAGCACATACTTCTTTTAGCTCTTCATTTGTACCTGCCTAAAAAGAAACAAAATTTAATTTTGGTAAAGGTGAAGGAAAAGATGGGGGCGGGGGGCGAAGAAGGAGAATATCAATATCTCTTTCCTATATGACTATTCATCTTCTATACATATTGTGTTTATGTATATTTACACATATAACTAACCACATATTTATTGCCAGGTGGAATAAGATTTTTTTTCATCAGTTAAAATATTTTTTAAATGTTCCTGATGACCATATGAAATTTGTGACTAAAATTGTACATGCTACAATGGTTGAGCAGAAATGTGATGTGAAAGGATGCTTGTGTGTAATTTAAAAGATCAGAAATTAAAGCCTTTACACAGAACACACTAATTATTTTTAAATCTCTAAAAGGCACCGTAGGAAATCATGCTCTACTACCGCAGTTCCTGAACCCTGTTTCTCATAGCATGAGTTTCCCAAAATGGTAACGGTACCCCTCTTTTAAAAAAAGTTCTGTGACTAAATAAATTTGAGAAACACCATATACTATTTATTCCATATACTATTGGAGATTCACATTGGGAATTAAAGTCCTTTCCTAAAGGAATCCATTTCACTCAACATTTGCCAAATAAATTGGACTAATAGTAGGAACATCAGTGATTGATCAAATGAATTCTTATTGAATGATTACTATGTGACAGGCTCTTTTCTAGGCATTGGTAATACCACAGTGAACAAAACAATGTTTCTTCCCCAATGGAGTGTACATCTCAGGAAACACACAAGCAAATATAAAAATATTCAGGTAGTGCCATAAATGCTATAAAGAAAACTCCAATAAGGGGAAACGACAAAGTGATGGAGGTAGTAAGGTAAGTTCTTTTGGAAGAAATGACATCTGTAGATATCTGGGGGACGTGCAAAGGCCCTGGGACAGACGGAAGGGGAGCATGAGCATACACACACCCACTCAGCTCATCTGCTTATAAAATTTAAATTAAATGAAAAGACTTTTAATTTCAGGCATGATTAGTTTCTGACAAGCACTTTTACAAATTAAATGTAAAGTGTTATGTGATAAGATGGAAGCTCAGTCTACTTATATGTCTATTTGTGAAGAAATTTAAATGCTTTTCCTTCTAGCTAATTGCAACCTGTCACAACACATCTCTGTGTTTTAATTCACCGGCCTAGGAACTTGTGAGAGTGGAAAGGCTCTTCCTGAGGCTAAATGTGGGTCCGTTTGTTTATTTAACAGTTGTGTGCTCAAGTAGCTCACACTCTCTTCAGGCCAAGTTGAAACCATAGAATATAAAAACAAGCTGTTTTTGGCTGCTCACATTGCCACTCGGTTCAGCTGCCTCACACCATGTGATCTGCAGAGGTGGCCTCTGAATCATGTCCTCAGCGAAGATCACCCCGCATCTCACTTGCATAATGAAATAGACTCTTTCAAGTGCCTTAGAGTAGCCAGCTCTGGCCTGGGGGTGACTGCTACAAGCTATTGTAAGCTCTTGGAAGCCATTGTAAGGATGCTCTGAGTCAGGAAAAAATGAGATGAAGTCACCGTAGGAAAGTAAGGCTCGCCTGTGAATATCCACAAATGCAGATGGAACAACTTGCTGGTTGAATTTCTATTACACCTGCTTTCTTAACATTAGGATTAATTTCTAGGGTGAGAGTCCCTTTTGTAAGAAAAATACTTCAGTGAAGTGGCAAGAGCAGAAAGACACCTCAAGAAATACCAGTGCCACCCGGCCAGCATGGCTCAGTGGTTGAGCATCAACCTATGAACCAAGAGGTCACAGTTCTATTCCTGGTCATATCACAAGCCCAGGTTGTGGGCTTGACCTCCAGTGAGGGGTGTGCAGGAAGCAGCTGATTGATGATTCTCACCATTGATGTTTCTATCTCTCCCTCTCCCTTCCTATCTGAAATCAATAATAATAATAAAAAAAATAGCAGTGCCCAAATAGAAACCCTTCTCAGCAGTCATGCCAACAGAGAAAATACATTCTGATACCAAGTGTCATATATAAATTCAAATGAAGGTTACTTTTGGAGAGAAGTAGATGGTAGGCAGATTGGTGGTAGTAATTTTGATAGTTAATTTGAGGTCTTAGCCTTCAGTACTCCGTGATTCTTACATAATTTTGGCATTTTATTTCCTATTTACATTCAAGAACTCTTAATGATTAGGAGGGTGAAAAATATTTTCAGACTTTCAAAACTAATTGTGTTGGCCCTAGCCAGTTTGGCTCAGTGGATAGAGCATCGGCCTGCAGACTGAAGGGTCCCGGGTTCCATTCCGGTCAAGAGCATGTACCTCAGTTGCAGGCTCCTCCCCGTCCCAGGCCCTGGTTGGGGAGCCTGCAGGAGGCAACCAATCAATTTCTCTCTGTTTTTCCCTCTCTCTAAAAATCAATGGAAAAAAATATCCTTGGATGAGGATTAAAATTAAATAAATTAAATAACTAAAATACAAACACTTATAAAAAAAACTGTGTTGTTTCTAACTTAAGAGGTAAGGTCAACTGACCCTCTTTGGCGCATGCCCATCCCAATCTCCTTTTCAAGTGAATTTTCTTTTTCCGAAACTCTAAGGCCGTGGTCGGCAAAGTGCGGCTCACGAGCCACATGCGGCTCTTTGGCCCCTTGAGTGTGGCTCTTCCACAAAATACCATGTGCAGGCGCGCACGTACAGTGCGATTGAAACTTCGTGGCCCATGCGCAGAAGTCGGTTTTCGGTCTGGGCGAGTCTATTTTGAAGAAGTGGCGTTAGAAGAAGTGGGGGGGTGTCGGTTGGTCAGGCGATGGGAGACACGGCACAGGCGGCCGCGGGATACGCAGCACGGGCCTTCGCACAATTCATGCAGGAGTTGAGTGAGCCAGTCAGTCAGCAGTCTCGTTGTGCAGTGGTTAGTGCTAGTCACGTCCGCAAATCACGCGCCGGTGACAAAAGTACCTACTTGAGGCATAAAGTTACCTGTATTTTTCCAACCAGCTGCAAATCCTACAGGTATTTTTGTCATCAATTTAAGAATTGTAATTCTTTTGTGTTGGTGGCTTTATTATTATAAAATGAAACATTTTTTTAGGTGCCCTGTTTGAGATGGCTACAAAGAAGCAGCAAAGAAAAACGGAAGATGAAAACCGTGAATTTAAAGTTGAATGTACCTACCTATATAGTTTAAGTTTAAAAAATTTGGCTCTCAAGAGAAATTTCAATCCTTGTACTGTTGATATTTGGCTCTGTTGACTAATGAGTTTGCCGACCACTGTCCTAAACCCTTCCTTGTTTCACTGTCCCCAACTTTAATAAAGGTACTCTCAAAAAATAAAAGAAAGAGTAAGGTCAAGATCATCTATCACAGCAGTTATCATAAATAGTTTAAACATTTCTAAAAGATGAAAAAGGCTCACATTGGATTTTAAAAATCTAATTACAATTGTTGAATCTGAGTTCTTTATACCATTCTCTCTCTACCTATGTTTGAAATATTCTATAATAAGATGTTGTTAATGCTGTTTGTATCCAGACCTATAGAAAGAGTAAAACATTATGTATATGTAAAAACATTTTACAAAGTTTACTTAATTTGTCACTGCTGTATTTTTTTAATAGGGGCAATAACCATGGCTTTGTTGGAAAACCTAGTGGCAGGAAATGTGTACATTGTCAAGATATCTGCATCCAATGAGGTGGGGGAAGGACCCTTTTCGAATTCTGTGGAGCTGGCAGTGCTTCCAAAGGAAACTTCTGAGTCAAATCAGAGGCCCAAGCGTTTAGATTCTGCTGATGCCAAAGGTCTGTATACGTCACAATCGCTGATTTTTCTTAAGAGAAGAACGTGCAGATCTGTTTCTCAGCTCCCTGCACTTTATCTCCTGCCTGCAATGGCCGTGTCCGGAAGCCTGCACGCAGTTCCTCGGCTTGTTGCCAGGGAGGGTCTGAGGCTGTGGAGCGGTGTGGCTCTTCTCTGCTCTCCTAGAAGCAAAAGACAAACTTACTCAGAATTAGCTGCAGTTTTCAGACCACTATGTCCCAGTTAGTTCTCTTCCCAGCTGTTCAACCTCCAGGACAGATGAGCCACACCACCCTGACCTCATGGGAGTAGCTTCCTGGGATGTTTCGTGGAAATAAACAGCAGTGGTGGTGTGGTGTTCAAGCTCAGAAGAGCAGGGCTTCCATTAAGAATTTTCACCACGAAACACAGCCTTTCCAGAGGGAAAGTTATTTCTCTCAAGAAAAATGATTGGGAAAAATATCTTGAGAAATCTACCCTCTCCTCCCTCTCCTCGTCCCTGGTGAAGTGGGCCTGTGTGTTGGGGGGGAGGAGGGGCAGCTTTATATGGCAAAGAGAGAGAGAGAGAGAGACAGACAGACAGACAGACATTGACACCCAGGGAAGGAAAAAGGAGAAGGCAGTCAGATTTAAGCCCAGGAAGCAGGTAGTCACAGTAGGTACCCTATTTCAGGGGAAAGAGAGAGTAAGGCTCATAGTCACACCTCAGATGCCTCGCTACTCAAAGGGTCACAGCACCAGCAGCATGAGTATCACCCAGGAGCTTATAAAACATGTACGCAGAATCGCAGCCCCCACTCCAGAAGTAGTGAGTCAGAATCTGCGTTTTAACATATCCCCTCGTGAAGCATATGCACCTTAGAGTTTGAGAAGCAACTGCAGAGCAAATACGTAAATGGAAAGCTAAGCTAATACAGCTATGCTTTTAAGATAATATGACATGAGCGCTATCCTTTGGTCCATCAAGGAACAACTGTGCATTATAAATGATAAACTGATGTTCATGTTTGATATAACAATACAATATCTAAAACTCATATTTAGAATCCTCACTATGGGAAGATAAACCAATCTTTCTGAGATCACTGATAAAAGTGTAATATGTGTCTTTTCTGCTTAGACACAGAAGTGTCAAAGGTTTTCCTATGAGAGGAAGGAAAATTATAGAAAAGCAAATACCTGTCTGAGAATTATGATAAATGGAATCATGGATTTTTTTAAATTGATTCTAAGCAAATGTGTTTCCCCTTCTAGTTTATTCAGGCTATTACCATCTGGACCAGAAATCCATGACTGGCATTGCTGTAGGTGTTGGCATAGCCTTGACCTGCATCCTCATCTGTGTTCTCATCTTGATATACCGAAGTAAAGCCAGGTGTGTTTCCATTGCTAGAGATGTTGAGGTGATTAAAATAACATTTAAATTACAGTAACCACAAGAAGCAAATTGAAACCACGTGCCTTTTAGAGTAATTGGGATTTTCCACTTTAAAATAAATATATTATTACTTGAGTTCTCTTAGAGCTATAGAAATATACACACTTTGGAAGATTACTTTCTTGCCATTTGAAAAATGCACTATGTTAATAAAATATTCCTAATGAATACCTAGTTTTTCTATATCCTTGGTGATTGTTTTTTTAAGTAAAATTTTATTTTATTTTATTTGGTTAATACTCACCTGAGAATATTTTTTAATTGATTTTTAGAGAGAGTGGAAGGGAGGGAGGGGGGTGAGAGAGAAAGAAAACAATGATGTGCGAGAGACATGCCCTGATCCAGGCTGGGATTGGGCTTGCAACCCAGGTACATGCCCTTTACCATGAATCAAACCCTGACCCTTTGGTTCGAGGGCCAACACTCTGACCACAGAGCCAAACCGGCGAGGGCTATATCCTTAGTATTTTGAGAAACACAAAGTATATTCTTTAGTCTTAAAAAAATGTTGAGTTCAGTTCAGGGTAGCTTCCCTGTTCTGTTCATTAAACTCTGGGACATCAAAACACGGGCTTGCCCTGGCCTGTTTGGCTCAGTGGAGAGAGCGTCGGCCTGCAGACTCAAGGATCCCAGGTTCGATTCCGGTCAAGGGCATGTACCTTGGTTGCAGGCACATCCCCAATGGGGAGTGTACAGGAGGCGGCTGATCGGTGTTTCTCTCTCATCAATGTTTCTCTCTATCTTTCTCCCTTCCTCTCTGTAAAACATCAGTAAAATATATTTTAAAAAAACAACAACACAGGCTAAGGGAGATGACTGGATAGAAAGTATTACTCTATTCCAAGCATGTCAAACTCAAAGGCTAACACAGGACAAATAAACAAGGTTTAAGTTTATGTGGGCCGCAAAACAAGAGCTTCAATTTTCATAGAAACGGGTTTATTTCGATAGAGACATGCTGAATACAAAGGGCTGAAATAAATGAGTAATCGTTAGCATAAAATAATAGAACATTTTAATAAAAATTAATATTTTTTCTTGAACATTAACTTACCAGACACTGAATAATTGCACAAATTAATAAGCATAACACAAACCTCTTTTTCTTATTCTCCAAAAGTGAAATATTTCCTGTTGCGCACACCAAACAAGTCAGTCCAAGACTAATGATGTGGCAATCAGCTGCTAAAATATTCGCTGCTTGTATTAGTGGAGAGAAGGGGTGCGCCTGCGCATAAGGCGCGTAAGGGAAATGAACGCAACACGATTATAGTAATCAGTCAGCGAACCTTGTAGTTATTAATAATTATGTATGACAGGATATTTTAAAAATTAAGTTATGAAATTTTTATTAAAACGTTTCTTACCGTTATATTGGCTGGACTGCAAAAATATTCCTTGTGGGTCGCATGTGGCCCACGGGCTGCCAGTTTGACATGCTTGCCCTATTCATTTACCTCCCAGCCTCCAAAAATGCTTGCTCAGACTTAAATATATCAGCAGATTAAAGATGTCCAAAGGAGAAGTGGTTCTGAAGAGACTGAAAACTAATGAGCTTGGATTCGCAGACAAGACTAAACTCATTCAGCTTTTTTAAGTTTGGGGTCTGTTGGGCTATTTGCGATACAGTGACAATGAGTCATTTTTGTGCATGGCTACTTTCCAGAAGACATAAAAATAAAAAAGTGACACAAACTGATACATCTGCTGATAAGAGGATCCCTTACTCCCTGGAATATTTTCACATTTAAGCAGCCTGAGAAGCCTGAGTTACTGAGAGCTCCTCCTGCACCACCACAGAACAGATGGTTGGGTCTCTCTGGACATGGATGAAAACAAATGTAATAACTACGGATTGATTTTCTGTGAACTCTGTCAGGCAATCTCATCTGTAATTTGACTTCAGCTAAATTCTCAGCATTCAGTGAACTTGTCTGTTTCTAACCTTTTACATACTTTGGCTTTTGCTTTAATTTACTTTCTTAAGGTACTTTTGTAAGTTAAAAAAAAAAATAAGCAAAGCCAAATACATATCATTTTTAGGTAATGTGCCTCACTACTCCCTCCATCTGCCTAGGTTGTTCAGAGTTGACTCTATATGTGTTTGGTACTTGACTAGGAAAACATATTAATGAAGAGTTAGTGTTAATATATTTTTGTATATTGATTTGACTTAGTCTTACGGTCCAGGTTTCTCACTTTAAGAATATTTTTATAAAAACCTTTATGCATTGTCTTTTAGTGATGCCTAAATCTTGCAGAAGTGCTACTGTAAATTTGCCATCATTAATTGGCAAGTGAAATGTTAGTGTGACAGTCTGTAGACCTGAAAGAGAACGTGTAAATTAAAAACTGTAATTTATGTATAAATTGTAAATAACCAACAATAACAAAACATAGTAGTTTGTAACTATTAAGGCTTTTATTAGGGGTTTGTTAAAAGTATACGTTACCAGATATTGGGACAGAAAGAAGTAAAGAAGCTTTCTTAAGTCATAAACATTTTCAGCAGTGAGTTGGAGTTAAAATCTCATACTCAGTTCTTAAAGATATTTGAGAAGCAAACATTAAAGAACTTGATTGTGTGCAAAGTTGTGATTATAGGCCAAATTTGGTACATTTGCCTGTATCTCCTATGAAATTTGAGTTCCTTTCCTTGCAATATTTCAGGAAGTCATCTGCTTCCAAGATGGCACAGAATGGAACTCAACTGTTATCTCGAACCAGTGCCTCACTAGCCGGTGGAAATGAAGTAGGAAAGAACCTGGAAGGGGCTGTAGAAAATGAAGACTCCTTAATACCAATGAAGATGCCCACCAGCTTCATTGATGCAAAGGTACTGCAAGCTAGGGAACCGATGTGCTGCGTGCGTAATCCTTCCCTCCATTCATCTTCTCTCTATGTGTAAAATTTACTTAGCAAAAAACTGCATGTCAAGTGTATTACATCCATACTCCACTTAATGAAATGTGAAGCAGTTTCACCCAGATCCTTCCTTACACCAAATATTTGGAGAGAAGAGCATAGGGATATATAAAAGAATTAAAGATGAAAGAGATGCAGAAAAAAAGAGAAGGTAGCATAAATTCAATTAGATGGGATTATATGGAGCTAAGATGTCTTCAATAAGGACACCATGATCATTAATCTATATTTACGATAAATTGAATTGCCCTGTATTTACTGGGTGGACAATTTTTTACTAATTCATTGTGTACTTAGGTTGGTAGAATGTCATTGGGGGATGTTACTTTATGTCCTTTCCACTGTCTGTAATAATAGTACAGCGATAAGCATTATGAATAGCAACTGAAATTATTTTTAGTCGCATTGCAACATTAAATAGTGTATAGTGTGCAGTATTACAATAGCTCTCATAACCAATGTGCTATAAACCAGGTGTCAGTAAATTACAGCCAAGCCCAGGCCAGTCCATGGCCTGTTGTTTTGTTTGTTTGTTGTAATCCTCACCCTAGGACACTTTCCCATTGATTTTTAGAGAGAGTGGAAGGGTTGGGGAGAAACAGAGAGAGAAAGAGAGAAACATTGATGTGAGAGAGACACATTGATTGGTTGTCTCCCGCATGCGGCTCTGGCAGCGCCCTGGGGCGCTGGGGATCAGTCTGCAACCGAGGTACATGCCCTTGACTGGAATGGAACCCGGGACCCTACAGTCCACAGGCTGACCCTTCTAGAGCATGCTTTTGTATGGTCATAACCTGAGCTAAAAATATTTTTTTACATTTTTATTTTGTTTTTTACATTTTTAAATGGTTGGGGAAAAAAAGATGGAGAAATGCAACCGAGGCCATATGTAGTCTGCAAAGCCTAAAAATATACACTACATGGCCCTCTACAGAAAAAAGTTTGCCAAATTTAGCTATAAATTATTTTTCCCCAACCCTTCCCTAAAATTTAGAGTAATAAAAATATAACAAGCCCTGGCCAGTTTTCTCAGTGGTTAGAGCATCGGCCTAAGGACCAAATGGTTTTGGGTTCGATTCCCAGTCAAGGACATGTACCTTGGTTGCAGGTTCAATTCCTGGCCAAGCAGGAGGCAATCAATTAATGTGTCTCTCTCACGTCGATGTTTCTCGCCTCTCTCTCTTCTCTCCCCCGTCCCCTCTTTTAAGGATAAACCTTATATCTTTTTGATCACTAACAACTACTCTGAATTTGTTGTATGCTGCTATATAAAAGAAGAAATAGTAATATCTGTGATTGTTTTCTCTTAACATTTAAAAATTTGGGGCACTACTTGTGATAAACTGAAATATATAATACTTATATTTTTCCCTTTATTTATCCAGGGAGGAACTGACCTGATAATTAATAGCTATGGTCCTATAATTAAAAACAACTCCAAGAAAAAATGGCGTTTTTTCCAAGATTCTAAGAAGATAAAAGTTGAGCAGGTAACCCACCTAAGTGAGAAAAATCTTTGGCAACCCATGGTGTATGAAATGGTAGCTAAAAAGAGAGGAAAATGTAAATGAATGCTTTCATTTTCATGTTCTTTCTGTGTGTCCTTTTATTAATTTGGGGCAGGACTCCATGGAAAAGTCGTGGGGAGTGATCACTGAAATGACAGTTGGAATAGTAATTAGAACTGTGGCTTCCAGTGGGGAGTGGAGGGCAATGGAGAAAGGGATGGGGCAGGAGTTTGCATCCAAATCACTGAGGACGCCTTTGACACTTCACTTACCCCAGTAATTCTGATGTGCCCCCCGTCCTCAGTGGGGAACCACCGACCTAGACAGTCCCTTCATGATGATGACCTTTCACCCAGGTATTCCAATAGTTTGCTATCTCAGAATAGATAGACTACGTAACAACAGACTTACTATTTTCCAGGAGCATTCCATCATCACTGATGGTGTTTTATGTATTTTTGCCTAGCCTCAAAGAAGATTTACTCAATCGGTCTGCTTTTACCAGCCAGGCACGACTGTGTTAATTAGTGATGAAGACTCCCCCAGCTCCCCAGGTCAGACAACCAGCTTCCCAAGACCATTTGGTGTTGCAGCCGATACTGAGCATTCAGCCAATAGTGAAGGCAGCCACGAGACCGGGGATTCTGGAAGGTTCTCTCACGAGTCCAATGATGAGATACACCTGTCTTCGGTTATAAGTACCACACCCCTGACCTCTGATTCCCTCACTGGCAGTGATTCAGGTGGGAATCTCTCCACGAGGAAGTGTCCAGACCCTGCAGTGGCATCAGATGCTGAGCAAACTACCTCTTCAGTTCTGCAGCCACCATCTGCCGTGCTAAGCTTTGATAAAAATGATTTCCCAATCTAGGCAGCCAAGTTCAGGTATTCTCACCTTTAATTCTGTTCGAAGGACAATGAGCAGGGAGCCAAAGCCTTTTATGAAAATCTTGATGTCTTATTGGGTATTTCAGCTTTTTTTTTTTTTGAATGTGTTTTCTTTTGTTTTTAAACTCGCATATTTTGAATGTTTCATTGTCAGCAATGTGAAAAGACAGTCAAGATATTTGACTGGATTATAAAAATATATCACTGGAGCAAAGGGAAGACTTTTGAAAGCCCCTTTGCTAGCTATCTACCTCAGTTTGCCAGATGGCAGACTTAGAAGACAACCTTGTTACCTCATTTGTTGTGCTAGTTTATCTCAGCTACATAACCAATGATACTTCCTAGTAGCATTTTGTTTTCATTGCTGTATGTGTATGTAATGTGTGTGATCGAAGGAGTCATACAGGTAGATGAGTAAGAATGTTTATCTGAAGCTCTGATTTTTAAAAAAACTGGCATCTGCACGATCTTTATAATTTAACACCTCTCACTGTCAAGACTGTGAAACAACTGAGAAGAGAAAAAGTGGGACTGTGGATTTTCATGAGTGACCAAGACAAAAAGTGCTTCTCTTGAGAATAGAACTATTTGGTAGCATATAGAGAGGACTATTGCTTCAAGGGCCTTTATGTTTCGGACATTAGTCTGAGTGCTATATCTGCTGTATCCCAACCCTCAGCCTGCCTAGAGCTGTGCCTTCTCTACCTCCCCCTTTGCCTGACAGTTGGCCTAAGGCTGAACTGTCTAGTTTGCAAAGCATCCTCAACATTTCCAGACTTAATAGCAAAACTCCATGTAGAAAACAGATTTTTAAAGAGAATGGGTAGGGTTTTATTTTGCTTTTTAAAATCCCAGCTTGGCTTAAAGGGGTAAAGAAATTTCATAAAATGTTAAAAATGAAGATAAATGCAACAGTAGACGGTAACATGAACGTGAGGTTATCATGATAACAGTGCCTTCCATTATGTATTATGAAAGTCTTCGCCTTACATCTTTTTAATATTCACGAGGTTGTTCAGGACAAGAGTACAGAAAGTTGCCTTAAGACTGTCTTGGATTTCATCAGGAACTGTTTTGATGTACAGTATCTTATCAGAGCATTTTGGTTTGTTATCCTGCAGGTTTTATTTAGGGATAAGTATTCAGAGCTCTACCGCCTTACTTGTCTTTGCATGAATTCTTAAGAGAATTTGGTACTCTTTATGTAACCTTCCTTCAGTGTCAATGCTGTGAATGAGGAATGCTAACTTCGGGAGTGAGTTAATCCTCTTGCTGGTTTGAAATCAGCAAAACTGTTTACTCAGCCACATAGAATAGGCCTTCTCTCAGTCATGAGATAGTTACCTACTAGGCGCCATCAGTGGGAGAGGATACAGTGGTGTGTAGAGAGGGGCCCATATCCCTTTAAAAATGTTTTTTCAAATCATCTGGAACTGACTTTTGAGCGTCACTTTAGAAGGAATCTTAATGCGTTTCCCCTTATAACCTTTGGTTTGTAAAGGGGGAATTATGTTAAATAATGTTCTAAAAATCAAAATAATATTACTGGGTAATAGCCCACCTCTAGCCTCTCCCATCCCAATGTCTGATGATACACATTTTTAAATTGCTTTTTTCTCTAGTTTTGTGCCAAACTGGATGTGTTCAGAAGCAGACCAACATTAAGTGCCAGCAGCCACTTCTGAACTAAATTCAAAGTCCCCATTTAGCTTTCTAAGTATGGGCTTTATGACAAAACAACAACAACAAAAGCAGAGCTTTAGGTGAACAATCTGAGGCAAGGAAAGATGCTGCTCCTGCCTGTGTAGCTCCTGTTTTATACTACCTCCTTTTAAAGTTATTCTAGTGTTATTTTTTTTTTCCTGTACTCAGGGAACATTTTGTTGCTTTTGAGCTGCCTCATGGAAGCATGGGCAAATTGACAGGGTATGGTGCTTTTTGGTTCGTAAGTAGAAGTATGTGGGGCCTACTTTTCTCAGTATCTAATATTAAAGAGTACAATGAGTTCGTGTTATTTTTTAAAACTTTCATTAAAAGACAAACAAAACCTAAAGCTGAAACATCATCCATCATGGTTATGGAAGATGTGTCTAGGGCTGTATGAATTTGAATCATTTTAAAAGCCTAGAAGGATGCTGAAGTCGAGGAAAGTACTTTGTTTTGTTTTTTTATTAATAGGCCCATAGATATTGTAGATCTTTAGGCTAATACTATTTGCTAATTATTTACCAGTACATTTCTTAGTTTTTCACCTTTTCGTTTTGGTCCTATACAAATTTTTTTCACAATAATCCTGTTACCAAAGAATTTTCAGTATAGAGTGAAATTTTAACTATAATTTCCCCCACAGATTGAATTAACTAGAAACATCTATAGTTAATGAAGCTTACACAAGTAGTTACTAACCCAAAATAATAGGGTTTACATTGATTGTTGTAGTTAAATAGACTAGTAAATTTAACTACCTTATTGTTACCAGAGCATTTAAAATAAGTTCTTTACCAGTTGAAAGTTCCAAAGAATTTCAAGTGTAGTTTTTTTTCCTTCAGCAAGTAAAACTTCAACTATACAGTATTAAAGTATTTTTAAATTGTTGAAACTACTTGTTGGAGAGAAAAAAAATCTTTTCACCAAAGAGAAATATTTTGGTTCATTGAATAAAATAGTGTACTGCAAAGACTTGTTTTTACTTGGCCAAAGCTAGCTTCTTTGAAGCCTTAAGTATGAAATTGTAACTAATATGTGAAGGTTCTCACTTATCTCTCATAGTGGTGTTACCTCATGGTATTTCACTCCAAAGGGGCTAATATGCAAATGGTAACTATTTTCATTTCCAACGACTTATTTGCCGTAAGTACTGATTGATGCATGTCATTTTTATGCCAAATATTACAAGATACTGCTCATCAGTATTTTCATACCAAAGACCCTTAAAATATATAGATTAGCCTGTAAGTAAGTAAAGATGAGCAGATTTGAAATAAATTTATTTAGAGGCTGATAGGGAATCTAGCTTTAGTAGCAAAATATATCAAAGGGCTAAGTTTACATAATTAAAAGCAATACAGTTATATGGGTATTTATCAGTGTTTTTATTCAAGTACTTTTTATCAGCAAAATTTTTAAAAAAAAAAAAACCAAAGATATTTAAAGGTATTCCCACAGACAGGCAAATTTAGTTGTACTTTAAAACTGTTGTTTCTTGTTTTATGTCAAACAAACCTCTCTCTCCAGAACCCTGTCTGTATACAAATGGCATACACATAGGAACTTTCCATTAAATCTGCTGATTCAGCCACAGGATGTTTTTGCCAAATGGTGTGATGTTTTCCTAAGCACCTTGAGTGTGAGATGTCAACAGAACAGCAGCAGGCTTTCCCACTGCAGACATTACTGTGGCAGCCCCTGAACCAGCATGTGCAGTCTTCCTCCTGCGTAAAGCACTCCCTAGTGAATTCAGAAGGCTTAGGGCAGTCCCGGAATGGTAGAGACGTCCTCCTCTCTGGAGAGCACTGGGACCTAATAGGCAAACAAATCACATCACTGTTTTAGTGGAATACCCTTTGATTGATGTGCTCTTTAAAGTTGTCCATAAACTGAAATATTTTAATTACATCCAGGGAGCCCCGTTTTTCAGATTTTAGTGGAACCTTGGGTGAAACAACAATCTTTTTTTTATGAAATCTGAAGTTTTATATTTTGATTTGCCTAAATGTAAGGATACAGCTTTACCCACTAAGTGGCTTTAAAAAGTCAGCTTTAGCGCACCAGGGAAATTAGATCCTCAGTGAAATGTCTTCTGTTTGCCTTTGCTTCCAACAAGAGCAGTGCCAACAGTGGGAACAATGACAGTGATTTGCATTCGTTTGTCTTGGCTTTGTTGAGGACTTCTGCCAGAAACTTGCTCATGTTGATTGCTCAGGATCGTTGTTCAGGTCCATATGAAGACACCTTTGGAAACAATTCACACCAAAAGTAGAATTGAAAGCTTTCTTTTTAAAAAAAAAAAAAAAAAAAAAACAAGCGAGAATATCCAGATGTGGCTCCGCTTCAGCAGTGTCCGCAGAGATTTACGTTTATATTTAATTGAATGTAAATTTTGAATACTGAATGTAAAAACAATGGCCCAACTGTTTTGAAAGAGTCATGATCTTTCTGTCTCAACATGTATTTTGTAGACTGTTTCTGACAGTTTGCCACGGGTCTCTGGTCAAATGGCTTTGGTTTAATTAATGGAATAATTTTTGTGGGCTGTAGAGTAGAGGGTTCTGGAGATCACCCTCCACAACCGGTTGTCTGTGAATTTCACTGATGTTTAGAAGAACATATACATGGAATTCTGTGTTTAATTGGTTTATGCTCAGGATATAAGATCACAGGCTAATGCAATGTGTGTGCTTACAGGCTTTCCGCTTCTCAGGCCTTTGCAAGTGCTTAAGATTAACATGACAGTCTTACATTTTTACCTGACAGATACTGTAAGTTTACCTGACAGATAATGTATTTTTTTTCCTTATTGCTGCTATAACAAATTACCACAAACTTAGTGGCCTTAAAACAACACACATTTATTTTCTCACTGGGACAAAATCGAGGTCCGTTTCCTTGCCTTTTCTAGCTTTTAGAAGCTGTGGACCCCTCCCTCCATCCTCAGAGCCAGCAAGGTAGCATCTCTCTAAACCTGCTTGCATTATCATCTCTCTTTTCTGACCCCAACCATTTTCAGGACTCCTGTGATTAGATTGAGCCCACCTGGGTAATCCAGGGTGATCTCCTCATCTCAAAGTCCTTAATTTCATCACATCTGCAGGTAACATGTTCAGAGTCCAGGGATTTGAGCATGGACTTCTGGAGGTGGCCATTATTTTCCCTTCCACAGATACGTTATTCCTATGGAATTCTGATTCCCGTAAAAGGCCGCAGAAATTAGAAGTCTGAAGTCATGTGCCCCTTGGACATCTTCAGAATTTTAAAACTATGAAAACCTTGTCTTGTAACCCATCAAATGTATATGTTAAACTTTCTCTCTAAATCACTTTTTAAACTTCTTGAATATTTGCTTCATAAAGTAGCACCTCAGTTCTGTGAGTTTAACAGAAAGTTTCCTAAATATTTGGCTCTTAGAGTTGAACTTTCCCCTTTTCTCTTCCTAGGGACTTTCATAGGGACTCTGAGTAGATAAACAGGACCATGCTCAATCAAATTCATTCTTCATTTTCTTTTAAAAGCATATTAGCAACAGGAAACCTTTCTTCCTTTTAAATTGAGTTTATTTCTTCAGGTTCACCAGCTCCTGACTATTTGGTTTTCAGTTTGGTAACTCCTCAATTTTCCATCCATTTCAGCAAGTGCCTCCACTTACCTTCTCAACATGAATAATGTGCCGCATCCAGCACGGGCAGGTTCGGTGAGCCTGAGGCGGGGTGGTGAAAGATTAAAGAAGTCAGGCAAGAGAATACAGCTGGGGCTCGGTGGGATGCTGCTTCTCTGATGGAGAGACAGAGCCACAGCCTGCAAGATGAGTCTTTATTTAATAGTCAGAGCACACAAAGCAAAAAAGGGTAGTGGTCAACATGTTTACAATGTTCTTGTGAGTTTCACCTTGTTTTAGCAGCACTTGCTGCACCTCCCGCAGCCCATTAGCGACCTAGGAAGGAGTAAGGAAGGACTATAACAGTGATGGCAAACCTATGACACTCATTTTTTGGGTTGATTTTTCTTTGTTAAATGGCATTTAAATATATAAAATAAATATTAAAAATATAAGTCTTTGTTTTACTATGGTTGCAAATATCAAAAAATTTCTATATGTGACACGGCACCAGAGTTAAGTTAGGGTTTTTCAAAATGCTGACATGCCAAGCTCAAAAGGTTCGCCATCACTGTACTATAAGGTCAAGCTTAGTTGTGCTAAGAAGGCTCTGCCCTCCAAGCTGGGACTTGTTTGTGGCCCTGCCACAGGTCAGTCCGAGGCTCAACCCTATAGCCGCTCCCTACAGAATAACTCCTAGGAAATTTTATCGTTCTTGTCATCTTCTTTGATTCCAATTGCCCCTTTTCCTAAAAAATTTCGATTCCATAACTCTAATTTATTTTAATTCCTGGGTCATTTCAAGTCCAGTCTTTTTGTTTTGAAGGCTAGTTTTTAATTCTACCTTAATTTTCATCATTTCTTCAACAAAAGAGAGGGAGCTATCTCCATCATGGGTAACAACCATTATAATATCCTGAGAAAGGATAAGAATGCTGGTCATTTTTCAGCTGCTTCTAACTCTAGTCTCTAGAAATGGGTCATACCATTTACTGAGCATATGCGGCATGCCAAGCATGTGCTTCATCCCTCTAAACTGCTATGTTCTGCAAAGCAAATATCCCATTATAGAGATCAGGAAACTGAGGCTTTAAAATGGCTAACTTGCCAAAAATCACAGCTAGTAAGTGGCTTAGTCGAGATAGAAACCCAAGTTGTTCCAACTCCCAGATTTATAGGATTTCTACTCTGATGCATTTTCTCAACTAAGAAACCATATTTCATTACCCAGGCTCATAGCACCTTCCACAGTATCAACACCACCTGTCCACATAGTAATAGCCAACCAACTGAGAGAAGTCTGTCTTAGTTACATCCATTTATTCACAGGAAGAATTTAGGAGGCTGAGCTGTAACTCACCCTTGTCATCTCCTCACCTCCTACTTTCCTCCTTTGAAATCTTCAATTTCTGCCCTGGCTGGTGTGGCTCAGTTGGTTGGAGTGCATTCCACGCAGGGAAAGTTTGCTGACTTGATTCCAGGTCAGAGCACATGCTCAGGTTTCGAGTTCCCTCTCCCTTCCTCTCTCTCTGAAAACCAACTTTAAAAAATATTTAAGAAAAACAAACAAACACAAAAAATGTTCAATTTCTCTTAGCCAAAATTGTGTCTGTAAACTGATGCTGTGCCTAGAGTTGCATGAACAATAAGGTTGACATGGTTTCTGGAGTCTTATCTATTCAAGCATTTCCTTATTAGACTACGTGTTCAGAATCCTTTGCAATTTTTCTGTAGTCCCCTGTATCCAAGTAGGAATTTATTAATTGGGAAAAATATATAACCAGTCATCCTTCCTTGCTAGTTCTGAAGCAATAGTTTTTATATGAGTGCAACATAATTAATTATTCATACTGATTTAGGAGGGAGCAAAGTGAAGGGAGAATCCTACAGTAGAACAAGCATAAGGTGAGTCACCGGAGCACCTAAATTCTAATCCTTGACAATTTTGAGACTTGTTTGGTAGGGAAGTTCTTAACCTATTTCTGTTCCTCTTCTATTCATGAAATGAGGATAATTTGTTGTGCAGAATGAAGAATAGTACTTTGAAAACTTAGAAAATTCGAGTGTAAGTAATTATAATCTGAAAGTCATCTCTCTGAGGCCGTGAAACATAACTGATTTTTTCCTTTACACTTCAGCCTGTCCAATTACATTTTGCCTGTGCTAAAATTTAAAATGTTTGCATTTCCCGTATATGTACCCAAAAAAACTAACAGAAGAAAGTGGCTGGTAAAAGACATAGAATGGGATTTAAACACTTATCTGTAATGTAAGAAAATTTACAAGAGGAAACGGGAATTTACAGTACTTTTGAGATTTCTGAACATGAAATCATTTTACACCAAGTTAAATCTTTCATTTTTAAAATATCTTGGCTTTTAAAGATTTAAGGACCCAGATATCCCCAGAGGGGTAGATTGGTGAGGAGAAAGTGCATTTTTAAGATTCTTTTCTAACAGATCTACTTTTTTATTATTATGGAACATTTTAACATTTCTTTAAACTACTTGGAATAAGTTTTATGTAGGGCAACACCTACTGGCACCTATTCTCGTTTTCTCAAGGCTACCTTTAAGGGTTAATGAGAGGAATTTTATAATTATCTTTTTTCAAAGAAAGGAAATATTTTTTGTTTTTCTTGCATCATCCAGTATCACCCCCATCCCACCCAATATCATTCTTAAAGCATGAGATTCTGAACACATTTACAGATTTATTCATTTATATCTTGTAATGTTATTAGACACAGTCCTAACTTATAGACTTTATCTTTAAAAATTTGTTACAGAAGTTTATTTTCTATGGAACTGCCTTTAGAAACAACAACAAAAATATTTTTAAAATTTACCTAAAATAATCTCCTTCCTGTTACTACATTTTGTTTATCTATTTTGTTTATCTATTTTGTTTGCAAATGAGTGATGATAATTAGCAGCTTGAGCCTGATACAGGTATTTGCAAAGCCTGAAAACACACACATTGCCTTAGCCTGTCAGTAGAAGACGTATATTAAGTTTGTCTGTTTTGTTGTTGTTGGACAAAATTTCATGTCTGTGTATGTGTGATTCTATTTTTTTCAAAGATGTGAATTAAATGAAAGTGTGGGAGTCAGTTATATTATTTCATATTATGGGTGATCTGGATCCTTTCACTCTTTATACAATATTCTTGTAAGGGCAGCATTTGCAGACTTGCTAATGGACTCTAGAGCTGAACTATTTTAATTTTATACTTGACTCAGGGGATCAGCTTTGTGAACTCCATTGCAGGAAGAAAGCTCATGTTTGCCTTGATTTTGAATGTACCTTTTTAATGTCTTCTTAAAACATATTTTGTTTAATAATGTGGGTTTGTTTTCTTTTTTTAGCATCATAGTAAATATTGCCTAGTATTTTCCCCTTCCCTGGGGTAGTTTGTATACTATCCTACAGGTCATGCCAAAAATGAATAAAAATTTAAATGCCAAAATGTTTATGAAACTGCTGTCTAAATACTGATTGATTGCACAGTTTAAATAAAAATTTCCTTAGTTAAAAAAGAAAAATCCATGTTTTTCTTTTACTCTTTAGTTTTCTTTTGGGGAATGGAGAATGAAAAATTTCAATGTACAGAATAGTGGCTTTTATATCCTAGGATGAGATGATTTATAATTTTATAGGGCCCACTCCAAGCAGCATGAATGGAGCCTATTTAAGGTAAGAATTGTTTTCATCTGGCATTTACTGAATAGCAGCAAGAAAACAATTTTCCTATTCCAGTAGATGGTTGCTTACTTCAGGACCTAAACAGTAGGCAGTATAAAAGCTATGGACTCATCCATAGACATAGTCCTAATTCAGGTAAGAATTTTTGTTTTTAGTATTATTATTTTTAAATGGTTAAGAGAATATTTAAAAAATTAAAATAACAGATAAAATATGACCCAAACAAGCTTTTTTAAATAATTGAATTCTTAATTTTAAAAAAAATTCACCCTAGCCAGGTTGCTCAATGGTTAGAGTGTCGGCCCATAGAACAAAGGATCTCAGGTTTGATTCCTGGTCAAGGGCACGTACCCCAGTTGCAGGCACAATCCCTGGCCCCAACTGGTTGAGGAAAATGTGGGAGGAAACCAATTAATGTGTCTTTCACATTGATGTTTCTCTCTCCCTGTCTCTCCCCCTCCCTTCCACCCTCTAATAATCAATGGAAAAGAAAATATCCTCGGGTGAGGATTAACAAACAAATAACAAAACAAAAAAAACTCTGAATTTTGGGCATGAAAAGGAAACAGAAATTTTGAACAGTAACTACTTGAAATGACAAGGTGTGGACTATGGAGCATATAAAAGAAAGAATTGAAACATAAAAAAATAAACTATATATTTTTTAAAGAACAAGTATATTGAAAAAATGAATAAAATTTCCAGAAATAAAAATATACAGCCATTGAATTTTTGAAAATCTGTTAAATCACATGTAAATACACTAAAAAAAGTTCTAAAACTAAAAGATAGGTATAAGGAAATTATTCAGAGATCAACAGATAGAAATATATAAATAAAGTAAATAGAGATTATTCAAAATACATCCGACAGCCATTCTAAAATGAAAGACTAAAGAGAATGAAGGATAAGTAATATTCAAAGAGAAAATGACTAAATTTTTGAAATCCTCAGATTCAGGAAGCAGGAACCTCAATATAGAAAAACACAAATACACTAAGACATTTTTAGTAAAACTGCAGAACATCAAAGACAAAGAGAACAACTAAAAGATAGGAAAAGAGATTATATAGATTGCACTAGGAAGATTTTTCAGTGACAACAAGGGAAGCAAGAAGATGATGGGATAACATTTTCAAAACATCACAAAGGAAAATTACAATATAGAGTTCTATACCTAGGTAAACTATCATTTAAATGTTAGGGTTGAATAAACATAACTATAGATAAAGATTGAGATAATTGCCCTGACAGGTTTGGCTCAGTGGATAGAGCGTTGGCCTGGGGACTCAAGGGTCCCAGGTTCGATTCCGGTCAAGGGCATGTACCATGGCTGCGGGCACATCCCCGGTGGGGAGCGTGCGGGAGGCAGCTGATCGATGTTTCTCACTCATCGATGTTTCTGACTCTCTATCCCTCTCCCTTCCTCTCTGTAAAAAATCAATAAAAAAAAAAAAAAAAAGATTGAGATAATTTACCACTCACACCCTAGCTAAATGAACAATAAAGGGTGTACTTTAAGAAGAAGTAAATATGGCTCACAAGGATGATAGAAGCAAGAAGCAATGATGAGCAAAAATAAAGTAAAAAAGACAATGAGATACCATTCTATATCCATGAGGATGACTATAATAAAAAAGACAATAACAAATGTTGGCAAGGTTGTAGAGAAATTAGAACCCTTATATATTACTGCTGGAAATGTAAAATGGTGCAGCCACTGGAAAATTGTTTAACAGTTCCTCAAAAAGTTAAACAGCATTACCACTTGACCCAGCATCTCACTTCTAGGTATATCCAAGAGAAATGAAAACACAGACATATCCATAGCAGCATACAATAGCATCTAAAATAAAATATCTAAGCATAAATTTAACCAAAGAGGTGAAAGACATATACTGAAGACTACAAAACATTGCTAAAAGAAATTGTACATCTAAATAAGTGGAAACATATCCCATGTTAAAGATATCAATATTACCCAAAGTGATCTTCAAATTCAAGGCAATCCTTATCAAAATTCCAACAGCCTTTCTTACAGAAATGGGAAAGCCAATCCTCAAATTCATGTGGAATTGCAGGGGACCCCAAGTGGCCAAAATAATCTTGAAAGTCATAGGACTTATATGTCCCAATTTCAGTACTTACTACAAAGCTATAGTAGTCAAAAGAGTGTGGTGCCCGGCTGGTGTTGCTCAGTGGTTTAGTGTCAACCCATAAATCAGGAGGTCACAGTTCTATTCCCAGTCAAGGTACATGCCTGGGATGTGCAGGAAGCAGCCAATCAATAATTTTCATTCATCATTGATGTTTCTATCTCCCCTTCTCCCTTCCTCTCTCCAAAATCAATAAAAACATTTTTAAAAACAAACAAAAAACAGTGTGGCAATAGCCTAAAAACCAATGACATATAGACCAATGAAAGAGAATTGAGAGCCCAGGAATAAATTCTTATATCCATGGAAAATTGATTTTTGATGGGGGTGTAAAGTCCACTCAATAGGGGAAAGAATCTCTTCAATAAATATTGCTGAGGCAACTGGGTTTCCACATGCAAAAGCATAGAGTTAGGATTCTACCTCACTACATAGACAAAAATTAACTCAAAATGGATCAATAATCTATACTAAGAGGAATACGCAAAATGTTCAGGACTCTGTCACAGTAACAGTAACGACTGAACAGCAGGCTGGCAGGCTGTGTGGGGCGACAAAGCTGGCAGGGGGTTAGTGAGGGACGACCAAACGACTGAACAGCAGGCTGCATGGGGCGACCAGGCCGGCAGAGGGGGGCAGTTGTGGGTGACCAGGCCAGCGGGAGGTGGAGGCAGTTAGGGGCGACCAGGCCGGTGGGGGGAGGAGGGCAGTTGGGGGCGACCAGGCCAGCAGGGGGAACAGTTGGGGGCAACCAGGCCAGCAGGGGGGGCAGTTAGGGGTGATCAGGCCGGCAGGCAGAGGTGGTTAGGGGTGATCAGGCTGGCAGGAGAAGCAGTTAGGAGCTAGCATTCCCAGATTGTGAGAGGGATGTCGGACTGCCAGTTTAGGTCTGATCTCTGGGAACAGGCCTAAACCGGCAGTTGGACATACCCCGAGGGGTTCCGGCTTGGAGAGTTTGCAGGCTGGGTTGAGGGGGACCCTCCTGTGCATGAATTTCATGCACCAGACCTCTAGTCTAAATATAAAAGCTAAAACTATAACTCTTAGAAGAAAACATGGGTGTAAATCTTCATGACCTTAAATGCAGCAATGAATTCTTAGATATGTCCAAAAGCACAAACAACAAAAAAAGGGACTTCAACAAAACTAAAAACTCATGTTCATCAAAGGACATTTTTAAGAAATTGAAAAGAACTTACAGAATGGGGAAGATATTTGCAAATCATATATCTGATGGTTTAATATCCAGAACATATCTTAAAAATCACATATCTGATAATAGTTTAATATCCAGAATATATAAAGAACTTCTAAAACTCAAGACAAAGACCAACAACCCAATTTAAAGATGGGCAAAGGAGTTGAACTGACATTTCTCCAATGAAGTATACAAATGGCCAACAAGCATATGAAAAAATGTTCAATATCTTTAGTCATTGAGAAAATGCAAATCAAAACCACAATGAGATACTACTTCACACCTGCTAGGATGGCTATTAGAAAAATAAACCATTTTTAAGGAAAATAAATATTGTTAAAGATCTGGAGAAATTGGAGCCTTCATACATTTGATAGTGGGAACATGAAATGGTCCGGCCACTGTAGAAAACAGTTTGGGTTCCTCAAAAAGCTAAGCATAATTACTATATGGGCCAGCCATTCCACTGCTAGGTATATGCCCAAAAGAACGAAAACAAGAACTGCAGCAGATACTTGTACACTAGTGTTCATTTGCAGCATTGTTCACAGTAACCAAAAGTTGGAAACAATCCAAGTGCCCATCAATAGATGACTGGAGAAACAAAATGTGGTATATGTCCCTACAATGGAATATTATTCAGTCATAAAAAGGAATCAAATACTGATACATATTCAACATGGATGAACCTTGAAAACATTATGGGAAGTGAAAAGAGCCAGTCACAAATGACCATATTTGTGTGAAATGAAATGCCCAGAGTAGATGATCTATAGACAAAAAGTAGATTAGTAGTGGCCAGGGGCTGGGGAGTTTGGGGGGTGGGGGAGGCAATTGGAAGTGACTATTAACCAGTACAGGATTTCCTTTTGGGGAGATAAAAAATGTTCTGAAATTAGATAATGGTGATCATTGCACAGCTCAGTGAATATACTAAAGTATAGTAAAAAAATAAAAATGAATAGACTATACACTTAATTTTACACATTAAAATAGTGAATTTTACCCTGGCCAGGTGGCTCAGTTGGTTAGAGTATTGTCCCGTACACCAAAAGGTTTTGGGTTCAATTCTGGTCAGGGCACATACCTAGGTTTTGGATTGGATCCTGGGTCAGGGCACTTACGGGAGGCAACAGATGATGTTTCTCTCTCACATCAATGTTTCTCTTTCTCTCCCTCTCTCTCTAAAATCTATAAAAACATATCCTCAGGTGAGGATTTTTAAAAAAGAAAAAAAGAAGAAGCTGATGAAATCTATTCTTCAATGGTCTTTGTTTTCAAAAAATTATGAATTTTATGATATGTAAATTATATCTCCATAAAAATATGAATGTACAAAAAATGGGACTCAAAGAAAAATTACTGCACAAAGTTGTCATTATCTTGCCTCCCCTTTCCTTCTCTAGCCCTCCAAACACACATACAAACCAAAAAGCTTCAAAATTGGCACCTATTCTTCTAAAATAGATTTCATAAAATGCCAATTGTTTAATATTTACATTTTGTTGTTTTAACACCAAGATTTGTCAGATTTCTTAGGTAGTCCTGCCTTGCTGTGTTTCATTCACAAATACACACACATCTTGCTCATTCCCACATGCTCTCAAAAAGTTCTCAAACACCCACAGTGTTGCAGTCTGCCTATGTTGGCAGTATTTATGCTGAAAAAAAAATCTGCCTCTCTTCCATTGCTGTAAGAAACAGAACAAAACAAGGCAAAAATCCCACTTTACTTTGCCGTATTGATTTTATCACCTGTCATATAAGAAGTATGTGACTCAAGATATCTTTAGAATCAAAGATCAAAGAGGTACTGGAGGCACCTCACTTAACCATGAATATTTTTTAACCAAGCTGCCCCAGGAGAGAGATACCAGGGACCTTTATAGGAGAGAGATACCAGGGACCTTTATAGTCAAAATACACACACACACACACACACACACACACACACACACACACACACACACACTAGTGGCCCGGTGCATGAAATTCGTGCATGGGGGGGGGGGGGGGAGTGGGTGTCCCTCAGCCTGGCCTGCACCCTCTCCAATCTGGGACCCCTCAGAGGATGTCCGACTGCCGGTTTAGGCCTGATCCCTCTCACAATCCAGGACCACTGGCTCCTAACCGCTCACCTGCCTGCCTGCCTGATTGCCCCTAACCACTCTACCTGCCAGCCTGCCAGCCTGATCACCCCCAACTGCCCTCCCCTTCTGGCCTGATCGCCCCTAACCGCCTCTGCTTCGGCTCCGCCACCATGGCTTTGTCCGGATGTACTAATATACTAATATATATTAGTATACTAGAGGCCCGGTGCACGAATTTGTACATTCCTGCCAGCCTGCCTCAATTGGGGCTGATCAGGCTGGGCGGGCCGGGGGGAGGGGCCGCCGATGGTTGGCCAGTGGTCCCCGCCCCCTTGTTGAACTCCCGGTCGAAGGGCAATTTGCGTATTAGCCTTTTATTATATAGGATATATACTCAAGTCTTTGGCTATTGATTGCAAGGGGTATTTGAGTTCATATGACAAACAGTGACCAAGATGGAGAGAGCTACAGAGACATTTGTTCCTTTTCTTGAGTTGCAAGCCTCCTTGATATATTAAAGAATTACAAATGTTCTATTAATCATTTTTTTGTTATTTTTCAATAATAGTTACACACTAGAAATATTTATAAAATAGGTCTTAAATGTATTAATATAAACTTTTTATGAATTCAATTTGGCTATAGGAATCTATTGCTTAGCAGAGTATCTTAAATATGAGTGGTTAATATATCTTAAATAATGGATAGACAAAATTAATATCAAGGCTTTGACATTGAATTATTTGCAAGTATGTAGTTCATTCATACATTCAAACAATATTTATTGATATGTGCCAGATAGTAATAAGCAAAAGCCAACATAACCCTTACTTATGAATTTGAGAGTCTGGAGGTAAAGACAAAATGTAATCAGATATTCACAGAAATTATTATGTCATTTCAAACAGAGAAGTGATAAAGGAAAGGAATATGAAAAAAAAATAACCAGAATCTGAAATAGAGGGAGAATGAGGAGATATATACTTGAGTCAAGAATGAAAGGTAAACTTTGAGTTAATTGCACTAGACATAGAAAGAAGAGAATTCCTTGAAGAAGAAATAGCATTTTCAAAGCCCTCTGGCAAGAGAATAATTATTAGAGATGAAATTCTTAAAAGGTCATTGAGCATAAAGAGCAAGGGGAGTTGTGCAGGATGAGATTGGAGAAATCAGTGGAAATCATATTGTATCATCTTATAGTCTATGTTTTTAAAATTATAGCACTGGAAAGCCATTGAAGAGTTTTATGTAAAGTGATGACAGGATGAGATTTGTGTTTTAAAAAGAGTACTCTGCACTCTGGAAAAAGTTTGGCAGTTTCTTTCAAACTAAAAATGGATTTACCATATGACCCAGCAATTGCATTCTTGGGCATTTATCCCAGAAAAATGAAGACTTATTTTCACACAGGAACTAGAACATGAATGTTCATAATGGCTTTATTCATAATAACCCCAAAGTAGAAACTACCCTTATAGTCTTTCAATCAGTGAATATTTTAAGAAGCAGTGGTACATTCATACCATGAAATACTACTAAGTAGTAAAAAGGAGCAAAATATTGGCACACACAATAGCTTAGATAAAATTCAAGGAAATTGTTGTGTGATAAAGAATCTCAAAAGAATGCATGCATGATTTCATTTTGTAACCTTCATGAAATCACATAATTATAAAAATGCAAAGTAGATTAGTGATGCCACTGATGGAATCAGGAAAGTAGATCAGGAAAGTGGATGGGTATGGCTATCTATAATAATAAAAGCATAATATACTAATTAGACCGGACATCCTTCTGGATGAAGCCGGGGCTGCGAGGGAAGCCCAGGTCCCAGGTGCCAGAGGGAAGCCGGTGCCGGCAGCCGAGGGAAGGAAGGCCTACTTTTGCACGAATTTCATGCATCTGGCCTCTAGTAAAGAAATAACAGAAGGGAGTCCTGTTATCAGGGAATCTTGTGATTCTTCAGTTGAGTATCTTCATATCTTGATTGTCATGGTGGTTATACAAGTTTACATAAGAATAAAATTGCATAGTATAACAGATAAATGCTGAATAAACTCTATGATATGTACCAATGTTGATTGATTGGTTTTGATATTGTACTATAGTTGTACACCGTGCTCACACTGAGGGAAGCTTGGGGGAAGAATTCACAGGACTTTCCTATACATTTGTTTGCAACCTTTTGTGAATCTATACTTTTTTTAAAGAGCACTGAGGCTACAGAATGGGAAATGGATTGAACAGAGGTTAAAGTGGGTGTGGGGAAAACTATTAGGTGATTATTGTACTTCTAGAGGCCCGGTGCACAAAATATGTGCACGGGGGGGGGGGGGGGGCGGGGGTCCCTCAGCCTGTCCTGCACTCTCTCTAATCCGGGACCCCTCGAGGGATGTCCGACTGCCCCTCGCAATCCGGGGCTGCTGGCTCCTAACCACTCACCTGCCTGCCTGCCTGATTGCCCCTAACCACCTCTGCCTGCCTTCCTGATCACCTCTAACTGCTCCCCTCCTGGCCTGTTCACCCCTAACTGCTCCCCTGCAGACCTGATTGCCCCTAACCACCTCTGCCTTGCCCCACACCTGGGACCCAGGCTTCCCTCCCTCTGGCTGGCTGCAGGCACCCAGGACCCTGACCAGCTTCACCCGGGCAGGCTGCAGCTGCAGGGGACTGTGGGTAGGTGGCTTCATCCAGGCCGCAGCTGCAGGCACCCGGGACCACAGGGTGGGCACCTTGTCCCTCTCATGGACCACAGCTTGGCTGGTCCCCATTCCTCTCACAAGTTCATTTGTGCCTGGCTGGTCCCCATTCCTCTCTCCCCAGTGTTGAGTGTCTGAGCCATTATGACATGAGGGCATGAGGGCGTGAGGGTGTGATGACCATTTGCATATTAGCTCTTTATTATATAGGATTTGAGAAAAGAGATAAATGATCATGGCTAGACTTGGGTGGTGACTGTGGTGATAGAGAAGAATGAATATATCTGAGAAATATATAGGAGGTAAAATATATAGACTCTGGTGAGTCTATTATGTCATGGAATAGAAGAGGTTAAAGAGAATGAGTTCAAAGGGTATTTTTCAGTAAAACTTTGCCCCATATTTCATAGCCTAGAAAATAAATACTCATTTAGGACAAGACAGAAAAAAATCAGAAGGTACCATTTTATGACAAAGTTGCTGTTGCTGTGAGGTCACTTAAGGGGTTTTGCTAGGCTAAAGTACATCCTATCATTGTGTCAATAATCAATTTATTGCCTCTCAACCCCAATTTACCCTTTATTGCCTACTCTGCAAAAATGGTGCTGTACCCTTTAAATATTTTTCCTTTGTCAGCTGGCATGATGTTATACTTTGTTAGTAGAGGGTGCTGGAGAGAGATTGCAGGAGGAAGGGCTTTCTTCCTGTTCCAGGTGCTCCTACTGGTAGGCTCTTGCAGCATGCCTGGCTTCTTCAGGGTCCAGCTCCTGCAATGCTGGCAACTTACCCAGTGCCAGGACCCTGCAATGAGGCAGCAGGTAGGGACAGCAGCTTCCTCTGGCACTTCCCTCGGAGTGCACAGCTGTGCATACTCCAATCAGGTCTGGATTGCAGCCTGGAGAAGGGCCTATTCTTTGGGTGCTCTTAGTTTTATGGATCCTACTCATACCTGCTTTTCTCATGTTCTTTAGCATTCTCTTTACTTCTTAGTATCCAATCCCTCCATAGTCCAATTTCCTACTGTGGTTAATAATTCTTTGTATTAAATTTACCCTGTTATATTATGTGGCTTTTGTGTCTGGATTGAATCCTGACTCATACAAACATCTCCCAAAGTTTGCTGTTGTGATTCCCTCAGCTTTGAGCTTTTGATCATCCATCTACGTTTGTCAACAAGGGGGTGCTGGATGTGGCTGACCAACATATAGAGGTTGCTAAGCTGACCGCAGTTTCAATTATTATATCATGAAAGTATTCAAACCATGGTTGCGAACTTCCAAACACCTAGAATCTGGTTTCATTTTTATTTCTATTCAATTTAAAACAAATTTATGATTTTTTTCAATGTTTGAAAATATAACTTATTTTAAATTTAACTATTAGAGTCTTTATGCTTAAATGCTCCACTATGCTATCTCACAATATAAACAGGTAAAATTTGAGATGTAAAATATTAAAAGCAAAGACTATAAAATGCTTCATAATATAAGAAATCCAGAGGTTAAGTAGATTCCAGGCCAAGGATGTCTAAAGATAGAAATGTGACAATGTTGATCATTTCTCCCTTTTCTTGATTGTCCTAACACTCCTTTTTTATTTTTTTTTTTCATGCCTTCTCAATTTCCTTTACAGGCTCCTCTATCTCTGTCCACACTTTAAAATGTCAATGTTTCCCTGGATTCTGTTCTTGGCTCTCATGTATCATCGATCCTGGGTGAGTTTATACATCCTTAGGTAATGTCTCCTTCATTGGTAGCTGTAGCCTAGTCCTGTTCCCTGAGCTCCAACTTCCTTTATGTGATGCAAGTTCTAGTCTAGGGGTCAGCAGATTACAGCCTGTGGGCCGAATTGAATACACCGCTGGCTTTTATATATAAAGTTTTATTGGAACTCAACCACACCCACTTGTTTACATATTGTCTATGGTTGCTTTCCTAATACAATGGCAGAGTGGAGTAATTGTGACAGAGAACATATGGCCTGTGAAACCTACAATATTATCTGGCCATCCACTGAGTAAGTTTACGGAACCTGTTCTTGCCTAAGTTGTGCCTACTATTGAGTTTTAGGTATGACTGAGCTTGTATTTTTAAATAGTGGGGTAGGCCTACCAATAACAGATTTACCTGTGTATGTGAAAAGGAATAAAGATGTAGATTAACTCTGGGATTCACAACCAAGTCCCATAAATAAAGACTACAACAGCAAGGTGAAGATGTATTTTGTTAGGAATTCTGTCGTGCTGGGGACATAAGGAGTCGAGTGCACAATGCTCATTGCTGTAGAATTACCTAGAGAGCATTTAAAGACAGATTTCAGACCTCATCCCCAGAGATTCTGACTCAGTACATCTGGGGAGGGGCTTGGGAATCTGAAACTTCAGAATGCACTCCAGGTAGTTTGGCTATGTAGCAAGCAAGTTGTCAGAATTTGGAAGTCAAACTGATTGAAAAAATCCATTAACCAAGTTAGATAGTCTTTTTATTCTCGATGAATCATTAAAAAGAGGCCAATTCATTTCTCTTGATTTACATAATTCTGAGTTTCTAGCTTTAAGGGAATGGCCATAAAGAATTCAAAATCTCTTAGCAGTGATTTCTCTCAACCCCTCTCACTAAGGATTATGTCATAAAAACCTCTCTGTTTCCATATTGGCTGATGTTTTCAAAGTGCTTTCACATCTTCTCTCAACAATCCTGCGAGATAGAGCGTGAGATTCAGTTTGCTTGATCATACTGAGCATTTGCCTGGGCTTTACCACACTTCCCAAACCCATCCATCAGTCTGCCCAGGGCCACTTCCATCCTGTTTATTTATGCATCCATTCAACAAGATTCCTTTCAACACTTGCCAGCAATTCATCGTTAGTTACCAGAAGATAAGGCAGTGAACTGGACAGAATGCCTGCATGGAGTTTACATTCTAGTTGTGGGCAGCCTCCTCCTAGATGTGCCTCCTGTAGGAAAAACGTCCCCAGCCTCGATCTTCTCATGGGGAATTTCCCCCCAAACCTTATCACGGGAAGGGTCACACCTGCACCCTGGCCACGCCACACCCCGGCCCGTGAAGCCGATTCTGCCGCTGCCTCGCGTTTACTTCGGTTCTCTCTGAGGTCGTGGGTGCAGATGACCGAGTTATTGGTCCTGTCTCCTGAAGGATGCGACGCCTGTTTGGGACTAGTTCTAAGTCCTCATATGGGTCATGAGTGCTTTTTCGTGATTCTAACATCAAAACGAACCCAGCGCCTCGCCCGGTGGAAGATTCGAGCCTGCGCTTACAGCTTCTCTGTAGTAGGATAAGTGAAAATCTAACAACAGGGGAACAGTTTCGTAAAAGCAAGCCGAAGGATGTCAGAGCTCAGAGGCGGAACTCCACCGCCCGTGAGATCGGAAATCCGAGGCCCAGAGAGGTTGTCCGCGCTGCCCGAGGCCACACAGCCCAACGAGCGTGCGGAACCGGGACCCAACCCCAAACCCGTCCTCGCGTCCCAGTCGGTTCCGCCCGCACACTGCGGCCACCCCGTCTTCCTCTTACTGATTCCGCATCGCTTTCTTAGAGAGTCAAGTTGTTAAAACTTAAAGTCGAGGCAATTCCACCCACAGGTGTCCAGGCCACGGACGGAGTCGGGGGACGTGGGTGTCCACGGGCTCCCACGTGCAAAGTTTGTCCGGACCGTCCGTCCCTTTAGATCCCTGCCCGCGAGGCCACGGTGCCGGCGGCGGCCTCCGGCGAACTTGGGAGATGCCCTCGCCTCGCGGGAGCCGGGGCCGGGGCGCGCGGGCCGCCGGGCGGGCGTCCTCCGGCCTGGCGGGCGGCCCCTCGGCGCGCGCGGCTCGCCCCGGCGACCAGGGCCGCGGGCCCGCGAAGCCCGGCGCGGAGCGAGAGGCGCGCGCGGGCCGTGGGGGCTGGGCCGAGGCGGAGCGCGAGGCGGCGGCGGGCGGCGCGGTGGGACCCGGCGGCGGCCCCCGCCCCCCGAGGTCCGTCCCCGCGCGGGGCTGGGAGCGCAGGGCGGGGAAGCCGCGGCCGCGCCACGTCCGTCGCCCGCCCCACCGCGGGTCTGGCGGGCGGCTCCGCGCCGGGGGCTTTTGTGTCTGCGACTCGGGAGCGGCGCGAGCGCGGACCTCCTCCTCAGAGGGCGCTGTGAGTGCCGCCAGGGCCCGGCCGCCCGCCCGCCGCCCGCCTCCCTGTCAGCGGCTCCTCGGGCGGCGGCGGCGGCGCTCTCGCCCGCACGTGCCGGCCCCGGGCGGGGGGCCGCCCCCAGGCCGAGCTCCCCTGCGGCCCCCGCGGAGCCCCGCCGGCCCCCGCACGCCGCCCGGCCGCCCCGAGGCCTCGTCCTCCTCCCAAACTTTGCAAAGTCGGCCCGCGTCCCCGCCGCCCTCGGCCGCGCCTGGGCTCGGAGGCTCGCCTCGCCGCCGCCGCAGCGGCCCCGCGAGGAGGAGGAGGAGGGGCCGCCGCCGCCGCATCAAAGAGACCGAATTCCCGCGGCCTGGGGGGGAGTCATGCTTCGCGGTCTGTAATGTCAGCGGAACAGGAGAAGGATCCCATTTCGCTGAAGAGAGTTCGAGGTAAACCGAGACGGGCGCCGGGTGGAGGGGGTCCGGGGCGCGGGGGGCGCGGGGGGCCGCGGGGAGGCCACCGGGCTCGGGCCGGGCCTAACTCCGCGCAGCCCGCGTCCCGCCTGCGCCCGGGGCCGAGGCCGAGGCTGCGGTGGAGGCGCGCGCGGCCCCCGGCGCCCGCTCGCCCCCTGGCACCCGCGCGGAGCCCTCGCCTCCCCGACTTTGTGCCGGGAGGCAGTTGTAGGCGCGCCCAGCATCCCTTCGCCCCCCGCTCCTCTTCCTCCTCCTCTCATTCGCAAGACACAGCACAATAGGAACCTCAGAGGGCGAGAAAGAAACACACACTAACCTCCCCCTCCCCCCCGAACGAGGCCCACCCCCCAAGAAAGTAAGTTGGGCTGCACGCGAGTTGACATTCTGCAAGAAGGTGCACCGGCCTCCGCGGCTCACCGACCCCCTCCCCGCCCTCCAGCAGACAACAAACACACAGCGCATTTCCCCGGGCTCAGGAGGAGAAACTGTCCGTGCAAAGGGCACGTTCGCTGTTGGCTTGCGGATAAGACTCGAATCGCCCCAGATCGGTCTCATGCATGATTGGTTTGCTTCTTCCTTGCACACGTTAGGCATTTTGCAGCTGCCTTGCTATCTAAGGAAAATCAGAAGGAACGATGCACCAGACAAAAGGCGATGCGTGTAAGTTGCCAGACCCCAGGTGCTGTCTGGACGTTTGGAGGATAGCCACAGCTCTTATTTGCAGCCCTTAAATAGAGTGAAGGTTGAAAAAACCCCCAACATGGGTGTCCTACCGTTTGTTCATTGAGCAAATATTTGTTGAACATCTACTGTGTGTGTGTTCGCGCGCGCGAGGCACGGTTCTTGGCCCTGGGATGGGACAGTGAACAAAGCAAGAGGCAGTCGTCACCCAGCAGAAGTCCCCACTCTGGGAAACAAATAAGAGGTGCAGAAGGTCAGTGACAGGTGCGGTGGCGAAAAGCAGAGCAGGGAAAGTGGCTAGGGCATGCTAGGGGGGTGCGGAGGTGACAGTCCCATGCATGCGGGAGAGAGCGCTCCGGGAGCTTGCTGTTGGCGCAGAGACCCGGAGGAGGTGATGGAGCAGAGCCAGGTGAGGATGTGCGGGAGGAACTGCATATGTCTGGGCAGAAGGAACGGCGAGTGCAAAGGCCCCCCGGTCTGGAATGTGCCTGGTGAACTCAAGAAACAGCAAAGAAGCGATTGAGCTGGCGCTGAGTGAGCAAAGGGAGAGGAGGAGGAGCTGAGCTTGGGGATGAGGTGATTGTGTATTGGGGGGCCTGGGGGGCCTTCAAAAGATTTGGGCTTTTATTCTGGCAGGAACTGGGCGTTTTGAGCAGAAGAGGGACTGATCTGACATATTGACAGGGTTTCCCTGGCTGCCCCTGTGGAGAAGAGACTGTAGAGAACAGGTGGCAGCAGGGAGGCTAGTTAGGAGATGATTGCAATAATCCTTTCATCCAAACACGATCGAGTGCTTTATACATCAGTGAGTAGGCAGGTACATTTCCAATGGACTTAAGTGATGTAGAGATCAAGGACCATGGCCATTCATCTATGTTCTTGTTCCAGGTGACTAGAGATTAAATGCATGGAACTGGCTTTTGACACAGTAACAAGGTGGTATTCAAAACCATCCACTCAAATATTTAGATAGAGCTTGCTTTTCTTAGCCATTTAAGCAAACACACAATTTAGAGCAGAATATTGTGCTTAAAGGCTTATTATCAGCACAGTCTTTCATTTGGTGACCGTTTTCTGTTTCAGCTCTCTTTTCTGTTTGTAGTTGCGAGTTGCCAAAGCCTTTAAGGAATAGGCCTTTCTGAGATGCAATGATTACTCTGATCTTTTTGCCATAATATTTTTCCTATTATTATAAATTATTTTAGGGTTGAAGGAAAAGGAAGGGAGCTATCAAGTTTATATCTTTGAACTCAATTATCAGTCTTAATCAAATGTAATTTTAAATAAAGTGGATATATGTTTTATTGTGGATCAGGAGCACAGACCAATCTTCATGTTGTTCCAACTGCTTGCTACTTTTAAGTTTGATGCCTTAACTGTTGGGAGTTGGCTCAGGTGTACCAGAATAAAAGGCAAAGTATTCTTTAAAATAAAAATTCAATGTAAAAGTGGGGTTTTTAAAAAATAGCAAGTCATTTTGTAATAATGAGAACATTAATTTTTAAAAACATTTTTGGATTATTTTATAGTCCATTAAAGGTACCAGAGTATCTACATGAGCTCTCCTGCAGCACAATTCTGTTGAACTTCACTGTCCTGGAATTTTTGGTTATAATTTGTGTCATTAGATTTCATGCAGTATGTGATGTTTACAGAGCATAAACTCTTGAGTAATGCTCCTCAAACTTTCCTATCTACTCGTATATACAGACAGACTTTTTAATAGTTATATATTTATTTCATGTGTATTATAAAAATAAGTCAACAAACTTCTTGTTTAGGATAAGGCTAAGATATTATAAGTGTACTTCAGATATGGCAAAATTATGACGTGAATGACTAAGGACTTTACAGTAGTATACTCTGCTCTGCAGACCAAACGCATCATAATCCTATGGGATGCTTATTAAAAATGCACATTCCTGGACCCACAGAATCAGGATTCCTGGGGGATTTTTCTCCACCTTTAACAAGATCCCCAGTGTTCTTTATGCACACTAAAGTTTGAGAGCTGCTGATGGTAGACCTAGATTGCAAAAGTGAGTGGACCAAAGGAAGCTGATTTGTGGTCTTCTAAACTTGTCCCGATATTTTAATATTAGATTCAGAATTGCTCTTAAATGGCAAAGTATCTTACTCCTACTGTCTATCAGGTCTTACCACTCCCAGACCCTCAACACTTGATTGTAAAACACATCCATGAGGATGGGTACGATAGCTTGAGTGTCTTTCTATTTCTCCCCTAATTGCTTTGTGAATGAATGAGTTGAGTACATGAAGTAATTCATTCGTATCTTTTTTTCATTCATATCTTTATCTTTTTAATTGTCCATAATCCCTTATACTACTTGTTTTTTTTTTCTCTTAGAATGTTACCTATCATACTTATTTTAACCAACATTCCCATTCTCCATTGTTTTTAAAACTCTTAGGTGTCAATCTGATGACAGTATTCATTTGATTATTCAACAAATATTCATTGAGCACTCATAGCGCCAGACAGTGGGAATATATTGATTAAGAAGACATAACACTTGTCTTTAAGACATTTTTAATCTAGTCCAGGATAATGGCAAATAATCACACATTTATAAACAGCATGATAAGTACTGTGGCCATCTACAGGAAATAAAGGTACATATAACCTATCTTTAAAGAAACCATGAAAGACCTCCTGGAAAAGAGTTCTAAGAAGCAGTGGGTAAAACTATATACAAGTGTAAAACTACATATAAGTGTCCTAGCTGGTGTGGCTCAGTTGGTTGAGCATCGTCCCATGCACGAAATGTTGCTAATTCGATTCCGCAGTCCAGGCACATGTGGGTTTGATCCCTGGCCGGATCTCTCTCTCTTTCTCTCTTTCTTTCTCTCTCTCTCTCTCTCTCTCTCTCTCTCTCTCTCTCTCTTCCTCCCTCCCTCCCTCCCTCCCCCTCCTCCCTCCCCCCTCCATCCACTCTCTCCAAAAAAAAAAAAAGTCAAAAAACATTTAAAAAACTATATAGGAGCAATAAAAAGAGCATGAGGGATGAGAAAAAGGTATAAGAAATCAGTGATGATTTTGAGGCACTTTGGGAGAAAAACCACATTTTGAAGTAGTGAAGTTAGTGGTGCAGATGTGACTTAAAAGAGTTTGGTGGTATGCCCAGCTGGTGTGGCTCAGTGGTTGTGTGTTGACCTATGAACCAGAAGGTCATGGTTTGATTCCTGTCAGGGCATATGCATGGGTTACGGGCTTGATCCCCAGTGAGGGGTGTGTAGGAGGCAGCCGATCAATCATTCGCTCTCATCATTGATGTTTCTGTCTCTTTCTCCCTATCCTTCCTCTCTAAAATCAATAAAAATATATCTATATATAAAAAAAGAAGCTTGGTGGTAGACAGAAAGACATAGCCAATAGCTTGGAAAGATAGAATCAAGAGAAAGTTTGTATGGGTCTCTTTATTTTTTCTCTCTTGTAAAAAGGTTTAAACGTATTTGTAGACTTAACAGAAGAATTTGATGTAGAGGGAGAGGAGAGAAACTAAAAAAGCAACAGAAAAAGAGAGTAATTTCTTAATAAAGCATTCAATACATGTTTTTAAATATCTACCATGTGCTAGGCACTCACTGTTCTGGAAACAGATGAAACAGATAAGGCTTCTATTCTCATAAATTAGATCTCTGCAGATGAGAGAAGGGTAATAGCATCAAGAATGCAAATGAAGAGTTAGTTTTGGATAAAAAAGAATGGAGGAAGAAAGACAGAAATTTAAAGATGGAGGAAAAAAGAGAAATTTAAAGATGAAGAAGGAAGCTGAGACATTCATTTCAGTTGAAATGCTTTTAACCAGAGTTAGAAATTACATTGGAAAGGTAAGGATGTATTTTAGAATGGGATAATAAGACAGAAATGTCATAAAAGTGCTAAAAAGTAGACTTTACTAAAAATATAGACTATATAGGTGTATGGAAGATTTGGATTAAGATTGGAGAGGAAGCATAATTTATGTAGTCACAGAATCAAGGGGTCGAGAAGGTGAGAGAATGTCTAAGGAAAGAGTTTTTGTTTTGTATTTTTGTTGTTTTGTTTTCTAATTGGTACATGTAAGGGGAAGGCAGATTAGTAGGAAAATGAGTTTGGTTTTCAACACATTGAGTGAAAATCCCCCTGGGATGTTCCAGGGTACACAGCAGACATAATGGTTTGGAACAGAGGCAGGTGATCAGAGTCAGAAATAGGAATTTGGAAGTTATCAGTAAACAAGTGAATGCTAATTAATGCCTTGGGAGTAGATGAGCTCACTCAAGAGAGTGGAAAGTGAGAAGAGAAAAGACATTTTGGAAACACAAATATTTAGGAGACAAAAGAGGAAAAGAGGACCCTGAGGAGTAGAATGTGATGGAGTAGCTAGAGAGTTAGAGGAGAAAAACCATAAAGAATGGTCTCACAGATATATGTAAGGACAAGTGGATTTATAAGATATTAATGAATTTTGTTTCTAAGGTATTGAATGAAAGGTATCTATCTGTGAGATATCTAGTATGCTTTTTCTCCCATAATCCCTATCATTTATCCAGTGAACCAAACTCATCCCTCACTCCCCTCCCAATAGTGTTCCAAAGTTCTAAAATATATGCCCCTTAATATGTGTGGTTTTTTAAAAATATATTTTTATTGATTTCAGAGAGGAAGGGAGAGGGAGAGAGAGATAAAACATGGATCAGCTACCTCCTGCACGCCCCACCCTGGGGATTAAGCCCGCAACTCAGGTGTGTGCTCTGACCAGGAATCAAACGGTGACCTCCTCGTTCATAGGTCGACGCTCAACCACTGAGCCATGATTGCCAGGCAGCCCCTTAATATGTTTTGAACCCATCATCTCCTGGACCTTTCCATCACCACTTTAATTCAAATTTTATCTCTTTGGTTATTATGGTAACTCTCTCACTGGATTCCTTGCCTCCCATTTTGTCCCTGTTAATCCATTTTCCACATTGCTACTGATGGTGATAAATGACTACCATCTGCTAAGTACTTACCAAACAGTTTGCTAAGTGGTTTAAATAGATCATCTTTTATCCTCTCAATAACCCTATGAGTTAGATGTTATTATCATTCTAGGTTTACAGTTGAGGCACTAATGCTCAGAGAGATTAAGTAATATATGGTTAAGTAACATATTCAAGCTTACCCAGCTAGTAAGTGGCAAAGCTAGAACTTAAATTCTAAAGCCCAAAGTCTTAGTCACTATGTTCCAATGCCATAGTGCTCCTCAACACAGTTCAGTCATGTTAATCTTTTTGTAAAATTCTTCAGTGGTTCCCATTGCTTTTAGGATAAAAATCCAACCTTCTTATATTGGCCTTTTTTCATTTGGCCCAGGCCTACTGCTTAGTCCACCACCCTTCATGTTCTGTGAAGTGTTCTCCCTTGTCTCATATGCTCCCGTACTGAAATATTCATATTTCTTCTCTAGACATACCATGGTCTCTCTTGCCTATAAATCTTTCTTGGCACATCCTGTTAAGGCATGCCCTCTTTTTTCCCCACCTTTGGTAAGACACTCATCTTCAAAGCATCAGCTCAGTTGAAACCTGCAAAGGTATCTTCTCCCTCAGTCAGGACTAGTTGGGAGTACCTTATGTTCCTTCAACATCTTGTGCTCATCTTTATCATAGTATTTATCATGTTAAATTTAAGACTTTCAATAAAAAAGAAAAAAATTTTCCTCTAGATTATGAGATGCTTACAGGATGAATTACTACGTTTATTTCTATACTTAGAGAAGCTTAACAAGTGTTTTTTTAAAAATATATTTTATTGATTTTTCACAGAGAGGAAGGGAGAGAGATAGAGAGCCAGAAACATCAATGAGAGAGAAACATCGATCAGCTGCCTCCTGCACGCCCGCCACTGGGGATGTGCCCGCAACCAAGGTGCATGCCCCTGACCGGAATCAAACCCGGAACCCCTGAGTCCGCAGGCCGACGCTCTATCCACTGAGCCAAACCGGTTCTGGCTTAACAAGTGTTTTTGAGATCTAATTTGATGAATGTTAACAAAGAGGTTTTGGTAACCAGGTAATGTGGTCTTCCTTGTTTGCTGTCACCAGAGGTGTGGAAGAGTTACCTCTTGGGAAGATTACACAGTTCTCTCTTCTAGCACTCTTATTCCAGGCAACTCAAGATGTCTGTCATCTTTTTGTTTGTTTTTTGTTTGTATGTTTGGTTAATCCTCACCCGAAGATATTTTTCCATTAATCTTTTAGAGAGAGTAGAAGAGAGAGGGAAAGACAGAGAAACATCGATGTGAGAGAAACACATCGATTGGTTGACTCCTGCAAACTTCCTGACCAGGGCCCCAGCCAGGCTGGAGAGGAGCCTGCAACCAAGGTACGTGCTCTTGATAGGAATCAAACCTGGGACCCTTTGGTCTGCAGGCCGATGCTCCATCCACTGAGTCAACCAGCTAAGGCTCTAAGTCAACTTTATTATCAAGGTGAGCTGTAAGGTATGGTGAAGAGTGATTTTAGATCTTCTTGTTCCAAGTCTCTATGGACATGCTAATAGTAATATTGAGAAACAGTACAGCATTTTGACTCTGTAGCCTGACTGCCAGGGTTCTTATTCCAGGTCTGCTATATACTAGCTGTGCTGTCCTTGACAAGTGACTTAATCTCTCTGTGCATCAGTTTCCTCAGCTACAACGTGAAAATAATACTTATTCCATGGAGTTATTTGAAGGATTAAACAGATGAATATATATAAAGCACCACTGACAACAGTGGTACATTATAAGTTATCTGAAAGTGTTAACTTTTTTTTTATCTTCAACCAAGGACATGTTTAGAGAGAGGATGGGGAGACAGAGAAAGAGAATAAGGGTGAGAGGGTGAGAGAGAGAAACATCGATGTAAGAGAAAAACATAGATCAATTGCCTCCTATACACGTGCTGACCGGATATGTAACCCACAAACTAGGCATGTGCACTAATGGGGAATTGAACTGGCAACCTTTTGGTGCATAGGACAACGCTCAACCAACTGAGCCACAATGACAGGGCCATGTAAGTCTTTACTTTTAAAATCAGGAATAGAAAGTTTAAAATATAGTAAGGAATGTGATCAACATTCACTTTTAAGTATATTGAATCAATTAATGAATAACTAAATGACCTACAGCATATTCTTTCTCATTTTTATTGGGAGTACGTATGGAGTGAAAAGCAATAAAGGTTTTCTTCTCTTAGGGAGTAAGCAGTGAACAAAAATATATTATAAAAACAGAAACTTCTCAGATTTGACAGTTTTGCTGAGAAAAACAAATACAAACTGTTTATTACATGATTTTTGTGACTATTTGCAGCTTTGTCCTCCATAATTTCTGAAGTTTATTTTGTTTAAAAATTTAGCTGTCATTGTTAATACAGTAAGTTTATTATTAGAGATATTATTATATAGAGTCAGCTTACACATAGATACCATCCACTCACTTTTATAAGCTTAAACTTTAAGCCAATAATACAAAGATCACTAGTTTGGGGAGACAGCTGGCACAGGAATTATGTGTATTTGAAATCCTAAATACCTGATGTTGAGTGCTTTCTGAATTTAATATTTATTAAGTACACAGATTGATCTAGGTGCTGAGCATCAAAAGAGGACACTTTCTGCCTTGCATTCTAAAAAGGATACGAATTCCGTCAAGCATTTGGCAATGCTTGATGACTGAAACAAAAAGTCATCAAGCATTGCCAAATGGTTGACAGGATTCGTATAATACTATATTCACATATTCATAATATTTTCATTCCATGGTAGAGACCATCATTACAGAAGTATATGTTTCGGGTCAAGACAAAGCTATTAGCTAAGATGTTCACATCCATAGTGTAAATGATATAATAACCTGACATTATATCCCAAATTTCTGTGCCATTATGAAAAACTGATATTTGAATGTCCATTGAGTGTGTTGACACTGCTGAATAGTAGATATTTTAATAGGATGTTAGATACTATAGAAACTGGAGTGAAGTGAGCTTATGGTATAGCTTTGTCTAAAGGAAAGCAACTGAGAATTAGTATTTGACTGCCCACTGTGTGCCAAGCAGTGTGTTAGGCACTTAGTTCATTCAGGCTGTTATACCAGTAACAGAACTAGAGACCCGGTGCACGAAATTTGTGCACAGATAGGATCCCTAGGCCTGGCCAGTGATCAGGGCCAATCGGGGCCTTCCTTCATTCCATACAGCCCCCTGGTGGTCAGCGCACGTCATAGCGAGCGATCGGACTCCCGGTCGAATTCCAGAGGGGACACTTTGTATATTACCCTTTTATATATATAGATATCATAGACTGGGTGGTTTATAAATAACAGAAATTGTATTTATCACAATTCTGGAGGCTAGGAAGTCCAAGTTCAAGGTGCCAGCAGATTTGGTGTCTGGTGAGGATTCACTTCCTGGTTCATAGATGGCGCCTTCTCCCTGTGTCCTAATATGGGTAAGGGGTCATTTAATCAGAATAAGATACATACTTAAACCAATCCATACATGTATTAGAATATGTACTTATTTGGAATGATGATAAAGTAAGTTTGTTTAAAGGAAAATATTAATTATAAAATAACTTCATAATTAATATTTAGGTTGAGTGTCATCCTGTGCACTGAGAGGTCTCGGGTTTGATTCCTGGTCAGGGCACATGCCCAGGTTGTGGGCTCCATCCCTAGTAAGGAGCATGTTGATTGCTGTTTTCTTTCTCTGCCTCTCCCATCTTCTCTCTTGGAAAAAAAAATCAATAAAAACATTTTAAAAATAAAATTAAAACAATACAGTCATGGTACTTATGAGAAGTTAGTATCACAAACCATTATTATAAGTAAAGTAAAGTTAAAAATGAAAATTTAAAATATATAAAAATCATGCTGCTATCTATAATACAGAATAATGCTTTCATTCCCTTTGAAGGACTTGGGGACCAAAATAGATTGAGTGTTCTCCACCTTCCCCACCCTAAATATATGTTTTTATTATTATTAATTTTAGAGAGCTAGGAAGGGAGATACAGAGAAAGAGATATCCATGTGAGGGAGAAACATCGATTGGCTGCCTTTCATACTCAACGGTCCAAGCAACTGGCCAGGGCAGGATTGAGTCTTTAAAAGGAGGATTAAAGCCCTAGTTGTCTTGGTTTAGTTAGCGTGTTGGCCCAGGGTCTGACTAAAGGGTTTCAGGTTTGATTCTGGTCAAGGGCATGTATCTCAGTTTCAGGTTCGATCCCTGGCCCTGGTTGGGGCATATGTAGGAGGCAACCAATCGATGTGTCTCTCTCACATCTATGTTTGTCTCTCTCTGCCTCTCCCCTTCCCTTCTACTCTCTCTCTCTCTAAAAAGTCAATGAAAAAATATCCTTGTGTGAGGAGTAACAAAAAATAAATAAATAAAAGGAGGAGTAAAGATATTATAATTAGACCTAAGAAAATAAAAGGCATAAAGTAAATAATCCACAATTTATAAAAAAAACACAAAAATAAAAAGTTATTTTATACCTAGAAATGATTTCATTTAAAATATCTTTAATTTGTGGAATCTTTAGATGGGAAATAATTACTTCATTTAATAGAGTAGACTCTTCTATAAGACTATGAGAAGAAATACAACTTCAGCTTCCAGCTCTGCATAAGTTTGAAGGGTGAAAAGAGAGGTTAAGAGTATTATTTTGCTTGCTTGAGATTGATTGTCATAATGTAGGATGATAATATGTAAACAGATAAAAGTTCTTAAGATGAAAGAGGCTTCTTGTTCCATTCTGACATACTTTCCCACTCTGTTCCCCGTGTGCATTCAGAGGGCAGTCGGCAGGTAGGAGTGAGGAGATGAGATGAAGAAATTTAATTATCTATACTAATAAAAGGGTAATATGCTAATTAGACTGGGTCGACCAGACATCTTCCGGACATCCGACTTCCTTTTGGACAAAGTCACAGTGGCAGGGGCCGAAGCAGAGGTGGTTAGGGGCGATCAGGCCAGCAGGGGAGCAGTTAGGGTGCAGCCAGGCTGGCAGGGGAGCAGTTAGGGAGCGACCAGGTTGGCAGGGGGTCAGTTAGGGGGCTACCACGCCGGCAGGGGACCAGTTAGGGGGTGATCAGGCCGGCAAGCAGAGGCAGTTAGGGGCAATCAGGCAGGCAGACAGAGTGGTTAGGGGCAATCAGGCAGGCAGGCATGTGAGTAGTTAGGAGGTAGCAGTCCCGGATTGTGAGAGGGATGTCTGACTGCCGGTTTAGGCCCCATCCCACAGGAGCCTAAACCGGCAGTTGGACATCCCCCGAGGGGTCCCACATTGGAGAGGGTGCAGGCCCAGCTGAGGGACCCACCCCCTGGTGCCCAAATTTCGTGCACCCAGCCTCTAGTCTATATATATAAAAGCCTAAGCAACTGTCCGACTGACTGTTCAACTGGTAGCTATGACGTGCACTGACCACCAGGGGGCAGACGCTCAAAGCACAGGCATGGAAATGTGGAACAGACTGATGAATCTCAGAGGAAATGGGGGAGGGGGGAGGACAGGAAGAAATTAACCAAAGATCTTATATGCATACTAGAAGCCCGGTGCCAGTGGGGTCTCTCGACCTGGCCTGCGGAGATCGGCCTGAAACCGGCTCTCCAACATCCCTTGAGGGGTCCCAGATTGTGAGAGGGTGCAGGCCAGGCCGAGGGACTCCACTGGTGCACAAATCCATGCATTGGGCCTCTAGTTAATAAATAAAAGGGTCAGAGTAGCCAGTGTTACAATAAGCTTTAGCAGTTCCCCTTTTCTTGGTTCTGTGCCCCACAACTCTCTATTTCAGGCTGAATTGTCATTGTTTACCTTGCAAAGTTAGCACCAGCAGGTATATAGAGCAGACAGGGAGAAAGAAGCTTTAGTACCAAAAGTTAGGGTAACCGAAATAACTGGTTCTGTAACTACTACTTTCCCTTCCTTGGATTCTGACCTCTCACTTCATTTTTAAAGAGTGAGAATTATAGAAATTCTTGGTAGTCTATGTTCTAATTAGCCCTGATGAATATGAATCTGATCTATCATCACTGATTATGTCATGGAGAAGAACCACCAGTATTACAGATAGCAGCAGGAAGGATGTAGTGAGGCCAAGAGTCCGAGCCATTGGAAGTGTTAGCCGGTTCCCAACTTAACAGTAGTTTGACTTTCAATTTTTCAGCTTCCTAATGCTGTGAAAGCATTATGAAAACATAATTTGAATTTTGATTTTTGATCTTTTCCTGGGCTATCAATTTTGATCTTTTCGTGATGTTGGGCAGTGGCAGTGGCAAAAATGTTCAGTAACAGCAGCCACCAAGGGAGATAGCACAGTACAGTACGTAAATCTAGAACAGGGTGAATGCACTGTCTTAAGCTTCTATGACAATCCCTGCCCCTTGGAAGCTGGTAGTGATTTACAGAATTTTGAGAATTCTCACTAATAACCCCAAGTCTGCAGGGAAGCAAATTAAATCAGTATTTTTATTTTCCCCTTTGAGTAAGGAAAAAAAAGAGTGAAATAGAAAACATTAAGAAAAAAATAAAGGCCCGACTGTCTCTAACAGAAGTCTCCAGGGACACATACACACTGAATCAGGGATCAGGGCACACGAGGGATTTCCCCCATGCAACTGTGTTGTTGCCCCCCTCCCAATTAGGTAGATGTGCATTTAACAAAACCTCAGAATTATTCTAAAGAAATACAACAGGTTTATCTTACTAATATAGGCAAGCATTCTAAAGAGCTTATTAGCATATTTGGTCATATAAAAATGATAGCATTTATATAAAAATGAATACGTTGGGTTTATTTAAGGAATGTCAGGGGCTGTGTGAAATATTAAAACAGTTTAAAGGGGGGGAAAATCATGATTATCTCAATAGATGCAGCATACCACCTAGACCAGTGGTTCTCAACCTTGGCTGCACATTAGAATCACCTGGAAATCTTTTGAAAATCCTGATTTCTGGGCCTCATCCTCCGAAAATTCTGTTTCTCTGTTAATAATGTTGTGGGCCCACCCCATAACAAAGAAACAGAATTTCCGGAGGATGAGGCCCAGAAATCAGGATTTTAAAAAGATTCCTAGGTGATTCTAATGTGCAGCCAAGGTTGAGAACCACTGACCTAGACCAAGCAAACAATCTTACATGTGAATAAAGGGGAGTCAAAAGTCACCCATGTTAAATCGGAGCAGATAAAAGGTTTGGGCAAAGTTGCAAGATAAAATAAAAGCATGATAACTACGTAAACATGCTATGGCAAATGAACTAACAAAAACAAAGAAGACAAAAAGAAGCAGCATGAAGAAGATGAAGAACCCATAACCTACTGACTTGGAACTACCTCACGTGTACTTCGAGTGGTAAAACTTAATAAAACTAGCTCAAAGACAAGATTATGATACAACAAAATGAGATGAAAGGTAAACTGTAGACCTAAGGAAACAAATTGAGGCCCAAAATAATATATTTTCAGAACAAATAAATTAGAAATAGGGAACAGAATAGAGATAGTTAGCAATTAAATTACATAATAGAAAAGCTTTCTTCAGATAATCAGAATACAGATGAAAAAGACAAAGAGAGTGAAATCAGAAGAGCTAACTAATAAATATGGAGCTAAAATTTCTCTAGTACAATAATGAGTGCCCCTGAAATAGAACACTCAACAAATGCAGCAGGAAAAGTATTCAAAGATATGATAAAAGAAAACTTACCTGAAATGAAGATCTGACTAGAGATAGAAAATATCCTGCTAATGGGGGGAAAAACAGAGAATAAGATGGGATTTTATATTGTTCCCAACTTTCAATGCTATCTAAAATTGAAAAAAGAAAAGCCATAATTTCTTCCACTTAGTGCTTTTCTTAATGTCTTTTCTTATCCTTAGGGGATTCTTTTGCAAAATGTCTCTTTTGGTGAAGAAATATTTAGCATATTCTTCAGTTTTATCTTATTTCTTTTATTAAATTATAATTTAATGCTTTCATTTTAACAATAGCATCCTATTTTTGTAAAGGTATTGCTTTTACTCTATGCAAAAGGAAAAGTTGGTAGGTAGATAGTAAGCTAGGTGTCTGGAGTGATGTTAACTTAGTAGTAACTTAGTAGTTTCTGTTTGGTGAGAATTGAGATATGTATCAGAGTCTAGTCAGGAGACAGAAACCAATTGTTTTTAACAATATATTTAATATCAAGTATTGTTAAGAGATACTAAACTGAAGTGGTAAAATGGGATACAAAAATTTTCAGAAATACAAATACAAATTTTCAGAAATACAAATGGGATACAAATATTCTCAGAAATATCCACTGGGGGAAGCAGCTAACATTTCTAAGGCTATGGGACAAACGAAAGAGGTTGGGGTTACTAAAATATATAAACACACAGGAGGGAACTAAAATTTATGGAACTAAAATTCAGATCTCTGAGAAGGGGCTGCTATTAATGCCTCTGAGCATGGAGTATGGGTCCTTTGGGCCTGAGACTCAGAACCTGGTACTGGTGTCTGAGGAGGGCACAACAAGGCTATTTGGGATAATAAGTGATATATAAAACAATATTATTTTGTTCTAGATCGCTAGCCAGAATAGGCAATACCTTTCCACCCAGAATTCTTCCTCTGTGTCTCTCAGTAGGGTTTTTAAAAAGTTTTTATTCATACTGATCTTATGCATTTTTAAAATTTTTAAACTAGTTTAGTTTTATTCCTATAAATGAAAACTCTATTTTATCTTTGTATATAAGAAAGCTCTTGATGTTTAGTTATTAATATAACATCCAGAAACCTTGCTAAATTTTATTGTCTATCATAGGTTTCACCTATGTTATTTAAGCTTCTCTAAATGGCTGCTTTTATTTTGTTATGTGGAAAACTATCTCCAATACACTGTCTCTTTATTGACAAGTACCATTTGGACTACCCTTATAAAGATATCATTACTGGTCTCCTGATTCTACCCCTATCTCATAACCAATTTATTCTTAACACAGCTGCTAGTGTAATCTTTTAAAAAAACATAAATCATATCACTTTCCTGCTCAAAATCCTTAAATGGTCAACCATTGTTCTTCAAATACAATCCAAAGTTCTTATCATAAACTATAAGGTTCTAGGTCTTAGTCTGCTTGAGCTGCCATAACAAAATACCGTAGACTGGTGGCTTAAACAACATAAATTTATTTTCTTACAGTCTGGAAGCTGGGAAATCCAAGATTAAAGTGCCAGCCAGTTCAGTTCCTGCTGAGTGCTCTCTTCTTGGCTTACAGTTGCCCACCTTCTTGCTGTATCTTCACATGGCTTGTCCTTGGTGTGTGCACCTGGGGGGATGACCTAATGTAACCCTAAGTACCTTCCAAAGGCTCCACCTCCAAAAACTACACACTGGGTTAGGGCTTCAGCATATAAATTAGGGGGGATGGGGGCAGACATTCAGTCCATAACAATCTAAAATGATCTGGTCCCTGCCTATCTCTTCAAGAGGTATTCTCCATAATCCCTTAAAACACCTCTTATAAGTTTTTCAAACACATAAAGCTCCTTTCTACTTAATAATTTTTACACATGCTGTTCTGTCTGCCTAGAGACTCTTCCTTCTGCTCTTCACATGAAAGATTTGTTATCCTTTAGGTCTCAGTTTAAATAGCCCTTTCCCAGAATCCACATATATGATCAGGTCTTCTCTATTACCTGTCAATTCATTTTTACTAACCTATTACAATTGTGTATTTGTATATGTGTATACATAATTGTATTCTTTTATCTACTTTTGTATATGTTTGGAATTCTCCATAATGTTTTTTAATGGGAAAATTTTCATTGATAAACTTTTTTTACTCTCTTAAATTCAGTTAAGGTTTTGCCTTGGTATACCATAATTATAATTTTAGAAATGATTTGTATATAAAGACATTTATACATGGATTTTCATTCCAGAACAGCAAAGATTTGGAAACAACCCAGATATCAGTGGGGGAGGGACCAGTTTAATGAATTATGGTATAAAATCATACTATGAAATATCCAGGTATTAGAGAATGGAGCAGTTCTGTATGTAATAAGAAAATAGGTATAGTTCATTGTGTATAGCGTGCATGCCATCATTTGTGTCCATATGTAACCAAAAAGATACAGGAGTGGCCCTAGCCAGTTTGCCTCAGTGGATAGAGCATCAACTTATGAACTAGGACAGTGATGACGAACCTATGACAAGCGTGTCAGAGGTGACACGCGAACTCATTTTTTTGGTTGATTTTTCTTTGTTAAATGGCATTTAAATATATAAAATAAATATCAAAAATATAAGTCTTTGTTTTACTATGGTTGCAAATATAAAAAAATTTCTATATGTGACATGGCACCAGAGTTAAGTTAGGGTTTTTCAAAATGCTGACAAGCCGAGCTCAAAAGGTTCGCCATCACTGAACTAGGAGGTCATGGTTTGATTCCCAGTCAGGGCACATGCCCTGGTTGTGGGGTCAATCCTAATAGGGGCTGTGCAGGAGGCAGCCGATCAATGATTCTCTCTCATCATTGATGTTTTTATCTCTCTCTCTCCCTCTTCCTTCCTCTCTGAAATAAATAAAAGTGTATTTTTTTTAAAAAAAGATACAGGAGTGGGCAAGAGGAGGTTTATAATTGTTCGTATGGAAAAAAGATATGCAGGTTATGATTATTACAATAGCTTTATTAACTCAAAAGAATGTTACAGTAAACCTACCCTTATCTACCCCTATATTATACTGGAATTTATCTGGATTATCTTTCCAAAGATAGACCAGAATCTAGTAATAGTGGTTACCTCAGAGACAGGGAATCAGATGACTGAAGAGTCAGGACGGACACTTTCTTTTTCACTGAAAGAGTAACAAAAATACTATGGAGGTAGAGTGAATGACTGTTTCAGGCTGGAATTATGGGGAAGACTTTTCAAAGAACAAAGATAATAAAAATTTAGTATTGCTTTTATCTAACAAAAGTAGAAACTATGTAAATAGGTAATTATAATAGACTAGAGGCTTGGTGCATGAATCTTTTCACAGGTGGGGTCTGGCCAGCCCCATCCCCAATTGGGATGTGGGGAGTGATCGGGGGTGGGGTGATGGGCAGGGAGTGGGGGAGGTACCACCAGCGGTTGGTTGACCAGCCCCTCCCCCTGGTTGAACTCCTGGCTGAACTCCCCTTCGAACTCCTGGTCAAGGGGACAATTTGCATATTAGCCTTTTATTATATAGGATATTGCTATGATGTATATAAAATGATTTCACATACAAATGGAAATATTATCTAGATTTTATTTATTTTTAGGTGGTGATAGTGGACTGGATGGGTTAGGAGGACCAGGTGTACAACTAGGAAGCCCAGATAAGAAAAAAAGGAAGACAAATACACAGGTAAATTGACATTTTCTCATAATTGCAGCTTTTCTTCGCTGATATGATCAGGCTGTTGAGGTAAATTGAAATTTGGTCATGGGGCCCTGGCTGGGTTGCTCAGTTGGTTAGAGCATCATCCTGATCTGCCTAGGTTGCAGGTGCAATCCCTGGTCAGGGCACATACATGAAGCAACCAATGAATGCATGAATGGATGGAACAACAAATAGATGTTTTTCTCTCTCTCTCAAATCAGGTTTTTAAAAAGTTTAAAGAAGAAAAAACTAAATTTGGTCATGGTTTTTGTTTTCTATCTTCATTCAGAAACTAATAGTGAATTCTGCAATGAATTTTTTTTCTCTGCAGCTAATGGCTATTGCAGAATTATAGGCCTAGAGTGTATATTGCAAGCGGGAAATGTAGGCAGAAAAATTAAAATGCTTATTCTTAAGTCTAATTTTAAAGATATAGATGTCCATAGTTCTATTACAAGACATATATGGAGACAAGTTTAACCTGAAGTAACAATGTTCAACTATTATAATAATTCAGTAGCATGTGTGTATCATGAAGTAATCATGGTGGAGATATCTTTTGTCTATAACCTGTGGTTGTAATAAGCAATAAAGCCTTTGCAGGGTTTATTCTCTATAAATTTGAAGCATTCTTTTTTATGATAAAGACTGTGAATAAGGATAATGTATGTACAGATGACTTTTTTCTATTTTGGCCACCATCTTTTAACCTTGTAGTGTGACTAAAACTGGTACTTTATTTTTCTATTCTGCGGCCTAGAGCTTTGGGGATAAGTTAATAGCTATTTCTTAAAGTTAAGCTAGAAAAATATTTAGATCCTGTTTATTGTTTAATTGTATGGTTATTTAGGGGTATAAGAGGTATTTTTAGTTAGAATTTTAAGTGAAAGATTCTAGAGCAGTGATGGCGAAACTATGACACGTGTGTCAGAGGTGACACGCGAACTCATTTTTTTGGTTGATTTTTCTTTGTTAAATGGCATTTAAATATATAAAATAAATATCAAAAATATACATCTTTGTTTTACTATGGTTGCAAATATCAAAAAATTTCTATATATGACACAGCACCAGAATTAAGTTAGGGTTTTTCAAAATGCTGACACGCCGAGCTCAAAAGGTTCGCCATCACTGTTCTAGAGTTATAGGCAAGTATGTTAAGTGAAAATTGTGGTAATGAATCTTCTTTTAAAAGTTAAATACTTTTGGAGTTTGAAGTAACAATGGATTCATGCTCAGAAAAGCATTACTTCCTTTTCTAAATGAAAGAAGCCTATACATTTTATTATTAAATATAATTACATATAAATATTTGGAATTTACAAGTGAAGAATTAAATATTCATAACACTGTAAGCGAAACTTTACCAAAACTAAGTTCATAAGTGTTAAGATTTTATAACAGGATGATTTTAATGACTGCTTTGATCAAAAACATGTATTTTACTTAACATTCTCATTTTAGGGGCCTTCTTTTCCTCCATTGTCTGAGTATGCTCCGCCACCGAATCCAAACTCTGACCATCTAGTGGCTGCTAATCCATTTGATGACAACTATAATACTATTTCCTATAAACCACTACCTTCATCAAATCCATATCTTGGCCCTGGGTATCCTGGTTTTGGAGGCTACAGCACATTCAGAATGCCACCTCACGTTCCTCCAAGAATGTCTTCCCCATACTGTGCGCCTTACTCGCTCAGGAATCAACCACACCCATTTCCTCAGAATCCTCTGGGCCTGGGTTTTAATCGACCTCACGCTTTTAACTTTGGGCCACATGATAATTCAAATTTTGGAAATCCATCTTATAATAATGCACTAAGTCAGAATGTTAATATGCCTAATCAACATTTTAGACAAAATCCTGCTGAAAACTTCAACCAGATTCCTCCACAGAACACTGGCCAGGTATCTAATCCTGACTTGGCATCTAACTTTATGCCTGGAAATAATTCAAATTTTGCTTCTCCATTAGAATCTAATCATTCTTTTATTCCTCCCCCAAATACTTTTGGTCAAGCAAAAGCACCACCCCCAAAACAAGATTTTAATCAAGGATCAACCAAAAGCACTAATCAAAATTCCTCTGCTCAACCACCTCACTTAAATATGGATGACACGGTGAATCAGAGTAATATTGAACTAAAAAATGTTAATCGAAACAATGCAGTAAATCAAGAGAATAGCCGTTCAAGTAGCGCCGAAGCTACAAACAACAGCCATGCGAATGGGACACAGAATAAGCCACGACAACCTAGAGGTGCAGCAGACACATGCACCACTGAAAAAAGCAATAAATCCTCTCTTCACCCAAGCCGTCGTGGTCATTCTTCTTCCGACCCAGTGTATCCTTGTGGAATTTGTACAAATGAAGTGAACGATGATCAGGATGCCATCTTATGTGAAGCCTCTTGTCAGAAATGGTTTCATCGGATCTGCACTGGAATGACTGAAACGGCTTATGGCCTGCTAACTGCAGAAGCATCAGCAGTATGGGGCTGTGATACCTGTATGGCTGATAAAGATGTCCAATTAATGCGCACTAGAGAAACGTTTGGTCCACCTGCAGTGGGCAGTGATGCTTAATCACAGGCATTAACTAAAGTGGGGGTTTTTCCCTGTGTGTTACAGAGGTTCATTGACACAGGATTTTAATGTTTTACAATATTTTTTTAAATGCACATGCAAAAAAGATGATTTACCTTTTAGTTTTTATTAATATTCCACTTCATTACTAGTGCAAATTTTGTATTATCTAAGTTTGCTATCTAGGATAATATATATGGGGGTGCTTTAGAAAGTATTTTACAAATAAATGTTAGTTGTTAATCATAAAAGCCTCTTGAAGCTTCAAAATAATATGTAGCAAATGTAGGCAAGTTTTGACTTAAAAGTTAGAACCAGTGAAAAGTGTACATTTCAGTGCTGAACTTTGGCGATATCACATTAAACATTTAGTTCAAAGATATTTTTGAGGATCCATTTAATGTGGTGTTTTAAAAATATATTTTTATTTATTTCAGAGAGGGAGAGAGATAGAAACATCAATGATGAGAAAGAATCATTGATCAGCTGCTTTCTGCATGCCCCCTGCTAGGGATTGAGCCCACAACCTGGGCATGTGCCCTGACCAGGAATCGAACTAGTTCATAGGTCGATGCTCAACCACTGAGCCACACCGGCCAGGCATCCATGTAATGTGTTTTCAGAAAAAATAATATGTGTAGCTATATTATGGAAGAAAGCATACATTTAATGGATGTTTTTAAAAATAATAGCATATGACACCTGATTCCTCCCTAACTAGAGTTCTTAAAACTAGTGACTTTCATGTTTCAAGTCAGTCTCTTCAGGATATGTTTGTACAGATATGAGACATATGTTAGCATATAGAAGATGCTCACTAAGTATTTGTGGATTAACTTGTAGATTGTACCACATGAAACTGCTATTATTCAATCACTTGAAAATTGACTTCAGTTACTAGAGTTGATATAATGTTTGTTTTTAGTTGTGGCATTTAGAATTGTAACAGTATTATGCTTTTCTCTCTTCCATTTTTTAAAAATTATTGGTTGTTACTGTTTTCCAGAGAAATAAATAATATGGTATCCTCAGGAGAATTGTGAATACTTTTTAACACATGATTTCAAACTGAGACATATTGCAAATAAAAGTGGTAGAAACATAAATTTGGCATTAGAGCACTCTGCTGGCGGAAGACATATTCATTGATTGTTTGAAAAATCTTGTTCTGGGGATCTGAATTCAAAATGGTGCCTCAAGGGAGATCAAAATCCATTTTAAGCAAAGATCAATTAAGAGCCACGGTGAAAGCTAATTTACAAACAACAATTCAAGTCCTTGCAAGAGACAGTCTTTGCTATGACTTGGGAAAGTGTAAAATGGACCTGAGAGTATCCTCTTGAAAGATGATACAGAATGGAGACAGTTGGAGGTCTACTCATTAAGATGAAGCAGAAACCCAGTTTTGGAGTGGAACATAACCTGTGACCAGAAAAAGAAAAAAAGGATACTGTGACAATTGATAGTAATTTACACAATGGTTGGGTGTTGGTGAAGCTCCCAAACTTGCGTCATCACCAAAAAAATTCTGAAGACCATATGGTGACATGAAAGGAATACTGAATTACTACTATTTAAACCCTGGTGAAACGACAGCAGCAGCATATTGCCAAGAAATTAAAATTAGGCTTGAAAAATCCGATTTAAAAATGATCCTGTGGTTAATAAACATGAACCCACACTTTTATGTGACAGCGCTTGACCTCATGTGTCAAAAGCTACTAAAGCAAAGTTAGCTGAATTGGGCTATTCTATCACATCCATCTTAGTCACCAGGCCTTTATACAATGAACTACCATCTTTTTCATCATTTGGAGCTTTTTCTAAGAAATAACATATTTTCCAATTGAGAAGAAGTAATTGGAGAATTTGGACATTTTAAACAGCCTAACAAATGGTGACTTTTATAAAAATGAAATGTTTAATATCCTATTAGAAGAAAATTATTAATTCTCATGGTGCATATTTTGATTGAATAAAATTTATTTTTATATACAGTATTTAAATTTTGACCTATAAAAACAGCAGTTTCATATGGTACAAGGTAATGTAAGTTTTTCTCCATTTACCTGTGACTAGTTTGAAGTGAATACAAAATATTTTCAGTAGTTGTAAAATAACATATCTTTACAGTTTTAGGAAATGAAATAGACTCTAATAATAGGTACTACTCTGTGTGAAAACTTTGCCAGTTGAAACAGTCAAGTTGAAATGCAGTATTTTTGGCTGACTGAGATTTGATGTGTTCAGTAGCATACTTGAAGATCCCAGTGTGCTTACACTGTAGCTTTTGTTAGAGATAGAAATTTTTCTAAATATTTAAGGACTTAATTATGTTGTTCTTGAAATCCTAGTGAGTGCTGATTTTAAGACATGATGCACTGCATGCTATATGCTCAGTACTAGCATCAGGTCATGATTTTCTTTATGACTGAATGCAGTTAGATAGATATTTATAGAACCTTCCAATGTTTGCAGGAATTAACACTTACATGGTAGTACTTGAGTTGTGCTCATTGCTAAAACTGATTATGCAGTCTTAACCCTCTGTTGCTTACAGTTTCAATAGTTAGTTGTTTTGTAAAAATGAAACCACCTCTCCCTAGTTAGCCAAAAGGTACTTGATTTGTAATGCAATTATTTCATTATCCATTTCCAAGTAGTTGTCTTTAAAATTTTACAAGTGGATTTTTCTTCAGGTATTTAGGTTTTCAGAGTACCTTATTTAAATAAGGATCTGTAATTATTAAAAAGAAAAACCAGTGGTTGATTCTGACAGTGAATCATAGGCAAACTATAATCATAGCTGATGAATGTTTTCATGTATTTGCATTAATTTTCTTACGAGTTCTACCTTTGTCTCTACATAATACCAAGTCAAAAATTATCTAGATACTTTTTGGTAGGAAAAGTGATGAACTATAAGAATGGCCAGATAGTAATTTGTCCAATTTGACCCAAAGAAGGCTGTTACACAAATTGGTGTGGCTTTTTTAGGACAAGCGATGAACTGCCCTAAACATTTAAAAATATTCAGTGACGGAAAGAAATGTACATAGGTGAAATATTCTTCCTGTAGCATTGCACATTTTTGTTGTAATTATTTTCCTTCACTTAAAAGGCCTCATTACCATCACACACGCACACACACGCACATGCGCGCACACGCGGGCAGAAAATCTTGGAGGTTCTCCTACATTCTCGTTTGCCAAAGTTCAACCTGGCTAACCAGCAACAGTTAGGCTCTCCTCCCAAGGCTAGGTTACTGATAGAAAGTTCTAAAGCATCACCAGTTCCTTTCTGATAATTTGCTTTGTTAATTTCACTAGCCTTCCTGTGCACTTGCTTCTAGATGCTACTGGACTAATACTGAAACAGCTTAGCTTATAAAAGAAAAATAATTCTTCAGATAGAGTGCTTAGAATTTAGATTCGTGATCAGTGCTTTCCTTTTGTGTGAAATACTTTAGAGTATTACTATTATGATTCTTGTTATCCAAATTAGGAGATTATGTATATAACTGAAGATTTTCTTGTAATAGTGCTTATTCATAAATTAACACAATATAAAGAAATCCAATTTTGAGGTGTTTGGGGATTTTATTTGTTTTGTTTTATTTTTTAGACTCTGACTAGTGATAGGAGAAAAAACTCAGTAGTATGGGTCACCATTAAATCTGCCAGCTTTAGTCATCCAAATAAGTATCGGGAGTCTTTATCCAATATTCTTTCCAACTTGTTCATCTTAAACAAATTAAAAGTGCTAGTACTTATTGTCCAACATACTATAATGATTGTATTTAGTTGTAAAAATATATATAAACAATGAAAAGGGAGCTCTAATTAGTTTTTGGGTTTTTTGCAGTGCATAGAGGTCTCAGATGCATGAACATTTAGGCTATTTTAGATTTTTTTTAATTAAAAAATTTAAAAGTATTGAGGCTCCCAAAGTTTATTTGAAAATAGTGGTTTAGAACTCTCTATAAGATAATTAGATTCTTAGGGAAGCTCGTAAAGGCTTATTAAAGCATGATGTAGTTAACCAGTAGTATCATGCTGCGCACTCAGCTTCTTTAGGGAACCAATCGGTATAGGTGGGAAAAAGAAGCAGAGGTCTTCCTTTTTCCTGATGTGATTCAGGAAGGTTAAGTTCTTTGATGTGTTTCCCAGTTGTCCTCTTACTATCCTACACTCTCTGGTGGGATGCTATAGAAGCCAACTTGCCTTTTCCCTTCCTGGATGCTCTGTGCTTCAGAATTTCGTATCTTTCCTCCAATCAGAAATCCTATTTCTTTGTGTGGCTGTGGTTGACTAGATTTTAAGGGAAAGGTGTTTTCTACCAGGATGTGTGAATGAAGATCATGAAGAAAGTGGAATTACATTTCTTTTTTTTAAAAGGGTGTTTATTCGGAATGAATCTTTATCTAATATCAAAGGTTTCAAACAAAATGTCATTTCAGGCACCATAGAAAGCAGTATTTTTGTCGAATTGGTGACACTTTCTTGAGAATCTTTCCCAATTTCCTTTAGATTGTTGGGATTTAGAAAGTTTCCTTTCTTCTACTTCTCTGAACTCAGAAATTTTCTTCCCATTTGTAAATATTAGAATATCACCTTTTTCTGTATTCCATTTAACCAACAGAGCAGTATGGAAGTCACACCTGCATTTTTCTGACTCTTGGTACAGTGATGGGAGTTTAGAGGCACCCTTTGAGTACAGAGGCTAGGGATGGCATTAACATCTCCCAAGACAAGTCGTCTAAGGGAAAACGAAGGGAAGAAAGTGGCTATCTATACGCCAGACATTAATACATCAAAAACTGCCTGTATTTCATTGAAAATTTTTCATGAAGCCCAATGGATAAGTGTCATCTTTGTCATAGTTTGTCAAATTACTTGCAATTATATTAAAATGTATTCTAAATACCTGTACTTTCTTGTTCTGTAGATGATGTAGATGATGTTGCTTGTTAGTTAAAATATCTTATAAAAGAAAGTCCTGCTTCTTATCATGATGTATGTGACTTAAATGACTGTTTCATATTAAAACTATTTCTTCCTTATGTACTGTTTACATATACCTCTTTTTGGGATATTAGTTCAGTACTTTTATACAAATCTGAGTGTGTTCCACATTGGTGACATGTATTTTTGCAGTAATTTTTTGTTTTGTTCATAGAGCATGTCTAAAGTAACACATGCACTAGTGCTGTGGTCTGTTGCAAAATTACTGTAATTCAAATTGGAAAATAAAATGTTTCCAGACTTTGTCCAACATTTATTCCTATGGCAAAGGAAATTACTATGTAATACTATTTCTTATGCTGTTATGTTTAAGCTACTCTATGAAGTATGTGAAACATCAATATTTATGGAATATTAGATGGCCTGATATCTTTGAAATAGGAGAGAGAGATAAAATTTGATATTAGCAACTCATAACACTCATAATACAATAAATACTTCTTAAAATTTTTATCTTTTACAGTTATAACTTATTAAAGAGTTGACAGTGCATATTAGGATAATTTCACCCCATAACATTAAAATTATATACTAGACTGTGAACTGATTCTAATATCTTTCAACCAAAAGATATATCATTCACTTCACCATAACCAACATACTAACCTAATACTAATCTTCATTTATTAAGAAACTGTAGGCATAACTCAGAGATATTGCAGATTCCATTCCAGACCATACAATAAAGTGAATGTCACACTGAAGTGAGTCACGCAAATTTTTTTGTTTCCCAGTGCATATAAAAGTTACGTTGACACTATACTGTAGTCTATTGAGTGTGCAATAGCGTCTAAAAAACAATGTACATACTTCAATTAAAAATGCTTTATTGTTTAAAAAATGCTATCATCTGAGCCTATTGGGAAAATGGTGCCAATAGACTGGCTCAACACTGAGTTGCCACACACCTTCAATTTGTAAAAATATGCAGTATCTATAAGGCAATAAAACAAAGCACAATAAAAGGAGGTATGCCTGTGTTACAATGAAACTCCTCTAATTTACTTAGAATTTGTATCCATTGATACGAGGACTTTTGATTGGTGTTTACTTTGGACTAGCTAATGAAAAGATTTGTTAGTAGGAGTCAAAATTTTAAAGAAAAATGTTTAATCTTGAAAAATGTTTAAGCTTTTTAGGTGTATTTCTTTATGAATATTAGTTTACAAGTATTCTTTTGTCATGCAAACAAGTACCCAAACGAATTACAGTAAGCAATACTTGGCCAATGCAAATACGTATATTTGAAATTATATGCTTGAAAGAAAAAGAATGCTTGTGAGTGCTTAAACTGCATATCTTTAAAATATTCAAATTTTAAAACTTTTATCAATTCAAACTATCCTGAATTAATAAGTTTTTACTATGTCAGTGATGTATATAGCAAGATAAATGTCTACCTATGCTATGTTATGATATCTCTATACATCATTTTTTTGGCATGGTTGTTGTGGTATATTTTGTACATTTTATTGTCGAGTATTGCTAATATTGACATAGCAATAAATCTGATTCAGTTCTTAATATTTTTTTAAATGCCAGATGCCATACTGTATAATTCCATTATATTTTACTTGAATACCCAGTGCTTTCATGGGTCTATTTTTTGTGTTAAAAGTTTAGCATTACATGTTAGGAATTTTTTTTCTGGTGTTTTCACATGGGTCTGTTTATATTTAAAACATAGGTTTAAAGAAGTATTAGTATTAAGTGATTCATGAATTGCTTTGTGGAAAAATTTAAACTATGAAGTGACTAGGTTATTCCCATATTGTTTATTTTCTTTATGAGGTTAATGTATAGGCTACAGTTTTCGGATAAATAAAATTGGCTTGGTAACTGATAGAATATAGCAGTTAATGGATAGTTTGAGTGTCTAAGGGCTTCCAAGTATTAAACCAAATAGTTCTCAAATCTCAATTACTTTTTAATAATTACTATAAATAGGGGTAAGCCAACTCGTCCTTTTTCTTTTAAAGATACTTAACTCTTACAATTTCCTCCTTCTGATCTCTTTTTCTTCTTCTTAAACACCATGCAAGAATTTAAAAATGGAGTTTAATTCATCTTCTACATTGTAGGGGTTTTTTGTGTGTGTATTTTATTGTTTAAAGTATTACATGTGTCTCCTTTTTCCCCCATCAACCCCTCCCTGGCCACTCCCACCCCCCAGGACAAGCCCCCACTGCCCCAGTGTCCCAGTCCATTGGTTATGCTATATGCACGCATACAAGTCCTTTGGTTGATCTCTTACTCCCCCCCACCTCTCCCTCCACTGCCTTCCCTCTGAGGTCTGTTCTGTTTGGTGTTTCTCTGTCTCTGGCTCTATTTTTGTTCATCAGTTTATGTTTACATTGTAGTTTTTTATTCTGTAGATTAGTAAGGTAAGTAGAGGTTTTACTCTCAAAACAGCTCACGTTATTGTTGGTCATTCTTTTCAGGGATCATGCTAAATGTCATTTGTGCATTGTATAAAGAATGTTATTTATCCAGTACTTAGACCTATTAGTAGAAATTATGTATGGCAGGCTTTCTTGAACAATATGTATTGTAAGTTTGTTTCCTACAGTGTTATGCTTCAGATTCTTTTAAATAAAGCTAGTTTTTAAAGAAAAATAACTTTTTTAATTGCTTAATTTTCATCAGACAAGTAAGTGTAACAATTTTTGCTTTAGGTGGGAGATGTCTCAAGAAATACTAAGCAGAACAATAACCTACAATTTACCAGGAATTTAATTTTATACCAAGGAACAAAACAATATGTTTGGACAGGCCTTTCTATACATATACCCACCCCCACCCCCTGCCACACTGTTATATATAACATTGAGTCCTGAGATTCCTTAAGAAAATGTGAACATAACACATCTCTATTTTAACAAATTAGGACTGAAGTTTTGTTAATAGAAAATTAATTGGAGAGGAGTTCCACAACCTCAGCAGCTTAGTAACTATCCCTGAAGCAGAGACACCATTGTAGCAATACTAAGAATAGACGTGCTTGAATGACAAAATTAGGCTGTCAAAAGACCTTCAAAGTTTGTTGAAGCAACCATCAGGTGCCTTGAATCTCACATGAAAAGAGACTACATAAAATGTGAAAGTGCCAATTGATACAACTTGGCTTTAGGGGTATAGAAGTGCCAATAAGATAAAATTGCATCAAGATAAAATTGGACTGCATTAAAGTTCTATTTACACATATGGAAGGAAAAAAATCAATAAAAATGTGTGTATCTTATGTGCTGTCGGAGAGAGAAAAATGTACAGAGACTTCTGATCAAATAACATTGTGAATTGATGCTCCAAGGCATCTAGAATTTAAAGTAAAATTGGGCTCAAAACCAACATAAGTATATCCAAGGACAAGAAGTATAGGAAGAAGGCAAAATCCATGCAGAAGTAGCAACCTGCATTGTTGGGGTCCAACCCCAACGGGTCCAGTGGTCCCCAAAGGTGTGGACGGAGTCGGCGAAGAATGAATGACATGGAAACTGGTTTCAGTTCATCAGCATAGTGAGGTTCTCCCTCCAGGATCTCCAGCGAAGTTCTGGTTAGGAACTCCAGCCAGGTTCTGTAGCCATGTTCTGTCCAGGATCTTTTGCCATGTTCTCTGGCTAGGTTCTGGTTAGGATCTGATGTTTATTGTCTTGTTACATCCGTATTTATACCAGCCGATTTTAATCCTGTCAATTTCTATTACAAAGGTTAGGGCGTTTCTCATCTCCATTCCAGGGAGTAAAGATTATGTAGCTTAACTACCCGCCTGGCACTTAATTAAGGGGTTGTATCCCCTCCCTAACCTCAGGGAAAAATCCCCACCTGGGGAAACAACCTTTCTCAGAGAGGTGACCTTGGTTAAAACACATAGCGCCAAGAAGGTGAGCAAACATATTAAGAACAGTATGCTATATACGCCAGGTCCCTTGAAACAGCAAGGATGGACCGGCTCCCGGCACTGCATGACTCCGGGTCCAGACAGAAATTTGCAGTAAGAAGTTCTAATCTGGCACGGTGATGAGGTCTTAAAAGTGCTACTACATTACAAAACTGATGATATACAGTAAAGTAACACCGAAAAGGAAATGTATAGCATTAGACAATTTTTAAGTCTAAAATATAATGAGCTAAGAATTTATCTCAAGAGGATAAAAGATCCTAAGGAAAGTAGAGGAAGGGAAAAAATAGGAAATAAAATATAAAACAAACACTGGACAGGAATAATAAAGCCACAAATCTGGTGATTTGTAACTCACCAAAGAATTGAAACAGTTAATTAGCAGATTACACTTGGTTGAATTGGGGCCCCTAGGACACAAGTTGAAGGCAACTTAAAACTGCTAGAAAGAATAGGATGAACCCAGAAGAAAGAAAACTACATGAAAGGCAAAAACCCACTGTTAATAAAAATTTCAAAACATACGAAGAAACCTGATGATGAGAAAAACAGCCAACCAACATCTTTTAAAATTTCAATCCACTCAAGAGGAAAATAACAAAAATAGCCTGAAAAAGACTTTAAGTATGTTTCAGGATCCTGAAAGGTAAACTAGTAAAAATAAACATTATGAAACTTAACAAGTATGCATTCATTTAACATTTATTGAATTTGTTTAATGTATCAGGCACTGTACTAGATGCTGTAGCAGTAAATCAAACAACAACCACTCCCAGGTTTTTATTGTAAAGACACAAAATAAGTAAACTCTTAAAGTATGTTAGGGAATTCGTGTTATGAGGAAATAAAAAAAAGGGGGGGGGGGTTAATGGGAATAAGGGCTGCTGGGGCTGGTAGGGCAAAAGACAAAGCTCGTATTTTTTAAATAGTTCAATGAAAGATATTTAAATAATGGGTTGAAGGAGTAAGAGAAACGGTCTTGCAGATAACTGGGGAAGAGAATTCCAAACAAAGGTAACAACAGGTTCAGTGACCCTGTGGCAGAAGAAGCATGCTTGGCACTTTTTAGATATTTCAAGGAGTCCAGTGTAGCTGGAATGAACAAGAGGTAGGGTAAAAGGAGATGAGATGAGAATTTTAACAGGAAACCAGATTATGTATGACTTTGTAGGTTATTGTAAATTCTTGGCTTTTACTCTGAGATAGAAAATGATTGGAAATTTTTCAGGAGAGAAGGGTCATTCTGACTGCTGTGTTGAAAATAAAGAGGTAGCATGGATACATGGAACAGACTGGCAGATCTCAGAGATGAGGAGGGAAGGGGGACCGGAAGAGACTAGCCAAAGAATATGTATGCTTAGTCCATGGACACAGACAACAACGAGGTGAAGGTGGGGGGTGGGGAGCTGGGTAGAGGGGGACAAAGGGAGAGAACATGGGGGGACATCTTTAAGAGTGTCAACATTATAAAAAAAAGAAAATAAAGAGTTAATACATATGAACAGAATTAAACAAAACGACTGGGGGAGACCAAGATGGCGGCGTAGGTAAACACCGGAGACCACTGCCGCAAACAACCATTTCAAAAATACAACTAAAAGACTGAACGGACATCACCCAGAACCACAGGAAGGCTGGCTGAAGAGAGACTCTACAACTAGAAGGAAAGAGAACAGCAAATCGAGGCTCAGAGGCGGCGCAGTGTGGAAAATACAAAGGTACCGAGGTGCGTGCGCAAAGCGGGCTGGTGGCTGAGGGCGCGGTTGTCGTTTTCTGTCGGGAGTGAGTCTCAGACTCTGGGCTCCAGATCCGGGTGAGTCTCTAGGGACCCAGACTCAAACGGGAGAAGCGGGATTATCCGGCATCAGTTGGAACCTGAGGGCAGCTTTCTCTCCGAGGTTTGCAGCGGCTGCCGGGGTTCTGAGAAGCAGAGCCTCTGGGAACGGGACTGAGCGTGGCCATAACTGCTCCCTCCGCCCGCCCTGTTGAGCCCGCCCCGCCCAAACCCTGCGCACAGCCATTTGCCGATCGCCTCAGGCAAAGGCTGGATTAGCGCCTCCCCAGAAGGCAGACGTTTTCCATACAGCTGATTCCTATAGCCAGTCGGCCTGGGGGTCAAATCCCTCTAGTGTTAACTACAACAATTAAGGCTTGGCTAGAACAAGACTGCGCACAGAGACCACAAGGGGGTGCACCAAGAAAGCATAAAAGATGCGGAGACAAAAAAACATGACAGAAATGGAGGATATGGAGCTAAGAATCGCAATTTTGAGGGCTTGCCATAAATTTGTGCAGAGCCTCACGAAAACTAATGAGACCCTCGATGCTACAATAAAGAAATTAGAAAGTAAGCATACACGGACTGAAATAAAGAATATTATACCCAATAGCAGACCAGAGGAGTACAATAATCAAACCAAAGATTCGACAAAAAACACCCAATTGGAAAAGCAAAATGAAAAAAGAATCCGAAAGTGTGAAGATAGTGTAAGGAGCCTCTGGGACAGCTTTAAGCGGTCTAATATCAGAGTCATTGGAGTGCCAGAAGATGAGAGACAGCAAGATATTGAAAACCTATTTCAAGAAATAATGGTAGAAAACTTCCCCCACCTGGTGAAAGAAATGGACTTACAGGTCCAAGAAGCGCAGAGAACCCCAAACAAAAGGAATCCAAAGAGGACCACACCAAGACACATCATCATTAAAATGCCAAGAGCAAAAGACAAAGAGAAAATCTTAAAAGCAGCAAGAGAAAGAGGCTCAATTACCTACAAGGGAATACCCATACGACTGTCAGCTGATTTCTCAACAGAAACTTTGCAGGCCAGAAGGGAATGGCAAGAAATATTCAAAGTGCTGAATACCAAGAACCTACAACCAAGATTACTTTATCCAGCAAAGCTATCATTCAGAATTGAAGGTCAGATAAAGAGCTTCACAGATAAGGAAAAGCTAAAGGAGTTCATCACCGCCAAACCAGTATTATATGAAATGCTGAAAGGTATCCTTTAAGAAGAGGAAGAAGAAGAAAAAGGTAAAGATACAAATTATGAACAACAAACATGCATCTATCAACAAATGAATCTAAGAATCAAGTGAATAAATAACCTGATGTACAGAATGAACTGGTGATTATAATAGAATCAGGGACATAGAAAGGGAATAGACTGACTATTCTTGGGGGAAAAAGGGGTGTGGGAGATGCGGGAAGTGACTGGACAAAAATCATGCACCTATGGATGAACACAGTGGGTGGGGAGTGAGGGTGGAGGGTGGGGTGGGAGCTGGAAGGAGGGGAGTTATGGGGGGAAAAAAGAGGAACAAATGTAATAATCTGAACAATAAAGATTTAATTAAAAAAAAAACAAAAAAAAACAAAACGACTTTGTGTGTTCTCTCTGGGTTTTTCTAGGGAAGCAACTAATAGGATCTGGATCTCCTGTCTCCCCAAGGGAGGGCCTGCATCTGAATTCAGCTTGCCACGGTACTTTGTTCCAACTAAAACTTTCCATGTGAGTCAAGGTACCCAGGTAGCACGTCAGGTCTTTTAGTTTGCACCTAAACCAAGACTGCCTGGTTGCCTGGTAGTTGCCCCACTGACAAGGTTCTTCTCATGTTTGCCCTATGAAAAGGGAGAGCAGCCAGGGGGTGGGATTCCTCTCCTGTAATGCCAACTGCACTGCACATCATTCTCTGGCCCCAGTATGCTTCTCCTTGGGAAGATGGGAGATTGGGCTAACCTGTATTTTTTCTTGGCTTTGTAAGTTTTCCCTTTTCCCCGAAGAAAACCTACCCCTTGACCTAGTGGTTCTCAAACTTTAGTGTGTCTCATAATTACTTGGTGGGCTTGTTAAAACAGATTTCTGGGCCCCACTTCCAGAATTTCTGCTTCAGTGAGTCTGGATTGGGGTCTGGGAATCTGCATTTCTAGCACATCCCCAGATGATGCTGGTAGTGTGGTCAAGGGACCACAGAGAACCTGTGCTGAATTCATGTAGTGTGTCTGTGAGAGAAATCAGCTGTTTTGGCTACCACAGAGAGTCCTATTTGCATGACCTTCACCTGGTGTAACCATTATCCTTTCTTACGCCTTATTTGCCTTTATAGTTTTACCACATAAGTAGGAATCCTTAACCAACAGATTTGGTTTTTATTTTAAAGGTTTTGTTTTAAAGTTATGGAAACGTCTGTTTGATGTTTCTTTGCCTCTGTATCTATTTTTGTTCAACAGTTTATAATGTTCTCTATATTCCACAAATGAGTGAGATCATGTGGTATTTATCTTTCACTGACTGGGGGAAGGTTGGGGAGCGGTAAGAGTTCAACCGAAGGACTTGTATGCATGCATATAAGCACAACCAATGGACTCAAGACACTGGTGTGTGTGTGTGTGTGTGTGTGTGTGTGTGCAAGTGTGTGGGGGGGGGGTAGGGGAGGTCAGGGGGGAGGTCAATGGGGGGAAGGGAGACATATGTACTACTATTTGTAATACCTTAAATAATAAAATAAAAATAAATAAAAATTTAAAAAGCTAAAAAAAATAAAGTTATGGAAACGGCATTATTCCTTATGGGTTTTATATGGCTTGCTTCCCCCTCCCTCCCGCCCACATCCAGGTTATAGCTATAATTAATTTAGTTTTATTGTTGTATACTATTCTTTTGTGTGAATATACCTATTGATAGACCTTTGGCTTCTTACCAGGTTTTTGCTAGGAAGATGCTATGAACAGCTACTTCTTTACCCCATCATAGCATCACCTTCTCTTTATGAAAGGACCCAGTCTAGAGGGAACCCTCTGTCCCCTAGACCTTCCCCCAAATCCTATCAACCCCTTATTGAGACACCCAGTGGTGTGTGTTCTCCCTTGCTCAATGAGTAATGAACTCAACTTGTTTCACTACAGGTGTCCCTGTGGTCTTTAGCTGAAGGGCATTGAAAAATACTTTTATATATAAAATATATAAATATTTAGTTAATATAAAGTTAAAATATCTTAGTATTCTTAATAGTGCCTTTTGGGGAACACTAGTTCTTAATTTTAGTTCAAGTTTTCAATCTCTTTCTTTACGGTTAGTGCTTTTTATGTCATATTTAAGAAATACTGCCTTGGCCACGTAGCTCAATTGGTTAGAACATCGTCCCGATACACCAAGGTTGTGGGTTTGATCCTCGGTCAGGGCACATAGACTCAACCAATCAATGTAAATAAGTGGGACAACAAATAGAGGTCTCTCTCTCCCTCCCATCCCCCCATCCTGCTCTCTCCTGCACTTAATTTCTTTCTAAGATCAATCAATCAATAAAAAAGAAATACTCCAAGATCATACAGATATCTATTTTTTAAATTTCAAACTTATGTCTTTAGTTCATCTGAAATTCATTTTTTCTGTGTGACACCATATGCATATAGAGATCCAATCTTGTATTTTCCCACATGGTAATCATTTTTCCTAGCATCAATCTATTCAGTTCCTTTGCTTTTCCCCACATATGCAGAGCCACTCTTGCCATATATTAAGTTTCTATCTATTCATGAGTTAGATTTTAGATTTTTTTAAAAATATATTTTATTGATTTTTTACAGAGAGGAAGGGAGAGGGATAGAGAGTCAGAAACATCGATCAGCTGCCTCCTGCACACTCCCTAACTGGGGATGTGCCTGCAACCAAAGTACATGCCCTTGACCAGAATCGAACCTGGGACCTTTCAGTCCGCAGGCCAACGCTCTATCCACTGAGCCAAACCAACCAGGGCTAGGTTTTAGATTTTAAAAAATCTAATAATAAGTACAGATTAAGACTTTGAGATTGAAGTTTACAAGTTTCAAGACTTGTAAAAATACTTTTTAAATTAGTACATAAGTCACAAAACAATGTATAAAAATCAACAGCATTTAAATTGGTGTCAGTTGATGTAATGATTCAGTAATTAAACTTTTCACGTTTTTTAAAAGATATAATTCAGAGTGTAAAAAGTTTAGTAAGACTATGGTAGTCAGAAGGACAATTTCACTTCAGAGATGTGTATGTACTTACAAAGTGATTGTTAGTGGATTTTCCTGAAACTCCCAAATGGCACCAAGTATTTTTTTATTATCTTTCATAGATACATTACATCCCTTGTGTTTTTATATAGTGGGAGAATCTAGACTTTGAGTTTTATATATTGCCCTGGCTGGGTAGCTCAGTTGGTTAGAGCATCGTCCTGATACCCCAAGGTTTCAGGTTCAGTCTTTGGTCAGCACACATACAGTCAGCAACCAATGAATGCATAAAGAAGTGTGACAACAAATTGATGTTTCTCTCTCCCCTTCTCTCTCTCTCTCGCTCTCAAATAAATAAATAAAATAAAACTTTATATAATAGGAATACATAAACCTTGTCTTTTAAAGACACAGGAGAGTTTGAAATAAAATGGTAAAAGTAGGAATAGAACGGAAGGGTGGGAGGGAGAGAAAGCCACAAAAAATAACATGAAAAAAGAAAATATGGATTGATTCATAGATTTTTGCATTTAGGGGGACAAGGGGAAAGAAGTCTAAGGTGGCCCTAGTGTTGAAAGTTACAGAACCTTGAGATAATGACCCACTGACATATTTGAGAAAGGTAGTGAGGGGGTGGCCTGTTTGGGGAAAAAGATGATGTTTTTTTCTCCCCAAGTCTATTGCTTCTAAACGTTCCTCAAGGAATTTTTCAAGAACTTTGAAATCTGTGTTAAGCCCCCAAAAGTAAAAAGTTTAAAATCCAAAGCTTTAGATGGCTAATTAAAAATTTTTAGTCAATTTTCCTTAATTAGGTAACAAGTGCCTCATTTTCATGTAAATTCGACGTTTTTAACATCAGATCCCAGTAATACTAGTATATAAACCGGACCCACAGAAGGCAGCCCAGGGAGTGAAGAGATCAGACCTTCCGTGAGGTTCTGCCGCTGATCTCTGTGGCAAAGCGGGTAAGTGTTGTATAGATCTAAGATTCCAGTATGTCCCATGGCTATATACATATATGATCCCTGCATTTCCTCCTAGCGCTGCAGTTCTAAGTCTCCCTCCTTAAGCAATAGTAAATGTATCCGTGTGAATTCAACTTATCCTGCGGTTGAGCTGCAGCCAAGCATTTGTCAGGTGAGTCCTGGGATCATTTCTCCCCAGTTCTCAAACCCTGGAGCGAAACCCACTTTACATGCTTTTGGTGGCCTGGCAGGGGATAGGATTGGAAGGACTCCAATCCTACAGGTAAGATCCTCGACCAGGAAATGTCCAAAACAGGAACACCAAAGGGTGCTCCTCTCACAGCCTCCATCAGGACACACCAAAGGCCAGAGCTGCAAAGGCGCGCGGGCCTCGCACCTGCTTCTTGCGGGTCACGCTTTCCACCCCGTAAGCCCACGCTCTTTTATTTCACTTTCCGGCCAGAAGCTCTTTTCCTGCCTAAGCGGGAGTGGGCCCAAGTCTCCGGAGATTCGCTCGGACATCAGGGAAGGAATGAGACCCTAAGAAGTGGTCTAAGGGATCCCCCAGGATGCCCAGGCAGCGGGGAGGGGAGTGCGCCGGGGTCGCAGGGGCGCGCCCGGGCCACGCTGGGAACTCTGGGCGCCTCGGCCCCGCCTGACCCGGAAGGGCTTGCGCGTGGTAACCCCGGCTTCCCTAGCAACCGAGTCTCCGTGCGAGTCCCAACCTGCCGCTGCAGCCTCTCGCTGGGTCCGCCTCCCGGGATGCCCCTGCAGGTCAGCGAGTACAGCTGGCAGCAGACGGAGACTGCGGTCTTCCTCTCCGTGCCCCTCCGGGGCGTCTGCGTCAGGGACGCGGACGTGTTCTGCACGGAAAACTACCTGAAGGTAGGAGCGCGAGTGCGCCCGCCGGCGCCCGGGGGTGTGCCCGAAGCTCGGCGAGTGCGCCCCTGTGCGCGCGCATCGGGCGCATCCTTGCACATGGCCTCCCTAAAAGTTAGTACCATTGAAACCAGCAACGAAGGAATTCCACCCAGGTGACACCAGATACTATCGAGTCAGAGATTACTTTTATGCACAGCTCCCCACATATGCCTGGCGAATCTTTCACGACCTGGAATAAATTTATAGCATTTACTTAAAAAAAAATGATTGTGGCCCTAACTGGTATGGCTCAGTGGATAGAGCGTCGGCCTGCGAACTGAAGGGTCCCAGGTTCGAGTCCAGTCAAGGGCATGTACCTTGGTTGCAGGCACATTCCCAGTAGGGGGCGAGCAGGAGGCAGCTGATAGATGTTTCTCTCTCATCAATGTTTCTAACCCTCTAACCCTCTCCTTCTCTGTAAAAAAATCAATAAAATATTTTTAAAAAGAAAAAGAAAATGATTGTGGTCTCTATCACCTATTTCTTAACGGCTATGTTTTTAATTTGTGGAACTAAGTTAACTTTCGTTTCCTCCCTTTCTGAATAGGTCAACTTTGCTCCATTTTTATTTGAGGTGTTTCTCTATGCTCCCATTGACGATGAGAGCAGCAAAGCCAAGATTGGGAATGACACTATTGTTTTCACCTTACATAAAAAAGAAGCCGTCATGTGGGAGGCCCTTTCTGTGTCAGGTGGTAAGTTCTTTATTGAAAGATGTTTTTATATTTTATACCTTTGAAAAAATTTGTCTTTTGAAACAAGTATGTTGCTCTTCTAGAAAAAAAATAGGCACACGATCATGATTTAAATGAGATAGTGCTTCAGCTGCCACTTAAATAACCTAAAAATTGAATGATTCAAAACTTAGAGCACGTTAATAATTACTCTTGCCCTGGCCTATTTTGCTCAGTGGTTAGAGCGTCAGCCTGCAGACTGAAGGGTCCCGGGTGGATTCCCCGTCAAGGGCAGGTACCTTGGTGGCAGGCTCAGTAGGGTCCTGGTGTGTGTGGGAGGCTACCAGTCCATGTGTCTCTCCCCCTCCCTTCCATTCTCTCTCTCTCAAAAAAAAAAAAAATCAGTGGAAAAAATGTCCTCCAGTGAGGTTAACCACAAAATAATAATAATGATCATAAAATAATAACTCTTAAGCAGAAAATGTGGGCTTGCATATTCAGTGGCTAAGGCCTTCTGGATATGACCTTTATTGAGCACTTATTTTGTACCAGGCATTAACACATCTGCTAATCCTCATAACAACCTATCACTTGGGTACACCCCACTGCCCACCTTTTTTAAAGGTGAGGCTACTGTGGCACTGAGGGTTTAGTAATTGACAAAGGTCACTCAACTAGTAAGTGTCAGGTTGACTACACATATTTATTGACCCTGAAATGTGAATTTAATTTTATATGTCACAAAATATTATTATTAAATAATAGGGTTTTTTTTTTCCAACTATTTAAAAATGTAAAAGTTATTCTTTGCTTTTGTGTTGTAGAGAAACAGGCATCAGGTTGCATTTGGCCATTGTTTGCCAACCTCTGATGTAAACTAGTCAAAACAGTCTTAAAATTAACTTATATAACAAATAATGAACATTGACTTTTACTTCAGAAATCAGGTTACAATTTAGTGAAATTATTTCTTTAACAATCTTTTTTTTACATGAAGTATTGTGGAACTCCAGTGTATACTCCAAGCCTATTTCCTTCATTATTCAAAACATATTTGTTTCATTTTTTTCCTTCTTGATACACTTTTCATTTATTTTAGATGTGGAACATTTTATTTGAAAAGTTGATGTTCTTTTCATTATTTCTGCCCCTGTAGCTGATCCAATTGTCTGCCTCTTGATACTAAGCAGGAGCAGAGTTGGAGAGAGGCTCCAGACCTAATTCTAGCCCTACGTTCCAGCCAAGACCTTGCATGAATAAAAATTACATACCTTTTACTTACCTCTAACTTAAATTTACCATTCCCTCCAATTGTGAATGTAGATAACAAACAGCAGTACTATCAACAAAAATCACAAATATGTTCATATCACAGGTACCTGTCTTTTATACTCATTTCTTTGAAGTTATAGTATTAAACTTGTTGCTATATATTATTTAATGCATTAATAAAGAAGCATGCAATAGTATATCAGATGTATTTTTTAATATTTGTAAATGTTTTAATGTAATTAGCTTTCTTTGTAATCCTGTGTTTTCTATTTCATGCATTTAAAAACATTATGGCCCGTCCGGCATGGCTCAGTGGTTGAACATCGACCTATGAACCAGGACGTCATGGTTTGATTCCTGGTTAGGGCACATGCCCGGGTTGGGGGCTCAATCCCCAGTGTGTGCAGGAGGCAGCTGATCAATGATTCTCTCATCATTGATGTTTCTACCTCTCCCTCTCCATTCCTCTCTGAAATCAATAAAAATATATATTTTTTAAAAAGCATTATGAGGGGTCTATAAGGCTTTACTAGTAACTATTCTGCCAAAGGATCTGCCTCACCAAAAAGGTTAGGAACCCCTGCCTCGGACCCGCTTCATCCCCGCTCCTCCCTCCACTCTACTCTCCCCCAGGTCACCCTCTCCCCTCAAGTTTCTTCTCCTGTTTTTTTGCCCCTCAAAGTCTAGCTCCTTTCCTGATCCCACTTCCCCTAAGGTGATTTACCCCCTCCCTAATGGGTTGCAGCCTGTGTGTAAAACTCATAAAAATAATTGTGAATGGTAAAATTCTATATATGACAAGTCATGTTACTTTATAATTTTTCCTAGGGCTGGCTCTGTACTCATCATATGTGTAAATTACCTTTTATGTTTGTAAAGGTGATTGATCATATCAGATAGTCTCAACTCATTTGTTTTCTAGAGCTCATAGTGCTGATTTATTGTGATCAGGTTTATAAGCAAATAGCTTTCTCAACAGAGAGGAGGATATATGTGTTTCTCCTCAACTTGTCTCCTCCCTCTACCTGTCCTTCTCCCTCTCTGATCCCCTCTCATTCTGCTGTCCTTTCCCTCTTGTGCCTCTCTGTTCTCCCCCTCTCCCTCCCCGCCCCCCTCATTTCCCCTTTTTATTCCCCCCCTCCGTTATTCCTCCTCTCTCTCTCATTCAAATTCTCCCCCACCCCCTCATTCTGTAGTAATTACTATACAGTTACTTGCTTACCTTTTAATGTTAGCTTCTTGGCCAGTTTAATATTAAGAAACGTTTTCACTTCTCCATGTGAAGTAGGGTCCAAAAAATATATCATCCCAAGTCATAATCTTAAGCATTTCTTTCCTAAATAAAACAAATTTATCAGAATCCTAATTTAGTGATATTCCTTATGTTTTAGTTGACAAAGAGATGATGCAAAGAATAAGAGAAAAATCTATTTTAAAAGCACAAGAAAGAGCAAAAGAAGCTACAGAAGCAAAAGCTGCAGCAAGGCGGGAAGATCAAAAATATGCACTAAATGTCATGATGAAGGTAAGTTGCAAGTAGAAAAGTCCTCTAATTAAAGAGATGATAATAGACATGTAAGGATAAGTAGTCTTAACCACTATACTTCCTCACCTCTTTGTTCATACTTTGGTCATTGGACTTACTAATAACTAAGTTATATAAGTTATCTACTGCTTACATGTGTTCCTGAAAATATTTATGAAAGTTGAGGGTATAAATGTTGAATAATAATAGATTTACTTGTTTCAGTGAGAATTTTCTCTTTCCAGGGGAGTCAGAAGTGATAAGGTTTTATGGTGTATTTTACCTCTTTCTTAATCTTGGGATAAGGAACACAATAATTTAAAGCAAGAAAAGCACTAAATATTGACAAATTAACATCTTTTTAACTGTTGAGGATTTCAAGTTAAAGCTTCGATCAGCAATATATTTTTTTTTAAATATATTTTATTGATTTTTTTTTTACAGAGAGGAAGGGATAGAGATAGAGAGTTAGAAACATCGATGAGAGAGAAACATCGATCAGCCGCCTCCTGCACATCTCCCACTAGAGATGTGCCCGCAACCCAGGTACATGCCCTTGACCGGAATCGAACCTGGGACCCTTCAGTCCGCAGGCCGACGCTCTATCCACTGAGCCAAACCGGTTTCGGCCAGCAATATTTTTTTGAGATATAATTCACACACCATACAATTCACCCATTTAAAGCTTACAGTTCATTGGTTTTTAGTATGTTTAGAGTTGTGCAGCCATCATCACAATCAATTTTAGAACATTTTCATCACCCCAAAAAGAAACCCCAGCCTAGCCGGTTTGGCTTAGTGGTCAGAGAGTCTGCCTGCGGACTGAAGGGACTTGGGTTCAATTCTGGTCAAGGGCGTGTACCTCTGTTGCAGGCTCTATCGATCTCCAGCCCTGATTGGGGTATATTGGGGAGGCAACCAATCAGTGTCTCTCTCACATCGATGTTTCTCTCTCTGTATCTGTCTCTAACCTTCCCTTCCACTCTCTGGAAAAATCAATGGAAAAAATATCCTTGGGTGAGGATTAACATACATGTATACATACATAAATAAGTATTTTTTAGTAACTTGTATAGACTTTAAATGTGGAATCAATCTAGTCTCCCTTGGATATATAGCTGCTGATGTCTATGCTAAGGTTTTTATTTTATTTATTTATTTATTTTTCCTGGTTTGGAACTGGAATCTCTAGAAGTCTCTTGCTGTTTATTTTTTATTTTTTCCCTTTATTGAATAAGATATTACAAATGTGTCCTTATCCCCCAATGTCCCCTCATCCCCCCAATCCTGCCCTTACCCTCACCCCCTGTTGTCCACATCCATCACTTATGCTTATATGCATGCATACAAGTCCTTTGGTTGATCTTTCCCCCTCACCTCCACCCTCCCCTGCTTTCCCTCTGAGTTTTGAGCATCTGATCGATGCTTCTCTGTCTCTACATCTGTTTTTGTTCATCAGTTTACGTTGTTCATTATAATTCACAAATGAGTGAGAGCATGTGATATTTATCTTTCTCTGACTGACTTATTTCACTTAGCATAATGCTCTCCAGCTCCATCCATGCTGTTGCAAATGGTAGGAGTTCCTTCCTTTTTACAGTAGCATAGTATTCCATTGTGTAGATGTGCCAAAGTTTTTTAATCCATTCATCTGCTGATGGACACTTAGGCTGATTCCAAATCTTAGCTATTGTAAATTGTGCTGCTATGAACATAGGGATGCATATATCCTTTCTGATGGGTGTTTCGGGTTTCTTGGGATATATTCCTAGAAGTGGGATCACTGGGTCAAATGGAAGTTCCATTTTTAGTTTTTTGAGGAAACTCCATACTGTTCTCTACAGCGGCTGCACCAGTTTGCATTCCCATCAGCAGTGAACGAGGGCTCCTCTTTCTCCGCATCCTCGCCAGCATTTGTCATTTGTTGATTTGTTGATGATAGCTATTCTGACAGGTGTAAGATGGTACCTCATTGTCGTTTTGATTTGCATTTCTCGGATGATTAGTGACTTTGAGCATGTTGTCATATGTCTCTCAGCCTTATGTATGTCCTCCTCCAAAAAGTGTCTATTTAGGTCCGTTGCCCATTTTTTGATTGGGTTGTTTATCTTCCTTTTGTTAAGTTGTATGAGTTCCCTATAAATGTTGGAGATTAAACCTTTATCAGAGATATCATTGGCAAATATGTTTTCCCATGCAGTGGGTTTTCTTGTTGTTTTGTTGATGGTTTCTTTTGCTGTGCAGAAGCTTTTTATTTTGATATAGTCCCATTTGTTTATTTTCCCTTTAGTTTCCATTGCCCTAGGAGCTGTGTCAGTGAAGAAGTTCCTTTGGCATATATCTGAGATTTTGCTACCTGTGGATTCCTCTAATAATCTTATGGTTTCCTGTCTAACGTTTAAGTCCTTTATCCATTTTGAGTTATTTTTGTATATGGTGTAAGTTGGTGGTCTGGTTTCATTTTTTTGCATGTGCCTGACCACATTTCCCAGCGTCATTTATTGAAGAGACTGTCTTGACTCCATTGTAAGTTCTTGCCTCCTTTGTCAAATATTAATTGAGCATAGTGGTTGGGTTGATTTCTGGGTTCTCTATTCTGTTCCATTGATCTATATGTCTGTTCTTGTGCCAGTACCAGGCAGTTTTGAGAACAGTGACTTTGTAATACAGCTTGATACCTGGTATTGGGATCCCTCCTACTTTATTCTTCTTTCGCAGGATCGCAGCAGCTATTCGGGTTTTTTTTTTGTTTGTTTGTTCCAGATGAATTTTTGGAGCGTTCTTTCTAGATCTGTGAAATATGCTGTTGGTATTTTAATGGGGAGTACATTGAATCTATAGATTGCTTTGGGTATAGATTGCTTTATGGACATTTTGATGATGTTGATTCTACCAATCCATGAACACGGTATGTTCTTCCATCTGTTTATGTCTTTCTCTATCTCTTTTTTCAATGTCCTGTAGTTTTCTGGGTAGAGGTCTTTTACCTCCTTGGTTAAGTTTATTCCTAGGTATGTTAATTTTTTTGGTGCAATGGTAAATGGGATTGTTTTTTTAATTTCTCTTTCTGTAAGTTCACTGTTTGCGAATAAAAATGCCATAGATTTTTTGGCATTAATTTTGTATCCTGCTACATTGCCAAATTCATTTATTATGTCTAATAATTTTTTGATGGAGTCTTTAGGGTTTTCCCAGTACAGTATCATGTCATCTGCGAATAATGACAATTTTACTTCTTCTTTTCCAATCTGGATGCCTTTTATTTCTTCTTCTTGTCTTATCGCTTTGGCTAGCACTTCCAGTACTATGTCAAACAGGAGTGGTGAAAGTGGGCATCCCTGTCTTGTTCCTATTCTTAAGGGAAATGGTTTTAGTTTTTGCCCATTGAGTATGATGTTGGCTGTAGGTTTTTCATATAAGCTTTTATTATGTTGAGGTATGATCCCTCTATTCCCACTTTGCTGAGCGTTTTTATCAGAAAAGGGAGTTGGACTTTGTCAAATGCCTTTTCTGCATCAATCGATATGATTATGTGATTTTTGTCTCTCAACTTGTTTATGTGATGTATCACGTTTATTGATTTGCGGATATTGTACCAGCCTTGCATTCCTGGAATAAATCCCACCTGGTCATGGTGTATGATCTTTCTAATGTAATGCTGGATCCGGTTTGCTAGAATTTTGTTGAGGATTTTGGCATCTATGTTCATGAGGGATATTGGCCTGTAATTCTCTTTCTTTGTGGTATCTTTATCTGGTTTTGGGATTAGGGTAATGCTGGCTTCATAGAAAAAGCTTGGAAGTGTGCCTTCCTCTTGAATTTTTTGGAATAGTCTGAGAAGGATTGGCTTTAGTTCTTCTTTGAATGTTCAGTAAAACTCCCCTGTGAAGCCCTCTGGTCCAGGGCTTTTGTTTGCTGGAAGCTTTTTGATTACTGTTTCAATTTCATCAGTAGTTATTGGCCTATTCAGGTTTTTTGATTCTTCCTGGTTGAGTTTTGGAAGCTTGTATTTTTCTAGGAATGTGTCCATTTCATCGAGGTTGTCCAGTTTGTTGGAGTAGAGTTGTTCGTAGTATTTTTTGACAATCCTTTGTTTATCAGTAGGGTCAGTTGTTACTTCACCTCTTTCATTTGTGATTTTGTTTATTTGGGTCCTCTCTCTTTGTTTCTTGGTGAGCCTGGCTAGAGGTTCATCAATCTTGTTAATCCTTTCAAAGAACCAGCTCTTAGTTTCATTGATCTTTTGTATTGTTTTTTTGGTCTCTATGAAGTTTATTTCTGCTCTGATCTTTATTATTTCCTTCCTTCTGGATACTGTGGGCTTTTCTTGTTGCTCTGTTTCTAACTCTTTGAGTTGTAGGGTTAGATCATTTATTGCCAGTTTTTCTTGTTTTTTTGAGGTAGGCCTGTAGAGCTATGAACTTCTCTCTCAGGACTGCTTTCATTGTGTCCCATAGATTTTGGATTGTTGTGTTTTCATTGTCATTTGTTTCCAGGATGCTTTTTATTTCTTCTTTGATCTCTCTGGTAACCCAGTCATTGCTTAATAGCATCCTATTTAGCCTCCAAGTGTTTGATTTTTTTTTCAATGTTTTTATTGTAGTTGATTTCTAATTTTATGCCATTGTGATCTGAGAAGATGCTTGTTATGATTTTTATTCTCTTGAATTTGAAGAGACTTTGCCTGTGTCCTAATATATAGTCTATCTTTGAAAATGTCCCATGTGCACTGGAGAAGAATGTATATTCTGTAGCTTTGGGTGAAATATTCTGAAGATGTCAATTAAGTCCATCTGATATAGTGAGTCATTTAGGATTGCTGTTTCTTTGCTGATTTTTTGTTTAGAGGATTTATCCAGTGGTGTCAGTGGGGTATTAAAGTCCCCTACTATGACTGTATTGCTATTGATCTCTCCCTTGATATCTTCCAGAAGCTGTTTTATGTATTTGGGTGCTCCTGTACTGGGTGCATATATGTTTACCAGAGTTATATCTTCTTGTTGAATTGCTCCCTTTAGTATTATGTAGTGGCCTTCTTTATCTCTTGTTATGGCCTTTACTTTGAGGTCTATTTTGTCAGATATAAGTATCGCAACCCCACCTTTTTTCTCATTTCCATTTGCCTGAAAAAATTTTTTCCATCCCTTCACTCTCAGTCTGTGTGAATCCTTTGTTCTCAGGTGGGTCTCTTGCAGACAGCAAATATATGGGTCATGTTTTCTTATCCATTCAGCTACCCTGTGTCTTTTGATTGGAGCATTTAATCCGTTTTACATTTAATGTTATTATTGAAAAGTACTTGTTTGTGGTCATTTTTATTCTTAATGTTTGTGTTTCTTGTTGTTTTTCTGTTTTTTCTTTTTACAGCAGTCCCTTTAGCATTTCTTGCATTGCTGGTTTGGTGGTAATAAACTCTCTTAGCCCTTTTTTGTCTGTGAAGCTCCTGATTCCACCTTCAATTTTGAATGATAGCCTTGCTGGGTATAATATTCTTGGATTCATTCCCTTGCTTTGCATCACTTTGTATATTTCATTCCATTCCCTTCTTGCCTGGTGTGTTTCTGTTGAGAAGTCAGCTGATATTCTAATAGGAGATCCCTTGTAGGTAACTTTCTGTCTCTCTCTGGCAGCCTTTAAGATTCTTACTTTGTCGTTGGTGTTTGCCAATTTAATTATGATGTGTCTTGGTGTTGGTCTTTTGAGGTTCATCTTGTTTGGCATCTGTGTGCTTCTTGGACTTGTGTAGCTTTTTTCTTGCCAGTATCAGGGAAGTTTTCTGTTGTTATTTCTTCAAACAGGTTTTCTATTCCTTGCTTCTCCTCCTCTCCTTCTGGTATCCCTATTAAGCAAATGTTGTTTTGTTTTGCATTGTCCCAAAGCTCCCTTAGGCTCTCCTCTTGCTTTTTAAGTTTTTTTTCCAGTTGCTCCTGTGTTTGCGTGTTTTTTCCTACCTTGTCTTCTAATTCGCTGATGCGGTCCTCAGCCTCTTCTAGTCTGCTGTTTAAGCCTTCCATTGTGTTCTTTATTGCAGCTATGTCGTTCTTCATTTCCTCTTGGTTCCTTTTCATGTTGATGACATTCTCATTTAGCTCCTTATAATTCTCATTGAGTTGTGTGTATTTGTCATCCAGCCATTTGAGCATCCTTATAACCATTACTCTGAATTCTTTCTCTGATAAGTTAGTAGCCTCAATTTCATTTAACTCCCTTTCTAGTGATTTCTCTTTTTCTTTCCTTTGTGGGTTGCTTTTTTTGTCTTCCCATGTTTTGCTGTAATGTTTTTTTTTGTTTTTGTTTTTTTAAATATATTTTATTGATTTTTCACAGAGAGGAAGGGGGAGAGATAGAGAGTTAGAAACATCGATGAGAGAGAAACATCGATCAGCTGCCTCCTGCACATCTCCTACTGGGGATGTGCCCGCAACCCAGGTACATGCCCTTGACCGGAATCGAACCTGGGACCCTTCAGTCCGCAGGCCGACGCTCTATCCACTGAGCCAAACCGGTTTCGGCTGCTGTAATGTTTTAATTGTAGTTCCGATTGCTTTGCTACCCAGTTTCTTTAGGGTGTGGTGCTACTGGTGTGACTTCTCAGGTCTCCTGGGTTTGGTAGTCTAGTGTAGCTCCCTACTTGGGCTATTTGGGTTCTCTTGATGTAGGCCTGTGAGCTGGAAAGGCACAACTGAGGTGTCTGGAAGTCAGCAGCTGTGGAGGGGGTGTTCCAATTTTTGCTGTCTTATGCCCTCGATTGAAATCACGCGTGCCCCGCAGGGACTCACAGTGGCACCCAGGAACCGTATATTGGGGTGGTGAGGCTCAGGAAGCCTGCGTTCTGGCAAAGCGCGACTGTGGTGTCCAGAGTTCTGTCGTTGTGGGGTGGGTAGACTCAGCTTTTGCTGCTGCCTCTGTGGTTGGATACATGCGGTTCCAGCAGCAGCTCACAGAGGCACCTGTGGTGTGTTTGCCAGCAGGGTGTACTGACACACTCTGAAGGGCCCTGGCACTGAAGCCACTGGATTGCAGTGTCTGTGGGCAGGTATCCCAGAAGAGGGAATTCAGCGTTTCTACAGCCCAGCAGTGCACCCCTGTTTGTTTAAGTGCACGACCAGCAGGGCTCGAAGTGGGGCCCCAGGGCTGCCTGTGGAGCGGTCGTCTTGGGAGACCTGCACGCTGGAAAAGCATGTACCTGTAGTGTCCAGAGTTCTGCAGCTGTGGGATGGCGAAACAAAGATTTTGCTGGTGCACTTGTGGTGGATAGGCTCGCATTCCCTGTAGCGGCACACAGGAGCACCCGCAGTGAGTTTGCTAGCGCAGGCGCACTGAAGCACTCTGAAGGGCCCTGGCACGCTTTGGGCAGGTATCCAGGATAGGTGAATTCCGAATTTCTACTGCCCAGGGGAGTGTGTCCCTATTAGTCCAAGATCGGACCCAGCAGAGGCTCACCGCGGCTTCCCCAAAGTGCCCTGTGGATGGATGGGCTCAGGGGGAGTGAGCAACTGTGGCGGTGCAGTTCTCAGGCGCAGTTCCCTGGCGCTGAGCTCTGACGCACTCTGTGGGGCCCTGGCGCTGAGGGGCCCTGGCGCTTAAGTTGTGCAGCTGGGTGTGTGGGAGCAGTTATTCAGGCAGCGGGAATTCAGAATTTCTACTGGGTGGCAGTGCCCCTGTGTCTGTACAAAATCACACCCAGCTTAGTCTCCCAGTGACTCCTAAGAGGAGTCTATGGAGGGTGTGCCTCGAGACCTGTGCGCTGGAGACGCATGAACGCGCACAGCCAATGTCCGAGGTCTGCCGCTGGCGAGGGGGAGACTGCACTTACTGCTGCTGGCGGCGCGTTGCTCCTGTTGCTCCTTTGGCGCAGAGTCCCAGAGTCTGCGGGTGTGGCTGCAGGATTTTGGCCAGAGTGGCTGCCGGGTCATGGGCAGTGTCCAAGGCCTGTCTAGGTGGTGGTGCTGCTGAATTATGCTAAGGTTTTTAGTTCATATTTTTTAGACTAACTTCCTTAGAGAGTCTTCCCTTTGTCTGTATAGCTTAATTGTTAGCTAATGATTTGGGCAGAGGTGGTAAAGGCTCCACCCTTTGCCAATTGATGTATGTGTAGGTTTGAGAATACCTTCAAAGTTGGAGCCAGTTCTCATGCCTCCTTGGCTTCATTTTATGCCAGTTTTCCTCAGGTCTTCCCCATAAATACATAGCTTTCTGTTTAGCCAGGGTTGTATGGTGAGTTTATCACAGATTTTCTATAGCTCTCTCATTTATGATCTTTATGTGAATTTTCTGTCTAGTCAGGCTCTTACCCTAACCAGGAACACAACCCCAGACCTCAACTGCAAATTTTCCCTGTTTATTCATTCCCAACCAAGTCTAGTGCTTTTATCCACCAAAGCCACAGGGTTTGGCTGCCCCACCCTGAAGTGGGTCCACCCTTTTTGCCAACAAAGCTTCTTTTTTTAAATTTTATTTTATTGTTGTTGTTGCTAGCTTCATGTTGGTAACTGCCAGTCTTGTTATTCTAGCTGGAAGTTGGTGGTTGAGAGCAACCTCAGGCAGGAGAGCACAGACTCCCACTGTTCTTACCTGTAACTTCTGTAGTTTTTCCAAATTAAACACTTGTCAATTTGCAGGCTGTCTTTGGTTAACTTCCAGTGCCTTGAAATGGTTGTTTTTTTGTTGTTTTCCATTGATTTTTAAAAAAATATATTTTTATTGATTTTTTGCAGAGAGAAAGGGAGAGGGATAGAGAGTTAGAAACATCGATGAGAGAGAAACATCGACCAGCTGCCTCCTGCACACCCCCTACTGGGAATGTGCCCGCAACCAAGGTACATGCCCTTGACCGGAATTGAACCCGGGACTCCTCAGTCCGCAGGCCGACACTCTATCCATTGAGCCAAATCAGCCAGGGCAAAATGGTTATTTTTGATAGATTTGTCCAGTTTTATACTTGACTAGAGGCCTGGTGCACAAAATTCGTGCACTTGGTGGGAGGGGTCCCTCAGCCCAGCCTGTGCCCTCTCGCAGTCCAGGAGCCCTTGGGGTTTGTCTGACTGCTGGCTTAGGCCCGCTCCCTGCCTAAGCCGGCAGTTGGACATTCTTAGCGCTGCCAAGGAGGTGGGAGAGGCTCCTGCCACTGCCGCTGCGCTTGCCAGTCGTAAGCCTGGCTTCTGGCTGAGCGGCGGTCCCCCTGTGGGAGCGCACTGACCACCAGGGGGCAGCTCCTGCACTGAGCATCTGCCCCCTAGTGGCCAGTGCGCATTATAGCAACCAGTCGTTCCGCTGTTTGGTCTGTTTGCATATTAGCCTTTTATTATATAGGATATTTGTAGGTGGGAACTGCCAGCCTCTTCATGCCTCTATAAAACTGGAACATTTTCTTTTGCGGATGAATTTTACATTTATCAGAAGTCTAAGAAGTCCTCTTGGTATTTTGATTAGATTTATGTTGACTTTAGAGATTCATTTGCCATTTACATATTTACAATAATGAGATTTCCCTCCAGGAACATGGTATTTATTTCCATTTCTTCAGACTCACTTTATATCCCTAGCAAAATTATTTAACACACATGAGACTTGCTCATCTACACTAATAAAAGAGAAACATGGTAATTGGCGTACGACCGCTACCCTTCCCATTGGCTAATCAGCATATCCTTATGCAAATTAACTGTCAGCCAAGATGGCGGCCGGCAGCCAGGCAGCTGGAAGCGAACCTGAGGCTTGCTTGCTCCAGGGACTGCAGACTCCAACGTTCCCCGCCTGCGCTGCCGGCCTCTGAGCCGGCAGTTTGAAACATTCTAACAAATATAGGCCAGGATCTCAGAGCTGAAGTTATACATTGTTTCGATTATAGAACCGAAACAAACCAGATACCTGCTCTCAGAGCTAGAGCCAGAGCTAAAGCTGGCCCAGAATAAAATAAAAAAAAGGAGCCGTTGGGAGCTTCAATCAACAACTGCCAGCCTGAAAGAAGCCCTCAGCCCCTCACCCAGACTGGCCAGGCACCCCAGTGGGGACCCCCACCCTGAAGGGTGTGTGACCAGCTGCAAACAGCCATCATCCCCTCATCCAGGCTGGCCAGGAACCCCAGTGGGGACCCCCACCCTGATCCAGGACACCCTTCAGGGCAAACCAGCGGGCCCCCAGGCCTCTATCCTATATAGTAAAAGGATAATATGCCTCCCAGCACCGGGATCAGCAGAGCCGCGAGGCCTCCTGGCACCGGATCAGCGTGACAGGGGGCAGCGCCCAAACCCCCTGATCGGCCCTGCTCTGTGTGTGACAGGGTGTGGCGCCCCAACTCTCCCCCCCCCCCCCCCCGGCCCCACGGGCCCTGCTCTGTGTGTGACAGGGTAGAACCATAACCTCCCCATCGGCCCTGCCCTGAGTGTGACAGTGCCGGCGCCCCAACCCCCTGATCGGCCCTGCTCTGTGTGTGACAGGGGGCGGTCCCCCAACTCCCCTATTGGCCCTACTCTGTGAGTGAGAGGGGGGAGCTCCTCAACCCCCTGTTGGGCCCTGCCCTGTGTGTGACAGGGTATGGAGCCCCAACCCCCCTGATGGGCCCTGCTCTGTGCGTGTCAGGGGGCGGCGCCCCAACTCCCCAATCGGCCCTGCTCTGAGCCCGACCAGGGGCTGCATCCAGGGATTGGGCCTGCCCTCTGCCACCCGGGAGCAGGACTAAGCCAGCAGGTCATTATCTCCCGAGGGGTCCCAGACTGGGAGAGGGCACAGGAACCCCCTTTCCCCCCGAGTGCACAAATTTTTGTGCACCGGGCCTCTAGTCTATATATATAAAAGGCTAATATGCAAAATGTCCCCTCGGGAGTTTGACCAGGAGACCAGGAGTTTAATCACTTGCTATGACGTGTGCTGACCACCAGGGGGCGGTGCAGAACATGGCAGGTGGCCAGCAGCAGCAGCAGGGGCGGTAAGCTGAGGGAGCAAGGGAAGGAGGAGGCAGGGAAGCAGGGGAACCATACCATGGCAGCACGTAGGTGGTAAGGGAAGGAGGAGGTGGAGAGGCAGGGAGGTTGGGGGAACCATGCAGTGGCGGCACATGGGCGGGCAGCAAGGGAAGGAGGAGGCAGGGAGGCGAGGAACCTGATTGGCCCTGATCACTGGCCATTCCTAGGGACCCTACCTGTGCATGAATTTCGTGCACCAGGCCTCTAGTATTTCATAAAGCTTATTCTTAGCCTTTTTAAAACTTTTCTGGCAGTTACTAATGAATGATTTTCCACTGTATTTTTCTTATTGTTTATTGCCAGTTTGTAAGTAAGTTTGTTTTTATGAGTTTGTATGAGTTGATCTTGTAAGTGAATGCCTTGCTGAACTTACTTTCTGGTTGCAATAGTTTGTCAGTTTGTTATTTTGGTTCTTTTAAGTAGTCTATCATATTATTTGCAACTAATGACAGTTCTATCTCCTTGTAATCCATATTTATATTTCTTATTTTAAAAATTCTATTGTATAGGTTACCTCTAGGAAAATAGGAAAATAGTAGGCATACTGGCCTTAGTGATGTTGCTAGTAGTATTTCCAATGCTTCTTCATGAAATTGGACATTGTATGGGTCCTTTTAGCAAGCTAAATTTTTTCTGTTGTTTCAGGTATCAACTGATATTTTGTCATGTACTGAGGTCATGTTGTTTTTCCCTTTAGATTTCTTAGTATCATAAAAAAGAAACACCCTATATGATCAAGATGTATTATTTAATACTTTCCTCAGATTAATGTGCTAATATTTTATTTATGGATTTTTGCATATAGTTTATAAGTAACATCTATAATAATAAAAACATAATATGCAAATTGACCGGACGACTGAACAGTAGAACAACTGACCCGATGACCTTCCGGACGAAGCCGGGGTTGCGAGGGCCGAGGCAGCCGCCGGGGTTGCAGCAGCCAGGGCTGGGAAGGCCTACTCTTGCACGAATTTTGTCCATCAGGCCTCTGGTTGGTTTATAAAGAATATTGCCTTGATAAACCATTCATTCTAAATTAAAAGAAATACAGACTTTCTCTTCAGGAATTACTCATCCATCTCCTATTAATTAAAGTTGCTGTCTGTAGTAAGCTAATATCCCATACTTTATGGCATCCTTTTTTGTCAATACAAAGAACTTAAAATTCAGTTTCTTCATGTATGATGATTCTTTTTCTAGCCTTCTGAGTTTTTCTGTTACTAAACATTCCTCCTTTATGTGGTATATTCCCCATATTACTTTGTTTTTAAAGAAGAGAACTTCAAGGATTGTTTAACATCTGTCTTTCTTTGTTTCTCTTTGATGTAGATAGTCTCTCTTTTCCTTTTCGTAGCTTTATGGTATTATCTTCCTCAGGTTTTTCTCTTCTTTCTAGTTTCTTCTGTCACATGCTCTGTGAAGCCTTTCTTGGTCCCTCCTCTTCCCCTTGACTCCCTCAAGAGTTATACAATTTTTTTTTGTTTTTAAGTTAGCTTATTACAAATTAAATTACATATATATAAATATCCCTTAACTACATATTGGCTACAATAACAGAACTTTCCTATTTCTTTTGATTACAAGAATAATCTCCTTTTTGGTAATTAAGACTGTCTTAGCAGTTTTTAAAACTTCAAAATTCAGTCCACTTGCAGAGATTATGAAGAGTGAGGGTGTTCTGACTTTTCACAGACTTTTACCTTGTTCCATGTGTTGGGGAAGAAAGGAAGAAAGGCAAACATATTATTAAACTGGGTGAAGTTGTCATCATCTCCTTTTAGGTGGTGGCTGCCTCTGGCTAACACTGACTGGTCATCATGGCCTGTTGTCAGGCACTAAAAGCTGGCTCATGGTTACATGCAGATTCTTCCTGGCCCAACCTATTGGCAGCTCTTTGAACACGTAGTAATTAGCATCTTTTGTGCTTAGTTTAGGCCTGAGGTGCAATTCTGGGACTACAGGAAACTCCTGTCTAGTAATCTGTGAAGTGTATTTTAAAGTCAGTGCTACACAGTTCAATAGGAAAATAGCCAATCTTCCAAAAGAGGGTATGGCATTTATTCATGCAGATGTTACAGAGCACTTCTTCAGGATAGTTTTCAAGCTAGTAAGTTAATTCTATGTCTTAAAATAATTTAGCCTCTAGGAAACTTGGTCCCAGCTTGTCATTCTTTTGCTGTGCCAGAAGTATTATTTAAATGTATATTAATTTAAATGTAAATTAATGAAACATAAAATTAAAAATCACTTTTTGTTTGGTCTTGTTTATCAATCTTCACCCAAGGATATATTTTCCATTGCCTTTTTTTAAAATAAAAGAGTGGAAAGGAGAGAGGGAAGGGGAAGGAGAGAGAGAGATTGATGTTAGAGAGATACATCAGTCAGTTGCCTCTCACATGTGTCCCAACCAGGAGATCGAACCTGCAACCCAGGTGTGTGCCCTTGACCATACAAGAGCACAATCGCCAAGACCCTTCGGTATTCGGGTCAATGCTCTAACCACTGATCACACCGGCCAGGGCCAAACTAGTCACATTTTACATGCTCAATTAGCTACATGTGGTAGCAGCTACTGACTTGGATTGCACAGAACGTTACCATCATCGAAAAAAGTTTTGTCAGACACTGCTTCTCTAGAGAAGAGAGGTTTGAATTTTTGTTCTCCAGAGGAGAAAGATGCGAATATTTCTATTTTTTATTTATTTTAATCCTTGTGTGAGGGCATGTTTTTATTTATTTTAGAGAGAGGAAGGTAGAGAGAGAGAAACATTGATGTGAGACAGAAACAACAATTGGTTGCCCCTATATGTGCCCCAACCGGGGATCAACCAGCGATCAGACTAGCAACCTGGGCATGTTGCAGGGAACTGAACCTGAGACCCTTCTCTTTCTCTTTCTCCCTCTCCCTTCCTCTCTCTTGAAAATCAATAAAAACATGTCCTTGGGTGAGGGTTTAAAAAACAGTTTTGGTAATTGTAATTTTTACAGATTGAAGATGAAGAGAGGGAAAAAATAGAACGTATAAAAGAAAATGAACGGATAAAAGCAACTAAAGAATTGGAAGCCTGGAAAAAACATCGAAGTAAAGCTGAAGAACAAAAAATAATTCAAAGAGAAGATAAGTTACACCAACAAGAAAAGCAAATAGAAGAGGGAAAGAAATTAAAACATAAAAGTTTTCCTAGAAATTCGACATCGAGAAATCTTGCCACAAAAGGTACAATAATTACTTTAATATTTTCTGGGAAAGTGAGTCCTGGTGGTGAAGTATATAGGTTGTTGTTGTAATCATTTTACAATATTAGGTCATACTGAGAATAGTATTGCAAAAAAAAAAAAAAGATTAAGATGAAATTTATTTTTTTTATTTTAGGAAGTAGAAGTTTTTATAAAATGAGCAAGGATTCAGTATTGATTTTGTTTGTGTGCTTTCTTTTGAAATTTATGCAGGTATTGTTAAATATGTATTTAATTCACATCCAAAAAGGCTTGCAGTGGCCTGGCTGGTGTGGTTCAGTAGTTGGGCTTCGACCCATAAAGCAGGAGGTCACAGTTTGATTCCTGGTCAGGGAACATGCTTGGGTTGTGGTCTCCATCCCCAGTGTGGGGCATGCAGGAGGCAGCCGATCACTGATTCTCTTTCATCATTGATGTTTCTATCTCTCTATCCCTCTCCCTTCCTCTCTGAAATCAATATATATATATATATTGCTATATATATATATAGCAATATTTAAAAGTATTGGAGTGGACTGTCAGTGCCAGAGACATTCATTTATTCCTTTAGAGATAATAAACTAGGAATTTTGTTAAAAGACTTTTTCCTCACATGACTCAGGGAGATGAATACTACTAAGCAAACTTAATATCAAGCAAACAAGGGTTCTTCTGGACTTGGATCCTGATGTGTTCAAAAATAGTTAAAAGAACATATTTCTTTATTGAAAGCTAAGAGTATGATTTTATCTCAGAATATTAAACTTTGTTTTGTGTATAATTAGCAAATGGAGAATTTTGTAGTAAAATCACTTATGTAATTATCTTATCTAATAAAAGACAAATAGGGTAATTAACCATACCTCCGATACGCTTCCCATTGGCTAATCAGGACGATATGCAAATTAACTGCCAACCAAGATGGCGGTTAACCGCCAACAAAGATGGCAGCTAATTTGCATACTGCAGGCAGGGCGGGACAGCGCCATCCCACCTGCCCCGCTGCCATCCGGGCCTGCTACCTGTGACCTGGGCGGTAGGCGGCCTGTATGGGACCCAGCCCAGGGCTGGCGGGCAGGACCATAGCATCCGCCACCAGCCATGCCCACAAACGGCCCTCCCGTGGGGATCCCGGGTTGGCGGGTGCTAATGCACCGATCCGCCACTGGTGACGCCCACAAACGGCCCTCCCGCGGGGATCCATGGCTGGCAGGTGCTAATGCACGGATCTGCCAACACGCACACCCGGGCCGCCTTTGCCCTGGGCAAACTATGCAGCTGGGAGAGTGGAGTGGGGCCCCTGGGAGCAGGGCGGGAACTGCCCGGGGTTTTCATCAGGCAGCCCAGAGTGGAGTGCGAACTATCCCGACCGGTAGCTGCTTGCTCATTCACTTACTTGCTCACTCATTCACTCATTCATTCGCTCATTCACTCATTCATTCACTCACTCAGCAAACCCTCTCAGGTCCCTGGCACCAGGCCAGGCACTGAAGTTGAAGCAGGATAAGACAGAGCTATGTCCTCAAGATGTTAGTAACTCAGTAGGGCGAAGCAGGCACATGAACGAGGCAGTTGTATGCACAGATGCACTGTACTGGGTTCGGTGAGGGCTGTAACTAACGCCGACTTTGTTCTCTTGATAAAATGGGGCCTCGGGAGCCAGGCTGTCCCAAGCCTGTAGGCCTGTGCCTAGGCCAGGAGTGGCCGGGGTCCCGGAACATGACAGAGGGTGCAGGTCGGGCTGAGGGCTCTGGCCCCACCCCTCACCCTCACCCCCCGAGTGCACAAATTTTTGTGCACCGGGCTACTAGTCCTATATAATAAAAGCCTAATATGCAAATTATCCCCTCAGGCGGTCATTCGACTGGGAGACTGGGAGTTTGACCTCGCGCTATGATGTGCACTGACCACCAGGGGGCAGCATGCTGCGACCTCTCACTGGCTACCTGGGGACAGGGGTGATGGGGACGGAGGTGCAGTGAGAATGTGGGGTGTCTGTCAAGCTCTCTCTCACTCCCCTTGCTATCCTACTCCGGAACACCGGGGCTTGTGTGCGGGGGAAGCCACTGCATTCAGGTGCCGGGCACCCATAAGGAGCCCGCCCTGCACTCACGTAGCCTCTTCTGGGTAAGCCAGGCCACAGCTGCTGGAACCGCAGGGGCCGGTCGGGCTCCCCGTGGGTTCAAGCAAGAGCCACTACGCGAGGCCGGCTGGGAGGGAGTGTGCTGCCCGCCTGGCTTCCATGTAATGCCACTGGTCAACCCAGAGGCCCACACTGCGGTGTCTGGCCGCACTCATTGCATCTCTGTGTGGCGACTCGAGCACTGTGACTCAGGTGGAGGGGGGCGCGTGAGGGCCCAGGGGCCCAGGTGCTGCCCAGGTCCCAGAGGTCAGCTGGGACATCCACACCAGATGCTTGCACTTCGATTGCTGGCCAGGCCTAGGGATTGTACCTGAACATGAATTTCTTTCACTGGGCCTCTAGTATTAATTAACATTCATTGGTGATCACACTATGCCAGGTGTCTTTATTGGATGTATCACTCAGTCTTCACAACAATACTTTGTGATAAGTGCTGCTATTCTTATTTTAGAGGAAATGTTCAGAAAGGATAAACAAATACCCAATAAGTAAGCCTGTGGGATTTGAACCCAGATCTGTCTGCATCTGAAACCTGTGTTCTTTCTACTCAGTTACATGTCAATTCTACTTCAACAGCGAGGTCTAGCATATTGAAAAGTTGTTTAGAGTATTAAGCAATAATCATTATTGAATTTATATATTTCACTAGAGGCCTGGTGCACAAAAATTTGTGCACTCGGGGGTCCCTCAGCCCAGTCTGTGCCCTCTCGCAGTCTGGGACCCCTCGGGGGATGTCCACGTGCTGGCTTAGACCCGCTCCCTGGGGGATCGGGCCTAAGCTGGCAGTCAGACATCCCTTTGGCAGCCCGGGAGCCCTCGGGGGATGTCCACTTGCCAGCGGGAAGCAGACCTAAGCTGCAGTTGGACATCCTTAGCGCTGCTAAGGAGGCAGAAGAGGCTCCCGTCACCACCGCTGTGCTGGCAGCCATCAGCCTGGCTTGTGGCTGAGCAGAACTCCCCCTGTGGGAGCGCACTGACCACCAGGGGGCAGCTCCTGCATTGAGCATCTGCCCCCTGGTGGTCGGTGTGTGTCATAGTGACCAGTCATTCCCAGTCTTTCTGCTGTTAGGGTCAGTTTGCATATTACCCTTTTACTATATAGGATAGAGGACTGGTGCACAGATGGGGGCCGGCTGGTTTGCCCTGAAGGGTGTCCCGGATCAGGGTTGGGGTCCCGCTGGGGTGCCTGGCCAGCCTGGGTGAGGTGCTGATGGCTGTTTGCAGCTGGTCACACCCCATTCATTGTGGGGGTCCCCACTGGGGTGCCTGGCCAGCCTGGATGAGGGGCTGATGGCTGTTTTCAGGCTGGTCACACCCCCTTTATGGTGGGGGTCCCCACTGGGGTGCCTGGCCAGTCTGAGTGAGGGGCTGAGGGCCGTTTTCAGGCTGGCTGGCAACTGAAGCTCCCAGCCTCTCCTTTTTTCTTTTTTTTTTTTATTCTGGGATTTATTTACTTTCTATAATTGAAACTTTGTTGATGTCACTGGAACTGAGAGCTGGCTCTTGCTCGCTCCAGCTCTGAGGCCACGGCCTGCTGAAAGCAGGTATTTGGGTTTGTTTAGCTTCTATAATTGAAACTTTGTTGCTTTCAGAGCTCAGAGCTGGGCTGCGGCTGGCAGGGAACCTTGGCTTCCTCCGTCACTGGAGCAAGCAAGCCTCCTGCTCGCTTCAGCTGCGTGGCTGCTGGCCGCCATCTTGGTTGGGTTAGTTTGCATATCATGCTGATTAGCCAATGGGAGGCGTAGTGAAGGTATGGTCAATTACCACGTTTGTCAATTATTAGATAAGATTCTTTATTTCAGTCAGTGTATGCTTAATTTCTAGTTGGTCCTTTATCACACCATCGAGGGTCTCACTAGATTTCCTGAGAGTCTCACTAAATTTATCAGCGGTTTCTAGAAAATTCTTGAAAAACCTTATAAGTGTTTTTTTGAACTCTATATCCAGTAGTTTGCTTTCCTCCATTTCTGTCATTTGTGACCTGTTTCTTTGTCTCTGCATTTTTTATGCTTCCCTGTGTTGATAGAGTGGCTTTGTGTGCTAGGTGTCCTATAGGGCCCAGTGGCTCAGCCTCCCCAATTACCTGAGGTGGACACTCTTGGTGCACCCCTTTGTGGGCTGTGTGCACAGTCTTGTTGTAGTTAAGCCTTGATTGTTGTAGGTATCACTGGGAGGAATTGACCTCCAGGCCAATTGGCTGTGAGAATCAGCTGTGTCTATGGTGGGAGAACTTCTGTGCTGGTGACACCCTTCTGGGGCAAGACTTGCTTCAGTGGGGCTTTGGTGCTCACTGAGTCTTCCCCCTGAGTGTGTCCCTTATGGATCTGAGGAGTTGTCATCTGGATGGTGCCACTCTGACCACTGGGTACACTGGCTCTTGGATCTCTAAGGAGGTGCTAATTTAGCCTCTGCCTGAAGCTACCCAGCAGGAGCTATGGAGAGATCTGCAGATTCCTCTTCTTTGTTTGGGGTTTGGAGGTGCCCAGATGAGGCCCAGCTGTGAAGCAGTGCAAGCTGCTGTGTGGCCTTGGGCCTTCTTTTGGAAGTTCTGGGTCTCTCTGACCCAGCTGCAGTTTGTTAGGTAATTTTCAGATTGCAGAGGGCCAGGCCTTTCATATGCAAAAGCCTCTGCGCACAGCTTGGGTGTGGCAGGGTCTCAGGTGATCAACAGGGTAGAGCAAGCAGCTATGGCTGTTCCTCACTCCTACCCTAAGAGGCCCCACATCTCAGTGTCCCGGTAATTGCTGCAAGCACCTCTGAGAGAAAGCCGCCCTCAAGTTCCGACCGATGCCAGACAGTCCAGTTTCTCCCTGTATGAGTCTGGGTCCCCAGAGACTCACCCGGAACTGGAGTTCAGAGCAGTCGGGAGCTTGAGACTCCCTCCCGATTGGAAAAGACAACTGTGTCCTCAGTTGCCAGCCCTTTCGGTGTGCGCCTCCGTACTTCTGCACTTTACTTCCGCACCTCCTCTGAGTCTCAGTGTGCTTTTCTCTTTCCTTCTAGTTGTAGAATTTCCACTCAGCCAGCCTTCCTGTGGTTCTAGATGATGTCTGTTTTGTCTTTTAGTTGTATTTTTGAAGTGGTTGTGCGAGGCAGCAATTTCCGGTGTTTACCTATGCCGCCATCTTGGTTTCTCAAGATTCACTTACATTTTAAAATTGTTTACTTATTGCCTGGTCAGCATGGCTCAGTATTTGAGCATCAACCTTTGAACCAGGAAGTCATTATTCAATTCTCAGTCAGGGCATATGCCAGGGTTGCAGGCTCTATCCCCAGTGGGGGTTATGCTGGAGGTGGCTGATCAATGATTCTCTCTCATCATTTATGATTCTGTCTCTTTCTCCTTCTCCCTTCTTTCTGAAATCAGTAAAAACATATTTTTTAAATGTTTACTTACTGATTTTTAGAGAGAAAGAGGAATGGAGAAGGAGAGAGAGAAACATGAATTTGTTGTTGCACTTACTTATGCATTCATTGGTTGCTTCTTATATGTGGCCTGACCAGGGATCGGACCCGCAACTTTGGTGTATCAGGATGATGCTCTACCAGTGGTTGGCAAACTGCAGCTCTCGAGCCACATGCGGCTCTTTGGTCCCTTGAGTGTGACTCTTCCACAAAATACCACTTGCGAGCGCGCACGTACAGTGCGATTGAAACTTCGTGGCCCATGTGCAGAAGTTGGTATTTTGTGGAAGAGCCACACTCAAGGGGCCAAAGAGGAGCATGTGGCTCGCGAGCCGCAGTTTGCCGACGACTGCTAACCAATTGAACTACCCCGCCAGGGCAGATTCACTTATATTTTTTTGTTTCTCATACTGTCTTTGTCCAGATTTGATAGCAAGTTACCCTATAAATTATGGAACTTTTTTCTTTTTGTATTCCTTCAAACAATTTGGTTACATATGACATATATGTTGCTTGTAGGTTTAGTAAAACTATTTCTAACACTGTCTAGGTACGGGTTATTTATGGAAGTACATTTAGTTTCTTTATAGTTACCAGTTATTTAGATTTTCTGTGTTGTTTTTTTTCAAGTCAATTTTGGTAATTTGTTTTCTAGGAAATTATGCATATTATCTTTTCAAATTTATTGGCATAAAGTTTCTCTTATTTGCTTATCTCTATTCTGTCTATACTGATATCATTTCTTTATTTCTAATACTATTTTTTTTCCTTGATCAACTATTGCAACATTTTGCAAATGTTTGTAGTCTGTTAAAAAAAAAAGTAATTTTTGGTTTTGTTGATCCTTTCTGTTGTTTCTTTTTTTTTCTATTCTCTTAATTCCTGTGTTTGTTTTTATTTTGTCTTTTTTTTTTTTTTTTTTTTTTTGCTTTTATTTTGATTCTTCTTTTGGGGTTTTCTGTGTTCTTTGTCCAACTTGTTTTAATTACGTTTTTTAATCTTTTAATACATGCATTTGAAATTATTTTTTCTTTTTATTAAATATATTTTAATAAAGGAAGGGAGAGGAAGAGAGAGAGAAAAACATCAATGATGAAAGAGAATCATTGATAGGCTGCCACCTACATGAGCCCCACTGGGGATCAAGTCCACAACCCGGGCATGTGCCCGGACCAGGAATTGAACTGTGACCTCCTGGTTCCTAGGTTGAAACAACCGCAGAGCTACGCTGGCCAGGGTAGCTGCCATACTTTCAATGGTGGATTTTACATTCCTTCTTGCAGGAAGTTTCTTTGGCTTATTTGTATAGGATTTTAGAAGTACCTTTGATGGGTAATTTATTTAAAAATCAGTTTGACTATTAACTAGAAAATGCGAACTAAATAACTAACTAATACTGTTTTTGAAGGGAGAAACTCAGAAAACATATTTTCTGAGAAGTTAAAGGAAGACAGTATTCCTGCTCCTCGCTCTGTAGGCAGTATTCAAGTCAACTTCACCCCTCGAGTATTCCCAACTGCTCTCCGGGAATCCCGAGTAGCAGAAGAAGAGGAGGTAGGTGTACTTGCTGTTAGTACAATGACCACAGTGAAAATTCTTCATTTTTATTTCATCTGTTCGAAACAACTAGTGTGTCTGAAATTCTTAAGTACTTATTAAACTGAAGACATTGCTTCATGAATATATTTTAGTATTTCCTTATGAGAAAAATATATTTTGCAGGATTATTTTTTGGCTCCAGAATGCTGATCAGAAAACACTGATTTAATATGCAGCAGTCTTGCTTATTCCAGGAGATAAACTGTTGCATGTGCCATTTATTTTATCAAATACACCATTTTCTAGAATAGATTTGTAAAGTTTAGATCAGTATATGTTGTGGTAAGAATAGATTTGGAAATTTATTACTAATATATCATATTATAATTAATTATTAATGTCAGGTATTCTAATGTTTGATGCTTTGGAGTTAATATCTTTCATCATTTATAAGTTCCTGAGCATTAAGATTTTAAATATTGTATCTTTAGTTATATAAGCACTAACAACTGCATTTCTTTATGGTAAGGTGTGAACTGATACTTCTCTCAATTGAAAAGTTGTGGAAATAGCTCTATCTCGGTGGCTCAGTTAGTTGGAGCATCATCCCGCACACCAAAAGTATGTGGTTTGATTTTGGTCAGGGCACATACCTAGGTTGTGAGTTTGATCCTTGGTGGAGCACATAAGGAAGGCAGCCGCTTGATGTTTCTCTCTCACATCAGTGTTTCTCTCTCTCTCTCTCTCTCTCTCTCTCTCTCTCTCTCTCTCTTCTAGAACTAAAATAAATAGACATGTCTTCAGGTGAGGATGAAGGGGAAAAAAAAGTTGTGCAAGTAATTGAAGATATTTAAGGCATAATAACAATTTATAAATATTAACATTTTTATTAAACAATATTACTTTTATATTTGCTATTTTATTTTATGGTATTATAAAATATTATTATAATTACAAAGTTTTTCCAATATAGAAAAATAAGAACAAGAAGAGTGAAATAACAAATAAACTCCCAAATTTGGATGAAATTTGGACTAGAAAATTTTATACATTTAATCTTAACCAGCTAGTTAACTTTTTTTATTGCATAAAAATTAAAATCACCTTCAAGTACTGTATCAGTCTGCTCCGGCTGCTATAACAAAATACCATAGACTGGGTGTGGCTTAAACAACAGACATTCATTTCATAGTTCTGGAGGCTGGGAAGTCCAAGATCAGGGTGCAGGGGTTGGGTGGTGAGAGGAAGAACATGAATTCTGGTCTCTTCCTCTTGTATAAGGACATTAATCCTATCATTTGGGCCCTACTCTCATTACCCCCCAATGGCTCCATCTCCAGGTATCATCACATTGGTGGTTATGACTCTAACATATGAATTTGGGGGGGACACAAACATTCACTCCATAAAAGGTAGTATTTCTGTTTTTGCTTTTTCTTTCTTTTTTTAAATCCTCACCCGAGGATATTTTTTTTCATTAGTTTTTAGAGAGAGTGGAAGAGAGAGGGAAAGACAGAGAGAAACATCTATGTGAGAGAAATACATCAATTGGTTGTCTCCTGCAAAAGCCCAGGCTGGCGAGAAGCCTGCAACTGAGGTATGTGCCCTTGACCGGAATTGAACATAGGACCCTTCGGACACTATCCACTGAGCCAAACTGCCTAGGGCTACTATTTCTGTTTTATGTAGGAAGATGGAAAATCTAAAAGATTTCATTCTCATTTCAGTGGCTACACAAACAAGCAGAGGCACAAAGAGCAATGAATACTGATATTCCTGAACTTAGTGATTTAAAAGAAGAAGAAAAGAACCCAGAATGGTTGAAGGATAAAGGAAAGTAAGTTTGGACTCTGGCCATGAGATTTAAAGTAAATTTATGTAGCCATTCCCATTTCCCAGCTATCTTGACATATATGCTTGTGTGTGTGGCTGTTGGGGAGAGATGACGCAAATAAACAAATTAGGTAGGCAGGGCCCTTCATATTAAAAGGTCAAATCAGCCTGGCTGGTTGAGCATTGACCTATGAAGCAGGAGGTCACGGTTAGATTCCTGGTCAGGACACATTCCTAGTCAGATTCCTGTCCAGGTTGTGGGCTCGATCAATGATTCTCTCTCATCATTGATGTTTCTATCTCTCTCCCTTCCTCTCTGAAATCAATAAAAAAAGATATTTAAAAAAGTCAGATCATATAATAAGTAAGTAAGGCTCTTATTTTTATTTTTTAAATATTTAAATGTTATAGAAATGAAAAATATCACATCTTTTGGATGGCTTATTAAAATCTCTTTTTCATTCACTTACATTTTATATAAGTTCTACCTAATACCTCACTTAAAAACTTGTTTCTTAAAAACTAGAGCTTCTTTGATTATTCATATCCATATTTTAAAAGGTTAGCAAATTATCTTATAAATTATAATTTTATATTCAGGTAATTTTTTCCCCATTTACATATATATGACTATACATATGAATATTTTTATACAATTATCAAAAACAGTGAGTTCTGGTACATTCTGAGTGGCAATTTGAATTCATATTTTAAAGTAATAATAGATATTGTTTAATATATCATATATACTTTTGTATTTCCTATTGCTGCCATAACAAACTTAGTGGCTGAAAACAATACTAATTTATTATCTTAACAGGTTTTTCTTAAGTTCCTTTTTAAAAATTTTGTTGTTGTTTATTGATTTGAGAGAGAGAGGGGCGGGGGGGGGGGGAAGGGAGAGAGAAACATTTCTTTGTCATTCCATTTATTTATTCACTCATTGGTTGATTCTTGTATGTGCCCTGACTGAGGCAGCCATGACTGGTAGATTGTAATTAGTTCAGTGTTTTTATGTTTTTGTACCATTTTGCCTTACAGTCTTCAATTATGTAGAACAAGAAAGAGAAGCAAAATAAGAGGACAAGAAGAGAGTTAAAAATGAGGAGAGATGAAAGAAAACTTAGTAACTAATGACATTCAGAGAAACAGAGCAAAGTACAGTTAATCATAATGCCAAGTGCAAACAGATAAAAGGAAATGTAAGAATTGTTAGAACTGTATCCTCTCTAGCAATGTAATGTAGTACAGAAGATAGAAACAGCCATAGTAGAAGTGATTCAGAAGCAATGTGTTGAATTTAAGCCAAAGGATGAAATGCTTTCATCTCCAGAGGCTGTGTTTTATGGTAGCCTTCTATATTTACACGGGCAAAAATAGCCCAGCTGTCCTTCCAGTGCTACCCTTTCAGAAAAGGGTACAGGTGGGCATGCCTTTCAAAAGAGTGATAGCTTGGGGAAACTCTTTAGGACGGCGGTCGCCAACTGATGGTCTGTGGACCACTGGTGATCCGGGAGGTCCGAAAGGTTGGCGGCCGCTGCTTTAGGGGATTATATGTACTCAAAAATAATCTTGTAGAAAAAGCCACAGAGTGTCTTCATTTTCTTTACCTAGCCTTCCATTGCTGTGTCTTAGTTTTAAATGTCGAATCTACCTTTCAGGAAAATATATAATCTTAATTTTATTTGCTCACGTAAGCATTTTACCTCTTCCAATTAACATTATGTGCCAAGAAGCCTTTTACTCAGAATATCTCACATAAAACAGAGTCTAGGTGCTCTTATTTAGATATGATGCTGTTTAACAGCCTTACATGACTTAGAGTCTAAATAACTTTAATTGCTACCCTTCCAGACACTTGTAATCATACAAGGTAGATGGACCATTGTTCTGTCCCACTGACATTACTCTGTGCGTGATTTTTATCGGAGGGTTTTTTTTTTTTTTAACTAACTCTGTCTTAATTTCAGACTTCAAGTCTCTTTTTCCCCCCACAGTAGAATCCCATCTGCATAACTCCCGCTCTACAGCAAATTCCAGTGTTAGATAGGAGGGAATCAAGGAATAATTCTATAATTTAGCATCCAGCATCGTGTTACTGTTGCTACATAAGATTGCCTACCCTAGTTCTAGTGTCTGAATTTTCTTTTTATTCTCTAGTCCATGTGCCAGATTTTGTATCCTCACTGATACTCCAGTCCTTTTTGGAGTGAGGCTCTGCTTTGCTTTTGTTTTCTCTCTTGCCACTCAGGTTAATTCTGCTTCTGAACCCCAACTTGGTATGTAGCAGCCTGCTATTTGCTGAAAGACTAAACTAGTACCAACTTGTCTGAATTTCTGTATGACTGCAGTTTCTGAATTTTCTGAATATGGATTTTTACCTTCCTGTCTGGATGTCCTTTTAATTTATGTTGGACTTTTAAGAAATTGAACTTATTGAGGTATCATTGGTTAATAATATTATATCATTTTCAGGTGCACAACATTATAATTTGACATCTGTATACTCTATTGTGTGCTCACCACCCAAAGTCTAGTTTCCCTCATGTTGAACTTTTTGATGCTGATTGTCTGCCACCTGTTACTCTCTTCTCCCAACACAGCTTTCGGTTCTACTTGCCAAATTGAATTTCTTTGTAATACTTTGGTTTGGGCCCATGCCTTGGCAAGACAGTAACAAGTTAGCTACCACAGTTTAATGGATGCTGGCGGAAGACAGGAGACTCGTGTGTCAAGGACAAAGGACTTCATTCTTAAAGGCATGGCAAGCAGTATGAGCTTCATTCACGTTGGTTCCTTTTGTCCCGCAAGTCTCACAAGGCCAGTGCAGAGGGGGCTGGGTGAATGCTATACACACAGTAGGTTAGCACCACAGCGGAGAAGGCTAAGCTTAGGGAGCACAGTTTTCTGTAAGATTGTGAGCAAACCTGTCCAACCTTTGCCTTGCAGGGAGATATTGTCTATATCTTACTGAGCAACAACAACTCTGCTCTTTGCCCCAGAAAGAGACACTAGCTTTGTCTTTCAAGGCTGTCTGCTATACAGACATCTTTTGAATGTCCCATACAAAATCTGTCAGTGGATCTGACATAAGACATGCGGGAGGCTCACGGAGAATGCCTCCCAACAGCCCCTCATACCTGCCTCCGTTTAGTACAGATCGGCCAAATACACCCTGCTCTGCTGCATTCTAAAGCTCTGTTTGTTTATGATAGTTATTTATGCTGCTACCTTTTGCCTGACTGAAAGATGTTTAGATTTCATATTCTAAGATGACTTCTTTGATGTAATTATAATTCTGTTCATTTGCTTGTTTATATGCGTTTTACAGCCCATAATATTGTGTTGCAGTGCACCTATTATGGCCTGACTTGTCATTTTGTTTTTATGCCATATCCTTTTCCTCCTTCTACCCTGAGTGCTAAATTGCAGTGGTTGATGTGCCTAAGGCACACATATCAGTTTCAGAAGCTCTTGAGATACCCAAGTATATTTTATACCCAGACAAGATGTTGAAGGAGACAAGGCCTTTCAAAGTCCTTTGGGGGACATGTGGGTACTACAGTTCCTATTGCCCACAAAACAAAGCTATTCTGTCTTCTGTTGGAATGTGTTGCTCCCTACCCCTATTCCAGTTTCTAAGCCCCACTACTTCTGATTTCTCTCTTTTTTCCTTTTATTACTTCCCTCCACTTTGCTTCTTTCTTAACACTCCTGCTTTTGTTGCTTCTCCCACACTCAGCTGTTGTACAGAATGTTTGACACTTTTGGCCATTACCAGTTGGAATGTTTCTTTCTAAAAATTAGAGGAGTTTGCAATTGTCCATGTCTCTTGAATACAATAAGCGTTCAATATTTATTAAATGAGTGCTTTTGCATAATTCTTTTCATTAGCATTGCCTTATTTAGGGCATCTGGGTAGACTTGATGGTTATTATCTTCTCTGTTTATGTATTTATTATTTTATTTTTTAAAATATATTTTTTATTGATTTTAGAAAGGAAGAGAGAGAAGGTGATAGAAACATCAATGATGAGAGAGAATCATTGATCAGCTGGCTCCTGCACGCCACCTACTGGGGATCAAGCCCACAACCTGGGCATGTTCCCTGACCGAGAATGGAACTGTGACCTCCTGGTTCATAGATCAACACTCAACCACTGAGCCATGCTGACTGGGCATTAGCTTCTCTGTTTAAATTTGGTGTTCAAAGATTATTTTTTAGACAGAGGTTCAATTTTTTTTCTCTTGAAACTTGACTATTTCTGAGTTCAGACTGTTTTTGGTTATTTAAAGTAGTATTGAACTTTAAAAAATGTAGCCCTGCCTGGCTTGTGTGCCTCAGTGGTTGAGCATTGACCTATGAACCAGGAGGTCACAGTTCGATTCCTGGTCAGGGCACATGCCCTGGTTGCAGGTTCAGTCTCCAGTGGGAGATGTGCAGGAGGCAGCAGATCAATGATTCTCTCTCATCATTGATGTTTCTCTCTCTCCCTCTTCCTATCTGAAATAAATTTAAAAAATGCAAAAATAAATTAAAATAAAAATGAACCAGTGTTTTTTTAAATTAAATCTTTATTGTTCAGATTACATTTGTTCCTCTTTATTTTTTCCCCCCCATAACTCCCCTCCTCCCAGTTCCCGCCCCACCCTCCGCCCTCACTCCCCACCCACTGTCCTCATCCATAGGTGCACAATTTTTGTCCAGTCTCTTCCCGCATCTCCCATTCCCCTCCCCCCCCCCCCCCCCCCCCCGCCCCAAGAATAGTCAGTCCATTCCCTTTCTATGTCCCTGATTCATTATAATCACCGGTTCATTCTGTACATCAGATTATTTATTCACTTGATTCTTAGATTCACTTGTTGATAGATGCATGTTTGTTGTTCACAATTTGTATCTTTACCTTTTTCTTCTTCCTCTTCTTAAAGGATACCTTTCAGCATTTCGTATAATACTGGTTTAGTGGTGATGAACTCCTTTAGCTTTTCCTTATCTGTGAAGCACTTTATCTGACCTTCAATTCTGAATGATAGCTTTGCTGGATAAAGTAATCTTGGTTGTAGGTTCTTGGTATTCATCACTTTGAATATTTCTTGCCATTCCTTTCCGGCCTGCAAAGTTTCTGTTGAGAAATCAGCTGGGTATTCCCTTGTAGGTAATTGAGTCTCTTTCTCTTGCTGCTTTTAAGATTCTCTCTTTGTCTTTTGCTCTTGGCATTTTAATTATGATGTGTCTTGGTGTGGTCCTCTTTGGATTCCTTTTGTTTGGGGTTCTCTGTGCTTCTTGGACCTGTAAGTCCATTTCTTTCACCAGGTGGAGGAAGTTTTCTGCCATTATTTCTTCAAATAGGTTTTCAATATCTTGCTGTCTCTCATCTTCTGGTACGCCTATAATTCTGATGTTGGTGCGTTTGAAACTGTCCCAGAGGCTCCTTACACTATCTTCGTATTTTCGGATTCTTTTTTCATTTTGCTTTTCCGGTTGGGTGTTTTTTGCTTCTTTGCATTTCAAATCTTTGATTTGATTCTTGCGCTCCTCTGGTCTGCTATTGGGTGTCTGTATAATATTCTTTATTTCAGTCCGTGTATGCTTAATTTCTAGTTGGTTCTTTATCACAGCACCAAGGGTCTCATTAGATTTCGTGAGGATCTCATCAAGTTTATTGGCAGCTTCTAGCACATTATTGCAAGCCCTCAAAATTGCGTTTTTTAGCTCTATCTCCTCCATTTCTGTCATGTTTTTTTGTCTCCACATTTTTTATGCTTTCTTGGTGCACCCCCTTGTGGTCTTTGTGCGCAGTCTTGTTCTAGTTAAGCCTTTATTGTTGTAGTTAATACTAGAGGGATTTGACCACCAGGCCGACTGGCTGTGAGAATCAGCTGTGTCTGCCGTGGGAAAACTTCTGTCCTCTGGAGAGGTGCTAATCTAGCCTTTGTCTGAGGCAATCCGGCAAATGGCTCTGCGCAGGGCTTGGGCGGGGTGGGTCACACGGGATCAACAAGGCGGGCGGAGGGAGCGGTTATGGCTGCTCTCAGTCCCGTTCCCAGAGGCTCTGCTTCTCAGAACCCCAGCAACAGCTGCAAACCTCGGAGAGAAAGCTGCCCTCACGTTCCAACTGATGCTAGACAATCCCGCTTCTCCTGTTTGAGTCTGAGTCCCTAGAGACTCGCCCGGATCTGGAGCTCAGGGTCTGAGACTCCCTCCTGATTGAAAACAACAACCGCGCCCTCAGCCACCAGCCCGCTTTGCGCGCGCACCTCCTCACCTTTGTATTTCCCACACTGCACCTCCTCTGAGCCTCGGTATGCTGTTGTCTTTCCTTCTAGTTGAAGAGTCTCTCCTCGGCCAGCCTTCCTGTGGTTCTGGGTGATGTCCGTTCCGTCTTTTAGTTGTATTTTTGAAGTGGTTGTTTGCGGCGGCAATCTCCGGTGTTTACCTATGCCGCCATCTTGGTCTCTCTCCAGTGTTGTTTTTTTTTTAAATAAAAGAATGTAGCCCTGGCTAGTGTGGCTCAGTTAGTTGAAGGTCATCCTATGCACCAAAAGGTTGCTGGTTTGGTTCTGGATCAGAGAACATGCCCTGGTTTTGGGCTAGATTCCCATTAGGGTGTGTGCAGGAGGCAGCCAATTGATGTTTCTCTCTCATTGGTGTTTCTGTCTTTCTATCCCTCTCCCTTCCTCTCTCTAAAATCAATAAAATTATATATATATATATATATATATATATGTATAATTTTTTTTTTTTTTTAAAGCTCAGCCACGGTTTGGGCTGTGTGCTTTCTTCATTTGTACCCAGCAGGGCAAGTTTATCCAATTTTGCATGCTCTAACTTTGAAAACAAAGTCACAGGCTTCATTCTCTTTTCTTTTTAAGAAAATATATTTTTATTGATTTTAGAGAAGAAAAAAGAGGAAGAGAGAGAGAAAAACATCAATGATGAGAGGGAATCATTTATTGGATGCCTCCTGCATGCCCCACACTGGGGATTGAGCCCGCAACCCAGGCATGTGCCCTTGACCGGAATCAAATCCGGGATCCTTCTGTCTGTCTGCAGGCCGATGCTCTATCCACTGAGCAAAACCGGCTAGGGCGACAGGCTTCATTCTGAATAGACCAAGTTAGGTTATAACACCATCCCTGAGTCAATCATTGTAGCAAGGAGAATGGAAATGTGTGTATGAACTTAAACTATTTATGTCTACCCTTGGAGGTAGGGGTGAGGTCATGCTGATTACATCCTGTTGTATGTGGAGTCAGTATAGCCTATAACCTCCATTATACAGGGAATAGAAAAGGAGGTAAGCCATTCCCTTTGCCAAATATCATTAGATATTATTTCTGTGTTTCTGTTTCAATACTAATATTGTTTATTTTTGTTTTGTTTTTGTCTCATTAGCAAATTGTTTGCAACAGAAAACTATTTGGCAGCTATTAATGCATACAACTTAGCCATAAGACTAAATACTAAGATTCCACTATTGTATCTGAATCGGGCTGCTTGCCACCTAAAATTAAAAAACTTACACAAGGCCATCGAAGATTCTTCTAAGGTATATATATTTATCTACATATGATACTTTAAACTTGTTATACTCCTATTTATTGGTGTGAATGATGACCTTACCTTTTATGTGTCAAACTTAAATAATTGATAATTATTTAAATAATAAAAGAATTTTAACAATCATTGTGTTTATTACATCTTTTTTTCTGGAAAAAAATTTATTTATTTATTTACTTTTGCATGGACAAGTTTCTTGAGCCTTTAAGTTAGATTAGAAATCCCCTATCAATTGCTACTAAATTGCTTTGGTCTATCAGTTGAAATTCACATGGAAATTAGTAAATTGCTGTCAGTTTGTGCTCACCCTTTTTCTTATTAAAATTTTGGACACATAATACAAGGTGGAAGGAAAAATACTTGCTATCACTGCCGCTTGCACAGAAAAAGCCTATCTCAATAATTGTTTTCACATTTTCAGAGTAACTTAGTATTTCCTAATTTTCATTACTGATATGTCATTATCTTACACTGCTAGTTTTTTTTTCATATCAAAGTAACTTGTTTTAAGGGAAAATCAATGCAGAAATCTCTTATGTGGGTCCTTGAAATTGAGGATATGGAAGAAACGACTAAGTCCTCATACTCTGATCTCATTAAGCTACTGACCATCTGACAATATTTTTTAATCTAGTTTTCCCTTTACTAGAACAATTTTGTACATAAACAAATACTTACTGAATAAATGAATAAATTGAATCATCTAATTTGAATATAAAGAGCCAAAAATGCTACTTAATCATTCTTGCTAGTAAAGATAACGCTTTAGAGATTTCAGATGATGAACCAAATTAAAACTTTGGAGAAGAGGGGTATGAGTCTCATATAGGAACAATTGAACAATTCCTTAAATTGCTCAACATAAATCTATGTATTTAATAAATTCCTATAGTAGCTAAGCCAAAAGTTTAGGTGGGTGAGAGCTTGAGGTTTGTTTTTAAAGTTAAAGTTTTTACCATATTTTTGTTTAGATTTGAATTAGAAAGTTATGTTTTCCCCTTATTATTATTTTGTAAGGCACTAGAATTATTGACACCACCTGTTGCAGACAATGCTAATGCAAGAATGAAGGCATACGTACGACGTGGAACAGCATTCTGTCAACTAGAATTGTATGTAGAAGGTAAGAAAATGAAAGATGTTTCAAGTTTCAAATTATACTCTCGAAAAAAATGTTATTAGGCTTATTTAAGATCATGGCTGTTTAGAACTCCATTATTTTATATTTTTATGACTTTATTTAATCTTTGTAACTTATCTGACAAAAAATTTTTGAAATATTTTAAAAATTGATTCTTATATAAGGGAGTTAGAACAAGATGTGAACAAGTGTAGATCTAGGAAATGCTGTGATATCAACTTTTCCATGAAAAGATGTATGATATAGGATATAAATGACTCACTTATGATACAATGGAAATTTTAAAATGAGCTTCTTTGGTCACACACATGCATATGCCCAGAAATAACTGATCTACCACAATGTATTATTATTACATATGTTTGTGTGTTTTTTGTTTTTTAAATATGGAACATGCTAATCTCTGTATGTTCCAATTTTAGTATGTGTGCTGCCGAAGCAAGCACTTGTTATGTATATATGTGTAACACTGTACGAAGGTTTGTAACTAAGCCCTATGTGTATTGAAGCCATCTCACTTATTTAATTGTTATTATTTTACATTTTTAATGTATTTAGGGCTTATTTACAGTTAGCTACTCACGTTGTTCCAAAGGTAAAATATTGTAGTAGCGAGGTTTCATCTTCAGTGCTCCTTTTCCCATACCTCCTTCCCAGATGGTTTTTTAGCTTCCCTTCATTCAAGGCCTAATGGACTCTAGCCTTTAAAAGTTTTATTATTTCTGAGTTCATTTTTAAACTTATTACTGCCATTTTTAGATTTTTCTAACCAAAGCATCTATATTGTGTTTATATGCTAATATAGTGTCTTATCTAGCTTCATGAGGATAAAAAAATACCAAGACAGGAATGAAACATTATAAAACTATCTTTCCAAATTATAGTAGCATCAGGCTTTTTTGAGCTAAAGATGAGAAAATGAAGGGTTGGAGAAGTTAAGTGATTTGTCTGAAGTAGCATGGCAAATCAATATAGCACTTTGAACTAAGTTTCCTTCCTCCCAAAGAAATTCTTCCTACTGTTTTATTGGTAATGATTTACCAACCCATCCACAATGCTTTCTTTCTTAACCAATTTTCCTCAAAGGAATTCTGTAGCTATAACTACAGAAAAAAAACCCCCACTAACTACAGTTTATGAATTACATAAAGTATGAATTGTCTACCAAAATTATTTTTAGAAATTTAGAATTTCTAAATAAGATTCCATTTATTACTTTTTTTTAAAAAAATCTTCAACCTGAGGATATTTTTTAATTGATTTTAGAGAGAGGAAGGGAGAGAGAGAGAAGCATCAATGTGAGAGAGAATCATTGATCAGATGCCTCCTTACAAGCCCCAACCAGGAATCGAATCCACAACCTCTGGGTGCATGGGATAAAGCTCCAACCAACTAAGCCAACCAGGCCAGGGCTCTTTTTTTGTTTTTTAATTGATTTTTGAAATAGAGAGGAAGAGAGAGAGAGAGAGAGAGAGAGAGAGGAGAGAGAGAGAGAGAGAGAGAGAGAGAGAGAGAGAGAAAGAAAGAGAAAAAAGAAAGAAAGAAAGAAAGAAAGAAAGAAAGAAAGAAAGAAAGAAAGAAAGAGAAAAAGAAAGAAAGAAAGAAAGAAAGAAAGAAAGAAAGAAAGAAAGAAAGAAAGAAAGAAAGAAAGAAAGAAAGAAAGAAAGAAAGAGGAGGAAGGAAGGGAGGGAGGGAGGGAGGGAGGGAGGGAGGGGAGAAAGTGAGAGAGGGAGAGAGAGAGATTTGTTGTTCCACTTATTTATGCATTCATTGGTTAATTCTTTTATGTGCCCTGATGGGATCAAACCTGAAATCTTGGCTTATTGGGATGACACTCTAACCAACTGAGCTACCTGGCCACGGCCCATTTATTACTTTTTCATTGATGTGATAAAAATGTTCTTTCATTATATGACTTTTATTGATTCTGTTCATGCTTTAATGAATTTAAGCTTTTAGCTTACTTGTTCTTAAATTTGAAATAACTGCTTCTTACTGAATCCTGAATGAACTCATTATAATTATTCGAAAAATCACTGAAAAATTTCTGCAGTCTGTTAGAGCTACTGCCATGTGTGTGAAGATGTGAATCTGATTTAAAGCCTGGTACTGGTCCTGAACCATATTCTTAGTGGTTATTTGTATTTTTAAAAAATATTGTCTAAGCCAGGGGTGGGCAAACTTTTTGACTCGAGGGCCACAATGGGTTCTTAAACTGGACCGGAGGGCCGGAACAAAAGCATGGATGGAGTGTTTGTGTGAACTAATATAAATTCAAAGTAAACGTCATTTTTTTTTAGTTTTATTCATTTCGAATGGGCCGGATCCGGCCCTCGGGCCGTAGTTTGCCCACAGTTGGTCTAGATAATACAAGTTAAGTATTTATGAAATATTTTCTTGATCATTATTGCTATATAAATATAGGCCTACAGGATTATGAAGCTGCACTTAAGATTGATCCGTCCAACAAAATTGTACAAAATGATGCTGAGAAGATTCGGGACATAATTCAAGGAACAGAAGTAAAATCTTAATGACTACTGGAAGCAACTAGGTATTGTAATGAGTTTTGTTTAGAATTTTTTCAAAATAACTGGAGGCATTGGGAATCTTTGTACATGTTATGGGTAATTGTGCAGAATCACTTTATTTTAGTGCTCTAGTGCTGTTGGAAGGGAAAATATTACAAATTTATAGAAAATAATATGTTTGAGATGCATGGTCTCTGATTAAGTAAATCAAAATAATCTATTTCAATTCTTTATCTCTTTATATTAACATATAATTTAATTACATATTTTTGTTACTAAATTCAGCTTGCCCTTATAACCAATAAAATATTTGTTGGTGTGAAGATTACCAAGACACTTACTGATTCATTTTTAACAAGGCAAAATTTTAAAATTAGAGATTGTGTTTAAAAAGTATTTTGTCTGTATTAAATATTCTATTTAATTGTCTGAATGGTTGACTTTGGTATAATCAGTACTGATGTTTTCACATAGTTTCCAAGTGCACAGGACCTGTTTTATTTATTTTTCTTATACTCACCTGAGAATTTTTTTTCTATTTTAGAGAGTGGAAGGGAGAGGGAGAGACAGAGAGAAACATTGATGTGACAGAGACACATTGATTAGTTGCCTCCCGCATGCCCCTGACCAGGGCCAGGAGCCTGCAATCGAGGTACGTGCCCTTGACCAGAACTGAACCAAGGACCATTTAGTCCGCAGTCTGACACGTTATCCACTGAGCCAAACCAGCTAGGGCTCTTTCTTTTTTTTCCTTTACTGTCTGTACCACCTGTTGTTTGAGGTTGGATCAGTCCAACCTAATAAAATAGCTATTTGGAATATCTTATTTTCACATTCAAACACTGTCTGGTGAAGATACATTTTCTAGTACTTTCAAGTACCCCAGGAAAAAAAAGAACAAAAGGTAAAATGTTATGTTAGAATGTTATGTTATTGGCAGATGTATGTGGCAAATCAAATCATAAAGTTGCTTGGCAAACATGGAATGGGAACAAAGGAGAATTAGTTTGATGAGTGGAATGTTTCATGGCATCATGCATCCAATTCTACACAACAGGCTTCTTTCCAATAAAGGGCCTCCACCAACTTGAAATACATAGGCTTATCACAATTGGATGCAAGAAAATAAAGATGGGCTTGGCACTTGTCTAAGACTTTGGCAACTTTGGAAATTCCAAGTGCTAGGCGCTTATGTAGGGGCGGAGAAACTTTTCTCTAGCCTCATGGTTCTTTTGGCTGGTCTAAAAATCAAATAGATACGAGAAAAGGAGGCCTTGGGGACAGGTTCACGGGATTTGTCTGGGACAAATTGCTGCAGCCTATTGCTCTCCTGGTCCCTTCGAGTTTAGGAGAAAAGTAGGAGGCGAGGCATGAGTATGCTCATGGGAGGGAGAGCATGCTGGAACTTCGTTTTGAAGGGTTTTAAAGGCTGAGCATTTAGGGGAGGTGTTATGGGAGGATCTCAATAAAAAATTCATCAGAATGAGGTTTATTCTCTTAACTTCATTTGTCCTTGGGTGTGGTTGGCAAAATGACACTAATTGGATTTCAGCTGTCTTCCTGAGTAGGGTGATTTAAGCTATTTATCCTCTGGTTGGGGAGAAGTGCAACCCATTTATGTACTCGTAAGTGTCCCTGGTTTAAGGACGATAGGATTTACTGGATGGCTACAAACTGCTGTTTAACTCTCAGTTTCCTCATTCTGCTTGTCCTGGCTTACTAGCCTATTTCATCAGTTTGGTTTTTGTGGCGGCAGGCAGCTGAACCTTGGTTTTGGTTATAGCAACAGCTGATTTTCCTCACATAGTCCCTTCACTTCCTTCAGGGCTGTGATCAAACCTTATCAGAGATCTTCCTTGACTAACTACCTAAAATAACTTCTTGCCGAGCACTCCCTCTCTCCTAACCCTATTTATTTTTTTCCATAACACTTATCACCTGGCATGTTTCATACATATAGTCCTATATACAGATATTTACATGTAAAATATATGTATAAAATATATGAAATAAATGCATACATTACACATAACTATATATATAAAAGGCTAAGCCACCCAGCCGATAGGTATGATGCACACTGACCACCAGGGGGCAGACGCTCAGCACAGGAGCTGCTGAGCTGCAGTGACTTGGCAGCAGTGGTTCTCGGGTGATGCACCCCAAAACCAGAGAAGAGGAAGCCCGATTCCTCCAGGGGCTGCGTGATTCCACCTTCTGCCGTGGGTTACGTTGGTTCTGGGGCACAGTCGGCTCCGAATCTGGTTTACTGCACACTTGTGTTTGCGTTCCACACCCTGTACAACAGCAACTTTGCAGAGTGCCCTCTTGCACTCCAGGACCCCTTGGGGGATGTCAGCTGGTTTTGGCCGATCCCCGCAGGCCAGGCCGGGGGACCCCACCTGCCGGAGGGACCCCGCTCACTCCGCAGGCACCCTTCCAGCCATGGCGCCACCCCAGGTGCGGCCAGCCGGGGAGGGGCTGCAGGAGGTTGGCTCCAGGGCGTGTCCGACCCTTCTCACCCAGTCCCACCTCATCGGCCATCTTCTAATTAATGTCCTTTCAATGTGCACGAATCTGTGCCCTGGGCCATTAGTATATATTTACATGTAAATATACATGCGTAATTTATAAAATATTTGTCTATATGTATATAAATACATGTTTAACATGTATGTGTTACATATACAGGATGTCCACAAAAATGTATACACACTTTAACAGCTGATAGCTCAATTTTGAAAATGTTTTAATAAACATTGCCTTCATAATTATTCAAAGTGTGAGAGACATTTTTGGGGACACCCCATATAAATAAATATTTTAAAATATTTACACTATATATATATACATGTTTATACATGTTTTTAAATCTGTTTTCCCCTATTAGGACTTACTAGAATCTAAACTTCACGAGGGCAGGCTCTTAGTGCCTAGTAGTCCCTAGACTTTAATAGGCACTGAATGACTACATAATGGCATTCCAGACAATATGCTTGATTTGGAGATATTCATATGAGAATTTTAGCAATAACAACAAAACAAAAGGCCTAACCACCTGCCATGGCAAAGAACATTAGGCTAATAACTATATATTATATATTAAAAAGTTGACTCCACTTGTTACATCTACAGAGGAGAAAATGGTTTGTATAGTTTAAGTAGAGAAAAGACTAGTACATTCAAATTCTGTTGCATTATTTGTCTGAAAATCTTGTGCAGAGCCTCAATTTAGAGGAAGTGAACAGAACCAATTTCTCTTCTTGCTTGTGCCGTTACCAAATAACAAATTTGGGGGTATCTGAAAGAATTTCGTGAAGCTGCAGAGTGAATGAGCTCTTTCCTCACATCAAGCCATTTTTGTAAATAGGTGGTCAAGCTTTTCTGATCCCCTAGTGACTCACAAGATTATTCATCCTAACTGATGTTAATATCCTGAGCCTAAAACAAAGAGAAAAATAGAAATAGTGACAGTAACAGTTTTTGGTCAAAACAAAAATCCTCTTTGGATTTCTTTCAGTTAGCAAAAACGGGTACTAATGTAGGTCATCTGTAGGTCATGAATTGGTGTAATGCAAACTTTCAGAAAGTATTTTAAATAAACATTGCCTTTATAATTATTCAAAGTGTGTTTATATATATTTTGGGACACCCCATATAAACATAAATATTTTAGAATATTTTATTCCCCAATGCCCCCTTTCTCTGACTTCCCAGTAAGCCAAAGCAGGCCAGTCTAGGTCAATTCCCCACCTAGTCCCTCTCTCGTTGCTTCTTCTATCCTAGGCCCTTCCTTGTTTCACTGACCCAGCTTTAATAAATGTCTTCTAAAAACCACCTGGACTCATACTATGAAATCTTTCCTGCACGAAGTCAAGAACCCACACACTACCAGTGGCCCTAGGTAGACCTGATCAGGGCCAGGCCCTTTCCTGGTAACAAAACAACAAAAGTAACATACATAAATGTCTTTTTTTTTTATAGTATGTATATTTACATAGTATAGTGTCTACCATAAGTAGGGGTTCAATAACTACTTGCTGGCTTGGCCAGTGTGGCTCAGTGGTTGAGCATTGACCTATGAACCAGGAGGTCACAATTTGATTCCCAGTCAGGGCACTTGCCCGGGTTGCAGCTTGATCCCCAGTGCGGGGTGTAGGAGGCAGCCCATCAATGAGTCTCTCTCATCATTGATGTTTCTCTCTCTCCCTTCCTCTCTGAAATCAATTTAAAAATAATTACTTGGTGAATGAATGGATGAATAACAAGTCCTCTCACCCTATCAGGATAGCTCAGTTGGTTAGATTGTCATCCCGATCCACCAAGGTTGTGAGTTCAATCTCCAGTCAGGGCCCATACAAGAAGCAACCAATGAATATATAAATAAGTGAAACAACAAATTGATGTTTCTCTCTCTAATCAATATTTTAAAATGGGGGAAAAAATGTCCTCTCTTCCATGAGCCTAGCAGAGGGAATTAACATTTCCCCAGGTTCTAAGCCATTACTTGAAATAACACACAAGTGGGAAATTACTGGTCAGATTCTTCCTTAATTCAATCTTTTTCTTAGAGCTCCTATGTTCCTTTGTCTTGATAAATATATCCAGTAGACAACTGAGATCATGAAAGTTTTTTTTAAGATTGTGGAATACATGAACTAAATAAAGCTAAGATGTACAAAAATGCTTCTACCTTTTATTCTGCTATTCTAACACATTTTTAAGAAGTCAGTGTCACTCAGTTATCAGTTGAAATACTTTATTTCTTACAAATATTTTTTAAAATTAAAATCTTTCCATATTCCCAATTAGGTATTCTAGCCTTAGACTTAAAACTCATTTTTTTTTCTGAGTATATTTTCTGTTAAATATACAAAAGAATATATTTTCATTGATTATGTTGAAAATTATGAAAATTATAGGTTCTGGTTCTGTCAGGTGCAGTATTTAGAGTGTTATTTTGATAAAATCCAGTAGCTCTGATATGCCTTGAAAATTCTAGCTCTTTTGGAGTATAAATGCAGGGGAAAAACTGTGGCGTAGGTATACATTCACCATAAGTACTTGAATTGGTTTTATACATAATCATCTTAGGCTCTGACAGTGAGGTAGCTGTAAGGAGTGTTTTTGGATCCAACATACATGAAAACACAGGATTGCCAGGGTTCACACAAGTAGGCAGTTGTTGAGGTTTCATTTCTGTGTCTGAAGTTGAAGGTAAAGTACTTTTTTTATCCTAAAATATAAACACATCAAATCATTCTCAATTATAAAGTTGTTGATGGGAGGAAACACCAAAACTATTAAACTTAGCCCCAGCCCTAATTTTAATACCACTCATAAAAATTAACTCAAAAAAATTTACTCAAAATGAAGACTTAAATGTAAGGCCTGAAACTGCAAAACTCTAGGGAAAAAGTAGGAAAAAACTCATTAGTCTTCACAACAGGTTTTTGGATGTCACACCAAAAGCACAAGTAACACATGCAGAATAAACAAGTGGGACTATATCAAACCAAAAAGTCTGTACACAGCATAGGAAACCATGAACAGAATGAGACAACAACTTAAACAATGGGACAAAATGTCTGCAAACTATATATCCGATAAGAGGTTAATATTAAAAAACATACAAGGAACTCATATAATTCGAAAGCAAAAACCCCACACCAAACAATGGTCTGATTAAAAAATGGACAGAAGAGATCCAAAATGGCAGCGGAGTAAGTGGAAGCTACACTGACACTCTCCCAGGACCAAACTGGAAATACAACTAAAATACAGAAAAACCAGCCCCCAAAATCAACTGAAGACTAGCTGGAGAGAACCTTGATAACCAAGGAGGGAAAGTGGAGACTGCATAGAGACTGGTAGGAAATGCGGAGGCATGAAAGGGCTGGCCAGGCTCCCAGGGACAGTAGCTGAAGTGCAGGAAGTATATCTCAACTGTGGGGGGTTCCCACTGAGAACTCTGGAGTCTAAACCCCAAGCTTGGCTCCCCAGCCCAGAGCACCAGAACTGAGAAAGGTGCCCACATAATATCTGGCTGTGAAAAGCAGCAGGTTTGCTGCCTGCCAAGGAGAGATGGCTTGAAATTCACACACCCTCTTAAAGGGCCAATGCACAAAATTTTATGTGCAGCCACTCACCTTGGGCCTGGCAGAGGGAGCACAGAGTGGACTGGAGGTGTGTGAGTAGAGTCCAGGGTTGGGGGCTCTGGGTTTGGAGCTTAGAGGGCAGCCACCTTGGTTTTCTGTGCTGAGTCATTCACTCATGCTGCTGAGGACATCTTTCTCTGGCAGTACTTTCCTATCCAAGTGGTTTTTGCCTAGGAGAAGGCAGTTGCCCCACCCTGTTGGAAGACTTCTCACCCAACCCCGTGGTCAATAGCCTGAGGTTAATCAGTGTCAATCCCACTGCAGGTAGAGGTGGATCTCTGGAGGCTTTGAGTCTTTGCCTGGTCTCCTTCTGGGCCTGGGGCTAGATAAAGCAGACCCTGGTGCACATCTTGGTCTTTCCAAAGGCACCCAGCCCCAGCAGAGGAAGACACAAGTTGTGGGTTGCTGAGAGCTCCTAACAGGGTACTTAGGGTCAGTCACAAACAGCTTCTGACATTGTCCTGCACTAGAGATTTGGAGTCATAGCAGATCTACCTAATACACAGACACAAACCCAAACAGGCAGCCAAAGTGGTGAGACAAAAAAAGCCCTAAATGCAAGAGAATTCTCCAGAAGAGCTAAATGAAATGGAAATAAGAAACTGATCAGATATAGAGTTCAGAATAATGATGGCAAGTATGCTCAACACCATGAGAAAAGACACAGTAATTATGAAAAAAGACCAGTCTGAAATGAAGAATGACCTAACGCTAATAAAGAACACATTGGAAGGAATACAGCCAATTAGGGGAAGCCAAGGATTGAATCAGTGAATCAGAAGACAGGGTAGAAGAAAATCACTCCATCAGAGAACCAAAAAGAAAAAACAGGAATTTACAGGAGGAAACCAAGATGGCGGCATAGGTAAACACCAGAGTTTACTGCCTCGAACAACCACTTCAAAAATACAACTAAAAGATGGAACGGACATCATCCAGAACCACAGGAAGGCTGGCTAAGTGGAAGTTCTACAACTAGGAGGAAAGAGAATAGCATACCGAGACTGAGAGGAGGCGCAGTGCTGAAGTGAAATACTAAGGTGTGGAGCGCATGTGGAGAGGGCTGGTGGCTGAGGGCGCGGTTGTTGTTTTCAATTGGGAGGGAGTCTCAGACTCTGAGCTCCAGATCTGGGCGAGTCTCTAGGGACCCAGACTCAAACGGGAGAAGCGGGACTGTCTGGCTTCGGTCGGAACTTGAAGGCAGCTTTCTCTCCAAGGTTTGCAGTGGTTGCTGGGACTCTGAGAAGCAGAGCCCCTGGGGACAGGACCGAGAGCAGCCATAACTGCTCGCTCCACCCGCCCTGTAGATCCCTGGGCACCCGCCCCGCCCAAGCCCTGCACAGAGGCATTTGCCGGATAGCCTTAGGCAAATGCTAGATTAGCACCGCCCTAGAGATCCAGCACAGAAGTTCTTCCACTGCAGACACAGCTGATTCTCATAGCCAGTTAGCCTGGAGGTCAAATCACCCCCAGTATTACCGACAACAATCAAGGCTTACCTACAACAAGACTTTACACAAAGACCACAAGGGGGTGCACCAAGAAAGCATAAAAAAATGTGGAGACAAACATGACAGAAATGGAGGATATAGAGCTCAAAACCGCACTTTTAAGGTCTTTCAATATTTTTCTAGAAACTGCCGATAAGCTTAATGAGATCTACAAGAAATCTAATGAGACCCTTGATGCTGTGATAAAGAACCAACTAGAAATTAAGCATACACTGACTGAAATAAAGAATATTATACAGACTCCCAACAGCAGATCAGAGGAGCGCAAGAATCAAGTCAAATATTTGAAATGCGAAGAAGCAAAAAACACCCAACCAGAAAAGCAAAATGAAAAAAGAATCCGAAAATATGAAGATAGTGTAAGGAGCCTCTGGGACAGCTTCAAGCATACCAACATCAGAATTATAGGGGTACCAGAAGATGAGAGAGAGCAAGATATTGAAAACCTATTTGAAGAAATAATGACAGAAAACTTCCCCCACCTGGTGAAAGAAATAGACTTACAGGTCCAGGAAGTGCAGGGAACCCCAAACAAAAGGAATCCAAAGAGGACCACACCAAGACACATCATAATTAAAATGCCAAGAGCAAAAGACAAAGAGAGAATCTTAAAAGCAGCAAGAGAAAGAAACTCAGTTACCTATAAGGGAGTACCCATAGGACTATCAGCTGATTTCTCAACAGAAATTTTGCAGGCCAGAAGGGAGTGGCAAGAAATATTCAAAGTGATGAATGCCAAGAGCCTACAACCAAGATTACTTTATCCAGCAAAGCTATCATTCAGAATTGAAGGTCAGATAAAGAGCTTCACAGATAAGGAAAAGCTAAAGGAGTTCATCACCACCAAACCAGTATTATATGAAATGCTGAAAGGTATCCTTTAAGAAGAGGAAGAAGAAGAAAAAGGTAAAGATACAAATTATGAACAACAAATACACATCTATCAACAAGTGAATCTAAGAATCAAGTGAATAAATAATTTGATGTACAGAATGAACTGGTGATTATAATAGAATCAGGGGCATAGAAAGGGAATGGACTGACTATTCTTGGGGGGGAAAGGGGTGTGGGAGATGCAGGAAGAGACTGGACAAAAATCATGCACCTATGGATGAGGACAGTGTGTGGGGAGTGAGGGCGGAGGGTGGGGCGGGAACTGGGAGGAGGGGAGTCATGGGGGGAAAAAAGAGGAACAAATGTAATAATCTGAACAATAAAGATTTAATTTAAAAAAAAAAAAGAAAAAACAGGACAGCTTAAGGAAGCTGTGAGACAACATAAAAACGTAACAATATTCGCATCATAGGAGTGCCAGAAGGGGAATAAAGTGAGCAAAGGATAGAGAACTTGTTAGAAGTAATAATAGCAGAACTCTTCCCTAACCTGGTGAAGGAAAAAGTCATACAAGTTCAGGAGGCACAGAAAGTCTCAAGCAAGAAGAATCTAAACAGGTCCATGCACAGACATATAATAAAAATGCCAAAAATTAAAGAAATTAAAGAAATCATCAACAAAATGAAAATGGAGCCAACTGTATGGGAGAACATACTTGGCAATGATACATCTGATAAAGGATCAATATCCAAAATATATAAGTAACTCACTACAGCAGATTTTGATTCATGAAACTAAGACCCTTTAAGACTTCTAAATCCTTAAAATTAGCAAGCATATAATCTGCTTCTTCAACTCTAAAAGGAGATAAAAATGTTTATAGAGCTGTTCTGTCAAACTAATGTGAGGACAAAGCCTTTTCTGAGTTGCATACTTGGATCAGATTAGTTAGGTTCCTCTTAGTGTAACCCAACTCACCCTGAATTCCTGGGTTATCTACAATAATAAAAGTGTAATATACTAATTAGACCGGACATCCTTCCAGACGAAGCTGCGGCGGTAGGGGCTGAGGCAGAGGCCCCCAGCCATGGCAGTGGTGGGGGCCAAGCCCCTTGCACCAATTTCATGCATTGGGCCTCTAGGTCTATATAATGTCTCAGCAAAGTTAAATTTACTAATGTTCAGAACCTATTAGTTGTAAAAGCTTGAGTTCAAATCTGCAAATGTGAAGTATTTAGTACACTTTCTCTTTCTTTTCCTTTGTTCAGATTTAAATGATTATCAACCTATGATCCAACCCTTCATCATTATCATTTCCCTTTTGTATATCATATGTAAAACTGGTTTTCAAAAGCTGCCTTAGTCTGTGCTTATGAAGATATATATACTGAAAGAAAATTGGATGTAAAGATAAATTGCTATGTAAAATGGAATCATTTTTTATCATTTTCTTTTTTGCACGTTTACCTCAATGCTTTTGTATGCTCTTCCAGAATTCAGTTCTGAAATTTACAGGTTAACAACACTACATTAGTATGCTACAATCTATAAATATAAAAGGCTAATATGCAAAGTGTCCCCTCGGGAGTTCGGTCAGGAGACTGGGAGTTTGATCAATCGCTATGATGTATGCTGACCACCAGGGGGTGGCATAGAATGAAGGGAGGCCCCAGCTGGCAGCCAGAAGGCCCCGATCGTCCCTGATCGCCAGCCAGGCCTAGGGACCCTACCCATGCAAAAATTCGTGCACCAGGCCTCTAGTTTACTAATATTCAGTTCATACTCATATATCTTATGGGAAGCTGGCAAAATTAGAAATAGAACTCATCAGATTTTGCTATTTATTCTTTTTGATGCTGCGTATTAATTTTTTTTTTTTAAATATCAAGAGCACAGACATTGGATGATAATAAACTCCCAGCATCCTATGGTGTATCAACAGGACAGCTTTTCTCAAAATGTCTAGGTTACCTCTGCACAGGGAAAGCCTCTTAGGTGGAAGGTGACTGCCCTGTGATTTGTGGGGAAAAGTACCAACTCTAATTTATGGACACCCAGTCAGTTTGCCCAGGAGAACCTCTTTCACAGAGGACTCTCATCAAATCACTCTCTACTTCTGGTTCTAAATTTTGATCAGCTTTGGTGCAAAATGTAATACAGAAAACCAAATCTAGTTAAAATAGAGGATAAGTCAGCTGATAAGCTTTGTTGGTATAATTTATATCACACAATCTGGAAATTAGTGTTTACCTAAATCTTTTAGACCTCCAGGATAATTCACAAATGTTTATAGACTTAGAAACAAAATACACACTACTTTCACTTTTTTGTCATAGGCCCTCACTGCAGCTTTCTTATTTGGGTTTCACCCTCCTCAAATCTCATATTCTTAAAATGTGAAGTTCAAACTGTATACAGTTTAAAATAAAACTAAACAAAATAGTCTAATACAGTGATGGCGAACCTATGACACGTGTGTCAGAGATGACACGCGAACTCATTTTTTTGGTTGATTTTTCTTTGTTAAATGCCATTTAAATATATAAAACAAATATCAAAAATATAAGTCTTTGTTTTACTATGGTTGCAAATATCAAAAAATTTCTATATGTGACACAGCACCAGAGTTAAGTTAGGGCAGGGATCCTCAAACTACGGCCTGCGGGCCACATGCGGCCCGCTGTATCCGGCCCACCGGGTGTTTTTGCCGCTGCCTGTTGCTTAGCAGCCGACGAGGCCCGCAGTGCGCATGTGTGGAATATCCGTCACACTCTCCAACTCCCCTCCTCTCTCTGTCTCTGGACTCCTTCTCTCAGTCTCGGGTGTGATCGGAGGAGTCACGAGCTTGCCTGTGCAGAGCCTGCTGCTGCCTGAGGACCGAGGTAAGAACAAGTTAGGAGGTCTATTTTTTTTTATTTTGCAGTTAGTAGGGCCTTTTTTTTTTTTTGAAGTTTTATTTTTTTACTTCAAAATAAGATATGTGCAGTGTGCATAGGAATTTGTTCATAGTTTTTTTTAAACTATAGTCCGGCCCTCCAACGGTCTGAGGGACAGTGAACTGGCCCCGTTTAAAAAGTTTGAGGACCCCTGAGTTAGGGTTTTTCAAAATGCTGACATGCCGAGCTCAAAAGGTTCGCCATCACTGGTCTAATACAAAGAATAATAAAATGATTATTTTAAGTTCTCTGTCAGTTATGCATGGGTTCAGCAACTGTTTTTTACTTAAGGATAAAAAGATAAATTAAAATTGTAAATGATTATTTTAAAATTGACTATGTCGTAGAATTGGCTTGGGAAAGAATACAATCCTACAAATAGATGATAGTAGCTTTCTTACTAATTTAATTTGTAAGGCTTTCCTAGAATTAGAAAAAGCCTGGCCACTTTAATTTTTCAAAGTCCTTCAGTATAAACACATATTAAAAAATATAGAAGCCATTGAAATAATAAAAATATTTCTTAGCCCTAGCTGGTTTTGCTCAGTGGATAGAGCAATGTCAGGGCCCAGGTTTGATTAGGGTCTAGGACACATGCCCGGGCTGCAGGCCTATCCCCTGAAGGGGGCGTGCAGGAGGCAGCCTATCAATGATTCTCTCTCATCATTAATGTTTCTATCTCCCTCTCCCTTCCTCTCTCTTAAATCAATAAAAGTATATTTTAAAAAAATATTTCTTAGAGAAGCTGTAATTATAAATTATTTTTTTTTCTTTTTTGGTGTCACAGTTGATGTTAACTATAGTAACGTCCAAAGCAAAAAAACACACAAAAGTGTAAGTTTGAGACACCTTTTGTTTCTGTTGAGGCCCACCATCTTTCTTGTTAATGTTTTTCTTAACTTTTTTATTCCTTCCACAATTGGGGGACAGCTAAAGCTTAGCTTTCTAGTTTCCATCAACAGTATGAGTGCACTTACCTTTTGTAGCTCGTATTTGAGCAAGGTACAATGTAAATAAACGAAAAATGAACAAGGTACATTTTTTGTTGTTCAAAGCCATCACCTCATGGTTCGCCATACGGTGCGAGTTGCGTACCATCCCCAATCATCTTTATACCTTTAGAGCAATTCTGGCTTAATTCAACATTGCACATTTGCATCTGTGTAGCTCAGTGGCTGCCTAGAAAGGTGGTGTTTGTTGTAGTTTTGTGGAATTTTTTTTTTGTTTTTTTTTAGGATGGTGCCCCAAATTTAAAGCAAAGTAGACGAACATTCAAAAACATCTAGCCCTCTGTCCAAACCCACTCAGCCATACCCGGTCATTCTCCATATCTTTCTTTTATCGTCAAAGGCAGTCTTTTTCTTCAGCGGATGACGAGGCGGCCAAAGGATGCGGCTTTTTATGTACACCCAATTAAAGCCTGAAAGAGAAGGGAAAACATGGGCTGGATCAAAATCCCGGGCAGTCCTCAGGGTTGGAACCATGAATCCTTTGGAGCGATTGTAGCAGCCCGTCTCCATAGCAACCTTCCGCGGCGCCTCTCTGCCTTTAGAGCGGCCGGGCCCGGATGTTATGAGACTCGTGGCTTCCTGCGGTCTCCCCGCGGCGGGCTGCGCTGCTTTTCGGGAGTCGTAGTTCTTCCCTCCGCTGCCGCCCGACGCAAGACGCGGGGCGAGACTACGAGTCCCAGCATGCACTGCGGCGCTCCGCCGGCCGCCTCCTCTCGGGAGCGGACGCCTGCGAGCAGGTTGTTGTTTTTATAAGAAGCGTCACTGGGCTCGGAGCTGTGACCAACGCCACCGCAACAGCCGGCACTTTGGGGCGGAGGTGGCGCTGCCCCTTCAGGTACGGCCCGGGGTGGGTTTGGGCCTCAGGAGAGGAGTCGCGGCCACCTTTCGGGGCCCTGGCTAGCACCCGCGGCTCATAAGCCTGGCGGAGGCATTCGCGCGGTCTCCTCTGAGGCTGAGCTCGGAGTTCGACTCCTGCCGCCTGGTGCGTGTGGCCGCACCGGTGGCCTCGGAACCGGAGTCTGCAAAGAGCCGGTGTCGGTTCCTGAGACGTCGGGTCTGGTGGTCCTGCAGCCTCTGACTGCCACGTGCAGACCCCAGCGCTGCGCTCAAGGTGCGGGGGAAGCGTGCGGCTCGCGGACCCTCCTTCCTCCCCTGGGCTGGCTCGGGTGAGAATCCATATGGTGAGATGTTCCGTGCGTCACCCTGCCGGGTTTTCAGCCGGCCCATCTTTTTTTGGTGACGTTTGAGCCCCGTGATGCCAGGAATAGAGAAATTAAATATTAAATAGTGCAGGTGAGATTTCTGCTCGTACACCAGGCGCTCCATATCCTTGTCCTCCTCCAGCGGCCCCCTTTAGCGTCGGCTTTCTAATCGAGAAATCTGCTGGATTAGCTCTCCATAGAGTGCCTCGCAAACCTTACATGCTTCCCTTGTTTGATGAATCCAACTCTGCCAGTGGGAGTGCCAGTTTTAACGAACTCAGTCCATTAAGGTACTTTGTTGCGGGGATGAAATTTACACTGCTTCATTCTAGCTTTATTGAAAAAACGGAATGGAGTTTTCTTGTAGCTAGAACAGGTATTACGAATTTTAGGAGACTTGCATTTTCCGGTAAGATCGCATCCTTTGGATAGTGCTTGAAATGTCACTATTAGCCCATCATATCCTTTGGCTTAAGGTTTTAATATTATTAGGCTCCAAATTTTCGGTGATATTTATCACACCACCCTAGTGTGAATGGTTTATTCTTTTCTGAGCTCTGAGCCTAAAAGGGAAGGGAAAGAGAAAGTGTGTGGGTGGGGGAGGGTGTAGGTATTTTTTATTTTTAAATTAATTTATTACCTATTATAACTTGAAGTTAACAGAATTCTAATTCTTTTTTTAAAAAAATAGTTTTTTATTGAAACATCAGTGATGAGAAAGAATCATTGATCCGCTATCTCCTGCACACCCCCTACTGGGGCTCGAGCCTGCAACCCTGGCATGTGCACAGATTGGCATCTAACCATGACCTCCTGGTTCATGGGGCCATGCTCAACCAGTGAGCCACATTGGCCCGGAAGGGGGGTATTCTTTTAAAACATAAATTTAACCCTTTACCTACGGATGGGATTCGAATTAAAGAAGCTGTTAAAATCATTCTTAAATGTGCGAAATAGTAATTTTTAAGTAAAATAGGTTAGAGAATAGTGTGATTCTAATTTTGTAAACTACATAGAATGTAGAGTAATTATATGCCTTTGAAATGTCAATGTAAGAAACATTTAAACCTGTAGAGTTTTTATGAGTTTATTTGAGCCAAATTGAGACAGTTGCTGGGAAGCAAAATCTCAGTGGATTGAGAAAATGCTCCAGAGAATAGCAGCTTTGCACCTTACTTTATACATTCTAATCAAAGAGGAGGAATAAGGATTACATGAAATCCATTGATAATAGAATATTAGGAAAGTGGGAGAAAGCAAAGCAGGGAAATCTCTGGGATTAGATAAAGAGTAAAATAAATAGACACATACTTTTACATTTGTGGATATAGGATAACTAGCAGTTAACAACATGGTAACAATAACAATGAGGGTTTTTGTGGTCTGCTCTGATGCAGTGAGGGGTCTGGTAAAAGGAAATTAGCCAGAAATTGCAAAGGTATGTTATGACCAAAGACCTCCCCTGAACTTGTCAGGTTTAATATGTGGTCCCTTTTTGGTCCACAGAAATAAGACTGAAAGGATAGTTTTAATTATAAAAGTGAAATTACAAATAATTTTTTATTTTTATTTTAAAATATATTTTTATTGATTTCAGAAAGAATTTTTATTTTATTGATTTTATTGACTTCAGAGAGAGAAACATCAATGATGAGAGAGAATCATTGATCAGCTGCCTCCTGCATGCCCCACAGTAGAGATCGAGTCTGCAACCCCGGCATGTGCCCTGACCAGGAATTAAACCATGACCCTGGTTCATAGATCAGTGCTCAACTACTGAGCCATGCTGGTCTGGCACAAATAATTTTTTCTTTATACTTTCTGGTATTTCCCAAATTTTCTATAGAAAAAAACCTTAATTTAAAAATGGAGACAGGTGTAGCAATTCTAGTTATAAAGACTCTTTAAACATTACTTAAAGAAGCAAATAAGTCACAATGAAAAATGTAACTCTTGAAAGGGACAAGAGTTCATTAGTTGGACTAGAAAGGTAAAAAAAAAACCCATGACAATAATTCTTAGTATTTGTACATCTCATCTGACTTTGCTCTGTTTTCTTTTCACTTAATACAGTAAAATCAAAGAAAAATGTGCTAAGCCTTTCTTCAATTAAGGCAGTGAAATCTTGATTATTTTAATAAATCCATCAGGTGATAAAATACGGAGATATTAATCTGAAAATATATCCAGATCTGGATATAACAAATCTATCATTTGTTATTTTGTAAGCACTTGACAGTGGAAATGTTGAGCAATTATTATAAAATGGGAATTTTAAATTTGTTTTCATTGAATCACTTTGAGTACTATTTTGAATTTATGTTAATTTTTGTTTCCTATTATGGGTGTTAGATATGGTAGGTAATTAGCATATTATTAAGCCTACATTTTGTTGTGTGTTTTTTTTTTTACATACAGGAAGGGCCATATTGTTCTGTAGGAACAGTTGATGTATTTTTGTAATTATCAGCCTTGAAAAATTGGGGTTTACCTTTTTGCCATTTTACTGTGTTGGCTCAATATCTTAATAGATACATGAGTCCATTTACAGGACATAAGAAGCATGTATAGTTAACATGTTTGATTTATGAACTGTTCACAAGTATTGTGGTTCAGGTTGTATAATTGTATTCTTATCCAAGTTAAATAAGATTTCTAAAAATTAAGTGAACTGCTAAAATCATAGAAGTAGCAGTTTCTGAGCATGTAAAGAATGTGGACACAGCAGCAAGGCCTGTAAGCCCAGGGTGTTTTAAAACAGAAAATGCAGACTCATCTAACACTGCGGAACTACTAGGGCTGGATTGTTTTTGTGTTGGTGTGTGGTTAAGGTGAGGAAGTTGCCAATTGTAAGTGATAATTTACATTTTCAAGAATTGTCTTCCTGGCAGTTATGCAATTTTGACTAGATTAAAACAGCTAAAAAATATAAGTCAGCTTCAAAGATCATGTCCAATAAACTTGAAAAAAATATCTTAAATTGAGTTCTAAAATGAAATTTAGCTCTGTAATATGGGGAGGATTACAGCTAACTGAGGAATTTTTATTTTAAGGGCATTTAATGTGTGGAAACCTGTTTAAAGGTCTGTAGAGTTTTCTGAAGGAAGTATTAGGAAATGAGTTAAGTAAGTAAAAGAATTTCCTCTGTCATCCCGGGAAGTCAAAATCTAATTTTTTATTAGTACTTGTCTATAAATTACTATCCTGAAACCTTACTTCTGGTTCATATTGCCAGTGCGATGGAATGTAAAAAAAATTGGATTGGGAGTCAGATGTTTAATTATGTTTTGCAAGTACTACAATGTTATGGGTCCCTGTTGTTTCTATTTGTGTTGTAAATAATAGCCAATTGCTTTACTTCATGGGGTATTGGTGAAGATCAATCAGATATGAAAATGCTACCACTTTGTAAGAGTGACTCATGGGAAGTATTAATGGCCTGCTAGCATTTACATAAAACATATGTATTTGAAGTGTGATGACTCAATGTAATATATATTTTTTTGACTGGGAAGTTTGGAGAAAAGTCAAAGGTGATCTTTATTTGATATTTCTGGTATAGCTGTTTGGCTTTTTTTTTTTTTTGGATTGAAGGAAACCTGGCTCCTCTCCTGATTGTGACTTTGCATTCTGCTGCCTTAAAGGTCCTGAAACTGAAGTGTGCTTTTATGGTTGTGCTTTTAATTTTGGTTTTGATTTGTTTTAATCGCACATCTAAAGTATAAGGAAGATAAGTCTCACTTAACAGAAGAAAGTAGATGTTGTTTTTAATATTTTAAAATAGCACTTTAAGTTGAACTGGCCCTCTGAGAGAGAGAAATTGTATGTGTAGTAAGCACTGGTCTTTCAGTGCAAGAAATAGTTTAGGCCCTAGCCGGTTTGGCCCAGTGGATAGGCCAAAGGACTAAAGGGTCCCAGGTCCCATTCTAGTCAAGGGCACATGTACCTTCGTTGCAGACTCTGGTGGAGGGCGCGTCTGGGAGGCAACCACTCAACATCTCTCTCTTACATCCATGTTTCTCCCTCTGTGTCTCTCCCCCTCCATTCCACTCTCTAAAACTGAATGGAAAAATATCTTTAGGTGAGGATTAAAAAATAAAATAAATAGTTTAGAACTTAGATGCCTCCTTCTGGGGAAGTCAGTTTTGCCTCTTAGGTTCACATATTGTATACAAGCATAAGGTCTTTTAGAAACTTGTCAATAAATTCTGAGGACTTAATGAAAATAAATATAAGTAAATAGAGTAAAAGCAAAAAAATAGGTTATTTATTATGGGTTGGTAAAACCACTTATTTGATTAGTTAATAATGCAAATAACATCTTTACTAACATTTTTATCTAATGTTACTACTAGAAAGTAACAATGAATATATACTTAATTATTCTGTAATAAGGTGTACAAACTTTGAAAAAATTAAAACAATAAAAATTTATAAAATTCCTTTGTTTTCCATCTTTTCATCTTTTTTCTCAAATGAAAAAGCTGAAGACAATTGTAAAAAAAAATTAGGACAGGTAATCCTTTTGTGAAAAGTATGTTTAAAATAAACAAAAATATAGCTTATGTGGCACTCTCCCTCTGGAGAGCAGGCCCGTGCCTCTCCCTTTCCCTTCTCCCTCCCCTTCCCTGCAAAAAAAAAAAAAAAGATGAAGTGATGAATATATATATTTTAACAAGTGGAAACAGATTACTTTTTAAGAAATTGAGAATAGAAGAAAACAGAGTCAGGACCCAAAAGTCTTACTTATCCCTAGTAGGGAAAAAAGGGCCCCCACCAGGGGCTCTGGTGTCCAAATAAGGGCAGTATGGACCTGACTGAGTTTATATATTTGTTGGCTCTTTCAGGTTTGTCCAAAATTAAGATATGACAATCCGGAAAGTAAGGATTTTTCTCAGAAAGAATACCTTGTGAAAGGAATATTTCCATACTAACAGGTATCTTAATTTTCCCATAGCCTTTTGGATTCGTATTGTTTATTCACTTCATTTCAAACTTTTTATCAAAGGTGTGGCTTCTTTTAGATTGAGGCAAAAGGAGATATTTTTATCTTCAAATATGGCAATAGTTGCTTTTGTTTCCCAATTTGAGGGATGTTGCATCATAGAAGGAAACTTGTGAAGAAATTGTATTTTGACTCACTTCTTGCGGAGTTTATTTTCTAGATCAAAAGGTTTATCTGTTGTATGTAACAGTATCCTGGGCATGAATAAAATGAAATTACTGCTCCTGTTTAAGATATTTTTCCAGATGCCTATCTTTTGTGATAGATTTCAGTGTTTTAAATGGTATGCCACTCCATTAGAAGTAGGAGAGCAGTTAGGCATCAATCAGGCTGGCAGGGGAGTGGTTAGGGGATGATCAGGCTGGCAGGCAGAAGTGGTTAGGGGCAATCAGGCAGGCATGCAGGCATGCAGTTAGGAGCCAGCAGTCCCGGATTGTGAGGGGGATGTCCAACTGTTGGTGTAGGCCTGATCCTACAGGTCTAAACCAGCAGTCGGACATCCCCCAAGGGGTCCCAGATTGGAGAGGGTGCAGGCTGGGCTGAAGGACACCCCCCACTCCATGCACGAATTTCGTGCACCGGGCCTCTAGTGTCTTAATATGATTCTCTTGAAGAAACTGATCACCTGGAAGATGATTGGATTTGTATCATTCGCTGTACATAAAATTGGGTTTGTCTTTTCATTTTTAAAAATGTTTATAAAAAATATATTTTTAAAAAATGTTTATTTTTGCCCTGACAGTGTAGTTCAATTGGTTATGGCATCATCTCCATATGCCAAGGGGGTTCGATTCCCCTGTCAGGGCACATGAAAGACTCAACCAATGAATGCATAAATAAGTGGAAAAATAAAGCGATATTTCTCTCTCTAAAAAAATCAATAAATAGCCCTAGCTGGTTTGGCTCAGTGGATAGAGTGTCAGCCCTTGAACTGAAGGGTCTTGGGTTTGATTCTGGTCAAGGGCACGTACTGACCAGGCAGAAAAGACATTTAAAGTTTTTCATTAGTTGGGATATAGAATCTTCTTCCTTTTCTCAAATGAAGTCCAGTTTAGAGTAGACATTTTCATATCCTTTTGGGGAGATAAAAGTTTCAGAACCTTTGAAAACCATTATAGAAATAGGTTCTTGAAAGTTATCTAGGCTGACTCTCATCTTTGATCACATTTATAGTGCACAGCACTTTTGGGACCTTTGCTGTCAGCCCATTGGTTGTCTTTTGTCGGAATTATAGACCTATGGGAGAATAATGCCCCTATTATTCCTCATCATGTCTAATTCTAGAAGATAGAGTGGTGGAAACCTTACTTTTCCATAGTGAAATGTAGCTAACCAGGAATGATGAAGGGCACCATCATGTCAGGTAACATTCACTTAGGTTATATTTTATAGGTAGAATTAATATTGTTGCTGTATTGTTAGTTTTGACAACTACCACCTAAATTGTTTTAAAATTACATCTTTGGCCCATCACTATCTCCTAAATTCAGCCTACTTGTTGTTTCCACTTGGATGTGATAATAGCTGTCTCAGATTTAACATGGCCCAAACTGATTTACCAATTTTCCTTTTATAACTTACTGCTTTTGAAGTCTTCCTGTCTCAATTCTTGTATTTGTTTAGGCCAAGAGTCGTTCCTCTTACCCATTTTTAAGTACATCAGGAAGCACTGTTGACTCTATACCTTTCAAAATATATGTATAATATGTCCATTGTCTTCACTGCTGCCACCCTGTTCCAAACTACCATCATCTCATCTAAATTATTGTAGTAGTTTTGCAAATGTCTTCCTGCCTCTGTCTTTGCCCTTCCATAGTATTGTCTCAGAAGGCAGCCAGAGTGAGCTTTCTATTCCTTTCCTCAAAATCTCCTGTGACTTTTTGTTTCAGTAAAAAGCTAAGGTCTTGGGATCTGTAATTATTATTTGTAAAGCCCTTAAATGCAGAAGGGGTTATGTATTTACTTATGGTCAGAATAATGAGAGAGGAACCTCAGAATTTTGAGTTCCTTGAGGAACAATTTAGGTCACATCACTCAAGAAATCTGTTTACCTTTATTGAGTGCCTAATATGTGTCAAGCATTGTGCTGTTTGGGGAATATATAATAGGCAGGTAAGTAAGCAATTACAGCCCAACATTCTATTTTTAGTAGATTAGGGAAACTGCTGGAGTCTTTGGGACTGAAATCAGGGGATGGTTCACAAAGAAGTGATGTATTAGCTGAGATAGGAAGCAATAGGCAAAGTATTTGGGTTGAGATAAGGTGTGGGGAGTATGCAAAATCTCCAGAGTTAACTGAAAGCCAAATATTTTAGGGGAGTTGAAAAGTCTAGGGGAAAAGGGATTTGCTGAAGAGAAGACAAGATGCTAGAGATAAAAACGAAAAGATACTCCAAGCCTTTGGGCATTGTCTTGAAGACTGTACTTGAAAGCTTAACTTTAAAATATCTTAAGTATCTATACTAATAAAAGGGTAATATGCTAATTAGACCAGACGTCTTCCCGACATCTTTCCTGACAAAGTCAGGCCCAGGCGAAGCCACCCGTGGTCCTGGGGGAAGCCAGCCTGGGTCTCAAGTGCCTGTAGCCAGCCAGAGGGAGGGAAGCCTGGGTCCCGGGTGCAGGGGCCAGGGCAGAGGTGGTTAGGGGCGATTTGGCTGGCCGGGGAGCAGTTAGGGGCGATCAGGCTGGCAGGGGAGCAGTTAGGGGCGATCAGGCAGGCAGGCAGAGGGGTTAGGAGCAATCAGGCAGGCAAGCAGTTAGGAGCCAGCAGTCCCAGATTGTGAGAGGGATCCCCTGCAAGATCGGGCCTAAACCATCAGTCAGACATCCCCTGAGGGATCCCGGATTGGAGAGGGTGCAGGCCAGGCTGAGGGAACTGCCCACCCCCCCATGCATGAATTTCATGCACCAGGCCTCTAGTCTACACTAATAAAAGAGAAACATGGTAATTAGCGTACGACCGCTACCCTTCCCATTGGCTAATCAGCATATCCTTATGCAAATTAACTGTCAGCCAAGATGGCGGTCGGCAGCCATTCACTGAAGTGAGCAAGGAGGCTTGCTTGCTCCAGTGACTGCGGACTCCAACGTTCCCCGCCTGCCGCTGCCTGCCTCTCAGCTGCACCTCTAAGCAACTATGTACTATGTTGCAAATAAGAAGCTAAACAAAACCCCAGAAACCGGCTTTCATTCAGCCAGGCTTCAGCCAGCCGGACCGCAACATTGTATCAATGTTTTCAGCAGAGAGGCCTCAGAGCTAAACCTGGCCCAGAATAAAAAAAAAGAAAAAAGAAAAAAAGGAGCGGTTGGGAGCTTCAGTCACCCGCTTCCGGAAAACAGTCCTCAGCCCCTCACCCAGACTGGCCAGGCACCCCAGTGGGGACCCCCACTCTGATCCAGGACACCCTTCAGGGCAAACCAGCCAGCACCCACCCATGCACCAGGCCTCTATTCTATATAGTAAAAGGGTAATATGCCTCCCGGCACCGGGATCAGCAGAGCAGCGAGGCTCCCGGCACCAGGATCAGCGTGACAGCGGGCAGCGCCCAAACCCCCTGATCGCCCTGCAGCTCTGTTCGTGACAGGGGAAGGCACCCCAACCCCCTGATCAGCCCTGCTCTGTGCCTGATAGGGGGGAGCTCCCCAATCCCAAGATTACCCTGCGGCTCTGTGTTTGACAGGGTGCAGCGCTCTAACCCCCTGATCCGCCCTGCTCTGTGTGTGAAAGGGTGCGGCGCCCCAACCTCCCCCACCCCCGCCCCCACGGGCCCTGCTCTGTGTGTGACAGGGTAGAGCCATAACCTCCCCATCGGCCCTGCCCTGAGTGTGACAGTGGCGGCGCCCCAACCCCCTGATTGGCCCTGCTCTGTGGGTGATAGAGGGTGGCGCCCCAACCCCCCTCCATGGGCCTTGCTCTGTGTGTGACAGGGTAGAGCCATAACCTCCCCATTGGCCCTGCCCTGAGTGTGACAGGATGCAGCGCCCCAACCCCCTGATCCACCCTGCTCTGTGTGTGACAGGGGGCGGTGCCCCAACTCCCCTATCGGCCCTTCTCTGTGAGTGACGGGGGGAGCTCCTCAACCCCCTGATCAGCCCTGCTCTGTGTGTGACAGGGTACGGAGCCCCAACCCCCCTGATGGGCCCTGCTCTGTGAGTGACAGGGGGCAGCGCCCCAACCCCCTGACCGGCCCTGCTCTGTGCGTGACAGGGGGCGGCGCCCCAACCCCCTGATCGGCCCTGCTCTGTGCGTGTCGGGGTGGTGCCGCAACCTCCCCATCGACCCTGCCTTTAGTGTGACAGGAGGCGGTGCCCCAACCCCCCAATTGGCCCTACCCTGAGCGTGACTAGGGGTGGCATCGCAACCTCCCGATCCGCCCTGCTCTGTGCATGACAGTGGGCGGCACCCCAACTCCCCAATTGGCCCTGCTCTGAGCCTGACCAGGGGCTGCACCTAGGAATTGGGCGTGCCCTCTGCCACCCGGGAGCAGACCTAAGCCAGCAGGTCGTTATCTCCTGAGGGGTCCCAGACTGCGAGAGGGCACAGGCCGGGCTGGGGGACCCCGCCCCCCCAGTGCACAAATTTTTGTCCACCGGGCCTCTAGTATATATATAAAAGCCAAGCAACCAGAACACCAGAACGACTGGTTGCTGGGGGGGGGAGGCGGCCCCACCCCCCAGCCAGCTCCGCCCTGATTGGCCCCCATGGGGGGGCCAGCTGGACCCCACCTGTGCACGAATTCGTGCACTGGGCCTCTAGTGTATATATATATTTGTATTGCTTTTAGAGAGGAAGTGAGAGAAAGGGGAGATAGAAACATCAATATTGAGAGAAAATAATTGATTGGCTGCCTCCTGCATGCCCCACACTGGGGATCGAACCCACAATCCTGGCATGTGCCCTGACTGGTAATCGAACAGTGATCTCCTGGTTCATAAGTTGACCCTCAACCACAGCCTAGCTGGCTGGGCAAAAGCTTAACATTTTTTAAAAATATATTTTTATTGATTTCAGAAAGGAAGGGAGAGGGAGAGAGAGATAGAAACAATGATGAGAGAGAATCATTGATCAGCTGCCTCCTGCATGCCCCCCTCTGGGGTTTGAGCCCGAAACCCAGGCATGTGCCCTTGACCAGAATTGAACCCGGGACCTTTCAGTCCTCAGGCCGAAGCTCTATCCACTGAGCCAAACCAGCTTGGGCTAAAAGCTTAACATTTTTAAGGAATGATGTGAGATTATCATTTTAGGAAGATCACTTACAATGGCAGTTTGCAGAGTCAGTGCCTCTAGGGTGGGGCTCAGAAAGTTTTGCTTTAATTGCAGCACATCCAACTCTTTGAGAGCAGCTGAATTAAAATGGTTCTATAGTATGACAGAATTTTGTTTATCCAAACTGTTACTTTGGTGTTATGGCCTGTAAGAATCTTTTCCTTTTTTTTTCTTTTTTTTAATATATTTTTTATTGATTTTTTACAGAGAGGAAGGGAGAGAGATAGAGAGTTAGAAACATCGATGAGAGAGAAACATCGATCAGCTGCCTCCTGCACATCTCCCACCGGGGATGTGCCCGCAACCCAGGTACATGCCCTTGACCGGAATCGAACCCAGGACCCTTCAGTCCACAGGCTGACGCTCTCTCCACTGAGCCAAACCGGTTTCGGCGAGAATCTTTTTCTTATTTGGGCTAGATGTCCATCTTGTCCTTCCTCCAAGACTTTAAACAAAGAATCAAATTAGGGCTTGATTAAATTGGGCTCTTTGATTTGAGAAATTCAAGTATGATAAAGCTGTCCCAATTTAGCTATTTGTATTTAACTTTCTTTTGAAATGTTGTTTTTGTTTATTTCATCTGAGCTATTATTTTGTTACAAAGCAAAAGCTAGGAACTACCTGTTTAAAAGAACTGTTTAAATGGAAATTACTTAGAGAAGGGCATGGGATATACCCATATTAAATATTTCTGATTGGGCCTGGCAACTCAGAAGTTTTGGAACGTTATTAAGAAGATAAAGCATCTAAGTCTTAGGGGTGAGTTATGGAGGAACAGTGAGAATATAGGCTACTAGAAGAGGTTAGAAGGTGGGGTATGCAAAGGGAAGGAGAGAAGCTTTCATATGGTGAAGAGTGCTCTAGGCATCAGCCACTTTTATGTATGTCAAAGTCATATCTACTTTTTGTTCCATAGAGAAAGGTTTTTCCAGTTACCCACTCACTTTACCAGAAACCTGCACTTACTATAGTTGGTTATTTAATTCTCTTAAAAAAAAAATCTTGCTCAACTTCTCAAATTTCTCCTAACTCTTCCCTTTCTTTTTTAACCCCTCCTTTGTCAATACTGGTTAAATTTACATGCTCACTTTTATCATGGAATATCGCACTCATGCCTTGCATCCCATAGGTCTAGGTGCCCTTTAGTTGCTTCCTCATCTTAATATGTGCCTTTTAAAAGATTCGTATCTGTTCTTATAATACTCCATTCATACTCGAATAATTGACTTTCTTAAAACTTTTATATTCTTTAACTTTTTCTGCCTTTACTTTTTTTTAAGCCCGATGAGGGCTGAGACTTATAGTAGTCTGTCTTGTTCTCTTATTTCCAGAGCCAAGAACAGAGCCTTGTATACACTTGGTGCTCAATAACTAAAGGGCTATAAGACTTCAGGAATTTTAACAGGCTGATGCTTTTTAAAAATCAGTTATAGATATATTGTTTATACTTTATGTATTACATATAATTTTACATAATTATAATATTTTATTCTTTCCTCACTGATACAACACAGTCAAAAATCCCATGATAAATGAATTTCTTTAGGTTTCCCTGGTCTTTTCCGCCAGTGTTGTTTTTTGTTTTAATCATTTGTTCTATTACTTAAGAAGGTAGAAAAAGCAATGATATGACTCATGTTGGTTTGTTTCTTTCAAGTGTTTCATATTAGTCTCATGGCTGTGTATGGTTTGGTTGTTAGAATAAGCATAGTTTAGGCAGGATCTGTAACAGTTCCCTGGAGCTATTGTGGAAGAGCTTATGTAATAAATACATAATTGTGAACTTGTTAAAAAGATACATTATTTACTTACTTGTCCAACATGACTCCTTTCAGCCTACCTGGTAAGTAAATATTTAGCCAGTCATTGATTTGCAACCAGTGTATAGTTTAATGCCCCTATAGAAATGAAATACACAGCCCTGGCTGGATAGCTCAGTTAGCTAGAATGTTGTCCCGCCTATAAGCCAAGGTTGCAGGTTTAGTCCATTGTCAGGGCACATACAAGAATCAATCAATGAATGCATACATAAGTGGAACAACAAATCAATGTCTGTCTCTTTCTTCCTCTTTCCCTCCCTCCCTCCTTTCTTCCCTCCCTCCCTCACTCTCTCCTCTCATCTCTCTAAAATCAAATATTTTAAAAAGAAATAAAATACACCATTAAAAATAATGTTAAAGTTACTAAGAGGTAATATTTTCAACTGATGATCCTCATCTATATATATATAAAAAAGGCTAATATGCTAAGTGTCCAACTGTCCGACCAGTTGCTATGACGTGCACTGATCTGGCTCACCTGGAAGATGCAGTGCAGGTGCAGGGCGGGCTCCTCGCAGGAGCCTGGCAACCTGAGCATGGTGGGTTCCCCAGTGCGTGAGCCCTGGTGTCCCAGGGGAAGATAGCAGGGGGAGTGAGAGTGAGCTCAGTGGACACCCCGCATTCTCACTTCACCTTCGTCCCTGTCACCCCCAGGTAGCCAGCTAGAAGTGGCAGCCTCCCTGCCTGTGTGCCACAGGAGGTTGGTCACCACCACCCACCCCTAGTTCCCCATCCCAGCCCTGGGGCCTGGCCCTGATTGGGCGATCAGGGCCTGCCAGCAACGCTGCTGGTTGCCGTCTACAGGACGATCAGTTGGGGCTACCCCCACCCAGCCCCCCCCACTGCTGTGGCCTACTCACCTGCTCCACTATCCCGCTGCTGTCTTGCTCTCTCGTCAGGACCCATTGGGGCCAGCAGCGCCTCCACTGCTGCCCACTGCCAGCGCTGTGTCGCCTACGCCCACCATGTTCCGCGCCGTCCCCTGGTGATCAGTGCACGTCATAGCGAGCATTCGAAATCCCTGTCGAACTCCTGGTTGAACAATTTGCATATTAGACCTTTATTATCTTACCTAATAATAGACAAACATGTAAATTGACCACACCTTCACTACGCTAACCAGCCAATCGGGAGAGTATGCAAATTAACCTAACAAAGATGGCAGTTAATTTGCATATGTAGGCTCCAAGCGGTGGAGTGAAGCCCGACAGCCCCGGGGCCGGAGCAGCAAAGCTGGACAGTCCCAGGGCCGGTTCTGCCGGAGCCCTGCCAGAGTGAAGCCCTGGGTCCTGGGTGCCAGAGGCAAACCGGTGCCAGCAGCCAAGGGAAGGGAAGGCCTGTTGCATGAATCTCGTCATGCAACAGGCCTCTAGTATAGGATATAAAGCTCTCACTAGTGCCAATCGCATGCATGTGTTTCAATCTGTCATTGTTGATCGTGAATTTGGTAGACACTTGTAGTATAGAGAAAGGGTGAATAGTGATATTAAAACATTTCTTCTAATTAATTTCCTTTCAGTGTGCATGAATTCATGCACCGGGCACGAGTCATAAAATAATACTTAAAAACTTTTGATAGTGAGATTTTAAAATTATTTTATTTTAAAATACTTATTTTGTTAATCCCCCCTCCCTTTGGCAACCATCAACTTGTTCTCTATGTGTCTGTTTCTGTTTTGTTTTGTTTAGTCATTTGTTTTGGATTTTTGGATTCCACATATAAGTGAAATATAGTATTTGTTTTTCTCCCTCTGACTTATTTCACTTAGCATAATACCCTCTAAGCCCATCCATGTTCATCCATGTCAGAAATGGCATGATTTCATTCCTTTTTTTGGCCAGATAATATTCTGTTGTATATATGTTCCACGTTGTCTTGATCCAGTTGTCTATGGATGGATACTTAAGGTTGCTTCCACGTCTTTGCTATTGTATAGGGGTTTATATGTCTTTTCAAATTAGTGTTTTTGTTTTCTTAGGGTAAATATCTGGAAGTGGTATTGCTGGTTCTTAAGGCAACTCTATTTTTAATTTTTTTGAGGAACCTCCATATTTTCCATAGTGATCAGTGCACGTCATAGCGAGCATTCGAACTCCCTGTCGAACTCCTGGTTGAACAATTTGCATATTAGACTTTTATTATCTTACCTAATAATAGACAAAATAGTGGCTGTACATATTTACAGTCCCACCTATAGCAAAGGAGTGTTCCCTTTTTTCTACATCCTTGGCAGCACATGTTATTTGTTGATTTTTTGATGATAGACATTCTTACAGTTGTGAGGTGCTGCCTTTGCTTTTGTTCTGTAATGCTTTTCCGTTCTCTTAAGAAATTCTTCCAGTGTTATATTTTCTTTATAAGTGAGGAACCAGAATTTATTTTTGTGTGATTTATCTCAATTTTTAAATGTTGACAGTAACTTCAGTTTAAAAACCTCCCTAGCATGTCTGAAAAACAATGTAACTCATTTATAAATCCTTCTTTGACCTTTCTTCTTTGCTCATGCAAAATTAATTGCTCAGTTTTTGTATAGTCCCATATGTCAGCCCATAATTTTCAAGTGTTGTTAAATAATTTAAACACCAGTAGTAACATATCAAAAAGTTTTTAAAAAACTCATATAAACTAGTTCAATGAGAAAATGGGATTTATATAGTCAATTTAATAAGGAATGCTAAACCCAGCTTGTGTTGCTCAGTTAGTTGAGCATCATCCCCTATACCAGGAGGTCACTCACTGGTTTGATTCCAGGTCAGGACACCCAGGTTGTAGCTCAGTCCCCAGTAGGGGCGTGAAGGAGGCAGCCAATTGATGTTTCTCCCTCACAAATGTTTCTATTTCTCTTTCCCTTTTCCTTCCTCTCTCTGAAGTCAATAAAAATGTATTTTTCTAAAGGAATGCTGAAATAGAATTGCTAAAATATGAAATTGGTTTATCCTATAGGGTCTCAGACTGTAGTCTTTGGAATAATCATCTCTACTGGGCAGAAAAAAATTCGCTGTAATATTTTTTTATAAGTTTATCATTAAATTTGTAAACTGTCCAGCTCCTAATTAGTTGTAAATAGGAAATCAAACAATCAGATGACCTCACATGAACTTATTAGAAAGTGCTAGAGCATGACCTTAAAAGCAACATAATTTTATTTTAGATTGAGACCTTTATCTAAAACATGCTAATATTTTTACTGTAGTAACCAACCACCCCTTTGCATCTTCTCTTTTAAAATATTAATTTATAAATTACTAGAATCATTAATGGAAATTTCAGATATATTTTTTGCTCTGTTCTTATTTGACTATCAGTTCCATATTAAATTTTCTGCAGTAGAGTTCTATTAGAATGCTAACCATCAGCTTGGATCTAATGTGTTCTCAGTATCTACACTAATAAAAGAGAAACATGGTAATTAGCGTACGACCGCTACCCTTCCCATTGGCTAATCAGCATATCCTTATGCAAATTAACTGTCAGCCAACATGGTGGCTGGCAGCCATGCACTGAAGCGAGCAGGGAGGCTTGCTTGCTTCAGTGACTGCGGACTCCAACATTCCCTGCCTAACTTGCCAGCCTCTCAGCTGCAACTCTAAGCAGCTATGTACCATGTTGCAAATAAGAAGCTAAACAAAACCCCAGAAACCAGCCGAACTGAAAGCCAGCCGGACCGCAACATTGTATCGATGTTTTCAGCAGTGAGGCCTCAGAGCTAAAGCTGGCCCAGAATAAAAAATAAAAAAAAAAGAAAACAAGGAGCTGTTGGGAGCTTCAGTCACCGCCTGCCACTCCTGCCTGCTGCTCCTGCTCATCCCGGCCCTGCTGCACTTGCCGTGGGATCGTGCTCAGTCAGTCCCAATTGGGAGAGGCCTGTGCCGCTGTAGTGGCGCTCACCAGCCATGAGCCCTGTGTCTGGCACCCATCCCAAGGGGGTTGGAGGGGGAGGGGCTGGGATGTGATCGGCCCTCCAGGAGGGCAGTAGGATACCCTTGCCATCCGGGGATCTGGATGCATCCTGCTGATGTTCACGCTGGTTGTTGGGAGCCACCTGGCGGCCACTTTTATATTGTTTTTTCCTTGCTGAGCGTCTAGGGAGGGAAAGCGACCGTGGTGCCTGAGATCGACTTCCACTAGACCCACCAGCGCTGGTCTGTTGGTGCCTGGCCCATTCTCCGGAGATTGGACCTGTAGGACTACTGAGGGAGAGAGTGGCTGCTGCTGGGCTGGTGGGCTGCTGGGATGGGTTGGTCAGCTGAACTGTGCTCCTGCAATGGGAATGCATTAACCATCAGGGGGCAGCTCCTGCATTGAGCATCAGCCCCCTGGTGGTCAGTGCGCGTCATAGTGACCGGTCGACTGGTCGGTCCGTCGCTTAGACTTTTATATATATAGACTAGTGGCCCGGTGCACGAAATTTGTGCTTGGGGGGCTCCCTTGGCACAGTCCACACCCTCCAATTGGGGAGCCCTTGGGGGATATCCCTCTCACAATCTGGGACTGCTGGCTCCTAACTGCTCATCTGCCTGCCTGCCTGATCACCCCTAACTGCCCTCCCCTGCCAGCCTGATCTTGCCCCCAACAGCCCTCCCCTGCCAGCCTGATCTTGCCCCCAACAGCCCTCCCCTTCTGGCCTGATCTTGCCCCCAACTGCTGGCTTGATCACCGCTAACTGCCTGTGCTCAGCCCCCACCATCATGGCTTTGTCTGGAAGGAAGTTGGATGTCTGGAAGATGCTGGTTGACCCGATCTAATTAGCATATTACCCTTTTATTAGTATAGATAGATTATATAGGATAGGATTGCTTAAATGGGTGGGAAAGGCCTTTTTCAGCAGGAGGAGATGCTCTTGGCAGACAAAAATACATAATTCCTATATCTGGACTGATAGCCAGCCATATACACTATGCTACCAAACCAGTCATTAAAAAATTGAACCACTTTCTTACACCTTACACCAAACAGCTGTTGCTCTTAAAACTCCTCCTCAGCCCCCACCTTAGGTTCTGCCTTTGCAGTTCACCCAGATTTGGTTCTGATTGGTTGGTTTCTATGCCAGTCAGCATCAAAAGCTCTGCCTCCTAGGCAGCCATTGGCTCCTTGCAGTTCACCCAGATTTGGTTCTGATTGGTCAGTTTCTATGCCAGTCAGCGTCTCCAGGCCTATCTACGGCCTGATCAGAGAGGTGGGGTTGATCAGCAGCCCCTGTGGCTGCTGGCGAGGCCCAGAGAGAGAGAGTGGCAAGGGCTGATCAACAGCTGCCACGGAGGCTGCAGGTCAGACTCTGCTTCTCTCTCCGGGCCTGATCTGCAGCCCCCTCAGTAGTCAGTGCTGGGTTGCCATGCCTGCAGCTGCCGACTTCTGGTGTTTGGTCGTCCGTTCAGTCGTTTTGGATGTTACGGACCCTGGCTCTTTATGTATAGAGAGAGATATCTTATTTTTGAGATGGAGGAAGAGTGACAGAGATAGAAACATCAATGATGCGAGAGACTCATCAGTCAGCTGCCTCCTGGGGATGGAACCCTCAAACTTGGGCATGTACCCTGACCAGGAATGGAACCATGATCTCCTGATTCATAGGTTGATGTTCAACCACTGAGCCACATCAGCTGGGCAGATTTGAAGTTTAAATAGGAGTGTCAGAAAGAAAGGGGAGAACAAACCAGGTAGAGACAAATGTATGTTGGTTTAGGACTAGGTCTAGCTTATTGCCAGTGACAACAGTTTCTAACCAACTTCTGCTCCCCAACCCCTCCTCCACCCCATTTTAATTTCAATTGAAGTATTTGCTGTCTAGACTATTTACAGTTTAGGAGGATCTCCTTGTTTTAAAAGTTTGGTTGTATTTGTTTATTCAGTTAAGCAATCATATCTTGTATGGTAAATTCATGGGTAGGTTGTCTCAGTTTCAAATGAGAGAGAGCAAGTCACTTTTCATACTTGGGTCACATATAGTTCTTTTAATAGGATTTTAAAAAATATGCCCGCCTTCCTGGTATGGCTCAGTGGTTGAGCTTCGAACTATGAACCAGGAGGTCATGGTTTAATTCCTGGTCAGGGCACATGCCTGGGTTGCGGGCTTGTTCCCCATCAGGGGGTGTGCAGGGGGCAGCTGATTGGTGATGCTCTCTCATCATTGATGTTTCTGTCTCTCCCTCACCTTTCCTCACTGAAATCAATAAAAAAAATATTAAAAAATAAAATATGCCTAACATGTCAGTGTATTTTTGTGTTTGTAGACCTGAAAAATGGCTGAAAACTCCAGTGACAGTGATTCATCTTGTGGTTGGACTGTCATCAATCATGAGGTATGCTACTCAATACTTTTTATAAGGCAGTTCTATGTATGTAAAAGGCTAATATGCCAATCGACCGAACAATGGAACGACCGGGGCAGATGCTCAACACAGGAGCTTCCCCCTAGTGGTCAGTGAGCTCCCACAGGGGGAGCGCTGCTTAGCCAGAAGCCGGGCTTAAGGCTGGCAGGTGCAACATCGGTGGCGGGAGCCTCTCACCTCCACGGCAGCGCCATTGACCCCTTGGGGGCCTGCCGGCAGTTGGACATCCCCCAGGGGTCCTGTACTGCAAGAGGGTGCAGGCCAGGCTGAGGGACCTCCCCTCCCCCCAGTGCACAAATGTTGTGCACTGGGCCTCTAGTTTGTAATATTATTGTATTAGCAGTGATGTAAAAATTGAGTTCTTTGAAAGTCAGTATTTTTTCTACATTTAAGCATACGGTTTCATTGTCTCTAGCTTGGACATTTTCCCAGCTGCATTAAACTTCATTACTGAAAACTCTATGAGCCAATATCATTTACATTATTGCACATTACTTTTCTCATCTTTGAGACAGTAGGAAAATATTTATTGAGGGTTTATTATTGGTCAGGTTCTGTGCCTTACCTGTGTTCTCACATAATTTTAAATATCTGGTATAGATCGTTTTCATTCTCATTTCATAGTTGAGAAAAGTAAAGCTTAGAGAGGTTAAGTAATTTTGCCAAAAGTGTGCAACTGGGAAATATCAGAACCTGCATTTAAAAACATCCAGAAAGGAGCATGGAGAATATGTGTTCCACTTGTGATAAATAGTAGTAGAACTTGCTAGGAAAAGCACTATGGCTAGAACTGTATCACGAAATGAATTTTATTATAGAAGTTTGATGTTTCATAATTAGTACATAATAAACATTTTTCTCACACTGGTAATACATGTCAATTACAGAAAAATCATAAAATACTGAAGAATAGAAGCAATATCATAAAAATCATCTATACCTATTCAAAGTTTAATGGATTTATCTGTCTCTCTTTTTGTTTTCAGGATCTCTTAAGCCTCACTTGTTTTTCTTCATTAATAAGGGTTTTAATGGCTGATCTCAGTTGCTTAGAGCATCTTCCTGATATGCCAAAGTTGTGGGTTTGATCCCTGGTCAGGGTACATACAAGAAACAATCAATGAATGCATAAATAAATGGGACAAAAAATTGATATAACTCTCTCTCCCTCTCTCAAATAAATAAAAAATTAAAATGAACAGTATGTCAAACTTCAAAAATATTTTAGATGGTATTTTTTATAATTACTTTGATAATGTGAGGTTTAGACAATTAGTCATATCTTCTAGAAAACAACATTAACAAAAAATGATTGCTTTTCTGCAAGAAAGTTTCAAAATTTAATAGCAACTTTACCAATTGAGTTTGAGATGGTTTCTTTTCTTTCTTCTTTTTTTTTTTTTTATCCTCACCCGAGGATATTTTTCCATTGATTTTTGAGAGAGAATGGAAGAGAGAGGAAAAGACAGAAAGAAACATCTATGTGAGAGAAACACATTGATAGGTTGCCTCCTGCACCAGCTCTGACTAGGGCCTGGGCCAGGGAGGAGCCTGCAACCAAGGTAAGTGCCCTTGAGCGGAATCGGAACTGGGACCCTTTGGTCCACAGGCCGACACTCTATCCACTGTACCAAACGGGCTAGGGCAGTTTCTTTTCTTTATTTGGGTGAGGTAGTTTCGGTTTTTTTTTTGTAAGTCAGTGACTTTTCTGTTTTTAACCTGTTTTCTACCAAGCTTAGCTCAACTCCCTTAGCAACAACTTCTCCTTCAAAGATAATTAACTAGGCAGCTGTGGTAGTCTTACTTGGGAGTGTAGTGTGAAGCAAGACAGTAAGTAAACCTCTCTGGCATGAGGGTATTCTGTGTTAGGGATAGCTTGTCACAGAGTAGATCATATCTATATTTGTATCCCTCTTCCCTTCATATCTAGTTATCAAGTCTTACATGTTTTTGTTTTTGTTTTCCTTTTCCTACTGTCCCCATTCTGATGTAGGCCACAACTGATCTCCCCTGAAACTACCAGTCCATCCCCAACCTTGCCTCGGTTTCTACTATTTCCTCCCACTTTAGGCAACCCCAAAAACTTACATTTAGGATTATTTAAAACCCAATCCTTTAATGAGTTATTTTCATTTGTTGTTGTTGTTGTTGTTGTATGTTTATCAGGAGAACTCAGACCTTTTGGTTTCATAGATTAGTAAACTATAGGAAAATTGAGGGCACGGGTAGAGGCAGAATCAACTAGTGGTTAACTTTATTTCACTAATCAAGACACAAGGAAAAACCCCTCAAAATCCACTAACTATTTATTAAGTAAAAGACAGTCTAACATCAAAGTAGGAAGGACAAGCTTGGAAGAATAAATAATACTCTAAAATTTTATGAGGAACCCCATTAATCTAAATGGGTTCATTGTATGCCTTGCCCTTAAACTTTTTCATTTATACATTGCTATAATAAGTAGTTATTTGCATGTGGCTGTTTCTCTGAATAGGCTGTAAATTTAAAAGTCTAATTTTTTCTACCTATCTTACCTAACAAACTCCGTAATCTTGAGTAGAAGCAAATTAATAAAAATAGCTCACAAACATTTATTCGTTGGGATTCAAATTTATTGCTTGGGTTTGTGAAATAGAGTAGTTAGAGCATTCAACTTTTAGTCTGACTTCACTTTTAGAATCTAAACCTGTTCTCCATTTTGCTGTTTCCCTGCCATAGGCCTTTATGGAGTAAATTGAACAAAAGGTAGTCAGATTAGATACTGCTCTCTTTGGATTATAGCAACATTGGGACTTTAAATAATGGATGCATCTACTTGTATTCAAAACTTTGATGGGTCCTGGCCGGTCTGGTTCAGTGGATGGAGCGTCGGCCTGCGGACTGGGGGGTCCCGGGTTCGATTCTGGTCAGGGGCATGTGCCTTGGTTGTGGGCGCATCCCCAGTGGGGGATGTGCAAGAGGCAGCTGATTGATGTTTCTCTCATTGATGTTTCGAACTCTGTCCCTATCCTTTCCTCTCTGTGAAAGGTCAATAAAATATATTTAAAAAAAAAAAAAAGCTTTGATGAGCTGATAGACAAATAACTGATTTTCACTTTTTCCTAGGGGTCTGATATAGAGATGATGGCTTCTGAACATGGGACAGCCAGTGACAGCTGTGAGCTCCTCCCAGAGTATTCATCTTTAGAGCAAGAGGAGCTACAAGTATTGCAGTTAGAACAAGGAGGTAAGATGTTTAATAAGTTGGATATATTTATTTTTTAAAATTGGACGTGTTTGGGACATTACGAATCTAGGTGGACAGCTAAGTGATTAGGCCATTGAAGGACTAATGTGTTAGTATGGACTAGGTGGGCAACCCTGCAGAGTCTGGTGGTACCAGCCTTCCCAGGGCCTTGTTTATCTGCAGCTGTAGTATATGTTTGAGCTTCCAGATAACTCTTTGATATTGCACATGAGTCCTTCAGTGACTCAATATTATCAATCTTGATTAAGACTAGTGATGTACAAAATTATTAAATTATCACAAGAGATTTACCAAACTTTTCCAGTTATTGTCACACTTCAGAGTACTTTGGTTAGAAGTGGTAAATGGCATTTAACAACTGTGTTACATCTACATTGGGTATAATCCCACTTCCTATGGGATTTGATGTTCACATTAATTATATGAAGAAATATGATGCCCAAATAATGAATGTATATTCTAATCTTCGTATTTAAATTACTTCTAAACTTCTTTTAAAAATTACTAAAAATTTAAACAGAACATTTTCCCCCTGGAGAATCAAGTGGAGGTGTCCAGGCTAGAAATACAATAGATTATACCTGTTAATCTTGTTTTTAGCCTACCTGTTGATTACTGATTTCCTTTGAACAGTGATTGTCAACTTTCATGGATCAGAGATCTCTTTGAGAAACTGAAAGCTAGGGACAGTCCCTCCCAAAAAAATGCATATACTCATGTATCTAAAAACATTTCCATACTTCCTTAGGAGTTCTTGGACTCAAGTCCACCTTTGTTGAGGAGTCTTACCTCCAAATTAATATTCTGTTAGGGACTATAACATACAAAAGCAGTGTATGTTTTTTTTCCTTCTTTTGTATGGATTAAATTATATGGGAAATACATGTTAGGGAAAAAATGATGAGCAAAAAAAGAAATTGAACTACCCATAATTTTTTTGGTCTGGAGATAATTGCTGTAAACATTTGGTATGTGGGAAGGCAGAAATAGGTTTACAGTTATAAGTATGTGAAACACAGAGTTTATTCTTTCTTGTATTACCATTTATTATTGTACTAGAGGCTCAATGCAGCCCCTCACAGCCTTGGCCAGCCCTCGCAGCCCCGACTTCTTCCAGAAGGTCGTCCGGATGGTTGTTCCGCTGTTTGGTCTAATTAGCATATTAGCTCTTTATTATATAGGGCTATTTCCCATATGAACAACTATAAACCTACTTTTGCCCCACCATGTATGTTCTTTGCTATGCATAAATTTACACTTACTATATTATTTTAATACTTGCAAATTTTGTTAATATTGTATAGCCTTTCTAATATGAACTCTTGTACATTTTTCCAAGTCCTTTTTAAAATATGTTTTTATTGATTTTTCAGAGAGAGAGAGAAAGGGGGAGAAAAAGAGAAACATCAATGTGAGAGAGAAACAATCAATTGGTTGCCTCTAGAACAGCACCCTGGTCGTGGACTTCAACCAGCAACTTGGGCATGTGCCCTGACTGGGAATCAAACAGACGACTTTTTTGGTGCAGGGATGATGCTCAACTAACTGAGCTACCCTGGCCAGGGCTCAAGTTCGTGTTTTTTTTTACAGTCTATTTTTTATTATAAACTAGGGACCCGTTGCACGAAATTCGTGCGTGCGTGCGTGCGTGTGTGTGTGTGTGTGTGTGTGTCCTTCAGCCCAGCCTGCACCTTCTCCAATCTGGGACTCCTCGAGGGATGTCTGGTGGGCCCTTACAGCCCCGGCTTCGTCCGGAAGGTCGTCTGGATGGTCGTTCTGCTGTTTGTTCTAATTAGCATATTAGCTCTTTATTATATAGGATTATTTTCCATATGAACTAGTTCATATGGAAAGCGGGCAGTCGGACATCCCTCTCACAATCCAGGACTGCTGGCTCCCAACTGCTCACCTGCCTGCCTGCGTGATTGCCCCTTACCTCTTCTGCCTGCTGGGCTGATCACTCCCTAACCTGCCATCCTGATTGACACCTAACTGCTCCCCTGCCGGCCCGATTGCCCCCAACTGTCGTCCCTTGCCAGCCTGGTCGCCCCTAACTGCCCTCCCCTGCAGGCCTGATTGCCCACAACTGCCCTCCTCTACCGACCTGGTCACCCCCAAATGTCCTCCCCTGCAGGCCTGGTCGTCCCCCCAACTGCCCTCCCTTGCAGGCCTGGATTCCCCCCCAACTGCCTTCCCCTGCTGGCCTGATCGCCCACAACTGCCCTCTCCTGCAGGCCATCTTGTGTGTTGGAATGATGGTCAATTTGCATATTACCTCTTTATTACATAGAATAGTTAGTAATTCGGAGCCATAGTTTTGATTCTTGTGTTGCCAGACATTGATAGTCATTAGAGTAGTGGTACCTTTAGCTTGAATAAACTTTAACAATGCAGGATATGTTCCATCAGATATCTGAGAATTGGTTTTCCATGTTAACAGATTTTTATAAACACCTTGCTTTAAAGTAAGTACTTTGGTATTGTAAGGTAGAGACTGTTTACTTAGAGATTATATTGCTTTAGTTGCTCTTAACTGAGTTCAGTTCAGTGTCTAAAATTATCCCCTGTCAATTTCAAATATTGAAATAATTATATTGAAATACAGATCTTTTTAGCAATAGAAGAATGACTTATGTCATTTGATTATGTCATTTGATTAAATCCACTTTAAAAATTTGAGAATACATTTTTTTGCACCCAGATCATTATATATGTAGATTGCCAAAGTGATAAAATGTAATTGAATTGATTTTTTCTTTATATCAGAGAGCAGCCAAACTGTCACAATGGTAGTGGGAGAAACTGCTTATCCAGCTTTGGAGGAAACACAGTTAGCACTTGTGGTAAGCTTGTGTTTTACTCTGTGGAAATATGGTAAACATAGAGAATGCTAATCAAAGCTTCCATTTCTAGTTGTGCATTCTGTTCCTATTTGAATTAAAAATAAATTTTATTGAAGATTTTGAGAGTTCCCAGATTGATCAGTTAAGGTTAAAGTTGTTAGCTTTTATTTAAACTCCTGATTCAGATGTGTTTTAATTTAGAAAAGTAATTCATTGGTAATGTGTTAAAGTCTTATTCATATAACCACTAATATAATTTTCCTTCAAAGTAGGTTGTATATATATATTTTTTGGTATATAATTTTTATAAGAGTTTAAGCCAAACCCCTGGCATGCTGGGAGCAAGATCTCAAATAAGTTTTGCATTTTCTTTTATGCATTTGAAATTAAGGAAAATTATGTGGGGGCCAGAAAAAGTAAGGTAATGGTTAGATTACATGATAGTTAACAAGATTATGTCCTATCTTGGGTGGTTACAGTTTATTTCATAGGTGCGTTGACCTAGATGTACAGATATAATGGACAGGGCTTGTTTATATGCCTGGGGCATGACTACCTACCATGACTTGCCCAGTTAGGAATTTATGATCAGATCATCCTGTGAGGTTACTTTCCATAGAATCCCCTTTTTTCATCCACATTTCCCCCTTTTGATCATAAATCTGAAGGTCGAATAGTGTGGTCTCTCAGTTCTAGGAAGGCTCATTCTTAAGAAGTCTCCGTATGGATATCATCTTGATTGTTGGTGATGGGGCAACATTGTAAACCCGAGGGTCTGAGTTGAGGCTGCATTTTCCCAAACCAGGAAAGGCAGGTAAATGGAAGGCAGTCAGGTTTTATGGCCTTCATTTAAAAAAAACACTCTGGACCATTTCTATCCTGAGAACTATGATTTGAGTCCTGCCTTCTGTCTCTCATCTTTCTGCATTTGGCATCTAGTATAACACTTATGTAAGCCATGAAAAGAGTATTAACAGTTACACATGTTCAGCCATCATAAACAGTTGAACTATATAGAAAAACACAAAGAACAAGTACAAGTATTATTATGACTAATACCATTAGCAGACAGGAAAAGACAGTCAGACAAAATGGATTCAGAGTTTAACATCAATCCATAGGTATACAGGCCTTGTTGATGTATTGGTATATAGTTTGTCTAATTAGGTTACATTCTTGAATTATATTGAGAAATTAAGCTAAAATCAAGGTCAGTTTTTAATTTGAGAACAAACTAAATCTTATCCTTTAGCATTTACCTGACTTCTAGATAAAACTAGATAGCTAGATGATCTTTACATGGCATAACTGTTAAAGTTTATTGTATACATAACCAGGAAAATTTCATCTGTCTTTTAATGGGCTCCCTGACTACACATAAATAAACCCATGGAACCGGTAAGAAATCCTCTCCTTTCTGTGTTCATTTCGGTTGTAAAGGTGGGCTTCTTAGCTTTTGCAGCCTACAAGGAGTTGTCAGTAGTTAGAGTCCCCAAGGAGTTTGAAGGGGTTTTCATACTAAAAGATGAAGCTACTATTGAGTAATCCTTTCCTATTAGACAGGATTCATATCTTTTATTTCAAGTCCAAATTACCGTACTACTTAAGTACCATTTTACACTTTGAACGGTGTAGAAAAATAAGGCCCTTAAATAATTGTTGAATTTACTATCTTTCAAATTATGATTCCTCAGGGAGAGGAAGAAAAGTCACCTGAAGACAATGTTTCTTTTGGAACTGTCAGTGACGATTCTGATATTGTGACCCTTGAGCCACCTAAGTTAGAAGAAATTGGAAATCAAGAAGAAGCCATAAGTGTTAAAGAAGCACAGAGTCCAGAAGACTTTAACATGGGCTCTTCCTCTAGCAGCCAATACACATTCTGTCCACCAGAAACTGGTAAGAACTATACAAAGAATACACTGATAACAGACGTACAGACTCCTATGACCATATTTTATATAATGACTTGTTTTATAATCCTAAATCTCAAGTTTTGAATATTTGAATTAAACTCAAACATTTTTATAAAATTTACTGTTATATTTAATGTTTTCCTAGACTCTAGGGCCTAGAGCACAGTCTTTTGCTGTAACAATAAATGCCATCTCTTATTAAGTAAAAGACCAAAAAAAAAAAAAAATGCTTTAAGGAGGAGGTTTGTTAATGTCTCAAACACTCCTTTTGACGTATTTTAGATCTTTAAGAGTGGAGATTGTGCCATTTTGCCTAAAAGCAGGAGAATGTTGAGATTTCTACCTACAATGATAAAAATTTTATATTGTAAAAATAGTGAAACTTCTTTCTCTTCAATTATTAGTCATTCAACAAACAGTTACTGAGTGCTACTATGTGCCAAACAGGGCTCAAACAGCTGGCAGTGCAGCGGCATCCCAAAACCCTGACCTTCGGATCATTCATTTTAGATTGAGTTATGAAAATGTACCTATTGTAAGTCACGTTGTTAATGCAGTTAATGTCTATTGTTCAGACAGAATCATTTGGAGGTTAAAATGTGAGTTACTGAACTAATTCCCTCTAAAATTTTTTGGCTCAATTTTAGGGACATATAACATCTTTCAATGTGGTATAACTATTTAGACACAAATTACTAGAAAATACAAGAAACAAACCTGTAATTAACCAACAGTTATTAACCCACAATTATAACTTAAGAGTGATTTATGTGAGACACCTTGGAATACTGCCAGTGATTCCAGTAATTTCTTAATTTGATGCAGAAACAGGAACATGTAGTATCTATTTTAGATCATTTCTTTAGATTTTACCATTCTTTAATATTTACATTTGCCAAAATCAGACAATGGAATTTTTATTCAGTTTAAGTTAATAAAATGTTAAGTAGAGATTTTTTAGTTACCTCATTTAATGAGTTATTTTCAACTAGTGTTTCAATAGTTTGACTATAAACAAGAGCTTGAAAACACTTTATTCAAAATGTTTAAATACTTATGAGATGATCTTAGTGATCAGAGAGAAATTTTGGTGTTGGCTAGAATAGGGCAAACGTAATTGATTTTAGAATCCATTTTGGTCATCGGATTTTATTTATTAAAATATAGGATTCATACTTTTATATATATTCAATTACTTTTTTTAAAGGCTGTGGTGGTTTAATCTGAGAATATTAGTAGGCCAGAAAAGGTAATTAAATGAAGTAGGAGTAGTGGAGAAGGGTCCAAGCAGACATTTAAGAAATTGACGCTATACATGCTGTTACTTTTTTTCAGATACTTGGACACTTCAGAGCACATTATTCTAGTTTTAATCTACTTTCTAAATTTGGACTTCTTGGGAATTTTATAGATTCAGTTAAGAGGTATATTTTATTAGGTGTTTTTATCAATTGCTATCCCTTCCAAAGGAATTACTTCAATAAAGAACATGTTAAAAATAATAAGTTACATTGGACTATGTTGAAAATACTACATATACTAGTATTTATCAGTTGCCCAGAGTTTTTGTTCTCTTTGCCTTATCCCATATTTTTCTCGGTTTAATTTCCTCCTACCCTATTGCTTATTTTGTTTTTTTCCTTTCTTCATCTGTGTTGGATTTCAACTTCAGTTTTTTTCTTCTTCTAAATTAAATTCTTGTGACAGTAATCCCTTGTTTATGTAAGAACACTCCTCTCCTTCTCCATATGACTCTTTCCTCCCCTAAGAGAACAAATTGGTAGTTGTAGAAAAGTTTGTATTGTATATGTTTTTTAAAAAGGCATAATTGTTAGATTCTGATGGAGCACAAATAATAATGTTAAATGATAATTAAAAGTATTTTCAATTCTCTTTTTTTCCTTTTATTCTTTATAATAAAGCTTTATACATCTTTTTTCCTGTTTATTCACAAAAGAAAGGTGGTGGGAGAAGCTGTGGAAGATTCCTGAATGCATAAGGGCATGGGATGGTCAGCTGAAACACCATGTTCCTAGCCAACTCCTTTTCCAAGGTGGTGTGACTAAATCTATCAGCTTTTCTAGAGCTGAGTGTGCCTAGTCACATTTACTACTTACTTAGTGCTTTAAAGATATCTGTTGTCAGCTATGATACTCTAAGCAGGTGTCAAATTTATTTTGTGATAAAGCTGGCTAAGCTTATTGCATGCCTTTGCATTGCTTGCATCTTGGACTGTGGGCCAAATTAAGCTTTAAAAGACTTATAAAAATAAAAATACTTCAGCTATCATATGTATGGGTTAAAAAGATGGAAGCATTAGATAAGGATGTACATTTATTAATACCGGTTAGGCTGGTTTACTTGGAATATATAATGAAGTCCGTATGTTAATGTAGAATTGAAAGTTTATTAAAGGAATTTTGACTAAAGGTTTGTTTTTACATTGACCCATCTTAATGTTGTCAGAAAGTCTGACTTAAATACTCCATCCATGATCATGAATGCCTTTGTATTATGTTATGCTTTATTTAAGTCTTCCTTTCTTTCTCTTTGTCCAAGAAATGTAACCTCACAGCTGAGGCGGCGGCATCTTGGAAAAACTAGTGGTCAGGAATAACCAGATAAACATGATGGGCATAAGGGTCATGAACAAAAGATCTCTCAGTAGCTTCTGTATCACTAAATATTAGGAATATTCATTAGTGCCTTCTGTCTTTGTGTATTTCGTTGTAAATGTGAAAGTTAACTGAACCCTCCATAATCCTCCTTTAAAAAGTATTGCCTAACCTAGGTTACCAGCTTTGCTTTGGCATGGATAACCTGCCTTCTGAAGAACTGTTTTGCTTTTTTAAAGCATGAATGTTTGTTGTTTTGGAGCTCTGTGTATCAAGTTCAAGCTCACATTTTATCCTTACTTTTAATGCTCTTTTTCTTTCTAACTGGTCAGGGGGAATTTCAGAGTCACGTAATTTTCTGTCAACATATAATTTTTTGATAATATAAAACTGTGTTAATAAATTATACATATGAAAAACTGAAGATAATTTTTCTGGTGTATATGTTTTCAGGACCTGTGATTTCTTGTGAATTTTTTTAAAAAGTTATGGTTTACTATTCTTTTCATAAAGGAGCAGCACCAGATTAGTCCTTAATATCGGAGATAGCTATTGTGTCACTTCCTCATGCTGACATATTTACTAGAAGGGTGAAATTAATAGCCTTCTAGTAAGAGTGGCAGTTGAAGGGAAGGGCTCATTTGACTTCTGGAAATCTGTGCTTAACTAGAGTGCTCTGAACCTTGATTATGGACTCATAGAATGGAAGTGAAACTAGAAAAATACCAAGGAACTGCTTGTATATGTCCCTGTGTTCCTTAAACAGTTGAGCTTAAATTGAAATGGAAGAGATACAGGGTGTTTTTTTTCTTTTCTTCTAGAAATAGTATTTGTTTATAGCTCTACTATCAAATAAATTTAAGAGACTATGAGAATGATTGTTCTGATGGTATAAACTATAAGAAAGGTTTAACAATAAAGCAGCTAGACCTTCAAAGGCACAGGATATGATTAACAGATTCTTGTGTATCACAGTTGAAATATTTTATGTTTTGGCATTATGTTCATAACCTTGAAAACTTGAGTTCATGTTGTGTTGTTTTGTTTTTGGCTGTCTTATGTAAAAGAAGCATGTAGGGATGGCATTGATTATTCTAAATCATATATACTAGGGAAACTTTTATAAAAATTTTAAATATTTATCTACTTTTTTTTTTAATAGTATTTTCATCTCAGCCGAGTGACGACAAATCAAGTAGTGATGAAACCAGCCATCAGCCCAGTCCTGCCTTTAGACGCCGCCGTGCTAGGAAGAAAACTATTTCTAGTTCAGAATCTGAAGAACGACTGCTCGCTGACCAAGAAACTGAACCCTCTAAGGAGCTGGGTAAACGCCATTTCAGTAGTGGCCTCAATAAGTGTGTTGTACTTGCTCTGGTGATCGCAATCAGCATGGGATTTGGACATTTCTATGGTAAGTAATTGAAAATTTGTTAAACAAACTGATGGCTTAGGGTAGAGACACTAAGAGTGAGGAAAGCTCATATATTTAATGACAAAGCTATTTTTACTTAAAGTAAGCAGTATTTATTTAAGAAATGTAAGGATTATTGGCATGTATTTTTTTTATAAGGAAAAGATTAGAAGATTAAAAATCTGAAATGCTTACAATGAGGTAAATAGTTTATTTTAGAACCACAATTAAAGTACTTTGAACTCTGACTTTATTAGGAGGATTATCTAAATCCCAGTTGAAATAGTTACAATTGAAATGTCAATAATTGGTGCTCATTATTTCTGCCTTCAGGTTTTTTGTTTTTGTTTTTTTGTTCTTGCCTTCAGGTTTCCCTCAAGCCATATATATATATATATTTTTTTTTTTCTTTATTGATTAAAGTATTATGTGTCCTTAGCCCCCCATTGCCCCCACCCCCACCCCTCCACTCATGCCCTCGCCCCCCTGGTGTCTGTATCCATTGGTTAGGTTTATATACATGCATACAAGTCCTTCAGTTGATCTCTCCTCCTTACCCCCACCCTCCCCTACCTTGTTAACATTTGTAGTTTTGTAGTTTAGCATTACAGTGTACTCTGTTCACTGTTAATCTTGTTAGTGTTTATGTACATTGATTATCTTAATGAAAAGCCTGTGAAAGTCTCTTGGGTAAAAAGAGTAAGGACTTCCATGTGGTGTTATTTTTCATTTGGGAGCCCAACCATTGAATCTTTTTTACCCTCAATATTTTAATATGTAATTTGTTGATCAGAGAGAGGAAGGGAGGAGAGATAGAAACATCAGCAATGAGAGAGAATCACTGATCGGCTGCCTCCTGCATGCCCCCTATTGGGGATCCAGCCCACACCCGGGCATGTGCCCTGACCTGGAATCCAATCGTGACCTCTTGGTTCATGGGTCAGTGCTCAACCACTAAGTCACATTGGGTAGGCCAAATATGAAATCCTATTTAAGGTACTAGAGGCCCAGTGCACGAATTCCTGCATGGGTGGGGTCCAGCCGGCCCGACCCCAATTGGGGCCCTATCAGGGCTGGGTCGACTAGGGGGAGGGGCCATGGGCAATTGGTCGGCGGGGGGTGATTGTGGGTGGGACCAGTGTGGGGGAGGGGCTGCAGGTGGTTGGCCAGCCTGTCCTGCCCCTGATCGGAGTGGGGGGGGGGCTGATCGGGGTGGATCTGGCTGGGGGGAGGGAGGGGCTGTGGGCTGATTGGGGTGGTAAGGGCCTATCAGGGGTGGGGCTGGCTGGGGGGGAGGGAGAGGCTGTGGGCTGATTGGGTGGTGAGGGCCCATCGGGGGCGGGGCTGTCTGGGGGAGGCGCTGCAGGAGGTTTGCCAGCCGGCCCCGCCCCCAATCGGGTGGGTTCACTGGCCACTCTGGACATCATAGCTACTGGTTGTTCTGGTCGTTACTGCATTCTGGTCGCTGGCTTTTATATGTATAGATATACGAATTTGCACAATGCTGAGAGTGAGAACTGAACAGTCACACACTGCTATATTAGAATTAAAACAAATGTCTTAGATCTTGTCAACAAATTTTAGTTTGCCTTATATTAACTACTTTTAGGATTTTTTTTACTACATAATCCACAGTTTAACTTTCTGAAGTATCCCTGTTTTGTTAGTTCCTTCTACCAATGTGTTTCTTATATAAAGATTGAAGAAATACTCCATGTTGATTTGTGGAAAAAATACATTATTCAATGTAGTAGAATGTGAGGTAACTTACTGAAGACAGTCAATACTTGTTTTAAGTTAGAGTCAGTAAAATGTGTTTCTTCTTGTATTTAACTTTATATTAATAAAAATAAGTAATTACACTCCTGCTTGAATTTATTATTGAAATACTATAATTTGTGTCCTTCCTTAAAATTTGTTGTGATGAGATTTGACTTAACTTTTTTATTATCTAGCTGGAGCATATGTGTGAATATATTTTATTTTTTGAGCATGATTTTTTCCCCCCACAGGTAAACCTGGAGGTAACAAAGGAGAAGGTCATCTTAATCTTTTTTCCTACTAAAAATAAAATTAGTAATTTAATGTTAATCCAGATTCCATTAAAACCTCACCAATTGCATGAACTTTTAAGTATTTTGTAGAAAGACCAATTTAGAGAGGAGTGCTTTCAAAATTGAGAAATTACTGCCATTATTTAGGATTTGGGTCATTTGTAAAATTTACTTTGATAATTATATTTACTAAAACATTTTCCTGTACTTCTTGAAATTAACTTTTCAGAATATGAAAAGACTGAGTAACATAATATGAAGAAGGTTTATATAGTAATAAGACTGGCTCAGTGAACATACAAAAACTTACCTGAATAATTATTACTTTTTCAAGATCATTATTTAAACTACATCACATTTTTAAAAAATTCTGTCACTGATCTCAACACTTTAAGAGCTCTTTAGAGTTGACTTCAGAGCCAGTTTGAATTTCTCATGTACCATGAAGTCAGTCATTGTACACCATAATCATTTTCTTTATAATCATTTTTTTAAAAATACATGTTTATTGATATCCGAGAGAGAGAGAGAGAGAGAGAGAGAGAGAGAGAGAGAGAGAAAAAGAAACATCAATAATGAGAATCATTAATCGGCTGCCTCCTGCACACCCCCTACTGGGGATCGAGCACACAACCCAGGCATGTTCCCTGATTAGAAGGAATCATGACCTCCTGGTTCATAGATTGACACTTAGCCACTGAGCCACACCAGCTGGGTTGTTTGATAATCATTTAACAAAAACATACTACTAAGAGAGCCACCCAAAACATTTACCAACTTTGGCTTTATATAATTTTGGAGTTTCAGACCTATCCTGGAAGGAAGAGAAAAGTAGTTTGAGGATAGTAAATTAATGTACTTACAGGTATTTGTGACTGCTTAAGGTTCTGAAACTGCTTATAGAGGTTTAAAGAAAAATCTTCATATATGATGCACCTATCTTCCTTTTCTTTGTTCATAAGCTAGCCATATTCTAAATCATTAGTGAAAGTCAGTTGATTCAGTTTTCTCATGAAGTTGCTTTAAGTATTGGTAGGCTGCCCAGCTCTTGAACAACAACATAACAGAATATAAGTAGGTACCACATTATGTAGAACAGACAAATTATAGCTCAAAGGCTACACTTACTGAGTCATCCTGGAGATGGTAGGATTTGAGGTGTGTTTGGTCTTAATTATGCTTATGCGAAATGGAAGGAAAGTGGAACATTCCTGCAATGGAGAGTCTGATAACTTGAAAGTAAACTTGCTGGGTTTGGGAGCAGTCTGCCTGGACTAGAGCAGAATTGATATTTAGAAATAATGGAGTGTAAGGTTGGACTCTGTGGGATGCTGTTATATTGTAAAACATCTTGGAACTTGGTAGGAGAGTTTGATTTATAGAGTGAACTGATGGCAATAATTTTAGAGAAAAAGTGTAGGAAAGAAAAATGGTATGAGGAAAATTAAAACAGTCATTCGGAAAGTTTTGTAATTTAGATATTCAGTGACCAGGGCAGGGGTGGGCAAAGTTTGTGACTCGAGGGCCACAATGGGTTCTTAAACTGGACCGGAGGGCCGGAACAAAAGCATGGATAGAGTGTTTGTGTGAACTAATATAAATTCAAAGTAAACATCATTACATAAAAGGGTATGGTCTTTTTTTTTTTTTTTAGTTTTATTCATTTCAAACGGGCCGGATCTGGCCCGCGGGCCGTAGTTTGCCCACGGCTGGACCAGGGCCTTAATTATAATGATAGTGCATATGGAGAAAAGGTTAGTGAAATAAGGGATATTGAACTAGTAATGGAAAAGACAACTTTGAGCTAGGAAATGGAGATATTGGTGGTTTGTTTTTTAAATTGCAGTAAGTATGCTACTGCTTTACTTTTGGAGGTGGGGGTGTTAATGGGGAACAGTTTTATTAGATGATAAATAAATAGATGGTGAGCCACTTTGGTTTGTTTGTTTTTACCCAACTTTAGAATGGTTTAGGGCAACAGTTAAAGTTTTAGTTTATTTTATTTTTATGAAGTTGTCCCCAAAATTGTGCCCAACAGGCGGCTGGAAGCTCTGTTGAGATTGGTAGAGAAGTCTTAACAGCAGTGACAGCAAAAACTGACAGTGGGTTATTAAGATTAAGGTAAATAGGCTTGTACCAGAAGGCCAAAGATTATACTTTGAGCAGTAACACTTTATAGTTAGGCAGCTGAAGATGTGTATGTATGGGGGGAGGACCAAAACTTCAGGGAGTGGCTTCCACCTCACTTTTGGAAAAAAACCAAAAACCTAATTGGTTGAAAAAGTCCACATAAAGACAGTCATCAAACATATGCTATGTAATAGTACTGCCAAATCAGATATCAATACATAGTTTTAGGTTATTTTCCAGTGAGCGAAGGAATTCATCCTATTAGAAGTTTGAAAAGAAAGATTTTCAGTCACTCTGGGAATTAAAGATGTATTTATTTCAACAATTTTAAAAATCTGAGATTCTTTTGAGTAATACTGAAACAAATTTGCCATGCTTTTATAAATTAGAAAATTTAAAGAAAGAATGTAAATCCTAACAGTATCAGCTGTTAATTGGTAACAGTTGTCTAATTTGGCAAAAGTTTTTAGTGTTTTTCAAGATGTATTGAAGAAACTAAAAATTAATTTGTAAGAGAAGAAATACTAAACTGTCATTACATCCTTTCATTACAAAACTCTGCGATATCTTTACACAATGCTATGCCACTCAGTAGATATAATATTGTCAAACACGTTTTGCCTTATTTTTTATTTCGTGGTGTTTTTTTCTCATGCATGAAGCATGTAGCAGCATGTGAAAATGCATGTCTTTGCAAATTAACATTTTATATTTTCAAGGTGAAAATAGATAGCATCCTAGTTGGTTTAAGATCCCTTTATCACTGCTGGGATAGGGATAGTGATACTTCAGTACAGACCTAACCAATGCAGTCTTAAAAGATTTGGGCTTTGAATGGTGGATAATCACAGCCAGTTATTTTCCTTGTTATACCTTTTGGGTTTGTGTTATATTACTTAGGTAAAATATAGTAAGAAAAAATATAAATTTTTGTTTTTCCTTATAACCTGTCAGTAGACTTCATGCTTGCTTTCTCTTTATGGGGGAGTGCAGTACTTGATGTACTTCAGAGATCCCTCATAACCAACAGGCCTGAGTGCTCGCTTTGGCAGCATGTATACTGAAATTGGAACAATACCGAGGAGATTAACATGGCCCCTGTGCAAGGATGGCACTCAGATTCGTGAAGCGTTCCATATTTTGTGCAGTGCCCCAGTGGGCATCTTCACACACTTTCATTAGCGTGGAAGAAATATGAGTCAAAGCACAGTGTGTGGCACTCAGAGCAAAATTGTGACTTTTAATTATAAAAGAAACGCCCAAAACCAGACCTGAGTGCCTTTTAGAGTAAGATAAAAACATTACATAAATTGTTTACTTTGTTAGGGTAGTGTGGGCTGCTTGTTTTAATCAAAAGGATTGTGAACCACCTAAATGTCCCTGGTATATGAGAAATAAAACAAAAAATATATTAACCTATTTGGCTTGATCTGTTATATTAACATTGATCTACCACGATTTGATGAATGACAGCGTGAGATTTTACTTATTCATTCTTTGTTTATTATATATTGAGAATGTTTATAGAACTGAAGTGCTGTTATTTTAAAGGAAATGATCCTATCTTGATTAGTTAAATATATGCAGATTAAATGTTTTCTTATGTTTCAAAATATTGGTAATCATAATATGTTATATATCTCTAATAAAAATGTTCATTTTTAGGCACATTTCAGGTTCAGAAACGTCAACAGTTAATCAGAAAGATACATGAAGATGAATTGATTGACATGAAGGACTATCTTTCCCAATGTGATCAGAAACAAGTCTCTGTTACAGATTATAAGGTGTGTACTACTAAACCTATATAATAAAAGGGTAATATGCAAATTGACCAAATAGTGGACCTACCAGAATGCCCTCAGCCCCTTGCCCCAGCCGGCCCCGCCCCCCATCACACAACCCCAGCACTGCCCCTGATCGCCCCCCCACCCCAGCCAGCCTGCTGGCTGAACCCCACCAGTGCATTCGTGCACTGGGTCTCTAGTACATTTTATAAAAATTGTTAACCCATAATATGCTGTTCAGATATAGTTATAGTATAGATTGGTAAATCAGTAATATTAATAATTATTGATTGAATACTTTTTGTGTCTTTGTCACTTTTGTGAGTACCTCACATACAATATTTCTCATTTCTCATCACTACCCTTTGAATTAAGCAAGTGTTAACTTCACTTCAAAGACTGGAAAGAGATTCAAAAAAGCTAAGTAACTTTCCCAAGGCTAGCAACTGGCAGAGCTTAATTCTGACTTCGAAGATGTTAGTCCTAATCACTTATATTACAATTAACCTATCTTAAATTGATATTATATATAACATTATTATTAACTGTATTTTTACAGAGCTGAGCAAAACATTTTCATTCAGTGAGAAAGAGGAGTGTTTGTATCTTAAGCCCTTCCCTTGATCAAAGAAAATAAGCCAGTTTTTTTCTTTTAAGGTTTCTTGTTAGTTCTGATGGAAGAGAGAGCATGTTAATATTTTCCTAAAACTCACCTAACTCCAGCAGGACTGTGCTGTTCATTTTGTCTAGTTACCTAACACATTTGTGGGTTATGAGGACCAGCAGAATAGCTGGTCTCCTGTTTAGTTCTTTCCTGAGAAGGGTGTAGGGATTATAGATAAAATCAGGTTAGGAAAATAAGCTATTCTATTTTTTTTTCAATTCCCCCAAATTTCCTTTATACTTAATTTATGTATTTATCCCGGCCCATAAAGGGTTCTGATTATATTTCTTCTGAAGACAGAATACCACATTTCAGGGAAGGACTACTAAAGTTAATTGTAAATAGTGTAGTTTTCCCTACCTGGTCAGAGGATATTTTTAAGAGTAGGCATTTTCTTTCACCATTATGGTTTTTGGTTCCCTAGGCCACTGGCTTTTAGGAGACCTGCCCTGCATACATCTTTACTGAGTTAGTTCTTGTAGAGCTTTTGTCTCCAGTTGTTAAATGTGGTTTGAATTTTGAAGATCTTCATGGAGGACCTGCTAATGATCTACTTACCAGTCACTTAATTCAAGAATATACAGTTTACTGGATAAGGAATGTTGTGCCTTCTAGTCATTCTGTGGCTGCCTCTGCCTATGCATTTAAAGATATGTCTATAATGAAACTTTAAATTTTAATTTGTTCTCTGAAGAGTCATAAGCCAGACAGTGAAATAACCATTTCAGGTAGTTATTTTTCAAGTGGAAAATACTATCATTCTCTTAAAGGACTTAAACATATACATATATATATATACACACACATATATACATATACACATATATGTATATATGTGTATATATTTGAATATATATATTTATTTATTTCAGAGAGGAAGGGAGAGGGGGAGAGAGATAGAAACATCAATGATGAGAGAGAACCATTGATTGGCTGCCTCCTGCATGCCCCACACTGAGGATTGAGCCCGCAACTAGGAATCGAACCATGCCTCCTGGCTCCCAGGTTGATGCTGAACCACTGAGCCATGCTGGCCCGGTGAACATGAGTTTTTTTTTAAATCAAGGGTGTTGACCTTGGAGTTATATAGCTAATCTGATTAGTTTTTTCAGATTATTTGAATTTGGGAGAATTAGTTATAAATGTTAGCAAGATTCATTCTGTACTTTTAAGGGCAAGAGAAATTATATGATTTATCAGAACTTAGAGATGTTAATTTACATAGGACTACGGTGTTTCAAATAGGATAAAGATTATTGAAAATTTTTTCCTTCAGAGAGTGCAGTATATATAAAGAGAATTTTTTGAAGCATGAAGTCATCTCTCACTTTAACTTTTTTATAAAAAATAATCTCCCTCACACAAGGATCACAGAAGCCTTTAGTCCTGCCTACATTCTCTCTAGGAGCCTTCTCATGAGAGATTAGAATCCTGTAGTCAACAGATAGGAGGCCTATTTCCTTTTCTCCAGTAAGGATTTCAGATGACTATGTGAAACTCATGGACACAGACAGTACGGTGGTGAAGGCCTGGGGTGGGGCGGGATCCAGATGGAGGGAGGCAAACGGGGGAAGAGAGGGGCATCTGTAATACTTTCAACAATAAAGATTTTAAAAACTATATGTCTTAAAGATTTAAATTTAGCTTTTAAAGCACTTGCCATTTTTCTTTCTTCTCTTTCACAAAAATTTAGTCATTGAAGGAAAACCTTGCAAAGTGTTGGACCCTTACTGAAGCAGAGAAGATGTCCTTTGAAACTCAAAAAAAGAGCCTTGATACAGAAAATCAGTATTTAAGAATATCTCTGGAGAAGGAAGAAAAAGCATTGTCTTCATTACAAGAAGAGTTAAGGAAACTAAGAGAACAGATTAGAATATTGGAAGATAAAGGGACAAGTACTGAATTAGGTACTGAAAACCAGAAACTTAAGCAGTATTTGAAAGAAGAAAAGCAGAAAACACGCAGCATGCTCAATCAAAGGGAGACTTTATTGGCAGAAGCAAAGATGCTAAGGAGGGAACTGGAGAGAGAACGACTGAAAACCATGGCTTTAAGGGTGGAACTTCAGCAGTTAAGCTCTAGGCAGTCAGATGGCAACCCAGATTCTCCCAATGTTTTGACAGAAAAAAAGGAAGTAGAAATCTTACGGGAAAGACTCACTGAGCTGGAACGGAAGCTAACCTTTGAACAGCAGCGTTCTGATTTGTGGGAAAGACTGTATATTGAGGCAAAAGATCAAAATGGAAAACAAGAAACTGATGGAAAAAAGAAAGGGAGCAGAGGAAACTACAGGGCCAAAAATAAGTCTAAAGAAACATTTTTGGGTTCAGTTAAGGAAACATTTGATGCCATGAAGAATTCTACCAAAGAATTTGTGAGGCACCACAAAGAAAAAATTAAGCAGGCTAAAGAAGCTGTAAAAGAAAATCTGAAAAAATTCTCAGATTCAGTTAAATCCACTTTCCGACATTTCAAAGATACCACCAAGAATATCTTTGATGAAAAGGGCAATAAAAGATTTGGTGGTTCAAAAGAAGGAGCAGCTAAAAAACCAACAGTTTTTAGTGAATACTTACATCCACAGTATAAGGCTCGTACACAAAACCAGAATAATAGAGGCCCTGCCATGCAAAGAGAGGGAAGGAAAGAAAAGCCAATTCACTTTGAAGAATTTGGGAAAAATACAAATTCACAGAAATGCAGTGCTGAACATGGCTGTAGTGAAAATTATAATTCTTTCAGAAAGTCTTGTTCTGGTGTATTTGAGTGTGCTCAACAGGAATCCATTAACCTTTTTAATATGAAAGTGTCCAATCCTGTAAGGATAGATGAATTTAGACAGTTAATTGAAAGGTACTTATTAGAGAAACTGGATAGTTTTCATCATTGGAAAGAACTTGATCAATTCATCAATAAGTTTTTCATACATGGTATCTTTATACATGATCAGAAGCTCTTCACTGACTTTGTTAATGATGTTAAAGATTATCTTAAAGACATGAAGGAATATCAAGTAGATAATGATGGAGTGTTTGAGAAGTTGGATGGATATATATATAGACACTTCTTTGGTCACACTTTTTCCCCTCCATATGGACCCAGGTCGGTTTACATAGCACCATGTTATTATAATAGTTTTTAACATTTATAGATTGGATAGCATTTTATTATTTGATAAGTTTCTTGGATGTTACTATTTGTAAAGTACTTATACAAAAAAAATAGTGCTATTTGTAAAAGTACTTTATTGCCAGAGAATTTAGAATAAATTAAATTGAAAGATATAATTTCAAGTTAATAGCTATTACAAACTGAAAATTTCATATAATCAGTTTGACTTATGCCAATAGTTTCATTAGCTTATTTTGTTTCTTTTCATTTTAGTGTATATGAAAAGGTAATCACCTTAAGTGAAATTTTCCTTTAATCTTTTATTTACTCACTTTGGGGAAGCTAGGAGTGAACAATTCAAATTAAATTCTGAAGTCAGAAGGGCTCACAAGTAATGATTTGGATGTCCCACTTATTTTCATTTGTCTATTCCATTTGCCAACTAAATTACAATATTTAATACACTTATTACAGAATTATTGTAGTGATATGATTAAAGAGGCAAACTTGACAAGCCACAAGTTCTAATGTGTGTGCTTTGTACATAGCTTCTAAAAATAACTATCTTTTGCTTATCACCTTTATATTCAATAATATAAAACTTGACTAATCTTCAAATGTTAGCTTTATTTTTTACGTTTGAGATAGTTATACAGTGTCCCAAAAAACATGTATACATACTTTAACAGCTGATAGCTCAGTTGATGTTTCTTTCTTTTTAGCCAGACTAAGCTTTGAACAAATAAAATTTATCCAGTAGGCTTTTTTTATGAGGATACATAAAAGATAAAGTTTACGGCACAAAACAGATGAATTGAGGGCACACAAATAGCGAACAAAATGATTCTTGATGTTTGCTTTTCCATTGCTTCGAGTTACCAGCAGTGCCTGGACCAGAATGGTCATCAGTTTGAAAACAGGCATTGACAAAAACCATTCATTTCTGTAAATTCTTTTAAATTTTTAAAATGAACTGTATATTAATAAATACCATCTTTATAATCATTCAAAGTGTGTATACATTTTTGGGGGACACCCTATATATCTGAATAAAAGTAATGTGTCTGTAAAATAATGAGACTGGCGTCATTAGTCATTCAGTGAATATCTAGTGCTTATGCTGAGGAAAGCGCTGTGAGGCTGCACTGAGGAAACAAATGAACAATTCTTGCTGTGAAGGAGCTCACAAGCTTTTGAGAGAGTCAGTAACTAAACTTTTTAAAACTGACTTTTGAAGGAGAAATGAATTTGCCAAGCAGATAGGTATTTGGAGATGTGACGACATGCCACTTTAGGGAGGCAAGATAGTGCTGGGGTATGAACAGAGACAATATTTAGCTCACATGAAGAGCCACATTTTATGCTCAAGGATGTGCTTTATGGCATTTTGGATCACTGGCAGTAGCCTGTGGGATTTATTGGAAAGGATGAAGCTAAGGTGGTTTTTAAAACAATACAGACATGAACGGAAAGGGGGAGATATTTGAGTAATACATAGTAAAATTAGTGGTGTTTCTTGTGAAAGAAGTAGAAAGCAACAATTTCCAGATTTCTGGGTTAAGGTTTTGAGTAAGGGGAATTGGAAATGAGTTGTGCTTGGAGGAACCTATTGCCATCTGAAGAAGAGGATTAGTTGGCCATTAGTCTAGCCCAGACTGTGTGTGTGTGTAGTCTAGGCTGGAAGTATTTATCAGACTCCTGGGGAACACCAACATATGAGGGGTTGTAGGAAAAGAAGGCTGAGAATGACAAGACCAGAGAGTGGCATCATGAGCATCCAAAGATGATCTCAAGTAAAAAGAATATATGTGTGTTAACGCTTTTAAAAAAAAGGACTAGATTTCTTGGATGGGGAATTGAGTGGCCATGGATGGCATTATGGACTGTTTCAAGGGAAGTAGTGACAGAAGCCTGGTGGCATTATGGACTGGTTGAGTAGTGACCAAGCCTGATTATAGAGAGAGAGGAAACCAGTAACTGTAAACGGGTTAACTTGAGCTGTAAGAGGGCAAAGAGATTTTGTTTTGTAAGTGATACTAGTATATAAACATAATTCTGCTGAGGGATGAAGCCAATGGGGAGGGCTTGATTTTTTTCAGGAAAGGAAGAAATAGTGGAAACATCTCATTATTTTATTGTCACATTTCTGGGGTGGTTTTTTTTTTTTTTTTTTTTTTTTGGTCTTTTTTCTATAGGATAAAAGTAGACAATCTTTCTGGCATGGTTATACTATGATTATATTTCAGATTAACACCCTTTCTCAGTGTTCAGATAATAGATTAGTGGAGAAAAACATTTAAATTGTTTTTTGTTTAAATAAATTTAACTCTAACATAGATGAAAAATGTGTTTACTGCTTTCAGTCGGCCAGATAAAAAGAAACGTACGGTAAATATTGAAAACTCCAGACATCGAAAACAAGAGCAGAAGCATCCTCAGCCACAACCTTATAAGAGGGAAGGTAAATGGCATAAATATGATCGCACTAATGGAAGACACATGGCAAATGTCGAAATAGAATTGGGGCAGTTACCTTTTGATCCTAAATATTGACCATCAGGATTAAGTTAAATTAGAAAACTAGCAAATACGGATGCTTTCTACAATGTTTGTGTTGAAACTAGGATGAAATGATCAAGATAATGTCTTTTTATCATTTCTAAGTATCTGTTTGATGACTATATATTACTCAGAAGCATCAAGCAAAAGCTTACTAACCTGCATTTTCCTGTGTAGCTTTGCTGAATATTTTTTGGCACTGGAAATGTTCAACTATAGTTCTGTTAAGGAAGCCAGGCATGCAACAGGTTCTGTGCATGAAATGAGACTTCCTTTCAGTGTATGAGCTTAAAGCAAGCTCAAGTCATACATGACAAAGTGTAATTAACACTGATATTTGTGTGAAATTTGCAGTTGAGCTTGAAAAAAGTACATTGTGATAAAATTTCTTAACATTTTATAATTTTACTCTTGCTTCTTGTCTTTTTGTGGGTTCAAGAGCCCGTAGACTTGTGAAGAATTTGCTGCCTTCTTAAGAGCTTGCTGACTTGTTCTCTTGTGAAATTTCTTGCACATCTGAATATTGTGGAAGAAACAATAAAACTACAACATGAGGAAAACTAAAGGTCTTTATTTAAAATCTGGGCATTATATTAATACAATTTTATATTTTGTGATAATTTTCGTACATTTCCTCAGTAGTAATATTTGGTAGAGCAGTTCAGAGGTGTTTTGCTAGTTCCATGAATCTTACCCAGAGTTTACTAGTGTATTTAAGCAGCATCTGAATATTTTTACCGAGCAGTGTCTTTTTCTCTGGGAAAGATCTAAAAACAGTTCAGAATTTCATCTTCTATAGAGTTTCCCTTTTAACTTCCGTTCATAGATGTATATGTGACTTCCGGTTCGACCCTCTGGCAAGTGAGTGTGGAAGAAAATAGCAGTTCTCTCATAGTTTCTTGAAATTAGGAAAGCACTGATTTCCTAGAAATAAATGTTCAAGTAAATAAAGGCTACATTTTGCTCAGTACTGTTTCAAGAATTTTAGAATGACTTATTCTGATTTGCGCCTGTACTACTTAATAAAACAATGCAGTTTCTTAAATCATGGTGAGTAATGTATATACCTTGATATACATAGAACTGGAGCTGATTTTGTCTAGGGAAAAGGCCAATTACAAAATTATAGGGGTTAAAAAAGGACCATAAAAATTATGTTGTCTAATTCCGTGAGCGTTTACTAAACTTCAGGTGAAATAAAAGTACTGTTTTTCCCTTTTTTCATGTTTTCTTACCTCTTCCAAAACGTTGAAAATGATCAAGTAAGTAGGCAACGTTGAATTGTTGTGAAACTCTTTATACAACCAGCTTAAGGGATTTTGATAAAATACATCTGCTTCATCAAGATACTGACTTTTTCCAGTTAGGTCTGGGGGACACTGGAGAAATCTCATCGGAAGTGGGTGGTGGACATGGCTATGAAAAGAAAGTTATTGTGGAAGTTTTCAAATTGCTCTTAAGATATATCGTGTTTACATAACAAAATGTGAAATCTGAATCTATATTGGGTTCCAATTTAGGTGAAGAAGCAAGCCTTTAATGCAGTTTTCTCAAAGTTGGAGAATATGATTTTCACACCATGTACCTGTGCAGTAGCACCTTTGTAAGAGTTAGTATTAGAGAGCAATGTATGTTCACTGGTTAACATCCAAATAAGTAATGGTTTTACTGTGGCCTAGAAAGACTAGAGAATGTATAAAGAAGATGGACTGATGAATTATGACAAGTTAATGCCAATTACTTGAACCATGCAAAAAGCAGGTTTATAACTTTGCCTTAGGAAAAATTAATAAAAATAAATATATGATAGAGGTTTATTTTATTTATGAAATGCATACAAAGTAAATTCACACAAGACCTAATACTTCATGACTCTTATAATTTTGGAGAAGATGGGCAAAGCAGAAACAGCTGGCAGCCTTATATTCCAAAGTAGACATCAGAGTTTTTTTACTGCATTGCGTACTTTGAAAAAGCCTCTGATGAGAACTTGATGACATCAAACATCGCAACTATGTATGGAAAGCAACTTGGTATCTCTAGAATGCCTGTTCTCTGCAGTGTTGCCACTAATGTGAGCAGGAAGGGCGGTGAAGGTCCCTCTTTCACCTTTAGTCTTCCTTATATAGTAGGGGAAGCTGAGGTTGAAGGGATATTTGGGTCTTACATCTAACCTGTGCACTTTTGCTAGGTAATCCTAATTTTCCAAATTGTGTATAAATGCTTGACTTAAGTAGAGTATTAAAAAATGATAAATTACCTTAAAAAGATAACATTGATAAGTTGACTGTGCACATGGAAAATTAATTTAAGATTGTTTAAAGCCAGATTAAGATTAAGTTAAATAGGTGTAGAATTTCCTGCAGAAAAGCTGTTTGCCCTTGTACAATTAGGCAATTAGTAACTAGTACACCTTCCTGAAATAACACGCATTGGGCTAAACGTATGTCTTTAAATGTACTGCAGAGTTAGGACAATGTTATTGTTATATTCCCAGAAACACTAATTCAAGAATTAGGATATCATCTAATTGAATTTGCTAACTTTTATAGGTGAGACAACTGATATCCAGAGTTTAAAAAGACTGATTGGTTTAAGACCAGGACAGTCGTCCATAGTAAATCTGGACTAGAAGCCAGTGTTTTGAGATTAAAATTATATATATATATATATATGATATGATATATGTATCACAAAGATTTGTGATAAAGTCAGTGATAATTTTTTTACTAAGAATACCAGCAAATAACCTATATAAAATTTATATTATATTTGAATCTGATTACTTAAATCTAAATTGTTTAAAATTTTTAAAAAGGATATTGAAGTTAAAAGTGGTGTATGATTTTAATTGACAAATGCTTTTTAAAATTCGGTGAATAAATATGGAGTTTCAAATTTTTTATAATCATTTGATCAGTGATCAATTAATTTAAATTCCTAATTCCAGAACCTGAAAGGAATTTTAAAGTAGTTTCATTTTCTTAATGATTGCATGTAGTGGAGCAACTTTTATTACCTATAAAAAGGAGTAGAGTGGCAAGGCATCATTACAAATACTGAAGCTGCAGATTTATTGAGATTGTTGTATCCGAGTTCTTGAATATGAGTCATGACATCAAGAGTACCTCTTTGATGAACTAAACCAGTATAGAGGGCAAGGAGCATATTTGATAAAAACAGGAAACTTAGAGCTGGTTTCTTCCACATTTTCAGGTGGTTTAGTGAATACCCTGTATGAAGATAGACATGACATGTTTTATAATCTTTTGTGGAAGTAGCACAGCTGTAATGCTGTCATGGACATACAAGTTATATATAACCAGTAGGTCACCTTTATAATTGACAATTCACTGTCATTGTCCGTTGTGATCTCGGTCTTAACCTCTTTATAGAAAAAGGAATTGAAATATAATTGAAAAATTATGGCCAGAGTGTCCAGCAGACCCAGATTTGAATTCTGACTCTGGCACAAATTGCTTTACTTTGTTGAGCATTAGTTTATCCATCTGCAAATGGGATAACGGTACCTTTTTCAAGTATTAGTAAAAAAGGTCTGTCCGGTGCCTGTCCTGGTACATAGTAGTTGCTAAGTAAATAGAATCATTGATCAGCTGCCTTCTGCATGCCCCCTACTGGGGACTGAGCCCACAACCTGGGCACGTGCCCTGACCAGAACTGCAGCCTTCTGGTTCATAGGTCTGCACTAAACCACTGAACCATGCTGGGTGGGCCAATTTCCCTTTTTTTTATGTGTCAAAAAAACCTGGTAGAACAAACAAGGATAAATTAAAAGGCCCTGTCTCCCTCCCACAGTCCTCTCTAGCAACAGCCACTGATAATGAGCACATTAGAATCTGTTGAAAATACCATCAAAGAACAGGCCATTGCACTAGAAAAGAATAATCTTTTTTTTTTGTAATATATTTTTATTGATTTCAGAGAGGAGAGGAGAGGGAGAGATAGAAACATCAATGATTAGAATCATTGATCGGTTGCCTCCTGCATGCCCCCTACTGGGTGTGCCCTTGACCGGAATCGAACCTGAGACCCTTCAGTCCACAGGCCGATGCTCTATCCACTAAGCCAAACCGGCTAGGGCAAAAAGAATAATCTTATTAGTAAAGTTCCTTGACATTAGGTTTCATACTCCACATACATTGTCTTCACAGAATAGATAATAGTTGTTTTGGAATTTGGGTATCCAGGATCCAGTCTGTGGCCTGCCTGAAATTTTAGCACTAATTCTCACTGGGGCCAACACACAGTTTTCTATGACCATTACCTAGCTGACTGCTATCAGCGGTCTTATCCTGAACATGAATAAAATGAATTTAGAGCTGTTTCCATTTAACCACAACTAACAAAGGTGGCCTAGGAAGGATTGATGAAATCAAAGTTGGGCAAAAAATCTGAAGTGCTCAGTTTTGTTCTGTGAATAATTTAGATAACATTACTTCTGGTTCACTTCATTCAGTAGTTGGACTGTCACATCATTTCACCTAGTACTGTTTGAAATAACTCTGCGATTATCCAAAGAACATTACGAAGAATGGTGATAAAAAACATAGCCAGATGAAGAACCCCCAAACCTTCATTTAAAACTCAAATTTGTAAGATGTTTGAAATGGTAAAATGAGGAACCTACTAAAGAGGATGAGAACTAGAACTATCTTTGTTACAATGGAAATAGGGTTCCAAAAGTTCTGCCATCTGTAATAATTCCAGCCACAGATAGAGCAGACTATTGAATACAACTTGAAAGTGACGTGCTTTCTACTTAGTGGGCTCAAATTTCACAGCCTTACTTGCCCTCAGGAATGTTCAAATAAATGTACCATGGGCCTCTAAAGTGGTTCACTCATTAACAATTTGTTCACTATGATCATTAAAAGTGTTATCAAAAACTATGGCATTAGGGATACAGTAGCTTGGGCAACTGGTACAAAGTAGAATACAAGATGGTGAATACAAGGTGGTAAAAATGGCATTCTGCAGCGAATGCAGGAAGATAATGTGCTTGTATTCCCAGCTTAAGTATTGTAACCTTCTAAGTTAGGTCATGCTTACATTACTTGGTGGCAATTTCACTTTCTGAGGCTAGCTCACTTTAGAATGATGGATCCTTCCAGTGAGAAATGAATTTCCATATTTGGAGAAATAATAAAGCTTTAAGAAGAGAAAGAATAGTCTAATATGACTGAGGGTCTTCAAACCATCCCCATGTTGCTAAAGGGAGAGTAGGAAAGATACCAGCTTGAATGCTAAACTGAGTCATAAGAGAAGCTCAGAATCCATGGTTTTCTTATAGGGACATAGTATGGCTTCTTTAATATTTAAAAGAGGTAATTAACAAGATCTTGATAGCTACCATCAGTAAGTCTACTTAATTGTACATACATGTAAGGAGGAGATGCAGTTGTCACTAAAATGAGCTAGCTTCACAAAGTTCGTCATCACTCTGTAATGTAAGCATTACCTAAATTGAAATATAAATCCCTACTTCCAATAACTGAAGATTCTGGGAACACACGTTTTCTTTCTGTCCTATAAAGCCACTTACAGAAATCTTCCAGCCTCATGTAATTTCCAGTAGAACAAAGACATAGTATGAACCATGTGAATTACCTGTCAAAATACAGGCCTCTTCATTTCACATAGTGGCTAACTCAATGCTAAATAGCATCCCAGAATACTTAATTTTCTCCTGTTATCTGAGCCTACCAAAACATTTAAAAGTAGGTATGTAGAACATTTCTGGAAGAATTTATAAGAAAGTGATAGTTATCTCTGGGGGATGGGGCCAGATGATTAGATGATGACCCTGATGGTTTATCATTTTTTGTACCATGAGTATTTTTATAATTAAAAATACACTGGGGCTTTTCACCCTCTTTCCTGCTCTCCGGTGGCCGCAGCCATGAAGGTCGAGCTCTGCAGCTTCAGTGGGTACAAGATCTACCCCGGACACGGGCGGCGCTATGCCAGGACCAACGAGAAAGTTTTCCAGTTTCTTAATGCAAAATGCGGGTCGGCATTCCTTTCCAAGAGGAACCCTCGGCAGATAAACTGGACTGTCCTCTACAGAAGAAAGTACAAAAAGGGACAGTCGGGAGAAATTCAAAAGAAAAGAACCCGCCATGCAGTCAAATTCCAGAGGGCCATCACTGGTGCATCTCTTGCTGATAAAATGGCCAAGAGGAACAAGAAGCCTAAAGTTAGGAAAGCTCAGCGAGAACAAGCTGTCAGGGCTGCCAAGGAAGCAAAAAAGGCTAAGCAAGCATCTAAAAAGACAGCAATGGCTGCTGCTAAGGCTCCCACAAAGGCAGCACCTAAGCAAAAGATTGTGAAGCCTGTGAAGGTTTCTGCTCCCCATGTTGGTAGAAAACGCTAAGTTGGCAGATGAGATTCTTAAATAAAGACCTGACTATAAATAAGTAAGTAAATAAATAAATATTCACACACGCACACACACACTGGGTTCTTACCAAATGACTCTCATCAGACTACTATTTAAAAAGTATTCTAAATCTTTTATGTTCCAGTTGATTGCTCTCCAAGGTAAAAAGTCTAAAATCAAATCTATGAGAAGGTGCCTCATTAATTGGTTTCTTCTTAATTCAGCCATATTTCCTAATCACCAATTATAATGTATCTTGATATACACAATCACATTTTAAGTTTTGGATATTTAGTGTGTTAATCTGCATTCTTCAGTAATGACTGAGGAGGTTCATTGTAATGAAGAGGATGGGAAAGTTTGGGGCTGTACGTTACTGATCTCATCAAACACTGAGGGGTAGCAAGGATGCATCCTCACTTTGGCAAGAATTACTGGAAAACTCAATGTTTAGAAAAATTACCAAGTTCTACCAGTTACAGATATTTCTGAGTTAATGTTTTCATTTTTAAATACTCCTTGGGAAAGCTGTAAGTCAACTTGATTTCAGTGTTCGGATGAGAAAAAGGGTGGTTTAATCTGAAAAGGGATGTACAAGAGAATGGGCCTGGAACCATAAAGAACCATAATGGAGTGCTGGACACAGGGAGGCATACAACATTTTATGTTATACTTTGCTAAGGAAAGAAGCTATATTTTCATCCATAGTGAGAAGTCAAGAGGTAAAGTCAAAACCAAAGATCTTTAAGGGTGTTATTAGCATTTTATTTAGAGATAAATGACAAAATAACCACCTAAAAGCGACTGCCTCGGGTGAGGGGAAATGGGAGAGAGGGCAGAAGCATTTAAAAAAAATGCTTTGTTATGGCTTTGAAACAATGCACTTACATAATTTTGATTAAAAAAATTAGCATATGGGAAAAAAGTGGCCTAATAAGAGACAAGCAAGTCTGCACTGGCTACTCTGGTGAAAACGTTAAACAGACACCCAGCCCAGCATGGATAGCAGGTGCTGGAAACACCAGCACAAATGACAGGTTCAGTCTAAGAATTTCAGTGCTATTAGACTAGTGGCAACTTTATTTTAAGGAAAGGAAACTGAGGCACAAGGTTATACAGGTCAGTAAGGATCAGAGGCAATTACAGAAGATATGTTTTCCAGGCTTGAGTCATTTTTGGATAGGACTGAGGGAAACTCAAACTAGAGAAGAAAAGTTATTGCAGATTGGAAAAAAATGGCTCCAATTATTCCTCTTCCTGTGTCCAGTCCCTACACAAGCCTGAAATTTATTTCTCATCTTGAGAATCTGCCTGGGCTTTGGGACTGTGGTGGAAGCAACAGTTCCATGCTTGCACCTCAAGGGCCTTGTACACTTTTGTTCCTTCCCTTGGAGCCCTGCCTACCCCAAGTGAACAAGCCCTAGGTAGCCTGCTGGAGAGTGAGCGCACACAGAAGAGCTGAGGTGCCTTAGCTTACAGTCTGCTGAACCCCAAACGTGAGAGCCCACCTAGATCAATAGAGCTGTGTGTACCCCATCTGCAGCTGATTACATTTGTATATGTGAACTCAGTGGAGACGAGAACTGCCCAGCTGAACTACTAGTATAGTAAGTAAAAATAAGTGGAGCTTTAAGCCACTATTTTTTTTTCCAGATATTTTTAGAGAGGGAGGGAGGGAAACCATGATATGATGTGAGAGTGAAACATAGGTCAGCTGCCTCCTGCACGCCCTCTACTGGGGATCAAGCCTGCAACCCAGACATGCCCTGACCAGGAATCAACTGACAACCTTTTGGTGATGAGAGAATCATTGATCAGCTGCCTTTTGCACTCACCTTACTGAGGATCAAGCCCACAACCCAGGCATGTGTCCTGACCGGGAATCGAACTGTGACCTCCTAGTTCATGGATCGACCCTCAACCACTGAGCCACACCAGTCGGGCTAAGCCACTAAATTTTAAGGTGGCTTGTTATACAGCAATTGCCAACAGAGGTGTCATGTTTATATAAATCAGGTTAAAATAGCACAGGCTCTGGCCAGTTTGGCTCAGTGGACGAGCGTTAGACTGAGGACTAAAGGGGCCTAGGTTCGACCTGGTCAAGGGCATGTACCTTGGTTGCAGGCTCAATCCCTGGCCATGGTCCCAAAGATGTTTCTCTGTCTCTCCCCCCCCACTCTCTCTAAAAAATCCGTGAAAAAATATCTTAAGGTAAGGATTAACAAAAAACACACAAAATAGGTCACAAAAGAATAGAATAAAACTCATATCTGAAGTACAGTATAACTCAAGATTTCAGGTAGTTTCAAAAGACTCAAACATCAAGAACTCCAAAGAGAACTGTTGTCTGACATCGTTCCAAAAACTGTCAAGGTGAGTTCACTACTTCATTGGTCCTATTGTTGGGACCTGTTGGCAGTTAACCCTTTGCGGTCGTATTAAATTTGGACATGGGTGTCGTACTGGTCGGAATTAATTTCCATTGAAAGAGCAGTGATACATAACATGCAAGATTATGAAGGATAAACAAGATTTATTAATTCTTTTTTGGAACTATGTCACTACTAGTAGAATCACTACAAACGTTATCACTTTCTACGTCAGAGTCAGTATTCAAGGTGCCAAATAAAACTCTTCACCGTTACTTTCAGATTCGCAGTACACTTCTTTCGGTAACTTTCTTTTTGCCATTTTGGAGTATTATTTGGAAATATCTTAACAAGCGAGAATGCCCAATTACAGTTAAACGTAATTTTTAAAGCTTTATTTGAAATTCTGCGAAGTATCTCCGAAGCTTGTCAGTTTCTTCACTCTCAAAAGGCGACTGACTCGCCACGGTGTTTTGCATGGCGAGTGTGGAACGACCGCGTTTGTTTATATTGAGTTTCGATATCTCCGATTTGTCGGGGCAATGTTTTGGTTCGTGACAAGGTCGCTTAGACACTTAAGAGCTTTCAGAGAAATTATGAACTGATACATGAATGAATAGAGTTAAGATTCATACGGTTCCTTGCTGTGGTGGCTGAGTGCAGACATACGACCGGAATGGTAAAAAGCTTTGGTGGCTGAGAGTAGACAAACGACCGCAAAGGGTTAAGAGTTTTAACTCTTAATGGAAGTATGAGTCTTCTAAGAATCAGAATCTTTTGGCTCACTCAAAAGCCTTAGGTATGTGTCTGCAGGAAAAGATCATATCCTGTGAGGAGGTCAGGGGTTTTGGTGTGTCTCAGTCCTTTAGGGAATCCTTCTGAGTGGACATAGTATGGAAGAAAGTCTAATTCTTGTCCATTACAAGGAAAGCTCAGTCCTCACCAGCATTTTATCTAAGTCTTTGGGCCTGAGAACAAGAATTTACTGGGATCCTAACACTTTAAAGATGACATCTTTTGGACTGGGAAAGAGGTTCAGAAAACTCAGTCTTTCCCTAAAGATACACAAGTGAAATGCTGGGAAGACTCAGATTATAAAAAGAAAACTAAAACAACTTCCTAAATTAACCAAACTAAACAACAAACACATTTGTCTTCCAATAGTCTGACAATACCCAGGCAGAAAACAAGCTTGATTTAACTATAACTGAAACTTTAAAAAAAGAAAATATGAATAGTGATTCATGAACGAATTTGCTATGGTAAATGGGCCCGCTATTCGTAAAAGACTTGGCATATAGTTAGGTAACTATATTTTTATATGTGCCTGCATTGTATATAAAGCAAGACCATAAAGTAATGATATAGCCCTGGCCGGGTGGCTTGGTTGGAGCATCATCCCATACACTGAAAAGTCGGAGGTTCGACTCCAAGTAAGGACACATACCTAGGTTGGGGGTACCATCGCAGCCCCAGGTCAGGGTGTGTGCAGGAGGGAGCAGATTGATGTCACTTTTTCATATCCATGCCTCCCCCCATCCTTCCCATCTCTCTAAAAAAATCAATGAACATGTCCTCAGGTGAGAATTAAAAAAAAAAAAAAGTAATGACAAAAATTAACTTTGGTTTCAGTACTCCAGATATATAAATAGAGTGTTTTTTAATACTTAAATTGGAGAGAGTGCATCTGAGATCTGTAGGAGATGTTTACTCGGTCAAAAAAGGCTGTTTAAGTCTGTGCGTTCTTTGGAGTTCTTTTTTTAAGTAAAAAGATTGACAGTATTAACTTCTCTAGACAGTATTTGCCCTGTCTCTAGTCCCTGTTGATTACTCATCTCATCCCTCCCCAGGCCAGTGATTTTTGGTAATATTTGAAGGAAATCAACAGTCATTTATTCTGAATTAAATGTAAAGTTAGCAAAATTTCAATTCATAATTTTTCCAAGCCAACAAATATGAAAATTCATGTTTTCCAGAGCTGAATGATATAAAACTTTAGAAGTCACATGTAAAAAAATATTGCAAATAACCTACTGGAAAAAATGGAGAAAGGGACAAAAGAATTAGGTGGGAATCACTTTTAAAATTACATATGCATTAGAGTGAGTGTTAAAGCATCAAAAGCATTAAAAACTAGTTTCAACAGCTATAAATATATTTTAATTTATGAAACAAAGAACTTAGTAGTTTTAACTATAAACTGAAAGTAGCTATTCTAAAATAGACATATTATTCCATCACTTTTTTAGTGAAAGATTTCTAACAGCCAGGAATATCACCACCAGAAGGATATTGGATCTTTATGACTTGGATATTGAGTCCTTAAGATTTTATCTCACTTTACAGGACACAGGAAAAGGGATATTTAGGCTGCAGAAAGAATACTGCAGAAACATAATTATTTTGTAATAAGCAATTCTCAGCCTCGTTGAAAATATTTTATAGTTTAATGAGCTTTAATGAGAGCTTACTGTCTTTTACCTACTTCTATATAAGTAATTTTTTTCTATATTGAACAAAAATACTTACCACAGAACACCATACAGAATGGTAAAACTGGATAGATAAACCTGAATTCTTTGTGGCTCAACATGCTATAATAAAAAAAAAAAAATTAAAATATTTTCTCATATTACACAATACTTTGAGAAATTTATGTATTTAAAATGGAATATAATTAACATGACCTGTTCTCAGTACTGAGACTGAATTTCATGCTTTAGGAATCTTGTTTTTTTTACTTATAAGGTGATGATGTGTTAAAAGTAATCCTAACATTTGATGTCAATGTCCAGAGTACAATTACATTCTAAAAAAGGGATTTCTATTGCCAATCCAAGTCATTACTCAAATTTGGAAGAAAGATGCATACATTTTCATTTTAAAATATTATTTTTCTGGTCCTTTAATATTTAAAATTTTAGTATTTCTAAGAGCAAATGAAATTTGTTCAGCTTATTAAAAGTTGAACATAATTCTTAAGTAAACTATACATAGCAGAAGTATTCATTCTGAGTCCAACATAATTACTACCTTTTCTGCTAAATAATCCCAATTACCAAACCCTAATAGTTAATACGTCTCTAAAAGATAACAGTTTACTTCTTGAAGAATTTAATTCCTTGGTAACATCATCAAAATTAACTATTTGAATAAATAAAATCTTACCTATAAATCAGAAGTGTCCACAGTACAGTCACCAAAAGTATCCGGTACCTCTTTGGGGCTAGAAAGCAGCCATGAATAAAGAAGGGTAGGTGAGTACCCAAAACAACTGGAAATCCTTGACTGAAGTACCAATGCCATGGATGAGAACCATAAAATGTCCCCAAATTCTGCAGCACGTTAAATTTCAAAAAATTATATTGAACCAGAGTCCACTGGCATAGTTGAAGGAAAGAGAAACAGAAATGTGTTAGTGCCAAGTTTGAATCTTTGGCATTAGGGTATCTGGAAGAATCTTGACATTAAATCAGGAATGATCTAAAAACCAAACAATAGTTTACACTAATAATTTTATTAATGACCATATGAAAGCATTTTTTTATGTTGTTAGTGTGTTCTTTATTCATTTGTAAAATACTAGGTTTCTGAGATTCAAGAAAGTATGAAATATTCCAATTTTGACAGTGTTAAGTTTTACATAGAATTAAAGCTAAAGAGAACACTTAAAAATAATTTTTATCACCCTAGCCAGTTTGGCCAGTGGACAGAGTGTTGGCCCATGGACTGAAGGGCAGTGCCTGGGTTGCAGGTTCAATCCCAGGCCCAGGGCAGGCGAGTGCAGAAGGCAACCAATCTATATGTCTCTCTCACATCAATGTTTCTCTCTGTGTGTCTCTCCCCCTCCCTTCCACTCTAATAATCAATGGAAAAATAACCTTGGGTGAGGATTAACACCAACAAAAGTACTTTATAAAATTTATTTTTTATCAGAGTGTATATGTGGGGTACCCACATTAAAAATTTTATTCTAGTACCTTACATCACATATTACCTAGTAAGATAAAGCTTTGAAAATATTACAAGTGGAATTACGGCACAAAGCAGAAAATAAACAACAGCAACAACAGCTAACATTAGGTGCTCACTTGTGCCAGGCCCCATTATAAGCATCATAAATGCAGTATCTCATTTAATCTTCCAATGTTATGAGACAGGGACCACAATTATTTCCAGATAAAGAAACTAGTAAGAAAGGTGGTTTGCTTCCAAGCTCACTCACACTGCTTGTCCAAGTTCACAAGGCTAATGAGGGCTTAGGCTTCAAACTGTGGCAATCTAATTCCAGAGCCCATAAGTGACTTAAAAACAGGGAACTTAGAAAAAACCTACAGTCGTGAGATTAAAATGTCAAACCAAATGCTTGAAGAATATTCTGGTTAATTTGAATTTTGAATGATTACCTTCAAGACAACTAAAATAATTTTAATAAATTAAACTTTTATTGCTACAAACCTGACAAAAATACCTTGGACTCTCTTGAACTTCAATTAGGAATACACAATTCTGTTATATAGAAAGCATAACAAATTGAACCAAAGATATGCTAGCAGTCTCTTTTTTTTTTTAATGTAACCCATATCATTTAAATGTTCCCAAATATTCATGAATTAAAAAATCAGGTTGAACTTTTTGTATAATAAATGAAAATAGTTTAATATATTTGACTTACTTGACCAAAAAATATACGATCAATTATCAGAGACCAACTCAAAGTGACAAATCTGAAAAACAAAAGGGATGATTAATATTCTGAACTCACTGAAAATCCATATTGGCATATGGCTTTGCAAATGCCATACATCAAGGCCATTTCAAAAAAACCACTTTAAAAATGCTTTAGTTTCACATACTGAATATGGATTTACACATTTTCAAAGATCTTTCATTACATAAGCTGCATTTAAATAAAGTTTTAAAAAGTAATAAACACTGCATGATCTACTGCTGAATAACAAGTTACCCCAAAACTTGGCAACTTAAAACTATGAACATTTATTATCTCACAGTTTCTTTGAGTCAAGAATCCAGTCAGGTACAGCTTAGCTGGGTGCTTCTAGCTCAAGGTCTCTCAAGGTGTTGGCTAGGGGTATAATTTCATCTAAAGGCTTGATGGGGGGTAATGGAGAGATTTGCTTCCAAGCACACTCACATGGTTGCTGGCAGAGCTCAGGCTCCCACATGTGACCCCCCTCCTTAAGACTGCCTCAAGTGGCTCCCCCACATGAGCCAGCTGAGAGAGTGAGACGGGTACCCAAGATGGAAGCCACAGTCAATATTTATAACCCAATCGTGGAAGGGACACCCTTCTGCCATTTCTGTTTGTTAGAATTAAGTCAAAATGTCTACCTCCTGCTCAAGACAAGGGTGTTATACAAGAGCATTAATATCAGGATGGGATTAGTGGGGGCAATCTCAGAGGCTGCCTACTACAAACGTATATACAGAAAAGTACACTATGAGAATAAGGCTTTGTGAGCCATCTCTATATGAACACGACTGTGTAACTGTCATAGAGAGCAAAATACAGAGCATCAGTAGGCCCCCTCATCCCTCCAACCAGTCAATCTCCACTCCCATCCCAAAGGCTGACTACTATCCTAACTTTCTGTTGTTAATTATCACCTGAGAATATTTTTTCCATTGAGTTTTAGAGAGAGTGGAAGGGGAGTGAGAGAGAAACATCGCTTGGGTGCCTCCCTCACGTGCCCAACCAGGGCTGGGGATTGAGCCTTGACTGGAATTGAACCCAGGACTCCAGTCCGCAGGCCGATGCTCTATCCACTAAGCCAAACCGGCTAGGGCTGGTTAATGCATTTTTAATTTGCCAACCCCGTGTTTCTTCCACAAAACAAAAACACCTACACTTGCCTAGATCTAAGAATTTTGAAAATCATGAGGTAATATGAGAATGCCATTATAAATCACACAGCCCTGTACAAATGTAAAAGAATCAAGTATCTCCTAAAATGTATCTGAGAAATATTTAGGAAATAAAGTATAGGAAAGTTCTAAGAAAAATTGCAGATTCTTATTCATTTAAGCAAATTAAAATACTTAGAGTTAATCAGAATCATTAAGTATTACAATATAAATTTGGAAATAATTCTGTTTCCTTGGTCTGACAATTCTCATTGACATTAGAAGATATCATAATTGACTCAAAGATATAAAATCTTATTTGCAATATATAATTTGCAGGTTATTAAAATTAATAGATGGATTGTAGCAATACTTACCCAACAGGTAAAAACTGATGTAGAATAAGATCAAGCTTTCTCTGTGCTTGCCAGAAATGTCTGAAGAGCAGAGGTATCCATGGAATGACTGCTGTGGGGCGAATTATGAAGGCAAGTGCCACCAGGGATGAGTACTTGACACTGTAAATAAGGAAAATGTATTGTCAAGACAACTAGAAGTGAGTTTAGAAGTTCTGTGATATCACCTTTTTTCTTTAAATGAGAGCATTTTCCTTTTGGTATAAACAGCTATGTGAACTTAGGAAAGTAACGTATACTTTCTGGCTCTTGATTTTTCTCATCCATAAAAAGAGGTTAAAATCTATGTCTTTTCCAGCTCTAATATCCCAATTCTCGTATTTTGAAATAAGCAATTATTTTATGTTTTAATGTTGGTTGTGTTGCTGACAGGTGTACTAGCTTTTAGCCATAGAACTCTGCCAGTTGCTTTCCTGATGAAAAAATGATCAAATCTCTCATAGGATATAAAAGTCACACAAAACCATTTTCTAAGAAAGAAATCAAATGCATTTAAAGAAACATTAGGATTATTTAGGCTATGATGGGCTTCTTTTTTTCTTAATCCTCACCCGAGGATATTTTCCCATTGATTTCTAGAGAGAGTGGAAGGGAAGGGAGAGAGACATAGAGAAAGAAATATCAATTTGAGAGACACATTGATTGGTTGCCTCCCACACAACCCCAACCAGGCGGGGGACTGAGCCTGCAACCGAGGTACACGCCTTGACTGGAATTGAACCTGGGACCCTTCAGTCCTCAGGCTGATGCTTTATCCACTGAGCAAAACCAGCCAAGGCATGAGGGGTTTCTGAGTCCATATGATTTTGTTTTGAAAGTAAGCTGCTAATTTTATTCAACTGAAAAATATATAACTGATAAAAGCCTGCTATAAAACCTATATGATCATGGATAGAAACCTGGATTTTTACTATTAGGACTTCTTTCAATGAGTAGCAAAAGGAGATTATGGATAATTTAATCTAGTCCTAACCTTACTCCAAATTTTCAGACGAGGACTTCTTACTCCTTTCTGAATATTTCTACACAGATAGCTTAGTGGCCTTCAAAATCAAAGTGTCTCAAATAAGCCTCATAACCTTCCCTAAAACAGGTAAGTGTCTACTATGTAAATTAATAGTATCACTCAAGTTCTCAGTCTCCTTAAATAGCAACTTCTCATCTTTACATCCACTTTGTTTCTCTCCCATTCCCACTGCCATCATTTCACATCAAGTCCTGTCATTTGCCTGGAATCTTTTCATAGTCATCGTCGTCTTGTTTTTTTTTTTTATTGCCCAGAAATATTCCTTTACTTAATAATAACATCATTGTTATCATTAATACTTATTGAGCAACTTACTTTGCAATAGGTCCTAAGCTATACACTTTAATAGAAATCAATGCTGAGATATTCTCATACCACCCTTAAATCTTTCATTTATAATACTTGCATTTTTAAAGGAGTTTGAAAAATTTTATTTAATGTCAAGCCAGGAATAGTACCTGTCATGGAACGAATGCTTATATAGTGGTCGTTTATACCCCATGACTCTCCTGACTGAATCAGGCAGCCAATCTAAGGCTGGCCAGTGTGAAAGCTATGTCCAAATAAGGACAATGACATTTAACAAACCTAATCAGAGTCTCTCAAAGTGAATGTGAGATACACAGGAAACGGGGCAGTTGGTAATGAAAATAGAAGCAGACAGAGAGAATGGCTAAGCCTCAAAATGATGGATCCCTAAAAACAGGGATTCACAGGCTGGGCTATAAAGGCATAAGAAAACAGCCCATTCCTCAAAACTACCTTGCATTCTGCATAACCTTCTAATTCATTTGTGTGGCTAAGATATTCTGTAATTTTCTTCTAGGCCTGGCCACAAGCCTAAGATGCCTATTTTCCTTATTTTCACTTTTTGCCTTGTGATAAAGTTCTCATCATATAGATAATTTAACTGAATGCCTATTCTCTCAGTCAAGCGTCTAATTGAGAAATGATCTTGCTTAATGTCATCCTTGCAACCACCTTTTAATATGAGAAGGGACACTGGCTTCTTAACCAGACTCAATTTCTGGCTTTCTCCCTTTCATTATATCCTCAATATAATTTAGCTACTACAAGAGAATTCTTTCTAAATCAGATATGATTATGCCATGCTTCTCAAAAGCCTCCAAGGGCTTCTACAACCTATAGAATAGAGTTCCAATTCTGGAGAAGGGCAAAGTCCCTTTTCAGCTTCATCCCTTACTCTGCTGTTCTCCCATGCATCCTACCACACATTAGCTACTCTGGACAAGCTGCCCAGACTACAATGACGCCCCTTTACGGCTTTATGCTTTTGGTCACGTTGTTCCCTTGGCTGGCATTTGCTTCCCTAGTTTCTACGCACATACCCAAATTAGGTCCATATACTTTCTAGTTGCCCTTCTAGACCTGTTCTCCTCCACGCTTCACCTACTCCATGTGCAGGGAGGCTGACCCGTATGGACTCTATCAATGGGCTATTTTGCTTTTTAATTGGCTTTGGCTAACTGAAGGACAGAAGAGTTAAGTCATGGTATTTTATTCTCCCAGCTCTCTCCTTGCAATGGCTAAAGGCTGGCTGTGCCTGTCTCCTGTTGGGGCCCTCTCAAAGTTTCAGCTCCGTAACATTTCCTCTCCTTGCTCCTTGGGGCCAGGGGGTAATAGAAACTTCCTGCAGAGACTAGTTCTGGTGTACTATGGTAACCCCTTATTGACTTTTCTAAACATTGTCTACACCTTTTAAACGGTCTTTTTATTAACCTCCTCTTAATTACCAGTTTAAGTATATCTGTTTCCTGCTATAATAAATGTTATCAATTGAAAATTTGTGGGTCTAATAACCTTCATAAACAATAGGGGTCCATTGGACATTACAATGTGTTGATATTTAAGATTTTTTCAAAAGCATGCTTTAGAATTTTGTATATTAACAGCAATATATCTCACCTGTTCATAGACTTTGACCCTTCCAAAGGGTAGTAGAAAAGAGCAATTACAGTGAGAACAGTTTCCATGGTGTTTGTAAGAGTTCTGGTACAGCAATACCATGTGAACCAAGAGCACAACTGGCAAAAAAACTAAGAACAATTATGAGCAAACATACATGCAGGGGGAAATAAAAAAGCTTAGTTAGTGTTATCTTCTATGGAAAATAGCAAGCAAGTCTAAATGCTGCAAAAAACCACATCAAAAGGGAAGTAATATTAAAAGGAGACCTGACCAAACATTGTTTCTAAGAATTTATATCAAATACACATCTGTGATATTAGATCTATATTTGTTAAAGTTAAGTTTATACTTTCAAATACATTTTTATGGCATTGCATATTATTTAAATCTCACTTCCCACTAATAAAAGACAAAAATACAGATTCTTTGATGGTATAGTTTATAGAGAATTGAGACTCATAACTATATTGTCCTAATCAGTATTCCTCAAAATGTCATATAATACTGACAAGTAAATTGACTGTTTTTATTGATCTTGGTTTGGAATGTTGCCCTATTTCTTGATGAAAAATTAAGAAAACACAGATGAGAAAAAACATGTCAGGAGATATCATTAACTTTTAACTTGAAAATTGATTAAATTAGTAAACCAGTTTTTGAAAGAATATGCAAACAGAAGCAACATTAAGTCTACAAAACCACCATCTTAAAAGAAGCTTGTTAGTTGATGCAAGGGTGTTAAAAGGTGTACTAACTTCCTGTCTTTTCAAATAAAGCCTTTTAAAATTGTTTCCAATTTTTGTGGAGTTAAAGGCCTTTTCTAAACTAGAAGAAACTAGTGCTGCTACTTTGGAGGAAGGATATCAAAGGCCTGATGCCTTTGCCATTTTAGGTTGAACCTTTGGTAGTGTATAAAGGCACAAAATAGAGACTGTCTTTATCCTGGAATCAGTTAACAAGGGCTCATTTGCTAGAGTTTTACATGTATCATGCATGCGTGAGTCAACATAGCCTTTAATATATATAGAATACACTTGCTTAATTAGACCTGCTTTCTGATTTAGCTAAACTTTCTCCAGCCCAGTGAAGCACCCCAACTTCCCTTTCAGGTAATTGTCAGCAACATAGCAGTAAATATCAACAAAAAGCAGATTATTATTGTAGATCATGCAGGGGGAACAAAGGGTAAAATATTTAACTACAGCAGTGTTTGACTATATTCTGCGCAGTAAGAAAACCTGAAGTCATTTTCAAGGTCCACCATTTATTACTTCTTTTCAGTTGGGTCAAGTTTCTAAACTTTCTAAATCTCTGTTTTCTGGCTAATGAGAAGAAAATAGGATTCCACCAAGTCTCCTATCTACCTACTCCAGGACTTCTGTGAGGATCAAAGGAGGTGAGGCATGGGAAAACGCTTCACAGACATTTGGTTAAAGTGTGAAAAGTTTGCACCTGGCTATAAAGCAAGTCGTGTTCCTGGGCTGAAGAAACTCCAAGGAGACTAGTCATTGCTAGGGAGAGGAAGCCAGGCGTTGCTATGTGACATCATTACCCAGTGCCCACTGTGCCCGTTTCCGGGCTGGGTTGGGCTGTGGGCCGAATTTTGCACCATGGGGTCTTGGCAGCATTGGCTGTGATTTGATGGGCTGTCGCTCCAGGGTGGGGGCGGGGCCTGTGTGCCACTTGGGGGAAACCAAGTGTTGCTTTGTGGGCGCCAGGTCCTTGGTGCCAGTGCACATCACGGCAGCTCCTGTGTTGAGCGTCTGCCCCCTGGTGGTCAGTGCACATCATAGCACCAGCTAGATGGTCGGACACTTAGCATATTAGCCTTTTCTATATATAGATTATATTCTAGAATTGTGTTGGTTAATTGGTACCTTGGAATTTGGAACAAACTTGCCAATAAAAACAATGCAAAAAAGGTGGTAAGATTTCTAGGCGGCTCAAATAAGCTTACTTAATTTAGGAAAGAGCCAAAGTGAAATAACAATACTACAGCATCCGATCACTCTTCAGGATATGGCTTAAATGGGAAAATCCATTCAAGGTTTGAATGGGAGATCAGGAATCTATCTCCCCTCTGTGAAATAAGCTAAATGACAAAAGACAGCCTTCTACTCCACATCCTCTTCCTTACAGAGCCCAGCTGTTTTAAACACTAACCAAAGCTGGATCAGTGCTTTAATGAAAAGGCATTTCCCGGGCTGAGTCTCAGGTAACTGGAGGAATAGTGGACAGGATTGTAAAAGGCTGAGGCAACTTGTGAGGTAGGCAGTGATTTAGAACTATTCCTTCTGGTGAGGCAAGGACTCTGACAGTTGGGGAAAATGAAGGTGCTTCCAGAGGAGATATACTAGGTCAGTGATGGTGAACCTATAACACGCGTGTCAGAGGTGACACGCGAACTCATTTTTTTGGTGGATTTTTCTTTGTTAAATGGCATTTAAATATATAAAATAAATATCAAAAATATAAGTCTTTGTTTTACTATATCAAATATCAAAAAATTTCTATATGTGACACGGCACCAGAGTTAAGTTAGGGTTTTTCAAAATGCTGACACTGTCCTAGGTTCACCCCCTCACAGGGTTTGAGGGCATCAGTGACTTCCACCACCTTCAGTTCCATCAGAAGAGGGATGGTGTGCGCCATTCGCATTTTACTGTTCTTAATTATGGAAGTACTCTATAAAATTGTATGAATTATCTTCTGAAACTGGTTTTGGAATCGATATTGTTTATGCTCATCTGAAAATAACTGGCATATAGTTTCTAAAGTGCTGAGGACTTACCACCCATCTTGCTACTTGCTGATTTTCTAGTTGCTTCATTAATGAGTAAAGCTTCAAGTCGGCTATAGCAGACAGAAGTGCTTGGGCAAGTCTAGGAATCCAAATCTTCATTAGTTAAAAAAAAAAGAAAAGAAAAGAAAAGAAAAACATCTGTTGGTTCACACTGAATTATCATAAGAAATCAATAAGCTAATCCAACTATCACTACACACACACACACACACACACACACAAATTTTAATTTAAATAGCCAACAAACCATTTCGTGTTAAGGTTCTATTTTAGAAGCATATCTAGTTATTTTCATTAGCATAACAATACATAATTTTTAATAAAACTTATACAGTACTGTATGCTAGGTAGGTATCATATTAAGTATATATTTAACTTTATTTTTAAATTTTTTAAATTTTTATTTTTGTTAATCCTCACCTGAGGATATTTTTCCATTGATTTTTAAGGAGAGTGGAAGAAAGAGGGAAAGACCGAAGAAACATCAATGTGAGAGAGACATACTGATTGGTTGCCTCCTGCACAAGCCCTGACCAGGACCCGGGCTGGGGAGGAGCCTACAACTGAGGTACGTAAGTGCCCTTGACCGGGATCGAATCAGGGACCCTTTGGTCCACAGGCCGACGCTCTATCTATCCACTGAACTAAACTGGCTAGGGCTTAAGTATATATTTTATATGTATCAGCTCATTCAGTCTTCCTAACAATCCTATGAAATTGATACTGTTTTATAAATGACAAAACTGAGACACAGAGAGGTTAGGTAATTTTCTCAAGGCTGTACAGCTAGTTAGTGTGAAAGCCAGGATTCAAACCCAGTCTCCCTGACTCCAAAGCCTGTGCTCTTAACTATTAAGTTACAATGTTTCCCCATCTTGCAATATAAATAATAAAATAATATTCAGATAACATTAAAGAGCAAATTTAAGAACAAATTTAAACTAAAAAGTAAATATATTGTATAGGGGTTGGCAAAAGTAGGTTTACAGTTGTGAGTATGTGAAACCCAAAGTTAATTCTTTAATTATTACTAGAGGCCCAATACATGAAATTCATGCGGGGGGAGGGGGTGTCCCCTCAGCCCGGCCTGCACCCTCTAGCAGTCCGGGAGCCCTCACTCCTTACCCCCGCCTGCTCGCTGCTCCTTACCACTCAGCTGGCTGCTCCTTAGCGCTGTTGCAGAGGCGGGAGAAGCTCCAGCCACTGCTGCTGCTGCGCTCGCCAGCCATGAGCCAGCTTCTGGCTGAGCGGTGCTCCCCCTGTGGGAGTGCACTGACCACCAGGGGGCAGCTCCTGCATTGAACGTCTGCCCCCTGGTGGTCAGTGCGCATCATAGCGACCGGTAGTTCCACTGTTTAGTCAATTTGCATATTAGGCTTTTATTATATAGGATTTTCCATATGAACAACTGTAAACCTACTTTGCCACCCCGTATTATAACTTAATTAAAGCTAGTAATTCTAATGCTATACATTAGCATCTTAAGAGTTTTTTTAAAATGTGTCATAGTTATCATTATCAAAATAACACTGCTGTAAAGCATAATTTAATGATTTGTTAAAAAATGTTTTTAAAAACATATAGATTTGTATTTTTGTTGGCTCAAACTTCATTAACTTTACATTATAATGAGAGTTGCTTAACTTTCAGTTGTCAGTGGCATCTAACACTTTAGCTTTGTATTCCTTTTCTTTGCCAATAACCTATAAATGAATGTGTAAATCTTAGAGTTACAAGTATGCTGTACTTCATAATTTCACTTAAACTGTGCCCTATAAAATACAATAAAGGGCACCTATTACATACCTTCTATTTACTCTGCATAGAGATCTATAAGCTTCATTCTCACCTCCTGGGCCTGAAAGTAGTTCATTTGAAAACTCAATTTGGCTACAAACTTAATGAGCCAACAGTGGGAGGTAGCCACTAAAAAACTAAAAGAATCTTTGTGCCCTGAGAGAAGAATATTTATGAAGTAATGGTCTCACTATACTATTTTGAAGTAGTTACCCTAGCTTTCAATATTGGGCTCAGTTTGGAGATCCACATTTTCAGATGGATATTAATTAGATGTTTAGAGGACATTATTTGATTATGAGGTTTAGAACTAGAGTTGTTTATCCTGGATAAATAAAACTTTTTGAAGGGTTGTCATATAGAAATCTTAAATTTAAAAGGTAGATTTTGCCCTGGCCAATGTGGCTCAGTTGGTTGTCGGGGTACATGGCCTGGGATGCAGGCTTGATCCTTGGTGGGGTTGTGCAGGAGGCAGCCAATCTCACACCCATGTTTCTCTCTCTAAAAATCAATCAAATCTTTAAAAATGAAAAATAAAAGAAGGTAGATTTTAGCTCAATACAAAAATAACTGGAGATGTAAATTTCCATTATTAGCAGTATTTCCAGACAGTTAAGATACCATCATTTTCCAGGTTATGCTAAGGACCGGAAAAGAATTAAGTAATACTTTCATATGGTTTCTGGAAAATACAAAGTAGCGGTGTGGGGCAAAGAGGAGAAAACATGTCAGGGGTAAACCTTGAGGACGAGGCCTGTGTTGGCAGCTGACCATTCTATATTCCTGTTCTTTAAGCTCCTAATTCCTCCCTTAAGCTCCAGGAGCCAAATGCCCTTGCACCATCTTCTGACTACTCAAAGCCCCGCTGTGGTACCCATCAGGTCTCCTTTCTTATCCCTCTTCTCACATGTTCTAAGCCAGCACCGACTGTCCAGCAGAAATAGAATGTGAACCACACAAAGTAAAATATCACAAGCAAGTAAAATGAATTTTAGTTACTTTATTTAACCCAATATATCTAAAATATTATCATTTCAACATTTTAATCAATATAAAATATTATAAGTATTTTATATTATTTTATACTAGGTCTTGGACATCCAGTATGTACTTTATACTTATAGCACTCCTCAGTTTGGACTAGTCACAAATATTTAATAACTGCATGTGATTAGTGGCTACCATATCGGACAGTGCAGTGCTAAGTCATCCCTCATTTTGTGCATACACCTCATGCAGTTTAAAGAGAAGCGATCTGTAAAGAGCATTAGGCTGTGAATAAGTAGACCTTGGACCTAGTTTTAGCTCTGCTTTAAACATGCTGTGACCCTGGTCTATGTACTTCACTTCTCTGACCCCTTCTAGTTCAAAATTATATCACCTTTATTTAGAATAATCAATATGAGAGTATGAATGACTGATGATCGTATCCTAATTTTCTCTACCTGGAATTTTACCAGTTGCTTTTTTGGCAGAGGTGGTAGCGTGGGGTGTGGATGGGGACCAGGGGAGGTTTCCTCTTAATCACAAAATGGCCAAGTGGGCAAGCTACAGTGAACAGGGCTTGGAGGAAGAGGAAGTTTTCTTGAAGACCCCTTCATTGATAATAAAACCTATTCTGGAGATACGTATAAGATTTCCTTGATGACATCATGTATATCCAGACTTTATGGATACCCTGCATGATCAGTTGTCATGGGTTGTCATATAGAAATCTTACATTTAAAAGAAGGTAGATTTTTCCCTGGCCAGTGTGGCTCAGTTGGTTGTCGGGGTACATGCCTGAGTTGCAGGCTTGATCCTTGGTGGGGTTGTGCAGGAGGCAGCCAATCTCACACCCATGTTTCTCTCTCTAAAAATCAATCAAATCTTTAAAAATGAAAAATTGGTTGGCCCTGAGAGAAGAAAAGAGAATTCACAGCTCCTAAGTTCTACCCGTGTCGGTGAAACTCTGCTACCGTTCAGGATAGTTCCATGAGAAGCATAGGTCTGATCCTTGTTTCTTAATAATGGGGAATCAAGTATCATTGAAAAGGGGAGGGTATAATCCTGCCTTTAATATTTTTTAAATCCCAGAACCTCAATGTCTTTCAGGCTTAAAAAAACCCCTCAGGATTTGGACTGCCTTTGGAATTCTGGGGTACTTCCCTAACAGAAAATGGGAAGACCCCAAGTACTGAGTCCAACTTGATGATAGCTTAAAGGATCTTGACAATGAGGTCAGAGAAACTTGTGTTCTATTAGTTCTTCTTTTGTATCCTCTCCTGGCAAATAACTCCAGAAATTCATGTTCCAGGAATTACAACCCTACTTACTATTGAGGCCTAATTACAATGTAGCACAATGATTGTGCATATCATTAAATTTTTGTCAAATTGATTTTGTCTAAGTTTTAATTACAACACAATTCTTAGTGTGTTTATATGTATTTAATCTTCATAAGCTCATATAACATGGTCTTCAGCTCACAAGTTAAAAAAAAACAAGATACAACCTGCTCTCAAGTGATTCTTTATGAAGGATCCAAATAATTAATATATAATGTAATCATTCTGAAAATCTTAACAGGATTGCTCCCAGCAGGACACTTCCATGCTCAGTCTTGTATTTTAGCGCATATTGAAGAGCTACATCAGACACAGCACGTCTTTGGAACCCTGTGCTTCCCAGAAATGGTCAGAGTAGCCTTTTAAAAATGAACTTTATGATACCAATAATACCATTTAGTTAATATAGACTAACCTTTAAAAAAGAATGGAATGGGAGGGTAGGGGCAGGGTGGAGGCGGTCAATGGGGGAAAAAAGGAAACAACTGTAATACTTTCAACAAGATACATTAAAAAAATAAAAAGGATGGAATAATCTACTTTTAAGAACTATTTTGATTACTTTTTTTAAAACTTACCAGCAACTGAACACTATCATTCCCCAAAAGCTGCAGAATCTTGTACATGCTTGCAAAGATTAAGGGGTAAGTGTAACCCCTCAATCTTTCTGTCCATTCCCAGGTCAAATAACCATAATTAGTAATATTAAGGACTAATTTTAAATAGCACTGAAACAAAACCAATTTTCATTTCCATATATAAAACTGTTTTATTTTCTAACACAACTTTAAAACACAGCATTTTATACTAGATATTTAAATTAAAAATGCAATTGGCCAACAAAACTCTTAACTTCTTCAAGGCAGGAATGTGTTTTTTAGTTCATATATTTTCTCCACAGTTCTGAGCACTGTGGAAATATGTGCTAAAGGTGAAGTCATGTACATTAACATCAAGTAAATATACAGATGAAATGTTAGCATAAAATAATGGCATACTTTGATAAATTAAAATTACTTGGAGAAAATATAGAGGATTGTCTGAAAATGTATAACAGAAAGTAACACAATTCCCAAGATGAATTGAATACACATTTCTAATCTGGACAAGAAAATACAAAGGATATTTGAAAACCATATGATGTGCAACTTCAAGAGACTGCCAGTACTCATCTGGAACAAAACTTGTCTGGACTAAAAAGCAGTTACATATTCGTAATGCTATGGTAAACAAGACCAGGTAAATGTTCTCACCAAGAAGACCTGAAAAACAAAACAGGTAATTGTGGCGCAAAAGTCAGGCAAGAACTACGATCTGCTGCTCTGCTGGGCCCCTCGCGCAGGCTGGAAGGCACAGCGGTGAACTCTGACCCCTCCACACCACTCTCCCAGCACCTCGGGGTGATTCACCACTCCTGTCATTTAACCAACGTTCCTCGCAACTTACTGTACAAGGAGAAAATACTGAAAAAGAGATTGGGTTAACTAAGGCCTTAGGTGGAATACGTTAGCCTATATATGTATGTAAAGAAAGAAACCAACTAACAAATTACTAACTTAGGAATCAACTCTGTAATATGTACCAAACAGTAGCTTATAAAATGATCTGTACATTTAAAATATATATATATTTTATTGATTTCAGAGAGGGAGGGAGGAAGAAATAGAAACATCAACAATGAGAGAGAATCACTGATCACGTCCCCCACTGGGGATGGAGCCCAGAACTCGGGCACGTGCCCTGACCTCCTGGTTCACAGATCCAGGCTCAACCACCGAGCATGCCCGCTGGGCCATCTGTGCATTTTTAAAGAGCACTCGTGGCGCTTACAAATGCCAGGCACCGAGTTTATCCCTTCTCATGCCCTATCTCATTTAATCCTCAAAACAATGCCACGGGGTAGATATTAACCCATTTTACAAATGACGAAACGGAGGCTCGGAAATAAATTGCCTTGTCTAGAGTCAAAAAAGTTGCAAATGACTCAACAGGATTCCAAAGCAGGTCTGTCTGCTGACTCCAACACCCTGCTCTTAACCACAGATGGAGCCGATAGGCTGAATAGAGGGTTTCTTTAAAATGGTTTAAAAAAAAATCCTCACCAGAGGATGTGTTCATTGATTTCAGAGAGGGAGGGAGGAGGGGTGTGTGTAGAAATATCAATGCGGGAGAAACCTCGATTGGTTGCTTCCCTTACAGCGCCCGCGCCCCCGCCCCCCCCCCCGCCCCCCCCCTCCCCAAGAGAATGGAACCCGCAACCAGAGTACGCGCCCTGACGGGGAATCAATCCCACCACCTTTCAGTGTACGCGTGGGCGCTCCAACCGAGCCACACTGGCCAGGGCCAGAGCTTTTTTTTTTTTTAATTTGAATTTAGTGCCCTGAATGAATGGGAAGTCCATCTTTATATGACCCCCCCCCCCCAAACTTGGTGGGGTGATTTTTCCTGCCATGTCATCCTGACCCAAGAGGAGGCAAAGGGAGTAAATGAACTAAGGCGGGCGGGACCTGGTCGCACTCCGGGAGCCAGCCCCTCGAGGCTGCGGGGCCCGGGGGCCTCTCTAACACAGGCTGGCCTCGCCATGCCCACGCACTTCCCCGGCGGGGAGGGCGGCCTTCCACCCCGCAGCACCCGGATCCAGGATCCCGCAGCGAGCGCACCAGGTCAGGACTTCCTGCGCCCGCACCAGCAGGCGGAGCCCTCGCTCCGAGGCCGGGCCCCGCCCCCGCCCCCTTCCCCGCGCCGGCCGGCCTCCCCCGCACTCACCGCGGCGCCGGGAGCTCTCCTGGGGGCCGAGGTACAAGTCCGACTTTCTCTTCCGCAGCTTCACCTTCTCGCGGGAGCGGTTCTGGAGGCCGCGGAAGAAGAGGCTGCGGTCGCCGGGCTCCCGCTCCATCCCGCAGGTGCTGCAGGTCCCGGGCCCCCTTCCGGCGCGAGGTAGGCTCCGGGAGCGCGCGCCGCTTCGAGGCGCCCTAAGTTTGGCCTCGGCGAGCTGCCGTCCGGGCGGGCGCAGAGGGACCCGGGAAAGGGCTACTTTCGCCAACTCCGCCGGGCAGTGGTTCGCCGCCGGGGGCTGCAGGTTTGGGCCCGGCGGCTAAACTTGGCCGAGGGCTGCCCACACTTTCCCGGAGGCACTTCCTTCCGCCCGGGCTGCTGCCGCCTTGGGTTCGGTGACCTGTGCGCCGGAGAGGAGAACCCTCTGGAATAATGGTCGGACCTCGCCTCTGCGCGGACAGGCGGGAGGCGGGGTCAGTGGCCGGGAGTGAGCAGCGAGCGGGGGAGACGTCTGAAGGGTAATGGTAGGCGCACAGGCATACCTCGTGTCGTTGCGCTCTGCTTTATTGCGCCTCGCAGATATTGCGGGTTTGGGTTTTTTTTCTTTCCTTTTTTTGTTTTTTTACAACTTGAAGGTTTCTGGCAACCCCGTGAAGAGCAAGTCTACCAGCGCCATTTTTCTAACAGCATTTGCTCACTTTGTGTCTGTGTGTCACGTTTTGATAACTCGCAATAATCTAAACTTTTTCATTGTTGTTATATTTGTTACTGGGATCTGTGATCAGTAATCTTCAATGTTACGATTGTAATTGTTACGGGGCGCTGAGAACTAAACTCACAGAAGACCACGAACTTCGAGCTTAGTAGATACCTGTTTGAGTTCTGGCTGCTCCCCAGCCAGGCTTTGCACCCGCGGGCTCCCTTTCCTCCCGCCCGACTCCCTACTCCCTGACTTACAGCGACATCGGAACTGGGCCAGCGGATAAGCCGGCAATGGCCCCTAAGTGTCCAGGCGAAAGGAAGAGTCGCACGTCTCTCACCTTAAATCAGAAGCTGGAAATGATCAAGCTGAGCGAGGAAGGCCTGTCGAAGGCCGAGATCGGCCGGAAGCTGGGGCTCCTGCGCCAAACCGTGAGCCAGGTGGTGAACGCGAAGGAGAAGTTCCTGAAGGAGCGGGAGAGCGCCACGCCGCTGAACACGCGCATGATCCGCAAGCGCAACAGCCTGATCGCCGACATGGAGAAGGTCCTCGTGGTCTGGATGGAGGACCAGGCCAGCCACAACATCCCCTTGAGCCAGAGCCTGATCCAGAGCAAGGCCCTCACGCTCTTCAACTCCATGAAGGCCGCCAGGGGGGCCGGGGCCGCGGAAGAGAAGTTCGAAGCCAGCAGAGGCTGGTTCAAGAGGTTCAAGGAGAGAAGCCGGTTCCCGAACCTACACGCTCAAGGTGGAGCCGCCGGTGTCTTAGCCGATGAGGCGCTGCTTCTCGTGGATGAGCAGAGGAAGTGGCTCCTTGAGATGGAACCTACTCCCGGGGAAGACGCGGTGAAGATTGTGGAAATGACAACGAAGGATTTAGAGTATTACATCAACCTAGTGGACAAGGCCGCGGCAGGATTTGAGAGGATTGACTCCAATTTTGAAAGAAGTTCTGCTGCGGGTAGAATGCTGTCCAACAGCATCGCGTGCTACAGGGAAATCCTTCGCGAAAGGAAGAGGCAATCCCGGCAGCAGACCTCCCTGTTCACGCATTTTAAGAAATGGCTCCGACCTCCCCAGTCTCTAGCAGCCACTGCCCTGCTCGGTCAGCAGCCATCAACTTCCAAGCAGGACCCTCCGCCAGCAAAAAGACTACGACTCGCTGTAGGGTCAGATGACGGTTAGCATTTTTTTTTTTTAGCAATAAAGTATTTTTTAATTAAGGTATGTATCTTTTTTTTTTTTTAACATAATGCTGTTGCACACTTACTGGACTTCAGTATAGTGTATACAACTTTTACACGCACTGGGACACCAAAAGCTTTGTGTGACTTGCTTTATTGTGATAGTCCCTTTATTGCGGTGGCCTGGAACCAAATCTGCAATATCTCCGAGGTATGCCTGTAATGGTCATTATAAACGTGTTTATGCGGCATTTCACTGTCTGGGTGATCACACAATAACTATCTATTGAACGGAGTAGACAAGGTAAAGTTGACTTAGCCTGTTGCATGGATATGGAAAATGAGGTTCAAAAAGGTAAAATGACTTGGTCAGGGTCAGTTAGCCAGCCGGTGGCAGAAGGGTCATTATCGATTTTCCAAAGAGCAAATAGCTCCTTTTTTTTTTTTTTTTTTTTAACACTTAGCAGATATTGATTCAAAGTATGATTGGTGACGTCTTCATTTATCTAGTTAACGGTAGAGTCCAGGAGAAAACAGGTTTTTCTTTCCCAGATTAGTTTATATTACATTTTAATGATATTAAGGGCAAGCTAGTTTCTAGTATCATTTCTGCCATTAATGATTTTTGTGACCTTCAGGGTTGGTCTAGGAGGCTATGAAATAATGGGGATATGTAAAACTTTTACTCTGCTTTCCTCACTCATAAACACCTACCTAGTTTCTCCAGAGACTAAGATGTCAGCAAGGAATATAACTTTCCCAAGAAGTGCCAGAGTCTTAACTCCTCTGTTGTTAGAAGTAAAAACATCCAAATCTCCGTTATATTTTTGTCAAAAATGGATGGCAAATGATTTAGATTTGATGTCTGCTTCTACTTAATAAAGCATCAAAGGAAATTCATGCAATTTTTAGCCTGTTTTAAAAGACCATTGTATTTAATAATACATATTGCCAAAAATATGATAGTAAAGATGGGCTAATAATGAAAAGTAACATTACTCTGTCTCCTACTTCCAGATTGGACTTGTATGCCTCAAAGGCATAAAGAATATGGCTCAACCTTGTCTCACTTCTGCCCTTTTAAATTATCCATTGAGAACATTCTCTCACAGGATTTAGCTTTTACACCATCCCCTAATGCTCATTTTCCATACTCCCTAAATATATGTATTCCTATTTTAGTTAAATCAATAAGTAGTATTTACATATTATGAGGAAACACTGTTCACTCTGGAACAAACTAGTGACTTGAAATCTTTAAAAAGTATCTTGTACTAATTGCTTTGTTTTCCATTTTCTTTGTACACAGATCTGAAGAGATTTCCTGAGTAGGGTGGAGTTTTTCAAAGCCATCTTTGTACCGTGTGGTATTTGTTAAAAAACATGTTTGGGAGAGTGACTATTCCACAAGCGCTTTTTGCTGGCATCCTTGGAATTGCTGGAGGGATATATATTTTTCAACCAATATTTGAACAGTATTCCAGAGATCAGAAGGAATTAAAAGAAAAGTTGAAATTGGCAGAGGAATCAGAAAAGAAGAAAAGCTAATACTACAGCGAATTGAACTGTAATTGCTTAAAGTTCCATTGAAATGATATGTTGACTATAAATAGTCTCATAAAAACTTCTGAAGTACATATTAAACATAAATAAATCCTAATGATGATTTTTAAAACTAGTATTGTCAATCTTAATGTTTACTGTACTTTTATTTGCCATCTTATTTTTTTTCATTGGGACAGATTAATAATTTCCTTTTAAGTAAAAATGAATATTGGAAGGGATATTTTATTTCCTAGAAATATTATATTTTATAAAATAGCTGGGAATGGTATTTACAGTAGTGTTTGTAAATGAAGTGAATCAAGTTATCCACCGCAGGCAGAATGTCTCTTTAAGAAAAAAATGTTTTTATTGATTTCAGAGAAGGAGAGAGAGGGAGAGAGACATAGAAACATTAATAATGAGAGAGAATCGTTGATTCATGAGCTGTCTCCTGCAGGCTCCCTACTGGAGACCAAGCCCACAACCCGGGCATGTGCTCCAACCAGGAATTGAACCTGCGATCTCCTGGTTCATAGGTGGACACTCAACTACCATGCCACACCAACCAAACAGAATGTCTCTCAATTAGCCTACAGTTAGCCTTCAACTGCAGCCCTGTCTCATCCCAGGCAGAATGGAGGAATAAATTGAGAATTGGGTTGGCTCAGATCAAATGAGGTTTTAGAGGGGGTATATGGTGTTATATAGGGTGGCAAATATGACACAGATCTATTTAACCTGCTAAGCAAATTTGCATTAATATTGGTGGTTAGGGAAGAATTAATTTGTTATGAAGCTATTATTCATATAGCTAAAGGGTGTTTTGAGATTGCTAAGAACGGATACGATATTTTTTGTTTTTTCTTTTGTTTATGTTGTATTTTTTGTGTTTGGTTTTATTTTTGGATACTACTTTTAAAAAAAATATATTTATTTGCCCTGACTGGTTTGGCTCAGTGGATAGAGCGTCGGCCTGTGGACTGAAAGGTCCCAGGTTCGATTTCGGTCAAGGGCATGTACCTTGGTTGCGGGCACATCCCCAGGAGGAGGTGTGCAGGAGGCAGCTGATCGATGTTTCTCTCTCAGCGATGTTTCTAACTCTCTATCCCTCTCCCTTCCTCTCTGTAAAAAAATCAATAAAATATATTTTAAAAATAAAATAAAATATATTTATTTATTGATTTTAGAGAGGAAAGGAGAGGAAGAAAGAGATAAAGATATCAATAATGAGAGAGAATCATACATCTGCTGCCTCCTGCACTCCCCCTACTGTGGATCAAGCCCACAACCCAGGCATGTGCCCTTGACCAGGAATTGAACCTGTGACCTCCTGGTTCATAGGTCAATGCTCAACCACTGAGCCATGCTGACCAGGCTGGATACTACTTTTTAAGTTAATATTCTTAAACTTGTATTTTCAGTGAGAGCTACAAATGTACACATGTACAAAGTGCTTTTAAAAAATCTGATAGTTGAAAGTATTACATATGTCCCCTTTTTTCCCCCACTGACCCCTGCCAGAGGCCCCACCCCAACCCCAAGCCTTCACCACCTTTTTGTCTATTGTCATGGGTTATGTATATATATGCATACAAGTTCTTTTATCTCTTCCCACCCACCCACCCTCCCCGCCTTCCCTCTGAGATTCGACAGTCTGTTGCATGCTTCTGTGTCTCTGGATCTATTTTGTTCATCAGTCTATTTTGTTAAATTAGATTCCACATATGAGTGAGATATGTGATACTTGTCTTTGTCTGGCTGGCTTATATCACTTGGCATAATACTCTCCAGGTCCCTCCATGCTATCTCAAAGGGTAAAAGATCCTTCTTTTTTACTGCTGCATAATAATCCATGGTGTAAATGTACCACAGCTTTTTTATCCACTCATCTACTGATGGGCACTTGGGCTGTTTCCAGATCTTAGTTATTGTAAATTGTGCTGCTATGAACATACAGCTGCATATATTCTTTCTGATTGGTGTTTCGGGTTTCTTAGGATATATTCCTAAAAGTGGGGTCACTGGGTCAAATGGCAGTTCCGTATTTAATTTTTTGAGGAAACTCTATACCAGTGGTTCTCAACCTTACTAATGCCGTGACCCTTTAATACAGTTCCTCATGTTGTGGTGACCCCCAATTTCATTGTTACAAATTGAACATAATTAAAGCATAGTGATTAATCACAAAAACAATATGTAATTATATATGTGTTTTCCGATGGTCTTAGGCGACACCTGTGCAAGGGTCGTTTGACCCCCAAAGGGGTCGCGACCCACAGGTTGAGAACCGCTGCTCTATACTGTTTTCCAGAATGGCTGCACCAGTCTGCATTCCTGCCAGCAGTGTACTAGGGTTTCCTTTTCTCCGCATCCTTGTCAGCACTTGTCATTTGTTGATTTGTTCATGGTAGCCGTTTGGACAGGTGTGAGATGGTGCCTCATTGTCGTTTTAATTTGCATCTCTCTGATGATCAGTGACTTGGAGCATCTACACTAATAAAAGAGAAACATGGTAATTGGCATACGACCGCTACCCTTCCCATTGGCTAATCAGCGTATCCTTATGCAAATTAACTGTCAGCCAAGATGGCGGCCGGCAGCCAGGCACTGAAGCGAGCAGGGAGGCTTGCTTCCTCCAGGAACTGCAGACTCCAACATTCCCCGCCTCACTTGCCGGCCTCTCAACTGCAACTCTAAGCAACTATTACTATGTTGCAAATAAGAAGCTAAACAAAACCGGCTTTCAGTCAGCCCCGGACCGCAACATTGTATCGATGTTTTCAGCAGAGAGGCCTCAGAGCTAAAGCTGGCCCAGAATAAAAAAAAAAAAAAGAAAGAAAACAAGGAGCAGTTGGGAGCTTTTAGTCAACTGCCAGCGGGAAAACAGCCCTCAGCCCCTCAGCCAGCCTGGCCAGGCACCCCAGTGGGGACCCCCACCCTGATCCAGGACACCCTTCAGGGCAAACCAGCCGGCCCCCACCCGTGCACCAGGCTTCTATCCTATATAGTAAAAGGATAATATGCCTCCCAGCACCGGGATCAGCGGAGCAGCGAGGCCTCCCGGCACCGGGATCAGCGTGACAGGGGGCAGCACCCAAACCCCCTGATCAGCCCTGCTCTGTGCCTGATAGGGGGGAGCTCCCCAATCCCCCGATTGCCCTGCGGCTCTGTGTGTGACAGGGTGCAGCGCACCAACCCCCTGATCGGCCCTGCTCTGTGTTTGACAGGGTGCAGCGCCCCAACCCCCTGATGGACCCTGCTCTGTGTGTGACAGGGTGCGGTGCCCCAACCCCCTGCCCCCACGGGCCCTGCTCTGTGTGTGACAGGGTAGAGCCATAACCTCTCCATCGGCCCTGCCCTGAGTGTGACAGTGGCGGTGCCCCAACCCCCTGATCCGCCCTGCTCTGTGTGTGACAGGGTGCAGCGCCCCAACCCCCTGATCTTCCCTGCTCTGTGTGTGACAGGAGGCGGTGCTCCAGCTCCCCTATCGGCCCTTCTCTGTGTGTGACAGGGGGGAGCTCCTCAACCCCCTGATCGGCCCTGCTCTGTGTGTGACAGGGTGTGGTGCCCCAACACCGCCCCCCCCCCCCCACGGGCCCTGCTCTGTGCCTGATAGGGGGGAGCTTCCCAATCCCCTGATTGCCCTGTGGCTCTGTGTTTGACAGGGTGCGGCGCACCAACCCCCTGATCGGCCCTGCTCTGTGTGTGACAGGGTGCGGTGCCCCAACCCCCTGCCCCCACGGGCCCTGCTCTGTGTGTGACAGGGTAGAGCCATAACCTCTCCATCGGCCCTGCCCTGAGTGTGACAGTGGCAGTGCCCCAACCCCCTGATCGGCCCTGCTCTGTGGGTAATAGAGGGTGGCGCCCCAACCCCCCTCCACGGGCCTTGCTCTGTGTGTGACAGGATAGAGCCATAACCTCCCCATTGGCCCTGCCCTGAGTGTGACAGGGTGCAGCGCCCCAACCCCCTGATCCGCCCTGCTCTGTGTGTGACAGGGTGCAGCGCCCCAACCCCCTGATCTTCCCTGCTCTGTGTGTGACAGGAGGCGGTGCCCCAGCTCCCCTATCGGCCCTACTCTGTGAGCGACAGGGGGGAGCTCCTCAACCCCCTGATGGGCCCTGCTCTGTGAGTGACAGGGGGCAGCGCCCCAACCCCCCTGATGGGCCCTGCTCTGTGAGTGACAGGGGGCAGCGCCCCAACCCCCTGATCGGCCCTGCTCTGTGAGTGACAGGGGGCAGCACCCCAACCCCCTGATCGGCCCTGCTCTGTGAGTGACAGGGATCAGCGCCCCAACCCCCTGATCGGCCCTGCTCTGTGAGTGACAGGGATCAGCGCCCCAACCCCCTGATCGGCCCTGCTCTGTGCATGACAGGGGGTGGCGCCGCAACCTCCCCATCGACCCTGCCTTGAGTGTAACAGGGGGCGGTGCCCCAACCCCCCAATCAGTCTACCCTGAAAGTGACTGAGGGTGGCATCGCAACCTCCCGATCCGCCCTGCTCTGTGCATGACAGGGGGCGGCGCCCCAACTCCCCAATCGGCCCTGCTCTGAGCCTGACCAGGGGCTGCACTTAGGGATTGGGCCTGCCCTCTGCCACCCGGGAGCAGGCCTAAGCCAGCAGGTCATTACCTCCCGAGGGGTCCCAGACTGTGAGAGGGCACAGGCCGGGCTAGGGGACCTCCCCCTCCCGAGTGCACAAATTTTTGTGCACCGGGCCTCTAGTACATAATAATAAAAGCGTAATATGCTAATTAGAATGCACAGCCGAATGACCTTCAGACATCATTCTGAACATCCTTCAGGATGAAACCACGGTGGCGGGGGCTGAGACAGAGGTGGTTAGGGGTGATCAGGGAGGCAGGCAAGCAGTTAGGGGCGATCAGGCAAGTAGGCAGAGTGGTTAGGGGCAATCAGGCAGGTAGGCAGGCAGGCGAGCGGTTAGGAGCCAGTGGTCCCGGATTGCGAGAGGTTTGAGTTTATTCTTGTGTATAGTGTAAGTTGGTAATCTAGTTTCATTTTTTTGCATGTATCTGTCCAATTTTTCCAACACCATTTATTGAAGAGACTATCTTGATTCCATGGTATGCTCTTGCCTCCTTTGTGAAATATTAATGGAGCATAATGGCTTGGGTCCATTTCTGAGGTCTCTGTTCTGTTCCATGGAACAGGTACTAGCCTGTTCTAGGCTATTTTGATTATGGTGGCTTTGTAGTATAATTTGATATCTGGTATTGTGATTCTTCCAACTTTGTTTTTCTTTCTCAAGATTTCTGCAGTTATTCGTAGTCTTTTTTGTTTCCATATAAGTTTTTGGAGTATTTGTTCTAGATCTATGAAATATGTTGTTGGTATTTTAATAGCGATTGCATTGAATCTATAGATTGCTTTGGGTAGTATGGATATTTTAACAATGTTAATTTTAATAATCCATGAACACAGTATATTCGTCCACTTATATCTTCTTCTGTCTCTTTTTCAACATCCTGTAGTTTTCTGAGTACAGGTCTTTTACCTCTTGGTTAAGTTTATTCCTAAGTATCTTAATTTTTTTTGTTGCAATGGTAAATGGGATTGGTTTTTTAGTTTCCCTTTCTGAGAATTCATTATCCTATATAATAAAAGGGAAATATGCAAATTGACCCTAACAGCAAAACGACCAGAATGACCACTGGACAGTCACTATGAGGCGCACTGACCACCTCTTGGTCTTTCCCCAGCCGGCAGGCTCTGATTGCCTGATGGCCATACATGGCGGGGGCAGAGCTGGCAAGCGGGTGGGAACAGCCGATCACCTGATGGCAAACAGGGAACCGGGGGTGGGTGGCGGCGGGGGGCGGGGCTGGCTGCAGGCAGCTGGGGAAGATGGATCTGATTGCAGGCCAGGCCTAGGGACTGTACCCACGTACAAATTTCGTGTGCCGGGCCTCTAGTTGGTATATAAAAATGCCATCAATTTTTGGGTGTTAATTTTGTATCCTGCTATGTAGCTGAATTAATTTATTAAATTTAGTAGGTTTTTTTGTGGAGTCTTTAGGGTTTCACAAAGTGCTTTTTTAAAACTAAACACATTTTTTAAAAATAAACTCATTTTTATTATTGATTTATTTTTCTTGAAAAGTAAATTCACTATAGCTTAATCTAAGTTGAATAGACAGTATGGGTAATTTAAAAAAACAGTGAGTAAAGAAAGAATTATAAAAGTTGTAAGTTCATTAAAAACTCCAAGCAATACAAAAATGTATCAAGTGAAAATTATCCATGCATACATTGATATAATCAACACAATAGTCTAGTGAGCTTTTGAGACTTTTTCTTTAATGCATATAAAATATATATAAATTTAAATTAATGTACTGGTATCAATTATCTGACAGGTTTGGTTTTGCTTGGCTACAGGTAGACTGGGATTCTGCTATATATGTCTTCCGATTGTGGGACGTAGGCTCAATGAGCAGAACTCTGGGATATTACAGAATATAGGATTGAGAGAAACTGAGAGGAAACATGGAATTGTAAACTTCTGCTCAATTGTGGCAAATAGCATGTCTTCTCACATTCTGTTGGTTTAGACCATGCCATGTGGTCAAGTCCAAAGTCAAGGGCAGGTATATAGACTTCCCACAGGATTCACAGTCAAGTCACATGACAATGGGTAGGAATACATAATCCTATTATGGTAACTAATATAATCCTCTATCTACTGGTAACATCAAGTTAATTTTTTTTTTTTAGTAAAGATACTGTAGCCATTCAAATCAAAGCCACAATGAGATATCACTTCACATATATTAGGATGACTACAATCAAAAGACAAAGTGAGTGGTGGCGAGGATGTGGGGAAATGAAAACCCTCATTCATACACTGCTGATGGGAATGTAGAACTGTAGCTGCTAGGAAACAGTTTGGTGGTTCCTCAAAAAGTTAAATATAATGTTCCCATGTGACCTAGCACTTCTACTTCCAGGTATATACCTGAGATAAATAAAAACATGCCCACACAAAAATTTGTACATGAATGTGCATAGCATCATTATTATGGTAGGCAAAAAGTAGACATAATCCAAATGTCTACCAGCCGATGAATGGATAAACAAATTGTGGTATAGCCATACAATGGAATATTTTTTTAAATAAATCTTTATTGTTCAGATTATTACAGTTGTTCCTCTTCCCCCCCCCCCCATAGCTCCCCTCCACCTGGTTCCCACCCCACCCCATGCCCTTACCCCCCCCACCCCGTCTTTGTTCATAGGTGTAAGATTTTTGTCCAATCTCTTCCCGCACCCCAACACCCCCTCCCCTCCACAATAGTCAGTCCACTCCCTTTCTATGCCCCTGATTCTATTATATTCACCAGTTTATTCTGTTCATCAGATTTTTTATTGACTTGATTTTTAGATTCCCTTGTTGATAGATATGTATTTGTTGTCACTTTGTTGTTCATAATTTTCATCTTTACCTTTTTCTTCTTCTTCCTCTTCTTAAAGAATACCCTTCAGCATTTCATATAATACTGGTTTGGTGGTGATGAACTCCTTTAACTTTTTCTTATCTGTGAAGCTCTTTATCTGACCTTCAATTCTAAATGATAGCTTTGCCGGGTAGAGTAATCTTGGTTGTAGGTTCTTGCTATTCATCACTTTGAATATTTCTTGCCACTCCCTTCTGGCCTGCATAGTTTCTGTTGAGAAATCAGCTGACAGTCCTATGGGTACTCCCTTGTAGGTAACTAACTGTTTTTCCCTTGCTGCTTTTAAGATTCTCTCTTTGTCTTTTGCTCTTGGCATTTTAATTATGGTGTATCTTGGTGTGGTCCTCTTTGGATTCCTCTTATTTGGGGTTCTCTGTGCTTCCTGGACTTGTAAGTCTATTTCTTTCACGAGGTAGGGGAAGTTTTCTGTCATTATTTCTTCAAATAGGTTTTCAATATCTTGCTGTCTCTCATCTTCTGGCACCCCCATAATTTGGATGTTGGTATGCTTGAAGTTGTCCCAGAGGCTCCTTACACTATCTTGATATTTTTGGAGTCTTTTTTCTTTTTGCTTTTCCGGATGGGTGTTTTTTGCTTCTTCGTATTTCAAATCTTTGACTTAATTCTTGGGATCCTCTAGTCTGCTGTTGGATCTCTGTATATTATTCTTTAATTCAGTCAGTGTATATTTAATTTCTGATTGGTCCTTTTTCATATCCTTGAGAGTCTTAATTTCTCGGAGGTTTCTAGAAGATTCTTCAGTAACCTTATAACCATGGTTTTGAACTCTATATCCAGTAGTTTGCTTTCCTCCATTTCTTTCATTTGTGACCTGTTTCTTTGTCTCTGCATTATGGCTGCTTCCTTGTGTTGATAGAGTGGTCTTGTGTGCTAGGTGTCCTCTAGGGCCCAGTGGCTCAGCCTTCCCAATAACCTGAGGTGGACACTCTTGGTGCACCCCTCTGTGGGCTGTGTGCACAGTCTTATTGTAGTTAAGCCTTGATTGCTGTTGTTATCACTGGGAGGAATTGACCTCCAGGCCAATTGGCTGTGAGGACCAACTGTGTCTACAATGGGAGAACTTCTGTGCTGGAGACACCCTTATGGGGCAGGACTTGCTTCAGTGGGTCTTTGGTGCTCACTGAGTCTGCCCCTTGAGTGTGTCGCTTATGGATGTGAAGAGTTGTAATCTGGTATGGTCTCACACTGACCACTGGGTACACTGGCTCTTGTATTTCCAAGGAGGTGCAAAGTTAGCCATTGCCTGAAGCCACCCAGCAGGAGCTACAGAGAGATCTGCAGATTTCTCCTCTTTGTTTGGGGTTTGAATGCCCAGATGAGGCCCAGCTGTGAAGCAATGCAGGCTGCTGCTGCCAGGCCTTGGGCCACCTTTTGGAAGCTTTGGAGCTCTCTCACCCAGCTTCAGCTTGTTAGGTTTTAGGTTGCAAAAGGACAGGCTATTCATATGCAAAAGCTGCTGTGCATAGCTTGGGTGGGGTTGTAAATTGTGTGGGGTGGGGGTCTCGGGGAATCACCAGGGTGGAGCAAACAGCAATGGCTGCCAGTCAGTCCTGCCCTGGAGAGGTCTCTGTGTCCCACAGCCCCATGCAGGAACAGTGATCGCTGTGAGCACCCCTGAGAGAAAGCCACCCTCGTGTTCCCGCCCGATGCCAGACAGTCCAGATTCTCCCCATATGAGTCTGGGTCCCCAGAGTCTCACCCAGAACTGGAGTTCAGAGCAGTCGGGACCTTGTATCTCCCTCACGATTGAAAAAAACAACAGCACACCCTGTTGCCAACCCGTTTTGTGTGCGCCTCTGCACCTGCGCACCTGCACACCTCCTACCAATCTCAATGTGCTTTTTTCTTTCCTTCTAGTTGTAGAACTTCCACTCAGCCAGCTTTCCCATGGTTCTGGATGATATTTGTTTTGTCTTTTAGTTGTAGTTTTGATGTGGTTGTCAGAGGCAGCAAATACAGGTGTTGACATATGCCGCCATCTTGGTTGTCTTTCATACAATGGAATATTAACTCAGCTCTAATAAGGAATGAAATATGATGCATAGTACAACATGGATAAACTTTGAAAACATGAAAGAAGCTGGGCATAAGAGTGATTCTATATGTATGGCATGTCCAGAACAGGCAAATACATAGAGACAAAATAGATTAGTGGCTACCAAAGACTAGGGGAAAGAAGGGATAGGGGTTGACTGGTAATGGAGATAGGGTTCCTTTTTAGGGTGCTAAAAATGTTCAAGAGCTAGGTAGTGGTGAACATACAACTTTTTGAATATATAAAAAACTACGTAATTGTACACTTTAAAAGGGTACCATAAATCTATTAGCCATCACCACAGATCCCTATTGGTCAAGACACCCTGGTTGTACTCCACCTTTGCTTCCCAGTATAGTGTTATGTCTGTCATCTGTCCTTTGCCCTTCAGAAATTCGTTTATTCCTAATTGATTCTAGGAAGCTTTGTCAATGTCAGTCCATAAAGGACAACTACCACTGAGCTTTTCAAAGATGTCAGTGGCCTCCTCAGCAATTCGTGTATTTTCACCAGTGCCTCAGTGAAGGTGTATCATCAGGGCCTTCCAGGTAACACAATCAGGTGGTGGTTCTCCAGTCTCATTACAAATCCATTCTAACCCCAAGATCAGGAGTACAGGATAGGGAGAGAAAAAGAGTTAGAGGGGAAAGCCAAGACAATAAGCCAAGACAATGATAGATTATCAAAGGGCCACTAGATTTGATCCTGGGGGATTTTCTAAAGAGACTTTTAAATGTTTAAAACTATTTTGGGCCCTGACCGGTTTGGCTCAGTGGATAGAGCATGGGCCTGCGGACTGAAAAGTCCCGGGTTCGATTCCAGCCAGGGGCATGTGCCTTGGTTGCGGGCACATCCCCAGTGGGAGGTGTGCAGGAGGCAGCTGATCGATGTTTCTCTCTCATCGATGTTTCTAGCTCTCTGTCCCTCTCTCTTCCTCTCTGTGAAAATTCAATAAAATATATTAAAAAAAAACTATTTTGGAATAATTTTGCACTTGGAGAAAAGGTGCAAAAATAATAAAAGGAATTTTTATATACCTGCTATACAAATTCTAGAAATATTAACATTTTATTAAATTTGATTTAATCTCTTCATATTTATGTATATACAAACAAACACACATTATTGTTTTTCTAGACCCATGAGAATAAGTTGCCCACATGATGCCTTTTATTCCTAAATATTTCAATGTGCAAGTCCTAAAAACAAGAATATTCTCTTTCTTAATCCTATATAATAAAAGCCTAATATGCTAAGTGTCCGACCGTTTGTTTGACCATTCGACCAGTCACTATGATGTGCACTGACCACCAGTGGGCAGACGCTCTGACCAGTAGGTTAGCTTGCTTCTGGGGTCCGGCTGATCCGGACTGGGTAAGATGGTCTGGACATGCCCTGGGGCCCCCCTGCAGTCCCTCCGCAGCCTCTAAAATATTTCTTCTAATTAATTTCTCTTCAATGTGCATGAATTCATGCACCAGGCCTCTAGTCCTATATAATAAAAGCCTTATATGCTAAGTGTCTGACCTATCAACCAGTTGCTATGATGCATATTGACCACCATGGGGAGGATGCTCCAACTGGTAGGTTAGCTTGCTGCTGGGGTCTGGCTGATCCCGACTGGGCAAGAAGGGCTGGACACACCCTGGAGTCCTCCCATGGTCCCTCCCCAGCCCTGATTGTGCACCTGTGGGATCCCTCAGCCTGGCCTGCTCACTCTCGCAATCTGGGATCCCTGGGGGATGTCAGAGAGCCGGTTTCAGCCCGATCCCTGCAGGCCAAGTGGAGGGACCTTACCAGTGCATGAATCTGTGCACCGGGCCTCTAGATACAGTATAATGATCAAGATCAGGAAGTTAAGGTTGATATATTATCCAAATTCTACCAAACCCAATTAATGTTCTTTAGAGCAAGAGGTGATTTTTTTCTGCTCTGGGAACTAATCCAGGCTCATATTTGAATTTAGTTGTCATGTCCCTTTGGTTTCATTTATTCTGGAGCATTCCTCAGTCATTGCCTTTCATGACATTGACATTTTTTAAGAATACTGGTCTACTGTTTTGTAGAGTGTTTCTTAATTTGGATTTGTTTAATGCTTCCTCATAATTAGATAGATTCAGGTTTTACATTTTAGTAGAAATACTGCAGAAATGATGTGTCAGTTTGATTTGCAGATTCCCATTTTATTCCATGTGTTATAATCTATTACTGTCACCAGGGCTGACCGCATGATTTGTGGGGCCCAGTGCAAAACCAAAATGGAGGCCCCGGGTGGGGATGAGGAAGTTAGTCTCCTCATGGGCCCAGCACTCCAAACACAAATGGGCAACCCCCAAGGGATTGCAACCTCCAGCCAGGGCATCCTTGATTCCTAGGTGGTGGCGAAAGGTGGCCCCTGATGAGTGGCACAGGAATGTGTCTTGGCACTGCCTTCTTACCCATCCGATGGAGCTATGGGGCATGTGCCCAACCTTGACTCCTCCTGCATTCATGCCCAGGCCCCTGCTGGGGTAGAAGGTGATGGTGGAATGTGGGCTTCCCTCAGCCAAGGTGATCCAGTCAGTACCCTGGAGCAATGCAGTGAAGACAAGGCTGCGCAAGGCCCAGGGCACCAGGGGTCAGGAGTGGGCAGGGGTAGGAGTCAGAACCACGTGTAAGCAGATACTCCAAGCCCCCAGCTTGCTTTATTGTGCCATCAGATTTCACTTATAAAATGCAAATTTAAAGGTAAAATTATCAAGAATTTTACGATGGTAACTCCAGAGCACCAAAATTCTGAGTGCAGGGCCCTGGGTGACATGCAAATTGCATGACCAGAAAACAAGCCCTGATTATCGCTATCTATTTTGATCTTCAAATTGTCCAGGATTTGGCCAGTGGGAGCCCCTTCAAACTGGCTACTGCATCCTTTTATATATATAAATATAATTATATATATATATTTTTTTTTTACAGAGAGGAAGGGAGAGGGATAGAGAGTTAGAAACATCGATGAGAGAAAAACATTGATCAGCTGCCTCCTGCACACTCCCTACTGGGTATGTGCCCGCAACCAAGGTACATGCCCTTGGCCGGAATCGAACCCGGGACCCTTGAGTCCGCAGGCCGACGCTCTATCCACTGCGACGCTCTATCCACTGAGCCAAACCGGTCAGGGCTCCTTTTTTTTTTAAAGTTTATTTCAGATATGAAAAGTAATTTTTAAACATTACCTGAAAATTGTGTTGTTTAACAAATACAAAACAAGACTTCTAAAAATTACAAGTAGGTATAAAATACTTAAAGGAATAAACTTTGATGTTCACAGTGTTCACAGTGAGCATTTTTGAAAAATTTTGTGGATTTTAAACTGTGAGCTTAAAAACAAAAATATATTCACAGTCCTAATTAAAATAAATAAGTCTTAGCTGAGGAACAGTCCTCTCCCTGGATGGATCCTGTGGTCTTTTGACATATCCATGTCATTCTTTGAGCACTTCTTTACTTTCTGGCTCATTCTTTTCTCTCCTAGACCAAGTATGTGTGTGTTTTCCTAATGGAAACAAAATTTACATAACAAAATATTAACCATTACATATTTTAAATTGTACAATTTCTGTGGCATTTACTACATTCACAATGTCATGCAACTATCACCTCTATCAAGTTCCAATACATTTTTGTCACCCAAAAAGAAACTCTGTGTGCAGTAACAGTCACTCCATGTTCCCCCTTCGCCCAGCCCCTGGCAAACAATCTGCTTTCTGTCTCTCTGGATTTGCCTGTTCTGGATATTTCATGTAAATGGAATCGTACAGCATGTGACCTTTTGTGACTGGCTTCCTTAGCATAATGTTTCCAAGGTTCGTCTATATTGTAGTTTGGATCAGTACTTCACTCCTTCTTATAGTGCAATAATGCTCCATTGTATGGCTGTACCACCATTTGTTTATACGTTCATCCACTGATGGCCATTTACCAGTAGGTTGTTTCCATCTTTGGTGATTGTAAATAGTACCTCAATGAATATTCAGGTGCAAATATTTATTTGAATACCTGTTTTTAATTCTTTTGGGCATATTTCTAGGAATGGATTTGCTGGGATATATGGTAATTTTCTGTTTAACTTTTTGAAGAATTTCCCAATTGTTTTCCAAAGGGACTGCATCATTTTGCATTCCCATTAGCAATGTACAAGGGTTTCAATTTCTCCACATTCTCGCTAACACTTTTCTTTAAAAAAGTTTTGTCCAATCTAATAGGCATGAAGTGGTATCTCATAATGGTTTTGATTTGCATTTCCCTAATGACTAATGACATGGAACATATTTTCATGTTGTTGTTGACCATTTTTACATTTTCTTTGGAAAAATGTCTACGCGAATCCTTTGCCTACTTTTAAATTGGGTTGTTTATGTTCTTTGTTGTTGAGTTGTAAGAGCTCTATATATATTCTGACACTATATTCTTAAAAAAAATATTTTATTTATTTTTTACAGAGAGGAAGGGAGAGAGATAGAGAGTTAGAAACATCGACCAGCTGCCTCCTGCACATCTACTGGGGATGTGCCCGCCACCCAGGTATATGCCCTTGACTGGAATTGAACCTGGGACCTTTCAGTCCGCAGGCCGACGCTCTATCCACTGAGCCAAACCGGTTTCGGCTGTATTCTTATCAGGTATATGATTTTCAAATATTTTCTCCCATTCTGTGGATCATGTTTTCACTCTCTTGATAGTGTTCTTCTTTTAAAAAAAATATTTTTATTGATTTCAGAGAGGAAGGGAGAGGGAGAGAGATAGAAACATCAGTGATGAAAGAGAATCATTGATTGGCTGCCTCCCACATGTCCTTGAAAAGCCCACAGCCCTGGCACATGTCTTGGAATCTAACCATGACCTCCTGGATCATAGGTCAATGCTCAACCACTGAGCCACATGGGCTGGGCTTGATAGTGCTCTTTGATGTACTTTAAAATTTATATATCACTTTCTCTGGGAAGTCTTGATTTGGTGTCATTTGTCTGTGTTCCAGTGGCAGTATTTAACTTCTTTATTAGGCATTTTATCTCACTGCACTGAAGTTAACTGCTTACTTGTTGGTCTTTCAAGCTCCCTGAGGGTACCTAATGGAGTGCTTGACTGAATATGGGCCATAGGCCACTATCCATTTTCTGATCTACCTGATATACTCCTCATAACAGCAGGCACAAGTGGGGAGCACTGAAGTGGGGACTCTCCCCGTATCATATCATCATATCAGCCATTAACAGTTGCTGCATTGCCCCTCAACCCTCTCCCCCCCAGCCCGCCCCCCCCCCCCCCCCCCCCCCGCCCCACATCCCCAGATTTTAGCTGATCAGTGACTCCCAGGGCTGTTTCTCTACACATCAGTCAGGGGCTACTTTTCCTGTCTTACCTTCAACCAACAGCAGTCTGATGGCCCTTCTCTCAGCTGGGGAACATCCCTTGAAACCATCACCTTGTGTGAAATCTGTTACCCCTAATTCTGAGATCACTATGTTATATTTGCCTGGAAATATTAGATTGAATATATATTCAACACCTGGCAATTTCATATGGTTATTCTATATGTGATTTTGTAAATTGGACATATATCTGAGAAGCTAATTGTACTGTGATGCAAACTGTGAGTAGTTACAGACTGGTAGGATGATGGGGTTGGGCAGGTGGGTCTGGGACAGCTGGAATTTGTGGTGCAAATAGAGGCAGATCAGGGAGATAGAACAGATGACAAGAGAAGCTGGACTAGGGCTTCCACTCATTTTCCTCTGTTTGGAAGTGAAATTATTTGGTTCGGAAGTGCTTTGCCTGAGAGCCCACGGGGGCAGGCCCAAGGCCACTGCTCAGACCCCCAGACCCCCGGAGGAGAAATTTGGCCCTCTCAGTGGGAACCTGGAATCCTGAACTGATTTCCCAGCAGCAGGTCCAAGCAGGCCCATGCAAACCCTAGGGGGCAGCAAAGGCTCGAAGATTTCTCCTTACTGTATTTTTTTTTTTTTTTAATGAATTGCTCTATCACTCTTAGAAATTTAATGTTGAGTGATTTTATAATCCGAACTAGACTGTACGACCAGAGACCCTGTTTGTCATTTCCTTCCAGAAATATATTTACCACCCCCTCCGCTCTCCCAAGGTCATTTCCAGAAAGGCCAGAGATTTCCCTCGTGCTGGGAAGGCTGTGCCCAGGCCGACTTGAATGAGGAGCTGGCATGGACAATGGCAGAGCCGGACACCCGGTGCGGACGGGGACGGGGACGGGGGGGGGGGGGGGGGGTAGGCAGCGGCGGGGCAGCGATCCCGGGGGCTTTAGGAACCCGGTGGGCTGACTTTGCAGCTCTCAGCAATTCTTGCTGCAAGTGGAGACACCGATGATGCCCTAGAAAACACCTTCAGAAAATGGCTTTTGGAGGAGATTTGGGAGAGTCATTAACCATATGTCGCAGCGCACTGATCCTGGAGCAGTGTGTAAATGTCACCCAATGTTCAAAACGACCCCCCCCCCCCCCCCACACACACACATGCACACGCACACCACACGCGGGTTTGCGCCTTCCAGGAAAGGGCAGTGGAGACCTGGCTTGAGCCAAAGGAGGCGACCGGACCTTTCCGCGGCTCCGCAGGTGCGGCGGGTCTGCCGGCAGCGCCAGGCGGCGCCCGCCCAGCACCCGCTCGGAGTCGGGCGGGGGTGCGCCCCGAGGTGACAGGAGGAAGCGGGAGGTGGAGGGTGGAGAGGAGGTCCCGCCCCACCTCGCTCTCCTTTACGGGAAGTGATGTGGGGCCAGACGGAAAATACCCGCCAAGGACCCAAAAAAGGCCTGCGGGCGGCTGCTGCGCGCACAGAGGCCGAGCGGCGGGGGACGGTGGGCTGAGCCAGGTGAGTCGGGAAGCGCGTCCTGGCCCCGGCGCCGCCAGCGCGGCCGGGCTCCGCGTCGCCCAGAGGGCTGGGCGGGTAGCGGCCAGGCGCGGGTCTGGTCCTGGTCCTGGGCTGGGCTGGGCTGGGCTGGAGGCTGCGGCTGCCTCTCCGCTGGCCTCGGGTGGCCGAGCCTGCCAGGAAAGTTGCTTTGCTGCACCCAGGCCCTGGATGGCCGTGGCACAGACCCCACGATGACAGCTGGCCGGGACCGAGGTCTGCTTGGGCGCGAGGTGCTGATGCAGGCTAGTCCTAGGTTGGGATGGGGGGCTGAGGTCAACCCCGGGTGGCATCCAGGTGCGGGGGTCCCCATTAGTGGGGGAGGAACTTCCCTGGGAGGAGAGAAGGAAGATCCCGGGCCTCCTGCACTGACCTCTAGTTCTTTGCTCCCTTTTGCTGTTTTGGGGTGAATTATGTAACGTCTTTGCAACACCTTTGTTGGTCAGGGTCTGGAAGGCAACTGGCGGGTGGGAGAGGTTCCCCTTTCTCCTGTCGGTCAGACAGAAAGTCTACCTGGCGGCCAGGCTCTCAGTATTGGCTGGCGGTAGTACTGTTGTGATGACAGGTTTCCCAACTATTGCCAAAGGCTTGTCTCTGTCCCAATAGATCACAGTTAAGCAAAGTCAGGCCCGAAGTGAAGGAAATCTTGTGAGCTCTTGACTTTGCATTCCCAGCCTCCGGTTCCTACTGACTACCTGGGCCACCCGGCCTCAGACTCTCTGCCACAGTGTCTCCCCTTACCTTACCTCTGTGGCTAACAGCTGTTCTTCCTACTGGATGGCTTCTCCCTTTATGGTTGGCTCCTCAATTAGATGTTTGGAGGGGCGAGTAGTGTTATGCCATGTAAGTTTTCTATAATTATTGCTGATTTAATTTGTTGGTGGTTCACTGTTCCTTTCTTTTTCTTTTCTTTTCTTAAAAACTTGCTTGGGGGGCGGAACACAGTCTGGAAAATAGGGTTTCTTTAGGTGGTTGGAAATGAATAAAGGTTAATATTAATGCTGAGAGAACTTGACTGAGGATCATTCTTTTCTGTATTATTATTTTTTAATCCTCCCTCGAGGATATTTTTTTCCATTGATTTTTAGAGAGAGTGGAAGGGAGAGGGAGAGACAGAGAGAAACACTGATGTGAGAGAGACACATTGATTAGTTGCCTCCCGCATGCCCCTGACCAGGGCTGAGAGCCTGCAACCGAGGTACATGCCCTTGACCAGAATCGAACCTGAGACCCTTCAGTCCACAGGCCAACACTCTATCCACTGAGCCAAACAACCTATTTTATGTTGCTTTTCATTCCCACTTTCTTCCTTTTCTCCTTTTTATAATTTCCATGGCCTGCCTTGATTTTGAATTTTAATAAAGTATAATTTATTTAATTTTTTTCTTTTGTTGCTTGTGCTTTCGGTGTCAAATCTAAGAAAGCATTGCCAAATCTAAAGTCATGAAGACTTATGTCTATGTTTTCTTCTAAGAGTTTTATAGTTTTAGCTCTTACAGTTCAATCTTTAACTCATTTAAAGTTAATTTTTGTATATGATATGAGGTTGGGGTCCAACTTCATCCTTTAGCTTGTTGAAATCCAGTTTTCTAGCACCATTTGTTGAAAAGACTATTTTTCCCCCCTTGAATGGTCTGGGTGCCTCTGTTGAAAACCAATTGACTGTAAATGCGAGAGTATATTTCTGACCTTTAAATTCTGTTCCATTGACCTATATGTCTATCCTTATTCTAGTACCATACTGTCTTGATTACTGTAGCATTGTGGTAGTTTTGAAATTGAGAAGTGTGAGCCTTCCCACTTTGTATTTTTTTCAAGATTATTCTGGCTATTCTGCATCCCTTGAATTTCCATATGAAATTTAGATTCTCAATTTCTACTGCTTTGGTTTTGTAACAGATGTAAGGGTTTGGGAGTGGGCAACAGCCTGTAGGAACCAGACTCTTGATTTTCCCATCCCAACCTGCTTTTCCCTTAGCTTCCTGTTTAATGGCATCTTCATTCTTCCAGATGCTGAGGCTAAACACCCAGGAGTCATCCTGGTTCTCTTCTTTCTCTCATTTCCATATCTAATCCTTCAGCAGATCTCATTGGTTCTACATACTTTGCTGGGGTCCAATCCCAGCGGGTCCAGGGGTCCCCAAAGGTGTGGACGGAGTCGGCGAAGAAGGAATGACACGAAGACAGCCTTCAGTTGATCAGCAGCCTAGTCAGGACCTATAGCCAGGATCTCCAGCCAAAGTTCTGGTCAGAGTTCTGGTTAGGAACTGATGAGGATCTGATGTTTATTGTCTTGTTACATCCGTATTTATACCAGCCGATTTTAATCTTGTCAATTTCTATTACAAAGGTTAGGGCGTTTCTTATCTCCATTCCAGGGAGTAAAGATTATGTAGCTTAACTACCCGCCTGGTACTTAATTAAGGGGTTTTATCCCCTCCCTAACCTCAGGGAAAGATCCCCACCTGGGGAAACAACCTTTCTCCGAGAGGTGACCTTGGTTAAAACACATGGCGATAAAGGGAGCAAACATATTAAGAACAGTATGCTATATACGCCAGGTCCCCCGAAACATACGCTGTGCAGATGTTTCTTCTCTGCAGCGACTGTGTCAAGCAGCAAGGATGGACCGGCTCCCGGCAATACTTTGAGAGTATATCTAAGATAATCACCATTTCTCACCACTTCCAATGCCACCATGAAGTTCCTGGATCACTGCAAAAGCCTCCTACAGGGCCACCCTACTGCCACCCTCACCACTTTACAGTCTATTCCAGGGGTGGGCAAACTTTTTGACTCGAGGGCCACAATGGGTTCTTAAACTGGACCGGAGGGCCGGAACAAAAGCATGGATGGAGTGTTTGTGTGAACTAATATAAATTCAAAGTAAACATCATTACATAAAAGGGTACGGTCTTTTTTTTTTTAGTTTTATTCATTTCAAATGGGCCGTAGTTTGCCCACGGCTGGATTCTCAACAGAGCAGCTAAAGTCACTCACTCCTCTGTTCAGACTCTCCAGGAGCCTTTTATCTCAGAAGAAAAACAAAGTCTCATCATGACCTACATTCCCCTTACATAGTATGGGACTTCATTTTCTTTTTTTAAATATATTTTTATTGATTTCAGAGAGGAAGGGAGAGTGAGGGAGAGATAGAAACACCAATGTTGAGAGAGAATCATTATTTGACTGCCTCCTGCGTGCCCCCTACTGGGGCGCAACTTGGGCATGTGCCCTTGACTCGAATCAAAGCTGGGACCCTTTAATCCGTAGGCCAACACGATATCTACTGAGCCAAAGCAGCGAGGGCTTCATTTTCTATTTCGCTCTCCTTGGCTTACTCTGCTTTAGCCAGGCACACCTCAGGAGCTTTGCACTTGAAGTTTCCTTTGCTTGAAATGCTCTTCCTTCAAACGTCTGCATGGTCTTCTCACTCATTTCATTCAGGTCAAAAGCCATTTCTGTATAGAGCCCTTCTTGAACCATCCCATTGAAAATAGCATCCCTCACCCCTCCCATCATTTTCTGCTCCCTTACCTTACCTTATTTTTCTTTAGAATCTCTAATACTGTTCTCTCTCTCTCTCTCTCACTATATTTGTCTCCCATTGGCAGATTACAAGCTCCATGAAGGTCAGGAATTTCTCTTCTTCACTATGGTATGCACAGCATTTAGAATGGTTCCTGGCACATAGTAAGCACTCAAAAATGTATTGAATGACTGAAAAGGGAACGGGAGAATAAGAAATGGTTATCGCTTTGCTATTTCTTCCTATTTTATCTAAGAGAAGCAATGTCCATAGCTACGCCAACACCTCTCTCCTCTTCTACCCTCCTGTTGTCCCCAAGAATGGCTTTACCCTCCTTGGAAAGGGAAAGGGCAAGCAAGTAGAAAGATGAGGGCTCTGTTCTTTCCACAGTGGCCGTGGGGAGCCCTCTTCTCTGGAGCCCAGAGAACTTGGGTGGGGCATTCAGTGCTGTCTCCAGTGATTCCATCTCTTATGCTTGTCTAAGGGGGGAAAGAATTCCTTGGAAATTCAAGAAAAGGGAAATTCATTTCTTGAGGAATACTTTGTACCGCAATGAATTAATCTTTCTCTGGCATCCACCTGAGATTGCCAACTTGGAAACTCATTTTGACATTTAATTGTGAGACTGATCCGCTAACGGGGCACCTGACATTTAATTAAATGACTACTTTAGACTGTCAACTGTTTATGTGTATGTCCTTATTTCTGTGACACATTGTAATATCCTGGAGGCCAGGCATGACTTCAGCTCATTTTTGAGGCTTATACTGCAAGGTATCTTACTAGTAGACTAAAGGAGTGTTCAAGGAACTCTTGCCGAATGTAGACCACACATTTAATTTTTCTTAGCCAATAGCTCCAAGCAGCTTGTTTTAGTCCAGCTCATCCTGCTCCTGCTGATGGAGCAGTACTGGCTGCAGTTGAATGGGCTTTCCTGCTGCTCTTTCCCAGAAAGAATGGAGTTAATTGGCTTGCAGTGTATGGTAATTAATCTTTTACTTTATTTTTAAAATTGAATCTGCCTTCCATTGCGATTTAAATCTATCTTAGAATGTGCCTATTTATATCTTCACTGCAGTGTGAAAAAGGATTATTTTTACATATGTGTGATATATAAACTTTCCCTAATAAATTATGATAGATTTGATATCTCCTGAAAAACAAAAGAGGGCTTGCATGTTTAAAGTGTGAGCCCCTATTTAACTAGATGGAGGGAATCCTTTTACATTGTATATGTACATCAAAATCCCCCATGATGTACCCTTTAAGTAACTTGCAATTTTATTTTTACTTTTTAAAAATAAATTATAATTTCACATGTCAACTATACCTCAATAAAGCTGAAATTTTTTTTAAAAAGCGTGAGCCCCTGAGAAGCAAGATTGGCTTGCCATTGTTCAAACAAGATTGCCTTCTGTGGAGGGTAATTTTCCCGTTCACCGCCTCCCCTCCTGAAACCCGGTGCTGTATTTGCTTGGGTCATATTTGTTCCTCTGCCTCTTGGTCAGGAAGCTTGAGTTTATGATCTGGTTTCCCTTAAGCTGATTACCTTGGGAGCAGACGTGAGCTCTGAGTTGGAGGAAGAGATAAAGGGGGTGGAATTAACTTTCCGTCCATAGGGTGAGCTGTGTGGAGCAGGGAGCATCCAGCTTGTTTTGGCCTCCTGTCTGCTCACGCAGAACAGAGGGGCACACCACATTCTTTGTCTTGTATCAGTGAGGTCTAACACTCATTGTATTTACTGCCTCCTTTACTCAAGAGGAGTGTTGAAAGTTATTCCTCTTTTCCTGTTGTGTGTGTGTGTGTGTGTGTGTGTCTATACATGCTATTGTTGAGAAGGTCTCCCATTGAGTGCCTTAGCCACTCTTAGAACCACCCATATGTATGGAATCAATTTTTAAAATTGAACTTTTAATGTGGGGTCAGAGGTAGGGTGCAAGATTTAGCAAAAAAAAAAATTGCATTTCAGATAAACAATGAATACTTTATTACTGTAAGTATGTTCCATGCCATATTTGGGACATACTTGTATTTTAAAAGTGTCTGCTTTTATGAAATGTAAATTTAACTGTGTCTTGTATTTAATCTGGTCACCCTAGTCAGGTCAACCCATGTGTATGCACAGGAAACGCAGGGATCATGATAATGTCCAGAGGATGACTGAGCGCATTTTGGTGACTGCACCTGTGTCCAATTTAAGGACAGAGAGGACTCGAAAACCCAAAAGTATTAGAAGGAGATAGAATTTGGAGGAGATTTAGCTTTGCTCTAGATTTTTGTAGTAAGGAAATTCACATTCAGAGACGTGAAGTCACTCTGTAAGATCACACAGTTAGTGGCAGAGCCAGAACTGGGACTCTGGGTCCGTGGCTGGTCTGCTGCACAGTGTCTTCCCTTACGAGATCCGGTATAAATTGCTTATGTTTTCCTGCTGACCCACCCCTGCGCGATTACTCCGATGTCATGCTCTCCTCCAGTCCCCAGATCCAATATGTTGCAATCAAAGCCATTCTCAGGAGACACCCTTGACTTTTTTTGAGGGCCACCACTTGGTTGTATTTCCTTCTCTGTGTTTTTAGTCCTTGTAAGGGCCTGTTATTATTTTTGTCCCTTTTGAATTTTTATTGTAGGATGCTTTGATTAAGTTGGACTGAGAGTAATTCCTCAATAGCCAAGTATGGTCTTATTGAAAGCCTGCTTGCTCTGCATGGCCCACTCCTATGAAACCCCTCATCCCTCTGTATTTTGGTAGAATAAATATGGCAGATAGGTGGTAAGAACCAATGTAGGTAGATATATGTGACTTGTCTCATTTACTCAAGAGGAGTGTTGAAAGTTATATGTGACTTGCCCTTTAGAGATGGGTTATTTTATTATTATTATAAGGTCATTTGTATCTATTTAGGAAAGTTGCCCTGAAAATGAACATGTGTTCTCTGACCGCCACTAGAATACCATATTCCAGGGCCACTAATTTTGTTTCTTCATAGCTTTGTTGATTAATTCATATAAAGCCTTACCAGCTGCCAGGTCAAAGCATAATAATAAAATTGGTTGCCAAGAGACTAAAACATCTGTTTGTTCTTATTAACTGCAGTTTCTCTATCTTGCCCTGATCTCACCACCTGGGCGGCTGATCCAGTCTTATCTAGCTTGGCTGGTTATGTATCTCTTGTGTATTTATATCATTAAAAGCATACACAGGGTCTCAATCAGCAAACTAAAGGTGACAGTGAGGTATTTTTATTGTTGTACTACCGCTAAGGTGGGAAAAATGACACATATAGAAATAGGTCATGATTTAAATGTTCCTTTGAGATACCTAAGAATTTTAAAATATAATCCATGGTCATGGTTGGTACTTCTTTGTTTCTTGCAATATGTGAATTCTTTCATAATGAATCTCACCACTGCAAGGGGTGACCCCTAGAATGAGTAAAAGGGTTCAGCAGCCCTTGGAAAGATAAGGTCAGATACTGGAGGCCGAGCGTGGCCCAACAGGCTGCTGGCCGCGCCTGGCGGGGCTTCTGTCACTGGGGCCAGGGCCAGCTCCCACTGCCCCTGCTCTGCTTCCTCGAGGAGGGCTGGGAAGTGGGCTGTGGTGTTTGCTCAGGGAGTGACTCACTCTGGGTTCCGGAGCTCCTGCTTGATTGTAGAGGAACCGACATAGCTGGGAGTTAGTCTGGTTTGTAGGCTCCAATATTGCTGATAATTAACTATGTGCTATTACACCAGTGCTTCTTAACCGGGGCTGATTTTGACCCCCTCACCCCTAGAGACCATTTGGCAACGTCTGCAGACATCTTTGATTGTCAAAAATACAAAATGTTACTACTGGCATCTAGTGGGTAGAGGCCAGGGATGCTGCTGAGCGTCCTACAATGCGCAGGCCAGCCCCTCATGCCAAAGGGTTATCCTGCCCAAGGTGTCAGTGGTGCGGAGGCTGAGAAAGCCTCTGGCCTGCAGCTTTCCGCTTACACATTCCCTCCGTCATGTGAGGTCGCTAAGCCTAACTGCACCACTGTTGTCTCTCTAATCTCTCCCTCACCCCAAGTCTAAGTTGTTACATGTGGCGTAGGGCCCAGGACTGAGAACCACTGCCCTCAGGCACCACGTGGAGTGAGGTCCTTGAGGAGGAGTCAGGTTGGCTGTTTGAGAGGAGTGGACCCTGTGGTCAGCCTGTCCATAGGAAGTAAGAGCCCGGCTGCCCAGTGACTCAGCAAAGGCGGAGCGGGGAGAGGGGCTGCCAGACCACAGAGCGCGCTGTGACTGAAGGTTTGGTGCCTAAATTCCTCAGAGACCTGTACCCTCAGCACTCAGGTGATGAGCTCTCAGATGAGCAGGCGTGTCTACTTCCCAACGTTCCCGCTGGCCAGAGGCGCCCCAGCCACCAGAGTTTCCCAAGGAAATAGTAAGACTGCAGGGTTTCTTTATTAACACCCGTTCCCTGCTTAACCAGAGCCTCTCTGGGAAATTGAAAGTCAATGACGGGAACCTCTACCCTGAGTCATCAGCTCATTTTGCCACTTAGATTAGGAAACCTCACTTACTCTCACAGCATCACACAATTTAAGGGCCAGTAGGCACCTCAGAAACCTCACAGTGCAGGCTCCCCTCCCCCTCAGAGGTTCAGAGCTGCGCCCAAGGTCACATGGCTAACCGATGCAGAGAAGGTTTTAGAAGACACGTCTCCGGGTTCCCCATGTGCTATTTCTATATCCTTATGCTAAGATTTCTTGATTGTAACCAGTTGTCAGGTGGGCAGTCCAAAATTGTGTTGCTTTATTGTTCAAAGGAAGTGACTTTCAGATGGAACATTACCAACAACCAGTGTCTTATCACAGGAAGGGAAACAAGTGGGTTATGATATCACCAGGGATATCTTGGTGCCCACTATGGTTATGTGCCAGATACCAGATAAAGGCCATCATTTCTTGCCTGTCTTGCTGCTTTTCTGGTGCCATTCTTATTTTATTTTATTTTTCTTTAAATCTTTATTGTTGAGATTATTACAGATGTCTCTTTTTCCCCCCATAGCTTCCCTCCATCCAGTTCCCACCCCACCCCAGGTCCTCAGCACCCTATTGTCTGTGTCCATAGTCTGGTGCCATTCTTGCCTCCGTCATGCACTCCTCCCCCAGCCCATTCCTCACACAGAACCAGCGCTCTTTAAAAAAATATACATCAGGCCCTGACCGGTTTGGCTCAGTAGATGGAGCGTCGGCCTGCGGACTAGGGGGTCCCAGGTTCGATTCCGGTCAAGGGCATGTACCTGGGTTGCGGGCACATCCCCAGTAGGGGGTGTGCAGGAGGCAGCTGATCGGTGTTTCTCTCTCATCGATGATTCTAACTCTCTATCCCTCTCCCTTCCTCTCTGTAAAAAATCAATATAATATATTAAAAAATATATACATCAGATCATATTCTGTTTCAAATTCCCCAGTCGCTTCCCACTGCAGTTGGTATAATATCCACATGTTCTACCCGTGGTCTGTGAGGGTCTATGATCTGAGCCCTGCTGGCCTCTGTGGTGCCCCTCATCCTATGTAATTCCTCATTTGTCTTACACATTGGGCTTTTTATACTGAAACCAGAATGTCAGTTTATTGATACATGAGAAAAGGAACTGTTAAGCAGACTAGTTTCTTTGCTTTGAGAACTAATGTACTCACTTCCTGCAGTAAAAACTCCATGGGAAGCAAATATAAAGGGAGGTTCTTTGGTAAGCACAGACTCAGGGCACAGGGACTTAGAAATCAAAAGGATGAGAGAGCTTTCATGCTGGAAGAGGCCTGCAAGATCACCGTGTTAATGGGTCCTCAAAACTGGCTGCCCAGGAAAATCACACAGGGAGATTTTATTTAAAACAGACCCACAAAAAGCAACGCAGTTTCAGTCTCTCTTTCAGAAATTCTAATTTTTTAGATTTAGCGTTAGGTCTGGGGAACCCATGTTTTATTTTAAATGCTGCTGTAGTGATTGAGAGTGCATAGCCGGTTTAGGAACCTGTGACCAAGCCCACCTCTGTTCCCAGTGAGTAAACTGAGGCTCGGAGAAGTCATGGCCCTCACTCAGGGCCACACATCTAGTGAGCGGGCAGATGGCACTCGCCTCTCCCAGTCTGCTCTCCGTGCTTCTCAAAAAACAGTGAGAACGCTAAGTGAAATAAGTCAGACAGAGAAATACAAATGCCAGATGATTTCACTTATTTGTGGAATCTAAAGCACAAAATAAACAAACAAAATAGAAACCGAATTATAGATACAGAGAACAGACTGATGGGGAAGTTGGTGGGGGACTGGGTAAAAAAGGTGAAGGGATCAGGAAGTACAAACTGGTAGTTACAGAATAGTCACAGAGATGTAAGTGACAGCAGAGGGGATCTAGTCAGTAATATCATAATAACTATTTGTGGTACCAGCTGGGTACTTGAAATATCAGGGAGTCCGCTCTGCAAGAACATGATTGTCTACACATTACGCCTTAAACTAGTCCAGAATAATATTGAATGCAAACTGAAATTGAAAAATAAAAATTGAGAAGAAACACAGTAAGAAAGATTCTCTGGAACAGAGGCAGCACAGCCTCGGAAACTGTTGGTTTATTACTTTTCTCTTTACTTACATGTAACTAACCCGTCTGGTGTCAAACAGGAAATGCATACAGCATAGTTTTCTTGTTTTGTTACCAAGTGTCAGATCAGTTAGATTTTAGATTCTGGGGCTGTAGAGCGATGATCACAGTGTGGTTCTGGGCCCAACACTGTCGGCACGCTCTGAGAACTTGTTAGAAATGCAGATTCGCAGCGCCATCCGAGACCTACAGAATCTGAAGCTCTGGAGATGGGGCCCGGTCTGATTTAAAGCCGTCCAGGCGATTCTGACGCAAGGTGAGGCCTGAGAACCACTGTCCCCCAGACATTTCACAAGCCAACCATTGGTTAGAGCTGCTGGCCTCGGCCTTTTCGTTGGTGACTCATTAAAGTCAAGGCTTTAACTTAAGCCAACCATCTGCTTTCCCTAATGACATTTATTCAAAACAGGGCCGATAGTTATAAACCTTCCTTAGAATGCCATGCACACAAGAAGAGAGGGGATGGGCTAACACTATTGAACACCTGCTGTGTGAGGCACCATGCTGGAGGCTCTTACGTGTTACCTCCTTTCACTCTCATCACCATCCTGCTGTGGATGTGTGATTACTCCTCTTTTACGGATTTGGAATCTGAGACTGGACGTGGTTAAACGTGGACTTCCCTGCAGGTTATCTGCCCAGCTATCGTTGCATATTTTGCTGTTTTCTCCCTAGAGCAGTTGCTCTCACACCTTATGCATCACCAGGAATCCCCTCAGACGCCTGTTATAAATGCAAATGCCCAAATGTTCCTCTCAAAGATCCTAATACAGAGGCTTGGGTGGGACTCAGGACTTTGGATTTCCATCAGGTGATCACCCAGGTGACCCTGCTGCCAGAGGCATCAGACCAGACTTGGAGAAATTCTGTCCGGGATCCATTCATCCTTACCCAGTGGTTGGACCAGATGCCCCTCCAGGCTCCTCTGAGGGCCTGTGGTTCTCCAGGGTTTCACGCTCCCAGGCCTTGGGCCCTGGGTGGGAACGTTGGCAGAGGAAACATGAGCACGGGAGGAGGGAGCTTGGAGCTCACATGGAGAAGTCTCTTTCTCTCGTGCCTGGCTCTTCATGTTCTCTCTGCTGCCTCCTGGAGGGTTCCCAGCCCATGTCTTGGCTTTGAGTAACTTGTGATGCTTTCCGTTATCTACCCCTAATTGTGCAACTTTCCTTATGGCAGCCTCACCCTTGTGTTGTGGGGTGCACGGATGTGAGTAATTTTCTCCAGGCTGTAATTCATATCTATTGAGTACTGAGTTACTTCAGCTTTTGAGGTCAGAAATGGTGTTTCATCTGTTTGATAAGAGCCTTTATTTTTTAGGGGTAGAATTGACATATTTAGTGAGTGAGTTGTCAGTCCACTAGGAGACAGTGATTTGGTGCCATTATGAAGGGGAAAAGTATGTGCGACTTTAAAAAAACAATTTCAGGTCTGATGCCTGATGTCCTTTGTGAGGTGGCATGGTGATTTCTGTCTGGAAGTTCAGAAGCAGCTACTGACATAAATACTCTTAAGACGTAGGTGTGTGAAAGAGAAAATGTGTATCAAAAGATGGTGGACACCTGGCCTTTGCCCAGTGCAGAAGTCAGAAATGTTGAAATATTAGGGTCCTTTAATATGTCTTGGTTCCTGAACAAATTGTGTAGGACACGAGTGGAAGACAATTCACAAGAGCAAACATTTCAGCTTGCCAGTAAGAAAATAACCAAGGTACAGGTTAGGTTTCTAATAATACTTTGTTTGCCACTGATATTAGAGTTGATAATAGCAGGATAGTAGCTAGAGCTACCATTTATTTAGAGCTTACTATGTGTCAGGTATTATACAAAATCCTCTCATTTAATCCTCAACAGACTTTCGAAGTAGATATTAGCCTTCATTTTATAGATGATGTAACAGGCTCAAAAGGATGAAGGGACTTGCCCAGCGCTGGGGTTTCCAGGGACTCAAGACTTGCAGGGCTGAAACTCCGTCAGCTCGTCCTGGGTAACCTGGGATGGTTGGTTACCCTGAGGGTCACCCAGCTGCTGACCCACAGTTGACAGTTAGGAAGTAAACCCAATGGGTCCTACACAGTCAGACAGATGGCTCCTCTATTGAAACTTGCCGATCAGCCTCACATTTTCTTCCATTTTGTACACTTTACACACAGTTCTAGTAAGCTTGGCCATTTGGTTTCCAGGTGTCTTGTCAATTAGAAACTGCACATTGGCCTGGCCTGTGTTGCTCAGTGGCAGAGTGTCGACCTATGAACCAGGAGGTCACAGGCTCGATCCCTAGTCGAGGCATGCAGAAGGCAGGAGAGATCGATGGTTCTCTCTCATCATTGATGTTTCTGTCTCTCCCTTCCTCTCCGAAATCAATACAAATATATTTTTTAAAAAAGAAACTGCACATTGGAAGGGGGAACGGGTGATTCTAGAAAGGCATGGCCAGGGAAAATAAAATAAACTAATAAAAAGCACAATCAGTACAGAGGTCAGGAGGCATTTATTACAGGGGCAAACTATTATTGAACATTTACTATGTGCCAAACACTACGTACTTTATAGGTATTAGATTATTACATTTAATTAAATACTAAATTATTACGAGATAATCCTGTTATTATCCGCTCCCCAGATGAGGAAACTGAGGCATAGACAGGTTAGGTACCTTGCTGAAGGTCACACCGTCAGCGAGGGGCATAGCTGAGATTCAAAGCCAGACAGCCTGTTTCCAGAGCCTGGTCCTCAACATCCCGCTTCAGTGGGGGTCCTTCCTAGACCCTGAGCACAGCAAGTTAGTGATGTTTATTGTGATGTCCCGAATCAGCTGAGAAAAAAAAATATTAAAAGTACGGGCATTCATTTTCTTTTGTATTAATTAAACATTTTTTTAAAATCAAGATTACACATGGACATAGATCTACAAAGCCTGGTTGCAAAAAAAACATCAGACTCCCCTCCCCCAGCTCATTTCCTGCTGCCCAGAGTCATCCGCTTTCAATTCTTACAGCTAGTTGACTCTTGCTGGTAGTTGCAGCCTCTGTCTCTAAATGACATACTTATATTTCGATGGTTGATTATTTTCAGTTTTAGGCATTACCTATTGACACTTTACTATGGAAGAAGAGAATTTTAGCTGGTTGTCTACCTACCTCTATTACACTTGTGTACCATTCCCATCCCCTCCTTCATCCCACGGCACATCCTGGTTTTAGTTAGATCAGTATGTTGTTGGCTCCTTTTATCTTTAGGCCTTCCCTCCTGGGTTGGGCAGATTGTCTAGAGAAGATCATTTGAACATGGTCGGTGGAGAATGCCTGCATTCTGGAAGTCATTGCGTAGGTGGGTGGTGGTGGCAGTGGGCGGGGGGGGGGGGGGGGGGGCGGTCATCTCAATATTTACTATGTAACTTCGCACTGCCTCCCTCTGTCTCCACTGAAGTTGGTATGCCTCCGAGAGCCTCCAAGAGTTTGACCCTCAGAATTTTACTCTCTCCAGAGAATAAACCTTCGACTTCTGCCAGAGCTGGAGGAGTCACAAGGCTGGGACCTAAGCAGACTTCCACCACTTTCAGCAGTAACTTATTCCCCCCCCCCCCCCCCGGGGATGTTCAGCTCCAAAGGCCTTTCTGGAGATTCTGTGATGAGTTGCTTCTTGGCCTTCCCTCCTGGCAGATGAGTCACCTTTCCTGGTCTGCTAATTGGTTACCTCATGTCCATCTATAGGGTGTCCCAAAATTCACACAGCATTTGCAAGTGAATTGAATTGCAAATCTTGTGTGAATTTTGGGACACCCTATACTTTCTAGCTTCCAATATTTTAATGTTGTTATTTCCACTTGCTTTGTCCTTGTGAGTTTATGTCTAAGTACAATTCCTTTATTGTTATGTTAGTGAGGTTTGGGAAGGTAGCAGAACTAAATGTGTGTGTTTCGGATGTCACCTTTATCCTGAAGTCTGAAAGACATTTTAGAAAGCTTTCCATGCAGAGGGGTCAGAAAAGGTTTTGTTGCTCTGCTGGATAGACCGATAGTTCTCTGGAAAATGGGGTTGTCTATACTTTACCTGCTACTCAAAGTGTAGCTCTAGGACTGGGTGCATTAGTATCATCTGGGCATCACCTGAGTGCTTGTTAGACGTGCAGATTCCTATTGAATCATAATTAGCATTTTAACAAAATCCCTAGGAGAGTCCTATGCAAGCTGAAAGCTGAGAAGTGCTAATATGAAACTTTATTCAACTTCTGTAATTAGACTAAGCTAACTCTGATGAATTTTAATCTGGGATTTAAAAATCTTGCTACAGCCACACCAGTGTGGCTCAGTGGTTGAGTGTCAACCCATGAATCAGGAGGTCACGGTTTGATTCCTGGTCAGGGCACATGCCCGGGTTATGGGCTTGATCCTCATTGAGGGACATGCAAGAGGCTGCCAATCAGTGATTCTCTCTCATCATTGATATTTCGATCTCTCCCTCTCCCTTCCTCTCTGAAATCCATCAAAATATATTAAAAAGAAAATAAAAATCTTGCTACATTCCTCTACTAAATTATTCTTCAAAGTTGAAGGTTGCTGTGAGATAATAAAGAATAGTACATAAGTTTTCATGAAGATGCACTCTTTCCCCTTTATACATCTGAGTCTATACATCTGAGTTGGCATCAGATGTGAACCAAAAATTCTGTTACCATGAAAGATGTCAGACTGGTTACGTTCACTTTGTTAGTTTTCCACAGTTCTTTCAGTTGGTGATGGGATTTTGTAAATTGGGTAGGTAGAGTCTTCTGTGACACTTTGAGCTGCTAAAGTCATAGTGGCTTCTAGTGGCAAAGGATATAGTCACTAATTTTTTATGTCCAGCATCTATCTCAGTGACAGGTAAGTGTTCAATAAATGATTGTGGAATGAGTGCATCTATTAAGACACAATTCCTGAGTCCCAGATATTCACCAACCAACCAGGAATAAGTCTGTTAATTATACAGGGTTGACCAGTTTGAAGAAAAAGTATGGAGAAAAGGCATCGAACTCAGCATTGCTCCTTAGAAGGAGGAGCCAAAGGATACGTCTCCTGGGAACAGAGCTTGGTGGATCCAGGGCAGAGGCTCAGTTCAGCATGTATCAGAATCACCTGTCTGGCTCGTTAAAACACGGACTGCTGCCCCATCCGTAGGATTTCTGATTCAGCAGGCCTGAGGGGGGCCCCAAAATGTGCATTTTACACAGTTTCCCAGGTGATGTGGATGATGCTGATTTCACATCTTGAAAACCACTAGTTTCGAGAATTACATATAGTTCTGGTGGCTGGAGGCAGGAGGCAGGGAGTAGTCAGAGGCACTGAAGGCAGAAGCCTAAGGAGTAGGGGTTCCATCGTGGAGGTTGCGGGGGCCATTGGCAGGTTTTAGAGGACAGTGATGGGCCCCGTTTGTCTTCTGGAAAGATCACTTTGGGTGCGATGTGGAGGATGCGTCCGCGGTGGGGCCAGGATGAGGGCCAGAAAACAAAATACATGGTTAATGGTAGCCAGCAGATGGGAAATAAAAGCTTGGAATAAAGGCGAGAGAAGGAAAGATCCCTTCAATGTGGTGCCAATTGGAAAGGGGTGGGAAGAAGGGGAGTCAATGAGGACCATCCGATTTCCGGCTGGGCGCTTGTCGGGACTGTGTTACTCAACACACAGAGAGAAGTGGGTCTGAAGCAGGGCCCGGGGAGAAGAGCAAAGGAGGTAAGTTGAATTTGACATGCTAGGAAGATATCTGGGCGGACCTCCCAGCAGATAGTTTTACTTACGGGTCTGGAAGCCAGAAGCGAGAGTTCTAGTAAGTCATCTTAGCCCCATTCCCTCCACCACTTCCATGTGTCTCCTTTATTCCTTGGAGGGGCTTGAGAACAAGATACTTTTAAAGATGTTTTCTCAAGAAAACAAATGTTTAACTTTTTTGATTGGGGGAAGAGAACGAGTTGAAGTACAGACTAGTCTTTAACACAAGAAGCCGCCTTCTGTCGGAGAGGCCAGTCAAATCAGGTTTTAGAAAGCTTGAAAGGGTAAAATCACTTGACTGGTCTGCAGACCATATGACGAACAGCTGAGGCTAATTAGCTGGGTTGTGGGTTTTACAGAGATGCCTGATTTTGAAAGTTGATGGAGCAAACTGCTTTTCAAAAGACTCTTTTGAAAAAGTTTTGTAAGTAGGCGATTCTGACTTTAACATTTCTCTTTGTATTAGACAAAAAGTCAGCTTTTTGAAGAGGACATGTGATTGGAAGTTGTCTAATTGTTGAAGTGTTGGGAACTCCAGTCTCTAAAGTCTTAGAAAAACAACTGAGGATTTATACTTTGTCAAGGTATGTTTTACATTTATCTTTTTTTTTTTTAGTCTTTGAGTTCTGCCATGTCATTTTCAGGCACTTAAAGTGTGTGCAATTTAACATGGACTACCACTGCACATATTAGTATTTTTTTAAAAAAAATCAAAGACTTTAAGATGTCTGCTAAATTTCTTGAGTTTAGTTTGAGAAAAGTGCATTTTCAATGACCAGAGAGGGGGTATGAATACTGACTGCATTTCTCCTTTCTTTTCTGTACTTTAATAAAGTAACAGGGTTTTATTCTCAGATAGTATGTTGATTAGGAGAGCTGACTAAGGAATTGAGTTGTTCTCAGAGTCTTGTTCATCCTTTGAGGATTTTATTCACAAAAATTCAAACTTATTGGGATTTTGTTTTTAATATTGTCAATAGCTTTTATGGTGTAAGTTGTATTTTATAAGGTGTATCTTTCCTATGAATTAAATTTGCATTAATCTTGTTAGGTTTGGTAATAGCATTGTGGTTATGTAAGGAAAAGTCCATAGATTTGGGGCGGGGGGGGGGGGGGGAGGTAATTAGTATGCAGTAATGAAAGATCTGGGTGATGACTTTGAAGCACATTTTATTACTTTTGGATTTGTACCACTTGTTTGCTAGGGCTGCCAAAACAAAGTACTACCAACTGGGTGGCTTCAACAATAGGCATTTATCGTCTCAAGTTCTGGAAGCCAGGAGTCTGAGAGCAAGGTGTCGGCTGGGCTGGCGCCTTCTGAGGCCTTTCTCCTTGGCTTGTTGATGACCGTCTTCTCCCTGAGTCCCTTCCTGTCATCTTCCTATTATGCATGTCTGTGTCCAGATTTCTTCTTCTAAGAGCACTAGTCAGATTGGGTTAGGGTCCACCCTCTTGATGATCTCCCTAAAGGCCCTATGTTCAAGTAAGGTCACATTCTGAAGTACTAGGAGTTAGGACTTCAACATACGAATTTTGGGGCAACACCGTTCAACTCACAGTTGAACAGGTTTCATAATATCATATTTTAAAGATGTGCCTGCAAGTGCATTCAATCATCATTTGTTAGCCAAGTGCCTAGAGACTGTGCTGGATGTTGAGTGTGTGAAGATGAATGAGACATGGCCTCTGCCCACTAACGCTGGTTTAATCAAATATATGGGTGTGATTTCCTGTGCCCTGTGTATGTGTTTACTTATCTTTTCTGTTGAGTTGTGGTCACGTTCACAGCCAGATGTCCCGGGGCACAATCAGAGTCCTGGCACGTGAGCAGCCTAATACTCTTTGAGAGGCACCTGGAAGGGCTCTCTCACTCCTGAGCACCCTCCACATAGGCTAGGAGAGTGGGAGGATCCTTACATTCATCTAGTAAAACCTCCCCATTTCACAGATGAAGAATTGAGATTTGGAAGTGCTAATGTCATTTGGCTGATTAGTGTCAGAGCAAAGGCAGTGTCCTGTCTTCCACTGTGGCGTGCTGACCAATACCTCACTTAGTTTTCTTTGCCACACGTTCATGCTTTTCATCTATTCAGAAATCACTGTGGAAAATAGCCTTGATAAAAAGCTGACATTCTCTGTCAAGATTCTTGGATTATAGGTACCCCCCACCCCCCCCAAAAAAAGCTTTAGGGAGGAATGTTTATTCACGAGGGAGGTTCATCCATAGAATGTCCAGATTGGACTTAAAACGTTTCAAAGGGGTTTAATCTTATCTTGGTTGTTTTCTCTGTCTCTTACATTTTCTCCTTGTTCTTCCAAGATATAGTATTCAGTGACCGAGCAGCCATTAGAATACAAACATTTTTTTCTTCTTTCCTGTTGCTGCCCACAAGACAGAAACTGTGGCAGAAGAGAATGTTGATGAAACTTGCCAGCTAGCCGATGGCACCATGGCAACCAGGACCTGTGCATGTGAGCAGGTCTCAAAGCCTCTACTGCTGTTTCAGCCTCTGCCCTCCTTAGACCCTCAGTACCTGAGTGCTCACAGAGGAAATGCTCACCACTTCCCTTGGTTTCTGTTTTCCCTTTTTAGGATTAAAGCTTCCTCAGATATCTGCCCATCTTTTGCTATTATTATTTCTTTCTCCTTCCCTTTGAACTTGGTTGATTTAGAGCTAGAGTTCAGGCTATAGCATATGTGATAGCTGATAAGTCATGTAATATGTCCGTTCAAAACAAAAGCTGGTTTTTTGCAGAAGCCATCATTCTTCTGTGCTGTCTTTGCAATAGGACAGCTTCCTGTTTCTTCTACGTTTCTGGTGTGCCTGGGTCCTGGCCAGGTCCCTGCCTTCTGGCGGAGCAGAGGCTGGATTGGTGGGGATTGGAGGGTGGGAGGTAATGAATGAGATGAGGGTGCTGCTTGAGAGAGGAGTTTGCATTGTTGTAGCCTCTGGAGACAGGAGCCACTGTGCACAAACACAGATGCAAATCATCCAGGAGCTGAGGGCATTGATTTTTTGTTTGTTTTCCCCATTCCATGCTTTATTAGGCGCATCTTCTCCCTGATGTAGTTTTCGAGGGGATCCTTTAGGCATGAATGTTAGATTCATCGTTCAGCAATATTGAATGGATCCGCTGTTTCACAAGAAGGAGAAAGTCCAGACTGTTTTAAGCTCGTACCTCTATGCTGTGGTGACTGACCAGCTTCTGGACTATCATTTAAAAAACCTCCTTCCTAGTGTCCTTTTCGGATCTCTCTTACCGATCCTGATATTTTGGCTCTCTCTTCACTCTAAATATCTTTGTTATCACTCCCTTGGCCTCAGAAATCAACTATGTTGATGACTCTAAAATCCATGTTGTTAACCCTTATTTTTCTTTTGTGCCCGAGTTCAGTTTTCCAAATGTCAATTAAACACAACTCCCTGGATGCCCCTCAGACATGTCCCAGAGAGTATAACGTATTTGAGAGTGTATCTGGGTTCAAATTTTGGCTCTGCTTTTTACTGGCTGTGTGACCTTGGAGAACTTACTTAACCTTCCTGTGCATCCGTTTTTTCATCTGTAAATTAGAGAGCTCATTGGGTTGTGAGGATTAAATTAGTATTTAAAAGGGCTTAGAAAAGTACTCAATACATGTTAGTTATAATCATCTCAAACCATCTTTTCCTCTTAATGATAATACTGTTCATTCAGTTATCAAGCTAGAAGTTTTGGTTATCTTTAACGCCTATTCCAGTCAGTTAAGAAGTTATACTGATTTTTCTTCCTCCTAGATATATCTTGAATTAATCCCTTCCTCTCTATCCTCACCATTAATGACACAAGTCACTCACCATCATTCCCCATTCTCCCGATCCTCTGTGTATTCCCAGTCTCCATGTGGCTGCCGGAGACATCGTTCTAAGGCACAGACCTTGTGTCCCTCTCCTTCACAAAAGCCTGCAGTGGCTTTCCATTGCCCAGAGAAAATGGAAACATGTTAGGGCCATATAGGAGTCCTTACAGGCCTAGGTCCCAAACTCCCATCTTTCAGCCTCTGTTTGGACACATCCTCTCCTGTCCCCATGCACCCATTAGCCACATCCATCTGCCCATGTCCCCTAAATGCATCATAACCTTCTCCTGTCTTATTCCTTTGCAAGTATGAATGCTCTCCTATCCTCCCAGTCAGTCATGCCAGTACTTGCTCCCTTCTCATGGCTCTAAGTGTGGCCTATACCTTGATGTCTGGCAGCCCTTACTTCCATCAAAAATCAGTTACACATTTTATTGGATTGGCATCAATGACCATTTTGTTGATAGTGTCTATTCCCTTTAAAGGATAATGCTTATTTGACATATGATGTGCAGCCCTTTACCACATCATCCTGTGAACTGTCTGTTCAATACTTTTGTTGGTCATAACTAGCACAGTAAGACAGGAAATAAAAATAAAAGGTATAGAGAGTTATTGGTGCTGCCAGGGTTCAGGAAGTCCCTGTTTGTGACGCCATTAATATTGATGAGTGTTTCTCAGCATCTGCAAGGGTTCAGGAAGTCCCTGTTTGGGCGCCATTAATATTGGTGCTGCCAGGGTTCAGGAAGTCCCAGTTCGAGTGCCATTAATGCCGAGGTTCTTGTTCCAGCATTAAGAAGGGTTCAGTGCCGTAACTAGTTTGGCTCAGTGGATAGAGCGTCGGCCTGCAGACTGGAGGGTCCCGGGTTCGATTCCGGTCAGGGGCATGTACCTTGGTTGCAGGCACATCCCCAGTGTGCAGGAGGCAGCTGATCGATGTTTCTCTCTCATCGATGTTTCTAACTCTCTATCCCTCTCCCTTCCTCTCTGTAAAATATCAATAAAATATATATATATATATATTTTTTTTTTTTAAAAAAGAAGGGTTCAGCAATCTGGAGAAGGCTGTGTGTAACTTAAAGAGTCCAGAGACGAAGCATAATTTTGAAAGGCATATGGGGGTCAGAGGAGCTTAGCTAAAAGGAACTAAGATCTCCTCGTCTCAGGACCCCATGCTTTTTATTAACACAAACTGACCCGAGGCGAGGCAAAGATATACACTTCAAAGGGGTAGGGTTTCTATACAGAGGCATTGTCAGAATGGGGGAATTAGCCTACGGCTATTCAGGTGTTTGGCCAGTAGGAGGCAATAACATGTAGATTAAGATGCCCTGAGCTGTCTGGCAGCAAGCAATCATCCCTTTTCAGGTTTGGGGAAATGCCTTCAGCCATTCCCAACAGGTGACAACATATGTGACTCAGTCCTTGTTGAGTCTCCAAGTTCCATCAACCTTTTGATGAAACTCTTGCAATTATGACATGCTGGAATTGGCTTTTGGCAGAGAGTAGAAGGGATAAACAAAATGTACTATTTTTAGCTAACAAAGCATTAGCATTAGTATGGCTAAGTAATAAATAGAAGATATGTATGATATTACTCATAATAGTGACACAAATATAAAGTATCAACAGTCTAACGATGTGTAAGATCTTTATGAGGAGAATTTATTTTCAACAGTTTTAAGGGCATTTAAAAGACATAAATACATGGACACAGATAGGTAGGGTCAATATTATGAATATGTCAGTGTTCTAAATTTCATCTATAGATTTAATTTATGTGGAACTTAGATGGAAGTGTGAAAGGTCAAGAATGTCCATAGTACAGTTGAGGGGACTAGTCCTCCCAGACATAAAGTTGTATTGTAAAGTCATGGTAATTAAGGCCTTGTGACATTGGCCCAGGGGTAGTGAAAATGACCAAAGGGACAGAAGAGAGAACCCTAAAACAGATCTGACCATATATGTTGAATTTTTTTCAATAAATGGTACTATGACAGGTATCCTTCAGGGGGAAACAATGAAAGTGAACCCCTCCATATGCCTTAATAAATTACCAATGGACCAAAGACTTAAATGTAAAAGGCAGCACCTTTAGGAAATGATGTAGAATATTTTTATCTCTTTAGATAAGGAAGGATTTCTTTGACAGGATATTATCAGAAACAGCTATCAAAGAAAAGATAGCTAGATTAGACTACTTGAAGATTGAGCAATTAAAAAAGTGAGAAGACAAACCACAAACAGGAAGAAGATATTTACAACATCTATAACTGACAAAGGACTAGCATCAGGAATGCAGGAAGAACTCCCTCCTGCATGTCCATAAGACAAGACAACCCAATAGAAAAACAGGGAAAGAATATCAATGTGCTTTTCCATCAACAGAACCTGAATGGCCAACAAATTAAAAACAGATGCTCAACCATATTAACAATCAGAGAAATGCTAATTTAGATCACAATATGTTACCATTTTGAGAAGTCTGACAACAAACACCAAATGTTGTTGAAGATGTGAAGTTGGGAGCATAAAACAAGTATATTGGACAACAATTTGGCATTATCTTGTATTACTGAACGTTCATATACCCGTACCCCAGGAATTTCACACTCTCTATCTACCTAGAGCAGAGCCTCTGTGGTGTGCTTGTGCCCTGAAGTTGTGTTGAGACATTTATTGAACCCCTCTTCTCTCGGGGTGGATGGACTGGGTCTGGCATTGCTAGAGCCCCGAGATCTGTTGCCCTCAATCATGAGCATTTGCCCCATTTTGTCATATAAATAGCACGAAGAAGGTTGGGAAGCAAGTTCCTGGAGAAACTCTTGCTGGCATGCATCAGGAGACACCCACACATATAGCAGTGGTGTTTTCAATGAGAGTAAGAACATGGGGGGGTGTGGCTTAGTTAAGCTAATTCTCCTCTGAAAACCCACAGGTATTAAGTAATTAGAGAAGGTTTTGGAATGTCATTTCGTAACATCTGTGGTAAAATGGTAACTATTTCAAGGCAAGTGAGAGAGACTGAGATAGAGGCTGAAGGAAGATGATATTACTCCTGGGCAGTAACATGTAGTCAGCTGGGTGGTGTATAACGATGGGCAAGGTCCAAGTTTTGAATGAGTAGATGCCTTAGTAAAGGCTCCCCCGTGGAGAGAATGCGTTGGAGCCAAAGTGACAGCCAGTTGTCTTCGCTGACATTTCACTCTTCCTTATTGCCAGATAAAATATCTTACCACAGAGGCATGATGTTTGCAAATGAAATTTCATTGGAAAGGCAGGGACGGCCCATCATGTCCGATGTAATTTACTTTAGCTGAGAACATCCTGCTGTGACCCTGGGTCTTTGGTGTTCCCTCTTCTGTGGTTTGTACAGTCATAGTCTTCTTTTTGGACCTTTCACTCCCAAGGACAGAGATAAATGTGGGACCATAGGGAATGGGATGGTTTTCAGGCATTTCTCTCGGTTTCTTTCTCTTTTTTGGCTCCATCTTCTCCCCAGTGCAGCAATGCATTATGTTATTTTAAAATTAATGCCTCACAGGTTCCTTTGTTTCATTTTCACTGCTGTTGCCCTTTTCTAGGCTTTAAGGAGTAAGAGGGGATACCAGGGACAGCTGCCACCATGACCCCATTTAAATTTGTCATGGCTAAAGTTTGGACCTCGAACCTAGGATCATACAGCATAGAGTGTTTGTACAGGGAAGAGACCATTGAGTTTAAACCTCTTATTTCATATTTGAGAAGGAAAGGCCAGGAGGGGTGGTGACCCATGCTGGCTCACACACACGGTGGCAGAGCTGGGACTAGAACGCCGCGCACTGGTGGTTGTCATCTAGCCCTCCTCAGCTGCCACATTGCCTCAGCATCATTCCTCAAGGGATGATTTATAGTTGTGCGTTTCTCTTGTGTCTCTCTGACTACATTTTGAGGGGAAGAGTGACATCTCACTGACATGTGTAGCATGTGAGGTAGTTAACAGGGCTCTCAATACTGTCACATTTAAGTGAAATCATGCTCTTGCACCAAACATGCTGTCTTTCCTCTTCCTCCCCATCCAGCTAAACCCTTCCTGACTTTGAAGGTGTGCAGCTCAGGCCCTGGTTCCTGCTTGAAGCCTTGGTCAGATAGTTCCCTCTTTCTGACCTCTGAGGGTCCTCTTGTCTTATAAAACTATTATCTTCACCATCTTACAGGTACCCAGCAGCTTACAGTTTATAAATGCATTCACCCAATGTATCCTTTAATTCCAATGATCTTTAATTGGAATATTGCCATTTTGAGGAAACAGGCTGGGAGAGGGGAGGTGACTGGCCTTAGGTCACATAGCTAGGAAGTAAGAAGCAGAGGGCAGGTTTTCTGACCTCAAGCCCATTTAACTTAAAAAGAGAAGAGAAGAGGAGAGGAGAGGAGGGGAAGGGAGGAGAGGGAAGGGGAGGGGAGGGGATGGGGGGAGAGGGGAGGAGAAGAGAAGAAGAGATTTGTTGTTCCACTTATTGATGCATTCATTGGTTGATTCTTCTATGTGCCCTGACCGGGATCAAGCCCATAACCTTGGCATATCAGGATGACGCTCCGGCCAGGGCCCTTTATTTTACTTTTGATGTCCTGTGCTGCGTGGTCTATGTGGTGTGCCAGACATTGTTCTCCCTTATTATCTTGATTTACTTGTCCTTTGTTGACAAGGAGCTCATTTTGTTTCCTCATCCCAATTACCAATTTGTGAGGGGAATGACTGCCATTCAGAGTTGCTAGCACAGTGCTGGGCAGGTAAAAGTTGCTTATTAAATACTGCTGAATTGAATGCAAGTATAATTTAATTTACCAAAAAAGAGCAGCTATCAGCGGAGCTCCAAGACATTTTTTGAGTCACTCCTGAATGAAATCAGCGGGGAACAGAGGGAACCAGAGGAAGGAAGAGGTTGTTAGAGAAAGCCAGATGGTAGACACAATTAGCAGTTGAGTGACAGCTGGCCTACGGTCAGCTTCTGGTGAGAGTTGGTGGTGAAGCAATATAGAAGTAGACAGACTTCAGAAAACATGCACGTTTACTGGGGAGATGAGACACACTCATAAGATGGTAGAGGAGGACTTAGAATTAGCATCATACCCATAAAGTTAAGCAGGTAAAGCACTCAGACTTATTGAGAAGAAACTGGTTAAAGGAATATCCAGAGTTGGATGTGGCTTATGAGGACGAGTTTCCAGGGAGCGAGTGGAGTGGGTAGAGAAGCATTTGGCTTAGTTCGTGATCCTTCTGTTAATTACTGAGGCTGTGAGAAAAGGAGCATAAATAGGTGAGGGTATTTCCATGAAAACAACTTCCCTTCCCTTTTCTCTACGATGGAATCAGAAGGACCTCAGCGCTGAGCCTGGTGGTCAGAAGTGAAGAGAACCCAAATAATCACATGTGTTCTCTGTGCACGGAGGTGAGTTGTGATGACCAACTGCGTGGGTTTTCTGGTGCTGCCCCATTTCACCCGTTCTTGTGCATTTGCCCCATAAACCAATGAGAGGCTGTAGAAATTCTAATGCTTTGAAACTAAACTGTATTTCCAGCTCTGCCTTTTCCTGAAAGGGTCACAAAAAACCCACTGGCAGACCTCATGTCTCAGATTTTGGTTTGAAAAATCACACTATATCTCTTGAGTCCATAAACATTGTGTATCTAGACAAAAGTGTAAAAGTTCTCTACTAGAATGCATGTGAAACTAATTTCCTAATAGACGTGTACACATGTTCTTTTATGAGCTTCTGTCTTCTCCAGAGAACATAAGATCAAGACCTTTTAGATTAGAAGTCATACAACTTTAATATCTACTCCTTCCTGTTTCAGAATGTTCATAGTTTAGAAATATTTTAGAGGAGCTAAAGGAATGTGTATCCCAGCTGCTTAGAGGCACCAGCAATTAATGGAGATTATCTCAAATGACTACTTGTAATTTCTATGCAGAATGATTTTCTCTATTATGTTCTTTGTGGTAGGCTCTAACATGTAAATAGGTAAAAGCTTTTCTTGGATATTTATGTATGAATTTTTAAGTTTATTTCTCATTGCTGGGAAAATTGATTAACATTATTGGGGTTTATTGTTAGAAGTTTTAGTTTATTTTCATTGCTTGATAGCTATATGCCAATTGTGTTTTCATGTGATGTATAAATACATATGGGCAAGTTTAACTTAAAAAGGATACATTGATAACATCATTTTTTAAAATGGAAAGATAAGTCCTGAGATCAAAACACTCAACTTATAAACTTAGGCAATTAAGAATGTTGGTATGTGGAGATTAACTTTATACTTTAAAAAGTGAACTTCCTAAGTCATGATTACAGAATTATTCGATAGATTTTTTTGTGTGGCTTATAAAACCTTTTCCATTACTTTGCAGTCACCTCTCTCATATATAGACCCTGATTTCATCCTCATTAAAACTTCTCTAATATCACGCTTCTTTAATTCCCTTCCAACACTAAAACAAAATTCCCCAAGTTGTGGCTTATCGATGTCTTATAAACTCATGGATATTTACATCTCATGGTGTTCTTTTCCTGTGCTTTATGCTCCTCTTGTCTGTAACTTTCTTTGTCTCTTGTCTCCTTCTCTTGCTGATTCATGCTTTTTCTGTGAACACATAATCTTTATTTTGTGTTAGTAAATCTATAATGAAGTTTCTTTAGCCACTGTTTTTTTTTAAACAGGCCCCTCTAGATTCTTTCTGAGTGATCGTATTGCCCTCTCACTTTAGTCTCTGAATTCTTAGCCTTCTACTCAGAAGTGCATTCAGAGAAGAGGGGCTTGGTTCACAAAGTTGCCTTATCTCAGGCTTGGCTGATGACAAAGACAAGGTACTTCTTTGGAGGACCAAGTTCTAACTTGGATGCTTGGCTTTCTATCTGTCCAGGGCAGAAGCAACCTGGCAGAAGGAACCTGGCTGGAGCAATTAGGGGGAGCCTGAGATTGAATGGGCTAAGGATAGGGGAGAGCAAGTGGATGGAGTAAGTTGCCCTGACTTAGATGTCAGCTGAAAAATAATATCAACTAGGTGTTTCATTACCTAAACGATTTATTCTGGAAAAAGAAAGGGTTGCAACCCAGTGCCTGCAGACATGGCAAGCCATGCGCACTCTCTGTGTGCCAAGATGGAGTATTTATATAAAGGAAAAGGAAGTTAAAGGAAGGTGAAGTTCGAACCATCGAGCTTTATTATAAACAGAGTTCTTCCTGTAGGGTTCTCAAAATTACATAGAGTAGGAGAACTTCCATAAGCCCTCGCTCCTCCCATAGATACTCCCCACGGATTATGTTTTCTTAAAGTTCCAGTTAGTTTTTGTCAAAGGTAAGAGAATCTCTTTGACTTTTGATGAAGTGACAACTACTTGGGCCTTTTCTAGTTATTATTTCTGCTGAGCTAAGTAAGTGGTCCCTTCAGTCTGTATGGCAAGCTGTCCTCCTGATTTCCTGGGACCTTCTCCTCCAAATCCATAAGCCACCTCTCCCCTTTTTGAACTTGTTAATTTGTTTTGTTTGACTTTGATGTAACTTTGGCCACCTGTCTGGCACCTCCATTTATACTTAACCCCTGGATTCCTGGAATTGGTTCTATGCTACCTTTACATAAGGCTGTCTGCTCCAATAGGCAACACGAAGGGTCGTTCTGTTCCCATCTGCCCTATGCCCTTTTCTTTCCTGTAACTTTCTAGGAGTTTTAAATAGCAAAGCTTTTATATATAAGCATACCTCATTTTATTGAGCTTCACTTTATTTCACTTCACAAATTTCAATTTTTTTTTTCCAAATTGAAGGTTTGTGGCAACGCTGTGTCAAGCAAGTCTATTGGCATCATTTTTCCAGCAGGCTCAGGTGATGATTAGCATTATTAAATAATAAAGTATTTTTAATTAAGGTGTGTACATTTTATAGATAATACATTTGCACACTAAGTAGACCATAATATAGTGTAAATATAACTTTTATAGGCACTGGGAAACCAAAAAAAATGTGTGATTCACTTTATTGCAATATTCACTTTACAGTGATTCTAGAACCAAACTCACAATATCTCCAAAGTATGCCTGTAAACCATTGCTCATGACATAGTCATAAGCTGGTTCAAGGGGTTTTGTGGATAAAATACAATAGAAGCAATTTCTTCTGAATTCATAGAAAAAGATTAACTTAGTGGAGATAATTTTGTTTTTCTATCATTGGTATTAAAAAAATTTTGTGCCTCTCTATGATATTCTGTGCTTTAATTTAGTCTAAAGTGGTTTCTAACATAACAAAAAAAATAATGTATTCTCAATTATTCTAAGTTTGCTATGTTCTTCAAAGAATATCTTGACTTTTGAGGGTTCCACCTAAGTATAGGTTAGTCCATTAAGACTAATCTGGATATCTTTTCTTTTTTAAAAAAATTTTTTTATTGATTTCAGAGAGGAAGGGAGAGGGAGGGAGAGAGAAACATAAATGATGAAAATCATTGATTGGCTGCCTCCTACATGCCTCCTACTGGGGATCGAGCCTACAACCTGGGCATGTGCCTTGATTGGGAATCGAACCATGACCTCCTGGTTCATAGGTCCACGCTCAACTACTGGGCCATGCCAGCTGAGCTGGATAGATTTTCTAGTGGCCTCAGTGTGTGCATTTAGATACAGGAAAAGATAACCAGAGTTCCTGGTTATAAATATCGTTCTGACAGTTCACTTTTTCAAGGATGCTAGTTTCCTGTCCTAAGGGGTGGTGCTGCCTCTTGGTTCACTTCCATCCAGTTTGGTCTAGATCTTCCCAGGGCTGTTCAGCCCTAGACCCCCAGCTCTTCCTTCCCCATGAGTGTCCAATGATCATTGTCCCCGAGATTCTGTCCTACAGACTTCTTCCAAACTCCAGGTTGCCCTTCTTGGAATTCTCACCAGGAACACCCAACACATTTCAGATTTCCCTCCCACATGAGAAGAGCCCTAAGACTGTGGTAAGTGTGGGAGGTCTGAGAGGTGGCACCTTTAGGAATTCTTAATAAAAAAGCCCGGGAGACCTTGTAAATGAGTTGTCAATCTAAGGTGTTTAGGTAGACAGGAAGTGTTTGGGTACAAAGTTGAAGGCAAATGACCCGATTCAGAGCCAGGTTGAATGTAGAGCTTTGTGTATTGGTTTTCCAAATGTGTACAGTGGAGCTCTTGTTAGGTCTTTGTTGGGCTCACAGGCCTTGGAGGTGGTGGTGGGGGGGGGGGGGGAAGGAGGGGTCTTACCTTCATTCCTTTCATCAGGATGGTTTTACTTTCATTTATTTTGTATGTTGGAGTGCCATGTAAGATTTCACCTAGAGAAACTTGTTGTAGAATGTGTGCAATCAGCTGAACCAGAGTGGTTTTGTGAGGCAGTAAGATTTGCTGCAATGGCATTATGCAGGTTTCTGAGGCCCTACACAGTAACATCCAGCTGGCTATGAAGACATTGACTTGCTCTGGACTTAGAGTAGCTCTCATATTTATAGAAGCCAAACAAGAAGCTCCCCAAACATAAAATCATCTCTACCGTGATCCATAATAAAATGTTATGATGCAACATATTGTGTTCATTCCTTATTGCTCAGTTGACTATCCTAACAGTATGAAAGCAAACATGGGCTGAACAGATGTGTTGGAGCCTTGCTGTCATTTAGTGAGTGTAAATGACACAGCACTTTCTTAAATATTTTCACAAGAATGGACACGTGAATCCACTCTGAATTTTTTTAAAAAGGAAGGAAAAAGAGAAAAAGCTAGTGCAAATTAAGCCTTTTCAATTAATGACCCATTTATAAGCATTTCAAGTAACATATGCATTAAAGCAGAAGCAAATAACTTAGCAAGGCAGCATAATTTGGAGGTGTCTAAATCGCATAGGTAACTACTTTGACTATAAGAGTTTTTATTCCCATAAAAAACAAGAACAATCATGGGACATTCACTAAACTTAACTCACAAAATTGGATATTCTGGAGATCACATTTGCTGAGCAAAATGCAAGAAAATTAGCAATCAGCAACAATAATGAAAAAGCTAACTGCGATCCGACAGGCTGATTTAGAAATTGGCTGGATGGCTGCAAGTACATTATAGTTCCTCAGTTCTTTTGCATAAGTAAACCCAAGGCACACCCCATTCTGTAACAGCTGCTGATAGAAATGCAAACAGTCTAACTTTCTGCATTCTGAATAGGTGGAACAAGGAAAGAGTTCTTGAGAATCAATAGGAAGTATATCTGATTAGACTTTGCCCATCAGGTGAGCGAACCCACAACCCAGGTACATGCCCTTGATCAGAAATTGAACCTGCGACCCTTCGGTGCATAGGCCAACGTGCTAACTGTTGATCCACATTAGGCAGGACTAATTACTCTTGTCTCTTTCTCTCACTCTCTAGCCTGCTGTAATTTAATGTAGAACATCTCAGAATTTTTCTCTTGTCAACTCATATTCTCATATTTTAAAAAAGGCAGTGATCAAGGAGTCCCTCTGTTCCCCAGTTACTGCAACTCAGGAATACTTATTTCATTATTTTTATTATTTGGACAGTCATCCTCAACAGTTCTTGCTCCTTCTAATTCATAATTTTTTTTCATCCTAATATTTTTCTTGGACTGAAAGAGGCCTCATTGCTCCTTCACAAAGTGAAGTGGTTTGCTTCTTGATTAGGTGTGTTTCCTGAACAGGTTGACACTTTTCCGGAATTGCAGTACATGAAAGACTTGAGGAAGCTGAGATGCAAGTGGGAGCCAGGCTGTGTTGGTCAGAGGTCTTCTCATGTATGTCCCGTGTTCTAGGAGGGCAAAGCTTGGCAGACTCCATTTCTAGGTCAAAAATGGAAAGGTGTTCTGTGTTTTTCAACGTTGAAATGTTCTAATAGCAAGTCCTTCGAGTGCTACCTGTCCTCATAGTCCTGGGTGTGGGAGCAGCACTGTCACTCCCAATAGTTCCACCTTTGAGTCTCAGGCCCGGGAGTTTGGTGGCACTCTGAGGTTGTCACTTGACCTCTTCAGAGCTTGTTAATGCCAGAATTCCCCCTGCTAACCAGTCACTCCTCCTCTTCCACTTTTGGAAAATATTTTTAGTTTGTTCTCAGAGATTTTAAGCTCTAGAGGAAAAAACACCAGGCTTAAAGCCATATGATCAGTGTTGCAGCCTTAATCCATTGTAATAATAAGAGAGGTATGATACATGTATCTCCATTAGGCATTTTGCTGCTCATTTTACATGGGTCGGTGGTGGTATCCTGTTATTTGGATTTAGGAGACCCTGACTCCAACACCTGTTATCACTGTCTTCTATGTGCTCGCAAAGAACAACCACTGAGTGGGAGTAGACTTTATTGACTTTACACTTCTGTTGAATTCTTACAGACGTCCCTGCCTCATGGTGTCATTAGAGGCACATTTGGCCATGGGTTGGACATTCCATTTCAGGGACATGGTTGTGTCTATAATGGGGGTGCTTCCACCTTATTTGAGGTATTACTCAGCAAAACAAACAGCCACGCCTTTTGCTACTGTAGTGCCTGTATTTTGCAAATGGCATGTTCTATAGTGTGCCCTTTTTCCTGTTACCTATGTCTATAAAACAGGAGGTACTTGTTACAAACTGTAAGTAATATAACATCCAATGTTTTGGTAAGTTTACTTTCCATAAATTCTTAGAAACAATCATATTCTGATTGTAGAAGAGGCTTGGGCGGCAAATAACATCTTTTGAGTAAATGAATCAATGGTCTCCATAATTTTTTTTAAAAGATCCAATATCTCATTTGAGTCATTGACAGTGGTCATCCAGAAGAATATTTTCAAGAATTATTCCAGTGCCTCTTATTTCCTAATGTATAGTTGGTTGTACTATTTGTTTCTTGGGTTATGTTGGTCACCTACTGAGGTGATGGTAACATTTCAGAAATAGTTGGTCAACTCAGGGTTGCGAATGCTGATTTTTTTTTTTATCCTGGTCTGTTCTCTTTAATACTTATGAAGAATTTGCAAAAGTCTGGAGGAAGCTTTTGCAAATGAGGATACATTTGGAAATGTACATTTAACTAAACATTATTTACAGATAATTTATTTGTTCTCTGCATAACTTGCTATGTTGGAATATCACCATCTACTAGAACTTAGTCTTTTCACTTTGCTTAAATGGGGAAGTGGAATATTCCTATGTCACAGGCACATTTATACCTATTAGGCTGAAAGGTATGCAAACTTAGGTCCTGTCAGTTTTTATCCATGAACACCTCCTTTCTCTGTTAAGGATAGACCTAGGATATTACTGCAAAACTCTGTGTGATAGGAATGCCTTTATGAGTCACAGGTTGCAGGTGACGGTCTAACACAGTTACAATAAAATATTCTGAATTCAACAACTCAAACTCATCTTTCAATAAGGAGACAAAGAAGAGCTGGATTCCAATTGCTGTCTCCTCTTATGGAAAGAACAGCCCCACTATGGGACAGCACACATCTTGTGTTTGTAGTGAAAGTAGATGTGTTTCACTCCAGGGTACAGGAATTGCAATGGTAAACACAGTTGCCTCTATTGATATGTTGGTACGTTACAAAATGCCTCTTTTGTCCTGTCCTACTCTGTATGACTTCTCTCCCCCCTTTCTGCTATCTCTATTATATGTGTCCTCCAGAATTCCAGGTATGGGTCAACAATGGTGCCATAGGAAACCAAGAAAAGCCTACTGCTTCTTAACATTAAAGTTAAAAAACACGGATAGGCTTTATAGTTCTATGCAGATCATTGGCATGTGAAATGTTTTCTCTAACTGCACCCCTGGATAAGGGGACATTAAAGTGTTTGAAAGAATATATGGCAATATAGTTCTCAAAAATACTGTTACATGCTGTTATTTGAAAAGTAATAGCTATATTCACATGTGCCTATTTCTACACAGAAATCAGGTGAGGACAATTGAAGTCCATGAACTATGTAGGGACATTGTAATATTTTATAACCATTCTCACAAATGGAAAATATTTTCCAGTAAAAAATTCTTTATAATATACCTAATTTTCTCTTTTCAAAACTTGCTCTTTATTCTCCATTGAGCTTTACATTTTTATTCCCTTTGTATCTTCACATGAATGCCAAAAATGTGGCGTGTGCACGTCTCTGCAGGGGAAAACATGGTGATGTGAATTTTGATGTTTGCTGTACTATATGTATGAGGGAAGATTAACATGTTCATAAAAATTGGTTTCTTTGAAAATGCAAAGAAGCAGGTGTAGTCATCAGGAGAACTTAGATCGGGGCATGGCTAAAAGTGTAAGGTCTACAGTAGGGAAGAAATAAGAAAATGAATTATTTTTTCTTTAAAAAAATCTTTTTTAAAAATATGTTTTTATTGACTTTTGAGAGAGAGAGGAAGGGAAAGGGAGGGAGAGAGATAGAAACATCGATGTGAGAAAGAAACATTGACTGGCTATCTCCTGTATGCACCCTGACCGGGGATCGAACCCACCACCTGAGTATGTACCCTGACTGGGAATTGAACTGGCTAGCTTTCTGTGCATAGGATGAAGCCCAACTAACTGAGCAACAACGGCCAGGGCAAGAAAATGCATTTTTCATAGTGAATATTGGCTCTCTATTGTACTGTGGCACCAAGCACCAGAATAGTCGTTCAATAAATATTTGCAATAAATATTTGTTGACTGAAGGAGCAAGTGAGAGAGCCAGCAATACTTTTATAGAAAACTGAAGGCAGCACCAGAGAAAATAATCTTGATTTGAGAGAAAAATATCAAGCTCAATACCAAACAAAACTATAGGGAGACGAAAACATTCACGAAATTGTTCTGCTTTCTTTCCATTTTGAAATCATAGGAAAGACACAAAACTAGGATTTTTAGGATATGGTACAAGCATCAAGATTTATTTTTTCTTGGATCTTCTATGACCAACAAGAAGCAAATAAAGCCCTCTCCTTAGGGGAACCCATCAGAAGGAAGGGTTTTGTGATAGAGGGACTTCAGGGGCAGAAGTACAGGTCCTTCATTCCAACATCTCTGTGTCCAAAGCTTTGTCAGAAAGCAATTTATTACCATGGCTGCTGGTACCGTATGTTGGTACATTGTAAAACGTCTCTTCAGAAAAGTTTTGATTCCTGAATCAAAGCAACTATAATTGAGGCTCTTGGCTCTGAAGGAGGGGAAACAAATAAAATAAAAATCTTGGTGTGTTAGAAAATAATAAAGAATTGGAATTTAGAAGACATAGTACCTAGCTCAGCCCCATTATCTAACCAACTGGTTGACTTTAGACCATTCATTCGCCTTCTCTGGACCTGTTTCCTATTCTGAAAAGTAGAGGATTCAACTGATGAAAATTCCAGATTCAAAATTGCCCAGAATCACACAGATAAAATTCATTGTTAGATTGGAATGCTAAGGTAGCTTTTGTGATTGATAGGGACCTCATAAACTATTACACCTAAATTGAATTTCTGTCTGATTTTTCTAAAGGTTCAGGTACTGGTTACATTAAGAATGGGTTATAAAATTGCATGCCTTGCTAATATTAACTTGATGAGGCTATTAGTATGGCTAAAGACAAGTTTCAATTATTGAATGCTTAACATAAACCAAGCAATGTCTAAAACTTTCTGTGGTTTAGGTCACTTAATTCTTAAAATAACCCAATGAGCTTAGTAATGCTATCTCTATTTTTAGAGTTGAAAGAATGGAGGTTTAGTTTGAAGAACTTGGACCACATTACACAAAGAGTCAGAATTTGAACCCACCCTACTTGCCATCACATTAAGAAAACACCACTCTTACAGTGTAAGTCTTGTACAGACATTAAGTTCCCTTTAAGGATCATAAGCAGATAAAGTAAAATCATGAATGTTTAGTACTGTCTATGGCCTATGGTAGTTGCTCAGTTCAGTTAATATTATCCAATCCCATGGGCAACAGAGGGAAATTTTGGCTTTTAAGAAATGGCTGAGCTATCTGGAGGAGTTTTGAGATTATTCTGCCTTGATAGGATATTTAAAGGTTTGGAGTCTATGATTGACTTTAATAGGAAGCTTCATGGAGAATTTGGGCTATGGTGTGTGTGTGAAAGCGAGAGCAAGAAATAGATCTTTACCACTCTCTTCTATCTCATTCCCTGAAAAACCAATTAAGTGTGTTTTATTTTTTAAATAAGGAAGAAGATCATTGACTTTCTCTCACGAGGCAATTATCACTACATAGTACATGTTGAGGAAGTGGGTGTTCCTTGCTTTCTATTGTTAATCTGATGAGAGTGAGGGTGGAGAGCACTTTGAAAAAATATTTGTATAAGGAGGAGAGACAGAAGTGAGCTGAATAAGAAAGTCTTTTGCATCTCCCAAATTGGGGCGTTCTCGACTTTTTAGGAGACATTTCCTTGAGGTACTTACATGCTACTTCTTCAAGGTATTTACAGAGTTTAAAGAAATGACCTCAGGTTCAAGTGTTCTTCACAGATCCTTATTTTTTATCTTATTAAATTTTAGGACTCAGTTCTTTCTTGACAGTTCTAGGAAAGGACTATGGTCTGCATATTGCTCCTTAGAAGCTAGATTGCTATATGATGATGCTAATAGCAGTTAATACTTACACAGGACTTACTATGTGCCAGGTACTTCATATGTGTATGCTAATTCAATCCTCACAACAGCCATCTGAGGTAGGTTTACTGCTGTGCTTCATCATACCTGAAATGTGTTGATGGTACATTCTTGATCTTGTTAGAGGACATGAATCAAAGATTTTCACACAACTGTATCTCCAGTGCCCCCTGATTTAATAGCAACTTCAAGGTATCGTGAGTTGTAAGACTGTGAAATGTAAGATGCACCCCAATTTTAAAAAGAAGTTAAAATAAGAAAGTGGATGCACATTAGAATTAATAAACCTCCAATTTTCTCTTTCAACAATATGTTGAACTGAGCCCATGCTAACATGTGGATAGACTGCCCAAGACCCAGTTACTCATGGTGCCATCGCCTCATGGTGCCATCTGTGACAGAATGGCACCGACATCCTTCAGAAGGGAGAAGTGTGTGTGGTATTTACCATCTGCCTCCAGGGCTATGATGAGCATTGTTGTACGAATGCAGGTGAAGTGGTTGGCCCATGGACATCTGACCTAGGCTTCTGACCCATTTTTAGCAAGAGCAATGCAACTGGGACGCCTTGATGATTGGCTTCTCAAGCATCCATAGGCTGGAGTACTTACTGAAAATGCTATGCACAAAATAATGTTTGGGTGCCCCAAATGTCAAATTCTGCACTAGGTTTTTACTGTTTTCCTCTCTGTTCTAAAATACTGACATAAAACATAATTTATATTATTGAGAAGTTTTTTTTTAATTCTTTTTTCCTTTCTGGAAAACAGGCCCCAGTAACAATACTCGAGACTTGAGTAACAAAATTAAGAAACAAAAATAATTTCTTTTATGTGAAGATGGTTCTATATGAAAACCTACCTGCAGTCGAACCTTCGCATATAGTTATCTTCATTTAGTGGTGACCAGCAGTGGTGAGACAGCCACATGTGGGACTGCAGGTTGGGTTTGGGATTGTCGTTTGCTGTGGATTAGGATTATTTTCTGCTGAAAGATGGAATAGTTCCATTAATTCTAGGCTTTGACTCTCTGGACCACAAATTCAAATAAGGAGCCTGTCACCATCAATAACCTGCCAAACCCTGAAAAATCCTTGTTATCACTTCGAAGACTTGCCTGCCCCTGACTCCTTCTGCTTCCTTACTCTTTAGACTTCTGGTCTCTGTTAACCCAGATCAGCTTGGTCACTGTAGCCAGTTTAGGACAAATACTACCTAGCCCCCTAATTTGCTAAGTTTCCCCAACTGGACTCTTTATTTTATTATTTACTTATATATTTGTAATATGTTTTAAAATCGATTTGAGAGAGAGAGAGAGAGAGGAAAGGAGAGGGAGAGAAACATTGATAAGACAGAAACAATGATGGGCCGCTCGTGCACGCCCCCTATTGAGTATTGAGCCTGAAACCCGGGCAACCCAGGCAAGTGCCTGGACTGAGAATCCAACTGGGCTGTCTCTAGGGCTGTGTGTTTTGGGCCGAAGCTCAACCAACTGAGCCACACTGGCCAGGCCTGAACTCTTTATTTTATTGTCTGATCATGGGTTGATGTGTTTTTGCCAGGTCCCTGAGATAAACGGGAGGTGGCTTCTCAACCAAGGAAGCCTTTGTCACTCATCAATCTTTTCCCCATTGTTTATTCATCTTTCCCAATTATTTATTGAGTGTTCTTCTCTGCCAGTACTCCTTTCTCCCAAACTGTTTACTGTACAAGCAGTTCAAGTGTAGAAAGAAACTTTACTGTGGTGGAGACAAATTTTGGGGTACAGACTAATTACAATTGGGGTAATTATAAGTAAAAATTTAAGTTTGTTGGTTCAGTGTAAGTTTAAAGCAACAAATCATTGCTTTTGCTGCTGCTTCTTCTTATGTTATATTTCTAGTCTTGAACTGTTTGAACATCTGATCTGTCAATTTGGATTGTTCTAAACCAGTTTTTATCAGTGGAGGCCAGTAAAAACCATTTTATAGATGACTTGAACTATTTACAAGCAGTTTGATAAAATTAGAGCAAGTATGACCCAGCTAGAGGTGGATTTAATTGGTCAGCACTAGCTTGATTCAGTAAAATATATTCTGAATCAATCAAACCTTCTGTGACCCAGTCAGAACCTGCTTTTCTGGATCTGAACTTTTAGAGCTAGCTAAAAGCAGTCTGAAGCAATTTGAGCTATCAAAACCAGACCCACTTTGGGACAGCCTGGATGGACCTGGAGAATATTATGCTAAGTGAAATAAGCCAATCTGAGAAAGACAAATATCACATGATTTCACTTATTTGTGGAATCTAATGAGCAAAATGAATTGACCAATAAAATAAGACCTGAAGCATGGAGACATGGAGCAGACTGACATACTTTGATGTGGGAGTGGGTGGACGAGAAGAGATAAACCAAAGAACTTATATACCCATGTGCATAGCCCATGGACATGAGCAATAGGGTGGTGAAGACCTGGGGGAGGTGGGTAGAGGCTGGGAGGAGGGGTAAAGGGGGTAGGGGTAAGTGGGAGACATCTACAATGCTATCAACAATAAAAAATATACATTAAAAAAAACCCAACACAGACCCAACTAGCCCTGGCTGATGTGGCCCTGTGGTTAGAACCTCGGCCTGTGCACCAAAAGGGTTGCTGGTTTGATTCCCGGTAAAGGGCATGTACCTGGGTTGCAGATTTGATCCTGGCCCTGGTCTGTGTATGTGCGAGAGGCAACCAATAGATGTGAGAGAGAGTCATCAATGTTTCTCTCTCTCTCTTTTTTCTCCTTCTACTCTCTCTTTAAAAATATCAATGGAAAAATATTATTGAGTGAGAATTAACCAAAAAATAAAACAAACAAACAAACAAACAAAACCCAAACCCAAATAATTTTGATTGTCTGGTTTTAACCAGGGTGGTTTTAGATCAGTCAGAGATGGTTTTCTAGGTAGAACCTCTTTTACTCAACTCTTTCACTCTGAACTAATATGAACCATCCAAATTCTTTTGAACAAGTATGAGTTTGTTAGAACAGATTGCCATGTTTCATACAAATCTGAATCGGCTTTTAAACTGGTCATAACTTTTGAAATTAACATATCTATTTTAAATGAATTGAAAATCATTTGAACCTGCCAAAAAAGAAGTAGTTTGAAAGTGATCCTTGTTGACTCAGCAAACTGTTGTGAGCCAGTCAGCAATCGTTTGTGCTTTACATTTTGAGCCCTGGCCAGTGTGGCTCAGTTGGCTGAGCATCATCCTATGTACTGAAAGGTTGCTGGTTCAATTCCAGGTCATGGTTCCTTGAATTCTTTCTTTCTATAACAATAAAATAAAAACAATTAAAAGTAGTACTAAATATTTGTTTTGAGCTTCCCAGTGGCAATTTCAGAAATTGTTCTAGGTCTTCAGAGTCAGTCTGCTCTGTCCATAATGGGGAGAAAGGAATAAACTAACGTTTACTGAGTACCCAGGATATGCCAAGCATTGTGCTGGGCACTCCACAAAGAGTATCCCATTCACCCTGGCCGGCGTGGCTCAGTGGTTTGGCATTGACCTATCAACCAGGAGATCATGGTTCAATTCCCGATCAGGGCACATGCCTGCATCGCAGGTTCGATCCCTAGTAGGGGACATGCAGGAAGCAGCCGATCAACGATTCTCTCTAATCATTGATGTTTCTATCTTTCCATCTCCCTTCCCCTCTGAAATCAACAAAAATATATTTTTTAAAAAAGAGTATCCCATTCAATCCTTAGAACAATGTCTTGCGATAGTGCATGTTATCTTCTTTTTCATAGAATGGAAACATGAAATACAAGGCTTAAATCCCCTGAATGTGGGTGGATGGTATGTGAGAAACATGGGGACTCAACCCAGCTCTGCTTTTTTTGTGTTAATCCTCACCTGAGAAATTTTTTTCCATTGGTTTTTAGAGAGAGTGGAAGTGAGAGGGAGAGACACAGAGAGAGAAACATTGATGTGAGAGAGACACACAGATTCGTTGTCTCCCACATGCACCCCAACCGAATCGAACCACAGACCCTCCAGTCTGCAAGCCAATGCTCTAACAACTTAGCCAAACTGGCTGGGGCTATATCTAGTTGCTTTTAAGCCCAACATGCATTTGTAAAAACGTGAGTGATGGACACAAAGTTTGGGCTAGAATGGACACTGGGCTGGGAGTTAGGAGACCTGTGTTCTTGGTTGTGCAAATGAATGAACCTTTCTGGGTTCTATTTATCCTTTAGAAAACTGAGCCCAGAGAATGAAAGGTCTGAACATTTATTTTCAGATAAGGCAGATCATTGTCTAAAGGTACAGTCTGAAGAATGCAAACTGTGATGAATATTGATGTTGGCATTTCTATCCTTTCGGTTATAGTATTTGGTTTGTTAACACTTCCTTTATGATGGCTTGGTTTAGGAATGAACTTATGTATCGCTATCAGCATGAATAGAAAACAAAACCCATGAAGATCATCTGTAGACTTACACGTGTGATTCTTCTCCCATGATGCCATTAACTTTTGATGCAACAGAGATAGTTTCATCTGTCTCTACATTCCACTCAAGTGGGTTTAGAGAATTCTAGAATAGTGATACCATTGGTGACAGCATTTTCTTTTGTACCTTAAATGACATAAAGACATACTTTTAGAAATGACCAACTTTTTTTCAAATTAAATGTAAAGAGGAAACAAGGCAGCCACAGTGTCTTCTTGCGTCACTGTCATTGCAGAATTTGGAGTTGCTTTCTGCTTCCTCATTCATTTTGAGGGGGACCCCCCCAAAATGATTAAACATTAACTGGATCTACTTTTCAATTCTCAGCTCTTATTTCTGAATCACTTGGAGCCAAGTGAGATGCTGCGATATGATACACTAGAATATTTATTTGTACCCAAGTGATCATCTTTTGGAGAAGAATTCTGTTATATACCATTCATATTGGCAGCCTACACCTGTGAATGCAGAAGCCATGGCATGGGAAAGCCATCATCTGTAAAATGCCATTCTTTATAGTGTGCAAACAGAATTATGAATGTTTGTAGAGGCTCTGCCCTTATCGACCAACCAGCTGTATCTGAATGTGAAGTTAGTCTGCACTCAGACACTCTGAGGAAGTACATGGAGTGGCTCTTGGGTCTCAGCAATCAGGATTTTTGAGCATAAAGTGAGTCACCAAATTGAGGATGGGGTTGGGGTGGCAACCTTCAGAACCAATGAATGTCCTTGCCTGAGTTTTTATTAATTCTATGGATCTGTGGAAATAATTCTATAGGACATACTGAGAATTGTGGTAAAGTTTCTGGGTAGGGGGCTGGGTGAAAAGGAGACAATGAGAAGAAAATCAGCAGCATCTAAGGTAGGAAATCTGATGTGTGTGTAGATGGGGGAATGTGTATGTTTGAATGGGCAAGTAGAGTTGTCAGTGGTAATGGGATAGCTGATTATTTTTCTAATTTTCAGAAGGATTTCTTGGAATTAGATTTGGGAGGGTAAAGAGAAGCCTTCCTGGGAGACAGACTACATTTTTAGACAGACTGACATTTTGAATAGTTTGAATCTATTTAGAGGATAATAAAAAGTCATGAAAAGTGCTGATTGCAATGGATAAAAAATAAGCATGGTTAGGTCTTGTTGGTAAAAATAATTTTTCTTCTCTAAAGTGGACTTTTGTGTTAGTCAACATCAAAGAGCTGAATAGGTAGCATTTCTTGTTAGAATATCAAGGCAAGAACAGGTCAATGAGCCCTTTGTTGTGAATTATGGTCTCTGTGCAGTGACTGCTCAGATCTAGAACTCAGTTTCCAAGTAAGCAGTGAGAGTCCAGAAAAGTCTGATTTAATGTGTGTCATGTAATAATAATAATAATAATAATAATAATAAAGCTGCAAGCCAGATGTTACCTGCTAATTTAGCATTGTCTTTGAAGAAACTATAATGGCCTGGGAAAATGAATGGGATAAGTGAAATTGCCTAGATGTCCAAGTAAAAGGCGAGAAAAGCCAAGGATCCAGCACTTGGAGACTTTGAAAAAGTAGAGTTGAGGGAGGAATTGGAACCACTTATGCTCTAAGAATTGTTATTATTCCTGTAACATTCTTCTCTCTCTCTCTCTCTCATTAATTTTTGTTCAAATGATCTGCATATAAGACTTAATGACCATTACCTTCTTAATTATCATTCTCAATTGGAATTTTTGCTTCAGAGTACTATATTCAGTTTAAGCTGAACTGTTAGTTATTTACTATTTCAGTAGCAACTCTTCTAGCAAATTACTAGAAGAGGTCTTTAGGGGCAGAGAACAATATCTAATCCTCTCCTCACAGAATTGTTAGGCATATAGGTGTTACATAGACGTACTTGTTGACCTGAATATATTAAAGTATGGAGAAGTCTAATATTTTGTAATGTTTGGTTTTTGCAGGTGAACCAGAGTTCTTCATTATGTCTGATGGAGACTATGATTACCTCATCAAGTTTTTAGCTTTGGGAGACTCTGGAGTAGGGAAGACCAGTGTACTTTACCAGTACACAGATGGCAAATTCAACTCCAAATTTATCACAACAGTGGGCATTGATTTCAGGGAAAAGAGAGTGGTAAGTTCTCTAGCCTTCTATCTAAAAATGTAATCTCTAAAAAAAAAAAAGTAAAAATGTAATCTCTGAGTCCACCATTTGCCTGTCTGTTTAGTTTACTTTGTAGGAATTAGGACGACAAAGGTTGGAATCTAAAATTAAAGGATACAGCCCTGGCCACTGTGGTTGAGTTGGTTGGGCACCATCCCATGCACCAAAAGGTTGGTGGTTTGATTTCCAGCCCAGGCACATGCCCTGTTGCAGGCTAAATCCCCAGTAGGGGGCATTCAGGAGGCAGCCAATTGATGTATTGCTCACATTGATATTTCTGTCTCTCCCTTTCCTTTCTTCTCTCTCTAAAAATCAATTAAAATCTTTAATAAATTAAATTAAGGCGTACATATGAAAGTGTGTTATGTTTAATCCTGGCAATGTGATTTAAAAGGCTGTGCTGAGGGACACTTCTTATATAACTCAGTTGACAAAGTAAAAGTGAAGCTTTTTATTAATTTTTCCTTGTATCTTTTTGGCTTGTATCTTCCCTCCGAAGTCCACAAAGTTATTGCTCAGAAGCCTACAAAACATCCTGTCCCTTCTGCCCCTATTTTTTCCCTCCCCCCAGCCACTCATCTATTCTGGAAGGATTTGCCTATTCTGGACATATTATATAAATGGAATCATACAATATGTGGCCTTTTGTGTCTAACCTCTTTCACTTAGCATATTTTCGAGGATCATTCAAGTTGTAGCATGTATCAGAACTTCATTTTGTTTTATGATCAAATCATATTTCATTGTACTTATATATGTACCACATTTTGTGTATCCATTCATCTGTTGGTGGGCCTTTGGGTTGTCTCCCTTTTATGCATAATGTTTCTATTAACATTCATATATATTTTTTTGTGCATGGACTTATTATCACATCTCTTATGCGAGGACTTATGTTTTCAAATATCTTGTGCATATGCCTAGGAACTTCCAAAATTTTCCAAAGATGCTGCACCATTTTACATTGCCAGAAATGTAAGAGGGTCCCAATTTCTCCATATTCTCACCACTTTTGTTATTATCTATTTGATGATAGCCATTCTAGTGGGTGTGAAATGGTATCTCATTGTAGGTTTGACTTAAATTTCCCTAATGAATGTTGTTGAGCAATCATCTTTTCATGTGCTTTATTGTCCATTTGTATATTGTCTTTGGAGAAATGTCTAATCAGATTCCTTGTCTATTTCTTTAAATATACTTTTTATGCCTTTATCTATTTTGAAGTTGGTTGTCTTTTTGTTAAATTTTAAGAGTTTTAAATATATCCTAGAGAAGTGTTCTCATTAGATAGATGATATGCAAATAGTTTTAGCTCTTACATTTAGGACTATGATCCATTTTGAGATATTTTTTGTGCATAGTGTGAATAGGGATCCAACTTCATTCTTTTGCATATGGATAGCCTGTTGCCCCAGCACAATTTGTTGAAAAGACTATTTTATCTCCTATTGCGTGGTCTTGGCACTCTTATTGAAAATCAGTTGACAATAAATATAAGGTTTATTTTTGAACTTGCAATTTGATTCTATTTAACTATATGCCTATCCTTATGCCAGTACTTTTCTATCTTGATTACTGTAGCTTTGTAGTAACTTTTGAAATTGGAAAGTATGAGTCCTCATTTTTTCAAGATTGTTTTGAATTCCTTGGAATTCCATATAAATTTTAAGGTCAGTTTGTCACTTTCTACAAAGAACCTAGTTGAGATTTTGATAGGGCTTGCATTGTGTATATGTGTGTGTGCTGTGACATGTGCCTAATACTCTGGTAGATGGTTTATAAGTCTCTCTTAGCCTTAACTTCATGCTTGAGAAGAGCCTCAAGGTCAGCCAGAGGTGTGAGCTTAGGGCTTTTTCATATCTTTCCTGGGCATATGTACAGCCCTAAACATGAGCATGGCCTAATATATAACAAGGAATATTTTGGAGCTTTTCAGATCTCTGTATAGACATCTCATTTCCTGTTTTGTTTTTTCTTTTTTTAAGTCTTTTTGGTTAGATTTTTTGTTAGCCCCAACTGGCATTTTTTGCCTTTGGTAACTGTAATGTTAAATACTTGATGCTGATTATTTTCAACAATGCCCAAGGGGTAGGGTTATTCTCATAGAGCCAGCTCTGAGGCAGATAACATAAAGACCAGGCTTGGGAATGGGGTTTTACACGCAGCTTTCAGTTCTCTGGGGATGAGATTTTAGGGGCAGCTCCAAACCTGTTTTGCCTCCACTGCTGCTATACTGATGGTTTTCACAGCTATCATAGTTATGTATATGTTGGTTTTCAGGACTACTGGGAACCAGGAAGGGGGAGATGAGAATAGGATAAGTGAAAATAGCACAAAGCTTATTACTTTTACTGATATTCAGAGTTCTGAAAAAGTTGATTTTGACAGTTTGTACTGATGTTTTCATTGCTTGTATGGAGAAAGAGAGTTTCAGAGGTACTTCCTATGAAATTGTTTTAAGAGTATTTTTAAAGATAGGATGGGAAAAGTCATAGAAAGGTAATATTTCTTGAAATGCATGACCTGATGGTTCTTTGAGGAAAGGTGAGCTAATTATTATGTTACAGAAATTATGTATTATTTATATATTTCATAATATGTTTATAAAAATATATGATGTATATATACATGTTCATGCAAATTATTGTGTTACCTAAAGATAATTATTTGGGATAAAATACAAACAAGGTTATATTCCACATGGGATTTTCTTTAGAGGTTTGTGCTATAGTTGTACTGAATACGGAAGTAAGAAGAGTTCACTGTTCTCAGAAAGTTCTCTCTCTCTTTTACTTTGCTGTTGTAGGTGTACAGGGCCAATGGGCCAGATGGAGCCGTTGGCAGAGGCCAGAGAATCCACCTGCAGTTGTGGGACACAGCAGGGCAGGAGAGGTAGGAGGCCCTCCGTTATGCATGTGCTTCCTCCTGGAGGAAAGGGAAAAGCAGCGACACTTCTCATACAGGGACCCGAGCAGGAAGAAGCCAGATGATCAGGTCACTTGCACCTGGATACGCCATGCTGCCCAATTAGCAGGACATTTATCAGCCTGAGTTGATAATCGTGGCTTTATTTCATACAAAGTCACAGGAAAAACGAATCTTTTTCAAAATGGATCAAACTTACTTATGGTCTCTTTTTTGTCTTCTTCATTTTTAAAAGGCTTATACACTTTTCTCCATTGACCTTGGCTATTTACGCAGCCGCACAAAAGCCACAGAGTTATAAAGGGGAGAAGAAAAGCAGGTTTACAGTTATTTGTTTGGGAAAATATGCAATAATTAATAAATACACTTTCGTGTACTCCTAATTGTAAACCTACTTTTGCCCACCCCTGTCTGTATTATTATTGAAAACCGAGTGGAAAAATCTAGTTGGAATTAATCCATATGGTCAGAAGTTGCTTAACCAAAATCAGTCACATGGAATCTCGATGTAAAATTGCTTTTCATTAGCTAAGATTTCAGATTTTTCTCTCAGATTCTTTGAAGGCTTTTTAAAAACGTTTTATTATGGAAAAGTTCAAGTATATAATGAACTTATGTTTCCCAGTTTCAACAGTCATCAAGCTGTGGCCAATTTTATTTTATGTATGCCCCTCATTCCTATTCACTCCCTCTCCCAAATTATTTTTAAGCAAATTCCAAATATCAGATTATTCATTCCTAACTATTTTGGTATGTATCTCTAAAGATGAGGACTATTTTTGTAAAAATATTGATTAAAAATATTTGAGAAAGCTTAGAAGATTAGATGACAAATTCATACCAGTATTTTCTTCCTCGGAGCCTGTGTCTGTCCATTGTAGGCTTTGTATAAAGGCAAAGTAAGAGGTGTGAATAGGACTGGTGGAGGGAGAGAGGGGAGACGGCAGGATAAAGCCTTGGAAGAGAGAGTACCAAAAAGGAACAGGGACTGAGTCATTACTGCTCCCACCTTAACGCCTGAGATTGAAACCAAAAGGTCATGAAACACATTGTAATGTCAAGTCAAGCCAACCTTCACTGGACAGGAAAACATACATAGCAAGCTCCATTGTTTGGGTCTAATGAACTCTCAGTTGGACAATAGATTCTTGGGTGATACTAAAGGATCATGAACTAGTTCTGTCATCCCTGTCCAGCGGGCTGGGTTTTTGAATCACATGGTCTATTAACACATAAACTTACAGAAGTGATAAATAACTGTCTTATACACTTTTGGAATATCAGCACCTAATTTGTTTTAAAAACATTTTTTTCATTGATAGGTTATTTTTTTTTAAAAAAAGAATGTTCCAAGTATAATTTTTGATAATTGTTGGCATTTTTAAAAGTCTATTTTTCTTTTTTTATTTTTTAATTTTGTTTTATTGCCTAAAGTATTACAAAGAGTATTATATATGTCTCCTTTTTTTCCCCCTTGACATTTCCCCCGCCTCCCCGTACCCCCCAGTGTCTTATGTCCATTGGTTATGCTTATTTTTCAATTATTCTTGCTCTAGATAGCTATTTATTATATTTTGTAAGATACCTAATATTGATTATACTCATAACTTTATACTATTAAATTGTCATTTATAATCACATTCTTCACTAAATTTAGTATAACTAAGAGCTATAATATTCATGTATAATGTAAAGTTATTATAAACAATGGCACATTATTAAACATCTAATTTGTTACTGATGAACTGTGGTGAGAGGCTGAGGGCACTGATGGTAGCTTTATGTTTCAGGAGCGGGGCCATGGTTTAGGTGATCAGTCTGCTTTTATGTCCCTAGGTTTCGGAGCTTGACAACAGCATTCTTCAGAGATGCTATGGGGTTTCTTCTGCTTTTTGATCTGACAAATGAACAAAGTTTCCTCAATGTCAGGAACTGGATAAGTAAGTGTTATTGTCCCCCTGCCTCCCACTCCCTACAATAAGATGCCCTCTTATATTCTACTTTTGTTGTAAATTGATTTGGGAGAAATCCTAGTGCTGTTTAAAATGCTATATAAAGGAGCATGTCTATTAGTTTAGGGGAAAAGATAATTAAAATATTCTGCTCTTTCTAATAATACCAACTTTGATGTGTTGAATACTTCCCATGCTCCAGGTATAAGGCCCTGCTTTCCATGCAAATCTCTTAATCATTCTTTCTCACAGAGGAGACTCATCCCTCTTTTATAGATGAGGATATACAGGCCTAGAGGGGTTAAATCACTAAGTATCTGCTTGCCTATTGTGTGCTATCAAGTCTTGTATCATCCCAGGGTTTAAAACATATATTACACAGATTAATACAAGGCTTAATGGATTAGACCCCTGGCTGCATGTCTCTTCTATGCTTAGAGGCCCCTTCTCTGTTTTGAGGGCCAGGCATTTGCCTGGAGGACTCTAGAACTCCATTGGCAAAAGTGGTCCCAGCACTGTGTGTGTGTGTGTGTGTGTGTGTGTGTGTCTATATATGTCTTCATTTTGGTTTTTTGGAGAGATCCTAATCTAAAATCCTGCTACTGGACCAAATAACAGCTTGCGAATGTACATTTACCTTTATAAGTTACATTAGTATAAACCTAGAAAATCTATTGGGAAAGGCTCTGATGTTAAATTTTTAACATCCAAATCTTTATAATGAAAACACTTAAAAATTACCTCCTACTTCAAAGTTACTTGGTGATTTGTTAGTATTGGCTGTGGGTTTTTTTGTTTTGTTTTGTTTTCAAATCCTCACTTGATATTTTTCCATTGATTTTTAGAGAGAGGAAGAGAGAGAGAAAGACAGAGAGAAACATTAATGTGAGAGAAATTCACTGATTGGTTGCCTCCTGCACATGCCCTAACCAGGGCCTGGGCAGGGGAGGAGCCTGCAACCTAGGTAAATGCCCTTGACCAGAATCGAACTCAGGACCCTTCAGTCTGCAGGTCGACACTCTCCACTGAGCCAAACCGGCTAGGTCATTGGCTGTGGTTTTGATAATAGAAAACCATAGTTTTGTTTTTTAATTTTATTGTACTAGAGGCCCGATGCATGAAATTTATGCAGGAGTAGGCCTTCCTTTCCCGGCTGCTGGCACTGGCTTCCCTCTGGCACCCGGGACCCAGGCTTCCCTTGCAGCCCTGCCTTCTTCCGGAAGGTCGTCCAGAAGGACATCTGGTCTAATTAGCATATTATGCTTTTAATATTCTAGATTAGAGTTTACATTTAATATTATTTTGTATTAGTTTCAGGTATACAGCATAGTGGTTAGACAGTCGTATACTTTACAAAGTGTTCCTCCTGGTATTTCCAGTACTGAATTGGCACTGTACATAGTTATTACAATACTAGAGGCCCTCTGCATGAAATTCACGCATTCGAGGGGGTTCCTCAGCCTGGCCTTCTCCCTCTTGCAGTCCACGAGCCCTCAGGGGATGTCTGACTGATGGCTTAGGCTCGCTTCCCCCCTGGCCACCTGCTGCTTGGCACACTGCTACATCTCCCGAGAGGTCCCAGACTGCTAGAGGGATGTCCGATTGCCGCAGGATCAGGCCTAGGCCAGCAGTCGGACATCCCCCAAGGGGTCCCAGACTGCAAGAGGGTGCAGGCCAGGCTGAGGGACTGCCCCCCAGTGCAAGAATTTTGTGCACCGGGCCTCTAGTTAAAAATAATGCTGCAATGAACATAGTGGTGCATATATTCCTTTGAATTAGTGTTTTGGGTGTCTTTGGATATATACCCAGAAGTGGAATCACTAGGTCATAAGGCAGTTTCCTTTTTAATTTTTAAGGAACTTCCATACTGCTTGCCAAAGTGGCTGCTCCAATCTGCATTCCCACCAACAGTGCATCTGGGTTCCCTTTTCTCCACATCCCTGCCAACATTTGTTTGTTGATTTATAGATGATAGCCTTTCTGGCAGGTGTGCAATGATATTTCATTGTAGTTCTACTTTGTATCTCTCTGATGATTAGGGATGTTAAGCATCTTTACATATGTCATATGGCCCTCTATATCTTCTCTTTGGAGAAGTGTCTGTTCAGGTCCTTTACCCATTTTCTAACCAGATTGTTCTTTTTTTTTTTTTGGTGTTAAGTTGTTTATAAAATTTGGATATTAACCCTTACTGGATGCATCATTGGTGAATATCTTTTTTCATTCAGTAGGTTGTGTTTTCATTTTGTTGATGGTTTCCTTTGTTATGCAAAATCTTTTAAGTTTGATGTAGCCGAATTTGTTTATTTTTCTTTTGTTTCTCTTGCCAGAGGAAATTATCAGAAAAACTATTGCTAAGAGAAGTGTCTGAGATTTTACCCCTTATGTTTTCTTCTAGTTTTAAGGGTTTTGAGTCTTACATTTACATCTTTAGTCCATTTTGAGTTTTTTCTTATATATGGTGTAAGAAGGTGGTCTAGTTTATATTTTGCATGTACCTGTCCAATTTTTCAACACCACTTACTGAATAGACCTTCTTTATCTCATTGTATATTCTTGGCCTCAGTCAAATATTACTTGATCATATTGGCGTGGGTTTATTTTGGGACTTTCTATTTTGCTCCATTGATCTTTTTAAAAAATATATTTTTATTGATTTCAGAGAGGCAGTGAGAGAGAGATAGGAACATTAATGATGAGAGAGAATCATTGATTGGCTTCCTTTTACTGGGGATCGAGCCCATAAGCTGGGCATGTGCACTGACCTGGAATCGAACTGTGATCTCCTGGTTCATAGGTTCATGCTCAACCATTGATCCACACCAGCTGGGCAGTTCTCATAGTTTTTTGATGGAATCTTCACCTTATTTGGGTGATCCAAAAGTGTACATTTTGTAGGTTAGGTGAGCCCTCCTGTTGTAGTTTAGTCTTGATTGCTCTTGGCCCATTCACAGGTGGGGTTGACTCTCAGGCTCACTGACTGTGAGGATTGACCTTGTCCAGTGTATGAGCTGCTATGTGAGGGTTGACCCCACAAGCAGAACTTGCCCCAGCAGGGTCCGGTGCCTGATGAGCCCTCCCTTTTTTAAAATATATTTTTATTGATTTCCGAGAAGAAGGGAAAGAGAGAGAGAGATAGAAACATCAATGAGGAGAGAGGATCATTGATTGCTGCCTCCTGCATGTCCCCCACTGGGGACCAAGCCCACAACCCAGGCATGTGCCCTTGACCAGAATGGAACCCAGGACCCTTCAGTCCTCAGGCTGACACTCTATCTACTGAGCCAAACCAGATAGGACTGAGCCCTCCCTTTGATGTGCTGCTTGTGGAGCTACTCAGGTCGTGTTCTTTTTAAAAAATGTTTTTATTGATTTCAGAGAGGAATGGAGAAGGAGAGAGAGATAGAAACATCAATGATAAGAGAGAATCATTGATTGGCTGCCTCTTGCACACCCCCACACTGGGGATTGAGTTCACAACCTGCGCGTTTTCCCTGACCAGGAATCAAACCGCGATCTCCTGGCTCATAGGTCGATGCTCAACCGCTGAGCCACGCCTGCCAGGCTCAAGCACTTTATAAGGGCTCTTGTTAGATATGTGCTCATAGAATTTTGACACCGAAAAAGAATAAACCCACTTCTTTTTCCATCGGTAGAAAGGGAAACTGAGACGTTAGATAAATCTTGCCCTTCTGGGCTTTATATATTTTAGATAATAGACAAAATTATGTGAAATTATGGGTATGTATGTATTTTCCCCCCTTATAGGATAAAAGAGTCCTTACCGCCCAGTTAGGTAAATAATACATATTGAAGATTTCATATCTTTAATGGAAAGTATTCTCCTCTTCTCTAGTCCTGTTTTTTTAAAGATATAATGTTCAGTGTTAGAGTTGGTAATATCAAATCTTAATTAGAAGTAAACATTTGTTGATTTATACATTTTATTTTTCTTCTCACTTCTAGCATTTCTTCATTTTTATTTAACTTATATAAACTTTTTTACTAATATAACTTCAATAAAAATATTATTTTACTAAATAATAGTTTAAAATATATACATATATACATGTATGTGTATGTGTGTATGTGTGTGTGTCTGTGTGTACTAGAGGCCCAGTGCATGAAATTTGTGCATTGGGGGGGGGGTCCCCTCAGCCCAGCCTGCACCCTCTCCAATCCAGGACCCCTCGGGGGATGTCCGACTGCCGGTTTAGGCCTGATCCAGAGGACATCCCTCACACAATCCGGGACCGCTGGCTCCTAACTGCTCACCTGCCTGCCTGCATGATCGCCCCTAACTGCCCGCCCCCCCCCCCCCCCACCAGCCTGATCACCCCTAACTGCCTCTGTCTGCCAGCCTGATCTCCCCTAACTGCCCTCCTGCCAGCCTGGTCACCCCAACTGCCCTCCCCTGCTGGCTTGGTTGCCCCTTACTGGCCCCCCCCACTCCCCCCCCCCTTCCGGCCTGGTCGCCCCTCGCAGCCTGCTGTTCAGTTGTTTGGTCGTTCCTCACTAATCCCCCTGCTGGCCTGGTCACCCCATGCAGCCTGCTGGTTGTTACTGTTACTGTGATGGCGTCCTGGACAATTTGCATATCCCTCTATTATTAGTATAGATATGTCTGTCTATCTGTCTGTCTATCACAACAAACACAGATTCTGGACCCTCTACCGAGTGTTCCTGATCCAGTAGATCTGGGTTGAGACCTTAGAATTATATTTCTAACTAGAGGCCCTATGCACAAAATTCATGCAAGGGGCTCAGCCCTCGCAGTCCCAGCTGCCTTGGCCCTCGCAGCCCAGGCTTCATCCAGAAGGTCATCCAGATGGTCATTCTGCCGCTTGGTCTAATTAGCATATTAGCTCTTTATTATATAGGACAAGTTCTTAGGCTGCTAGTCCATGGACCTTACCTGAGTAATCACTGAATTAACTCATTCAATCCCCACTTTAATCCTATGAAGTAAGTGTTAAGTCTGATCAAATAATTGAATTGATATCCCCTCCCCTGGGAAACTGACCTTTAGATCATTTCACAACTGACATTCCCTTTTGTTTAGACCACATTCCATTTGCTATGGACCTACCCAGGATCCAGACCCACCCAGTAAATTCCCCACCGGAAAAAACCCGCCTAGAGTCCTTTAAAATCTCTTACTTTCTGTCCCTGGGTGCTAGGGCCATTTTGGGGCTCAGTCCATCTGGTTTCCAGATCACTAATAAATTTATAATTCTTTACCACTTTTGACCTCATGCATTCCTCCTTTGGTGACCCTAACAGTAAGTACCATTATTATCAGCATTTACATATGGAAACTGAGGTACAAAGCAGTCAAATAAGTTTCCCAGAGTGGCACAGATAGTAAACGGCAGAGCCAGGCTTCCGCCTTAGACACACTGGATCCTGAGTTCATGCTTATGACCATGACACTGGACATAGAAGGTGTTAACAGAGCACAGAGCCACTCTGGAGACCAGAAAGATTTCACAGCAGAGGTAACTAAGAAGCAAGTCTTAGAGGAAGGGTGGGGAGTCCCTGAAGGAAGGTTGCGGTTGTGTATTCAAGGGTGTGGGGACAGCGTGTGTAACAGCACAGAGGAAAAAAAGGGCATGGCTCTTATTGGAAACTACACAGCTTGGTCTTGCCCTGTATAGTGCTTATTTTCCTACTTGTCCCTTTAGGGCAAAGGTCATTGTTCTGAAATTCTACACCAAGTATCAAGCTGAAATTCATGCCTGCTGCCATGACTTATCATGTTTGATAAGATAAAACGAACATGACTTCATAATGAGGAACTAAAATGTCAACACTTCTCTGGTTAACCATGTGAAAAATAAATTAGGCCATCAATTTTGTGAAAGCTTGGGCTGTTTTAATTTCATTACGGGGTGTGACAAGTAAGAAATAAGACTTTATTTTCCTTCTTAGGGAGATTAAACTACTCAGCTTAATGAAGTTCTTTTGTTTGATTTGAAATTATGCCTATTTACAGGTTTTCCAGTGAAAAGAACTAAAAGCTGTGGAATAAGAATTGTAGTCTCCTGCTTTTTCTTGGTTCTGGTGAATGAATCATTGACTCTTTATTCTGGGTTTCCTCTCTTCATTTAACTCTGTATTGTGTATTAAATGAATTGATTCAGCCTTAGAATAATAGAAAAATATGAGAAACACTTCAGGTAGAAATAGGTTAGCTAATAGGAAGATAACTCTTAAAATTGTGATTGCTGTGGAGAGAAATATGTAAAAAATAGTTTTAAGATGAACTATAAGTATCCTGGCTGGGTAGCTCAATTGGTTAGAGCATTGTCCTGATACGTCAAAGTTGTGTGTTCGATTCCCAGTCAGGGCACTAGCAAGAATCAACCAGTAAAAAAAAGGAGACATATGTAATACTTTTTGTAATACTTTAAGCAATAAAACAATTAAAAAAAAAAGAATCAACCAGTGAATGCTTAAATAAGTAGAGCAACAAATCAATATTTCTTTTTCTCTCTAAAAAAAAAAAAGATTAGCAATAAGCACTAGGAAATCCTCCAAGTTTTTTTCAAATGGCCTTCATAAAAAGACTGCCACCTGTTTGTGTGTGTGTGTGTGTGTGCATGCATGCGTGCACATGTGGGTGCACTTGTGCACATGCACAATTTTAGAGGGTTAAGTATTCCCTTTCCTCTCTGATATACATAAGCTGGGGTCTGTGTTTGAGGGCAGGAGTAGTTTCACACCTCTGCCTCATCCATTCAGTTTGACAGATGAGGGCGCTGATGCTTTGAAAGCACTGTATCAGGTCCCTATATCTGTATATACATTTAGTTTTCACAGCACTTTTGCATGTATTCTCCATTGGTCATACACTTACATTATTGTTCACCTATAATTTTCTTATCTTCTTACATTAATAGGCCAGCTACAAATGCATGCATATTGTGAAAACCCAGATATAGTATTATGTGGGAATAAGAGTGATCTGGAAGACCAGCGAGCAGTGAAAGAGGAGGAGGCCAGAGGACTTGCAGAGAAATATGGGTGAGTATTTTTGTGGAGAAATCTAGAGAAAACATGTCCAATTTAAACATTAGCACATGAATAAATAACAAAAAAGATAAAAGCAAAAAATAGAAACAAAACACTCAGCTGTAGGCCTTGGGAGGTATCAAATATCTACTTTGCAAGTTAATCCTATATAATAAAACCCTAATATGCTAATTGACCGAACAGCAGAACAACAAGTCGCTATGATGAGCACTGACCACCAGGGGGCAGACACTCAACGCAGGAGCTGCCCCCTAGTGGTCAGTGTACTCCCACAGGGGGAACGCCGCTCAGCCAGAAGCTGGGCTCACAGCTGGCTAGCGCAGCAGCAAGGATTGGGCCTAAGCCAGCAGGCGGACATCCCCCAAGGGGTTCTGGACTGCGAGAGGGCGCAGGCCATGCTGAGGGACCCTTCCCCAGTGCACTAATGTTGTGTACCGGGCCTCTAGTATTATATAATAGTGGGGACCATAGAAAAAGCATTGGAGAAGGGCCTTTGTTCAGTTCTTCAGTCCCATTTTCTCAATCTCTTGGTGTTTGAAGAAAGACAGCGTTGAGGGTAGATGTCCTAATTTTGTAAGGGCTCCTTTACAAGATGCAAGTAAGTGACCCCTGGGATAAGGACATCCTTTATGTCCAACAAGGACATTTCAAAGCCAGTTCATCTATTGCTGTAGAGACCTCCAGCATACACGAGGGCCTTCTTGGCTTTGAAGTGTCTGTGCTGGGAGAGGAGTGTGAAGATCCCCTGTGGTTTAGGCTGTGCTTTTATGGAGAATCAACTAAAACTGTCTTCGTCCTTGAGCTCTGGGAAGAGGATCGTATAGCGGCGCATTCATTGGACATAAAAGGAGGGGTCAGCCCTTTTTGTTAAAGTGTCAAGGGTACCATTACACAGGAATTTGTATTTTACTTTTTTTTCTGCCTCAAAAAAAATGAGCACTCAAATATATGTGTATTAATTACCCTTAATATCAAGGGGAGGCAGCCAGTGGGGTTGAGAAGGAAGGGGTGGGAGGGGTGAGGTCTATAGGGACGTTACCTGGCAAGTGGCTTTGGTTGTTAGAATCCAAAGAGGCCAGAGGAGGCTCTTTCCCTTTTCATTGTCTGAGCCCGGCTGTGCTCTTCCTGGGGCTGATGGAGGTTCAGAAAGCACTCAAGGATGGGAGTCACACTGGGAAGAGAGTGCAAGGATAGGTCGGCCCCGTGGGAAGAGGCCAGAGGCTGCAGAGCTTTGACTATCACCTAAGGAGAGTGCAATTGGTTTCCTGGGGGACAGGGAGTTGCTGAAAGCCTTTGAGCACAGAGGGATGTCATCCGCACTTTTCCAGATCAGTCAGGGTGGGCGGGGGTTGGGGGGGCTGTGAGGGGGGTATGGGCAGGAGGAGAGGGGAGATGGAACAGGAGGAAAGACTGGAGACAGGGAGATTGCAGTGATCTGTGAAGTAGGGAGGGGCTGGATTTGTGAAAAGGAAAAGGACTAAATCAGAGAAAATACACAGGTCGGGCAGAACAGGATTTTACATCTTAAATCCAGCACCGGGAAGGGGGTGGTTCCCATCAACTAGGCTGGCTCACGCTGGTGAGGATCTGCAGTCAGATGTGGAGGTTTTCACTCAGGGTAGAGGGTGGGGAACCATGTTAGAAGCACCTGGGGAGCTTTTAACAAATACTCATGTTCGGGCCTCGCCTCTGAGCTTCTGACATAATTGGTCTGGAGTGGTTTACCAGGCAGGGTTCTGTGAACAAACATACTTACAGAGGGGTTTGACTTTATGCTCTCATGGGAGCTGGGTAGACAGTCTCTGTCAGGTGTAGTTTTGTGTCTGATGCTGCAGCTTGGGGTCCAGAGGACAGGCAGTCAGGAAGGGAAGCTGGATCTACAGTGGTAGAGAGCAAGAAGCAGCTGGACCCATACTTACTGACCCAAACCTTGTCAGTCATTGTCGCCTCTGACCTGGATGGCGTGGGTGTCCTGCAGCAGCCAGGGCTCTGCTCACAGAGCTAAACACTCACACCTGGCCCAGGAGTGGGAGAAGCTGGAGGAGGATCTAGGGGAAGATGGAGCAGGTGCAGGTCTGGCTGCTGGCTTATGCCAACGAGATGAGCCAGCAGGTAAGCAACAACGTGGGAGAGCTACAGAATAGCTTCTGCTTCACTTCCGTCCCCCAGATCTCTCTGTGGTCCGACCTACCTGGGAAGGGAATTCTGGGAAATGTCATTGACATATTCAAAGCCACCACAGGTGGGGGCCTGGACATTGGTATCTTTCAAAGCTCTCCATGTGATTGCATGCACAGGGGTTGAGATATGCTCTCTTCCTCCCTTGAGAGGCACTCCTGTAATGTAGTGGTCGGGACCTGATACCACAAGAACACAGCATTGAAGCTGGGAGCCATGTTGCAAGGAGGTGAGGAGGAAATAAGTGATGAAGCAATGGAAACCACGGGCCTAGACCGTGCTTTTGAGAAGTGTGCTAGTAAAGGTCAAAAGAACAAAACCTAGGGCAGCCAGTGCAGTTAGCTACATCAAACAAGTATACTCTCAAGTTTGGGGCAGAGTCGGGATTGACTTCCTCCTCCTCCGAGCTTCTTCAGCCCTTTGCTGGTTTCCTTGGTTCATTCCACATCCTGCCTGAGCCCAAGGTTGCTTTCGAACTATGTGAAGAATCTGGGGATACAGGGATTGCTTTTCATCTGTGCTCAGATTACAGGTTTGGGGAGTATTTTAAAGAGAGAGGCTCAATCTGAAGTTTCTGGATTGAATAAAGATGAGGAGAGATGGGATTAGCAGATAAGGGAATTGAAACTATTGGAGAAGAATGGAAAGGAATGGAAACAAAATTCCTTTAACATTTAGGAAGTATAGAGTATAGTTCTGTAGGCTGTGCCCTGCCTGGGAACTGAACTGTGACCTCCAGGCTCATGGGTCAATGCTCAACCACTGAGTCACACCAGCTGGGCATGACATATCTACATATCATTTGTATGTTGTCTGATAAATTTGCATTTTTGTTACTATTGTGCTGCCTTCTATCCTCAATTCATAAAAATGGATCAGTGGTTCACAAGTGATTCTCTGAAATATACATTCAGAGAATGACACACTGTGTCTCAGAAAAGCTTTGCAAACCTAACAAAGGACGTGTTACAGTGCAAATACGGAACATACATCTGTGTGTGCTGGGACAAGGAAATCAGAGAATGAGAACTCCATGCAGCAGCCCGAAATGGAAAGAGCGAGCTGAATGCATGATGATGACTATCAGGAAATTTAGTTTTAGTAGACTAAGAATCCATTTATCCCTAATTTCCTGCAGAATCTTTTTTGCTATAGACTTGGTTAAATTGTAATATGATGTTCTTGAGCCACTTCCTAGCACAACAAAGTGGATTATTGGTAAACCAATCAAGTTCTTATAGAACAAGTGCAAAACAATGCTTTGCAGTATGTTACATTGAATAATATTGTCATTGAAGTCAGAGGAGAGAACAAAACAGAGGTTTGTTCAAATTCTTAGTCCTGCCAGTAAAAACTATTACAAGTCACACTGTTGCTGAAACATTTTTAAGAACAGTTACAAAGCCCTGGCCTATGTTTTTCAGTGATTAGGGCATGACCCATCAACCAAAGCGTCAGGGGTTCAATTTCCTGGTCAAGGACCTGTACCTGGGTTTAGGGTTCAATTCCCCACCCTGGGGACATGTGTTGGGGGGCAACCAATTGATGTCTCTCTCTCACATTCATATTTTTTTCTCCCTCTCTCCCTCCCTCCCTTTCACTCTCTCTAAAAGTCGATGGAAAAATGTCCTCAGGTGAGGATTAACACACACACACACACACACACACACACACACAGAATAGCCACAAAGTCAGTGACAAAGATAGCAGACGAGAGCAGTATTGCCAACATTCCTCTTGTAGGTGACGCTGTCGGAGCTGAAGCTTTAGTGTGCATCAGAATCACCTGAGAGCTGTGACCCACCGTTTCTGATTTTGGTAGATGCTACTGCTGCTGCTGGTTGAGGACGGCGAGAACCACTGGTGTAGACGCCAAGTTACTGTCAGGTGTGCCTGCTGGCAGATACTTTCCTGGACAAAATAGCTGGACAGAACACTTATGCCCAGAATAGAAAGCACTTGTCTACTGATACCATGCATGGGTGAGGGTAGCGTGCTCAGTGACTTCCCATTGGAAACTCTATGCTAAAAAGAAAAAGGATTTTTTTTTCTCACACAGTTCATTAAACCAGCTGTGATATAGATCGGGAGGGACACTAGGATTGGTATGGAGGGAGCACCAGCCCCTGTGGGCAGGCAAGGACTTTACTCTGGTTGCACCTAAATTCCCTCCCACACTCTGCTTTACTTACAGAGGATAGTCGGTGGTCATTAGAAGACTTTGTCCTTGATTCAGAGTTGAGGATAATAGAGAAAATTGTGAATGCGATGAAAGCGTGATAATTGAATGTACATATTTCATGTGCTGTGCCAAGAAATAGGCAGCAAATGTTTAAACATTGAGATAATTGACATGTAATACTGTATTAGTTTTTGGTGTACAATATAATGGTTTGATGTGTATATATATATTGCAAAATGATTACCAAAATAAGTGTAGTTAACACTCATCACCACATATAGCTACACTTTTTTTTTAGTGTGTGACGGGAACTTTTAAGGTTTAGACTTTTAGGGGCTGCAAAATTAAAACAACTTGTGTTCCCACTGAAGGCTGCTGGCTATTGATGAGGAAGGTGCTCAAGAGTTTCTGGAATGAAGGATGACTTTAAAAACATTTATTTACCACATTAATAATATGAGTACAGACCATTTCTGGAATTTCAAGCGGTTTAGCTCAGCAGAACGCTCTGTGTCTATCTAGCCTGAACTAGAGGAAATGGGGTATGAATAGCCTGATCTCTAGTAGTTTGATGCTTTGCTAATTGGATGACATCCTTTCTTTGAGAAATAAATTAATTATGTGTCATTGGGCATGTTTTAAAACCACAAACATCAGCTGCAACTAAACACACAAGGATTTCCAGAGCCCCACACAAGTCAGAACAGGATCTGGAGTTCATTTGGCACCATCTCCCAGGCTGGACAGTCCATACCTCAGCCCTTTACTGCAGCGATTTTCAGCTGGTGTGCCGCAGAATTTAAAACATGCAATGCCTGATTATTTAGTTAGGAGCACTGACCTCTTTGATTGTCAAATAAAAAAGGACAACAGTCAACACAACAGTAGCCATTCTGTGGGAATGTCCTGTCTTGAGCCATAAATATAGGGCATATAACAGAGTTGCATCTAATTGGTTACATTGCATAATAAAGTTTTATCTGATTGGTTAATTCTTGGTACCAGAAATCTTTATATACAAGTATAGGCACCTTATTAAAAAAAATTGTTTTGGAGCCTGGCTGGTATGGTTCAGTGGTTGAACATTGACCTATGACCCAGGAGATCATGGTTTGATTCCCATTCAGGGCACATGCCTGGGTTGTTGGCTCAATCCCCAGTAGGAGGCATGTGGGAGGCAGCTGATGGATGATTCTCTCTCATCATTGATGTTTATATCTCTCCCTCTTCCTTCCTCTCTGAAAAAAATAAAAACATATTTAAAACAAAAATAATTTTTAAAATCCCTTTGGAGTAAAAAGGGTAGGTAATTACTATCTTTTTTTGGTAAATTAGTAAAAATTATACCTATTTTTGTCAGATCAGCAAAAAATATATTTTTTGTGTGCCACAGAATTTTAGTAATTAGTTTACGTGTGCCATGAGATGAGAAAGGTTGAAAATTGCTTCTGGACTGTACTAGCATATTCATTTAGCATCCAAAAGATCATTAAAAGTATGAGACTTCATTTCCTACTTTAGTGAAAAATTTCTCCATAATTTCTGATCCACATGTGAGCCAAATATCTAGAACCATTTGGGAGAATTATCAAATGCACTTGCTTTTATTTCTGAAAAATTCTGACTGGAAACTTGAATCTCCTAGTTTCTTTGGAAATAAATAATAGAAAAGCAACCAGTTAGACGCGGGTCTTAATTTATGGCATGAGCTAGGGATATAGATATCTTAGTGAAAAACCGGCAAGTGATGCTTCTCATTGATTTGAAGCTGTTTGCCATTCTGATTATGTTATTTCATTTCATTTTTAAATTTGTGATTCATCTAGTTTTTAAAAGCACACTAGATTGGTGTTCTGCATGTGTTCCAAATGGCCATTAAATGGTCATTTACAGATTGATATCACCATTAGCTGCAGAGATTTTTTCCCCAAACGTTGGGAGATACTGCTCCCTGGTAATGCTATATTAGCGCCACCACGTGGAGAGAAGGAACAATACTATTCTTTCTATGGTTAAAAAAAAAGAACTGATCCTCTTGAATTTAAGATTACTGAACTTTTGCCTACCATATTTTAGGAAAAACAGAACATCATTTTTAGAGAAAATCTCATTAGATGAACTTTTATTGAGCGTTTGCTGGATGTTAGGCTTGTGCTAAGCCCTTTACATGTATTATCTCATTGCCTCCTTACCATGACCCATGAGCCACGGTTACTCCTCTTTACAGATACAGGGAAGTGTTCAGATTAAGCACCTCAAATTCCTTCTAAAAGTCAACACCAAGAATATATGCACATAAAAATATTATTAACTCCATCCACTAAACTTTCTGTGCCCTTAAGACAAGCTGAGCAGTCCAGCTTTCAAATGTGAGCACAAGGCACATTTCTGTCTCTGAGGCATCATTTTATTACGGAAGGAAAGTCTTATTTCGGGGTCTTCTCTATGGATCTCATCTGGTTTGCTTTTTGTCTGGCAGTTCAAAGAGCTGAGAGTGGAGTGAGCTCTAGTATTCTATTCCCGTAGAAACAAAACCCTCTTTTGCCCTAATTGCTCAGAAGACGCCGAATGATCAGTCTAAAGATTTTCAAGTTGTTAACCTGACTCCTGGTCACATGACCTGGAGGTTCACAAAGGGCAGGAAAGTGTACTTTTAATTGAAAGGTATAAGTTTGTTACTTGCATTTGGGGTTATAAATCTAAACTACATCTTGTTAATATTGTACATCTCTTAATATGAGAGACTTGAAATATACATCTTAACTCATATACCCTGAATTACTACAGATCAAATATTTGCTTAAGTTAGTAAACATTAGACAGTAGCTCACAGCGCTGCTAGAGGCATCCGTCATTTATATTGTAGTATTAATAAAGCAAGGTCCATTTTGTGTCAGCACTTGGTGATGGCCACTTGGGGGAATGAGGTGTTTGGGGAATGAAGGGAGGCAAATGCTTTGGAGCACTTTGGCTGGGACAGGTAAGTCTGAGTGAACCATCCTGATGCAGGAAGGCCTGGTCCCAGATATCAAATTTAGTCAGGGGCACTGACCTCTTTTCCCTTAGATTGTCAAATTTAAAAAATGACAACAATCCAACACAGCAATAGCCATCCAGTATGAATGCCCTGTCTTGAACCATAAATATGCAGGTCATATAATAAACTTGCATCTTGGTCACATTGCATGATAAGGTTGCAGTTGATTGGCTAATTCTTGGTATCATATATCCTTATATTTTGGAGAAAAAAGGGTAGCTAATTACTACTACTATTATTATTATTATTATTATTATAAGTGCTTTAAAGTCAACTCAATCCTTATAAGAAGATCCCGATATTACCTAGTTTTACAGATGAAGCAGCTGAGGCACAGAGATGAATAGCTTGCCAGTGTTACACAGTTGGTAACAAGTGTTACTAGATTTGTCTCCAGGAAGCCTGACTCTAGAGCAGCCGTGGGCAAACTACGGATCCGGCCCGTTTGAAATGAATAAAACTAAAAAAAAAAAGACCGTACCCTTTTATGTAATGATGTTTACTTTGAATTTATATTAGTTCACACAAACACTCCATCCATGCTTTTGTTCCGGCCCTCCGGTCCAGTTTAAGAACCCATTGTGGCCCTCGAGTCAAAAAGTTTGCCCACCCCTGCTCTAGAGGTTATGGCTCCTGACCATTGTCCAAATTGTCTGTAACTTCCACGCATAGGTTTTAAAAATACTATCAACTATGTTTTCTCATTTATGCCTTCAAAGTGACTGTGAGGTAATTTTCAGGAGCTGAAAGGGAAGAAACTATGGAAAGTAGAAAGAGGTTAAGGCATTCCATGAGTCTGAGGACACGAGTTGGAAAGATTTATAATTGCGTTTGTGCAAATTTTAAAAGTTAGATGTACATTATCATGACTAGTATTTACAAGAAGTTTACTATTCGACTACGTTGGTTTTTTTTTTATATTTTCCATTTCAGTCTATTATTCTTAGAGGGAGGGATGCATTTTTCAGTTGCCTTTCCATGAAACAGTATATTTCTAATGGCAACAGAGTGAGCAGGTCTTCCCCTTAAGTATAAGAACTGTTCTGTAGACATTAAATGAGTCTTCATGGGTATAACTGAGAAAGAACATAATGAAGAAAATGTAAGTATTTAAGTTTTGAGTCCTCTCAATCCTAAATTCAATTTCCGTAACAATGGCAACATCACAAACTCTCCCTCGGACTTAATTCAATAACATCATAGATACTTGATGAATAATAATTTATTGAGTCCACATACAGGGTGCTCTCTTAACACTTGGTAATCAAATACTGCATGAGACCAGGGGGTTAGAAAATATGTATTATCTTCATTTTGTGGATAAGGTGACAGATAAAGAGGGCGGAGAAAAGACTGACAGTAACCAAAGTGGTAGATAGGCAGTGGTTACAAAACCACTAACACCATGTAATTTGCCTGGTAGACCCTTTTCTGATCAAGATATTTTTGAGTCAGCATATGAAGGGCTATCAACGTGGGCATGGGAGAATCATTGCAGCAACCATGTCTTGCAAAATTTAGAGATGGATAGAGAAATACTCAAATGAAATCATAGTTTCTTACCAGTTTTTAGAAGCTGTACTAGAACAGGAGAGAATTGCAGAGGTCAAGTTCTAGCTCCTATAGGAAGTGTGCAGTGAGATAGCACCTTGGGGAATCCCAATGGAGAAGTAACCTTCTGTCCCTAACGGCCTAACCTATTTGTAGTGACATAAGAAGCAGAACAGTTCTGCAAACATCCGTAAAAGCTCAAGAAGGTTTTAAAACTGTAAAAGTTCTCATGTGGAAGCTGCTTCTAGCCAGGAAATAATACAAGAGTAACTGAAATTGTAATCAGAGTCATTAATGTAGGCATAAGATGCTAGGAGAATGCAGGAAAACAAAGACATTCTATAAGAAAAGTAATAGTGGACGATTTTAAAGTCCCTATAAATGTAAGAAATATTTTACTCAATTCATTTGCAGGACTCTCTGAGGTGCTAAACAGTTTACTTTCGGAGTTTTTTCACATCAGAGATCATTTTGGTCAGATTCCTTACTAAGTGGTAGAAATGAAATCAACAGTTTGAGGAAATACAACTTATTATTATCATGGCTTTATTAAGAAGCAGGAAGAATTTGGCAGTTGATTAATCCTGTGGTAAAGATGAATTCAAATGTATAAAGGGTGATCACCAAGAGATTATGTGAAAAGCAGCCTTAGAGTTTTGAAATAATGCTCTGTGAGTTACTTAAAAAATTATACATATACCACAGGCCTTTGGATAACAAACCAAGCACACTTAAGATAGATACCCGTGAGGAACTCTGAGATGCAGAATTCAGAATGTCTGCAAGTGGCTGGTGCAGGAATACCAGCTGGAGTTGACAGGCAATAAAGCATTTGGCAGACACCGCCAGCGACCTCTCATTTCTCTCTAATGCAGTCCCATTGCCCCCCGCCCCCGCCCCCAGCCATGTGCAGCAAGTAAAAGAGATTTACCTGTTTTGGAAATCCCCACATAATGTATGTAAGTTTGCAACCAGTAGAGGCTATGACTAAGTTGGTTACTGGAATCAAACAGCTGTGGATCCCACTACCAGTTCTGTTCTTTTCTAGCATTGCGAAATGGGGCAAGTTACTTCGTCTTTCTGGGCCACGGTTTAATATTTGTAAAATGGGAATTAAAACTTTCAGAAGTTTCACATCTCTATTAGGGATGCAGTGTTAATTATTTTATTTTATTGTTTTTTAACTTAAAAATATTTTTATTGATTTTTAGGAAGGAAGAGGGAGAGAGAGAGAGAGCGAGGGAGCAAGCATCCATGGCTGCCTCCTGCATGCCCCCTATGAGGGGTCAGGGGTTGAGCCTGCAACCCAGCATGTGCCCTGATCCGAAATTGAATGGGCAACCTTTTGGTGTGCGGGACGATGTCCAACCAATGAACCACACCGGCCGGTCTTTTTCACTTTTTAATGTACCCTATGGTAGTAAAATGCTTTTGTTTTGTTTTGTTAATTCTCACCTGAGGATATTTTTCCATTGATTTTTAGAGTGGAAGGGAGGGAGAGGGAGAGACAGAGGGAGAGAAACATCAATGTGAGAGAGACACATCAATTGGTTACCTCCCCGTTGTGTCCCAACCAGGGCCGGGGATTGAGCCTGCAAACGAGGTCTGTACCCTTGATGGACATTGAACCCAGCCCCCTTCCGTCTGCACACGGCTCTATCCACTGCGCCAAACCTGCCAGGGCAGTAAAATGCTTTTGTTGCCTGCACATTTGTACTCTATTTTATAAGTTGAATTATCAAGGGCAAAGCCCACTGTCCTTTCCCTCTAGCGGTCATTTTCTGAGTCGCCTCTCTGTCTTCCAGAATCCCCTACTTTGAAACTAGCGCTGCCAACGGGACAAACATAAGCGAGGCGATCGAGACGCTCCTGGACCTGATAATGAAGCGGATGGAGCGGTGCGTGGACAAGTCCTGGATTCCCGAGGGCGTGGTGCGGCCCAATGGCCACCCCTCTGCTGACCAGTTAAGTGAAGGAAAGCCGAAGGGGGCCTGTGGCTGTTGAAGGCTGAAGTGAGCTCCACGATGAATTGAGCGGCCCGTGTCTGAAATCTCCTCTATGGGTGACACACGGCACAGAGAGAGGTTAACGGGCCTTGTGTTCAGACTCCTCACTATCCCGATTAGGCCAATCAATAAAGCATCCAGTTTTAAAATCAGTTTGCCGCAGCTTTTTAAATATTTCTCTAAGATTCAGCCTGAGAGTTAGGAGGAATGTTGCACACAGCCGAAAGTGCCTTCTAAAACCTTACCTAGCCAATGGCAGTAGATCATTCAAGGATTTGGGATTTTTGTAGCCACAGAAGAGTGCATTTATTGTGAAGAATGACTGAAGATAGCGTCACCTGCCTTAACAGAGATCGGCCCAGTGTCTCACATTCGAGATCTTAGATGCAATTATAAAACTATCAGTCTTTAACCCAAATGGAAATATCTTACTTGTACTGTAGGTGACATTTTAAAATGCCTTGAATATTAAACCCCTTGAATATTAAGAATATGCACAAACATCGGGTTCAGTGTCCTCAAATATTAATTCATGTAAGCATTCTCTTTAAAATGAGTATTGGACAAATTATGGCCACATCTCTAGACCCTGGATAAACTGGATCAATCAAATATGTACTGACTGTGATTCTTGTTTGTGGGGAAGGGATTGGGGCTGAGGGCGGGGGTGGCTTACTATAGCATGAGCAACTGAAATGGGGCTTAATGCCCAGTGCGGCTGCTGTGTTCCCATTGCTCTTCAGGTTTGATAGAAGGGACAGAGAACTAGATTGTCATGGCTTTAGTTCACTGTGATCTTAGCATTTATCCTTGGCCCACACGTGGCCACATCTGAACATAGCTGGTGCTTATGCTAAGTTGTTTGTAATAAGTAAATATTTAGCTTCTTTTTCTTCATATTTGTAATGTTGGTCTGGTGTCCTCTTTCAATTGGCATGTGAACTACCAATCTTCGGTCTTCACCATCAGGCTCTGGATTGTTGATCTGTGCAACTTGTTTTATTTTTGCATTGGCGGAGTTGAAGGAATTTGTTCTTAATTATGTAAAACGTCCTTTTGCTATTTAGTGGACAATTTAATAAGTGGTTACATTTGCACTCCAGCTCAATATAAGGAAAATAAAGTGTTCTACAGCCTGTATTCTTTACTGGGATCAGGGGCATCTGTATTTGCTGGGTCTTGCCAAGGTCACGTATTCTACGTTGCCAAAGTGTCTTTATACCCAACTAAAGATGGTTTTAAAATGTGCTTTGTGGCAGTTTGTAAAGGTCAAAGGGGACAATTCTTATTTATTAAAGTGGTTTAAATAGATTAAAATTTCCAAAAAGTTTAATAACTATTTAGAGAACAACACATTATAATTTAAATAAATGTATTTACATAAAATAAATATAAATGTATGTTGTGGTAGCAGATGTTTAGCAAAGTGTAATTAGAAAAATACAACTTTTTTGGAAAGTAATTGCTTTTACATGATTATTTTCAAATGGCTTTTTCTTGAGTACCTATTCTGTTTTGTTTTGTTTTGTTTATTTTTGCCACAACTCCCTTAAAAAACTTAGCTGTGGTTACTAAGGTGTTATGTATTTCTGTCCTTAAAATGAGACCTTCTTTTAAATCCTAAAGAAGCCATTGTGTCCTATGCATTTGAATTGTATATTCTGGTGAGGAAAGATTCAGACACATCAAGGGCAGAATCATGCTCACAGTGGTACCTTCTCAAGTGGCCATGTCAGTGGAGTAAATCATATTTTTACATTTACATATCAGGGAACATTTTATATGGTCTGTTTGTATAATTAAAAAGAAGATGATTTTGTATGTTTCTGTTTTTTTAAGAACCAAATGAGCAATTAGCCACAGATCCTATTGGCCTTAAACATAATATACAATTAAAACATGTATACCTGATACAGGGCACATACATGAACTGTCTTTAATTATTGAAATAAATAAATTGTATTCTCTTTGGAAATTCATTGTTTAAATTTGTTATTGAAGTGCCATATTTTTGTGAGTCAATGTATTTTTCTATTTATAAGTCTGTGTAAAAGTGAATTGTATCTTCAGTGAGTATTGTGCCAATTGAGCTTATAATAAAGCTAGAGGCCCGGTGCATGAAATTTGTGCATGGGGTGTGTGTGTCCCTCAGCCCGGTCTGCACCCTCTCACAATCCGGGACCCCTTGGGGGATGTCTACTGCCAGCAGTCAGACATCCCTCTCGCAATCCAGGACCGCTGGCTCCTAACTGCTTGCCTGCCTGCCTGATCGCCCCTAACCACTTGCCTGCCTGCCTCATTGCCCCTAACCACTCACCTGTCTGCCTGATCACCCCTAACTACTCTGCCTGCCTGCCTGATCACCCCTAACCGCCTCTGCCTCGGCCCCCACAGCCAAAGCTTCATCAGGAAGGATGTCCAGAATGATGTCTGGAAGGTCGTTCAGCTGTCCGGTCTAATTAGCATATTATGCTTTTATTATTATAGATAGTGGTCTAGTCTCTCAAGTTTGTATGTGAATGTAACTTCATTTCCTATCACATTGTTTCAAACCAGAGGTCATAATACTAAAGGAAACCAAATCCAGGGGCACAATTTCCATCAGCTCCTTGATGAGGGGCCAACCAAGACAACATGTTCTGGAGAAAGTAAGCCAAATATGTTACATCAAACATATGTAGAGCACGGGTCACGTGGGAAGTGTTGTAATAGCCAGTCTTAAATGAACTAAACAAGGATGGTAAGGGCCTGAACAAAGACCAAGTCTGAGAGATGGTTCAAGAGGCATTGGGAAGGTTAGAGTAATTGATTGGATGAGGAGGGAATATGTGGGGAGATGGACTCTCTGACCTTATCTCACTCACTCCTCTGCAGGTACACTGGCTTTGAAGCAGTCATATATGCTCCTGCCTCAGGAATATTAGCAGTTCTTTCTGTCTGGGTAGCTAATCTTCCATATATCTGCATGGCTCTCTCTCCCACCCTTTAAAGGTGTTCTGATGTCACCTTGTCCAAAAGGACTTTACTGCCCACCTTCTATAAAATAGTAGCTGCTTCAATAAAATGTTAAGGGGGGGAAATAGTAGTTGTTCCCCCCTCCCCCATGGCCCCAACCAGATTGTTACCTCCTGACCTGTTATCCAGCTGTGCTTTTGTACATGTTCTTCATCACCACCTGGTATATCTTTATGTTTGTCTCCATCTACTAAGATATAAGCTCCAAAATTGTTTTGCCACTACCCAGAAAAATGCCTGGTGCACATTAGATACCCAAATGGTTATTGGTTGGTTGAATGAAGTCCATCAGAGACAGCAAGGTCAAGTGAGAGAGTTTTCAAAATAGGAGTCACTGTGAATGTTCGAAGAGGGTAGAATTTGAAAATAAAAACAGCTTCAATAATATTTAGAAATGCTCACATATAATAAATCCATATTGGTTCATTATGAGACATTAGGAAAACTGAGAAGTACATTCTGATCTTTTGAAGTTCATGTTAAGATAGTTAATCTATTTAAGAAATGTTCAATAAGGAATGCTTTGTTTGGCATTTTTATAAATGGAAAATCTCTATATGGTATCCCCAGGTCTTCTATTTTGAACAAGCTGGTTATGTAATAGAGACTATATAACTGAAAAACTCCCACTCTGCAACACTTGAGTAGTTGGATAAAATATAACGAACACATTATTTAAATGTACGGTTGACCTCTTAAGAAAGTAAAGGAAGGAATACTGCCTTTCTTCCTCCACAACTCAGACAACAGCAACCATAGCAGCAACAGGGGGAACTTACAAGAACGTGGTTCTGAGTGTGGTTGGGTTTTGACAGTATTAGTGATTGAGGTGCTTGGTTTTGATGCCTATATGCCATCAGGAGAGAGAGCTTTGGAGCTGTTAGAAGTTGCGCGCTGGAATGGAGAGCCTCCTACCCCCAAACAACAAAGCCTGCGCCCAGTCTGTCTTACTCTCCCCTGAGAATTTATAACCCCAAATTTGTTATTTCACAGGTTTGAGGTTTGAGCTTACAAGTGTATGCTACCTTTTCTTTCTTTCTTTTTTTTTCTGGGAGTATCTTAAAGCCAAGAAATTGATAAAAGAATTAACACGTGATTTGTGGTTGATGATGCCTCTGGTTTACTTGGTAGAAGCAGAACAAAATCTTTTCAGAGGGAACATCTCCACTCAGATCTTACAGGATTCTTGAAAAATAAATAAATAAATAAATATATATATATATATATATATATATAGAGAGAGAGAGAGAGAGAGAGAGAGAGAGAGAGGAGAGAGAGAGTTTTCAGAGAAGAAGGGAGAGGAGAGAGGGATAGAAACATCAATGATGAGAGAGAATCACTGATCGGCTGCCTCCTGCACACTGGGGACAGGCCCACAACCCAGGCCTGTGCCCTGACCAGGAATTGAACCATGACCTCTAGTTCATAGGTTGATGCTCAACCACTGAGCCATGCTGGCCAGGCCTTACATGATTCTTATGGAAAACACCCTACTAAGCATGGACTCACAGTTTAAAATGACAAATCATTACTTCCCCAACCCCCAGCCTCAGTAAACCAAAACCAGCAGGATTTGGTCATTAAGAACTTCAAGTAATATACTTACCTGATGGAGACCATAAAATAAAAATGTTTAAGAGAATTTATATATATAAGGGCCCAGCAACCAAAATGGCGGAATGACTGGTCACTATGACGTGCACTGCAGTGGCCAACCAGCCAGATCTGGGCCCCGAGATCGGCCCCCTCCAACTGCCTGTGGCCCCTCTCCCCTGGCCGGCCCTCCCATAGGCCCCAATCAGGGAGGGGGCCGGCTGGCCAACCTCCTGGGGTCTCTCCTGTGGCTGGCCGGCCCCCCTGATAGGCCTCGATTGCTAGCTAGGCTGAGGGACCCCACCCGTGCATGAATTTGTGCACTGAGCCTCTAGTTATAAACATAAAAGGAATCGAAACATCTGGGAAAAGAAGAAGACATTATTAAAGATACAAGACTGGTTTGAATTAAAATAAATGACTTCACCTATGAAAAATATAGCCACTGATATTCAAAACTTAATGGTCAGACGTTAAATGGTAAGTTTGACAGAATTGAACAATTGGTGACCCAGAAGCTGGGTCAGTGGAAATTACACAGAAATTAGTAGAGAGATGAAGAGTTAGTGTGAAAGAGACTGAGAGATATAGGAGAAAGGAAAAAGCTCCAACTTATGTCTAACAGGAATTCCAGAAGTAGAAATTAGAGAAAATAAAGGAAGAGGCAATATTTGGAAAGGAAATAGCTGAGAAATTTTTCAGGAATAATGAGACACACACCTTCAGTTTCAGGAATCATAATTCCCAAGCAGGATACATTAAAAAAAAAAAAGTATTTCCAAGATTTCAATTCAATTTGTTGGATGTGGAATACATGCTCTTCTCCCCTTTCTCTTATATTCTATTACTAGAGGCCTGGTGCACGAATTTGTGCATGGATGGCCCCCTCTGGGTGGCCTGCAGGGATCGGGCTGAAACCTGCAGTCAAAGGCCACCTGCAGCTCCTACCTGCCGCTCCCGCTCATCTCAGCCCCACTGTGCCTGCGGCGGGCTCACACCCAATCAGTCTCAATCAGGAGAGGCTTGTGCTGCTGCCACAGCAGCACTCACCAGCCATGAGCCCTGCATCTGGCGCCCTCCCAAGGGGAGTGGCCTGTGGGATTGGGCTGAAACTGACTCTTCAACTTCCCCTGGAGGGTCCCGGATTGCGAGAGGGTGCAGGCCAGGCTGAGGGATCCCACCGGTGCACGATCAGGCCGGGAAGGGACTGTGGGAGGGCTCTAGGGCATGTCCGGCCCATCTCGCTCAGTCCCTATCGGCTGGACCCCAGCAGCAAGCTAACCTACCAGTTGGAGCATCTGCCCCCTGGTGGTCAGTGCAAGTCATTGCAAGTGGTTGAGCAGCCTTAGCATATCATTAGCATATTATGCTTTGATTGGTTGTTCAGTTGTTCTGCTGTTCGGTCTATTTGCATATTACCCTCTTATTATATAGGACTAGAGGCCCGGTGCACAAAAATTTGTGCACTCGGGGGGGGGGGGGCGTCCCTCAGCCTGGCCTGTGCCCTCTCGCAGTCTGGGAACCCTTGGGGGATGACCACCTGCTGGCTTAGGCCTGCTCCCCGGGGTATTGGGCCTAAGCTGGCAGTCAGACATCCCTCTGGAAGCCCAGGAGCCCTCGGGGGATGTCCACTTGCAAGCGGGGAGCAGGCCTAAGCTGCAGTCGGACATCCTTAGCGCTGCTGAGGAGTTGGGAGAGGCTCCCACCACCACCGCTGTACTGGCAGCCGGCAGCCTGGCTTGTGGCTGAGCAGGGCTCCCCCTGTGGTAGCGCACTGACCAGCAGGGGGCAGCTCCTGCATTGAGCATCTGCCCCCTGGTGGGCAGTGTGTGTTATAGTGACCAGTGATTCGCAGTCGTTCTGCTGTTAGGGTCAATTTGCATATTACCCTTTTATTATATAGGAGTGCCTGGCCAGCCTGGGTGAGGGGCTGATGGCTGTTTGCAGGCTGGCCACAGCCTCTTCAGGGTAAGGGTTCCCCCTGGGGTGCATGGCCATCCAGGGTGAGGGGCTGAGGGCCGTTTGCAGCCTGGCCACAGCCCCTTCAGGGTGGGGAGTCCTGCTGGGGTGCCTGGCCAGACTGGGTGAGGGGCTGACAGCCATTTTCAGGCTGGCTAAGCCCCCCAGTGGGGACCCTCACCCCATGAGGGTGTGACCATCCTGGGTGAGGGGCTGATGGCTGTTTGCAGGCTGGCCACAACCCCCAGACACCCAAGCTCCCAGTGGAGGCTGGCTGGAAGCAGGTATCTGGGATTTATTTGTCTTCTATAATTGAAACTTTGTTGCCATGAGCAGAGGCCTCAGCCAGCTCAGGGCTGGTGGAAAGCTTGGCTTCCTCCATCGCCCGGGCAACCAAGCCTCCTGCTTGCTCCAGCTCCATGGCTGCCGACCGCCATCTTGGTTGGGTTAATTTGCATATACTCACTCTGATTGGCTGGTGGGCATGGCTTAGGGCGTAGCAAAGGTATGGTCAATTAGCATCTTTGTCTTTTATTAGTGTAGATAGGATAATTGAAAGGAAAAAAATAATTTCTAAGACTGCTTACTCACCCATTCAACCTAAAGTGAAGCACTGAGTATGGGATTAAAACATAGATAACGGATGTGGATACTGACATTGGAGATAAGAGGGTAAAGCTGGGTGGTCATTTGGATGTGAAGGGCAGGACATTTCTTGTTCAAGTAGCAGGATAAAACAGAGGATCTGTGTAAAGGGCTTGGGAATACTGGTGAGGCTCCTCTTTATTGTTGAGGGGGATAAGAGAAGGACAAGATTAAACAAGGGTAAAATAATTTTCAGTCTCTTGTTTGACAATGAAGTGTTGGGCAAATGTTTATTACTAAAATTTCTGGTATGTGCCTTTGTTCTTTACATTGTTCTGGAATTACTAATTAAATGATTAGACAAGAAAAATAAATATAAGTATGAGATAAAAGGAAAAATTATATGCATTTGCAGATTATAACCAAACTGATGCTCGAGTTTATTTTATTTTTAAAATATATTTCTATTGATTTCAGAGAGAAAGGGAGAGGGAGAGAGAGATAGAAACATCAATGATGAGAGAGAATCATTGATCAGCTGCCTCCTGCACACCCCCTACTGGGGATCGAGCATGCAAACCGGGCATGTGCCCTTCACCAGAATAGAACCTGTGACCCTTCAGTCTGCAGGCCAACGCTTTACTCACTGAGCCAAACTGGCTAGGGCTGATGCTAGAGTTTAAATGAAAAAACAAAAAAACCCAAAAAAACCACACAAAACAAAAACAACACCACAAAAAACTGTGAAGAATAGCCAGAGAAACAACAAATAAGAAGGCAAAGGAAGGAAAGGAGTGGAGGACTGCAGGTAAACCCAGTTATTAAAAAGAAAAGAAAACAAAAAAACCCACGAAAAACTACAGCCCAGGTGGCGTGGCTTAGTGGTTGAGCATCAACCTATGAATAAGGAGGTCAAGATTCAATTCCCGGTCAGGGGACATGCCCAGGTTGTGGGCTCGATCCCCAGTGTGGGATGTGCAGGAGGTAGCTGATCAATGATTCTCATCATTAACGTTTTTATCTCTTCCTCTCCCTTTCTCTCTGAAATCAATACAAATATATATTTTTTAAAATTACAATAAACACTTTGTAACAGGCACATAAATAGACAAATATATCAAACAAACCTGGTAGAGTCCCAAGGTAGACCCAAAGTGAAGTGACATTTTGAATTAGTTGGGGGAGCCAAACTGGAATCCTATGTCATTATTTACACTTAAGCAAATCCCAGAGTAGTTGCAAATTCAAATGTGAAAATGATACTATTGAAATAATGGAGAAAAGTATGGAATACAATTTTGAAGAGGGAAATGCTTGATAAATTAGGAAATAATTTCTAAATGCCAGTAGAGGGCTAATCTTAATATGTAAAGTACTATTAAAAAATAACGCAGTAGAAAACTGAAGGGTATAAACAGGCAATTCAGAAAAAAAAGTGTATTTCAAACATTTGGGAAGATTCTAACTTCATGCATAATTAAATGAAATTAAAATAATAGAAAAATTCGGCCCTGGCTGGTCGCTTAGTGGATAGTGCCTGCCTGAGGGGCTCCATCTTCAGTAGGGGGCGTGCAGGAGGCAGCCAATCAACGATTCTCTCTCAACATTGATGTTTCTCTCTCTCTCTCCCTCTCCCTTCCTGTCTGAAATCAATAAAAATATATTTTTAAAAAAAATAGAAAAATTTGACCTCAGACTGGCAAAATCACCTTGGATAAAGAGGTGGTGAAAGAGGCATCTTATTGGTTGTTAAAACTTTTGGAAGGCATTTAGTATTATATATCAAATTGAAAAACTGTACATATCCTCTGACCCAGCAGTTCTATATAGATTACCCCCCCCCCCCCGCTTTTAAAGGTTTATCAGTGTAGATAGCTATTATGTAAAAAGATAGGAAACATGTTTACCCATAGGCAATCAATTAACATACCTTCATACAATTGCATATAAATAACTATGAAAAAGAATGTTACATGTTCAACGACTTTTTAAAAAAGTGCATTAAAGGCTTATTCATGAGCCAGGCAGGTACCGGGGATACAGCTGTAAACAAAAGGACAAAAACCCCTGCCCTCATGGAGCTCATTTTGTATTGAGGAGACAGATAACGCAGAAAAGGGTGCCTGGGATGCTGATCGATGTTTCAATAAAGGAGAGTGGGCACACACACACACACACAAACACACACACACACACACACTATATATATATATATATGTTTGGTTCTGCACAGAAAACCTCTGGCAGGTACCTGTTGTTGTTGTTTTTTTTTTTTTTTTTGCCACATATGTATAGTATCGTTTAAAAGGGGGCCGACGCAAAGATGGAGAACAGCACTATAAGTCTCTTAAAAATTCCTGGTAAAACCCACCGAGCCTCAGAGACTCAACTGCGCCGTCGCAGCGCCCCAGGGAGCGGAGGTTCTGCCGCGGGCGCCAGGCAGGAGGGAAGGGGCGGGTCTGCGGAAGGGGGTGGAGAAATGAGTTTGTAGGGCAACCCAATGCGGGGAAAGACCCAGGGGGCAAAGCGCAAACCAGAGACGAGCACAGGCGCCGTTGCAGCGCACGGTAGAGAGGAAAACGAGGCGCTGTGACAGCGCGCTCGGCCGACCGCACACAGCCACGCTTCGCTTTCCCCACAGGCGGCGGCGAGGCTGACGCGCAGCTCTGCGCCTGCGCCCCGGCAGCGTTTTTGCCGGCGCGGCCGCGCGGGGGCGCCGTCAGGTCGGGATCGCTCTCCCACGGCCCCAGGAGCCGGGCGTTCGCCTCTTCCGGGTCGGGGACTTGGAAGAGAACCACTTCCTGTGACGGAGTTACGTCACTTCCCCTCACGCTCGGCGTCTGGATGGTGGCTCCCCACGCGCGTTCAACATGCGTATAGAGAAGTGTTACTTCTGTTCCGGGCCCATATACCCGGGCCACGGCATGATGTTCGTCCGCAACGACTGCAAGGTGAGGTGGCCAGAGTCGGAGCGCACCGCTGCGCCCGCGGCTTTCGGCCAGGGTCCCCGCTTTCCCCCCCCGAGTGAGGGAGGCTTTGCTTCGGCTCCGGCCTCCACCTTCCGCCTGGGGAGTTGCGCCTTGCGGGCGTCCGGAACGGAGCTGGTCCCAGGCCACCTTGGGCGAGGTTCAGGAGGAGCGGGGCAGCCAGCCCCGACGGGGAAGCGGGGCCTGCGGGGCAGCGTGGCCGTTCTACAGCTCAGTAAGCTTTGCTGAACGTGTGCCGCGTCAGGCGTCGTTGCTAACGTCCGTCACGTAGAGGTGCATCAGCCTTGGGACTGTCCATGTGGAGGGTGATGGAAATGTTTCATCGGCTTATGTATTATGCAGTTATTGGAGGTGGGGGCGGCGGTCGTATATATGAGAAGGCATGGAGAGGAGATGACATTCATCCTGGATCTTGAATTGTGCATGAGAAAGTGTGGAGAGGGCATTCTAGGTGGAAGGAAAGTGAGCAGTTTGAGCAAAGGCGCAGGACGAAGCATGGTGGGTGGAAATAGAGGCCTGGGGTAGGGCTAGACATACAAACGTAAGAGTATTTGCAAAGAGATTAGTCTGTAAACAAAGATGGCACACACATAGATACACCGTAAGGGCTGGTTGTGAAAGACTTTGTGAACGATGCATGCATTTGGAGGTGATTTTGACAAGGAATTTCACTTCCTACTTCATTGCGTTCTCTCTCTGTTATAGATGGAAGATACTGAGCTCATTGCATCAGGAGCGAGGGTTCTTCCTGACAGTGAGAGACCAAATCTATGTTTGGGTACTTGAAAGAGCAATAAGAAGATGATAAAAAAAAGTATAAGATGAATCATGGCCAGGTTGGAGTCAGATTCATAGGGGGCAGTATGGCTTTGTAGATGATCTGTCGTCATGATTTTATGGTCTTTGTCCAGCAGTGCTTGTCAGCTGGGCGTTGGAACTAGAACCACAGACGTGGGAGCAGCTCTCTAGAGCTGGATGTTGTTCTGACAGACACGTGGGAAATTCAGGTTGGTGAGGTGGGTGGTCATAGGGAAGGAGAGGGGAGACCAGTGGGTCAGAACAGATCGATTGGAGAAATTAGAAGTAGTGGAGACCCTGAAGCACTAATGAAGAAAAAGTACAGGCACACCTTGGAGATATTGTAGGTTCGGCTCCAGACCACCACCATGAAGCGAGTCGTAGTCTTCTGGTAAAAAAGCGCAACACCTGTGAAGTGCCATATAATGAAGTGCAATAAAGTGAGGCGTGCTGGTGTCTCATTTTATCTGTGTTGATGAGTCCCAGATCTGTATCTCCTTAGCTCCAGGTCTGAACTTTCCACCCGACAGGGTAATCCTGTTTGTACCTAACAGAGCCCACTGAAGGAGGGTGCCTTACTGCCTCAGATCATTTTGCTCCCTGAATTAATCTCTCTCTCATCTGCTAGACAGCTGGGCTGGAAATGTAAGTCATCTTTGAATCTTTCACCTTTTGTATCTCGTTGTTAAGAGTGCTATTCATTCCGCCCTAACCGGTTTGGCTCATCGGCCTGCGGACTCAAGGGTCCCAGGTTCGATTCCAGTCAAGGGCATGTACCTTGGTTGCGGGCACATACCCAGTAGGGAGTGTGCAGGAGGCAGCTGATCGATGTTTCTGACTCTCTCTAACCCTCTCCCTTCCTCTCTGTAAGAAATCAATAAAATATATATTTTTTTTTAAAAAAAGAGTGTTATTCATTCTGCCTTTGCAGCGGATAGTGAGTGGTGTCTTTGCTTTCTCTTTTCCTGCCCTGGTTCCAGGTTCGGCACCTGTCATTTTTCTAGCCTCCTAACTAGTCTTTCTGCCTTTTTGCTCTTAGCTTTTGAGACCATCTTTCATAAAGACTTCCCTGCTTACACTTCTTAGGTAGCTTCTTAAAGGTAGAATTAGTAATAATGCTCCATATTTTCACATAGTTTATAAACAGGAAAAATATATACACCCTACTGAGTGCTTAATAAATGTTGAATTGGAGGAATAAGAAAGGGTCAAAGGACTGAGGTGTGATTTGATGGATCATTTGCTGCGAGTTGAAGATAGGATGATCTAGAGCAGTGGTCAGCAAACTGCAGCTCGGCAAACCGTGGCTCGCGAGCCACATGTGGCTCTTTGGCCCCTTGAGTGTGGCTCTTCCACAAAATATCGGCTCTTCAACAAAATACCGACTTCTGCACATGGGCCATGAAGTTTCGACTGCACTGTACGTGCGTGCCTGGACATGGTATTTTTGTGGAAGAACCACACTCAAGGGGCCAAAGAGCCGCATGTGGCTCGCGAGTCACGGTTTGCTGACCATGGATAGAGGACAAGATTAAAAGGGAAACTTGAGCCTTCAAAGCTTTGTCTCACACATAATCCATCCACCACCTACTCCACTGTAGATTTAATCACCTTATTGTGTTTTTTTTCATATTATTTTATACATGATTGTATATAGCTTTATACCATTTTTTATATCCTAGTCTGATCTCGATCTCTCTTATTTGCAAAGTGAGACTTTATATACTTAGCTTGCTAGCCTACGTTCTCAAGGTGGGGATTTATGTTTTAGTTATTCTTGTATCCCTATACCTAGTATAACATCAGGCACATAGTAGATGCACTTTATTTGTTGATTGAATCCCCATCCCCTCTTCAGATATTTTATTGTGCTTGTCAGATAATGTCTATAGGTTTGGAGTTCAAATAGACTTCCCTGAAAGGGCATGGGCTCTTTCTGGAATTGAGGATACCCAGGACAAGTTCAAATCCCTCATTAGACATACCTTAGAAATGGGAATATGTCTAGGAGTTACCTAGTAAGTATTAAATATAGGAGGCTTTTACTTAAAAAGGTTATAATACTTTGGCCTGGAAATGCTCAAAGAAATTTTACTGATAATTTCATAGTGAGTTACTCCAGGAGACTACAGTAGTTCTCATATTTTCTTGTTACTTTGAAATTAATTCAAGAATGTAGACAAACTTCCACATCTCTCTGAAGAGGGCTCTCCAGGAGGTATGAGCCTAGATCAGATTAACCTAGTACTGACCATTTCTAAGAAAGGTATGTCCTTGTGTGTATAATGATCTGCTTGAAGTTCCCCATAGAAGAAAGTATATATAAAATGAAAAGTATTTTGGCTTGTGACATCTGCAAGTATTTTGTCTTATTTAAGTTTGAAATGTTTATAACTCATTTTGATTTATTTTTGAAAATGGGTTACCTGTTCTTAGTTGTGATAATTTAACTCAAAAAAATTACTTTTTCTCCTCATATTTCTTTTGGTAACACACAAATTGTAATGTGTTTTAAGACATTACAAAGTAACAAAATAATGCATTTTACACAATGAGTCCCTATAAGCCATTTTGGAGCACATTGAGGCATCCTTAAATTGTAAGCATTACTAAGGTGGAGAATTAAAGTAGTAATGAAGATTCTTCCAAGTAGATTTTAGAAAACAAATCAATAGCCAGTTTTAGTTGCTTTTTGAAATTATTTTGTACAAGGATGGAAAGAACCAAAGGAGATTTCTGGATGGTGGCTTGAAACTTTTACCTCCACTGAGGTATATAGAAAGTGAATTTTGAGAATTATTCTGAAATGGGAAGTGATTTAAATAAATGACTCTCCTTAAAACTATTTCTGATTCAAGATCATTATAAGGTTTTTACTGTTGTCTTATAAAAATGGTAGTTTTTAACCATATTTTCAGGGTCCTCAGCTTTTATTTATGATGATGCTTGATAGTAAAAAAATAGTTCAATTTCCATTTAATCTGGCATGTCCATATATTTCTTAATAGTATGGTAATAGAAGCAATTGTGAGTGAGAAACATTGTCATTTCTCAGACTTTACAGTATATTTTGTCTGGGAGGGGTAATACCTTATGATAGAAAAAGCTCTAATATTGACTTCTCACTATTTTAACTTTTCTTGTAGGTGTTCAGGTTTTGTAAATCCAAGTGTCATAAAAACTTTAAAAAGAAGCGTAATCCTCGCAAGGTCAGGTGGACTAAAGCTTTCCGTAAAGCAGCTGGTAAAGAGCTCACAGTGGTGAGTATAGTTTTTACAATTTAAAAATTTCAGGTTTTTTTTGGGGGGGGGGCGGTTAAGTGATTTAATTAACTATAACAAAGCTTCCTACAGCATGATTGATGAATGACTTTTTTATATTTGGTTATAGTAATAATTCTTACATGATTCTAAAATCCATAAATCTGTAGAATTCTGAAAAGGCAAAAAAAATTGTGACCCAGTTTGTAGAAGTGATTTTTCTTATTCTCAAAAAACTGTTTTTAGCTCTTGCAAAGAAAAGGGTAAAGTTGGAAATTGCTCCTTAGGGATTTTGAGAGGAAGATATGAAATTAGCTAAAGGATTCTTAAACAGCAGTGAGGACTCAGATGAGATTTGTAATAGATTCACTTATCAGTGTATAGATTTCCTTAGCAGGACTTTGTGTCTGGTAGCGGAGAAATTAATTCATAGTATTGTTGTGAGGAGGGAATTTCGTGTGTGAGTCTCTGTCATCATATTGCTGCCATTCCTGAATTGGTCAAAGGACCTGGGGAAGCTTGTCCACATTCAGCCCCTTCAAAGGGAGGAGCTGAACGCTGCTGCACAGGCTACCCTTGAGGGAGGAAGATCTAAACTGTCCCCCCCCCCCCCATGACTTCCTTTCCCCCCCAAACCCATGGCTATTTTCCCACCCCCCTACTCCTTAAGGGCAGTATCTAAGAATTGCCATGAAGCCCTTTGCTGGCTTCCTTAACAAAACCAGAGGTTTTCAATGAATGTAATGAATATTTTTTGACAAGATGCAAGGCCAAATTATAGTTACTGTTACAAAAGTAATTTTCAGTATGGCAAGAAGAAACAGGCACTTCAATTGTAGGTGGCAGCTATATGAATGAAGCAAGGATACCAGCCCCAGTCACTTGCTGGTGACCTTGTCATGGTTGATGTTATTGTGATCTAAATAGAGTCATGTGCATTATAAATGAACTAGCCAGACACAGAGCTAGTGCTGTTCCATATTCCTGTTAGGTAGATTTGGAAACCAATAAATACCTGTAGTTTTTAGAAACCAATAAATACCTGTAGTTTTTCCAAAATTGTTTTGCATGTTTTAAGATAAATAGGATTATTAACTGTCAAAATACCAGCTACATTTAGAAGAGACCTGAAGAATTTCAGGGCAAAGCTTATGTCATGTAGAGTAGCATTACATTGATTTGAAGATGTATAGTTTCACAGCTTTATGCTTTAGCACAAAGGTGTATAGGTCTTCAAATGTATAAGCATAATGTGTATTTAGGTTGAACCACATGAAATTCTCAATGTTTGACTCTTTTGATCTATGAAAAATGGTAATTTCATATGGTTCAGCCTAATACAAAGTTTTTTGACTGTGAGTCTCATGTAGGAGTGGGAAGTTAGGGAAGCTTTTTCAATTTGTTTGATCCTGTAAGTGTTATATGTCTCTCCTGAGAAATGGGGTTTGAGCTCTTCCCTTCTCTCCCTTTGACAATCACTTGGATATAGAGAAATGTTTTCAGTAGGGCTGTCTTGTACATCATGGTGTGTAAAGGAGAAAAGGTTTAAAAACTTGTATTGCTGGGATCACCTTGGGGGGAATCTTAATGTGTGTCCATAGTTTAATACATTCTGAATGCTTGTGAAAAGGAAAATAAATTTTAAATGTTTCCTTCGTACCTCTGTAAAAACCATATCTGTCCCCCTCTTACAGGATAATTCATTTGAATTTGAAAAACGCAGAAATGAACCTGTCAAATACCAGCGAGAGCTGTGGAATAAAACGAGTAAGTCACAAGGGAATGCCAGGAATTTTCATAAGCTACCCAAAATCCTTTCCCCAAGTGGCTGATGTGTCCATTATAAAAATAATGTAATTATTAAATTTGATAATATTTGAAGTGCTCACACACAAAACACCCAGAAATCTGAAGGGAAAAAAAAAAGAGAGAGAATACTTTGTTGGGTGAGTGTGGGATATATTTCATTTTGGCCTTTGTTTTCTCTTTTGTTACTCCTTGATGACAGTAGCTGCATATCACCCTGACATATTTTATAACTGCTGTTATTTAGTGGTTATTCAGCTTTTTTTTTTTTTTTTTTCCATGGAAAAAAAAAAACCCTCTTGTTTATTTGATTAAACAAAAATAAAATAAGCTGCATAGGAACAATTTTAAAGTCCAAAGAGACACCAACTTTGTTTTAAGGCTGCAGTAGCTGATACAGCATCTCCTTGCTACCTTCTCCAGCCTTCTCTGTGGACCACAGCGATACATTCAGAAGCCCGTTAGCCAACACAGGAGTTTTTGAACACTTATCCATTGGTTCTTCACCTGCTCATTGCCTGTCATGCCTGCGGCCTGCAGTACAACATTTAAGATTTAAAGTAAAAATCCACAGGGGGGATAAAAACAAAACAAAGACACCCACCCCAAGCAAACACCCGCTTAAAGGTTGGAGGGAAAACCTCTGTTCCCCCTTCTCCACGTGATTGATGGGACCTGCACCACTGCTGCGATGCAGTGGTTATTCAGCTTGATGTTGAAACTGAGATGCATATCTTCTTTTAGTCGGATGTGGATATTCAGTTACTATGACCCTCCATGCTGGTTTTGTGTTACATTGATGGCCAGAAATAATGTTGTGTTCTGTGAGACTTATACTTGAACAGTACGTGCTGACTCAAGCATGTGAAGATGAACAGGGTACACACAGTCCCTGCCCTCTTGGTGCATTTTACTGAGTTCTCCTATTTCACCGCTTCTGTTAGATGGTAATTGGTTCCGCTATGATCACAGTCTCATTCCCTTGGCCCACTTGTTTATACTTCTGCAAGTTCTGGAAGAAGCAGTGCTCTATTGAGTATTTTTTTCCTACACAGATTCTGTTGTCCTTTTGTATTGGTGTCTTAAAAATAGACTTTCCAAAGAACTCCTGGGTAGACAGTATGAGTCTTTTGGAACTTAAAACTATTTCCTGCTGGCTTACACAGTAATAGTTGTTAGTGGTGTTCCAGAAAAAAATATTCTTTTAAAAGATTTCTTGATTCCCCACACTCCCTATTTCAGTATCATCTTGTCTGTAAACTAGCCAGTTGACAATAGTTTTATATTTATTGCTTATATTATCAAATTGTGTGAAGATGTGGACTGAGCAATCTTGGTTAAGAAGTGGATATCCACAGAAACAGCAGTAGGAGAACTTTGAAAACAGTAATAGTAGGAAGAATAATTTGTATTTTATCCATCATGTCTCTGTATTGCAGACCAATTTTTAGTATTTATTAGATGCTTATGCTTAAAAGTTTTCAGTCTTCTGGAATATCCAGAAATGCAGTATCTGATTATTAGAAAGGATATACCTGCCACTTGTGTTAGTTCCCTTCTGAGTAACTTCAAGGTATGAAAATGCTTCTGCATAGTAGAACTTGCCTGTATCATTTTTGCTGTGAAAGGCAAAGAAAGCAGGAAAAAAGTTACATATCAAGCATGTAGGGTAGAGCAAAAGTAAGTTTACAGTTGTGAGTATGCGAAATAGTTTATTCTTTTATTATTTATTAATTAATGTATTTTCAATAGAAACAACTGTAAACCTACTTTTGCCGCATCTTGTATTATTCTAAGCCACAGCATGTGCAGATTTAGAGTTGACATTGTCTTAGAGTTATTCATATAAACGTCATCTTAATGCCAGAGGCACCATGGGGCCTTCTGGGGGTCTTATTAAAATGTAGATTCTGATACAGTTTGGGTGGGACCTAAGATTCTGCATTTCTAACAAACTCCCAGGTTATGCCAATGTTGCTGGAAAGAAAGCTTTTGTTTGACATAATTTCAGATTAAACAGAAGTGGCAGGAGTAGAATTCTCTGATACCTTTATCCAGATTCCCTGAATGTTAACATTCTATTAAATTTACCTTTTCTTCTCTCTCTCTCCCTTTCCTTCTGTACTTTTTTTTTTCTGAACTGTTTAAGTTGCATACATATGCTCCTCTGTCCCTAAATAGCTTGATATGTATTTCCTAAAAATAGAACATTCTTTCATAATATCACAGTGTAATTATTAGAATCAAGAAATTAATATTGATAGAGTAGTATTCTTTAATTGTAGACTTGTTTAGATTTTTCTGATTGTCCCAATATCTTTTATTGCAAAAGTTGCTAGAATAGTACATGTCCTGTCTTAGTCTCATTCAGTTTGGAACAGTTCCTGAGTTTGTTTTCATATTTCACAAAATTGACCATTTTGAAGAATATAGGCCAGGTATTTGGTTTAAAGCAGTGGTCGGCAAACTGCGGCCCCTTGAGTGTGGCTCCTCCACAAAATACCACGTGCGGGCGCGCACGTACAGTGGGATTGAAACTTCGTGGCCACACTCAAGGGGCCAAAGAGCCGCATTTGGCTCGCGAGCAGCAGTTTGCCGACCACTGGTTTAAAGTAATGGGAAGTTCTTGTCATTGTCCTGTCAGGAGACACCTCCTGTTCAATAGTCCTATTACTGGCAATGCCAACTTTGATCTTTGGCTAAAGGGGTGTCTGCCAGATTTCCACACTGTAAAGTTTGTGTTTTGCCCTTTGTAACTAATAACTCTATTGTGGAGAGATACTTTAGGACTGTGACTATCTTGCTGTACTTCTCTCTACAGACTATACTTTAAGAAGCTAGATTGGGAGTATGTTGTCCAGTATGGTAGCCACTAGCCACAGGGTCTGCTGAGCACTTGAAATGTGGCTAGTCTGCATTGAAATGTGCTGTAAATACAAAATACATGTGGTTTTTGAAGACTTAGTGTGGAAAAAGCATAAAATGTCTGTAACAATTTTTTATACTGATTGCATGTTGAAATGACAATATTCTAGATATGTTGGGTGAAACAAAATATATCATTAAACTTAATTTGACCTGTTTTTTTTTATGTGTCTGCTAGAAATTTAAAATTACATATGTGGTGTATCTTACATTGGACGGTGCTGATACAGATACTAGAGCATAGTTGGACTCAGCTTCTGTACACATTTCCCAAAACAGTTGGATTTTAGTGGTTGAGAATGTGGTAAAATTGGTTGACCGGTTCGTTTTACCAGTATTCGTAATGTGCTGATTATCTCCCAGGCACTTGAAGGAAAACTGGTCTTTATGACCAGAAAGGTGCTGTCTTTCATTTATGGAGATAACAAGCTAAGAGTGGTATTAGTTGCTATTAATCTGAGTTCTCTGTAGAATAAAATTTAAAAAGCATTAGACTGCTTTACTATAGAAGGACAATTTAGTAGCAAAAGCTTTTGTAAATTAAAACTTAGAGAAATGATACTTGTAAAAAATGGTTAACAGTGGTGTCAGCAAAGGGTACCTTTGCTGTTTTAGTAGGTTTTTTTTTTAAAAAAATGAGTTTTTCATTTATTCAATTTCTAAATCAGAATAAAGAATAAAGAAGTTATTGTTAAAGCTCTTGCTTGAGTGTGAATAATTTGCTAACTCCTATGAATTGCTTTGTAGTTGATGCAATGAAGAGAGTTGAAGAGATCAAACAGAAACGCCAAGCTAAATTTATAATGAACAGGTATGAATATATGTATAGAGTAACTCTTGGAAACATAATTGCTAGTAGACATTTAGAGGCATGTTTTTCCCCCACATAACTTCAGACTTACAAAAACCGGTAAGAATAGTATAAGTAACTATTGCATATTCTATTAGCATTTTGCCACATTTACTTAAGTTCTTGTCTCTATGGCAGGCTGTCATAGAAAAGAAGCATGTGCCAACAGCTTTTTAGCTTTAAAAGATTGTTAAAGCATTACAGAGAAGGGGCCAAAATATTTGGGAACAAGTCTGTTAGTTTTTTGTTGAATGTCTTACGAGTTTGTGCTCTTGTAATTACTGAATTATTTTAAAAAATTAAGTAACAGAGACTGTTCTCTGAGGAGAGACGATCTAAGCTCTAAGATTTGCACTACATGTATATAATAGACATCGATTTCAGAAATTTAATTTCTTCCTTCAATTTCATTCCTTTATTTACGCCACTAATATATATTGAATCCTCATTTTATTAGGTACTAGGTATACTGAATGAACAAGTTTGTAGTGTAGGAATCCTATTTAATCTAATTTGTAACTAGAAAATAATTGAGTTCCCATTCCTCATCTATATGGCTTATTTAATTAGTAAATTTTATTTTTAAAAATTACAGATTAATTAATTAAAAATTACAGTCTAAAGTTTTAGTAATTAAAATTTTGGCCTTAAATGTTGCTACCCTAGGTTGAAGAAAAATAAAGAACTACAGAAAGCTCAGGACATCAAAGAAGTCAAGCAAAACATCCATCTCATCCGAGCACCTTTTGCATGTAAGTAAAGCATTGCGTAGGAATTTTCTGCTTTAAGTAGAGAGATGAAAAACCTAGATTTTTGTGGTCTATGTAATTTGGTATCAATTAGCTTTTTAAGGTTGAGTATTTTTTCATGTAAATGTTATCTCAGAACATTTATGATATGACTTGGTTAAACAGTTACAAGTTATTCAGTATATTTCCCAGTTTCAGTCAGGTTTTTTTTACATGTTTTTTTTTCTCCATAAAATCTTATTTTCTGTAAGTTATCTCTCCAAGTTAATCAAATGAGTTGAGTAATAATTTCATAGATAGTTTTGCCTCATACCTGTTTTTATTAAAGTATAGTGTTCTATGTTAGTGGTTCTCAGACGTGTCATTACGGGAATTACTTGGGGGAACTTAGCATAAACACAGAGACTCTGGCCCTTTGATTCTGGGCCTCTGTTCTTTAAATAGGTCTCCAGGCAATTCTGATAATGTAAGTTTTGAGAACTACAGTTTTGTATTAAAACCTTCTCTTTGTGTTTATGTAACTTACTAGAGGCCCGGTGCATGGATTCGTGCACTGGTGGGGTCCCCTGACCTGGCCTGCACCCTCGCAATCCAGGACCCCACCAGTGCACGATCAGGGCCTGGGAAGGGACCACGGGAGGGCTCCAGGGCGTGTCCGTCCCGTCTCGCCCAGTCCCGATCAGCCAGACCCCCAGCAGCAAGCTAGCCTACCAGTCGAAGCGTCTGCCCCCTGTTGGTCAGTGCGCATCATAGCAACTGGTCGAACAGTTGAATGAACAGTGGGACACTTAGCATTTTAGGCTTTTATTATATAGGATTGGTAGTCACTCATTTGGGCAGTTGTCTGTGCAGTTTCTTTTGTGAGGTGTGAGAAAACCAGTCTTTTACTCAGCTGGCACCAAGTACTTTGGTGAGATTTAGTTGCAGACTTGATTTCTGAATAATTCCATGCCTAAAGCTTATTAGGAAAGGTCAAATTCTGTAAGCACATATTGAGTAGATTTGTGTTAAAGTTGTACTTTGATTGTTTTTGTACCAAATTTTATTAAAACAAAATAGAATCCTGGAGCATTTGTTTCACATACAGATGTTACAAACTGACATCCAGAAAACAACAGGAATGAAACATTGTTATATAAGTTTTTAGATAACCCTCTGAGGTTGGTAGTACAGTGTTTAGAGCAGGGACCATGGATCCATGAGGGCCAGGATTCAAATTCCATCACTTTGACTTACCAACTGAGGGATCTTGGACAAGTTCACCTATCTCTGTGCCTCAGCTTTTCTCTTCTTTTTTTTATTTTTATATATATTTTATTGATTTTTCACAGAGAGGAAGGGAGAGGGATAGAGAGTTAGAAACATAGATCGACCAGCTGCCTCCTGCACACTCCCCAGTGGGGATGTACCTGCAACCAAGGTATATGCCCTTGACCAGAATCGAACCTGGGACCTTTCAGTCCGCAGGCCGACGCTCTATCCACTGAGCCAAACCGGTTAGGGCTTTTCTCTTCTTTAAAATGTGCCCTGGTCAGGTTGCTAAGTTGTTTAGAGTGTTGTCCTGATACTTCAAAGTTGTGGGCTAGATCCCTGGTCAGGGCACATACAAGTATCAATCAATGAATGCATAAATTAGTGAAACTACAGATCAATGTTTCTCTATAACTCTTTCTCCCTCCTTCCTTCTCTCTCTCTCCCTCTCTCACTCACTCTCTCTCTCACCCCTCCCCCCCTCAAATCAATAACTAAAATGAAATAAAATACAAGTAGTTATGAGGGTGAAATGAGCAAATGTAAGTAGAATCCTTAATGTGTGGCATATTATAAGATCTGTATAAGTTTATTTATTATTCTTAAATATCTTAAAATTGCCAATGTTATTTTAAAACATCCAAGATCCTTTATAAAGTGTTGAGTTCTGTAAGGTCACATTGAGTTGATAAAATTTTTAATTTTTCTTTTTTTTAAGGCAAAGGAAAGCAGTTGGAAGACAAAATGGTACATAAACTACAAGAGGATGTGGCCATGGAAGTTGTTTCTGACAATCCTGTTTAACCATTTCTATGAGCACATTGGAAATTTCCTTTAGAGACTTAGGTGCTCTAAGTTATTGATTTATTTTTTACATAAGGTGACTCAGATGAAAAGGTGATTAAAAATACATCTCTTCTACATTACTATCTGCAAAATATCAGACAATATGGATGCTAGATTGTATCTCAGTGTAAAATCTTCAGTGATAGATGTACTTATGTAAATTATGAAAATTTTATAAATACCAAGTGAATTGTGGACATAAAATGATGGTGCTACTTGGATAATGGCACCAGGCAGCATTTATGTAGTAACTGATGACAAACATTCATGGCTAGTGTTACATAAAATAAAATGTTCTTTGCAGTAAAAATCTTCCCTTTATTAACTTTATAGAAGGAGGGATATGACAAGGAACTAACAATCTGCATGGTAATTAGCCTCAAGTACTCATCTCTTATTTTGATTTCAGTATTTCATGTTTTGGTTTATTAACACATTAGAAGCACATATGGCCTCATGCTGAAGCCTAATTCTGTTGGTCTCTTTTGACCTGGTTGACCTGCTTGGAAAGACCGTTGTGGAGGTTGGGGTGAGTGCTGAATAGTCGTTCCTGAAATGGCACTCTGCTCTCTAATTTCACTTTGGAGAATATTCTAACTTGAGATTCCTGTTAGAACAGGCTTTATTTTTTTTTACTCAACAATGATTTAGAAGCAGGGGAATCCAGGGCCTCTTAAAACATTATGTGAGCTTTTCTTTTCAAAAGCTAATTGTTTTCGGGAAAATCGAATTTATGGGTAGAATGTCAACACGTTATTTGCACATAAAGTAATTTCTATAGTCATTGTCTACGTATTTATTATTTAAATGTACTAAATGAAGGTAAAGTATCAATTACTTGGAAGAAAATAACTTCAGCCACATGTACTACTGAGGTAGGGGAAATGTTTAAAGAAAAATATATACTTAAATACTTCATGTTTCTGTATTTTTACATTATTTACAAGTTAGGTATGTTAATAGTATTAGTAACTCATTTATATTATTTTTTAGGACAGAAATTAGAATAAATGAGAGATTTTAGGGTTATAGAACTACGTATATAGTAATGGCTAAATTTTTATTTCAGTATCAGTAATAAAGTGCACTGATCATTGGACCAAGTGTTAAAAGACCTGAATTCCAGTGTGGTTTTGCCTTTGTGTTCTTATTTGTAAAATATGGCTCATTTATAAAGAATATTATTGATAACAATTAGGAGAAATATATATGTAATCAAAGACATTTGTAAAATTACCCTGTATTAATAAGTAAGAGCCATACTTGCTATAGTTCTCTAACCTGAGGCACCCGATGGTCTGCCTAGTGCCATCTTCAAAACTTGAGACAGATGAGAGATTACCTGTGGAAATTTAGACCTTTCTCTGGGGCACTAGTAAAGGTCTCAGCAGGTTGTTTCCTGTGCAGGGGGCTGGGGAGTGGGATGGCCAGAAGCTGCTTTCTCACCTCAGCCAAATCCACAACCTTCAGGAAGACTGAAAGGGGAGCTTTGGGAACATAGCTTTGAACCCCAGGGAAATCCTAGGGAATCCTGAAATATGAGAGTGGGTTTTTTTTTTTTTTTTTGTGTGTGTGTGTGTGTGTGTGTGTGTGTGTGTGTATGTATGTGTTTGTTTTCAGATTAAAAAATTTTTTGAATTCTCACCCAAGGATATATTTTCCATTGATTTTTAGAGAAAGAGAAAGGGAAGGGGGAGACAGAGAGAGAAACATCAGTGTTAGAGACGTATCAATTGGTTGTGTCCTGCACACCTCCTGACCTTGACCAGGGATCAAGCCTGCAACCAAGGTACCTGCCCTTGACCAGAAATGAACCCTGAACCCTTCAGGCTGATTCTCTGTCCACTGAGCCAAACTGGCTAGGGGTGAAAGTGGGGTTTGAAAAATCTATAATAATAAAAGCGTAATATACTAATTAGACTGGACTACCTTCTGGATGAAGCCAGGGCTGCAAAGGAAGTCCAGGCCCCAGGTGCCTGTCAGCGGCCGGAGGGAAGCCCGAGTCCCGGGTGCCTGCTGGCAGCTGGAGGGAAACCTGGGTCCCAGGTGCCAGAGGGAAGCCAGAGATGGCAGTGGGGGGAAAGAAGGCCTACTCTTGCACAAATTTCAAGCATCAGGCCTCTAGTCTATAATAATAAATGTGTAATATGCTAATTAGACTGGACAGCTGAACGACCTTCCGGATGTCCTTCCAGACAAAGCCGTGGCGAGCAGGTGAGCAGTTAGGGGCGATGAGGCAGGCAGGCAGAGGCAGTTAGGGATAATAAGGTAGGCAGGCAGGCAGGTGAGCAGTTAGGAGCCAGCGGTCCTGGATTGCGGGAGGGATGTTCGACTGCCAGTTGCAGGATTGGACCTAAACTGGCAGTTGAACATCCCCTGAGGTTTCCCAGATATCTAGAGGGTGCAGGCTGGGCTGATGGACACCCCCCTCCATGTAAGAATTTTGTGCACCGGGCCTCTAGTATCTATAATAACATAAGGGTAATATGCTAATTAGACTGGATGTCTTCCGGACATCATTCCAGACATCCTTCTTGATGAAACTGGGGACGGAGGGAAGCCAGCCAGGTCTCGGGTACCTGAGGGCAGCCCGGGGAAAGCCAGCCCAGGTTCAGGGTGCTTGCTGGCAGCCGGAGGAGGGAAGCCGGTGCTGGCAGCCAGGGGAGGGAAGACCTACTCTTGCACAAATTTTCGTGCATTGGGCCTCTAGTATATAATAACCTCTCTAAGTGTTGATGAATTATTCCTTTTCAAGCATGAATGCTCCAGTCCTAGAGCTCTCTGGAGCAGTACAAACAAGCTTGGTTGGTTTCTTAAAATTCAAAAGCTTAGGTAGAAATGTAAAAGGACCTGTGATGCTGGCTGGGTCTGAACAAATGCAGAGTGGTTCCCTGGACCAGTTGTCAGGAGACTGGGAGCTGCTTCTGCATCTGTCTCCAACTCTGTGACATGTAGCCATTGATTTCCTTGCCTGGGGAATGAGGCTGGGATGGTAAACATGTATGTAGAAGTTCTATACTGGGGCTGCAGCTCTGTAGATCTATGATTTATAGACGTAGCATTACTGAATCAGGACAGTGGTCTGGCCTCCATTGTTTCTGATGAGAAGTCAGCCGCCAGTCTTACTGGTGTTCCCTTATACATGACAACATCCATGACATTTTTCTCTTGATGGTTTCAAATTTTTCTTTGTATTTTATCATTTTTACAATGATATGTCTGGTGTGAGTCTTTGAGGTTATCCTACTTGGAATTTGTTGACCTTGAATATGCAGGTGAATAGTTTTCATTAAATATGGGAAGTTTTCAGCCATCCTTTTGGCTCTGTGTATCCGGAGCACCCTGAGTAACACACATACCACCACCTTTTGTAGAATTTGGCTGCTGCAGGTAATTCTTAGAGTTGGTAACCCTACAATCTAAATGATTAAGGGGCTTAGCCTCAGCACAGGAAGTCACTCATGGTTTCTTCCACTTTTACTCATAAATGTGGACTAAGAAAGTAAATTGTAAAAGTAAAACTACTTTTCATCCTTTCAGCTGCATTTAACTCAGAACTACCATGAGACTAAAATACCCTGAATGCATACAAATCACCATAAAGCCAAGCTTTAATAACATTAACCAATTAGATAGAAATATTCAAGTGAATTGAGGACAAGAGCAATCAGACCAAGAATGCAGATAAAACCACACTATACTTTCCACCGATTTCTCTACTATTCACAGAGGGCACCCCTATGGCCATACAAAACATACCTGGATTATTTCTAAAGCACTTCCAAAATGAGTTTAGACAATGTCCAAATCTAAATAAAAAGTGGTGGGAGAATTGTTGAAGTCTAGTGATGAACCTACAATTGTGACAAGGTTACTATCCATATTCCACGTCCATAATCTGTCCCAATTCTGTGAACAATAGTCTGAGCTTGCTTGCACCATTGATGAAATAATCTGGCAGAAACAATGACCCTGAAATAACTGACAAAAACACCAAGCAAATAGTAAACACATTGTGAAGCAACTCTGTTTAACTCTACTTAAATGATGCTATGTCTCCTTCATTAAACATATTTCAAGGGAAAAGGACATGAGGTGTTTCACTGGCTTACCTGATCATTATAAATCACCACATATAGCAATCCTATATCTTAAGAGGATTGTACAACTGCATCAACACACAGTAATCTTGCCGGCTGCCTCTGGGGCAATTAGCTCTACTGGTTCCTGCTGCACTCATTCATGTGAACCTGCTTTTAAACCAATCAAAGAGAAAACGAGAACCAGCCGGGGCAATAGAACCCTACAATCCCCTGCAGAAGTGATCTGGGAGACGGCCCTTTCCCCATCAAGATTGTTCTAATTTGTTTATTTATTGGGATGACATTGGTCAACATGAACAAAGAGGTTTCAGGTGTGGGTTTCTATGTTACAAGATCTGTATATTGCACTGTGTGCCCACCACCCAAAGACAAATCTGTCACTATATATTAGGACCCCCTTCTCTTCCCATTCCCTTCTCTCTGGCAATCACCACATGGCTGTTTGTGTTCATGAGTTTCAGTTTTATATCCCACATATGAGTGAAATCATATGGTTCTTAGCCTTTTCTGACTGACCTACTTCATTTAGCACAATGTTCTCCAGGTCCATCCATGTTGCAAATGGTGCTATTTCATCCTTTCCTATGGCTGGGTAGTATTCCATTGTGTAAAGTACTACATCTTCTTTATCTATTGTAGCAACCCCTCTCCTGGATATATATACCTGAAAAACTCAAATTCATGTATTCCCAATCATGTATTCCCAAAGACATATGCACCCCTATGTTCATTGCAGCATTATTCATGTTGGCCAAGACATGGAAGTGGTTCTAATTGAAGCCTTCATTGCCAAGCACCATTTCCAGCCTCCCATGACGCACTTAAATAGTCCTCTGGAGCAGCGGTCACCAACTGGTGGTCCGCGGGGGTGAGGTCTGAAAGGTTGGCGACCATTGCTCTGGAAGACTGTGTAAGACTCTGGCTGACAAACAAGGATGTAAATTCCCCTGAGTACCTATTCCTGGAAGAAGGGGATGTGGAAGGTTGCTATTCCTCATTTATCCCTTTAAATCTTTGCATGCCCTCACTCTATCAGACACTGAACTAGATCATGGGATGCAACAGTAAATCAGATACAAGGCCTGTCCTCAAGGAGCTTCCAGTCTGAGTGTGAAACCGAACAATTACAACCAAACTACAAGTGAGACATATACACAGGTCATTTGGAACTCAGAAGATGTTAAAATCTCTGAGGAGAGGGGGAAAAAGACATCCTTGCAGAGAAGAACTGAGCCAAGTTCAAATTTTTAAAAATCTGCTGATTCCTGTTTTTTCCTAGCCCATATTGACTCCTGTTTAACATTACACCAGCTTAACCAACTCTGTCCATTCACTCCATAAAACAGATGCACAGTGGGTACTGAGCAGTCACAGTATGTCGGCTGGTTAGGGACGCTAGTACACCCATATGTCGCTGCTTCCCCTGTGTTAGTTGTACGTTTACCAAGAGTCAACTGTGTTTGTTCCCAAACCTGTTTATATCTGTTGTCATTGGAATGGGGATTGTGGTTGGCAGAATAATGCCACCAAAGATGTTCACACTCTAATCCTCAGAATTTAGGAATATGTGGTACCTTGCGTGGCAACAGGGATTTTGCATGTGATTAAAGTTAAGAATTTGAGAGTAGACTGGATTGCCCAGGTGTGCCCAATCTAATCACATAAATCCTTTTAAGAGGAGAACTTTTTCTGCCTGCGTCCTTCAGAGAGAAATGTGATGGTGGGAAGACCTCGGAGAGAAACTAGCTTTAAAGATGCAGAAAATGGTCCGGAGCCGAGGAATGAGGGCCGCCTCTAGACACTGGAGAAGGTAAGCACACAGATGCTCCTCTGGAGCCTCCAGAAAGAAACGTTAGGCCAGCGAAACCTGTGGCAGACTTCTGGCCGACAGAACTGTAAGATAAGGCATTCGTGTTGATTTAAGCTACTGAATTTGTGTTGAGTATTACAGCAACAACAGAACAGTAATATTGGGATTAAAAACCCCCCCACCCCGCTCCACACACACCTTGCCTTGTCTCAGCCTCTGTGCTTTTCTGTGTGTGAAGGGAAGTCTGTGCACCAGAGCCTTCCATGCTGCCCCTGGGGCCGTGACTGAGACGCCCGAGTCTTTCCTGGTCAGATCCCACGTACCCTGGAAAATGGAAGGCTGGTCTCTAAACTTCATTTTTTATCAGATTTGCTAGATCAGAGCCTGCCTGTATTTCTTAGGTGGGAATGACAGGGCTGTGGACTAAGTTACAAGGAATGGAAAGCGTAAAAATGAGTCATACTTCAGACTCGCCATACTGAGCCTATGAACGTACAGAAAATTGGGGGAGGATGTGAGAGAGTGCGAAGAGCACGATGCCTGGAAATAGGCAGGGCTGAGTTTAGTTCCTGGAAGAAATCACTTAACTTGGTTGGCAAAACAGAAGTAAAAATGCCTAGTTCAGAGAGCTGTGAAGATCATAATGCGTGTAACTCTCCAGGCAGCGCACATTTAATGCATTCATCACTGTTGCTCTTACCCACCACTTGCAACGTGTGCGGCTGCTTTTTTTTTTTAAAGGACAAAAAAGGGTATTTTATTGCTGCATAGTTGACATGCAATATTAGTTCTGAGTGTACAACATAGTGATTCAACGTTCATATTCCTTGTAAGTGTGGTCCCCACAGGAAGTCTAGTAACCATCTGTCACCATGCAAAATTATTACTATAATATTGACTATTTTGTTTCTTGGACCCAGTGCTACATTAGGCCTCACTCAGAAAGATAGCACCTGCCACACTCAGATCTTCACATTTTTGTTCACATGTACCGCCTCATTTGATCTTGACTGTAACTTGAGAGGTAGGCAGAGTAAGCTTTATTGTTTTACAGTGGCAGAAACTGAGGTGTGAAAAGATTTGTAGGCTATTAAGTGGCAAAGAAAAATCGAGAAGGCAAACACGATGGTACTCGTGTCACTATCTCCCCGCTTAATGTCTTTTGATCCTGTCTCTGGTTTCCATAGGCAGCGTGGTTCTTTCTATTTGTGGGGCCTCCCAGCAGGCCCCTTCGTGCTGTTACGTTTGAGGTAGTGTCATGCTATTCCTTTCCCCACACTTCTCATACAGCCAGCCTCCCACTCCCCTGTGCGGTGTCTAACTTTCTATCTTAGCCTTAGCTGCCCACAGCACAAATCCTCCCACCTGGGTTGTGCAACAGAGACACTGTGTCCAAGCTGCTGGGCAGGGTCCCGAGAATGGAATTTTTTAAAAACAGATTTCCTAAATCAGAGCCTGCCTATATTTCTTAAAATTTTTTTAAAAGATACATATTGAACCCAGCCAGTGTGGCTCATGGTTGAGCATTGACATATGAACCAGGAGATCATGGTTTGATTCCCGGCCAGGGCACATGTCTGGGTTGCAGACTCAATCCCTAGTGTGGGGCGTGCAGGAGGCAGCTGATCAATGATTCTTTCTCATTATTGATGTTTCTGTGTCTCCCTCTCCTTCTTGGAAATCAGTAAAAATATTTTTTAAAAAGATACATATTGAAATAGTACCTATTAGGCAGGACATAGGCGTGCGAATTGGAGATGGTGGAAAAAAAAGGGAAAAGAAAAGGAGGGAAAATATTTGATCTTCCATTTAGAATTGTGTACTTGCTGTAGGTTGGCAACAGCGGTCAGAGCTGAAAAGAGTTTTCCAGTTTGTAGCCCCATAAACAAGCGTGACCGTCACCCTCAGCACTCCATGGGTCTATAGAAAGGTCTGAGGGTAGATATATGTGTGGTTGCTTCGGTTTCCCCAAAAGGGATCACTTTTCAGGATGCCAGTCAGAATACGGTCTACAGGCACAACGTCAACATTTAAATGGCCACCTTCTGCCCTTGCCTCTCTGGAGGCAGTCTCCGTGCTTTATGTGCAATGATTTCAGCAATGTGTTATAAATATGCATAGATATGCACGTCCTTAGAGGCCTCCAGGTGCAAAGCTCTTATGTATTCCTTATGGCCAAACCTGATGTGTTTCTATTCTCAAGGCTAATGGAGCTCTTAAGAACTGCTATTGGGTATGAGATTAGAATTTGGAACAGAAGGGCCACCTATCTCAGTCCTTTGTTCCTCCTGCTTTCACAGCCCATGCTGGCGGAAGTGGAAAGAAGAGAAGGAGGAAGAAGGAGGACTAACATCTAGTGAGCACTGACTGCCTGGCCCGACACTGTGGGTACTTCTCACACAGTCCAGGGATGTGTGCCGCGCTTTAGGCCCCCGGGGACATTTGCTCACGTCCAGAGATCTTTTTGGTTGTCACAGCCGGGGGAGGAGTGCTACTGGCATCTAGTGGGAGGAGGCCAGGGATGCTGCTCAACATCCTACAATGCACAGGACAGGTCCACAACCAAGGATTATCCTGCCCAAAAGTCAATAGTACTGACGTTGAGAAGCCCTGACCTGTAAGAATCAGTCTCAATATTGACAACTCACCGGCCTTCATTTCTTTAACTTTTTTTCCCCCGCGGCTGTTACATTTTTTAACAAACTGACCCAAGGATTCAGTATCATTCCATCCCTAAAATAATTCTAATAGTTAACATTAATTGAAGACTTACTATGTTCCAGATATTAACCCTTTAATTTACTCCTCAGAACAGTCCTATGACACAGGTATTGTTATTTTCATCCCCATTTTACAGATACAGAAACTTATGAAGGTTATATAAAGTATTGCCCAGTTAGCAGAGGATAGAGTCAAGATTCAAATTCAAGCAAGAACTATTCCAGAGCCCATGTCCTTAATAACCATTCATGCTAATTTCTCAAGGCTTCTCTTGCCTCTGTAAAAGAAGTCAGTGTGTTTTAAATCTTATTCATTTGTATACCACCTTCTTTGCTTAGTGTTTTTCTTTAAGTCTCACCTTTTTTTACATAGCTTCATTTTACATGCACCTAAATGCAGTCCCGATTGACACAATGAGCTGGTGATAATTTTTCTAATACACACAAGTTATACTTAAAACAAAAATTTACTTGGCCATGCACCACCTGTGCCATCTGTGTTTTATTTCCTACACCACCCGGGATAATCCAGCCCTCTTTGGTAAATGCTGGTTCAGGTGCTTCCTTACAGTTTAATGTTTTCTCCTCTGGTGAAGGGGTCTAAAGTGTAAAACCCAACATGTCTCCATGAGGAATGTAATCCAAGACCAAAGTAATTAGAATGAGAAACATACATACACACTCCATTCTAATAAACCTTCAACGCACCACCCACATGGGGATGGAAAGCTGATGGAGAAGTGGTAAGTGACTCAGCAACTAGGAAAGAGATGAGCAGATATTGGTGAGAAGCCAAATGATTTGAATTTGTGAAAGAATTGGGAACTGTAGTCACCAAATACTACAGAGATGTTGAGAATAGGAGGGTTTTCAAAAAATTCTGTATAAGCTATGAAGCCCCACCCCCCAGGTCTGCAACACCCCAAAAGTTCTTTATATGGCCAAACTATCAAGTGTGAGGGTAGAATAAAGGCCCTTTTAAAGTAATATAGAGCTTCATAGCATGTATGATATGATCACAGCTATACATTCATATAAAATTATATATGGTATACATTGAAATTTTTTAATAGTTGAAAAAACACAAAAAATCTCAATTAACTTCCCTTACTCCCTCAGAAAGCTGCCAAAAGATGGGCTTAGACATTTTTAAAAATTAAATTTATTGGAGTAACATTGGTTAATAACATTACATAAGTTTCAGGTGTTCAACTTTATAATAGACATCTGTCTACTCTGTGTTCACCACTTGAAGTCCAGTCTTCTTTCACCATATGCTTGGTCTCCTTCAATCTCTTGTGGTAACCACCATTCTGTTGTCTGTATGTATGAGTTTCGTTAGCTCATTTGTTGCTTTTTGTTTTATATCCCACATATGAATGAAATTATACAGTTCTTATCCATCTGACTTATTTTACTTAGCATATTAATCTCAAGATCCATTCATGTTGTTGAAAATGGCAATATTTATTATTTTATGGCTGAGTATATATGTACCACATCTTCTCTATCTAATCACCCATCAAAAGACACTTAGGTTGTATTCATGTCTTGCCTATTGTAAATAATGCCGCAATGAATGTGGGAATACATACACCTTTATGAATAAATATTTTCAATTTTTTGGGGTAGAAACTCAGAATAGGGATTGCTGGGTCATATAAGGCTTTTGGAAGCCAAATCTGGGAAGAATTGCATGTGTTTCTTCTTTCTATACTGCCCCATCCACTCATAAGGGAATCGGCATCAACTGTTCTCTACCTACATGAGTAGCAGAAGCAAAGGGGAAATTTCCAAAAAAGAAAAGATCCTTGTTTAATAGCCTCAAAACATCTCCCAGTGACACGTGGCTACCTGACACTCCCTGCCCTCCCATTCCCACTCCATTACATAGGACAGCACAAGGGCAAAGGGAAAGAGACAACCAGAAATGGGACTGGACATCAGTGCTAGCAATCTCAGAGCCGGGGTCCGCAGTTTCATCCAATTGGTTTCAAGGCGATGTCTTCTCAAACCTGAAGGATTCGGGAAAGAAATAGTGCAGGAATGAGGAAACAGTTGTTTCTGTTATTAATTTTTTTTGTAACTGAAACTGCTAAACCAATTCAGTGATCTTTGATCTAGAAATAAATCATTTTATTATAACTTATTTTGACTAGTCCTTAAAATCGCCCAGTTTTAAGGACAAATAAGAGCTGCTTTTTAGCTTTTGTTAATGTTGTGTCTGTTGTTTTTTAGCTAGCTGTGAAGAGAGAATCCCACATCTAGATCAGTAATCCAAGCTCAAGGCAGTAAAATAATCACCATCTCAATGCTCTGAGGGCATCCCCATAATTTACCTTTGAAAAAGTTCGTTATTTCCCTTATCTCCCGTGTGATGTAATGAGGTCAGGACACCTGTGCTCTAAGTGCAGCCCCATCTATCACTGTGGGTAAGCATCACAGACCTCCATTTTTAATCCACAAAATAGTGCCTTTACACAAGATGGTTTCTATGCTCCTTCCAGCTCTAAGACTCTATGATAAATTGCTTGCAAAAAAATTCAGAAATAGTTTAGAGCTAAGGTTCTTTGTGCTAGAATGGAAAGAAATGCAAAGAGATAAGGAGGAGTTGAGAAGAGAGAAGCATTACTGCTGAAATGCCTGCTCTTTTTTCCTACAGGAGTGTGCGCTCAATCCTTATGGGCCAAGGAAGTTCTGCTGGAGCGGGCAGCCAGGGGAGTGATGTTAGGAAGACCCAGAGAGACACCTGCCTGCCTCACTGAAAGTTGAAACCACTCAATCACTTATCGCACACTAACTCCAATCTGGTGAAACGCTGTCTAGAAAAGCCTCAAGCCTAATTACGAGAGTGAAATCCCTGTTTGGAGTTGTTCGCATCTCCCTCACAGGACCTGAAATACTCAGGATCATTTCTTGGTGTCTATCCAGACCTTGGTGTTGCCATCACATTGGCTCTCTTGTACAGTAAGTTCTCATTTAGCATCATCTATAGTTTCCACACTTTAAGTGACATGATGTATAAAGAAACCAATTTTACTGTAGGCTAGTTGACATAAACAAGAGTTAAGTTCTTATGGCATCTCACCAAAGTGATAACAAAACAACGTTGAACAAAACATTATTTGAGGACCTGCTGTACTTCATCTTCTCCAAATGTTTGGTTGCAGATTCAGAAGCAGTGTTCCCATCATTGCCTTGATGGATGGTCCACTGTTGAACCTGTGCAGGAGTTTCTAAACCTTCTCCTGAGAAAGTGGTTTTCTTTCTTTTCATTGCAACTAGCCTTTTCTTTGAACAGGTCAGGTATACCCTTCTTCAAGATGTCTCTGTAATCTTCCAGAACTCCTTATTCATGACCTCTGTCCAGAACCACATACCCCAACCCACCTCCCATTCAATCACCCAACTTACTCCCAGCTTCTGACTCTGATTCTTGGTTAAAGTATTATTTCACCTTTTGCATCTTAGACTATTTCTCCAGCTCCAAGACCTGGCCTCACCCCTGGACCCTGGTTTGGCACTCTGCTTTCTGCCACTCTCAGTAAATACTCTGCATAATTCTGCTAACTGGTACTTCAGGTCCTTGTGACCAATGTTCTCACCAGGTCAGCCCACAACCAGAACCACTCTGAAAATCCAGCCAAGTAAGGGAAGTCCTTCAAGCTGCTCTGTAAAATCATGAACCAGGTGAGAGAGAAAAATCTGGGGCCGCTTCAACTCTTCTGACTGAGAGAGTGAAGGTCCAGTTGCCTGCCTGTGTTGTTGGTAGGATACCTAAAGACACCAACTCTTGGCCTTGAGGAAAAGGAGAGAGTCATGAATATTTTTTTCTTCTTAAATAGTTCCCCAAGGCCCATGACAGTGTTTACTCCAAACAAATGCCCCTTCTTGGGTGTGAAGCATTGATTGCCCTTATGGCAAGTGGCCCTTAACTGGAAGAAGAAATTCTCAACTCTATTGTAGCCTTATAAATGGGAAACAAAACAAGAGCCCTCCAAAAATTATGAAAACTTGCTCTACTCATAGATATCATTCACAGGAAATAATACCTAGTGAATATCCTTGATGCAGAAATAAATACCAATAAAGGAAACAAAACATTAATTACTGATAGTATAGCTGCATTTGCCCATTTTCCGATATATTTATATTCCAAGTGAATATATTTTTATGTGACTAAAAGCATCATTGCAATATTAGATCCATAAAATGAATTGGAATTTGATTTGCTCATTTTCTACTTACTGATATGTTGAAAAACTGTGGCCATTTAAACTCTCCAAGCTAATTTTGGAGATAGAAAATTATCCACCAAGAGCACAATTGATTTAGACCATCATAATGACCTCTGCTATAGAAAGGTCTTGATCTCTACAAAACAGTTTTTCAAAGGGAGATGTTCACCTTCAAGTCTGTTTAAACCATTCTGTTCTTCCTCTTGGAAAGAAGCAGCAGTTGCCCTCTTCCTACAGTTAGCCTCTAGCTGCTCCTCTGAACACCATATTAGGCTGGAATCGTCCACATGAAAGTCTGGGTCATCTAAGAACTGGCTCAGTTAAAGCAGAAGATGTCATCTTCTGGTCATGTTAATACAGAGCAGTGGTTCTCAACCTGTGGGTCACGACTCCTTTGGCGGTCAAATGACCCTTTCACAGGGGTCGCCTAAGACCATCCTGCATATCAGATATTTACATTATGATTCATAACAGTAGCAACATTACAGTTATGAAGTAGCAACGAAAATAATTTTATGGTTGGGTCACAACATGAGGAACCGCATTTAAAGGGCCAGAAGGTTGAGAACCACTGATACAGAGGTTCTTGATGCTTCATTGATGGGACATATCCCAAATCACCCTTATAAATAAGATCATTTCATTATTATTATTTCACACAGGATTTTTCTTTCAAATCAACAGCTGAGTAATTTAACCCATGCGTGAGAACCCAATGCCTTTCTCTGATAGAACTAAAAGTAAAGATAGGAGGAAAAAGGGCAGAAGAAAGAGTAACCCATTCCCTGTGCTTTTTCATTTGAGACTTTGGCCAGAGTCTGTCCTAATCCTTAGCTTCTCTTACTGGAGAAAATATTTCCTGTCTAGCTTTCATGACTGCCTTGTAGACAGATCGTCCCAACTGGCAGACAGGTCAAATGATTGTCGGTAGCCTCAGCAGGCTCATACATCTGCTTCTATTGCCTTTCACATCAGTCCAAATTTCCATAGTAAAGCCAGCAAGATGGATGCAGCCTTTCCATTGCACTTGGAGTCATAGCTTTACTTCATGCCCCTCTTTGCCTTCCATTCTTCAGCCTGGGTTTGAAGCTTTGGGCCCTATTTTTCCCCCCAGCATGCACAAGCCCTATTACTTAATTATCCTCCTTCCCAACAGTGAGCAAATATAAGTTGCCATATTCAAACACAATTCATTTCCTATAGTTCAGACCTAAGGAATTTCCAGTCTTTCCAGTAGAATCTTTCTTCCTCCTCCCACCCCTCCTTTGAACAAAATAGGATTTGAATTGTACTTTGGTTCTTTTTGGGGTTTGGGAGAGTAGGCGTTACAGCTTTATTGATATATAATTGACATATAATATTGTATAAGTTTAAGGTGTACAACGTGTTAATTTGATACATTTATGTATAGTAAAACATTTACCAACGTAGTGTCATGTAATCACCATTTCTTCCTTTCTTCCTTTCTTTCTTTCTTTCTTTCTTTCTTTCTTTCTTTCTTTCTTTCTTTCTTTCTTTCTTTCTTTCTTTCTTTCTCTCTCTCTCTCTCTCTCTCTTTCTCTCTCTCTCTCTCTCTCCCTCCCTCCCTCCCTCCCTCCCTCTCTCCCTCCCTCCCTCTCTCTCTCTCTCTCTCTCTCTCTCTCTCTCTTTCTTTCTTTTCTTTTCTTTTTGTAAGAACATTTAAGACTACTCTCCTAGCAACTGTTAAGTATACAATACAGAATTCTAACTATAACATCACGCTCCAAACTAGATTCCCAGACCTTACTTATCCTTTGACTAACATCTCTCCATTTCCTGCACTCCCAGTCCTGGGTAGCTACCAATCTGCTCTCTGGTTTTTTTTTTTTTTTTTTTTTTTTAAGTTTGTTTCTTTTGATTCCACATCATACAATATTTATCTTTCAGTGTATGACATTTCCTTTAGTACAATGCCCTCAAGATCCATCTATGTTATCACAAATGGCAGGATTTTCTTCTTTCTAATGGCTGAAATATATTCATGTGTACGTATATCACATCTTTACCCATTTATCCATTGATGGACATTTAGGTAATTTCCATATTTTGGCTATTGGCAACAATGCTGCAAATGGACATGAGAGTATAGGTATCCCTTCAATACCTGCACTCATTTCCTTTGGATATATACCCAGGGCAGGCAGCAAAGGCCAGGGCCACTTGCAGGCACAATGGCAGCTGCAGTGGGTGTATGTAATCCAGTGGAATTGCTGGATCACACGGTAGTTCTATTTTTATTTTTTAGGAACTTCAATACTGTTTTCCACAGTAGCTGCACCAATGGACATTTCCACCAACAGTGCACAAGGGTCCCCTTTTCTCCACATCCTTATAGAACACTTGTTATTTCTTGTGTTTTTGGTAATAGCCATTCTAACAGGTGTGAGGTGGTATATCATTGTGGTTTTGGTTGTGTTTCCCTAATGATTAATGATGTTTTTAATGTACCTGTTGGCCTTTCCTATGTCTTCTTTGAGAAGATGTCAATTTCCTCTGCCTATTTATAATCAGATTTTTTTCGCTATTCAGTTGTGTAAGTTTTTTATATTTTAGATATTAACTCCTTATCCAATACATGGTTTGCAAAAATGTTCTCCAGTGTTTAGGTTGGCTTTTCATTTGATTAATTGTTTCTTTTGCTGTGCAGAAGCTTTTAAGTTTGATATATTCCCACGTGTTTGTTGCTGTTGGATTTTCTTTGGCTGTTTGTGCTTTTGTGTCATAGCCAGAAAATTTTTGCCACAATCGACATCATCGAGGTCAAGGATCTCCTGCCCTGTTTTCTTCTAGGAGGTTTACAGTTTCAGGTCTTTTGTTTAATTCTTTTATCCATTTGAGCTAATTTCCCCCCATATCCTAACAAACCTCATACTGGCTAAATAGCATACACATGACAGAAGCAGTTCTGTGTCAAGACAAGGGTCAAAAATGGAATGCTAGGTGCAGATGAAAGGAGTCAGTTCCTCTACAAACACAACTCTCTCTAATTAGAATAATATTTATGTCCCCTTCCCCCCTCCCATTGACTTCTTCTAGCCCACCCTCACTGCTCACCCCACCTCCACCAGCCTATTGTTTGTGTCCATGGGTTATGTATATATGCATACAGTTCTTTCATCTCTCCCCTCCCTCCCACCTCCCCTTCCCTCTGAAGAATAATAAAGGCTCTACTGCCAAATGTTTAATGGGGAAAAAAAGCTGGAGTTTTATTGCTTTCCACAGAATCTTTACCTAATCTCAAGAACTGCACCAGCAAACTAACGTTGCAGAGCCCAATGGTCTGTTTTCTGCTTGGGGTTAGGATCATCTTAGGGCAGTGATGGCGAACCTCTGACACGCGAACTCATTTTTTTGGTTGACTTTTTTTTGTTAAATGGCATTTAAATACATAAAATAAATATCAAAAATATAAATCTTTGTTTTACTATGGTTGCAAATATCAAAAAATTTCTATATGTGACACGGCACCAGAGTTAAGTTAGGGTTTTTCAAAATGCTGACACGCCGAGCCCAAAAGGTTCGCCATCACTGTCTTAGGGGCAAGGAAAGGAAACAGAAGCAGAACAGAACGTGCACCCGTCTTCACTCTTGTCTTCTTTTGCCCACAGTTTATCTCTTTTGCAGCTTCCTTGAGGACAGACTATTATTACCCCTCCCTCCCTTCCTTATCCACTATGTCCCCAAGCAGTTTCTACCTGTTAATATGGTAAGGGAAGGAGAAAGGGAAGGTAGCGGGGAGAAAAATATAGCCCTGGAATTAAGCTTTGGGAAACAAAATAAGCACCCATAGATGACTTATGTATGTTTCTTCTCCTTTTATCGTTTGACCCCTTCACACATTTCACTTGAGTTAATTTGCTGAGCGGTTCAATTCATTTTTCCAGTTTCTTCCTAGCACCATTTGTTGAGAGACCGTCCTTGCACTGGAAGCTCCTGACTCCTTTATTAAATATTAGCTTACCATATATGCAGGGGTTAATTCTGGGCTTTCTATTCTGTTCCATTGGTCTCTGTGTCTATTTTTATGCTGTACCATACTTTTAAAAATATTTTTATTCATATCAGAGGAAAAGAGAGTGAGAGAGAGATAGAAACATCAATGATGAGAGAGAATCATTGATCTGCTGCCTCCTGCATGCCCCACACTGGGAATCGAGCCCAAAACCTGGGCATGTGCCCTGACTGGGAATCAAACTTGACCTCCTGGTTCATAGGTCAATGCTCAACCACTGAGCCACGCCGGCCGGGCTGTACCATACTTGTAAAATTACGATAGCCTTGTAGTATATACACTGAGTGGCCAGATTATTATGACCACCTGACGTTTGTAGGCAAATTAGCTATAATTTGCGCTGAAGTTGCTAGAGGGCCAGACCATTATAAATAGGGAAGCAGGTTGTTTACTACGACAGTAGAAGTGATTTTTTTTTCTGAAGATATGGGTATACAACGCGATTTAACAGCCTTTGAACATGGGATATATCTATATTGCCAGATTATTATGACCACCCCATCAGTACTTCATTGGGCCATCTTTTGCCTTCAATACTGCGGCGATTCTTCTTGGCATTGACTCCACAAGATGTTGAAAGGTGATGCGAGGAATCTGATACCATGCCTGATGAATAGCACTGTCCAGTTCTGTAAGATTTGATGGTTGTGGAACCAGCTGCCTGATGGCTCTTTTAACTTCATCCCACAATTGGATTGAGATCTGGTGATTGTGGGGTCCACCTAAGCAAGGTAAAGTCTCCCTCATGTTCTTGAAACCACTCCTGCACAATACGAGCACCATGGCATGGCGCATTGTCTTGTTGGAAGAAGCCATCTCCACTGGGATACGCCATCAACAAGATAGGATGAACTTGATCAGCAACGATACTTAGGTATGTTGTGCTATTCAGACGTTGTTCCATACGAATCATGCCAGGAAAACATGGCCCAAACCATAACACTGCCCCCACCAGCTTGAAGGGTTGTATTCATGCATGTGGGGTACATGCTTTCATGCTGTTTCCACCAAATTCTCACTCTGCCATCTGCATGATGCAACTGGAAACGTGATTCATTGGACCACATGACTTTTTTCCAATGCTCGACTGTCCAATCCTTGTGTTCCTGTGCGAATTGGAGACATTTTATCTTGGTGACTGCAGATAGCAAAGGTGTTCAAACAGGCCTTCAGCTTCCATCCATATCCCATACGATGCAGTGTATGGCTAATTTGCCTACAAATGTCAGATGGTCATAATAATCTGGCCACTCAGCATATATATATCTCCCACATTCAAAGGCTGTTAAGTCACGTTGTATACCCATATCTTCAGAAAAAAATCACTTCTACTGTCATGGTAAACAACCTGCTTCCCTATTTATAATGGTCTGCCCCTCTAGCAGCTTCAGCGCAAAATTATAGCTAATTTGCCTACAAACATCAGGTGGTCATAATAATCTGGCCACTCAGAGTATATAGTTTGATGCCTCCAATTTTGTTCTTTTTTCTCAGGATTGCTTTGCCTATTTGGGGTCTTTTGTGGTTCTATCCAAATTTGAGGATTTTTTTTCTATTTCTGTGAATAATGCCATTGGAATGTTGATAGGAATTGTGTTAAATCTATACATAGTTTTGTGTATCATGGACATTTTAACAATAGTAAGTCTTACAATTTGTGAAAATGGGATATATTTCCATTTGTTTGTATCTTCTTTGACTTCTTCCACAAAATCTTGTTGTTTTCATTGTACAGATCTTTTACTACCTTGAATAAATTTATTCTTAAGTATTTTATTGGTTTTGATGCTAATGTGAATGGATAGTGTATTTTTTAAATATTTAGATGTTTTCTTATTAGTGTATAGAAAAGCAACTTATTTTTCTGTATTAATTTTATTTCCTGCAATGTTACTGAATGTATTGATTAGATCCAGTAGTTTTTTTGCTTGAGTCTTTGGGATTTTCAATAAATAAGATCATATCATCAGCAAATAGTGATAATTATAACTAAGCTTTTACTAATATACTTTGGTTCTTACCATTCAAACCTGTCTTTTGTATTCCAGAAGGTGGTGCTATTGCTCAAGTTTGTGGTTTCTCCTTGTCCACTGACCATGGCCTAATTCCTGAGCACACTCTCTCTACCAGAGCTCACTCTTAGGGATGCACTCAGGAACACACCCACAGAGCCAGCAACAGAGTGGGGGAGGTGTGTGGTTAGCACTTGGGACTTTTGGGGTGCCCTGCCCGAGCCCTTTCACAACTGGTTCTCAGTTTGCTATAGCCTTCTGGGTCTCATGGATGCAAGCCCCGTTGGCCTTCAGCTGCACTCTTAAAAGTCGGGGTGCCAACTTCAAGCCCTTCACTCCTCAGGGAAATCTCAGAATTGCAAGTTTCCTCCTGATTGTGAGTCACCGCACGAGAGGTGGGGGTGATGGCAGGATTGTGTCAGCCTCTCCTCCCCATTGCAGGGTGGGCCTTTTCCCTCATTGGCCCAATGTAGAGTTGTTCAGTTAGTTTTTGGATTTCTCTCATAGGGCTCTGTTCCATATGCAGCTGTAGATTTGTGTGTCTGTGCCATGGAGCAAATTCATACATTGCCATCTCAATCCTTCATTTTTTTCCCCTTTTGCTCCAATGATTGGATATTTTCAAGTGATCTATCTTCAGGCTCACAGATTCTTTTCTGTTTGGTAAAGTCTGATGTTGAAATTTTCTATTGACTTTTCAGTTCAGTTATGATATTCTTCAGCTCCAAAATTTGTGTTTGGTTCTTTATGCTTTCTATTTTTCTCCTGAACATCTCATGTTGTCTTTGGATTGTTTTTCTGATATCGTTCCATTGTTTACCGTGCTCCCTTGTAGCTCTCTGAGCATCTTTAGAACAATTACTTTGGATTCTTTGTTGGCTATTCCTGGGTCTCTGTTTCTTTGGGGCCAGTAACTGGAGGTTTACTGTGTCCTCTGGTGGAGCCTGTTGCCCTGATTCTGTGTGACCACGGTAACTGCATAGAGGGCTGCCCATTTGAAGAAGCAGCCGCCTCTCCCAGAGGTTTGGTCTCCCTTTGGTAAGGGAAGAACTTCCCCTGGCATAGGGAGCGCTAGAGCATGCTGTGACCCGGGGTCTCGTGGTGCAGGGCACCAAGTGTAAGGGTGAGTGGCAGCATGGGGCCAGCAGAATGGGATGCCTCTCTCCAGCCTGCTGGGGCCCACAGCATCAACGACTGCACGGTTTGGTGAACAGGATGTGTATCTACAGCAGATTCAAGGGCCACTGAGTCCTCAGTGGTGCCTCCAGGTCCAGCAGCTAGGGACCCGGGTCAGCAGCAGGGAAGGCCGGAGCTGGTGCTGTGCGCACACTCCTTAGCTGCAGGTACCTGTGTGGTGGCGGGGCCAGTTGCAGATGTGCACATAATGGTTGGGGCCTGGGCAGGCAGCAAAGGCCGGGGCCACCTGCAGGCACACTGGCAGCTGCAGGGGCCCTAGCTCTCAGTGGGTACTGGCTTGGCTGTCGGGTCTCACCACAGGCGTGTGGCTGCTGTGGAGGTCAGGTAGAGGGGTCAGGTCAGAGCTATGCAGGTACACAGCTGGAGGGGCTAGCTGTGGGTGAGGCAGTGGCGCAAGCCAGTGACAGGAGACAGGGCCTTGCCTAGGCCCCAAAGGAGCTGGCTGTCGGTGTGCCATCCGGGGCTGCACAGTCTTCCCTGGGGCACGCACACTGCAGGGAGGCTGGTGATGGGAATCGGGCTGGTGCAGCTGGAGGGACTAGCCCTGAGTGCTGGGAATCTGGCTGCTGTCCTGTACAGAGGCTTGGACTGGCTGCCAGCATGGTTCCTGGGCTCCAGCAGGGGCTTGGCATGGGGTGGAGTGGAGAGGGATTCTGGGGGCGGCATCAGCAGATGTGGGGCAAAAGCTGATGAAATCTACGGGAGGCCCAGGGCAGCTGTGCCAGCCGTTTCTTTGGTGGTGAAATCTGCCAGGTTTGTTTGCAGAACAGATCACTGGGAGCCACGGCCACTCCTGCCGCGTGGCTGCTGCTGACAGCCCCTGCTTTTCTTCCTCGTTCCTGGCCCTCTCTGTGCGTCTCAGCCGTGCCAGTCGGAGTGGGTGAAAGTGAGGCGGGACCTTCACGCGGTGCCCTGAACGGCTAGGACGCTGGCCGCTCACCCCACTCTTCCTTCTGAGTGAGGGGAACTCTTTCTGGCCGGAAGCTCACTCTTCCTGCTGAGCAATGCCTGGGGAGATGGGGTGGTGCAGGGGAAACGAAGCTGTCCTCCTCTGCTGTGCAGTTATTCTCAGGTTCCATGCGCACTGTGTTGCTAACGTTGCCGAAGTGGATTCCAGAGCTCCCTGAGCTGTTTGCATTCATGGATAGCCGTCTCCTTGTTGATCTTTGTTGATGGACCGCAGCTGGTGACATCCCTCCTGAATCGCACTGTTGAATACTGTCACATTAGCTTCATGTTCCCCACTTACGCAGTCTTTTCCACCTTGTCCAGCGCCTGGACTGAGGGACTGCATGAAGGAACTTCCTTGCCTTGAGTAGAATCTTTCCAACCTCACACAAAAAGTCCAAAGTGACTTTGGTCCTGATCAGAAATTAGCCCTGACGCTACCGCTTCATTTGTCTGTTTTACTATCAGCATCCAGGGCAGAGGAGAGCTCCCCTGGCCGTGAGCCAGCCCTTCCTGTGTCATTGCTCTTCAGGAAGCTTACCGTCTGGGGCTGGAGGTGAGAGCCTGCTGACTCCATGATCACTTTCTGAGGCTGGGGGTTCTGAGCGCGTTTGGGGGAGGATACCGCTGTGTTTCCTTATGGGCACCGGTACACCGGGTTCTTGGACAAATAGAACTTTCGAAACTGAGTTCCTCGGCAGCATGTGGACAAATGTGTACCACTTTCCTCTTGACCACTACTTCCCAAAATAACAGCCTGTCTTTTTAAATAACTGTTTTCCATGGCAACGTCCTCCACACTGAGAGTCGCGGTAGTCCAGAGCTGGCCTGAGAAAACCTGTAACCTTTATTCCCAAGTTACTCTTCCAAGCAGCCAGACAGTCCCGGGCCTTGTCAGTCTTCCATACTAGGGGAGGGTCTTTGGAGAGGGCCAGCACAGCTCAGTCAAAGTTCTTGTGGTCCCTTTGGGAAAACAGATCAACATATTTTACAGAGTCATAGAGTAAGCCGTGAAAGACTCTGCACTCCAGCACAGACCCAGTGCTGAAATCCCAGGGCGCTGATCGGTTTCTCTGCAGTGATGTTGGTCCATATTTCAGCAGACCAGAGGCAAAGCCCTAAAAAATAATTTTCTTCTTCAAAGAATAGTTGGCCCTTCGGTAGAGCTGAAAGTCTGAGCAGCATTTCATAATAGAGCCTCCTGGGAATGCTGGGAAACAAAATAAGCTACGTTCATTCCCTCACTCATCATTCCACAAGTATTTATGGAACATCTGCTGCACGCTGGGCCCTATGGGGACTCAGTGGGGTTTCCAAAGACAAATCAGCCCTGTGTCCTTAGCTACAGGAAATTGGCCAGCCCGCTAGTACAGGAAAATAGCCTTAGCAGCGTCAACACAATAGTTCCTATTTATTAAGTCCTAGGAACTATGCTAGGTATTCTCATTTCATCCTCCCAACAACAGCACTGCCAGGGAGGTACAGGCGATATAAGCGACAGTCTGAGTTTCTGGTAAATCACCGGCTTGTGCACAGCTAGTGGGTGGCAGAGTCAAGAGGAAAACCAAGGCCACTCTGACCTGTAACAGGATGATCACCGTAAGATACACTCAGAGAAAGTACACCGGCGGTTCTAAAGGGGCAGAAATTCCATCTGGGTCTTTTTGTACTTTGGGAGCATCAGAAACCATGTCCGCCTAGACTTGGTGGTGTTGCCTTTATGCACATTTCCCATAAAGCTTTCCTCCGCCTAGAAATGAGTGCAGCAGCTTACCTCAGTTTTTCATGCCCACCTAGAATGCTAGACAAGGTTACCCATTGGGTATGGATCTTAGCATCTTTGTATGGGACCTGTCCCATCCTGACCTGCCCCAGGGCAATCGGTTCCACTCTCAGACGTGTCCTGTCTGCCCGCTTCCCCAGGTCTCCTTCCTCCTTCCAGGGTCAGACCTTTGCCGTGTGGCTCCTGTGGGGTTTATCCACATGAACCCTGCCCCCCACAGCATGGTCTCAAATCAAGTGGTCAGAATATTTCTTTCCCACTGACCTCAGGGGTTGTATGGGCAGGGGCCCCAACCAGACCAATTAGCCTCCCCTGGGACTTCGCTGCTGTTGCAGGAGGGTCTTTGGCCCTTGCCGGGGTGTTAGGTTGAAAGAGTGTAAGTTCAGGCCCACATTTGCCATCTCGCCCAGCACAGAGAAAGAGCTGAGAGACAGAGAATGAGGGCACTTTACCAGCACTGTCCATTCGCCAAGTATGTAACTAAATGACCTTATCATGGCAACCTGGATTCCACATGCCTGAGGTTACCTGGTCTTTTCAGTTCAGAGCACCATAAAGTACCCCCTCTCCATAAGCTAGTGTGAGCAGGTTTTTTTTCACTAGAAACCACAATTTCTAACTAACACATTAAGGTAGTTGTCTTTGATGATTATGTGCACCCCATCGCTAAAAAAATTTTGCTCACTCTCAATATATATGTATATGCATGTGTTTATTACATTATTGTGTTGATGTACTAACATGTAATTATAAAAATACACACACACATATATATTATAAAAGGATTATTGAAAGCTAAATACAAATAAAAGCTTTAATGTTTTCTTCACCCATTTGAATTGTCTTGCAAAGCCTCTGAATGGTCCCCCCACTTTAGAGACCACCTGAGTGAAGTTAGAAGGGTGCGAGAAGGGGGGTAGTACTTAGAAGAAAACCAGAACTCAGGTCTTAGACAATGGAGCAGTTTCTATTGGTGATGCCCTCTAGGGTGGCACTTTTCTGTTGGTTGATGGAGGTCGTTAGTAGAGAGAAAGGACATTGGACCCCGGCAGAGGGAATTCAGAGGCAGAACGACTCTCAGCTCAATAATGTCCTCTATTTTTAACGCCATCATTGGCGCCCTCTGCACTCTCCCACGGAATTAACAACTTTCTCATAACTCAACTTTGACTCCGTCACATCGTGTCATAGCTAGGTGACAACCCATCTATCTCTTTTACTGAACTGTAAGCATCTTAATTACATTTCACTCATTTGCATCCCTAATGCTTGCTTCACACAGGACCAGGAAACTTCTGTGATGAACAAATGCATATATTACTCCAGCTTAGAGCCAGAAAACGAAATCAATTTAAAGCTCTTCCTTGGCAAGAGAAAGGATAATAAAATGTCCAATGTATCACTTCTCAGCTGAGAGAACTTTGAGTTTTATAGAGGTCACTTTAAACCTGGGTGTGGTGATACCTGCAGCCGGGCCTATCCCAAAGGGAAGGAGCCCACTTCTTCTTCTTCTTCATCTTCTTTTTTCCTTTTTATTAAATCTTTATTGTTCAGATTACATTTGTTCCTCTTTTTTTTTCCCCCCATAACTCCCCTCCTTCCAGTTCCCACCCCACCCTCCGCCCTCACTCCCCACCCACTGTCCTCATCCATAGGTGCACGATTTTTGTCCAGTCTCTTCCCGCATCTCCCATTCCCCTTTCCCCCCCCAAGAATAGTCAATCCATTCCCTTTCTATGTCCATGATTCATTATAATCACCAGTTCATTCTGTTCATCAGATTATTTATTCACTTGATTCTTAGATTCACTTGTTGATAGATGCATGTTTGTTGTTCATAATTTGTATCTTTACCTTTTTCTTCTTCCTCTTCTTAAAGGATACCTTTCAGCATTTCGTATAATACTGGTTTAGTGGTGATGAACTCCTTTAGCTTTTCCTTATCTGTGAAGCACTTTATCTGACCTTCAATTCTGAATGATAGCTTTGCCGGGTAGAGTAATCTTGGTTGTAGGTTCTTGGTATTCATCACTTTGAATATTTCTTGCCATTCCCTTCTGGCCTGCAAAGTTTCTGTTGAGAAATCAGCTGACAGTCGTATGGGTATTCCCTTGTAGGTAATTGAGTCTCTTTCACTTGCTGCTTTTAAGATTCTCTCTTTGTCTTTTGCTCTTGGCATTTTAATTATGATGTGTCTTGGTGTGGTCCTCTTTGGATTCCTTTTGTTTGGGGTTCTCTGCGCTTCTTGGACCTGTAAGTCCATTTCTTTCACCAGGTGGGGGAAGTTTTCTGCCATTATTTCTTCAAATAGGTTTTCAATATCTTGCTGTCTCTCATCTTCTGGCACCCCTATAATTCTGATATTTGTACGCTTGAAGCTGTCCCAGAGGCTCCTTACACTATCTTTGTATTTTCGGATTCTTTTTTCATTTTGCTTTTCTGGTTGGGTGTTTTTTGCTTCTTCGAATTTCAAATCTTTGACTTGATTCTTGCGCTCCTCTGGTCTGCTATTGGGTGTCTGTATAATATTCTTTATTTCAGTCCGTGTATGCTTAATTTCTAGTTGGTTCTTTATCATAGCATCGAGGGTCTCATTAGTTTTCGTGAGGCTCTCATCAAGTTTATTGGCAGCTTCTAGCACATTATTGCAAGCCCTCAAAATTGCGTTTTTTAGCTCTATATCCTCCATTTCTGTCATGTTTTTTTGTCTCCGCATTTTTTATGCTTTCTTGGTGCACCCCCTTGTGGTCTTTGTGCGAAGTCTTGTTCTAGTTAAGCCTTGATTGTTGTAGTTAATACTAGAGGGATTTGACCACCAGGCCGACTGGCTGTGAGAATCACCTGTGTCTGTCCGGGAAAACTTCTGTCCTCTGGGGAGGTGCTAATCTAGCCTTTGCCTGAGGCGATCCGGCAAATGGCTCCATGCAGGGCTTGGGCGGGGCGGGATCAACAGGGTGGACGGAGGGAGCAGTTATGGCTGCTCTCAGTCCCGTTCCCAGAGGCTCTGCTTCTCAGAACCCCAGCAATGGCTGCAAACCTCGGAGAGAAAGCTGCCCTCACGTTCCAACTGATGCCAGACAATCCCACTTCTCCCGTTTGAGTCTGAGTCCCTAGAGACTCGCCCGGATCTGGAGCTCAGAGTCTGAGACTCCCTCCTGATTGAAAACGACAACCGCGCCCTCAGCCACCAGCCCACTTTGCGTGCGCACCACTGTACCTTTATATTTTCCACACTGCGCCTCCTCTGAGCCTTGGTCTGCTGTTGTCTTTCCTTCTAGTTGAAGAGTCTCTCCTCGGCCAGCCTTCCTGTGGTTCTGGGTGATGTCCGTTCCGTCTTTTAGTTGTATTTTTGAAGTGGTTGTTTGCGGCAGCAATCTCCGGTGTTTACCTATGCCGCCATCTTGGTCTCCGGAGCCCACTTCTTACATTTTGTCGAAGACTGATTAAAATAAAGAGGATGATAATGGCAAACATTCACTATGTGTAACAAGCTCTTTATTTGTATCAACCAAAAATAGTAAGTGCTATCATCCTCAATTTACATACGTGATATCTGAGACTTGCAGAGGTCAAATTACTTGCCCAGGTTCACATAGGATTCAAACAGATTTGTGTAACTTCAAACCTGTGCTATATTAGAGCGTCCATTTTAAACAGCCCCCTCTCCCCTAGATCGCCCTGGCTCCAATCCCTCTCAGCCAGGATCCAAATCTAATTCCTGGATTCTGGCTGATGACAGTCCATTGTAACCCCTTCGCTGAGGACATCCTGCCTTTCTGAGCCTCTCAGCTTGGTAGCACAGCACCTTTGCAAGGTGCTACCAGACATGAAATCTTGATTCTAGCAACTTTCTGCTGCCCCCATGTGGCATATAGAGGTATAGACAAACTCCATCACTTCAGCCTAATTAATCTTATGCCAGCACTGTCCAATCATCATGTATATAACTAAATTTTCTAGAAGCCACTTTAGCAAAGTAAAAATAAATAGATGAAATTAATTTTAATGATATATTTTATTTAACCTGATATATCCAAAATATCATTTTGATATCAAAAATTTCTTGAGATAGTTTACATGCTATTTGCCACCGGAATCTGGTATGTATTTTACACCCACAATGTGTTGTAATTTGGACTATTTAGATTCCAAGTACTCAGTAGCCACATGTGACTAGTGGCTACAGTGCTCTACAGCTCAGCCTCTGACATTAAATCTACCCTTCATATCTGGTGAGATTAGTAAAGTGATTCCCATTTGGAGATGAAATGGCATCACCAAGTTTTAATGCTTAGCTAAAACGAAACTGGATTATAATAAAAGCATGTCACTTAAGAGCCAGTTTGATAGAGTGAGGAGAGAGCACAGACTTTATAGTCAGTCGGTCTCAAATACAAATCTGAGCATAATGATTGTCAAAAGGATCTTAGCCAACTGGTTGTAACAGTGAAAAATTCAACATTTGTTTACAGGTCCCTCACTACAAGAATAGGTAATGAATTGTGGTATAGTCTCATGCGGGAAGACAGTACCATCATTTAAGTGAAGAAACTAGATCTATATGTGTGCACAACATAGATATAACTTTAAAATGTTTAGTGAAAAAAATGTAATATATAATAGGACACCTTCAATATGAGACCTTTTTTTTTGAAGTTTAAATACATGTAAAATAATGTACTACATTGTTTGTGGATATACACCAGTGTAGTGAAATTACAAAGACATGCTTGGAAAGAGATATCCACTTCAGAAACAGTGGTTCTCTGGGGATAGAAGGAGGGAAATTGGGTGACAGAGTAGAAGAGAAGAATTCAACAGTATTTTTAATGATTTATTAAGGAGGAGGAGGAGGAGGAGGAGGGAAAAAATTCCAAGACAAAAACTTAGAGCACTTTTAAAAAATATATATTTTTATTGATTCCAGAGAGGAAGGGAGAGGGAAAGAGAGAGAGAAACATCAATGATGAGAGAGGATCATTGATTGGCTGCCTCCTGCACACCCCCTACTGGGGATCAGGCCCACAACCCAGGCATGTGCCCTTGACTGGAATCAAACCTGGGACCCTTCAGTCCCATAGGCTGCCGCTCTATCCACTGAGCCAAACCAGCTAGGGCACTTAGAGCATTTTTCATTCAGCCTCTCTCTTAGTAGTCTGGAGGAGGCAAGAAACCAGCAAGTGCAATTTTTAGTTGAGAGTTCCTAGACAATTGTCAATCTAAAATCAGTTTTCCAAGGGAGCCCAGCTTCCCACAGGCAAACCCATACATCAGCAACATGGCTTGAAGAAGGTGAGAGAAGCACAGAGGGACAGCTACTAAATATTGAACTTGCCCCCTAGACAAGTCTGGGAAGAAATGCCTTTGTGAACAACCTAATAATTTAAGTTAATGGAGCATGACAAGAAGTGCCTCCACAGTTAGCTCAGTCTGTAGGATTTCTACTCAGAGCTGCATACAGCATAAGAAAATTTAAAGTAATTAATGCAAAGTTAATTGTCAGACGGGGATTAGGAATTTAATATAGTGCTTATTGAGGATTTATTCCTGGAGACATTTTTAAAAATCAACATCTCCTAATTCAGCTGTGCTTCTGCAGCGAGGTTGCTAATCCTAACGTCCTATGACGATTTCTGTTTGCTCTGTTATAATTATGCAAAACTGTGTGTTTTGTTCTGCCTGATCCCAGGTCCATTTAAACACGGACTGAATGGGAAATAAATTCATGTGCAAGGGTTGATGGAATCATCATAAACTGGTACTTACGCGTGGAAACCCAGCTACTGTTGAATTAATTGCACTCTTTATTTGGTGGGGAGAACATTTGATGTAATCAAATGGACTGCACCCATGATTGTGGGTCCCAGCAAATGGGTATGTTGCAAGCGTGGCAGTAAATTAATTTCAAGCTCGTCTAGCACAGGATATGCAAGCTCTAGTTGGAAAAGTAAGGAGTCCAGTGAAAGAGAAAACAGAATCTGCCTTGCCCACTTGACAGTGCTCGTCCTTCCCTGATGAATAAAACATGCATATTTAAAGTAATAGAAACCCTGAAAAAGTTTCTGCAGGGACCCCAGTAGCATTTCACAAACCAGTAGAGCACCCCTGGCCCCGAGTTCCCTACGGATAAAATTTGGGAGCTCGTTAAAGGCATTTATTGCTACTCTTTATGTCAATGGTGGTCTTAAAAAGTGGTAGCCAAGCCCAGTTGGTGTGACTCAGTGGTTGAGCGTTGACCTATGAACCAGGAAGTTACTGGTTCAATTCCTGGTTGGGACACATGCCCAGGTTGCAGCCAATCAATGCTTCTCTTTCATGATTGATGTTTCTATTCCTTTCTCCCTCGCCCTTCCTTTCTAAAATCAATACAAATATATTTTTAAAAAAGAGGTAGGCAAATTAGCAAGCCCATTTAGATCCTTATAAATGACACTATTTTAACAACAACAAAAAAAGAGACAATGAACTGCACTGCAGGTTTACTGCAGAGGAACTTCAGCAGTTGAGGCATTCACTGTGCATCCTGGTCTCTCTGGGACCTGTGACGCGGGATAGAAGGTCCCCCAACTTCCTTAGAATAAAATCCACTGACATCTAAGAACATGCTATTCAAAACAGAACAGATGACTTCCCTGGATGGATATTAGCTCATTACTAAGTAGACAAATACATCAACCCACGTTCCAGGACTAAGCCAGGACCAGATAATACTCAGACCCATCACACAGACAGGCAGCCAGGTGTGCACAGGCCAGGAGGGCGGTAGGAAAAGACAAAAATGCCAGAGCCAGTTGAGGAAACACACTGCGAGGCTGAGGTAATGAGCTCAGACTTCAGCACCACATTTGTGAATAGCTTCTTTTTGTTTATAATTACAAAGTCAATACTTCCTCACTTAAATCCAAATGAACACACCAAGAAAAACAACGCCAAAATCATCCATGACACTACTTATGCGAAAGGCATTTGTGCTTTCAGTGTGTATGTGATCGTTTAAGAGCCGGGTTTTTCAACGTCAGTGCTATTGATCTTTTGGACCAAATGATCGTGTGGAGACTGTCCTATGCACTGTAGGATGCCAATGGGAGCCATGGCCTCCACCCACTGGATACCAATAGCACCATCCCAGCGTGACAGCCGAAAGTTTCTCCCATCATCGACAAATGTCTTGGGAGACAAATAGACCCCCGTTAAGAACCACTGTTTTAGAGGACTCATAGCATACAATTTTGAAACTAGCAATTTTCACTTAACATTATGTTGTAAGCATATTTTTATGTAATTAGAAACATTTCTGCAGCATCTTTTTTAAATGGATTCAGAATAGCTTATATAATGCACTATAGCTTATTTAACCAGTCTGTCATTTATTTAACCATGGTTTTACATGTTGTGCTAGCCCTAGCTGGTTTGGCTCAGTGGATAGAGCATTGGCCTGCAGACCAAAGAGTCCCAGGTTCGATTCTGGTTAAGGGCTCATATCTTGGTTGCAGGCCCCTCCCCAGCCCAGGCCCTGGTCGGGGTGCGTGCAGGAGGTAACCAATTGATGTGTTTCTCTCACATCGATCTTTCCTTCTCTCTTCCACTCTCTCTAAAAGATCAATGGAAAAATATCCTTGAGTAAAGATTAACACCCCTCCCCCTGCCACAAAAATAAATAAATGTGCTAAAATATGAAGATCCTTGTATATATATGTATTTGGGCACACGATCACTTCCTTAGAATATATTTCTTAAGATTTCAAGATAAAAATTTATTTTGTTTTTTTAAATTAAACTTATTGGGTCGACATTGGCTAATACAATTATATAGCTTTCAAGTGTACATTTCTGATACATGATATGTATTGCGTTGTGTTCCCACCACCCAAAGTCAAATCATCTTCCGTTACCATATATTTGACCTCCTTTACCCTTTACTACCCACCCCCCTTCCCTCTGGTAACCACAATACTGTTGTCTGTGTCTATGAGTCTTTTTTTGCTTGTTTTTCTCGTTTGTTCCTTTATTGTTTTCAGTTTTATATCTCACATAAATAAATAAATGTGCTAAAGCATATGGTTCTTAACCTTTTCTGTCTGACTTATTTCGCTTAGCGTATTTTGTGTGCTTTTTAAATTTTATTTTGAAACTGTTGACACATCATTGCATCATTTTCTGTTTGAGATTGGTGTCAGCCTCTTCTTGGGACATTCCCTCCCACACGACACGAGTACAGGGAGCAAGTGCCATCTTCTCTGTTCTCTACAACGTCCACATGGAGTCCAGAACAGTGTCTGGCACGTAGTAGCAGCTCAACATTTGTTGAATAGATGATGGTGTTAGTGAGAGAATGGCAGTTAAAATTTAAAACACCTGGCAAATTACTAGTTTTGAAACTTATCCAGAAAGAACATATTTGAGGTTGAGCTTGAAGGCAATAGATGCATTTTGACTTCAAAGAAGAAGGAAGGTATTAAAAAGAAACAGATTGAGCCCTGGCCAGGTAGCTCAGTTGGATGGAATATTGTCTGATGTGCCAGGGTTGCAGGTTCAATCCCTTGTCAGGGTGCATGCAGGAGGCAACCAATGAATGCATAAATGGGTGGAACAACAAATCGATGTCTGTCTGTCTGTCTGACTCTCCCTTCCTCTCTCTCTCCCAAATCAATAAATACAAATTTAAAAAAGAGACAGATTAGAAGTCCAAGACTTGAACACTTCAGAGTTTAAAGTTTGCAGATGGAGTGAAGAGATTTGGGTGGAGGTCAGGAAGTAATGAATCATCTGTTGAATTGCTTCTTTAGAAGATAATACCTGTTTGCTGCCCTCATAACTCTGCAGCTTCCTTCCTGGGAAGGAAATTATAGAGACAAAAAGTGCTGTCTTTGAATATTTTTGTTAGTCAAGACTACAACATTTTGCCCTAACCGGTTTGGCTCAATGGATAGAGCGTCCCAGGTTCGATTCTGGACAAGGACATGTACCTTGGTTGCGGGCACATACCCAGTAGGGAGTGTGCAGGAGGCAGCTAATCGATGTTTCTCTCTCATCAATGTTTCTAACTCTCTATCCCTCTCCCTTCCTCTCTGTAAAAAATCAATAAAATATATAAAAATAAAAAAATAAAGACTACAACATTTGGAAGATGCCTCTTTGACTAAACATTTGTGTTTGTGATGGAAATATTCCAAAATGAGATAGAATAGTTCATGTGCATTAATGCTATGTACCTGCTAATATCTAATTAGTGGACCTGGAACCCCAAAGTCATTGGGAAAATGCAAATCTGATTATAACAAGGATATAAAAAATTCTTCAGGTAACATTTCTTCTTTCAGCTATATCCACCCACAAATGGTACATTAAATGTCTCTTAAAATAAAGACCCCAACTCCTTCCACTCAGACATCCTGTTCATCTCTCTTGAAAGGTAGATAAGTTTTATTTTTTGTGATAAGATGCACCAAGACAGGAGCACAAATGAAAGGACAGGAATATGGTGGGCACCTCATTTAAGATTCAAGGAGGAGTCCTAGCCAGGCTGTTCATAATTGGGAGAATTAAAGATGATAAAATATACAGATCCTGGCAAATGGACCATGCCATCCTCACTGCTCAATTCCAAGGTCACATTCCAGAAGGAGTATTACCCAAACTCCAATAAAGAAAAGAAATGATTCTTTGTACCCCAATTTGTTTCAAACTCAAGAAGCATCCAGTTAGCCAACATGGTGAAGTCATTAGGTACTTGGATAATTATGTAACTGCAGCTGCATTTATACAAACATCATGTTAAAAATGTCCGCCTTGCTGTGTCAAACCATTTGATAACATAAAGAAACAAATAAAAAATGTTTAGTAAAATTTCTCTTGAAAAGGCACTATTTGAAAACACCTTTGTGTCAACTGCCTACATTAAGGAATTCTCAACCTTGGGAACACATTAGAATTCCCAGTAGCTTTCTTGAGTTATAATTGATGAACAAAATTGTAAGATATTTAAAGTGTACAATGTGATGATTTGATATACAGGGTGGGCCAAAGTAGGTTTATAGTTGTGAGTACACAAAACACAGAGTTTATTCTTGTGTTATTTTGTATTTAACCTGAGTGTCTTTTTCCATATGAATGACTGTAAACCTACTTTTGCCCACTCCTGCACAATAGGAAGTTGATAACTAAATGTACCCCAGGTCTTGGGAATTTTATTTATTTAGTTAGGTTAACCCCTCTTCTCTCTCTTTTAGTTTGAAGAATCGGCTCTGGGAGCTCAGCTGGCTTGGTAAATCAGTTACATAACACAGCGTCTCCTGCCCCTGCCCAAATCAATTGGGAGATGTCAATGGCTGAGTTAGTGTGAATCACAGCTTCCAAGCTGGAATTCAACAAAAATCTTTCCACTGTCCCCACTTACCCTCGTCTCCTGCAGTTCGCTCTCTGCCCACTGCACATCCATCCCTGCATCCCAGATGGTCCCCTGCCTTCACAGGCCTGCTGGCTGGTCGGGTTGATATTGGCATTTTGGGAGGTTGGGGGTGCAACTGCTTCCTCTGCCTACTGACCCTAATGTCAGGTGCTGCCACCACCACCTTCTGCTCCCCAACTTCTACCCATTTAACGATTGTGCTGAGAGACAAGCTTACAGTGAGAACGACTAGATAGTCTCTGTCTGCCAGGATTGCCTGGAAGTGCTTTGTACATAGTTAGGTGCCCCATTTTCTTTATTATTTTAGCCAAATCCATTCAGATTGTTTCTACAAACACATCTGTGTGAAAGTCATAGATGAAAATGTACAAATCTGTCTCACCTGCTTGGTTTCTTTTAGACGTCACTCCGGCTTCTTTTCAGACGACTACCCTTCAGGCGGGAGCTGCTGGCAGCGCTGGTCCCAGGAGGGGCTTCAGAGGGAGCTAGGCCCCTCGCACTGGCAGCCGCATTGAGAGCGGCTGCCTCTGGGCAAAGCCCGCTGCTGCAGTGGAGGCTGGAGGGTGTTTATGGTTCTCCTGGGCCCCTGAGTGCTGTTACCATCTGGTGTTTACCTTTTGTGCAGCTTTGCTGCGGCGTCACTACAACATCATCATTTCATTAGGCTCATCACCCTGGGATGCCTTTCCCTTCTGCTCTATTTATAAATGAAAAGAAAACCTGCATTATTTATTGCAACTCAGGGAATGGTTCTTTGCTGGCTTTGTGTCTGGGGCAGTTGCAGATGTCACGCAGGGTCAAGAGTTTGCTTTGTAAGAAGCCTCTGTTCGTAGAGCTAAGGTAAATCCTGAGTCAGTCAAGCCTCCTCTGAAGTGAGGGGAGCGTTTGAAGATGTAGCGCGGCCTCTGTGAGTGCCGTAGAATATGAACTTCCCCCAGATGTTCGCGGCAGCCCGGTTTCAGCATTTCCACGGTCAATCTCTGGGCCCACCTAGATGCCACACTCAGAATCTCTTTAGGGTCGGTAACCAACAGAAAGCTTTCTGGTTGCATAAAATAATCAGCGGCTGAGATAGAGGACTGTGTAGGAAAGGCGGAGGAGAGGATCCGCATCATATCCCAAAACAAACAACTTAAAAAGCAAATCCCCTTTAGCGGTATGTGCTTCCTTTCAAAGCCCTTGCTTGGTGGCTTTTCTCCTTTCCCTTTTCTGAGCAGCGTTTGGCCTCCTGCTTTAAGTTCCTTTGTTGCTGCCACCCTGTCTCCTTATTGTCAGCCTGTTAGTGGCCGCTGGAGTTAGGCCACTACTATGTACATATTAATGCTCTCCCTTCTATCCTGACTGTCTTTCAGCCCCATGCATCAGTGCCTGGAGATGGGCGGGGCGTCTTCCTCACTCCCACTCTTTTTTTTTTTTTAAAAATATATTTTATTGATTTTTTTATAGAGAGAAAGGGAGGGGGATAGAGAGTTAGAAACATCGATGAGAGAGAAGCATCAATCAACTGTCTCCTGCACATCCCCTACTGGAGGTGTGCCCGCAACCAAGGTACATGCCCTTGACCAGAATCGAACCTGGGGCCCTCAGTCCCCAGGCTGATGCTCTCTCCAGTGAGCCAAACCAGCCAGGCCTCACTCCCACTCTTGATTCAACATTTCTCAATCTGGGGGCCTTGCTTTACTTCGCAGTGTGTCAGAGTCGTCCCCAGACCTAGTATTCTTGTTGACTTACTCTTCCAGTTTCCTAAAATGCCTTCTCTTATCGAATCTGCCACAAGTGCCCAGGGATCTGGATTAAAAGTGGATGAGAGACGCCATGTGGGGAAATCATTGATTAGTAAGAATGTTCCTCTCCCCGGACAGTCAACCAGAAGCTGTGATGTTGAGTTTGAACTATTCGGACCTGCGGTGGGAGTTCCCGGGGACATAATGATGAAGACCAAGCTGCCTTTGCAAAGTCAGCACATCTAGTTGTTCAACACCCCACACCGTCAGCGTCAGCCAGAATGCTTTTCCTCTCCTCTCTTTGTAAGATGGAGATGCGTCTGCAGCAACTGCTGCCGCTGTCATTTCCAGACGCCGTCAAAATGGACCAGGAAACTTGCTGACATGCTGTGCAAGTTGAAAATAGACGCTGCACCAGCTTTTTAGAACATCTGCAGGAAGGAACATCTCCGCCAAGGATTTTAATGTTCAAGTCAAGAAGAGAAGCTAAAAACTCCGTGATCTCGGGTTAAAATTAGCATCTGGTGGTTCACAGGTTTCATGGCAGAGACCCAGGGAATCTGTTCAGTGAGGGCCGAGAAGCAGAAGCTTGTCCTGAGTTTGCCTGATCACACAGATGATGAGGTCTTGATGAAGATGAGATCTAACATTTCGTTTCAGGAACATGGCTCAGAGAAACTCTGAAATGATTTAAAGAAGAGGGGCCACTTTTTAAAAGTCCTTAGCAAAGTAGGTTTAAAGATAATATTTTTCTGGTGTAAACATATTTCTGTACATTTTATTAAAGTATCAAATTGAGCCATGTGAAATGGCAATGATACAAAAATGGTAATTCCATAGGTAGCATTTTCTTAAATGATGTTGTGGCATTCAACATTGTTTTTCTATAACACTGATGAGAAAAAAATATAGATTCCCAGCTGGGGCCACTTTCTGGTTGAAATTTGCATGTTCTCCCCATGTCTGTGTAGGTTTTCTCCAGTTTCCTCCCACGTTCAGAAGATGTGCATGTTAGGTTGATTGGCGTGTCTAAGTTGTTGCAGTCTGAGTGAGTGTGGGTGTGCGGGTGAGTGCACCCTTTGATGGAAGGGCGGCCTTTCCAGGGCTGGTTCCCACTTTTGTTCTTATCAGTCTTTTTTAAATGTATGTAAAACTCACATTTAGTTCAGTGTTTAATATTAGAAGTGCTTTGGGTTTTTATTTAAAAGTTTGGTGATTTTTTTTTGACCAGAAATATGCCATAGTAATTTAACTCTTGTTTATATCAAGTAGCCTATGGTAAAATTGGTGTCATTATGTGTCATTTCACTTAAAGCCTCAGTTTCTGAGAACCTATTGATGACATTAAGTGAGGACTTATTGTAGTTCCTAAGAGCCTCTGGTAGCTCTGAGGGACTAGGGTGTGTTGGAGTCACCGAGGTCTTGCTCTTGGGCCTCTCCTGACTTGGGATGGAATACACTCAGTATCTCATCCCCAATACTAGTTGCTGCCATGGACTAGTCTTGCTGCCATTCACTATTTGGAAGACATCAATTATATATATATAATTAACAGAAAATGCCAGATGCTCTTCTAAGTGTATTATCTTCATTAAGTTACATTTATACCAGGCAACAACCCTATGGAGATAGATAATTATACTGTTCATTTTTTTTTTACAGATAAGGAAACTGAGGTGCATAAAGGATAAGTAATTTTCTCAACATTTCACAGATAGTATGTAGGAGAGTTAGGATTGGCACCCACAAGTGCCTGAGCTGAGCTGTCCTACACTGTAGTATCTGACAGTACACTATGCTTTCTTTTCACATAAAAAAGTATATGAAACAGCTAGTGGGGATCTGACCAAGGCAACACCAGAGGACAGAACTGAGGGGATTGATATGATAGGTTGTTAACACTTGGAGTGGGGGAAACGAGTTAAGTCGGCTCGCGTGAATTGCGCGTACTCCGCGGGAGCCGTCTTAACTCGGTTCATATAGATTTGCGGTGGAGTGCGGGAAACGTGTAAACTCGGGCCGATTGTAACTGCGTATTACCAAATATTTGTTTGTTTGCCGTTCACAAAGATACCTACCTGCGTATGCGAACCGTTTCATACCCATTGGGGTAATAGGTATCATAAAAATCCCTGATTTTGCGCGGGAAACCTAAATAATTGCCCGCGCCATCTTATATTTTGGCGGGAAATTCACCCCACACCGGAGTGTTAAGAAATTAGAACTGACAGGATAGATATGGAGGGTAAGGGAAGGACAGACCTCCTGAGTATGGTGTGTCCCAGATTCCTGGATGTGTCCCAGGTTCCCGGTGGTGCCGGAAGAAGGATAGTTTGTATCCTCTCCTTAATCTGTCACAAGGGGAAGATACAAAAAGAGCCAGCTGGTGCTAGAGTCTGAGTTCAGGTTTGTACATGTGTTGGGTTTGGGTCATCTGGGGGACAACAGGGGTGAGGTTTCCAAGTTGACAGTTGAGTACACAGGTCTAAGATCAAGAGGGAACTAGGGCTTAATGGAACTATTTAGAAGTCATCAGCATACAGGTAAGAGATGATATTGTGAACATGAATATAATTACCCAGAGAGAGTGAGCAGTGTGAGGAAAGATTTCCAATGTCTGCCTTAGACTGGGTTCCCCAGGCGTAGTCTAGAGACGGGAATTCATGTGAATATGACTTAATAGGCAAGACAAGTAGGAAAGGAAGTAGGTGGGTCAGGAAAAGGAAGTAAGTCAAGAAAGGTGTGTGATAGGAAGCACAACTCCACAGAGAATGACCTTGCTTTAAACCCAAGGGGAGCTCTGGAGACAGGGTAGGTTCCACTTGGGAGATGACCTGATTGGGACTTCGGGAGATGGAGTATTTATACTCCAGCACCTGCCAGCACTGGCTAGTGGCTGCTTTCGGTGATGTGACTGCTCAAGCACTTCCATGTCTTAGTGCAGACAGGCAAAGTGAACCCCAGCACCCTGGAGCAGCCCTCTGTAAAGAGAAGCAGGAGCAGGTTGCTGAAACTATGTATGAAAACGGCAAAGAGAATCTGGTGGATCACTGACACTATTGGCAAGAATGACAGCACCCCAGAGAGTGTCAACATATAAGGGCCATCAGAGACAGAGGAGCCGAGTCAGCAAATGAAACTGAACAAGAAGCAGTCAGGGAGATGGAGGGAGACATCTGTGATAGAGGAATCAAGAGTTTCAAGAAACAAGAGTTTCAAGGAGAATGAAGTGGTTGATGGCATTGCATGCAGTAGAGAGGTGTAGAATTCTAACAGGGTCAGGAGAAAGTACATTGGACTTGACAATGGAGGTCACCAGTGACCTTTGTTAGGCGACACGGGAGTGTTGGGGGTGGAGTGTTTGAAGTCTTACTACAGTGAGTGAATTGACATAAGAAAGTAGAGATAATTTAACTTTCTTGAGAAACTTGCCAATGAGAGGGAAGAGCTATAGGACAGTAGGTTGAGAAGGTTACATGGATGAAGGAGAGTCTTTATAAAGATCTTGAGGAAAGAGGAGAAAGAAAATGTAAAGTAAAGTAAAGGAGAATTAGTAAAGTTGGGTTGCAATCTTAGAGAAATGGTGATATATGGGAAGAGAGAAAACGCTTCCACCGGCAGCGGGGTGAAGCATGGTGAGCTGAGTTAGATACCCAGGTGTGGAGACAAGAAGATGACGGAGTTCATGTCTCATGTTTCATTCTGGGTCCAATTCTCCTTTCTGAGTCCACAGCATCATTTTTTCTGTGTCTTCTGCTATCACTTAAATCATAATGTTTGAGCTTTGTTTTTCATATTATCGGTTTTTATTATACTTCAGTTGGATTAGGATAAGGGAACCAGAGTGTTTCCAAACTTTTATTTTGTATAATGATATGCTGGTAAAAAATTCAATAAATGTCAGAGAAGCAGAATGTTATAACACTTTATTATTAATGGAATTCATTATATAATGCAAGATTGTTTTATTAAAACACTTTTTCCTCAAGAGTCTTATTTTCATTTGATTTGTAAGGTTGTCATACACTCATGAAAATAAATAACAATCCATAATATAATTTGATTATAAATTTTAATTTTGGGTTGTTGGTTTTAGAAAATGTTATAAGCCAATGAAATAGATTGTCTAATTTTCTTCATAAACTGTGTGTATGCCCTGTTTTTACCACTGAGGAGAAAACTGTTAAAGATTGCATGCTGGTAAGGCTTGGGATGAGATTTAAAAAAAAGTATTTTCATTGATTTAAAAAATAAATGACTGCTTATTTTTAAACAAACAAACATACATACCAAAAAAAAAAAACAAAACTATGTACGTTAGGGATAACCTTTATTTAGAACTTAATATATAGGGTATCCCAAAAAATGTATGCACATACTTTGAATAATTATAAAGAGAGTGATTATTAAAATACATTTCATTTTCATAATTGAGCTATCAGCTGTTAAAATGTGTATAGATTTTTTGGGACACCTGTATAGTCTCCTCTTATCTCTCTTTTACTCTATCTATACACACACACACACACACACACACACACACGCACAATATATAGTTTTTTGAGATTATTAAAAAGTAATCACACTATATATTCAATTCTTCAATTTGCTTTCCCACTCAATATTTATGATTTTTGACATTTTAAAATATAAAATAATTTTTCCCATTGCTAATCGGCCCTCCAGTCATTCACTTCTGACCTTTTTAGGCATAGACCAATATTCACAGGATTCAGACAAACTAATCATCTGGATGGAGGACTAACTTCCTAAAAAAGTTTTAATAATAAAGCAATCCTTTGATGATAAATGTTTTTTTTATTAGGAGCAATAAAGTTTTTGTCACTTTTTTTGAATACTATTTTAAACATGAGCTTTAGTTATAAGTCACCAGTTGTGTCAAAGTTGCCTTTCCCTAAATTCAAACCATGATGGAGAGGTGACTGGAGGATGATCTAAAAATAAATCAGTATGTAGTCACTTGGTTTTGTTTGGACAACCATACATTTTCATAACTTTGTGCCTTTCACTGTTCATAGCTTCCTGGCCTGTGATTTATGCTCTGTCTAGTAGACAAGGTTAGGGTAGCCAGCTGTCCCAGACTTAGATATAGATAAATGGCGAGGTTTTACCCATCCCCATAACAAGAACCATTCTGTGATTTTCAAAGTAATTACTGAGGTCATAAGATTAGCAATTTTTCTATAGTGGAGTTGGGAGCATTTCCCCCCTCTCTCCTGGCCACCCCCAACCTCCTCCCAAGGCGATTACCCTCTGAGGTATTATTTGTTTGCACACTGTTAACAGCCTTGAGCTAACATTTCCTCATGGATTATTTTAAATAGATGAAGAGCAGCTGATAAGCTATGAACTATGATCTATCATTTAATTAGGATTCCAAAAGGAAATGATGAGAAGTATTCAGAATCTTCACAGAGTATTGTAGCAGTTTACTTATATTCTAGAATTAGAGTCTATTTCTTTAAAAATGTATATCTGGCTGTAATCCTATCTTATTTTCTCTACTTCCACTTAAAACCCTGAAAGTAACTTGCCACTTTTTACTTCTGTTCTTTTGATTCGATGCGTCTTTCTTCTTTCTGTTCTCACTAATTCACTATCATCTGACATGCCTACTCTTTCCTCTTGTTGTGTGCTGTAGAGTCACCTTTGCCTCCTGGTGACCCCGTGAATAAGTGATGTCCCAATGTCCTGTCCTTAACAGCCCCGCTCAGCTCCTATAGACTCATGCCTATGGCTTCTTTTATGAAGTCCATTAATCTCATATGTAGTCTTCCTCTTTTTCTGCTACCTTCTATTTCTTCTATTTGTCCTGCATTATTTTCTTTTCCAAAGAAACCTGCCTTGTCATTCATGACAAGCCTGAAGTTGGACAACTTCAGTTTTGTCATTTCTGCCTCCAGTGATGTTTCAGGCTTAATTTGCTCCAGGACCCACCTGCTCATCTGGTTTGTCTGGTTTTATGGGACCATGTGGAATATTTTTCCCCTTACTTTTTTTTTTTTGAGCCTGAAAGCCCAGTCCTGAAAAAAATGCCCTAAAAATTGACCATTTGCTACAAAAGAACATTTGAGAAGTTTCTCAGTCTGATGCCTGAGGAGAAGGAGAGGAACAGATATTTCCTCAAAGCCTTTGTGGTGCCTCAGCTGCCTCCTAACATCTGGAGACTGTGACCAAGGGGGAGAAATCTGCCTTTGTTTTGGCTTGCTGTACTCAGTCTATAAGTTGATTTGGTCTTCTGCCACTTCCTTTTGTGACATTCTCTATATTTTGAAGTAAGTTGCTGAGAGCACCATCAGTTTAGATAAGTGGCAGGTTTAATCTCATTTTAAGTTCAAAAAAGAAAATGGGATTTGTAATGAAACCCAGTGCCCTCCATAGGTATTTTAGTAGCCGTTATTGCTCTAGTTCTTAGAAGTTGGGAAGACTGTCAATGTGAATTTCGTAGGTTAGGCAGTCTGTAACCCATAAGTTGAACTGGCTTGATGTGTGGGATGTGGCCTGTGATTGACACCAACTTTATTTGGTCTCCCATCTTCCTTATGAAATGTCTTGAGTGGGAGTCCTCTGTGCTCGACACTGGATGAAAAGTGGCCAAGCCATGACTCTTCTGGTTACTCTCAGTTAATAACACTGTCACAGTCACTTTAAGTTGCAAACAAAATCTCAATTCAGCTGTTGAATGCCTAATGTTAGGGGATATTACATTCTCTCCCACTAACCGCCACAGCGACTGCTTGCAGGGGGGAGGGGGTGTGGTTCTTCACTTATCACACAAGTGGATGATGGTTAGCTTTATGGATAGTGCCCCCTTTGCTTCCAAGACTCACTAAAAATGTTCCTTTTTTGAGAAGTCTATTTCTTGCTCCTAGAGAGGTGGAACAGTGCAGTCTGGTTAAAAATATAGAAATTTGTATAAGATTCGGGATTCAGTTTCTAAGTTGGAGAAGTTTCCTCCTCTGAATTTTGGTTCCTCATTTGTTAACTAGAAATACCTCAGAGAATTTTTGTGAAGACCGAGTTCATGTGTGAGAACAGCCAAATAGAATAGCTGGCAGATATTATTTACTCAATAAATGTTTGACGTATGGCCAATCTTTGGGCTCCATGCTCAAATCCACTCCTCAAATGGTTGGCATTTCCCATACTCTTCCATATCTGGTTCTTCTTTCTTTCTGAGTTCATAGCATCGTTAGTCTGGCAACATGATTCCTCATCAGGCCTAAATTGGAGCACATGGCTAGAAGCTGACCCACCAGAGCCCACCCATAGCCTACCGGCATCTCTGATTTCTGTATTCTCCAGCCCAAGCACACGCCCCATGACTCTGCCTGAAGGAATTATATCTTTAACCAATGAATGCCTCAGCTCCTTTACCCCTCAGATAATTCTGAAACACATGTTTCTCAAAGTTTTCCAGTGGGATTGAGCTCCAGTTACCCATAGTGGTAAACGGCGTGATAACACACCCTCTGTTGGCTGCCTCCCCTTTCCTGTAGGGCAGGTTGCTTTCATTAGCATGCTGGTTGTTTATTAGAGAGTTCTTCTGGGGTCAACCCTTTAGAAAGGAGAGGAAGGAAGTTGGGTAGCAGAGGGAGAAGTAGGACTGCAATGTAGTCTAAATAGAGGCCTCAGTTGACCCTTTGGGCAGCTCTCAAGTTGGATTGGTCCTTTATAGCTTTCCTGAGTTGGGGTGAGTGGGTTGGATGTTTATACCTTACAGTGATTAGTTACTGGGTGTGGGCTGTGCCAAGAAGGAGGCCTGACCTTGGGAGAGGCAGTTTTCCTCAGCCAAAGCAATCTCAGAGGAGGGCTGAGAGCTGAGGCTCTTCCGGTAACACTCACAGACTTCCTTCCCGAGGGATCTGGGCAGGGCCTCACAGCGCCCACCACATCTGGGCTTCCCAGTCCTCCGCCAGTGTGTCCTGAGATAATCTCCTAAATGAACCAGTTGCCCTTGAATCCTGTGTCAGTGTCTGCTTCTGGAGGAACCTAAGTCAAGACAGGACTTTCACACCCCAACTTGGAGACCGTGCTGTGAGCCCACCGTTGCTGCCACACATAGGAAACTGGGAATCGGAAAGGAGAGACAGACTGCTTTGCTGATGGGGCAGCAGAACTGTTACTCTTAGGGAGTAACCCGGTGTTTGTTGGGGCAAAGGAGAGTGAGTGAGGGTGTTTTCCTTGGGGCAGAGGTGGGTCCTAGGTGAGAGCGTGTGTGGACTTGGCTAGGTTCCGACCAGCTGGCAAAGGGACCCCTGCAGCAGAAGCTGGGGATGGCCACCAGATTCCTGGGGGCTATAGGAGGAGTCATGTGTGCCTACTCAGTGTAATAAAACCAAGAGGATTAAAAAAGAAAAAAAAAAGCCAACCCCAATTCCTTCTACCTACATTAATGATGGAAAACCCAATTTATTTGCATTATAAAGTAACAGTGTCCAGGGGTTTATCAGAACTAGCAATCTTTTCACATTCATCACTCTAGTTATTTGCATTCTGGCAGCCAATTCAGACTCTTTATGTGGAGCATTAACTATTCCATTTCGGGGCTGTGCTTTTTAACTTTATGTTCTCTTTTGATTGAACGCACCACAGAGAATAATAGGATAATCAAAGTTGTGCTACCTCTGGTCATGATTGTACTATTATACTCAAGCAGGACATCACAAAAGTCCATTTTAATGACTTATGTTTTCTACAGTAGCTATCACCAAGCAACAAATTTCATAACACTCCAGTATTTCTAATTATATGATGTTCAATCGAATATCTGGCAGCCTATTGTTTGCCTAGGCTGGCCAGGCCAGGTTAATTGGAGCCCTAAAGTGTTCAGTCCTTGTGCAAAATAAGTGTTCAATCTGGTTGGTACTCCACTTGGCCAGCAGTACAAATGTGCCAATTTGGAGCGTCATATCAAAACCAAATTCAGCAAAGCTGTAGAGAAATAGGTTTTTTTTTAAAATTAAAACTTTATTCTCCATCTCCCCACCTTTGGCATTAATATTATCTGTGATTTCCATAGATTTTGATTTCTAATTACATTAATCCTCCAATATATCATAAATATTGAAAGATTTTAAAGCATCAACTAAACCCCAATTTGCCATTATATTTTTAATGAAAGAATAAAATTTTGGTGAGTATTTAAGAAAAATCCCCAGCTAGAATGGTGCTTTTCAAATTTGACTGTAAACATGAATTACCTCAGGGCCTTGTTAAAGGAGGATTCTGACTCGATGGGTCTGGGATGGGGCCTGAGATTCTGCATTTCTCACAAGATCCAGGAGATGCTGATACTGCTAGTTTGTGGACCATATTGTTAGTAGCCAGGAGCCAGAGATTTCTTTAAACCCCGTGAGTTTAAGCAAAATGTGCACTTTGACATTGCTTCATAAGCCAATTTGCATAAGGCTAGGCCAGTTACTCGGCTGCTTCAGGGTTAGGGATGAACTCCCTCATTAAATCTAAGATGCCGTTGATTGTTAGATGAGTCATTATTTTATGTGCTGCTAAGGAGGGAAAATGCTGGCAATTAAACTATGACACATCTGATTTCAGAAATGTTAGAATATGAGTTTTAGAATTGAAGAACCATGGCGCTTTCTTTGGCTTCTTTAGAGTTTCCACAGTGAGTGTCTCCTCTGTGCTCGGCACTTTTATGAGGTAGGTCCTGCAATTACCCATTTTTCAGAGACTTGCAGGCCAATTATTTTAAGTGGCAGAGCTGGGATTTGAACCCCGGTCTCTAGGACTGCAGAGCCCACTCTCTCGACCACCATTGTCTGAGAGAAAAATGCTCCCCTCTGCTGTCTCCCATGGCATTCACTTAAGGCAGTGGTCGGCAAACTCATTAGTCAACAGAGCCAAATATCAACAGTACAACGATTGAAATTTCTTTTGAGAGCCAAATTTTTTAAACTTAAACTATATAGGTAGGTACATTGTTATTAACCTAATTAGGGTACTCCTAAGGCTTAGGAAGAGCCACACTCAAGGGGCCAAAGAGCCGCATGTGGCTCGAGAGCCGCAGTTTGCCGACCAAGTCTTAAGGTAATTGCACCGACAACAGTATTTATTTCCTTTTCAAGCGCATCTTTGAGCCTGGCTTCTTGTATTCATCACTGTACTCAAGTGGCTTGTCTTGAATGCAGTAGTGACCTTTTGCCAACTCCAGGAAACTGAATTTTCCTCACTCTCATCTCTCTCTGACACAGCTTACCATTCTTTCCTTGAAACTCTCTCTTGCATATTTCTGAGTAGCTTGCTAGTTATGTTTGATGCTTGCCTGATTATAGGTAAATCATACTTTGTTAATATATTTACCACCAGCTTTTTCCTCTGCAACCATCTATCAAAAGTATTTGAGAGAAATTCAGGTGACCTCCAAATCCTCACTGACTGAATGTGGTGAATTTGGGGGTGCAATACAAACTGTGACTTTGAAATCATGGATCTTACTGAGCCTTCTCTTCTTTGCTCCCACTTTGTGCATAATTTTACCATTGAGTATACAGTGTTATATTCTAATTTTGTTCACTTGTCTTTGTATCCTACTTAACTGGAATCCTTGTGGGTAGAGACTGTTTTATGTATTTCTGTTCCTCTAACCCCTGTCCAATTCCTGGCCCACAAAGATTCAGCACTGCTGAGTCAGGACCACAATTCACCCTTTTAGTGGTAAGAGAAGCCATTTCCTGATGACTATCTTGTGTTGCAAGGGAATGTCACTTATGAAGTCTCTAGCCCCAGGAACAGATCAGCCAGAAAGGGGCAGGGGGCTGTGGGATGTCCCTTCTGTTTCACATGAGACCTCACAGAGCAAATTACTCTTTTTTTTTTTTTTTTTAAATATATTTTATTGATTTTTTACAGAGAGGAAGGGAGAGAGATAGAGAGTTAGAAACATCGATGAGAGAGAAACATCGATCAGCTGCCTCCCGCACACCCCCCACTGGGGACGTGCCCGCAACCCAGGTACATGCCCTTGACCGGAATCGAACCTGGGACCTTTCAGTCCGCAGGCCGACGCTCTATCCACTGAGCCAAACCGGTCCCGGCGAGCAAATTACTCTTAGATTATTTGCTACTTTTCTCTTTTTTACCCCCAGCAAATTCGTAAGCTCTGAGTTTCCCATATTTGAGGATAAAATAAACCTTTGTATGGAGGACAAAGTCTTCTATTCGAAAAAACCCAACAAGAGTCATCCTGTAATGTCATTTAAAAACAATTGGATCAAACACTACAGGGTTCAAGGTTCCTGCAAAAAAATGGTTCTCTAGGAGTTTGAATGGTTTGCTCTCTGACAGTGCCCAACTTTCCTCCTCAAGGAACTTCTCCTTACAGCGTCTGACTCCCTCAGCCCATTCCCAGGTCAGTCTAAGATGTTTAAACCTGGAGAGAATTAGCTTCCCCCCTTTACCGGCTACCATGATGGTCTCTCATCACCCCCCTGCTTGCTGGATGACTTCGGTTAGATTTGATTCAGTTCATTGTCTACTTCTGAAATGAGTCACGTAAAGCCACAATTATTGGTAATTCAGCCATGTAGCAAGGCTGTTTTTAAGAAAAATTAAATCTTTTTTTAAGATTAAAAAAATTATAAGAGGAAATGATAGACATGATCCCCTCTACCCCTAAACACTTCAGTGTGTCATTCCTCAAAGCAAGAGAAACTCTCCCATAACCATAGCACAATTACTAAATGCAGGGAATGAACATTGATACAATGCTATTATCTAACCTTATTGAGGTTTTGCCAGATGACCCAATAACTTCCTTTGTTAGGCTTTGAATCCTGAGGCAATGACATATAGATATAGGACAATTAGAGATTATTCACTATGGCAGTTACCATGGAATCCTAACTAGTCTATTTCAGTTTTGTGACTGTGTCTGAGTTCTCTCCTGTTATTTTTCCCAGCTTCTAGACCTCTCGTCAGTTTTATGAGCTACCTGAAATTCCTTTAGTAAATTTCTTTTCTGCCTAAGTTAGCCAGAATTCTTTAGTTTGCAACCCAAATTCTACTGTTATATTTTTTACACTTTCCATTTTTCAAAATCTTGTCCACTACACATGTCTTTCTTCCTCCCTCCCTCCCTCCCTCCCTCCCTCCCTCCCTCCCTCCCTCCCTCCTTCCTTCCTTCCCTCCCTCCTTCCTCCCTCCCTCCTTCTGTCCTTCCTTTTTTCCTTCCTTCCTTCCTTCCTTCCTTCCTTCCTTCCTTCCTTCCTTCCTTCCTTCCGTCCTTCCTTCCTTCCTTCCTTCCTTCCTCCCTTCCTTTATTCATCACTCCCCCTTTCTTTCTGGGGTAATGTTGGTTTACAGCATTATATAAGTTTTAGGTGTGCAACATTCTAACTGGACATCTGTATATACTACAGTGTGTTCACCACCAAAAGCCTGGTTTCCATCCACCATACATTGACTCTCTTTACCTGTTCAGCCCTCCTTCTCACTTCCTTCACCCGCAAACCACTAATCCGTTATCTGCCTCTAGAGTTTTTTTTCTGTTTATTTGTTGTTAGTTGTTTGTTTTGGAGTTTTTTATATTCCACATACGAGTGAAATCACACGGTTTGTTTTTTTCCATCTGACTTTTTTCACTTAGCATAATAATACCCTTAGGTTCCAATTAAATCTTTTATTGAAAGAGGAAATATACATAATTATTGACCCTGCTGTAAATAATTTTCATGCTTGATTTTAGAGGCCATTATACCTATTTCCCCTTTTGTTTCTCAAATGATTTATGTTCAATCCAAACAGCACTGTGGCTGCAGAAGGTTTAAAACAACCCAGGAAGCCTCAGAGGCCATGGAGAAGCAGTGTGGCTGGATGGCCAGTAGAGGGCACTGAGTTATTTGTGATAACATTGAAAGGGCTGGCGAAGTCTGTTTACTAGTCTATAGGATAAAAAATAAAACACAAAAAAGTAAAAAAAAAAAAAAACACAAAAAAAAAACCAGAACAAAACCTCACAGCATTTTTTGTTTCACTAATTCTGTTAGAAGTACAATGACATTTTAAAACATGAAAATGGAAAAATTCTCCTTGTATATCTTTAGGTCTAAATTTGATGCAATGAAAGTTTTCAACACTGGCTATCAGTTACAAAGAGCTTATACAACCTAATGTGCACACACTCTCCCTTATCCTAATATATTTCAGTTTGCCTGGAGGCGATCGTAAGGCACTTAAATTACCCAAAGATTGGCTTTGGGAAGTTATATGACTTCTAATTTTTGTAGAAGACAGTAGGGATAAAAGAAATGCTGATTATGCAATATCTGATTTCTAATGAACATTTTGTTTTCCCCTCAGGAATTCCAATTCCCTCTCTCCCTCCCTCCATCCCTTCCTTCCTAGGATCCTTTCAGAAGTTGGAGTTGGTGTTTTGTTCCTATAATCTTCTTTGGGGGAACAACCGGGAAGCTTATGCTCTGCTGTTCCTTCCCTTGGCATCCTTGGAAGCCATGATTGACTCTTGTCCCTCGCCTCATCTCCTCTCCTTTCTCTAGAAACCTCAGCTGGAAAAAGTTAGGAGGAAGGTGGAAGAAGGAGGAAGCAGGAGCAAGGGGTTGGCTGAGTTTGGAAAGAATCTCAAGTGGCCTTCTGGTTGCTTGGGTTCCTCAGCTCTTTACCCACCTCTTCTCCTAGCCCCCCTCCCCCCACCCCTGCCCCCGCAGCCTCCTCCTTTTTTAAAAAAAAATTTTTTTTTATTGATTTTTTACAGAGAGGAAGGGAGAGGAATAGAGAGTTAGAAACATCGATGAGAGAGAAACATCGATCAGCTGACTCCTGCACACCCCCCACCTGATATGTGCCCGCCACCAAGCTACATGCCCCCAACCGGAATCGAACCCGGGACCCTTGAGTCCTCAGGCCGATGCTCTATCCTCTGAGCCAAACTGGTCAGGGCCCGCCTCCTTCTTTAGACACATGGCCAAACCTCTTTTTCACTCCACAAACTTCTCAGTAGATTTTCAGGCCTCCGGTATCCATGGTCTCCTGAAATTGTTTCATATTTATCTCTTCAGTTAATACTGTCACAGCTGGCTGGGTCAATAAGCGATTTTCACTGCTACAGGTTGAAAACATCTCATAAAAACAATTTACAGATATATTATCAAAGAAAAGCAAAAACTAGTAATTATCTCAGGACTTTCAGATTTGTTATAGCAATATAAATGTGCTCTTAAGCAAGGAATGCTCCAACGCTTCTCTCTGAATTCTTCTGCATTAAGAAAAACCCCCACACCTTATACTGATCATACCTGTTTTGAAAGTCAACTTATAAAACCTCACTCAGATTACTTCAGTGAATTGTTGGACTCAAGTTCTTTAGGGATACTAATTCATCTGGCATCATTTACTTTGAAAAGAATCATATGACTTGAACAGGATGGTTATAAGGTAATTTATTCATGTGAAACTAATGCAGGTAGGTTGCTGAGACAAGCCAGCTGAAACAGTGGTCAAGAATATCTGTCAGGGGAAAGGTTGAGACGAGATCAGTTTGACCCCCGGAGGAACCAGCAGGAAGAAGGAGGGAGAATGTGGAAAACCAAGTAAGATGCAGAGTAAGATTTGTCTGTTTTTGAGAATTTATCTTAGAGTAGACCTGTGAAATAATTATAAGAAAGATAATTTGAGGAACATGTAAATGAGCAGAAAGAGTCAAAGAGATGAATTGTTCCTTTCTCCCAAGACAGTAGGAACGGGTGAAAGGAATAAAGTAGTGTTCAACTTAGGATTCCATTTGTAAAGCTTATCCACACTTTACTCTGAAAACCTAACATGTTTCAGGTCTCTTGCTATAAATGCCTTAATACAGATTACTTCATTATGAATTTCCAAAGATGTCCTTTACTACACCTCACACAATGCTGCATTCTATAGAAAATCAAATCATTGTTGGTCAGATACACAAGGGGCACCTCTGCTATGGATTGCTTATGATATAAGCTCTTAAAATCTGACTTCTCATCCTTAATAGAATTCCATTTTGGATGCACCTAATGGTCACTGTTACCAGTTGTGTCAGAGTTTAATGTGCAGTGTGGCCTACATAGTAGAAAGGGGGCCATAGAAAGCCCGATGTGACTTGAGTCGTTGTCTGTGACACAGGGGAGCCTGAGGCATCCCCCTGCTGCATCCTCAGCAGGGTCCCAAACCTGTCCCATGCATGGTTGTTGCAGATGTCAGTGTCTCATAGTTGACATGGGAGGGGCGTTGCCTGCACACAGTGGGCCCACCACCCGTGTCCTAGGGTGTACATAGTTCAGTGATAAGCAGGGTGTGCTAGAGCCACTTAGCAAGGCACTGTGTTTAGGTAGCTAGGAAGAGTTGGCCCAGTCAAAACCTGAGGCCATTAGGCTCAGTGACTTCAGGTAATCTGTATCTTATTTTGGGGAAGCTAGAACACTAAGCAGAGAAGTTGTAGGACAGAGGTAAGAGGGATGCTGATTACAGGAACCAGTGAGAAAAGGTTTCTCTCTTGGGGAAGCTTGGGAGATTAAAAGGACAGAACAGAACAGATGGGCTGACTTGGGAAGTAAGACCTTCAATCTAGATGGAGTTGACTACAGCCCTTCTATTAAGAAAGCTGGGTACTGGGGAGAGGGGAGGGTGTGGGGGTAATTAATTGGCATTTTTGTAGGAGTGCGCAGTGTGCAGGCAGTATCCAGAGGAAGAATTCCAGAGCCTGGTCCTTCTCCTGAAGGCTTGGGGCGGGGTGTGCTTTGAAAGTGCAGTAAGAAATACATAGAGCCAAGAGTCTGCTAAAGTTGGGAAGGAAGTCTTGTTGAGGAGTTTTCACATTTCCAAGGAAGTCATGAGTGGCAGAATGACGGTGAAATATGAGAGACTGGTAGTGTGAGAAGGTACCCGAAAACAGAATGTCTTCGGGATAGTTTAATGGTGACCCCCTACCTTTGGCAGTCTGACTTTGCCTGGTTGCAGATGTGACTAGCTGGCAGTAAACCAGCAATAGAAGACCACTGGGCAGCTATGTAGCCAGAAGCAACTTCTACATTTTGTGCCAGGTTCCTTAGTCTTCAATTACTCATGGGCTCTTAGCTTCAAGCCAGATGGCTGAAGCCACTTTACATATGACCTTTGCATCAATGTGATACTATTGTGCGTATTTTAAGAATTTTTATAGGATTTGGTAACGAAAATGCATAAATCTATTCCTTTATGCTAGACACTCAAACTTATTGCTTTGATATATGGAACAAAACATAAAAGTTGACACAATCAGAAGAAATGTGTATTTGATTTCAGATTAATTGAATGAAAAGTAGAAAAATAAAAATGCATTAACTCTAACAGTAGCTTTAAACAGAATAAACTATAGACTTTTCAAAGAATGATGGTTATCCTTAATTGTGCCAAAATGGAGCTTGAAGCAATTATGGTTAATACAGATGTTATTAATATCAGCTGTAACCCAGGTTTTGATTATGTAAGAAAACAGGCTTAAACTTTTGACAGATGGTGAAACTAGAATTATCCCAGTGATCTCCAAATGTGATTCTGTTCTTTAGAAAGTAACTGTGCACTTATTATTATTATTTTTTGCATACTCAGGTTTATCATCTTCCAATGCATTTTGAGTCTTTTTTTTGACATGTGCAGACTTCCATTAGCCTTTCTTTTCTTTCTTTCTTTTTTTTTGTTTTTACAACAACAAAAATTTATTCTCCAAAAGATGTGAGGGCCAGAAGTCCAAAATTAAGGTGTTATTTTCTTTTCTTTCTTAACCTTTTTAAAAATTCTCTTTCTATGGGAAACCTCTGAATTGCCATAGTGCAAATGGGCTCCATGGTGGGTGGGAGATTCTTGCTACAGTACTTGTTGCAGAAGACCAGAGAGAAACCAAGCAACACTTTAGAGAAAAGGAGTTACACTGTTTATTACGCCGGAGACTCAGCAGAATAACTTCCCAAATCTGAGCAAAGTAACATGCAGGGAGCTTCTCTTTTCTATCTTTCTGGTGTCTTTGTCCTCAAATATGGATTATGCTTCCAGTCCTTTTCACGGCCTTTGCAAAAAGGCCCCAGGTGTTGGGGGTCTCCAGGCCATATCTAATGTCTGGCCTAGCACCAGCACTAATAACCCCCCTCCGGGGCTGTGCACTGTTCATAGTTTATGGCCTCTGTGAAATGTGAGCATTTAGGTAACAGGTCTTGCAAGACCAGTTTCTGGGAAAGAGGCAGTGACTTAATTAGAGGTTATCAAGAATGTACACTGGGCTTGCTGGCACAGATTCAGATTGCTAGCCCCCCAAATATCAGGGTTACATTGGAATTAGCCTTTTTAGCCTTCTCACTGTGATCCCTCTTGACGGATCTGGGGCATGGAAGGGGGACGAATCAATGGGATGAAGTTGGTGGGATTAATGGGATGGTTCCTTATAGCTTCAACAATGGCAAGAACACAATCTTTACCTTGGCAAGGTCACCCAGCAGGACTGCAGGTCAGGGTCAAAGATGTCAGTGCGGTGGTCTCACCTGCTGGCTTCAGTATTCTAGAGCAGGGTGTCTACCGTGCTTGTTTCCATTCCAGCTGATACAAGGAGCAGCATTTTGACTCATCAGGAAGTGGGGACAGTGGTGAGACCAGACCCCCAACTTTGGAAAATCACATTATCCTTCATCAGTTAGGTTTTTGTGTTTTATGGGAGACTGTGGTTTGAGTTTTGTAAGACTATACAACAAATAAGTGGGAAGAATTTGGTGACAAATATCCAATATAACTTTTTGGAGTAGGAGAATTAAGTCAAAGATGACAGCAAGGTTGAGAGGAAGAGAAGAGTAAAAAAAAAGGAATGATAGGGAACAAAATATTACTTGAAAATACCATGTAGGTCCATACTAACCACTTGCAAACTCATGAGTCTTTCTATGACTTCACACTGGATACTATTTTTAGCAAAATATAAGTGGAGGTTGCTGATTCCCTAAAGTGAGTGCACACCTTTTTTTAAAAGAACATTTTATTAGTAAAAATAAATCATTATCAAGAAAAGAGAAGACATGGTTTCTTCCTTTAAGAAATTTATCTGTCAAAGGAGTAAAAAAGAATCCAAACAAGACAGAAAAGGACTAACATTTATTGGGCACTAATTATTTTGCTAAGAACTATACTAAATATACCATTACAACACCATGTTTGTATATACAATGTATCACATTTTTTTGGCATAAACCATATTTGTTACACAAATATGAGCTGGGCATTATTATCAGATATTTTTACTGATAAAAACTGAGACTTAAGAGGCTAAATAGCTGTCCAAAGTCACACAGCAATTAAAAGACTGATCCAGGATCTGAACCCAGGAATCTGACCTCAGATTATGAACTCTTGGTCATAATGCTTTACTTTCTTATGGATTCCTTCAGTGCCCTTTGGTTATTCATTAGGGAATAAACCCATCCATCCTCATATGTACCTAATGGTCGAGTAGCTGGAACATGAAGGCCAGTCAGCATGGCTTGGCTAATAAGAGTTAGATGAGGATAGAAAGGAGTGGTTTTATGGCCAAAAGATGTTTGAAGAGACAAGGGGAAAATATGAATTGGTCCTATACAGAGGCCGTTGAATATGTTCCTGGACTGATTCCATATCTTAATTTCCTCTTTTTAAAAAAAGTAATTTTCTTAATTTACTAGATGATCCTTTAATTATGGGGCTCACAGACATTTATTTGTTCATTGTACTGAGAATACAAGTTTTAATGATGCAATCTTAAGAGACTCAAACAAGTAACAATTAGCTCTGTGGCTCTTGGCCAAGCAATGCTAGTGCCTAAATTCATCTAATATTTCACTTGGCCAGACTGTAGGATGACATTCTCCTACAGTAATTTTCCTTGCATCTTGATTCTCTGCAGTAAATGCCTATACCAAGGAAAGAAGCCTCTATTCTTTCTTGTTCCAATCAGTTTTAATGATGCTTGCAGTCTTTCCCATAATTTCCCAATATGATATGTTGCTTATGTAGAACCTGTTCACTTATTCATTTATTTAGCCATTTAGTTCTTCCTCCTCCTTCCTTTTTCCTTCCCTCCCCCTTTCTTTCACCTATTTTTCTTCCTCTCCTCTTTCATTCCTTACTGCCTTTTTTTCTTCATTTTCCCTTCATCAAATAATTACTAGGTTCCCAAGAAATGCTACGCCATGTACCAAGTACTGTGGGGGGGGATACATAGAAAATAGATAAAAAATATGATTGATTTTTCAATCCATTTAATGAATATTTATTGAGTGCCTACTATATGCCGCCTATTTGCAAGCTAAGAACAAAGTTGAGTATACAATAAGGTCTCTCTTCTCACTGAGTTATATTCCTGGCTGTGCATTGAGGAGACAGGTAAAAAACGTCATGTCAGGCAGTGGTAAGAGTTGTGGATAAAAATGAAGCAGAGGATGGAGTGAGAGGCGAGAATAGACAGTGTATTATTTTTACATAGGCTGGTCAGGGAAAGGCTCTCTGATAAGATGATATTTGAGCAGAGGTACATTTATCTGAGGGAAGAGAAGTACCAAGGCTCTCCTCAGCAGGTAGATAGTAAGTGCCGTAAGGAAGACATAGATGAAGAGATACTGGGTGAGTTAAGAAGAAAGGGAAATAATTGCCTGCTGGGGAGGGGGTGAAGATGAAACCTCACTTCTTAGGGGGTATCTCACACACTCTGACACCTCATAGCAAAGCCTCTCTCTCCCCCTGACCTTCTCCTAAAACATGACCAGTCTCTTTGATTATGAGACCCTTGGGGCTGCACCCCTAACCAAAGGTGCCCTTTGGTTAAGATGTTGAGATTCTAATCAAGATGGAAATGAGTTACATTATCTGTTTACTTCTTCTGGTTTTAGACTCCTCTAAGTCATATTTCTTATTTATAAGAAGACCTACCTTCTGTTCAAGCCTAATGATGGCCACCAAAAGCAGGAAGGCAAAGGGAGTGCTCTTGTTTTTATTTTATTTATTTATTTTTTTGAGTGCTCTTGTTTTTAGATAACTGTAACTTGTGCTTAAGATTAGGACACCTGCATTTTTACTTGCTTTGGTCAGCTTGATCAGGTCCTAGCTCTTCTGCTAGAATGCAAATACCCACTGAAAAAGAAAACACCTTAATACAACATCAGCTCACATTTGGCCATTAGCCAGAGAAAATGAAAACAAGGAACTATGAAAGTGAAACTTAGAAAATTCTATAATATTTCCTTCTTTCCTTCTTTCCTTCCTCCCTCTCTCCCTCCCTCCCTCCCTCCCTCCCTCCCTCCCTCCCTCCCTCCCTCCCTCCTTTCTTTCTTTCTTTCTTTCTTTCTTTCTTTCTTTCTTTCTTTCTTTCTTTCTTTCTTTCTTTCTTTCTCCTCATCTGAGGATATGCTTTCATTGATTTCTAGAGTAAGAGAAAATGAAAGAGAGAGAGAGAGAGAGAGAGAGAGAGAGAGATATCAATGTGAGAAACATTGATCAGTTGCCTCCCATACTCTCCCCAACCGGGAATCAAACCCTCAACTTTTGGTGTATGGGACAACATTCCAACCAACTGAGCCATCTGGCCAGGGCACATTCTTATTTTAAAAATAGGAATAGGATTCTGGCAAGGAGGGAATAGAAGACCCCAGTGAAGAGGTAATGGATGGAAAGAGTACGAGGTGGAAGGAAGGATGGAGAGAGAAAAAGGATATTATTTAATTTCACAGAACAGATGAATCTAAATCTTGAAATTGACTCAATTGAGACCTTTTGAAGTATAGTTATAGGTATTTTTAAAAGAGAAAAAATAACTTTGATAAGCTACTTGAAGCACAGGTGAAACCATAGGGTACGGTGTGCGGGTCTGTGGGAGGCAAGGCAAACTTGTGAGAGCTGAAGTAGTGTACCTTAGAAACAAACAGGGTTATAGACACAGCTCAGGGTAGAGGGAGAGACAAAAGAGGAGGGGGATGAAGGAGAGAGAGAAGCAACAATATGGACAGTGGCTGGTGCCCAAGTTAAGGAAATAGCCACCGGACCTTTAGCAATACAGATCTCTATTATTGAATTTTAAATTATTTCTGTATTACCTTCAATAATGCTTTCTATTCACTCAAAATGTCTTGATTAGAGGGGTACATCGGGGAGACATTAAGGACAAGAACAAGCAGGGCAGAACAGGGTTGAGCAGGATGGGAATGGACGATAAAGGACCCCTCATCTCAATATCTACTCAGTAGGGGCAGAAGCAGAAATAGCAGTTAGGGAGTTCTCCCACCCCCTGAAATGGACAGAAGTCTCAAGAAGGCCACTGCATTTTTATACAATCCATAACATGGAGATTTTAATTTATTAGATATTAAGAAATAGGTCAATGCCAGCTGATATCTGGATTACGTATACTCAAAAGAGTATTATGAATTTTCATTAGGATGCTAGTGAATTAGAACTTTAGAAGTGAAGATGAAAGCTGAAACTCCAGTGTTCAACACGAAGGGGAAGGAAACGTTTGAAGAATACATGAAATGGCCCTTCTTTTTAATAGATGGGAATAAAGCTGTCTTTGGCCAAGAATTATCTCATTCGTCTGGATCTCAGTAGGGTCTTTCACAGAAGTGTATTTTTGCTACGGGGACCCTGGAAGTTGGAGGAGTTCTATGCTATTATTTCTTTTCATAGCCCTGAGTGCACATTTGAAACCTTTGAATGTCCTACTCAATTTCTCTGCGTTTGAAGCTGTGGAAAAACCCAACTCTCTACAGAGGAAAACTTGTGTAACACTGAGCAGGGAGATGACTGAGCCATTACAATGCTCTTTGATTTGAATCCCGACCAGCCAAGAACAGTGTGTGTTCAAAAGCCCCCTCGTCCTGTTTGGAGACCTCTGATTTCTGACAGGATGATTAACTCAGCCTGGGTTGCTGGCTCCCTCTCCATAACCAACGATAAAATGCTGCAGAAGCAGAGGGAAGTCAGTGGGTCTGGCAGAGGAATGAAAAGCACACATACAAACTGCAAGGAGCACTGAGGCAGAGCGCATGTGTGGGCTTCAGGGTGTGGCTGGAAGAGGGCTGGTCTCCGGACCTCCGCTGCTCACGATGGCAGCTGCTAGCCTCAGGTGGCTGCTGAGCACTTACAGCCCTGGCTAGTCTGAAACGAGACGTGCTGCTCCTGTAAAATAGCCCCCAGATTTTCAAGACTTAGTACAAAAAATGAAGGTAAAACAGCTCAATCATTCATTTTTATAGCGCTTACATGTTGAGATGATAACATTTCACATATATTGGACTAAATATATGTATTAATTTTCTGGGGCTGCTGTAGCAAAGTACTGTAGATTGGGTAGTTTAAGCAACAGAAATTTATTTTCTCATCGTTCTAGAGGCTCCAAGTCCAAGATCAAGGTGTCAGCAGGGTTGGTTACTTCTGGGGCACCTCTGGTCGGCTTTTAAATGGCTATATGTTCCCTGTATCTTCCTATTGTCTTCCCTGGGTGTGTCTGTGTCCTAATCTGCTTTTCTTATGAGGCCAGTCATATTGGAACAGGGCCCACTCTAATGACCTTATTTTAATTTAATTAGTTCTTTATAGGCCTTATTTCCAAATACACGTTGTGAAGTACTGAGGTTAGGAGTTGAACATATGAATTGGGGGAAGGGGCATAAATGAGCCCATAACATTATTAAAATTAAATTCACCTGTTTCTTTTTAGTTTAAAAAGTGTGGTTACTAGAAAATAAAAAATTACACCCATGGCTTGCATTATATTTCTAGCGAACAGCACTGCACTAGACTATAACTCCAAAAGGGCAGGCTCCTTTGTATGTTGTTCCTACTGAAGTTTCCTGCTCCTTGAACAGAGCCTGCCACAAATACATGCTCAATTACAGTGGTTGAATGTACCTACCATGGGCAGTAGGTAGGGTGGGAGAGGATTTTAGGTGTGAATCTTTAAGTAAGTATTTACCTGATAGCTCATGGTTGGCTCCACTGCCACCATGAAGAAAAAAGAAAAGAAAAGAAAAGAAAGAAACAACCTCCCCCCCCCCCCAAAAAAACAGTAGCCATCCTAATAGCTGGATAGCATCAGCGTGGAGGTAAGCCTGGCTAGGGTGTGGGTGTTGACAATAGATGCTGGCCTTCAACCTTCCCTTTCTCCCCAGTACCTTCTCCAGGTTGACAGCAGGGGGCCAGGATGGAGGGAGGGGAGTCTTGAAGCAGATCAGTGCTAAATGGGGTGCAGACTGTAACATCAGAGGACTGCTGACGTTTCTTGGGAGGCCACAACTTCTAGTCTTTTTTCCCCTCAAAAGTGATTTTTTACAAGATTATTACAAAAATGTTTTGAAAAATTAGATAAGGTAGGTTGTTTTTTCCCCTTAACCATGAAATTACAAAATTGGTGTGAGAACAAAGAACATTTGAATTTGAAGTAGTAATCAAAGACTGTTAACCCAGCCCTAAAAAGCCCTAGACAAAGATGCCTTTAACGGAGAGTTCTACCAAAGTTTCAAGGAAAGGAAATTAACGTCTTATTATAAGTTTTAGAAATAAAGAGAGGGGGAAACTTGCCAGCTCATTTTATTAGGCTAGTATGATCTTAGGCCAGATAAAGACGGTACAAGAAAAGATAACTATAAGTCCACTTCACTTATGGACTGTGTATAAAAATCCGAAGCAACAGATATAAGTAAACCCATCCTGTATTACAAATGTTGGACCAAGTAAGAATGGCTTAGCTTCAGAAATTCTATCAATGTAATTCACCGTATTGACTAAATAAGAATTCTTTCATGGTGATCTTGGTTAAATGCAGCAAAAAGCTTTTGATAAATTTCCACATCCATTGATGATTATAAAACCTCTGCCCACTCAGCTCCTGCCAGTTGAGTTGTATGCTTCCCAGGCGTCAGTTGTTTGCTCCCAAAGCTCTTTATACCAGTTGTCCTTGTGCTATTGGAATTATGTAATTTAGTTAAATATTATATAAACCACAGCATTTTAATTGTGAAAAAGACCATTGCTCTGAAAGTTCAATATAATGTTTTGGAAACACTTGCTAAAGCCAAGCCTCTAACAAACATTGCTGTCAGATCATTGCAATCCCTATCATAGTAAAAGCAGAGGCCTTGGTCCTACATCAGAAGATTGGCGAAGGCATGTGGATTTATGCATTAAGTTAAAACGACAATTTTAATGAGTGCATCACTTCATATGATTCCCTCTTTATACTGACTTTCATTTATTCACTTACCAGTTGGTCCCAGTTTTGTCAGATAAGAGGGCTCTCAATGTATTATTTTGAAAAACAGTACTGCCTGAATTCCCAGTGTCACCCCTTCTATTCTTTTCAACCTCTCACTTGATTGTGAAGAGGACTTGCAAGTGAATTACTACGCTTTCCTCCTACTTAGCCAGCTGTGTCACAGCGTGAATGGGAATGGAGATGGTTAGACTGTCTATGTAAGGACTCCTCTCCCCCCTGCCTCTCTCTCTCTGAAATAATTAAATCTACAAGAGGACAGAAATTTAGGAATCCTAAACATCCTCTCCTCCCCCCGCCCCCCGTGCTTTTTTTGGGGGAGGTAGTGTCTGAAACTCTTTTCTCACTTAATATATGATCATTTTTGTAACTTATTTTAGATTTTTAAAATAAACCTCAAAACATAAATGGCCAGACCTTACTTGACTTCTCAGAGCCCCACCTTTTCCCTTTGGATGAGGAGGAAGAAGGGTGGAGGCAATGAATGGGAAGGACAGGCAGTGGATGTTTGAGGTAGAAAATTCAGCACAAAGTGACCGACTCTCCCACAAAAATGCACATCACGCCCATATCTGCAATCAGAGGTGGGCGAAGGGTTTGTGAGGCTGGATCCCTGATAATAATCCAACAAGACTGTTATCCCCAAAGTTTAGGGCAACTTACTCAAGATCACACAGTAAGTGGGAGAGCAATGTTGTGTAGAAATCTTTACATTTTAACCAGAAGTCAAAAACCTTACCCCTAGTTAGCTGTGTGATCCTGTACAAATAAATTCTGGATTTTTCTGATTGTAAGTTCTGCAGGCCTGTGTTCTTTATCTGTAAGATGTTAAGTTGTAATACTCAGGGTCCTATGCATAACATAAATTTATTTCATGTTAAAAGTGGTAGAATCTAGAAAACCAAATAAGTAAAGATACTTTTCCACTTGAATAGTAAGAATATTTTTTCTTCTAGCAGAGTTCAAATGTTTTTTAATTTCAAACAGAGAAAGTAGATCTTATCAAGTATTTATAGAAACTGCAGATTGCTCAGAGATACAATTCAATACCTTAGTTGATACTGGCAAGAGGCCAATGATGCCTCAAACCTTAGCAAGTGCTTAAAATTAAGCCAATTAAATGAATAAAAGAATATCTGAAATGGCTCAAGTTTAAAGGAAGCCATACATTTTTAAAATGATATGACTTTTGAGGCCACTGGAAAAAATTAAGTTTTTCTAAAATCTTTATCCTTAAGGTCTAAATCATGCATCCTTCTAAATATTAAGTACTTTTAGTTGTCAAAGGTATATTGTAGCTCTATAATAACTACAGAAGGAAAAAAATGGCCAACTGGGGAGTGTTGACACTACTTCTTAACAAGGACTCATTACTATCATGGAGCCTCATGTTTTCTTTTCCATCTCTTTATTTAAAAAAATTTAAGCACCAGAAAACTTGCAAGAGTAGTATGGTGAACATCTGTACACCCTACACCTATATTCAATAATTGTTAACATTTTGCCATATTTCTTATATCTACTTTTTGGTGGTACCATTTGAAAGTAAGATGCAGATATTATAAATTGCTTCTACTAGTATATACATTCAGCATGCATCACTTTAAGAATAAGAACACACACATGATACTGTTATCAAAATTAAAATTAATAAGTGTGCTATAATATTTATGTACAGTTCATATCTATAATATTCTATGCTATAATACTTGTTATTCAGTCTAATTTTTGCAGTTGTCCCAAGAATGTCATTTATATATTACTTTTTAAATCAAGATGTAATCAAGATTCACAATTAGCATTTGGTTGTTATGAATATTTAGTATCTCTTAATCTAGAAGAGTTAGCTCCTCCCATCCCCCCAATAGCATTGACTTTTAAAGAGTCCAGACTAGTTGTCATGTAAAATGCCACAAATTCTGGATTTTTCTGATTGTTTCCTTATGGTATTATTGAACTTGTACTGTTATATCCTATATTGTCTGTAAATTGCAGATTACTTTTAGAGGCTTTATTAGATTCAGGTTAAACATTTTGGGCAAGAATATTTCACATGTATGGCATATTTTATATAGCATCACAAGATGAGACACTCAAGGTTAGGTTGTGCTGCTGTTAGAAATTCAAGGTTGGCTGCTTGGTTAAGCTGGTGACTCCTAGATGCTCTATTGTAAAGGCATACTTTTTGCTGTGCAATTTGTAAGTAATCTATGGAGACAGATTTTGTACCATAGGATAAATTTTCATTCAGTTGTTTTAGTAACTACTGAGGATCCTTGCCTAAAATCGATTTTGACAGTAGAGGTAACAATGCAATAATTTTCTAATTTCCATCTATACTTTTGCATTTGTTATGAAATAAGATCTTTCTTTTTCTCCCATTTTTTTGGTCTCACTTTCTTGAATTTTATAATAGGTTCATGGATGCTTGTTTATTCAGTGCTTTGTATCCATTATAGTCATTAGTCTTTTTGATGTTTGCATTTGTTTCAATGAGAGCCCCTTCAAGCTGGTCTTTTTGACATGACTCTGTTGGTTTTTAGTGCTTCCTTGCTTTTTGACAGAATGAGATGCCTTGGTCTCATCTTGTATACTCCTGTTCCAAGACCTAAACTCAGCTAATTTTCCGGAAGAACTCTCATATATACTTTAGTGGAGAATTAGAAACCAAGATCTAGGGGATAGATATCTTTATTCCTACTGAACTGCCATTGCTTTTTGATCCTCTCAAGTGGACAGAGATAGAAATATATATTTTTAAAAATCATGTTTATAAATAAGATTTAACATTACAGCATTTTAAAAAATTTTGTTTCTTCTATTCTCCATGTTTCCCCCTATGTATGGAGTAGAGGAAGAAAGACAGGGATGGAGTGGCAGCCAATTTAGAGAGCAATTTCAGGCAAAGTGCCACAGCCTGCTCCTTCAGGGAACTCTGGAGGATAAGTTAACCCTGGGGGTTGCAGGGGCACCAGCTTTCACTCCCACTTCCATGCAAGGGGGCTGGACTTTTGTATGCTACTAGAGGCCCGATGTACGAAATTCGTGCAAGAGTAGGCCTTTCTTCCCCCGGCTGCCAGCACCGGCTTCTCTCTGGCACCCAGGACCTGGGCTTCCCTCACAGCCCTTCCTTCATCTGGAAGGTCATCTGGAAGGCCATCAGGCCTAATTAGCATATTACACTTTTATTATTATAGATAGTTTGCCAGTAATTGGTCAAGGGCTGCTCCAGGGGAAAGTACATCCTTAGGCACCTGGTTCTCTGCAAGTGCAGGTAAGGATCCGACACTGTCTGCTACCGATGATCACTCTGGATTCAAATGAAATTATTTTCCTAATCAACATTTTATAAAAGCAGCCATAACACTAGCTTCATATTTAGTAAAACTTTCCAAAGTGTGTTTAAACTGAATAACCACACAAATGTGTATTTTGGTTGATGCCTATCATTGTGTGCAATACAAAGATCTTTTTAATTCTTGCTTTATTTCTACTGCAACAAACCAGAACCCACCTTCATTAAAATCATGATAGTCATAATGGGTTCTTTCTTTGGGGGAGATCTTAAGACAACCTGGTAGGTTTTGAGTCAGAAATTTCTGTGTGTTGTCCTGTTCCCACCGCTGATTTCCCTGTGGAAAAGAGGCAGCGGAGATCCCCCCCCCCCCCCCCCCCCAGCCCCTTTACATCGCCTCAAGAATGACCTTTTTCTCCTTGAGCTGCTCTCTCATCAGCAATGGCAGCGTCACCTTGGTTCTTGACAAGATACAAGCAGATCCATCTTCAATTTGCACGAATTGACTGATTGCATCGATTGCTTTCCAGCATCAAAAAAATGTAAAACAGAGGGCAAATCTAGCTCATGAGTCTCTGATTCACAACCTTTCCTTCTCAGCCACAAAGTCTGTCCTTTGCCCATAACAGAGGAGCACAGTCACTTCCTTAAACGATTGAACTGCATAAACTTTGATGCAGTTTCCCCCCCGCACCCCCACAAACCGACATAATAGGACTGACCTATCCCAGTGAGCATTTTTTCTTTAAAAAGATATCTTGGGAGGGCGTTTATTTATTCCAAATAATTTAGGAACTCATCCTTTGGGGTCATCATTTAAAATGCCTTAGGTTGGGTTCTCTGGAAGCAGATGCTTCCGGAAGAGTTTGGGGTGACAGATGTTTATTAGGACTCCACACCTGTGAAGGGAAGGGGGAAAGCAGGACTGGGCAGAGGGAGAAATTGAACTGGGCGTAGGCCTAACAAAGCGTCCACCAGCCCAGGCAGGCGATGTGGAGCAAGTGTTGTTTGTTAGGGTGTTTTGCTTCAGACCAAAATGGCGGTGCCTTTCCTTGCTCAGTCACTGGAAGGAAGCAGGCTGCCCCCTGAACGGTGTGACCTTGGGTGTGGCAGCTCTCTGTGGCTGAAGCAGACCTGCAGGGAGCTGACCGCTGGAAGTTGTCCCGAGGGTCACAGTCTCCAAGGTCCTTCCTTGAAGGGAGAGGTAGGGTGGGAACAGGGTATGTTCATGTCTAGCACATAGAACCAGTTAGTTATACTAGTAAATCCAAGGGAAAACTCAGGCTTACTATAATATGGTTACGCTGCATGTCCAGCTTTACTCAATGTTAAGTCTATGGAGATTCTCTAGTCTATCCACTCCCCTCACCCTCACCGTTTACAGCTGCCTGACATTTCTCCCAAAACACGGCAGTGACAGAGGGAAGGTGACATGATGCCTTCCTGTACTTGGCCCTCCCCACCCAACACCTGCTCATCTCCAGGGACACACATGGCTTCACAGCCTCACAGGTGTTTTCTCACTTGAATTGGCATAAGAAAGGACAAAAACTTGGTGGAATGAGAAAGAGGTAAAAATTACAAGGAAAACACTTATTTATAAATGCAATTTTTTGAGAATTATCCAGAAAAGCCTAGATCACCCCCCCTCCAAATACTGATGAGTATTTGCAGAACTAAACAGACTTCATCAAAAGGTCCTTTGCCTTTCTAGCCGTTGAAACTCTTGCAAAAATTATGTAGAGATTTGACTAGTACCTAAGGGGAAACATTTCTTAAAGGGTCTCCTTAACTGGCATTAAGGACCAGATTTAGGAGTAGGTTGTCTCCAATCCCCTTTTTTCTCAACAGAGCAGCCATGTGATGGTTCTCATAGTTCATTCATTCATTCATACATCAGGTATTTTTTTAAAAAATATATTTTTTTATTGATTTCAGAGAGAAAGGGAGAGGGAAAGAGAGATAGAAACATCAATGATGAGAGAGAATCATTGATTGGCTGCCTCCTGCACGCCCCCTACTGGGGATTGAGCCTGCAACCCAGGCATGTGTCCTTGACCAGAAGCAAACCTGGGACCCTTCAGTCTGCAGGCTGACGCTCTATCCACTGAGTCAAACCAGCCAGGGCCATCAGGTATATTTGAATGCCTACTGTGAGCCAGGCTCAGGGGGGCAGCAGAGAACTATGCTGGGGCAAACAATGGTTCACAGCCAAAGCTGGCTGAAGAATTTAGCCAATGCTCCTGGCTGTTTTCCCTTGGATTTTGACATCTCTTTCTAGGTTGCGTTACACCTATTAATTTACTCGAAGGTGTTCTAAAGCTTACTGTGAGCGTTTTATTTTCCTTTTTAAACATTTCAGTTTTCCTAATCCATAATCTCTCCTTTCAGGGTCTATTTTTTTAAAAAATATATATTTTTATTAATTTCAGAGAGGGAGAAATAGAAACATCAATGATGAGAGAGAATCATTGATTGGCTGCCTCCTGCACGCCCCTTACTGGGGATCAAACCTGCAACCCGGGCATGTGCCCTTGACCGGAATTGAACCCTGGACCCTTCAGTCCACAGGCCAACGCTCTATCTACTGAGCTAAACCGGCTAGGGCCGGGGTCTGGTTTTTGTTGTTGATTTTCCTTCCTGTCTCCTCCCCTTGTTTCTACACTGTCTGCTCTTGCCTCCTTCCTTTGCTATTTGGGCTTATAGTCATGATGCTCAAGTAGGACCACACTGTGCTGGTCTGGAAAGGGTGTGGGGTAGAGAAAGGAAAGGGAAGATGTAGGGACGCCTTCTGAGGCTTCCACCAGGAAGCCAGTGGACTGATTTAAGTTAATTAATAATAACAACTAATATTTGTATAACATCAAGCATCTGCCACCATATATATTAATTAACTCATTAAACCCTTACAACAACCTAATAACTTCTGGTATTTTTTTTATCCCCGTTTTTAAAAAAATATATTTTATTGATTTTTTACAGAGAGGAAGGGAGAGAGAGATAGAGAGTTAGAAACATCGATCAGCCGCCTCCTGCACATCTCCCACTGGGGATGTGCCCGCAACCCAAGTACATGCCCTTGACCGGAATCGAACCTGGGACCCTTCAGTCCGCAGGCCGACGCTCTATCCACTGAGCCAAACCGGTTTCGGCTTTATCCCCGTTTTATAGATGAGAAGAGCAGCACACAGCTGACTTGCTTAAGGTCATACAGATAATTATCAAAGTCAGGGTTGGTTAAAGTTTTTTAGGTCACATTCTCAGCCATCACACCAAAGTGTCCCTTGAACGTGAGGGCAGCTATTCTGCTGAGGCACCTCTAACTCAGTGGTTCTCAACTGGAGGCAATTTTTGCCCCCCAAGGGGACAACTGGCACTGTCTACAGACACTTTTGATTGTCATGACTAGGGACAGATACGACTGGCATCCCGTGGGTAGAGGCCAAGGATGCTGCTAAACATCCTACAATGCACAAGACAGGCCCCTACAACACAGAAGTATCCTGTCCAAAATGTCAATCATGTTGACATTGAGAAACCTGTTCTTCCTGGACATACACTCCATATGCAGCCTGAGCAGAAAACCACCGTGCAACTATTCCCTTTCTTTGACAAGAAACAAAGATGGTTATTAATGCAGTGAAATACTTCACTGGCTTTTAGCATTCATTTGCCGGAGACCAATTCCAGCATGTCATAATTTCAAGAGTTTCATCAAAAGGTTGATGAGACTTGGGGACTCAACAGGGTTGAGTCACACATGTAGTCACCTGTTGGGAATGGCTGAAGGAATTTCCCCAAACCTGAATAGGATACATTAAATTGATTTCTTGGCTGCCAGACAGTTAAAGGGCATCTTAATCTACATGTTATTGCCTCCTATTGGCCAAACACCTGTACAGTGATAGGCTAATTCCTGCATTCTGACAATGTTTCTGTATGCCCTTTGAAGTGTATATCTCTGCCTCGCCTCAGGACAAGTTGTGTTAACAAAAAGCACGGGTCCTGGGGACTATGAGAGAACCTAAGACCTTAGACTTAAGATCTTGGACCTTAGCTCCTTTAGCTAAGCTCCTCTGACCCCCAATGCCTTTCAAAATTGTATCTCGTCTCCGGACTCTATTAGTCTCTGGATTCTTATTTAATATCTATGCACAGCCTTCTCCAGATTCCTGAACCCTTCTTGATGCTGGGACAAGAACCCCCGGCATTCATTCATTTCACACTGTTGGCTCATTTGAAGCTAGTGGTCACCTAACCTCCTTAGGGTAGTTTTCACTCATTCTGAAACCAGAGGTTGCCTGTATTTTTCAACTATTTTTTTTTTTAGGGGAAAACCAAGGTGTAGAACCTGAAATTTAGCTGTTTAAATTACATCTTGTTTGGTATTCTTTATTTTTCCAGTTCATAGTCATCTTTCTGAAACCTGATTTTGCTTTCCAGTATATAGATTAGCATGTTCAACTTGGTGCCATTGGCAGATATAAAAATGACGATCTCTGAGCCTTCACCCATGATGCCAATAAACTCTTAGAGGGTCACTACCTGAGCCCTGGAGAAGACTACGAAACACTCTTCAGCAGATCATGGTTCACTGAATGCAAAATTTGTACCAGCTACACCAGTGATATCTGGAAAACTTAAAACAACTAATTCCTGCCATCAGATAGTTTGGTTTTGTGTATGTGGGGTAGAAATAGTAACTCAGCATTTAAGAAGCTCTCCCTAGGATTGTGATTTCGATGAACGATCATACTGGGAACAATTGTTCTAGTCTGGCACTGCTCCAGAAATGTCAAGTAGCTGTGGATCTTCTTTACTCATTTTACACACATTTCTCCCTCTTAACAAGGATATATATTGAGAGAATATCAAATGTCTTGCTGAAATACAAGTACACTCAATGCAAATGATTCTGTTTATCTACAAGTATTGATTAGTTTGTTTACTTGCTCCTGAGGATGTTCCAAAAGAATTAAAGGTAAATGATCAACTATGGAAGGAAACTATAACCAAGGAAAAAATATTGATTTGTAGAAAAATGGCACCTAGAATAGTGTATTGTGTTTTGTAGACATTTAAAAAAGTGTTTGATAAACAAACAAACAAACAAGCAAGCAAACAATAAGCAGTTTCTGATGGCCTAAGCAGTTATTGCTTTAATTTCTAAATGAATATTTGCTGAACATTGACATCTAATGTGCTGATCTATAATTTCTGGAAATAAAAAGTCTGTTCTCTCTTGTCCCCATTATTCTTGGAAAATTGGTACATTTCCTCTCTCTCACCTTCTGGAGGTTTTTTCATTCTTCGTGACTTCTTAAATCATGGATACCTGAAGGTAATTCATCTGGATTTGAACGCTGGATTCACTTAAATAGCTAGACAGAGCATTTCTTCTCTTTAATATTGGACTTCAGTTCCTTTCAATCAGTATTTGTTTTAACCTTTCTGGTTTGGAGATTGTTCTTCCTGGTGAGACAGTTTACAAAATAAGAATTCAATTGCATGGCTTTCTCTGTTTAGAATTATCTTCCCTAAGCAGTGATTCTACTTTACCCTCACTTAGTTTCTCATCAGCAACTAAGGAAAAGAAATCACAAACAAAAACTTAAAAAAAATCCTTATTCATAAGCTTCATCTCATTAAAAAATGGCCTTCCTTAGTAGAGCACAAGATACATGGAAACCTTATTTATTCTAATGGTGTTTTGGGCCTAGGTTAATATCTTGCCTCTGGTGGGAGTTCAGTAAAAGTTTTCTGCATGTATGTATGAATCTCCAGCACTTGTTGCTTACTTCATATTTACCTTCTTTCTTTTCTAAACTCACATCTTCATTGTATTCCAAATTCTTTGGTTTTCTACTCAGGATTTCAAGGCACTTTGCCCACAGCTTTGCTATGGCAATGAGCACACTGTATTGCAATTGCTGGTTTGTGCATCTATCTCTCAAATGTCAGCTCCTCAAGGGCTGAGATCACGTCTAATTAATCATTGCATCACCAGTTCTTTGAATCCAACAGATGGAAGAAGGCACTGAAGAAATATCCCAGATTTCTTTATAAAAAGTAGAGGTCTGGTGCACAAAATTCATGCATGGGTGGGGTCCCTAAGGCCTGGCCGGCGACCAGGGCTAATCGGGGCCAGGCTGATCAGGGCTGGGCTGGAGAGGAGGCAGTAGTCACCGGGCTGGGAATGGAAGGAATGGACGCTGGATGCCGCCACCCGCCATTGTCAGTGCCCCACCACAGCGCGGTTCTCGGCCTCCCCTCTCTCCTTCCCTCACCGGTGTGCTGCCACCGAGGTAGGCGAGCAGTGGGCTGATCAGGGCCTGCTGGCCGATGGCAGGTGGGGGGGAGGGTGGAGAAAGGGCATGGGAGGTTGGCTGCCAGTCCTGAGGTGGTAGCTGGCCCTTGGCCCCTCTGGGAAAGGGGCTGCTTCCATCGCCACCCACCCCTGGTCCCTGTCCCAGCCCAGGGCCTGGCCCCAATCAGGCACTTGGGGCCTGCCGGCAGGGTGGGGTGGGGGAGAGACTGTGGGAGGTTGGCCAGCCAGGGGAGGTTGGCTGTAGGAGCGCACTGACCACCAGGGGCAGCTCCTGCGTTGAGTGTCTTCTCCCCCGGTGGTCAGTGTAGTAGTTCCTGTCATTCCAGTTCTGGTCGCTTAGGGTTTTTTATATATAGACTAGAGGCCCGGTGCACAAAAATTTGTGCACTCGGGGGGGAAGGGGGGGTCCCTCAGCCCGGCCTGTGCCCTCTCGAAGTCTGGGACCCCCTCAGGAGATAACGACCTGCTGGCTTAGGCCTGCTCCCGGGTGGCAGAGGGCAGGCCCAATCCCTAGGTGCAGCCCCTGGTCGGGCTCAGAGCAGGGCTGATTGGGGAGTTGGGGCGCCGCCCCCTGTCATGCACAGAGCAGGGCGGATTGGGAGGTTGCGATGCCACCCTCAGTCACGCTCAGGGTAGGGCTGATTGGGCGGTTGGGGCACCGCCCCCTGTCACACTTAAGGCAGGGTCGATGGGGAGGTTGTGGTGCCACCCCCTGTCACGCACAGAGCAGGGCCAATCAGGAGGTTGGGGCGCTGCCCCCTGTCACTCACAGAGCAGGGCCAATCAGGGGGTTGGGGCACTGCCCCCCCCTCGCCCCCCCCCATCACGCACAGAGCAGGGCCCATCAGGGGGTTGGGGAACTCCCCCCTGTCATGCACAGAGTAGGGCCGATAGGGGAGTTGGGGCACCGCCCCCTGTCACACACAGAGCAGGGCGGATCAGGGGGTTGGGGAACTCCCCCCTGTCACGCACAGAGCAGGGCCCATCAGGGGGTTGGGGAGCTCCTCCCTGTCACGCACAGAGTAGGGCCAATAGGGGAGTTGGGGCACCGCCCCCTGTCACGCACAGAGCAGGGCGGATCAGGGGGTTGGGGCACCGCCCTCTATCACACACAGAGCAGGGCGGATCAGGGGGTTTGGGCGCCACCACTGTCACACTCAGGGCAGGGCCTATGGGGAGGTTATGGCTCTACCCTGTCACACACAGAGCAGGGCCGATCAGGAGGTTGGGGCTCCACCCCCTGTCACACACAGAGCCGCAGGGCGATCAGGGGGTTTGGGCGCTGCACCCTGTCACGCTGATCCGGTGCCAGGAGACCTCTCGGCTCCGCTGATCCCGGTGCTGGGAGGCATATTACCCTTTTACTATATAGGATAGAGGCCTGGGGGCCGGCTGGTTTGCCCTGAAGGGTGTCCTGGATCAGGGTGGGGGTCCCCACTGGGGTGCCTGGCCAGCCTGGATGAGGGGCTGAGGGCTGTTTGCATCTGGTCACACACCCTTCAGGGTGGGGGTCCCCACTGGGATGCCTGGCCAGTCTGGATGAGGGGATGATGGCTGTTTGCAGCTGGTCACACACCCTTCAGGGTGGGGGTCCCCACTGGGGTGCCTGGCCAGTCTGGGTGAGGGGCTGAGGGCTGTTTGCAGCTGGTCACACACCCTTCAGGGTGGGGGTCCCCACTGGGGTGCCTGGCCAGTCTGGGTGAGGGGCTGAGGGCTGTTTTCAGGCTGGGGGTTTTGACTGCTTTCAGGCTGGCGGGAAGCTCCCAACCACTCCTTTTTTCTTTTTTTTTTTTTTCTTCTGGGCCAGCTTTAGCTCTGGCTCTAGCTCTGAGGCCTCCGCTGCTGGTTTGTTTCGGTTCTATAATCGAAACAATGTATAACTTCAGCTCTGAGATCCCAGCCGGCTATATTTGTTAGAATGTTTCAAACTGCCAGCTCAGAGGCCGGGAAGTCAGGCGGGGAACGTTGGAGTCTGCAGTCACTGGAGCAAGGAAGCCTCCCTGCTCGCTTCAGTGCATGGCTGCCGGCCGCCATCTTGGCTGACAGTTAATTTGCATAAGGATACGCTGATTAGCCAATCAGAAGGGTAGCGGTCGTACGCCAATTACCATGTTTCTCTTTTATTAGTGTAGATGGTGACTCTGAAGAATCTCCATGCTTTTAGCTGTTTGAAAGATGACCTTTATTGTCTGTTGATTTCTTACTTGGCATTAACTGAAGGAGAATAAAAGATACTCTTCATGACTACAGAGTTGGAGTTGGTTAAGAACCAGACAGAAAGAAAAACTTCAGAAAACCAAGAAAGTGGAATTAAAGTGAAGAAGTTTTCTTAACCAAGAAGAGGGAGGCTAGTGCACAATTTAAATCTAGGAAGGACATGGGCACCAGTTGTTTAGTGGAAACACTTTTGAATAGGCAACAAAAAATCCCAGTGATGAAAATCCATTGTGAAAGTCTGGCTGACTGAATCCTCTAGCAACACGAGAAGACAAGGTGAATTCAGTTCTTCAGCTGAAAGATGAAGATGCACACTCCAAATGTAATTCAAGAATAATTTATAAAGCTTTGGTAAACAGCTGGAGGGATCCTATGCCCAGAGAAGGCAGATGTTTTTAGACTTTAGTCTGATCTCAGCTCTTTAGCCTAGCTGGGGAGGTCAACTAAAAAAAAAAAAAAATCCAACATTTTTTTTTGGAGAAAATAAACTCTGAGTTTCTTTAAGCATGGCTCAGCTACCTTTGACGAGAAGGGTCTGAAGTTGTTTCCAAAGAATTCATTGATTCAGCAGAATCAGTACAGAGCTAGCAATTATTGTCTGGATTTGCAGCATTCCAGAGAATCATAGATTATCAGTTAATTTTATTTTATTGCAATTTCATTTTAGTTTTACTCAGATAATACAATAGAGGGTGAAATTGATTTTGAAACCCTTTGTAAACTATAAAAAACTATGCTAATGCTAGTAGTTATTGCAATTATGGTTACTGTTTTTCTGCAGGTGAATTTGGGGAAGGAGAAACAAACCTCTTTAGATGGAATTGCCTGGCTCATCTCAGCCTCATTAAAGAACATGGTTGGTTCCAGGATCAGAGGAGACTGATCCAGAGGTTAACCCTGCAGTGATTCCTGCAGAGCCTGGGGATTGGAAGCTGTCACAACGCCATGGGCAACAGCCAGGCTGCTGGATCCATTTCAAAGTGACTCAGTGGGGTGGAGAATTATTAATATAATTAACACCACAGGTGTTAGTTATATGTCACTACTGGGAAACTGCTGTGGAGTGTTACTTTTATTCTTTTATTTGTTTAACCATTATATTAATTATTTTTTAAAATTTTATTTCTACTCACACGGTTGTTTTGTTCATAGTGAAAGGAGTTTTAGGGATAAAATAGCCAGGTTTAAGGAGTTTTAGGAATAAAGAGGGTCCATGGAGGAGGAATACATAGGTGAGGGCTTGAAGACACCAGAAGGCATACATTCACAGAGAATAAAAAAGTGCCCCAGGGTAAGGGGAGAGGAAGACATACATTCACAGAAGATAATAAAAAGCCAGAGAATAGGGAAAAAGGAAACAAACATTCAGAGGATAGAGAAATGCCAACAAATGGCAGGAAGAGGAAAACAGATTTTCACAGAAGATAGAGAAATGTTACAAGTTAAGGGGGAGAGGAGGAGGAGGGCACAGCGTGGGGTCTGGGCTTTGAAGCTGATATTCTGCAAAAAGAGTGACCCATTAGAAGGGAGCATGAAGAAACAAAGAACTACAGCATTTATAAACCTTAGGAAAGGGGCTTTGTGGGTTACCCTCTTGGGACCCCCTATCTACGTGGGACTCTGTATTTATTTCCAAAAAATTTCCACCCTTTTCATCTACCACCTTTTGTCCATGGCTTCATTCTTCAAATCCATCTGGACAAGGACCTGGGAAAGAAATCACCCTTGCATCCTGCTCAGGAAAACAACCCAAATCAATAAGTAGATGCTTTTGTTTCTGAGACTCCTCCAAATTTTCATAGTTTGCAAAGCAGGTGGTAAAATAATCCAATTAGAAAATGGGTGAAAGACTTAAAGAGACATTTTGCCAAAGAGAACACACAAATGGAACTAAGTAGGTGAGAAGATGTTTAACATCATTAGCCATTAGAGAGATGCAAATTAAAACCTTAATGAGCCTGGCTGGTGTGGCTCAGTGATTGAGCATCGACCCATGAACCAAGAGGTTGTTGGTTCGATTCCTGGTCAGGGCACATGCGTGGGTTGTGGGTTTGATCCCCAGTGTGGGGCATGCAGGAGGCAGCCGATTGATATTTCTCTCTCATCCCTCTTCCTTCCTCTTTCTTTAAAATCAATATAAATATATTTAAAATAAAACACCCTTAATGAGATATCACCACACACCTATCAGAATGGCTAAAATGACAAGTCCAAAATGCTGGAGAAGATACAGAGAAACTGGATCATTCATAGCTGTGGGGATGCAAATTGATACAATTCAGGAAAATAAGTTTGGCAGTTACTTTAAAAACTAAACATACAACTACCATATGACCTAGCAATTGCACTCTTGTATATTTCTTCCAAAGAACTTATGTCCATACAGACCTGTACATGAATACTTACAGTAACAATTGATGAAAACATTTAAAAATTTTTAAAAATTGTCACAAAATACACATAACAAAATTTATCATCCGTGATACTGTGATTTGTAAGAACTATATACTTGGTCATTCAGATGACTAAAATATATTTCTCATATATATTTGGTCTTCATCCAGAATTCCTGGCTCACAGCTCCTGGGACCCTTGAAATTTCCTAACTATTGAATGTGAAAAAAGGTATCTTTTGTTATGTTAATGAGGCGACTTTGGAAAGCACCTGAGGATAGGGGTGGTTTGCAGGAGGGTTGGAACTTACAATGCTATGTCCCCACCCTCACTCTATGGAGCAGAAAGGGGTTGGAGGATTGACTCAATTGCCAATGGCCAATACTTGAATCAACCATGGCTGTATAATGAAGCCTCCATAAAAACCCCCCAACGGATTGGTTTAGAGAACTTCCAGGTTCATGAACACGTAAAGATGCATGGAGAGTGGTGCACCTGCAGAGAGCTCGCAGGCTCCGCGCCCCGTCCTATGTAACTTGCCCTTTGCATCTCTTCCACCAGGCTGTTCTTGAGTTATATCCTTTTGCAGTGAACCAGTAAGTAATATGTTTCTCCGAGTTCTCTGAGCCATTCTAGCAAATTAATCACACCTAAGAAGGCAGTTAGTAGGTTTGATTTATAGCTAGTAGGCCAAAAGTACAGGTGACAACCTGGACTTGCATTGCCATTTTGAGTTGGAGAGGGTCACTGGAACCTCCAGTCTGTAGCCAGTCAGTCGGAAGCACAGGTAGCCTGGGCATGTGGCTGGCGTCTGAAGAGTGTGTGTGTATGTGTTATAGGACTGAACCCTTAACCTATGGAATTTGATACTAACTCTGGGTAGACAGTGTCAGAATTGAGTTGAATTTTTGGGTACCATGCTGGTGTCTGAGAATTGTTTGTTGGTGTTGGGAACTACTGCCCCTCCCTCCCTGCCCCCCATACACACTGGAATTGGTCTGGGAAGTCTTTTGATCACATTTACCATTTTCAAGTGTGCTGTTCAGTAGTAAGTACATCCACACTGTTGTACAACCAATCTCCAGAACCTTTTTATCTTGCAAAACAAATTCTATACCCTTTAGATAATAACACCCTACCAACCCGCTTTCCCTTTCCCTTTCCTTCCAGTCCCTGGCAACCACCATTCTATTTTCTGTCTCTGCGGGTTGTACTATTTAAGATACCTCCTCTAAGCAGAATCACACAATATTTTTCTTTTTGTAATTGGCTTATTTCATTTAGCATATGTCTTCAAGGTTCACCCATGTTGCAGCATGTATCAGAGTTTCTACTCTTTTTAAAAATATATATTTTTTATTGATTTCAGAGAGGAAGGGAGAAGAAGAGAGGGATAGAAACATCAATGATGAGAGAGAATCATTGATTGGCTGCCTCCTGCATGCCCATCACTGGGGATGGAGCCCGCAATCTGGGCATGTGCCCTGACTCGGAATCGAACTGTGATCTGCTAGTTCATATGTCGATGCTTAACCACTGAACCAAGCCAGCCGGGCTCTATTCTTTTTAAGGCTAAATATAGTCCATTGAACTGTATGTATATACCACACGTTGTTTATTCATTCATCTGTTCATGCATACTTGGGTAGTTTCCTCTTCTTTTGCTATTGTGAATAATTCTACTTTGAACACAAACATCCAACTATTTCTTCAAGACCCAAAGGTGGAATTGCTAGATCATCTGGTGATTTTATTTTTAAATTTTTGAGGAGCTGCCATTCTGTTTTCCATCGCAGGCTAACCATTTTACATTACCACCAACAGTGTCCTGGGTTCCATTCTCCATCTTTGCCAACACTTATTTTCTGGGCTTTTTTTTTTATACTTAGCTACCTTTATGGTTTTAATTTTAATTTCTCTGTTGATTAGTGATGTGGAGCATCTTTCCATATACTTGTTGGCCATTTGTATATCATCTTTGAGGAGATGAATAGTCAAATCCTTTGCCTCTTTTTAAATCTAGTTGTTTGTTGTTGAGTTGTAGGAGTTTTTGTTTTTATATATGCTGAATATTAACCTCTTATCACATGTATAATTTGCTAATATGTTCTCCCATTTTGCAGGTTGCCTCTTTACTCTGTTGATTGTGTTTCTTGATGCACAGAAGCTTTTCGTTTTGATGTAGTACAACTTACCTACTGCCACTTTCGTTGCCCGTGCTTTTAGTGTCAGATGCAAGAAATCATTGCCAAATCCAATGTTATGAAGCTTTCCCCTGTGATTTCTTCTAAGAGCTTTATAGTTTTAGCTCTTATGTTTAGGGCTTTGGTTCATTTTTAGTTAATTTTTATACATGGGGTAAGTCTATTTATTATTTATTATTAATCCTCACTCAAGGATATGTTTTTAAATTGATTTTAGAGAGAGAAGAAGGAAGAGAGAAACATTGATGTGAGAGAGAAACTTTGATTGGTTGCCTCCTATATGTGCCAGGGATTGAACCCACAACCTAGGTATGTGCCCTGACCAGGAATCAAACCTGTAACCTTTTGGTATACTGGATGATGCTCCAACCAGCTGAGCCACCTAGGCAGGGCTGCAATTCTAACAAAGCAAGAGGATATCAATAAAAGAGTATTTATGTCAATAAAGCATTATTATTTGTTTTTCATGAGTAGATTCAAAGAAAGCAATAAGGCTTTCGTTGACCCCAACATGACAAGAAATGCATTACATTTTCCAACAATGACAGTGAAAAATGCCAATATAAAACAATTTAAATTAAACAAAGTTATTTCTTGGATTGGGTTGAAGGTCCTAGCTCAAAGAAACAACTAAACTGCCAACTCAGAAAGCTTGATTTCAGATGAAGAAATGGTTACTGACAAAGATATGACAGTCACTATGCATGGAAATCAATCAGGGATAATAATTCCATCAGAGATTTTGTTCATTTTTTGAGGTTTTTGTTTGTTTTATGTAATAGATTAAATTACATAAAATTGCTGATATTTGTTTTTTTAATGCACATAATAACAAGCTCAAATGAATCAGTTAATTCTTTTGTATGTGGATATCAGTTTTCTCAACACTATTTTTTGAACTTCTCTTTATTTCTTAAATGGCATTGTTTGCGTATTTAACCTATATGACATTAAAACATCTTTATATGCATTCAAATCTATGAACATATAAGAATCATGGTGATGTAGCTTTAAGTAGAATGAGTTCCTTTTGAGGAGAAAAGGTGTTCGCCAGCCTGTGAGGCAAAAATACTGAACAGGAAATGGAACCAGAAAGTTAAAGGTCAGTATTTATGTAAATGTAGCTTAGAAAGTATTACCAATGACACATCAGCCTCCCTCTTTATAATATGCCATATATCATCTCTATACATTAAAGGTATTATATATGTAATCCTACAAAGATTAACCTACCAGCCAAATAAAGACAAGAAAAAGCATATTTTACTAGTAAGTTCAGGACCCCTACAATTTTGGAACCCATTGAAACATGTCAGATTAATGTTGGTATAATTTGGTTTTGATTATAATACAAGGTACTTCATTCCCATTGAGTCATTATAATCTGTTAATCAAAGGATAACTACTTACAGCTTCTTTTTAAAATTGTAGTTCTAGAATTATCTCTAGAATTAAAATTCATTCTGTTTTTAGTTTCATTTGTTTTCACAACATCAACTCTATCTGTACTGTAATTGATGTCTCTAACAGAAACAATTAAATTATGTTTAGAACTAGAGGCCCGGTGCACAAAAATTTTGCATTCGGTTGCAGAGGGGGGGGGGGGGCCCTCAGCTCGGCCTGTGCCCTTTTGCAGTCTGGGACCCCTCGGGGGATGTCAACCTGCTGGCTTAGGTAGGCCCGCTCCCTGGGGGATCGGGCCCAAGCTGGCAGTCAGACATCCCTCTGGCAGCCCGGGAGCCCTTGGGGGATGTCCACTTCCCAGCGGGGAGCAGGCCTAAGCTGCAGTCGGATATCCTTAGCGCTGCTGAGGAGGTGGGAGAGGCTCCCACCATCACTGCTGTACTGGCAGTCATCAGCCTGGCTTGTGGCTGAGCAGAGCTCCCCCTATGGGAGTGCACTGACCACCAGGGGGCAGCTCCTGCATTGAACATCTGCCCCCTGGTGGTCAGTGTGTGTCACAGTGACCAGTCATTCCCAGTCGTTCTGCTGTTAGGGTCAATTGGCGTATTACCCTTTTATTATATAGGATAGAGGCCTGGTGCATGGGTGCGGGCCGGCTGGTTTGCCCTGAAGGGTGTCCTGGATCAGGGTGGGGGTCCTGCTGGGGTTCCTGGCCAGCCTGGGTAAGGGGCTGAGGGCCGTTTTCAGGCTGGCCACATCCCCTTCTGGGTGGGGGTCCCTGCTGGGTGCCTGGACAACCTGGGTGAGGGGCTGATGGCTCTTTGCAGGCTGGCCGAGCCCCCTAGCGGGGATCCTCACCCCATGAGGGTGTGGCCAGCCTAGGTGAGGGGCTTATGGCATTTTGCAGGCTGGCCACAGCCCCTTCAGGGTGGGGGACTCTGCAGGGGTGCCTGGCCAGCCTGGGTGAGGGGCTGATGGCTGTTTGCAGGCTGGCCACAGCCCCTTCAGGGTGGGGGTCCCCACTGGGGTGCCTGGCCAGCCTGGGTGAGGGGCTGATGGCCGTTTTCAGGCTGGCCACAGCCCCTTCAGGGTGGGGGTCCTGCTGGGGTGCCTGGCCAGTCTGGGTGAGTGGCTGATGGCTGTTTGCAGGCTGGCCACACCCCCCAGCGGGGACCCTCACCCCATGAAGGTGTGGCCAGCCTGGGTGAGGGGCTGATGCTGTTTACAGTCTGGCCACAGCTCCTTCAGGGTGGGGGTCCCTGCTGGGGTGCCCGGCCAGCCTGGGTGAGGGGCTGATGGCTGTTTGCAGGCTGGCCATGGCTCCCAGCCACCCAAGCTACCAGTGGAGGCTGGCTGGAAGCAGGTATCTGGGATTTATTTGTCTTCTATAATTGAAACTTTATTGCCTTGAGCAGAGGCTACAGCCAGCCAGGGCAGGTGGGAAGTTTGGCTTCCTCCATCACCGGGCAACCAAGCCTCCTGCTTGCTCCAGCTCCCTGGCTGCTGGCCGCCATCTTGGTTGGGTTAATTTGCATATAGTCGCTCTGATTGGCTTATGGGCGTGGCTTGTGAGTGTAGCAGAGGTATGGTCAATTTGCATGTTTCTCTTTTATTAGATAAGATATCATTCAATAAAATCAAATACATTATGTAAAATTTAGGGGATTCACTTATTTTGAAATTTTATAATAAAAATTCTGATACTCAAAAGATTAAACTTCATTTCTTTAGACATTTTATCATTCCTGAAAATATCTGGATAACATGTTTTAGAATGGATCAGAGTATATAGAAACAGATATCTGACTCAGAATACAAGTGAATAGAAATCTGAGTCTGTTTAGCAGACTAAAAAGTTACTAGCTGGTATAATATGCAAATACTTCTGCAGCCACAATAAAGTTCTGGTCACATTCTTTAAAATCTTCTAACACAGACATATAGCCAATAGCACAGACAAATTTCAATCAAGCAAGAAGAGCTTAAGTGTAGAAAATACATGATCAACCTAGTTTCCTCCTTCCTGCATAACAGGGCTACATGCCATCTGGTGATTATTAGGCAAGAAAGCTGCCATCTGTCACTTCTGCTAATACACGGGAGAGGGGTAGTTCTCCCCATCCTATAAGCCTAAGAGATGTCCTTATGGCTGTTTACATGCCCCCATCAATCTCACAGGCTGCCAGGAAAACCTATAAGACACTGAATGGGAGTGGAATCATGTGCATAAATAAAAGTATTAAATACTTATCAGCAAGCCGTGTAGAGTAAGTTGATAAAATAAGCTTTTACCAGGCAGTATTTATACAACTTTTGCATAAGTTGGCACAAAACTTCTATTTCCAACCAAGATGGAGTAACAAGAATTGGGTTTATGCTATTGCCCAGACAATTAAAAAGCTGGAAAAAAAGAAAGAAACAATTCTCAAGACTTTGGTTATCAGAAAACAAAACAAACAAACAAACATACAAAAAACAATGATCCCAAAGAGACAGGAAACAAATGTGGTAATACTTAATATTGTCCTATCTTTTTTTTAATGTTCAAATTAATCTTCTCTTCATAATCCACTTTAGATTCTGTATTAATTTCCTATTGCTACCATAACAAATCACAAATTTAGAGGCCTACAGCAACACAAACTTATGTTGCAGTTTTGGAGGTCAGAAATTCAAGGTGTCAGCAGAGCTGTGCTCCTCGAGGCTCTATGAGAGTTTTGTTGTTGTTGTTGTTGTTGTTTTTTTTCTTCTTCCCCTTTTCCAGATTCTATAGGCTGCCTGCATTCTTTGGCTCATGATCCATTCTTCACCTCATTTTGATCTCTTCCATCATCACCTCTCCTCACATTCTAACCCTCCTGCCTCCCTCTCATAAGGATCCTTCTGATTACATTGGGCCCAGCTGGATAAGCCAGGATAATCTCCCTATCACAAGGTTCTTAATATAATTACATCTGAAAAGTCCCTTTTGCCATGTAAAGTAATATATTTGTAGGTTTTAGGAATCCTATATAATAAAAGCCTAATATGCAAATTGTCCCCTCGACCAGGAGTTTGACCAGGGGGCAGGGCTGGCCCACCAATCACCTGTGGCCACTTCCCCAGCAGCCTGGAAGGGAGGCCCCCAGTCAGCAGCTGGCAGCCACTAGGGACCCTACTCATGCACTGGGCCTCTAGTTAGGACATAAACATCTTTGGGGTTCCATTATTATGTCTCCTAAAGATTTTATAGGAGCTACTTATCTTAGTTCTCAAAAGGTAAAAGCTGAATGCATTTGTAGATCTAAGAGTTTGCAATCAACTTGTATCTTTCTTGTATTTAAAAAAGTTGATTTTCTGCAGCCCATTACATCATCACCCTTTCATCAGTCAGTATCATGAACTGTGACTCAACATCATTTGTTAACAGTTTCTCCATTGGTGAGACCCTATGACACCAATCATTGCCATAGCATATGAAGTATTTAAGGAGTTCCTATTGCCTTCTTTCCTTTCACCACCAGATTGTTGAAAAGTGGAATCAACATTTACCATCTCAGTTTCTTTAGTTCCTATTCACACTTCCACCAGGAAAACTGGGCACTTCTCTGGGCTGTGGTTTCCTCACCTGATCCAGGTCTCTTATTATTGAGATGTTCCTCTCCAAGTTTAAACTCTATGACTCCAGGCTACTTCTTATTTTCAATCATACAGCATCAGGAAGTGGCCTGATTCCATTCAAGTCTCTTAGCCCCTATCTATATAAAAAGCCAGTGTCTGTGACGACCAGGATGACCAAATGACCGGTCACCATGAGGTGCATTGAGCACCTCTTGGTCCCTCTCCCGTGGCCCACAGGCTCTGATTGCAGCAAGGCAGGTGGCGGGTGGGTGGGCGGAGCTGTGAGCAGCAGCAGGCTACCATGCACGATTTTGCATGCTGAGCCTCTAGTTTATATATATAAAAGCCTAAGTGACCATTCAACCATTCGACCAATAGCTATGATGTGCACTGACTACCAGGGGGCAAACGCTTTAATACACAGACATGGAAACATGGAACATGATGAATCTCAGAGGGAAGTGGGGAGGGTGAGAAGAGATTAACCAAAGATCTTATAGGCATACTTGAAACCGGGTGCACATATTTGTGCACCAGTGGGGTCTCTTGGCCTGGCCTGGCTGAAACCAGCAGTCTTACATCCCCTGAGGGGTCATGACCAGGCTGAGGGACCCCAACAGTGAACAAATCCGTGCACTGGGCCTTTAGTTTAATTGTATTTCTCCTAAGATCTCAAGCCAAGCTGATATCAGTCTAATCCATGTGTTGTGACAAGCTCCAGTCCAGAATTCAGCAAAAACTTTTTTGGCATTGTGGATTCCATTAAGAAACAATTCAAGCTGGCCATGAAGGCTGCTCCTGGGGCCCTGGGAGTCTTCTCTCTCCCATGCTGGGCCACATACTGATGCCCTTCTGGCTAGAGGCTGAAATTAAGAAAGCAAAAATATCACCATCTCAGGAAGGAAGGATATAGAAACCCCAGCACAGATGTGCTCAAGACAGCCTGGCTTCTGAAAGATCCATATTACTAACAGCTTTCACTTTTAGTTATGCATTTATTTTTCATATAATCAGCTACCTAATTTGGGCTGAGGAAAGACAACACAGCATCTAACCAGGGACAGAGAGCAGTTTCCCTTTGAGAAGAGTTCTGTATCCTATTAAATATTTCAAATTGCTTTATAAAATATTTCAAGCCTGGATTTTCTGTAATTGAGTTTGCAATGATCACTGAAGATCTGACAAGGGTTGATTAGGCTCCAAAAGCTTTTCTTGATTATCTTCAGAAAGACCTGATTATCTTTCTGCTTCTGGGGGAAGGAGACTATTGGGAAATGCTCCTAAAATGATGTGTGAGTGGGGAAGGGTTGCCTTGAGTCTTGTGTTAATTGTAGTAAGTGAGTCACTAATACAACTTCATTTCTTTGTTTATTTAATACATTTACTGAGGCTTTACAATATGCTAGGTTCTATGCTAGCCTGTAATATAGATATGAATTAGACACAACTTTGTTTTCAGGTGGCTTCCAGTCTAGTAATATGTAAATATCATGTAAACTTAGTGTAACAAAATGTCAGGAATGCCACTGAAGCATTTGTATGGTATACAATGAGGGTAAAATGGGGATGGATCCATGATTTTATTATCAGGAAATGGGGGAGCATCACTTGATGTCCTTGTAAGTTCTTGCTCAAAGTAGCAGACATATGAATGAAAAGACATTCTGGAGGAGGCTAGGCATTTTCCATATGCTGGTTCAACAACCCCCTAAATATTTATGGCATATTCATCTTAAGCCAAGAACTCCTGAAGGTCAAGAATTTATTTGACTGAATGATCAAGTAAAAAGGAAGCTCAATTATAGGAGACTTGAAGAAGGGAAAGATTTTTTTTTTGTTAAAAGAATGGAGAACAAGAAAATAAAGAGGTAGTGAAAATTCAAGGGGCTCTACTTTAATATTGAATTTTTAGCTGGTAAGGGCTGACAGTTTTTCCATATTCTGGTCAGGCTTATCAAATTTGAAATGGGAACCACATAAATGTAAAAGTATGGGATTTCTTTTGTGGTCTTTCTTGCAGTGGTAGAAACTAAATACATGACTTAAAAAAATAATCTCGGCTTTATGAATTCATTGGGAAAAGTTTAAACTCTCAAGTTGTCCCTATATGTCTTGAGAAAGAAAATATATTACTTTCTCTGATAGTCATTTCAAACCAAAGCAGTGCTATATGATTCAATAAGCGGAAAAACTGGGCGGGTGCTCCTGTGCCTGTTCAAAAAGTGCTTCAGTAGAAATACAGGCAAAGAATAGGAACAGCCAGTTCATAGAAAAAGAAATAAGAGTGGATTGTACAAATATGATACAAATAGTCATCATTCCTTATGAGGACATGCAAATCAAAACAAGGAGATACCTACCTGATTGCCAACAGTTGGATGTTTGATAATATCCAGAGAGTGAAGAAACTGAACCTCAGACACTGTGGGTGAGAGAAAAATAGGTATAGCCATTTTGGATGCTATTTGAAAAACTGAAACTGTACACATATCTCTTGATCTAGTAACTCCACATCTAGAAATTGATTCTAGGATAAGCGTTCCAAGAAGTATGTATAAAAACTGTTGGGGCACCAGTTGTGTGGTCCAAACCCTTTGCTGCTCAGAGAGAAGCTGGGAGCTGGGAACAGGGAAGGAGGTTCCTCCTGAGTGTGCTGGGAAAGAGTTTTATGGCAAGAATGTGTCTCAGCCTTTCAATATTTCTAATAGTAATACCGACACATATCTATCAATTGGAGATTGATTAACTAAATTATGGTTGATTCATACTATGGAATATTAGGTCACTATGAAAGAAAAAAATGTAAATAAATTTGTGCTAATACAGAAACATCTCTATCATTAGAAAACAAGATGCAGAGACATATATGATGCTGAAAGAACTTCTAAGGATAAAACAGGCAGGTTTAGGGAGTCTTAGGAATAAAGAGGTCCACAGAGGAGGAATGCATAGGTGAGGGTTTGGAGCCGCCAGAAGGCATACATTCACAGAGAATAGAAAAGTGCCCCAGGATAAGGGGAGAGGAAGGCCTACATTCACATCCCTGTGACTATTTTTATAACTGGCAAGTTGTACTAAGTAGAAGGTATTTTGATGGGCATACAAGAAACTGCTAACAGTTTCTAGGGGCAGTGAAACTGGGAAGATTTGGAGAAGTAAAGAGAATTAATTTTTCGTATACGTTGGATTCTGCTTCACTTATTTTCCAATATATGTGTTACTTTTTTTTTTTTTCATTTAAAAGCAAAAACTAGATTAAATAGTAGGCAGAAGAGTTCAGTGATAGAATGCTATTATCAGAACACTGTTTGTCGTCCTGAAATAGAGAAAAATTCCTCAACTTTGTCATCCTGAGCTCTAACATCACCTCTAGTTCTTTTTTTGTTGTTGTGAGCTTCCAGTGTACCAGGGAGAGTTCCCCAGTGTCTCCTTTAACTCTTGCTGTTGGTTTCTGCACATCAGATAAATCACCCACCTCGCCAATCTTGACAAACATGGCTCATGCAGGAGATGAACTTTGTCAATCCGCCGGGCCTATGTCCTGTGTACCAGAGTGATTGATGGTCTTTGCTCTTAGTGGCTCCCAGTAGTGCTGTGCCAGGACCTGTGGTTAGTGTTCCAAAGGGGAGGACTGTAGTCGGCATGTTGATGCAGGCTGATTAGAAGCCGGGCCTCAGACAAGAGATGCGAAAGTGTTCTGTCAAACCCCTACCAGAGGGTTCTTTGTCCTGCTTCCCTCTGTGCTGAGCCTGTGTCTATAGCTGTGGAGGGTGCTGGTGCCTGTTTAAAACTGCTTCTTTGTTTGCTACCATCTTGTGAAACTTGTGAATGAAGCCCCATTGGTTTTTGGAGTTAGGTGACTTGGGGGCTCGTCCCTTGAATGACAGCTGTAAAAGTTGGGGTGCTCTTTATGTGGACACGCTTGTTCCAGGGAGATACTAGTGATTTGATTTTATCGTTGAAAGAAAACGGAGGAAAAAGGCAGGGGAAGTGCCGCTTCCCTGGGCTTCCGGGAGGATCAGGGGGATGTGTGCTAATTAGAAGACTGACCCTCAGGCAGCAGCTTGTAAAGCATGCAGTCAACTCATTCCAACAAAAGCCTCCGAGTTGGAGATGGGAGGTTTTTGGCTGCTTCCTGCTACCTCTGTGCTGAACCCTGGGGCATAGGTAAGGCTAGTTCTTGTGCACCTGTTAGGAACTGCTTCTTTGTTTGCTTTAATCCTGTGGACTCCTGAACACAGCCCCTTTGTCTTTTAGAATCGGGTGACTTGGGGGCCTATCCCTAGGGTGAGACACCAGTTGTGAGGGAGAAGCGTGGTGCTGGGGGTTCCCTCCTGACTGTAGAGCACTGTGCCGGGGGAGGAGTTTATGGTGACAGAGTGTCTCAGCCTTTTCAATGTGAGTATTTTCTCAGTCACCCAATGTGTTGGACTCAGCTGGTTTCTGGATTTCTCTTATAGCCGTGGTTCTCAACCTTGGCTGCACATTAGAATCACCTGGGAATCTTTTTAAAATGCTGATTTCTGGGCTTCATCCTCCGGAAATTCTGTTTCTTTGTTACTAATGTTGTGGCCCCACCCCATAACAAAGAAACAGAATTTGCAGAGGATGAGGCCCAGAAATCAGGATTTTAAAAAGACTCCCAGGTGATTCTAATGAGCAGCCAAGGTTGAGAACCACTGTCTTAGAGGGACCTAAGACACATCTTTCGTGTGTAGCTGTACATTCAGTGCATTCATGGGAGGTGGGAAATTCAGGAAACTCCTGTGTCACCAACTTGGTCCCTGAATCTTCCTTCATCTGAGTCTTTTTGAGATACCTGTGGGTTCACTAAATCGTTGTGATTGATGACATTGTGAACACCTGTGACATAGATTGCTTTTGCCTTTAACTGATGAGACACTGTTAACCTTGCTGCTGCTCAATAGCTCTTTTAAGCTGGGTGAGCAGTATACACAGCTGAGTTTAGAGATTCATAAAATGGGAAGAGGGCTTTCCTGACCCTCTGAGCATAATTCATGCTCCCAAATCATATCTATCTATCATCTATCTATCTATCTATCTATCTATCTATCTATCATCTATCTATCTATCATCTATCATGGATGAAAGGGGCCACATGCTGACCTGACAAGCTCAGGGGAGACCTGCATGGCAGTCTTGCAAACTCAGAGACCTAAAGTAACCACAGAGGATGGTCTGAAATTAAACTTTAACTAAAAGCAGTTATGGTGGGCAGTTACATCCTAGGCCGGTATCTTCACTGACAAGGTCAACCTTTACCTTAACTGAGCCTATCTGTCTTTTTACATCTATAATAACATACCCTTGAAATGTCTGGGTAACTTGTAACTTCCCTTTTTCTGGAGCCCCTGGGCACAACCAAATGTGCTGGGCGCCAGGACAGATACCACAAATTCCTTCATTATCATGTTAACTGATCCTGCACCCACCTAAGTATGTGTCCATCATTTTACTTTTTATCCAATCCCAGAGGTTTCCCTGCTTTGCTTTATCCCTCCTCCTTAATCTATCACCAATGAATTTCATGTAACCCACCTACGTCTCTCCTTTGATTGCAATGTATAAATACAAATGTAACCCCCGCCATTCTCCGGAGCACTATCTCAATTCGTTGAGGTTCTGCTTCCCAGCATATGTCGACAGTTTGGCTCAAATAAACTCACAAAAATTCTTTACAGGTTTTAATGGTTTTTACCTTAACACTATCTATCATCTTTCATCATCATCAATCATCCATCTCTCTATCAATTATCTATCTATCTGTCTATCTGCCTACATATTATCTATCTGATCTATCACTAACTAAAGGGGTTTGTTTCCCTGCATGCATCATAACCCAACCAAACTCGAACGGGAGTTTGCAGCAAAGAAAGGAAAGCTTTATTAAGGACATGGCGCCACACCTGGAGCCACAGGTGAGCTCATGGTCAAAGACCTGGCTCACCAATGGCTTCTAGGGGCTGGGTTACATAGGGGAAAATCATTAATCATGGTGACTTAGTGAATTAGGATTGTGGTCTCTATTGACTGCTTAGTGCTAGGGTAGGGGCAGTTGATCATTGCATCTGGTCCTGATGTCAGACATGGCATCATTCTGTCTGGTTTCACAAGGATTTGGTTGGTGGGATTGGTTAGCTTCCTGGGTCTGGAGCTGAAACACGACTGAGGCTTAGATGTTATCTTTCTCTGTGGTCAATAGACTGGAGGTCTTGCCCTAAGTTTAATGCTGACTAGGACTTCATTGTCCTGATCATTAGTGATTAGGGAAGTGCAGGTAGATAAGTCAGGGTACTCTAGGCAAGTCTGAAACAAAAGGAAAGGAGGAGAAAAGGTCAAATTAAAGAAATTGAGGTTTCTGCTAGGTTACTCTATCTATCATCTATCTATCTATCTATCTATCTATCTATCTATCTATCCATCCATCATCTATCACCTATCTATTTATCTATCATCTATCTACCTACCTATCTATGTATCACAGGGTAAGGTGTTAGCCACCCAGATAATTTTGGGTGTATCAAATTTCTGAAGTCAGCAAGATTATTTGCCATTGTTAACTCTGAAAAACAGACTTATAGCAGCTAGAATTTCCATCCATCAAGTGCGGGCATCTTCAATGTTAAATGAGATAATGTTAGATGTGTAGCATTGATATCAGTGTAATAACCTGGTCATTACTTAATAGGGAAGGAGTGAAAGGGGAGACCAAGTAATATAGGCATGTCATTTATACAGCTTTGCCAAAAAGCTACATTGAATACTTTCCAAGTCTGTTCCCTGCTAATCGATGGACAAAGGCAGTTTAGACCCATGCCCTGTAAGGTCTGAGTGAGGTAGGAAGCTGCCTACTTGCTTCCCCATGAATCACACCTGAAAGCGAGTCAGTGGCCAGGAAGGGAGTGGCTACTGTAAGCTCGGAAACCTGAATTGATAAAGTTCCAAACAATGGAAGTTCAGGCTCTCTTCTCCCTGTTGGGACTCCTGCTGCAGGGGGATGCGCTCTCCTGTATCCACATGGTGCACGGCCATGTTGGGCTCCACACATGGACTGATGGGCTGTAATCTGGCCTGAATGCTGAATCACACCGGCTGCAACATGGAACGGAAACTCTGGACACTGGCCCTGCTTCTGAACTCCCAGCTGCCCTTCTTCCAGGACTGGCTCTGGGGAAATGGGACTTTGAAACCTGATAAATGTAACTCCATGCCAATAAAACCTGTCACATCCCGTCCTCCCATGCAAGCCTTAGAAAATTCATTTTCTGAAGATATCACAAGAACTTCATTCCCACTTGTGACTGGGAAGTCTGGCCCCTTCATTTCTCCGGCATCAGCATGGTGCACAGAGGCCCTTAGTCTTGCCAGGGCCCTTAGGATGAAAGGCCCGTCATGATAGAGATACTTCCCATCTTTTAGTTCCATGCTCCCTTAATTTCAGTGTCCTAAACATTTTATATTCTCTTCTACTTCAGGTCCTTGCACATGCCTGGAATTTCCTTCTTCAACTAGTCCTTTTAGAGAATTCTTATCCATCCTCCAGGACTCCCCTCACTTCAGTTATCTGTTTGGAGGCTTATCTCTCCCTGCCCCCAAGCATAATTAAATGACCCTCTGTGAGATCCTACAGATCCTGAATTTATTTGTATCATAGCATTTATGAAATTCTATTGCATTGCCTGTGTACACCCATTTTTTAAAAAATATATTTTATTGATTTTTTACAGAGAGGAAGGGAGAGAGACATATCTATCAGCTGCCTCTTGCACACCCCTTACTGGGGATGTGCCCGCAACCAAGGTACATGCCCTTGACCGGAATCGAACCCGGGACCCTTGAGTCTGCAGGCTGACGCTCTATCCACTGAGCCAAACCAGTCAGGGCCACCCATTTTCTTAGGCACTTTGAAGGCAGGACCTCTGCCTTGCTCATCTCTCTGCTCACTTAACTTCATACAAGGCACCCAGGAGATGCTCACTGAATATATGCTTAATGAATGAACTGTAGAAATTTCCTCTATTGAACAGGAAATATGCACACTACATTTCCAAACAGCCAAGGTGATGACTGATTCTGTGTATTGGGCATCTCCCCAACCTGTCACTTTGGTACAAGACTTGGTGCTTTTCTGTCTTATGTTAAAAGTGATCTAGGTATTTCAAGAAAAGGAGGGGACAATAATGGACAAGTGCTTTTCATTTTGTAAATATTTTATTGATTTTAGAGAGAAACAAGAAGGGAGAGAGAGAGAGAGAGAGAGAGAGAGAGAGAGAGAAGCATCAAATTAGAGAGAAACACCGAATCAGCTTCCTCCTGCATGCCCCACACTGAGGATGGAGCCTACAACCCAGGCATGTGCCCTGACCAGGAATCAAACCAGTAAACTACATGGGATGACACTCAACCAACTGAGCCACACCAACCAGGGCAAGGACAAGTGCTTTTTATGTAAAAAAAGCAAGATCTGCATATGCTGTGGTCTGATCAAATTCTTTCAAAAGAAACAGCACACACAAAATACATAACTAGGCTTTTTCCACAGGCAGAGTAATTGGCATGTGGGGAGACATCAGAAAAAAACATTCATCCTCAGAATTTCATGTACTCTTAAGGCTGTATGTGACTTTGGAGACAAAGTGGTATGATTTTGAACTATTCTCTGCTACACAGAAACAGCTTTGTTGTGCAGAAGCACTGTAATGAAATTTTAGCAGTGTCTCTAAACAATTGATGAATGGATTAAAAAGTCATTTGTGTCTGGAGAGAAGTTGGTAATGCTAACTGTGAGAATGCCCTGAGGAGGGGCCTGGAATGCCCAAACCACAGGTCTGGACACTTGGATAAGGACTCCATCTGGACACCGATATGAGTAGGGCCTCTACCCCTGGTTGGCAGCAAGAACTCAGAGCTCCAAACATCCAAAGCTTGAACTTGGCTGTATCATGGGTCATGCTGGAGCCCTGCCAGACTTCCACTCCACTGGACATGAGCCACCAATGTAGCTGCCCAGCTTGAGACTGACATCTCTCTCTCCACCTGCAGATGCTGCCAGTGACTGGGACTGTGCATTGGATGCTTGCTTTGCCTGTTTCCATCATATACTAGTAAGCTCCCCCTCTGTATTGGCGTATTGGGGAGGCCTCCCCTAGTTAACCTGGCATTGTGCAAAGACACAAACATCTATGAATGACTCCTTTCGGGGATGTTCCCTTGCTCACAACAGCCTCATTTCCAGAACTTCTGATGTTTAGGTCTGGAGAGGGGAGTATCTCAGCATCTCTATTTTTTGTCTGACATTTTCCTAAAAATTTAAAAATTATTCCAAATGTAGTAGAATACAGATTAAATAATAGAAGTACTGTGCTGCTAGAGATATTTTTTAAGATCAGAATTTTCACATACAATGCATCCCAGTGTTTGTATTAGGTCCATAAGGGTACAAAAATCCTAAATTCTATTTGTTAAAAAATCTCCTTTGGTGATGCTGATGCCCATCAAGACTAATTCCTGAGTTATCCTTAGTGTTAAGTACCCATTTTTAGGTTCATTAATTACTGTAGATTGCTTATGATCTCTATGTTGTTCATATTTAAGAATTATTTCCCCAGTTGGACAAGGGAGTGATTGATCAAAACAAAACAAAACCAGAGAGAATACATCCTATGTCCTCAGGGATGCCTGTATGGTGTAAACTTTCCTAATTCAGAGAATGAACTGTCCTTTATTCAAGCCCCTGTGTTTGACAATCATCAGTGAGTGACTGGCCAGGGGAGGTGATATGACATAAATGAAAGAACATTAAGTCTGGAGTCCAGAGGTCAGAAGCCTAGGGATATGGGTCTAACCTTGCTGTTCAATGAACTCTGTGACCTTTGTAAGTTATGTCATCTTCTTGAGCTTCTATTCCCTTATCTTCAAATTGAGGAGCACTTGAACTAGATTATTAAAAAAAACTTTTATTAATTCTCACCTATTTTTTCCATTGATTTTTAGGTAAGGATGATTGGGGGGGAGAGAGAGAGAGAGAGAGAGAGAGAGAGAGAGAGAAAAGAAGAAGAAGAAGAAGAAGAAGAAGAAGAAGAAGAAGAAGAAGAAGAAGAAGAAGAAGGAGAAGGAGGAGGAGGAGGAAGAAGGGAAACAAAGAAAGAAAGAAGGAAAGGGGGAGAGGAGAGGAGAGGAGAGGAGAGAAGAGAAGAGAAACATTGATTGCCTCCCTCATGTGTCCGACTGGGGCCGGGTATTGAACCTGCAATAGTGGAACATGCCCTTGACTGGGAATTGAACCCACAACCCTTCAGTCCGCAGCTGACACTCAAACCATTGAGCAAACTGGCCAGGGTGAACTAGATTATTTTTAAGACCCAATCTATCTCAAAATTCCATGTTTTACTTAATAATACATTTTAGAAGTTACCATTGAAATCTAAGTTTTCAATTTTGCATTTTAGAATAAAGCTCCTGAATACTTGAGAATAAAAGCTGATGATCAGATGAATTAGAGCATGGCGAATCAAGGCTAATTGTGTCTGTCTCAGGATTGAGCATGCCCATGGGGTCCAGGAAAGATAGGAAAGCTTGTGAATCTAGGAGTTGGTGATTAGTTGGGAAAAAGTCAGAGGGCTCAAAGCCCTAGAGATAGTGGCAAAGTAAGAAAAAAAAAAGGTGTGTTGGGGAATAAGGTGGTAAGAGATCTGTAGAGGAGTAGAGGTTTTGGTCAGAAAATGGAATAATGAATTTCAGAGGTAGAATAATTCTGGAAGGTACAGGTTTGGACAGGGGATTGGGTTTTGTTGTGGAGATAAGGTGAAGGTCACTGGTACCGAGAAAGTCAAAGAACTGTGTGACCAAGACCTGTGTAGGTTGTCCTTACCAATATTGGGATCTACCAGAATGGTGCTAGAATTAAAAGTAGAGAGGAAAACTGTAACCATATGTCAAAATTCTGAGTAAAGTTAAGGCCATAATCAGGAGGGTGGTGCATAACCAGGATAGTGATGTTCATTAGGGGAAGAAATACTAATAGATCACTTGAGAGACTTTTGCATGACAGTAGAAGAAAGTTCTGGAAGTAACAGTGGAAATAAGAGTGCTGCTTAGATTATGTTCTCACTTGGCAGTTTGGGAGAACAAGCAGTCCTATCTGAGGGAACATATCAGGCTGTGATGCTGTCCTACTTAGAGATCATCACTTCCAGTTAGGAGGCCTGCCATTGCAGAAAGAATAGGCACTTGAACCTTTCAAATATCTTGTTTGCCCTACTTTTCAGACTTTTCTTTTTTCCATCTAATTTCCCCAACATTAACTTTCTTTGGGACTTGAATATTCTCCCCAGTCATCAAACTTCTATTGAAAAGTGGGAGATATTTTGTTCCTCAGCCTAAATAGAAGCTGCTTTCTTTGAATGAAAAATTTCAGCAAATCATTGCAGTAATGAGTATCGATTCCTCCTGCTCCAGCAGCCGGATCGATGTGAGGACTGAATGTCATTATTTCCTGTGCTGTCTGTAATCCCAGATGTATTCACAGAGAGGCCAGCGGTAAAGACTCTAAAGTTTTATTTGGCATAATTGTTAAAGAGTGTGTCTTACCTTTGGGAAACTCAGGGCAGTAATCTGGTTATGCCTGTTTGTCGCCAAGACATTGTCAAAGATCAGAAAGTCTAGACTCTATTATTCTACTTTGGGTTCCAGACGTGATGGCTTTCAGTTCTTGCTTCTTCATGCTATAAAATTATGGGACAAACTCCTAGAAATCTAGGTCTCGTTGAACTGCTTATCTGTGAACATGCAGAATCAATGCCTATTCTCTATATGAAATGAATATAGCCACTTATCTTAGATTGGGATAGAGGCAAACAGATAAAATGCAGTTTTGTAGTAATAATGCACTGTGCAAGAACTTAGTCCTTAGTTTAACTTCATTATTTTACAACTGAGCAACCAGAGTTCAAAGAAGTAAAGAGACTTCCTAAGTTACCATCCAATTAGAGTGGGACGGGCTGAGGACCCAGGTAAACAACTCTTCTTTGGTTGTTTAATGATTCTCAGAGTGAGCAGGTGTGTGTGAGTGGGAACTGTCTAGTTTGAAGACCAAGAAGTATGTAGTCTCAAGGTTTTTAATCTATTTTAAATTTTAAGTAATGTTTTTAAAAGACTAAAAAATGTTTGAAAGCCACAGTTTTTCTTGGAAGGCTTCAACCCACTTTGGTGATTCGGGGAGTGGTGTTGGTGTGTGTAGAGAATGGGGTTGATGTGAGGGTCCCGAACAAGCTGTGTATTGGTAAGTCACTCAGGAGGCCATGGTCTGGGCATCAGAAGAAACATAACCATTTATGGTCCAGGGAAATGTTGGAAGATGACACCCAGATCATGCTACCCTGAGAGAATAGACCCACTGTGGGTGAAGGGAATCTCTAGGGTGGGGCTTCCAAAGTATCCTGGGTTTTCTTGCTTTTTTTTTTTTTATGTGTGTTAATCCTCATGAGGATTTTTCCCCCCCATTGATTTTTAGAGAGAGTGGAAGGGAGGGGGCGGGAGAGAGAGAGAGAGAGAGAGAAACATCGGTGTAAGAGAGACACATTGATTGGCTGCTTCCTGCACTCACCTCTGATCGGGGCTGAGAGTACCCAGGTATGTGCCTTTGACTGGGAATTGAACCTGTGACCCTTCAGTGTGCAGGGTGACACTCTAACCACTGAGCAACACCAACCAGGGTTGTCCTGGGCTTTCTTGACATGATGATGTTAAGTCACAAAATTTCCAAATAGTCCTAAAAACTATCAGATGGTTTATTTCTTTCTGGAAATTTACTGGGGAATTTGAGGAGATAGTGGTGGAGTAGCTAAAGTTAAATTTCTCAGTGTTTTCAAATGGTTTTACTGAAATGCTGTTTATTTTGCCCAGAGATCCAATATGGTGTTGACCAAATAAAGGTATCAGTTCAATTTTCTTTACTAAGGAAAAGGTTATTGTCCATAACTGTCCATTTTAACATATGAGGGATATTATATTTATAGTAAGGAAATAATTTTTAAGACTATGTAATTTTTTTAGTGCCACAGTTAGTTGAAAAAGAGAAAATTCCCTTAATCAGGAGAATATACTGGTTATACACTGTAGAATAAATAAATCCTAATTTGATTTATTTCCCCCTGGTGAGTTGACTGATTTTTGAACAAAACTGGATGGCTTTTGAACAAATCTTTTTTCCATCTAATTTCCCCAACATTAACTTTCTTTGGGACTTGAATATTCTCCCCAGTCATCAAACTTCTATTGAAAAGTGGTAGAAATTTGGTTCCTCAGCCTGATTTTTGAACAAAACTCTGACGCAACTGACTCACAGCCATAGCGTGGCCTTTCTATCACAATGTGAATTATGACATGTTCTTATTTTATTCAGAATTGTTGGGGAACGATACATTCTGGTGAACTGAAAGCTATCACTGAAAAGTTATCACTGTGACCATATATAGATAAACTCGTTTAGGAAAAAAACAAAACAGCATTGAAATTTACCTTAAACAAATCCTGTGTTGAAAATAATATAACTTTTATAGATTCAAATACTAACTCAGTCATTCAAGGTTCTTAGAAGCATGTACCAGAAGCTGACTATGGCTGCCTAAGCATCAAAAGAGTTTGCTAGAAGATTGCTGGGACACTCATAGAATCAGGTCAAATTCCCAGAAACTACTGGAACTTTCCCTAGCACCAGTGACACTTATGCACCAGAAATTTGGCCTCACAATTACTCCCAACCCCCAAATCTGGATTCCTTTACTGTTACCCACAGAAACAAAGATATGGATTCCTCCCAGAGCATCCTTTATTAAGTATTTTGCTTGTGAATCTTAGTTTCTAATGGCGCCACATGTGTTACTTTCTAAGGTGGCTGGGATAGTGATTTTTCTAGGTTCCACCTTGATATGAGAAATGACGTGGGGAAGCTCCCAAACGTAGCAAGGTTTTGAGATGTGCTGTAACAAATGTACCACTCTGGGACAACAGTGTGGTGATTGCCCGGGGAGGGAAGTGGGGCAGTTGGAGGAGGGTGATGGAAGGAGACTTGACTTGGGGTGGTGAACACACAATACAGTGTACAGGTGATGTGCTGTGGAATTGTGCACCTGAAACCGGTATAATTTTGTTAATCAGTATCACTCCAATAAGTTCAATAAAAAGGAAAAAAATAAATACAATGTGTGCTGTGTCTTTGGGAATAATCTCAAAGAGCCTCAGTAGAAGGGAATTAAATTATTCTTCCTTATATACTTTCACAAAGCTGGTATATAAGCAAATAATTTTTTTCTAAATATGAGTCCAGGGTCCCAGAGGTACTTTCTTACCTCTAAGAATTCATGACTAACTATGACAGATCTGATTTTCATATTGGTTCTCATATTGGTAGTAATGACATCACTGGGGACATTTATAACTTATTCGATGCCCTATTTATTACTATACTAGAGGCCCAGTGCACGAATTCATGCACAGGTGGGGTCTCTTGGCCTGGCTGGTGATCGGGGCTGATTGGGCTGGCCGGGGGGAGGGGCCGTGGGAGGTTGGCTGCTAGCCCGCCCCCATTGGGGCCAATTGGGGCTGATTGGAGCTGGCTGGCTGGGGGCAGGGGAGGTGGGTGGGCCCGCTCTGATTGGGGCTGATCAGGGCCAGCTGTTGGGGGGGGGGGGGTGGTTGAGGGACCACAGGAGATGGGTTGGCTGGCCTGCCTCAATTGGGGCCATTGAGGCCATCGGGTCTGGCTGGCTGGCCCAGGGGGAGGGACTGTGGGAAGTTGGATGGCCATGGGAGGTTGGCTGTATGAGTGCACTGACCACCAGAGGGAAGCTCCTGCATTGAGCGTCTGCCCCCTGGTGGTCAGTGCATGTTGGTTGTTCGGTCACTTAGGCTTTTATATATATAGATGTCCCACTGAAATAGAACAAAGGATAGTTCCTCTTTGCTTATTATAGGGGAGACCCAGGCAACATATGTTGTCTTCGCCAACCTAGGAATCAGTGGATATGTGTCCCACTGAAATGAAAGTTATGGCTCAGCACATTATAGAGATTTATTTGCAATATCTTTTCCTAAAGAGACTTGAGATACTTTTGGTCCTCAGTGTGGGGAAATGTAATCAGTAAGGTTTAGGCTGTTTTATAGCTTTATTGAACATTTTTTAATAAGCTAGGAACTGTGCTAAGTGCTTCCCTATATTATCTTATTGTATTACAACCAAAGGCCCAGTGCATGAAATTTTTGCACTGGTAGGGTCCCTAGCAGCTGCCAGCTGCCGGCTGAGGCCTCCCTCCCTTCCACTGGTCGAACTCTTGGATGACCTCCTGGTCAAGGGGACAATTTGCATACTACACTTTTATTATATAGGATTCTATGATGTGTATGCTATTATAATCTCCATTTTATAGATCAGCAAACTGAATCTCAGAGAAAATGGGTTTTAGTCATGGGTGTGTAAGTGTCAGACCCAGAACTTGACTTAAAATCTATCTGATGCTATAGTTGATGCTCTTGACTACTGTGTATGGAGTACTATGAAGCCCTCAGAACTCTGTTCACATAAAGGTCTGGTTAGCTCTTGAGTATAGAACATCATTGATCCAACTGTTCTTTGGTTCCAGTGAAGTCAAGACCCCAATCTACCCAGCATCTGTGATTTTGTTTATATGTAAAGGGTCACCTTTCTTCTCATTTGACCTTTCCCTGTGACTTGATTCAGACTTAGGTTTGTTCTCCCTCCCCCAACTTAGTTGCTGTTTTGGAAAATATATTTATTCTCACACCTCATTCATTTTGACCATACATATCCTGAGATTCCACGCCTGCTTCCTCTCAGCAGCTGGTACCAATATTTGATGATTCCTTGGCCCTTAAAAACTGGGTAAGTGAATACCGAACCTTTTCTAGTTATGGAAAACATTGTCTATTTCATCAGCTTAAGGATACCATGATACCACCTTCTTCTTCCTCTATCTGCATCCCCCAAGGCACAACTGATGCCCTTTGGTTCTATTTCTTCTATGCTCTCACCACTGGAAATAAATTCTTATCCAGCCAATGGCTTCAAACAGCCCTTGTGCTGAAGATTTCCAAATTCAGACTTTGTTCCAACCTTTTTCTCAACCTATGTTTATATATCTTCAGTTGCTAGTAGATATGTCTTTATAACTCTTCCTCATAGCATGGCTAAAACAACACTCTTCATTTTTTCTTTCTTTCTTTCTTTTTCTTTTTGCCTCATTCCTCCTTTCTAATTTATTTCCAACTATATCCAATATTAGAACCACTAGTGTTCTTATTAATATTTTAGGAGCAGATAGTTCCATTTAAAAAAAATAAAAGAATCATAAATTCTTATTTTAAAAGATCCATTTCCATCTATCTTTTCTGAACTTCAGTAAAAAGGAAGTTCACATGGAAAAATGTTTATTTTGGACACTGAAGGAAGGGGAAACCAGAAACTTTGAACCAATGAAACACAATTGAGTGGAATAACCAGATAACTGGAAAGGTAAAACATTATTATTATTATTTTTTAAGATGTGCTGCTGATATGAGCTCCCTAAAGTGATGTCTGGCCAGTGGATTTAGTCCACTCTTATCATTCCATGTGATTAAAGACACAGTCTCTTCTCCTGTCTCCCTGAAGCAATTTTCTCATTCTAACACTTACTGCATTCCAACTGTAAATAGTTAGAATTTTTATTTATTTTTTGCAGGGTTTCAGTAGAGGTTATATCAACATTGTTAGCTGAAAAGACTACTGGATTGATTGTTAAGTTTTAAATGCATTTGTCATCTACCTTGGCACATTCAAAAGCAGATTTTATGACTTGCGTTAAAATAAAGTTTAACTTAATTCTTTCATTATATCTCAAGGGACTGTCTTTTTGAATTATTTAGGTCTTGCTAACAATCCCATGACATATTATCCCTCAGCTGTGATGGACTGAGACAGGATAGATCTGCCTTTAGTGCTAAAGTATCCCCATGACACTCCTTCAAATCTAGTTCATGAATTATTTTCTTCTCTTTGAGTCTATCACATTATTAATTACAATCAGGAACAATTTAAGTGTCTATTCTGAAATCACGAGTTCCCTTAGTGTTGAGAAACTATGACATGTATAGCAAATTATCACATCATGTGATATAGAACTATAATGCTGATGATAATATAAACGTTTTTGATGTCCAGAGCTGGCCTAATCTCTGAAGATACTTGCAAAGTCTAGAAAAGGATGTCCTCTGTCATCCTTATGGGTAAAATCTACCATGGGATGTAATGCATTTATGTGTAACCTAAATGTCTCCTGATCTTTGATGATAAAATAGGCTCATATTTAGATTTATATTATAAATGCATAATATATAATGTAATGTATAATTATTTCTAATTAATTTAAGGGTGTCTTTATATTAATTTCCAAATAAAAATGATTTTTGAAACCTTTCTTGGCATTAACTTAGTGCCTTAAAGTGTTTCCACAGATATTTCTATGAACCCCCAAGATGTGTCTCACATGTCTGTACAAACTATTTCCTCAAATACAATGACTACCAGTATTATTTTTAGTTGTTTTTTTATTGTGTTAAAAACTACATAACATAAAATTACCATGATAACCATTTTTAAGTGTAAAGCTCAGTGTAATGTTAAGTATGTTCACATTTTTGTGAAACAGATCTCCAAGTATTACTCATATTGCAAATCTGAAACTCTATACCCATTAAACAACTTCCTTTCCCCTCCCCAGCTTCTGATACTACCATTAGAGTTTGTTTCTATGGATTTGACTACTGTGGATACCTCATGTAAGTGGAATCCTATAGCATTTGTCTTTTTGGGATTGGCTTATTTTTCTTAGCATAATGTTTTCAAGGTTCATCCATGTTGTAACTCTGACAGTATTTCTTGTTATAAGGCTAAATAATGTTCCATTTATGTATATTCCACATTTTGTTTACCCAGTCACTTGTCAATGGGCATTTGGGTTGCTTCTACCTATTGATAAATAGTGTTGCTATGAATATGGGTAAGCAAATGGCTATTTGATATCCTGCTTTCAATCTTTTGGATATACATCCAGATGTGGAATTACTGGATCATATCGTAGTTCTATTTTTATTTTTTTGGTGAAATTCCATACTGTTTTCTATAGCAATGCACCATTTTATAATCCCCTCAACAGTGCATAAGGGTTCAAATTTCTCCACATCCTCACCAGCACTTGTTATTCTCTATTATTATTGTTTTTTGTTAATAGCCATCCTGACAGGTGTGAGGTGATACTTCATTGGGGTTTTGATTTTTATTTCTTTAATAATTTGTGATGTTGAGCTTCTTTTCATATGCTCATTGGACATTTGTATACCATCTTTGGAGAAATATCTATTCAAGTTCTTTGTCCATTTTTAAATAGGATTGTTTGATTTTTGTTGTTGTTGTTGATTATAAAAATTCTTTACATATTCTAGATATTAACCCCTTATCAGATATATGATTTGCAATTATTTTCTTCCATTTTCTAGGTGCCTTTTTCACTCTGCTGATTGTGTCCTTTGGTGCACAAAGTTTTAAAGCTTGAGATAGTCCTATTTGTTTATTTTTGTTTTTGTTGCTTGTGCTTTTGATGTCATATACAACAAATCATTGCCAAGTCCAATGTCATGAAACTTGTCCCCTACGTTTTCTTCTAGAAGTTTACAGTTTTAGGTCTTGGAATTTGAAGGCTTTAGTCCACTTGAGTTAATTTTGGTATAGGCTGTAAAATATGGTTTCAACATAATTTTTTCATATGTGGGTCTCTAGTTTTCACAGCACCATTTGTTGAAAACTGTCCTTTCCCCATTGAATGGTCTAGGCATCCTTGTCAAAGATTATTTGACCAAATATGCAAGGGTTTATTTTGGGGCTTTCTATTCTATTCCATTAATCCATTTTCTGTATGCCACTGTCACTTGCTTTGGTTGTTGTAGCTTAGTAACATATTTTGAAATTAAAAAGTGTGAGTTTCCAACGTGGTTCTTTTCTTCTAAAATTTGTTGGCTATTTGGGGTCCTTTGAGATTTCATATAAATTTAATTTTTCTTCTTATGCAAAACATGCCATTGGGACTTTTGTTTGGGATTGTATTGAAACTGTAGATTGCTTTAGGTAGTATAAGGCTTAACAATATTAAGTCTGTCAGTCCACGAATGCAGGATGTCTTTCCATTTATTTGTGTCTTCTTTAATTTTTTTAACCATGTTTTGTAGTGTTCTGTTTACAAGTCTTTCATGTCCTTGGTTAGGTTATTCCTAAATATTTTTTTCTTTTTGATGTTAGTGGAAATGAAATCGTTTTGAACACCAGTGTTTACTCCAGTGCTCTCTACTGACACACATGCAAAGCTGTTCGAGGAAGCCTGGCCGCTGTATGCTGCCTGCCCATTGTGGGCATGCTACTGTCCACTCCAAGGGTATTGTGTCCTTATGTCACCCAAAATGCTAGTGTTCAGGGCACCAGGATGTTTCCAGATTATTTGCAGAAGTCAAGTGAATGATCATCTTCCCACACTGTTCCTTAAGCCCCCAGGCTGTTCTGCTTATGTTTCATCTCTCAAAGTCCAGGTTTTGTTCATTAACCCTTGACCAGCCTTATAGAGAAGTGCATCAATTTTAGGACTTTTCCCAGTAATCATAGGCTTAAATCTACACTAAGGGTTTCAGAAATTATCTATATCTATACCTACATCATCTATATCTATATCTATATCTATATCTATATCTATATCTATCTACATCTACATCTACATCTATATCTATATCTACATCTAAATTGATGAATACTGGGAAGAGACATTTAATTCTTTCCAAATGTTAACAAAGTCATTGTGGATATTATTTTGGTACATGTGATTTATTTCCACTATCATTGCCCCAAACACGATTGATTTGGGGAAAAAGATAAAGTAACCATGAATGTACAACTACATTTACATATCTTTGCAGCTTCAGTATAACTTGAATGGACAGGGTGAGATTGGGCAGAGGAGAAGGAACCCAAGAAGACTAGCAAATCCTATCTGCTCCAGAGAAGCTGTGAGCTTCTCTGATAACTTCAGAGATAATTTTAGCCTCTTGACTGAATAATTTCTGATGTCTAAGTGTTGGAGATATTTCTTTCCAGACTTCAGTAATTTCTTGGGCATTGGAGATCTGGCATAGGTTGACATGATCATGCAGTTTTCATTAGTGGCTTTCTACTTCAGTTAGAAAGATGAAATCCTACAAGAGCCATGGCTAAGGAGTTCTCATTGGAAATAATATGGCCATTGCATTTCAGAGTTGGGGCTGAAAATATCAAGACTCTTGCTTTTCCCGAGTCCTAGGCTTTTTCTGATATTTCCCTGGTGGGTAGGTGGCTTGCTAGGAAATAAGTAGGCTGGAACAGGATGCCATGCCGAGACATGCTTCCTGGGTAGGCAATAGGGAGACCAGCAGGGTGAGCAAGTGTCTGTGAAGTTAACACAATTAGAGATGACATGATTTTGCTGACTTGAACCACTTTGTAGCACTCCTCCTCCCACCACACACACACTTTTGACTTCATTGTCAAAGGTAAAGATATATACTCTTTGCCCTTTGGGGAGGTATGAGACTATATATTTGGTTGGGAAGCTGGCTTAAGTTTATAATGCATCTAAATATAATTTGGTCTCTAGATGCAACATGTCCAAAACATATTTTTCTTCCAGAATAACTTATCAAAACTATTTCCACAGAACTGAATTGAGAAAGAAGGGCAATACATTCATTTCAGCAGAAAATCGACTCAGTTGAAAGCATGATATATTGACATCTTAGATCATAAACATGATGGGTATTGGGAAAAGAGATTAATTCTTCCTGAATTAAAAAAAAAAGTCATTGTGGATATTGGTTTGGTACATGTGATTCATTTCCCCTATCATTGACTCAAGCACAATTGATTTTTAAAAAAGATTTAACTATTTATCTGCCAGGAATAAAGTCACCAAACTTTATTGCTATTCAGTAGCAAAGATTGTTCAGACATGCTGCAGTGAACCACTAGAAAAAGTAATGATTTCTTTTCCATTGAAGATGAATTTTGAGAGGGTATTTTGCATGCTTTCCCTGTATGCCATAAAGTGGGTGTACTCAATTATCCTGGATGATTTCACTAGCACTGGCTACAGTACCCAACTGACAACAACAGTTAATATGCAAAGTGTCCCCTCGGGAGTTTGACTGGGAGTTTGATCGCTCACTATGATGTGCACTGACCACCAGGGGATGGTGCGGAACAAAGGAAGGACCCTGCCAGCAGCCAGAAGACCATGATTGATCCTGATCGCTAGCCAGGCCTGAGTACCCTACCAGTGTACGAATTTCATGCATTGGGCCTCTAGTCCTATATAATAAAAGTCCAATATGCTAAGTGTCTGGTTGTCCGGTCGTCTGTTCAACCAATCAAAACGTAATATGCTAATGATATGCTAAGGCTGCTCAACCGCTCGCTATGACATGCACTGACCATCAGGGGGCAGACAGTCAACCAGTCGACCAGTTGGTATGATGTGCACTGACCACCAGGGAGCAGATGCTCTGACTGATAGGTTAGTTTGCTGCTGGGGTCCGGCTGATTAGGTCTGAGTGAGATGGGCCGGACATGCCTGGAGCTGTCCTGTGGTCCCTCCCTGGCCCCGATCGTGCACCAGTGAGGTCCCTTGGCCTGGCCTGTGCCCTCTTGCAATCCAGGACTCCTTGGGCGATGTTGGAGAGCCGGTTTTGGCCCAATCCTGCAGACCAGGCCAAGGGACCCCACTGGTGCACAAATTCGTGCACTGGGCCTCTAGTATTTATATAATGCTTAACACATGCCCAATTTTAAGAACTTTTTATATATATATTAAACAATAAACTAAAATTCAGTGAGATAAATGGGACATACATATAAAAGGGAAATATATAAATGAAAGATCAATTGATTCTGTCTGTGAGAATGAGAAGATGAGAGAAAGCTACAGAGAGGAGATAATATTTAAACTGGGCCTTGATGAGTGAATAGGAGTTCATCTGGTTGATAGGAGGTGAATGGGAGGAGAGGATTTTCTAAACAGAAGGAACAGTTTAAACAAAGCGTGAAAATACATGGCGGGTTCAGGACACAGTGGAAATGTCCTCCAGTATTGTATATGACTGTCAGGAGACCCTAGAGGCAAGTGCTGTGCATGAGTATGACTTTGGGACTAAGAGTGAGGAGGGAATAAGGGCGGGGAGAATGTATCTCTTCCCACCATCCAGTAATACAATAAATATGGATAAGTTCTGGGACTCTGGAAAATGTTCTCCTTCCTCTACATTAGCCACAGAGTGAACAGATTTTTGCAGAGAGGGGCTGTCATTTTTGTTGTTGTTGCTAATCCTCACTTGAGGATATTTTCCCCCCATTGATTTTTAGAGAGAGTGGGAGGGAGGGATGGGGGGAGAGAGAAAGAGAGAAACATCGATGTGAGAGAGGCATATCAGTTGGTTGCCTCCCACACATGCCCTGACTGGGGTGGGGATTGAACCTGTAACCCAGGTCTGTGCCTTTGGCTGGGGATCGAACCCACACTCCTTCGGTGTGCAGGCCTATGCTCTATCCATTGAATTACACTGGCCTGGGTAGAGGCTCCCATTTTTAGTGTCCCCTTACTCCTTCCCTCAATCAGTGGGTAACATTTTTCTTTCTATGTAAGAAGCAGGTTCTCTCACAGCTCTATTTCCAGACTTATACACGCCGGCTTCTGTAGGTGAATATAGCTTGAAAGACCAAATCTTAGAAGAACTGAATAATTTCTGATGTCTAGTGTTGGAGATGTTTCTCTGCAGATCTCAATAACTTCTTGGGCAGTAGGGAGTCTGGCCTAGGTTGAAATGATCACACAGTTTCCCTTAGTGGGTTTCTCCCATTTGCATATTTTCCTGTCTGAGTCAGACCACAGAATCCTGATACATAAAGCTCATATTTCTGCCTGACAATAATGGAAGAGAGGGCATCATATCAGATGGTAGGATTTTCCTTAGAGAGGATGAACATTAGCCTCAAAGAGCATATATTTTGCCACATGCTCGCTTTCTCTTAAGTGACTAGGAAATGATTTTCCTAACTTATTTGTAGTTCTACAGATTACTATTTCTTAGAGATAATGAGGTGGGTTGTTTTTTGTTTGTTTGTTTGTTTTGTTTATCAGACATGTACAAAGCACTTTAGAGGACTATATTCTTAAATAATTTTTTTTTGGTAACTTAGGTGATGTCTTTTAAATCCTATGTTTCAACTCTGATGAAAGGACATTAAGAAGATCCAAATAATTGGGAAAACAGCATATTCCTGGTTGAATAAAACATTATAAAATTTTCTTTTTCCCACAAATGAATATACAAATCAAGTTTATTCTGAACATAAAATTTCAGCAGAAATTTAGAGAAGACAAAAAACTTATTCTGAAGTTTACATGTCAGTGAACTTGTATACAGTTAATCCTAAAGACTACACCAAAAAAAACGTTAGACCTAATTAATGAATTCAGTAAAGTTTCAGGGTACAAAATCAACAAACAAAAATTAGTTGCAGTTCTCTACACTAACAATGAACTAGCCAAAGGAGAAATAAAGAAAAAAAATCCCATTTACAATAGCATCGAAACAATAAAATAGGAATAAATTCAACCAAGGAAGGAAAAGATTTATATATCAAAAGCTATAAAATATTGTTAAAAGAAATTTAAAAAGCCACAAATAAATGGAAAGCTATTTCATGTTCATGGATTAGAAGATAAAAATTTTTATATTACCCAAAGCATCTATGGATTCAATGCAATTCCTATCAAAATTCCAGTGGTACTTTTCAAAGAAATAGAAAGAAAAATGAACCTAAAATATGTATAGAACCACAAAAGACACCGAATAGCCAAAAGAATCTTGAGAAAGAACAAAGCTGAACTATAGTGTTAGATGATTAAAAAATCCTCTGTACCCTGCCTGGATCCATTTTGTTGTTGTTTTAAATGCTGCCATGGATCTCTTTCTGATACTTCTTTAAAACTGAATGTTGTACTTGTTGCTTCCTTTGGTGTCTATGTATTTTATCCATTTGAAGGAACCTGGCACACGATTTTTACAAATAACCCTGTTAGTTCTTACCCCATCCCCCACCAGGTAGTTTGTACTTGTTTAATGCTCCATTTTACTTACCATCAATCTAAATTTCCAATTTAATTTGCTTGTGAAAATAGTCTATTTTATGGTTACTTTCACAAATTTTCATATTGCCAGGGCTGATATTTAGTCAGTTTACATTATGTTATCATGACCAGTGTTGGTTCTGACTGGCCAGTGCCTAAGCCATACTTATTGTTAAATATTTTTATTTTGCTCAGGAATATGCAGGTACACCTTAAACTTGCGAGTGAGGGAAACCAGCTGAAGAAAAAAATTAGTCTTAAGAAAACAATAGTGATAGTACCTTGTGTTTAATGAGTGCTATGTGCCAGCCAAGGTATTATGTGCTTTACCATATATTACCTCCTTGAGTCCTCAAAACAACACTGTATTATACCCGTTTTATAGAATAATGAAGGCAGGGAGGATGTGAGACTTTCCCAATGTCATATAGCTAATAAGTGGCGAAGACCAGATTTGAGTTCAGTCTATTTGGCTCCCAAGTCTGTGCTCCTAAATTACATGCTGTACAATCATTTATCAAGCTAAACTCCAGCTAAAGAAATCAAGATGTGAAACAGATGGGAAGCAAATGTTCCTTGCCTTTCTTAGAGAGATTAGAACAGGAAAATTCATTCATCTTTGGCTGGCTGGGGAGTCATACTCTGATTTTCCCCCAGAAGGCAAATCAAAGGGAGAAGAGCTCTAACCCTAACCTCCCTTTCAACATATTTCCCGCTGCCCAGGGTGCAGTCTGATGTGTCCGCCTAATTGATCTTTTCCGTTCCCCGTCCACATTCTGTGATTTTCCTCTGACGCATTGTTGCTCATGCCTTCTGTCTAGAATGCCCCTTCTGATCTACAAGAGTCCCTCATTCATCCTTCAAGGCCCAGGTCAAGAGTCTCTTCCTCCATGAGGATATTTTACACTGGATTGCCCAATGAGGAGTAATCTGTCCCTTTCTCTAACTGCTGCAGAATTCTACTAGTGCCTCTCCAAGGACGCATCACGTTTTCCCTTGGATCATTGACATGTATGCTTCATGTACAGTCAATGGAGCGAAACTACTTGTGTTCAAATCTCAAACCTGCTACTTGCTACTGAGTGACCTTGTAAAAGTTACTTAGCCCTGTTGTGCCTCAGTTTGCTTATCTTTAAAATGACTACATACCTCGCAGGCTTGCTGGGAGATTTAAAATATGTTTAACATATTGGTATTTCAAGTTCTTTAGACTGTTTTCTGGCACACAATAAACTCATCATTTTCATTGTTGTTACTGTATTTTCCTGCTAAATCTTCTGATCCTTTAGGGGAAAGTCCATGGCTGATTTATCTTTATGTCCTTATTTTGCTTAAAACAATAACGTTTTGTTGACCAAAGAGGCAGTAGAATACTTTGATGAAAAGCATGGGCTTCTGAGCTGGCTTTAAGACCTGGTGTTGCCTTTATCTTACTGTGGGCCACCTAATGCCTCTGAACCTCAGATTCTTTATTTATATAACTAGCGGCCCGATGCATGGATTCATGCACTGGTGGGGTCCCTCAGCCTGGCCTGTGGGGATCGGGTTGCAGAGGGACCAAGGGAGGGCTCCAGGGTGTATCCGGCCAGTCTCGCCCAATCCTGATTGGCTGTACCCCAGCAACAAGCTAACCTACTGGTCAGAGTGTGTGCCCCCTGGTGGTCAGTGCACATCATAGTGACTGGTTGAACGAATGGTCGGACACTTAGCACATTAGGCTTTTATAATATAGGATGGGGAAAATAATGGCATCTAACTTACAGGGTTGTTATGAGGATTACATGAGATAATATGCATAAAGTACTTGCTCAATAAACTTGTATGTTAAGCATTTAGTGCAATTAGCTATTGTTTTTACTAAGCTTTTAGTTGAAAGGTAGTGCCAGAGGGCAAGAGAGTGCCTTTCCTTTGGTCACCTTGGAAGCATTAAATTCAAGCCTGAGCAGAAACAGGGTCACACCTGCAGCCTGAAGTGCTGGGAGCTAATGGAAAGGATAAGCAAAGCCTTTGACCCAAAGTCAAGATTCAGAGTGATTTGTAAAGCTTAGCCGTCTTAATTTCTAAATGTTAGGTTTAGAAAAGTGAAGAAATCTATGTGCTATGTCTTACGTTTTGTTTTGCTGAGATCTGTTCTTTTTGTTTTGTTTTGCTAATCTTCACCTGGAGATTTTTTTCCCCCATTGATTTTTAGAGACAGTGGAAGGGAGGGGGAGAGTAACTGAGAGAGAAACATCCAAGTGAGAGACACACCGACTGGTTGCCTCCCGCATATGTCCTGACCTGGCCAAGGATTAGGCCTGTAACCGAGGTCCATGCCCTTGACAAGAATCAAACCGAACACCCTTGGTCTTTGGCCCGACGTTCTAACCACTGAGTCAAATCAGCTGCTGAGATCTGTTTTGATATCTTCTGAAGTTTGGTTACTTTAAAAATATTTCCAATACAGTACATGCTGGAACACACCGTGTGCTTCAGTGGGGTCTCCAGGAAGGAGCACCATCTTAGATCTGAGGGGAAGGGAAAGTATATCCATCAGGCACCTCCCCTGTGCTTTTCAGGCTGCCTCTCGTTTCATCCTCACGGGTCTTTTATAAGGTTTTACAGACAAGAAAAGTGAGCCTGTCAAGGCCACAGGGCCGGTAAGGGTGGGATGAATTTGAACACTATTCATTTCACTCTCTGTTTTCCCACAAGCTTCCTGTGGTTCCTGCTCCACAGGACCTGGGCATGTGTTTTATCTCTTTGCTGCTTCTATTTCTGTCTTCAGAGACACTTTAGGACCAGGATGAAGAAAAACACTCTCTTGGTCCTCCTCTGGCCTCCTGCGGTGATAATGTGGTTGGGTGTCTTGTGAAGGCCTTGGTCAGGATCTCTGCGTGCCTCTGACCTGTCCTGCTTCTTTCTTTTCCCTTGTTATACACCCCTCACACTGGAATCTCATTACTACTGAAGTGTCATTTTCCCATAAAGAAATGATTAAAAAACACAAACTGGGTTTATCACGGAAGGCAAAATGATCTAGAAGCTTCCAAATATTGATGAACTACAACTTTCCAAATATTGGTGAGCAGACAGGTTGCACAGGCATCACATAGAGGGAGTTCCTTAAATACAACATCCCAGATTCCACCCCTGGAGAGATTAATTAAAGCAATGGTTAATGTTTAAAAACAACAACCCTCCCCGGATGATTCTGCCACACAGCCAGATACATGAACTTCTGTTCTGTGCCACATAAGCCTCATTGACCAGATTTGGGCAGAAACAGATTTCCCCCCTCCAGATGCAGAGCAAAGAGACCGGTGTTTCTCCGTAGAATATATAGCAAGTTGTCTAACACCACTAGGCAGAGTGTAAGACCCTGAGCGGACAATGCCTGTGACTGGCTAATGCGGTGGCCGGAAGTACTGTGAGAGGTTCCCTGCAGGAGCCAGGCTTTGCTCTGGGTGGCATAAAGAGGACTAAGTCGTGGGTGCTGCCTTGAAGGAGTTTGCAATCTCACTGTGGGGATATGCCCAGCACACACGATAAGATTGGTGATTTGTAAATCACTCCAAGTCTAACATTATGAAGTACAGACAGTCGGAGTAGGAGTTCCGAGGAGCAAAAGTGATTAAGATTAAATAGTGGAAGCCTTTCTACAGCAAAACAGACTTTGCCATTGATAAAATTGTGAGCACATTCTTGGTGTCCCACTTTGAGGGGGATAGTTTCAAGGGAAGAACTGTAAGGTGAAGGAATTTGAAGCCCTGTGACTGGGATGTTTAGCCTGAAAAGGTGACCGATGTCTGGGAGGTCATGTGAAGAGGAATTCACACTTGTTAATTCTGGACCAAGAAGGCTGAGAACTGAGGTCTCTAGGTAAAGACTGAGGAAGACACAGGTTGGCTTAAAAAAGGGAAGATATTTCTAATCACTGAGGCTGGACACCCAGTTGGAGGAAATGTTATAGAGGGAGAGAGCTTAGGTGAGGTTCAGACTCTGATGCCAGGATTCTAAGAAGGAAGTAAAGAGAAAGACAGAGAAAGGAGAGGAGAGAGAGTGGAATAAAAGGGAGATAATGAACAAAAGACAGAGATGGAGATGGGATTAAACAAACAAATAAAACAAAACTCATAGACACAGATAATAGTATGGTGATTACCAGAGGGAAGGGGGCGTAGGGGGAGGTGGAAGAGAGTAAAGGGGTGATAAATGGTGACAGGAGGAGACTTGACTTGGGGTGGTGAGCATACGGTACAATATACAGATGATGTATCATAGAATTGTACCCTTGACATATATAATTTTATTAACCAATGTCACCCCAATACACTCAATAAAAATTTAAAAAAAGACAGAGATGGAGGTAGAGAGAAATATAAGGGAATTTGAGATTGAGAAGGAAGAGGATTTGAGAAGGGGCACTTTAAAAGAGAGCAAAGGGAACACTGTTGAGGTGTTTGGGCAGCTGTGCGGCAGCCTTCAGAGTGTAGGCCGAATGATGGAGTTTCAGTTGCAGTGGAATCTTGTGTATCCAAAGTGGCTCATAGACAGGGACATGGGAGGTGTTGCTCCTCCAACCGAACTTCCTTGAGTGTCAGATTGTATTTCTGCTCAATCTTTCCTGAACTTGCAATCACTGCTGCTCTTTGTGTCACAAAAGGAAACGATTGTTGAATTTAAATTGGCTGTTTTATTATTATTATTATTTTAAATCTCTCTTGCCTAATGGAGGAGAGATAGGGAGAAAGATTTACAATGAACTTGTCTTTTTTCCTGTCAACCAGTAGTATTCTTTAGCAGAACCTGAGGGCAGGTGAATGTGGGATGTTATTTCCAATGACTAGACCTTTATTTTAAACACAGTTTTTCCCTTTAAGCAGAAATGGTGGAAAGGGTAAAGTGCATCCTTAAACTGTTGTAAGGTATTTGATTGTGAAAACCAGCGTGCAATGTAAGTTGCCAGCAATTAACTTCCTGGGTAATGGCTTTGGAGACTTTTCTTCTTTAGTTATAGATTAAAGCAGACCTGGCAGAGTCCTTTGGAATCAATAGGAAATACAGAGCATAAATCAATACTATTTCACAGTATAGTGTAGAAATTCTTCAAAAGGAAATGAAAACTATGAATTGTCTTAAAGAAAAAATGATTTTTACCTGACAATGAATCCATTTTAAGATAAAAAATTATGCTATGTAGATTCATCATCTGCACTCAGCTTCCTATTTGTTCAGCAGGCTGTGCTCATTTTTCACGTTGCTAAAACAGCCCAGGGTTAGAAGTCACTGTCCAATTCCAGTTCTGCCATTAATGAGTGGGAAATTATTTTCATTTCCTAGGTCCTGGTTTTCTTATTTTTAAGAGATTTGCACTAGATGACCACGAAGAGCCCCAGTTTCTCCAACGAATTATGCTCCATTTGAACCTTTGAAATTTACTGATTCTGAAGAGTTTGAGGAAATGTTAGCATATGAAAAAGCGTTGAGCTGTGAGGAGGGAAATTTGGTAAAGAGGAGTGTAAGTGTTCATTTGCCCAGAGCAGAGGGGAGAAGCTGGTGTGGAAGAGAATGTCAGCTCCACTGGTGATGTTGAATCTTCCACTTATATTCGATGTTATACTTTGCAAAAATAGTTGGTGTATTGTTGTGTTTGAGAAACTTAAGAAGGAATTTCCAATTTGAGAGGCACCTGGAAGCACTGCAGGTTTCTGAGGAGGATGCTGTTTGAAACAATACTAGAGCACTTGGTGACTTCTTAAAGTAGAATTTGTAAATAACTTAGAACAGTACCTAGCATATGACAAGTGTTTGTGAAACAAAAATGGGTGTTTTGGTAGGAAGAGGGCAAGGCTGGTTGGGAGCCACTTGGCAATGTCACCTTTGTGTTGTGACAGGAAGCAAGTGAGACTTTTTTTTTTTCTGAAAGTGCCAGAGGCACTTGCATTTTTCAGGCTCCTTTTGTTTCCTCTTAAGTTTCATTAGGAGAATATACCCGCTCCACCGCCCCCCCCCCCCCCACCCCTTTCTAAGCAAGGTCTCAACTAACTGCAGCTGAACCATGTAGTTATTATTTTCTTTTTTAAAAATACAAGAACTCTATAGCACAGAGATCTGTAGCAAAGAGTCCAGAGATTGGGTAAGCTTTTCTTTTCAAACAAAGCTGCCCCGACCTGCAGGGCACGCTTCGTGGGTACACCGCACCAAATCCTGCAAAGGAATGAGAGGATAGGAGACGCGAAGAAATGGAGGCAAGACAAAGTTCTGATCAAGCCTCAGTTTTATTTTTTACAGCGGGTGGTATTTATACTGTTTCTAGAGGAGGGGGGTGGGCAAAGGAAGTCGTTAAGGATGTAACAGACTTTGGAATGTCGCAGCTTATCAGCGGAGATGTAGCTTGCTTTGTGCTTAGGGTGAGGGTATGTTATCTTTTAACTCCAGGCTAAATCGCAAGGTTAACTTTTAACTCCAGGCCAAACCGGGAGTTGGCTTGGAGGAGCCAGAAACCTCTTGTTGTAAGCTGGAGATGTATATGTGATTTATAATGGCTCCCAACACAAAGCAACTTATGTTGAATAGTTTTAGTGAAAAATATGTATAGTTTTTGGAAAGGCTGGATAATAAAAACATTTAATTATGAGTTGAGCCCTCATTTAGTCCTTGCTTTGCCATCAAATGACTTCATGTGATGTTGGGAAAATCATGAAATTTTTCAGAGCTTTGGATAACTTATTTGTAAAATGGAAATGATAATACCTAGCCTCATATCTAATGGAACTGTTATCAATGCTCGGCATAGACCAAACACTTGGCAAATATATCTTAAATGAATAAGTGGGCTTTAAATTAGATAACACATGGATATATGTACCAATTTATAAATAAAGTCTATCAATTTAATAGATTCCGTATAACTTGGAGATTCCTGACCATCTTGTAGTAAAAGAGCATTCTAGATTTCTAGTATTCCATTCTACCTGTTGCTAGAAGCCTGACTTCAGGATGGTATGAGATGTAAGCTTCTATGAAAAATTGCCAGCTGCCATAAGCAAAGTGATAGTCACCTAATACTTATCTTGGAACAAGAGGAGCCAATTAGCTTTGGGAGAAAGGAAAGGAGAAAGTAAGTAAAATGTGAGGGTGAAATAGAGTTGCTTGGATTTGAGTCTTAGCTTATCCACATTTCTTTGCTGTGGAATGTTACACATTTCCTTAAACCTGCATGTTTGGGGTTTCTTATCTGTAAAAGAGGATAATAATAATATCTACCTTAGTGTTTTTAGTATATAAAGTACTTAGCAAAATATAGGACATCTACTAAAGATTAAATAAATGGTAGATATTTTTATTATCTAAAGGAAGGATAAGTACTATTAGAGACTCAAGATAACAGAATAAAGGTATCCTAGCACCTACAGTTTGAAAGAGGTAGACAAAGAAGGGTTGACATGGACACCTAAGATGAGGACATTCTAAGTTTGGGTGAATATCTGGAGATGCTCAAGTAGCATGGGAAGAGTTTGGACTATATAATCAATGATCTGCTTCTATATCTTGGACCTCATTAAATTTAACATAGCTTTGCTCCCATTAGTCAGGGAATTGATATGGGAAGAACAATGATATTAGATATGAAATTTTGGATCCTTTCACACATTGGCAGTGTTCAACAAGGGAGATGATTATGAGAGGAATGCGTGCTAAGAATTATCGTTATTAATCTTGTTTAGTTTGGAGCATAAATGAGACCTAAAGAGTAGCCATGTGATAAAATTTTAAAGCTCTTTTTGTGAGCTATTCTTTCCATCTTGCCTCAACTTAAGCCCCTAGGAATGAATAAATAAATACCTCTCCTGGCTGGCATGGCTCAGTGGTTGAGCATTGACCTATGAACCAGGAGGTCATGGTTCAATTTCCGGTCAGGGCACATGCTGGGTTGCAGGCTCGATCCCCAGCAGGAGGTGTGTAAGAGGCAGCCAATCAGTGATTCTCTCTCATCATTGATGTTTCCATCTCTCACACCCTTCCTTTCTGAAATCAATAAAAAATATTTCAAAACAAACAAACAAATAAATAAATAAATAAATCTATCTCATATAAAAATGTGTGCACTCATTCAACTAAATTAACCAAGTATTGTTTATATTGGCATTTGGGATATATTAGTAAAAAAAACATGTCAAAGATCTGTTTCTTCTTAAAGTTAACATTTTAGTGAAGTGGGGAAGAGGTGGAAAGACAGGAAATAAACTCTATCATAATCAAAAGTAAATTCTATAGTATGTTAGAAGGTGGTGAGTACTATTAAATAGATAAATACAGGAAATATAGGAAATATAGGAAATTGAAAATGTAGGAGGTAATTTGCAGCTTTAATAAGATGGTCAGGGTAGACCTCATTGAGCCAGTCACATTATAGAAAAGTCTTGAGGTTATTGAGTTAGCTTTTTTTTTATATGTGGGTCAAAAAGCATTCTAAGCAAGGGATTAGCCAATGCAAAGAACTTATGAATGGAGCATGCCTAGTATGTTTGAGGTAGAGCAAAGTGACCAGAGTCACTGGAATAGAATTAATGAGAGGAAGAGCAATAAGAGATGAGGTCAAAGAGGTAAGGGGAGGAGGTATAGATTGTAGATAGCCTTCTAAGGATTGTAAGGATTTTAGCTTTAAGTCTTACTAAAATGGGGAGGAACATTATTTGTTTTAGGTTACAAAAGGGTACCTCTAGCTGCTGTATTATACACACGTGGTCAATTATGCTATTGCGTAATCCAGGAAATAGATGATTATAGTATGAAGGGCATTAGCAGTGGAGGTGGTAAGAAATGGTTATATTTTGAATATGTTTTGGATGTAGAGTCAGTAGGATTTGCTGATAGATTAGATGTGGCATGTGAAAGAAAGTGAGGGGCCAAGTTTGACTTCACCACCTCAGACCTGAGAAACTGAAATGGGAAAAGTTGAGAATGAAGCAGGTTTTATGGCAGAATAGCAGGAGTTCAGCTTTGAACATGCTGGGTGTAAAATGTCAATTAAATATTGTGGTAGACAGAATTCTAAAAATATTCTCCTTCTCTAGATTTCCTGCCCTAATTCCTGGGACTATGAAGATAATGCGATATCTTGCCTGTGAATATGTTGTTACATGGCAAAGACATTTTGCAAGTGCAATTAAGGTTACTCATCAGCCTAATTTTTTAAAAAAGGAAGATTATCCTGGATTATCTCCCAATGTAATCAATCATATGAGTCATTTAAAATCAGAGTTTTCTCTAATTGGTGGTTGAAAAAGAAAGCAGAAGGGGACAGTTGAAAGAATTTGAAGCCCAAAAGGTTTCTACATGCTGGTGCTGGTTTGAAGATGGAGGGGGTCCATGTGATTTGAAATGTTAGTGCCCTCTAGAAGCTGAGAGCAGCCCTTAGCTAACAGCTTTCAAAGAAACAGGACATCTGTCCTAAAGCTTCAAGGGTCTGAATTCTGTCAATCGCATGAATGAGCTAGAATTCAATTCTTCACCAGAACCTTTAGATAAGCGTTCAGCCCAGTCAACACTTTGATTTTTGGCTTTGTTAGAACTCAAGCAGCTCTCACTTTAACCCACCTAATCTTCTGCCCTACAGAAACTGCGAGATAATAAATGGCTCTTGTTTATGCCAATTCGAGAATCATTGGCATAAAGATGGTATTCAAAAACCATAGCACTTTAATGATAACCAGAGGAATTAGTAAGGATGAAGTTGGATACTTTGATCAGAGAGTGAATTCTGGGGCCCTCCAGTATACATTAAAAAATTTTAACTGTATTTTATTGTAGTAAGAATACTTAACATGAGATCTACCCTCTTAAATTATTAAGGATACAATACAATATTATTAACTATAGGCCCAATATTGTACAACAGATCTCTTCTAGAACATATTCATCCTGCATTGCTGAAGCTTTAAACCCACTGATTAGCAACTCTGTATATCCCCTTCCCCTAGACCCCTGGAAACCACTGTTTTGCTCTCTGGTTTTATGAGTTTGACCATTTTAGATATCTCATTAATTGGAATCATACAGTATTTGTCTTTCTGTGACTCTCTTATTTCACTTAGCATAATGTGTTAAGGTTCATTTATGTGTTGCATATTGAAGGATTTCGTTCTTCATTAAGGCTGAATAACATTCCTTTGTGTATATATATGCCACATTTTCTTTATTAATTTATCTATCAATGGGCATTTAGGTTGTTTCTACATCTTGACATAGTGCTGCAATAAACATGGGGATGCTAATATCTCTTTGAGATCTAGATTTCAATTCTTTTGGATTAATATTTAAAAGTTTGATTAGTGGATAATATGATAGTTCCATTAATTGTTTTGGAAACCTTCATACTGTTTTCCATAGTGGCTACATCATTTTACATCCCCACCAACAATGTACAACGGTTCCAACTTTTCCATATCCTGACCAACACTGTTTTTTTAAAAAATATAATGGCTATCTTACTATGTGTGAAGTGATATTTCATTGTGATATTTCATTTCATATTCCATGAAATATCACTTTGCATATATATTAAACATTTTTCATATACTTGTTGACCATTTATATGTCTTATTAGAAAAAATGTCTATTAAAGACCTTAGCTCATTTTAAAATAAGATTTTTTGAATTGAGTTTCTTATATATTTTGAGGATTAACAAAAGTCACAGTAATCAAAACAGTAAAAGTTTTTTTTTTTACAAAGCTTAGTACTGACATAAAGGCAGATATATAGACCAATGGAACAGAACAGAAAGCCTGAAAATAACTCCATATATATAGTCAACTGATATAGGCAAGAGTACCAAGAATACACAGTGGGGAAGGGTAGTCTCTTCAATAAATGGTGTTGGGAAAACTGGATATTCACATGCAAAAGAATGAAGTTGGATCCCTATCTTACACCAAACACAAAAATCAACTCAAAATGGATTAAAGAGTTAAATTGTAAAATTTCAGAAGAAAATATAGGGGTAAAACTTTATGACATTAGTCTTGGCAAAGATTTCATGGATGTGACATCAAAAGCACAGACAAAAATACCAAAAATAAATGGGACTACATCAAATTAAAAAGCTCCTGCTCAACAAAAGAAACAATCAACATAGTGAAAGTGTAACCCATGGAACAGGAGAAAATACTTTCAAACCATATATCTGGGGCCCATTCAATATTAAGAAGTAAAGGAGAAAAGGAGGAACAAGGAAAGGAGATTTAAAAGGAGGAAGCAGTGAGGTAGGAAGAAAATCAAGACATTATGGTAGCCTGGAAGTCATGTGAAGAAAGTATCAAGGAAGAAAGAGTGATGAACTGTATCAAATTCTGATAAGTCAAGTAAAATGAATTAACCATTCGATTTAGCAGCATGGAGGTTTTGGTGACTTCTTGATGATCAATTCTGGCAAAGTGACATAGATAAAGAAGAACTTATTACAGTGGGTTGAAGAGAGGATGGAAAGAGAGACACAAAATTACAGAGCAATTTTTTTTGAGATTTACTGCAAAAGTGTGCAAAGAAATTAAGCAATGACTTGTGGGAAAAGTGAGTCAATAGAGAGCATTCCCCCCTTTTTTTTAAGATGGGGAAAGTAATGTAATGTTTGTGTTTTGTTTGGAAAGATTCAGTAGAGATGGAAAAATTGATGAGAGGGACATTTTTTTGAAAAGTCTTTGAATAGGTGAAAGGAGTGGAGTTTAGTGTGAAACTGGAAGGCAAAATGTTTAGCTAGAAATGTGTTTGTCTAACTTAGACAGGAAGGCAGAGCATAAAGGGTGATGCTATCAGGTGGATGGATGTGTTAGTTGGAACGTGAGTATTCCAGTAGTTGGTAATGACAAGGTTCAGCATATGGCATGAAGTCAGTGGTTGAGGTAGGATGAATGACAAGATAATAAAAAAGAGAAAATTGAGGAACACAGCAGCCAGGCTATTAGAAGCATCATTTATATGTGTATTGAAATTGCCAAAAATTAAAATAAGAGTAGTATTAGAATGATGGTGAAACAAGAGCTAAAATCAGTGAGAAATGAGGTGAGGTTGGCCTGAGGGTTGCTGGATGACAGTAGCAATGCGTGGGTATGAGATGATATAGTCTGATGACTTGAGCTTCAAAGGTGGATGATTTTTTATTTTTAGGAAAGAGGAAGGAAGAATTAAAGTGGCAATGAAGAGCAAGGATGACATATATTGAAACCCCTTTGCCCAGTGGTTTGATGGTGGTGGATGAAAAAATAGGCTCTCTGGTAAGTAACATTCTTATGGGAGACAGGTTTTAGTTAGAAGAAGACAGGAAAAAGAACTCTCAGAGAGGTAAAGGTAGAGGTAGAAAGTAGAGGGGATTTTACTGATGACAATTTCAGAGAGCACAGCAGACTGGTTTCAGGAGTTGGGGTGGGTTGCAAAGGGGGAAGAAATAGGTATGTAAAACCTTATGGGGATTACAATGTGGATAATGAGAGGTGATCTTGGAATCTGGGGATTCTTAAAGTGAATGATCTAATCAGTCATAAAGGACTTAGATTATTGTTGATGGATTCAAGCAAATGACAGTAGCAAGGTCATGAGTGCTGGGGAGTAGGAATGCAATTATTAACCTATTGGTATGCCCTGTAACCAAGTTAAACATGATCTCATTTATGATAAACAAGTAACCCTCACCTGCCTGTTGGAAATGTCAACTCTCCAGTGGAGTGTCACCAGTGGCTCAGCTCTCAAGCAAATGTCAAACACTTGGCTTAATTTTAACTGGGAAAAAAGCAGAAGAGCAGAGTTTTCTCTCAAGCCATTCATTCTTCACCCAGGTATCACTACCTGTGATATTTGCTTAGGCAAGAAGTGACATGACAGGGACATGTTTTGTGAGTGTGAGTGACACTTCACTTTCTGGGAGGAAGGGAATCATCTCTAAGCAAAGACACTCAGCCAGGAATGAGGATGCCACAATGAGCCCAAATGGATACATACATAATTTAATGGGAGACCTTCCTAAGTTAACAGTTTCTGACCTCCATGAGGAGCTTGTGATGACCTTATAGCAAAAGCTAAATGTAGAAAACCTCCTTGGGTGTTACACTTGCAAAAGTGTTGATAGAAGCGCCAAATATAGAACAAAGAGGGGCTTTAGAGATCATCTAGTTTCATGGATTTTAAAGTTTTATATTTTGCAGGGGAAGATTTATTATATTTTATTTTTTAAAAATCTTATGAGGAACCACAGTATACATAAAACAGATAAAAACAAAACTGCATTGGGTGATTTTTTAGTTGTTTCTAAATTCTTACTGTTTGGGCTCTATCACTTTATGAGAGCTCATGAGTGCCTTTGGGGAAACTTAAGGGATTGTGTAACACATAATTTTGACAAGCATTGATCCAAATGCCTTGGCTTGGCTTGGATTCCCTCTCCAAAACACACTCTGTGACAAGGGTTTGAAAGCAAATGGTTTATTCAGGAGATGATCCCAGGGACCACCAGTAGGGGAGTAGGGGATGACATGGGAAAGAAAAGGCAGCCAATATGGGATGCATTAATGCGTAGGTTACCACTGTGAGCAACTGGGAAGACAGTGTATAACATACCTCAGAGTTACCCCAGCGGAGAGAAAAGAAACTAGTTTTATTTATCCATCAGCCACCATGTGACATTGGTCAAGAATTGCTCTAGGGCAGTGGTTCTCAACCTTGGCTGCACATTAGAATCACCTGGGAATCTTTTTAAAATCCTGATTTCTGGGCCTCATCCTCCAGAAATTCTGTTTCTTTGTTATGGGGTGGGGCCACACATTAGTAACAAAGAAACAGAATTTCCGGAGGATGAGGCCCAGAAATTAGGATTTTTAAAAAGTTTCCCAGGTGATTCTAATGTGCAGCCAAGGTTGAGAAGCACTGCTCTAGGGTGTTAACTCCTTGGTACTTCTTACCCACTCTGTGTGAAAGAGTTTACCCCTGTGGCCGGGGAAAGCCATCAGGCAGGAAGTTGCAGGTGTTTGCAGTAAGAAACAATAGGTGTGCACTGAGTGATGAGTATGGAGGCAAATTGGTGGTACACCAATAGTGCCTGCAACATTCTTCTTTTGAAAGGTGGAGAAGAGGGTGTCCTGTGATGGTAGAACATGACCTTGGATGGCTCATGCTGTAAGTCACTACCCTATCTCTCAAAAAAGCACACATGTTAAAATGCACATGAGGTTGTTCAACAAATATTCATTAAACTCCTAGGCTATTCCAAGCACTATTTTAGGCACTTGACATATATCAGTGAACAAGACACTCCTGGTCTAATTATGAATGTATTCTAGTAAGGAAAATCAGGCAATAAACAATAAATGTGAGGTAAGTGCAACAGGTGATTGGTAAGAGGGACTAGAACCAGATTCTGGATGTAGTTTGAAGGCAGAGCCAAAAAGGGTTGGAGGTAGAAGGCTGTAATTTTAAATAGGGTTTGTCAATGGAGACGCCATTGAGGGGCACCATTCATGAAAGGTAGCCATGAGGGAATCTGTGGGAAAAGTATTTTGAGCAGAGGGAACAGTCAGCACAAAGGCTTTGAGAAATGGGCCCGTTTTAGCAACAGTGAGGACCTGAAGCAGAGTGAGTGAAGAGGATATAAGGTCAGAGATGAGCAAGGAGGCCAGATAATGGGAGGCTTTGTAAGATTCTAGGTTTACTCTGATTTGGATGGCAATCACTAGAGGCTTTGAGCAGAGTAATATTATCTGACTTAGGCTTTTAAAAGGATCATTTTGTAGCTTTGAAAGTAGACTTTAGGGGCCAAGCATAGAAGCAGGGAGATCAATTCAAATGCTCCATAGTAATCCAGGCAAAAGATAAAAGTGGCTTAAACTAGGATGGTAGCAGTGCACATCATGAGAAGTGGACAAATACTGGACATATTTTTAAGGATAGTGACAGCTATTGCAGACAGCTTCGGATGTATGGTATGAAAGAAATAAAGCAATCAGGTATAACAACAAAAATTTTGGCCTGAGCAACTAGAATAGTGCTGTTAATGTTTGAGATAGTGGAGTAGGTTCCTGGAGGCAGGGGGAGGGCATCAGGAATTGAGTTGTGAACTTGTTAGTTTAACATGTCGGATATACACCAAATGGACATATTGAGTAGGCAGTTTGGTATATGAGTCTGGCATTCTGAAGAGATGTCTAGGCTAGAGAGTAAAGTTAGAGAAATTGGGAGCTAGAAGTTATTTAAAGCCATGAGACTGGATAAGATCCCTGAGGAGCATGAATGACTAAGGAAGAGTGCTGGGGCACAGCAAAACTTAGAGCATTAAGATAAGGGGAGAAATCTACAAGAAAACTGAGGAGGAGGGACCCATGAGACAGGAGGAAGTCTAGAAGAGTGTAATGTTCTGGAAGTTTCAGAAAGGAAGACGGAGGTAACATTGAAATTAGTATCATGGAGGGCATTTGTAACCTCTACCAGACAAGTTTCAGTGGAATCATGTGGGCAAACATCTTATTCAAGTGGGTTTAATTAAAAATGGTAAGAAGAATTTATGGAAACAAACATAGACAAGTTTTTGGGAAAGCTTTGCTACAAAGAAGAGCAGATAGTTGGATATAAGGTATCAGGGGATGTGGGTTTAAAAGAGAGTTTGATTTTTCTCCAAAGGGGACATACAGATGGTCAAGAGACATACCAAACAATGCTCAAAGTCATGTATCATCCAAGAGATGCAAATTAAAATGAGAATGAGGTATCACCTCACACCTGTCAGAATAGCTACCATCAACAAATCAACAAATGACAAGTGCTGGTGAGAATGTGGAGAAAAAGGAAACCTAGTAGTACCCTGCTGGTAGGAATGCAGACTGGTGCAGCCATTATGGAAAATAGTATAGAGTTCCCTCAAAAAATTAAATATGGAACTCCCATTTGACCCAGTTGATCCCACGTCTAGGAACGTACTCTAAGAAACCCGAAATACCAATCAGAAAGAATGTATACCCCCCATGTTCATAGCAGCACAATTTGTAATAACTAAGATCTGGAAACAGCCCAAGTGCCCATCAATAGAAGAGTGGATAAAAAAGCTGTGGTACATTTACACCATGGAATACTATGCAGCAGTAAAAAAGAAGGATCTATTACCCTTTGAGGTAGCATGGAGGGACCTGGAGAGTATTATGCTAAGCAAAATAAGCCAGTCAGAGAGACAAGTATCACATGATCTCACTCATATGTGGAATCTATTGAACAAAATAAACTGATAAGCAAAATAGATCCAGAGACATAGAAGCATGGAACAGATTGTCGAATCTCAGAGGGAAGGCAGAGGTAAGTGAGTGAGTGGGAAGAGATTAACCAAAGATTTGTATGCAAATATGTATAACCCATGGACACAAACAATAGAGTGGCAAAGGCCTAGGGTCGGGGTTGGGTTCAATGGGAGAAAAAAGAGAACATATGTAATAATTTCAACAATAAAGATTAAAAAAATAAAAGAAAAAATAAAAGAGAGTTTGATTTTTAAAGATGGGAGACATAAAATACATTTTTGATAAGGAAGATCTACTGGAGTGGGAATATTGATGTGGGAGAGAATGGTGAGAATTGCAGGAGTGATGTTCATGACTGAGCTGAGGGAATAGCATCTAGTGGATAACTGGGAACATTGGCTTTTAAGATAGGACCATAAATACTTGAATTGGAAAATGCAGGAAGGCACAGTGTATGAGTATAGATACTGTAGATGAATAGATAAAGTACTCAGGATTTTCTTTTTAGAATTATTTTATTTTATTGAGATAACATTGGTTAATAACATTATATAAGTTTCAGGTGTGTATTATAATTTGTACTTGTATACTCTATTGTATGCTCATCACTGAAAGACTAGTTTTCATCTGTAATCATATATTTCACCCCCTTTACCCATCCCCCCCCCCCACACCCTCATTCCTTTCTTGTAACCACCCATCTGTTGTCTGTATCTATGAAGTTGTTTTAATTTATTTTTTGTTTGTTTTATATTCCACATGAGTAAAATCATATGGGTTTAGCCTATGTACATGTGACTCATTCCACTTAATATAATACTCTCAAGATCCATCCATGTTGTTTCAAATGCAATAGTTCATCTTTTTTTAAGGCTGAGTAGTGTATTCCATTGTAGAGTGTGTGTGTGTGTGTGTGTGTGTGTGTGTGTGTAGTGTATACATATTCTTTATACATTCATCTGTCAATGGACACAGGTTTCCATAACTTGGCTATCCTATATAATAAAAAGCCAATAGGCAAATTGATCTGTCGACTGGGAGTTCTACCAGGGGGCAGGGCTGGCTGGCAAGCCAACTGCCTGTGACCCCTCCCTCCAGCCGACTCTCCATGGGGGTGGGCCGGTCGGACCCCACCTGTGAACAAATTCATGCACTGGGCCTCTAGTTGTAAATAATGCTGTGCTGAATATAGGAGTACATGTGTCTTTTTGAGTAGTGTTTCCATATTATTCAGAATACCCAGAAGAGAAAGTGCTGGATCATATGGTAGTTCTAATCTTAATTTTTGAGTAATCTCCATACTGTTTTTCATAGTGGCTACACCAATTTACAATCCCATCAACAGTATGTGAGGGTTCCCCTTTTTCCACATCTTCTCCAAAATTTTTTATTTCTTGTCTTTTTAATGGTAGCCTTTCTAGCAGGTGTGAGGTGATATTTAATGATTAGTGATGTTGAACATCTTTTCATGTGCCTGTTGGCCATTGGCATATCTTCCTTGGAAAGGTGTCTCTTCATATCTGAGGATTTTTTTCAGTGAATCAAGGTCATAGGTTGAGAATGTTGATTGGGGCTATAGGGTTTAGAGGTTGAAAAGAGAGGAGAAGATGTGAAATAATCACCTGGGTTTATAAAAGAGTAAATAGACTAAGAAACTAAAGGATTAGAATCTATTTGGTTATGGATTTAAAGTGAGACCAGTTATCATAGATTGTCTGTTTTTCTTCAGTCACATTCAGCTGCACAGGGGCAGACATAGTATAGGTGGCAAGTTGGATTTAGTGAGAATTGTGATTTTGCCACAGAAAATGTGTAAAATGAGAGAGAGATGCAAGGGAGAGGGGGATACAAGGGAATGAATTGATTATAATTCTTTACCACAGAATAAGCTGGGTAAGGAGGAAAAAGGAGATATCAGTGGGTGAAGGAACATGAGAAGCTGGTAGGACCAGTGCTTTGGAGGTCTTATCAGGTGTCTCAGTATTGATGGATTCTGGATACCAGAGGCTATGAGCTAGAAAAGTAGATGGTGGTCAGGGAGTGAGATGCATACAAATGAGTTCATGGAAGGGTTGTAGTTATTGGTAATGACGAGGTCATTATGGACATGACCATGAAAGTGAGTAACTGAAGTAAGATGGAGGACAAGATTATATGAGGAAAGGAGCTCTAGAAACTGGAAGGCTAGGAGTTTAGACACATTCTTCTTTGGCTAACTTTAGCTGCTTAGCAAGCCGAGGACTCCTGGGACTTTGTGCTTTAGTGTTCATTTTTAAACATTAGGATGAGAGAATGACTGAATGACCAGGTCATGGTTCTCTTTGGTCATGTTCTGGGATCAGTATCAAATATACCATTTCATTAATCTCTGGATGTTTTCATTTGTAAAATATTTATTTTCTAAGTTTATCTAAAGCAATGATCTGGACTTTTATCACATTGTCCGTATATAGAATGGACAATCCAGAGCACAAGCATGGAGAAGTTGGTTAATATTTCATTATTTCTTCTCTGTGTATGTTGGCAAGCAGAACACCATGTGATTTCAGTGCCTACAGAGACACCAATAACCACATAAATAATATCAGCAGTAGGAACTCTCTTGGAAGGTGAACATTTTTAAGAACTTGTGACACATCATTCCAGACAACAAAGTTTTCTTTGCCTCTTTAGGATCTCCTCAGGGGGGTGAGCTTCTCTCAGGGCCCTACCAGGGCCAGAATCAACACCAAGACATAGTCTACAAACCAAGACCCTAGGGCTCCCTACCAGGCTTCAGCATGATAGTGTCAAAACATCTCTTAAGTCCACTTCTGCAAGGGAGTGCAGAGAGAAGCAGCAGCTGTAGGAAGTTCAATAAAGAATTACAAGCAAACAGCTCTTCTACCGTTGCTCACAGTCAGGGGGCTGACAAACTCTTTGAAGTTGTCATCTTTCAAAGTTGCTTTGAAATGAAGAGACCTGAAAGTATCCTCCAGATCAAGAAAATACAGAAAATCTTTCTTTTGCCGTTAAAGCCCATAAATAGGAGCCCAGATATTTTACTCCAAAATGATGGGATAAATTGAGGGAAATGAATGGCCATTTACTTTTTTTTTTTACTTTTAATTTCTTTATTAATTAAGGTATTACATATATGACCTTATTCCCCCATAATCCCCCACTCATGCCCTCAACCCTTGTTGTCTGTGTCCATTGGTTAGGCTTATATGCATGCATACAAGTCCTTTGGTTGATCTATCCCCCTTACCCCCACCCTCCCCTACCTTCCCTTTGAAGTTTGACGTTATGATCAATGATTGTCTGTCTCTGGATCTGTTTTAGTTCATCAGTTTATATTGTTCATTATATTCCATAAATTAGTGAAATCATGTGATATTTATCTTTCTCTGACTGGCTTATTTCACTTAGCATAATGCTCTCCAGTTCCATCCATGCTCTTGCAAATGATAAGAACTCCTTCTTTTTTACCGCAGCATAGTATTCCATTGTGTAGATGTACCAAAGTTTTTTAATCCACTCATCTGCTGATGGGCACTTAGGCTGTTTCCAAATCTTAGCTATGGTGAATTGTGCTGCTATGAACATAGGGGTGCATATATTCTTTCTGATTGGTGTTTCTAGTTTCTTGGGATATATTCCTAGAAGTAGGATCACTGGGTCAAATGGGAGTTCCATTTTTAGCTTTTTGAGGAAACTCCATACTGTTCTCCACAGTGGCTGCACCAGTCTGCACGGCAAAAAACACACACACAAAAATACCATCAACAAAACAACAAGAAAGCCCACTGCATGGGAGAACATATTTGCCAATGTTATCACTGATATAGGTTTAATCTCCAACATTTACAGGGAGCTCATACAACTTAACAAAAGGAAGATTAACAACCCAATCAAAAAATGGGCAATGAACCTAAATAGATACTTTTCAAAAGAAGACAGAAGGAAAGTCAAGAGACATGTAAAAACATGTTCAAAGTCACTAATCATCTGAGAGATGTGAATCAAAACGACAATACAGTACCATTTCACACCTGTCAGAATGGCTATCATCAACAAATCAACAAAGGGCAAGTGCTGGCAAAGATGCAGATAAAAAGGAACCCTTGTGCACTGCTGGTGGCCACTTACTTTTTGTGGAGTTTGTTAAGAAGTGGGCCCCAAGGATCATCTGCCATATGCTAATGTCCTGAGAAGCAGAAAAGAAAGATTACCTGCAATGACTACCATGAGAAAGCAGCAACACAACATCAAGAGTGTGAGTGATAAGAGCCATTTACAGTCTGTCAACTTAAAGTCACTACAGCAGGAGGAAGAGCAAAGGGAACAGGAGAGACCCTGTCCCATGTAAAAGTAAAGCAGGCAAGATATGGCCCCAAAGAGAAGAGCACATCAAGAACCAGTTCAAGTTGGTGTGTACCTTGGAGAACTTACTCTTTGAATTCTAGTTCCTAGAAATGTACAATCTACACTAATAAAAGACAAAGATGCTAATTGACCATACCTTTGCTACACCCATCAGCCAATTAGAAGAGTATGCAAATTGACCCAACAAAGATGACGGTTAAATTTGCATACTGCAGGTGGGGAGGGCAGTGCGAGACGCTGCCCTCGGGATCCAGGCCTCTGATCTGTGACCCGGGGAGACTGCAAGAAGGCACAAGCCAGGCTGAGGGACCCCCTCCGAGTGCACAAATTTTGTGCACCAGGCCTCTAGTATACATAATAATCATCTCAAAGTATCGAGAGTGTCAAGTCAGAGATTATATTTTCAATGGTCAACTGCTTCTGAAAAAAAAAAAAAAGAACCAGTTCAAACAATGAGACGCAAAGACATTACAGAGGGATGCTATAAACCTCTTGCAAGACCCACTGGAAAATGACAAGTGAGTAGCCATCAAAGCAGTGAGACTGACACTGGCCTAGCCTGACCCCAGCTTCTCATTAATTCTCTGTTAGAGGTTATGTTGGGACAATCAAAGTCATGTTCATATTACATGTCCAAAGTAAGGTATATTAACTGAAATATTTAACTGTTTGAGTTTCTTAGTCATACATTTCCCCAAAGAAAAGGTATGATTGTTAATATGGTCAATGAAACCCACAGGTGTGGTCTCAGCACCTCACACCCATATAACTAGAGCCATCATGGGAAACCATAGAGCATATAACTAGAGCCATCATGGGAAACACATGAATGCAGAGAATTCTTGCTCTAGGCAGGCTTGATTGGTAGAGTCCCAAGTTGCTGCCAATTTTACCTTAATCTTTGCTTCCTCAAATATAGGAGCTAGCAAACTATGGTGGCATGTGGGGCAAATTCAGCCAGCTCCCTGATTTTGTAAATAAAGTGCTATTGGAACACAGCCATGTCCATTTGTCTACACATTCTCTGTGGCTGCTTTCTCACTATATTGGCAGAGTCGAGTAGGTGCAGCTATCAATATACTTTCCTCGTCACTTGCATCCTTTCTCCTCATTGTCTTCCCTTTTCAGGGCCATTATCCAGTCACAATCTTAACTCCAGAAAATGTCTAGATCCCCATCTAATCAGGAGTCCAGAATCCAGCTGCCACAAGTGGTTCATTTTAGTGTTGTTTTGGAGTTTGGGGAATTTTTATGGTAATTATTTTCACTTAATTTGATTTGTTAAATTAAAAACATTGCTTTTGGTAACAAGTCCAGAAATACAGAGGAAACTTTATTTTTTTTTTAAGATTAAAAAAATATATTTTATTGATTTCAGAGAGAAAGGGAGAGGGAGAGAGAGATAGAAACATGGCTGCTTCCTGCACACCCCTTCCTGGGGACCAAGCCCGTAGCCTGGGCATGTGCCCTTGACTGGAATCAAACCTGGGACCCCTCAGTCTACAGTTCTATCCACTGAGTCAAACCAGCCAGGACAAGGAAACTCTTTTTAAAGAAAGAGTTAAGAATCGTCCCCTTCCCTCCATTCTATCAATTGAAATAATCAGTGTTAATATTTCAATCCATCCACACTTTTCTCCAGGGCTGGCTATTTTTTAAAAATCTCTATTATCATAATAAGGTTGAAAGGCTAAAATACTTGATACTTAATATGCAGAGCACTTTAATTCACTCAAGAAATATTTTTAATAACTTTATGTTTCAAGCACTGTGCTAAGTGCTGAAAAATAAACTTAAAATTCTCTAGGGCAGTTACCTGAATATCAAAAAATATCAGTTGTTTCTTTTTATAGGGTGGTTAAACAGCCCCAGCATGCTTAGTAACGTGATGACAGTTTGATTACACACACTAGCTAGTCAAGCCAAGGATGAGTGTCATTAGGCACAATGTAGACTGATAAATAAAGTCATTCTCCAGATCTAAAAAGAAAATCAATTCAAAATCCAGGGTAAAAAACAAAACAAAAAAAATTCACCGAAATCTTCTTTTTTTTTTATTGCTTAAATTATTACAAAGAGTATTACATATGTCTCCTTTTTTTCCCCCCCGCCCTTGACAATCCTCTGGCCTCCCCTACCCCTGAGTGTCTTATGTCCATTGGTTATGCTTATATGCATGCATACAAGTCCTTTGGTTGATCTCTTACCCCGCCTTGTGCCCCACCCCCCTCCCCGGCCTTCCTGCTGTAGTTTGACAGTCAGTTCGAGGAAACTCTGCCTCTGTATCTATTATTGTTCAAAAGTTTATAATGGTCTCTATTATCCATGAATGAGTGAGATCATGTGGTATTTTTCCTTCATTGACTGGCTTGTTTCACTTAGCATAATGGTCTCCAGTTCCATCCATGCTGTTGCAAAAGGTAAGAGTTCCTTCTTTTTTACAGCAGCATAGTATTCCATCGTGTAGATGTACCACTGTTTTCTAATCCATTCATCTACTGATGGGCACTTAGGCTGTTTCCAGATCTTAGCTATGGTGAATTGTGCTGCTATGAACATAGGGGTGCATATATCCTTTCTGATTGGTGTTTCTGGTTCCTTGGGATATATTCCTAGAAGTGGGATCACAGGGTCAAATGGGAGTTCCATTTCCAGTTTTTTTAGGAAACTCCATACTGTCTTCCATAGTGGCTGCACCAGTCTGCATTCCCACCAGCAGTGCACGAGTGTTCCTTTTTCTCCACATCCTCTCCAGCACTTGTGGTTTGTTGATTTGTTGATGATAGCCAGTCTGACAGGTGTGAGATGCACCGATATCTTCTTGTACTCTTTAATAGTCATTAGGGTGTCCCAAAAGTATATTAGTACACACCTTAACAGCTGGTAGCTCAATTGATGTTTCTTTCTTTTCAGATTGAACCCATTGGAATTAATAATTATTCAAAGTGTGCATACATTTTTTGGGGGGACGCCCTGTATTTAGTAACAAGTCTGGTTCTCTGCCTTCCAGGAGCTTGGTAGGATGCACTTTTTCACATCCTTGAAGTTAGGGAGCACTGTGGCATTTCCACTGTGGCTAGGAAATTGGAAAGAAGGAGATGACTTAGCAGGCCTACACAGGAATCTAGGCATAAAACAAAGAGGGCCTTAACTAAGGCAGACATGGGGTGCTACAAGTAGATCATGTGCTACCAGAGATTTAAGATGATAGAACTCAGTGCGGAGAGAATGAGACATTGAGTGAGAGCAAATATCATTTCTGGCCTGCATAATTGGATGGGAGTAAACAATTCCCCTCATGGAGAGAACTAATAGGAACACAACTGAGCCAAAGAAGGACCTGGTGAGTTTGAGATAAAAATGTGTCTGAGGTACCATGTGGAAATGTTTAGAAGTTGGACATACAGGTCTGGAATTCTGGGTAGAAATCTACAATAAAAATAGAGATTTAGGGTTACTTAGAGAATAAATAATAATTATAGTTATAAGCTTAAATTAGTTCTTCCACAGAGAGGTTCTAGAACAGCAATGTCTGATATAAATTTCTGTGGCGATAGAAATGCTCTATATCTGTCCAGGCCAATACAGTAGCCATTAGGCATGTGTGGCTATTGAGCACTTGAAATGTGGCTGGTGCAACTAAGAAACAGAATATTTCATTTTATTTAATTTTTACTTATTCAAATTTAAATGGATACATGAAACAAAGGCTCCCATATTGGATAGCACAGCTCTCAACTGAAAAGAGAAATAAGCCAAGATTGTAGCCTGATGAAACATTGTCAAGCGTACTCGCTATATGTGTGGCCACATGTGTACACATATATGCATTCTGTGTATATGTGTGTATTAAAATGGAATAGTGTCAACTTCTGCTTCCAGCCAAGATGGAGTAACAGAGACCAATTTGATCCTCCCACTTGAAACAACTAAAAAAAGACAAAACACGGAAAACATCATTTTCAGGACATCAGACCTGGGTCAATGAAAGGACAGTGATTCCCTGAGAAAAAAAATGAGGGAAGTTTTATGATTGCCTCAACTTATTGCTTGTAGAAAGTCTCCAGGTTGTGAGGCAAAAAGAGAGAAGCAGGCAGAACCTGGCTGATTTATCTTAATTAATGACACAGAGCTGGAAGGCTGGCAAGCTAAGGCACCTAAAATCCACAGGGAAAAATACCAGAAAGGACAGAAGTGCTCAGAGAGACAGAGTCAGAGACATAGAGTAAGAGTGCTCTGGAGACCTGCAGCGTAAGCACATGCATGTGGAGAAACCACCTGAGGCCCGGCTGAAAAAGCTGAAAGGGCTAGAGGAAACAATCTTTGGGCTCACACAGAACCAGAAATAGTTCTTGTTCACACTAGTGAAAAAAACCTCACAATTCCCATAGCATTGGAGAGAGTATGCAGAAAATACTGGCCTTGGTAGTGGAAGAAAATATTAGCCTTAGACCAATACTTCTCAATCATAGGCAATTTTTGCTTCCCAGGGGACCTTTGGCAATGTCTAGAAACAGTTTTGGTCATCATCTTAGGGAGATGCTGTTGGCATATAATAAGTAGAGACTGGTGATTCTGCTAAACACGCTAGTATATTACACCGGACACCCTTCACACCAAATATACAACCCCAAAATGTCCGTAGTGACAAGGTAGAGAAACCCTGCCCTAGACTAATAGTTGCTCTGGTCTCACCTAACAAAGTTGAAAAGCAAGGCCTGAAAGAATCACACCATTTATAAATAACTTAACTATATTCCACAACAAAATTCAAGAATATTTATAGAAATACAGAAATATCCAGCACCCAACGATTTAAAATTCATGTCTGGCATCCAATCAAAGATGATCAGGAGTGCAAGTAACCAGGAGAATGGAATTCATAATGAAAAGAAAAATTAATCAGTTGAAACCAATGAAGAAAGTACATAGATAAAAAATTAGACAAGGATATTAAAAATTATTATAACTGTATTCCATATGTTCATGAAGCTACAAGAGAGATTGAACAAGTTAAGTGAAGACATGAAAAACAAAAAAGACCCAAATAGTCAAGACAGCCTCTTCAATAAATGGTGTTGGGAAAATTGGACAGATACATGCAAAAAAATGAAACTAGATCACCAACTTACACCATACACAAAAATAAACTCAAAATGGATAAAGAACTTAAACATAAGACGGGAAACCATAAAAATACTAGAGGAATCCACAGGCAGCGAAATCTCAGACATAATGCTGAAGCAATTTCTTCTCTGATACTGCTCCAAGGGCAATAAAAACTAAAGAGAAAATAAACAAATGGGACTACATCAAAATAAAAAGCTTTTGCACAGCAAAGGAAACCATCAACAAAACAATAAGAAAGCCCACTGCATGGGAGAACATATTTGCAAATGTTATCACTGATACAGGCTTAATCTCTAACATTTACAGGGAACTCATACAACTTAACAAAAGGAAGATAAACAACCCAATCAAAAAATGGGCAACGGACCTAAATAGATACTTTTTGAAAGAAGACAGAAGAAAGGCCAAGAGACATATGAAAACATGTTCAAAGTCACTAATCATCCGAGAGATGCAAATCAAAATAACAATGCGGTATCATTTCACACCTGTCAGAATGGCTATCATCAACAAATCAGCAAAGGGTAAGTGCTGGCGAGGATGTGGAGAAAAAGGAACCCTCATGCACTGGCTGGTGGGAATGCAGACTGGTGCAGAACAGTATGGAGTTTCCTCAAAAAACTAAAAATGGAACTTCCATTTGACCCAGTGATCCCACTTCTAGGAATATGTCCCAAGAAACTAGAAAAACCAATCAGAAAGGATATATGCACTTCTATGTTCATAGCAGCACAATTCACCATAGCTAAGATTTGGAAACAGTCTAAATGCCCATCAGCAGATGAGTGGATTAAAAAACTTTGGTACATCTACACAATGGAATACTACGTTGCGATAAAAAAGGAGTTCTTATCATTTGCAACAGCATGGATGAAACTGGAAAGCATTATGCTAAGTGAAATAAGCCAGTCAGAGAAAGATAAATATCACATGATCTCACTCATTTATAGAATATAATGAACAGCATAAACTGATGAACAAAAACAGATCCAGAGACAGAGAGGCGTCGATCAGACTGTCAAACCTCAGAGGGAAGGTAGGGGAGGGTGGGGGTAAGGGGGAGAGATCAACCAAAGGACTTATATGCAAACATATAGGCCTAACCAATGGACACAGACACCAGGGGGGTGAGGGCATGAGTGGGGGGAGGGGATGAGGGATAATGTGGGGATAAGGACACATATGTAATAACGTAATCAATAAAGAAATTAAAAAAAAAGAAAAAAAAGACCCAAATAAAATTTCTAGATATAAAAACTATGACTAGCCCTGGCTTATTTGGCTCAGTGGATAGAGTATTGGCCTGTGGACTGAAGGTCCCAGGTTCAATTGTGGTCAAGGGCATGTACCTTGGTGGCAGGCTCATCCTCAGCCCCTGTCAGGGTGCGCTTGAGGGAGGCAACCAATTGATGTGTCTCTCTCACATTGATATTTCTCTCTCTGTCTCTGTCTCTTCCCCTCCCTTCCACTATCTCTAAAAAAATATCAATGGAAAAATATCCTCAAGTGAGGAGTAACAACAACAATAACAACAAATAACAAAAAACTATGTCTAAAATGAAAAATACTGTGTGATATTAACAGCAGATTAGCTATTATAAAACAAAAGATTGTTGGACTTGAAGATATAGTAATAGAGTATCCACAATGAAATTTAGAAAATAGAAACACCCCCCAGAATTAACAGAGCGTCCATAATCTGTGGAACTCAAGTGGCCTTCTATACATGTAGTTGGAATTCCTAAGGAATACAAGAGAGAGGGTAGATGGAAAAAATATTTGAAGAAATAAATTCCAAAATTTTCCCATATTTGATGAAAGCAATAAACTCACAGATCCAAGAAGTTTGATAAATCTCAGTATAAAGAAAATGCAATTGTTTCTGTCTAGGTTTTGATAGAAGTTTGAAGATTGTGGATGCCAGTCTCACCTTTCAGCCCATCTGTCATAAGTTGAGTGATGTCCCCACAAAGGCTATATTATACTCAGTATGAATATGGCCTTGTTTGGAAATAGAGCCTTTCAGATTTAATCAAGTTAAGAGGAAGTCATATTCAATTAGGGTGGTTCCTAATCCAGTATGACTAATATTCTTATGAGAAGATGAAACACCCCTGGCTGATGTGGCTCAGTAGTTAGAGTGTTGAACTGAATACCGAAGGGTTATAGGTTCAATTCCTGGTCAAAGGCATGTACCTGGGTTTCGGGTTCACTCCCTGCCCCTTGTCTGGGCGCCTGCAGGAGGCAACCAGTGGATGTGTCTCTCTCTCTCTAGCTCTTTCTCCCCCCTTCCCTCCCTCCTTTCCACTCTCTCTGAAAAGCAATGGAAAAAATATCTTAGGGTGAGGATTAAAAACAAATAAACAAACAAGCAAACAAACAAAAAACCAGAAACATAGACAGAGACCCACAGGAAGAATGCCAGATGATGACAGAGGCAGAAATTAGAGTGAAACATCTACAAACCAGGAAACTCTGAGGATTGTTGCCAATGCCAGAGGCTAGAGAAAGCCATGGAACAGAATCTCCCTTAGAGCCTTCAGAGAGAGCATGGAACTGCTAATAACTTGATTTTGGACTTCTGGCCTCCATACCTGTTAGAGAATAAGTTTCTACTGTTTTAAGCCACCCTGTTTATGGTAATATGTTACGAAGCCTTAGGAAACTCACACGCCATCTATGCAGGACCTGAAGAAAACTGTTTTTGTCACACTCAACCCAACACTCTCCCCCTAACTTAAGGGTAAAAAAAGGTTGAAATTAAAAATTGCAGGATTTTTCCAGTGTGCTCTGAATCTCACCCTCACCTCTCTTGTACTCAATGTCTGATGAATGAATTGATGCAGGAGGAGATTGCCTTTATGCCCTAGATGACATGTAATTTCTCATCTGCCCTCTGTTCAGCCAGCCTCAAATCCACAAAGATGGATTACCAGGGCATTGGATCAAAATGACAAGGAGTTACAATTTCTAGGAAGGATTCTACTGATTCAAGGCTCCTAAAAACATTGCCCTCAAGTACAAGAAAAGGACTTGGCTGATGAAAATACCAGGAGGAGTGTCAGTTACTCTAGGAAAACTACATAGTTTGTCAGACAGCATTGCTATAGCCTGATGCAGCATTCAGAAAGGATCATGGGAGATTGAACTCATTTGGCCTTTGGCTGCCCCAGAACACATCCTAATTCACACCAGGCTGTGGTGCAGGGTTTTATAGCACAACAACCCTTTAATTCTCTAGTCACAGACTGAGCACTGAGGGGACAAAGACCTTGCCAAGAGAGCACATGCAAGAACACATACAGAAAGGTGGAGGAAGAGAGGCCTACAGGTCCCCAATGGCACCTGGGTTGCCTTAATTAGCTGCCCTTGCTCATGGACCTTCTATTTCACACACAGATGCTCAGTGATGCAACACATCTCTCAGTTGCTCTGTATGTGTGGTGTGAGTAGTGTGTGTGTGTGTGTAGTATGCAATATATGTATGACAGTGTGGTATGGGATGGTATGTGTATGGTGTGTGTGTGTGTTGGGGAAGGTTGGGGTGGTGGTGACTGAATCCCTGGCTACAGGATTAGGTTGAACAAAACAAGGCAGCTGCAGCATAAGCAGTGACTTGGAACTGATCCACTGTCTGGACTATTTTTAGCAATGACACGCCATGACTTTGCACTCTTCCCTAATATAATTGACAGCAGCAGGATCCCATAGGGAACAGCAACTACAGCTAAAGACTCTTTGCTATCCAGATCACACTATCCCATAATCCTTTTGAACAAATAATCAAGTATTTTTTTCTATACCACTGAGACATTTCAAACACTATATAAAATTTTCCAAAATTTAAGGGGCAAAGAATAAGGCAATTCAATATGTTGACACTATCACTATATGGGAACTTTAAATCAGTCACTCCAGCCACCTTAAAATCTGGGAACTAAATAAACAAATGTCAACGTAGTGCAAAATCATAATTAACATTTTGTTAAAGAAAGAAAAATGGTGCCATACTTAGTATGAATTTAATAGCCTCTAGGCCAATTGTAAAGCTACAGGGCAGGTAGTGATTAAATAATATGTGTTCTTTTATAAAGGGATGCTGTATCACAGATATTACAATAATTCATATCAAGATTATTAAGAGATATTTGTTGCACTAGCAACTCTGTTTCCTCTTCAGAAATGTAAAAACAAACAAACAAACAAAACCCCAGCTATTACAGACAAGTTAAAGAACTCCAAGAAAGCCAAATCTGATGAAAAAGCAAGTCTGCACTTCAATTGCGTGAATAATCAGGAAATGCCTATGAGAATCACAGATTAATCATGAAACCAGAAAGAAGTCTGAGCTCAAAAATTTCCTTTACAGGCAAGGAAATGAATTGTCTGAGAGGTTAATGACTTGCCCAAGGTCATATCTCTTATAACTGGTATCTCTTTAATTAATCCAAATCTTCTGACTTCTTGCCCAACATTCTTTATACTTCCTGGAATATATTGGTACTCTCCATGCCTGGCTCTATGCTAGGTGTTATAGAAACCACAGAAATGAAAACCCAATGATGGCCAACCAGGAATTTACTAGAATTCTTTTGCTAGTATATCTGTCCTAGAGAAAGAACTCTGAACTCTGACTACCTTATTCTCCATGAAGAGTTGAAGTCATATCACCAGAATCTGCAGACTTTAAAAACTGCTTCCCCAATGGAACTGGATGGTGACCACTTCCTGTTCCTGAGTCCTCCTTGCTGAAACTCTACCACTCCAGGCCTAAGTAATAAACTGGCCTGCTCTGATGGCCCCCGAATGGGGAGGGATATAGACTCTGGGTCAAGGAAGCCCAAGTATGTGGATGAGTGGTAATGGGGAAATAGGGGAAACAAATTTCATTTCATTTTCAATTTAAACATTTATTGATCTAGGCACTAAATAGTTAAAAGTTTAATAGTATGCAGTACATGCCTTTAAAGATCTTAATTAAATGCTAAATAGTTAAATGGATCATGTGCTATATCAGAGGTAGGTAATAAGTCCTAATCTTAGAAGTATTTCTGATAATGAGCGTAGAAGTTGATCTTCAAAATAGAAGCAGATGTGACCAAAGGACACAATCAATAGAGTGAAAAGGCAACTTATGGGATAGGATAAAATATTTTAAAATCATGTGTCTAATAAGAGGTTAATATTCACAATACACAAATAACTCCTATAACTCAACAACAATAAATAACCCTGTTAAAAGTGGGAAACGAACTGAATAGACATTTCTCCAAAGATGGTATACAAATGATCAACAAGCACATGAAAAGGTATTTAATATTAGTAATTATTAGAGAAATATAAATCAGAACCACAATGAGATATCACCTCACACCCATTAGGATGGCAACTATGGAAAAAACAACAGGAAATAGTAAGTGTTAGAGAGGAAGTGGAAAAATTAGAACCTTTGCATATTGTTGATGGGAATGGTAAAATGGTGCAGTCACTGTGGAAAGCATGATGTAAGTTCCTCAAAAAATGAAAATTAGAATTACCATATGCTACTGCAATCCAACTTCTGGTTATTTATCCAAAAGAATTACTATCAGGATCTCAAAAAGATATTTGCACACCCATATTCATAGTCTCATTATTCACAACAGCCAAGAGATAGAAGTAATACAAATGCCTATTTACAAATGAATGGATAAATAAAATGTGGTATATACATACAATGGAATATCGTTCAGCCTTAAAAAGGAAGGAAATACTGTGATATGGTACATGGCCAAATCTTGAAAACATATGTTAAGTAAAATCAGCCAGTCACACATACACACAAAACAAATAGTATATGATTCCATTTATATGAGTATCTAAGGTAGTCATACTCACAGAAGTAGCTGCTAGGGGTTAGGGGAAGGGGAAAATGAGGAGTTGTTGTTTAATGGGTATATAGTGTTAGTTTTTAAGATGAAAAAGTTCTGGAGATCTGTTGCACAACAATGTAAACATATTTAATTTCATTGAACTGAACACAAAAATGGTTTAGATGGTAAATTTTATGTTACATGGTTTTTATCATTATTTTTTTTTAAAAAGAGGCCAATGTAAATTTTTTTAGGTATAAAAAACTCTCCTTATTTCTTCCCACCTCTTACCACCGAACAAATAAAGTTGACTCATATATTGAGAGCATTGGCCTCATTAAAATAAATCCCTAATCTGGCCTCATTTTACTAGGATATGAGCATTGGGAAAGTACTGTAATCCCTGATGAGGTTGGAAAATCTTCAAGGTTAGGCCAGGAAGGGCAGTGAGTGCCTTAGATGGGAGAGAAAGAATAATGTTGGTGAATAGAGGCCAGTTAGATAAGCACAGGCCAAGTCAGGAGAGAAATGCATATCTGTGCTAGCAACAGCAATTCTGCACACTGCTCAAGAGGGAAATCTTTCCTCACCAGTGTCCACAGACTGAAAGGAACATGGATAATTGCTACTATGGGACTATTGGATCCTATAATTTGCCTATTAGAAGAGACACAATTCTTGCTGGTTTCCTTTGCTCTTATAACACTTCCTTCTAAAACTCTGTGACTTGCCAGTGGTAAAATTAGTGTCAGCTTTGGGCAACAGCCAGTGAAGGGGAAAGAACATTGTCTCCAGATTCTGAGTCCAGCTGTGCCACCTCCCAGCCACGTAATTCAAGCAAGTGACTTAAACTTTCTGATACTTAGTGTACACATCAGAACAATGGGAATAGTCATGCCTCAAAGAGCTGTTGCAGGGATGACAAAAGATAACACACATAAAACTTCTAGCATTTGCTGGGGTCCAGCCCCATGGGGTCCAGGGGTTCCCAAAGGTGTGGACGGAGTCGGCGAAGAAGGTTTTACACGGAGACAGCGTTCAGAACTCTCTAGCTTTCCTCAGTCTCCGTGGATCTTCCCTGTGCCTGGCTGAGGCCACAGAGAGAGGATCCCAAGGCAAGCTGAGCCTTTATTTTATAGTGAGAGGTAAACAAGGTAGTGGTTTCTAGAGTTACACAGTTCTTGTGAGTTTCACTTGTTTTGACCATAGTTACACTTCCTGCACTTCCCTCAGCCCATTAGCTTCCCAGATAAGATCTAGAGAGCCTCATAAGGTCAAGCCTAATTATGCTAAGAGGACTTTGCCCTCTAAGCTGCGAATTGTTTATGACTTTGCCCACAGGTCAGTCTGAAGCTTAACCCTATATCAGCTCCCCACAAGCATTGTAGCTGTACACTTTGGAAAATGATAATATGGATAAATTAGACATACAGACTTAAGAAGCCCTATGCCATGTGATCACATCCCAGTATCATCACGCCAGTACTTGTATGAAAATATGTCTGTTTAGATCAGCACCATTCTGAACTCTCTCATTCACTTCATGGAAACTCTTTGCCCTTCCCACCACATTAGTCAATGACTGAGTCTCCCAAAAGTAAGAGAAGAAAGGACAGAGGCAGCGAGAAAGGCACAATTCCAAAGACAAATCCCCAACACCAATCATCGCATTCATATTTTCATAGGAGCAGTTGCATAATATGCAGCTTGAGTATTATACCCGTGATCAAAAACCTTCTGTGGTTTTTGATACACATGCTCAAGTATTTAGGGGGAACAATAAGATGGGTTAATGGAATGATAGGAGAATAGATGTGTTTAAATATGGAATTGTATAAGTTGGTTATACAATTATTTTAATTTTTCTCCATGATTGACATTTTTCACAATAAAATGTCGAGGGGGAAAATCACCATGGCTCTCTAACAGCATAGTTTAAGCGCAAAAATGCTCAGTACATTGTTGTATAAAATGACAAGGGGCTGGTCAATACTTTAACAGGTGATAATTTCCACTGACGGGAATAGCACAGATCCCAATAGCATTTAAATTATAGGTGTATAATACAAGACTTGAGGGACAATAATAACCTCTCATTCATTTCCCAAATCTTCTCAATATTCATTGAGTGGATTGCATTTTATCTGGCACATGTTCTCTGGAAAACCAATATATAAACATGTAAAAATCCACATGGGTATTACTCCAGTGCTATTATGTGTTTATGCCAACTGTAATCTCAAATCCACGCTCTTATCACCAGTGGACTAACCAGGATGTAGGGATGCACTCAGTATAAATTCTCATCTCAACTCTGTTACCAATTTTCTACAAAACAATGATCAAGTTGCTCATCACAACTGTACTTCGAGTTCCACAATCACCAAACAGGAGTCATGCAAGTATATTAGACAGTGGTACAGCCGAAGGGAGCAGCCCTGCCTCGGAGACATTGCCCTTGAGGCCTCTTGCTTGATGTGGTCCAAGGACTACTTCTAAAGTGTTACCCGTATGTTTACCCTGCAACAGAGGTGGAGATGATCATCATAACTCCTAGAAATTACACTGTAGTTTAGAGTTACAAAGTATTTTTCACATACATTATCTTTTCTAGTGCACAGAGCATTGCTCTTAAATAATGTTATCTCCTTTTTACAGACACACTTTCATACAAGTACTGGAATGATGATATTAGGATATGATCAGGTGGCATAGGGCTCCTTACAGTTTGTAGGTCTAAGATGAGTAAATTGAGGATCAACAATATTATAAAATTTCCTTGAGGTCAGTACTGAAGTCAAGGACCGAGCCTAGGACCTCTGATTCTAAATCGTGTTCTGTTTTTATTGCACTGTCACCCATCCCACACCCAGGCCCTCTCATTAGATGTGGCTTCCACATTAAATCAAAGTGACCTCTCCAGGTCACAAACAGGACCTCTTAGGGTCTCTGAACCTGATTCCTGGCAGCCATTTTTACCTCATGCAACAAATGAAGGGTTAATGTCATTGAATCAGGACACTCTTTAAATTTTTCTTCCCCTTGCTGAGGATGCCCAATCATTCATCTTCCCCACATGGCCAGCTCAGCACACGAAAAGTTTTAAAATTCATTTTTCAGATAAACATATTTGAGTGTGCTCCAAGACCTCCTTGTAGTTAAAGCATGCAACTGGTCAGCTATGCCATGCAAACAGGCACTGGGCGACAGTTAAGATGGATCTTGAACACACATCCTGATAATATTGAAAGAGAACTTTCCAAAGTCCCCTGAACCTAAGAGTGCAAAGTGATGCTCACAGAGCTTCAAATAAACAAACATTTAACAATTCTGAAGGCATAACTAATATGTTAAACAGGAAAGATGCATCATAGGAATTGTCAAATAAATGGAAACTAAAGGGAACAGGAGTTGGGGAGGGTGGAAGTGAGAAATAAGTGACAAGTGTTTTGCATGTTTTTTTAATTTAACCTCACAACCATTTAGCAAATAGTTATTCTTCTGTTTTACAATAGAAGAAATTGAGTCACAGAGTCCTTAGGGTACATGTCCCAGTCAACTAGTAGATGAATTGGGATTCAAACCCAGACCTGTCTGAATCCAGGACTCATTTGACCACTATGAGAACTAGGAGAGGAAGAGAGAGATTTCAGGAGTCACTCAAGTATGTTCTAGAAAAAGTTCATAATTCGTTGCCCATCTCACCCCACCAAATCATTGGTAGCTCAAAAGGCTACATTATGTCCATTTTAACAGTTCTTTTCTGAGCCTCTGACACACCATCACGCTCACTGATAGGACTCTCCGGTGTCTCCCTTACAGAGGTCACTTGAGTCCACGCTAGCATTAGTAACGGAATTTAGGATCATCTGCATGCCTGGCTTCCTGGCAAGGAGTAGGTAGGTCATCTTAGCTGCCTCTGTCACAGCGTGTCAAGGGGATACTAGAAGGCCATTTCAATCAGTTCCCACAGATTGTTCCATAAGCCAGGATCACGATGTTTGCCTTACCCAGGAATGGAAATCCCAGGGTGTGTGTCACTGAAATTCATACTGGTCAGATTTGCTCCAGTGAGAGAGAAGTCAGCAGAGCTGTCCAGAATTACCAGACTCTGAGTCATCTAAGAGACTGAAACTGTGCTAGGGCTGGACAAAACAGTAGCGGTCTTTACCCAGTGTTTTTATCTAGAGGACACCCAGTTCTCTCTGCATCCATTTACACTTTAGGTTTCCTGGAGGATTTCTTTTGAAATCTGCTGCTAGAAAATAAAAATTCTTGAAAAAAAATCTATTGATTCTAAATCTTTCACCTTACTCATGGGAAACTGGGTCTCCCACACATGCAGAGGCTCATTCAAGGTCATCCGAATAGTCAAGATGGACAGGGTTATGCCACTATAACAAGAACTCCAAAACCCCCAGTGGCTTAACACAGCAAAATCTTATTTCTTACTCATGGTGCATGTCCAACACAGCTCTTCCCAATCCCTCCTCAGGGAGCCAGACTGACAGGGGCACCCTCTTTACACATGCTTACATGATTGCCACAGCAAGCAAAAGGACAGTTGGCATCAGGCAGTAGTGAGTCGAAGCTTCTACCCACAAGTGACACATCTCTTCCACTCACATTTCAGTACCAATAAAAGTTATATGGCCATGCCTGACTTCAAGAGGCTAAAGAAGTACAATCTGGGTACTTAGCTAACAGGAAGAGGGAAGCAATGTTGGTGAACAGCCCTAATGACAGCCAAGGTCAGTTAGCTAGTTAAATGCAAAGCCAAGAACTCTAGGCTTCCAACACCCTGTTGATGTGTTTTCCTCTTTCCCTGTCCTTCAACTCTTCTGTTATGTAGACGGCCAATGTTCAGATATAACAATAAAAACACTTAAAATTATATTTTTTTAATTGGGGAAAATTTTCAGGTGTCATTTCAACATTATTAAATGGATCACTTGTTTCTTTTTCTCAGAACAAAAAATCAACTTAAGGTCAATTCTGGCCTTTACTTGGAAACAAGCAAAAAAAAAGCTATTTTAAGAATTTTTAATTCGATAATAATAAATATAGCATTGAAGATGCTGAGATTGAATAAAGCAAAACTCCCAAACTAAGTGTATCGTAAGTTTACCTTCTTCCCTATAGGTATAAACTTTTTAGGATATCTTTTGCATCCTGCCACAACATATGTTTGCATGTTAATTTTCAATGAGGCATCAGGAAAAGAATGGTTGGTACATGTTGGAGAAACAGCATTGAAAACAAAATCTTTTAACCCAAAACCTTCTTGACAAAGGTCGTAGAGAAAGAAAACACTTTTGAATAAGCATTAAGATATAATGTGCTGCACATCACAGGCAACCCACTAATCCTATCTAATAGAGGGAATATGCTAATTGACTGCTCCGCCCTCAAAGATGGCAGTGCCCACAGCCACAAGATGGCCTGCAGGGGAGGGCATTTGTGGGCAATCAGGCCAGCAGGGGAGGGCAGGTGGGGGCAACCAGGCTTGCAGGGGAGGGCAGTTGGGGGCAATCGGGCCAGCAGGGGAGCAGTTAGGTGTTGATCAGGCTGGCATGGGAGTGGTTAAGGGGTGATCAGCTGGCAGGCAGAAGCAGTTAGGGGCAATCAGTCAGGCAGGCAGGTGAGCGGTTGGAAGCCAGCAGTCCCAAATTGTGAGAGGGATGTCTGACTGCTGGTCTAGGGGAGGGCAGTCAGACATTCCCCTAGGGGTCCTAGATTGGAGAGGGTGCAAGCTGGGCTGAGGGACAACCTCCCTCCCCATGTGCACGAATTTCGTGCACTGGGCCTCTAGTAGAATATAAAGATAGAAAAGAATCACACCTCCTTGTGTAGCCAAGCTGATGCAACCTAATAGTAGTGTTTTCAGGATAAACTTGACAATACCATTTGTCACACATAATTCACCTTAACTTCACCTGGTAATTGGAGTGGCTATCTGTGTTAGCTAACTTGCTTTATCTAGAGGAAAAACAAACTTCTCATCTCTATGACAGGAGGTAGTTTTGCAACTGGGAGCAAGGTGCCCATTAAAATTAGGCTAGTATCCTTCAATAAAGAATAGAAGATAGGGGTGCTATCTCCTTTGATGTTTGCATTTCAAACAGATGGCTCCCAGGTCCTTGAGAAAGACATTCTAGGTGATAAAATAGACAAAGGCTAGCTGACAAAAGGCCCCTCTGGTCTTCAAAAGAATTAATATACAGTTCAAAGAGATGAGAAAGTACTTACAATTCTGTTTTCTAAGGTGAATGCTCAAAGAAAAAGGAAGAGAAAGAAATCTTTATTTTCAACTGGAAAAGTTGTCTTATTTTTAATTTGTCCTTATTCACCTACACACTCTAGAGTAAGAGGACTCTAAGAAGGTTGAAGAGCTGTAGTAGCTAGAATGTAAAAGAGAAGACACCACCTAGAAAATTGAGAAGGAGGTGGACCGAGTGTGTGGCTCAACCATGAACAGATCAAGTAGGCTCTTTGATATAAAGAACTCTGTAGGACCAGGAAGGAAATGGAAACTCAAGACAGTAAAGGTGGTACTGCCAGTAAAGGGGGTGAGAAACCAATTTCACTGAAGCCCAAACCACCAGTCTTTCCATTTTTGTTCCCTTGCCTATAAGCTGCAGTTGATATTACTTAATTTCTCCCCTTTGATATTGAAAAGATCTCAGTATACAGTTTCCTTCCATCCTTTCTATGTTTATTCTTTTTTCCTTTATCCCAATAATTCTGCAAACCTCAGCTTACTATGGGTTTTAGCCAACCTCACACTATTTTTTTCTTTCATTAAAAAATATTTTTATTATTGACTAGAGGCCCGGTGCACAAAAATTTGTGCACTCGGGGGGGGGTCCCTCAGCCCGGCCTATACCCTCTTGCAGTTGAGACCCCTCGGAGGATGTCCACCCCAGTGGGGACCCTCACCCCATGGAGGTTTGGCCAGCCTGGGTGAGGGGCTGATGGCTGTTTTCAGGCTGGCCACACCCCCTTTAGCGTGGGGGGTCCCCACTGGGGTGCCTGGCCAGTCTGAGTGAGGGGCTAAGGGCCATTTTCAGGCTGGCCAAGACCCCTGGTGACGTAAGCCCCCAGCCTCTCCTTTTTTTTCTTTTTTTTTTTTAATTCTGGGATTTATTTACCTTCTATAATTGAAACTTTGTTGCCTTTAGCGGAGGCCTGTGAAAAGCTTGGCTTCCTCCATCGCCAGGGGCAACCCACTCCTGCTCGCTCCAGCTCTGTGGCCACGGCTGGCTGAAAGCAGATATCTGGGGTTTATTTTCCTTCTATAATTGAAACTTTGTTGCTTTCAGTGGAGCTCAGAGCTGGCTGCGGCAGGTGGGGAAGCTTGGCTTCCTCCATCACTGGAGCAAGCAAGCCTCCTGCTCGCTCCAGCTCCGTGGCTGCTGGCCGCCATCTTGGTTGGGTTAATTTGCATATAGTCGCTCTGATTGGCTGGTGGGCATGGCTTAAGGCGTAGCGAAGGTATGGTCAATTTGCATGTTTGTCTTTTATTAGTGTAGTTTTCAGAGAGGAAGGGAGAGGAACAGAGAAATAGAAACCTCCATGATCAAAGAGAATCATTAATCTTCTGCCTCCTGCATGCCTCACACTGGGGATCGAGCAAGCAACCTGGGCATGTGCCCTTTCTGGAATTGAACCTTGACCTCCTGGTTCATAGGTTGATGCTCAACCACTGAGCCACACTTGCTGGGCTATTATTTTTCTAATTCTAAGATTTCTTTTATGATTATGCATCCTATCTCCAACTTTATAAATTCTGAGCTTACCAGAGAACCTCCTAAACATTTACACTAGTGTCTCCTCATATAGGCTTCTCTCCCACCTATTTCAGTTTTTAAAAAACACACACCCATATAACACTTATTTTGAATTTATTCCTTATTCTTTTCATTTGGATTCATGCTATATAATAAAAATTATTTTTAAAATCTTCCAAATTTGTGAGTCACTATTTTTTTATGGAGACCAGAGTATAGAATAAATCATTTTTTCCCTTTAAATTGAATTTATTGGAGTGACATTGGTTAATAAAAGTACATAGGTTCCAGGTGTACAATTCTGTAATACATCATGTATATTATATTGTGTGTTCACTGCACCAAGTCAAGTCTCCTTCATCACTATTTATCCCCCCTTTACCCTCTTATACCTCCCCCACCCCTTTCCCTCTGGTAATCACCATAACATTGTCTGTGTCTACCAGTATGAGGTTTTATCCTTTTTAAAAATGTATTATTAATCCCTTCACCTTTCCACCCAGCTCTGTAAGCCCCCTCCCCTCTGACACCTATCAGTCTGTTTTCTTTATCTATGAGTATGTTTCTATTTTGTTTGTTTATTTTGTTCACATATCAGTGAAATGATATGGTACTTGTCTTTCTCTGACTGTTTTTTTCCCACTAAATATAATGCTCTCCAGGTCCATCCATGCTGTCTCAAAGGGTACTATTGCCTTCTTTTTTATGGCATAGTAATATTCTATTGAGTAAATGTCCCACACCTTTTTTATCCATTCATCTATTGATGGACACTTGGGCTGCTTCCAAAACTTGGCTATTGTAAATAATGCTGCAATGAACATAGGAATGCATATATTCTTTCAAATTAGTGTTTCAGGTTTCTTCAGATAAATTCCCAGAAGTGGAATTGCTGGGTTATAAGGTCGTTCCATTTTTAATTTTAAATTGGATTTTTTTTTTTTTTTGGTGTTGAAGTGTATAAGTTCTTTACAAATTTTGGATATTAACCCCATATCAGATGTATCATTGGCAAGTATGTTCTCCCTTTCAATGAACTGTCTTTGCATTTTGTTTATGGTTTTCTTTGCTGTGCAAGAAGCTTTAGTTTGATGTAGCACCATTTGTTTATTTATTTATTTTTCATTATTTCCCTTGCCCAGAAAAAAAACTGTTATGAGAAATGTCTGCCTTATTTTCTAGGATTTTTATGGTTTGAGTTCTAACATTTGAGTCTTTAATCCATTTTGATTTTCTTCTTGTATATGGTGTAAGAAGGTGGTCTAGTTTCATTTTTTGCACATATCTGTTCACTTTTCTAACACCATTTATTGAATAGACTAACTTTACCTCATTTTATGTTTTTGCCTCCTTTGTCAAACATTAATTGACCACAAAGGCGTGGGTTTATTTCTGGGCTCTCTACTCTGTTCCATTGATCTATATGTCTGTCTTATGCCAGTATCATGCTGTTTTTATTGCGATGGTCTTGTAGTACAGTGTGATAACAGGTAGCATGATTCCTTCAACTTTTTCTTCTTTCTCAAAATTGCTTTGGTGCTTCGGGGTCTTTTGTGGTTCAATATAAATTTTTGGAATTTTTGTTCTAGGTCTGTGAGATATGCCATTGGTATTTTATTTATTTTTATTTTTTAAAAATATGTTTTTATTGATTTTAGAGCGGGAGGAAGGGAGAGAGGGAGAGAAAAAAAGAAACAGCGATGTGAGAGAGAAACATCAATCTGCTGCCTCCTGCACACCAGCTGCTGGGAATCGAGCCCACAACCTGAGCATGTGCCCTGACCAGGAATTGAAGTGGCAAACTTTTGGTGCCTGGGACGATGCTCAACCCAGGTGAAGTTAGGATGAATTATGTGTGACAAATGGTATTGTCAAGTTTATCCTGAAAACACTACTATTAGGTTGCTCCACCCACTGAGGCCACATGGCCAGGGTGTTATTGGTATTTTAATTGGAATTACGTTGAATATATAGATTGCTTTGGGAAGTATGGCTATTTTAATGGTGTAATTCTTCCAATTCATGAACACAGTATATACTTTTACTTATTTACATCTTCTTCAACGTTTTATAATTTTTTGAGTACAGGTCTTTACATTCTTGGTTCAATTTATTTATAGGCATTTTTATGCAATTGTAAATGGGATTGTTTTCTTATTTTCCCTTTGATTGTTCATTATTGGTGTATAAAAATACAACTGATTTCTGGATATTTATTTTGTGTCCTCCTACTATACTGATTCCATTTATTAGTTTTGGCAGTTTTTTGGTGGAATTATTATAGTTCTCTATATATAGTATCATGCCATCTGCAAATAATGACAGTTTTACTTCTTTCTTCCAATTTGGATGAATTTTATTTTTTTCTTGTCTGATTGCTGTGGCTAGGACCTCTAGTCCTATGTGGAATAAGAGTGGTGAAAGCAGATATCACTGGCTCATTTCTGACATTAAGGAAAATGCTTGTAATTTTTGCCCATTGAATATGATGTTGGTTGTGGATTTGTCATAAGTGGCCTTTACTATGTTGAAGTATGTTCCCTCTATTCTCACTTTGCTGAGAATTTTTTTCATAAACTAGAGACCTGGTGCACAAATTCATGCACTGGTGGGGTCCTTCGGCCTGGCCTGTGGGGATTGGGCTGAAGCTGGCTCTCTAACATCCCCCGAGGGTTCGCAGATTGTGAGAGGGTGAAGGCCAGGCCAAGGGACCCCACTGGTGCACGATCCGGGCCAGGAAGGGACCCCAGGAGGGCTCCAGGGTGTGTCTGGCCCATCTCACCCAGTCCTGATCGGCTGGACCCAAGCAGCAAACTAACCTTGGAACATCTGTCCCCTGGTGGTCAGTGCATGTCATAGCAACTGGTCAAACTGTTGAGTGGTTGGACACTTAGCATATTAGGCTTTTATTATATAGGATGGGGACTAGATTTTATCAAAAGTTTTTTTTCTGCATCTATTGATATGATCATGTGCTTTTATCCTTCCTTTAGCTTATGTGGTATATCATGTTTATTGACTTGTGTGTATTGTACCAACCTTGTAACCTAGAATAAATCCTAATTGATCATAATGTGTGATCTTTTTAATGTATTGCTGGATTTGATTTGCTACTGTTTTGTTGAGGATTTTAGCATCTATATTTGTCAGTGGTATTTTCTTATCTAGCCTCATAAAATAAGCTTGGGAGACTTTCTTCCTCTTGAATGTTTTGGGATAGTTTGAGAAGAATAGATGATAGATGTTAGTTCTTTTTTTTTTTTTTAATATTTGGTAAAATTCACCTGTGAGGTCATCCAGTCAGGAGTTTTGTTTGTTTGAAAAAAAATTTTTTTATTGCAGCTTCAATTTCATTAGTTATATCTGTCTGTCCACATTCTCTGATTCTTCCAGATTCAGTTTAGGAAGATTGTATGATTTCATAAATTTATTCATTTCTTCCAGATTGCCCAATTTGTTAGCAATTGGTTGTATGTAATATATTTGTATAATGATTTGTATTTCTGTGTCAGTTGTAACTTCTCTTTCATTTTTGATTTTATTTATTTGGATCCTCTTTCTTATTTCTTGATGAGTCTGATTAAAGGTTTGTCGATCTTATTTATATTTTCAAAGAACCAGTTCTTGGTTTCATTAATATTTTGTATTTTTTAACTCTATTTTATTTATTTCTGCTCTGATATTTATTAAGTTATTTTTTCCTACTCATGTTGGGCTTTGTTTATAGTTCTTTTCCTAGTTCCTTTAGGTGTAAAGTTAGGTTGTGTGAGATTTTTCTTGTTAAGGTTGGTCTATATCATTATGAATTTCCCTCTTAGGACAGCTTTAGCTGTATCCCATAGTCTTTGGGTTTGTTGTGTTTTCATTTTCATTTGTCTCAAGATATCTTTGATTTTTTCCTTGACTTCATTGTTAATTCATCCATTGTTTAGTAATATGTTATTTAGCCTTCTTATGTTTGTGTGTTTTTTAGTTTTTTTTCATGTAATTGATTTCAAGTTTTATACCATTGTAGTCAGAAAAGATGCTTGATATGATTTCAATCTTCTTAAATTTATTGAGACTTATTTTCTGTCCTAAAATGTGGTCTATCCTAGAAAATGTTCTATGTGCACTTGAAAATAATGTATATTCTTCTGCTTTTGGGTTAAATGTTCTGAAGATATCAATTAAATCTATCTAATCTAGTGTGTCATTTAAAGCCATCATATTCTTCTTGATTTTCTGTCAGGAAGATCTCCCTATTGATGTTGATGGGGTGTTAAAATCCCCTACTATGACTGTATTATTGTCAAATTCTCTCTTAATGTCCATCAATATTTGCTTTACATATTTACATGCTCCTATATTAGGTGCATAAATCTTTATAAGGATTATGTTTTCTTTTTGGATTGCTCCCTTTATCATTACCTAGTGTCCTTGTTTGTCTCTTATGATGGCCTTCATTTTAAAGTCTATTTTGTCAGATGTAAGTATTACTGTTCTAGCTTTCTTTTTCTTTCCATTTGCATGAAATATCTTTCTCCATTCCTTTACTTTTAGTCTGTGTGTATCTTTTGTTCTGAGATGGGTTTCCTGTAACAGCATATATATGCATCTTGTTTTCTTATCCATTCAGCTCCCCTCTATCTTTTGATGGGAGCATTTAAAATAATTTACATTTAAAATGATTATTGATAGTTATATATTTATTGCCATTTTATTCTTTTAACCATGGTTCTTTCTCTTCTCCTTCTTTTTCTTCTAGAAGGCCTTCTGGTAATACTGGTTTAATGGTAACAAACTCCTTTTGGTTTTGTTGTCTGGGAAGCTCTTTATTTTTCCTTCAATTTTATTTTATTTTATTATTATTATTTTTTCTTCAGCTAAGACAGAAGAGATAATTTACTGTACATGTTACATTCAGCCACAACTGAAAACAGAATGTCACATATCCAGGGCAAATGGCCAAAAAAACTGTTTTTGTAAGAGCAGGGTGGGTCTCTCAAAAGGCTATTGTGGTGATCAGATGACATGTATGTTCTAGATCCATCATAGACAGCAGGTATGCAGATCAGCAATTTGTACCAGTATCCCTGGCCTCAGGCTTCCCTTATTTTTGTTCCTGTAGCTTCCACAGGTACATAAGCTAGTGGTTTACTTGGACCTCTGCCTCTTCTTTCTTCTTTTGCACTCCAGTCTGCACATTCACTTCTGCCTCCACTTGGCTCTCATGGCAGAGGTTTCTAAGAAGATAGCAGTAAGACCAAGCTCCTTCAATCTCTCTATATAAAAGCCTAAGCGACCATTACAACCCTGGTGGGAGCACTGCTCAGCCAGAAGCCAGCCTCATGGCTGGTGAGCACAGCTGTGGCAGTGGGAACCTCTTTTGCCTCCGTGGCAGCACTACCAAGCAGTGGCGGTATGTGCAGAGGGGCCAAGATGAGTGGAAGTAGCGCAGTGCCCGGCCCCACCTCGGGCTCTTCCCCAGACGCCTGCCACTTCATGCACTGCTACATCCTTTGGGGGATGTCAGACTGTTGTTTAGGCATAATCCCCATCCTGGATTGTGAGAGGGCACAGGTGAGGCTGAGGGACCCCACTGGTGCATGAATTTCATGCACCAGGCCTCTAGTTTTAAATAATAGTCTTGGTTGCAGGTCCTTACTTTTCATCACTTTGAATATTTTATGCCAATTCTTTCTGGCCTGAAATATTTCTGTTGACAGTCTTTGATGAGTTCCCTTGTAGGTAACTAACTGTCTTTCTCTTGCTGCTTTTAAGAGTCCCTCTTTGTCTTAAACTTTACCATTTTATTTATGATGTGTCTTGGTGTGGGCCTCTTTGGGTTCATCTTGTTTGGAACTCTGCTCTTTCTGGACTATGTCTCTTTGTCCTTCACCAGGTTAGGAAAGTTTTCAGTCATTATTTCTTCAACTAGATTCTTAATCCCTTGCTCTCTCTCTTCTCCTTCTGGTACCCCTATGATGCAGATATTGTTATGCTTCATGTTCTTTCAAAGGTCTCTTAAACTATTCTCATTTTTTAAAATTCTTTTTTCTTTCTGCTGCTCTGATTGGTTGTTTTTTTTTGACCTTGTATTCCAGATTACTGATTTAGTCCTCTGCTTCATCCAGCCTGCTGCTTATTACTTACAGTGTATTCTTTATTTCATTTATTGTATTCTTATTTCTTTTTTTATGGTTTCCATGTCCTTTTATATGCTGTGGAGCATTCTTATGACCATTTTTTGAACTCTATATCGGATAAATTGCTTGCCTCCATTTCATTTATCTCTTTTTCTGGGGAGTGCTCCTGTTCTTTTATTTGGGACATTATATTTGTCTCCCCTTTTGGCTACCTCTTTTTGTTTGTTTCTACGTATTAGATAAATATACTATAATTGACAGTGGTGGTTGGGTAGCTTTGTGCAATGACCTTTGGGGTCCGTTGGTTCAGTCTTGATCAACTGACCTATGTGCTCTAGAAATGTCCCTTGTAGAATCAATCTTGCCTTTCTTTTAATATCTTGGGATCTGGTTTTCCCCAAATTGTATATTCTTGAATTGGCCAATTCCCACTTTTACCAGCTATTGCAAAGCCCAAAGTTATATGGTTACTTTTCATCAAGGTTTTGGCATTTTTATTTAACTGATTCTTTAGTTCCTGTTAGAGAAGCAGTTTCCACAAGTTACTTTCTACACTTTCAGAGAGAAACATATTTTGGAAGCAAAGTCCTGAAATTCTCACAAATAGGATTTGACCAAATGAGATGTCTTGATTGTTGATCTCTTACAACACTTGTACAACTTGTGCCCATATAGCTTATAATTTATATCAAGTTTAATTCATCATACATTTTCTCAGTCTGGTATGTACTCTGTTGTATAATTTTGCAATAAGTCACTCCTCCCTTCAGCCCTGTTTTTCCTAAAACCAAATGCTCAGAAGGTTCTTCCCACTCCTGTTCCTTGTAGGCATGTATCTTTTTTGATGAAACTTATCATACCATCTTTCCTAATGAACTATTTCTCTTTATTCTTCTGTCTGTTTCCTCTGTGGTTTTCTAGCTATGGCCCCCAACCAAATCTTAGTAAAATCTATGGCCTAGATTTATCACTTTCTACCTCATATAACACTTGTTTTAATAAATTTTCTATCATGCTGCAGCTGACATAATAAGTAAAATCTTCATTTAAGTTTTTCTGTATGATGCCTAGCATAAGGTTTGACACATGGGGGGTTGATAACTATAAATAAACAAGTAAAGGCACAGCTTGTTAGTTTTAATTACAAATTAACAGAAGAATAATATTTGAAAATATTTTTTCTCTCATTAAACCTTAATAGAGTAATCAGGCAGAGAAAGAAACAGAATAATTAATCTAGTAGCAAAAACATAGCAGGGAGCCCAAAATCATTTGACAAGTCGGAGACAAAGGCCAAATAGGACTAATGTAGGTATATTTATAGAAATGAGGAACAAATGAAAAATGGAAGTCAGTTCAGAAGAGAGTCATTTATAAACCAAACCTTTTATAATTGGTTATTTTGTCTATGAATCCATGCTTGAGTAATATATACAGTGAGTAGAGCTTTTGCCTTCCACACTCATTATTCTGAACAGAATAATATCTGATAGCCTGATGCTCTGGACTCTCTAGCTTATCATACTTCAAATACACACTGTGGTCTATTTGGATGGTACCTGAGAAAAAAGAAAAGGTGCTTTTTTCCATCCTAGAGAAGGAGGAAGTTAAGATATTCCCTGGACATAAAAAGTAATTTTTAGAAACAATATCATGAAACAAAATTCTTTCTCTGGCCCAGCAGGCATGGCTCAGTGGTTGAGCATCAACATATGAACTAGGAGGTCATGGTATGATTCTGGTCAGGGCACATGCCTGGGTTGCAGGCTCGATCCCCAGTATGGAGCATGCAGGAGGTAGCCAATCAATGATTTTCTCTCATCATTGACATCTCTATCTCTCTCTCTTCTTTCTCTTCCTCTTTGAAATCAATAAGAGTATATTTTAAAAAATTCTTTCTCTGAATATTTATTTAGTTTAATGCCTTAGATAGTAGACCAGTGATGGTGAACCTATGACACGCGTGTCAGAGGTGACATGCGAACTCATTTTTTTGGTTGATTTTTCTTTGTTAAATGGCATTTAAATATATAAAATAAATATCAAAAATATAAGTCTTTGTTTTACTACGATTGCAAATATCAAAAAATTTCTATATGTGACACGGCACCAGAGTTAAGTTAGGGTTTTTCAAAATGCTGGCACGCTGAGCTCAAAAGGTTTGCCATCACTGTAGTAGACCATGTTTAGTTTAAACTTCTTGTGAGCATTTAAAATCACTTGAATAGCAAAGACTTGATATTGTATCTTCCAGTAATGAATATGTTCCTCCAGGAACTTATGCCTGCCTCTTTATTATAACAATTATTAAAATATTTTAAATTCAACAAGACACTTAAAGAGAGTTATAGGACATACTAGTACATACCATGTAAAATAAGAATTGGTCACTTTTAAATGATTTTACCCCTGTTAGGTGAAGTCAATCATGGGCAGTGACTGGGGAAGTATTTTGGGAGTAGAAGAAATTATTTCTCAACTATAAATCCTACCTCCTTAGTAGTGCTGATTCTGCTCACAATCAGGCCATTCTGGCCATGATAAAGACACTTTTCCCATTGAAAAGGTAGAATAAAGCGGAATATGCCAGAATCAACTTGTTTGTCCTGTATGATGATGTCCCAGAAGGCGACAGGGATGGCACTTCCTATAAGTTGGGTCAGAGTAGACAATTAATCCGGAAAACAGGGAACTTGCTGGTGTTGATGAAGAAACGAATTATCCCACTATCCTGCTGCAGATGCTCCTGTGGGTGCCTTTTGGAAGCAGCTTCTTTCTGAAGAATAGTCAGGAACAAGCTTTTCAACTCAACTGGCCCATGTTCTTTTTGTGTATCTCTGATCTCCTCTTCCCAGAAACTGACCTGACTTGCTGGGCCAGGTTAAGTGAGTGCTAGTAATTCCACCCCTCCCCACAGTGAAACAGACACCACTATTAAAAAACACACAACAAACATGAAATGATTCCTTTTCTTGTTAATTACAGAAAGCTCTTTGGGTTAGACATGGGGTTATTTTCTCTGCCCTTCGTGAAAAGTTACCACCCTTTCTTTTGTTGGCATTGCTGAAGTCTGTTGTATGAATCTATTGGCGTCTGCATACACCATTAGCTTTGTAACAATGACACCGAAGTCTTATTGAGAATCTAGGTGCACTATGTGTAGATACAATACATGGTTCTCTTCATAGAGTTCTTTTTCTTTTTTATAAAAAGTACAGTTGATGTTCAATGTTATATTAGTTTCAGTTGTACAACCCCATGATTAGACACTTATATAACTTATGAAGTGATCACTCTGATAAATCTAGTACCCATCTGACACCCTACATGGTTATTATAATATTGAATATATTCCCTAAGCTATACTTTACATCCTTGTGTCGATTCTGTAATTACCAATTTGTACTTCTAAATCCTTCACATTATTCACCCATCACCCCATCCCTTCTCCCATCTGGCAACTACCAAAATGTTCTCAGCATCTATGAGTCTGTTTCTATTCTGATTGTTTGTTTTAGATTCTACAAATAAGTGAAATAATTTGGCGTTTATCTTTCTCTGTCTGACTTATTTCACTTAGCATAATACCCTCTAGGTCCATCCATGTTTCTGCAGGTGGCAAGATTGCATTATCTTTATGATTGCATCATATTCCATTATATATATGCACCACTTCTTCTTTATGCATTAATCTATTGATGGAAAATTAGGTTTCTACCATATCTTGGCTATTGTAAATAATACTTCCACAAACATGGATGTATACATCTTTTCAATTTAGTGTTTTCAGTTTCTTTGGATATATACCCAGACATAAAATTGCTGGGTCCTGCTTTGTCTCTTGTTATAGCCTTTGTTTTAAAGTCCATTTTGTCTGGTATAAGTATTGCTACCCCAGCTTTTTGCTTTGTTTTGTTTCATTCCATTTTCATGAAATACTGTTTCCATCCTTTTGCTTTTAGTCTGTGTGCATCTTTCCATCTGAAGGGAGTTTCTTGTAGACAACTTATGTAAGCATCTTGTTTTGTTATCCATCCGGTCACCATATATCTTTTGATTGTAGCATTTAATTCATTTGAATTTGAAGTAATTGTTGCTAGACATGTATTTATTGCCATTTTATTACTCATATTTTTAATCTTTTTTTTGAATTTTTTAAATTTTATTTTTTTCTTTATTGATGAAGGTATTACATATGTGTCCTTATCCCCCCATTCCCCCCACCCACTCATGCCCTCCCCCCCCACCTCCCCCCCTGGTGTCTGTGTCCATTGATTAGGCTTATATGCATGCATACAAGTCCTTTGGTTGATCTCGCCCCCTTACCCCCACCCTCCCCTATCTTCCTTCTGAGTTTTGATGTCTAATCCAGTGGTCGGCAAACTCATTAGTCAACAGAGCCAAATATCAACAGTACAATGATTGAAATTTCTTTTGAGAGCCAAATTTTTTAAACTTAAACTATATAGGTAAATACATTGTTATTAACTTAATTAGGGTACTCCTAAGGCTTAGGAAGAGCCAGACCCAAGGGGCCAAAGAGCTGCATGTAGCTCGAGAGCTGCAGTTTGCCAACCACGGGTCTAATTGATGCTTCTCTGTCTCTGTTTTTGTTCATCAGTTTATGTTGTTCATTATATTCCACAAATGAGTGAGATCATGTGATATTTATCTTTCTCTGACTGGCTTATTTTGCTTAGCATAATGCTCTCCAGTTCCATCCATGCTATTGCAAATGGTAAGAATTCCTTCTTTTTTACTGCAGCGTAGTATTCCATTGTGTAGATGTACCACAGTTTTTTAACTTTTAACATTTCTTGTAATACTAGTTGGATGGTGATGTATTTCTTTAGCTTTTTCTTGTCTGGGAACTCTTTATTTATTCTTCAATTCTAAATGATAGCTTTGCTGAATAAAGTTATTTTGGTTTAGGTTCTTGCTTTTCATTACTTTCAGTATTTTGTGCCAATCACTTCTGGCCTTAAAGGTTTCTGTTGAGAAATCATCTGACAGTCTTATGGGAGCCCTTGTAGGAAACTAGCTATCTTTCTCTTGCTATTTTTAAGATTCTCTCTTTGTCTTCAACCTTTGGCGGTTTAATTATGATGTGTCTTGGTGTGGGCCTCTTTTCCTCTTTGGGTTTATCTTGTTTGGGACTCTCTGTGCTTCCTGAATTTGTAGGTCTTTCTTTCCACCAGGTTATGGAAGTTTTCCAGCATTAGTTTTTCAAATAGGTTTTCAATTTCTTGCACTCTCTCTTCTCCTTCTGGCACTCCCATGATGGGAATGTTGGTACACTTAAAGTTTGCCCAGAGACTCCTTATACTATCTTCATTTTTTAAAATTCTTTTTTGTTTTAGCTGTTCTGATTGGGTGTTTTCTGCTTCCATATATTCCAAATTGATGATTTGATTCTCTACTTCATATACTTTGTTGCTGATTCCTGTAATTTATTCTTCATTTCAGTTTATGTAGTCTTAATTCTGACTGGTTCTTTTTCATAGTTTCCACGTCCTTTTTAATGCTAAGTTCCTTGAGAATCTTTATAACCATTGTTTTGAACTCTGTATATGGTAGTTTGATTGCCACCATTTCATTTAGTTCTTTTTCTGTATATGTTGACTGTTCTTTCATTTGGAACATGTTTATTTGTCTACTCATTTTGTTTTCTTTCCTATGTTTATTTCCATATATTTGGTAGAGCTGCTATGTCTCCTGGACCTGGTAGAGTGGGCTTATTTATATATTATGTGTCCTATAGTAGGGCCCAGTGGTGCAGCATCCCTTGTCATCCAACCTAGATGCTCTATATGTGCTCCCTGTGTGGGCTGTAATTTAGTTATAATTTTGATGTGATTATGGGAGGTTTCAAGTACCGTTTTTACCTACACTACCATCTTAACCAGAACCCTGGAGTAATTTCTGTTTGAAGGAAATCTTCAAAACCTTTTTTTAAGTTAATCCAGTCATTAAACAAATATTTGTTAATTACCTGCTGCATTCCTAGGCATTCTTCTGGATACTGGAGATATGAAGATGAACAAGACAGAGAGATGGTTACAGTTCTCATGGATCTCCACTGTAGAAAGAAATGGGGGTAGAGGAGACCAAAAATGAACAAAGAAGTAAGCACATGTACAAACCTATGATATGATTTAGGAGGTGTAACTGGTCTGGAGAAAGTAAAATGGGATAATAGGAGAAAGTTGGAGGTGGGTGGAAAACACCACTTCTGATTTTATGGTCTGGACAGATATCTTTGAAAAAGTGATAATTGAGCTAAGACTCCAATGATAAGAAAGAACCAGCCATGGGAAGCTCTGAAGGCAGTGTTCAGGTATAGGAACTATCAGTGGCAGATCCTGATGTAGAGTCAAGACACTGTAGGTCAGTGTGGCTGGAGCTGGTAAATGAAGAAGAAATTGGGAAAGGATGCGATCTGAGAAGTAGTGTCTCAGGATGACCTTAACTATATGAAACTAATAACCATGACTCAAATTTGCTTAGACAATAAAAAATAATTTATTTCACATGGGATATTTGCAGACAGGGTGGGCTCCAGGGTTAGTTTATTCAAATAGGTCAATGACATCATCAAAGATTTAGGTGTTGTCTTTTAAAACATCTCTTTGCTATGCCATCTTTTGGCATCTTCCCTCATGATCTCAAGCTGGTTACAATCGATTTAGTCAGAGGTAGAGCCCAAAGTATTAGTCATTATATTCAAGTATAATACATGGGGAAGTAGAAAAGGGCCTTCTTTTTAGAATGAGGAAGGCTGTCCCTGAAGCAACACACCTAAGTTCCATTCATCTATTATTTGGCTGCATTTGAATCTATTGCTCATTTATAAGATAACAATGGCAAGAATGGAATTACTATGTTTGGTGTTGTTCAGTGGTTCTCCAAGTGTAATACCTGGATTAGCAGCATCAGTATTATCTGCGAACTCATAAGAAATGCAGAACATAAGGATTCAGAAACTCTGAAACTGGCATCTAGTCACAGCCATCAATGTTTTTACAAGACCTCCAGGTAATTCTAAAGGTTGTTTGTTTTTTAGCTTTTAAGTATAAATTCAAATTAGAACAAGGTATAAACTTGTGAGATCTTTTGGCAACTGTGACACAGACTTATGTTTGAGAAAGTCAAAGGGAAGTGATCATCAGGACATTTCTGGAGAACACAGGTTAAGGAACCTCAGACCAATTTTATTATACCTTTGTGGAGAAGGAGAGAGGAAAAGTAGATTTTTATATACATTTGGAGCGTTAATGCAGTGCCTCGTCTTAGTAATTTTGTGGTGTAAGTCAGAAGTCAGCTGGGATTTGAATATGGGGACATCAATAAAAAAAGATTTATTCAGACTACCATCTGAAAATCTGGAGCGATCTACTCTCTTCTCGAAAGTTTGTAATATCCCCATAATGTTTGTTTTAAAAAAAAAACCTCTTAAAGAAACAGACATTTTTTTAGAACAGTTTTAAATTTACAGAAAAATTGAAGAGATAGGACAGAGAGTTCCCATATGCCACCAACCAGTTTCCTCTGTTATTAACATTTTACATTGGTATGCTTCAGTTATTCCATTTCATAAACCAATTTTGACGCACTGTTATTAAATAAAGGCCATCGTTTATTCAGATTTCTTTACTTTTATCTAATGACCTTTTATGTTCCAGGATCCCATGGAGGATGCCACATTACAGTTAGTTGTTGTCTCCCGAGGTTCCTCTTGGATACGAGCGTTTCTCAGATGTCCTTATTTTTGTTTCCTGACAGTTTTGAGGAGAATTTTACTTTCTCCAGACCAGTTATTCCATCCTAAATCATATCATAGGTTTGTACATGTGTTTACTTCTTTGTTCATTGTTGGCCCCCTCTCCCCCCATTTCTTTCTACAGAGTAAGATCCATGAGAACTGTGACCATCTCTGCTTGTTCATCTCCATATCTCCAGTGTCTGGAAGAATGCCCAGGAATGCAGCAGGCAATGAACAAATATTTGTTTAATGACTGGATTAACTTTAAAAAGGGTTTTGAAGATTTACTTAAAAAAGAAGTTACTCCAGGGTTCCAGTCAAGATGGCAGTGTAAGTAAACACAGTACTTGGAACCTCCCACAATCACATCAAAATTATAACTAAATTACAGCCCATACAGGGTGTGCACATGGAGTGCCCAGGTTGGGTGACCAGGGACGCTGCGCCACTGGGCCCTACTATAGAACACGTATTATATAAATAAGCCCACTCTACCAAGTCCAGGAGACACAGCAGCTCTACCTAATATATAAAAATAAATACAGGGAAGAAAACAAAAATGAGTAGACAAATAAACATGTTCCAAATAAAAGAACAGTAGACATCTACAGAAAAAGAACTAAATGAAATGGAGGCAAGCTACTATATACAGAGTTCAAAACAATGGTTATACGAATGCTCACAGAATTTAGACAGCATAAAAAAGGACACAGAAACTATGAAAAAGAACAAGTCTGAATTGAAGGCTACACTAACTGAAATGAAGAATAAAAAATAATAAGTAATAAAGCTGAGATTCAAACACAGGTTATCTAATCCCAAAGCCCAAATTATCAGCCATCCCACTCTACCCCTCTCTAAAATAGCTACCTTCTTAGTTGTCATGAAAAACAAATATTGGTGTGCACACAGAGTGGAATTGAGGTATTGGAAAGGGGAGTGTAATATCTTTGGTAATTGTCCTGCTCCTTTTCTTCCTTCAGTCCAATTGTAAATCATAGACCTCTCAGTCCTGTTCTAGAAAGTCATTGCAATTCTTCAAAAGTGGTACTGTTGGTGTATTTCTGAAAAAACACAAAGATGTGTTTATTTTGTTCATACACAATTCTTGCCTATATAAGCATAACATAGTTTTTATTTTCATAGACTAAGGAACGTTAGAGATACAAACCTATAAATAACCATTTTCAATTAGCCTTCCACTCTCTCTGTCTTTCAATTTGATCCAAGTTACAGTGGGGCCTTGACTTACGAGTGTCCCGACTAACGAGTTTTTTGAGATACCAGCTGTCTCTAGGCCGATTTTTTTGCATTGAGTTGATAGAGTAATTTGAGTTAACGAGCTCCTTAACGAGCTCAGTCTCCGAAAGAATTAAACTCGTAAGTCAAGGCCCCACTGTATCTCTATTTCAGAAGCCATTTACAACTGTCACTTGATTTTTTCGAATATATCTCTTTTCTTGTTTACATTGCTTCTGCTATCCTGTCTTTTATGACCTATTGAAGTCATACACCATCACTTACACTTTATTCTATTTGTTAGAAGTTAAGTCTAACTAAGTCAGGGGAAGGGGAATTAGATCCACCTTTTGAAAGAAGTGTCAGAGAATTCGTGGACCTATTTGAATGACCACAGGTATTTACCCTTTCACATAGCAGGTGTTTTAGGGAAGACAGCTTACATTCTCAGCAGGTGGTTCTCAAAGTGTTTCAAAATCACCATAACTTGGCAACAGAGTACACTAATACTTAGGCCCTACGGTAGAAGTACTGAACAAGAACCTGGGGCTAGGGCTCAGTGATCTGTGGTTTAACGAACTCTGCAGGTGATTCTAATGCACAGTCAAGTTAAGAACCATCAGCCTCTTCTGGGCCTGGTGATTCAATGACCACTGACAGCTTGGAACCCAGTTCTGGCTAATTAGCTGTGAGCGATTCTATCCTGGGGCTTCTGGGAAAGCTTTCATTTCTCTGAGGAGCAGCTGTGGGTGTACTTGGATCTTGTGGTGTTGAAGCGGTTGCAAACCACCTTGTTACCAGCCTAAGGTAGAAGGCCTCAGAGCAGAAGTGGCGGAGCTTTGCGGATGCTGGGCTGCGACCTGGATGCACCTTTGCAGAAGTCTGACTGCTTATGGACTTGGGACCGGTGAGCTGATAAATTTCCTTATTGTCTTTGCCAATTTGAGACAATGTTTTCTGATACTTGCCTTTAATATCCTGATTGACATTCTAAGTGAGTACGTATAACTTAAAGTGGTCAGCTAAGAGATTTCTCTCAATACTCTCTGCGCAATTGGATTATATGAGAAGTTTTTTAAAAATACCACCCCTGGGCTCCCTTCTAGAGAATCTGAGTCAAGTAGCCTGGCATGGCGCCCTGACACTGGAGTTTTTTGATAGGTGATTCCGAAATGCAGGCAGCTTTGAGAACCACTGGTGACAATAGCTACTGAGGGTTGTCTGTCTAGGTTTTGAAAACAAGTTCTCTAACATTCCCAAACTGTCCTAGAATGAGAACTATATAAACTCAGAAGCCGGTGCACAGTATCCTTTAAAAGTGGGATACGGCTTTTTTCTTACACAGTTGCTACTAAAATAACATTTACTAGGTTAACATGACCACTTTTCTAAATGTACAAAGCAATTCCTTCTAATTGAGTGGCTTGTCCTGAACTCTGATACTTTAGTTTCTTCTCAGCTCACGGTTCTGGGTGGCTATCGGAGCACACCTGTCAGTTTTTTTGGAGTCATTTTTGTTGCTTTCATTTTGCTCACCATGAAAAGGCAACTCCAGCAATACTTCCTCTAATATTATTGAGAAATTATTCTCTGTGTAAGTTTTGAATTCTTCTGTCTAACCTACCTACTTCCTACTCTCACTTCTTTTTTAAAAAAAAATATATATATTATTTCAGAGAGGAAGGGAGGGGGAGAGAGAGATAGAAACATCAATGATAAGAGAGAATCATTGATTGGCTGCCTCCTGCACATTGATCTCAAAATAGCACGAATACATTATCTTTACAGGACTATGTGTATATATTTTGTATATTTCTATAACATGCACACATTTGAAAAAAATAAATGGTTAGCACTTAAGACAGAATGCTTCCTATAAGGAAGGGGAAAGGAGAAAAACTAGTGATGAAGAGGGGAAAATAAGAGTCTTGCCGTGAACAACAGTGAGAGTATCAACAGACAGAGGAATATGATTATTCAATCTTTGTATCTGAGATTTCCCACTGAACTGTGTAGAGCAGTGGTTCTCAACCTTGGCTGCACATTAGAATCACCTGGGAATCTTTTTAAAATCCTGATTTCTGGGCCTCATCCTCCGGAAATTCTGTTTTGTTTGTTTGTTTGTTTTGTTTTTGTTTTTGTTACTAATGTTGAGGCTCAGAGTAAGGGGCTGCTTGTGCGGATTGTGCATTGTACAAGGGGCCAGCCCAGGGTAAAGGAGGAGTTAAAACGTGGCCAGGGCTGCACTTGCAGTACAGGGACTGTTCCTATTCACAGGAAGAACTACAAGGACTAGTGGAGCCCTGGTTCGACGTTTATTTTGGGAGTTTACTGTAAATTCCAGGAAAGTAAAGGCTGTCTGTTTCCTTCATATTGTATGCCAGTGCTTAGCACAGTGCTCGGTCACATGGTTAGTCCCTAATAAATATTTGTTGAAAGAATGAATTATATTAGTAAGTGTTGGCACAATATTGGGGCAGGTTGAAGTTTCTGGAAGTTTCTTTCTTTCTTTCTTTCTTTCTTTCTTTCTTTCTTTCTTTCTTTCTTTCTTTCTTTCTTTCTTTCTTCCTTTCCTTCTTTCTTTCTTTCTTTCTTTCCTTCTTTCTCTCTCTCTCTCTCTCTCTCTCTTCCTTTCTTTCTCTTTTTATTTTATTTTTAAAAATATATTTCTTTATTGATTTCAGAGAGGAAGGGAGGAGAGAGAGAGATAGAAACATCAATGATGAGAGAGAATCATTGATCGGCTGCCTCCTGCATTGCCCCTCACTGGGGATCAAGCCCACAACCCAGGCATGTGCCCTTGACCGGAATCGAACCTGGGACCCTTCAGTCCACAGGCTGACGCTCTATCTACTGAGCCAAGCCAGACAGGGCTCTTTCTCTTTTTAAGTGAACATATCCTCAAGATTTTATGGTCACATAATAAAACAAAATATGAAGCTTAGAACAAGTCACTTGGCCCTTTCTTGGCTTCTCTCCTCTTAATTCAAATGCTTGCATCTTATAAGAGCCAGCGTCCTCTGAGATCTGCCATTAGGCTCACTGCATTCAAGCCTCAGCACAATCTTTGTAATTTTAACCTTTTTTTTTTTTTTGCGGAAAATTGGCTCAGTCTGCCCACCTTAGCCACTCTGCTTCCTGTCTTACTGCCGCTTTCCCTGTGATACAGAGAATCCTTGCCCTTCTTGTGCTGTGTTACTTTGTGGGGTTGATTGCCACACTTACCGGAACTCGGGCAGGTTTTAGGGACCTTCACCATATTTGGGAGAATGCTATTTGCGTGGAAAGCTAGAAGTCCAGTTTCTTTAAGTGGAGTATTATCTTCGTGAATCCCTTTTAAGACTTTTCTAATAGATATGCATATACATTAAACGCATTTTTGATAGTCAAGCAAACAACTTCATTTTAGTATGGTAGGCAGCATGCTCTAGCAATCAAGGATTTGGACCCTGGACCAGGGCAGGGACAATTTGAGTCTTAGTCCTGGACCGCCACCGTTATCACCAGCACCTGGGAACTTGCTAGAACAGCGTTTCTCGGGGTCATACCCAGGCATATTGAATCAGAGCTCTGGAGGGTGGCCCCCAGCAATGATTTAACAGGCTCTCCAGGTGATTCTCAAACAGGCTAACACCTGAGAGCCACTAGCTTGAACCATTTATTATACATTTTGTTTCCTCCACTTTTTTCCACTCATTTGGTTCCCCTGCTTTTATTTTAACATGTGCTTGGGGACTAAAAATAATTGCTATATTCTGACTGCATCTATTTTTCCATTTGCAGTTAATAGGTAAAAATAGTCTTCCCCAGGCACACCATATTGAGGTTGGTTTTGGATTCAATGGGGCCTGATTATATGCATTGTTCAGTTTACTTCTCAGAGCACATCTATGGCCTCAAGACTAAGACATATTAGAAGAAAGTGAAATAAAAATATTCAACTTCTCATTGTAATGACTAGTTTTTCTATTCCTATATCTTGTATTGCTCTTCAAGTTGGCTATGTGTGTTGTGTTAAAATATGTGAAAGTTGACTTAGAAAGAGGGCAGATATTTAATATTAGGGTCTGAAAATTATGATGAGAGAAAAATAAACCAATTACTAGAATTTAAGAAAATATTAAACAGTAATAGTCAATCAATAGTGAAATATGTGCCAAAGGAATCACTTGGGAAGTAGTCTTGTTAAAGGAGGGTCATGGCATTGAATTGAATTTTGAGTTAAGAACATTGTTTTATCTGAGTTTGCTTTGACAAATGAAAGCAATGATTACCAATTAACAGGACATACAACAGTTGTCATTTACTCACACAGACCTAGACATTTCTCTGAAGTGAAAAATTAATGGTAATACACTAGTTAGCAAGAAACATCATATATGTATTATCATCATTGGCCCATATAAGGCCTCTCTTATTTTTCCTTTTATATCTCTCCCTTACTCCTCCTTTTCACTTCTCAGGTAAATATTCTGGTGCATTTTATGTATATTCTCTATTTTTTAAAAAAATATTTTTATTTATTTCAGAGAGGAAGGGAAAGGGAGAGAGAGAAATATCAATGATGAGAGAAAATCATTGATTGGCTGCCTCCTGCACACCCCTAACTGGGGATCGAGCCCGCAACCCAGGCATGTGCCCTTAACCGGAATCGAACCTGAGACCCTTCGGTCCGCAGTCCAATGCTCTATCCACTGAGCCAAACCAGCTAGGGCAGTGGTCGGCAAACTCATTAGTCAACAGAGCCAAATATCAACAGTACAACGATTGAAATTTCTTTTGAGAGCCAAATTTTTTAAACTTAAACTATATAGTTAGGTACATTGTTATTAACTTACTTAGGGTACTCCTAAGGCTTAGGAAGAGCCACACTCAAGGGGCCAAAGAGCCGCATGTGGCTCGAGAGCCACAGTTTGCCGACCACGGATAGGGTTATAGTCCCTATTTTTTGGATACAATTTGTATTTTGTATACATGCATTTAAAATTATTATACAAAAATTTAAGTACACAGAGGTAGAGAGAAATTATAATAAGCTTTCTCTACTCGTTATTAACTTCAATAATTATAAACTCATGGTCCAGATTATTTTCTTTTCCCAACTCTCTACCCCACTCCTACCCTATCTGGATTATTTTGAAACAAATTTCAGATTTTTATTGTTTATATTATCTATATATTGCAAACTTATGTAAACGAGATTTTTACAGCATATTTATTTGTTAACACTGTTTTTTGGTGACCTAGCTTTGTTTTCGTGGGTACATCTAGTCTATTACTTCTAACCCTTCATGGTCCCCTGTGGGGCTTCATATATTTTGTGTCCCTTTTCCCAGGGTAGGATTGGGAGATGACTGGGTTGCCTTCATCTCCATCCTATCACAGATAGAACTGCAATGAGCAACTTTATACATGCCTCCTCATGGACCTGCGTGAGAATTTCTTTGTGATAAATGCTCACGGGGAGAATTTTGACATCAAAGAGTACATAATTACTTCATTGGATTAAATACTGCCAGATTGATGTAGACATTCTGTACATGTACCAGGAACACTGGCATTATTTAGCACTCCAGTTTATTAGGCATAAAATTATATTACATTATTGTCTTATCTTGCATTTTCCTGATTACTAATAGTTTTGACTATCCTTTCATATTCTTATAAGCTTTTTGGGTTCCCTCTTCTATAAATTGATTTTGACTATTTTCCCACTGGAGTTTTTATCTTAGTGGTTTATAAGAATTCCTTTGTTTTTAAAAATATGTTGGACCTTTGTTAAGTTTGAACATTGGTAGTATCTTCTTTAAACTTGTCATATGTTTAACTCTCTTCATGGTGTTTTTGTATAGAAATTCTTTTTGGTACAGTCAAAGTCAGTTTTTCTGCCCGGTGGTTTGTGTTTCTGTCGATCTAAGAATTTTTTTCTTTTCATATTTTCTTTTACTGAGTTTCTAGTTTACCTTTCATGTTTAGGTCTTTATTCCATATGGAGACCACAAGCTTTCCCTCTGTTTTCTTCTAGGATTTTTGTAGATTTAAGCATAATACCTGAATCTTTAATACATTTTGACTTGGTTTTTGTACGTGGTGTAAGACAGAGGTTCAATTTTACTGTTTGCATGTAGAAATTCAGTTTCCCCAGCACCATTTGTGGGTTTATTTTTGAAGTCTCTATTCTGTTCCATAGGTTTATATGTCTGTCTTGTTGCCAGTACCATCTTGCTTTGTAATACTGTTTGATATTAGAAAGTATGATGCCTCCAGCTTTGTTCTTGTTTCTCAAGATTGCTTTAGCGATTCAGGGTTTTCTGTGGTTCTATGTGAATTTTTGGCTTGATTTTTCTATTGCTGTACAAAAAATTGGCACTGGAATTTTGAGGAGAACTGCATTGGATCTGTAGAGACATCTCTTTGGGTGGTATAAGTCTTTTAACAATCTTGCTTCATGTAATATATTTCCTTATTACCGTAAGCATATTTATGAGGCCTATTTTATTTATTTATTTTTTATTTTTTTAATATATTTTATTGATTTTTTACAGAGAGGAAGGGAGAGGGATAGAGAGTTAGAAACATCGATGAGAGAGCAACATCGATCAGCTGCCTCCTGCACACTCCCCACTGGGGATGTGTCCGCAACCAAGGTACATGCCCTTGACCAGAATCGAACCTGGGACCCTTGAGTCCGCAGGCCAATGCTCTATCCGCTGAGCCAAACCAGTCAGGGCAATAAGGCCTATTTTAAATAATCTATAAGATTCAATAATTCTGTTTCAGTTGGCATATACTGGTGTTTTAAGGTTTTTTTTTCAAACTTCTTTAGTTGTATACATAGAAGGGTGGGTGAAAGTAGGTTTACAGTTGTGAATATATGAAACAATTTATTCTTGTATTATTTATTTACTTATTTATTCATTTATTATATTATTTAGTTGTATTATTTGTCTTCTTTTTCTTCTTCTTGTAATTATTATTTTGTATTCTTACTTATGATTTATCTTTTAGGTAATGATGCCTGGTAATTTAACCGCTTTTACTTAAGTTCTCATGCCCTCCTATGAATATTAGCTATTGTGTGTCACCATGTATATACTAGTATACTGGAGTAGAACCAAAGGCCACCTCTAGTCTGTATCTCTCCCTGTGAATTTCAAGGAGAGAAGAAGGGAAAGGAAGGGGATGAGAATCTAGACATAGAGTCCCAAGCCTCACAAAACCACTGTTAGTTACCACTCCTCCAAGCACAGTTCTGGCCGGGCTTTTGTCTTTGAACTCCGGAAATGTTGAAATTAGGATGTGGGTCATTGGGATGTGACATATCCCTCTTGTGGTTTTAGAAAAGTACTAAGTGATAAATGAATGCTCAGGGATGGCTGGCCTCGCTCCTCTTTTCATTAATTTCTCACCTCAGGAGGGCGTCATGCTGCTCTAATTTTATTCTGTCCGAGCTGGCAATGTAACCTAATGCCTTTTATGATGAAGAGGCTTACCTAATAATATTTGGGGAGAGAAATGAGAACCATTTAATTCCAATCCATCCTTTCCCTGTCACCCTCACCCATGACACTCATCCTATAGAGAATTTGATACCCCAAGTGCACAGTCATGGGAGAGAAAGAAGGAAAAGGTATGTATGTGTGTGATAGTCCAAAGGTAGCAACCTTTTACTTGAGGCCAGTAGTGAAAATTCAATGTGGCTATAGGTTACCTTTAAAGAGGAAAGTATACTTGTTTTCTTCAGAAAATTGTATTTCTATAAGTAATAAAGCTTGTGCATAATTATGGCTTATTTGGGGGGCTAAAAAGGCAGGAGTAATACATTCGGAAAACTCTACAAAATCTGTCAATAATGTTGTGATTGTAAAAAAATTTTAGGGTGACATGAAATTTGGTGGAATTAATTTGAAGACTGTGATTATGGATGAGAAAGAGAATTGGCAGGAAGTCTAAATCTTGGAATAAGGAGTTAGCCCAGGGAAACTGCTGCCTGGGGGGAGCAGTGTGTGCCTGTCTTCTAGGAAGCCACATGTAATCTAAGAAAAGAATGTGATTGGGTGAGAAATAATATTGGGGAATGAAGTCAGGGTCAAATCAGGATAGACTTTGTGTGACATGCTAAGGATCAGAGCTTTATTTTAAAGACAATAAAGAATCTTGGTAGTATTGATTAAAAGTAAAATATACCACAATAGACAGGGGACATTTATTTAAGTAATATATATGTGTAATGTACCTTGTAGGTGGTTTAGACTTACAAAAAGACACAATAATTTGTATTGTTTTTCCCAAAGTGGGCTTTTTTAAAAGTAGGTAGGTATGTTTTAAATATTACACGAGGTATACTTATATTGAAATATTATTCATTGTTCATCTGAAATGCATATTTAATCTGGCACTCTCTTTTTATTTGTCTGGAAACCTTACAAATAGGATATATTAAATCTATAGTATCGGGTGAATAGGACTCAGTCAATAAGAAAACATCGTAATCAGGAAGATAAGAGAGAGCCTTGTGAAAGAAATGTGATCTTTTAGACCACAAGAGGGAGAGGGGCTGGCTTGGAGTTTGGGAATGAATGTGTGCAGAAGACAGTGGCGAAGTACCTATGATGAGGGGCTTAAATGGTGGCTGAACTTTCGCCTGTGAGTAAATGGAATAACTGCTTTCCCTTTTCTTCCACTGGACATGTGGCTTGACATTCATCCTGTGAGGGTCTCACATGATGAAGCAGCCAGTTCCTTGGTGGCAGCCATTTCTACAGATCTTTGTCTTGGTTCTCCATTCTTCTATGTCTGCTTTTACTGTTTGTTCCCTGGGGTTATATTACTAAAATAAAGTACTCTTACATAAGAAAAAACGGAACAAGAAAAAAAACTCCACCAAAATCAGGCAGAAAGTAATATGTTAGGAGTAAATTCAAATATTTAATCAATTGTTTTAATAAACAGAGTAAAATCATTAATAAAGAGACTTAGATTAGGTCAAAACAAATATCTATCTTGTACAGAAAGGATAATAAATGTCAGATGAATACTAAACAAAAATAAAGCTATGGTTGCTAAATATCAAGCAAGAAGTTTTAAGAATATAGAAGATGCCTACAAATTTAAACTGAAGAGAACCCAATAGCCCTATATACTTACTAAAACAAAGATGGGTAAAACCAAGGACACTGACCACCATCAGGATTGAATTGGGGTAATGGCAAAATGGACACCCTTCATTGTTCTAAGTAAATCCCATTTCTTATTCCTTAAGGCCGGCAAGGAAGAGTGAGACCACCTGGAGTTGTAGGTTGAGAGGGTCATTTTTCATAGTCAAATGTGGAAAGGCTGTCAAATAGAATGAAACACTGAAAAATCTAGAGTTAAGGAAAAAGTCATTGCAGACTTTTGTAAAATGATTTTAGAAAAGAGCCAAAGTCAGATTTCAGGTCTAAGACTAAAGGTGAAGTGACAGTATTTCCCCAGAAAACTCTTGCATCTCTTTTCATGCCATTGGCAGCCACAGAAATCTGGTCGTGGTAATGAGCCTTATTGGGCCTGGATGTGCCATTTTGCTATTTCTGTTGTCCTTATGATGCTTAGATCGGGGCTTATCTCTCAGGCAATAGCTCTTGAAAACTCAGCCATAAATGAGGCACAAGTCAACTCAATTCTGGTTTCCAAGTTTAAAGGGGACTGTTTTATCTATGTTTATCTATTTTCCTCGTTTAGTTAATCACTTGGCTACATAGGTGATAAAAGAACTAAAGGAGGGGTTTGGGGATTATGCAAAAACTCAGGGCCATCTTAGGCTGGAGGGAAGTAGGGCGGAAGGTTGTGGTGCCACCAGAGTCAAGAAGTTGGATTGTCTAAAACCATGGAGAGGGCTGCCTTATAGGAGTTAGGACTGCAGAGGGAAGCACTGTCCAGTGGTAGCTGGACCCATGGAGTAGGCAAAAATCATTGCAGAAGGCATGGCCTGAGTTAGAAGGAGAGGCAAAAATACTCTAGCTCTCCTTCCTCCCTTCCTCTAGTCTTTTATCAGTGCCTTATCCAACCGTACCTGGAAGGCAAATGGCAAGGGGGCGAGGCAGAAGAGTGGGAAATAGATTTGAGAACAAACAGGCAAATGACCAGCCCAGTTGGACATGAGTAGAGCATATGGCTCCTGCCCCTGTCTCTTATTTCTGCTCTAGGATAACTCTCTATCTCCACAGCTAATCAGGACAGAAGACATTCCTGATCTCATTATGTGTAAGTGGTGCCTATTGTTTCTATCTCCTACAGCTTTTCAAATCTTGGAGCTAAGAACATGTTCTCTTTCTCTCTGCAGTCTATCCCACAGCACTAAACTGTTGCATGACCTATGCAGGGAGAATAAACGGAGGGCTACCTAGTAGGTTATATTGGTCCCAAAGTCTGGTCAGTGCTTGAATTTCCAGGTGGATTTAGATGATATAAACCTCAGATCTAGCACACAAAACTGTACACAAGGCTCCAGATATGGCTCACCTGCTTATGAATACATTATGTTAAAGTACTCATCAAGACAATATAGCTCCATTAGAAAATTATGCCATTGCTAAGTTCAGGTTTGTGTTAGCTTTTTTAAGCATTTCAACAGAGTTATTTGCCAACTACTATCAACCTTGGCTTCACAAAACATTTCTTGGATATTTTATTCTCTTGGTTTAAAATCAAGGTTCTGTTATCTCTTAACCATCTTTGGGAGATTATTAGATCTTTTTTATTTTTATTGATTTCAGAGAGTAAGGGAGAGGGAGAGAGAGAGAGAGAAACATCAATGATTGAGAGAGTCATTGACCGGCTGCCTCCTGCATGCCCCACACTGGGGATCAAGCCGCAACCTGGGCATGTGCCCTGACTGAGAATCGAACTGTGACTTCCTGGTTCACAGGTCAACTCTCAACCCCTGAGCCTCCCTGGCCAGCCAAGAGATTATTAGATCTTGATTCGTTTCTATAACAAAGTTACTATTCCTTTTAGCTTAGCTATAGAGTTGTTAAGCATACCTTTTATCATACCTTTTATATCTTTTTCAAGGATGTTGATAAAATACCAATGCTATTGTATTTCCTTACCATCTGTTCATTAATTGGCCCTCATTGGGCATAGTTGTTCAATCAGAAACCTGCCTAGCCTCATTTATGTTAATCCACATTTCTCCAATTGTACCCAGGGATGATGTCTGTAACATATCCACTATTGGTCAATGTCACTAACCTATTTTTAAAGTAAAATTATTAATTTGACAGGGTTTGTTCTTAATGAATTCACACTGCTTTATCATGATGACTGTTTTCTGTAAGTGTTCACAAATCATTAGTTTGATAACCTGTTAATAGCATTTCATGGAAAAATGTAGTAATCATACTGACCTATTACTCTAAGAAAACATACTAAGCATTTTTCTTTAACCTTTTAAAACTCTTCTCATTTTCTATGATTCACAAAGAACAAAATTAGTACTGGGAACCCATAGGCAAGGTCTTGTAATATTATGAATTAATAATAAAGATTTTCTGGGGGGTGGAGACAAATGAAATATTCTTTTCATGTACAGCTTCTTTTCTTTTTTTCAATTTCTTTATTGATTAAGGTATTGCATATGTGTCCTTATCCCCCCATTGCCTCCCCCACCCTTCACTCATGCCCCCCCCCCCCGCCCCCGTTGTCTGTGTCTGTGTCCATTGGTTAGGCTTATAAGCATGCATACAAGTCCTTTGGTTGATCTCTCCCCCTTACCCCCACCCTCCCCTACCTTCCCTCTGAGGTTTGACAGTCTGATTGATGCTTCTCTGTCTCTGGATCTGTTTTTGTTCATCAGTTTATGTTGTTCATGATATTCCATAAATGAGTGAGATCATGTATTATCTATCTTTCTCTGACTGGCTTATTTCACTTAGCATAATGCTCTTCAGTACCATCCATTCTGTTGCAAATGGTAAGAACTCCTTCTTTTTTTACCGCTGCATAGTATTCCATTGTGTAGATGTACCACAGTTTTCTAATCCACTCATCTGCTGATGGGCACTTAGGCTGTTTCCAAATCTTAGCTATGGTGAATTGTGCCGCTATGAACATAGGGATGCACATATCCTTTCTGATTGGTGTTTCTAGTTTCTTGGGATATATTCCTAGAAGTGGAATCACTGGGTCAAGTGGGAGTTCCTTTTTTAGTTTTTTTGAGGAAACTCCATACTGTTCTCCACAGTGGCTGCACCAGTCTGCATTCCCACCAGCAGTTCAGGTGAGTTGACAGCTTCTTTTTTAAGTTTGGAAAAATAAAAGGCTTATATAAAGAACAAATAAAATCACATATAACTCTATTGTATTAGGTAAGAATTACTGTCTGTGGGGATGAACAGTAACCTGAAAACCTATGGCTGAAATTTGGAGTTTTATCTACTTAGTAAAACCTTAAGATGTAGGCAGTCCAGAGCTGGAATGACATGCCATGATGCTGTCAGACTTCTGTTTTTCTGCTCATTTCATAGGGGCAAGATGGCTGCTCCACCTTCAGCCTTGTGTGCATGTGGTGGGAATACATATTATAAATGGTCTCAGCTTTCCCCAGGGCTGTGTATAGTAGCACCTGTGGTTTACAAATGAGAAAAGTGAGGCACCGTTTCTCAAGGTGCACAACTAGTGAAGCAGGAAGTCTTGGGTACACATTTCTCTATCTCAGGCTCATGCTCCTTCTAATATATTTTATTACTATTTTACTAGCAATGGTTTGACTTGCTTTTTGACTTTTAAAAGATATCAAAGTTCTTCTTTGTCTTATTTTATTGAAAAACCAATGTAACCCCAATTCATAACTAGAATTGTCTTATGTAGCCCCCTTCCCCCCCATTCATAACTAGAATTGTCTCTTACTGGGACATGGTGTGGTCTGGGAGCCTTCTCCATTGGGTTTCCCTGAGGCTGGTGGTGAAGGTTTTTAACAGCACAGATTACTGGACTTGATCCCAGATCCAGTGAGTCAGACTCTGGGAGCTGGTTCCTCTGAAAATGCATTTTTAATAAGCTGGACAAGTGAATGTCATGACCATTAAACTTTCAGAACCACTGTACTAGAGGATAATTTTTGCTGAGAACAAATTTATTCTCTGAGTTGCAGCTGCTTCCAGGTCATACAGTACTTCGGAGTGAAATTAAGCAAGAGTATAATCCTGTTTTATAATAAAGGGTTTCTTACCTTTGTTCTGGGAAGTGGTCCCCACCTCCTGGTATTTATGAGAAAATGATTTATGCTAGAAAAATATAGTTAGTGAGACTGGTGTGTGTGTGTATGTTGTAGGTGACATAGAATCCTGGCTAAAATGGTAGACTTTGGAGTCAGAATGACTAGGTTCAAATCTTGACTTTCTCACTGTCCTAGCTGTAAATTGGGCAAATTATTTACCTCTGTGTGTCTGTCTTTTCTTACCCGTAAGGTGGCAATAATAGTCACACCTACCTCATGATTGTTGTAAGGCTTATGAGAATCAATATATGCAAAACACTTAGAGCAGCATCTTATAGAAATTCTCAGTAGGGGTTAGCTGTTAATGGTGCTTTTATGGCACGGTCAGAGTTTCAATACCTGTGTGGATGGCATGTCTTTGTCTTATTATAAGGTGTTTTTTTTATCATTCTTTACCTGATAATTTATTTTTTTCTGAAAAGTGTGTGTGCACAGATGCACGTGCTGTTAGAAGAGATGGGATGGATCTACATTTATTACTGGCAAACAGCTTATGGCATAGAAACTGTTAATGGTGAAGAAAGAGCTCACGGAGCTGTTCATGCAGAGCCTCCTTGCAGCAGAGTTCCCTTGAGATCAGTTGGCTGATTTTTATCCACCTCCTCAGAGCAAGCAGGGTTTTGGGAGGTAGGTCACGATTTATCTGAACCTCAACAATTAATTGAGGAATAGTTATAGCACCCCTCAGACCTCAGAAGAAAGCTAAGACTAATTAAGCTATTTCTGTGCTCAGCATTTTAGGAGAATAAACTATGTTAAGACATTACCATTGCAGTCTGTGATTTATGTAATGATGATCTTTGAAACTCCTACTGCTTCCAGTTTGGAACATGTACAGTTGTCCAAAATACATGAAAATGGGTTAATTATTAGAGAGTAAATCACTTTTGTGCATGGGCAGAAACATGTACTCTAAAATTTGGGTCCAGTGATTTGTTTGAGCAGAGGACAGAATCAGAGGGCTTGGTTCAAATATTTATTGAGATTTGTTAAAAGAAGAAATTTTGTTCTTGGTGTGATTTATTTTATTTTTATTTTTAAAATTATTTTATTTTTCCATCATTATTTATCCTCTCTATACCCTCTTCTACTTCCAACCCTCATCCCCCCATCCTGCTAGCAATCACCACACTGTTGTTCATGTCCATGAGTTCTCTCTCTTTTTTCTTCTTTTTTGCTCAATCCCTCCATCCCCCGCCCCCAACCAGAGCTGTCTGCCTGCTCTCTATAGATGAATCTGTCTCTATTTAGCTTGTTAGTTCAGTTTGTTCAATAGATTCCACGTATGAGTGAAATCCTATGGTACTTGTCTTTCTCTGACTGGCTTATTTCATTTAGCATAATGTTCTAAAGACAGATGAAGACAAAATGAATCTGTCATGGTCATGAAGAGGAATGATAGCATAGTCACCTTGTGTGAGGTGGAAAACAGCTTTTTAGGTATATATCCCACCCACCTATCTAGTCTGTGCATTAATTCTGTAACTCCTTCATTCATCATATAGCAGCTGAATAATCCTTCTTGGAATGCCCCTTAATGGTTGGTTATATATACTAGTAAACCTCTGTGCTGCTATGAAGGTTGGTTGCAGGAGCATCAAAGGGTGATGACTTCTGCATTGCCCTCAATAGTGGCTTTCTTTTTATTTTCTGTCACACCTTACATATTCCTGGACTTGAAGGTCTAATCAGTATTGTGCTTGTTCATCATTGTTGTTTTCCATCCACAGTTCATCTATCTCCTTAGCACCCTTCTCAGGGTTTTTGAAACATCTTATTGCCTACCACTCCTTGCAGTAATTTATGACTGTAGTTTTCCCTTATATTTTAACTAGAGGCCCGGTGCACAAAAATTTGTGCACGGGGGGGGGGGGGGGGGGGGTCCTCCAGCCCGGCCTGTGCCCTCTCGCAGTCTGGGACCCCTCAGGAGATAACGACCTGCTGGCTTAGGCCTGCTCCTGGGTGGCAGAGGGCAGGCCCAATCCCTAGGTGCAGCCCCTGGTCGGGCACCGCCCCCTGTCACACTCAAGGCAGGGTCGATGGGGAGGTTGTGGCGCCACCCCCTGTCATGCACAAAGCAGGGCCAATCAGGGGGTTGGGGCGCTGCCCCCTGTCACGCACAGAGCAGGGACCATCAGGGGGGTTGGGGCTCCGTACCCTGTCACACACAGAGCAGGGCCAATCAGGGGGTTGGGCGCTGCCCCCGTCACACACAGAGCAGGGCCAATCAGGGGGTTGGGCGCTGCCCCCTGTCACACACAGAGCAGGGCCATCAGGGGGTTGGGGAGCTCCCCCCTGTCACTCACAGAGTAGGACCAATAGGGGAGTTAGGGCACCGCCCCCTGTCACACACAGAGCAGGGCGGATCAGGGGGTTGGGGCGCCGCCCTCTATCACCCACAGAGCAGGGCCGACCAGGGGGTTGGGGCGCCGCCACTGTCACACTCAGGGCAGGGCCGATGGGGAGGCTATGGCTCTACCCCGTCACACACAGAGCAGGGCCCGTGGTGGGGGGGGGGGTTTGAGGAGCTCCCCCATCATGCACAGAGCAGGGCCGATCAGGGGGTTGGGGCGCAGCCACTGTCACACTTAGGGCAAGGCCGATGGGGAGGTTATGGTTCTACCCCGTCACACACAGAGCAGGGCCGGGGGGGGGGGGGGGGAGTTGGGGCGCCTTCCCCTGTCACACACAGAGCCGCAGGGCGATCAGGGGGTTGGGGAGCTCCCCCCTATCAGGCACAGAGCAGGGCTGATCAGGGGGTTGGGGCGCCTTCCCCTGTCACAAACAGAGCAGGGCAGATAGGGAGGTTGTGGCCCCGCCCCCTGTCACACACAGAGCTGCAGAGCGATCAGGGGGTTGGGGCACTGCCCCCTGTCACACACAGAGCCGCAGGGCAATCAGGGGGTTTGGGCGCTGCCCCCTGTCATGCTGATCCCAGTGCCGGGAGGCCTCGTGGCTCTGCTGATCCCACCCGGCAGGGTCACAGATCCGGGTCCCAGACCGCAGACAGCCTTGCCTGCTGCCGCCTGCCTTCAGTATGCAAATTAGCTGCCATCTTGTTGCTTCAGGGTGGGGGTCCCCACTGGGGTGCCTGGCCAGTCTGGGTGAGGGGCTGAGGGCCGTTTTCAGGCTGGCGGGCGACTGGAGCTCCAAACCTCTCCTTTTTCTCTTTTTTTTTTTATTCTGGCATTTATTTACCTTCTATGGCTGTCACTGGAGCTGAGAGCCGGCTTTCTCTCTGAGGCTCGGCTGAAAGCAGCTTTCTGGCCTTTGTTTTCTGTATTCGAAACAATGTTGCGACTCCAGCTCTGAGATCCCGGCTGACTGACAGGAGGTTTCTGGAGTTTTGTTTATCTTCTGTAAATGTTACAATGTTTCCAACTGAAGCTCAGAGGCCGGGGAATGTTGGAGTCCTCTGTCACTGAAGGAAGCAAGCCTCCTGTTAGCTTCCAGCTGCCTGGCTGCCGGCCGCCATCTTGGCTGACAGTTAATTTGCATATACTCACTGATTAGCCAATGGGAAGGGTAGCGGTCGTACGCCAATTACCATATTTCTCTTTTATTAGTGTAGATGACTCCTGCACCTGATTTGCTGTCTTTTATTTGCCACTACTTCTGTTATCACTTTTTAATATTAATATCCAGGCATGATCCTCTTACTCCTGACCTCTCAGTTTTTTTGAAGTCCTCACCTTGCTTGCTTTTGTCCTCTACCCAATCTCAACCACTGCTCTCATTGTCATTCAGTTTACAGCATCCAACTCTAACATAACTCCCTTTCTTCCCAACATACTCTATAGGTGACCCCTCCAATAACTTTACTACCCAGAATATCTGACAATAGACCTTGCTGCTTTTTAAGTCTTTATCAACTCCCTCAAATGGACTTGCTTTCCTTGTTTTCTGTTTAGATTCCATCCTCTGTTATTACTATCATTCCTTTGAATCTGTACTCAACTTCTTTGAAAGCTTCTTTACCTTTGCCTCATTTCACACTTTCACCCAAACACCTAAACAAGGCTAGAAGAACAACCTACAATCATGCTGATTGGTCTCACATCAAATCCATTTGTATCAGATATGCAAGTTGCCTTCCAGTGTGCCCAACTATCCTATTGCATTTTCTTTGTGAATTTACCTTTCTGCTCTTATCCGCAGACTCATACCTCTTCTTTCTCAGTCTCCAAACTTCTTTCCTCTCTTTACTTTCAGTTGATAACCTGTTCCACTGTGAAAATAGAAATATCAGAAGAAAAAACGACATCTTCCCAAGCACAAAATCTATCAACATGTATACATTGTGCTCTTAGACTCTGCTTCTAACCAGTGTTGATAGCTAAGGCCAACCCCTCAACTTGTGCACTGGATCTCATTTCATCTTATCTGCTTAAGGACTTCATTTATCCATGTGCTATTCTTTCTCTTATGCATCACTTTTCTCTAATGTACCATTTCCACCAGCATACACACCTATTATAATATTTCTCATCTTAAAAATCTTTCCTGTTTGATCTACACACACCCATTTTTTTCTGCTCCCTTTATTACAAACATTCCAAAAAGTTGTGTATAAAAGTAATTTACCTCCTATCCTCTCTTGAATACATTTATTGGATCTTTACTAAAACTGTTCTTTTAAAGTTGTTTCTTCAAATCAAATCACCAATTCCAAGTTCTCATTTTTAATCTTTCTGTATTATTTCACACTGTTTATCCTGTCTCCCACCCCAATTTTTTCTTCTATTGGCTTCAGGTATCCTACCTTCTCGTGGAAGTCTACCCTCATATTGGCTACTTCTCAGGGTCCTTTGCTGAATCCTCCTTATTTTCCCAGATCTTTTCTCTATTTACATATCCCGGGTGACCTCATATAGTCTTGAAGATTCAAATATCATCTGTAAGCTGATAACTTCAAAATTTTTATCTTAGTCTCAACCATTGCCCTGAACTCCAAATTTGCATATACAACTTCCTACCAGACATAGTTAGATGGATGGCTAAAGGCACCTCACCATGGCTAAAACTGATTCCCACTACCGTAACCCATTCTTCCTTCTGTCTTCCTGCCTGCATGAATGAAAACTCCATTTACCCTATTGTTCAGGTACAATAAACATTGAAGTTATTTGAGGGCTTTTCATTCTTTCATATACCACTTCCAATTTATCAGCAAGTCCTATAGCTTAAAATTCAAAATATGTTAAAGATAGAAAGGGTAAAGGGGTCAAATATATGGTGATGGAAGGATATTTGACTTTGGGTGGTAAATGCACAATTGAATACTCATGTGATATATTATAGAACTAGAGGCCCAGTGCACGGATTTGTTTACTGGTGGAGTCCCTCAGCCTGGTCTGCGCCCTCTCACGATCCAGGACCCCTCAGAAGATGTCGGAGAGCCGGTTTTGACCCGTTCCCCACAAGCCAGGCTGAGGGACCCCACTAGTGCACGAATCTGTGCACTGGGCCTCTAGTATGCATATAAGATCTTTGGTTAATCTCTTCCTGTCCTCCCCCTCACCATTCCCTCTGAGATTCATCAGTCTGTTCCATGTTTCCATGCCTGTGCATTGAGCGTCTGCCCCCTGGTGGTCAGTGCGTATCATTGCTACTGGTCGAATGGTCGAATGGTTGAACAGTAGCTTATACTTTTATATACATATAGATTGTATACTTGAAACCTGTTTAGTTTTATTAATCAATGTCACCCTAATAAATTTAAATTAAGTCAAATGGAGAAAATAAATAAATAGAAATTAAAAAATACCTGTCAAAGACAACCACTTCTACCATTTCTCTTGATACTACCCTAGTAACAAGTCACCTGCATCCCTGTGTAGATGATGGTAAAGACTTTTTAACTGCTTTTCTTGATCATTCTTGCTCCTATGATATATTTTCCCCATAGCAACCAGAGTTAACTTTTAAAAATAATTTTGAAATAAAGATTCACAGAACGTTGAAAAGTTAGTAGAGAGATGTCCCATGTACACTTCTATATCTATTCATCTGTTGATGGACACTTAGGTTATTTTTATATTTTGGCTATTGTGAATAGCACTGCGGTTGACATGGTAATGCAGATATCCTTTAATATACTGTTCTAATTTCCTTTGGATATATACCCAGGTATGGGATTGCTGAATCATATGGTAGTTCAATTTAGAATTTCTTGAGGAACCTCCATACTGTTTTCCATAGAGGCTGCACCAATTTACATTCCCACCAACAGTGCACAAGGGTGCCCTTTTCTCCACATCCTTGTCAGTATTTGTTATCTCTTGTCTTTTTGATGTTAACCATTCTAACAGGTATGAGGTGAGTTCATCCTGGAGCTTTCCTTATTAAATGCCCTGTCAAACTTGGCAGTTTTTCTTTCAAGTCACCCCAATTGACATTTGCTGTTAGAAAAGTTATGAAAGGGCTCTCAGATCTGCAGGAATGTCTTTGTGTTAGTGATAGCTGAGACACCAATTTAGAACTTGCTCTGTCAATGTGAAATTATCATACAATGCCATCTCATTCTTTCTGGGCTAGTATATGGGGAATAGCTTGATGTATTATTTTTGTTCCTAACTGCTGCTGCCATGTGGTTTTCCACTGGTTTGTAGTGTTGTAGGCTCCTAGCAAAGACAATAGATGAAATGAGGGAATAAAAATCCATCTCATCCAGTCTATGAGTATATATGTAATCCTGACTGTCTTGTCATAGGGAGGAGCACTATGGGTGGAGACTTTATTTCTACATCTGACACAAGCACTTGACTGGGAGGTCCCATACTTATCCTTGGTGGCAGTGGGAATTAACTACCCATGGTGACTGTGGGAGGAAAGTACACATGCAAAACTAGAGAAGGCTTCCGGAGGAGGAAAGCATTGGGCACCAAAGACTCTGAGTAGCAAGATGATAGCAATGTTGTCTTTGGAAATAGAGCCTGGAATAAATACTGGCAGAATGTGCAGAGATATATTTTTAGTATACATAACAGCTCAGTGCTGACCTTGAGTTTTTTGACTATTAGAGCTGTGCTGGGCTCTACAATTCGCGAAAAATGGGCCTATGCATGCTTTTTTACAAAGAACATGTCTGACTTTTCCTTTCAGCTCCTTGTTATTACTTGCCATTTATTTATGAAATTGAGGCCTTAGTAATATTAGCACTTTTTTCCTTTCCTGAAAGTAGAATATCTCATATGGTCCTGGTTTTAAGAGGACCTGTTCTAGGTCCCTTCCTCTTTCTTTCTCTATTCAGCTTCATTCCATTTGAAAATGTGGCCCTCACAGGTTTTTAAACTAGTCTGACCTATTTATTCTTCAGGGTAAGGGGTGTATTTTTTACTGGTGGTGTAGAACTGAGACTGAGATACCCTACATGGGCTACGCAATATCAGAAAAAAGGGGCAGAAAAGGGGAGCTAGAAAAGGAATGAGAAATGTTGCCAATTTCACAGCTTTGCCAAGAGCTGGTTATATTGCATGCTTTGTAGATTCTGCCTACTTTGTAGATTCTGGCTCCAAGTCCCTGAAGGCTCATTTTATTTTATTTATTTTAGAAAGTTAGGCCATTTGGAGACATAAAGGAAGTGGAAAGGGAGGGTATAGGTAAGACAGGGAAGGAAGTTTTCTGTTATGACAAGTTTGGCCTTTTTTCTTGGAAGTCAATTAGGGAAGAACTAGCATTGGGCTAATAATAATAAATAACATGACTAGTAATTACTATAACTTATGAGTATTTATATGCCAGGCACTGTGCTTCCTGCCACAACAGTAAATTCCAGTTGTTTAGAATTAATGTGTTTCTCTGAAGAATCTGAGTTAAAGCAACATGCCCCCTACTTTTACATTTCCTCTGCCTTACTGTTTTTTCTCTTAAAAGTTTACTTAAACTGCTATATTGTATGAGTCTCTGTAAACTGCTTTAAACCCTTTCTTTTTGGAGAATAAGACAAGAGGTAAAGAAATAACCTGTATATACACTAGTAAAGCTACAGTTGCATGGATATTTCAGCCACTTGCTATTCTTCCTAGTTCTTTTTACTGCGTCTAACCAGAGCCTGCCATTGGCGTGCTTCCGGCCACGCTCACCCATATCCTGACTCACCAACTGCTGTCCTCCTGTGAAGTGTTCCTTTGGTTATTATTCACAATTTCTTGGTCTCCAAGCTCTCTTTAAAATCCTATATTTGATCCTCAGTCTCTGGTACTATAACTATTGATCTTTGATGGGTAACTTCTAAATACTCTTAGGTGTTCACTGACCCTAGGATACCTAGGAAGATAGGGATGAAGGGTCAAATAAAAACAGAGTCAGGAATATCTTCTTTTAAATTCTCTACTCTTTGTTTTGCAAGAATTCTTCTAAGTAGTGCCACCTCCCTGGCTTCATCTTCATATTCATTAGTTTTTATAAATTTCAATTTGCTTGCATTTTCAAAATTAGTTGGTGGAAGAAGGCAGTGAGTCTCCAGGGGACAAAAAAATCCCCCATGGGACATGAGATGTTAGGTACGGTGTAAAATATAGAAGCATAGAAGTGAGCAAGCTAAGTAGCTGTGATTTTTAGATCAGTAAACTGATCCCTCTGACAGGTGATGGGCCTCAAAGTTGTGTGAGGGGTGGGAAATCTGGGATGGGCCTTTGCCCTGAGTCTTTGCCTATGCACCCAGTCGTCACAGTGTGTGGTCTTAGGTGAGCCACCTCCCCTTATAGTGAGATCACCAAAGGCAGGCTCATGGAGTGGTTCAGGAGTCATACAATTGGTGAGAAAGTTTATAATGTGTTTGCCAGTGAAGATAACTTCTGTACAAGTACAACGCATTATTATTGTGACTTGAGGTACTTGATAGCACATATGACTACTCACGAATGAAACCTAAAAATACCCCAGTATGTGGGATGTAACTTTGTAGGTGTCTGTGACAATAAATGCAGAACCAGAAATAAAACGGTGGGGGGGAGGGGGCGTATAGGGTGTTGCTTAGCAATACATATGAAAATGGGATGAAAATAGAGTACTTCAGCGGAGAAAAAGTTGTTTACTAGAAATAAAGATGCAGTGGGGGCTGAGTTCTCAACTTTATCTGCAGTGAGGTATATGATCTTGGTTTTCTGATGTCTTGGGTTTATCATTGGCACTAGCAAAACCAGAAGACATCTTTCAACCTTTCAATCTTTAATTTTTTTCTGAGGGGTGTGTGTGTGTGTGTGTGTGTGTGTGTGTGTTTGGAGATTTTAAGAGAGTGTTTCCTTTTTTTTAATGGATGCAGCATCTAGTGAAGAACAGAACCAAAATAAATAACACAAATTACTGAGATGCAGACGCTCCAGTGATGTGAGTGAACACATAAAAAAAATTGAATAGTTATAAAAATCTTTGTGCTGGTTATATGAAAATGTTAGTTTATTGGTCTCATCATAATTTCACATGGTAAACATTATCCTGCCAGTTTTACGGATGAGGAAGTTGGGGCTGAGAAAAATTAATTGACTTGTCAAAGTTACAGACTGAGTGGGGGGCAGACCAGGATTCTGATTTGTTTGTACAAAGCTTTGGCTCTTTGCACTCAACTAAATCACTTCCAGGGGAGTCTCCTGGGTACTGCATTCTGGGGTGTGGTGACAGATGAGTCTCTGCACTGGGAAAGCTTCCTGCAGAAAGCTGTTCTTGAATTGGTTTAAAGAATTTCAAGGAAGAGGCAAGGAGAAAAAGGTTTTAGATGAAAATTGTATTTAATATTAAATTGAAATTTCCATTGTCATTTAGGTTTTCAAATCAGAATGGCTATCATTAACAAATCAACAAAAGACAAGTGCTGGCGAGGATGCAGAGAAAAAGGAACCCTTCTCCACTGATGGTGGGAATGCAGACTGGTGCAGCCACTGTGGAGAACAGTATGGAGTTTCCTCAAAAAACTAAAAATGGAACTCCCATTTGACCCAGTGACCCCTCTTCTAGGACTATATCCCAAGAAACTAGAAACACCAATCAGAAAGGATATGTGCACCCCTATGTTCATAGCAGCACAACTTACTATAGCTAAGATTTGGAAACAGCCTAAGTGCCCATCAGCAGATGAGTGGATTAAAAAACTGGTACATCTACACAATGGAATACTATGCTGCAGTAAAAAAGAAGGAATTCTTACCATTTGCAACAGCGTGGATGGAACTGGAGAGCATTATGCTAAGTGAAATAAGCCAGTCGGAGAAAGATAAATATCACATGATCTCACTCATTTATGGAATATAATGAACAACACAAACTGATGAACAAAAACAGATCCAGAGACAGAGAAGCATCAATCAGACTGTCAATCCTCAGAGGGAAGGAAGGGGAGGGTGGGGGTAAGAGGGAGAGATCAACCAAAGGACTTGTAGGCATGCTTATAAGCCTAACCAATGGACACAGACAGCGGGGGGGGGGGGGGGGGGGGGGGGGGGGTGAGGGCATGAGTGGGGAGGGGCGTGGGGCACAATGGAGCGATAAGGACACATATGTAATACCTTAATCAATAAAGAAAAAAATCAAAAAAGAAGAAAATGACTAGAAACAGGTAAACCAGAAAAAAAAAAGTTGGCTAAACTGTAAGCACCTTGGATGCAATGATCTCATCTTAAAGTTTTCACGGTGTTTACAAAGTGTTCTAGTGGATGCTTGATTTATATTTGTTGCTGTAACTTGAGCTGCCATCCAGAATTTTAGGGAAAGGCTGAATATGAGAGTTTGCAGTGATCAATCTTACAGTCAAGAAATGAGTTTGACATTGAGTGAAAGTGACAGGAATGGCCTTCCACGACCCAGTTTGATTTGATGTGTCAGTAGTTAAAAAGGCCCAGGTCAAAAGAGAGAACAAGAGGTTCCACTGTGAAAGGGCATCCATTTGACACTGAAGTCAATACCATCCACAAGGTCATGAGTAAAGTTGGTGTTCACTGTAAACTTGCTCAGGACTCTAACGCTATATGATGTAAAGATGGGTTTGTAATGGGGGGATAAGGACACATATGTAATACCTTAATCAATAAAGAAATTTTAAAAAAATTTACAAATCCACTGGAAAAATAAAGAAAAAAATGTCAAAATCTTTAAAAAAATAAAGATGGGTTTGTTAGAAAATTTGTCCATTCAATTGATAAATGACACCTGACTGTCAGCCACCACAGCTGTAGAAAAAAGACACACCTCCCTCCTCATACATGTTTTATAAACAAGCAGGTATTAATGGTGTCAGGTGTTCAGTGCAGTATTGGAAGTATATAGGACATAAAGTTCAGATGTTTCTAGAAGATCCTTAGACAGACTTGGTGTTGGGCTAAGAGTTTTTGGGGTTTTACCATCGATAAACTGAAACTACTGTTCAGTTTCAAAAACTGAAACTACTGTTCCTGAAGTGTGGATGACAATGTTCTAAATATTCATGTCAAGAGAAAATGTATATTTGTTACTCTAGTCTGCGGACCAAAGCTCTCTCCACTGAGCCAAACCGGCTAGGGCATATTTGTTACTCTCAGTGAAAGGAATTAAAGGATGTTGTGTTCTGACATATGTTTAAATGATTATCCCTCTGCTTAGAAATTGTGCATACTTGCTATATTAATGCTACTCAGTAGAAAATAGAGGAAAAATACCTCTTAATGCATTGCATGTGAAAATAAATTTTATAACTAGATGCCATCTCTGTAGATAATTTCTACTCTGGGATAAATAATGAATGCCTATTGCCTTTGCAATAGACTTTAAGTTGAATCCTTCAATGTTGGCCTTAGGGAAATTTTTCTTCTTTCTATTCTTATCAGGTATCCAAAACAGCTTGGACTTTTGAAAAGGGAAGTAAATATTACCAGTACAGAGCTGAGGAATAATTTGGTTAATTGTCACACAATATTATTTTGGATAGAGAGTAAAGGGACTTCATTTTTATTTTTACTATTTTAAATATATATTTATTTTAGAGCAGAAGGAGGGAGAGCGAGAGCAAGAGAGAGAGAGAAAGATCAATGTGAGAGAGAAACATATTGGCTGCCTCCCACATGCATCCTAACCGGGATGGAGCCTGTAACCTAGGCATGAGCCCTGACTGGGAATCAGACCAGCAACCTTTCAGTGCATGGAACAATGTTCAACCACCTGGGCCATACTGGCTAGGGCAAGAGAAAAGGGACTTTAGAAAAACTCCTTTGATTGATCTGTCTCATGTAGTTTTATATATCTACTAGAGGCCCCATGCGTGAAATTTGTGCAAGGGGCTTGGCCCATTGCAGCCCTAGCTGCCTCATGGCCCCATGGCCCTGTAGCCCCACCCACTGGTCATTCTGGAAGGTCATTTTGCCATTCATTCTAATTAGCATATCAGCTCTTTAGTGTATAGGATATTTAAATATATATATATATATATATATATATATATATATAGTATATAATTACATTATAGTATATATTTATTTTGTGCTGAATAATAGTCATAAGAAAGAAGAAAGTCACCTATACTCTTACCAAGAGCCCAAAAGAACAGAGAAAGAATGAGGATAAGGAATGTGGCTTTGAGAGAATCTCTTTGGAGGGAGGTATATTAAGGATCAGTTAACTATTCCTTTCAAGCATCATTAGAAAGGAACCAGTTTATATATATAATAACTAAGTGACAAAATAAATAACCATATTCTATAATGAATGTATAGCAAAACAAGGAAGGGTATGTTGTGTTAAGTACAGATATTTTAGATTCCTAGGACTGCCTTCACAAAGTACCAAAAACTGGGGGGCTTAAAACAAAGGACATTTATTCTCTTAACAGTTCTGAAAGCTACAAGTTTTAAATCAAGGTGTCATCAGGACCGTGTTCCCTCTGAAGACTCTAGGGGAGAATTTTCCTTGGCTTCTTCTAGCTGCTGATGCTTGTCAGCCACCCTTGATAGTCCTTGGCTCATAGATGCACCACTCTTGTCACCTGTTTATTTTCTTGTACCTTAATGTCTTCTTCCCTCTCTGTGTTCCGGTCTGTGTTCAAATTTCTCCTTTATATAAGGACACCAGTTATGCTTGATTAGGTCCAAACCAGTCATCTCATTTTAACTCAGTTTTTCATGTAAAGACCCTTATTTCTAAATAAGGTCACACTCCGAGGTACTGGAGCTTAAGACTTTGTCATATTTTGGGGAGGACACAACCAACCCATAATTGCAGGAAAATTGAGTTGTTAAATAAAGATTTACTGGTGTCTCTCACAGTATCTCAAAGAGAAAGTCCTTCCTTAGAGAATGAGAATATTCTAGTGGTTTGACAAGAATATCTCTACAAAGAGGAAGAGTGCCTCAGCAGCCCACCCCCGCTTGATGGAAGGAAGAACATTTTAATTGGATCCAATGCCTTTTACCCTGTTGCTGTAGATTCCAAGCAAAAAAAGGAATTACCTATTAGTTTTTTGATGTTTCAAACCCAGGAAGACTATGTCCTGTCTAATGATCAAATCCTGCCAGTTGCTGAGATAGGCCACACAAAGCCTTTTCTTAAATTGTGGTAAGAACGCTTATCCTAAGATCTATGCTCTTAACTCAGTGGTTCTCAACCTTAGCTGCACATTAGAATCACCTGGAAATCTTTTTAAAATCCTGATTTCTGGGCCTCATCCTCCAGAAATTCTGTTTCTTTGTTATGGGGTGGGGCCACAACATTAGTAACAAAGAAACAGAATTTCCAGAGGATGAGGCCCAGAAATCAGGATTTTTAAAAAGATTCCCAGGTGATTCTAATGTGCAGCCAAGGTTGAGAACCACTGTCTTAACTGGTTTTAAGTGTACAATATCATATTGTTAACTATAAGCACAATGTTGCACAGCAGATCTTTAAAATTTATTCTTCTTGTGTAACTGAATCTTTATATCTATTGAAGAGCAACTCCTCATTTCTCTATCTCCCCAATCCTGGCAACTGTTATTCCTCTATTTCTATGTGTTTGGTTATTTTAGATATCTCATACAAGTGGAGTCACATAATATTTATCTTCTGTGACTAGCTGATTGGACTTAGCATAATGTCCCTAGGTTTATCCATGTTATCACATATGTCAGGATTTCACCTTTTAAGGCTGAGTAATATTCCACTGTATTAACATACCACATTTTCTTTATTCATCCATTGATGGACATTTAGGTTGTTTCCACATCTTGACCATTGTAAATACTGCTGCAATGTATATGGGAGTGCTAATCTCAGAGATTCTGATTTTAATTATTTTGGATTTACATCCAGCAGTGGCATTGCTGAATCACATGGTAGTTCTATTTTTAATTTGAGTAAACTTCATATTGTTTTCTATAGTGGCTGCACAATTTTTTTTAGTATTCACACCAGCATTGTGTAAAGATTCCAAAGTTTCTGCATCCTTTTCCACATGCACACGCACGCGCATGCGCACACGTGCACACACACACACACACAATCTGATAATAGCCATCCTACAAAGTATGAAGTGATACCTCTTTTTGGTTTTGGTTTGCATCCCCTGGATGAGTGATGTTGACCATCTTTTCATATACCTGTTTAGACCACACAGACTTTGAATATAAAGCAGTATTGCAAATGTATTGTAAAAATTGGTTTATATATTTGCCTTGAAAAATTGAAAGCTGATACATGCTTTAATTTTGTATGAACATGAATTTTAAGAGATAAATTTTAGGACTTATTTGCACCTGGGAAAATTGATCAACAAGATCAAGTTCATAGGACTGAAAAGACTCTAGACTTGAAGAATCCTTTCTTGTATTTTCTTGGGTCGTGTGAAAGTTTTAATTGTACATGCAAGTAGTATATATTATGTTGGCATCTACTGCGTACCAGGAAATGTATGAGGCATTGAGAACATAGGCATAAATAAGAGCTGCCCCTCCCATCTGTGCCTTCATGGAGTTTATAGAAGCAGAGAATGAATAGAATTGGGTTTCTGGAGGTTAACATCATTAAAATAGGGTCTCAGAGCAAGTTTATTGTACCCCATTTCCATCTGAGTGTTTTAAGTTAGTAGTTTTATAAGGGCATTAGAAATCTTGCAATATGGAAGACATTTCAGAACACATCAGGCAATAGTAAAGTGTGACTTCCTAGGTAAGCATGATGAAAAAATAATGCAGTTAACAAAGCAATGATGCAGAGAATCAAGCCAGGGTTCTTAGCTGTAAGCAGCTTCTACTGCAATAAGGAAGATAAGAGCAATTTTAGGAGAAAAGTGAGTTGACATAATCATTTATAATTAGGTAATTAATATACATGATAAAATGCTACATGATTAGAAAGATTTAAGAGTTATAAATATTCAGGGGTGTGTTGTTTTAGCTTACCTGACTACCATCCCCTCTTCAATTGTAACTTCCTCAGAAGAAGAGTCCCAAAACTTAGCATAGAATAAGTATAAAAGTGTTTGCTCTATACATTAAAAACATAGGAAGGTTATAAAGGTTGTGATATAAAAAATGTGCAAGGTAGCTGAATCTTAAATCTTGAGATAAATATTAAATGTATTCAATTAAGTGAAAAATGATCTTGCCCTTCTAAATAACTTCATTTCTAAAGGAATTAGAATCTGGATAAATTTTGGATGATGAGGAAAAATGATTCTATCAAATCAGTGTGTAATTATACCCTAATTTTAAGAAGCCAAAAGTACCTCTTAAATGAATTCAATTTTGTGTGTATTTTATAATGTTCATATCTACACTAATAAAAGACAAACATGCAAATTGACCATACCTTTGTTATGCATTAAGCCATGCCCACCAGCCAATCAGAGCAACTATATGCAAATTAACCCAACCAAGATGGCAGCCAGCAGCCACGGAGCTGGAGGAAGCAGGAGGCTTGGTTGCCCCAATGATGGAGGAAGTCAAGCTTCCCGCCTGCCACAGCCGGCTCTGAGCTCCACTCAAAGCAACAAAGTTTCAATTATAGAAGGTAAATAAACCCCAGATACCTGCTTTCAGCTGGCCGTGGCCACGGAGCTGGAGCAAGCAGGAGGCTTAGGTTGCCCCTGGTGAGGGAGGAAGCCAAGCTTCCCTCCCACCCGCCCTGGCTGGCTCTGAGCTCCTCTCAAGGTTACAAAGTTTCAATTATAGAAGGTAAATAAATCCCAGAATTAAAAAGAAAAAAGAAAAAAAAGGAGCGGCTGGGAGCTTCCATAGCTGGGGGGGCTTGGCCAGCCTGAAAACAGCCCTCAGCCCCTCACCCAGACTGGCCAGGCACCCCAATGGGGACCCCCCCCCCACCCTAAAGGGGGTGTGGCCAGCCTGATAACAGCTATAAGCCTCTCACCCAGGCTGGCCAAACCTCCATGGGGTGAGGGTCCCCACTGGAGGGGGCTTGACCAGCCTACAAACAGCTATCAGCCCCTCATCCAGGCTGGCCAGGCACTCCAGTGGGGACCCCCACCCTGAAGGGGGTGTGACCAGCTGCAAACAGCCATCAGCCCCTCACCCAGGCTGGCCAGGCACCCCAGTGGTATCCCCACCCTGATCCGGGACACCCTTCAGGGCAAACCAGCCAACCCCCACCTGTGCACCAGGCCTCTATCCTCCTATATAATAAAAGGGTAATATGCAAATTGACCCTAACAGCAGAACGACTGGGAATGACTGGTCACTATGACACACACTGACCACCAGGGGCCAGACGCTCAATGCAGGAGCTGCCCCCTGGTGGTCAGTGCACTCCCACAGGGGGAGCTCTGCTCAGCCACAAGTCAGGCTGATAGCTGCCAGTACAGTGGTGTGGTGGGAGCCTCTCCCGCCTCCTCAGCAGCGCTAAGGATGTCTGACTGCAGCTTAGGCCTGCTCCCCGCTGGCAAGTGGACATCCCCAAAGGGCTCCCAGGCTGCCAGAGGGATGTCTGACTGCCAGCTTAGGCCAAATCCCCCAGGGAGTGGGCCTAAGCCAGCAGGTGGTCATCCCCCGAGGGGTCCCAGACTGCGAGAGGGCACAGGCCGGGCTGAGGGACCCCCTCTGAGTGAACAAATTTTTGTACACCAGGCCTCTAGTTAAGCAAGATAAGTTTACACTGATATATTAGACAGGATTTCAGTAGTACAAATAGGTTAAGGTCTTGCAGAATAACACCTTGAACTACTTTGCAATGTGTCTACTGTCATGTAGGGTTATTAGCAGTAACAGCTACTATATAACTAGATTAATTATATGACTTAGTCTCAGTGGTTGCTTTTCTCCCCACAATCAAATTCAGAACCTTCAACTGGACATCATTATGCTGTGTTGTCAGCTGGTTTCTATTTTCTATTTTATGTGGTTTCAGGCCAACTAACCAGTTAAAAAATTTCACACAAAATATAAAATGTTTTTTTTTCTGAATAAAAATGACACCTCCATAATCTGCTTGCCTGTCCCTTCTGCATTTTTTTTTTTTCATTTGAAAAACGTGTCATGGATATCATGCTAAATGAAATAAGTTAGGCAGAGAAAGACAAATGCCAAATTATCTCAATTATATGTGAAATCTTAAGAAAACGGGAAGAAAGAAAGGAAGAAAGAGAAAGAAAGAAAGAAAAAAAAGAAAAGAACCAAACTCATAGGTACAGAAAACAGATGGTGGTTGCCAGAGATGAGGGTGGGCAGTGGAGGGTGGAGATGGTCAAAAGGTACAAACTTACAGCGATAAAATAAGTCCTGGGATTAATGTACAGCATGGTGATTTTAGTTAATAATACTGTATTGTATATTTGGAAGTTTCTAAGAGAGTACATCTGAAAATTTCTCCTCACAGGAAACAGTTGTAATTGTGCGGTGATGAATGTTAACTAAACGTACTGTGTTGATCATTTAACAGTATATGCACAATTCAAATCATTATTTTGTACTCCATAAACTAAAACAATCTTATGTCCATAATCTCAGTAAAACAGAAAGTGTGTGTGGGGGCACCAGGGAGGAAAAGTGGAATCAAAATGAATGGCCACTGAACCCGTAAACATTGGATGATGTTTAGTTTGGAAAACAAAATAGAGTCCAAAGAAAATGGGCCTCATTTCTGGCAGCAGGTGAGAACTAATGCTCCAAATTAATGTTTTCCTCAAAACCTTTCAATTGGTGAGATTTCACATTGCTCCCAGGAAAGTACTTTTCTCATTAGTTCATCATCTCTCTCCGTTATGCTCTGTCCTTAAATGTTTATTTCCATGTCTGTGAATTACAACAGAGTTTAAAACTTCAGTCACCTCTGTGTCTTTCTAGATTTTGGACCAAGCTCTTTACCTAGAACCCTACCGCCTCCTCTGCAGCTCACAGGGGTCGGTGTGTCCTGATTGTTTTGGTGATGCGTGAATTCTGGTAACTCTAAGAATTGGTGTGAGAGAAAGGTCAGTTTTCTTTTAAGTTCATTATTAGTGTATGAGCTGTTCCAACGAGTTAATTTCCTTTGGATAACCTTTTACTTTCTTAGAAGCAGCATGTGCCTTATTAATGGAACTTGGAAAAAGATTAATCTGTTTTCTTTCCTGAGTTGAGATGCAGCCTGAGGAAGACTACAAGGGAAGTGCCAGGCTTCAGAGATGAACTTGGTCCCTCACTGTCCTGGGAGGTCTGAACCAGCAGCAGGGAATATCTCTTCCAGGAGTGCTTTAATCTCTTCTCTGTTGATCCTTTGATATCTTAAGTTTCTGGAATCCTTTGCATCTCTCACAGTCCATTTTCCATCATCACTAGGTGGTATCCTGACAGACACCTCACCCACAGTGAGAGAGCAAAGGTCAATTTCTCTACTTTGTGGCTTTTCTCCTTGTGTTGCCATGACAGATACGGAGCTAATGAAACTCTGAAACTTCATCATTTCTTGTTTGCTTTTTAAATTTTGAAAAATGTTCTCCAGTGATGGGTGAAGAGCAGCAGTAACAAATGACTCCTAGAGTTTCTGTGTAGAATCCAGACTCTCTTCGTCACTTGGCTTTTGATTGTTCCATAAGGCTACTGAAGATGCATCCTGCTATTTATATTTTCCTCCAGGGCATCAACAGATATCTTTCTGGAGATTCAGACGTTAGAAATATACTGTAGTTTTTTTTTCTTTACTTGGAAGCATTGTGCTTTTTTTCTAGCTCATGAGAAATAGGTGTTTCATTTCATCATGCTGGTATCAGTGGCCACTCTTTGAGTCACACCTTTTATCAAGGAAGGTGTTGGTTCCTGCCCTGCTCATTGTAGCGACAGCAGTGCTGACCACGTCCTTCTTGTTTGAGTGGCTTCTCAAAGTGGCAGGTCTCTCCAAGGGGTCAATAGCTGGGGGTTTATCCAGGGATGGAAATGATTAATTTGCACCTAATTTGTGTCTTGTAACACTCTGACGACTAGTGTTCAGGGTAATTTACTCATTTTTCAAGTCAATCTTTACTAAATCCTTTGAAACGGTGGAATTCAATTTGAAGACACTTTTAAGTATTACTTTTGGAGGCTACAAAGGCAAACTTTTTCTTTTTTTAAAAAAATATATTTTATTGATTTTTTACAGAGAGGAAGGGAGAGAGATAGAGAGTTAGAAACATCGATGAGAGAGAAACATCGATCAGCTGCCTTCTGCACATCTCCTACTGGGGATGTGCCCGCAACCCAGGTACATGCCCTTGACTGGAATCGAACCTGGGACCTTTCAGTCCGCAGGCCGACGCTCTATCCACTGAGCCAAACCAGTTTCGGCACACACTTTTTCTTAAGGAAGGTTTTTCTGTGTCCTTGAGCACAGTATTGCTTTTGTGAGTTTTGCCTGCTTTGGCCTTAACCTTTGCCAATCCATGGTGATATTCCATCAAGAATTAAAGCACTTGTCTTTTTTTTTCATAAAGCCTATACGTCAGGGTGGCTATTTCACAAATATAGCAAACCAGAGCTTACATGTCAGACTTACAATTATAGACGGTATTTGGGGAAGCTTCTTCCATGATTCTGCTTAGATTTTCCATTTTGGAAGTTAACTTGGCACTGCAGCAGCCTCCTATGCTGTTGAAGGGCCTGCAGGTCAGCTTGATGTCAACCTAAAACCCCCAAAACTGCAGGGCTCTCTGGAGATCCCGCATAAATTGGGGTCCTGGTCTGGCATCCACTCTTGTCAAGCTTCAGGCTGCGGAGGGACAATTGGCCTGAAGATGAGCACGTCTTCCTAAGTAGCAACCTTTAAAAAAATTTATCTTTATTGTTGAAAGTATTAAAAATATCCTCTCCTCTTCCCCCCCCCCCCCCCCCCCCACCTTGACTTCCTCCACTCTGCTCCCATCCCCTCCCCAGGCCTTCACTACACTATTGTCTGTGTCCATGGGCTATGCATATAGGCGTATAAGTTCTTTGGTTAATCTCTTCTTCCTCCCCCCCCCCCCCCGCCCCCCGCCCCTTTGAGATTCATCAGTCTGTTTCTCTGGATTTTGTTCACTAGATTTCACATACAAGTGAGATCATGTGATACTTGTCTTTCTCTGGCTGGCTTATTTCACTTAGCATAATACTCTCCAGATCCTTCTATACTGTCACAAGGGATAAGAGATTCTTCTTTTTTACGCTGAGTAGTATTCCATTATGCACCACATATTTTTTTTATGCACTCATCAACTAATGGGCATTTGGGCTGTAGCAACTTTTTACAAAAATATTTCTTCTTGCCCATTAATACAGAAGGGGTAGAATAGTAGTTTGGATGCCAGCATTGTAGTAGAATGCTGATCTGAGAGCTTCAATAAATTGTATAACCTCTCTGGGTCTCAGCATATTTTCCTTTTCATGAAGGAGTTGTGCTTTATTATTGTTTCTGGCTGTGAAATTCTGTGAATCCAATGTGCCTGAGAGATACCATGGAGCTATAAGAATTTCAAGTTGCTTCTGCTCCTTTACTTGAATTTTGGAAAACATGTTCTCTCTATTAGCGAGTTACTGAAGACACATTATAGGTTTTTCACACTGACTAGTTTGTTAAAACTGACCTAGTGAGAGCTTGCCTTCACCAAAACATTTAAAAAGAGTCTGATGAGAAAGGCACAAATAATATGCCGTTTTAAAGTGTCAAGAGATAAGCGAGGGGAGTGATTAGTGAGAGAGAGAATGCATAAAACATAGGACAGAACAAAGGATTAGGCACTAGCTCTACTGAAATGGTCTTTTCAGAAATAATCTAAGAAACGGCTTGAAAAGGAACTGAATCTTGCCTTTTGGGGACTAGAGGAACAGCTCTCTGGCGTATGTTGTCAAAATCTCAATTGTCTTATGAGACAATGATACTGAGGTTGCCAATTTCTAATGAAGTCAGAATCTTTACAGTCCCTGGTCTATGTTCCAAAGGTGTCAAAACAATGCTGATTGTAGTCTCTGCCTTAAGGTGGGTTTTAGGTGGAGAGCACAGGCCTGTGAGAACACATGTTGGCATAACCAACAGAGGATTACCTGTGTGTGGAGAAGGGCTGATGTAGGGAGGAAGAGAATCATCTGTCAGTCCGGTTCCTCCTTCCATCATTCTACAACAAAACATCTGGTCTAATAGGACACTGAGCATGAAGCCAGAAAGCCTGGTTTATGAGTACTAGGTAGTGGCTCAAACAACTATGACCAGTTTCGTGGGGCCAGTCGTTACCCCTATGGATGAGAGATCTTGGCATCTACTCAGCAGTGTGGTGTGGTAAGAAGGGCATAGGTTTTGGAGCCAGATTCCTACTTCTGCCACTTCTGAGATGTACGTCATGGAACAAGCTTCTTAATCTGAAACTCTGGTTCTTCCTGTGTGAAATGGGCCAACAGTAGCTTTCTTACAGATTATTTGGAAGCTTAAACTAATGTAAGTGGAAGTACTTGCCACAAACGGACAGTTAAATGGTATTCGTTCCCCTGCCACCTTTCTGTTGGATGAGTTCGTGGTCTCCTGGGGAGGAGCGTTGCTGACAGTGAGGGTCTGGTCTTCCAGAGAGGACGTCAGAGTATTTGAGCAAAGTCTTTTCCTCGGGGACCCAGGTTTCTTTTATGTCTGAGGGAGAGTCTCTAAAGCAGATCCTTGGGAACTAAATATAATGGTCTTGCTAGATTATCATTTATAGTACCTTCCATTTTGCTTCTAGAAACTGTTACAAAATACTCTTAGTTTCTCTTTGGTAAGTTGCCCCTCAGACACAGGTGTTATTTCCTACTTGCAGCTAATTTTTCTGTCCGTCGGCATGCCTGTGTCACTTAATAAGTTCAGTTATAATCTGTTCACTTTTACGTGTTGTTTTGTTGGGGCTCAATTTTCTCAAGCTTTATGTGTGTTTCCTTTGTTATCACAAACAGAATTTTAATGCTGTGGAGGAAACAGAAGGCACCTTGTGTATTTTATTAGAAATAGTCTCTACATAGCACCTCGTGTAAGATACTGTGCGTAACTAAGATGCCAAGACAATTCCTAGCAGGGCAGTTAGAGTCACCTTTGAACTTCGGGCTGAGCTAGGTTTCTTGAAGAACACACACACAGTGGAACTTTTCCTCATAGAAAATGGAAGGATGTTTGTTGCTCAATGATCAAGTCTACTTAGTTTCTGTGGCCACAGTGTGAAACCACATGGCCAATATGAGAAATACCCATTTATTTTGTTTTCATTCTTTCATTGATTCATGTTTTTTCTAGTTTGATGACTATGAAAAACTCCATTGAGGAACTATTGGAAAACAGATGAGTCAATTATAGATGTCAAATGCGCTTACATGATGCCAACAGTCTGGTGAGCTCTACATTTTTATTGTGTCAAAACTAACAAAATTTCTCCAAGTTACTATTTCCATATAGTTGGGCTCATATGGGAGAATTAAGTTGACTTGTCAACATGTAGTCTTAGCCCACTAAGAAGTAAAACATTATACATATGTAGGGTGTCCCCCTGAAATGCATATACACTTTAACAGCTGATAGTTCAATTTTGAAAATGATATGTATTTTAATAAACACTGCCTTTATAATTATTCAAAGTGTGTATATGCATTTCTTTGAGACACACATATGTGTGTGTGTGTTTGTGTGTGTGTGTGTGTGTGTTCTCATACTAGTTGTAGTTCTGTTTTTTAAAACGCAGGGAGATAACATAGGCACAGAGAAGAAAAGGGAGAATATTTCTTATAATAGTTGTTTCAGCATCTCAGTTTTTGATGATAGCAATGTAATACTTATATTTATAAATCATAATATAGTACACAAGACTACTTGGAAAAATTAAAAATAGACAAAATCTAGAATTAAACAAAATAATTTAGCTCCATAGCCCAGACATAAACAAACCTATTATTGGTGTATCTTTTATACATTTGTTCATAAATATGCAGAGGCATTTAAAAGGATTATAAAAACAACCTAAAATGAATACTAAAAAAGAACAGTATTGAATGGTATGAAATAAAAAATTAGTTTTCTGTACAATTCTATTCTCTCATCTTTCTTTGTATATCCAGTAGATTTAGACCATTTCTTTTTTTATTCTTTTGATACCTACTTTCATGACTTCAATAATAATTTCATAACTCCATTGGGGATTTACCAGAGGATACACACTATGAAAGAAACTTAGCTCACTAATACTCACCTTTCCTCTAATTTACAAAATTTAGTAAAAATATATTGGCTTTTATTTGCTTAATATTGTAGTTTTTAGTGATAAACAAGTATATTTTGTTGATCCAATGACCTTAAATATGTATATTTTGACTCCCTATTAAGGAATACATATAAATGTGCATCTCCAGGAATCCTGTCTTTTTTTCTCTCTACAAGTTGTGTTAATTTATCCAGGGCCACAGTTGATGGTTTTGCAGACAACTCTGGGAGGTTCCATCATTCATAGTCATCATACATTTGTATAGTTATTGCAGTAAAGTCTTTTGCAGATGGGGCTGCTATTTCATAATTCACACAAATATTCCATTGGGCTAAAAATAGATAAAACTGGTAAATTATGTGCAGTGTATTCTGCAACTGTAATGAAGTGTTTTGTTCATATGTTTATTTCTGGAATCTGAAAACCAATAAATATGATAACTTTGTATATTTGTTGCCTAGAATTGGAAATGTGGACTCCTATGTGACTAAAGCTCTGTTGCTTCATGCTCTAAGCCTGAAGATTAAATAATTTTTGTCTTTTGCACCTTAACTTGGTTTAAAATCATGTTACATTTCCTTTTGCTTCAGATTTTGACCATAATTTTTGTTTGGCTCTTTTTCCCCCTTAAGGTTTTAAGTTCAATTATTATGGTTGTTAAAAGCTCATCACTAAATCTTAAATGAGATATTTGTTAAAGCTACTTCCTTACAGACCTCCTTCTAGGAATGCTTTTTTAAAATCCTCACCTGAGGTTATGTGTTTTTTAAATTGATTTTTTTTAGAGGGAGGGGCAGGGAGAGAGAGAGAAACATCAGTGGGAAAGAGAAATATCAGTTGGTTGCCTCCCATACATGCCCTGACCTGGGGCCGAACCTGCAACTTTTTGGGTGTATGGGACAATGCTCCAACCAACTGAGCCACCTGGTCAGGGCTAGGAATGCTTTAATTTTTTGTTCTAGTTTGGATAAACTAGATCTAAATTTCTAGGTCTACAGCTCAGTTTTCCCAAGCGTTTGTGGTGTTTCCAAACTTTCTCTCTTGATAGTTATCTTTACTATTTTTTGGATACCATGTTTATCTTTAGTCTAAAAGTCTTACTGTGTTTGCTGAAAGACATCTGGAAACAATTTTATTAGAATACTAAAGGCCCGGTGCACAAAATTCGTGCACTGGGGGGTGGGGTTCCCTCAGCCCAGCCTGCCCCTCTCACAGTCTGGGAGCCCTCAGTGGATGTCCCACTGATGGCCACAGTCTGGCAGCAGAGGCTTGGAGTAGGCGTTCCGTGTGTGTGTGTGTGTGTGTGTGTGTGTCTGTCTGCTAGGGCCTGCCCCCAGCCGTGCCACGTAGGCTCAAAGCAGTTGCCGTGTGTGTATGTGTGTGTGTGTGTGTGTGTGTGTCCACTGGGGGTCTGCCCCCAGCCACATTGGAGGCTCAGAGCAGGCACTGTGTGTGTGTGTGTGTGTGTTTCTGCTGGGGGCCTGCCCCCAGCCACACCATGGAGGCTTGGAGCAGGAGCCCCTCTGTGTTGATCTCTCAGGCTCCTGGCCTCCACTGCATGTTGTACTCTCCCTTGAGCTATGGCCAGGATGGGGGTGCTGCTTGCAAGCCAGGCTTTCCTGCTCCTGGATCCCCATGGCAACCGGGGAGCAGACCCAGCTGGGGGCTGCCCGCAGGCCGGGCTTGCTTTCCTGCTCCCGGATCACCATGGCAACTGGGGAGCAGGCAAAGTTTGGGGCTGCCCGCAGGCCAGGCTTACTTTCCTGCTCCTGGATCAGGCCCGGTTGGGGGCTGCCCTCAGGCTGGGCTTGCTTTCCTGCTCCCGGATCAGGCCACACTTTTCTACTTACCGATGGCCGGATCACCACAGCAACCCAGGGCCCAGCGGCACTTTCCTGCTCTCCAATAGTCATAGGGTCCCGGCTGGGGGCGGGGCTTATGCCCCGCTGCCCAGGGCTGCACATGGGGCCCGGATGGCAGCTCGTGCTGTCCCACCCTGCCTGTAGTACAGGATAGAGGCCTGGTGCACAGGTGGGGGCCGGCTGGTTTGCCCTGAAAGTGTCCCGGATTAGGGTGGGGGGTCCCGCTTGGGTGCCTGGCCAGCCTGGATGACGGGCTGAAGGCTGTTTGCAGCTGGTCACACTTCCTTCAGGGTGGGGGTCCCCACTGGGGTGCCTGGCCAGTCTGGGTGAGGGCCTGAGAGCTGTTTTCAGGCTGGAGGGCAACTTAAGCTCCCAGCCTCTCCTTTTTTTCTTTTTTTTTTTATTCTGGGATTTATTTACCTTCTATAGCTGTCACTGGAGCTGAGAGCCGGCTCCCGCTCTGAGGGCTGAAAGCAGGTTTCTGGGTCTGTTTGGCTTCTATAATTGAAACTCTGTTGCCATAACTGCAGCTCTAAGGTCTGAGGCCAAAGCTGGCTGAAAGCAGGTCTCTCGAGCTTGTTTAGCTTCTATAATTGCAACATAGTTGCTTAGAGTGCAGCTCAGAGGCTGGCAGTGGCAGGCCGGGAATGTTGGCTTCCTCTGTCGCTGGAGCAAGCAAGCCTCCTATTCGCTTCAGCTGTGTGGCTGCTGGCCGCCATCTTGGTTGGCAGTTAATTTGCATATCCTGCTGATTAGCCAATGGGAAGGGTGTCGGGGTTATGGTCCATTTGCATGTTCCTCTTTTATTAGATAGGATGTGCCTGGGAGATAATTTGAATCTTTAAATGTCTGAATTTCTTCCACTTCTATTCCAATGCCCAAACAAGGAAAATTATACTCTGTTAGTGTGACCATTCATGCTGAAAGTCTAACCTTTTCCAGTTGGTCAATATTCTTTATTTTAAAGAGCACATCTTCCTTTTTAGCCTGGGTATGAGCATCATGCTGCCAGCCTTCCTTAAAGTGATATAGTTTAATATCATCATTTTTAAATGGCTTCTTAGTAGTCCCCTATTTATTTAACTAAGTGATAATCAATAGATGGTTAGGTTGTTTTTAAAGAACATTTGCTACCAGAAACAATTTTGTGATTATTTAATAATAGCAAACTCTTATATGCAGTTATTGTATGCTAAAATCAATACTAGTTAATTCCTACAATAACCCCTAGCAGGTTCTTCCTGTTATTGTCCCCATTTTACAGATGGGGAAACTGATGCACAAAGAGGTTAAGTAACTTACACAAAGTCAAACAAACTTGTAAATGGACAAGTTAGGATTTGAACTCCAGCAGTTTGATTCCAGAGTCCCTGCTCTTAACCCCACTGCTGTGATTTCCTCAACGTAAGTCCCTGTAGGCGACATTGAGAGGTCACACAGAGGGCCCCTGGTTTTATTAAAGAAGAAAGCACTCCTGATAGCTATTTACTAGGCACATAAGCAGCGGCGTGTTAATGGTGATGTTATCTGAGGATTTGAGTTTCATAATGAGAATTTCAAACACTCGCTCAAGAGTGGCTCAGAGGGATTCTTGGGGTAAAGATCCAAGTCTTTGAGAGTTGAAGGAATCCTACCCATGTACAGTTCCGATGTGGGAAATTGCATACTCAGCTAGTAAAAGTTGATTTTATCATCCCTGTTCTGTGGGGAGCTTTCCTTGTCCTGTTTATTTCCTAGAGAGGGAGGGAAAAGATAAAGCAGAATAGAAAATGAGGTTAGCCATTTGCAGTTGCACCGTGCTGAAGCGGCATTTGGAGCACTTCATCTGAGCTTTTGCTTGTACACGCCACTTTAAAAATATAATCTGCAGTTTATACGGCTCTATTTAAAAAGAGCTAATGTGTTTAGGGAAGTAGAATTCAAGGAGGGGGAAAGGATATTAATGTAAAAAAGCCAAAGAGGTGTGAAAATAACCTCATAGCGACCTGATATTTGTACTGAGATTAAATGGCTATTCAAAGAAAGTTTATTGCTGAGCAGCTGAATTTGCCTTTTCCAATTTTTTCCCCCAAAGAGAATGAAGGAGGGGTTTCGAATAGCTGTTATGTATTCATTAGTTCCTGCCGCCAGCCGACTGCATGCCAAGAGATGAAACTTTCAGAGGCTACAAAGAATGTGGCAATTATTGAAAATTTTTGCTGCATCTCTTTATTTGATATCATCCAATTGATAGCAGTAAGAGATTACTAAGGCTGAAGGATACAGGAGTAATCATTATATTGTAGATAATGAAATAGCCATTTGAAAGGGTTAGTGTTTAAAAAAGTGATGCCAAAGAAAGTGAATTTCCACGGAGGCAATTATGACCTAGAATACCATTACCAACCCCAATCTTTTCCTTAGTTGCTGAGTTTTGTGAGGACAGAAAAATGGTTTTCTTCCCACCATTCTAAGTTCTTCCAGCTGGACTAATCAAATTAACATGAGACAGATTAACAGGAGAAAATGATCAAATTTATTACATATGTACGTACAGAGGTTCCATAGGCAAGGCATATCAGACCCCAGGACATATTGGGCAGGTGAGGTTATATGCCATTTTAGATGAAAGAGTGGGAAGCAGGAGTCTAGGATTAAAGAGAAAGTAGGCCATTCACAGGCAGATGAGGAAGAGATGGGTGTCCAAAAATTAGGTTTTGCTAGATTTAAATCTCCCTGTCTGCTACACTTAACTCATAGATGCTAACGTAAGTATGCTAAGGTTTTGTTTTCAATCTGAATTCCTGTAGACTGGTAAAAGCGGGGGGGGGGGGGGGGGGGGGGGGCGGGCGGGTGTTAAAAAGCTGTTCTTGCCCTGACCAGTTTGGCTCAGTGGATAGAGCGTCGGCCTGCGGACTAAAGGGTCCCAGGTTCGATTCCGGTCAAGGGCATGTACCTGGGTTGCGGGCACATCCCCAGTAGGGGGTGTGCAGGAGGCAGCTGATCGGTGTTTCTCTCTCATCGATGTTTCTAACTCTCTATTCCTCTCCCTTCCTCTCTGTAAAAAAAAATCAATTATATATATAAAGCTGTTCTTGAGTTTTTTGGGTTTTAATTGTTTTCATCTAGAAATGTCTGCATGCCAGGGTGGCACATTCTGGGGAGACTCATTCTGGACCCCCACAGTTTCATCTCAGGTGCAGTTATCTATATTAAGCAAATTTTTTGTTTTGTGATAGAATATTTCCAGAGATGTGCATAGGGATAGGAGAAGAAAGAGTTCGGTGTTCCTAGAGAAAGGTAAAATAGGGATATGCTGAATTCTTCAGGGCCAGACTTACCAAAGTAATGATGAGGGGACATGGACCATGGACGTTCTCAGTATTATTTTCCTTTTAGGGAACTCCTACCTCCATTTCCACTTGTACACATAGTTTATTGTTCTCTACCAAAATACTTTATGATAGAATCATGTTTCCCTAAGTGGTGACTGAAACCTCAATGCATTCTTTCCTTGGGATATTTTAAACACAGTAACAAAGTATTAACCATAAAACAGTTGAAGGCAAGAACATTTGGGGGGGAATAATGGGAGATTTTTCCCATACTAGATGTCAAGATTTTGTAAGTCCATGTGTATTGGTATAGATACAGAAAAATAGATCCATGGGATTGAATAAATCAATGAACAGACCTGTATACATGGAAATTTTGATATATAACAAATGGTTTTCCAAAGCATATATGCCAAACACAAGAATCAATAGATACTTTAAATTTTGAAAACAGAATTTAGAATAAAATAGACCATATTTATGGCTGTAGGATAGGGAAGGATTTCTTAACACAAAAAAAGATAATTCAGAGGGAAAAACACTGAGTAATTTTAGCTACATTAAAATGAAAAATTGCTTTTTATCAGATGATCCTGTAAAGAAAATCTAAAGACAGCCAGTAACTGAGAGATATGTAATGCATAGAACTAATAAAAGAATAGTATGCAGAGTAAATAAATAACTTTTACAAAGCAGTAAGACTTGACAACTCAATAGAAAAGTGGGCAAATGATATGAACAGGCAGTTCTCAGAATCAGAAAATTGAATGACCAATAACCTCTGATCAAGAGGGCTTTGACCTCTTCAGCTTCACTAAACTTAAGGTAGGCCAGACCGCCCTTTTCTTACAGTGTTTACTTAAGAAAACTTTAAATTATAAATTCTTCCTCTGCACCTTTGAGATGTAAACCTGTTTAAAAGCCTCCTGCCAGTTGTATAAACTAAAATGCTTTCTCAAGAACCTGGCAGCTCTCTCCCAGGCTCTGTGGGAGGGAAAGCACAGGTAGCCTAGTCACAGGGGACAAAAGGGCCAACTGGAGAGTAACTGAATGGCCTGGCACATTCCTTTGATCGGCTTCCTTCCTAACCTCCTGCAGTCTGCTTCCAACTGCTCACCCAGCAGCAAAAACTCCTCCTGACCTTTGTTTCAGCAGATTTGAAATCTGAAATCAGACTGAAGTTTGGTCTCTCTCTCTCCCATCACATAACCTTGAGTGAAGTCTCCTTACCTGCTAAAGTTTGTTCATGAAACTTTTGCTTGAATACCTCTCATCAGGAAAATACAGGATTCACACTACACATCCATACCACATACAGTCACCAGAATGGCAATTATTAGTGAGAATGGAGAGCAATCTGATCAAATATAAATTGGCACAATCCTATGGGGCTGCAATCTGATAATTTCAAGAAAAGTTGAAGCTGTGCCTATCCTCTTACCCAGTAATACCATTTCTAGAGAGATGCCCTAGAGCAGTGGTTGGCAAACTGCGGCTCACGAGCCACATGCGGCTCTTTGGCCCCTTGAGTGTGGCTCTTCCACAAAATGCCATGTGCGGGCGCGCATGTACAGTGCGATTGAAACTTTGTGGCCTATGCGCAGAAGTCGGTTTTCAGCCTGGGTGAGTCTATTTTGAAGAAGTGGCGTTAGAAGAACTGGGGGGTATCGGTTGGTCGGGCGACGGGAGACACCACGCAGGTGGGCCGGTGTGCGCGATTCATGCAGGAGTTGAGGATGGGAGAGTTGGAAGGGGTCGACCTCAGCGAACATACCTCAATCAGATTGAGGATGTTTTTAGCAAAGGCCAGCTTAGGAGTACCCTAATTAAGTAAATAACAATGTACCTACCTATACAGTTTAAGTTTAAAAAATTTGGCTCTCAAAAGAAATTTCAATCGTTGTACTGTTGATCTTTGGCTCTGTTGACTAATGAGTTTGCCTACCACTGCCCTAGAGAACCGCTCCCTCCAGTGTACAGAATGGCATGCAGAATAGTACTTACAGCAGCTATGTCTGTAATAAAAACAAACCTGGAAACAGCCTAATTATCTATCCATGAGAAAATGGATTAAAATGATGGTATATGCAAAAACAGAATACTGTATAGCAGTGCATAAAAGTAAAAAATATAAAGTTGACCAAAGAAATAAGTTGTAGGACATCATGTCTTGAATATAAGATTTAAAATTACATCTTACATTGCCCAGCAATCCAAACGTATTACCGTGCAGTTTTCTTTTTATTTTTTTCTATATATTAAATTTCAAATTCTGAGAGTGGTTACTTCTAAAGACAGGGGTGAGACCTGGCTGATGTGGCTCAGTTGGTTGAGCGTTGTCCCATACACCAGAGGGTCACTGGTTTGATTTCTAGTCAGGGCACCTGCCAAGGTTGCGGGCTTGATCTCCAGTACGGGGTTTACAGGAGGCAGCCAATCAATGTTTCTCTCTCTGCCTTCCTCTCCCTTCCTCCTCTGAAATCAATAAAATCATTAAAAAATAGACAGGAGAGAGAAGAGAGAGGGTGAAGAATCATGAGGATTTCACATGGGTTGACAATGGTTTATTATGTTTTTTAGCTGAGTGGTAGAAACACGGAAGATAAAATATTTTTATATTTAATATCTAACATTTTATAATAAATTACAAAAAATGATTTTGAGGAAAAGACTTGCATGCTTCTACTTCATTATGTAAATATTCATATGTCACTTGGTTTTTTTCTCCCTCTGTCTTTGAGATAGAGCACTCTTTAACCTGTAAATGGGATTCAGCCTAGTTTGAGGTGGTGATTGGATGTAATTCTGATCCCAGCTCTGCCTTGGGACATGGTGTGATCTCTGAGTCATCAAAGTGCTTTCTGGACAAGCAAGCTTCCTTCAGGAAGAGATAGAAATGCTAATACTTGGCACGCACATATTGGGAATAATATTTGACTCTGTGAGCCCATTAGGCTTCTTGTACCTCCAAGGCAGGATAGTCAGAGATAATCACACTGAAAGTCACTATGACCGAATAAGAAGGTAGACAGAACCTGGAGTTGGAGATGGGGTCCTTCTGAGATTTCTTAACCTCCTATTCCTCCTCTTCCAGTTCAGTTTTCATGATGAGGAACCACATTTAATACAAGTTGGGAAGTTCCTGGGATCATAGATGGGCTTTAGCAGCATTTCTATCAAAGTCTCTGACTAGGAGAAAGGGATCAGGAGGAGGGTACCTGTGTTAATGCCCCTGAGTGAAGGTAGGGGGAAATGCCACTGCTGTTTGTTTTATACTAATAGCTACAAAATGCAGGCAAACCGTGCAGAGGGATTTGGAATGAAGAGTGAAGCAAGCATCATTATCTAGTTGGGAGACCTATCAGAAATGCTTTCAGATATGTAAGGTGAACCTAATATAAGGATCCTCATTTCAGGTCAGCCATATAAGTTCCCAAGAAAAAGAAGCATGTCTTCTGAGTGCTCTGTAGTTGGTGTTACCTTTTGTTTTCTTTTAAATTTGTGTTACAGAATGCCTTTGGACTATCAAGAGAAATTCGGGAATTACTTTTCTACATCCTCCCTAGCTCACTCTTAACCTGAAACTGAATTGAGCGAAACAGCAAGCCCTAAATGAGAGAAAAGCAGCCTACTAGGGAGTTTTGTGGATGCAGGAGACAAATGTACAAGTGGCACTGATTACCCATCTTCCTTTAATTAGAGTCATGGTCCCAAGGCAGAACATGGTTGTGTGTAGGAGTAATCAGTCTTCTTGCACTATACCTTGGATGATTTTTAGGGGAAAAATTAAGGAAATAGGTTTGTTTTCAAAGGTCATCTGAGCATCTTAAGATGTGTCCTCCAGGCAAACCCATCCTCTGATTGGCTCACTAATAGAAGATCAAACTAAAATAAAAAAGAGTGACACCCAGCTTTTTATTTTTCATTTCCGTTTGCATGAAATATTTTTTTCCATCTCTTTACTTTCAGTCTATGTGTGTCTTCAGATCTGATGTGGGTCTCTTGTAGACAGCATATATATATGGGTTTTGTTTTTGTATCCATTTAGCTACGCAGTGTCTTTGGATTGGGGCATTTAATCCATTTACATTTAAAGTGATTATCGATAGGTATATATTTATTGCCATTTTATTCTTTATAACTATGTTTTTCTTTTTTTTCTTCTTCTTCCTAAAGAAGCCCCTTTAACATTTCTTGTAATAGTGGTTGGTGGTAATAAACTCCTTTAGCTTTTTGTCATCTGGGAAGCTCTTTATTTCTCCTTTAATTTTACACGATGGTCTTGCTGCGTAAAGAAGTCTTGGCTGTAGCTCCTTACTTTTTCATCATTTTGAATATTTCATGCCAATTCCTTCTGGCCTGTAAAGTTTCTGTTGAGAAATCAGTTGACAGTCTTATGGGAGCTCCCTTGTAGGTAACAAACTGTCTTTCTGTTGCTGCTTTTAAGGTTCTCTCTGTGTTGTTAACCTTTATCATTTTAATTATGATGTATTTTGATATGGACTCTTTTTGGTTCATCTTGTTTGGGACTCTCTGTGCTTCCGGGACTTGTGTGTCTTTTTTCTTCACCAGGTTAGGGAAGTTTTCAGCAGAGAGAGAGAGAGAGAGAGAGAGAGAGAGAGAGAGAGAGAGGGAGAGAATGTGGCACAACGGTAACTTTTGAATCTAAGTAGTAGGAATTTGGGCATTCATCATATTAATTACTTTTATTTGTATGTAAGTTTATAATTTTTCATATTAAAATAATAAAAATATTAAAAAATAAAAAAGTGACAACACGGTGTTAACAAGAATGTGGAACAATTGAAACTCTCATAGATTGGTGACGAGAGGGCAAAGTTGGTACGGCCACTTTAGAAAAATTTGGTAGTTTCTTTTTTTTTTTTTTTTAAATCTTTATTGTTCAGATTATTACATTTGTTCCTCTTTTTTCCCCCCATAACTCCCCTCCTTCCAGCTCCCACCCCACCCTCCACCCTCACTCCCCACCCACTGAGTTCATCCATAGGTGCATGATTTTTGTCCAGTCACTTCCCGCATCTCCCACACCCCCTTTCCCCCAAGAATAGTCAGTCCATTCCCTTTCTATGTCCCTGATTCATTATAGTCACCAGTTCATTCTGTACATCAGGTTATTTATTCACTTGATTCTTAGATTCATTTGTTGATAGATGCATATTTGTTGTTCCTAATTTGTATCTTTACCTTTTTCTTCTTCTTCCTCTTCTTAAAGGATACCTTTCAGCATTTCATATAATACTGGTTTGGCGGTGATGAACTCCTTTAGTTTTTCCTTATCTGTGAAGCTCTTTATCTGACCTTCAATTCTGAATGATAGCTTTGCTGGATAAAGTAATCTTGGTTGTAGGTTCTTGGTATTCAGCACTTTGAAAATTTCTTGCCATTCCCTTCTGGCCTGCAAAGTTTCTGTTGAGAAATCAGCTGACAGTCGTATGGGTATTCCCTTGTAGGTAATTGAGCCTCTTTCTCTTGCTGCTTTTAAGATTTTCTCTTTGTCTTTTGCTCTTGGCATTTTAATGATGATGTGTCTTGGTGTGGTCCTCTTTGGATTCCTTTTGTTTGGGGTTCTCTGCGCTTCTTGGACCTGTAAGTCCATTTCTTTCTCCAGGTGGGGGAAGTTTTCTGCCATTATTTCTTGAAATAGGTTTTCAATATCTTGCTGTCTCTCATCTTCTGGCACTCCAATGACTCTGATATTAGTCCGCTTAAAGCTGTCCCAGAGGCTCCTTACACTATCTTCACACTTTCGGATTCTTTTTTCATTTTGCTTTTCCAATTGGGTGTTTTTTGTCGAATCTTTGGTTTGATTCTTGTGCTCCTCTGGTCTGCTATTGGGTATAATATTCTTTATTTCCGTCCGTGTATGCTTACTTTCTAATTTCTTTATCGTAGCATCGAGGGTCTCATTAGTTTTCGTGAGGCTCTGCACAAATTTATGGCAAGCCCTCAAAATTGCGATTCTTAGCTCCATATCCTCCATTTCTGTCATGTTTTTTTGTCTCCGCATCTTTTATGCTTTCTTGGTGCACCCCCTTGTGGTCTCTGTGCGCAGTCTTGTTCTAGCCAAGCCTTAATTGTTGTAGTTAACACTAGAGGGATTTGACCACCAGGCCGACTGGCTGTAGGAATCAGCTGTGGGAAAACTTCAGTCCTCAGGGGCGGCGCTAGTCCAGCCCTTGCCTGAGGCGATCGGCAAATGGCTGTGCGCAGGGTTTGGGCGGGGCGGGCTCAACAGGGCGGGGGGAGGGAGCAGCTATGGCCGCTCTCAGTCCGTCCCCAGGGGCTCTGCCTCTCTGTCCCAGCAATCGCTGCAAACCTCGGAGGGGCCGTAGCCAGACAGTCCCGCTTCTCCCGTTTGAGTCTGGGTCCCTAGAGACTCGCCCGGATCTGTAGCCCAGAGTCTGAGACTCACTCCTGATTGAAAACGACAATCGCGCTCTCAGCCGCCAGCCAGCTTTGCGCGCGCACCCTCACCACCGCACCGCCGTACCTTTAAATTTTCCACACCGCACCTCCGCTGAGCGTCGGAATGCTGTTGTTTTTGCTTCTAGTTGAAGAGACTCTCCTCAGCCAGCCTTCCCGTGGTTCTGGTTGATGTCCGCTCCGACTTTTAGTTGTATTTTTGAAGTGGTTGTCCACGGCGGCAGTCTCCGGTGTTTACCTATGCCGCCATCTTCGATTCTCCTCGGTAGTTTCTTATAAAATTAAATATACTTTTACCAAATGGCCAAGCAATTTCACCCCCAAAGGAATTGAAAACTTACATGCAAAGAATTGTATGAAAATGTTCTTAGTAACTTTATTTACAATTACTATTCTTCTGTATTTATCCAAGAGAAATGAAAATGGATATCCATACTAATGTGCAAGCAAATATTAATGGCAGCTTTATTGAAGCTATTACCCCAAACTGGAAACAACAAAAGTGACCATCAATTAGTGAGTAATTATGTTGTATAGGATGGGGTAAAAGTAGGTTTACAGTTGTACATATGGAAAATAATGCAATAATTAATAAACAATAATATAAGAATAAACTCTGTGTTTCACATACAACTGTAAACCTACTTCTTTTTTTTTTTTTTTTTTTTACCACTCTGTATATTTATACCATGAAACACACTATTCAGAAATAGAAAAATATATGGACATAAATGACTATCAGGGCATTATGCTAAGAATCAGTGAACATGTGAAGATTTGGGGAGAATAGTTTGTTTTCAGAGGGCATGGCAGCTCTGCCCATTCCTGCCTACTTTGTCCTATGCATCTCTTTAATGGCTCTTTCTGAGTTACATCCTATTATAATAAACTGGTTAACTAATAAAATCTTTCTCTGAGTTCTGTGAGCTGATCTAGGAAATCAATTAAGCCAAGAAAGGGTTTCTGGGAACCTCTGATTTATAGCCAGTTGGTGGGAGTTCAGGTAACGACCTGGAGTAGCAAGTATCTGAAGTCCAAGAAGGGATTGTGCCAACCCCCCAGTCTGTTGCTTGTAGAGCTTATTTATCTTGCATAACTGAAACTTTATATCCATTGGTTAGTAACTTCCTGTTTCCTCACTCCTTCCAGCCCCTGGTAACCACCATTCTACTCTATTTCTGTAAGTTTGATAGTTAAGATAACTCATGTCAGTGGGGTCAGATAAAATTTGCCTTTCAGTAACTGGCTTATTTCACTTAGTATAAGGTCCTTTAGGGTCTTAACTGCTGAATTCCTGAAAAAGAAATTGGGTGTTTTTCTATTATATGACTGTAGGCATAGCATAAATAAGTTAATTAGAGAAGGGCAATACTCATAAAAACACTTAAAAAGGAAAAGATAAGTTACTGAATAATGTGGGAAGTCTGATTCTATTTTTATTACAAAAAGCAAAGAAGTCTAATAAATTTTACAAATATGTAAATATTTGAGCAAGAAGAAAGTGTGGAAGGACACACTAGATTGTTACCTCAGAATGGGGGTAGAATTGGGGGACCATAGGGTTAGAATCTCCTTTACACGTTTTTCTGATGTTTCCCATGTTATAATACTGATCAGCTGAAAATTAAAGTAAAAAGCTTTAAAAATGTTAAGTGATACTAATGGATGTAAAGTCATTGACACCCTGTTTCAAATATTATTTGCTTTCATTCTCTGTTCTGTCTTCTGGTGAAATTTCCAACTCCTTTCTTGTACCTTTTCACTCAGTACCAGGACTCTGCAGACTGTGGAGGGATGTAAATCCCCCTCTAGGGGGATTAGGGATCCTTGAACAACCCCAGCCTGAAGTTTGAGGTTTCATCCTTGTTTATAGTATGTATGGACACATTTCCCATTCCAGAATTTAGTCCACAGATATCTGTGTGACTAATATGTCCTAGATACTCTGCTGGGCCCAGGTGATATGATAGGGGAATAAGCAAGGCCCAGTTTCTGCCCTTTAGGAGCTTACTTTCTGCTGGACGTACCCAGGAGGGACAGGAATAGTTTCAAGCAGAGACATTCAAGTTATTGTCTGACACCTTTGAAGTTCTTGACAACATAACAAAATCAGTCATTTAACAGATGGCTTTATGCTAAGAAAGAGCAAGATTCAGACTTACCAAGGAGCTTAGTGCTTGGGTTTAATTTGATGACAAAGGTTAATATTCTATCATTGGTGATAAAGGTTAATATTCTATCGTTGGCAATAAATGGCAACCATCATTAGTTAACTTGAGCACTTAATTGCAGTTTGAAACACCACGAGCTATGCATGTGGGGTTTTCTGCTCCAGCTGAGCAGTAGGCAATATAACATATGCAGCCTCTCTGGGATGCCTGGAACCTGCAAAGGAAGAGACACTTGCTGAAGGAAATCTCTCCCTTCTTGGCAAAAAATTCATCCGGCTTCATGTTAGACCTTCTGCTTCAGCAGAAGTATTCCTCAAATTACTTCCCTGTTTAATGCTTCTATTGAAAGTCCCTTGTGACCAAACACAGTAGGAATCTCCGGATTACTAGAAACGCTTCAGGGGCATCTGGTATAATGTGCAAATTTGGAACCTGTTGAGATATAAATCTCAAATATCTGAAATCACCCTGCTATTTCAGAGGACTTGAGCAAATAGTCATTTGGGGAGAAAAGCAAAACTGTAGCTGAGAGAAAAAGAGGCCCAAGGGTGAGTTGGTAGGTACTATGTGGTCTTTTTAAGAAGGCAGGATGAGAGGCCCATCTGCTTTATCTAAGTAAGCTGTTCAGAAAAGATAGAAGCTATCTGCTCAGATTGAACAATTTGAAGATGATTAGGGCCCTTTGTTTAATCTTCCCTGCTGCCTATTTGTGATTTCTTTTTTCTCTCTCCCGATTTCTGGAACTTCCTGATTGAAGAGAAAACACCTATCAGGAAAAGCTGTGAAAGACATTGAACTTGGCAAAGAAAGATTAGCGAGTGTCCTGCCTGGTTCATCCATCTGGGTTATTGCTGTCTTTCACTGTTTTGAGTTATTTTACAACTCTGATCATTGTAGCAAACTGATAATAATATAAATGATTCTTGTTTATAGACTTGCAAATTGTGTTCAGTTAAAGGCAGTTATTTTTTGCCTCATGGATGGCCCACTTTGCATTATTTGTAAATTCATTTCAGAGTTCCTTATTCTCTGCCTGTGTGTCTGCTGTTTGCAGTGCACTTTGGAGTTGTTGTAATATCTTCCTGGTTCCCTCATTAATTAATGAGTTAAATGTAATCTATGATACATGTTTATTTGATATTTATATGGAAGTCATAATTTAATCTTAAAATTACCCTTTAATATACTTCTGGGAAAGATAAGTCATTATGTACAGAAACATGACCCAAAGAATGTTCTACAAAGTGCTAGTTTTACTAGATACTGAGGGATTATGTGTGAGAATGGATGGGGACAAGTGCTATAATCAACTATATTTGGGAAATGTAGGATTAGAGAAATTCTTTATTGCAGCATTTCTCAGTCTTAAAGATGTCAGTGTTCATTATGTAATTTTTTGAGTTTTACCAAATCACTTGGTCAAGGAATGTCCTGGGAAAGGCACTTTTGAGAACTCCTGCCTCAGGGAGCATTGATAAGGGAATGCTGAACCCAGCTTGGCTCTGGCTGGAGAAGGTAGAGAAAGTACACAATTGAAAAAGGTGGAAAACAGCTAAAATAAACCTGACAGTTGTAGAATTTTGTGAAGGATTGGCTTGATCAATGATTAGCCCCACATGATGTGCCCAACTCTCTGACACTTTTGTGTTCAGAGAAATGTGTGTGCCCGTTAGCACATATCTTAGTACAGGGACTATAGCCAGCTCAGTATCATGATAGGTTTTTCTACACCATCAACATGACTGAAGTTATGCCCAAAGTTTGGCTTGTTTTAGGACAGACTTATAAAGCTTAAAACCAACCAATTTGGGCAAGTGCGGGTATTTGGAGATATGAGGAAGTCTTGTGGGTGGGTGGAAAGGAATATCTTTGTCTTTAGCTCTCCTGGTCTTGTCTGAGTACCTGGAAGGTTTCCAGGTTCATCAGGTCATCATGCATCTTTGACTGGATTGGTATCTAGAATTGCTGGGGTGGTGGTTGGGGCTAGGGATGAGGGGACATGAGCTCAATGAGTGCTGTTTTTAAGAGCATCTGAAGGACCTTCTCTAGGCTGTGCTTTCATGGGCATGCCACAAGTCTTTAGCATCGGTCTCGACCTAGTGCAGACTTTTTGGCCTGATACAGATTTGTGCTCCTAAACACCTCTTAGTTTCCTGATACTTCTTTCTGGCCCTGGATTGGGCCAAGAACACACAGATCTAATTGGAGAGGTGTAGGGTAGTTTTCACTGGCAACTTTGGAGCCAGAAGTGTGATACTAGATGAATACTTATCTTCTCTACACTTCTTTTGATTATAGAAATGGAAGGTTTATGCATCACCATTGACATTTGTTGCTGTGTACAATTTTGGATTATTCTACAGAAGATAATTGCATAGTAGTGCTTAATGCTGTAACCTTAGCAGAAGTCTCCTGCAGAATTCATGGATTCCATTAAGTTCTGGGTGCCCATAGTAGAGAACTAATGGATTGAGGCTGGTGGTGGGAGGCCCCCATTGGGAGATGCTGGTGATGTAAGCAGCAGCAGGAGAGAGTTGGTGAAGCCTTGCTTGGGTAGTCCTTGAAGAACTACCTTCCCTTTGCCCCAGCTCTGGGTTTCCCCTTCTAATTGAGGAGGATATGGTATCTAGGCTCTCAATATACAAATCTTGCAGAGAAAGCATGACATTCTGGACTCTGATTTTTTTAAGAGTAATTTTTTCCTGATTTTTATAATTATTTTTCTACTTAACAAATAATGAATATATATTGAAGATAAAAAAACTTTTGTAGCCAATACAAAAGTTTGTGTATGTGCTTTTAGTCTTTTCCTTATGTACACATGCATTTTATATATATATACTAGAGGCCTGGTGCATGAAATTCATGCACTGGGGGTGGTATCCCTTAGCCTAGCCTGTACCCTCTCCAATCTGAGACCCCTTGGGGGATGTCCAACTGATGGTTTCCAGCAGTTGGACATCCCTCTCACAATCCAGGACTGCTAGCTCCCAACCGCTCACCTTCCTGCCTGCCTGATTGCCCCTAACTGCTTCTGCCTGCCAGCCTGATCAACCCCTAACCACTCCCCTGCCAGCCTGATCACCCTCTAACCACTCCCCTGCCAGCCTGATCGACGCCTAACTGCTCCCCTGCTGGCCTGATTGCCCCCAACTGCCCTCCCCTGCTGGCCTGGTCACCCCTAACTGCCCTCCCCTGCTGGCCGTCTTGTGGCAGCCATCTTTGACCACATGAGGGCAGCCATCTTGTGTGAGTGCGCAATATTCAATTTGCATATTACTTCTTTATTATATAGGATTTATTAAAGAATTATAACTATACTGTATATTGAATCTTTGCATGCTGATTTTTTCACTTGAATTATGCATATTTTCCCCTGATATTAATTGTTGTTCAAAAGTATATTTTTGTTTGCTTAGTAATACTTAATTTTATTGATGTAGTACAATTTATTTAATCAAATCACTATTTTGTTTCCAAGTTTTTGCTCTCATAAATAATAATCCAATTATTACTCTTTTGCACAGGGCTTAGATCAAATCTCTGACGATTGCCTTAGGATACATTCCTTAATGTAGAATTACTAAGTTAAAGCTCATGCATCTCTTTCATCCTTTTCAAAGATTGGGCCAAATTACACTCTCACCAGCACAGTATGAAAAAGGCTTATTTGCTGTTACTAACATTTTTATGGCCTGTATAAGAATATGAGATCTCAGTGGTGGGAAAACTGAGCAAGAAGGCAGAGAGGACCTTGATAAGTTGACTGTCCTTTTTCTCCTGGGTGGGCCTCCAGCCTCTTAGAACCTGAGAAAGCCCCACTGTATCCTACTGTCCCCTGGCTACCAGATAACTGATTCCAGAAGGTGTATGGCTTATGGAAGGCTGTGAGCTAAGGGACACTCTGCCTGTGGATGCCTAAAGCTGGTTGTTCTCTGGCCAAACCTTGGAGTTTCAGACCATCACCCGTCTGTCCTGCACCACTGCTGAAAGGGCTGAGGCAAGATTCCCACTGGTTTCGGGTATTCGGACTGCCTTCACATCACCACTGTGATACTCCTTGATGTGTGCTGAGCCTTCAGGAGTCAGGAAACAGTAAAATTAGCCAGTGGAGTAAAGAGATTCCAGGCCCGATGGAACACGTGGTTTTCTGTGTCTCCTTAGTTTTAGTTTAGCTGTGCATTTGTCACATCTTCTTTGATTCTGATGTTGTTGAGAGTGAAATATTGTAACATTCCTCTGTGTATTTAAGAATTGGCCATTGGTATCACTTCTGTGTTATATTTATTTGGTGCAGATGCCTAAGTAAACATTAAACCTGGTACAGTATTAAGAAGTTAGTCAGCAGAAACCCATGAGATTCTTGTTTGGCAGATTTGATATAATATTTTTCTGCATTCGTTTATTAGGAATTTTTTTTATAGGCCACTGTTTTGACAAGCTACTGGTACAATGGTAATTTGCCAGCAAAGTTCACCTCATAATTAAAATGTTCTACACAGGATATTTTTGTGTGCTGCTTTTAAATATAAACTTTTGGGCTCAATTTTCTTAAAAATATTTTCTGAATCATAAGATTAATTTAATGTTAATTTAGGAAAATTACCTGGTCATCATGTGCAAATACAGGTATAACATTAATTCAGTAATTTACCAAATGATCTGCTAAAAATATGCTGTATGTTTTGTAAATTTGTCAAAATCAAAACCATATATTTTCAAAATACAGCAAGAGCTCTTATTTCTCTTTTTCCTCCTCTTATACTTCCCTTCCCCATCTCCTTTCAAGTCATGATTCTGGGTCTATTTGATATAAATAAACCAAAGAGAACAAAACTGGTATCACTGTCACTTTTTTCTTTTTCAATAGACTTCAAAGGCATTTTCTAATAAAATTAGACACAAAAAACCCCTTTGAATATTTAAGTATTTTTTTTTTGTCTCTAACCATAATTTAATTTATTTCTAGTTTTAACTAATTTAAAAAAGTTAGAGATAAAGAGTAGTGTATAGAACCAAAGAATATTTGAGTGGCCTCAGGAATTGTCTAGTTTAAATGTTCTTGTTTTATAGATGTGGAAACCAAGACCTATTTTTGGAACATTTCACATATAAGATCAAAGATTCTTTTTCTATTGCACAAAAGAGATATCACAGATTTGATTGACTCTCATAAATTCTCTACAAAGCTCTTTCAGAATGTGTGTGATGAACTTCAAATGCTTTGTTTTTTCCACAAAGTGTCTTTGGGCTGTCATTAGCCAGCTCAGTTTTATGCACTTAAAACATTGGACATTTTTTCTGGTACTGAAATAGAGTACACACAATCAAAGTGACTTTGTTTTTGTTTTTCTAAATCTATAGTTTTCTATATTAAAAAACTATAGTTATAATAATCTAGTTATATATATATATATATATATATATATATATATATATATATATATATAGTAGTCATTTAGAGAAAGGTTTTAAAAGACACTTATTCCTCCATTAACACACAGATCATACCAATTCCTCAAATTCTTGCAGCAGATTGTAGAGATTTGGTACTAATATCCCAAAGGACTCCTCTGAAAAAGAAGCTTTATAGGTGGACTTGCTGTGATAGATGTTAGAAATTGATTCTTTTCCCTTTTATTCCAGGCCTAGCAAAGAGAAAAATCATGGTCAATTTAGAAGTACTTTTACAGAAAAGCTGGAGCTTTTATCAAAGAATTACTTGTACCTAAATCTCCTTTAGAGTCTCTTTTCCTGATAGAAACATAAGTTTTGTACAGTAGGGAGTTGCATTTTTAAGAAATATAGTAATATATTTTATTCTCTACAATAGTGGTTTTAGAAAAAGAATTAGCACAGTTCATTATGTAGCTAGTTTTTAAAGTTATGTTTTGTAAAAGGGGATTATAAGACATATATACATATATACTTGATGAATTAGGAATAGTGACTAATGGAAGTCTGTGTTTTCAGATAACTGATCATTAAATAACCATGGAGAAGCAGTTCGTTAAATGTTAGAATTTGAGAGTGTGAAGTATTGGGAGCCACATTCTAATGCTAAGGGAGGTAGATGTTGGATTTATAGGTTCTCAAGGTGAATCTAAAGCTTAGCAAAATTTAAGGGCTTCTGCCTTCTGTACCTGCCTCATCATCTTCCTCTTTTCTGGCCAGGCAATGGAAGGAAAAATGCAGAACTCTTAGCACTCAGAAAACTAGGAAAACCCAAAAGACAAATCATCAAAATGTTTAGAATGTCAAACCATGGCTTCCTCTAACAAAATCCACAAAAAGCAGAGAAAAGCTACTGAGAGTCTAAATGCAAGATAACCATTAAAGAAAAACTAGGAAGAAATTCAATTTATATTTGGACAAAGAACTAAGAAAACAGTGTTAAGTATGCAGTGATTGATGTGCTCATTAAGAGGAAGGAAGGTATGAAAATACATTCAGGTTTTCATATTTTATTTTTTTTCTACATATATATCAGCTTTGGCAGGACTGCAGCAAAATTCATGCTAATTGTTCAATTAATCACACCTGATTTTTCAGACACAAGGCCATATCTGAGGTAATTGTGATGGCATTTTCCCTTGCCCAGCATACTTTCTTCATCTTATCACCACCCCTCTGATGGCACCACCTCCCTTCCTTTGAGGAACTGGTCAGACCTGTTTCAATGGTTCCAATCACACTAAACCTGTGACACCCTCCTCCTCATACTGTCAGCTCTTAATATGTGACTTCAGAGCGGTCAGTAGCTATGTTCTCTGCCGGAGACCAGCACACAGCAAGAAGCTGAGGGGGGAGATAGGGAGCCCTAATGCTCTTTGAGTCCTTGGATACAACTGATCTTGAAGCCAATGTTACCCCAATGTCACTGTGTCCTTAGGAGTTGGTTGTGAGAACTATGGTGTATAAGTTACTTTTATAACTTTTTGTCTACTGCAAAAACGAGTTCTAAAAAAGGATTCTGATTAATACCCAGTGAGAGCTTACTCCATTAGCACAATTAACGCTTTAGAAGAAATACCAACCTTAGATTAGTAGAACTAGCTGATTGCAAAGTAAAGAGAAAATAGAATAAACGCTGCATAAAGCTCCCAGTGTTGGGAGATGGAACTGGTGCTTATTTCAGGCCAACTCTGTTGCTTCTATATACACTTTGCTGTAAACAGATGGGTTTTTGGAAATGTGATTTCACAAACTTACATTTGAATCAGTGCAATAAAGGGGTCATATTTTAAGTAAGTTGCTGGAGTAGCCAGGGAACAGAAGGTCAATGAGAGACATACGTGCTTTCAAGTGTCTGAAGAAAATAGACACTTGAGAATATTTACTTGAGAAAATAGACCAGTTATTTCCAGTCTCTTGTTTTTTATTTGTCAATGGCTTAAACAACTGGCTGGGACAGCTCTGCTTCACCTCATTGTATCATTATTATTATTATTATTATTATTTTATTATTGTCCTTAGGAGGAAATGTTCTTTGTATGGCTAGCATTGTCTAGGTAAAATTTTCACCAAAGGAAAGGGGTACATTAGACCCATGGTAGAAACTAAGTCTCCAAAGATATTAATATCCAAGAGCTACTTCCTCTTGGATAATATATCATAAAATCAGTGTGTTTGGCTGGATAAAAACCCTCTAGAACACGAGGGGAGGTAGTAAAAAAGGTTTGGTGAAAAGTTAAAAAATTATAACCAAATGACCTTCAATGATACATTCTTTCTCCTTAAGCTGACTTAATAAAAGCCAGGAAATTTTCAGGCAGTGGGAACAAAGGAGGGCAGATAGAGAAAGAGATAGGAGAGAGATCATCTGGAAGGAACTTTTCCCTCTGAGGATGCTTTTTGTTAAATAAATATGTAAAGAAAAGATGTAAAGTTTTTGAAAAAAGAAGAGTTTTTTTCTTGGCCCAAAACATGCTTTCTCAATACTCATTTTCATAGGGTTAATGAAGTAGATTAAGGAGAAAAAGAAAACATTTTATTATTTAAATTTATCTTTGCATTTAAAACCACTCACCCACGCTTGCCCACTGATGGACTTCTGTTTGCACCTATGGGTTAATGATGGACAGAATTGTATTTGCTAACCCAGAATTACCAATTGTCCTGTATTCCTTCTCCTCACATCAGCTTGGAGACTCCCCAGCCCCCTACACACATGCCTGCTGCTCTGTACTCACATCCATTTAATGAACATTCTTTCTGCTTTCATGAGAACGCCAACTTGATGTGTTCTGCCCTGGGGGTCTCTTATAAGGCTGATAGTCTGAGGATGCCAGTCTATGTGGATAGTAATGGCAGAAATGGGTTGGAGGGAATTGAATTTGTCACATGAGCAGAGAAATACAGTAGGATTTAGAAATGCTGAGTAGACTTGGGAGCATGATAGATTGGTTGGTAGGCATGGACTTGAGCAGCAAGAAAACTGTGTGGGTAGAGGGTGGGGCTTTAACTCACAGGGAAACTGATTTGGATGATGAAGTTTGGTAAATGTAGAACAAGTTAGAGGCCATTGAGCAGCTGGTTCAGAGAATGAAGGCAGATGAACTAGTAGAGACAGGGAAGGTAAGCAGAAGTAGGTTGCTTGTGTGGGTGGTGTCGGTCACTTATTAACTAACCTTCTGAATATTTAAAGCAGTAGTTTGAGGTCATGAATGAAGACTTTTGTATTTTTTTGGTAGTTCATGCATGATTTGGTTGCTAGCCTCCCTTTGACATGATAGTGTTTGATTTTATGTTTGGATCATACATCTAGTAGGACCAATATTATTAAGCAAACCTTATAAGTATTCTAATTCTCAAATGAATTATTTTCAGTTCCCATGGTCAATTACTGTTTTATTTGCTTCTCTAGTACAATTTGTGACATCTTCTGGCCAATATGTGTTAGCGAGACACAACATTTTGGGAGCTGTAACAGCTTTCATGGTGCTGTGTAGAAGAAGCTGGTAGACCTATTCCACTCAGGGATGTCAATGTGGCACAGGGAACACATAAAATGCCATGTTTTCAAAGTGACCCCCCAACTGCCTGCATAAGAATCACCTGTATATGTTTCTAAAAGTATATGTTTCTGGGCTTAACCCCAGATAAGGCCATATTTAGAGATATGAATTTTTAGAGATAAGGGCATATTTAGAGATACGAATTTTTTAACAGTATCTGATTCATGTTATTGTTTGAAAATCTCCAATCTGATAAATTAATGCATTCTCAATAAAAGAGAGTTTTTTATTAAAATAATATATGTTACCATTCATATTGACTCTTTCTACTGTAAAAACCTCGAATAAGAATTGTGTAATAACTCTATGTTCAATGCAGCATTATTTCCAATAGCAAGATATGGAAGTAACCTCAGTGTCCATTGATAGATGAATGAAAAAAGAATATGTGTGTACACACACACACACACCACATATACACACAATGACTTATTACTGAGCCATAACAAAGATGAAATTTTGCTTTTGTAACAACATGAATGGACCTAGAGGATATCATAAAAAGTGAAAAAAGTTAGAGAAAGGCAAATACTGTATATCACTTATATGTGGAATCTACAAAAACAAAACTAATGCGAAAGCAAAACATAAACAAACTTATAGATAACAGAGAACAAATTGATGGTTGCCAGATGGGAGGAGTGTGAGGGGATGGGTGAAAAAGATGAAGGGGATTAAGAAGTACAAACTGCCAGTTATAAAATTAGTCCTGGGAATGTATTGTACAGCATAGGGAATATAATCAATAATATTGAAATAACTGTGTATGGTATCAGATAGTTACTAGATTTATCATACTGATCACTTTGTCAGTTATTTAAATGTCTAATCACTTTGTTGTACACCTGAAACTAAGATAACATTGTATGTTAATGATACTTTAAAAAAAAAGAGAATGTTATTTGGCTAACTTTGGCATATGTAAAGCTGGAATGACCTGTTACACTAAGTTGTGCTTACTAATGCATCATTTATTTCATGATTTCTAGGCATAGGATTTTTATTAGAATTCTAATTAGCTTGAAGCAATAATTCAAAGGCTGATATGTAAAGCTAGCTGATCCTATTTCCCTGTTGCTTAATTCTTGAGCTTTTAAGTATTCTTCATGGCACAGCTTGTAATACCATTAGTCTTTGCATTAGGGATCTGTCTCCTGCAAAGAATATTCTTTTGACACAAGTTCATATGGTGGAGAGGGTGGAGAGGGTGGTGAGTACATGAGGATAAGGTCAGTACCTACAGGAAGGTGTATATTTATTTCCTCTCCTGAAATTGGTCACAAACTAATGGGTTATCTTATCTCTAGACCATTTTTATTTTGACATAAAGCCCATGGAATACAGAAAGGACATGTATTGACTTTGCTTTCATCATATCCCCTCATTTGACTAAAGGATGTTCTTCTTTCTTGAGTTGTCCCAGGAAGATGATCACTCTGCTGACACAATTTATGGACCTTAATTTAGTAATCCAGAGAGGTGTCTCCATGCAAAACCTCGCAGCACCTTTTCATTTGACTTTCTGAGTCATGTTTCTTTACAGTACTTATCCTGACATTATAAACACAATTTCAATATTTACATAGTAATCCCAAGGGGAAACCCTTGGCCAGAATTGCAGGAACCTTCCTCCTTCCTCACAAAAATAACCTTTTTAAGATGAGAACATATGAGATTATTCCTCATGGAAAAGAGAACAAGGTCTATATTGGCTCTTCCAATGGACAAGGGCTTGCCCCTAGCATAGCTTCCAAGTACCGCCTGTCTGGTACTTGCCCTGGGTTTGCCTCAGATTGCCTGTTAGAGCAACTGAGCCCGGTGTGGTCTGACTACAGGCCACCTCCATCTCAGATGTGTGTAAACATCTGGTCTGTGTTAGAAAGTTCTGGCTCCATTAAAGAGAAATAAACCATAAGACTCACTTTCCCCAAGAGCCTAAGAAAGCTCTGTGCTCAACTTGTAATTTGGATGCTTTGATGTCCTTCCTTGTGAAGACTCAGCCTAACAGCTCCTCAGTTTCTCTGATATATTAGTCAGTAGCTTTTATATGCTTTGGTGTGTTTTTTCCCTAGGACTTTGCTTAACTTTAGTAATAACGTTAGTTTTAAAGGATTTTTCTTCTTTTGCACTGTGTTGTTCAATTTAACGCTTCAAAATTTATTTTTCTTCTGTTTTTATACATGGAAGCTATGCTAGGGGCAAGCCCTTGTCCATTGGAAGAGCCAATATAGACCTTGTTCTCTTTTCCATGAGGAATAATCTCATATGTTCTCATCTTAAAAAGGTTATTTTTGTGAGGAAGGAGGATGCCCCATGCCTGCCCTTAAAAGCTCCAGGGATCTCCCCAGTAGTACATGCTAAATATCTCTCACACAGAGAGCCATAAGGACAGCCTTAAATATAGTTCATTAAAGCGATGAAACAGAATTTTTTTACATTATATGAATATATCATCAATTGCCTGGGGAAGAAGTAAGGAGGAAGTCATCGTAATAGAAGGCTCTCAGCGCACTTCTTCCACAAGTTCAATTTTAGAGAAGAATCAAATTGTGCCGAACCTTTCCGTGAGACTTGGGGAAAGAGATGCAATAGAGAATCGTTAAATAAGTAATTAGAACAGGTTGTACACTGGTCTGCCTCTAAAACAAACCTGACTTCTTGATCTGCTCTCTTATTACAGGACTTAAAATGGATTATTTTATATTTTGTTTGCTCAATTCCTTTCTCTCATCATGAAATGCAAGGAGATATTGAAAGGGTCATGTTCCCTGCCTAGTTCCTCCTACTCAAGAGTAGAGGCAGACTATATCACTTTCTAAACAAAGAGCCCCAAACATTATCTGATATGTCAAGAGCTGATTGACAAGGTAGGGTCCTCCCCTCCCCCCCTTTTCCAAACAGATAACCAGTTGTTAACAGCAGTGTTCATTGAAAAACTATCCTTCTCCCTTGTTATAAACCATTTGACAACATTTTGGGTGGGTCTCTTTCTGGAATCTCTATTCTGTTTCATTGGTGTAAATGTTTCTTGCAACAATCCTATATTGTCTTAATTACTGTATTTCATATGAAGTTTTGAAACCAGAGTATAGCAATTTAACTTCAATCCTTTAAAAAATTGGGGAGAATTATCTTAATCATGATATATTTCCCCATTTATTTAGTCTTCATTAACTTCCTTTAACAGTATTTTGTAGTTTTCATTAAAGAGGTCTTGCATGCCGGGGTTCTTGTTCCAGCATCAAGAAGAGTTCAGGAAATCTGGAGAAGGCTGTGTGTAGATTAAATAGGAGTCCAGAGATGAAGTATAATTTTGAAAGGCATTTGGGGGTCAGAGGAGCCTCGTTTAAAGGAAACTAAGATCTAAGTTCTAAGGTCTCCTCATCTCAGGACCCCATGCTTTTTATTAACACAATTTGTCCTGAGGCGAGGCAGAGATATACACTTCAAAGGGTATACAGAAACATTGTCAGAATGGGGGCATTAGCCTACGGCTGTTCAGGTGTTTGGCCAGTAGGAGGCAATAACATGTAGATTAAGGATGCCCTGAGCTGTCTGGCAGCCAAGCAATCATTTTAATGTATCCTATTCAGGTTTGGGGAAATGCCTTTAGCCATTCCCAACAGGTGGCTACATGTGTGACTCAGCCCTTGTTGAGTCCCCAAGTTCCATCAAACTTTCGATGAAACTCTTGCTAGAATTGGCTTCTGGCACTTGCACATATTTTGCTTTTTTTGATAGAGTTATAACATTTTAAAAAGTTGGTTCTTGACTCTTCATTGCTACCATACAGAAATACTATAGGTTTTTATTATTAATTTGAATCCTGTCATTTTACTAAGTTCTTGTGTTCTAGTTATTTTTTGCATAGATTTTTATTTATTTATAAAAATCTGCAAATTTTATTGAAATACTTTTGGTGGTGAGGAAACACATTACACAAGTTACCATGTTAATAGAGCAGCCTGACAGGGTTAAAAAAATAAAAAAATTATTAATGTGATCATAGCATCACCCATGCATAGATTCTTTAGAATTTTCTATGTGTATGATTGTCATCTGTAAGATTTATACATTTTTCTTCCTTTTCAGTGTCTGTCTGTCTATCTATCATCAGCATTTGCTTTATTATACTGTCTAGAGCTCCAATACAATGTTAAATAGAAGTAGTGAGAGTGGATATCATTGTTTCAATCTTAGAAGAAAGCATTCAATGTTTGGCAATTAAGTATGATGTGAGCTGTAGAACTTTTTTTTTTGGATACCCTTTATTAGAATGACATTTTAACTTATTCTTTGTTGCACTTTTTCTATCATAAATGAATATTAAATTTTGTCAAACTCTCTAATAATTGAAATAAACCTTTTTCTCACCTAAGCTATTAAAATGGCAAATTACATGAACAGATTTTCAAATGTTAAACCAATCTTACATTTTTTGATATAAACTGTACTTGGTCATAAAGTACTATATTTTAACATATTGTTTGATTTTATTTGCTAATTTGTTAAGGAATTTTGCATCTATATTCATGAAAGATATCCTATATAATAAAAACCTAATATGCTAAGTGTCTGGTTGACTGGTCAGCTGTTCAACCAATCAAAGTGTAATATGCTAACGATAGGCTAAGGCCACTCAACCGCTCACTATGGCATGCACTGACCACCAGGGGGCAGACACTCAATGCAGGAGCTGTCCCCTGGTGGTCAGTGTGCTCCCACAGTGGGAGCACCACTCGGCCAGAAGCGGAGCTCACAGCTGGAGAGCACAGCGGCAGTGGCAGGAGCTTCTCCTGCCACCGCTACTGCAAGTGGGTGGTAAGGAGTGAGTGGTCCTGAACTGCGAGAGCCCTGGACTGCGAGAGGGATGTCTGACATCCCCTGAGGGGTCCATGACTGTGAGAGGGCACAGGCCAGGCTGAGGGACCCCAGACATACATAAATTTGTGCACCGGGCCTCTAGTTATATATATTTTTTCTTGATACTGTCTTTGACTAGTATTGTATTAATGTAATGCTGGCCTCATAGAATGAATTGGCAGGTGTTCCTTCATTCTCTGACTCTTGTAAGACTTCATGGTTGGCAGAATTTACCAGCAAAGCCAACTGGCCTGGTGTTTGACACTTTTTTTTTCTGGAAGGGAAGAAAATTTTTAATTATGAACTCAATATCTTCAGGGCAATTCAAGTTTTCAATGTGTGTTTGAGTCAGTGTTGGGAACTTGTGCCTTTCAAAAAATTGCTCCATTTTATCTAAGTTACTGAATTTGCTTGCATAAAAATTTTAATGATATACTCTTACTATCTTTTTAATATCTGAATAATCTGCAATAATGTTCTTTTTAATCTCGATATTGGTAATTTGTTTTCATTTGTTTTCTCAGTTTAGCTAAAGATTTATCATGTTGTTTAATATTTCCTAAAGCTCAGTGAATACTTCAGCATAATTTCATTCCCTTTAATTTTAAAGACTTATTTCATGTCCCCCAAATATTTGATTTTTATGGTGCTCCTTTATACATATTCCATTCTTGTTGGGTGGTGTGTTCTATAATTGTCATTTAGGGCATGGCCCATATTATTGTCCATGTTTTATTTTTCTGTACTTCCTGTACATTTGTTCTATCAATTACTATGGGAGGATTGTTGAATCTAAAACTCTAATTATAGATTGCCTATTAAGTTCTGTCCATTTGTTTTGAAGTCCTCTTATTGAGTGCATGTGTTTTAGGAGTATTATGTCTTTTTTGATGAAATGTCCCACTTTATCCCTTACAATATTTACTTATTTGAAGTTTTATTTTTTTCTGATATAGCCATTCCAGCTTTCTTAGGGTTAATTCTTTCATAAAACACATTTTCCCATTCTTTTATTTTAAAACTTTTTGTGTCATATTTAAAGGGTTTCTTGTAGACAGTTAGTAATTGGATCTTGCTTTATCAACCAGTCTGGCAATCTCTGCCTTTCAAACAGTATTCAGAATATTTCTATTTTATATATACTTATCTGTATAGTTAGGTTTCAATTTACTGAATTACAGTATTTGTTTTTTTGCTTGTCTTCTTTTCTTTTTTTTGGGTCTTCCTTTCTCTCTTTTACTGTCACCTTTTGAATTAACTGAGTAGGTTTTAGAATTTTACTTTATTTCCACTATTGGGTTACTAACCACATCTCTTCATTTTAAATTTTGGTTATCTTTTATTAGAATATATTTTTATTGATTTCAGAGTGGAAGGGAGAGTTAGAGAGAGATAAAAACATCAGTGATGAGAGAGAATCATTGATCGGCTGCCTCCTGTACCCCGCCCCCCGCCCCATTGGGGATTGAGCCTGCAATTGGGGCATATGCCCTTGAGTGGAATCAAACCTGGGACTTTTCAGTCTGCATGCTGATGCTCTATCCACTAAGCCAAACTGGCTAAGGCAGTTATCTTTTTTGTAGATCTAAATATCTATTTGTAATTTTGTTTTTCATGAAAAAATTCCTTCGCTATTTCTTGTACTAGTTAAAACGTTTCTCAGGTCTTATTTGTCTGAAAAAGTCTTTCATTTAAGAAGAATATTTTTTTGTTGTTGAATATAAAAGTATAGCTATTTAACTGTACTTATTTCTTTTAGCACCTTAATAATGTTTCATTATCTTTTTGCTTGGGTGGTTTTTGTTTTGAAATATGTAATACTTCTTTTACTTATCAAAATGGTTCCATCCCCATCTGCTTTTATGTTTTTCTCTTTATCACTGTTTTTCATCAGTTTGAATATGATATTCTTTGGTATTGTGTGTGTGTGTGTGTGTGTGTGCATATGTGCATGTATGTATGTATTTGTCCTACCTGAGATTCAGTTAGCTTCTTGGATGTGTTGGTGTATAGTTTTTATAAAATTTGGGGAAAAATAGAGTATTGTAAACTTTTTGTTTCCCTTTTCTTTCCTTCTGGGGGTCCAATTATATGTTGTATATTAGATTGCTTGAGATGACTCTACAGATCACTGAGGCTCCATTATTTTTTTCAGTCTTATTGTTCTCTGTGTGTCCTTTTGGATAATTTCTATTGGTATATTTTCAAGTTTACTAATATTTTCTCCTACAATTTTAATATGTTATTTCAATCTAATAAAAGTTCATTTCAAGAATTGTAATTTTCCTCTCTAGAAATTCATTTCAGGTCTTTTCTTACCATGCTAATGTTTTCCTCTAAGTTCTTGATTATCTTTCTTTCACACAGACCCATGGCACTTTATACTTCCCTTTCTATAACATCCAGTAACAAAGTACTGTTATAGAAAGGGAAGTATAGTTACTTAATTCAAACCTTATATTTATTGATTTTCATCATGAGGACAGTGACCAAGTCTGTCTTGTTCCTCAAGATACCCTCAGAGTTTAGCACTGTCTGGCACAGAGTAAATTCAGAAAATATGAAGTCAAGGAAGTCTTATTTTCTATTTCTCAAAGTCTAACCTCCCTCACATGGAAACTGTAACTATGGCATAAGGCTGCCAGAAAGTCTGAGAAAAAAAGGCCAAGATAAATAATTCATCCTAATGATTAGAATGAAAAATTACTTTCTTAGCAGTTGGGGAATGAATTGATAGTCTTGGGAAACAGGTTAGCAGGAAATAAGGCTACAGAGGAAAGACAACTTTTCTCCTGTGGAAATGAACTGGCACCCAGTGAGAGTGTAGGGGAAAGGAGAGAGATGGAACACCACCAAGCAACACTCTGTAGTCTGGAGCTTGAACTGCAACACAGGCCAAGGGACTTTTTAACAACCAAGATGGCAGGTACAGATTTTTAAGTTGTTCACTTTGCCACAATATAAATACCATCTGTTACACAGAAAGGACTTGTCTAAGTGATGCATGTATACAAGCTGTGTGTGTGTGTGTGTGAGAGAGAGAGAGAGAGAGAGAGACAGAAAAAGAGAGAGAGAGAGAGAGAGAGAGAGAGAGAGAGAGAGAGAGAGAAAACGAAAATACAACAAAGCAATTGAAGGAACTGAGTTTCATGTTTAGCAGGTACATTTGGGAGTAGGAATAACATACATGGAAGAGCAAGACAATTCATAAACTAAACCAGTTGAGTGATAGTTTGGGGTCCAAGATAACAATAATAGAAGCTCTCCCTGCCTTCCTAAGAGTTCTCAGAAATATTGGGAAGTCATAAGACTTTCTACCAATATAAAAGTGGGAGTTTGCGCCAATCTTACCTACATCTTAAGAGACCTGGTAACTCCAGGCAACATCTGAGTCACACATAATAGCTATTAATTGGGAACTTACTACATGTCAGGTTAAGTGCTTTATAAATGCTATTTTATACTGTTTTTAAACCCTCCCCCCAAGGAAAATGCTGTTAAAATCCAGTTTTAGTGATGAAGAGATACAATGTAGGGAGACTGTCACTTATTTGAGATCACACAACTTGATAAAAGGATACTAGTAGGAAATATTCTGGCAGGTGAGTCAAGGTCAAGTGGTTAAAGCAGTAGAAAAAAGAGGTTAAAATGAAAAATTATAATTCTTTTCTCAGGGGCAAGACCCACTAAGGGGGAATTTGACAAGTAAATTTTTTAACTTTTTAAATATATTCAGAGAAGAGTCCCAAGGTTGCCATTATTTCATTGCACGTGCCTTGCCCCAGATGCAGGTATCTCAGTGAGACAGATGGTATGGGGACTGATAGAACAGGTACTGAAGTTAGAGACTTAGATCTGAATCTTGGCTCTGACACTTATGGGTGTGTAACCTTGTCCTGGCTACTTAACTTCTGAGCCTCAGTTTCATCATCTGCAAAGTAGAGGGCACTAATATTAATATTGACTCTTGCGAAGATTAAACAAGATAATGAGTATAAAGAGCTTAGCATTATGCCTAGCACATAGTAATATCTTAAAGTTGTTATCTCCCCTACTACATTCCTATTTGATTGAGGGGAAAAAAGGATTGGTAAGAGAACAATACTGAGGACCTGTATGAGTCAGGCAACCTTTTAGACAGTTTGTTACATTATTTTATTTGACTACAGGCCTGGTGCATGAAATTCGTGCACTGGCGGGGGGTCCCTCAGCCCTCAGCCAACCTGTGCCCTCTCACAGTCCAAGACCCCTCGCTCCTTACTGCCCACCTGCTCACTGCTCCTTACTACTTGGCTCGTTGCTCCTTAGCACTGCTGTGGAGGTGGGAGAGGCTCCTGCCACCGCCACTGCACTTGCCAGCTATGAGCCCAGCTTCTGGCTGATCGGTGCTTATCCTGTGGAAGTGTGCTGACCACCAGGGGCAGCTCCTGCATTGAGTGTCTGCCCCCTGGTGGTCAGTGTGCATCATAGCAACTGGTTGTTCTGCTGTAAAGGTCACTTAGGCTTTTATTATATAGATATTCACAGAAACCCTATGCTTCACTCCCTATAAACCACATTGTGCAGTGAAGAAAACTTGAGATTAAAAGATGTAACGTAGATTCTGGGAAGATGGCTGCATAGGTAAACACCGGAGACTGCCGCCGTGGACAACCACTTCAAAAATACAACTAAAAGTCGGAGCGGACATCAACCAGAACCACGGGAAGGCTGGCTGAGGAGAGTCTCTTCAACTAGAAGCAAAAACAACAGCATTCCGACGCTCAGCGGAGGCGCAGTGTGGAAAATTTAAAGGTACGGCGGTGCGGTGGTGAGGGTGCGCGCGCAAAGTGGGCTGGCGGCTGAGGGCGCGATTGTCGTTTTCAATCAGGAGCGAGTCTCAGACTCTGGGCTACAGATCCGGGCGAGTCTCTAGGGACCCAGACTCAAACGGGAGAAGCGGGACTGTCTGGCTACGGCCCCTCCGAGGTTTGCAGCGGTTGTTGGGACAGAGAGGCAGAGCCCCTGGGGATGGACTGAGAGCGGCCATAGCTGCTCCCTCCCCCCGCCCTGTTGAGCCCGCCCCGCCCAGGCCCTGCGCACAACCATTTGCCGACCGCCTCAGGCAAAGGCTGGAATAACGCCTCCCCAGAAGACAGACATTCTCCACAGCTGATTCCTACAGCCAGTCGGCCTGGTGGTCAAATCCCTCTAGTGTTAACTACAACAATTAAGGCTTGGCTAGAACAAGACTGCGCACAGAGACCACAAGGGGGGGCACCAAGAAAGCATATAAGATGCGGAGACAAAAAAAACATGACAGAAATGGAAGATATGGAGCTAAGAATCGCAATTTTGAGGGCTTGCCATAAATTTGTGCAGAGCCTCACGAAAACTAATGAGACCCTCGATGCTACGATAAAGAAATTAGAAAGTAAGCATACACGGACTGAAATAAAGAATATTATACCCAATAGCAGACCAGAGGAGCGCAAGAATCAAACCAAAGATTCGACAAAAAACACCCAATTGGAAAAGCAAAATGAAAAAAGAATCCGAAAGTGTGAAGATAGTGTAAGGAGCCTCTGGGACAGCTTTAAGCGGACTAATATCAGAGTCATTGGAGTGCCAGAAGATGAGAGACAGCAAGATATTGAAAACCTATTTCAAGAAATAATGGCAGAAAACTTCCCCCACCTGGAGAAAGAAATGGACTTACAGGTCCAAGAAGCGCAGAGAACCCCAAACAAAAGGAATCCAAAGAGGACCACACCAAGACACATCATCATTAAAATGCCAAGAGCAAAAGACAAAGAGAAAATCTTAAAAGCAGCAAGAGAAAGAGGCTCAATTACCTACAAGGGAATACCCATATGACTGTCAGCTGATTTCTCAACAGAAACTTTGCAGGCCAGAAGGGAATGGCAAGAAATATTCAAAGTGCTGAATACCAAGAACCTACAACCAAGATTACTTTATCCAGCAAAGCTATCATTCAGAATTGAAGGTCAGATAAAGAGCTTCACAGATAAGGAAAAACTAAAGGAGTTCATCACCGCCAAACCAGTATTATATGAAATGCTGAAAGGTATCCTTTAAGAAGAGGAAGAAGAAGAAAAAGGTAAAGATACAAATTAGGAACAACAAATATGCATCTATCAACAAATGAATCTAAGAATCAAGTGAATAAATAACCTGATGTACAGAATGAACTGGTGATTATAATGAATCAGGGACATAGAAAGGGAATGGACTATTAGGGGAAAAGGGGTGTGGGAGATGCGGGAAGTGACTGGACAAAAATCATGCACCTATGGATGAACTCAGCGGGTGGGGAGTGAGGGTGGAGGGTGGGGTGGGAGCTGGAAGGAGGGGAGTTATGGGGGGAAAAAAGAGGAACAAATGTAATAATCTGAACAATAAAGATTAAAAAAACAAAACAAAACAAAACAAAACAAAACAAAACAAAACAAAACAAAAAAAGTTGTAACGTAATACCCTGGTCAGATAGCTCAGTTGGTTAGAGCATTGTCCAGATATGTCAAGGTTGTGGGTTTGATCTCTGGTCAAGGTGCATACAAGAAGCAACCAATGACTGCATAAATAAGTGGAACAACAATTTGATGTTTCTCTCTCTATATATAAAATCAGTTAAAAAAAAAGAGGCAAAGTAACTTATCCAAAATGACTCCTCTATGTGAGGTTGGCTATTAACCCAGTTTTCAGATTAGAAAACCAAGGCTGAGAGAACTGAAACACATTTATATTCTCATACTCATTCAACAAAGATGTGTTGAGTGTACATTTGGGCCAGAAGTTCTCTAACATCAAAGCTTATCCTATCCCACTGTTACATGCCAGTTACCGTAGGCTGTATTCATGTTTGAGTGCAGGTAAGTCTGAGCACTCTGGGAATATTAGTGGGAAGCTGGAAAACAGTCTGTTTGCATGAGATATTTTACATGAAGGCTTTGTGTCTGAAGGAGGGAGTTCAAACATGACTTCTTGGGAGACATACTTAAGGGAACAGTATGGTTTCTGTTCCCAAGTCTAGCCAAAGTTGAATCCCCACGGAAAGACCACCTATGGGAATGAAGGTACTTCAGTTCCCAGTTGACAAAGCACAAGCCAGGGCTGAGGAGATGGACCTACTTGCTACAACTATGTATTGAGTACAGGGACATTTAGATGTAAAGTTGACTAAAGACAATACAGGCTTTATACCTACTTTAACAGAATCCTCATTCTTCTGGAGGATATTGGCAGCTGTGGCATTGGTGCTGCATTACACATCAGGGCTTTTGTGGACAATGAGCTTTAAGAGGAGAGGAGTAAGAACCTGGTGAGATTGGAGGAAATCTTGTTTACTAGCTCCAGACCGAGTGCCCACATGTGTGAGAGGGTAGTGTGATTGGTGTCATGGCATTGTGGTGGAAGCCCTGATAGTATTTCTAGCTCTTCCTAATGTGATTTGGAGATTTGTCCTCAGCTCTAGTGGTGGGCTTGAGTGACCTAAAAGTATTTTTGTCTCTCTTATCAATGATTGCTTCAGAAAAGGACATGCAAGTTAATGAGATGCGAGGAAAAGTATACTGAAACTTCTCGGAAAGTTTTCTTCTTCAGGGAGCTTCATAGGAAACTGCTCTTTCTTCCACCAACATATAAATGAGAAACTTATAGCCCCAACTGGTTACTGACTTTTAACTGCAAAGAAAATCAGAGTTAAGATGAAGCTGTGCACAGAGTAGGGATAATGTGGTTGAAATGCGAGGTCAACCAGTCTTGAACCTGTTCTACTTCTCCTTTTATAAAAAAATTTTTTTTATTGGATAAACTGATTTGAGTTGACTCTTTTTTAAAAAATATGTTTTTATTGATTTCAGAGAGGAAGGGAGAAGTAGAGGAAGATAGAAACATCAATGAAGAGAATCACTAATCGGCTGCCTCCTACACCCCCCACCCCCACCCCACTGAAGACAGAGCCTGCAACCAGGGTATGTGCCCTTGACTGGAATCGAACCTGGGCCCCTTCAGTCCATAGACTGATGCTCTATCCACTGAGCCAAACCAGCTAGGGCTTGAGTTGCCTCTTTATTTCAGCTGAAAGCATCCTGATTTGGATAATGAAAACTGACAAAGATTTTCCAGTTTTGTTTTTGCAATTTAGGTATTAGCAAGCTTATGGTTAACACATGGACATAAAAGTGGAATAGCTATAATATTTCTACTAAACCAGCAGAGGAGTTGAGCTTGGAACAGATTAAAGAGCTCTCATTTTGAGATGGAAGTAAAAGGGAAAATTATGCTTGGAATTAAAACTGGAAGCCAAGGGGATGACAAGTTAATGTCTTGGTAAATGTTGAGACTTGGTTATTCACTGAGAATGAGAGATGAGGTCTGGAGGAATTTAGGAGGATTATAAATGTTTTAATTGCAGCTGTTTGGAATGAGAAAGGAATATATGAAAGATCAATACTGAGAAGCATGAAGGGCCCAGCTGAGGTTGGAGATCATAAATTAATAATGGAGCTAATCAGTTTCTTTATGAAGTTCTCTCCAGCATGGCTATACAAGTGAGAAACAGAAGCCGAAGGAGACTAAAAGGACAGTGGGAGTACTTCATGGTTGGGGATTGGGAGAGCAGGTGCAGTGAAAGGCCTGGGGCCAGGAGAATTGAAAGTTGTAAAAATAAAAAGAGCATCATTTTTTAAAAAAATAACTTACATTTTTGGAATTTTAACTTTCAACAAAGTTTTGAAAATGTAATCTTATTTGGTTGTTCAATGATATTGTGAAGCAGATTATTAATTTTAATTAACTGATGAGAAATTGGAGACTAGGACATCAAATTCAGTCATTCACTCATCTTATTAAGTTTTTACAACTCTTCTTAAAAATGTGCTTTATGCCAGATCCTGCTATAGGCACTAAAAATTCAGAAATGCAGGGTATGGAACCTGCCCTCAAAGTGCTCACTTTTTGCTGGGAATTCAGATACTGTAGGAAAAAAATAAAGTACAGAAGAAGTCATGACTAGATTTTTGAAAACACAAAGAATGTTCCCTCACCCAGGTTATGGAGTGAGAAAAGTTTTACTGGATGATAACACGTGAATAAGTTTTGAATGAAGAGTGTGAGTTGGCTAAGTGAAGAACAGGGTGAGGGAAGAGGATTTAGTGAGAGGGAGCAGCAGGTATGAAAGTATGGACTTATAAGAGAGAAGGATGCATTCCAGGAACCTAGCAGTTCTCTGTAACTGGAGAGTACACTGCAGAAGAGAAAGCATTGGGAGTGAAGTCAGGAAATGTAGGTAGAAACTAGATCATAGTCATATGAAGGATTTTATCTTAAAGAAACCAGGCATCTTCTGAAGGATTTTCAAAAGAATGTGCAATCATATTTGATAGCAGGGTAAAAGATGAAATGTAGGTATTACATATGAGTTAAAGAAATCAATTATGAAATCATTGTATCTGGTGAAAAATGAAGAATGGGGTTTAGAAGACTGGAAGACTTTGAGAGACATTAAATATGGTTGGATGTAGATAGTAAGAGAGGGAGGAGTCTAGTATGACTCTGGAGTCATTAGCTGAATTATTGTGCTTACAAGTCAGGAGGAATTTGAAGGCTGATAATTATTTTCATGCTCTCTTCATGATACCACACTTGATACCTTAAAGGCATCCTTATAGTGTGGTTCTACCCAAAGGAGCTACATTGATGTAATTTAAAATGAAGGAAAGAACCAACTTTTGTAAAGTCTGATATTATAAATGAATATACATTAGTGTCATTAACCCTAATGTAGAGTTAATGTCATTAACCCTCATGTAGGACCTCCGGTCCCTGAAAAGTCACCTTGAGATTTCTGGTAATTACTCTCAGAGCAATAATACCAGAGACTTGTGTTCTTGCCTCAGCATCCTTGTGCCTCCTACTCTCTAATCCATTTGAAGGAATTTCAGTATTTTTTCATCTGGAACATAAGGATACATTGACTGTCTCCAGGGTGCCTTCTCTTGGTGTCCCCAGAGACACTGTCTTCTGTAGGTGGTGGGAGGTTGAGTCTCCATGAAGATAGCTATGATCTCTGCTCTGTCTCACGTTGTCATCTGGCTCCTGAGCACCAACACAACTAGTGCCAGTGGATTCACATAGTCCTTCAGCCTCTATCCCCAAGTCCTCCTCTTCATATTTAAAACCAGATCCAAGGGCTCGATGAGGGAGCATCTCCCTTTCCTAGTCTACCCTAGTTTTCCAAATTAGACAACAACCCCAAAGAGCTTGTAAGCATCTCATCTATTTCATGCAAGGAGATCCCAGAGGAGTCTTTAGGCCTCCACTATTTTTTAAAAAACTATACAGGTTGTCTTTGGCTCCACTGAGACATCCTGGTATACTTTGTTTTCCTTTTTTAAACTCCCACCATCACCCCTTCATGTTTCTACGCATTCACATTCTTCCACTTGTGTTTTCTCCTTTAAAATATACTTTTGTACTGACAATGTTGTTCCCTGAGGGGACTTGCCTTCTCCACTGCAGATTTTAAGAGAGGGGAAGAGTGTCCTTTGTAGCAGTCTCTTCCAAAGCTTCTCAAATTCTTCCTTAAAGATGTCTTTGCTATCTTTTTCCTCTTGGGCATCTGATAAGAAGCTGTAGCTGTTTTTTGGCATGCCCCTCTTTCTTCATTCTTCATAGCTTTGCTGTATTATTACCAGTATGTCCAACTCACTGGTAGTCTATATAGACTATCCATGCTCTAAGGAATCCCAGCAAGAACACCCTGTTCACCCCTCCTCTATCCTCTCTGTTTATAGGTAACAGAGTCCCAGAGTGAGCTCGTTGGGGTCAGAACCACACTTGGTTTGGGCTCTTCTGACCTCCATGCCTGTGTATTTCCTGTACATGGGACTAGGGTGATAGGAATCAAATTGGATCCTTATAATAGCACTGTAAGTAAGGAACTTGTGAATTAATTTTATAAGTGAGAAAATCATAACGCAGAAACTTTCCTTCTCCAAGTACATGAGCCATTTCAGATCCATCTTCTTTACAGTGGTTCCCTCTTATTTTATGAAAAATTGAGAAACTGTGATTTTAAATTAAACTTGTAACCCAAGGTTCATATTATCTAAGCATGTTGTGACAGATACACACATATATAAAACCACACTTTTTTTGTGTGACTAATGCATTTCCTGAAACCTGGATCTTTTTCTATGAATTTGCTGGAAAAGAAATGAACTATTAATTTATCTGCAAATCTCAAAAATGCCATTGGAGAAAAACCTTAATAAAAATCCATCAACTTGACAGGAGGATATTTTATTTCTGAAAGCTCACCTGTCATGCTGGATGAACTTTGAGGCTAGAGACAGAGAAAATATTTAAAGTTTATCATTTCCATTTTCTTCCCAAAGATCGCAAGTTTTGTCTGATCTGGTCTGGTTACATCTTTATGACAGGCTGATTGACATGCCTACTTATAAGTAAGGGTTTTTATAGTTTTTCATTTTTGAGGGAAATTAGGTCTGTTCCTCAGAGTGTGGAAATGTGCGAACATTTCCATCAGCCTCCTCATACAGTTAGGAAGTCCAACCAGTAAAAGGATCCTGCAAATTTAATCCTCTCTAATGGGACGGAGAATCTTTGACCGTATGCAAGCTCTAGTTTGCAATAGAACTGACCTCTTCCCTATACCACTAGCTAGGTTTGTGACCTTGGGTAAACTTGAGGCTCTAAGGGCATCTATCTTCTGTTCTCAGAAACTAGATAATCTCTGAGGTCCCTTCCAGCTGTAGGGTATTAAGTTCCTTGTCTTTCTGTGGTGTTAGCAGACTGCAAACTCAGAGTAGAAGGTCTATCTTGCCCAGTTAAGGACTGCATAGTTGTTATCAAGAATAAATAATATAGTGGATATGAAAGATCTTTGAAAAGCAAAAATCATGAAGCAAATGATAGGCATACTTACTATTTTAAGTAACCAGACTATTTTTCATTTTGTTTCGAAGTAGCTAGCTGCTTAAGTAACAGAATCTTCTAAGAAAACTTGATATGAGCTGTAATTTTTTTCTCTTTTGGAAGAAAAGGATTGCAGGGGTCGTGTTCTAATTGATCTATGAAACTCTGAATTTTTTAAAAATGATTCCGATTATATAATGAACACAAATGAATCCCACCTTCCACCTATAGGGGAAGTGTGTTTTGTGTGGCAGGACTCAGCTGCTGGGAGTATAGTCACACAGAACCAGGTATATTCTGGGCTTCTGGAAGGAACAACAACAGAATTGCCTAGGGAGAGGCCCAGGGTGTGAGAAGACAAGGGTTAAAAAAAAAGTTCACAGTAGAAGGAGCCATAGAGATCATCTGATCAAAGGTTCATAAAATCAAGTGTTGTGGGGTCCAGTGTGTTATGTCAGTGTGTGAAGTGGGACAGTGAGGGACTGTGTTGTACTAATGGGGACAGCTGCAGCTTACCTCCAATTAACTGATGCCATGCTGGGGATGTGGAACCAATGCTGATGATACTTGAAGAAAAGCTGAAAATCTGGATTTTTAGGGTGAACTCTTCTGTTGGGGAATGTGCTTCAAATGAGGGCAAGATCTAGTGTATGAACTACTAATTTTAGGTCTCTGATCTAAACCAGACTCTATTGCTTAAAATGATATTTTTCATTCTCTTATCCATCAAATATGTATTGAATGCTTAATATGTGTTTAGAAATTTTTCTAGCTCTAGGGTACAAAGAGGAGTAGAGTCCTACTCTGGAGAAATCAGCCATACAAGAAAGGGTAATCAGCCTGACTAGTGTAGCTCAATGGATGAGCATTGGTCTATGAGCCAGGAGGTCACAGTTTGATTCCAGGTCAGGGCACATGCCCAGGTTGTAGGCTCGATCCCCATTGTGGGGTGTGCAGGGGGTAGCCAATCAATGATTCTCTCTTATCATTGATGTTTCTCTCTCTCACTCTCCCTTCCTCTCTGAAATCAATAAAAATATATTTATAAAAAGAGAGTAAGCATATAATATAGGGGGTGCAATAATATGGTGTGTCCAAAGTAAAAACATGAATATAGTCCACTGTATCCGGTGTCCTGTATCTCTCACCACAATTTGGATTAGTGTTGTTGTTTTTAAAATGCTATTTTTGCTAACTTCTGACAGTGGTATGAAAATTTAACAAAACAACTTCAGAGACAAAATTCCTATTTCATGAGGTATGACTATTATTAAAGATAACTTTCCTTCTGCTTAGAAAAAATATTTTACCTATTAAAAAATAATATAGGAGAGGAATACCAGGGCACCAATAATTATAAACTTTGGGAAAGAAATGATCATAAATGGATGAGGGAAAGGGTCAGAATTGGGCTTGTAGTTAAATTAAACGTGAGGCATTTGGACTGCGAAATTTCCAGAGTATATTCACTTTTTGCTCACAGCATTGGTATATCAACACAGAGTGCATGAAGCTTTTTTATTTAAATGAAAGACTACATAATTTCCAGGTATTATACTTCCCCGCCTCTTGGTGCAGAAAGCAGAAACTCCCTACTCCATATGGTTGTAAGACTCATTATTTGGAAAGTCAGTCTACCTGAATTGCATGGGTGCCGCCTTCTTAGCTAAGATTTTGGTGTGCTCTTCAGGATCACTTGGGAAAGTATCTCAGGGCTGTGGGTATCTGCTATTGCCAAGTTTGCACAATCCTCACATCAAAAGATGCTGTGGGGTCAGTCCAGGATTTTGTAGTCATGGTTGATATAGAAACTGTTGACAGGTGGTTGCTTGACAAAGATTTATGAAAGCTATTAAATGCTGGAACATTTACCTAGTAGGAATAGAAGTTATTTGGGGCTGATGTGTTTGTTTTCCCACTGGGATAATGGTGAAATAAGCAATATATAGATATCCAGCCTATTCTCAAATATGTTCCTGACTCAGAGGCATTGTATTTGGTTTTTCCTTTGACTACATTGCTACCTGTTGTTCCTATCTCATATTTTTCTTACTTAATATATTTTTTCCTTTTCTCTCTCTGATTCCCATAAGAACATGTGCCAGAAAAGTAGACCTGAACTTTCCCTGTCTTGCTCACTACTCTATCCCTGTCATAAGATACCTGGCAAATGGTAGACAATCAAAAATAATTTTAATACCATTTGGAAATATTTTAATAGAAGGCTTGGTAAAACAAAGTTTCATGTTATGTTGTGTTTTTTTCTTTCTTTTAAAAAATTATTTTGAACTAATTTTAGAAAAATTGCAAAAATTCTGTAGAGGATTTTCATAAAATTTTAGCCCATCTTTCTCTATTTTAACATCTTACATAAACACAGTATAATTATTGAAATCAGTAATATCAATTTAATACATATACCAATAGTAACAATGTAATACTATTAACTAATCTACATACCTTATTCAAATTTCATTAGTTTTCTTATAATGACCTAAATTGGTCTAGGAACCAATATCGAATTCCACATTGCTTTTAGTTATTGGGTTTGATATTATCTCCTTTTCTATATTTGTTTTATGCTCAACTTGAGAAAAGGGAGAATGGAGATGGTTTTGGGGAGGAGATGTCATCATTTCCACCTCCTCTCCCTCCACCTCCACTTAGTCTTCTTGTTCTAGAGTCTAGTCTTCTCTTCCCTGTCTCAAATTTGACCATTGTCTGGCTGTGACTTTGTTCTTTAAGTAGCCCAGGTTTCCCTGATCACAAAAACATTGAGTTGGCCTGTCACCATTATTCAGGGGGCCCTCAATTCTCCATTGAATTCTTTGTTTTCATCTGGCTGTCTATAACTATTATTATTTTGTTTATGCAGAGGGTGGGGAGGATGTAAAGCTCTCAACTCTGAGTAGGATATTTAACAAAAACTCTCGGCTGAATTGTGAACCCATGGATTAGAGACCGACTGAAGGAACCGTATGAGACAAAGGATATTATCCTTTGTGTCATTTCAAAATGACAGATTTTTTGGTAGATTCTCCTGGAGGCTGTGATTTGGGCCTGAGGTAAGGGGAGATTTTGTTCTACCATTTTAATCCCTAACTTTAGACCTTGGGGGCAGTCTAAAAAACATAAAAAGTACGCTCTAAATCTCATCTCCTCGCCATGTAAATAGAGGTTTGAAGTCTGCCTCATTAGACTTGAAGGATAAGGGAGAAAGTAGATGGACTATTATTATTTTTTTTTCAAGGCAGTGGTACTTACCACCGAAATAGTGAGGTCCAAAGCACCTTGTTACCATCCCCTCAGCCTGCACTGTTCTTTTCAATACTGTCCTTTTCTGGGGAGTGCGATATAGGAGGGGAGACCTACGCAGAAACATGAGGACAGTGGAATATATCTCACAGCCCGGTACAGCCCGTCTAACCTATCTTCCATGCCTTTGCACAGAGCTGCCTCTGTGTGTGTCTGCCAAACAAAAATATGGCTGAAGCCATAACTGTTAACCTTTCAACCTGTGCCAATACACAGCTTTATTTTGACTTTTATTTCTTACTAGGGGCCCAGTGCACAAATTTGTGAACCTTGAAAGGAACTGTGGGCTGTGAGGCTGCGGTAGGCACAGGGGTGGGTCTTGGCCCATCCTCTGTGTCCCTGCTCGGCCCCTCCCGCTGCCGCCCCTGGTCCCCTGTCTGCTGGCAGCCCCGCTCCCATGAGCTGACAGTGCTGGCCCTGCTCGCACTCACTGATGGCATGGAGTGATTGGGGCCGGTGCCAGCAGGGGGTGCGAGCAGCGGCTGCTGCCCTGATCACCCCTCAGGAGCAGGGGGAGGTGGAGAAGCCCTCAGGGATGATCGGGGCTAGCAGCTGCCACTCGCACCCACTCATGGCCCTGAGTGATCGGGGCTGGTGCTGCCAGCAGCGGGTGCGAGCAGGGCCGGCACTGGCAGCAGGTGTGAGCGCTGGGCAGGACCACAGTGCGCGGGAGCAAAGAATTTTCAGTAACCACCAGAGGCTTGCCCCGATGACAGCCACCGTTGCCCCACCTTGGTCTGGCACCCCCGCTCACCTGCTCCACCATCCCGCTGCGGCCACCGCCTGTCATGTTCTGCGCTCTGCTGCCTGCTGCCGACGCCCGTGTGTATCCCCTGGTGGTCAGCACACATCATAGCGACAGGTTGTTCAGTTGTTCCGCTGTTTGGTCTATTTGCATATTAGCCTTTTATTATATAGGATAACTCAGATAATAACTCTTTCCAATGATTTACCTGGCAAATAATTATAGACTAGATCATGTCTAGCTTAATTAGGAAACTAACTTGTGTGTATGAATTTTTTTTTTTCCAAACACTGATTTGGAATGTTATGGAATTTGGGGGAGGGGGAAAGGAGCAGGCACCATACCACTTTTAAGATAGCATAATCTCTGAAGGTATTTCATAGAACTTGCTGACACTGTGTAAAGCCCCACCCACCTGGTTTTATGCTTTCATATCCTCTGGAGTCAGGGAAAGTGGTCATAATTTCTCATGTTTATAGAGTATTTTCTAGACCATAGTCCTCTTTTCTTTTTAGTCCCCAAGAGCCTAGTCTTTTAGATGTCCCACATGGATGTTTATTTATCTTTTCTAACACTGTCTCAATTCTTTTTTTACATTTAAATTATCTATATCCTTTTGATTCTCTGGTTTCTCTATCACCCCTTCAATGACATTAGTTTTCACTGTCTGACTTTATTTCCCCTCTTTTTTGTCCTGTAATCTTTCCTTCTCTACACATGAGCATGGAGTCCAGTCTTCTGCACCTTCAGCTAAGTGTGAAAAGAGGGTTTCCTTCTTCCTTTCTTTTTTTCTTTTTCAATTACCTAATGTCTGTACACTCTGCTATAATGAGCATTAATGTTTTCCAAAGGCCAGTTCATAAGAGCAGTGAATGTTTCTTCAATTAACACACTCCCTACAAAATATTCATTCTGGTGTTAATATGCTAATGACAGTCACCTCCTTACCATACAGGCTTTTATTATTAAATGTCCCTGTTTTAACGGATAGTGCCTTTGTCTAACATTTTATATCTTCTAAGACAATTGGCACAACCTCTCAGTAGATTTCAGATTTTATTTCCTTAAATATCTTCCTTGTTCGAAGATATATGCATGCTTAGGCTTAGATAATCATCCTATGCTGTAAACTACCATTACCAAGAATATATTATGAACTCAGTTTTAATTAAGAAGAAAAAGAGAGATTCTTCTCAAACTTTTTGGAAAACCCCTATAGTTTGATAGGATGGATATAACCAACAAGCATCTAGGGAACTCCACTTGAATAATAATGATTCAAAAGAATTGAATTATTAATGCAAAATAAAGTAACTACAAACCATTTTATTTAAATTATCTAAGAAAGCAGTGTTGCTAGGCACTGAGTCTCATATCCATATATCATTTTCCTGGAAAACCTATTATAATCTGTTGTTCAAAGGTATTTGTGCAGTGTGCAATTCTTTCACTGGAAATTTTGAAATATCTAAAACATCAAGTAATTGAAATGAATGGATTGACTGCCTAGCCTGTAAGAGCACAAATTTCTGGCTCATTTAGGAACAGTTTGAGTGATGGTAAAGCATTAAACAACTTTCAGTGTATGATTAATTCTATCCTACTATGCAAATAAAGATAATAGAAATGTTTCATATGATAAATGTGAAGCAAAAGGAACTTGTTCTTACTTCTCATAGAAAAACTCATCAATGTTCCATGAGTAGTAATGAAAATAGGAATCTTGAGTTCTAAGTCTTAGTACAAGGACTTTTCATATATTTCATACCAAATACAGTTTTATAATGTGTTGTGAAAGCTTAAAATGGTAGGATGTATTTTTCCCATTGAAAGTTTGAAAGGTTTATGGTTCCAACTCATAAGTCAAAATTAAGAAGGGAAAAAAGTGTTCTGGTGGTATTTTTCAGTAAGATTGGTAGTAAAACAATAGTGTGCATGAACAAGCAAACAAAAGCTTGTCAATATAAACTTATCATTTAGGTGAGGAACCAAAACAAGAACCAGAAACAAATAGAAGAATAAACAAAAAACATACAGCCTTCGTGAAAGGTCTTTTTTAAAAAAATTATCATTATTGTTGAAAGTATTACAGATGTTACCCTCTCCCCCACTGTTGACCCCTTTTAGCCCCTCTCCCCTCCTCCCCCCACCCCAGGCCTTCACCACACTATTGTCTGTGTCCATGGGTTATGCATATCCTATATAATAAAACTGTAGTATGCAAATTGTTCCCTCTACTGAGAGTTCTTCTGGGAGTTCGTCCAGGGGGTGGGGCCAGCCAGGGGAAGGGAGAGAGTACCCGGCCGGCTGCCACCAGCCACTAGGGACCCTACCAGTGCACAAATTTCATGCACTAGGCTTCTAGTATGTGTATAGGTTCTTTGGTCAATCACTTCCCACCCACCCACCCACCCACATGAAAGGTATTCACTGTCATAATTATAATATATAAATATCAGCACAATATAACAGAAAAAACTGGACTGCTTAAGCTTTTATTTTTTTTAAATATATTTTTATCGATTTCAGAGAGGAAGGGAGAGGGAGATAGAAACATCTATGATGAGAGGAATCATTGATCAACTGCCTCTTGCATGACTGGGGATCAAGCCTGCAAACCCGGGCATGTGCCCTTGGCCGGAATTGAACCTGGGACCCTTCAGTCTGCAGGCAGACACTGAGCTAAACCAGCTAGGGCTGGACTGGTCAAGCTTTTAAATGAATTTGGATGAGTCACCTAAACCCTCTGGGTCATAGCTACCTCACTGAAGATAAGTCTGAAGTAATTCCAAGTGGTTCCAAAATGTAGTCCACAAGTAAGTGCTAATTTATGATAAAATCTTCAAGGATAGAAGGTGAAAAATGAAGGGCAGTAGGAAAAACATAATTCTAAAGACTGTTCTCTAATTTGATATTTTGTTCTTGATTTTTCAGGATTAATAATGCCAAAGGGTTTTTTTTTAAAACCCACACAAAACCTCATATTGTTTCAATAAATGAAAAAAAATCATAAAACTTTGGATTATGGGATTTCTACAGGCTTTTCTTTGTATGTACTGTGAAATCCTATAAAGGCACTTGCTATGAGTAATGTGTCTACAATTCAAGCAAAATTTTTGGTAATACATTGAAAGTTGAGGTAATGGTAGCTGTTGAAATACAAATTTCTCCAAACCTACCCTGCTTCTACTCTCCAAAATTATACAGATCAAGAAGGTAAAGTAAAACCACACAAAACTTATGCCTTTAAAATACCTAGAATGCAGAGGACACTAAAACTTCAAGCTAACCTGCAAATAGAAAAATAAATACTAATTTTCTGTAGAACTGGGAGATCAGAGCCTGGATACAGAGAAGGGTTTAATGAGTTTGTAGGGATTTAGGAAGAAGTCTTAGGGAAATACTTTAAGAGAAGAAGAGAATAGAAATGAAGAAAAAGTAATTCTTTGCAAACTGAGTGACAAAGGGAAAAAAGCATGAGATGAAAAATTAAAATCTTTCCAGACAAAACTGAGAAAGGTAAGGACAAAAAGATTACTTCTCATTGACCCCTCAAAAAAATTCACACATTAAAGAAAGTGCTATACTGATGGAGGAGAACATTTTCAAACCTAGGCATCTTGTAAACCACCCTAAATGTTAGCTCTGTTCATGCAATGTAAGGATGCCCACAATTTTATCTGTATAAAGCTATCTAAGACAAAATGAAACAAAACAAAAAGTCAGAAAATGAGAATCAAAACTTTTGAGCTGATGATAAATTTCTCACAAAAGCAACCATGAAATATAAAGAAAAGTATCAATATCCCAAACTGAATTAAATATCCTCAAATAAACACATGTGAAGTAACATATCAAATCAGAAATTCAAAGATTAATAACATAAATAGATAATAAAGAAAAAGAAATAAAATAATTGATTGGACTCACTGAAAGGTAATAAAGAACAAATGTCATAAATGACTAAATTTGCCTAAGAGAGAATTGGTATACGTGAAAATTGAATAAGGGGTATTGAATGAAGCCAGCAAAAATAGCCAACAGAATAAAAATGAGAAAGATGTAAAAATTATCAGAAAAAAAGTGATTGAATCAGAGTCAGACAAAAGAGATACAACATATGTATAATTGGAATCCATAAAGCAGAAAGAAAAGCAAAACAATGAAAGTACAAATCAAAGAATCTTTCCATAAATAATAGACCTGCATATACATATTGAAAGGATCTATAGGAAACCTTAGAAAATTCATTATGAACAACCAACTCTAAGACATATCTAGTAAAACCATTAGACTTTAAAGACTCAGAAAAATTTTCAGGGCCTGCAGAAAAAAATGTTATGTAACTTATAAGGCCAAGAGAATTATACTTGCATTAGACTTTCTAGAAATAGTAAATAAAGCAAGGAATATTAGAGCAGCATTTTTAAGAAATGAGAGAACTGTGAAGAGTAGATTTTTACATTTAGTTTTTCAAGTATCAAGAATATAGAAAAGATTTGAGAAAACAAGCACTCTGATAGATTGTTAGGAACTACTGCTGGTACTACATTTCCAGTAAGCAATCTAGATTAAGATCCTTTTACCCAGAAATTTCACTTCTGGAAAAGCAAGGCTTAATGAAATAAAAGCTCTATAAAGCTTTGACCCCAAAATGTCCATCTCCCTTCTGTGAAAAGTGGAAAGAATCTATGCAATGACAGGAAAAGTTAAGTAAGTTAAGATAAAACAGAACCACCAGAAGGAAGTACTCCAGTAATTGTGGAATAAGGATTGCTGCTTTTTTTTCTTTGTGCATTTGCCCCCTAAATGTCTAGTATGAACAATATTACTGCTATATAATCATATAAGAAATAAAATTTTATACTACTCTGGTAAGGGACAATTTGACAACATTTAAGAAAACTAAATATGTATGTGTCATTTGATATAGCAATTCTGCTTATAGGAAACATTCCAAAGATATTCTTATAGCAATATACGTAAAATGCATATGCACAAGTACATTCATTACATCATTATGTGTAATTGAAAAATGTTAGGAACAACGTGAATAGTCAACATAGAGTAGTTACATAATCTATGGTACATTAACACAAGGGAGTATCACAGGAGTATAAAAAAATGAGGAAGATTGCTATGAACTCATACAGAGCATTTCCAAGATATGCTGTTAGGTGAAACAAAGTAAAAAAGAGCATTTCTAGTATGCTAACTGTTGTGTAAGAGATAAGGGGAAATGGAAAATATACATGTATCTACTTATTTTTGCAAAAAGTGTCAAAGGAAAGAAAAATAGAAATGGGCAGATTAGATTCTTAGGAAATGCATTATGCTGCACTTATGGACAAGAACTTCATGTCGGCAATTTATTCTCACAGTTCACGAAAAAATGTGGAGAGGGAGAAAGGTAAAAGAAGTAACATGTCAACAATGGAGATTTTTGTTGAAGATAAGTGGAAATTCTTTGAAGTCTTGAAGCTTTTCTTCAAGTTTGAAATTATCCTATATAATCCTATATAATAAAAGGATAATATGCAAATTGACCAATCAGTGGGATGACTGGTTGCTATGACGTGCACTGACCACCAGTGGGCAGATGCTCAATGCAGGAGCTGCCCCCTGGTGGTCAGTGCACTCTCACAGGGGGAGAACCACTCAGCCACAAGCTGGGCTGACGGGTGGCGAAGGGGTGGTGGTGGGAGCCTCTCCTGCCTCCGCAGCAGCGCTAAGGATGTCCGACTGTGGCTTAGGCCCACTCCCTGCAGACCTAAGCCACAGTCAAACATTCCCCAAGGGCTCCTGGACTGCTAAAGGGCACAGGCCGGGCTGAGGGACCCTCCTCCCGAGTGCACGAATGTCGTGCACTGGGCCTCTAGTTTCAATATAAAAAAGTAAAAACCTAATGCAAAAAGTCAATGCATATATCTTTAGTACTTGTGCTTGCAAATAGTATCTGTTTACCATTTTCAGTTATAATAGCCTTAAATAATTTAAATTCAGGTGGTGTTTTCTATAGATATAATCTTATAAGCCTAGAATGTGCCTATGAATTAGATAAATAACAAAAGAGAATATATAGCAGTATTTGCATTACATATCTAGTTATAAATTATCAGTTGAATAACCTCTGTGTTATTCTTCTGCCTTATTTGATTATTGATCAATATTCAACAGTTAAAGTCAAAATTTTAAAAAAGCCAGCATGTCATATTTGCATATGTGCTATCTAGGGAAAAAAGATAACCCTGAACTTTATACTTTTAAATGAGAGAAAGAAGATTGGTGTGTAAGTATTTTAATTGCAGCTTGTTTTTCTTTATTCTCCAAATTTGTTTTTACTATGATTATTATATACAGTCCATGTTTTTATTTACTGATATGTTCATGATATTTTTGCTCACTATTTCTTTTTCTATTTCAGTTCTTCTTTTGGAATTTAATAATTTTATTTTTTTCTAAAATCTATATGTAGTAATTTTTTTAAAGTAACAATCTATTTGTTAAACTTTAGCTTTTGTTTGTCTGAAAAATCTTAATTTTGTTACCATTTATTACCTGTCAAGGTAGTTATAGAATTTGTGTTTAATAATAATTTTCTGTCAGCATTTTAAAAGTATCATTTTAAAAATCATTTTGAAGATATTATCTAGTATCTTCCTGTATTTTATTGCTATCAGTATAATTATGGCTTTTCTATAGGTCAACTGTCTTTACTCTGCCTGCTTTAATGCTATTATCTGTCTTTGGTGTTCTGTGTTTTGATTGTGATGTAGCTAGGCATAGATTTCTTGTTATTTACTTTGTTTTAGATTTGTAGCTTATATTAGAAGTTTCACATGTTTCAACAAATATTGGAGATTTCTCAGGGATCATCTCTTCAAATATTCTGTATGATAGAATTCAGGATCTAACTGGTGGAAGTCTTTTGCATTCCGTCCATCACTGTCTCTGATGTTTTCTGTATCTTTCTGTGCCGCATTCTAGGCAATTTCTTAAGCTATGTGTAAACCAGATAATCAAAGCGTGGTCTGTGGACAAGAGCTGGTTTAATAATTTGTTTGTTCATGAGATAAATACAGAAAACAAGAGTAGACAGAAAGGTTTGTACCCATTTGACATTGTGTGACCTTATTGTTGTTATCTATATATATAAAAAGCCAGTGACCAGAAGGCCGTAACGACTGGAAAAACCGGTCTCTATGATGCCCAGTGAGGCCAGCAAACCAGCCCGATCAGGGGGCTGGGCCAGCGGCTAATCCCCCCACGGCCCTTCCCCCTGGTCGGCCCTGCCCCATCCTGATTGGCCTGAAGCCCCTTCCCCCAGCCAGCTCTGCCCCTGATCAGCCCCCAACCCCATTTGGGGGTGGGGCCAGCTGGCCCACCACCCACAGTCCCTCCCCACGACCAGCCCTGCCCTCATCGGCCCCCCACCCCAATCAGGGGTGGGGCCTGCCAGCCAATCACGCTCGGCCCTACCCCCAGCCGGCTCGGCCCTGATGGGCCAGCCAGCTAACCTCCCACTGTCTCCTCCTCCCAACAGGACAGGCCCCAATCCATCCTGATTCGTGCACTGGGCCTCTAGTTTTAAATAAAAGTGTCAGCCTGAAGTAGTTCGCTTTACCACATTTTGAAGTGCATAGCTGCTTATACATTTACACTTTTCCTGGACTATCATTGCAATTATCTTCTTTGGGGAAAAGATTTAAAAATGGATCTTCTTTGTGTTTATATCTGCTATATTCTCTGTTTTTAACTCTCCCTTGTCATTTATTTTGCTTATTTTTTCTCATTTCTCTTATCCTGCTTTTAATAATGTCTGCTGGACCTTATATTGGTTTCATTGTGATATTCATCTCAAAAATGGTTTTTAGTTTTTCCTCCCACATTATTTCTGACTTTGGCATGTTTTCCCCTCCTCTTGTTGTTGTCTTATTCACTTATTTCCATAGCTGTTAGGCATCCTTTGAGCTATTTTTAAGGAGGCAATTATTTTGATGCTTCTAATTCAGTTGCTGTCTTTTAATTTCATTTTCTCTATGGCAGTATTCCTTATCATAATTTTTCTTCTACTATTTACTACTTATTCTTTACTTCCAACATTTAAAAAAATTGTGACCAGCTTCTACAACTCCAGTGCTGGTTCTTTTCACTCACTACTCATCTTTGAATGAGGTGAATTTTTTTCTATACTACCCATTTGAAGAAGGTTCAAGTTGGGAAAGAACCAAAGTTATGTTTTGGCTGGGCACCAGAAATATTCCTTGTTTACAAAGAAGTCAGTTGTTTTTTTATTTTTGAAGAATAGTTTATTATTATTTTGAGAGAGAGAGAAGGGGAGGTAGAAGAAAGAAACATCGATGTGAGAATGTAACATTGCCTCCTACATGCCCCTACTGGGGATTGAGCCCACAACCCGTATGATCCTTGATTGGGAATCAAACCAGCAACCTCTAGGTGCATAGGATGACACCCAACCACTGAGCACACTGGCCAGGGCTAGAAGTCAGTTCTTTTGGCCATCTCCCTGGACATCAAGAATCAGGAGCTGTGGAGCCTGGCAGACATCGTACAGATCAGATTCCTGTGATTACACTCTATCAGCGGTTCTCAACCTCTGGGTCATGACCCCTTTGGCGGTCGAACGACCCTTTCACAGGGGTCGCCTAAGACCATCCTGCATATCAGATATTTACATTACGATTCATAACAGTAGCAACATTACAGTTATGAAGTAGCAACGAAAATAATTTTATGGTTGAGTCACAACATGAGGAACTGTATTTAAAGGGCCAGAAGGTTGAGAACCACTGAGTTTTGCCTTTTGGGTGTGCCACCTATTTGGAGACTTCATTCCTGCCTTCTGTCTCTGAGATTGTAGCCTTTGATGTTCTCACAGCATCTTTTTGCTTGCTTGTTTGACCGTGGGACTTTTGGAAGCTCTTTCATATATTTTGTTGTTTGAGGTTGACTTACTAGTTAGATTAAAGATTGTTTCCATTTGTGTTTCTTGTTATACTTATTTTGCGATGATTTTTAAAAGGAAATTGACACTATTTTATAATTAGAATCTGATAGTTTATTCTTTTCTAAATGTGATTTTTATGGTACCTCAGAAAAGTAACTGGGAAGATTCATTTTGTAAAAATTTAAAATACACCACATTTATTAACACTTCAGTTAATACAACACACCTATTGCTTTTTAAATTTTTTTATAACCACCTCTAGGTAGAAGTGATATCTCTATTACCTTTTCAGGGATGCTTCACTCCATAGCTATCTAGAAAAGTGTGCCATTTACATTAGCACAAGAATTGCATTTGCCAGAGAGTTCATAACTAAGAAGCAAACAATTTGGTTTGAATATCTCACCACTAAGATTGTTAGTTCAGTGTATTGAGTAACAAAGCTCTGTCAGTTTCCCTTAAATACTTTTATATTTTTTTCTACAAGTATCTTAATCCTACTTGTGCTCCAGGCATTATGCTAACAAAGGCCTATAAAAAGTACAAAGGAATGAAAACTGGCTATCAGATAGTTGGCAACTGGTATAATTATGGCAAGACAGGTGAGACTTCTCAGGTTAGAAAATGTGAGTTGTATAAAGATTCTCTAGGAGGGGTGACACTTTCTTGTGTTAATATTCTGGCACCAGAGTGGGATGACCAGGTATTTGACCCTTATACGAGTATGAATACTGGGTCTCACCAAAAGGCTAGATTCAGATTCCCAGACAGTTATTGGGAATTGGTTACATATTTAGAGATTTCACATCAATAACCTTATTTAATTGACATAGTGATTCTCAAGGTAAATTCTGTTACTCTACACTTTTTAAATACTGCACATGGAAGTCAGAGAAGTCATATGATCTCCACAAAGTCACACAGGCCAGTTCTTGGCAGGTCTGGGCCGGAACCTATATCCTGAGTTTGGGGGCCTGGTTTCCTGCTACATGATTCATACACCAAATGTACTCTCGTGACTTACTTCAGTTTCCATTAAACTTTAACTTTCTGACTCTCAGCTTTTGTCTGATCCCCAGTGATGCCAGAAACCTCAACACCACACTGAAGTTAAGTGACTGAATCTGTCCCCAAGAAGCTAGAGGGAGCTGGGAAGTGACACTTTTTTTTTTCTGTTCAATCTTGATGTGCCTGAGGCTGCTTAGATTATTGTTCTTTTCTTAGGCCCCTTCATATCTTGAAAACTGTGTGCATGAACAAAAAATCCTTTGAGGCACTGAGGGCATTTTAAAGAAATAAGTGTGAAGCTGTCACAGTTTGAACAGGTAACACCCAGGACCAAAAGAATGACAATTCAAGAGAGGCAGATGGAATGAGTGCATGATTCTCAGCAGCAAAACCCAGGGAAGAAGACCTTGTTGAAGGAAAAACCACAGTGATAGAGCGTTTGCTCTTTTCCCCTCTAGTTTTCGAATCTCGGGGGTGACTTTTAATTTTAATTGTGCGCACAAGGAAGATAGTCTTTTATTACTTCCTCTCTGTTTATTAGCCTATGTGACTTGTGATGTAAAAAGTTGGAAGAACAGTGTAGGGATGCTAAATGTATAGTGACAGGGTTCTGCTTTTCCTCCAAGTTTCTCCAGGGGGGTCACGGCCTCACCTTGTTTATCTTCCATGAATCATCAGTGTTTGAAGAGTATGTTTGTGAGTATGTGTGGCAGTTGGGGGTACAGAGAAGAAAAGCACATTGCTTTGGTGATTGTACGGTAGTACACTCCCTTTATCCCAGCTGCATCTTTCTGTGCAGAGGAAATCAAATTCTTCTCCCACTTCACTTTGAGTAAGTGCTCTACGAGATTGGAGGTCTCTCATAATTTTTTTTTTGAGATCTCATAGTTATCAATAGGGAGACATGTTTATAAACATAAGGCCACGACTTTCACATAACTTCTCTAAGGCAAGGAGAGGAAGTTATGGGAGAAGACAGAGGGGACTTTAGGAGAAGACCTGACTACAACAAAGTTTTCTAGGCACCACGAATGGCATTTATCAGGTTCAGTTGTTGTATTTAACCAGATGTGCTACATGTTTTGTTCTTTGCTTTACCTCTTTCACAGTAAGCCCTTCACTGGATTTTTAAGGCCACTAAACTGCTTTTAGGATATTCCTTCTATGGTATGAGGATCACCTACAATTTTTTAAAAATTAAACTTTGAGTTATTTATTTTCCACATCAGCAATCATGGGTGATTATGAATGAGCCGTCTTGATTATGAAGGGCTATGTCTCTTCAGGAACACACAGCGGTATTGAGTGACTATGGCATCCTATGGAGAACTTCGGTCTTTGGCCACAGAGTTAAGAGCTCCTGGTGTCACAGTCCCGCAAGCCCTCTTTGAAATGACCTTCATTTATATTTAATTGAAGTCTGTTTGTATAAGGCTATTGGTAAAAATCTTAATTCTTGTGCCAGATGCTAATAAGGCACAGGTGACAAAGTGTCCATTTCCTGGCAACTTCAGACTGTTGGGATCACTCTTTCCTGAAATATTTGAGGAGAACATCCCAAGCCCCTATTCCACACATTGTAGGCAATCCAGTTTCTCCCCCAATATCCCTCAAGCGCTTCAGGGAGTGTATTTCTTCTGACCACATTTTGCTCTGGTCTCCTCCATCTAGGGAATCCTTGATCTTCACATGTTTCTTGTTTTCTGTGATTGCTATTCTCTTTCTGCACTATCTTGGTCATGTTGAGCACTGTGTCTATACCTTCATTTCTTTACAATACCACCTCTCCTAAGGCTAACCTCTAATGAAACTTTGGGGACTGAGATCCCTGATTAATTCACAACACCAATTAACGCATAATCAGTTAATATGCTTATTGTTGGATTGATAGACAAGTTAAAATTGAGTATTAGACAATGTCCTAAAATTTCATCCATCACTCCTCTGTTAGGAAGGGAGCCCTTGCCCTTCTTAGGTTCTGGGGGAAAGGTACCCATTACCTTTTAGGTGCTTCTCTTTTTCTCTTGAGACCTTCTTCCTCACTTCGTAAGCTGCCAACCCACTCCCCTGAATTGTTGTTCTATTGTTTATCAGGGGTGGGCAAACTTTTTGACTTGAGGGCCACAATGGGTTCTTAAACTGGACCGGAGGGCCGGAACAAAAGCATGGATGGAGTGTTTGTGTGAACTAATATAAATTCAAAGTAAACATCATTACATAAAAGGGTACCGTCTTTTTTTTTTTTTAGTTTTATTCATTTCAAACGGGCCGGATCAGGCCCGCGGGCCGTAGTTTGCCCACGGCTGGTTTAGAGGCATTTAAGTCTTTAACTGTTTCTCTCCAAACCATGTCCACAGTTTGCTTTTGTGACTCAAATATTACTTATGCTGCTCTGTTTACCAAATGGAATTTTCTACTCTTATTAATATAAAACTTGGATATTAAAACTTTTCTTTAATATATTCCAGAAAAATTCTCAGAGCTCACACACTCTCAATCAGGCAGAGTACATCTGAGGTCTTGGTGTACATAACTGTCATTTATTGAATATCGATCGTGGCATTGTACATCTATTCCATTTAATCATTTTAAGCCTTTCATTGTGCACTAAGACATATACTTAAAAGTGCATAAAACTTGAGTGCACAATCTAATGAATTATTATAAAGTAAACACCTATATAATTACTGCTCTGGCCAAGAAATAAAAGTACCAGCTCTCCTAGTCCTGAATCCTGCCATGTAACCATTTCTGATCACTTTCTAACGCACTTCTTCATGACACTGACAGATATGAACAACTTTAAATATTATATATTCATTTCAACTGCTTTTGAACTTTATAGAGATGGGATCATACAGTATGCATTCCCTTTGTGTAGTCTTATTTCTCTTAGCATTAATTTTTGTGAGATTTATCCATGTTGTTGCATGGAGGTACGTCTTATATATTTTCTGAGTGTGGAATTATAATGTGTAAATAAACCACAATTTTTAATTCTATTATTAATATGTGTGTCATAATTAACAAGGCCAAGGGAATTCTTTTTTTAAAATATATTTTATTGATTTTTTACAGAGAGGAAGGGAGAGGGATAGAGAGTTAGAAACATTGATGAGAGAGAAACATCGATCAGCTGCCTCCTGCACACCTCCTACTGGGGATGTGCCTGCAACCAAGGTACATGCCCTTGACCGGAATCAAACCCGGGACCTTTCAGTCCGCAGGCTGACGCTCTATGCACTGAGCCAAACTGGTTAGGGCAAGGCCGAGGGAATTCTTAACATGTTTTCTAGAATACGTATGCATTAAATTTTATTTTTGTGTATATTTAGTAAAATTTCTGTTCATCCAATTTAGTCTTCTCAATATCTGTCAGGTGGGTGAGAAATAGGGAGATATTGTTCAAATACAGACTCTGACTCAGTAGGTCTGGGCTGGACCTGAGATTCTGCATTTGTATAGAGATCACAGGTGATGCTAATGCTGCCTGTTAACAGACTGCTCTTTGAATAGGAAGGATGAACACAGTATCATTTACATAAATTAAAAAACACAAGACAACAGTGATGAATATTTTGGAAATTTCTGGTTAACTTCGTGTCAACTTGGCAATGGTACCAAGTTGTTTTTTCAAAACCTAGTCTAGATGTTTCTGTGAAGATACATACTGTGGATGTGATAAACACAATTGGTTAACTGGAGGTAAAGCAGTTTATCCTCGATATGTGGGTGGGCCTCGCCCAATCAGTTGAACACCCAAGGGCAAAGACTGAGGTTTCCTGAAGAAGCAGCAATTCCTCCTCAAGGCTGAAATATAGAAATCCTACCCGAGTTCCACTATATAGATTTTTGGACTCAAGACTACATCAACTCTTACCTGAAATCCCAGCCTGCTGGCCTGCCTGATTTCAGTCTTGCCAGCTTCCGTAATTGCTTGAGTCAATCCATACAATCAATCTCAATTTCTATTATCTATCTATCTATCTATCTATCTATCTATCTATCATCTGTCTATCAATCATCTATCATATATCTATCATCTATATATCTATCTATCTATCATCTATCCATCATCATCATCATCATCATCATTATCATCATCATCATCTATCTACCTACCTTCCTATCTATCATCACCTCCTATTTGTTCTGTTTTCCTGAAGAACCTTGACTAATACAGCATACAAACACAAAGAAGAACATTGAAACAAAATGCACTGGTTGCCTTTGGGGTGAGGGATGGGAAATGAAACGTGATAGAAGAGACCGAAAAATAAGGATTTTGCATGGGTCAGTGATGAAAGTGTACCATGAACTGGGAATCATTAAAACGACCACTAAACCTGGAGCTTTAGCAAAAAAGAGAATCAACAGTGAACATGTCCTCAGAAGCCAAAGGAGATTGAACCTGAAGCATAGGCAGAAGATGGGCTTTAGGTAAAAGGGGCCATTCATCTGCTTTAATGGAAGGGAGAACAGGAGGGATGATGTCCCACTTTACTCCCATGGAGCCCATTGCTCCCATTTTCATAGTTTCCACAAGAGGGAAGTTGGAAGCCCATTATTGTCTGGAGACCTGAACTGCATAAAGAGGGTGAAGCAAGCCATTACTTGCTGCTGCGCAGTTCTAGATGGCATTAAAAGCAGAAAGTAGCTAACAGGAAGACAGGAGGCTGGTATAGAAGGCGGCTGGTGTTCTTTTATGTGCTGAGACGAAACCCTGGTGAGGGAAATACAAGGTGATCTAGGAGGAGAGGTTACACACCAGGTATTGAAGGAGGGGGGCTCAGGATGAATCCTTACTTAGACAACTGGTATTTATGTGGTGGTTCTAGAACCAAAATCAACAACCTTTCTTATGAGAACAAAGGGCATATGTCAAGTGTTTTCATCCAAAGGTGAGAGGTCTAAGCAAAATGTCAGCATTTCCCTAATTGAACCAGACAGTTTTATCCAAATTTTATAGATGAAAAGATTTCCCAGTCTTATAGAACCAGTGACAAAATTAATATTTGACATTTAGTTTAGCTCATGCTAACACTTGTTCTTTTAAGAATGTGAATGGTGAAGTGAAGCAGGCCCAGGTTTTTTGTTTGTTTGTTTGTTTTTTGAAATGTAGAATTCTTTATTTTTGCCTTCTTTAAAATTAATAATACAGACAAAATAGAAAATAAAAAACTCCAATTTTCCAATATTAAATGTTCACATTGATACCATTGGGAGTTTTTTTTAAAAAATATTTTTTAATTGATTTCAGAGAGGAAGGGAGGAGAGAGAGCTAGAAACATCAATGATGAGAGAGAATCATTGACTGGCTGCCTCTTGCACACCCCCTAATGGGGATTGAGCCCGCAACCTGGGCATATGCCCTTGACCAGAATCAAACCCGGGGCCCTTCAGTCCGCAGGCTGACGCTCTATCCACTGAGCCAAACTCTTGGCTTCTCCACTTACTTGGAATGATCTTGAACAAACTTTCTGTGCTTTAGTCTATAACATGGGCATGGAAATAGTTCCTCATAAAATTGTTGTTTAAGAAATAAATAAATTAACCCATGCAAACTGCCCAGCTTTGCTTACAGAATGCCTAGTCCACAGTAACTGCTTAATGCATACTATTTCTTAAAGTTAGCTGTTAGAAACAGTGATCCCAACATTAAGAAACATGGAAATTAGTTTTTTCAAGTGGGACCCTGTGTGTTCTTGTCTAGTCTGCTAGTGACCAATGGCAAGCTTTAGTTGACTGAGACAAGTAACCCACAGTAACAGTTAAATTAGGAACAAAGCTCTTGTCGTTCATAGACTAAATTTCAAAATCCTGAAATACTTGACCTCTTATAAATAAAAAAGAAGACACGAATCTGTTCCATGTTTTCTTTCCCTAAAGGTCTCAGTTAAAAGTACTTCCATCAAGCAAATCATTAGTACATTATGATGAAGGCATTAGGCCGTTTCAGAGACAAAGATGCAAAGGACCAGGAAGTATACTTTTTGCTCCTCAAAATAGTTATTATTTATGCTGAAGGAATATCTACTTTTGAGCTCAATCTATATTTTTTCCTATGTTAAGTTAATGGATGTTTTTATGTGAACCAGGCTTTTAACATTAATTCTCTATCAATTGGATAAATAGAAAGATGTCACCATTTTACCTTTTGTTTTTGTTCAGTATATATATATTTTGTTCAGTTAATCACTGAACTCTTGGTCTCCATTTAAAGTGGTTTTCACCTGTGTTGTGGGTTGAATTGTGTTTCTCCCATCCCCTGCCTTAATTAATATTGAACTTCTAACATCTAGTACCCCAGAATGAGGCCTTATTTGGGAGATGCCTTCTTTTTTCAGAAGTGATGAGTGTGTTCATTACTTTGACTGCAGTGATGGTATCACATGTGTATGCATATGTTAACTCATCACATTGTATATATTAAACACATACAGTTTTTATTACATTTTAATTATATCTCAAAGTTGTTAAAATCAGTGTAAATATAAAATCAAAGCAAAAACATCAAGGCATAACTTAAGCATCCTCTGGGAATTACAATGAAGTCTTCTATAGCTCAGTTGTTAACATAAAGAACTGGGTGGGGGGCTGGGGGGTATTTTAGCCATACTAAGTTCATAGCTTGAATTTAATTTGAACAACTTTACCTTTGGCCAATGACATTTTTTGAAATTCTTCAATAATTTATGAACCAGATAAGATGTTAATAATCTTTTATGGTGTAAAGAGCAGTGGGAAAATTTAAATGCATTATCAACCTCCAGAATGATATATAGGCACCTGGTAACAATAGTTCCTCAGGGAATGGTGACTGGGGTGACTGAAAGTTATTGCATTTGTGACATTTACAGATGTTGGATCCAGGATATAGGGTTTTATAGAGATAAAACCAAGTGAAAGACTACATAATTGGGATGGACTTGCATCCAATATGACTGATGTTCTTATATACAGGGGAAATTTAGAGACAGATACACAAGTAAGGAGAACACCATGTGAAGCTGAAGCCAGAGATAAGGGTGCTGTGTCTACAAGTCAAGGAATGCCAAGGGTTTCCAGCCAACCCCAGGAGCCAGGGGAGAAGCATGGAACAGATTTCCTCCCCAGCTCTCAGGAGGAGCCAACTCTACTGATACATTGGCCTTGGACTTCTAGCATCTAAAACTATGAGACTATAAATTTCTGTTGCTTAAGCCCACCCCGTACATGGTACTTGTTACAGTAGCACTAGCAAACAACCTGTGTACAGTGATCTGGGAGGTGGCATCTTTAGCAGAAGGCCAGACTTGTGTTCACATTCCAGCTCTGCTGTATACTAGCTGTGCTACCTCAAGCAACTTAACTTTGAAAAGCATATTCCTTGCAATATTAGTGGCCTGACCAGCAGTCATTCTTTACATCCTTCTGCTTTTTTAAAAAAAAATGTATTTTTTAAATTGATTTCAGAGAGGAAGGGAAAGGAAGAGAGAGATAGAAACATCAATGATGAGAGAGAATCATTGATTGGCTGCCTCCTGCAAGCCCCCACTGGGGATCAAGCCCGCAACCTGGGCATGTGGCCTGACTGGGAATCAAACCATGACTTCCTGGTTCATAGGTCGATGCTCAACCACTGAGCAACACCGGCCAGGCCCTTCTGCTTCTCATTTGTTGGCAGAAATGATACAAGAGTCTGAGGATCTTGATAACTTGCTTTCCCAGCTTCCCTTATGGTCTGAGGGACATAGGAGAAGTTTGCTGGGGAAGACTTTCATGTTAAAATGAGAAGCATGGGAGAAAACAGCTTTCTTCTTCCTTTTTAAATTTTTTGGGTGGTCAGATGTTATTTGTACATATGATGCTTGAAACTGTGGCTGCCATCTTGTCACATGAGAATAACAGTCAACACACTGAAGACGGCAGGACAGGAAAATAGGAAGCTGATGTCACAGAAACAGTGAGCCAGCCCTGGGCGTGCCTCACCCTGGGCTGCCTGGACTTACCAGGCTCTGTTCTAATTGCTTTGCATGCATTAACCTTTTCATCTTTGCAGAAAGTCTAGTGTGGAGGTGTCATTATTTTCCCATTTTACAACTGAGGACACCAAAGCGAAAAGTGCTCTAAGTAAATTGCCCAGAGTTCTGCACATGAGTACTTAACAGAGAGCAAGGATATGAAACCCGTCAGTCTGTCTTCAGATCCTGTGCTCTTAATCACCACACCAACAATGCGTAAGCACTCTCAGTTGGGAATTATTTTATGCAGAGCGGAAGGCATCCTAATGCGCAGCCTCCCCTCTAATATGAAAGCAAGAGCCCTACTCAGATTTGCTGTGAGGATTTAATGAGATGATATAGGCTCAATGCCTGGCCAAATACCTGTGCGCAGTCAGTGCACAGGAAGCAAGTTGCATAGATTGGAGGAACTCTCGCTGCTCCTGCCCTCCCCTTGAACACAGGGCCCAGCACTAGAGCCTGGCCCTGGCTGGGGCTTCCACTTTCCGAATGCCTGTTGGAGTGTGGCATTGGGGCAGTAACAGCGGCTGCTCCTTTTCAGTGTGGCCTGTCAGGAAGCCTCAGGCGACTTCATCCCCAGGAAAGTGTCTGGGCCACTGGAGCCTCAATGTCACTAATGGATGGTGGCAACCTGACTGCTGGGGGCAGAGATGCTCTGCCCATTTCCCCCCCTGCCTGGGGAGGCAGAGTAACCCTGTCCTCATATCCTGGAATTCGTCACACATACTGTCAAACTCCACCGTCAGTACGAAAGGGAAGGCACGGAGAGGTTTGCCCTTCACCTAGCGTGGGAAATGTGAAACCGTCCCAGGTGCACAGCTCTGGTCCCAGTGCGGTCAGGGATATGGAACAAAGCCAGGGCTTTGAAGACTGGAAGGGACATTACATCCAGTGACTGTCACTCCCCCACCGTGGGAACCTTGCTCAGAGGAGGAATTAGTATCTTATTTATCATGTACTGGCACCATGGGGATGATTCCGATAAACATAACTTAGCTCTTATGTGCCAACGCTTTCTGAAAGGGATCTGGATTTTTTTAGAGAGATCTTTCACAACTGTATTACACAGGGTATCTCAGATTACGTATTTGGGGAGTGATTTCTTATTGCTTGTGTTCTAGTGGAAATTTTAGTCCCTTTCCAAGTTATATGGCTGGAAATGCTCTGGTTATGATTTTTGCAAATTCTAGTTCTTGCATCTTTCAGTTTCAGAACCTAAGCTTTTATCGGTTTCCAGAAGACACTCCACTAAACAACATGTTTGATTTTGGTTGACTTTACGAAATATTGGGAGACTCTCAGGAGTTCTTCTCACTTTTCTGTTTTCTCACTTCCTTCACTGCCTCTCATCCGAATCACATCATTTCTCAGCTAGCAGCCATTTTCTCTTCCTGTCACAGAGAGTAGGTTTTGTTTTGATTTTCCTATTACTCTGCAGCTGAGGAGCAAGCTGAAACCCATGACCTATCACCACTAACCTACCCTTATTAGAATGGTTTAAACATTTCCTCAGCAAACTTAAGTCTCTTCCTAACGGATATTATTACAATAGTCACTCAAATACATACCTAAAAATTGACTTTCACAATATGTTCCTGCTTTTTCAAATAGTATAAGGAAGACCTAGTTGTTTTGTCTTGGGCATTAACGTGGACAGCCGTGCTATCCTGGTGGTAATTCAGCACTTCAGGGACTATCGGTGTATGTGGATTATACAAAAGGACCACAGATAAATAGGCTTTATGAACTCTAACAAGTTTTCTACCCTTAGTCCTTGATTTATCTTACACATTTAGCCTCCTTTTCTTCTAATGCTTGGCTTTTGTTCTGCTGTGAGGCAGAAAACCAGGAAACAATAAGAACAATAATAGCTGGTCTCAATCAAACAGGTGCCAGGTTGTGCTAAGCATTCTGTCTGCACTAGTGCACAACAGCCAGATGTTCTCATTCATTCTCATCCCCCCCACCACCCCCAGATGATAAAAAGATGTAGGGAGTAGCTCCTTCCAAATAAGCTGCCACAATTAGTAAATGGAGAAGCCAGGATTCAGACCCAGGTGCCTGACTCTGGAACTCATCATTTTAACTACTATACTGGGCTGTTTAAATTGTACATAAAGTGAAAGTAATCATTTTTCGGAGAAGGTCCAGGAGGTTTTCCTACAAAATAGATTTAGTTTAGTCCATGAAATTTGCAACATTTACATTATCCATGCAGAACAATTGTTAGCTCATTTATAGGATCTAAGGTTTGGGGCATTGGGATGGTTGAAAATCAGGGAGGACTTTCTTGAGAATGTGGTATCTGTGGTGACTTTGGTGCTATGATTACTTGAGTTTTACAATATCATTTATCATTTACTCATTCATTCACTCACTCACTAAGCACTTACTATGTAATAGACACTATAATAGATGTGTCTATTACACTAAAAATTTCATGATGACTTAGTTGTTGTCTTTCAAGACTTCCTCACCCTTTCTCTACCCTGTCATACAATATTATGTTATCAGCAAGTAGGAGAGTGAAGATGGGATGTGATGAAGAAGAGGAATAAGAATGGGAAAAAGGGTCTACTCAAGACTATGGGTATAAAGAGAGTTTAGAAAGTTGAGTGAGTTTGACAAATAAGAGAAGTAAAACTTGAGTTAAGTCTTGTTAAGTATATGTATTTTCTGCATTTAGCTTTTTAAAAACTCAACTTATATCCTAGATCTAATTTCTTTTTAATAGCACATACTATGAGTACATATAATGTATGTATGATACTTTATGTAACCATTCCACTATTGATGATTTTTTTTTTCTTTAGTCATTGCAAAGAATACTCTGCAAACATGTGTAGGTGTATAGGTAACAAAGAGTGGAATTTCTGGGTCAAAATAATTATACATTAAAAATACAATAAATACTGACAAATTGCTTTTCAAAATGTTACCTAAAAAAATTGAGAATATTTATTTCTCCACATCTTTCAGGACTCCATATTATCAATCTGTATTATTAATTAATTTTTGATAAAGTGATGAACAAAATGGATTTTTATTAAGTTTGCCTACATATTTGATATTGAGCATATTTTCACATGTTTATTGATCAGTTTCTTGTTCTCATCTTATATATATTTTTAATATTTTGTTGTTACTAGTATCTTTTTAATTTATAGTGTTTTAAATAATATTTAAACCCTTGAACAGAAATAGTTTATTTATGGTGACAACACATTCTTTGACTCTATCATTTCTTTTTTAACTTGCTTATAGTATATTTTGAAATTTTTAATTTTTAATTTTTATGTAGCATGGTGTATTGATATCTTCCATTTAGCTCTTATGTTCTGGGATATGTTTGAGAAACCTTTCTCTTTTCTCATATGTGTTTATTGATGTGACCATATTCCTCATTCCAACAGTGAACTGGAAGCTAATATGAGTAGTTCAACCCATTTTCAAAGCTGTAGAATTCTGATGAACTCCTATTAGCACTTATAAAAATAAAATAGAATGTGAAGAAAGAGGATATAAGGAGATTTAACAACTGTATGTTATCCATCTGTTTCTATGGACTAATGAAATGTTTTATATTAGTGAGTTGAATTGATAAATCTCAATGTTGAGTTGACCTAGTTTTAAACAACCGTTGAATAACAAAAATTCCAGAGAGAGGAACAAGCATTTCATATTATTTTCAATATTAGTGACTGTGAACTCCCTTCTTTTTAATACTGATCTTCAACTGCTTGGCTTTCTGTTTGTATATTGATCAGTAAAGAGGATAAATCATTTGTAGATTTTTGAGGAGAGGTTTGGCTTCCAACTTCAGGTGTCAATGCTGAATTGACTCTCAGTCTTTCCTGAAAGCTACTTAACAACAGGATATAAAGTAAATGGCATTTTCCACCCCATTATCTTACTATGAATGGGAACAAAGCCTAATTCGACTCTAGCTAAAGTATTTAAAAAATGAATTCAAATACTGGAGCACGTAAGGAAAAGTTCTCATATAAAAAGAATATATACATATATCAGATATATACTAGAGGCCTGATGCACAAAATTCATGCAAGAATAGGCCTTCCGGAGGGAGAGAAAATGGCGGAGGCTTAGACGGACGTGTTGGTGCTTTGTCCCGGACCAGATAGGGGCGAGCAGCTGAAACGGGTAACAATCAGCCTGATCAAGCTGGGGAGGTTCAGCTGAGAGACAGTCTGCAGCCAGGAAAGACAGAAAACTCCTAAAAAATGCGGATGGTTAGAGATTGAGGCTGAAACCTCCCTCTGGGCGCCAGCGCAGCGGCGAGACTGCGCCATCTCAGGCAGCGTTTACCGGCATCCAGAGATCGGCTACTAACCCGGAGGCAACGATTCGCAAACAGCGCGACTGCAAGAGCCAAGGGGAGACCTGCACCCCTCCACGGAAAGATTCAAGCAACAGCGGCCTCCTGATCACCACACGCTCTGCCTGGGGAACAGTTGCTGCGTCTGAAGCCTCCCTCCACCAGCCAGAAGAGCCACCACAACTGTGAACAGCACCCATCAGAGGCCCTGCTATCAACAGAGGAGCCGCTGCTACCACAACCGCCCAAGGAGCAACCACAGCCCGAGGAGCCACTGCCACCCAGGGAGCAGCTACTGCCACCCAGGGTCCAGCCACTGAACGATTCAACAACTAGTAATGTCAGTGAGATCAAACATGGGTAGACAAAGAAACCCCCAAAGGAAAGAAAAGGAGGACTCGCCAGAAAAGCAGCTAAGTGAGACAGAGATATGCAACATGACGGAAAAAGAATTCAGAATAAGGTTCCTAGAGTACATGCACCGGATGTTCAAGAAGCAAGAAGAAACAGATGAAAAACTCAACTACGTATGCAAGAAGCTAGAAGAAACAGATGAAAAAATCAACAACTTAAGTAAGTCCCAAGAAGAAATGAAGAGCGACATAGCTGCAATAAAAAACACCATTGAAAGTATCAACAGTAGACTGGGAGAAGCGGAGGACCGAATCAGTGAATTAGAAGACAAGGAAGCAAAACACACTCAAACTGTACTGCAAATGGAGAAAAAAATTAAAAGACAGGAGGAGAGCCTAAGGGAACTTTGGGACAACATGAAACGAAGCAACATACGAATAATAGGGGTGCCAGAACAACAGAAAGATGAACATGGATTAGAAAACCTATTCGAAGAAATAATATCAGAAAACTTCCCTGAGGTGGGGAAGAAAAAAGTCACACAAGCCCAGAGAGTCCCAAACAAGGTGAACCCGAAAAGACCCACACCAAGACACATCATAATTACCATGGCAAATGTTCAGGATAAAGAGAGAATCTTACAGGCTGCAAGAGAGAGGCGGAAAGTAACATACAAGGGATCTCCCATTAGATTATCAAATGATTTCTCAACAGAAACACATCAGGCCAGAAAAGAATGGACGGAAATCTACAAAGTGATGCAAAGCAAAGGACTGAATCCAAGAATACTCTATCCAGCAAGGCTATCATTCAAAATTGAAGGGGAAATAAGAAGCTTCACAGACAAAAAAGGGCTAAGGGAGTTTATCACCACCAAGCCAGCCATGCAAGAAATGCTAAAGGGACTGGTGTAAAAGAAGAAATATCAAGCTCAGAAAGAAAACAGCCACACACACACAAAAAAAGAAATGGCTACAAACAAGTACCTTTCAATAATAACTTTAAATGTAAATGGACTAAATGCTCCAAATAAAAGACATCGAGTGGCTGAATGGATAAGAAAACATGACCCATACATCTGCTGTCTACAAGAGACCCACCTCTTTGGAAAGGACTCACACAGACTGAAAGTGAAGGGATGGAAAAATATCTTTCACGCAAATGGAAAGGAAAAGAAAGCTGGGGTAGCAATACTTATATCTGACAAAATACATCTCAAAGTGAAGGCCATAACCAGAGATAAGGAAGGCCACTTCATAATACTAAAGGGATCAATACAACAAGAAGATATAACCCTGGTAAACATATATGCACCCAATGCAGGAGCACCCACATACATAAGAAAACTTCTGGAAGATATCAGGGGAGATATCGACAATAACACAATCATAGTAGGGGACTTTAATACACCACTGACATCACTGGATAAATCCGCTAGACAAACAATCAGCAAAGAAACAGCAATCCTAAATGACTCACTAGATCAGATGGACTTAATTGACATCTTCAGAACACTACACCCCACAGCTGCGGAATATACATTCCTCTCAGGTGCTCATGGGACATATTCAAAAATAGACCACATATTGGGTCACAAGCAAAGTCTCCACAAATTCAAGAAGATTGAGATCATAAAAAGCATCTTCTCAGACCACGATGGCATAATGTTAGAAATAAACTACAATAAAAACAACCCAAAATACTCAAACACTTGGAAGCTGAATAGCATGTTATTAAATATTGATTGGGTTACCGATGACATCAAAGAAGAAATTAAAAACATCCTGGACACTAATGACAATGAGAACACAACAATCCAAAACCTCTGGGACACAATGAAAGCAGTCCTGAGAGGGAAGTTTATAGCTCTACAGGCCTATCTCAAAAAACAAGAAAAAATGGTAGTTAATCATCTAACTCTACAACTCAAAGAATTAGAAAGAGAGCAACAAGAAAACCCCAGAGTGAGCAGAAGGAAGGAGATAATAAAGATTAGAGCAGAAATCAATGACATAGAGACCAAAAAAACAATACAGAAAATCAATGAAACCAAGAGCTGGTTCTTTGAAAGGATAAACAAGATTGACAAACCCCTCGCCAGGCTCACCAAGAAGCAAAGAGAAAGGTCCCAAATAAACCAAATCAGAAATGATAGAGGCGAAATAACAACAGACCCCACAGAAATACAAATGATTGTTAAACAATACTACGGGCAACTCTACTCCAACAAACTAGACAACCTGGAGGAAATGGACAAATTCCTAGAAAAATACAACATCCCAAAACTCAATCAGGAAGAATCTAAAAACCTCAATAGGCCAATAACTATGGAAGAAATTGAAGCAGTCATCAGAAAGCTTCCAGCAAACAAAAGCCCAGGGCCAGACGGCTTCACAGGGGAGTTCTACCAAACATTCAAGGAAGAACTAAAACCTACCCTCCTCAGACTACTACAAAAAATTCAAGAGGAAGGAACACTTCCAAGCTCATTCTATGAAGCCAGCATCACCCTAATACCAAAACCAGGTAAAGACATCACAATGAAAGAGAATTACAGGCCAATATCCCTCATGAACATAGATGCCAAAATCCTCAACAAAATCTTAGCAAATCGGATCCAGCAGTACATCAGAAGGATCATACACCATGACCAAGTAGGATTTATCCCAGAGATGCAAGGATGGTACAACATCCGTAAATCAATAAATGTGATACATCACATAAACAAATTGAAAGAAAAAAACCACATGGTCATATCAATTGATGCAGAAAAAGCATTCGACAAAATCCAACACCCATTTTTGATAAAAACTCTCAGAAAGGTGGGAATAGAAGGATCATACCTCAACATAATAAAAGCCATATATGACAGGCCCACAGCCAACATCATACTCAATGGTCAAAAACTAACACCATTTCCCCTAAGAACAGGAACAAGACAGGGATGCCCACTCTCACCACTCCTGTTCAACATAGTACTGGAAGTATTAGCCATTGCAATTAGGCAAGAAGAAGAAATAAAAGGCATCCAAATTGGAAAAGAGGAAGTAAAACTGTCCTTATTTGCAGATGACATGATATTATACATACAAAACCCTAGAGACTCCATCAAAAAGCTACTAGACTTAATACATGAATTTGGCAATGTAGCAGGATACAAAATTAACCCCAAGAAATCTGAGGCATTTCTATACACCAATAGTGAACTTTCAGAAAGAGAGATTAGAAAAACAATCCCATTTACCATCGCACCAAAAAAATTAAGATACCTAGGAATAAACTTAACTAAAGAGGTTAAAGACCTCTACTCAGAAAACTACAGGACGTTGAAAAAAGAGATAGAGGAAGACATAAACAGATGGAAGAACATACCATGTTCTTGGATTGGTAGAATCAACATCATTAAAATGTCCATACTACCCAAAGCAATCTATAAATTCAACGCACTTCCCATTAAAATACCAATGGCCTTCTTCAAAGATCTAGAACGAACTCTCCAAAAATTCATCTGGAATAAAAAAAGACCCCGAATAGCTGCAGCGATCCTGAGAAAGAACAAAGTAGGTGGGATCTCAATGCCAGATATCAAACTGTATTACAAAGCCACTGTTCTCAAAACTGCCTGGTACTGGCACAAGAACAGACATATAGACCAGTGGAATAGAATAGAGAGTCCAGAAATTAGCCCGAACCAATATGCTCAATTAATTTTTGACAAAGGAGGCATGAACATACAATGGAGCCAAGATAGTCTCTTCAATAAATGGTGTTGGGAAAATTGGACAGATATATGCAAGAAAATGAAACTAGACCACCAACTTACACCATACACAAGAATAAACTCAAAATGGATAAAGGACTTAAATGTACGACAGGAAACCATAAAAATTCTAGAAGAATACAAAGGCAACAAAATCTCAGACTTATGCCAAAACAATTTCTTCACTGATACAGCTCCTAGGGCAGTTGAAACTAAAGAGAAACTGAACAAATGGGACTACATCAAAATAAAAAGCTTCTGCACAGCAAAAGAAACCATCAACAAAACAACAAGAAAACCCACCTCGTGGGAAAACATATTTGCCAACGTCATATCTGATAAGGGCTTAATCTCCAAAATTTATAGGGAACTCATACAACTTAACAAAAAGAAGATAAACAATCCAATCAAAAAATGGGCAAAGGATCTAAATAGACACCTTTCAAAAGAGGACATTCAGAAAGCCAAGAGGCATATGAAAACATGCTCAAAGTCACTAATCATCCGAGAGATGCAAATCAAAACAACAATGAGGTACCATCTCACACCTGTCAGAATGGCCATCATCAACAAATCAACAAACGACAAGTGCTGGAGAGGATGTGGAGAAAAAGGAACACTTGTGCACTGCTGGTGGGAATGCAGACTGGTGCAGCCACTATGGAAGGCAGTATGGAGGTTCCTCAAAAAATTGGAAATGGAACTCCCATTTGACCCTGTGATCCCACTACTAGGAATATATCCCAAGAAACCAGAAACACCAATTAGAAAGGATATATGTAACCAGATGTTCATAGCAGCACAATTCACCATAGCTAAGATCTGGAAACAGCCTAAGTGCCCATCAGTAGATGAATGGATTAGAAAACTGTGGTACATCTACACGATGGAATACTATGCTGCTGTTAAAAAGAAGGAACTCCTACTATTTGCAACATCATGGATGGAACTGGAGAGCATTATGCTAAGTGAAACAAGCCAGTCAATGAAGGAAAAATACCACATGATCTCACTCATTCATGGATAATAAAGACCATTACAAACTTTTGAACAATAATAGATACAGAGGCAGAGCTGCCTCAAACTGATTGTCAAACTGCAGTGGGAAGGCCAGAGAGAGTTGGGGGGCAGGAGGGAGGGGAGTAAGAGATCAACCGAAGGACTTGTATGCATGCATATAAGCATAACTAATGGACATAAGACACTGGGGGGTAAGGGAGGGTAGGGGTTTGTCAAGGGCGGGGGGGAAAAAAGGACACTTATGTAATACCCTTTGTAATACTTTAAGTGAAAAAAAAAAAAATGAAAAAAAAATAAAATAAAATAAAAGGTTTTGTGAACTATAAAAAAAAAAAAAAAAAAAAGAATAGGCCTTCCTTCCCTTGGCTGCCGGCACCGGCTTCCCTCTCGAACCCGGGACCCGGGCTTTCCTCAAAGCCCCAGCTTCATCCGGGAGGTCGTCCGGAAGGATATCTGGTCTAATTAGCACATTATGATATATAGATATAGATATAGATATAGATATATATATAGATATAGATATATAGATATACCAGTTAATAATGCAGATTTTATAATCAAAGAAAACACGATAATTTCAAGAGAAACATCAAAAGTGCTTTATTCAAAGTAATGTCCATCACTAGCTACACATTTCCCCCATCTTTCAGATAATTTGTGGATACCGTCCCAATAGAACTTTCCTTGTTTTGAGGCAAACCATTTAGAGATCCAATTTTCCACTTCTTCGTATGTTTTGAAGTGCTTCTCAGAAAGTGCATGTGCCATTGATTGGAACAAGTGATAATCTGAAGGAACAAGGTCTGGTGAATACAGCGGGTGTGTTAAATCTTCCCAGGCAAGATCTTTTAACGTGTCTTTAACTGGTTTTGAAGTGTGTGATGGTGTGTCATCATGAAGCAAAATTACTTTGCCGTGTCTTCTGGCACATTCTGGTCATTTTATGATCAAAGCGTTGGTTCAAATTGATTATTTGTTGTTGGTAGCGATCAGTATTAATGGTTTCACCTGGTTTTAGAAGCTCATAATACACCACACCTTCCTGATCCCACCAAACACAGAGCATTGTCTTTTTTCTGAAGCGATTTGGCCTTACAGTCAATGTTGATGGTTGACCTGGATCAACCCATGATTTTGTGCATTTGGGATTCTCAAAATAAATCCACTTTTCATCGCCAGTCACAATTCAATGTAAAAAAGACTTTCTTTTGTGCCATGGAAGCAACATTTTACTGATAACTTTTCGGTTTTCCATTTGTCTTTCGTTCAGTTGATGTGGCACCCATTTTCCTTCCTTTAAAATTTTTCCCATTGCTTGTAAATGATCAGAAATTGTTTGCTGAGCAACGTTTAATCTTTCTGCAAGTTGTTTTTGAGTTTGACACACATCTTCATCCAAACATGCTTGTAATTGTTGTAAGTTCTGACTAATATTTTAAAAGGATTACTCTGACACTATGTAAGGGAATAGACATAGGTGGGCAACATAGTGTTGTAACTTGGAGGTTATGAGGTGCTGGGCAACTATAATAATAAAAGCATAATATGCTAATTAGACCAGACATCCTTCTGGACAACCTTCCAGATGAAGCCAGGGCTGTGAGGGAAGCCTGGGTCCTGGGTGCCTGCTGGTGGCTGGAGGGAAGCTGGTGCCAGAAGCTGGGGGAAGGAAGGCCTACTCTTTTTTTTTTTTTTTTAAATATATTTTATTGATATTTTACAGAGAGGAAGGGAGAGGGATAGAGAGTTAGAAACAGCGATGAGAGAGAAACATCGATCAGCTGCCTCCTGCACACCTCCTATTGGGGATGTGCCCACAACCAAGGTACATGCCCTTGACCAGAATCGAACCTGGGACCTTTCAGTCCGCAGGCCGATCCTCTATCCACTGAGCCAAACCGGTTAGGGCAGAAGGCCTACTCTTGCATGAATTTCATGCATTGGGCCTTTAGTCTTTAATAAATGTTAGGCATATTCTTAATGACTTATTTCCAAAGTCCTACTGGACCACAGTTCTGAGACTTAATCAGGAAACTGTATTTACTAGATTATAAGAACTGTGATAGGCTTTAGGGATCCAAAAATGACCAAGATAAAGCAGTATGTACCATTTTGTTTTCTCAAGAATCGTCCCATTTATAACAAGTTTTCTTATTAGCCACGCACCGATGTGAGGCAGGGTCAAGGCCTTCCTGTCCACCCAGAGCAGGATTCTGCGATACATGGTACAGGAGTTACTCCAACCAAGGCATAGATTTTGTTACTTACCTCAATTTCTTGACTTCTTTATTATCCTTTTGGGGTAAACTTAAAAAAACAACAACAGCAGAAACCTAGTTAACTAGAATGACATAATGAAATGTGGGGATATGCCAGCTGTTGTTTCTTGGCCCTTAGCACCATGCCTGCTGCTTTTATGGTCTCTCTTCTCTCTAGGTGTTGCACGCCTGCGAACTTCCTTTGCCAGCATGGTGAAGAGAGTTACTTGTGTGATGTTTGGAAGACAGGAGGGAGGTGGGCCTTCTTCCTTGGGCTGTGTTGAATGCAGCCAGCGAGGGTACCAGCCATGGCTTCCTTAGGCTCTGTGGCTCACTGTCCATCTCCAGTTTGGGGGCAGCAGACAATTGTGTTTTATGGAAGCTCCTTACAGTTTCCTGATTTCTGGGCAGAATGACATTAACTCCTTAACTTATGTTCCTCCAGCACTACTAGAAATTTACCAATGACATATTTCCCTGAGTTAATTCCTGTTCTGTTTGAAATATGACTGAGCCTTCCCTCAGCGTCTCAGCGTCTTCCCTGAGGCCTGGGGAAAGCTCCAATCTGAAGGATCCTTCCTCCCTTTTTCCCTTCCTCTGCTCCCAACCCTGGATCTTTTCTCCAAAGATAAATGGTCTGCACCAAAAGGCCCCATCTTCCAAAATGAAAGGAAGGATGGGATGCTAGAAAGCCTAGGTGGAGGCAGAGGATCATGGGAGAAAGGAGCAAGACTCAAGGGTGAGAGGGAAAGGGGAAAAAAATCCAACCCTTCTAAGCTATCTGCATTTCTTAAACTGCTTAAACACTTGCTATCCTAAAGCTCGTGATTTAAAAGTGATTGGAGCCTATCCGGTTTGGCTCAGCAGATAGAGCATCAGCCTGTGGACTGAAGGGTCCCAGGTTCGATTCCAGTCAAGGGCACGTACCTTAGTTGCAGGCACATCCCCAGTAGGGGGCGTGCAGGAGGCAGCTGATTGATGTTTCTCTCTCATCGATGTTCCTAACTCTCTATCCCTCTCCCTTCCTCTCTGTAAAAAAATCAATAAAATATATATTTTAAAAGTGACTGGAAAGAAGTAGAGAGCGGTCTCTTTTATCATCGGCTACACTTGATTACCTCCTGAATTCCCCCAGACTTGGTGTTCTTTTATCGTGTATGGGGAAACAAACACTGTTTCATTTATCCAACATCCTCAGTCATATTTATATACATTAATTCAAATAATTATCACATGTGCTAGGTTTTTTTAAAAAAATATATTTTATTGATTTTTCAAAATGCTGACACGCCGAGCTCAAAAGGTTCGCCATCACTGCCCTAAACTCAGGCTTCTTTCCATTAAGACAGGGTTGCTTTTCTGGTGGAAAGAGCCCTGTATTTGGAATCTGGGCCAAGAATAAATTGGAAGGAGTTCTGGGATATTTTCTTACACTTTGTGCCTTAAGAAGAGTAGTGCCCTGGGAAAGTTCTTTGTCTATAGAATTAAAATACATTAAAAATTAATCTAAAAAACACAAGATTAAGAACTATATTGCATCTGTTGTAATTCAGAAACTTTGGCTTCGAAATCTAAGGTTGGTCATGCCCTATCTGTGAGGTTGTTTTAGAACTCTTTTTGGAAGGACAAAATGTGGCTAGAAAAGCAGTAGGATATATGAGAAAAATAGGGTCAGACCCAAGTCATAAATAAGCTTACAAAAACCCTTATCAATATGGTTTTGTGTGTTTACTAAATGAAATAATTAGTACAGCAGAATAAAATTAATATTGCTTCACAAGTCTTAATTTAGTGATAATGGTTAATGTGCAATTAAATTCCTCCTACTCTTCCTTGCCTGCTAGAATTCTTTTTGGATTTCAGTAAGTTGTTTTATAAATTCCTTGGGCATTGCTGCAGCTCATATGCAACTCAGGTGTTTACAGAATGGAGTCTATTTTGTTAACTGTGTAAAGACTTTTTTTTATGGCTATTGTTGATCTGTATTCTAGGTCCCACCTGGTCACAGAAACAAAAGCATCTTTGATGTCTGAGGTGAAAAAAGCTTGAGAGACTCTTATTTTAATTTACTCGTGATAATTATTTCTCAATTTTATTTTTCTTCAAAACAAACCTAAAATGCTTTGAGCATGTATTCTTACTGCATAGTAGGCACTATCCTAAGGATTTTACCTGGATAAACTTATTCTGTCATCTCAGCAACCTTTGAAGTAGGTGTAATCAGTACCCCCCTTTTGCAGATGAGGAAAGAGGCACAAAGAAATGAAATAATTTACCCAAGGCCACATGCCCAGTGAAGAGCAGACTTGGGATTTCCCATTTCGGCACTTAGACATGAGAGCCTGTGCTTCTAACCATGGCTCATAGAGCCGCTGTGTGTTCAGCGCTGTGCTGCCCCAGCACCGCCCAGGAGGACTTCATGCCCGAAGCCAGGCCTCCCACTTCTTACTCTGCTGATGGAAGAGGAGGGTCATCTAGGTCTGACCTGATGGTCTCTGAGTTCTCTGTCCTTCTCTTAAAGTTTCCTTGCAAACATTCTACTTCTGTCTTCTTTTCTATTCTTAAACCCTAGTTATTCTCCCTGCCTTTCTTTCTAACAACCTCTTACAGAAGTGATTCTTGGGTCCTATACACTATGAGTGAAATTGTATTTCATGAAAAGTCTTAGAGGTAAAACCTCTGTATTGAAGAACTTAATATAAGAGATATTCAAAATTAGAGAGCTCTACTTTTTCTCTCACTGAGACCTAATGTCCAGAGAGCACTTACTCATAATACTCAACTTAAAAATAAATATAAAAAGCTTTTTATCTAGTTATAAAAATAATGTATGATTGTGTGTTATTTTAAAGTAACATAGGGCTATGTTGTGGAAATTCAGGCAATGCATAAAAGCATAAAGAAGATTGTAAAATCAGCCCACATGACTACCTCCCAAAGGTATCCACTGTTAGCATCTGCTGATGGAGTCACGGGAAGTACTGACCCAGCAGCCTCCCTTGAATGCACACTTCCAGTGACAGGGAAACTTCATCCCAGGGTACCCCTCGCTCTATTTGAATAGCTTTAGTAGTTAGAACTTTCCCTTTGGAAGACAGATGGAAATACTTGATGGGCTTTCATCATTTTTATTCCCACACCTTGGCAGACATCACTAATTGATCATGATACTTTATCATGGGTCCTCTACACGGCCACTGCCAAACCTTGGAGATGGAATTCAAGAAGAGCCCTCTTTGGCATTCTCGCCCTCTGTTGACACTGGGTCACTAATCTGTTTTGAAGACTTTTATTGAATTTTCTGCTGATATCTAAGAGTTCTGGGAAAGTACTCCAAAGTGTATAATGTGCTTTGTATCTTTTAATATGAGCAGAGTGGTAACTTTAAGGCTTTTTCTTCCTTTATAACAAGATCCATTACATAGATTTTTATCTTTCTTTGTCATTTGATAATATTGAAAGCCAGCAATAACACCTTTGTGAGATAAAGGGCTGCCTCACCCTAGCTATGACTTCTCCGATGTTTGCAGAGTTTGTGCCTCTGTTAGATGTACTTCAGATCTGTACAGTGGGGAGAAAGCTGGGTTCTGCTCTCAAACCTGACAGTCAAGCCTTGTGAATACAGAGGTCTGCAATGATACGTACCCCTGGCAATGAAACAGAACCGCTTGCTAAGGTGGGCAGCTGGACTGCTCTTTGCTACATGGCTAGTTTACTTGGAGAAGTTCTCACTTTTGTTCACAAAGAAAAGGTTAAAGAACTGACATCTCTAACATGGTAAGTGTACTTCTTTGGGTCCTATCACCCCAAAATAGTATGTGCAGAAGTAAGACTAGAGTGGGTGGAAGAGTTGGAGTCATCTCTGAATCCTCTTTTTCTCACTCCCACATCCAACCCAGTAGCAAGTTCTACCTGCAAATTTTACCCTGACTCTGAGCGTTTCTCACCATCCTCACACCACCCCTGTTGATATCTCGGCTCTTTTACTGACCAGCTGTGTAATCTTGGGCAAGTTCCTTGACCCCTCTCTGCCTTGCTCACTTATAAAATGGAGGTAATAAAGTCTCAACCTCATAGGGTTGTATGAGTATTACATGAGTTAAGACAAGTACTAAAAAAAGAGTACCTGCATATAGTGTTATTTCTATAACCATAGCTCAAACTATTGTTCCTTGTTTTTACCTGTAGCCTCCTAACTCATCAATTCCTTCCACTTCCAACCCTTCCCCCTTACCTTCTCTGTGGACCAGTCTCAAAAATCCCAAGTATTCTCTCAAGTTCACGATCTTTGCACACATGATTCTCTCTTCTCAGAATTACTTTCTCCAAATCTTTTGAATAGTGTACTTCGTTATTTTATTCACTTATCTGCTGGAATGTTATCTTTTCAAAATGGCCGTGTCTGGTCATTGCAACTAAACACTGTCTTTTCCTGTTTTATTTTTCTTCATGGCATTTGTCACTACCCGGTGTTACATGGACCGGGTACTTATTTGTTTTCTGCTTTTCCCATTGGAATACGAACACCACGAGAGCAAGGCCTTTGCCTGTTTTCCATTGCCGAATCATCTGTGCCTCCCTTCCCAGAGCAGACTCTTCAGGTGCATGACTGACATGACTTTTCATGCTCTTACAAATCAAGTATGGTTCATAAAATATCAATGTTAGAAAGGACCTCAGGGCTTTTCTGGTGGAAGGAGCTGTCTGAAGGGCTCTGCTCCTGTAATCACCAGTCCAGGGTTTTGGCTTGTCCAGTGAGATTCCTGACCTTCAGTCATCAGGGAGGTAGTTTTGAGCATGGCACAGCCCTGCACAACTTTGTAAGAACCCACTCCTGTCACCTTTCCTGTGGGATGCCTTGGGGCTCATTGGTACACAGTTTCTGTTTACAGATAAACTCCTGATTAGATGGGCCTGATTCATACTTTCTTTTTTAAAAAAATATATATTTTATTGATTTTTTACAGAGAGGAAGGGAGAGGGATAGAGAGTAGAAACATCGATGAGAGAGAAACATCGATCAGCTGCCTCCTGCACACGCGCCACTGGGTATGTGCCCGCAACCAAGGTACATGCCCTTGATCGAAATCGAACCTGGGACCCTTCAGTCCGCAGGCCGACGCTCTACCCACTGAGCAAAACCGGTTAGGGCCTGATTCATGCTTTCCACCTCAGTTTCTCGATTGCTTTGGCGACAGAGCATATTCCCACTCCCCTATATTCTGATTCCTGCTGAGGCCCAGCACTTGGAGCCTCCACACGACTTCAGTCACCCAGGACTCTGTCCCTTAGGGTGGTGTTCCCAGCCAACCTATCCCCAAAATACAAGTGGGACCCAGGCAATCTCCTAAGTGTGCCTAGCACTGTGCTAGAAGCTGGTAGAGACAAAAGACCGAGTAAACTTTATCACAGCTTTTGATGAGTTGCCTCAGGAAAAAAAAAGCTAAGTTTTTAGCATGGCTTAGAAGACCTTTTTTCATGATCTGGGTCTGACATTGATAGGAACAAGTCACGGTGTTCCCCAAACAAATTATAGTCCTTCCCGTTCTAATATCACAGATTACATTCTAGTCTTTCCCCTTTCCATGCTTGTAACTTCCTCTTCCAACAGTAAGAAACTTAACTCCCCTTAATAAATTTTTTAAAACTTTTGATTTCAAAATAGTTTTCGATATTTTAAAAGTAATTTTTTAAAAAGTTGCAGATAGTATGGAGAATTCCTATATACTTCTCACCCAGTGTCCCTTAACATTATCATCTTGAATAACCCTGATACATTTGTCAGAGTAAAAAAAAAAAAAACAACAAAACACATTGGTATGCTACTTGTAATTTAAGTCCAGACTTCCTTCAGATTTTACTACTTTTCCACCAATGTCTTTTTTTTTGTTTTGTTCCAAGATCTAATCCAGGATGCTTCCTGGCATTTAGTCCTCAATATTTTAAGGTACTTTCCAAATAGTGCTGGTTCTGCAGCCTATAAGTGAGGTATGGGCCTATTTTGTGTGCCCTTTGACATAAAAAAATTCAAATCTATGGCTTTTTTGAATAAAACTGAATTTTTATCTCAACTTGAAGTAGGTATGTTTAAAGATGTCAAGACACGGTAAAAGGAAAAGTAGGCACTTATTTTTCACCAGTAATAGGGCATTAAGATTACAATATTATTTTCATTACAAGAACATGACCAATGTGAATGGTGGCTTTATTATCACTGAGGGTTTTCTGGGGCACACTTCTGAGTCAATTCATGTTTTAAAATTCTAGACACAGACAAAGTGGAGTTGGCTAAGATTGGCAAAGAGAACTCAGCTCCCAGTAGATTGTTACTGGCCTTTTTCCCTAAAATGAGCCAGAAATGGTGCTGGAAAGTTCTTTTTAAAGTTTATTTTTCAGTTACAGTTTACATTCAATATTATTTTGTAAATTGGACAATTTTGTATGTAGTAGTTTAATTGTGCAAAACATGGTATAGTTAAGATACTTTCTTCATTTGCGGGATGAGAAATTTTAGCCATGAAATATTTTAAAATTCTCAACATTGGGTAGCTGGCCAGCATCAGAGAGGAGAGACATCAAATCCAGATTTCCCTGATTCCTAAACTGTGACCTTCCCACCATGTCACTTGGTCACTTCCCACCATGGGATCCATGAGAGCAGCATGTGTGCATGTGAAAGTGCTTGGAACTTAAAAATTAAGGTTACAGTTATAGCAAGTGTTAATAATTTTTTGAATCTATTCAAGAACCTTCTTAGATTCTTGCATTTGTGAACTCAGGCATCAATAAACCATACTTAGGTATCACACTTTGAAGAAGTTTTGAGCAAATACTTTGTCCTAAATGTAAACTTCATTGTCTTATGTGTAAACACAACAGAGAGCCTCCATTTTTATGTGTTATAGAATTGTAGAAACCTCTGCTAAAAATTAAACAACAAACTTAATATAAGAGGATTTCTGTTCCCAGAATGCTAAAATATTAAAATCTCTATTAGTTTGTTGACTTTTAGACATCTTGTTAGAGAATATGTTACCATAATGTTGTTTAATAGTTTTACTTTTGTTCTTTCCATTACCAGTGGGGTACATAGTTAATTGCTTAAATTTGATGAGGCTCCAGGTGAGGATAAAGACACTTGGCTTCCAGATATCTAGAGACTTAGTTCTGAATTAAAGTTATATACCACCTGTTACCTTCAGGAAGGTATCTATCCTATCTGGTCCCATTCATTCATTAGAAAAATGGGATATAATAATCATACCTACTTGATCGGGTTGCTATGATGATTCAGTACAATAATATTTGTAAAGCTTCTTGAATAGTGCTTGGCCTATAGTGAGCACTACATAAATCATTTGTTAACTAATTCAGTGAGACAAAAGCCCCATTATAGTAACACCATTGGTGATAAACCATTTATTTTTCACTATATGCCATATTTTACCTGAGTGCAGTAGAGGAAAGTAACTTGTCTCAGTTGTGCAAATAGTGAATGCTGGGATTCTCATCAAGACCCTGAATGTTAAACTTCCTCTCCCTCACTATAAACCTTACACTTTCCTGAGATGATGAGACAATTCAACACTCTTCTTCAGCTTTTTCTTCTTTCTACCTCAAATGTTTCTGTTGTGGCACTTTTCTTTCCACCTCTGCATTCCTCCTCTCTTATCTCAGAGGTGCTGTATCCCCTTTCCTTTCTAAAGGGAACTACTTTTCTTTGTGGGTGGTTTCCTTCTCTGAGACTCTGCCTGGCCAATCTCTCCTTTGATCTCTGTCTGTCATTTCACCTGTATCTTCACCTCTTCCTTCCTGTTAGGCTCCCCATCTTCAACTTTCTGAGCTCATCATGGCATAGGAGTCGTGTTCTAAATCCAGGTCTGTCCTGGCTATGTTCATTTAGACACAGAAGGTCAAAGGTTCTTAATACCTGCCTTAAGCAGAAAAAGATGACTCCAAGTTTCTAATTTATTTATTGTTTAGAACAATTTAACCTATGGCAAACCTCTCACATCTGAGCTATGCCTGAAGGTGGTGGCCTCACCATTTATAACCAAGCAGTTCTCTTACTGTAGTTACCGAGGTAAAGTACAGATTCTCTCCCTAAGAGTATTCTGCCCTCCTTCTTTCCTTCCTAGCTGATTCAAACTACAATCATCTTACCATTGATGACTTTTTCTTCCTATACAGTTTGGGGGCACAAAATTACATGACTTGGTACTTTAGAGTACACATCAGAATATTATTGGATTTAGAAGACAATGAAAAAATGTGCTCTATCTTATTCAAACTAGAATTTCCTGAATGCATTTGTCCACTGAATCTTTTTTGGGGGGCATTAAACTAATACAGGGGTAGATAAAAGTAGGTTTACAGTGGTGAGTATGTGAAACACAGAGTTTATACTTGTAATATTATTTATTATTATTTTTATTTATTTGTATTACAACTATAAACCTACTTTTGCCCACCCCTGTATATTAATTAGGGTTCTCAAGAGAAAAACACACACAATTGGATCTGGGAGGAAGGCAGAGAGCCAGAGAGAGAGCTTTTAAGGCATTAACTCTTACAATTAATTGTAGATGCTGGCAAGTCCAAAATCTATAGGTTAGGGTGGGAGGGGAAGAGCTGGTGCTATAGTTTAAATCCAAAGGCAGTCTGCTGGAAAATTTCCTTGTTACTCAGAAGAGTTGGTGTTTTTTGTTTTCATTTTTTTGTTTGTTTGTTTTTTTTCAGTAAGGCATTTAATTGATTGGATGAGACTCACCACATTATGGAGGATAATCTGCTTTACAAAGTCTACTGCTTTAAATGTTAATCTCATTTAAAAATACCTTTACAGAAACATCTGGAATAGTGTTTGACCAAATATCTAACTACTAGCCAAACTGACACAAAAAATTAACCCCAAACTAATTAATTCAAAAACTGACCCAAAGTCAATGAACCCAAATTAGTATTTTATGGATAGCCTATTTTAGAAATACAGAGCAAAGGTCTTTAGTGCTAGGCTAAGGGGATTTGGACTTTATTCTGTAGGTAAAAAATAATTCTAAGTTTTCAGTAGAGCTGTGACATGTACTTTGGATGATTATTTCAAAGGTAGCTATATTTGGGATGGTTTGGAGAAAGACGAGACTAAGTAGGGAGAGAAAAATAGGAGTCTGTTTTAATGAGCTAGGCAAGATGGCATTATGGGGTGAGTAGGGGACAGATGCAGAAGTGGGGAAGGCAGAGTGACTTTCTAAAATGTTTTGGAGGTGCAGCTAAGCGATTGGGTCAAAGAACTAAATTTGGATGCCAGAGAAGGGAAAATTCAGCAGTAACACTAAAACTTGAAGCCTTGGTAATTGAGAGGATGCCAGTGGTATTGGAAGAAGCAGGAACATTAGAGGAGGAGCAGACTTTGTAAACATTGGTAGTACTGCATATCTGGATAGATAAAAAAAAATTTTCACTTCGTTAATTGAACATATATTTGGTAGTTTATAAGAGAGTTGAGAGCTGGGATTAGTAACTTCATGGGAACTCCATGAGAAGAGTACAGCTATGCATATCACTTGATTATTTTGTCAGACCAAGCCTTTTTTCTTTATTCCTAGAGATAAGGAATAGAATAGAAATTGTCAAGAAAACCAAATGGCCCACTGCTATCAGATTTTTGTTCACAAGTTGAGAATACTGATGACCCAGGTCCTCAATTATAAGTAGGGCTGCCTAATGCATCACAGTAAAAATTTTTGAGGTTGGGGAATTGGGGTCAAGAGGCTTGTCATAACTTGATAAAGAAAGCCATTGGCCCATAGTAATAACAGTTCGACTTTTCAATTCGTTTCACCTCCATTTGTTTTCATTCTTTGTTGCAATGAGCAATTTCCCAGGATTGACTTAATCCACTGGCTGCAACAAAGATACTCATTTTCTACACTGTTTTCAGTTATTTTACTTTTGTAAGGTACCTTTGACCAACTGAAAATCATACTAGCAGATTTGTACAAAGAAACTCTACCAACCCATGTTCTAAGATGAGGCTCAGAAAGTAATTTGCATAAGCCTATTACATCAATGAGCATGGGTTGAAGGAATTCAGGAGAGCACAAATTAGAATTGGGAGAGGGCATCTAGAACATTCCCTTCATGGCATAGATGAGCAAGCAGAGGCAAGAAGTTAAAGGACAGTCTTTCTTTAAAAATATATACTTTACTGAATTTTTACAGAGGGGAGAGGAGAGGGATAGAGAGTTGGAAACATCAATGAGAGAGAAACATCTATCAGCTGCCTCCTGCACACTCCCTACTGGGGATGTGCCCACAACCAAGGTACATGCCCTTGACAAGAATCAAACCTGGGATCCTTTAGTCCGCAGGCAGATGCTCTATCCACTGAGCCAAACCGGTTTGGGCAAAGGACAGTCTTAAGGGTAAACACAAGACTTGGAGCAGGAAGTGTTGTCTGACTCTTGTCTGAGAGTCTTTCGCTGTGCCATGATCTAAGCACCAGAATTGTGCTAGACCCTATGTAGGATAAATAGAAATACAAGCATGTTCTGCCCTCTTGGAATTACATATCTGAGCCCAAATTAACAACAAAATGTTTCTCTAATATTATAAAAGGCACTGGCTCTTAGTAATACTTCAGAAGTTGGGAAAGCTTTAGGCTCACTTTTTTTTTTTTTTAAATATATTTTATTGATTTTTGATTTTTACAGAGAGGAAGGGAGAGAGATAGAGAGTTAGAAACATCGATGAGAGAGAAACATCGATCAGCTGCCTCCTGCACACCTCCTACTGGGGATGTGCCCGCAACCCAGGTACATGCCCTTGACCGGAATCGAACCTGGGACCTTTCAGTCCGCAGGCCGACGCTCTATCCACTGAGCCAAACCGGTTCCGGCATTTAGGCTCACTTTTGCCAGATCATCTCAGTCTGAATTTTTCCACCAGACTTACAAAGCATTGTGACTATTTAAAAATCCTTTTCTCATTGAATTCCTAGGTTAGGGCCAGGGATAGTGACTCCTATTACTTATCTAGCAAAGAATGAATTGCTACATTGCCATGTGCTTTCCCCAGTTTACTACTTAAGATGCTAGCAGATCTTTTGACCTCTGTGCGCTGCCTGGGATGTATTAAGTCAAGAATTATATTAGTTAGGCAAAATATATTGACCTCCCCTATAATTGTGGCATATTTTTGACTCTAGAGGGTGTTTATAGTTATTGACTTCTGTTGACACCTGCTGTTGAGCTGGGAACTTCTCTATAAAGTACAGATGGTGAGATGTGTTTTTGTGGGCTGCAGGGAGTCATGTGACTGGTTATATCTGTGTGATCTGGAAACAAGAAAAGTAACTCCATTTAGGTGTGGAGAATATATACAAAAAAACACTTATTAGTTTTAGGTGGCATTGGAAATGTGAATTATTTTCATAGGAAACTGTGTTGAAGGATTAAAATGTATGATAGAGGAGCAGTTTTATGTAAGAGTCCACTATGCACATATATGCATGAAAAGGTTGTGTGGAATGTGTAAGTGAAAAGATGCTGAATTGTTTGCAAAGGGTAGTGTTTGGGGCTTTAGGCCACCTGGGAAGCCACAGCCAGGAGTGAGAGCAGGAGTGAGAGAGGAGGGATCAGTTTTTATGTCTTATGAGGAGGATGAAAAACAAGGGCCCAGGAACCAAGGAGAGCTTCTAAGATGTCAAAGCATGGGTTGGATGAGCAGGGAAGGCTATGCAATTGTGGTTAGCAAGACCAAAGGAGCAAGTCCAGGCTGATGGACCAGCAGAAAGCACAACTGGAGAGGATGATATGCCTGTGGCTTTATCTGTGGTGGAGGAGGGTGTAAGATGGAGTATTAAGGGTACCAACCTGACTATAATAGTGGGAGACAGAATTTTTGGGTGGAGTTGAAGCTCTAGTATGTATAATTGTGTGACTTAAATTTATGATAAATACAATTAATAGAAAAAATTTCAATTTATCTGAAACTCAGTATTCCCATTTAAAAAATGTGCATAATGATGCTATTCTAAGTTATTAATAGAATTAATGAGATTATGAATGTAAAAGCCCGTTGTAGCTAGTAACAGACTATATGAATGAAAGATGTATTCTATTTATTATACAGTAAAGGTGAATGATATTCACAGGGTATATGTACCCATTCCTTTTCAATAGGACTATTAGAAAATAATTGTAAATTTGATGTATTTCCATTACATGATGATAAAGTGGTATGACAGGCTAGTTACCTGTCCAAAGTCTTCTTACCTAATCAGAAAATAGCTTCTAAATTTTGAAGAGCTGCACTTCTCTTGTAATATATTCATTTTGCTCCTAAAGTAAGAAGACATAGGTATACAATGGCAATTCAAAAAGCAGGATTTACGGATTTCTTTAGTGCAGAAATCATCATACTCTCACAGCACCAGTAGTATCTATCATCTATCTATTTTTTATAGACTCATTGGGGAAATGTCATGATTTATCAGAGCCATATAAATCAAAGTTTGCTGGATTTAATTTAATCTTTAAATGTCACCTAGAGATGAGAGAATAATATTGAGTCAAAATTTTGTGTGAGATTAAATAAAAGCAATAAAAGTAGGTAGAGAAATCAACCAAATTTGAAGAAATTACTTGAGCTAGGAATAGATATCACTAGGTATAAGAACTTGCAATTTTTTTTTTTAAAGTAGGCTTCACTTTCTTTTTATACACCTTGAGCTAGTGATTTTCACCTGGTGTGCTGCAAGATTTTTAAAAACATGAAGTACCTGACTATTTAGTCAGGGACACTGACCTCTCTTCCCTAAATTGTCAAATAAAAAAATGACAACAAACACAATGATAGCCATCCTGTGCAAATGAATCAAAATTATACCTAGTTGTGTGAATGTTTGGCAAAAAATATATTTTTGGTGTGCCGCAGAATTTTAGTAATTAGTTTATGTGTACCATGAGATGAAAAAAGGTTGAAAATCACTGCCTTAAGCAATAACAGTTTTGAATGATTGCTCTTTTTCATAAATATTTCCAGAGTTCCAGAATTATCTCCATTTATCTGCAGTGTCTCTCTTGCCACATATGGAAATCCCGCTGAATCAGACAGGATAAACTATGCTGCAGTCATCAACTGCTTCCCAAGTCTCCAACTGTGGTTTATAACAACAGAGATTTACTTCTCCACTCCCACCACAGGTTCATCCATTGTTGTTACCCAGTGAGCAGGAGCCCCCTTGGCGGTAGATTAGGTTTGGGGTCTGCATAAGGCCTGAACTTGGCACACCCAGTCCTGACAGAAGAATGCTGGCAAGTGAGGTTAGCAAACATGGGCTGCTGGTGAGGGCAGTGAAAATGAGGAGGAAAAATGGCTGTATGTGGCCTTGGGAAATACTCTCTTCATGGGCTGTGGGTAAAGGGAGAAGCCAGAGGGGAAGAGGAGAGGCCCTGGTGGACATCACTGGGATGTGGTCGCGGATAGAGCAGCCTCCATTTGGACGTCTGGAGGTGTCCCGAGCACAACGGGGAAAGAGCCAAGACAAACAACACACACACTTCCACTCCCATTAGTGGCAAAGCAAGCCACATAGATATTTCTGAATTCAAAGGGCAGGGATGGACTAGTGTTCTCCTCCTGTGTGGGAAATTGAGAACAATTATAATTGTGAACAATACCCTGTTCCATCCTGCGTGTATTTTCTCAAGTGGCATTGAATCCATGAAGTAGTCCCTGGACCTCAACCAAAGTTTACCCTCCCTTCTGTAGACACCTGTAATATCCCCCCCCCCCCCCCTTTCATGGTTCATGTCATTTTCCATCTTGTATTATGGTTATTTGTGAATGTCTTATGTTTCCCCTGATAGATGCTGGATGAGCTATCAAGAGATTATAGATTACACCTTATTCATTGACCTATGCTTAGTAATAGACACTGTACTTGGGACAGATCAGTGTTTAATCTTTTTGATGAGTGAATGGGTCCAGGTAAAAAATACTCTTTTGTGTCTCTATACATGTATAATTAAGGCATCTGATGTTCATTACACTCAGGTATTTTGAATTAGGTAAGAGGGCCGGTTTTTTAAAGGGTCATGGCATTAGGGGCATTAGGGAGGTTAAGAACCACTGCTGTAGAGCTTTGAAGTTTAACAAAGGGCTCTTCCATTTTGCCTGCAGACATGCCTTGTTTTATTGCCCTTCACTTTATTGCATTTTACCATGTTGCATTTTTCACAAACTGAAGGCAAGACCTCCACCAGCAAAAAGACAGCTCACTTTACTGAGGTGCTTGCTTTATCGACGTAGTCTGGGACTGAACCCACAATATCTGTGACATGGACTTTTATTCTCCTCCAGTAAGAAGTTGGATCACTAAGAACCAAACTCTTGGGGCTCTATAGGAAGGGGACTAGCTTGAATTTGGGGAAGATAATGATAAAATGACATTTTAGAGTAGAAATATTGTGAATGTCATACTCTAGAAACCCTGTTGGAATAAAACCTGTTTAATGAGTGAAGGAATCTTGGTTAATGGGTCTTCTGGATCCAATTACCTATTAGAAGTATCATTACTTATTCTCCCCTCTCTTCCCCTCACAAACAGGCTTGGAAAATAATAAGAGTTAAGCAAACAATATATCCTAAAAGTATTGTCCTCCATAGGAAACTATTTCGGTTTTCTAATAAAATGGCTTTGTAATCAGAAAACAATTTTGTAATACTGACTTTGAAATTTCTTCCTTTATGTTCTACCACATGATCTAGGCCAGTGGTCGGCAAACTGCGGCTCGCGAGCCACATGCGGCTCTTTGGCCCCTTGAGTGTGGCCAGGAAGTTTCAATCGCACTGTACGTGTGCGCCCGCACGTGGTATTTTGTGGAAGAGCCACACTCAAGGGGCCGCAGTTTGCCGACCACTTATCTAGGCTTATAAATAACTATTCTATGTGTCATTATAAAAGAATGTGCATTCTCTAATTATTAAATGTGCCAAAAAATCAAAATGCTAATTGCATTGCTTACTTTTTAATATTTGCATAGTTGACCTATCAGTTATAGAGAGATGTAAAATCTCACACAGTAAAGGTAGATTTGTCAATTTCAACTATAGTTTATGACTAAAATGGCTTCAGTTTCACTAAACTTTAGACAGACCTTTCCCCTGACTCTGGGTCCCAGACCGTTTTTCTTCTTAGAGCATTTATTTTAGAAAACATAACTGTAAACCCTTTTTCTGTCTCCGTGACAAATATTTAAAAATTATCTTGCCAGTTCTATAACGCAGGGTGTCTTTCTCAACTACCTGGGAGCCCTCCCTTTGAAATGTAATGATTGGGAAAATAGTGCCCTATGGGAGGGTAGGAGCTTAACTTTGGTGGGTGCCTTGCTCCAAGTTGCATAATTGCCCGAGGATTCCAGAAAACTTACTTTTCCTTTGGGTTAAGCCAGTTAGCAGTCACAGATGGCCAACAGTCCTCCCAGCCCACCCCCATTCCTAATATCTCTCCCATCCTTTGTTTCAACAGAGTTGAATTCGCACTGCATTCTGGTCTGTGTTCCCAATTGCAGTAATCTTGAGTAAAGTCTTCTTTCTTTATTTAACTTTGTGCAGTACAATTTTTTCTCTTGTGAGGTTTGCAGTTAATCTAATTGCCATTCCTGTAGGAATCTGACTTTTCTCTCTAACAGCTTCTAAGACCTTCTCAGGACCACTTTATGTTTTGACCAGACATTCCCTTCTATGCAGATGATGTACATTTAGGTTGCGTGTCCATTTGAGAGAAGGCTTATGTTTACAATCCTCAGGGGAGACTATTATTATTGCTGTTACTTTCCATGCATAGAGATAAACAGGTTTCCTATTACTATAGGCAGGTGGACTTTTTCTACCCTCTCATAGTGATGTGGCCCCTTTCAGGGTCTTGACTATAGGTGCTCGTCTCAAATTTATCACCTTTCTCCCCACATATGCAGACACTTTGGCAAACTCTTATCTAGTTTTGTTTTCTTATAAGCGACAAATCCCCAGAGCTCTAGGTTCCAGCATCAGTGTTGTTCCAAGAGATCCCTAGTGTCTGAGATCACTTATTGTACTTATTTTAGCTTCCCGTTTTTTGGTCTTTGCTATTTTTGCCTTTTGGAAAATTTTGTTTTCAGGACTTGGCAATGCATTTAAAGTACCTTTGATGTAATCTATTTACAGGCATAACTCAGAGATATTGCAGGTTCGGTTCCAGACCACTGCAATAAAGCAAACATTGCAATAAAGTGAATCATAATCTTTTTGTTGGTGGAGGGTATTGCCTTCAATTTGTAAAAAAAAATTAAAATGCAACATCTGTGGAGCACAATAAAGCAAAGCGAGGTATGCTTGTATTACCTATGTACTGAACACAAAAGTACAAAAATGGACATAATGAATTAAAGGTTTTGATTTGAGCCAAAAGATTTTAGGAATCTTGAGAATAATTTTCTATGCAGAATGAAGTATTTTGGATAAAACTGTGGTCTGGAATGAGAATTTGTGGGTAATAAAAGTTGTAGTGATTAAACTTTCTCTGACTAGAAAAGAAAGCATACTGGGTGAAGGTGGCCTGAGGTACAAGTTCCTGTATGCCAGGAGAATGCATTGGTGACAAGCTCCCAGGGACAACAGGGACAATTGGTTCCATTATAATTTGACATTTAGTAAGCAAGTATAATTGTTCTATTTACTTTTCATTATATTAGCATTAGAATCAAATGCAAAACTGTCACCCCCTCCCCCCCTTTTTTGGTGGTGGTTTAGATCCTCTCAAAACACAAAAGAGAATACTGGGCCCTTGGGGTGTTTTACCCCAGTACAGGCACAAACTATTTCGAGGCATGAAGTGGATCATTTTATAACCACTCTCTAATGTGGGGGCATCTACACTAATAAAAGAGAAACATGGTAATTAGCGTACGACCGCTACCCTTCCCATTGGCTAATCAGCATATCCTTATGCAAATTAACTGTCAGCCAAGATGGCGGCTGGCAGCCATGCACTGAAGTGAACAGGGAGGCTTGCTTGCTCCAGTGACTGGCGCACCCCAATGTTCCCCGCCTAACTTGCCGGCCTCTCAGCTGCAACTCTAAGCAACTATGTTGCAAATATAGAAGCTAAACAAAACCCCAGAAACCGGCTTTCAGTCAGAGAGCAACATTGTATCAAATACAGAAGGTAAACAAAGGCAGCCCAGGCCTCAGAGCTAAAGCTGGCCCAGAATAAAAAAAAAAAAGAAAAAAGGAGCGGTTGGGAGCTTCAGTCACCCGCCAGCCTGAAAACGGCCCTCAGCCCCTCACCCAGACTGGCCAGGCACCCCAGTGGGGACCCCCACCCTGATCCAGGACACCCTTCAGGGCAAACCAGCCGGCCCCCACCTGTGCACCAGGCCTCTATTCTGTATAGTAAAAGGGTAATATGCCCCCTGGCACTGGGATCAGCAGAGCAGTGAGGCTCCCGGCACCGGGATCAGCGTGACAGGGGGCAGTGCCCAAACCCCCTGATCGCCCTGCGGCTCTGTGTGTGATAGGGGGCGGGGCCACAACCTCCCTATCTGCCCTGTTCTGTTCATGATAGGGGAAGGCGCCCCAACCCCCTGATCAGCCCTGCTCTGTGCCTGATAGAGGGGAGCTCCCCAATCCCCTGATCACCCTGTGGCTCTGTGTGTGACAGGGGGGAGCTCCCCAACCCCCTGATCGCCCTGCAGCTCTGTGTTTGACAGGGTGTGGCACACCAACCCCCTGATCGGCCCTGCTCTATGTGTGACAGGGTAGAGCCATAACCTCTCCATCGGCCCTGCCCTGAGTGTGACAGTGGCAGCGCTCAACCCCCTGATCGGCCCTGCTCTGTGGGTTATACAGGGTGGCGCCCCAACCCCCCTCCACGGGCCTTGCTCTGTGTGTGACAGGGTAGAGCCATAACCTCCCCATTGGCCCTGCCCTGAGTGTGACAGGGTGCAGTGCCCCAACCCCCTGATCCACCCTGTTCTGTGTGTGACAGGGGGCGGTGCCCCAACTCCCCTATCGGCCCTACTCTGTGAGTGACAGGGGGCAGCTCCTCAACCCCCTGATCGGCCCTGCTCTGTGCATGACAGGGGGGAGCTCCTCAACCCCCTGATGGGCCCTGCTCTGTGCCTGACAGGGGGGAGCTCCCCAACCCCCTGATCGACCCTGCTCTGTGTGTGACAGGGTACGGAGCCCCAACCCACCTGATGGGCCCTGCTCTGTGAGTGACAGGGGGCAGCGCCCCAACTCGCTGATCGGCCCTGCTCTGTGAGTGACAGGGGGCAGCACCCCAACCCCCTGATCGGCCCTGCTCTGTGAGTGACAGGGGGCAGCGCCCCAACCCCCCAATCGGCCCTGCTCTGAGCCTGACCAGGGGCTGCACCTAGGGATTGGGCGTGCCCTCTGCCACCCGGGAGCAGGCCTAAGCCAGCAGGTCGTTATCTCCTGAGGGGTCCCAGAATTCGAGAGGGCACAGGCCGGGCTGGGGACCCCCCCTCCCCCCCCCCCCCCCCGAGTGCACAAATTTTTGTACACCGGGCCTCTAGTGTTCATAATAATGGTCTTGCAGTTCCCATGAACCATGACACTGAGACTCAGTTAATTGGTGACTGACTGTACTGAAGGAATGTGTCTTCTTCCATCTGAGTGCTGCCCCAGAAAATGGTTTATCAGTTAATAGAATTTTTATATTTTTTACAACCAGTCAAAGGTGAATGATGAAAAAAAGAAACAGTCTAGAGTCTCAAGAATTACAAGGACAGAGGAAGGAGGCATACTAATTATGAAGGTAGTTCAAAATTTTCTGATGTCTGTTCATGTGACAGGACCTTAGACATTTCAAGATTTGATTGGATTGCTGTAGAATGAAGATAACCGGTTAAGTAGATAAAACAAGACTAAAATAAGTCTCACATGGGTTCACTTTTTGCAGAAGATTGGCAGCAGCATATGTAAAATATTAGCTCAAAGTGGGCACTGCCTTGTTCTTTTGGCTGATTGCTTTCCGTGGCTTCATAGAGATGCCCATATTGATGATTTTGACCAGTGTTTCTATTTGGAGATATTAAGAGTCCTTTCAATGTTGGATTGGCAACAGCTTGGAAGTGTCTATAAAAGGAATTTTACGGATAAAACAGGCAGGTTTAAGGAGTTTTAGGAATAAAGATGGCCTGTGGGGGAGGAACGCATAGGTGAGGGCATGGAGCCACCAGAAGGCATACATTCACAGAGAATAAAAAAGTGCCCCAGGATAAGGGGAGAGGAAGGCATACAATCACAGAAGATAAGGACAAGTCACAGAGTATGGCAGAAAGAGGAAACACACTTCCACAGAGGATAGAGAAATGTCCACAAGTGGCAGAAAGAAGAAAACAGATTTCCACAGGAGATGGAGAAATGTTACCAGATAAAGGGGAGAGGAAGAGGAGGGCACCATGTGGGTTTTGGGCTTTGAAGCTGATATTCTGCAAAAAGAGTGACCAATTGGAAGAGCATAGGATCGTAAAGTGGGGAAGGGATCCAATTAGAAGAGAGATGAAGAGACAAAGAACTACAGCATTTATAAGCCTTAGAAAAAGGGGCCTTGTGGGTTACTCCCTTGGGACTCCCTCCATTCGTGGGAGTTTGTATTTGCTTCCAATAAATTTCCACCCTTTCATTTACCACTTTTTGTCTGCGGCTTCATTCTTCCAATCCATCTGGACAAGGACCTGGGAAAGAAATCACCCTTGCATCCTGCTCAGGATAACAACCCAAATCAGTTACAGGTGACTATGATTAAAGCATTACTAGGAGCCTTAAATACATGACAGCTAAAAAATTCTTTGTTATGTAATGAATTACTGTGGGTAAAGCCTATGAGTTTCTCACTCCTCAAGTCTATACCAGTGGTGTTTCCAGGATTTCTATGGGGAGAGGGCTTTTGGCCATCAAGAGTAGTGGCAGTGGCAGTGGCAGTGGTGGGGTGGCAAGAACTCTGAGGGGCTTGCTCTAAAGCTACATTTGTTTCTTTAACAAGCAGACTATTTTAATATGTTACAGATCAATACACATAAGAAATGTCTAAAGTTATTTTTATTCATGTTTAGTACAGGATTGAGGAAACCTCCATGGTCTATGTCAACAATGTTATTTTAATTTGGGGTCTTGGGGAAATAATGAGGATGTTTACCTGCAAAATACTCATTGCTGTTAACACTGGCTTAGACATTACAAAGTTGTCTTTAAAGAATTTTAAATATATATATATATATATATATATATATATATATATATATATATTTCTAAAATACTGGTTTACCCTCACTCATTTCCATAATTTCTTCTTCCTTTGAAGGTGTAACCCTTTGAAATACATTTTTTGGCATTTAAATAATTACAAAGTGATAAGCTAAATATATCAAACTTGTTTTTTAACAACCCAAAACTCTACTTATTTTCATGATAATAATTAAATAGGATAGAATTGCAAGGGTACTTAGAGAACTCCTGATCCAACCTCTTCATGTTTCAATAAACTAAAAAGCAGAGAAGTGATTGAGTTGGTATCTGATTAGTTTTGGAGGTAGATTGCCAAATGTTCCTAGTATGGATAGAACCCAGAGTGATAAACACCTTAGAATATGTGCTCATCTGACTAAGTTCTAAGTAAGCTAAAGTTATATGTAGTATTTCCGAGATGTCATCGTAAGGGAGGTTCACTTTTCCTTCTCCTCATCCATTCTATTTCTGAAATATGCTAAAACATCAAAGTGATGGTTGGAGTATTAATTCCGTTTTAAACTATAAAGACAAGAGTCACATCATAGGAATGATATAGCTGAGAGTCTGAAGAAGTTGAGAGCTTGAAGAAGCTGTAGTCCTGATGACAATGATGGTAGAACGGCTGTATTGAGACTTGACTGCCTAACTTGATACTTCTATTGTAAGAAAGAGAAACACTTTTAATTTGTAATTTAGTGTTTTCTTTCCATATCCCGTAAAATTGAACCTATTCTTAAATGGTGTATCTGCCTAATAATTTTTATCATAGTGCCATACAGCTTCCCAAAAACAGATTTAATCTTTGAAATGATGAGTCATTTTATAATGCACTATATTTTGCTCAGCCATTAATTCAATATTTCCTTATTTCTTATTTGATGTCCAACTCTATGCTATGTGTCAGCAGTGCAGAGATAAATAAGAATTATTATCTACATTCAAAAAGCTTGTGGCTTAGCCAGGGAGAGTGACATGTGAACAAATAACTGTGAAATAGAGTTACAGTAATTCCGGTGTTTTGGTGGAATAGAAAAAGTGAGCAGTTCTGCTTTTTAGGTGATAAGGGGGGTTTCACCAAGGAGGAAGTAACAGGGTTGGCTCTTGAAAGACTTGTAGGAGTTCTATAGGCAAGACAGGTTGGGGAGGTAAAGTTTTTATCAAAGAAATATTCTCTAAAGACTTGAAGGTATGACACATTAGGGATCTGTAAGTACTTTGGGATTGGTACAACTGGAATTACTGGAAAGTGACATAGATTGTGTTGTAGTAGCCCAGACCATTTTATATCTGGTGAAAAAATTTGTTATACCTTACAGCACTTTACTTCAGTGTCTGTGGAAGGAAAGAGTATCATCTGTGTTCTAAGCAACATACACTCTCATAAAGATTTTCATTTTGTAACATTTGATACTTTTAATTAAATTAACGCATTAACATTTACTAAGCACTTACTATAGTGCCAGAATTATGTAGTTAATATAAAGAATTCAAGTATTTTAGAAGTAGATGATCATATGTATATTGGTCATTGAGATAGCAATTTAAGAAATATTGTTAAACCAAATTTGGTGATTTATGAAGACATATCTGTGTGTGTGTATGTGTGTGTGTGTGTGTGTGTGTGTGTGTATCTAATCACAAAAAACGTAGATCTGGAAGGAATCTTAGAAACCAATACAGTGAATCTCTCAAAGCTTTAGAAAAACAGGTCTTCCAAGATTACCTGAATTTTTAGTCCTTTGCCATATGGCTTACCATTAATAAACACCTGCAGAGGATTTCCAGGTACAGGCATGAAGGTAACTCAAAGCCATTTGGAATAGCAGGAAGCATTTATAAAGTAATAAATAATGCAATTTAATAAAGATGTCAACTGGATGATTATGATTATTCCAAGGAGTGAAGAGTCACTGCCCATAAAATGACATTTTGGTTTCTTTAGGAGACTTAATTCTTAAACATTTTCTTGGGAAATTGTAACTGGACAAACCAATTCTGGAAAATGTTAGAACCATTTTGCAAAGGAGATGGGTCTATAATAAAGAGGCAGACAACTGAGACTCTGAATATTACAGAATCCTAGAGCTGACTGACATCTGTACTTTTGCATTTATATTGTTTTAAAATATGTAACTTTTCATTAAATACCATTTTCTAGTCTTCTCCAGTTATTATATTGTGACCCTTATAACTCCTAAAGGATCATAACTTCCTTGAGGGAATTGATTGTAATTTTGTTTGTTCTGCTTTGTATATTTATTATTATTTTTTATATTCTCATGTTAGAACCAAGCTAAATATTTTTTAATTTAACTCCAAAAAACTTGAAACAGTTAAGCCTCTAAACCCTACAGAAAAAAAATATTTACACAACAAGGAGATAAAGAGAAAATGATATTGTTTGACTCCCTACTATTGTTTTCATTTATTCATTTCACAAATATATATTGATAATCCTATATAATAAAGAGGTAATATGCAAATGGTCATCACACCCTCATGACATCACCCTGTAATGGCTCAGACACTCAACACTGGGGAGAGAGGAATGGTGACCAGACAGGCACAAATGAGCTCATGAGAGAGGAATGGGGACCAACCAGGCTGTGGCCTGGGAGAGGGACAAGCCATGGTCCCGGGCACCTGCGGCTGCGGCCTGGGTGAAGCCGCCGCCCATGGTCCCCTGCGGCTGCAGCTGGCCCAGGTGAAGCTGGCCCGGGTCCTGGGTGCCTGCGACCAGCTAGAGGAGGGAATCCTGGCTCCTGGGTATGGGGCGAGGCAGAGGTGGTTAGGGGTGATTAGGCCAGTAGGGGAGCAGTTAGGGGTGATTAGGCAGGCAAGCAGAGGTGGTTAGGGGTGATCAGGCAGCAGACAGAGGGGTTAGGGGTGATCATGCAGGCAGAGGTGGTTAGGGGTGATCAGGTAGGCAGGCAGAGGGGTTAGGAGTGATCAGGCAGCAGACAGAGGGGTTAGGGGTGACCAGTTAGGAGCCAGTGGTCCTGGATTGCGAGAGGCAGTTGGACATCCCCCGAGGGGTCCCGGATTGGAGAGGGTGCAGGCCGGGCTGAGGGACCCCACCCCACAGTACATGAATTTTGTGCACTGGGCCTCTAGTAAACAGATAATTGTGGTAAGTGCCTGACATCTTCACCTAAGATGTAGCATTCACGTTTGATCAAAAACACTGAGCTACAATTTGTCAAGTAGAGAAAAGGATGGCAGTCAGGTTAGGCAAAGGAAACACAGAGAAAATGATAGGTGTGGAAAAGGAGAGAAGTTGACTGGAAGAGAGAATATTGGTAGAAAATATAGGGTGTCCCAAAAGTCACGCAAGAAGTAATTTTGATAGAAAACACAGGTTTATAATTAAAAATTGTAAATTTTTTATTGATTCATAAAGCATACAGTATAGGGTTATATATGGAATAGCACATCGGGTAAATGGCCTCCATGGCTTTGCTGGCACATACGCAAAGCCGTGGTCTTCATTGGTCTTCATTGTCCCTGCTCCTGGGCCATAATTGGTACTTGGCAATGCTTATCAAATTGAAGGGATTGAAATCAAAGGGCAACAGATATTAGAATCTGATTCAATAAACCAAGTAAAATTAGGCTTTTATTTTTTGCTGTTGTTGTTGTTAATGCTCACGCAAAATTCAAATCTTGCGTGAATTTTGGGACACCCTATATTTTAGGTGAAGCACTCTTTGTTGATAGTTAATTTTGGTAACTCTGGTCTCCACTGTAAATGTGATGGGCAGATTTTTAGGCTGATTATCTGTGTTTATGCATCTGGAAACGACCTGTCTCAAATTTTTTGACAAAAGTTACTCCAAATTCGTCAATAACATTTTAGAAATACCAAAGTCAAATGACAGCAATATGAGAATATTCAAATAACTTTTATAATTTGGCATAGTTTTAAATGCATAACAACAAAATTATGTATTCAATTTCTATTCTACTTATTTTCCATTTTAATATCTAAGTCCAAAGTAATAAAATATCTTGCCTGAAAGAATTCTTGGCTATGCCAATTAATCCCTTAAACTGTGATTAAACATTTACAAATTAAATGTCTCTCCAGGGCGTCTTACACCTGGGGGACATCTCTTCCTCGGGCATCTGTTGTCATCTAAACATATTTTATTATTCAAATACAATGTGGTTTTTTAACCATAATTCTCAAAAAGAAAAACAGGATATGGAAAAGTTTATTAACTTTTTATTATGTATTTTAAATTGCTGAACTGAGAAATATAATAACAATATAAATATTTGATGAATTCTTCTGCCATAATTAATAATATAAAAGGTTTAGCTTAACATGGCTATATAAATCTAAAAAAATCTTTCTTAAGCAACAAATAATGAGAAATTAATTGGAGTAATTGCCATCATACTGACATCTGGACTAAATGAATTAACAAAAATAAAATGTTTAGAACAGTATTAGTCACATAGTATACGTTTCATGAATTTTAGTTATTGTTGTTACTTAAGTTATTTTTATCTTGCATCACATATTATTTTTATAGAATACATTTTTCTTCATACTGCAAGCTGAAAGATTTTAGATTTCCCGGAAGATGCACCGAGGAGATAATGTAGATACAAAATGATTTGTAAATACAAGTTGTATATGAATAAAATTAATACTTTTGATGAATAGAGATACAGTGTGGTAGTGGACAAGTTCAGCTATGGAGTCAGATAAGTCAGGAAAAAAATCTTGGCGAACTTTAACAAATTACTTTCAACCTTAGTTACCTATTCTCAAAAATGGAAAAATTAACATCAAATTCACACATTATCTGTGATAATTGAATGAAATAACATAAAATACTTTAAGTTTCCAGTATTCCAGCACAAATAAGAATTTTTTTTTGATTATCACGTATCAATAGTATGCCTATGTATTCATTTTCTATTTTTGTCATAACAAATCAGCACAGACTTGGTGGCTTCAGACAACAGAAACATGATCCTACAGTTCTGAAGGTCAGAAGACTGGTATGGTCTCTTGGGCTAAAATCAAGACGTCAGCAGGTTGCTTGCCTTTCTGGAAGTGCTAGGAGGGACTTCATTTCCTGTTCCTTTGGGTTGTGGGTGGAATCCTTGCCATCGTAGGACTAAGATCCCATTTCCTTGCTGGGTATCATCTGGAGGCGGTCCCCACCTGCATTCCTTGGGTCATCCCCTTCCTCCATCTTCAAAGCCAGAAATGGCAGATTGAGTCCCTTTTACGCTTTGAATCTCTCTCTTTCTTCCATATGATTTCCTCCTCTGCTTTTAATGACTGGTGATTAGGTTGGGCCCAGCTGGACATTGCAAAATAATCTTGCTAACTGGAAGTCTGCAACCTCGATCACATCTGCAAAGTCACTTCTGCCATGTAAAGTAACATATTCACAGGTTCCTGGGATTAGGGGCCACTATTCTGTCAAGCACTAGGAGGTATGATGCTAAGCAATGTGAAAGATAGTAACAATGTCATAATACTGTTAATATTTAACAAGCCCTATACTAAAAATTCTACCTATGCACTTAATAAACCAACCCAGTGAGGAAGGTACTAGAATGGGCCTTATTTAGCAACTAGGAAACAGGAATGGAAGCCCAAAGTCACCAAACCAGTAAATTAAGGTTTGAACCCAGGCAATCTGGTCTCAGAAAGAGAAACTAATGTCCCCTCTCCATTCATTGTCAGATGGGTGTTCAGGGAAGATGGGGAAACAATAGTGAAGTCTCACACATAAATGCAATGTTGCAATTGTGGTAAGTTCTAGAAAGATGTGCAGGGTACTAAAGAAAGTCTGAATTTGAGAGATTTGGCCTAATTAGAGAAATGCTAGAATGTGGCAGGTGCCTGAATTCCTGTGAAGAAAGCATAGGAATTACCTAAATACAGTCAGCATAGAGGAGCATTCCAGTTAGAGGATTTCGCACGGAGCCTATTGCAATAGTGCTGAGGCTTGATGTTAGGAGCTTAACTAGATTGGCGATGAGGGGCCATGAGGTAAGTAGAAGTATTTCAAAGATACTTTGCAGGTAAATTTTAAAAAGTGGGTGATGTAATGTATGTGGTCAGATGATGAGATGGGAGATTCAAAGACCCCAATGTGTGTTTATTTCCTTTTTCCTTTCTCATCCACTTTGTAGAAGGTACAGATTCCCCAAACACACAGCCTCCCCCATTGGCAACATCCCCTACTGGAATGCCAAATTTGTTACAACTGATGAACTTACATTAATAATTCATAACTACCCAAACTCCATAGTTTACATTAGGGTTTACTCTGGGTGTTGTACATTCTATGGGTTTTGACAAACGTAATGACATCTAACTATTACTATAGTATCATACAGGGTAGTTTCACTGCCCTGAAATTCCTCTGTACTTCACCTACTTATCTGTCTCCATAGTTTTTTTTTTTTTCCAGAATGTTATATAGTTGGAGTCAAATGGTATGTAGCCTTTCAGATTGGCATCTTTAACTTAGCAATATGATTTCAAAGTTCCTCCATGTCTTTACATGGCTTGAGAGCTAATTTATTTTTTAGCCCTGAATAATATTGCACTGTACTACTGGCTGTACCACTGTTTACTTATCCACTCACTTACTGAAGAATGTCTTGGTTGCTTCCAACTTTTGGCAATTATGGACAAAGCTGCTATCAACATTTGTGTGCAGGTTTTTGTTGGATGTAAGTGTCAGCTACTTGGGGTAAATACCACGGAGTGTAACTCCTGGATCATATGATAAGACTATGTTTAGCTTTATAATAAACTTCCAAATGATCCTACAAAGTGGCTGTACCATTTTGCATTCCCACCAACAATGAATGAGAGTTCCTGTTGTTCCACATTCTCACCAGCATTTGGTTTTTACAGAGTTCTGGATATTGGCCATTCTATGAGGTGTGTGGTAGTATCTTGTTGTTTTAGTTTGCGTTGCCCTGATGACATATTATGTGGGGCTTTTCGTATGCTTACTTGCTATCTGTATACCTGCTTTGGTGAGGTGTCTGTTAAGATCTTTGGTCCATTTTTAAATCGGGTTGTTTGTTTTCTTATTGTTCAGTTTTAAAGAGGGTTTTTTGGGGGGTATATTTTGGATAATAGTTGTTTATCAGATATGCCTTTTGCAAATTTACCTCCCAGTCTATGGCTTGTTTTTCATTTTCTTAACAGTGCCTTTTGTAGTGTGTTTTTAAAAGTATCTTATTTATATCAAACAAGTTTGATTCTTATATCAAACAAGTTTGAGAAACACTGAGATAGAAAGTGTCTTAAGTCAGTGGTTGTTAGCATTTGACTGTACATTAGAATCACTTGAGGGTGTCTATAAAAATATTTATACTATGGCCTTGCCTGAATAACTAAGTCAGAATCTATGTGAGTTCGGTCTGTTTCTATTTTGTTTTGTTTATTCATTTGTTTTTTTGGTGTTTTTTTTTTTTTTTTTTTTTTTAAGATTCCATATATAAGTGAAATCATACAGTATTTGTCATTCTCTGTCTGGCTTATTTCACTTAGCATAATAACCTATAGGGCCATCCATGTTGTCACAAATGGCAAGATTTCATTTTTTTTATTACTTGTGATTGTGTATTTTTATATTCAGGGTGGCAAAAGTAGGTTTACAGTTGTGAGTATGTGAAACAGTTTATTCCTGTATTATTATTCATTAATTGTATTATTTTCCATATAAGCAACTGTAAATCTACTTTTTCCCAACCCTATATATCTATATGTCTATGTCTCTATATCTATATCTATCTATCTATCTATCTATCTATCTATCTATCTATCTCTCAATATCTATCTATCTTACATCTTCTTTATTAGCTAAAGTTTCTCAGAGCTCTAGACATAGTGCCACTGCCAAGAGCATTCAGTGCCTGCCAAAGAGTGGCTGTGTCATCCCTCACGTATGGAGTCCACCAGTCACCCAGGCACTTGGCCATCTCTCCAATCACTCATTCACCGAACATACATCAAATCGCAGGGTCTTTGGCGCTGCTCTATGACACTGTAATGCAAATGTAAACAGAGCATGTTCTCTTCACTTTAACTGCAGCAAAGATGAGATGTTATCAAAGCTGAAGATGGCGCTGCAAATGCTCCAGCATGAAAGCTGTGTGACCTTGAGTTCAAACCTCTCCAATATTAGTTTCTTCAACTATTAAATAGAGATAATAACACCTATCATAATTATTTTGTCTTCAAACGATCAGCTAGGCTAATGCATGTGGAAATACTTTGCAATGGGCAGTACAAATATAAGATTAAGAGAAAAGTAACACAGCAGCCTAGTGATCCATAAGACTTACAAGTGTTCCTCCTCAAATATCCAACTTGCTGGAGAACCAGGATAATTTCAATTATGTCATTGGATTGAATGTCTAGTGTCCTTTTTTCTCTCATATTATTATTATTATTATTATTATTATTATTATTATTTTGTTGATACTATTACCGATATCCCCCATTTTCTCACCCCACACTTCACATTATGGTCTGTGCCCATGGGCTATGCGTATATGCATATATGTTCTTTGGCCAATCTTTTTCCATTTCCCCCATCCCCTCCCTTCTGAGATCTGTCAGTTTGTTCCATGTATTCATGCCTCTGCTCCTATTTTGTTGGTCAGTTTATTTTGTTCATTAGATTTTACATATAAGTGAGATCAGAGGGTGTTTGTCTTTCTCTGACTGGCTTATTTCACTTAGCACAACACTCTCCAGGTCCCTTCATGCTGTCTCAAAGGGTAGGAGTTCCTTCTTCTTTACAGCTGCATAGTATTCCATGGTGTAAATTTGCCAGAGCTTTTCTATCCACTCATCTGATGGGCACTTGAGCTATTTCCAGTTCTTGGCTATTGTAAATAATGCTGCTATGAACATAGAGGTGCAAATATTCTTTCTGATTGGTGTTTCAGGATTCTTAGGATATATTCTGAGAATTGGGATTGCTGTGTCAAACGGCAGTTCCATTTTTAATTTTTTGAAGAAACTCCATACTGTTTTCTACAGTGGCTGCATGAATCTGCATTTGTACCAGCAGTGCACGAGGGTTCCCTTTTCTCCACATCCTTGCTAGCACTTGTTGATTTATTGATGGTAGCCATTCTGGCATGTGTGAGGTGATACCTCATTGTCATTTTAATTTGCATCTCTCTGATGATTAGTTACACTGAGCATTTTTTCATGTGTTTGCTGGCCACTTGTATGTACTCTTTGGTGAAGTGTCTATTCAGGTCCTTTGCCCATATTTTAATTGGATTGTTTGTCTTCCTGTTGTTGAGTTGCATAAGTTCTTTAAATATTTTGGAAATTAACCCTTTATCTGTATATCATTGGAGAATATGTTCTTTCAGACAGTGGGTTCCCTTTTCGTTTTGTTGATGGTTTCTTTTGCTGTACAGAAGCTTTTTGGTTTGATGTAGTCACATTTGTTTATTTTTTCCTTTATTTTCCATGCCCCAGGAGATACTGGTATATTGGCAAAAATATTGCTACATGAGATATCTGAGATTTTACTGCCTATGTTTTCTTGTATGATTCTTATGGTTTTATAGCTTACGTTTAAGTCTCTGATTCATTTTGAATTTATTCTTTTGCTTAATGTCAGTTGGTGGTCTAGCTTTATTTTTATTTTTTTGTATGTCTTGTGTCTTTAAGCTAGATTTATCACTAGAACTGTTGTAAACAAAAGCACGTGGGCAGCAGAGAATTTAAGCCTGTTAGAAAAAATAATAGAAAAAACACTTCTTTTCAAATTTTTAATAGTAGTAGAAACTTTAGTTTTATTTTATTTTTCACAAATGTAACATGTTTTTGCATCTTAAGAACTGTATAACTCTTATGATCATCCAATATGCTCCTGAATTTTCAAGCTATTTTCTATCACATGCTTTAAATTTTCAAGCTATTTTCTGTCTCTCCATTTATTGCACTTTGGAGCAAACATGAAATTCATGAACACAGAGTAATGCTTTCAGATATCCACTCATTTATTGAGTAACTTGTTCTCGCATTGGTAACATATTGAACTAATGTGACTTAAACACACTTACCCAGCTTGGTAAATTTAAAGGTCATGAATGGATCTGACTCCCAGGATATTTTTATAAATGTTCAAAAAAATAGGAAAAATATATTACTGAGAGGAAAGGATGCTATTGTCATGTATTTGATTCCAATTTATTAAAAGAATCTTGCCCAGATTAATTACTGAGTGGATGAATTTTAAAAATATCACGCAAATATGCCGAAACCGGTTTGGCTCAGTGGATAGAGCGTCGGCCTGCGGACTGAAAGGTCCCAGGTTCGATTCCGGTCAAGGGCATGTACCTGGGTTGCGGGCACATCCCCAGTAGGAGATGTGCAGGAGGCAGCTGATCGGTGTTTCTCTCTCATCGATGTTTCTAACTCTCTATCTCTCTCCCTTCCTCTCTGTAAAAAATCAATAAAATATATTTTAAAAAAATATATCACGCAAATAATGTGTTAGAATGAACCCCTATAATTAAAATGTGGCTTACTAATTCCATTCCTCACAATATAAATCATTGACATTGTGATTGCATTAGTGCAGCTGTGTTAATCTCTCTCATGTTTAAAGTCTGCCCACAGGGATAGATTTGCTTATACCATTAATGAACCAAGAGATGGATTTTGAGACTTCACTGACAGGGCTGATCTGATTTGTAAAAAAGCTAATGTGTTTATGAGAATTCAGTGTTTATTTTTCTATTCTGTATAATAATCCAATAGCTAAATGAATGGGCCCCTTTATGAGTTGATACCCATACATAATAGCAAAGTTGATTTTCTGGTCACAGGCTGAGATTAAATTGGCATGGGTAAATTATGTACATGGGTAAAAATTAGTGGTGGGAATATGTAAATCAAAAGAATCTGGAAGAGTTGAATATGTAAATTAAAACAATCTGAAACAAGTAAAACAAGTTTGGGGACAGGGTGTCAGCAAGATGCTGCATTTGCACAGGTGAGATCCTGACAGAGGCGAGGGTGAGCTGATCTCATGGTTAGCCTATACATGTCAAACCCATTGGGTCACATTGCATGAATGCACTTAATTTATAAGCAATCAAATATTTATAATGACCAAAACAAATGAACCAACAAAGTAAAAACAAAAGGAAAAAATAATCATTTACCTTGTGCAGGTGATCACACATAAATTTTCCTTATGGCAGGAATGGTCTTTCCCTCAGAGGGTGTGAAGTCTTATCCTTGTTGTAGTGTAAGCATCTTGCCAAGCTTAACAGGACTTTAGTATTTAAACACGGTAAAGACAGTCCTCGGGGTACATCAGACTTGATGTAAGTCAGACTCAATGTACGTTGTTTCGTGGTTACATCGCTATCTCCCATCCTATATAATAACGAGGTAATATGCAAATTGACCATCATGCCCTTGCACAAAATGGCTGCCCCCATGTGGTCAAATGTTGGCCGCCACAAGATGACTGGCAGGGGAGGGCAGCTGGGGGTGACCAGGCCAGCAGGAGAGGGCATTTGGGGGGGGGGGATCAGGCCTGCAGGGGAGGGCAGTTAGGGGCAACTAGGCCAGCAGGGAAGGGCAGTTGGGAGTGATCGGGACAGCAGGGGAGGGCAGTTGGGGGGGACCAGGCCTGCAGGGGAGGGCAGTTAGGGGCAACCAGGGCAGCAGGGGAGGGAAGTTGGGGGTGATCGAGCCAGTAGGGGAACAGTTAGACATCGATCAGGCTGGCAGGGGAGCGGTTAGGGGTGATTAGGCTGGCAGGCAGAAGTGGTTAGGGGCAATCAGGCAGGCAGGCAGGCAAGCAGGCAAGCAGTTGGGAGCCAGCAGTCCCGGATTGTGAGAGGGATGTCCGACTGCCGGTTTAAGACCCATCCCACAGGAATTGGGCCTAAACCAGCAGTCGGACATCCCCTGAGGGGTCCCAAATTGGGGAGGGTGCAGGCTGGGATGAGGAACCCCCCCTCCCACCAGTGCACAAATTTCGTGCACCAGACTTCTAGTTTATTTATTAAAAAAAAAGTTCCGTCATTTCGACGTATATACATATGTGCTTTATGTTTTTTATTATTTATTTACCACAAGTAAAGGTCAGGAGTTGTTACCTTTATTTTAATTTTTTTACTGTTTCACTTCATTACTGCTGTGTATGTGCTCCATGTGAGTGACGTAGGTGCTTATGTAGGTGGGTTCTGACTTACGGCGAAAATTGCATTAAGTCACGCTGTAGGGACAGATCTCCAACGTAACCCAAGGACCTACTCTACTGTTTTAAGGGTACAATGTGTCTTCTTAAATGAAAGCCTTCATTTCAGAGATTTCAGAGAGATTGTGCAAATGCTGGAATTATAAACAGCAGTGATGCATTTCTTAAGATGTCTGTGTGTGTGTGTGTTCTGTTCTTATTGGATTTTCAAGGGTACTATTGGTGACATTTTTTTGCCGCATGGTTTTATGTCAGCAGCTACCCTGGGAGTAAGCTGTGACTCCTCTGTATTATAATTAAGAAGAAATATAGTTGGGAGCTGAGCGCAGCTGGTCAGGATGATTACCGAAGTGCAGCTGGCCATCTTTGCCAACATGCTGGGCGTGTCGCTCTTCCTGCTTGTCGTTCTCTATCACTACGTGGCCGTCAACAATCCCAAGATGCAGGAATGACAGTGGCGCTTTCTCCGCCCCCGGGCTCCAGGACATGGTCTGAGGCAAGATGGAGGGTGCGAGGGGCCTTCACACTTCACTTCATCCCTTCTGCCCATCACAGCATATAAAGCAACTACACCTGGATTTTTCCAAACAACTTTTATTTCCTCAAAGTCTTCCTTAACCCTATGGAACAAGAAGCTGCCACTGAGTAGGGCCCAGTATAGGGGCTGCTTTCTTTTCTACTCCCTCTCCCCAATATAAAAATATAGATTTTTTTGTGGTCCCCCCCCCCCCCCAAAAAAAAGAAGTAATATAGTTGAGCAGGAGAAGGTGTCTATTTAAGGCAGATACTAGACACTGCTGGATATTGCAGGTATAGGCAGTGGGTGCTTCAAGGCAGAAGATACTTGTTGGAAGGATAAGTTTGGCAGGTCCAGAGGGGTAAACAAGTTTTAGAGATAAACAATGAAAAGTTCCTGGGATTCAGGCTTGAAACAGATTCCAGAGATTGAGAGATGAGCCAAGACCAGGAGTAGAAAACAAGAAATAAGAGCTAGCAAGTGGTATTACAATCTGATGCTGGTATAAAAGTACCTGATTTCTGATCAATTGGATCAATTTAAGTTTATGTGCCAATTATGTATATCAAATACATCAGCAATTTGTTTTGGCCACAAAGACCCAAATCTTTTACTCCATAGCTAGTTTCTTTTATACTGTTTGTCTTGGCTCTTTACCTTCCTTAACTATGTGACTATATTGGTGGTATCAAAAATTATTTTATGGGAATTTTTTGAAAAAGAGTTAAAGGCTTAAAATTCTATTAATTACATCAAGACATATCATTGACCTTTTGAAAACACTTTCCTGCCTTGAGAACTTCCTGCTAAATCACTATAGACAGTGCTTCTGTGAACCATCCCAGGGACACTAATCTGTTCTGGCCATATTGCCTGTGCATATACCATTTCCATTTTTTAAACAAAGAATTTGATTGTGTATGCATCTTATTTTGAAGGAAAGAGTAAAAATCAGATACTAATTTAGAGTCAAATTTATCCTCAGCCTGATCATGTTAAAATGTTTAGAGATTTTTTTTACATTACTAGAAATAGATGTCAGCGTCATGCAAAGTTTGTGGACACTGCTCTGTGTATACATAAACCAGTGGAGGAATGCTAGGAAGAGCTCCCAGGAGCAAACAATTTAAATAGAATTTTCCATTGTTTATTAAAAACTATTGATGGATACAATTTCCCAGTGCAAATAATATACCTTATTTGTCTTAAAAATTTCAACCTAGGTTTGCTCCACAGTAGAATTAGAATTTAAAACACAGTGCCTGCCAATCCAAGGAAGTTAAATTGTGAGTAGAATTTCTGCTCCCAACTTCTTATAATACTTCAAAAAAATGATTTGTCAGTTATGAGCTTCAGAAACGTCATTGAAAATGTCTGGGCCAAGAAATATTGCTCTAATTGCTCTGTTGAAAGAGTGCAGACATTACAGGTGATATGGATGGATATTGAATCACTTTGATTTAAAGCAAAATACAGTAGAAGTTTGATGAAATAAACGCATGAACCCAAACTAATAAAAATTCTCGATAAGCTTTTTTTTTTTTTGCCACATTCAAATTTCATGAGGAGGCAAAGAGTAAGAAATAGTTCATATTCAAGATTTATCTCCCTCCTGAACAGCTTCTTTCAGGGATGCGGGAGCTCTGTGTAGATTCAGTCCAATGTTAGTTAGCACATCCCATCTCTTCAATCCTGTGCAAAGGTATTGACATTTCAAATAACGACGTGGAGGTACCGCAGGACCTAAAATGATCAAAGGAAGATTCAGTAATGTTCAGGAGACTGTTCCTATTTAGAAAAGAAAACTTGTCTGTGCGTTTTTATTTTATTTCAAAATACACTTTGAATAGTGAAGAGTTGGGAGACTAAGTTTTCCAAATTAACTCGCTGTCAATCAGACAATCCATTTCTCAAGCATTCTGCGTACTTATGGTCTTGCTGTGTTTGAATAAATCGGTACTCACTTGGGGGCACCCACATCCTCAGAGGTTTAGGCAAATTTTTCTGAAAACTAAAATTTCACAGTATTTGGGCCTTTCTGACTTTACTTCTTCAGGGTTCACTCTTCTCCCCTTTGTTGGGGGTCTCTTAAAATTCTGTTGCTACCTGGCTGCAAAATATTTTTAGATTCCATCATAAAAAATATCTAACCACACCAAAGATATGAGGATTTCTGTGGCTCTAGGTAGAGAGGTCCTATCAGACAGTCAGTGGCATCCTTCTGGGCTAGTCTAATTTCCACTCCTCCTCTGGGGCTCTCTCTCACCCTGAACTTTCATAGGCTGGCTCTTTGGCCAGATGATCCTCGCCACAGAGCACAGGCCCTAGTCTAGAAGCGAGTGACTCCCCCAGGCTAATCGGTTTTATGTACATCCTGGTCTCCTCCCCTCTCTGCCCCATTGGATTTTAATGAATAATATGTACATCAAATTGAATTTTTATTTCTAGTAAAATCATTATTTTAGATTGCCTTCTCCTCTCCCATTCTTTGAAAAACAAACACCCTTTGATTCTACAGTTCTAACAATCTTAAATCAAAGCTCAGAGAAAAGTAAGTGATTTACCAAAAAAGTATTGAGCTATTTTAGAAGCAGAGCTAAAGCCAAAACCTCAGTCTTCCGCCTTATTGGCTAGTGCCCCTTTCTATATGTGTCATTTTTTGCTCCATCTGGGATTGGGATGATTGTAAGGAAGAGGGATTGTAGGATTGCTTATATACCTTGCATACCTGTCTATTAGAACTATAAACCTGAATGTATCTTGCCTGCAATATCTAATCATATAATGAAAGGAGATAATGTGATTTCCTGTCCTGTAAATCATAAAAAATATTCCTTCTGTATCTTCTTTTATTAATGTTTGACATATTGTTATTCTCAGAGTATAAAAATTTTGCCATGTGTAATTGGACAAAAATTCTGCCTGTTTCTCTCTTCCTGTTAGTAGATGCTGACATAAAGCAATAATTGGTTACATTGCATTAGGAGAGTAACAATTTATTAGAATACTAGAGGCCCAGTGTCCCCTCAGCTCAGCCTGCACCCTCTCCAATCCGGGACCTTTTGGGGGATGTCTGACTGCTGGGCCTAACCCGGCAGTCGGATATCCCTCTCACAATCCTGGACCACTGGCTCTAATTGCTCACCTGCCTGCCTGTCTGGTTGCCCCTAATTGACCTCCCCCCCGCCCCCCGCCGGCCTGATTGCCCCTCACTGCCTTTGTGTGCCAGCCTGATCGCCCCTAAGTGCCCCCCTCTGCCAACCTGGTCACCCCTATCACCCCTAACTGCCCCCTGCTGCTGGCCAGGTCGCCCACAATTTCCCCCTCCCTGCCAGCCTGGTAGCTCCTAAGTGCCCCCCGCTTGCCAGCCTGGTAGCCCCTCACAGCCCCCCCGCCCCCCGCCAGCCTGGTCGTCCCACGCAGCCTGCTTGTTCAGTTGTTTGGTCATCCCTCACTAATTTCCCTTCTGGTCTGGTCATAGGCAGCCATCTTGTGAGGGTGTGAGGGTTAATTTTAATATTACCTCTTTATTACACAAGATAATTTGGACCCTGGCTGGTGTGGGTCAGTTGGTCTTGCACCAAGAGGTTGTCAGTTTGATTCCAGGTCAGGGCACATACCCAGGTTGTGGGTTTAATTCCAGGGTGGGGTGAAGCTAGGGTATGTACAGGAGGCAATCCATCAATGTTTGTCTCTCACATCAATGTTTTTATCTCTCTTCCTCTCCATTCCTCTGTAAAAATCAATAAAACATATTTTTTAAAAATATTAATGTTAGTGGTTTTTTCTTTTCAGTGGAAAAATTGTTTGACTTTTGTGTTGACACTGGTAGCTTGGTTTTCCTTGTGTGGCTGAATTTATTTTAGTCATCAGATAATGACTAAACCAAACTAGCAGATAAACAAAACCTAGCAGATAAATTGGAAACTAAAACCTAGCAGATAAATTGAAGACCATGTTCACTCTGAATAAACAAAAACCTTTAAAAATTTCCCAACTTTTAATAAAATTTTGAAGCCACAGAAAAGTTGAAATAGTACAATAAGGATACATATACCCTTTACCTATGTACGCTAATTGCTAAATTATTCTGCCATTTATTTCTTTTCTCTCTCTCTCTCTCTCCCTCTCTCCACACACATACACACACACACATGCACATGCACACACATGTGTATTAGGGGGTCTGTACTACTTGTAAGTTGCAGACATCAAGACATTTCACCCCAAAGTATGTGAGCTATTTTTAAAAACAACAAGACATTCGCCTATTTAAGTACAAAATAATAACAGAGAAGACATTTGTCACTGATAATTAATATTATGTAGTATACAGTTTAAACTTAAATGTCTCCATTTGTTCCCAAATATTATTTATGTTAGGAATCTCACATTGAAGTTTCTTATCATGTTTTTATAATCCCTTTGATCTGAAACATAGCCCATTCCCTCCTTTTTTTCCCTTTTGTCTTCCAAATGTTAACAGTTTGCAAGTCTGGACCAATTGCCTTGTGGAACTTTCCTCAAACTGGATTTGTCATTGTTTCCCCTGGGTTAGATTATGGTTAAAATGTCTTGGCAAAATATTATGTATTTCCCATTGCATCACTTCAGGAAGTTCATAATGTCAGTTTGTTTCAATATTAGTGAAGTTATGTGTGGTTTCTTAATTTTATTTTATCTTTTGAAACTGTGAAACCATGAAAATACATTTTTTAAAAAAGTTTTCAGGTATAGTACAGAAAAGCAAACAAGTCTATCTTTAAAAATATCAAGTATCGCATCCATACACTCTTCCTAATTATAATTACTTCTTAAAGCAACTCTTGTCTTTGTTTACAAATATAGCAGCAGGTGTTAAAAACCTAATGTCTCAACAGATTGCTCACTTTTAAATATAGCTTTGCATCTTTGTAATTAATAAAACTTAGATGAGTAAAAGTTGGAAGTATATGACTATCCTTTCTTTTTTCTTTTTTTTTAAAGCAATCTTTTAGAATATGGATTCATTTCTTTCCTGAATCTTGTATTGCATTGGTGTTTGCAAAATGGTGATTATTTACTACAGTCATTCTTTTAGATCACAGGTCTGCAAATTTTTAAAGAGTCAGATAATAAATGTTTTAGGCTTAGTGGCACATGTATGGTCTCTGTCGCATATTACTTTTAAAATTTTCTTTAAAAATGCAAAAAGGTATACTTAGCTCATGGACTGCACAAAAACAGGCTGCAGCAGGATTTAGGCCATGGGCAGTAATTTACAGACATCTGTTCTAGATGATAAAGAAGAGCTTTCCCTTCCCTCTAGCGTGTGTGTGTGTGTGTGTGTGTGTGTGTGATTGTAGACTCATGGATTCTTTATTTCTTTAGTGTGATATAATCCACTATAATCAGTGTACCTTTTGATGCTTAGCTTGTTCCAATTTTTTCAGTAGGAGCAATAGCCCCTGTGATTTTGGTAGATCTTTGGTCTTTGGTCAATTCCTTTCCTTTTTAGAGTAATCTAATATAATAATAGAGGAACATGCAAATTAGCCAGGATGTCATAATGTCACGGCCGATCTACAAATGGCGGAGAGCTACAGGAGTGGGGGGGCAGTGAGCTATGAGCGGTGGAGAGCTACCAGTGGTGGTGAGCAGGGTGGCCAGCTGAGGCAAGCAGTAGTGAGCTACTCACGCAGGGATTCGTGCACAGGGCTACTAGTATTTATACATTATGTTCCTACTCAGGCTTGGAAACACACATGTCTTTTAGGAACCCACTTTCATTTTATTGATGATTGTATTTAGAAAACCAACTCTAGGAGCTCATTTCTCTGAAGTGTCATTAGTGTCATTGCTTCGATGTACTTTCAGTGAACAGAGCTAGGAAGTGTGTATGTGGACATAGTTTATCATCTTCTCTTCTGTATTGAAAATTTTGGTTCTCAACATCATCAACATATTGCTGTCTCCTAAAGTACATGAAAAGAGTTTCAGAATTACTAACTGCAGTAATAACAAAACTACTAAGTTAATTTCAAGATTTCTGTATATCTCTTTTCTTCTTATTAAATACCTTACTTAAGGGATATAATCAGAGTACTGTTTTCCTGTGGTTGTCAAGTTAATGTACAGCCGTGTTGTTACTGCTATTTCTTTTTTTATTTTTCCTTTTTAAAAACATCTTTGTTGTTGAAAGTATCGCATGTGTCCCCTTTTAAAAAAAAATTCAGAGTTTGTTTTACTTCATTCTTTTTTTACTTAACTTTATTTTTGGATATGAAAACTATATAGCTCAAAATCAAAACAATAAAGAAAGCATACTCAGAGAAGTCTTCTCTTATCACCATCCCTTTTATTTCTCATCTACTCTTTATGTAACCATTTTCATTACTTTTTGGTTTATCATTACTGTTTCTCTTTGCAAAAACAGCAAAAATGCTTGCAGGTGTGTATTAGGGCATGCATACAAATACACATGTACATATTTTTATTTTACATACATAATGACCTTACATATATGTGTGTGTGCTGTTTTATACATTACCTTTCCATTTAACATATATCTTGAAAATGACACCTAATAAAAATCTTACTCTTTGATGGCTGGGTAATTCTCCATGGTGTTACTATAACTTAGAAAATTTACCCATTTTTCAGTGGATAAGCATTTGGGATTTTCAGTATTTTGCTATTACAGATAACATAATAAGTAACTGCATATATATGTTTCATCACTGTAGAGCTGTATTTTCAGGGTAAAATTCTTAGAAATGGAATCATAGGTAAAGCATAAAGATTTATTAGATTTGCTAAATCTCCTCCATGGTGGGTGCACCATTTTGAATGTCCACTAGGACTGTATACAATTGTGTTTTCCTTAGGCTCATCAATAGAACGTTTACTAAACTTACACATTTTTTTTTTGCCAATCTGATGGATAAAATTTTATATTGATGAAATTTTAATTTGTTTCTTTTGTTAAGAGCAAAGTTGAACATTTTCCCATTTTAAGAGGTGTTAATATATTTTTCCTGTGTCTTGTCTATTTATAGCTTCTGTCCATTTTCTTTTTTGTTCAATTTTTAACAGGTCTTTACATATTCAAGAATTAGCCTTTTCTTGGATGCATAGTACAAATGCTTTCTCAAAGTTTTTTATTTGTCTTTCTGTGGTCATTATTAAGATGGTCATATTTACAAATTGAAGTATAATTGACATAAACATTATATTAGTTTCAGGTGTACAACATTCTATATTTGTATATATTGTGAAGTGATCACTATGATAAGTCTAGTTAATTTCTGTCGTAGTTACATTTTTTTCTTGTTATGAGGACTTTTATGATCTACTCTCTTAACAACTTTCAAATATGCAATACAGTAGTATCATTATCTATAGTCACCATGTTGTACATTCCATCCCCATGACTTATTTTATGACTGAAAGCTTGTACCTTTTGTCCCCCTCAACTCCTTTCACCCACCCCCAGTACCCACCTTTAGCAACCATTAATCTGTTCTCTATATCTATTGCTTTAAATATTTTTCAAATTCCACATATAAGTGAGATTGATCATATGATATTTTATTTCTTTATCTATCTTAGTTCACTTAGCATAATGTCCTCAAGGCATTATGATGTCACCAATGGCAAGATTTCATTATTTTTATGGCTGAATAGTATTTCATCATGCCATGATTTCTTTATCCATTCATTCATCACAGACATATAGGTTATTCCCATATCTTTTATTGTAATTATGCTGCAATGAACATGGGTGCATATATCTTTTTGAATTTGTATTTTCATTTTCTTTGCATAAATATCCAGAAGTGGAATTGCTGGATCATATTATAGTTCTATTTTTAATCTTTTGAGGAATATCCATACTGTTTTCCATAGTGGCTGCACAAAATTTACATTCTCATCAACAGTGTATAAGGGTTCCCTTTTCTTCACATCTTCACCAACAGTTATTTCTTGTCTTTCTGATGATAGCCATTCTAACAGGTGTGAGCTGATATCTCATCGTAGTTTTGATTTGCATTTCCCTGATTATTAGTGATATTGAGCATTTTTTCATGTACCTGTTGGCCATTTGTATGTCTTCTTTGGACAAATGTCTATTAAGATCTTCCATTTATTTTAAAATTAGATTTTTTTGCTATTGAGTTTTATGACTTCTTTCTAATATTTGTATATTAATTCTTTTCCAGATATATAATTTACAAATAGTTGCTCACATTTGGTAGGTTGGTTTTATTTATCAGTATCTATTTCTTTTATTGCACCTGAATTCTTTATAACTCAAGATTTAAGGAAGCTACCCATATTTTCTCCTAGTACTTGCATAATTTCAAATTTTTTACATTTAGATCTCTGATCCATTTGAATTTATTATTATTTATGGTATGGAGTGACCTTAGTTTCTTTCTCTGTGAGATAGAGATGATTGTACGTCTTTAAATTCCTCGGTGCTAATGATACACATGACATGGGAGAAGTAAAGTGGCTGACGTAAAAGTTAGCAGAGACAGACAATGTAAGAGGTTACTTGCTTCCCACCACCATCCCCTTTCACCAGCTGATCCTCACAACATGCACAATGCATGCAGGACTTCCTCTTCATGTGACTCCTTCCCTGTTGCATTTACTTTTTCATTATGCCCTCGGGGCCTGAGGAAAAGTATTGGACTGAATAATGGGTTGTAAGTAATGGTCTCTATTTTGATTAGGAAGTGAGGATATGAGTGAGAGAAATCCTATGATTTTTGGAAAATCTATTTTCCATGAAATTCAGTTATTTATGTAATGCAAAAACAGTCAGTTGCACTCTATTTCATATTGATTCTCTATTCACTGAAAAAAAAAAGATTAAGTGGCTGGTTTAGCAATTTAGCTGCCCCTAGAAACAGCTCTTGGCATCAGGAACGTCTTTTCTAACAAGGTGCTCCCTGTACAGAATCAGAAATGAATATCATGACAGCGTTCTTGTCTTACAGCCCCTCAATGTGGCTGTTCTGTTTTGCATAGTCTTGCTTCTGTTAAAATTGAGAGGCTTAAATATGCAACACATCTCCTATAAGTTACTCGACTTTGTAGTGCAAATGAGAACTTCAGTGTTTCAAAAGGTTAAGTGCCATTGCTCCTTTAGTATTTAATAGACTAGAAAACAGGACAACAGTTGTGCTAATGTCCCAGTGTTTACAACAGCCAGATTGTTAACTGGATTTGTTTCTGAATTGTTGGACTCACAGCAGTTATCAATGAATTGTGAAGTTAATAATAATCTTGGAGGTATTTATGATGGGGGAGGGAGATTAGCTAGTACTATACTTCTGCATGAAGCATGTCAAACTCGCGGCCTGCAGGCGGCATGTGGCCCACAACGAATATTTCTGTGGCCCAGCCAATATAACAGTATGTAAGAAACGTTTTAATAAAATGTTTGTAACTTAATTTTTGCAATATCCTGTTATACTTAATTATTAATAACAAACTACAACGTTCGCTAATGACTGATTACTATAATTGTGTTGCATTCATTTCCCTTACATGCCTTACACACAGGCACACCATTTCTCTCCACTAATACTAGCAGCGAATATTTTAGCAGCTGATGACCACATTATTAGTCTTGGACTGACTTGTTTGGCGTGCACAACAGGAAATATTTCGCTTTCGGAGAACAAGAAAAATAGGTTTACTTGTGTTACACTTATTAATTTGTGCAGCTATTCAGTGTCTGGTAAGTGAATATTCAAGAAAAATTTTTAATTTTTATTGAAATGTTCTATTATTTTATGTTAACGATTACTCATTTATTTCAGCCCTTTGTAATTAGCATGTCTCTATCGAAATAAACCTACATTTCTATGAAAATGGAAGCTTTTGTTTTTTCGGCCCACATAAACTTAAACCTTGTTTATTTGGCCCATGTTAGCCTTTTAGTTTGACATGCTTGTTCTACACCCACATAATCATACCCACCTAGACACCCCCCCACACACACACACAATCATATAAGAGAGAATTTAAAGAACCTAGATAAGAGGTATTTATCCTGCCCTTTATCATGCTCTCAGTAATCTGATACTTCATCCTTACTTACTTTAAAATATGGGTTTTCAAACTTGAGTGTGCACCAGAATCACCCGCATGGCTTGTTAAAACACAGGTTGCTGGACATCACCCCCAGCGTTTCTGATTCAGCAGGTTTGGTGTGGGGCCCTAGAATTTGCATTCTTACAAATCCGCAGGTCCAGGACTGCACTTTGAGAAATGCTCATGACAGGAGCCTGATAGAGCTCATGCTTTCAGATGGTGCTGTCAGTTCAGACACACTATACTTTAAATACTCACCATCTGACCTAAGATAGTTTCATTTCTTTATACCTCGTTATTTTTCCCTCTGAAGAGCAGGAACAACACATCACAAGGCTGTTGCAAGTGTCACATGGGATAAGGGTTTAAGCATGGTGCCTGGACTGGTGAGTGTTCTATAGTTCTTATTGTTTTTAAGAATTCTCTTCCATTCAGAGTTGGATTCTCTGTGTGTTTACAGTGTGGACTTTTTATGTTGCTGATGGAGAAAACACATACCTATCAGATTTGGATATCCACCAACAGGGGGAGAGACTGACAATGCAATAATTGAGACTGGTTGATTTTTTCAGTGCCAGGGAGGGCAAACAATCTATTGCATCTTTGTATTTTTTTCAACCTAAATTATAATGTTAGCTTTTCCACACACCATACAATATTTTGGTTCAAAGTGAACTGCCTAAGTGCCTTAGCAATTATTAGTTAGATCAGTTATTTTCTGTGTATTTTAGATTATTGCATCAAATGCGGGCTCTACTCTAGCCTCATGCATCATCAGTAGGAGTGAAGGGAGAATCCAGGGCTTTAAATTCTTGCTAAAAACCTCTCTCGTCCCTTCTCACCAACATTCCCTGCCTCCCCAATGCATTCTACTTAAAGATCTTGGACTAATCAGATTGTGCCCTTCATTCTTGTTTTTGTCAATACTCTGTCAGAACTCCAACATTTCCAAGTCCCCCCATCATCCATATCCATCCCTCATTCCAACAAATATGTTTACTTTTTGTAAAATCTTTCTTCCTTCTTAATTCCCCAAACTTTCCAATGAATACACTGGGACTGTGTCTATTGTCAGCAAAACCCTCTGAATTCTTAACTAAGTGCCCCAATTTTGTCATCTCCTTGCTCTCTGAAGCTTGACTCTCTCTACAGAAACAGCTTCCCATGAGGCTTCTTAAGGAGGGATTTTTTTTACTTCTGCACTCTTTTGCCACTGGGCCTGGAGATAGGTAACTATTCCCTGGGCACCTTTTGGACCATTCTCCTTATCCTCCTATAAATACCCAGATATGAAGTTCAAGCTATCAGATTATGCCATTCATTACTCTACTTTTTTGCAAGCATCTACAGACCCTTGATCTCTCTCTCTCTCTCTCTCCCACATTTCTTCAAATTTTTAGTATCTAGCAAATTCATATTCATTCATTCATTCTCTCTCTCTCTCTCATGCTTTCTCTGGATTTTAAACTGGGCGTGTGTGTAGAGATAGAGAATAAATTTTCTATGTGTATATAAAAGTATATAATTTTATACATGTAATTTATATTTATATGTATATGTTGAGAGAGAATGAAATTGCAATATATATAATTTGCAATATATATATATGTATATATAAAATTTTTAGCAATTTCATTGTCTATACACTTGCCATCTCAGATCCTTGACCTTCTCTCCAGTGATCATGTCCTTTACATTGTTCCAGGCCCTCTCATCTATGATTATAACCTAGACTTTGACATTACCAGTAATTGCACTCCTTCATAATTTTCATTTTAAGCATTATGCTCTCCAAACACAACTCCTCTTTTTCCAGCTCACTTCCTCTAATGCCCTGAGCCCAAGAATTTAAACCCTTCTAAGATCTATAATTCATTAATTTTATTACTTTTACAATATTCCCACACACATGTTCTTACTTCCACTTTCACACAGAGTTCATGGTGTATCGTTATAATTACCCCTTTGCACATGACTTCACAGCCTCTTTGCAACTGTATTGTGTGTTTCCAGAGAATTCTCAAACCTGACTAAACCCAATTCTCTTGCTGCTTGACAGAGCTAAAACAATGCTGACTGCTTTTGTGTCTATATTCACTGCTCTTGTTCTTGTTATTGGTGAGATGTCTGTGCCTTTAGTGAAGGCCAACCACTTTTACCCTGGATCTCACCTCTCAAGGGCATGGCTTCAGTAATTGTCCTGCCTCTCTCTCTTGTAGCATCCATTTCCCCCTTTATTGGTTATTCAAATGAGCAAACATATTCTCAATTAAAAATAAAACTGGCTCAACCTTACATTCCTTCTCAGTTCTTGTTATATTTCTCTGAGCTTCTTTTAGCAAAACTTCTAAATAGAGTTGCTTCAGGATGCATAGTCATCTTTTTCTCATCCTTTCTTGCTTAAATTCACATTAATTACGCCTTATCTCTACCACTCAATAGAAGTCTTCAGTTACTATGTCTGTTGGTAAACCCACTGGTCAGTTCCTAGTCTTTGTCTGACCTAATTTACCAGCACTATTAGATCACTTTGTTTTCCTTTAAAATATTTTTTAAGTAGGATTTCTGGAGACCCACTTCTGTTTCTTCTACTTTACTGGCAGTTAGTTTCCAGGTTTCTTTTTCATTTTTTTGTAACTTCCTAGACCTCTGAATATTGAAATATTCCCAGGTACTATCATCACACCTCTAATATTCTGTTTCCACACCTGCTAACGAGGCAATCTTATCCAGTGTAAAGACTTTACATACTATCAAAAAGCTGATGACTTCCAAATTTATACTTCTACTTTTTGCAAAGTATAGAATTACACATTTTATGATGTGCTCAACATCTCCTTGTAGATATGTAAAGCTGTTAAAATTTATCATGTCTGTGAACCCAGCCCCATCATACCAAGTTTTATTCTGCCATCCATCATCCTCACGTTCCATTGCTCAGCAAAAGCGGTCAGCTCTATCTTCAAAAATATTTAGAATCTGACCACATCTTACCATTATTATGCCAACATTCCAATTCAAGCACCACAGTCTCTTAGCTGGGCTGTTGCAATAACTTCATACCTGGTCACCTGGTTTCTTTTCACCTCACACCCTGCTATTTACTTTCAACGTGTAAATTTGAGTGGTCCTTTAGCAACATAAGTCAAATCACATCACTTCTCTGCTTAAAATATTTTTCAGTGGCTTCTTATATTTCAGGGTAAAATTCCAAGTCTTTATAATAACCCTCATGGTCCTAAACAATGTCGTTGCCTTTTTTCCACTCCAACTCGCTTAGAGCACATGTGTTCTGGCTTCTATGATGTTCTCTGAACAAACAAGCATGCTTCTACCTCAGGACCTTTGCAGTTACTTTTTCTCTGCTACCCAGATATCTGCATAGCTCACTTTTTCAACTCCTTCAGGTATTTTTAAAATGTCACTCTACCATCCTGACAATAAGATAGCATCTCTCCTTGCCCACTTCTGTGAGTGCTTTTTACCTTATTTTTCCTATAACCCTTGTCACTCTCTGATAAAATGTGTTTTTTATTTACTTTCGTGATTATTCACTGTCTGCCTTTTTTAATAAGAATGCACAATCCATGAGGGCTGAAACTTTGAACTCACCACTATATCCTCAGTACATTGAGCTGTCCTTGGCACAATACTAGGTGCCTAATATCTGTAGAGTGAATTGAATGAAATTGGCAGACTTGAATAGACAATTCACAAAAAGAGGAAAGTTGGCTCTTGAGCATATAAAAAGATGGTCAATTTTACTCCTAAGAGAAATGCTAACTCTAGGGAGAACTTTTGATGAGCAGCATCATATTTGTTTACTTTTAAAGTGTTTCCTCCAAAGAATGGTTATTAGTTCCAAGGGTGAAAGGTGATTATACAGTGATCAATTGGGCCAACACACTAACAAGGCGATAAAAAATTAGTATCAATAATATTAAAGGAAAATTGCATAGTGTGATGCAAGCATTCAACGAGTAATAATAATAACTGTATAGTGCACCAAGTGGGATAATGCTATAAAGAACCAGTGCAGGATGTTGGAAGGGATTCCTGAGTCACTCTTTAAGTGATTTCACCAATTGGCTGTAGCTGATTGAATGGGGAAGGAAGGGGGATCCAAGCCAGGTAGGTCACTTAGAGTACATGCTGGTCATTCTTCTTTGGTCTCTCCCCAATTTCCTATCCCACCACCCTTCTTCATTCTCTGCCCTGTTCTGTGCCCATGAGGCTGGCCCCTTTACACTGGATTCTCGGGGGGTCCCTGGCCCTCTGGCTTTCAGTTCAGAATGGAGGACAGAGGTCTGGATATTTCATCCTTTCAGCCTCATCACAATGGTTCTTACAGTGGTTGTGTCTGTCTTTAGTTATAGCTTTGTTGAGAAACCCCATATTCCTTTGTTGAGAAACCCCAAACCATATATTTTGGTTGCCTCAATCTCCCTGATGGATTCTTTTCTTTTGTCCCCTCTCATTGTGAATATACCTTTAATTAAATTCTGCTGGAAAAATAACGGCTAAGTCTTGGTTTTCTGTTGGCAACTTGATCAATACAGTGCTTCTCCATTGATTTGGAATTAAGAATAAGATTTAAGCAAATTTGCAGAGACAAGAGACAGAAGGTGAAGATCATCTGAGTTCTTATTACTTTCCAGGTGCTGATCCAGTCCTGAGAACCAGCTACATTCCTACACTGTGTCCAACGAGACATGCCAGTATTATTGTCATAAGTTACCCTTTTTGTTTCCTTAGGATAGCTCAAACTGGTTTTGTTTTTAGAGCTATGAAATTTTTCTTTTGTGCTTGAACTTTTGCTTTTTCTTCAAAAATTCTCAAAACTGTGATATTGTTCTCAACATCCTTCTATTAATGGTTTCATTTAGAATAGAAAAGTAAAATAATGTAAAGCAACTTAAAAATAATCTGGGAGGATATATAACAACTTTTAACAGTATTCTATCTCTGTAGATAGGACTAGAGCAGAATTTTTCTCCATGTTGTCTTGATTTATTGATAAGAATCCATAGTTTCAAAAATTAATATATTTTCATTTTAAAACTTATTCAGATGATAAGTCTATATTTATTTGTAACCATACTTTAAATTTTGTTCATGGATGATTATTATAAAAATAACATTAGATATAGCTTTATTTGATCTGTTCAATTTACAAGTGAGAAAAAGTAAGCAGATATGAGCAAAAATGATAAATATAATTTACATTTTAAAATGAATAAAACATATATATTATGTTACAAAATGGTATGTAAAATACATATATTCTCCATGTACTTGAAATTTTCCCATAGCTTCAGTATTGATGGGGATTTCTTATTGCTAATGATGCGTTTTAAAGCATTTTCTCCTTAAATGGTCAGTTCACAACAAGCCTCATGAATCATAACTTAAATGAGCCTGGGAATAAGTTTCATCTATTGTAATTATGGAAAAAGAAGCAAATGTATTTTTAAACCTATGCACACTTATGGGTTGTTATAAATCTGCAGATAACCTGCTATAAACAGTTGTGGACATTAATGTGCTGGTGGGAGCTATTGTATTAGGCAGAGAACTGGCTTCTTTGTGTGTCTGCCATCAGCTAATGGCTTCAGCTTCCCCACCAGTACATTTGGAAGGAGTAACTCCCTTACCTCTTCCATCCAGTAATGATAATTGTTCTGTTTAGATTACAATGTAAAAACAATCAACTAGGGGCATTTAGTTTTATATAGTCTATTAATATCTCACATATATATATATATGTATATATGTATATATATATAAAAGCTTTATCATGTTTAAGGTGCTTTCATATGCATAACTTTATTTGATCCTTGCAAAAGTTCTGGGAAGTGGGTGCAGCAGAAAAATTTCCCCTCTTGTTTTCCACTCTGATGAAACTGAGGTTCAGAATTTCTAATTACTATGGCAGCAATGCTGCTAAAAGGTAGTATTTTTTGAGTATTTGCCAAGGTCTGGGCATTGTTGTGTGGTTACATCATTTGGTCACAGTGATGCAGTCATCCAGGGGTGGTGCCTGGACCTGTAACAGGATCTTATGACAAGTCTCCTGTGTTTTCCACTAAGCCATTGTGGATTTGGGGTTTATACTCTATATTTGATTATTTATTACATCTGTTCATCCAAGTACATTTGGATTCATATTTAATGCAACAGGAGTTTTCTTCTTAAATCCCATGGGAGAAGCAAGAGTCACTGTGTTAGAAGGGAGAGCTGGAGTGCGGGGCTGACCCGCAGACCCTGAGCGACAGATGAACGATTGCTCTAACACATGTTTCTGTGAAAAAGAGGGCTAAGACACTACTTTGCTATCCCTGCCAAGTATCCCTGTTCGCCTGCCTCCTTTGGCTTTTATTGTCATGACAGCTTCAACTAAAATTAACCTCTAAATACCATCAGCAAGGTAAGCATCCTTGAGAAAGTATATGCTTACAAGGTGGGGTCTTTAAAGGCTAAACGTAGAGATTCTAGCAAAATACCATGGGGGATCGGACTTGTTTGGAAAAGTCAAGGTAGGGGCTGCCGTCTTCGGCAAGGTCTCCTCAGAGGCCCCCGACCTTTCGGAGAATCCTCCTTACAGACATTCCAGCCAGGTCCCTGCTCCCCCCACTGGAGAAACTGGCTACAGTGGGGAGATGTTACTGGTGTTCCTGTGCTTAGCCAGGCTGTGCATAATATGGGATACTTGTCTGAGGACCACAGAACTTCCACCATCCTTACCTACTTTCTGTGCTAACTTCTTTGATCAAAGGAAATAAGTGATAACCTATTCCCTAGGAATAAATACTTGTTTTTTAACCTTTTGGGAAAAAAGTAATAGGTATAAAATCTTGAGGTGCCTTATGGTGCTGGGAGACACAGTGAACCCAGTTTAAGATAAATAGACAAGGGTAATCTGTTCATGTCTCATATTTGTATTAGACTTTACTATGTGCATAGTCATTCATATTTATATTACTATTTGAGTCTTGCAAGAGTTTGAGATATAAATATAGTGGAAATAATTCTTCTTTGACTAGTGAAAATGAGGTGCAAATGTTGTCATTGCTCTGTCAGTAGCAATGCTAATAACTAATATAAATACTAATAACATTTAATGAAATGGACGGACAAAGCAGGCAGGAAAAGTAAATGCAATGACTCGTGATCCATCTTAAGGAAGGAAGAGATACAAAGAGGTAAGTTTCCATTTTTTCCTATCGTTCAGCTGTCTTCAAAATTCTCATTGCACATGCAGATAGGGAAAACATTTTGACCACGGACCTCCATATTTCAATGCTAAGTACCAAGCATACATTTGCTCCTATGTCAGTTACTTTTTCTCACAAAGTAACCAGAAGGTGCTGACTTTTTATATTTTTTCAACAACTGATCCCAGAATCCACTGAGCATTTGAAAGATGTCAAAATCACAGTATTCTGTTTCTAAAAATTTAAGAAGTGAGTAGATATGAAATTTTAAAATACGCAACACACTTACTAGTAGATTATGCTAGGCGTCAAAATGATATGAGCCTAGAAAAATGTTCAAACATCAGTACTCAACATATTTTTGCTGAAGTATGATTTAATAAAACAGCAACACACTACTTTTTCTTACTCATTGTTAAAGCATTACCTTTATCTTGTCATAAAAAAAGGTGAAGGACTATCCTCTCTGATGAAGAATGTATAACTCATCTCTAAGTTTTGTAGGCCTCTTCAGTGCTTTGCTAAGAGCAAAATTTCCTCTGTATAAAACTTTAATCCTATACCCCAACTCATTATCAGATATTTTAAATATTTCACTATATTTTAAAATTCTAAATTTTTTAAAATCCTCACCCAGAGATATTTTCCCATTGACTGTTAGAGTGAAAGAGAGAGGGAAAGATAGAGAGAAATATTGATGTGAGAGAAACATTGATTGGTTGCCTCCTGCACGAGCCCCCGACCAGGGCCCAGGCCGGGATGAGCCCTTGACTAAAATCAAACTCAAGACACTTTGGTCTGCAGGGTGATGCTCTATCCACTGAGCCAAGCTGGCTAGGGCTAAAATTGTATTTTTTATACAATTAGCCACCGCATGACAGCCTTTAGTATTTACTACTTTGTGCATTATTTGATTCTAACCTTTTGGCTGAAATTGCTCTCCTATGCAGTAAAATAATATACTATTACCTTGGAATGAATGATTAGATGTATAATTGAATGGATCTTAATAATCTTATATTCTATTTCTATATCATTTAAAGTTTCTAGTTAAAGTAGAACTCTATCAGTGGGTTGACTTGTGGGTGTTTTCAAAAAGCTCTGTATCTTTTAAAATTATAGACTATATTTACTGTTGAGAATGTGTGTGTGTGTTTGTGTGTGTGTGTGTGTGTGTGTGTGTGTGTGTACTCTTTCATTTGCTGTTTCACAAGAAACTTGTTCGTGTGTTCCTTTATCCAACTGCATAACAAGCCTCCCATACTTACATAATTTACTCCAGTGCTTGCTTCTTCAGAATTTCAGCAATGGGTCTGTGTGTTCTCCGAAAGCGTTATCAGCTAGAAATGCATTTTAGTCACTATATTCAGTGTGTTTTTCAGCCTTTTTTTTTTCTGCTTTATTCAGATAGACCAAGTGCTGTCCCCCAAAGCTATGTGCCCTTTTGGCTTGTACTGTGAAATGAGAAATCTTGAAAAAGGCCTTTATCTTTTTATTACATTTCATAAAATATTGCTGTATCTTGGATTAAGTATCACATGTCTTGCTGTAACATTATAGAGATTTGTCTTCAGACTCTGGATAATTAAGTTTTCAGTGTGGTGATGGCTTCGTACATCATTAGCTGCTATCTCAAAGCACAATGGATACTTAGGACAAAGTTTTCTTGTAACAATAGTGGATGTAGATGTAAATCTACATTTAAAATAATCTTGATAAATATAAGCTTTTGGAGCCTAGTTTTTGTCAGATGTGATTAGATTTGTCATATATTTTTTTTTTTTTACCTTTAAGCTTACAAAGAACTTGTACATAGAGAAGGAAAAGTGTTGTCTCTGCTTGTGTTGCTCATTTGTGTTTTCATTTATTTTATATCCAAACTGTTTTTTATTTTTGCAGAAATTTTAAAAAGTTGTTATTCTCTTTGTGAGCGTTCATTTGGCCAAATCTATACAACATAAACTAAAAGTTCATTTACTCAGTACATAAAATGTAATATATTGAAATATATGTAAAGCAAGCACATGAGTGGGGGTGCTACTCTCATCTACTCTGTGTGACCTAACTTTCCCTTCTACTAAAGGGAGGACGGTGCTGGAAATGTGCTATCTGACACACTGGTGTGGTGTTGATTCATATCAAATGGAATTTAGTTGTGTCCATTTTATACAAAAGTAACTATAATTGTATATATAAATAAAAATTATGATGTTTTATCATGTCCGATGAATCGTTTTGTTCATCCCGTATGGCTGGTCTAGACAACTTCATATGGGAAAGACCAGCAGCAAGTGCATTCAACTCCAACAAGTCTGGTTCTGAATCTGGAGGTTTTCTAAGGCCATTTACTTTGGTCCTACTTTTCTTCCTTCTTCCCTTCCCTCCCTTCCTCTTTCCTTCCCTTCTCTCCTTCTTTCTTTTCTTTTCTGTTCTTTCTCTCTTTCTTTCTCTCTTCTTTTATTTTCTTTCTTTCTTTCTTCCTTTCCTTCCTTCCTTCCTTCCTTCCTTCCTTCCTTCCTTCCTTCCTTCCTTCCTTTCTGTCTTTCTTTTTAGGTAATAAACTTCTTTTTCTAGTTTTATTGAGATACTAGAGGCCCAGTGCACAAAAATTTGTGCATTCACGGGGGCGGGGCGCTCCTCAGCCTGGCCTGTGCCCTCTCGCAGTCTGGGACCCCTCGGGGGATGACCACCTGCTGGCTTAGGCCCGCTCCCCGGGAGATTGGGCCTAAGCGGGTAATCAGACATCCCTCTGGCAGCCCAGGAGCCTTCGGGGGATGTCCACTTGCCAGTGGGGAGCAGGCCTAAGCTGTAGTTGCCCATCCTTAGCGCTGCTGAGGAGGTGGGAGAGGCTCCCACCACCACCGCTGTACTGGCAGCCATCAGCCTGGCTTGTGGCTAAGCAGAGCTCCCCCTGTGGGTGCGCACTGACCACCAGGGGGCAGCTCCTGCATTGAGTGTCTGGCCCCTGGTGGTCAGTGTGTGTCATAGTGACCAGTCATTCCCAGTCTTTCTGCTGTTAGGGTCAGTTTGCATATTACCCTTTTATTATATAGGATAGAGGCCTGGTGCATGGGTGGGAGCCAGCTGGTTTGCCCTGAAGGGTGTCCCAGATCAGGGTGAGGGTCCTGCTGGGGTGCCTGGCCAGCCTGGGTGAGGATATGATGGGTGGTTGCAGGCTGGTCACACCCCCTTCAGGGTGAGGTTCCCCACTGGGGTGCCTGGCCAGCCTGAGTGAGGGGCTGATGGCTCTTTGCAGGCTGGCCACACCCCCTTTAGGGTGGGGGGTCCCCACTGGGGTGCCTGACCAGTCTGGGTGAGGGGTTGATGGGTGTTTGCAGGCTGGTCACACCCCCTTCAGGGTGGGGGTCGCCACTGGGGTGCCTGGCCAGCCTGGGTGAGGGGCTGAGGGCTGTTTTCAGCCTGGCCAAGCCCCCCGGCGATGGAAGCTCCCAGCCTCTCCTTTTTTTCTTTTTTCTTTTTTATTCTGGGATTTATTTACCTTCTATAATTGAAACTTTGTAGCCTTGAGAGGAGCTCAGAGCCGGTCCAGGGCAGGCAGGAGGAAAGCCTCCTGCTCGCTCCAGCTCCGTGGCCACAGCAGGCTGAAAGCAGATATCTGGGGTTTATTTATCTTCTATAATTGAAACTTTGTTGCTTTGAGTGGAGCTCAGAGTGGGCCGCAGCAGGCGGGGAAACTTGGCTTCCTCCATCATTGGGGCAACCAAGCCTCCTGCTTGCTCCAGCTCCATGGCTGCCGGCCGCCATCTTGGTTGGCTTAATTTGCATATAGTCACTCTGATTGTCTGGTGGGTGTGGCTTAAGGCATAGCGAAGGTACGGTTAATTTGCATGTTTTTCTTTTATTAGTGTAGATAATTGACATACAACAGTATGCATGTTTAAGATGTACAATATAATGATTTGATATATGTATATATTGTGAAATGATTACCACAATAAATTTAGTTAGCATCCATCACCTTACATATTTACAATTTTTTTCTTGTGATGAGAACTTTTAAGATCTACTCTCTTATCAACCTTCAAATATACATTGAGTGGCCAGATTAATATGACCAGCCAGATTATTATGAACACCCCATCAGTACAATGAAGTGAATTAGTTATGCAAATTATAATAATAAGAAAACCTTGAGAGTATATGCTTAGGAAGTTTTCAATATTCAGTATTTTTGGAAGTGTCAATGAAGTACTGATGGGGTGGTCATTATAATCTGGCCAGTCATAATAATCTGGCCACTCAGTGTATACAATACAGTTTTGTTATCTACTATAATGCTGTACATTATATCCTCAGAACTTATTCATCTTATAACTGGAAGTTTGTACCTTTTGACCACCTTCACTCATTACTACACCCCTCACCCCCTGCTCTGGCAACTATGAATCTGTTCTCTGTATGAGTTTGGTGTTTTTAAGCTTCCACATATGAGTGAAAGCATACAGTCTTTTAATGCACCAGGTATTCCTCAAGGCACCGAGCTCTCAGAAGACAAATAACTACACATTTGTTCTAGTTATGAGTATTCTCCGAAAGGAGGATGTGAGCTTGCGATTTGTAGGAAATCCTTGTCCCTAAACCTGTCATTCTGGTTTCAATTTTATAATAGATTCACTTCATTGCCTCAGCAGGAGGCACATGCCCCTTAGGAATCATCCCCTACACAAAACCAAACTTATTTTCAACTCTATTCTTTTATTGATATTCATGCATAGGAATTTTTTCTTTATCTTATGTTATCTATGTCAGACCAGGAAGAGTATTAAAATGAAGCTATTATAACTAATATAAAACCACATATTTCCTGCCTGCATCCACCTACTCACCATGAGATTGAGTCTTCTCTCAAAAAATTCTGGTAGCCTCTAAGAAAATGAAGCATCATAGCTATTTTGTAACCATAGCTCTTTTCATTATTTCCTGGTTTCTTAGCTTTAATGACAACTACTCCTGCATAACACTGATGCCCTCCAAAGGCACTGCCATCAAGGCCTGACATTGTTGCTTCTGCTCTCTGCCAACAAAGATGGTCTGTGCCCAATGTCCAGAGAGCTGATATCTGAAAAGAGGGCACTAAAGCTGCATATTCTCACGGCAGTGCACTGCTTCTGAGGCTGTTTCCACTTACTGGTGTCTTCATTGAGGCTCTAAAAGACACAAGAAGAGGGTGGCGCCCTGTCCATGGGAAGAAGCTTTGTATTTCACTCTCCTGAGGACTGTAGCATCACAGTGCCTTATAAGTAATTGGATTTATATGTAATTGTTTACCGGCCCCCCAGTTCTAAACCTATCCCCCCCATCCCAAGTAAGCTTCATGAGTCTGGAGACCAAAGCCTATGGCATCAGTATAACCGTATTTCCTTTCACACAGGCATTTCCTCTAATAAAACCCTTACATGTTTAGTCCCATCACTGTATTTTCTTCTTGGGAGATCATGATTAAAACAGGAGAGTTATCAGAATCTTTCCTCTTGGGCTGGTCCACTGAACTTGGTCAAATGTGTGTGTCTCAGCTTTTGTTTCTCAGGATGGATCACTCCCCCCCCACTCCCCCCGCCATGAGGCTGCTTGGTCCTTATGTACATAAACTCCAGAAGTGCTTGCTTGCAAATTTCTTCAGACCTGCTTAGGCACCCACATCCATGGCCTGAATATGCACTAGGACTATGAATGTGAAAGCACAAACTTCTGTGATTACTAATGAGACAGTGAAAAAAGATAGACAATTTGTCTTGTAGGGCTCTGAATATAGAGGTGCGAGTTATTCAAAGTCTATGCTAAGTGCTAGATGACACATTAGAACTGGAAGGGTTGAGAAAGCACATATATACACTTTTCCATAAATTATGACCAGTAAGGATGATGTACTTTTTTTAATCCTTTGTATTTTCACATTTATTGCTTTGAACAGATATAGGCAGTTTTGTAAGAAGAGAAGGGCAAGACAAATGTGCTATGTGAGCAGCAAAGTGACAAAACATTAATGGCCAAAATGAGAATATATGGGAGAGCCAAGGGCAAAGTTAATATGATGGAAAAATCCCAAGTTTTCAGTATTCGTGCTGATAATTTTGTTCTGTGAATTAGAACAGTGTGGGGTAGCTTTCTAATATATATTGATTACTGGATTGTACTGGTCTATTAGTAGTATCTGCTGATGTCATATAAATTGGACTTCACCATTGGGAACTTATAAAACTGTAGTCTAATAAATTCCAGTTGGATTGGGTGAGCGAGGAACTTAGTCAAAGATCAACACAGAAAAACATGATCAACCGAAACTGGGAATTTTGATAAGGTGAACAACTAGCTTGCAAAAACGGCTATCACTCACTGCCTGGAAATTAAGGTATCTTTGTTTGATGAGACTGAATGATCCAAGGTACAGTGCATTTCCAAAATTCCTCTGAGTTGCCCAAGATAAGACCAGTGGCTTTCAATGTAATTGTTATTTTGCATGGTTTCAATGGATATTCAACAGATGGTGAAAAACCTTTGGACTGTTTGGGAGAGATGGTTAATCTCAGTAGAGATATAGGGAGGGTATCCTTGTTAGGCCCAGGAGGAAAGGACTGAGCTATTTTCTGAGCAGGCATAAACCTATTTGGGAGTGATCTGAAGGAAGAGATATGTGTTGCCACAATATCACTAATCACTGCCCAGATCTAGAAGGGAGCTCTAACTGGCAAATGCTACGTAGTATCTTTGGGAAACCATAGCATCATGCCACGGGTGGCGCATTTTAACAAGCTCTAAGGAAAGTGAAATGTGGGCACATAATAGGGCATGTGGTGATGCCTAGGACCTGACCTCACAGAACCAGGGACAGGACCAGAAGCTAAGAATTGTGAGTTATAAAAGGATGTAATAATTGAGGGATACTAAGTGTTTTGTTTTTTAACCCTCACCTGAAGATACTTTTTTCTCCATTGATTTCTAGAGAGAGGGAAAGGAAAGAGAGAGAGAGAGAGAGAGAGAGAGAGAAAGAGAGAGAGAAACATTGACATGGGAGAGTCACATTAATTGGTTGCCTCCTGCATTCACCCCTACTGGGGCTGGGGAACCTGCAACTGAGCTACTTGCCCTTGACTGGGAATCAAACCCATGACCCTTCAGTCTGCAGGCTGATGCTTTGACCATTTAGCAAACCAGTCAGGGCAAGTTTTTATTTTGTTTGTTTGTTTCTTTGTTTTCTGTTAGCCTCTTGGGTTAATCTATTTTTTTTTTTTTTTTTTTTTTTTTTTTTTTTTTTTTTTTTTTTTTTTTTTTTTTTAGGTAAGTCTAGGCCTTTATTCTTGCAAAGTCCTAGTGAATGATTTTCACTCAGGCTACCAGGCTGCCTAGAAAGTGGATCAAGCCAATATATATATGACCTTTTTGAAAGACCTACTTGTTTCTCAAGGCCATAAAATCTCTAACAAATAGATTAACTGTGAATGAAAGCACTTTTCCCCCCTGAATTGCATCTGATGTATTGCTGTGGGCTGTAAGAAACAGAGCAATCAAATATTGGTACTGGTACTTGGAGATTCAAGAGGATTGTTTAATTGAGGGTCTGCCAGTAATCCAAAGGCTGGTTGCGTTTTTAAGATAGTAAAAGTTAGACAAAAAAAGAAATAGAGAAAAGAAGGAAGAAAAAAGCCCTGATCAGTTTGGATCAGTGGATAGAGCGTCAGCCTGGGGACTGAAGGTCCCGGGTTCGATTCCAGTCAAGGGTATGTACCTTGGTTATGGGCACATCCCCAGAAGGGGGTGTGCAGGAGGCAGCTAATCAATGTTTCTAACTGTCTATCTCTTCCTCTCTGTAAAAAATCAATAAAATATATTTTTTAAAAAAAGAAGAAGGAAGAAAAAAAAAGGAAGGAAAGAGAACACAAAGAAAATGAAAATTAAAGAGAGCAGGGGAAGAAAAAAATAATGTATTCCCTTTGGCTTTCATTTTACTGCCTAAATATATTTCAGATTATCAAAAAATTTGATTTGTTTTTACTACTAATGATAATTTTTAGTCTTTCTCATTTAGGGATCTATCCTAAGAAGGTTTTTGTCTACTGAATACCTATAATTTATGATATACTATTTCTGTTGGCTTTTTGATATATCTATAATAATAAAAGCATAATATGCTAATTAGACTGCACGTCCTTCCAGACCACCTTCTGGATGAAGCCACGTCAGTGGGGACCGAGGCAGAGGTGGCCACTGTGGCAGCGGGGGCTGAGCCCTTTGCACGAATTTTGTGCATCGGGCCTCTAGTTGACTATAAACTAGGGACTATTATTTCCACTCTCAGAAATTCTATAGTCTAACGTCTATGTTAATTTTGGAAGTTAAACCTGTTAACCCTGGTAGCAGTGTAGGATATAGCACTGCTAAGAGTTCTCTGGATTTGACAGAGTAGATTGTTGGCCATTGGGCACTGCCTTACCCTGTTGCTCATATGAACTTGCTGATTTGACTTGTGCCAGGACCCTTCTGGTCCCCTTAAACAAGGAGGTCTGAGGCAGAAATTCTTTCATCTTTTCCCTCTTTGATTCCCTGAGAGGCTAATTATATTCTCCTACTCTTAGAAATTTTCTCCTTAGCATTCAACATTGTGAAAGTAGGATTTGAAAATAGATAGCTATAGTATTGCATTATTTTTTAAGTAATTATTTTTTGTAAGCATGAAAGGAAAATGGATATTTGACTCTTAAAACCACATTTTAAAGTTATATGGCTTCTAAAAAACAAGACTTATTCTAATTTATGTAGTCTATCATGTGTCTGCATTAAATTATTCATCATATTGATCAGAGATCCTGTGTGAGGTGTAAGTGGATGCTACTGCATTACATCATAGTTATCTAACTAAGGGAAAAATTGCCTGAAATCACTTTCTCCCAGAAAATCATGAACCCTTGTCTCATTTTAAACTTATTTGATTTTGAAATGAATATTCCTTGTCCCTTTTTTCCACAGTACAACATATATATTTTTTTGTATTTAAAAATAATTAGTACTTACAACTTTCTTAGAGTAAGAGGGATTTTTACTAGCTTATTTTAATATCAATTTTTGGTAAAATTGGGCTTATGTGACATTTAAATAAAATAGTAAAAATTTTGGCTAAAATCCAGATATTTCCAAATACTTTGATGTTTATCTTTTAGGAAAAAGACTGTGTGATAAATATAATTTTAACCTTTTTTTTTTAAAAAAAATAATGTTACTTTTCCTATAATTATCTTGAAATTCAGAGGAATGCTAGTCCAGAGTTTTTTGGTAGCTGTAATGATGAAGTTGAAACACACACACATACACACATACACACACACACAACACAACACAAAACCTAAATGGTCTTATATCAACTCTCTTTGGAATATTTTGCTTACAATAATTTCCAGCTCAGTAAGCCTTCTTGATGGCAACACTAAATGTTTCATGTTAATTCAATGTGTAATTAATTTCACTTTCATTAATCTTGCCACATGTAGTTCAAGAATAAAGCCAGATGCTGCAAAAATATTGTTTAAAGTACAAAGTAAGAAACTTTTACAAATGAAAAACATCAGTGGAGATTCAGAGGTATATAAGGTGGTGATTGGTTAATGCCATAGTTCTGCATACAATTTTATAAAAAACAAAGTGGTAAATCACATCACAAAAATAACAGGAAATAAACAGAAATAGAACTTTGAGCAGGAAAGATAGAAGAAAAGAAAATGTAGTTGCCTGCTATTACACAAAATGAGTGTACCTGAACTCAGATCCTTGTGTATATTTTTCATTCATTCATTCCACAGATAGATGTCAGATATTATCCTATCTCCTGATTACACTATATATTAATTCATGAGAGAAATAGCAAACATTTTATTTTATTTACAAATAAAAATAAATTTCCTTAATCTTATGCAAAGTCAGAATTTAAGGACTCCTGTTGGCTTGGAATTATAAAATTTTAGGATTTCAAAAGATCTTACAGTGAGCTGGCTTGGCCATTTTACATTTGAGGAAACCAGGGCCAGAACCTGAGATGGCATGGATCAAGAACAATGTGGTTCTGACTGTCATGGCAAACATCCTTCGTTTTCAGTTACAGATGTCTAAGTGCTCTATGGATTCCAGATCAAACATCCCCCTTCCACCTCCTGAAGTGTATGAGAACTACTCTGAACACAAGCATTAAATTATAGATCATAGCCACCATTTATTGGGTGTCTCATGTATATTACCCACCTGAGGATATTATTAATAATTCTAAAAAATTTTGAGTTGGTAACTATTGTTCCTCATTTTACTAATGAAAACATTAAAGCTCAGAAAGGCAAATTACCTTGTTCAAATTCATATGCATAGTAAATAACAGTAAATAGCTATGCTAACACCTGGTCTGACTATTCCCAACAGTCTCAGGAGGAGGATTTTGGAGGAAGAGGAGATATGAGTCTTCTCACAAATGTATAAAATATCACCAGGGTGAGAATTCACCTAGTGGAAGACTTCCTGCTACTGAGAAAAACACCAATATCAGACAAAATATATTGGTTTTTAAAAGTTGGTTAAGTTTAAATTTAGGACATGACACTTATTCTATACTAGAGGCCTGTTTCACGAAAAGATTCATGCAATAGGCCTTCCCTTCCCCTGGCTGCCTGCACTGGTTTTCCTTCGGCACCGGGGACCCAGGCCTTCGTTCTGGCCAGAGCCGCCTTCAAAGCCTTCTCTACTCTGGCTCCTGCTGCCTTCAGTCTTCGCTCTGCTGCTTCCCGCCTACATATGCAAATTAACTGCCATCTTTGTTGGTGGTTAATTTGCATATCTTGCTGATTAGCCAATGGGAAGCATAGCGGAGGTATGGTTAATTACCCTTTTTGTCTTTTATTAGATAGGATAATTAAATATATGTAAAAAGCAATGTATACATATATAGTATTAGAATTTTCTGTTTGCCAAATAAAATTTAAAACTGATATGCACTATGGAATCTAGTCATATCTATTTCCAGCATTTCATTTGGCTATTTTTTAGGTTTTTATCTCTTTAATAAATTTCTAATTTGTTTATGCATACATAGATCATTTAACTTATTAATCAAAGATATTTTTTTTTTTATAAGGGAAGGCATTATTATTTTTTTTTTTAAATATATTTTATTGATTTTTTACAGAGAGGAAGGGAGAGAGATAGAGAGCCAGAAACATCGATGAGAGAGAAACATCGATCAGCTGCCTCCTGCACATCTCCTACTGGGGATGTGCCCGCAACCCAGGTACATGCCCTTGACCGGAATCGAACCCGGGACCCCTCAGTCCGCAGGCCGACGCTCTATCCACCGAGCCAAACCGGTTTTGGCAATCAAAGATATTTTTAAGTCCTTGTCTGTAAGTGCCAACATTGAGGACATCTCTGGGTCTAGTTTGATTGGTTGCTTTTCCCTTGACAATGTGCAGTTTGCATTTTAGCCTTTTTGTGTGTCTCATACTTTTTAGTTAAATGACAAACATTGTGTAAAAGAATGGTAGAGACTGAGATAAATATTTATGCCTGGATATTGGCCCACCTCTACTTCTATCAAATCATTAGTGTGGGAGTTGAGCGAAAACAGTTGAGCTGCGTTTGAGTTTTATTGTTATAGTTATTTCAAATGCTGTGGGTTGCTGCTACCTTGGGTTTGAGCTTGGGCTTGGGCTTGGGCTTGGAGTGCCGCATTTTCCTCACTTTGTTCATACTTCCCTTTCATGATCCACTTTGCATATCTGGGCCACAGTGGGGATTTCTCTCCACACTCTTACCCCTCCACCAGCAGCAGACAACTTTTGTTACTTTCTTTCTCCCAGTCTGCTAAAGACAGATAGTATGATTTCCTAGTTCTCCATAGTTCAAGGCTTTTGTTTCAAGGAATGGTTCACAAAATAGACATATTTTGTGCTCGTTTACCACCAAGGGGACTCTTTTGGACTTCCTGCTCTGATCCCAATATCTTTTGTGAGTACCTTGTGGAGGCCTATGGAAAAGAGTTTATGAGACACCTCTTGCGTCCAGGGTTTATAAACTGTCTCACTAATCCACAGCCAGCCTAAGTGTTAGTTATTTCACTGATTTTTTTCTTATTCTCTTTCATGGTAGGTGCCTCTCTCTCCTGTGTTTTCTTGAAGGTGAAACAGTTCTGGTGCCCATCTCTCCTTAGGAACTCAGGTCACCAAATTGTTCTGAAGCCTTAGCTCTCCGGCAGGCTCAAGAAAATTTATGATTTTGTAGATTTTCTAACTTTTTCTTATTGTTAGAGTGAATTACATCTTTCCCAACTTTCTATTATTGGTAGTAGAACCCCCTGCCCAATTCATATTAAAAGAGGTATCTACCCATTTTGCTTATTCTTGCTTCTAGATATTTGTGCAATAATAGCTGAATGAACAGTCTAAATTTGGGTACTTTTTAGCCCTTAAGGTGATTTCCTTGTGATTTAAAAATATAAGTCTGGGAACGCAATGAGGTTGGGTATTACAGTGAATCTACACACTTGTTTTTTGTAGCAAGACAATACTAGCTGGAAATCACAGTTTTGACACTGATTATCAGGGAGCATTGACAAACTTAACCACTTTGAGCAATAGTTTATTACTTTGTAATGTAATTTTAAAAATTGCATCATTTTCATCCTGTTGTGAAGAGTAGAATATACTTATTCTTTCATACTTGAGAATCTACAGTGTGACTCAGACACCATTGAAGGTGCTGGGGACACAGGGGTTACATAATAGAAGTGATCCCTTGGCCTTACAAAGCTTGCATTCTATTGGGAAGAGACAGACTCTAAACACATAAAATAAAATATGCTCAGATAGTAATAAGTGCCTTGAAGAAAAGTAAAGCAGGGATCAGCATCTCTGAGTAGGTGACTTTTGATTAGAAACTGAATGACAGAAAAGACAAAAACTCCCTCATACTGTCAGTATTTGATTGGCCAGTTTTTTTTTAATATATAGAAGAAGTATTTGGCTCCTCTTTTCCTTTGAAATCTAGTCTCTTTCTTTACCCAACAATCTTCGTATTCCTATTGAAAATACGTCTTCCTTCTTATCCCAATCCCATAAACTCATCATCATTTTTAATTTCTCCCACTTCTTTCTGAATTCCCCTCTTGAGTTTTCCTTTAGCATAGGAGACTATCCTGCATTTATTAGGAAAAAATTTACCTCCTTTTTTTTTCTCCTCCTGAATTCTGAGCCCTGAACAAATATCTGTATCATTCCACCCTAATTGGCTTGGCTCAGTGGATAGAGTGTCAGCCTGCGGACTGAAGGGTCCCAGGTTTGATTCCAGTCAAGGGCATGTACATTGGTTGCCAGCACATCCCCAGTAGGGGGTGTGCAGGAGGCAACTGATCGATGTTTCTCTCACATTGATGTTTCTAACTCTTTATCCCTCTCCCTTCCTCTCTGTAAAAAATCAATGAAATATATTTAAAAATATATATCTATATGATTCCATGGTCTTTACAACATGAACAGTTTAGTACTTTCCTAAAACATAAGTTATACAAAATTTTGCCCCATATTTTCCAGCAATAAGAACAGTAGCAAAGTTGTTTTAAGAAGAGCTGGATGTTTTTATTTACTATATTGTGTCCATTGTATTTCTAGATCCATAAAACATGGTTTTTTAAATCCTTACCTCAACCTAAGCGAAAAGCACCTGCCATTGGTTAATCTCTCTTCTTGCCACAATTTTAGTCTGTCTTTTTTTTCCTAGATCCAAACCTGACCATTTTCAGATCTCTCTTACGACAAGCATTTTATTCCAAAGAGAATGAAAAAATAAAACAACATCTCCTTGGCCCCTTTCCTCCTATTGCTATAGTTTCCAAAATTATGTATGTATTTACTCAATGCTGTGTCAAATGGTTTAATTCCTAAGCATTATTTTATGTGCTATGGAAAGACATTAGACTTTAGAGGCAAATATAATGCAATTCAAATAACTCTTGGATTCTTATCTATGGGGCCTGGATATCTAGCTTCCTCAGGCTTCAATTTCTTCTTTTGTAAAATGCAAACAATACCATTCAGAACACTGAAATAATAAAAATTAGAGACAGTATATATAAAGCTGATTATAAACACATTTACATTTTAGGGCAAATGTGTATAAAGCATCTAATACAACATCTGGCCCATTGAAAGTGTTCATTAAGTGATCAGTGTTATTTGTTATTTCAGTAAATGAGAGCTCTAGATACATTCCAATTAAGAAATGACAAAGATTACATAATGTCTTGTACCTGGTGTCACAGCTTATTTTTATCCTGTCCCAGCAGTTTTATTGATTTTCTTTACCTGTTTCTTGTTTTACCCTTTTCACTGGAAATGCTAGGATTCTAAAAAACAAAACAGGCAAACCAGATCTTTGCTTCAGATTTTCTCTTCTTTGACGCCCTTGACTTTTATTTTTCCTTTGTCCTATTTCAGGTTTCTGGAGTTGAACTTTCTTTTCTCATGGTCAGTTTCCATTTTTAAGTGACTCTGATCCTTTGCCTTTCATTAACTGGGGTCTGAGAGGATGCGAGGAAGGAGCAGATAATATGAGGTCTCAGCACAACCAATTCTCACCAATTTACGTGTTTTGTTTTTTTGTGTGAGTTTTTTTGTTTTGTTTGTTTTTTGCTTTTTTTTGTACTATTTTTTCTGTCTTTTTTAGGAAGAAAATCCATAAGTCTCCCTTCCCACACCGTGGCCTCCCAATCTTCCCCCTATCAGTGATCACTTTGGCTTTTTTTGCAAGTAAAACTCCTTAGTTTAGAAAACTTACACCCAAAAGTGTCAATGTTACTGTCTTAAATATAAGTATTTGCAACTGGCAGATAAAACTGGCAAACATATCTGAGTCTCAAATGATTCCTATTACAGGACATTTCTACCTGACCAACAGATCTCTCTGAGTCAATGTTTCTGAAACCTGGCTAAACATGAGAATCACCTAGAGAGGTTGTAAACTACTAAATGCCTAAGACTCACCACGACTAATTCCGAATCTCTGAGGTTAGGGCTCAGGCCTCTGTATATTTTAAAACCTCCCACTTGATTCTGATGGACAGACAGTTGAGAAACATTGCTACATTGCTATAATGCATTTTCTAGTTTCCAAGTTCACTTTTATTTTTCATTTCCATTTCAGTGGTTCTAGAGCCAAATAAATAATTTTCCAAATACTTTTTGTTTTGTTTTGTTTTTTAGTGGAATTTTTTCTTTAATAAAACAAGAAAAAGTGGAGCTGCTCTGGGATGAGTGTGTGGAGGTCTATCTAACCAGGATCCCTCAGTCTGTATGTCAGAACCAAGGAAGCCACTCACAGAACTTTTTGAAAACCTCCAGCCTAGGATAGTGAGGAGTAGCACTAGGTGTATAGTGAATACATTATGAGGCATCTGGACAGCAACACTTCCTGGCCAATTCGTGTAGCGCTGTATAAACATTCTCATTTCCTATTCTATTTATGTCACGATGTGAAAAATATTGGCAAGTACTAGTCTACAAAATTGTTTTTAAGTTAGTTTTGTCATCATAGATATGACTACAGTTTTACTGCACAAGCACTGCAACAATTTATAGCTTAATGAACAATTTGTAGTATCTTTAACAACTTTTACAAGTTTACCTGTTTGCCGCTTCTGCATTCTTTTCTGTTGCTTTCTTTCCAGTATTTATCGGTAGTAATTTCAGAAAAAGTATGTACTGTAATTAAAAATTAATCCACAACTGGTTATAATAGGTGACACTAAATTGAGGAATCATTTTCCATCACTGTTTCTCAGGATTTCTCAGTGGGTACGAGCCTGTTTATGTGTGTGTGTGTGTTTTCAATGGAAATCTTTCTACCCAGAGTGGAATAGATTTTTGCTTCTGGCTTGTTGCCTGATTTTTGCATGAGATTCCCAGCAGGCACGCACACGCTGGGCCATTGATTCTCATCTCATCTCATGCATATAATAAATTGCTGTTGGGTGTAGTTTGAGGGTCTGAGTGAATTTCAGCTGTCATCTCTAAGGCAGCCTACCTAGAATTAGATCCTGCCATTTCAAATGCTATTTGTCTTCATTAATCTTCACTCTTGTTCCATTTGTCCTATACAGGTAATGTGACCTGAATAGCTTAATGGTGTCTCTGTGCTGGCAGGCTGGCTGGGACTGAAATACAGACAAACCCTCCAGACACTGTTACCTGTAAATCTAAGTAATATGAAATCTATTCTTTTCGTAGACTTGTTGTTGTTAATTTAGCTTGGCTTTTATTATTATCTTTTTGGTAATTTGATACCGAGATTGCTGCTGTCCTCCTATTTCATGTTTATAGCACAAGAAGCATGACAGGCTCTTGAAATCTAAACCAGTCTAAAAATTTCTGTTTAATTCAACAGGTATTTAATAAGTCCCAACTATCTCCTGGGTAGTGGTTTTTCTAGATTAAAAGTGCTTTGAGATCAGGGAGCAATGTTTTAATCTCCTTCATATTTCAACTCTAATAGTGAATGACACAGTAGGCCCTGGAGTACAATTTAATGAAACGCTAATGAAGTGGGGAATACAAAAGAAGTGCATGTTAATTGTACTTGAGTATAGAAATCCCTTCGCAGAGGAGACAATCCCCTGATCTGGAAGCCTTACACATGGGTCTGTTTTAATGCTCTTAACATCATTATGTGGAAGGCATCATGGTCTTCATTTAAGATGACTAGCAAGACTCAGAGAGGAAGAAACTTATGCAGGTCACATAATGTATTACTTGATATGCTTGTTTAATTTGAAACATAATTCATACAGAAAGGCAGGATCAGTGTTTAGATTCCTTAACTTTCCAGCTTTCAGATGAATATGTTGACATCCTGGCAACCTCCAAAGGGAACTAGTAGTTTTAGTTGTAAAAATATTACTATTAATTCATAAGTTTGAAATACATTTATTGCTTCAATCAATGGTAGCCATTATTCTTTTGATGCTTCATTTTTCTACTTTTAGCCACGGTGTTTCTTTGAAATTGCTTTGGTGGCCCTTTGATAATAGCCCAGTAAGTACTCTGATATTTTTCTTTGTTTCTTGTACAAAAACATGCAGCAGGTTCATTTTGTATATTTCCTGACTGAGATCTGGAATTATATATTTCTCTAAGGAGTCCTGATTATTGTTTGGTTTTTAGAGTCCATAATTTGAGCAGTTGTAATCTTTTTCTGGGTTTTCATTACTTCTGGGTTATTTCAATGGGAAGGACTAAAAAATACATTTTTTTTTTTTAAAGAAAGAAGGATATTATGGGTTAATAATGATATTTATAATTCAGGATTAAAAATGCAGGTTTTTACTTAATTAATAATATGTTTATTTTTTTCTCTTTCAACTGAATGTCTTAGTTCTGAATAATATTAGTATAATTATTTATTTCCATTAAATAAATTGTATGTATAATAATTACAAAATAACAATATTACTAACCATAGGCACACTATCCCTACATTTTGTTTTCACTTAAATATATCCTGAAAATTATTCCATATCTGTGTATAGAGATATTCCTCATTACTTTTTTTTCATAATTTATTTTGACATCTTTTCAAACTACATTAAATTAGCAATAATAGTAAAAAAAATACCACAAAACATAAAAACTTCTTATACTCCATTATTCCCTTCACATAAATGCCTTGATTATTGATATTTTACCAAATATGGCTTATCACTTATATTCCTTTTTTATTTCTATATATTTGTACATGTATATACTATATATTTTATGCTTATTATCATTATTATTTATTGAACCACTTGAGTGAAATTGCAGACATAGTGCCTTATCTATCACCCCAAAATATTCCACTCTCTACTCCCCCTACTTTCTCATAAGTATAATATAATTATCCAAAGAGGAAGGCAACATCCAACTCACAGACCCCATTTACATCATACCAACTATCCCAGCAGTGTATCTTTTTTTTGGTCTGTCCTTACTCCAATCCAGTATTATATCCAGATTTTAGTTGTGGTGTTTCTCAAACCTTTTTTGAATAGTTCCTTGGTCTTTATCACTTTCTCATGATTCATGGATTTTATTGATTACAGTCCTCTCAATCTGTAAGATGTCATTCAACCTAGATTTCTTCATTGTGTCCTCATGACCATTCTCAGGTCATACAGTCTTGGCAGGAATGTGGTTATGCTGTGTTCTTCTCAAGTACATCAGGTACTTGACAAATAGCTAATGTCATCTCAACACTGGTGATGTTAACCTTGAACATCTGGCCATGGTGGTGTCTATCAAATAGCTCCACAATGATGTCACTATTTTCCACTTCTAATTAATAGGTATTTGGTGGAGAAGAACTCTATGTCAATATCTGGTTCCTTATCAAACATCCAACTGCCAGTCATAGCCTTTGTTGATGATTCTGGACTGAATTAACTACCCTCATTTTGGTTTTAAATAGTGATTTTCTATTTCTATTATTCCTTTTTAAATTCTGTAATTGCTATCCTGCTGTAAGGAAAAGATCCTCCTTATTCCATTTATTAATTTATTCGTTTATGTAGTATGGACTTATAGATTCCCATTTTGTCAACATGTTATAATCCATTATTATTATTAATTTTGGTGCTTAAATTATTGTAGATTTAGCCAGTGGGTATCCATTCAAGCTGATTCCACTGTTCTTTTTATTTTTTAAATTATTATAATAGTGTGTATTTTGAGTATACATTAAAAAAATATTGACAAATGTATACATTTGTGTAATTCCATCACCCTCATGATGTACCCTGTGCCCCATTCCTCTATCCCCAGCCTCAGGCAACAATTTGAAATCTGAAGATATGTTTTAGAAAAAAAATGGCTTTCATTGAAACGTGTATTCCATTTATATTTATTATACTAATGGACATACAAAATTCTCTCTGCATTCTTTTTTTTTTTTTTTTTAAATATATTTTATTGATTTCTTACAGAGAGGAAGGGAGAGAGATAGAGAGTCAGAAACATCGATGAGAGAGAAACATCGACCAGCTGCCTCCTGCACATCTCCCACTGGGGATGTGCCCGCAACCCAGGTACATGCCCTCGACCGGAATCGAACCCAGGACCTTTCAGTCCGCAGGCCGACGCTCCATCCACTGAGCCAAACCGGTTTCGGCCTCTCTGCATTCTTGTCTCCTTTACAATTCATTTTGAAAAATGTATTTCCCCTTTTTCTCTTCTATTAGATAGTTACATTCTTTTTTATTTTTTTTATTGATTAAGGTATTACATATGTGTCCATCCTTATTCCCCCATTGCCCCCCTCCCCACCCCCGCTGCTTATGCCCTCACCCCCCTGGTGTCTGTGTCCATTGGTTAGGCTTATATGCACCCTCCCCCACCCTCCCCTACCTTCCCTCTGAGGTTTGATTGTCTGATCGATGCTTCTCTGTCTCTGGATCTGTTTTTGTTCATCAGTTTATGTTGTTCATTATATTCCACAAATACACTCTTTTTAAAATTTTTTTCAGTGATTATCATGCATCATTGTTTCATTAAAGTCTAACATAGATTAAAATGTAATTATTTTTGGACAATGAAAAGAACTGAGAATACTTGACTCTCTCAAGTTACATATCAAGAATGTTCATTTAATTCTCATTAACTATAATCCACACAAGAAATCATTATCATTATGATTGTTGTTCCCTACAATCAATATTTATCCTTTTCATTATTTTTCCACCCTGCATCTCTGACCTTCCATTTGGTATGATATTTTAATCTCAGTGTAATTCAGGTGTATTGGTAAGATATTCACTCAGTTATATTTATCAGAAAATATCTTTATTTATCTTTTCATTCTCTTTTTAAAAAAATATATTTTTATTGATTTCAGAGAGGAAGGGAGAGGGAGAGAGAGATAGAAACATCAGTGATGAGAGATAACCTAAGATTGGCTGCCTCCTGCACGACCCCTACTGGGGATTGAGGCCGCAACCCAGGCATGTGCCCTGACTGGGAATGAAACCCTAATCTCCTGGTTCATAGGTCGACACTCAACCACTGAGCAACACTGGCCAGGATATATTTTCATTCTGGAATATTTTTACTGCATACAGAAATCTAGTTTGGCAGTTACTATTTCTCAATATTAAAAAAAAAAAAATCACTGTATTGTTTTCCATTATCCATTGTTTCTGTTGAAAAAAATCAATGTTACTTTTTTTGTGTTTTTTTTTTTTTGAGGATTATCTCTCATTTTATCTTGCTTCCTACAAATATTTGTCCTTGATTTTGCGCAGCTTACTATAATGTGGGCTTATTTCTATTTATCCTTATTGAGGTGCATAGTTCCTCTTGGATGTGTGCCTTGGTGCCATTCATCAATTTTGGAAAATTCTTAGCAAATTTCCCTCCACATATTTACTTTCTTCATTTTCTCTCTTGTGATTCCAAGTTAAAATGCTGGAGTTGTTTGTTTTATTATATTTGATATGTATCATATTTTTTATATTCCTATTTTATTGTATTTTTAATTTTAAATATTTTTCTAATAATTCAACATTTGTCTCTTTAGCAATGTCCAATTAATTCAGTTCTTTATTTTTATTAGTTGTATAATTCACTCCAGAATTTCTATTTGACTCCTTTTTATACTTTCATTTCTATGAGAAATTATTGTTTGACATGTAATTTCTAAAACATATTATTCTTCATTATTTTAAAAATTGAATCTTGATACAATCATTGCCTTGATCACCCTTTAGTCTGTTTTTTTTTTTTTTCTATTTGTTTTACATTACCTCATACATTTCATAGGCCTAATTATTTTCTACTGTGTGCTGAAAATTGTTTAGGAAAAATTATGAAGCTAATTTGAAACTCTGAATGATATTCTTGTAATATGGAGTCACTCTTATTTGTCTTGGAGGCAGCTAGGCATAGAGTATCATAATCCAATCAGGAAATGAGATGATTCTGTACTATGAGGCAGATATATTTCTACTTTACCCTCATTACACTAAGGTGAAGCCCTGGATGATTTACCCGGGCTTACCCTTTTTATTGGACCCTGAACTCCAAAACTTGTCCAACAGGATAATGATTCCATATGCTCTGTCCTTAGCCTCCAAAGTGGTGTTCTGAATCAACACAAAATTTGAGAATAAACATTGGTGCACATGCAGAGCTTACCTCTCTGTGATTACCTACTCTTCCCTGTCTTGGCTCCACAATTCTTCATTGCCTTGGTAGCTTTCTTATGTCACTAAATATGACTTTTATAATACATTTCTCCACGTTTCTAATTATACTTTCAGCAGGATGTTTGGTTCAATAATAGACTGCCATTTCCAGAATTAAAACTCAGAATCTTTCCTTAAAAATCATATTTTTAAAAAAATGCCCCTTGCTAGTATTTAGAAATACATTTTCTATGTTGATCTTCCTATATAATAAAGAACTAATATGCAAATGGTTGTCATGCCCTAGTGCATTTGCGCCCTCGTGACCTTGTGCCAGGGCCGGGGATCCTGAAGCTGGGGAACCTGAGGTTGTGCCCTCCGCCCGGCAGGGCTTGACGGGGGTGGGGGGGGGGGGAACTAAGGCTGGGGGACCTGAGGCCGCGCCCTCTGCCCGGTGGGGCTTGATGGGGGACCTGATTCTGCGTCCCCTGCCTTGGTGCCGGGGCCAGGGGACCTGGGGCCACATCTCCTGCCCCAAGCCCCGGGGCCGGAAGACCTGAGGTTGCACTGGGGGACCTGAGGTTGAACCCCCTGCCACAGGGCTTGACTGGGGACGTGAGGCTGCGCCACCTGCCTGGCACCAGTCCGGGGGACCTGATGCTGCGCCTCCCGCCCTGCAGGGCTTGACGGGGGTGGGGCCGGCTGGGTCTGGGTCTCACGCAATTTTGAGGTGTGCGCGGCTGGGCGGGGACTTGACTCTGGGTCCCGTGGCGTGCTCCAGACTCTGACAAGAGGGAGATTTTCATATACATTTTATTAATTTTCTTCCATCTCTGACACTTCTATTATAGAGAAAGGGCAAATAGCAATATTAAAATATTTCCTCTAATTAATTCCCTTTTAATGTGCACAAATTTTGTGCACCGGGCCACTAGTATATTAATAAACTTGTTAAGCTTTCTTAATATTTTGAATTTCTATACATTCTGTTGTCTTCCCTTTGCTGGTGATTATAGCTACCTGACTGGTATTCTTTAGAGCCAATTTAGTATATCTATTCCACACACACACACACACACACCCACACCCACACAGTACATAGATATTCAAAAAATAAATTTGATTATGTTACTCCTTTTCAATGATTTATCAGCATAACCAAAATAAGACCTAATTTCTTTATTTCCTACATAGTCCTGTGATATCGGGCTTCTGTATTTTCTTGCAAACTAGGCTCCTTCTTCTACAAACTCCAACAAAACAGACTTTTCCCTAGTGCTGTCTTGAGTGCTTCCCATTAGAAAAAAAATAACTCAGACAGCTGTGCAAAGAAGGCTATGTATTCTTTGTATTTCAGCTTAAATGTCATACCTATAAAGTTTTCTTCTCTGACCATCTTATCTAAATTGTATCTCGGTCTCTCCCACTGGCCTTACTGTTTATTCTTTTTAATTAAATCTTGTTTGTTTTCTTTGTATCACTTCCATTTTATTAAGTCATATGTTGCTTGGGGAGTTTATTTTTTAATTTAAAATTTATTTTAAGTGGTCTTCTTATTAGACTGTTAAAACCACAAGGGCAAGGATTACTGTGTTTTGCTCACTCTTGTGTTCCCAGTATCTAGGATTGTGCCTTGCTCATAGTAGATGCTCAATAAATATTCCTTAAATTCATTATTGTGGCTTTAGATTTCTCTAAATATTACTAGACCTCTTTTTAGAAAGATACAGCTTGTTCATTTAATTCAGGGTTCAAAGTTATGGATGAGTCCTCTTTCTGTCACCAGCAGCATATCACATTCCCAACTTTATCTGTAAATAACAGGCTTGGTTTCTCCATGTACTGGGATCATTCTCCCATTAACCAACTGCCCTTATGGTTTTGGGGAACTATACAGAGGGAGAAAAGTTAAAGTATCTTTTGTTTTCCTACTATTAGTGGGGATCAGATTATGTTTTTCTTTTTTTAATCTTTATTGTTGAGAATATTATAGATATCCCCTCTTTTTTCCTCCCATTTTCCCCCTCCACCTGGTTCCTGCCCCATCCCAGGTATTCACCACCCTATTGTCTATGTCCATGGGGAATGCATGTTAACATATAAGTTCTTTGGTTAATCTCTCCCAGCACCCACCCCGCCTCCCTTCCCTCTGAGATTTGTTAGTCTGTTCCATGTTTCCATGTTTCTGGTTCTATTTTATTCATCAGTTTATTTTTTTCATTAGATTCCATATATAAGTAAGATCACATGATATTTGTCTTTCTTTGATTGCCTTATTTAGCTTGGCATAATAATCACCAGGTCCATCCATGTTGTCTCCAAGGGTAATAGATCCTTTTTTTACTGCTGCATAGTATTCCATGGTGTAAATGTACCACAGCTTTTTTTATCCACTCATCTACTCATCTACTCTTTGCTCATCAGACTAAGCCTTGATCAATCTAATCCTGTCTTAGAAAGAAGGAACTCCATGACTGTTTTATAAGTTTAGTAATTTGATATTTTTTGTTTTCCTACTAGGTCCTTTTTCCATTTAAAGCCATATAACAAAGGGTAGAGAAAAGGATCCTGATGTCTATTTTTATCTAGAGCAGTGATTCTCAACCTGTGGGCCGCGACCCCTTTGGGGGTCGAACGACCCTTTCATAGGGGTTGCCTAAGACCATCGGAAAACACATATATAATTACATATTGTTTTTGTGATTAATCATTATGCTTTAATTATGTTCAATTTGTAACAATGAAAATACATCCTGCATATCAGATATTTACATTATGATTTATAACAGTAGCAAAATTACAGTTATGAAGTAGCAACAGAAATAATTTTATGGTTGGGGGTCACCACAACATGAGGAATGGTATTAAAGGGTTGCGGCATTAGGAAGGTTGAGAACCACTGATCTAGACCATTGTCTTCTTTGATATTCCGTTATTTATGACTCAATTAAACAGGACATGAAGAGAGTACTCTATATTTATGCCAGGAATCAAAACTCCCAACTTACTTATATTTTACATGTCATAGAGGGCATTGTTCCATCTGTACCTCTGTTGACAGAGCACTGTAATTGGGTCCAGGAAAGGTTGGTCACCATCGTATTCTGTAGAGTTAACAGGCACTACTGAAAACCTTTCAACAAATATATGCCCTTTCAACTCTATAATGCTTTGAAGATATAAAATCAAATACCAAGTAGAGAATAGGCCAAGGGTCAGTTTCTACATTTTTCTGTTTGAGTGCACTCCCATTTTATTTTAATACTTGAATTCGTAATTAATTTGTGAACTTTTCAGTAAAAAGCTTTTAAAATTTCCAATTGTTGCTACATCTCTAACTTCTAGAGATATTGCTTTTATGTCTAATATTCTTTTATCCTACTCTGAGATATACAGATCAATTTTTGCTAAAATGTATTTAGAATATAAGTTAGGTAATAAACAATTTGTTTATATGTTAACCTGCCAGTTAAACTTTTCAGAAACAAGTCAAATTAATGACTTATTAAGAATTAAAGAGCAGTGTAGGGTACTGTGTTCTAGATTAGAGTGTAGCAATACATATTTGTATTGTTGTGGTAACAAAATACATTTAAATAAGAAAAACCTACACTTGAATTTCATTTCTAATATTTTATAGCTAAGTGACCTTGAGATACCTATGTGATACACTGTTTCTCCTACCAGATTTGTAGAGAACTTCCTACTTCATTTTCTACTGAAAATGATAAGTACTGTTTTTAGGTCAGGACCAACAACCATCCTATATAATAAAGACGTAATATGCAAATTGACCATCACTCCAATACACAAGATGGCCAACAGGGGAGGGCAGTTGGGGGGGACCAGGCCTGCAGGGGAGGGCAGTTGGGGGTGACCCAGGCCTGCGGGGGAGGGCAGTTGGGGGGGACCAGGCTGACAGGGGAGCAGTTAGGCATCGATCAGGCTGGCAGGGGAGTGGTTAGGGGTTGATCAGGCTGGCAGGAAGAAACAGTTAGGGGCAATCAGGCAGGCAGGCAGGTGAGCAGTTGGGAGCCAGCAGTCCTGGATTGTGAGAGGGATGTCCCACCGGGAGCAGCCGGACATCCCTTAAGGGGTCCCAGATTGGAGAGGGTACAGGCTGGTCTGAGGGACACACAACCCCCCTCCATGCACTAATTTCATGCACCGGGCCTCTAGTCCTATATAATAAAGAGCTAATATGCAAATGGTCATCAGGCCCTCACGCCGTCATGTTGTAACGGCTCAGACACTCAACACTGGGGAGAGAAGAAGGGGAACCAGCCAGACTGCGGCCTGGGAGAGGTACAAGCCGCCTGCCCCTCGGTCCCAGGCGCCTGCTGCTGCGGCAGGTGAAGTGACCCGCCCACAGTCTCTTGCAGCTGCGGTCAGCCCTGGTGAAGCTGGCCCAGGTCCTGAGTTCCTGCAGCAGCCAGAGGGAGGGAATCTCGGGTCCCAGGTGCCTGCGACCGGCTGGAGGAGGGAATCCTGGGTCCTGGGTGTGGGGTGAGGTAGAAGCAGTTAGGAGTGATCAGGCTGGTGGGGGAACAGTTAGGGGAGATCAGGCAGGCATGCAGAGGGGTTAGGGGTGATCAGGCAGGTGAGTGGTTAGGAGCCAGTGGTCCTGGATTGTGAGAGGCAGTCAGACATCCCCCAAGGGGTCCCAGATTGGAGAGGGTGCAGGCTGGGCTGAGGGAACCCCAAACCATGCACAAATTTCGTGCACCAGGCCTCTAGTTATAGTCATATACTTAGGGGTTAATGAGCAGGCTTATCTCATTCCTTTCATTGTTTAAATGACTTCTGTTAAATACTGTTTAAATACTTCTGTTAATTTGAGGAATGGCTCCCAAATGTACATTGAATCTATTAGATTTCCATTCATTTCCATAAATTGACCTTTCTTAGAGGCATTATGAATGGAAATGGGTAGAACACTCAAATTCATATCAAACTCGTGCATTTTTAGTAAACTCAGTAATAACTTGTTTTTACCTAGTGGAAGCTGCGGATCATGACACTTGATAGCTAAGACTATGGTGTGAATTCTAGCTCTGCCTTTTGTTGGTTTACTTATTTGTTTAGGGTGAGCGACTTGATCCAATGTGGGGGACATGGGCTGAGAGAGGTGAAGTTCTTGTCTGAAATAACAAAGTTGTTACTGACAGTGGGAAAGAGCATAAGCATTCTGTCCACTCCACTCCATGCTTTAGAGAAAAGTAACATATTTACCCTTAAGGAATCTCCTATGTTAATCACAGAATCTCACTGAAGGCATTTCAGGCATTATAATAGTCTAATTCTGGTGACCCCCGCACGGGTGCTGTGAGTCCTAGGTCCTGAGCCCTTTCTGGTCTCTGTGTTTTTTGGTTATCAGACACACAAATAGCATTGCAGTGTGTTAAGGCAGGTATGAGGTGTATTTTGCTCAATTGTTTGTCTTGAAAGAGACTTTTACTATTATTGGCACCTCTCATGGCATCTGAGAGCTGGCTGTGGGATGTACTTTTTTGTGGGAGAGGGGAGTTTTAACCTATTTAAGAAGTTTGTCAAAGGCAGGAAAACCATGCATGATATGAAGGATGTTTTCCTAATGCAGTTTCTGAGGCAATGAGTGAACTTTTGTCCATTTTTGCTGAAATCAGAGGTTTGTTCTTTTCCTCTCCATGCTCCCTCTTCATCTGGTCAGCACTGGGTACAACCTGAACTCTAGAGCTTTCTTTTTTCTCTCTTTCTCTCTTTTTCTTTCTTTCTTTCTTTCTTTCTTTCTTTCTTTCTTTCTTTCTTTCTTTCTTTCTTTCTTTCTTTCTTTCTTTCTTTCTCTTTCTTTCTTTTAGCTACTGACCTCTTGGAGATTTCTTTAACATTCAAATGTCCCACAAAATGGCTTTTATTTTTTGTAAAATATTCAGAAATGTGTCCAATCATACATTCTTTTCGATATGTGGGATCATACCAGTATAGTCTGTAAGTTTATGAGACAATGGTGGTCAGTGACTGTTTTATTATTTTGCTCACACATTAGGTCCTAAGATCCCTGAGGGTCCCAGTGCTATTTAACAGTGTCTGAAACCAGCAGTTTCTTATTATCATTGTAAATAGCCCTGTTCTTAAATTATCATTTCAATTGAACTCCATTTGGAACTCTATGCTTATTCTGCAAAGGTTTGGTCAGATACCTAGAAGCTGACTATTCTTGTACTTAACACATTGCAGACCAGTAGTTTTATTGCTAGCTTTACCCAGTGGTCAGATAAGTTTCTATTGAACGAGTACAAAAAACATTTTACATGAATTTTAAAGGCATGCTTTAAAATTAAATACCCATTGCAGTTTGAAGTTATTTATTACATGTTCTTACAAGCTAATACATTTTTAAAGTATGATACTTTGTAAAACACTGTATAATATGAAGTGGAACTAAACAAAGCTGGCAAATTCTCATGATCCATTTGCAATGTGTTAATTTTTTTTAAATTAATATATATATTTTTATTGTTCATAGTATTATAGATATCTCCCATCCTCCCCCCACCCCCCTTTACCCTCCTTCTCCTAGCCCCTACTCCCTCCAGGTTTTCACTACCCTATTGCCCATGTCCAAATCTATGCATATAAGTATACTATAGGTCCAGTGCATGAATTCGTGCATGGGTGGGGTCTCTCAGCTTGGCTGATGATAGAGGCCTTTCGGGGGGGCCAGCTGGCATGGAGGAGGGACTGCAGGTGGCTGCCCCTGGTGGTCAGTGTGCATAATAGAGACTGGTCCACTGGTTGTTCTGGTTGTTTGATTGTAATGGTCACTTAGGCTTTTATATATATACTAGAGGCCCCAAAATTTGTGCACTCGGGGGGGGAGGGGGTCCCACAGTCCGGCCTGTGCCCTCTCGCAGTCTGGGACCCCTCAGGAGATAACGACCTGCTGGCTTAGGCCTGCTCCTGGGTGGCAGAGGGCACACCCAATCCCTAGGTGCAGCCCCTGGTCGGGCTCAGAGCAGGGCTGATTGGGGAGTTGGGGCACCGCCCCCTGTCATGCACAGAGCAGGGCGGATCAGGAGGTTGTGATGCCACCCTCAGTCACGCTCAGGGTAGGGCCGATTGAGGGATTGGGGCACCGCCCCCTGTCACACTCAAGGCAGGGTCGATGGGGAGGTTGCAGCACCATCCCCTGTCACGCACAGAGCAGGGCCCATCAGGGGGGTTGGGGAGCTCCCCACTGTCACGCACAGAGCAGAGCCGATCAGGGGGTTGAGAAGCTCCCCCCTGTCACTCACAGAGTAGGGCCGATAGGGGATTGGGGCACCACCCCCTGTCACACACTGAGCAGGGCGGATCAGGGGGTTGGGGTGCCGCACCCTGTCACACTCAGGGCAGGGCCAATGGGGAGGTTATGGCTCTACCCCGTCACACACAGAGCAGGGCCTGTGGGGGGGGGGGGGCGGTTGGGGCACCGCCCCCTGTCACACACAGAGCAGGGCCAATCAGGGGGTTGGGGCGCCGCACACTGTCACACACAGAGCCGCAGGGCAATTGGGGAGTTTGGGCGCTGCCCCCTGTCACGCTGATCCCAGTGCCGGGAGGCCTTGCGGCTCCGCTGATCCTGGTGCTGGGAGGCATATTACCCTTTTACTATATAGGATAGAGGCCTGGTGCACGGGTGGGGGCCAGCTGGTTTGCCCTGAAGGGTGTCCTGGATCAGGGTGGGGGTCCCCACTGGGGTGCCTGGCCAGGCTGGCTGAGGGGCTGAGGGCTGTTTTCAGGCTGGTGGGTGATTGAAGCTCCCAACCGCTCCTTTTTTTTCTTTTTCTTTTTTTTATTCTGGGCCAGATTTAGCTCTGAGGCTTGGCTCACTGAAGGAAGCAAGCCTCATGTTCGCTTCAAGCTGCCTGGCTGCCAGCCGCCATCTTGGCTGGCAGTTAATTTGCATATCGCCCTGATTAGCCAATGGGAAGGGTAGTGGAGGTACGGCTAATTACCATGTTTCTCTTTTATTAGATAAGACTAGAGGCCCGGTGCACAAAAATTTGTGCACTCGGGGGGGGGGGGAGGGGGTCCCTCAGCCTGGCCTGTGCCCTCTCGCAGTCCGCGACCCCTCGGGAGATAACGACCTGCAGTCAGACATCCCTCTGGCAGCCCGGGAGCACTCGGGGATGTCCACTTGCCAGCGGGGAGCAGGCCTAAGCTGCACTTGGACATCCTCAGTGCTGCTGAGGAGGCAGGAGAGGCTCCCGCCACCACCGCTGTGCTGGCAGCCATCAGCCTGGCTTGTGGCTGAGCAGAACTCCCCCTGTGGGAGTGCACTGACCACCAGGGGGCAGCTCCTGCATTGAGCATCTGCTCCCTGGTGGTCAGTGTGTGTCATAGTGACCAGTGATTCCCAGTCTTTCTGCTGTTAGGGTCAGTTTGCATATTACCCTTTTATTATATAGGATAGAGGCCTGGTGCACAGGTGGGTGCCGGGTGATTTACCCTTGGGGGATGTCCCGTATCAGGGTGGGGTGCCTGGCCAGCTTGGGTGAGGGGCTGATAGGTTTTTGCAGGCTGATCACACCCCCTTCAGGGTGGGGGTCCCCACTGGGGTGCCTGGACAGCCTGGGTGAGGGGCTGTTGGATGTTTGCAGGCTGGTCAACCGCCCCCCCCCCCCCCGCCTCCCCCTCTCCCAGTGGGGACCCTCACCCCATGGAGGTTTGGCCAGTCTAGGTGAGGGGCTGATGGCTGTTTCCAGGCTGGCCACACCCCCTTTAGGGTTGGGGTCCCCACTGTGGTGCCTGGCCAGTCTGGGTGAGGGGCTGAGGGCCGTTTCCAGGCTGGCCAAGCCCCCTGGTGACGGAAGCTCCAAGCCTCTCCTTTTTTTCTTTTTTTTAATTCTGGGATTTATTTACCTTCTATAATTGAAATTTTGTTGCCTTCAGTGGAGCTCAGAGCTGCTCCTGCTTACTCCAGCTCCATGGCCACGGCCAGCTGAAAGCAGGTATCTGGGGTGTATTTACCTTCTATAATTGAAACTTTGTTGCTTTGAGTGGAGCTCAGAGCCGGCCCCAGCAGCTGGGCAGCTTGGCTTCCTCCATCACTAGAGCAAGCAAGCCTCCTGCTCGCTTCAGCTCTGTGGCCGCCGGCCACCATCTTGGTTGGGTTTATTTGCATACAGTCGTTCTGATTGGCTGGTGGGCATGGCTTAAGGCATAGGGAAGGTACAGTCAATTTGCATGTTTGTCTTTTATTAGTGTAGACTTGTAGATAAGTTCTTTGGTTTATCTCTTCTCATCCCCCCACCCCCACATCTATGTATGTCAGTTTGTTCCATGCTTCCATGCTTCAGGTTTTTATTTTGTTGGTCAATTCATTTTGCTCATTAGATTCCACAAATAAGTGAGATCATGTGATATTTGTCTTTCTCAGATTGGCTTATTTCACTTAGCATAATATTTTCCAGGTCGATCTACTAAAAGGAAATATATTGATATAAATATGCTTTGGCATCATCTCTCTGTACATTAACAACCTCTTAACTATCCTTGCTAGTTAAGTGGATATCAACTGTTTGGGACATCCCTGGGAGAAAGCATTATATCCAAACTAGCCAAAGAAAACCAAGAAATCCCTGGAAAGGAGACATGAAAAATTCAAGTCTCACTTGTGGGCTCATGACTCTTATGGTGTTCAGGGATCATGCAAAGTTAATTAAGGCTTTGTCATAAAGAGAGAATAACAATGCCTAATGTTTGGCTGACGTGTTACCACTTGTGTACGTAGTTACATCCTCTATGCATGGCTAATCCAGTCCGGTGAGGTTAAGAGATTGGTGCTTTACCAGATGGTTCGTTGAGCAGACAAATACAGGGTGGCTAGGAATATGGGCATCAGAATCAGCCTAACCTGCATTCTAATCCAATAGGGCTCGACCACTTACTGGATGCTTGACTTTGGGCAAGTTGTATCACCTTTTAAATGTCAGAGTCTCAGCTGAGGAAGGATGATACTGCTGTTTGTTTCATGCATCTGTCATGAGAATTAACATAAAGCACCGAAAAGCTTAGCACAGTTTCTGGCATGCAGTAGGTGCTCTTTTAAAGAGGAATAATTATTATTAAGGAAAGAAAATAGCTCAGTCTTCCAAAGTATTTCTCAGGCTCTATGATTATTGTAGTTTGCAAAGTAATCAGAGAAAATCTTTCATCCTAACAAATTACCAAACAACCTGAAAAAGAGTCTGGAGGTTTCCCTAGAAATAAATGATAGATTTATTCAAGGGTTTTAGAGTTTGCAAACTGAGAACACGGCTATGCGAAAACTCAGAAGTGTTCCAAAGATAAAAGAGAAGTTGGTAAAAAGTGCGTTCCTGAGAACAATCAGTCCTGCATCCTTAGCCCTTGGATTGGTCCAGATGGTTGTCAGCCAGATGTTAGGCAGGGAGGATGAGGGATATCCGTTGGTCTGGAAGGTGGGCTCTAGGAGATCTGGTCACTCCCAGGGGCTTGGATAATGGCTGTCAGGTGAATGTATATCAGTCCTTCAGGGACTATCAGTTGGCTTGGATACATGAATCTTTCATGGGGTAGAGGGTTACCTGGCATTGGCTGACATGTTACCACTTGTGTACATAGTTACATCCAGATATAAATCCAGGCATTGATGCAGGACTGAAAAATTTAAAAAAATTTACATTCTGGGGTGAATTAAAACAAAAATAGAGTCTTTCCTCTTGTCTCAAACTGTTATTTAAGTAGAATTACATTCCCGTGTTTCCAAAGTCCCATTTCCCTTAGCCCAGGCATAGAACAAGTGTAGCTAGGGTTTCAGGAAAGCTAGAAGCAAAGCCAGTGTCCAGAGTTTCCGTTCCTGGGTTGCTGCTGGGTCCAGTTCAGCATCGGGATAATAGCAGTTCATTAGTCATAGCTGTGAAGAAACTGTTATCCAAATATTTCAAAATTGCGAAGGTCAATGGGAATAGTAAAATATTTGAAAAGAAATTGCCCCAAAATGTAGCTGGAGTTGATTTCTGGTGGCCAGCTATTTCCCTCCCTTCTTAAAGAGAAGACAGGGTTGATTAACACCCATCACTGGAAAAAAAACTTAATTTATAGCAGCTATAAATATACCTCTTCTAATTGCAATGTCGCCCAGTGGATCCTATAAAGGAATGTACTTACCAGTAGACGGAACAGATTAGACATAATACTAGGCCAGTCACTGGTTGAATGATCCTAAAGTAAGTGCTGAGACAGACCACAGTGCTGGGTGTGTGTTGGCAGCTGCCTGAGAATTCTCCTCCATTTGAAACACACCTAGAGCTATAGTGAAGGCCAAATGCCCAGACATATTCAATCATAGTTTCCTAATGTCCCAAAAAAGTACTTGGATAGAGTTATCCAACTATTTTTAGGAGTTCGGATATCATTTTCTGGCATTTTTTTTCTATAGTGAGTGAAGAGTGAACTAATAGCCCTACAGACTGGAGCTAAGCAGCTTTTAAAGGAAGAGTAAATGTCACTTAGGATTACATTTCACATCCATGTGTCAATCAGCCTGGCTTAATAGGACCCTAGTAACAAAGTCAAGGAGGAAAAATAGATGTTTTTAGTGCTAGTGGGAAAAGAATATCTATTTTTTCAAGTATAGTTCACTTTCAATATTATTTGGTACTGGTTTCAGGTATACAGCATAGTGGTTAGACAATCATATACTTTAGAAACAGACTATCTTTAATTTGTGGCTTGCATCTTCATGAAAAAGATGTATCCGTGGACACAGTCTCATTATATTCTTTCAAAGCTGGCGATTTCAATGATAAGGTTTGGAACTTGCGTGGAAACTGATGATATGGGGTCTTTGCTGAAAATTCTCCGTCTGCCCTGTGGACGTCCCTCTCCAGCTTTCTTTTGCACTGTGTTTCAGGAGGTTGACCTCTGTGCATTGTGTAAACCAAGCTCCATTGCCGTTCAGCTTTGGGTTGGAATGGCCAATGGGAGGAACCAAAAGGAGCTTGAGAAGGAAAAGAGGTTGGAGTGTTTATTTCTTTGGTGCTTTCTCTCTGTGTCTCTCTGTCTGAGGCCACAGCTCCTGTTGAAGGACCCTTTCCTGTGACTTTCAGTTGTTTCCAGTAACCATTCTTTCTACTTGCTTCCTGTTGTTGCTTGCCCCAGGATGCCTCACCATCCTTTGTGATTCCCCTTAACTCTGCCTACCTTTTGTGAACAGTCCCTTTATCCAACAGCCTTCAATCATCCCTTTTGATTGAGGTGCTCCCTGCTGTGCCATTGTTTCTGAAGGAGCTGAAGATGGAAGAAAGGAGGGCTCAGTGTAATCATGGCTTTCTAGCAGTTTTCACTCAACTTCTGTTAGAAATAAGAGTTTAGGAACCTCAGCCTCTATTTATTCCTGACTGTTGGCTCACAGCCTGAGAGGAATCAAGCACTAGAGTATTTGGCAGTGTGATGCTGGGAGCAAAATGCAGATGAGGAAAAACAACACATATTTGGAATTTAATACATTTTTAAATAAACTATGGGACAAAACAAATCATGAGGGAAAACTCAAAATGGAGACAAAGCATAAAATTTATGAGGCTAATATTTTTTCAGAATGCAGATTTATTATATAAAAGATCAATTAAATAGTGTAGAAAAAAACATATGGAAAATAAAATTCCAAAAATTACCATTTAAAGTGGCATCAAAAATAAGAAATAATTAGGGAAATTTTAACAACATATATGCTTGACCTGTACACTGAAAACTATAAAACATTGTTGAGAGAAATGAGTTACATAAACGTTCATGGATCAGAAGATTCAATACTGTTAAAATGCCAGTTCTCCTGAAAATCCTCTACAGATTCATCAGAATGCCAGTTAGAACACTTGTGGTCTTTTAAAAAATATATATATTTTTATTGATTTCAGAGAGGAAGGGAGAGGGAGAGAGAGATAGAAACATCAATGATGAGAGAGTATCATTGATCGGCTGCCTCCTGCACGCCCCCTACTTGGGAACAAGCCCGCAACCTGGTCATGTGCCCTTGACTGAAATCGCACCTGGGACCCTTCAGTCCACAGGCTGACACTCTGTCCACTGAGCCAAACCAGCTAGGGCAGAACACTTGTAGTCTTTTTTTTCTTTTTTAAAATACAAATTTAGCTGCTTCTAAAATTTATATTGAAAATATAAGAGAATTAGAATATCCTAAATCATTTCTAAAAATAAAAACAATGTTGGAAAACATTTACTATCAAGGATTCCAATAATTTCTATAATCATACTAATCTAGACAGTGTATTATTGGTATAAGAATAAACATAAATCAAGGGAACAGAATAGGAAGTCTAGAAAGTCTAGAAAGACATTCCTGGTATGTGTATGTAATATATATATTTTTTTTCTAAATTTATTTTTTAAAAATTTATCTTTATTGTTGAAAGTATTACAGATGTCCCCTTTGTTTTTGTTTTTATTTTCCCTCATTGAGCACCCTTCTAAAAAAAAAAAATCAAAACCTCCTTCCAGTCATGGTGGATTTTGCTAATTAATTGAGTTTACCTTAAAATTTTGTTTTAGTGTAGTGTTATTATTTTTATTTTTAGGGGGGGCGGAGGACAGGGACTAAATAGTAAAAAAAAAAAATGGCATATTTTGTGATGTGAAGATATACCAATAAGTTTAAATAACTTGTTTACTCATGGCTTTCAAAAATCTCTGTGCATAAGGAAATAGAGGTTCTTTTTAAAAATGCAAATTTTTGGAACTTACCCACCTCCCATAATTATGAGTTGGAACCCAGTATTTTCTACCTTTAAACAAGCATCCTTAGTGGCTTTAAAACACACATTCCTGGAACCAACTTTAGGGAACACTATTCTTAATTATACTGGGCAAGTTGCATAGCATTTTTGAGTTTCAGTTTCCTCATTTTCCCGCACAAGAATGTAAAATCCACCAGGATAAATAGTTTTTATCTGTTTAGATTACTAATGTAGAACCTAGAACCATGACTGGCACATTACAACACACACGTATTTAATAAGTAAATAATGAATAAATGAATGATTAACTCTGTGAAATGGAATTAATACCTACTGCATAGGATTGCTTGTAGGTTTCCATGAAGCAATTTATCTAACGTTATTGTATGCTATAGCACGTAGTAAATATGAGCTCTCTTTTTCTCCTTGAATTTTCAGTCATCACAGTACACAAAATGCCAGCTACAACTCAATGGATGGTGTTATTTAAAACAACAATAATTATAATAAAACAAGGAAAATGAGCTTGCCAGTTCAATGGCACAAGCATGATATGTTTTATTTTTTTAATGGAAGGGTTATAAAGATCAATCCATACGGTACCCTTTCTTTACCAAAGAATCTATCAAGATGGGAACATTAACTTACTTCAGTAGCTGTATGAAAATGTGAAAAATGAGTCACAGAGCACTACACTAATGTTGCTAGCTACTATAAATCATACTCTGAGTGTGTGCTTATAGAATGCAAAGGGATGTTACTGAGGATGATGGAAGACCTATTTAGTTTTAGAAATTATTTTAACTAGTCAAAATTTAAGGACAAAACATATTCCATATAAACTAACATAAATTATTTATGCAGATCTTAATTGACATTATTTTTGTCTAGGCTGTCAAGACTTTCCTTACCATTGTTTACCTTGGAAATGCTTTGGTTTAAAAAGTAGACAATACTTTGCAAAATTTTAGGTCTCCTAGATTATGACCCAGAACTTCCATTTCCCATTAATATCAACTTACTATTTAACTAGGCATTTAGCTTTACACTCTGGGAACTTCTGTGAAACAGTCTCCTCATTCAAGAGGTTGTGAATTCAATTATATTGCAGGAAAATTACTGGAATGCTAAGTTCCACAGAGAAAAAGTTAAGCTGTAGCCTTAAGAGCTTTCGAGGTAAACATAGAATTTCAGTGCACCAAATAGGTATTGTATTGAAAAGAGTAAAAGAAACTCATAAGTCTCTTTTGTGTGTGTGGGAGTGGGGGAAGGTAATGGTAGTATGTTTTATCACAAAAATAAAAGATAGTACTTTCAACTTGTCAGCTATTTCTCACCAAAAATTAGGCAAAGGTGACTTATTTTATACAAGTACATAATGTTAAGATCATCTTTTCACAGCAGGACAAAGTGAAATATTATGTAACTAGAGGCCCAGTGCACAACATTTGTGCACTGAGGGGGCGTCCCTCAGCCCAGCCTGCACCCTCTCGCAGTCCTGGGAGCGGGCCTAAGCCGGCAGTTGGACATCCCCCCGAGGGGTCCTTAACGTTGCTGCAGAGGCGGGATGAACCTGGCTTCTGGCTGAGTGGCGCTCCCCTGTGGGAGCGCACTGACAACCAGGAGGCAGCTCCTGCATTGAGCATTTGACCCTGGTGGTCAGTGCACGTCATAGTGACACGTCATTCTGCTGTTCAGTTGATCTGCATATTAGCCTTTTATTATATGGGATATCTTGCCAGGCAGACTAGTTAACTTAGTCCAGGTAATTGAGGGAGTCTTTTGGGAAGATGAGATGTAGGAAGCTTTCATCATGACTTATGAAGGATGTGATTTCATAGAGCTGATGTTGGTTAATGTAACAATACACAAAAAGTAGGAATGAGCAACATTTTTGCCCTCAACAGGACTGTACTCCATCACCACATTTTATTTCAGAGGTGAAAGTAAAATCTAATCTAATAAAAGAGAAACATGCAAATTGACTGCACCTCTGCTATGCCCCAAGCCACGCCCACCAGCCAATCAGAGCAACTATATGCAAATTAACCCAACCAAGATGGCAGCTGACAGCCACAGAGCTGGAGCAAGCAGGAGGCTTGGTTGCCCTGGCGATGGAGGAAGCCAAGCTTCCCGCCTGCCCTGGCTGGCTGTGGCCTCCACCCAAGGCAACAAAGTTTCAATTATAGAAGATAAATAAATCCCAGATACCTACTTCCAGCCAGCCTCCACTGGGAGCTTGGGTGGCTGGGGTCCATGGCCAGCCTGCAAACAGCCATCAGCCCCTCACCCAGGCTGGCCAATCACCCCAGCAGGACCCCCTCCCTGAAGGGGGTGTGGCCAGCCTGAAAAAGGCCCTCAGCCCCTCTCCCTGGCTGGCCAGGCACCCCAGCGGGACCCCCACCCTGATCCGTGACACCCTTCAGGGTAAACCAGCTGGCCCCCACCCATGCACCAGGCCTCTATTCTATATAATAAAAGGGTAATATGCAAATTGACCCTAACAGCAGAAAGACTGGGAATGACTGGTCACTATGACACACACTGACCACCAGGGGGCAGACACTCAATGCAGGAGCTGCCCCCTGGTGGTCAGTGCATTCCCACAGGGGGAGCTCTGCTCAGCCACAAGCCAGACTGACGCTGCCAGTACAGAGGTGGTGGTGGGAGCCTCTCCCACCTCCTCAGCAGCGCTAAGGATGTCCGACTGCAGCTTAGGCCTGCTCCCTACTGGCAAGTGGACATCCCCTGAGGGGTCCTGGGCTGCCAGAGGGATGTCTGACTGCCAGCTTAGGCCCAATCCCCTGGGTAGTGGGCCTAAGCCAGCAGGTGGTCATCCCCCGAGGGGTCCCAGACTGCGAGAGGGCACAGGCTGGTCTGAGGGACCCCCTCGAATGCACAAATTTTTGTGCATTGGGCCTCTAGTTAATGCATAAAGAAGCTAAACAACTTGCCCAAAGTATATAGCTCTTAAGAATCACAGCCAGCACCAAAAAAATCCTTGAAATGTAAGACTCCTATTAGCTTTATAAATGAAAATGGCTACCAAACAATCTTATATCATTTCTTGGGTAGAGAAAGTTACGTTAGTCAGCTGGATATGGTCTCCTAGGTACCTTTCCAGGGGAAAAGTAGGCTAATCTGGACTTGATCTGATTCCACAGATGGTGATTGCCAGTTCACACAAGTAGGGCTGCCTGGTACATTTGTGGGATCCAGCTGCCCTAATCACATTGCCTCATCTAACTCCCCTCCTTTTTTTTTTTTTTTTTGTTTGTTATGCTAACTGTCTCAGCTTGCAAACTCTTCTGCATTTGTTTTAGACATTAAATATTTTGATGTTTGGAAAGAATTGTGAGTGTTATATAAAAATGAAATGTATACTTTGAAACTTCTATGTGAGAAAGGAAGTTTGGTTTCTTCCTTTGAATACTGAAGTAAATTCTCACACTCATGACAGACAACTCTATCAATGCTCTGTGCAGACAGAATGTCCATTGGTCCCTGATACGTCTTGTCAGAATGTTCTCTATCCTAGTTACCACCACTATGGAATCCGTACACTCAGTTTAAACACAGTTGGGCCAGGTTGAGCCAAGAGGATGGGAACTTGATCCAGATAGACAAGACTAGACGATACTACCAGCTGAGATAGCACTTTGAACAGAGGTTCTGAGGTGGGACTAAGCGTCATGAGTTACAGGTGGTGGAGAGGAAGTGGGGAGTCCAAGGAGGAGATCAGCTTGATTAAAACAAACAATAAATGTATGGAAAGTGGACTTATGACTAAGGTGGTGGCACAATTCTGCCAGTATTAAATTTTAGGCAAGGACTTTCAATATGGAGTTGTAAGTAATCCTTCAGAATGATTTGGAAATAAAACAGAATATATGCAGAACCAATGTAGTAGTAGTATCATGTTCTAGGCTGGAAGCAATGGGAAGAAAAAGCAAATCTCAAAGCCTTTAATGATAAATAGAGTAAGAATTAGTAGTTCATATATTATCAAACTCATAGTCAATATGTACCATGTATTCACTGGGCCAGATTTGCTCATCAGTAAGATAGTTATTATTGTGACTTGAAGATTAAAAACAACAGGATAAATAAGCTGTTACTAGAGAAATGGCTAGTCCATGGGGAATGTATTATTATATCTAATGCAGACCACAGACAGGACTGCCTACCGGAACTTTGAAAAAAATAGCGTCTCCCAATTCACTCCTTCCCCCCCAGCTGGACTTCAGATGCCAGAAGCCTACTTAGCTATCAGGCCTCTCATCCTGATGAGAGAGAATCGTCCTGAAGGTCACACACTTGGAATGAAATGTTACTACATTGGCAACTGAGGATTTGAAAGAAGTTGACTTGGCTAAAGAACTATGAAAATAATAAGGAGATAGAACTCTTGAAACATATGACTCATATTAGAGTTACTGGCGGCCAAATAGTGAATCTTAGGATGTTTCTTGGGGAAAGGACATTTGTCAGGCCACCTCTGGATACTGTACTTAGATAACGGAAAGTGCAAATATTTGGGGTTCTTAGTCCTGTCCTCTGTGCAGATGTGCCTAGCTTCCCATTTGTTCATTTGATACCTATTTGCTGAAAAGAAGCTTTGAGGATGCAGAAATGAAGTTTTAATGGTTGAAATGGGTAAGTAAACAGGAGCATGGGACAAGAAAGAGTCCCCTGTGTGTGTGTGTGTATGTGTGTACTAAGGTTTCCTACAAAAATGTGAGTTCTGGACTTAAGTTAAAGGAAGGCAAGTAGGAGCTGACCAGGTCAGAAAGGATGAAGGCAAAGACATTCTAGACTGAGGACAGACCTTGAAGTCAATTCCTACTTGGACATTTTGTTTTCAGTTCAGAGAGATGTTTGCAATATCATTAGTACATTTGAAAGGCATTTTGTTCCCTGAAAGCTTTCTTTTTCTCTCATTCAAAAATAAGTGAGTTGTGGCTCCATATGAAGGCTGATGGTGCAGAAACTGTGTGAAGGAGACGAGCTCCTTGAAATACTAATGTAACAGGTCATACTAGTAAGGTTATGCTCTCTAGGACATTGGAGGAATTGGTGGATCTGAAGTAGCAATGGGTTCCCTAATAATGATGGAAGACTTTTTTGAAGGGGGAGGAAGGGTTTAACAAGTGCCTTCTTCATTAGAGTTCTTAAACTTACCTGTTTATATCTGTTTCAAAGGAGACACTGTTTATTTGGCGAGGATATGTGGGATTTCTTACTCAGCAGGGAGGGACAAACCCTGATTTGGAGTTGGCTGTCCAGTGGGAAATACATGCACAAGAGTCTATCTTCTTTTTTTTTGTTTTGTTTTTTTTTTTTGTTTTTTTTTTTTATTAAATGGTTGGAACATTTTAATCAAAATTGTGCCCGATTTAAATTACCATTATTCTCTTAGCTGGACACAGCTTTAGTTTTCTTTTTTTTTTTATTTATTTATTTTTTTTTTATTTTTATTTTTTTATTTTTTTTATTTTTCGCTAAAAGTATTACAAAGTATATTACATAAGTGTCCTTTTTTCCCCCCCGCCCTTGACAGACCCCTGCCCTCCCTTACCCCCCAGTGTCTTATGTCCATTAGTTATGGTTATATGGATGCATACCAGTCCTTCGGTTGATCTCTTAATCCCCTCCCTCCTCCCCCACAACCCTCCCTGGCCTTCCCACTGCAGTTTGGCAATCAGTTTGAGGCAGCTCTGCCTCTGTATCTATTATTGTTCAAAAGTTTGTAATGGTCTTTATTATCCATGAATGAGTGAGATCATGTGGTATTTTTCCTTCATTGACTGGCTTATTTCACTTAGCATAATGCTCTCCAGTTCCATCCATGCTGTTGCAAATGGTAAGAATTCCTTCTTTTTTACAGCAGCATAGTATTCCATCGTGTAGATGTACCACAGCTTTCTAATCCATTCATCTACTGATGGGCACTTAGGCTGTTTCCAGATCTTAGCTATGGTGAATTGTGCTGCTATGAATATCGGGGTGCATATATCCTTTCTGATTGGTGTTTCTGGTTTCTTGGGATATATTCCTAGAAGTGGGATCACAGGGTCAAATGGGAGTTCCATTTCCAATTTTTTGAGGAACCTCCATACTGCCTTCCATAGTGGCTGCACCAGTCTGCATTCCCACCAGCAGTGCACAAGTGTTCCTTTTTCTCCACATCCTCTCCAGCACTTGTCGTTTGTTGATTTGTTGATGATGGCCATTCTGACAGGTGTGAGATGGTACCTCATTGTTGTTTTGATTTGCATCTCTCGGATGATTAGTGACTTTGAGCATGTTTTCATATTTCTCTTGGCTTTCTGAATGTCCTCTTTTGAAAGGTGTCTATTTAGATCCTTGGCCCATTTTTTGATTGGATTGTTTATCTTCTTTTTGTTAAGTTGTATGAGTTCCCTATAAATTTTGGAGATTAAGCCCTTATCAGATATGACGTTGGCAAATATGTTTTCCCACGAGGTGGGTTTTCTTGTTGTTTTGTTGATGGTTTCTTTTGCTGTGCAGAAGCTTTTTATTTTGATGTAGTCCCATTTGTTCAGTTTCTCTTTAGTTTCAACTGCCCTAGGAGCTGTGTCAGTGAAGAAATTGTTTTGGCATAAGTCTGAGATTTTGTTGCCTTTGTATTCTTCTAGAATTTTTATGGTTTCCTGTCGTACATTTAAGTCCTTTATCCATTTTGAGTTTATTCTTGTGTATGGTGTAAGTTGGTGGTCTAGTTTCATTTTCTTGCATATATCTGTCCAATTTTCCCAACACCATTTATTGAAGAGACTATCTTGGCTCCATTGTATGTTCATGCCTCCTTTGTCAAAAATTAATTGAGCATATTGGTTCGGGCTAATTTCTGGACTCTCTATTCTATTCCACTGGTCTATATGTCTGTTCTTGTGCCAGTACCAGGCAGTTTTGAGAACAGTGGCTTTGTAATACAGCTTGATATCTGGCATTGAGATCCCACCTACTTTGTTTTTTCTCAGGATCGCTGCAGCTATTCGGGGTCTTTTTTTATTCCAGATGAATTTTTGGAGAGTTCGTTCTAGATCCTTGAAGAAGGCCATTGGTATTTTAATGGGAAGTGCGTTGAATTTATAGATTGCTTTGGGTAGTATGGACATTTTAATGATGTTGATTCTACCAATCCAAGAACACGGTATGTTCTTCCATCTGTTTATGTCTTCCTCTATCTCTTTTTTCAACGTCCTATAGTTTTCTGAGTAGAGGTCTTTTACCTCTTTAGTTAAGTTTATTCCTAGGTATCTTAATTTTTGGGGTGCGATGGTAAATGGGATTGTTTTTCTAATCTCTCTTTCTGCAAGTTCACTATTGGTATATAGAAATGCCTCGGATTTCTTGGGGTTAATTTTGTATCCTGCTACATTGCCAAATTCATGTATTAAGTCTAGTAGTTTTTTGATGGAGTCTCTAGGGTTCTGTATGTATAATATCATGTCATCTGCAAATAAGGACAGTTTTACTTCCTCTTTTCCAATTTGGATGCCTTTTATTTCTTCTTCTTGTCTAATTGCAATGGCTAATACTTCCAGGACTATGTTGAACAGGAGTGGAGAGAGTGGACATCCCTGTCTTGTTCCTGTTCTTAGGGGAAATGGTGTTAGTTTTTGTCCATTGAGTATGATGTTGGCTGTGGGCCTGCCATATATGGCTTTTATTATGTTGAGGTATGATCCTTCTATTCCCACCTTGCTGAGAGTTTTTATCAAAAATGGGTGTTGGATTTTGTCAAATGCTTTTTCTGCATCAATTGATATGACCATGTGGTTTTTTTCTTTCAATTTGTTTATGTGATGTATCACGTTTATTGATTTACGGATGTTGTACCATCCTTGCATCCCTGGGATAAATCCTACTTGGTCATGGTGTATGATCCTTCTGATGTACTGCTGGATCCGATTTGCTAAGATTTTGTTGAGGATTTTGGCATCTATGTTCATGAGGGATATTGGCCTGTAATTCTCTTTCATTGTGTTGTCTTTACCTGGTTTTGGTATTAGGGTGATGCTAGCTTCATAAAATGTGTTTGGAAGTGTTCCATCCTCTTGGACTTTATGTAGTAATCTGAGGAGGATAGGTTTCAGTTCTTCCTTAAAAGTTTGGTAAAACTCCCCTGAGAAGCCGTCTGGTCCTGGGCTTTTGTTTGCTGGAAGCTTTTTGATGACTGCTTCAATTTCTTCCATCGTTATTGGCCTATTGAGATTTTTAGATTCTTCCTGATTGAGTTTTGGAATGTTGTATTTTTCTAGGAATTTGTCCATTTCCTCCAGGTTGTCTAGTTTGTTGGAGTAGAGTTGTCCGTAGTATTGTTTAACAATCATTTGTATTTCTTTGGGGTCTGTTGTTATTTCGCCTCTATCATTTCTGATTTGGTTTATTTGGGACCTCTCTCTTTGCTTCTTGGTGAGCCTGGCTAGGGGTTTGTCAATCTTGTTTATCCTTTCAAAGAACCAGCTCTTGGTTTCATTGATTTTCTGTATTGTTTTTTTGGTCTCTATTTCATTGATTTCTGCTCTAATCTTTATTATCTCCTTCCTTCTGCTCACTCTGGGCTTTTCTTGTTGCTCTCTTTCTAATTCTTTGAGTTGTAGAGTTAGATGATTAACTACCATTTTTTCTTGTTTTTTGAGGTAGGCCTGTAGAGCTATAAACTTCCCTCTCAGGACTGCTTTCATTGTGTCCCAGAGGTTTTGGATTGTTGTGTTTTCATTGTCATTAGTGTCCAGGATGTTTTTAATTTCTTCTTTGATGTCATCGGTAACCCAATCAATATTTAATAACATGCTATTCAGCTTCCAAGTGTTTGAGTATTTTGGGTTGTTTTTATTGTGGTTTATTTCTAACATTATGCCATCGTGGTCTGAGAAGATGCTTTTTATGATTTCAATCTTCTTGAATTTGTGGAGACTTTGCTTGTGACCCAATATGTGGTCTATTTTTGAATATGTCCCATGAGCACCTGAGAGGAATGTATATTCCGCAGCTGTGGGGTGAAGTGTTCTGAAGATGTCAATTAAGTCCATCTGATCTAGTGAGTCATTTAGGATTGCTGTTTCTTTGCTGAGTTTTTGTCTAGCGGATTTATCCAGTGATGTTAGTGGTGTATTAAAGTCCCCTACTATAATTGTATTGTTGTCGATCTCTCCCCTGATACCTTCCAGGAGTTTTCTTATGTATGTGGGTGCTCCTGCATTGGGTGCATATATGTTTATCAGGGTTATATCCTCTTGTTGTATTGATCCCTTTAGTATTATGAAGTGGCCTTCCTTATCTCTGGTTATGGCCTTCACTTTGAGGTCTATTTTGTCGGATATAAGTATTGCTACCCCAGCTTTTTTTTCATTTCCATTTGCCTGAAAGATATTTTTCCATCCCTTCACTTTCAGTCTGTGTGAGTCCCTTCTAATGAGGTGGGTCTCTTGGAGACAGCAAATGTATGGGTCATGTTTTTTTATCCATTCAGCCACTCGATATCTTTTGATTGGACCATTTAGTCCATTTACATTTAAAGTTATTATTGAAAGGTACTTGTTTGTAGCCATTTCTATTTTTTTGTGGCTGCTTTCTTTCTGGGCTTTTTATTTCTTCTTTTTACACCAGTCCCTTTAGCATTTCTTGCATTGCTGGCTTGGTGGTGATGAACTCCCTTAGCCTTTTTTTGTCTGTGAAGCTTCTTATTTCCCCTTCAATTTTGAATGATAGCCTTGCTGGATAGAGTATTCTTGGATTCAGTCCTTTGCTTTGCATCACTTTGTAGATTTCCGTCCATTCTTTTCTGGCCTGATGTGTTTCTGTTGAGAAATCGTTTGATAATCTGATGGGGGACCCTTTGTAGGTAACTCTCTGTTTCTCTCTTGCAGCCTTTAAGATTCTCTCTTTGTCTTGTACATTTGCCATCGTTATTATGACGTGTCTTGGTGTCGGTCTTTTGGGGTTCATCTTGCCTGGGACTCTCTGTATTTGTGTAACATTTTTCTTCCCCATATCTGGGAAGTTTTCTGTCATTATTTCTTCAAATAGATTTTCTAATCCTTGCTGCTCTTCTTGTCCTTCTTGCAGCCCTATTATGCGTATGTTACTTCGTTTCATGTTGTCCTGAAGCTCCCTTAGGCTCTCCTCCTGTTTTTTAATTCTTTTCTCCAGTTGCTGTTCAGATTGAGCTTGTTTCTCTGCCTTATCTTCTAACTCACTAATTCGGTCTTCTGCTTCTTCTAGTCTGCTGTTGAAACTTTCCATGGTGTTTTTGATTGTAGCTATATCACTTTTCATTTCTTCCTGATTCTTGCATAGGTTGTTGATTTTCTCATCCATCCGGTGAATGAATTGTACAACCATCATTCTGAATTCTTTTTCTGTCATGTTGCACGCTTCAGCTTCATTAATTTCCTTTCTTGGTGATTCTTCATTGTCTTTCCTCTGGGTATTGTGTCGTCTCTTCATTCTGATTATCTCCTGATGGTTCAAAGGTTGAGTTGCGTGGGCCTGGGCCGTGCGCAGTGGGAGGCTCCCACCACCCTAGTGTCACTGAAGAGCTCTGACACTAAGATGTGTGGTTGTTGTTGGTTGGTGGGAACCAGGCTCGCTCTGTGTCAGTGTTGCCAACACTCAATGTGGCCTCGCGCGTGCCCTTAGAATTAGGGACCCTGCCTGCACTGTGCTGAAATAGAGGCCCCCCTGACGCGTGTTTAGCACCAGAGCAGAGCCCCCTAGCTTGCGCCAGGAGTCAGAGTTCCCCAAGAGTTCAGTATCAGAGTCTCTGTTGCTTCGCGCAACCTCACCTTGAGAATCAGGGTCCCTGTGTGCCCTTGCACCAGGAATTGGATTCACTGGCTCTTAGTATGAATGCACAGGAAATCAGGATCTCAGGCGCAGGTGATAAGAAACACAGTCAAGTCACTGGTGCTTGGTGCTGCCTCCTGCCCTGAGAAACGGGGTTTCTGGGCCTGTGCTAGGCGGACAAACTCCCGTTCGCGCGATTGCTCCCAGCCCAGGGCTCTGATGCCAGCAGTGCGCACAGGATTAGTTCCTGGTGCTGTGCGCGTTTTTGCTCCCAGCCCAGGGCTCTGATGCCAGCAGTGCGCACAGGATTAGTTCCTGGTGCTGTGCGCGTTTTTGCTCCCAGCCCAGGGCTCTGATGCCAGCAGTGCGCACAGGATTAGTTCCTGGTGCTGTGCGCGTTTTTGCTCCCAGCCCAGGGCTCTGAAGCCCGAAGTGCGCATAGGATCAGTTCTAAGGTGCTCGCGCACTTTCAGGCCAAAGTTTCTGCAGCGTTGAGGCCCCGGCAAGGGGTAGGTCTATCAGTTAGTTACTCTGGCACTGCCCGCGATCCTGGGGGAAGGGGGGATGGGCTCTGCTACTCACGGATCTGCAGCAGGGATCTCCGAACTTTCCGTGTCTGCAGGTCTGTAGCTGTGGTCACAGGTCTCTGTCCCCAGTGGCTGCAGGGTCCTGGTATGCGTCTGAGATCAGACTGGGTGGTGCTGAGGCCAGGATCCTAGTCTCAAGCAGCTCTGTTTCCCAAGATGGTGTGGTCGCTGTGCCTCTGCTGGCCGCCCAGGAGTGTCCGCCCCTCCGTGGAGGGGCGCAGGCCTCCTCTGGGCTCCCGCAGTCGCGCCGCCCGCAAGTCGCCGCCTCCGGGTTAGTAGCCGCTGGGTTAGTAGCCGATCTCTGGATGCCGGTAGGTAACCGCTTCCCAAGATGGTGTGGTCTCGCCGCTGCGCTGGCGCCCAGGGGGAAGTTTCAGCCTCAATCTCTAACCATCCGCATTTTTCAGGAGTTCTCTGTCTTTCCTGGCTGCAGACTGTCTCTCAGCTGAACCTCCCCAGCTTGATCGGGCTGGTTGTTACCCGTTTCAGCTGCTCGCCCCTATCTGCTCCGGGACGAAGGACCAACACGTCCGTCTAAGCCTCCGCCATTTTTTTCTCTCCTGTCCACCTCCTGTTATGCCCAGATTTCAAGATCCCCAAGAAACCACATCAGGGAGCCAGCCAGTCCGATACAAAAGCATAAGAGTCTGTATTTCAAGCTAGCTTGAGCTCCCCGTCCACCAGACTCACCAACACAACGGCAAGCGAAGTGGCCAAGAGACAGTACCCCGGTAGAGATGGGTTTTATCAAGAGTCTATCTTCTAAAATGCCTTCACTGAGTCTTTATAGAATCCAGGAAAAATAATTTTTAAAAAAGAAAGTTATCTGTCTCTTACACATTATCTGTCAGGACTTTGGATTCTTTCCTTCCATAGTAACAGAATTCTGTGTATCTTCTCCTCTAATCCTATATAAGAAAAGACTAATATGCAAATTGTCCCCTCAGGACTTCGACCAGGAGACTGGGAGTTCTATCCCTTGCTATGACATGCACTGACCACCAGGGGGCAGTGCAGAACATGGTGGGTGAGCTTCAGTGGCAGGGCGCTGAGGGAACAGGGAAAGAGGAGGTAGGGAGGCGGGGAACCTGATTGCCCCTGATCGCTGGCCAGGCCTAGGGACCCTACCTGGGCATGAATTTCGTGCACCAGGCCTCTAGTTAATAATAACTACATATGAAAGATTTCTTCAGAGTCACACACAGACTGTCTTTGGAACATTTAAAAAAAAAAGGACTTAATATTTCCAATATGAGGAAACAGGTATGTTGTATTTGTTCAATAAATAATGTAATTAATTAGCTCATCATATAATTAAGCTATTAATAGCTTGATTAACTGTTAACGTTTTATTAGATTTGTCCATATTTGTTCAGCAGTAAAAGACAATAAAACTTTGATGGCAATTGTCTATATGATATTATATGAAAGGCCATCTTCAAAGTGTTGTGTGATATTTTTTTCTGAGATGACCTTTAGCAATTGTCATGCTCTGTTCTCTAGAAGTTGTAGCTCTCATTAAATACTTCACACATCCTCACATCAAGCTTCCTATGTTATCTTATTTGTGACATGTTTCCAATCACAGAATGTTCTTTAAAAAATGCTCCTGTTCTAACATTTCTATCTTGACATCTCCTATTACAGTTTAACCCAAACAAATATTTTTTTTCATACAACTAGAAACTTATGTAAATCTCTATTTTAAATGCCTCATAAAATCCTTTATTTAAATGCTACTCAAAATTTAATGAATTTCTGAAAAAGAGGGAAGGCAGCTAACATTTATTGAGCGCTTACATGATTTATATGTTTCTAATCAATTCTCAAAACAAATTTATGAGGTGGGTATTATTATGTTGTCTTTTGGCAAAAGTAGAATTTGAAACTCGGAGGTAAGACAGCTGGTCAAGGTCACACAGTTAGTTAATTCTGAGCAAGGATCTGAGCTGGAGTCTACATGGTGCCAGAGGTCATCCTCATTCTCTTACACACTATCCACCAGTAGGAAAAATTCCAAAACTTGAGGATGCCAAGGACTCTCCACCTGCAAAGAAAAGTGTTAACATATGTTACTGTTTCAGGAAACAACTTAGTACCTAGCATCTCAAAAAACTAAAATCAAACAACACAAAGCAAACAACAATAGCCCCCACCGAACATAAATCTTCATTCCTCCTGACAAAGTATGAAATTGGAGATTTTTTTGTGTGCACAAAACTTTTAGTTGGTTTTTAAAATCCTTTAATTGATCTATTTTCATTAACAACCAAAAATAAAATTATTAAAACAAATAAGTAATACTCCCACACAATACCCAGAGAAGGGAGAGGTTTGTTTGAATCAATTAGTTTTTTTCCACCAGGATTCATATAATTGTTTGGCAATTTGATAACATTTTAATAACTCATATTATGTTTAATAATAAGAATTGTAAATGTTAAAAATCCTCAATGTCGTTATGTGCGCACAAGAAACCTAGGCACTCTTGTGGATGCTTTTTAAAAAAATGGATGATAATGAAATATTGTTCTATTCAGCACTTACAAAACATTTACTGAGTACCCAAGATAGAGGCTTTTTATGGCAAGACTGCACTGCAGTTAGGAAGAGGGAGAAGGATCCAAATAGAAAAGCAAAGGTCAGAACCATCAACAAAATCTTAGCACAACAGCTGCTTATATGGAAAAAGACCACAAGCTATTTGACTTTAATGGAAGTTCCTGGGGAATGGTTAAGTAAAGGGGCATTTAAGCTGTGTATATTCAGACAGGATCTCGAAATCTCACTACGCACTATGTTGAAGCTTTACATGGTTCTTTTATTCCTGAGGAAGTCCTTTTATTCTCTTTTACAATGATGTTGGGTAAAGAAGCACTAAGAGACTTGTGAAGATACTGAGGTCTTGTTTGAGAATAATTAAAGTTCTCTTATTTCCAGCTTAAGATTAAACTAACAAATGTTTATTATCTATGGGAAAACATGTTTCTGTGGACTTTTCTGGTCATTCAGTTTTTCTGTGAATTCCTTAACCTTTGCAAAGGCCACTGCTATCAAGGAATAAGAGATAATATTGTTGGTTCAATTATGATTCCCTACCTACCTGATAGAATTCAATTGTCTGGTTCTTTCTCAATTTAGAAAAATAAACTATCTTTAAAAATTACTATTAACACTAATTGTGGGGAATGCAAAACACAGAAGAGTAAACAAAATATCATTCATAACCTTATTACTCATTAATATTTTAGAATATTTATTCATTCATTTATTACATTTATTTAACCAATCTATATCTCCACATTTACATCTATATCAGTACCTACTTTGTGCCAAGTACTGCAAAGGAGTGCCATAATAGGCGAAACAGGTATAATCCATTCTCTCAGAGTATCCACTGTGTGTTTTGGGAGAGAGCACAGATAAATATTAACCAAATAATCACATATGTAAGTAACTGCCACTGTGATTTAGTGCTATGGAGAAAAACATGACATGAGATATCATAAGAGAAAACTATTTTATCAGATTTAAGATAAGATCTTAAAGCTGAGTAGAAAAGAAGAAATAGTATGGAGTAAAGAGAGAAAGGAGGAAAAGAACATTCAGAGAAAGGGAACATCCTATGCCAAGACTTTGAAGGGGAGTGCAGAAGGTACATTTGATGAATATAAAGACGATTAGAGAATCTGGGGCATTGAATGTGATGTTGAAGAGGTACTAGGGGCCAGATCATAGCTTTTTATTTTAGGTAGTGTTATTGATTTTGAACTTTATTGTAAAGCCAATGGGAAAACATTCTGCTGTTTTAATCACAGCAGAGGAGACTGATTTTTAAAAAAGTCACACTGGTTGCTAAACTGCAGAGGAGATGGGAGGAGAGGCCAAAATAGATTTAGGTAGAAAGGTTTGGAGTTTTTGGTATCCTATATAATAAAAACATAGTATGCAAATTGTCCCCTTGACTGGGAGTTCTTCAGGGAGTTTGACCAGGGGGTGGAGCTGGCCAGGGAGAGGGAGAGAGGCCCGACTGGCAGCCAGCAGCAGCTGGGGACCCTACTGATGTACGAATTTCATGCACTAGGCCTCAAGTCTATATATAAAAGCATAATATGCAAATTGACCGGACGGCAGAATGGCCAGTTGGCTATGACGCACACTGACCACCACGGGGCAGACACTCAATGCAGGAGCTGCCCCCAGCCCACAGGCCCTGACCATCCGATGGGGAACAGGGAACCGTGGGTGTGTGGCGGCAGATGCGCGTGCTAGGGCCCCACTAGTTGCCCCCCACACACAGAGGGTGACCATCAGTGGTGGAGGGGGGTGGGACCAGTAAGTGGGTGGGAATGGCCAACCTCTTCGTCCCTACCCCCAGCTGGAAGGCTCCAATCCCCTATGGGAAATCGGGAACCAGAGGTGGGTGGTGGCAGATGCAGGTGGCGCTGGGGCTCCAATCACCCCACTGGTGGCGGTGGCAGGGGACGGGGCGGCTGCCGGCAGCCCATGAAGACTGACCCTGATCGCAGTCCAGGCCTAGGGATCCTACCCGTTTACGAATTTCATGCGCTGGGCGTCTGGTTAGTACATAAGAGTCATGACAGTCATGTAGACCTGGGTGGTGGTGGAGAGAGAGAAAAAAACAGGGGTGGGCAGATTTGAGAGCTATCTGGGAGCTTAAAAGGGTAGTACTTAGTCATGGTTCCAGAGCCTGCTGTAAACGGGCTTTGCTACCTTAAAAAGAAACAAAACCCTCTGAGAAGAATACATGGCATATTACCTGTGAAAATTGTGTTTTGTAAATGCTATAAAATGTTAGCTTTGGGGGTTATTTTAAAAGTGATAGGCTCTGTGGATACTTGAAAAGTAGCAAAGATTTTATTATAAACTAGAGGTCCAGTGCACAAATTTGTGCATGGGTGGGGTCCGACAGCCCGGCCCCGATCTGCCCCGATTGGGAGGAGGAGAAGGCAGGAGGTTGGCCGGCCAGCCCACCCTGATTGGGGCCCAATCAGGGCCGGGCTGGCTGTGGAGAGGGGCCAAGGGTGATTGGCTGGTGGGGCCTGCCCATAATTAGGGTAGGGAGCTGATTGGGGGTGGGGCTGGCTGTGGGGAGGGGCTGTGGTCAGTGGGATGGCCATCCCCACCCTTGAATGGGGTGGGGGGGCTGATTGGAGGTCATCAGCCGGAGGAGGGGCCATGGGTGGTTAGCCGGCAGCCCTGCCCTGATTGGAGTGGGGGGGGCCGATTGGGGGCAGAGCTAATTAGGAGAGGGGCCGCAGGCCGATTGGGGTAATGGGGGCCCATTGGGGGTAGGCCAGCCTGGGGAGGGACTACAGGCAGTTGGCCAGCTGGCCCTGCCCCTGATCAAGGTTGGGGGTGCTGATCTGGGGTGGGGCTGGATGGGGGGAGGAGCCGCGGGAGGTTGGCTGGCCAGTCCATCCCTATTGAGGGAGGGGGGTGATCAGGGGCAGGGCCGACTGGGTGGAAGGGCTGTGGGCTGAGCAGGGGTGGGGCCAGCTGGGGGAAAGGGCCGTGGGGGTGTGGCTGGCTGGCTCCACCCCTTGATCTGGCCGATTCGCTGGCCACAGTGGGCATCATAGTGACTAGTTGTTCCGGTCGTTCCAGTGTTCTGGTTTTTGGCTTTTTATATATATAGATACGAGGGGCCCAGTGCACAAATTCGTGCACCTTGAAAGGGACTGTGGGCTGTGAGGCTGTGGTAGGTACAGGGGCAGGTCTTGGCCCATCCTTCATGACCCTGCCTGGCCCCTCCCACTGTGGCCCCTGGTCCCCTGTCTGCCAGCAGCCCCGCTCCCGCCACCACTCCCATGTGCTGATGGCGCCAGCCCCAATTTCTCCATACCATCAGTGGGTTCGAGCAGGGTTGGCGCCATCAGCAGGTGTGAGTGGCAGCTCCTGCCCTGATTGCCCCTCAGGAGCAGGGGGAGGTGGAGAAGCCCTCAGGGGTGATTGGGGCCAGAAGCTGCCACTCGCATCCACTGATGGCATCAAGTGATTGGGACTGGCACAGGGCACTGGCAGTGGGTGTGAGCGGGGCCGGCGCTGGCAGCAGGTGTGAGCGCCTGGTGGGACCGCAGTGCACAGGAGCAAAGAATTTTCAATAACCACCAGAGGCTCGCTCCGATGACAGTGTCCAGCACCCCGCCTTGGTCTGGTGCCTCCACTCACCTGCTTCACCATCCTGCCATGGCTAATGCCCACCATGTTTTGCACACACCCCCTGGTGGTCATCACATGTCATAGCATCCAGTTGTTTGGTTGTTCGGTTGTTCTGGTTGTTCTGACGTTCAGTCTATTAGCCTTTTATTATATAGAATTGAAAGTCCACTTGGATTTCAAAATTAATGCTCTAGAAGTAAGTTCTATTAAATGTATAATATTACCTTTTTGTAGCTATACTGAAATGTAATTTTATATCTTGCTTTCCTATTTAAGCTTAAATGCTAGGCATGGTCCCATGCTTTCACATAATGCTCACAGCCATCAATTTTATCAGTGGCTGTATAAAACAATAAAATCATTATTTTGTAAATCTGCTGCTATTTCAGTAATTTTTATGAGTTAAGCAGGGAGCATACATTTTTTCTTTGATTCATGCATTATTGCATTCTCTTAAAATAACAGAAAAGCCCAGGTGGCATGGCTCAGTGGTTGAGCGTCTACCTGTGAATCAGGAGGTTACTGGCACATGCCTGGGTTGTGGGCTCAATCCCTATGGGGGGGGGGGGGGGGGTGTTTGCAGAAGGCAGCCAATCAATGATTCTCTCTCATCATTGATGTTTCTATCTCTCTCTCTCCCTCCCTCTCCCTTCCTAATTGAAATAAATAAAATATATTAAAAATAACAGAAAGGTATTAAATATTGCTAAAAGTAGGAAAAGTTGTCTTTTTCCTCATTTAAAAGTGGAAGTTTCTTATGTTGGAAGATGTTAATTTACTTATTTTTTGTAAGCTTTTAACTAGTTTTTTGTTAAATCTCATAATTTGTAGCATTGAAAGAGATGATCCTTTTATTTTGTATATCAATGTGATACATTTTATTAATGGATTTTCTAACATTTGATCTTTGTATTCCTAAAAGAAATTACTCTGCTAGATAATTTTCTTACAATGCTATTGAATACAGTTTGAAATCATTTTACTTACAATTAAAATGTATTTAAAATTAGTCTTATTATTTACTTATAGCATGATGATAATTTTAGAAATATATATAATATTTATCATGTTGCATTTATTATTTAAGCACTTTACAAAATTTGTTTAATCCTCTCAGTAACTCCAACATTGGGAATATTGTTATCCCTACTTTAACAAGATAGTTGAAATAGTTGAGACACTATTTCTATAACAGTAGAAATCAGTGTTGAAGTAGCTTCATAAAATAAATTGAGTAGTTTTCTTATATTATGTAACATTTCATAGGGTATGAAGATGAAATCCTTCTTGAATATTTGAATGAACTTAATAAATTAAAACAGTGATTTTCAATTGGTGTGCTGTAAGAATTTTTAAAACATGCAGTACCTGATTGTTTAGTCAGAGGCACTGACCTCTTTTCCCTTAGAGTGACAATTTAAAAATGATAATAGCCAACAAACAATAGCCATCCAGTGTGTATGAATCACAATTATAGTATACTAGAGGCCCAATGCACAAATTTCATGTAAGGGGCTCAGCCCTCGCAGCCCCAGCTGGCCCTTGCAGCCTTGGCTGCCTTGACTGGCCCTCGCAGCCTCAGCCAGTCCTCACAGTTTTGGCAGGCCCTCGCAGCCCTGGCTTCGTCCAGAAGGATGTCTGGAAGGTTGTTTGGCTGTTCAGTCTAATTAGCATATTAGCTAATTCGCATATAATAATTAGCATAATAGCTCTTTATTATATAGGATTTTTTGGTGTGACTCAGAATTTTAGTATATATATATATATATATATATATTTTATTTATATATATTATATATATAATATATTTTATATTATATATATAAATAACTTCTTACTTATTTATTTTTTGCAGTTGACAACTTTTAATCTTTGAATTTGTGTTTTTAATTTTATTTTTATTGTTTACACTATTACAGATGCCCCTATTTCCACACCCCTTGCCTACCTTTACCCAGTCTTCACCTCCTCTTCCCTCTGGCCAATTCCACACTGTTAGTAATTAGTTTATGTGTGCCATTAGATGAAAAAGGTTGAAAATCACTGAATTAAATTGTATTCCCCCAGAACTTTTGGGGACAAGATTCTTTTATAAGAATTTCAATGTCATTCATAGTTATAGCTCAGCCATCTTTTCTGCGTTATCAAGACAACGTTGATATGCCAGAAATTGGCTACATGCTTGGTAATTATGGGTTCCTTTCCAGGAACACAGGATACAGACTTTGTCAGCCTTCTTTATAGTTAAGTGGTCTTGCAATTGGGCCAGATGAAAGTGGATGATAATGATATATGCTACTCTCATGACTACCTTGAAATAGTTCTTATAACTTTCATTGCTATTCTTTAACTTGTCTAGGTGTCTGCAAGTGGAGGAAGAGCACTGAAGTCATTGCTTATAGAAAAACTGTCCAGGTGTCAACCAACCCACACTGGGATTCTGTAAGAAGTAAACCTTTAATATTTTGAGCCACTGAGACTTTGCATTGCTTGCTACAGAAGTTACCATTATGTACTCTGAGTAATCTATACTAATAAAAGCCTAAGTGGCCCTCGTACACAACGTCATCACAAGATGGCCACCACAAGATGGCCGCCACAAGATGGCCATGCGCATAGCGGAGGTGGGGCCTTGTGGTTGTTCTGCGCGGTAAGGCCTGGGAGTCCTGTGGCTCTGCATGGCGCAGAGGAAGCTGGTCCAGGCATCTCTGCACCTCGTGAGGAGGAGGCAGGTCCCAGCGGAGGAGGCAGGTTGCAGCAGGGGAGAGTATTTGTGGGTGATCGGGCCAGCAGGGGAGCAGTTAGTTGTCAATCAGGCCAGCAGGGGAGTGGTTAGGGGGCAATCAGGTTGGCAGGCAGGCGAGTGGTTAGGAGCCAGTGGTCCTGGATTGTGAGAGGGTGCAGGGATGGGGCCTAAACTGGCAATCAGACATCCCCCGAGGGGTCCCAGATTGGAGAGGGTGCAGGCTGGACTGAGGGACACTAGTATATTTAGAAAATAAAAGTTTGCCAGAAAAGTAGATTTTTTATCACCACTTTCATATTTATTCGTTTTTAAAAACATTAAATCTTTGTATTATTATAAAATCACAACTTTACCATTCTCAATTTTGCTTATTATTTTACCTATATTTTCATCCTTTCATTTTGCTTAAGGTAAGTTAATTTTATTGTTTATTTTATTACCTTTAGTGTGGGTCCAGTATGCCTATATTCTTTCTCCTTTCCGCTTCCCTTCCTCCCTTTCTTCCTACCTATTTAATGATATTTCCTTTGTGGCAAAATATTTGATTATTATTGCAAATGTTCTATATGGCTTAAGAAAATACGTGCACTATTTATAATATTTGTAATTTAAGACTGATTTAAGTGTATTATTCAAATATCTTGTATTTTTCATTCTATTTTGGTGTGTCAGTATCTTTGTAAATTGCAACCAGGGTTTGCTTTTAGTCCTTACTTCTATAGCCTAGATTTATTTCATTTATTTTTTAATTGAAATATATTTGAGATATAACATTATATAATTTCAAGGGGTACAAATGTTGAATTGATATATTTTTATGTTGCAGTATGATTGTCATTGAAGCATTAGCTAGCTGCTAGCACCTCTATCACATAATTATTTCTTTTTTGTGGTGGGATTAATGAAGGTCTAGTCTTTTAACAAGTTTGATGTTTATAACATAATATTGTTATCTATACTCACTAATCTGTGCATTGGGTCTCCAGGACTTACTTACTAGTTGCAACTTTGTACCCTTAAACAATATCTCTCCTATTCCCCCTCACCCCATCCCTGGTAATCACCATTTTATTCTGTTTTTATGCGTTTATATATTCAATCTAAAAAAAAAGTAAATAATATTATACAGTATATTTGTCCTTCATTGTCTGGCTTATCTCATTTACCATATCCTGAAAGTCCATTCATGTTGTCACAAGTGGCAGGATTTTCTTCTTTCTCATGGCTAAATAAATTTCCTGTGTGTGTGTGTGTGTGTGTGTGTGTGTGTGTAGCTTTCTCATGTATTTTTCTTTATCCACAGTTATTGACAGACACTTAGGTTTCCTTCCATACCTTAGGTGTTGTGAATAATGCTACAATAAATGTGGGAGTACACATCTCCCTCCAGTATTTCATTTTTTTTGGATATGTACTCAAAAGAGGAATTGTGGGATCATATAATTCTCTTTGTAATTTTTTGAGAAACCTCCATACTGTTTTCCATAGTGGCTGTACCAATTTATATTCCCATTGGTTCCAATTTTTCACCACTGAGTATGACGTTAGTTGAGGGTTTGTCATATATGGCCTTCATTATGTTGAGGCACTTTCCTTCTATACCCACTTTATTAAGTGTTTTAATCACAAATGGATGTTGTATTTTATCAAATGCCTTTCCTGCACCTATTGATATGATTTTTATCCTTTATTTTGTTAATGTCATGTATCACACTGATCCATTTGTGCATGATGAACCTTGTATCCCGGGGATGAACCCCACTTGATCGTTATGTGTTGTATTTGATCTGCTAGTGTTTTCTTTAGGATTTTTGTCTTTATGTTCATTAGAGAAATTAGCCTGTAATTTCTTTGTTGGTGTTGTTCCTGTCAGTTTTTGGTATCAGGGTAATGTTGAACTCACAAAATGGGATAAGAAGTATTGCCTCTTTCTCAATTTTTTTGGAAATTTTGAGGATAGGTATTAAATCTTTGAAAGGTAGAATTCACTGATGAAGCCATCTGGTCCTGGACTTTTCTTTGCTGGGAGGTTTTTGATAACTGTTTCAATTTTCTTACTGTTGATCAGTCTATCTAGGTTTTCCAATTCTTCATGGTTCAGTCTAGGAAGGTTATATATTTTTAATAATTTATCCATTTCTCCTAGGTTATTGAATTTAGTGGCATATGGCCTTTTATATTATTCTTGTATTATCCTTTGTATTTCTATGGGGTGTGTTCTAACTTCTCTTTCATTTCAAATTTTGAGTATTTCTGTGTGTGTTTTTTCCTGGGTCTAGCCAGAGGTTTGCCAATTTTATTTATCTCTTCAACGACCCAGCTTTTTGTTGCATTAATATTCCCCATTGTGTTTTTGTTCTCTATTTTGTTTAATTCTGCTCTAATTTCTATTATTTTATTTCTTCTACTGGCTCTGGGCTTCATTTGTTCTGCTTCTAGTGCTAAGGTAAAAATGTTAGATTGAGATTTTTCTTGTTTCTTGAGGGTAGGCTGTAATACTATAAACTTTTCTCTTACTACCACTTTTGCTGAATCCTCAAAGTTTTGATATGTTGTATTGTCATTCACATTTGTCTCTGTATATTTTGAGCTCTTCTTTTATTTCTTTTTGACCCAATAGTTGTTCAGTAGAATGTTGTTTAAACTCCATATATTTATGATTTTTCCAGCTTTTATTGCAGTTGATTTTCAAACTATTGTGGTCTGAGAGTATGCACCTATGATTTCAACCTTCTTAAATTTGCTAAGACTAGTTTTGTGGCCCAACATATGGTTTATCCTTGAGAATGTTTCATGTGCACTAGAAAACAACGTATATTCTGGTGTTCTGGGGTAAAAACTCTGTAAATATCTATTACGCAATTTGGTTTAATGTGTCATTTAAGGCCAATATCTTCTTACTGATCTTCTGTTTGGATGATCTATCTATTTGCTGCCAATGAGGTATTTAGATCCCTTATATAATTGTATTTTTGTCAGTTTCTCTTTTTTGTTCTGTTAGTACTAGTAATTCCTTTATATATTTTGGTGCTCCCAGATTGGGTGCATATGTATTGCTAAATATTATGTCTTATTAATGTATTGTCCCCTTTATCATTATAAAATGTCCATCTTTGTCCCTTGTTACCTTCTTTATCTTGAAATCTTTTTTGTCAGATATAAGTACAGTTACACCAGTTTCTCTGGATGCCCTTAGCTTGGAGTATCATCTTCCACTGGTTCGCTTTGAGTCTATGTTTGTCTATAGATGAGATGGGTGTCCTGAAGGCAGCATATAGTTTGGTCTTGTTTTCTAACTCATCCAGCTACTCTGTGCATTTTAATTGGTGAATTCAGTTTGTATACATTCAGGGTAATTATTGATCTATGAGGACTTTCTACAGCCATTTTATCCTTTGTTTTCTTGTTCTTCTGTGTCTCCATTGCTTCTTTTTTTTTTTTTGTTTCTGCCTGCTACTTTAATTTGGTGGTGTTCTATGAATTTTTATTTTCTTTTTTTTAATATTGTGTCTCAGTTATAGCTTTTTGTTTTGTGGTTGCCATTATATTTATGAAAAATGTTTTGTACATACAATAGACCTTTTCCTTCTCATTGCATCTTATCTCCATTCACCTGTTCAAATTTAGTCCTTTTACCCCTCCCCTTTTACGCTTTCACTAGGCGTCCAGTGCACAAATTTGTGCACCTTGAAAGGAACTGTGGGCCATGAGGCTGTGGTGGGCACAGGGGCAGGTCTGGGCCTATCGTCTGCACCCCCACCCGGCCCCTCCCACCACAGCCCTGGTCCCCTGTCTGCCGGCAGCCCCGCTCCTGCTGCCGCCACTCCCATGCACTGATGGCACCAGCCCCGCTTGCACCCACTGACTACGTGGAGTGATTGAGGCTGGTGCCAGGTGCTGGCAGCAGGTGCAAGTGCCTGGTGGGACTGCGGCATGTGGGAGCAAAGAATTTTCAGAGGCTTGCCCCGCCTTGGTCTGGCATCCGTGCTCACCTGTTCTACCATCCCGTCACGACCAATGCCTGCTATGCCTGCCATGTTCTGCGCTCTGCCACCTGCTGCTGACGCCTGCCATGTTCCGTGAGTGTCCCCTGGTGGTCAGCACACGTCATAGTGACCAGTTGTTCCAATGTTCCACCATTCTATTTGCATATTAGGGTTTTATATATATAGAAGATTGTCACAAATGATCTCTTTTTATGCTGTGAATTCATTTTACAAATTGCAGTAGCTATTATATTTAAAAAAAGATGTTTACCTCCTTTAACCTTTATGCTATATTTAAGTGTTTAATACCCTATTCTGAACAAGAGTTGCAATTTCCTGCTTCTATCTTTCATCTTACAATTTTGTGTCCTTTTTTTGTTTTGTTTCAGGTACAAGAGCTCCTTTTAACATTTCACGTAATGCTGGTAATTCACCTCAACTTTTATTTGTCTGGAAAAGCCTTTATTTTTCCTTCAAATGTATAGGACAACTTTGTTGGTTATATTATTCTTAGTTGGTAATTACCCTCTTTCAATATTTTAAATGTTTGCTTCCACTCTTTCTTAGCTTGTAAGGTTTCTGCTGAAAATTTTAATGCTAATCTAATGGGATTTCCTTTATAGGCTGCAGTTTTCTTTTCCCTGTTTGCCTTGAGATTTCTCTTTTTGTAAAACATTTGATAGTTTTAATATAATGTGCCTCGGAGAGGTACTTTTTGCATTGAGATAATTAGATGTTCTCTTAGCTTCTTGGTTTCCAAGGTCCTGATCTTTCCATATATTTGGGAAGTTCTCACCTATTATTTGTTTGAATAGCCTCTCTGTTTCCTTTCCTCTCTCTCCTTCTGGTATACCCATTATTATTTTTATATTGTTCTTTGTAGTTAGATCTCATAGAGTTCTTTCATCTCCCTCCCCCTCTCAATTCTCTCCTTCTGCCTGAGCCACTTCTAGATTTCTATCTTCAATATCACTAGTTCTTTCTTTCATCTAGTCTGCTCTATTTCCTAAGGTTTTCATGTCATTTCCTGTGTTCTTCAGCTGCAGCACTTCTATTTGTTTTTTATAGTTTCAATCTCTTTGGTAAAATACTCTTTTTGTTAATTGATTTTATTCCTGAGCTCACTGACTTTCTGAGTTTTCTTGTATCTCATTGAATTTTTTTCAGAACTGCTTTCTTGAATTCTCTGATATTGAAATCACAATCTCCCATGTCTTTGAGTTTACTTTCTTGAAATTTTTCATATACTTTCTGAACTGCCTTGGTACCTTGGTTGTTTGTAGTACTTGATATATTATTTCTATGTCTTGGCATTTGAGGAATGGAAATTTTTTAAAGTACCTGATGCCTTTAACCATGTAGGGGGTTGATTGGTAGAGATCGTTCTTTTGCTTCGCAGTAGATTGTGCTACAGTGCCAATTTTTTGTTTTTTCTTACATTGCTGGGACTTCTGAAATCTCGGTGGGGGTGGTGTTGCCTTTAAAATGGAAAATGCCCCATATTCCCCAACGAGGTTGGTGTCCTCTATAAGACCTGGGCACCTAGGTCTTAGGGCACCACCCCCATGATGGGTGTGGTGGGCAAGAGGGATCATGGCATGTGAGTTCCTGGCATTGTTTTCCTGGAACCAGAATCCACCAGCTCTGCCATGCTATCTAGGTGTCCCAGCTACCTCTACTAGGTTCTTCTCTGATGCTGAAAAAGAGGTGGTTGGATGGAGGGGGGCTGGTTCACATGTCTGTGGCTTTGTTTTTTCCCCACTGGGTTTAGCTGCAATGAGTACAGGCCACTTAGGCTAAAATGTTGCTTCTGCCCTTTGTGACCTCCCTCTGTTACTGCCACATCTGCTGAAGTCCAGCGGGCCATGGGAGGGAGAGGGGGGATGGATTCATGTGTCTGCAGGTTTGTTCCCTCCCACCCCTATTCACCTGGTGATGGCAGCTACTTGATTACAGCCTCCACCCTTTGCATGGTTTCTCTGTCCTGATCCCTGGGCTCAGCCTCAATGTGTACCAGTCACTCAGGGCAGAATGCCCCCTCTCCCCCTCCGGCCTTCCCAGTGGAGATTGTAACCTGACCCTCCACTACTACCATGTCCACTGGGGCACGTCAAGTGCCAGACTGTGTCTGTGGCACTTGTCTCTGTCCTTCCCCCATCCTGCCTGCCCTATTACTCTGATATACCAACTTTCATATGTCCCAATGCATCAGCCCTTCAGACTTGTTGTGTGTTGCACAGGGAATCCTTTGTTGAATTATAGTTGTCTAACTTTTTTAAAAAATATATTTTATTGATTTTTTACAGAGAGGAAGGGAGTGAGATAGAGAGTGAGAAGCATCGATGAGAGAGAAGCATCGATCAGCTGCCTCCTGCACATCCCCCACTGGGGGTGTGCCCGCAACCAAGGTACATGCCCTTGACCGGAATCGAACCTGGGGCCCCTCAGTCCCCAGGCCGACGCTCTATCCAGTGAGCCAAACCAGCCAGGCTATAGTTGTCTAACTTGTAACTATAAGGGGAGAGACCAAAAGGTTTTCTCATGCTACCATGATACTGATGTCCTGTTTCATCAGAGGTTTATTTCTAAACTCGTAGAAAGAACCAACACTAGAGGGACAGCCTCCTTGGGTTGTAATCTTTTTTAGCCCTGAGTATTTAGAAGGGAGGGAGACTGAGGAGGATTGTTATGCAACCAACCTGTTTGCAACTGGTTTACCAGTTCTTTGACTGTGCTGGGTGGTTCCTGACAACTTCTAAGGTGAAGGCCATGATTATTAGGACGCAGGGAAGAGACCAGTGATGCTGCTAAACATCCTATAATACACAGGACAGATCCCCACAACACAGGAATGTCCTGATACAAAGTTAATACTTTCATTATTTACTTCTCTTTGCTGTCACCTTCATTACAATGTGTGCTACTTATTGCTTCTAAAATATATTTGCTTTAGCTCTTGTCTCTTATAGTTCATAGATGCAGTGCATCCTTAGATCTTGTTAACAACATTGATGAGAAATTGTTCAAAATATTATGCTGATTCTTGAATCAACTTTTTAACATCTTTGCCAACTTGATGAGAGAAAACTTTTGAATTTTTATTATTTCCATAGAGAATATCTCTACATATATTTACTGTTATTAGTTTTTCTCTTCTGTGAATTGCTTTTCCTGGTGTGTCCAATAATTCTGCCTAGTAGTAATGGGGAAATCAGATATCAACCAAGGATATTTCTTGAGTTCTGTATAAATATGATTATTTTTAATTATTTGAGTGCAAAAATTAAAGCTACTTACTATATTAGTCCATTAAAAAACCAGTATAGTCATATCTTTATATAATTTAGAGAAAAGAAGAAACTAAACCTCGCTTCAAACATTTTTTTTAGAAGACCAATAAAAAACATTAAGCTAGCCTTAACCGGTTTGGCTCAGTGGATAGAGCATCGGCCTGTAGATTGAAGGGTTCCAGGTTTGATTCTGGTCAAGGGCATGTACCTTGGTTGTGGGCACATCCCCAGTAGTGGGTGTGCAGGAGGCAGCTGATAGATGTTTCTCTTTCATTGAGGTTTCTAACTCTCTATCTCTCTCCCTTTCTCTCTGTAAAAAATCAATAAAATATATTTAAAAAAACATTAAGCTAGAATTGTCATTTATAAATGTGTCTCATTTAAGGGAAATTAAATGTATAAATTATCTTAGAATAGAGCAGATGTGATGGGGACAACTGATTACTTATATTAAATAATCATTTATTAGAGTTCCTTCAAATAATAAATGCTCCACTATGGCTTTAAGCACTTTATTTTGGCCAAATTTGATTTTCACTTATTTCTTTAAGAGCTTCTAATGAGAGAGGTTCATCTGTATATGGATAACAGAGCTTTGTCTTTGTGCATTTTACCTAGAATAAGATAAACTGCCCAACACTTTAACGGAGCCCATCGTTGATGGAGATTGCTCTGAGCCTCAGAGTGATTACTAATTTGAGTATGTAAATACAACAGGCATTTTTCTGGAGACAAGAGAAATACTTGTCTTGGGAGAAACAACAAGGACTGTAGAATTTATAACTATTCGAATATTAGTACCTATACTTTATGATATTAATAGACTTAATTCATGCTGTAATTAGATATACATTTTATACAAAAAAGAGAATGAATAGATATAATTAAACGATTGCTTGGAAAAAATACTTAGCTTAACATTTTAAGTAATCAATCAATGCAAACCCAAAATATAATTTATTCAAGTATATCATGCCTTATGATACTAATGTGCTCTTAAAGAGCTCAAGTCAATGTTCTGTAAAATCATTATAAGATAAATCTAGAGTGAATCCTTCACTAAAATAATGAAACATTTTTTTCATGTTGCTTGTTTATATGATGAATATTGACTTTCTTTTAGTGCTTAACAGCATTGAGAGGCACACTGTTAGATACATCAGTTCTTCTTTGTTTTCAGGGTCATTATTTTATAGTATGTAGCTGTTTCCATGAATACAAGTCCTGCAAAGTATCTTTCAAATTCTAATAAGATATTAGAACCAAACAATGTGAAGATTGTTCTAGCTAGTAAAAAACAAACAAACAAAAAACACTGGAGTTTTTATTCCTAAATAATGAAATGATGCTTCTTGAATTAAATAAGAAGGCAGCAAATACAATAAAGTGTTGCATGTTCTCAATATACATCCATTTATTAATGCATATGCCACAGGATCACATTGCACTATGCATTTGGAGAAGTCATTAACAAAGCAATTGCCTAACAATTTAACATGAATTAGTGGATTTCGCTGGTCTGTGTTTTCACATCCAGGAGCAGAATGGTTCTGAGATTCTTGATAATATTAATTTTGTTCTTAACATACCAGACCAGCTTGTTCACAAAACACAATCATTGTAATTGGTTCTTGTTTCTTCAGGTATATGTTGTCCACTAACAGTTATGAGCATGTTTCAAAGTACTGTTCTACAGCCAACTATTTAGATAGACTCCAAAAAGTCAAACCATAAAGATACAGCAAATGCAAATATTCATGAAGTATTTCATATTCAAAATCCAACTCAGTTATTGTTTTCCTATTTCATCTGATGCATCTTGGTCTTATAAATAACATAAATTACAAGATTGTAAGCAATTTCTTTAGATTCTGTTTTACATTTTTCATTAAGTAGATGAAGACAAGGCTTTTTGTTCCAGTGCAATATATAGTAATGCTGTATTTAGTACAAATCGTTGAATATTTTTAAAAGAAAAAAGCATTTAACTGATTACAGTGCTAAGTAATTAAGGAGTTAGTCATATCTGTCAGAGGGAAAACACTAATGGTAGTTACTTATCATAGATACTTTTTAAAAAAAACTTTCCATCGCATGACTTTGTAAAGAATGAAATTTGATAAAGCCAAGACATAATGCTAGGTGGCAAGTGCATCAACTTACCTTTTTAACAAATGTGATGTGACTGTGGCAGTTTTGAAGAACAAAGTTTTGTCAATATATCAAACATTGTTAACAAACTATTTAGCATTGCTTTGTATAAGTTTGCTTTAATAGCATTTCTTCACAGTGATATTTCAGAAAGGTTGGAAACTGGTCAGCATAAAATATTTCCCACCTTTTCTATTTTAATTTGTATGCAAAAATCATCACAATATATCTTCAACTATAAAATTACAAATGCTTTCTAGTGGTGACTGCATTTCTAGTTATAATAGAAAAGGGTATTTCTAAGACATCTACAATGAGGTAAGTCTAAATAAAACAGAATTTGAGTAACAAATCTTTCTGATCTATGGGCAATTGAAACTAATTTAACAAAAACAACTAATAGATGAACTGAAAAGACTTAATTGTTTTTCAGTCTGCTTAGTGGGTGCAAAATTGTTAATGAGATGCAATAAACATTTAAAAAGATCTGGATATTTCACTTTACATCATAATTTTGGCACTTCATGGAACATTTATTTCCCAAAGACCAGTGATGGTATGTATACAAGTTCAGCAGGTTTTCCACGTACCTTGTAGACATTGTACGTGATTACTGGCAAACACTGAGATGTAGTGAAATAAACATTCCCATGTATTTGCACATGCATGCAGTAGTCAAACAATTATAGTTTATGCATTCTCGAAGATGGTATCTTCAGTATTCCTTTCAAGCACTCTCTTCAGCAGATCTTGTTTCAGATTTAAGTCTTACAAATTCTTTAGCCACATCATCGCTGGTCCTCTGAGAGAGTATTCTAAGAATAGTCAAACCGGTGTCATCCATAGAAACATTTTTCAAAAGGGGATACCATGCCCCATAGCTTCCCTTTTCTGCTATGCTCTGTAGCTGAATCACTGTCATTCCGATAATTCGATCCTCTCGGGCAAAGCAGTAATCCTTAACTGAGAGATGAAGTTCATAGGCTCCTGGGTGGTTTTCATTACCCAGAATACTGTGTGGATTAAAATTATAAATTTTGAGAAAAAATTTTATTTCACCTAGGGATCAACACAGTTCTAAAAATGCTATACATTTTTATATTGGGAAATAGAGTCTCACTTTATTTTAATTCTGATTTTTAAAATTTTACTTAGACTGTCTTTACTTAGATATTACTTTTAATGTAACTTAAAAACTCCTTCTTTCCCTAGATATAAAAAGGAACTCCATCTAAATATGAAGTTGTGCCCTGATGTTAAACATATCAATAGAAACTTGAATTAAAGCATTGTGCTGTACTTAATCATTGAAGTCAGGATCTCCCCTCTGATATAGGTGTAGGATAAGGTTGCTGGGGATCATGGGAGCTAGGCTTGGGTAAGGGATATGTCAGAAGAATTTCGGTGTCATTTCAACATCATTTATTAAAACCTCTTTTATTTACCTCAGGCTCCTGAATACGTTGTATCTAGGAGCCTTTTCTCGGGGGAATTCACTGCACAGACTACCAAGCACTATTCACAAGATGCTAAATTGGATACAAATCTCCAGAGCACATTAGTTCCAGCAGAGGCTGATTCTTTAATGCCACTTCTTTCATATGGCAACAGTTAGGCTGCCAAGTGTGGGGCTGAGGGTGGCCTCTACTAATAACAACGCAAGACAGCTTGTCAGGGCACCACTGAGTGTAATGTAGAAGGTTGGGCCCTGATATGCTGAGAACAATTCTCTCCTGCACTTTACTTCAATTCATTCTCAGATATTGATTTTCTCATAAATGCACATCTATTGCTCAGCAGAACAGCATCCACATTCCTTCCTATTAAAGTGACTTTTCCTAATCAAGCATGCTGTAGACACAAACTTTTGTGAGCTTGATCCTATATCTCTCTCTCTTCTTTATCTGTCCCTAGTTCAGATTATCCAGATTTGTGGAATGAATTTCATCTATATGCAGATCATTTGCAAGTCATATTCAACTACATATTTGATCTTTCCTCTTGGGTGTCCAATAGGCATTTCCAAATCAAACAAAATCTCTGATCTCCGTATCTCTTGTCCCTATGCCCCCATCTCAGTAAACAACTACCCCAAAATCTAGGGGGTATCCTTTATTTCATCCAGTGTCAGGTAACTTCCATTTGCCCTAATTGGATGTACTCCCCATATTTTCTTTTGCACTTTGTCATAAATGGAATGCTGGCCTGTTAGGACTATAATAGAGCTTCTCTATGTTCTGGCTTCCAGTGGTGTTGGCCAAAAGGAAGTCCTATCACAGAATCAGAAGTAATGAGGAGAGCAAGATCATAGTCTTTGTTTCTGGCTCCTTGCCTGTGAGGCTGTTTCCCGACACGGAAGGCCACTGCTCTTTTAAGGTGGCCCACTGCACCGGAAGTTTTCCCTTCCCCAATTTTAATAATATCTCATCCTCTCCTTCCTCAGTGCCCTAGGGGCCACATCCTGGCCACTAGTTGCCCCAAGTTACATTTCTTGTACTCCCTCTACTCTTACATCTTTGTAAATTCCTTTGTACATAAGTCTGTTTTAAAATATTCTAAATTGAATGTTCTCAGGAACCTAATTATATTCTCTTTCTTTCATGTTCTACCTCCAGTCCACTGCAAGTTCTATAGAACCTACTTCCAATACATACCCAGAATCTTTCTACTACTTACTTCCATTTCCTACTGCCATCTCACCAGTCACTGTTATCGCTTACCTGGACCATTGCAAAAACCTTCTAACTTACCTTTCCATATTTGGTCTTGATTCCCTGTAACTTTTCTCTATACAGCAAACAGAATAGTCATTTAAAGATGTAAACCAGATCGTTCCTCCCTTAATCTGAAAATCCTTCATGGTCTCCTGTTGAACTGAGACTGTAACCTAGTCCCCTTTACCCTGACCGCGAAGCCTTGTACCCTGATACCCTCTTCAAATTCAGTTCACCTCACTCTCTTGTCCAGTATATACTGTTTCTTAAATTGGCCAGGCAGGCTTCTGCCTTGGGGTCCTGGCACTGACATTTTGATTGGCCTGAAATGCTGTCAACACTCCTCTGCATGACTGATGTTTTACTTTTTTTAGGTTTCAATTTAAAACTCAGAGAGGCTTCCCTGAACACCAATGTAAGTAGCCAAATAATCACTCTATTGCATTGCCCTGTTTTAATTCTTTGCATAATACTATCATAATAGGTTTTTGTTTATCATAAGTTCCTCATCTCTAGAAAGTATATTCCATGAGAGCAGAGAAATCCTATTATACATACTCAATGCTTATAGTATTTCCTGATACATGGTAGGTACTGAACAGATACTGACTGAATGGAAGGAACTAAAAACATAGCCTTTTTCATCTGCCTGGGATCTGTGATGCTCAGTAAGTAAGTTTAGTTACACAGTGACTATTGCCTGGTTGAATAAAGGAGTTGGGTCATGACTTACAACTGAAATGTTTCATTGTACTTGGGTGACCAGGTGTTGCTTTTTGTCTTTGTGCCTTGTTTTCTCTTCTTGTCTCCAAGATTGGGTCCCAGCATACAAACTTCCACAAAGGGGCGGAACATGGCGGTGGTCTGCCAGTTCAGGTTATTAATAGCCATCACTATAAAACCAAAAAGGGAATGGGATACAGAGTGTTAGCCAATGAATGTGTGGAATCTCTGCCTCTCCCTTTTGGTCCTTACAATGAGTTTTTGTTTTAAAAAATGATGTGTGAATCCATAACTTGGATTTGAGAGTGTCCTAACTCCAATGATAAGAAAATATTCTTGAAGAAAAACATTTCACTCTCTGGAATGCACACTTGATGGGACTTTCAGCTCTTAGTTGTGTGACACTGGAGTGGTGAAAGTTATCATTCCTCTTGTGTGGGTAAAAACATGATGTTTTTCATATTAAAAATACTGTTTATATCTATCATTAAATATTTAGAAAATAGATTTAAAATCTATAATTTTTCAGAGGCAATCCCTTAATATTTTGTGTGTGGTTTCAACATTTAATTCATATATAGAATGGCATCATAATATATTGCAGTCTTATAAGTAGCTGTATTTTTTAAGTTCATCATTGATATCTTTCTAATTCAATATATTCAATATCTTCCAACTGCAAATATTCCACTATATATATATTCCATCCTATATTTAACCAATCACCTATTGTTAAACACAAACATAGTTGCTTCTTAATTTCAAGCATCACACATAATTCTTAAGTGTACCTTCTCATATTTATACTTTGCCCATTCTTTAATGATGATATTCTTAAGGAAGTATCTTATAACTAAAATTGCCATTGCAAAAATTTCATAAAACTTTGAGCATTTGCTTTACAGTGACAAAATATTTTAGGATACTGGCATGTATAGGCATTCACATTTATCTGTATTTTTCTCTACATTGCACGTAATTTGTTATAGATGATAGATAGCAGTGATATTTTTATAATACAAAGATCCATTCAGTAATGCAATTTTAAATATATTAGAAGGGCATAGTTTTTATTGAAGTGGATGTTATTTAGAACATGGTTCTATTGAGCAAAATATTAACCATTTAATTTCATCTTTGAAATGACCCTTGAATTCAGGTGATATTTTTACAATATAAACCAATAGATTAAACTATCATTTAAAAAATCAAATAAGTTGTTGAAAATAACTTAGAGAAAGAATTAGGTAGGTTATGTGAATATTAAGCCAACCAAACCACTAATATTCCATATATATATATATATATATATATATATATATATATATCATAGGATTAACCACAGAGAAAATATACAGTTTTGAAATGTAATCACCAATGTATTTAAATATTTCAAATTACATACATTAATTATCTGTGGCATATATTTGTTTTTAAATAAAAATTCCGGTTCAGGAAGACATTCTAAACCCCTAAAATAATTTAATACACACATTCAAACACAGATAAAAATGACCTTTTAATATTAATTTTGCAGACATTAAAGTCTGGTGAGCTGCTTGGCCTATCTGGATCCAAAATGTACCTTTCACAGTGACTTTATGCTCTCCAGTTCCTGGGGTGGTGGTGATGTCCACGTGAACAGAGATCTGGCCCACTGAATCTTTGGAGGAGCGACCTGCAAGTAAGCAGAAGCTTAGGGCCTGAACTTTCAGAGACTTAATAACGGACATCTACATTATCCGCATAAGGGACTTGAAAGTGTTTCTTCCTGGAATCGAATGGTTCTTTTTATTAATAGCACATAACATTGATATATGTTCACCAAATTCAATTTGCTGTGCAGGTTTGAGAATTGGATATAATCACATTTACTCAAGGAGTTAAAATTTCATATGATCCTCAGATATTGTGTTACTATTACAGGAAGATGGCTGTAGAGCACCTGCCCTCATGAAGCCCACAGTAGGCCATGGGAGACCAACATATAGCCACAGTATAGTGTGATAAGGTCTACTGATGGCATAAAAGTTAGTCAAATGTTAAGCATGTTGTATTGAAAAGTACCTGTGATTTGGGGTCAGATTAACTTGTATTTAAATCATGGTTATGCTACTTCTGGTTCTGTGATAAGAATTTGCTGTGTTCTCACATCTCAATTGGCTCATTTGTAAAACAGGGATAATAACACCAACTTCTCTCTCTCTCTCTCTCTCTCCCTCCATATACCCTAACTATCCTTTATATTTTTCACACCCCCCCCAAAAAATATAGTTATCTCTCATTCTTTAATGTAGCCTGGAATATCACAGCACTAACTACAAAGGAAAGGTTCAAAGAGTATTTGCTTAAAAATAAATTACTGAGTCCTGGTCAGTGTTGTTCAGTGGTTGGAATGTCAGCCTGAACATTGAAGGTTCGTAGGGGTGCATTCGTCAGGCGGCCAATGCAATCGATGTGTCTCTCTCATATCAATGTTGCTCTTACCCTCTCTCTCTCTCTCCTCCTTCTTCCCTCCTGCTCTCTCTAAAAATAAATGGGAAAAAAATATCCCTGGGTGAGGATTAAAAATAAATAAATTACTGAGCCATTGCTTATAATAATCAAAACAGTAAAATATTTAATGTTTGGCCATTGATCCATTATATGAACATATCATAATTTAACCATATTTCAGTTGTTTCCAATCCTTTGTTATTATAAACAAACTATAATAATTATAAGTTTATCTATAGTATAATTCTTAGAAGTAAAATTTATTTGTCAATTTTAATTTTGCCCCAGAGAGATTTTAACAATTTACACTTTTATATTCAATATAGAAGATCAACAAGAAATGTACTTTTCTAAAATAAATGGCTAATAACTGAATCTGAAAATAGATGATTCTAAGAAACCTTTGGTTTCTAATCTCAGATAATTGCTAGTTTGGGGCCTGAACCTCTCCATAGGACCTGCTGATAAGAGCCATTTCATCACCAAGACCCCTCTCCCTCGATAATAAAAGAATTAAAAGATAGAAAGTGATCACTCAGGCATTAGTAAAGGGACTATTCTTTGCTCCTGGGGAAAGGAAGAGGGGAAATGTCCCCTTTCCCGGAGGTGAAGAAAAGAAAATCCAAAAGAAATACTCCTAAACTCTGGAAGTGCCAGAAAGATGGGCATTTCACTTTTGGATTGGCTGCTTACTTAGCAGACAATATGACCCGAGCATGGTTGAGTGAGGGACAATTAGCCAGACAGGGGGCCAGGGACCAACTCCTTAAATTTATGGTTGCTAAAAAGTATGGGAGATGGTTCCTGGATGAGCTTGAAGTGCCAGAATTGGGGACAAGAGAGGGAAGATGTGATCATGGACTGTGGCCTTGTCATGGATTTCACAGATGGGGTAAGGAGGCAGGCAGCTCGAAGCTCATAGCATGCCAGTACCAGCTGAAGTACAGTGGAAATGAGTAGCCCAGGCCTGAGTTTGGAAGAATCCATCAATGCTCCAGCTGCTACTTGGAAATGAATGTCATACTGCCAGCTTCACAAGCTTCTAGTTCCCCCAAAACAATAAACTGGAAGAGCTGTAACCCTACTCAATGACCAGCAATGTTCACACAGACATTTAAATAAAGAGTCATTGGTCTTGTTCCTCTCTTTTCTTCCTTCCCAACACCAGGGAACCTACCACCAGGAGGGAGAGGAAAGGTTCACATGAAAGAACCCATGCCTTCCTTCTCCTTTTCCCATTTTTGTCTGCTTGCAGAGAGAGAAGGGACCGTGAATCCAGTAAGAGATTAAAGATGTAAGGTGACCAGGGTGAGATCTTAAACACTGGAATGACTTGATAATCGTGCAAGTCACTGATATGGCAGGGACCTGGACTGTGATATCAGTGGGGGAGGTGTCTATGCAGTAGAAAATGGGCTCCTTGCCAAGAGACAGCCTTTCCTATTCTACTGCTTTTTCTTCCCTTGTTACTGTTGTTTAAGGGAGGTTAGTTTCCTCTTCCTTCTGTCTTTTTTATATCCTGTTCATACCTTTGTGTACATGTATTAAATCCTTATCAAAAATCTTAAATTGGATGTGCCATTTGTCTGCTGAATCCTTAGTTTATAGAGTTGACATCTGTGATTTGCTCATAACTTGAATGAAAATGCTCCTAGTATTTTCTCAATACTCTTAGGTTTTATGGAATAATGAGCCAATCTTTTGCAGGGAAGGGCAGAAACTTTTATCATTATAGATTTCAGAAAGGAGAAAATGTTTAAGGAGGCTCTTTAAAATTGAGTTAGAATTCATCTTTTAAACAAGGAAGCAGAAGAAATAGCACACGTGTGGATGAATAAAACAGAACGGTGTGTCCTGCAAACTGCAAGTTGTTCAGTGTGGATGGAGCATATTGGTGGTACCTTGAATTTAACTTAAAAATCTTCAGACATTACCTTAGAGCTGCTGAGAAGGCTCTTAAATTTTTGGCTATGGGTGGCATAGTCAGATTTATTTTTAGAAAAAAAATGCATTTGTGTAAAGTATGGATTACTCTGATCATCCCATTCTCTCTGGAAAGCCTAATATTTGCATCTCATTATTCCATGAATCAAGTCTTACAGTCCAGTCCTTCATTAGAAAGCTTTCGATTATTTTCTACTTCATCTGCACGGCTGGCCATGCTGCTATCTTTAGCCTGATTCTTCAAAACTTACTTCATATTTTCATCAAGACAAAACACAGGTTTGGAAAATTCTTTGTCCATTAGCCTAGAAAGCCCTGTCCAAGTTCCTCTACAATAAAATAATTTTTAAAAATTCTATAAATAATCTGCAATTATGTTCTTGATTTCCTCAATACTATGACATAGTACGAAAACCCTGGGCAATGGAATTGACTGCTCTGATGAATATGGTCTCAGTCACTTATTAAGGGGTAATTAAAACTCCACAAACCTTGATTTTCTTATTTTTGTAGCACCAACCTGACAGCTTTGTGGTGAGAATAAAAATAGCTAATTTTGCCCGACTGGTGTGGCTCAGGGGCTGAGCATCAACCTATGAACCAGGAGGTCACTGTTTGATTCCCAGTCAGGGCACATATCTGGGTGCAGGCTTGTTCCCCTGTGTGGGGCATGCAGGAGACAGCTGATCAATGATTCTCTCTCACCATTGATGTTTCTATCTCTCCCCCTCTCCCTTCCTCTCTGAAGTCAATAAAAATATACAAAAAAATAAAAATAGCTAATTTAAAAAACTGTACACTATTTTCTACCTTCCTATGTAACAGCTGTTATAAAGCCTATATAATAACTGCCCAGCAAATGAATCCAAGTTTATTAGAATTCAATAATTAATAACACAATGTTTCAAAGTTATAAAACCCCTTGAACATTCATGCATAATGCCCACATATAAAAATGGCTTAAAAATCCATGGATATTGTGGTTACTGGGGTCAGTGACTGCAAGAAGACCACTCTGGAGTGACTGGAGTTCTTCCTAACAAATTCAGAATTCCCAAAACTTTTCTGGTTCAGTAGAATAATGATGGCAGATTTTTAGAGCCCTCAAATATCTAAGAGGGAAAACTGCTCCCTTCTATTAAAAACGTTCATTAACCATGAATCTGATAAAAGGCCTCCAGCATCTCTGAAAATGCGTGCAGGTTGCATAATTGTCTCTGGCTTTATACTAAGGTTCAGAGCCTGCTCAGTGCTTGGGTTTGCGGTTAAAACTTTTATGGGTGAGCATCATGTGTTACTACAAGCAGGAAGGTAGCAATGGCTGGTTTCTGCTAGTGTAGCCATAAAAAATGGTCAGGCCAGCGCTTGATATTAATTTTAAAGGAGAAAGCCTTCCACCAAAGCACTCACTGGGTGTTATTTCTTCACCCGAGTTTCCAATTGCCAAGGTAGTGTAAAGGCTTTAGTTGTGTTGTGATAGAATTGGAGAGATTGCTATGGTAGAAAATGTAAAATTCTAATTAGGGAAATAGGTGAGTTGCTGTTTGGTGTCTTTGGTTACGGATGAAATATCCTGTGCTGTTTTCAAACAACTAACAGCTAAAGTATCTAAAACCTTTTGCAAGGTGCTCTTTCAATGCACAGAGGTAAGTGTTCCTGTTTCACAAATTGCTGTTCTGTGGTCTTCCACCTGTACATCCTGTGCGTGCGCTTTCTACAGAAACATGGACTGTTGCATTGGGAGGAAAAGAACATTAAAAATCCCACCTAGGCACTCAGCAGTGCCTGAACATGTTATGAAACCTCCTGGGGGGAAACATTTCCCAGACTCTCAAATGCACATTTTCTTTTCGAACACAAACTGTGAAACTTACTGCTCAATCCAGGCAAAGAGTCTGGAGAACTGACTGCTTAATGTGACACACCCTAACACTGTGGAATTAGGAAAGTAATAGAGTAGAAACAACTGGTTAAAAGAGTTTATTATTGTTGCAATTATTGCCTAATAGTCATGCTATTCATAATTGTCACTTTAAAAAATGCCAGGTTTCTGCTTTCATGGCCTGGAGTTATGCCACTCCTAGCACCATGGTATGCCTTATTTTGCAGTTAATTATGCAGATTTTTTTCTTCCTAATTACCTTCTATAATCAGGAAACCTCTATTAATCCATACTTATTGCTAATTCATATAATAAACTTGTAATATTCTTTTGATATATATTAAATGACCGATTTGTATTTATTTGTTGATTAATTATGCAAGCTGCCCTCACGTTGCATGGTATTTGTATAAGTGATATGCCTGGATTCCAATTCCCACCGTTTAGTTCAATAATGCCTGTCTCCCAACCAGACATTCAAAGTTCAGTCATCATGGTACATTAAATATGTGTCATTGCATAAAATAAAAACATTGCTACTAGTATTTTAGTCCACAAGTCACTATGTAAAGAACAGATATGCATCATCAGTTACCAATCACATCACTTCTTTCAGAGTCTGTTGGTGATCTATTCAGTTCACACACAACAGAGGATAAAAGGGCCACATTGAAATGGGTAGGAAAGGCAGAGGCACATTTTCGCCCAAAATACCACCCCTGGCAAAGCAACCCACAATGGGGAGGGATCTGAAAATTTCCACAAATACAGCCAAACAGAAAACAAAACAAAACACAGCTCCCTTCTTTCTGCGGAGCAAGGCGTCTCCCATATCGGGGACCTTCACCAGAGAGACAAACTCCCAAAGCAAAACATGTGACTCTGAAAACCAACAGGCCAACTGAGCTTACAACCTGGAAAACTACAGGGCTGTAGGGAACAGAGATTCTGCTCTTCAAGGGCTCACAGACACACACTCACTCACCTTGGAACTCAGCACAAAGGCAGCAGTTGGAAGAGAGCCTAGAGATCATATGTGAAAGAGATTATTTGCTAACTTTACAGCTTCTTCTGGAGGGGCGGAAGTGTTTTGAGACTCTTTCTAGGGATGTAGGTGCTGGCAGGAGTCATTTCTGTGCTTTCCTTCTGCATTGCTAGCGCCGGCACTAGTGGGGGCCACTTTTGCAGTTTTCCTCTAATTTGCTAATGGGGGTGAGTAAGCAGCCCACTCCCTTGCTTTGCTCCCAGGAACAGCCCCTCCTGAGGCTCCAGGCACGCAGCTGCAGTCTGCCATGCTGCATTCGCCAGAGGCAGTGGGTGAGGAGCCGGCGTGGCTCTACCCACCCTGACCTGCTCCTGCAGCCCCACCAAAACCAGCAGGTGTGGCCAGGCGGATTGCTTTCTAGGCCCCGTGACTTTGAAACAGAATGTTCAAGAGACAACCAAGAACTAGGGCAAGATTAAGCATTGCGTTTTATCTCCTGTGCAGGGCTACTCCTTCAAAACTGAAAGGGAGAGCTAATACAGAGAAACAATCATAGAAAGTTAAGCAAAACAAGGGGAAAAAGAAATATGTTCCAAATAAAAAAACGAGATACTGAAACAATGATAAGTAATTTACACCCTCCTTCCCCCGGCAAATAAAGTTCAGAGTAATGGTGTTAAAGATGCTCACCAAGCTCAGGAGAACAGATGGACACAGTGAGAACTTCAACTAGGAGAAGAGGAGGTCCAAGATGCTGGAGAATAGGAAGATGGAGAACTCACCTCCTCCCATGAGTAAAATCAAATATACATGTGTATAGGTAGCAATTACTCCCATGAGACAACAGAGCATTGAATGAACAGCTTCTGACATCAAAAAAGAGACGGAATAGAAAAGGGAGGGGAAGCCCTCAGGGAGCTGTGCAAACTCTCCAGTGCCATTATCTCCCCCTCCCCTTTGAAAGGACAGGCAGGTCTAGCCGCTGATCACATTGCCTGGAGTCTTTTGCCTCTGAACAAAGGGAGCAAGCAGGAACAATAGGGTCCCCAGCCACCTGACCAAAGAAATACAAAGGATCATAGACTATTATGAGCAATTATATGCCAACAAGTTGGACAACTTAGAGGAAAGGGATAAATTCCTCGAAACATACAATCTTCCAAGACTGAATAATGAAGAAAAATAATATCTGAATAGAACAATTACTAATAAAGATATTGAATCAGTAATCCACCCTCCCACCCTTGGGACCAAATGGCTTCACTGGTAAATTCTGCCAGATATTTATAGAAGACTTAAAACCTATACTGCTCAAAATTTTCCAAAAAAATTGAGGAGGAGGGAATGCTCCCAAACTTATTTTACAAGGCCAGCATTGTCCTGATACAAAAACCAGACACACACAAAAAAGAATGTTACAGACCAATATCCCTGATAGACATAGATGCAAAAATATTCAACAAGATAGTAACCAAATTCAACAATACAGTAAGAAGTTAATACACATGCTTAAGTGGGATTTATTCTAAGGATGCAACAATGGTTAAAGGATGCAAAGATGGTTAAACATCTGCCAATCAATCAATGTGATACACCACATAAAAGATAAAAATCATATAATTATTTCAATAGATATAGAGATACCATTTGGAAAAATTCAACATCCATTTATGATAAAAACTTTCAACAAAGTCCATGTAGACAGAACATACCTCAACATAATAAAGGCTGTATAAGGGAGTAAGAAGCACAAATCGGTAGTTGCAATATAGTTATGGGGAGGTAAATGAAGCACAGGAAATATAGTCAATAATATTGTGATAACTGTGTATAGTGCCAGTTGCAGTACTGGAGATATCAAGGGAAACACTATGTAAAATATATGACTGCCCAACCACTAAGCTGTATACCTGAAGCCAATACATCATTTAAAAAAATAATTTCTCTTAATTTTTTAAAAAAAGAGTCCTTATATTTTAAAAAGGGCCATATATCACAAGCCCATTTCTAAGATCATACTCAATGGTGGAAAGCTCAAAGCTTTTTGCTCAAGATCAGAAACAGGAAAAGGATGCCCACTTTTATTTAACATAGCATTGGAATTCCTAGTCACAGCAATTAGGCAGCAAAGAAGAAATAAAAGGCACACAAATTAGAAAGTAAGAAGGAAAACTGTTACTATTTGTGGATGATATCTATACAGAGAACTCCAAAGATTCTACCAAAAAACTATTAGAATTAATAAATGAACTCATCAAAGTAGGATACAAAATTAATATTCAGAAATTGATTGCATGTTTATATACCAATAACAAAATATCAGAAAGAGAAATTAAGAAAACATCCTACTCAATACTGAAAAGCTGATAATTTTTTCCTTAAGATTAGGAATAAGACAAGGATGCCTACTCTTGCTACTTTTATTCAACATGCTATTGGAAGTTCTAGAAAAAAACAATCAGGCAAGAAAAAGAAATAGAGGCTTACAAATTTTGGAAAGGACAAAGTGAAGCTGTCATGTTTTTGGATGGCATGATCTTATATGTAGAAAACCTTAAAAACTCCTTCAAAAAAACTGTTAGAATTAATAGACAAAGTCAGTAAAGTTGCTGGGTACAAAGTCAGTCTGTAAAAATCTGCTGTTTTTCTGCACTCTAACAACAGGCTATCAGAAAGAGAAATTAAGAAACAATCCCATTTGCCATAACATCAAAGAGAATAAAATACTGCCCAGCAGGTGTGGCTCAGTAGCTATGAACTAGAAGGTCTCAATTTGATTCCTGGCGAGGACACATGCCCGGGTTGCTGGCTCGATCCTGAGTGTGGAGCATGCAGGAGGCAGCCAACCAATAATTCTCTCTCATCATTGATGTTTCTATGTCTCTCTCCATCTCCCTTCCTCTCTGAAATCAATAAAAATATATTTAAAAAAGAAAAAATAGAGAATAAAATACTTAGCAATAAATTTAACCAAGGAGGTTGAAGATGATACAAATAAATTGAAAGATACTAAGTATTCATGAATTGCTCTTCTTCTGTCTTCTTTGTAGCCTCCTCATTTCTTTCAGCTTTTTGTTATGTGACATCCCCCAATATTAATCCCTAGATTTCTCCTCAATACTCCTTTCCTAGGTTTCATAGTGACATCTCTCATCTCAATTTTATTAATTTTTAAATCTATGTTTCTAGTTCTTATCCTGATCTTTATATTGACCCCCATTTCCAATAGTCTAACAGATATTCTTGCTTAGTATTTTCATTTTAGCTTAACCACATCAAGTGAAAAAATTAACTTATGGTGTTCTCAAACCTCCAATTTCCAACTTCCCCATTTCCAACCTTGTTCACACCATTCTGCTAGCCAAGCTCAAGTCATTGAAAACCACACAGAGCTTTTCCTCTGCTTTACCTGTTAATCCCAACCAATGAACAAATCTTGCCCATTATTCTTTACATAGTTTGATTCACTCTCTACTTCAACATTCTACTCTTTTGTTTAAGACCTTCTCATTATGTGGATAGCTGTTACATTCTAAGAGTTCACTTTGCTTTCATATACTTTCATTATATTTTATATGACTTAGCAGGACCAAGCTTCCAAAGTTAAAGATTCCATCCTGTTACTCTTCTTTTAATGCCTGTTGCTTTGAGGGGAAATTTCAAATTCCTTGAGTAACTTTTGGCTTTAAAAATCTTCCTCCATTAAGGACAATCAAATGTCTCTCTCATGCACTCAACAATATCCCTTTCCACTCGCCTTCCTTTCATATACTGCCCGCTTCCAAGCTCTGCCATCTTTACATAGCTTTCCCAGGCCCTCTAGTCCCCATTGTTCACTGTCACTTGGAGCCACTTCTGTGTTCTTATTCATAACACTCATTTTGGCATTTAATCATATTATGTCTTATCATGTATTGCTGTGATTTTTTCCTACTGAATAGCCTTTATTGCATTGCGAAGTTACACCAAGATTAAAAGAGCTGTAATGTTAAATTTAAACAACAATCTCCACAACTGAAAAAGCTGGTAGATGACTAATGTTAATTTGGGAACTAAGTTTTGGAGATGCAACGTAATCATGAGGCAGTGTGCACAGAAGGTAAGAGCTCAGTCTCTAAGCCATATTGTCTAGATTTGAATTCAGGCTCCACCACATAGTAAGCACAGTGACATTGGGCAAGTTACTTAGTCTCTCTCTGTTTCCATGGTAAAATAGGAATAATAGTAGTACTGGACTCATTCAAATATTGTAAAGATTAAATAAGTTTTTACCTACAAGAGACTTATTAAAAGTACCTGGCACGGAGACAATCTTTCATATTATTGTGGTTGTTGTTATTTATTAAAATATTGAACTCTTCATCTCCTAGCAATTTCCTTTCTATGAGTCTGTCATACAGAAATACTTGCAAAAATACACAAAGATGTATATAAACAAAGATGTTAATGGTAACATTTTTTAAATAGTTAAAAAATTACCTATAACCTATCCTATATAACAAAGAGGGACTATGCAAATTGACCATCACTCCACCACAAAGATGGCAGTGCCCACAGTGGAGGCTGAGTTCCCATAATGAGCCTTACGAGCAATCAGCAGGGACCTGAGGATGTGCCCTCCCCACTGCCCCCGTGGGGCTTGACAGGGGACCCCAGGCCTTGCCACCAACACTGGCACCAGGCTGGGGGACCTCAGGTCATGCCCCCCACCCCGGCACTAGGCCAGGGGACCTGAGGCCACACTCCCCACCTGGTGGGGCTTGACAGGGGACCTGAGGCCACGCCCCCCACCCTGGCTCCGAGCCAGGGGACCTGAGGCCATGCCCCCCACCTGGTGGGGCTTGACAGGGGACCTCAGGCCACGCCCCCTGCCAAGAAGAGCTTGATGGGAGACCTCAAGGTGTGCCCACCCCGCCCCAGTGCTGGGCCAGGGGACCTTAGGCTCCTCCCCTCGCCCCTGGCCTGGAACCTCAGGCTGTGCCCTCCGCATGGCAGGGCTTGACAGGGGATCTTAGGCCATGTCCCCCACCCAGTGGGGCTTGACGGGGGATCTCAAGGCATGGCCCCCCACTCTGGCCCAGGCTGGGGGCCCTCAGGCCGCGCCCCCCATCCAGCGGGGCTTGACAAGGGTGGGACCGGCCAGGTCTGCATCTAGCCCAATGGGGGGGTGCAGCCGGGTCTGGGTCTTGCGTGATTTTGAGTAGCACATGGGTGGGTGGGGACTTGACTCTGGGTCCTGTGGTGCGCCCCAGACTCTGACAGGAGGAAGATTTTCATATACATTTTACTAATTTTCTTTCATCTCTGACACTTACATTGTAGAGAAAGGGCAAATAGCAATATTAAAATATTTCCTCTAATTAATCCCCTTTTAATGTGCACGAATTTCGTGCACCGGGCCACTAGTATATTTATAAGTAGTGAAATGAAATATTATAAATCCCACACTAAAAAGGAAATCTGTATATAAGATATGAAATGATGAGTGTGAAAGGTCAAATAGCCTAACAGTATGCATGTTATACAATTTTTTTTTGGGGGGGGGGGTGGGGGGAAAGAATATAAGTTTTATATGTGTATAATTGAAGGTCTGGGAGAGTAAACTTTAAAGTACACATAGTAGGGATGGAATCAGCTGAGTTTATTAGCTTTCTGATAACACACTTTCATATTATCTGATTTGTTTTTAGTGAGCATCTACCACTTCTTAAATAAAATGTTTAAATATACAAAAAGAAAACAGAAGATTAGAGTGGAAAAATATAGATGATACTTTCAGTTTACTGATGTAAAACCCTGTGCTTTCCCTCTCTGCCCTGATGTGGTTGTCATTTTGACCAGTATGTTATCTATCCTGCCAAGCAGATATCATGAAGAAATTGCTGAATGCAGCATGTGATCAAGTAATTTAATGCATTGAGAGGGAATGTGTAATGTGCACTGATGGGTAAATGGAGCAGTGTCCATGGTGATCTGGTAATAGATACCTGTCTGACAACAGAATTGACTTCCTTAAATAATCAGTCAAGAATGCTTACCTAGCAGAATATTCTCAAGGAGCAACATTCAAAGCCATTTTAAAAAATTAGCTGTGTTATGGACAACACAAACAGATCCAAGAGATGACTGCAGTTATCAACAGTAGGTCCCAGGGTCAGATCTTTGGCTGAGAGATCATTTAATACTAAAGACATTATTGCAGGCCAAAAAACAAGAACCAGAGGCTAGTGTAGAAATAGTAAAATGTAATTCTCACCATTACTTTGAGGCAGCTACTCTGCAGGAGGCAGCGTACACAAATTAACTCCTCTGTAGAAAAGGTGTCAGAGCTTGGTAATAATAGATTGCTCTGACATTTTAATCCAGAATTGCTCTAATCTAATGTAATTTAGCAAGGACAATATATTGACATAGAAGGGATTGTTATGGACAGAATGGATAACATGTGTCAGGAGAGAAATAGGGAACCAATAGCTTCCACTTCCCAACAGATATATGAACAGAAGAACTTATTGCAAGAAACCCTCTGTGTTTCCTTTTCTTCTCTCTTTTTAATCTATTTTGCTTATTGATCATTACATTGTACTGAATAAGACTTTAAACTCTGGAGTATGTAAATATGGAGTTACTATATAGGTTTTAAAATAAATGAAATAAACATAAACATCTTCATTTTGTTATTAATATATTTAACTTGGCATATCGCTAGCAAAGCAATGAAGCGATGGAGTTATATACGTCTGACCAGTTCCTGCTCTGTTCTAACTGAATCCTAGTTGACTGAAGCCATCATTGAGTCACTCATTCATTCATTCATTCATTAATTCACTCAGGTATCCATCAACCACTTTACTGGGCTCCTACTTCTCAGGCACCAAAGGTAGTTTAAGTCAGTGATTCCCACTCTTCAGGTTGTACATTAGAAAGACCTGAAGACTTTTAAAAACATATAGATATGAGCTTCATTCTGGGCCAATTAAATTAGAACCTCTGGGGTAGAGCGCCAGCATTTGTACTTTTTTAAAGTTCTGCAGGTGTTTGGATATGCTGCTAAGAACAGGAGCAACAGATATAGTGGCTCCCAGGCAAGACACAAACCTTTGTAGATGCTCATAGGCTCATTGGAGAGGTAGAGAAGTAGACAGGCACTCAAAGTCCAGTGGGATGTGTTCTATGATAGGGAAGGAAGGGAGCTTGGGCAGCACACAAAGGAGAAAGGCATAACGGAGACTAGACATGGACTTGCCCAGGGAAAGCTTCCTCTGGGAGCTGGGTCTGGAGCTGACCCTCAAAACCCAATTCGAGGGATCCTATTCTGCATCACTGAAACTGCCCTTTTTCTAACAGTGGCCCCTCTTGGCTCCCAGCCACCTGATCCAGACCAGGACTGAGAATGCGGCCCTGCTTTCAGGCACTGGATGTAGATTATCTGACCCCTTCCTGGGGCCACTGTTTCCCTGTGTCTCCTTTCCTCTCTGATCACCTCTTCCTACCTAGTAGGTCCTGTGGCCTGTGTCTGAGGCAGTGGCTCCTAACCCCCAGCTGGAAACAAACCCCTGACAGAGTCCCCTGTTGATGCAACATTCTTTGGAGATGAGAGAATTATTCATCTCAATATAGAGAACAAAGCTGTTTTCAGGTAGGCCTGGTTTCAGGTCATTTATTAATCAAGCTTTAGCCTCTTCTTTTTCTTAAAGCATGGGGAGGACTCCATTTTTATTTTTTTCTACTTTTCTCATGTCATCTATTATAATGACATTTCTCTTCAATGACCTTTCAGAATACTAGCATCTGTGAGCAACTCAATGTCTTCCAGGACATTGCTGCCACAGGGCTGCCCTGTGCTGGCCCCAGAAGATGTTCAATGGAAATATTATCCTGCCAGAAATAACATAGTCTTAAGAGGAATTGTTGACTTTAGAAAGATCGGAGAGGAGTCTACCCTCACAGGAGTGGCCCTGTTAATTTCTAGAATCAAGAATTAGAACTGGAGAATTAGGGAGTCAGAACCCCTTAAAGATAGAGATATCAGTGATCCCAAAAAACTTATACCAGCCCCAATCAAAATAAGGTGTTTACAAGAAAATGTGCACCTGAACCTGGAGGTGTTTCCACTGTGACGTTTTCTGGTTTAAGGATAAATCTATTTCTCTGACTGACTTATTTCACTTAATATAATACTCTCCAGGTCCCTCTATCACATGATCTCACTCATATGTGGAATCTAATGAACAAACTAAACCAATAAACAAAATAGGTCCAGAGACATAGAAGTGTGGAACAGACTGTCTAATCTCAGAGGGAAGGCAGGGGTGGGTGGATGGGAATAGATCAACCAAAGAACTTGTATGCATATATGCATAACCCATGGTCACAGACAATAGGGTGGTGAAGGCCTAGGGCGGGGGTAGGGGTGGGCCAGAAGGGGTCAATGGGGGGTGGAGGGGTCGGAAAGCTATATGTAATACTTTCAACAATAAAGATTTAAAAAAAAGAATAAATGTAATTTCAAACTTTTAGTTTTGGGTTTTTAAAATTGAAAGTAACCTAGAAGTGTTAGACACATGGTTAAGTACAGTAGGCCATCTATATGACAGGAAATTACACATTCTTTAAAACTCACACTTTCAGAGATTTTTCAATGACACATGAAGGTGTCATTTATATCATGTTATTGGAAAAAATCAGGCCACATGGGCTGTATGTGTTTCTATATATCTATGATATACAGTATGGTATATATGATGCCGGGACATAGATAGCAATGAGTGCCAGCTGGTCCAGTGTAGGACGAAGAAAAGGCTGACTTTATAAAGAGATGAGCAGGGATCCAGGTCTCAAGTCAATAAGCTAAAAGTGAAAGCATCAAAGCAGATCAAAGGTCTGGACACCTGGGTATCAGCATCTTTGCACAGAGAAGATCTAAGACCTATGAGTAAGTGGGCATGAACACTTAGATTTCGGTAATACAGACAGTGGAGGTGCTGTGTCCAGGAAGGCAGGTAGAGAAAAGTCATGCTTAGGAGTGAGCTTTCTCCAAGGTCTATTTAAGCAAAGAAGTCCTCTGTCTCCTTACCATCACATGTGAAGGGGCTTGGGATGGAAATGGTAACAGATTTGAACTGGAATATTAGCAACTAAAATGATGTTTATATATGGCTAAGAATGATCCCTACAGGCAGGATTCAAGCAGCAATTTATGGAATGATAAACAATCAGACAATCATCTCTCAACATAAAGAATAAGCACATTCTCCCAGAGTTGCCAATAAAGTGGTTTTCTGAATATTGAATAGTTTTCTCATTAAAAATTAAAGAATCTATTTATTCAACAATACATAAAACATGATAAAATAAATCACACAGAATTCTCCAAAGATGGCTGAGATAGTGGCAGCTTAATGTTGGCTCTTCCTAAATTTACATAAAGACATACAGAGCAACTACTAAGGGAAATAAGAAAACTATTTACATGAAACAGGTGCCAAGATAGCCCTGAAACCCCCTAAATATGAGACTACCAGAGGCACCACTGACAGCCACAAGGCTTCTGTATAATCAGTGTCTGTGTGGGAGAAAGCATGGGGACATCTTACAGACTTGAGAACCAAAGAACCCTGGATTGGCCAACTTGAGGTTACTGAGGGCCAGTTTGAGATAACAGCTGGGAATTGGAGGGGATCTCCCCTACTAAGAATAGGTGAGTGTGCAGGGAACAGAGTAAGGACTGAAGGGTAGGAGCAACCTAGTTCCTATGAACTCTCCATGCTAACTCTAACCCTACATATTGTTTTGCAAAGGGATGGAACTTGAGTGCACTCAAACCTTGGGACCGAGCAGCCAATTTGCAGAAACACAGAAGGACATGTTAAATCACACTCCACATCCACAATCAGGAAAATCCAGACTTTGAGAGACTCTATAATAAGGCAACCCATGTTCTTCAAAAAAATAAATTGTAAAGAAAAGAGATGGAGGAGGAACTTGTAAATAAAGAGACATTGAAAACATCAGATTAAAAAGAAAGAGCAATACGAAACTCTAGGGTATAAAACTATAAGGTACAAGGGAGTGATTATTATCAAAGTCAGGACAGTGGTTATATTTGAAGGGAGAGGCAAGTGTGACTGGGACAGGGCACATGGAGAAGCTTCTGGGGTGACTGACAAAGTTCTGTTTGTTGACTTGTGGGCCTTGTCTTTGTCGTATGTGTTTTTATATACCTATTTCCTAAAGGAAAAAATACTTCAAAACATAAAATCTGTTGATATTATATTCTAAAAATAAATATATTAATATGTTCTACCTACATATTAGAATGCTGGTAACCACTTAAGGGATATGCCTGTGTCTTATTTCTATAAAGTTGGCTGGGGGTCGGAGGATTCTCTTGCTTTAACTCTGTCTCACTTTTAGCCCAGTGAAATTAATCTATTGTTATCATTGAAGACTGGAAATAATGGTGTTTATCACTCTGGGTAGTGTGTTAAAGAGCTATTATGGTAATTTAAGTGTTTCAGAAATAAAGTTTTCCCCTCTACCTCCAGTCTGCACAGTTCCACCGAAACCACCTAGAGCTTTGCCTCCTTTGGATGCTCTTTTGGTCCCCAGAGGCAGGGAACAAACTAATCTCTTCTCAATAGCTGTTAATTGATGGAGAAAATGTTGCCTGTCGGGTGTAAGCCTGGCAGAAGCAGCCAAGTAAGGGGCTAGTGAGGAGGGCAGGAATAGAAGACTGGGAAGCAGCTGGCTGTGGGCTCACAGGAGTGAAGCAGGAGAGAGAGTGCAAGTCAATCCTCTCATTCTTCCCAAGTGGGAAGTGGGTGGAGAAATCACTGCAACAAAACTGCAAAGACAAGGCAGTTCTCATCCTCACCATTTCCTTATCTTTGTCTGTGTCCACTTCTCTGTTTTGAGGGGCAACAGAGCTTAGATGAATGGTGGTAGCCCTAGAATTGCATCTAGATGATTTTATTTCCTTCTGCCAGTTGTTAAACTCAACAGTACTGGCAAAACTCTGTTAAGGTAAGGGGGGAGTGAGATAGATATCTGGACTGTTCAACCATGCCCTGAAATGAAAGAGCATTCAGGTCATAGTCAGAGTAAGTCTTGTACTCTCTTGATCAGCAAAACTTTAATATATTTTCTGCTGACAAAGTCAATGAAAGTCAAAGTTAATTTTTATTGGTTGCCTATAAAAGAAACTGATGCAAATAAGGCAACCGCTATACCTCCTTTTATGTCTTTTCTACTCTTCTTATTGATGACTATCCAAATCCTACCCATCCTTCAACACCAAGCTAGGTCTCGCCCCTCCTATGTCATCTCAGCCCATTCGCACCATCAAGTGCTCTCTCCCTACTCTAAACCCTTAGCACTGCCCCATAATGCTCTTATAGGCCTGGCTTGGAATTTTGTTTATGGCCTATTCCCCCAGGAAGTTATCTTTTCCTTGATGTTACATATCCTATTATCTAGCCCCCTAAATTCTGTGTTGTATCTAGCAGAGTTTCTGGCATGTAGATCATCAAAATATGTTTGTTGCTTGGTTTATTTTACTCATAGCCACTGCATGGCATGCCAAATACTCTTTGAAACTGAAAAATTATTTGCTAGGAATAATGCAGTAATTCACTCTAATATAACTTAATCTCTTAGATTGTTGATTACTTGAGAATAGGGGCTGAAGTACTCAATGCTTCGTCACCAACATCTTGAGTAGTGATTGGTTCACAATAAACATTCAGCTAACTTTAATACCATGAATAAATAAATGATCAATCAATCTCTGTAGTTCTCTTAAAGTATAAAAGAACTGAGTTGTGTTTTTTTTTTTAGAGAAAAAATATTCTTGCATAAGAAAAAACCTGATATGATGAGAAGGATGTTCTGTCATTCAGAAATGTTGTTTATTAATAAACATCTGAAAAAATAAAACACCAAAAATGTAAATTGTAGTGAATATTCAGCTGTGATGATTATTATGCATTCAGCACTATGAAAGTACTAAATAGATAAAGAAATCGGATAGGTCTCCTATAAACTAATTTCATCTACCTGAGCTCATCTTGTTTTCAAACTAGACCTTTTGTTTCAGCCAACCTGGCCTGCTGTCCATGCCTTGAGCACAGCCTGCCTATTCCTACATCTTTGTCTTTGGTGATACCATTTGATGTCCATAGAAAATCCCTTCTTCTCTTAATAATAAAGATCCTTCCCTAGACTTCTCTTTTCCACCCAGTGTTCCTTGGATAACAATTTTATTCTTTGAGGATTTATGGAGGCTTCATTCTAATAAGATCAAGGAACAGTCCAGGATCTGCCATGTTCCCATACTAATATATGCTGCCTTGAAATGACCCTCTTATGGTCCTATCCTTACCTATGCCCTGGTGAATTAGATCAAGACACACTAGAGTAGATGTCCATTATTCTCTTTAGCCCAAAGCACAGTAGAACAAGGTGTTAATAAATATCATATGCCTGCTAAGTTACACCTATTAAATCTCTTCCTAAAAAGAAACAAAAATAACCAAAACAGAAAGTATTGTTTTGGTGAGAATGTGGAGAAAAGGGAACCCTCATGCACTGTTGGTAGGAATGTAAATGGTGCAGCCATTGTGGAAAACAATATGGAGATGTTGTTTCGATTTGCATCTCTCCAATGATTAGTGACATTGAGCATTATTTTCATATGCTTCTTGGCTGTCTGTATGTCCACTTTCAAAAAGTGTCTATTTAGGTCCTTTTCACAATTTTTGATAGGATTCTTTATCTTCCTTTTGTTAAGTTGTATGAGTTTCCTATAAATTTTGGAGATTAAACCTTTATCAGATGTAACACTGGCAAATATGTTCTCCCACGCAACAGGCTCTCTTGTTGCTTTGTTGATGGTTTCTTTTGCTGTGCAGAAGATTTTTATTTTGATGTAGTCCCATTTGTTTATTTTCTCTTTAATTTCCATTGTCCTAGAAAATGTTTCAGTAAACATATTGCTATGAGATATGTCTGATATTTTGCTGCCTATGGATTCTTCTAAGATTTTTATGGTTTCCCACTTTATGTTTAAGTTTTTATCCATTTTGAGTTTATTTTTATGTACGGTGTAAGTTGGGGGTCTAGTTTCATTTTTTTGCATGTATCTGTCCAATTTCCCCAACACCATTTATTGAAGAGACTATCTTGACTCCATTGTATGCTCTTGCCTCCTTTGTCAAATATTAATTAAACATAATGGCTTGTACCATCTCACACCTGTCAGAATGGCTATCATCAACAAATCAGCAAATGACAAGTGCTGGTGAGGATGTGGAGAAAATGGAACACTCATGCACTGCTGATGGGAATGAAGACTGGTGCAGCCACTGTGGAAAACAGTATGGAGTTTCCTCAAAAAAATTAAAAATGGAACTCCCATTTGACCCAGTAATCCCACTTCTAGGAATATATCCCAAGAAATCAGAAACACCAATCAGAAAGGATATATGCACCCATATGTTAATAGCAGCATAATGTACAGTAGCTAAGATTTGGAAACAGCCTAAGTGCCCATGAGCAGATGAGTGGATTAAAAAACAGTGGTACATCTACACAATGGAATACTATGCTGCTGGAAAAAAGAAGGAACTATTACCATTTGCAACAGCATGAATGGACCTGGAGAGCATTATGCTAAGCGAAATAAGCCAGTCAGAGAAAGATGAATATCACACGAACTCACTCATTTGTGGAATATAATGAACAACATAAACGGATGAGCAAAAATAGATCCAGAGACATAGAAGCATCTAACAGACCATCCAACCTCAGAGGGAAGGTGGGATGGAGGGGTAAGAGATCAACCAAAGGACTTGTATGCATGTATATAAGCATAACCCATGGACACAGACAGTAGGAGGGTGAGAGCATATGCTGGGGAGTGGGAATGGCCAGGGAGAGGTAAATGGGGGGAAAAGGAGACTTATGTAATACTTTAAACAATAAATAATTTAAACAAATAAATAAAATAAAATACATCCTTAAAAAATAAATAAAACAAATATTATTAGGGAATCTTATTTTTCAAAACCTGGACAATCTTACCAGAGTTAGAGAAAAGGTTTTTACCTTTTATACAATTGTAGTTAAAAATGGTAAGAATGATTGCAAGGATCTACTGAGGAAATATAAATTACATTGCAGGTTTATAAAAGATACAACACCAAAGCAAAAGAAGAGAGAGTCAAATGTAGAGAAAATTGCTCAGTCTTTTAACATTTCCTGCTTGTACCTCTGAACCTGGCATAAATATTCATGTTTAGTAGAGAATGTACTGGATGTGGAAACTTGAAACAGATTTGTGTCTATTGATAAGATAGGAATGACAATATTTCTCTACTGTGCTTCCAAGAGAATCAAGTAAGATTATGAATACAGATATATTTGATAAACTCTAACATCTACTACTCCTGTAGGGTCTGATTATTATTACAAGGAGCTTAAGCAGGAAGAAGTCAGATGGTTTCTCTTTTTGCACCTGCTTGGTAACAAATGTTTTATAAATATTTTGACATAAATTTTCGGAGCTGAATCTTTATGTTTAAAGTAGTGTCCGATATGAAAGCAGCCTAATTTTTCTAAAAATAGAAGGAAAGTTTAGGAAATTTAGTAAAAGTTATACCAAATCAACAGAAATGGACTTCATTTTTAGAACTTGAATTTTACAGTGCTTAAACTAAATCAGGATATCTCTCTCTCCTTCTACCTTCCAACTTTACTAGCTCTTAGGGAAATGCAAATCACAATTGCAATGACATGGCTATTAGATTGGCTATTATCAACAAAACAAATAATGTGTGTTGGAGAGGGTGTAGAGAAAAAGGCACCCTCATCACCGCTGGTGGGAATGTAAACTGTACAGCCACTATGGAAAACAGGATGGAGGTTCCTTGAAAAAATTAAGAATAGAGCTAGCATATGGCCCAGCAATCCCTCCTCTGGGTATCTATCTGAAAAATTTGAAAGCATTTATTCTCAAATACATATGCACCCCTATGTTCATTGCAGCATTATTCATGGTGACCAAGATATGGACACAATGAAAGTGTCTTTCTATAGATGATTGGATAAAGAAGGTGTGGTACACGTATACTATGGAATACTACTCAGCCATAAGAAAAGATGAAATACTGCCAGTTGTGACAACATGGATAGTTCTTAAGAGTATCATGCTAAGTCAAATAAGTCAGTCAGAAAAAACTAAGGATTATATGATTTCACTCATATGTGGGATATAAAACTGAAACTCATAAGCACAGAAAACAGTATGGTGTTTACCAGAGTAAAGGCAGTGGGAGGCTAGTAAAGGGGAAAGACGGTCAAATAGATGGTGATGGATGATTTGATTTTTGGGTGGTGAGCACACAAAGCAATAATAATCATAAAAGAAAATAAATAATAAAAGAAAAAATTCTTCCTCAAACCAAACAAAATAACAAACAAACAAAAAATAAGTAACAGTAACATTTACTTGCTAACCTCCAAATTGGCTTACTCCAAAGGAAAAGAAGACTTGATTTTCTTCTTTTCAATTTTCATTACATCTGTCTTTTCTTCCCCTCTTTTGAATTTTTTGAGAGTGCCTTTGCTGCCTTTCATCACCATTTTCTTTCTTTTCTTTAATGATGTATGGCATATTGCTATATCATAGTTTTCGCTGTTTAATTTGGTTCTACCTCAGGGATTATTATTGCTAAGGGGGAATGCTCTATCAAGTTACCTTGCCTTTTCAGTTAAAGAGAATTCAAGGTGTTTATAAACCAAGGGAATTAAGTGACTTTAAGTAGAAAATAAAAAGAGGCATAACTGCAAACTACAAGATAGCAATTCAATTTAGAGCTAGAAATAATCTAATGTGTTCTAATTTCATCATAAAAATTTTACATTATAAACACAGGTAAACAGCCAAGCTTTCCACAGAAACTGGATTTCAGGTCCTTCACTGAACAAAATCTAAACTGAAAACAACTGAAAATAATTCCTTTTGTTTGAAATAACAGGTAAGGATCAAGTTTCTAGGTTCTTTTATTATATGTAAAAAATAATGTCATTTTAAGTGAAAGCTATAATATGAGGAAAGTGTGTATGCCTGCATGTTAACTCTGGCGAGCATGAACGTGTTTTTGTTTTTCTTTCATAAAGACCTTCCTTTCTTTCAGCTTTCAGATTCTTTTATTGTTTTCTTTTATTTTTGGTGTAGTGCACAGGAGGATCTTCCTTTGAGGCTGTAAAACACAGGCTTTCATTTAGAAAAGGACATTTTTATTGACTCCACATGCTCTTTGAGTGCTCCTTTTATCTAGAGGTTTCAGCCTGGAAACACATTGCTAAAAAGAATTGCCTGCAGTTATAATTTGCAGCCGATAAGTCAACCTGAAATAGCTACTAGTGGCCCTCACTCATGGGAGTACCTCTGTGTGAGGGTTAACAATGGTCCTCAAAGTGTGGCCCTTGCCCCAGCAGCATCTGCAGCTCCTAGGAACTTGTTATCAATGCAAATTTTGACTCTTCACCAGACCCAATGAATTCGAAACTAAGAGTGGGTTCCAGCAATCTGTGTTAACAAACCCTCCAGGTCAGAGGTTCTCAACCTGTGGGTCACGACCCCTTTGGCAGTTGAACGACCCTTTCACAGAGGTAGCCTAAGACCATCCTGCATATCAGGTATTTACATTACGATTCATAACAGTAGCAACATTACAGTTATGAAGTAGCAACGAAAATAATTTTATGGTTGGGTCACAACATGAGGAACTGTATTTAAAGGGCCAGAAGGTTGAGAACCACTGCTCCAGGTGATAGTGATGTACTAAAGTTTGAGAACCACAGGTTTACTGTTACAGAAATGAGGTGACACTTTTAAGTACATATAAATGGCCAACATCCTTAGGTCCTTCAGATGGTGCTGAAGGCCATTATCCTGTTTAACAATGAGTCAGGCTAGTTGCCAGTGATGGTCACATTACCCCTCTCCCCCCAGTTGGCCCTATTCACAAGCACAATAATTTACTCAAGGACTCACAATGAGTTACAAACATGTCCTTTCTGAAAGTGCTCAGATACAAATTACAGACCATCTGAGGTGCTAGCAGCAAAAGTGTTTAAATGGCACTGATATTTACACTGTCCTGATGTGATCTTCACCCTCTATTTCCGGCAACTCCTTCTGCGACTCTGCTTATCCTCCCTCTCTGTGTGCCATTTCTCAGAGCTTGCAACCACTCCCTAGAATTCAAACTCACCCTCTGAGTGTAGTTTCAGAACTAAATGCCTCTTAACTCCATCTCCCATCTGCCCAGTGGACAGATGTCCTGCTCTCAACACTGACAGAAATAAGTTACACTGAAATGATCATTTGCCTCAAAGACCTGGTGATTTGCATAGATCTACAAGTTACCTAAGTGTATCACTCTTTCTCCTTTGCTTGCTTTCCTTATAATGGCCTATAGGTTTTTCCTTCATGATATTTCTCATATTCATCCTTTCTTGTCTATTCCTACTATTTCTCTATTTAGAGTCTCAATAATTAGGCTGCAAGTCTGTTTTCCAAAAGGTTTTCCTCCTCTCTCCTTCCTATGCAAAAGTAGGTGGTATAGCATGAGTGTTTTGTATTAACCTGTTTGACCTCCTCTCCTTATGGGCCTCTTTCTAACTACAGATCAATCTCCACACTCCTGGGCCTGACATTTAAAGCTCTCAAAGTTCTTATCACAGCCTAATTCTTTCCGCTCTCCTCCATTCACTCCTCCTTACAGATTACTTACTCTCGTGGTTCTCAAACTCAGAGTCACCAGTAGGGCTGGTTAAAACACAGATTTGGGGGCCCTATTCCTGGAGTTTTTAACTCAGTTGGTCCTGAGGTGAAACCCAAAATTTTGCATTCTTAACAAGTTCTCAGGTGTTAATGGACCAAATGCTGGTGTCCCTCCAAATACTCCCTCAAATTCATATAGTGAAGCTCTAACTTCCAATGTGACTGTATTTGGAGATGGGGCCTCTAAGGAAGTAATTAAGGTTAAATGAGGTAAAAAAGAGTGGGGTTCTGACCCAATAGGATTAGTGTTCTTATATGAAGAGATCTAGAGACTCGCTATCTCTCTCCACCATGTGAGGACACCTGACATGTCAGCCATTTACAACCAGAAACAGGGCTCTCACTGGAAATCCAATCAGCCAGTACGTTCAGCCTCCAGAACTGTGAGAAAATCAATCTCTGCAGTTTAAGCCACCCAGTCTGTGGTGTTCTGTCAGAATTGACTGACACACCAGGAGAGCCTGATGCTGCTGCTCCCAGGACTACACTAATCAGCACTTTTTTAGTTGTCCTTAATGGGTGTCTCTGTCAACTTGGCCTCCACGACTTGCTGACATGCGTTTCTCTTCTCCTCCCATTACTTGAAACTCACATATCCTTGTAAGCCCACCTTGAGCCATGCTTCTCCTCTGAAGCCTCCCAACTCTCCTGCCCACAGTAACTTCTCCCTCTTCTCAAAGCCCTAGTACCTGTCTTTAGCTTCATCTGGTATTTAATGTAAGCTACCTTGTATGATTCCTTTCCCTTCATATACTTGTTTTAGCTTCACTGTAAGCTCCTTGGGGGCAGGGGATTTTCTCGTGTTTCCTACCCAACACAGTGCTTTGTGCTTAGCAAGAGTTCAATAAATATATGACTTCTAGAGGCCTGGTGCATGAAATACATGCACGGGTAGGGTCCCTAGGCCTGGCTGGCGATCAGGGCCGATCAGGTTCCCTGCCTCCCAGCTTCCCTGCCTCCTCCTTCCCTCACTGCCTCAGCACCCTGCCGCCTCTGGTCACCCGTCATGTTCTGTGCTGCTCCCTGGTGGTCAGCATATGTCATAGGGAGCGATTGAACTCCCAGTCTCCTGGTGGAACTCCGGAGGGGACAATTTGCATATTAGCCTTTTATTATATAAGATTTAGCAACCATGGCATGCATGGAGAAGTTAATAAAAACTGCAGGTGTGAGTTCTTCAGATGTCAGTGGTTTCCCAGTCAGTCTGAGAGCCTCTTGGTAGTGTGGCTTCCTTCCTTAGAGAGCTGCATCCTGGAAGAGTTCCTCTTTTTTGTTATGTTTGGAGAAGAAAGAGGTAATTTTTGGATAGTACATCTAATGATAATGATGATGATGCAATAATTCACATTTATTGAGAGATTGCTGTGTGCTAGGTGTCTCACATCTATTACCACTTGTGATCCTCCAAGCAACCAGTGGGCTTAAGAATTATTATGCTACCCATTTTACAGATGAGAAAATTGAGGCATAGAGAGGTTAAGTGACTTATCTCAAGGTCATATAGCCAGGCAAAGGTAGAGCAGGTGCTTGGGCCATGACTGCATGGTTCCCTGCTCCCCTGTCTTAACACACCAATTTCTTGCCCCTTCTTCTCTTTAAATAAGCAGAGACCTTTAAGCCAGAGGTTTATACAAGCTTCGTTTCTAACTATTAAGATTTAGATTTACTATTCCCTTGCCACTTAATACAATTCATTTTTCTTTTTTAAAGATAATTAAACACTTAATAACAAGTCTTAACTTCTAGTGCTAAGAGATAACTAAAGGAGAAATCATCCCATATCTTTATTGGAAGTTAGTTATAAAGGGAATATGGAGGTTGTGTGGTAACAGTCTGCAATTTTCAATTAATGCCACTGACCCCATTGCTCACACAACCTGTTCTCAGTGAACACAAACAAACATTATGGCTTAGTGGGTCCAGATAATTTGTATTGCATTTTACTTGTTTGACTCAGTTATTTGCAGAATGCTTTTCTGACATCTGTTTGTCAGCATTTCCATAAAATTCCCAAACAACTGATTTTAACCTGTTTTTACTTCCCAATCAAACCCAAAACAACAATAACAGCAATAAACAAAACTTTGGAGAATATCAGTTACCCATAATAAGAAAATATTAGACAACTTTGGAAACACCTAGTTTATAATTGACTTAACTTTTGCTTAATTTCAATCAATGCAGTATATAATCATTCTGTTGGATGAATGTCTTCATAAAATATGATTTATAAATCATTACATCACATATACATATATAATGGATATATGTGTGAAAATATAATGTGTGTGTAGATCCCACTCCAGATAATTCTCTTACTTACAGAGCAGTTTTGAGATCCTTTGACTCCTAAAGAGAGAGTTTAATTGGGCTGTTTATTCCAGCTAACAGATTTAAATCCAAGGCCTGGAAAGGCTTCAAAACCTACCACATTTAACTTAGTTATACCTTTGTGTTCAATTAAACTAATTTACTTTGCATAGCAAAATGTGTTATTCATATTTCTTTCTAAATGAAAATTATGATTAAAAAAGAAATACCTGAACATTCTGAATAATTGGAAAGTGCAGAAAATTATGAGCAGGCAGAAAAAAAAACACCATAATGTTAGCACACAGAAGTAAGTATTGCTTTATTTTGGAATCTAAAAGAAATTTAGTATCCTAAATGTTGATTAATTTAACAAGGTTTATTTCACTAGTGCTTATCTATTCTACTGCTACATCTTGAATCTGCCCAATTTCTCCATCACTCTTCCCACCAGCCTCTAATTTGTCTGCCCACTTCTGCCTTGCCTCCCTTCAGACTTTTCCCACACTGCACCCTTGCTGAAATCACTTCAATGACATCTATTTCTTTTGGGTGAAATGATCATCTCAAAAAAGCACCGCGAAGCAGAGTGCAATATCAGACCAACAATCCAAAGACCTTTGAATGACTTTGCAGGGTTGTTCTGAGACTCAGGTATTTGTGAGACAAAGGTATGTGAAGACGCCTATAAACTTGCAAGCTGCGAGTGGGAGTGGGTATTGGTTAGACCTTTGAATGGAATGCCAAATGTAAAGTGTTTTTCTTGTTTTGATTTAAATTTTAATTGTTTGGTTTTGTTAAATTTTAAAAAGTTATATACATTATTTTCAGGATTATTTGAAACAATGTTAGCCCTTGAGTGGCAAGTAGCCGAGAACAGTGTAAGTCAGAAAACAGCGTTTTAATATCACTGATATTCTGCATGGCCTTGGAATGAGATCTGGTTCTCAAACAACTGAGATATGAAAAGATGCAACACACACACACACACACACACACACACACGTGCTTGAGCGCGTACGTTAATTTGATACAGATAGTGTCATAAAAAATTAACTTTTCAATTATTCATGGACAAAGATAAAAATAAACAATAAAAGTACACCTGTTCTGACCTAGACACATACTGAGATTAGTGCAATAAGAGTGACAACTTCCCCATTGCATGAGATACAGCAAACACCTGCTTATTCTGTGCTGTGAATACTCTTAAATTCTGCAAATGATGTCACTAGTGACTCCCACTTGTCTCAACTGATCAGGTTTTCACAGAAAATGAGATGCTGGGCAAGAAAAACTGCATCATGAGAAAGTGAGATCTAGTATTTTGATGACATGACCAAAGTATAATGGAAATATCCCTGTAAGTGAAAAGCTACCATACCCTTTTGTTCATTCTGGACAGCTTGGCCATAAAAATACAGTATTTTCCCTCACCCCAAAGAGAATTATTCTGGAGCTTGACTTGATTATTTTAACATGTTAATCTTTGATGACCAAAATGAAGAGTCATGGATGCAAAACAGAACAGAGCCATGAACATTAGACTTTGTGTCAGTCAGGATATCAATAGCAAATAGATTGAAAGTGAAGTAAGGGTCATTTGAAGAAGGCTTAAGAAAGAGACTATTTATGCAAGTTTAGGAAAATACAAGGAATAGTGGATCTAACACTCTCGGTCCATAAAACATAAGGAGTGGAAGTGCCACTGGGGTCTAGAAGGAGACAGTTTTCTAGGGAAGGTAACTTTGAGAGTTAGAGTCAAAGTACACAGCCATCTTGAATAAACCATCCTAGAGGGAGCCTAGACAATGAACACCTGACTCAGTCCTTCCTCCCACAGAGCTTTGGAGGGTCTCCCTACTGGCTGAACCCGAATGGGAAACAGTAAGTAAGAGAGCCCATAGCTGTAATCCATACAACCCAGCAAGGTGTATTATAGGGGCAAGTGGAAGGTATTCAGCATAGCCATTCACTGTAGTTTACCCAGCATCTAGCACAGAGGTTAGCACATGGCAAATGCTCCTCAAAATTAGTCCACTGAAAAGGCATATGGAATCTGTCAGTGATCTACACTGAACACAGTGACATACATTATTTTTCCTAGTTCCCATTGAGTTTCATGTTTCAGATTGACTATAAACCCATGATTTCAATAATTTTAAAAGAGTAATTTTATTCTCCCTATCTAACTTATATATATATATACCCCTTTGTATTTCTCCAGTGGCACTTAAAGTTTTCTACCTTGTGTGAAAACTACTGAACAGAATCAGTGAGAAAATGGTAAGTTTTTTCCCTAAGAGGTATATTCCTCTCTCTCTCTCTCTCTCTCTCTCTCTCTCTCTCTCTCTCTCTCCTACACATACACACTTTAGTGTATAGCATAGGCTGTAAACATACTTTCAATAAAGGTTTGTGGAAAGGTTTGTAATTGTATCACTTCAAATATGATGATTACATCAAATTACAATTTTTAATTTTCTTCAATTACTATTCTAGCATTTATTTGTTCTAAAATTTACCAAGTACCTTCTTCATATCTAGCATTGTACTAAGCACTTAGATTTCAAAGATGAGTAAGGTCCCTGTCCTTGTAGGGCTTACATTGGGAGAAGAGAGACATACAAACTAGCAATCCTGTATGACTCAATGTGCTGGGGTGGGGGAGGGGGTGTTACAAAATGATCCTTTTCCTGGTAGGGAACAAGCATGGAGAAGAGTGGGAAAGGGAGGGAAAACCAAAGCAGCAATGTCCTATACCCAAACACAGCAGGCTCTAGAAGAATGAAAGGCTATATTAGAAAGGGTTTTCTAAAAGTAGGATGCATTTTCTTAGATTACACTTGGATTTCTAAAACTTAAATACTTCATTAATGTTCAAAAGGTGCCTTGACTACTGAGCATGCCCAATAACTGAGGCCACAATAAGAAGAAACTGGGAAGCAAAGGAAGAAGAGAGAAGTTGGAGATAAGATCAGAATAGACACTTCTCCAAAGAAGACATACAGATGGCCAGTAGACATATGAAAATATGCTCAACGTCACTAATCATCAGAGAAATGCAAGTTAAAACCACAATGAGATATCACCTCACACATGTCAGAATGGCTATCATCAATAAATCAACAAGCAACACCTGTTGGCGAGGATGTGGAGAAAAAGGAACCCTTGTGCACTGCTGGTGGGAATGCAGACTGGTGCAGCCACTGTGGAAAACAGTATGGAGTTACCTCAGCAATGAAAAATGGAACTGCCCAATAACCCAGAAATTCCACTTCTGGGAATATATCCAAAGAAACCAAAACACTAATTAGGAAGGATATATGCACCCCTATGTTCATTGCAGAGTTATTACAATAGCCAAGATTTGGATGCAGCCCAAGCATCCATCAGTGATTGAGAAGATAAAAAGGCTGTGGTACCTTTGCACAATGGAATACTACTTATCCATAAAAAAGAAGGAAATCTTACTATTTGCAATAGCATAGATCAGTGGTCGGCAAACTGTGGCCCCTTGAGTGTGGCTCTTCCACAAAATACCACGTGCAGGCGCGCATGTACAGTGCGATTGAAACTTCGTGGCAACACTCAAGGGGCCAAAGAGCCACATGTGGCTCGTTAGCCACAGTTTGCCGACCACTGGCATAGATAGACCTGAGAGTATTATGTTATGTGAAATAAAGCCAGTCAGAGAAAGACAAATATCATATAATTTCACTTATATGTGGAATCTAATGAACAAAATAAACTAACAAAATAGAAACAGACTCATAGATATAGAGAACAGACTGACAGCTGTCAGAGGGGAGGGGAGTTGGGGATGGGTGAAAAAGGTGAAAGGATTAAGTAAAGAAAAAAAAACCCTCATAAACACAGACAATAGTCAGAGGGAAAGGGGGATGGGGGAGGTAGAAGAGAGTACAGAGGGGATAAACAGTGATGGAAGGAGATTTGATTTGTGGTGAAATAGAAATATACAGAGTTGTATACCTGAAACCTATATGATTTTATTAACCCATGTCACCCCAACTAATTCAATTAAAAAGAGATAATTTGGGGGATAGAGTTTGTTGCAGACATAGAAAAAAAAAGTATTAACTTAAAAGATAATCTCCTGAACAGAAGGGCTAGTCACAGTAAAATGAAAAGTGAAGTAAAACTCATTTCTTTATTTTGATGCCAGTTCTTCTACCAACTAAATATTATTAATGTTAAGTTCTCCTACATTTCTGGTAAGAAGAGACCACAGTGAACCACTTCTGAAAAGAGTGTCCTTTCTACTGTGGACATATTTTCAATAGTTTAAGGAACATAATTAGAATAATTAATACTTTGTATATATAATTCGTGTATTGAAGCATATTAATAGATTCCAAAATGTGAATCTGTAGCTCTCTCATTTCAATTTCAAATTAAACTACATTATACTTCACTTTAGGAGAAAATGAGTTATTAAAATGACCAAAAGGATATGATTTAAATTTTAAAAACTTTAAATAAGTAGGGACTCAAAGTTGTTACAAAAAGTTAAAAAGAGGATAGATCATAGAATTAAAAAATTAATCTCATATACTTTAATTTTTTAGTTGTTAAATATAAAATTTTTTAAATTTGTGAGCCAGTTGTAACTTAGATATAAAATACCCCTTTTGTGTATAAAGCTTTTGAGGCTTGGGATCCTCAAAAGGAAACAATATGACAAAGATAGCTTAGCGATTAATCATTCTGAGCCTTATTCCAAATTGTGTTATCCTTTGGAAAAAAATTTTACTTAACGTGTTTTTGTTTTATACATTTCCACTGTCTACTACAGCATGAAATATTCAAGAAGCCCTTGGTATAATGAAATAAATGTTAGGAGAGCTTTTTTTATGATGAATATTATAATCAAGATGTAAGAAATGAGTTTTGTAACAGCTTCTAAAACTATAAGTAACACATTCTTGAGAAACAACTTTTCAAGCTAACTACCCAATTTAAACTATTGGGTCAACTTTAAGAGGAATAATATGTGATAATTATTATAAATATTTTAATAATTCCTACTCGTGTAATACAAAGCTTACCTATAGTGTTTCTGTATATGTTAATGGCATAGGGAAACCTAAGGCACTTTTAACTATATGTCTTTATCAAAAATAGGTGGTGATATGGTGAGTTTTATTCTAAAAGCAAAATGAACTTTTTTGTCTTAATAAAAATATATTGTGGATATGTTTGACATATAGGAACTTTAAAATTAAGAATGCAAGCATATACTTTCCTGAAGTTTCTTCATTCAAACACCTTTCTCTTTCTACTTCCTCATGACCCAGGTTACCCACTGACCTCTGTGTTCTCTTTCTTCTCAAGTCAAATTTTCCCCTCTTCTAACATGACCTTTGTTATATCACTTCTCACTTGTTAGTCTAGTTTTATAGCAGGATGTCCCAACCTCAGTACTATTGCCATTTGGAGCCACATGCATTTTTGTCATAGGGAGCTGTCCTATACACTGTACAATGTTTAGCAGCTTCCCTGGTCTCCACCAGAGAGAAAACAATGACACAACTGCCACTCCCAGATGTGACAACCAAAAAGCTCTTATGATATTGCCCAAAGCCCCTGGGTGAACAAAATAACCCTGCTTGAGAACCACTGATTTAGAGCAACTTGTGCATATAACTTCACTAGAGGCCCGGTGCATGAAAATTCATACACTGGAGGCGGGGGGGGGGGGGGTGGTCCCTCAGCCCAGCCTGCCCCCTCTCACAGTCTGGGAGCCCTCAGGGGCAGGAGGCAAACCGGCGATCAGGGGAAGGCGATGCCCCATCACACCTCTGCCAGCAGTGCAAGCCTTGGCCGGCCCTGGTTACCTGAGCCTCGGGTGGCCCTGGGCGACTGAGCAGCCGCCATCTGAGGCTTGCCTGCGCCTTGGGCCAGCCCTTGGCAGCTGGGCTGCTGCCATCCGAGGCTTGCTTGCACCTCGGGCCGGCTCTGGGAGGCTGGGGGGCTAAGGGGACTGGGAAACTCCGGAGGCAGGCTAGTGGCAAGGTGGGGCTGAGGGGACTGGGTGCCAACATCTTGTGCTGTTGGTGCCACCATCTTTGAGGGCATGGTAGTCAATTAGCATATTCCCTCCTTATTGGCTGTGTGTGCCACCATCTTTGTGACGGGGTGAGGGTCAATTAGCATAACCCTGCTTTATTAGGTAGGATGTTCACCTTTGAATATATACCTCACTGTATGGGACTTTGTTCAGAGATGATGCTCAGTAAATACTTGTTAAAGAATGCAGAGTAAGATGGTGTTTTATTGCTGCAGTGCTTTTCTAGAATAATATACATGCTACTCTTATAAACTGAACTTTCAGTTTCATTTGAGGACTTAAGCTTCTACATCCATTTTGGATTTATTTTTCAATATTTGGAATAGAAATAGGAGAGAAGATAGTGTTTTTTCCATATTGATAGATCTCATTTGTCTCATAAATTTCTAATGGGACTCAATTCTTTGTAGTTTTTTTTTTTTATGACTTTCTTTTTTAACTACTAGAAAAAGATGACATAGAAGTCTATGTAAAAAGAGAAGAGAGCAAAAAGCAAGGTAAAAGTGAAAAGGAGCTAAAAAATAAAAGGAGAGGAAGAGAAAATATGAACAAGATCAGCAGGTTTTTCTATACTTATAAACCCATTTTTAAAAAGCTGAATTCAAATAAAAATATTTCTAAAGAAAAAAAGACCTTTCAATTTGAAGATAAAAATTTTAATAGTAATTGGTTTTTAAAATTTTAATCTTATAGTTAATTTCCTAACACAGACATACAAGGAAAAATCATAACAGAGAAAAAATGAGAAAGAAAATTTTAACAAAAAGTAGACAAGGAAGAAAATGAAATAAGGGAAGATTTTATGAGAAAAAAAGTAAAATACGAATGTTTCAAAAAGCACACATATTTCTAACTGGAGGCCCAGTGCATGAAATTCGTGCATAGGAAGGGGGGGTCCCTCAGCCTAGCCTGCACCCTCTCGCAATCCGGGACCCCTTGGGGGATGTCTGACTGCTGGATGTAGAAGCTTAAGTCCTCAGATGAACTGAAACCTGAAACCAGCAGTTGGACATCCCTCTCACAATCTGGGACCGCTGGCTCCTAACCGCTTTCCTGCCTGCCTGATGCCCCTAACTGCCTCTGCCTTGGCCCCCACACCTGGGACCCAGGTTTCCCTCCTCCGCCTGGGCAGTGCTGCCAGGGCCCTGGCTTTGTCAGAAAGGACGTCTGGAATGACATCTGGGAGACGTCTGGTCTATATGGTCTAATTAGCATATTACCCTTTTATTAGTATAGATGGATCTCAAGCCCTTTCATATAACATGTAGATCTATTAAATAACACTTGAATAGCTTAAGACAATTATTTCCTTGTAGAGTATGAGTTAGACATTAAGGGAACAAAAATAACTTTGTTTTACTGATCATGAGGTAAATGAAAATGTACTTATTAATAGGTTGAATTTCATTTAGTTCTGTATTGTTGACTTGAAATCAGGGTGGGGAAAGTCCAAGTAATGTCATACAGAGTATTTGGCCTTCACGCTTATTATCAAGAAGATGAACACATAATGGTTAACAGCACTGAATCTAGAGGTCTAGGCTAGCTGAGTTTGAATCTGACTCCCTGCTTTTTAGCTATGTGACCTTGGATTTCTGTTCCCGCAGAAGCAGACTCTGAGACAAGCACTCAATGTAAATGGTCTACCTGGGAAGGAATCCCAAGAAACACTGATGGGGGACTGAAGAAGTGAGAAAAGGAAAAAGCAATATGGTATCAAGCCAGCCTTCAGTGGGAGAATGGAGCTCTGTACTATAGGGGAACTCCAGTCTGTGCAAAACACAAGTTAGAATTGACCCAACTGAGGAAGCTGGATTTTATATTTTTGTTTTTTTAAATTGCCCATTTCCTATCTTTCCCTGGTTGTGGGCTTCTCTCTGGGGCATTAACTCGTGGCACTGAGCATGCTCCTGTGGCTCCTCAGACAGAAAGTGGCAGGGTTTGCAGTATGCAGTGCTAGCTTCCACTTCAAATGGTGTATTTGAAAGTTATCATAACACCAGTGTGATCTTTCTAAATTGAATTAACAAAATATGAGATTTTGATGAACAAAAATTAAATATAATAAATATTAGGATATATGTTTAGTTAACTGCAACAATATTTACACTGGAAACAGACTTCATTTGGTCATTTTGGACTCTTCATGCCACCAGGATATCAGGTGTATGAAGGGGATAATTGATCCTACCATTAACCTCTGTTTTTGATTGAACAATGGTCATGTTATATTAGGCAGTAGGATTCCTCTCTCCAACCTCCCTCAATTTGGAAATATAAACCTCTGTTTGAGCAGGTGGAGAGGAGAAGTGTAGAGAGATGGCAGGTGACAGTGGAGAATCCTTCATTATCACCAAAGATGTAGAAAGAACGTTTGCATTCCCTCAGGCTCAAGTGAACCCCAAAGGAGGAAGCTGGGCTTCAGCCTCTTGCTGGAGCCCCATTCCAGAGGGATGGCCACTAGGAGCAAATATTAAAGGAGCAAGAAGCTATGGCATGTGCTGCAGGAGGCATCACTGAGGAGTCACTGAAGGGAGCTGGAACAAGTTACACTCATCAAGGAGCTGAACATATACAATGGCCCGTAACACTGGGCCCCTCAGAAAGCCAGCATTTGGATGCAACCATACAGAGAACACTGAAGACATTTTCCTCCTTCCCTTCCGTGTCTGCCCCTCAAACTGCTGTAGCGAAAGGGATCTAGAAGAGGGCAGAGAAGGGGAGCAAAGAGTACATCAAGCTCCCTTTACCCCTCAGGTCCTTGGGCCTGATCACACCTGTTTGGGGATGATGAGGTTGGTAGGGATATGTTTCCGTAGAGCATGACTGCAGGTAGCTATTGGAGAAAATGCAAAGCTGTTTCATATCTATGTCTTGCAAATTTTAACTATGCCCCTCCCCACCCAAAGACATACTCAATAAAGCCAGAAAAGTAGAGTAAAAAAGAAAAAGGGAGACCAAGTCTGAAATAAAGTTATGTTAAATCGGGTGGTTACAGGGATTGCAGATACTCTTATCTGCCACCATCCATTTTTAATGTTGCCATACAATACATAGAATAAAAATAAATACATGTGCCAAATTCCATATATCAAAATTGATATATATGCAGTTTTTTGGTGTGACTCTATGCTAAAACATAGGCTATATACATGTATATATACTATAAATGCATACCCATAAAAACAAAGCAGTTTTATATTCTTAGATACTCTGGGAATAAAGCTATAATACTAGTTGTATGATATATTAGAATTGCATTGATATCTATAAAGTTCAGAAAAAATTCAAAGATCATGGATTCAGGGGTAATGTTCTGAATATTTCTGTATTTCTTGATAAGCTCCCATGAACTCAGCTTATTCTTCCTTTCTGGAACCATCCCAAGATGTAGGCTAGGTTTGCATATCATATGAAGAAAAAAAAAAAGAGCATTTAAGTGGACACTATCAGAAAGCACCAAGTGTTAAAGATAGGCCAAACACATACATAGCACTTACCTTGGCATTATCTTTGATGTAGTTAGAAAAGTTAAATATCTGTGGAAAAAATAAGTCTGGAGCATTTTCATCATAGGAAAAAAAATCTATTCTCTCTTTTCTGAGGATCTCTCATGAATGAAAACCATATCCTTTTATTTATATTATGATTTCTGTGGTGTGATTTATTATGTTCTAGAGTTTGAGTCTGCATTTGGGTCTTTTTGACTCATACTGACATTTTCAATAATCTCTCAGAAATGCCAGATCATAAATGCACATAATTGCCAAAATATAATCAATCACAAAGCAACTTGAAATAAAGGTTAACAGTAATATCCTAGAAGCTTATGAGGTGGGAACTTTGCCATGTGAAACAGATTTGAGTTTTAAGTAAAATACTTACCTCTTGGCCCATTTTAAAGTAAAAATTGAAAACTTTTCTCATATAAAATTAGGATAAGATTAGATTTCTCTTCTGGGAACACTAAAGGAGGAGATTTTACATTTGAAATCAGGATTTGGGGAATTATAACTTTTGAGAAGTTGCCAAAACCAACAAACACTGAATCTTTTATACTAAATTGAAGAGACTATCACAGCTATGGATATTCAAATCTAGGTTTTGCTAAATTTTTTGAAGTTAGTTAAGAAGAGTCAACCATTCAATACAGTTTTAGTATTTATCATACCCTACTAATATTAAAATTATTCATAAGATTATAACTTATGAATGCTAAAAATTTGGTAATTTTATATTAACCATATTCTCCATTCTTATAGCTTTAATTTATTATAGTAAAATTATTAATACTATTTATAATAATTCTTATGTTGAATTTTACCTAGGTATTCATTTTATTATCACATTCACTGTGTTACTTACTCTGTGAGGTTTGAGTGTCTATGAACTTCTTTATCAAGGCATCAGTTGTTTGGGTATAAAGACTGAGAGCATATCTCAGAGATTGAAGATCTGGGCTTTTCTCCAAGAAATTCTTTTTGAGGCCATTTCCTCCAGCATGAAAGTATTGCTAAAAAGGAAATAAGTAATGTAAGCAAAGGCATTTGGAATAACACTGGAGGAGAGGTTTTATTGCTGTAATAATAAAGCCCAAATGGAATGATACAGTACATCCAATGTAAGGGAGTTACAAAGTGCTACCACATTCTCATTGCTAAGTCATCACCATCTAGTTCAGTTTCCCTCAATATCTCTGAAATAATGCTCTACACCATGGACCCCAGATCCTCCAGGCTTAAGAGTTTTCCTCTCACTCAAAACTTTAAGCATATGAGATCATGAAGATGCAGAGGTCAGCAATCTATAGAATTACACATTTAGGTAATAATTGAGTTGGTTATTGGCTTCAGTTTTCAGAAGATGAGAAAAATGTCCAGGGTTAGCAAAATTTCACAAGGAAGGTAACTTAGTTACATAATTGCAGACACTAATTTGTCTTTCAAGGCCAGATACCTGCTAGTCCAACTTTCCCATCCTGTAATCATGCAATGGTGCAGATATAGGCCAATCTAAAGAGTCAGAGTGGACCTTAGAAAATCAACATCCCCTGAACCTTATACCTTATGTCTGATAAAATCAAATAGGGTTTTGTTTTGTTTTTGTAATGCCATCCAACAAACTCAAAAGCAGTAGAGTTTAGGCAAGATAATATAGAAGCTGTAAGCTCTTTGACTATTAGTATAGTTATCGAAAGATGTTAGCATTTGCCTGCTGCAAGTATTATGCATGATATCTTTTTGGAAAGCAGAATATACAGAGATATGTAATAGAAATAAAAATGTTTTCCCCTAATCATTTACAGGTGATAATACATACTATTTATAATATTCTGTAATTGCTAGATAAATAGTTTGCTTTCTCTCTCTGTACCAACAATGCTAAACTTCACATTCATTGCAACATGGCTCACTATGGTCTGTGATCCCACAAAATGACATATTTTGAAAAAACTCAATAAATAATTTTGATGCATGTTCTCAAATGAATGTGTGTCATCCCTCTATTTCATTCATAATTATCTCAATTTTCTCCCCTAATCAAGGGGAGTTGTAAAAAAATATTCTGTGCATTTATAGGCATCTGAGTGCACTTTTAAACAATATAATGTAGAGAAGATTCAGGGGATAGATCAGAGAAAGTAGGAATTGGGGATATAATCTGAAGAAAGATTGCTCCAGAGGACAACCAAGATGGTGGCATAGGTAAACACCTGTACTTGCTGCCTCTCACAATCACATCAAAACTACAACTAAAATACAAAACAAATATAATCCAGAACCATGGGAAAGCTGGCTGAGTGGAATTTCTACAACTTGAAGGAAAGAAAAAAGCGCATTGAGACTGGTAGGAGGTGTGGAGGTGTGCGCAAAATGGTCTGGCAACTGGGTGCGCTGTTGTTTTTTTCAATCAGAAGGAGATACAAGCTCCCGATTGCTCTGAACTCCAGTTCTGGGCAAGACTCTGGGGACACGGACTCATACAGGGAGAAACTGGACTGTCTGGCAACGGGCCAGAACACAAGGGCGGCTTTATTTCAGAGGTGCTCACAGCAATCATTGTTCCTACATGGGTCTGCAAGACACAGAGACCTGGGGACCTCTCTGGTATAGGGCCAACTGGCAGCCATAGCTGTTTGCTTGCCCTGGTGAGTCCCTGAGGCCCCGCCCCACCCAATTTACAACCCTACCCAAGCTGTGTGCATCGGCTTTTGCATATGAATGGCCTGTCCTTTTACAGCTTAAAACCTAACAAACTGAAGCTGCGTCAGAGAGCTCCAAAGCTTCCAAAAGAAGGCCCAAGGCCCAGCAGCAGCAGCCTGCCTTGCTTCACAGCTAGGCCTCATCTAGGCATTTCCAAACTCCAAACAAAGAGGAGGAATCTGAAGATCTCTCTGTAGCTCCTGCTGGGTGGCCTCAGGAAGTGGCTGACTTTGCACCTCCTTGGAGATCCAAGAGCCAGTGTACCCATTGGTCAGAGTGGGACCATAACGAATTACAACTCTTCACATCCATAAGTGACACACTCAAGGGGCAGACTCAGTGAGCAGCAAAGCCCCACTGAAGCAAGTCTTGCCCCATAAGGTTGTCTCCAGCACAGAAGTTCTTCCATTGTAGACATAGCTGGTCCTCAGAGCCAGTTGGCCTGGAGGTCAATTCCACTCAGTGATACCTACAACAATCAAGGCTTAACTACAACAAGACTGTGCACACAGCCCACAAAGGGGTGCACCAAGAGTCTACCTCAGGTGATTGGGGAGGCTGAGCCACTTGCCCTATAGGACACCTAGCACACAAGGCACTCTATCAACACAGGGAAGCAGCCAAAATGGGGAGATAAAAAAGCATGTCACAAATGAAAGAAATGGAGAAAAGCAAACTACTGGATATAGAATTCAAAACCACGGTTATAAGTTACTCAAGAATCTTCTAGAAACCTCCAAGAAATTTAGTGAGACCCTCAAGGATATGAAAAAGGACCAATCAGAAATTAAGCATACACTGACTGAAATAAAGAATAATATACAGAGATTAAACAGCAGACTAGAGGATCCCAAGAATCAAGTCAAATATTTGAAATACAAAGAAGCAAAAACACCCAAACAGAAAAGCAAAAAGAACCCAAAAATATGAAGATAGTGTAATGAGCCTCTGGGATAACTTCAAGCATACCAACATCCAAATTATGGGAGCACCAGAAGAAGAGAGAGAGCAAGATATTGAAAACCTATTTGAAGAAATAATGACAGAAAAACTTTCCCTACCTGGTGAAAGAAATAGACTTACAAGTCCAGGAAGCACAGAGAACCCCAAACAAGAGAAATCCAAAGAGGACCACACCAAGACTCATCATAATTAAAATGCCAAGAGCAAAAGACAAAGAGAGAATCTTAAAAGCAGCGAGAGAAAAACAGTTAGTTACCTACAAGGGAGTACCCATACGACTGTCAGCTAATTTCCCAACAGCAACCATGCAGGCCAGAAGGGAGTGGCAAGAAATATTCAAAGTGATGAATAGCAAGAACCTACAACCAAGATTACTCTAGCCAGCAAAGCTATCATTTAGAATTGAAGGTCAGATAAAAAGCTTCACAGAAAAAAAGATAAAGGAGTTTATCACCACCAAACCAGTATTATATGAAATGCTGAAGGATATTCTTTAAGAACAGGAAGAAGAAAAAGGTAAAGATAATGACTATGAACAACAAAGTGACAACAAATACTATCTATCAACAAGTGAATCTAAAAATCAAGTGAATAAAAAATCTGATGAACAGAATAAACTGGTGAATATAACAAAATCAGGGTAGAAAGGGAGTGGACTGACAATTCTCAGGGGGAAGGGGGTTTGGGGGGTGTGGGAAGAGATTGAACAAAAATCTTACACCTATGAATGAGGACAGTTGTGGGGGGTAAGGGCATGGGGTGGGTTGGGCACCTGGTGGAGGGGAGCTATGGGGCGAAAAAGGGAAACAACTGTAATAATCTGAACAATAAAGATTTATTAAAAAATAAAACTGAAAATATAAAGGGAACATATATTAAAAAAATGCATGATGAACAAAAGAAAAGAGAAAGATTGCTCCAATTACAGACACCCTCCCCAAGGAGAAAAATTATGGTCACTTAAAATTCCAATAGAAAAAGAGAAAAGGCCCTTTTCTTTTTAAAAAAAGAATAAACATATAATATTTAAAGTTGTTTTACACTTTGATCTTTTTATAAAAATGTTAAAATATTTTTCACAAGTATAAGTATTTATTGAGGTCTATGAATCCTGAATTGTTTCAGGTGCTTTGGTGAATAAAAAAAATATAATCATTCCTTTCTTCATGAAACATGATATGCTATTTGAGATGAGAAAATATTAAATAGATGTATTGAAAGGGAAAGTTTGTTCTAGACAGTTTGGCTCAGTGGATGGAGCATCAGCCTGGAGACTGAAGGGTCCCAGGTTTGATTCTGGTCAAGGGCACATGCCCGGGTTGTGGGCTTGATCCCTAGTAGGAGGCATGCAAGAGGCAGCCAATCAAAGTTAAGGGCGAAAACAAGAAAGTAAGATGCTATGAATGAAAGTCTCTATTCAGTGAACACAGACAAGTAACACAGGCTATAGGCTCCTTACTCAAAGAGCAAAGGAAATGACTTCTAGGTTTAAAATGCCACTGTATGGAAAGCCTTTCACAGTGTTCAGAACCTGGCTATATCTCCTTAAGAGCACAGGTCTTTATGTCTCACCAGCACAGGTAATCAACAGAAAGGAGGATCAGGCACCGTGTACCCCTTGTTATTCAGAGATTTTACATTCAGTTTTGACTCTTTGCAAGAGCTCTGAAGGAGCAGGAGAGTAGACTGTATTTTGCTGAGGCTTGGGTTTGAAGGATATGAATGTGAGGCTGATATGTGGGAGTGAATGCCTTAGCTTTTAACATCCGCTGTCCACAGCTCAGTGCAGCTGAGTTGCTCTCCATTCCTTATAGTAAGTATTTTGGAGGGGAATTATGTCCTAGAGGGAATTGTGAATGCAGGGTTTGGAAGCCTTCTCAATGTTTCCTTTATGCACATGGAAAGTGGATTATTCACTATTAGTTCTAAACAAGAAAACTATGACTCAGTTTCTTGTTGTTCCTCTGAAACCTGCAGAATCCCTGGGCATTTCTGATGTGCTCAGCTGTTTTGCTTAGGCTGGTGCCCATTAGCAGAAAGTAACTGGCAAAGTAGCACATTGGGACAACCCATTTCCTCCTCATTCAAGAAAGGAATTTTCAAGCAGCGAGAGGACCATGGAGAGGGCGGCTGCTCAGTGCTGTGAAGGAAAAGGATGTCAGCTGGGTGACCTTCTCCCAACCCTTGGCCCCATCCTGGCTGATATTTTCACCTCAAACATTGACAGACAAAGACAGAAAGCATGTTTTCCAAGTGCGCACTTGAGCCAAAGCTCAAAGTTATTACATTGAAGAACAGAATCTGGCTTCGGGAAGGTCTTGGCAGCCTGGAATGGTGGGTCAACATTTATAGGATCAGATGACAAAGAGGAATAAAAAAGGCCTTTATTTATGATACCATGTTTTCCGCAAAGTACAAGATAGGGATGACTTAGCTTAGCATCAGTAAAATTTAAAAAGCCATAAAGCTTTATTTGCTCTCAACTTCAACATGATTTTGCAAGTGATAGGGCAGCCCTCAAAGCTGATGAAATCTTATGCATTCATATAGGTAATCAGGTCAAGACAAAGGGCGTGAGAGAGCAACAACGTTCTCTTCTGGTTAGAACAAAACTGGGATATTAGAGCTATTCCTAATTCATTCCTAGGCTTCATTTTTTTAATGAAAAAATATAAAAAAGTGAAGGGCATCCAAAGTAGATGAGCAGGGTTTTGCAAGGTGAAGGAACATGCTATTTAATATATGGCTGCAACAGCTTCAGGGAGCATGATAGTTTTCTTCTATGACTGAAGGGCTATCCTATACAAAAAGAAATAGAATTTTTCAAAGGACTGGAGAAGGACCAATGCAAAACTACAAGGATCAGGGAAGCAGGTTTTTGGTTCAATATGACAACCTTTCTCATAATAAGTGTATCTTGAAACTGGAGCTGTTGCTTATGGGTTAGTGCGGCCCAATTACTGGCTTTTAAGTGGTGGCCACTTGACCACGGGCCAACACTGCAGATGCATCTCTCTGTTCGAGCAGGAGAGGGGAGATGTTGGGCTATGAATCCAATTCTAAGAGTTTCGAATCCTCTTCATTTCTTTGACTCTCTGCCCTATATTTTAAGATGTAATTCTTCATCTTTCCTCTGCGCAATGTGATTTTTGCAGAGATGATTTAACCTCGCAGATGATCAGTTCATTTATTTTTAGAATGGGAATAAAAGTATCCTCCATTCCTGAGTATGGTGTGGTAAAGATGAAATTAATTACTGTAATGGCTTTGTGAACTGTAATGATTTTTCTATTTGTAAGAAAATATACCCAATTGGTAGAATAACTCTTCAAATGGTAGCCCTGCTTTGTTTCCTGAGCACCAGTCCCGGCCTCTAACAGTCCGCTGGGTACTTATTTTAATGTTTCTGCCACCATATCTAACTCCAACGTGGCAAGAAGAAAATGACCCTACCGCCTAAGTTGTCATTTTTCTCCGTGGAGTCATGCTTCCCACTTCCCTGATACCTCGGAGTCACCCTGGGCTCCTCTCTTTCTCTTGCCCCAATTTCAGATCCAAGTTCCAGTGATGTCCCTTTCTGGTGCCCTCATGTTCATCTTTTACCTTCTACCACCCTGGTGATAGCCCTCATCCATCTTATGCACTAAATAACCGTAACTGACCTCTGTAACCATAATCTTGAATCATTTAATCCAGTTTGCACATTCCTGTAACATTTCCATTGCTAAAATGGTCTTTCTGGAATGTCATATATTTTCAAAAACACCAATGGCTCCTCATTTATAGAATCCACTGTGGGTGCTAAAGGACCTCTGTACTTTCAACCCAAACCTCATTTTACACTGTTTTACTGTACAAACATCCAGCTAAATCCAGTCTGGCGAGTAGAATGGTCTGGTCACTGACTCCTAGCCCTCTCTCTGGTCCTGTGCCTTACTGTGGTAAAATCTTTCTCCCTGATTATGTTCAAGTCATGAGTCTTTCTCCACTGTTCCGGCCCTGATGTCTTTCCCATCTAGCCTGGGGCTCCCTTCCATCCATCAAGACCACTCCTTCAGCTTTTCCCAATCCTTTGAATTCATGGTAGTGGCTTTTTCCTCTAAATCCTTACCACTTTTTTTTTAAACACACATATATTTTTATTGATTTCAGAGAGGAAGGGAGAGGGAGAGAGAGATAGAAACATCAATGATGAGAGAGAATCATGGATTGGCTGCCTCCTGCACGCCCCACACTGAGGATCGAGCCCACAACTTGCCCATGTGCCTTGACCGGGAATCGAACCGTGACCTCCTGGCTCATAGGTCGATGCTCAACCACATGCCCGCCGACCTACTCACCACTTTTTAATCTGTGCCCCTCAGTTAGCATCTGTATCACCCTGTTCTACCTCTTACACTGTTGTCTCATAAATTAACACATATCATTATCTAATTTTTAATGTGCCTTTTCCATCTTTAAATCCAGAATAAAAACTCCTTGAGAGAAGGAACAGCCCTGCTTCCCAAAGGGAAGTCTCAGAAAATACTGAAGAATTTCAGGGCAGGCGGGGGTGGGGGGGGGGGGGTGTTCTTTATAGTGAGAAGTTGCTGTGCATAGGAAACCAAAGGCCAGAGCACAAGGCCTTGAGGACTTGAGTTATTGCTTGAGGCAAAGAATCAGATTTAATAGGTAGCTTCCCTGAGAGAGAATGAAAGGTTATTAAGAAAGGGGGGAAAGTGGTACGTGGGCTCTGTGAGTTTAGCAGCAGAGAGGGGCTCCCCAAAATAACCCAGTTCCCGGGCAACATGGTAGTTACATTTAAAGAGCTTTCTATATGACAGGAACTGTCTTTACTTATGTTATATGTGGTAACTCATTTAATTTTCTGACAATAACCTCTTCAATCCTATTTCCATTCCCATGGGCAGTAATGTGCACACTCGAGTTTCTCCCTCTTAATCACCCACATCCTGCTACTCTAATTGCCCATATAGTTTCAAGTATTTTATTTACATTTTTACTTATATTCATTTTCTGATATTTGTAAAGGCTTCCATCCTTCACAGTAATATGTTGACTTCACTAATGTAAGGGTGCCTGGTGAGGAGCACTGTTATTATATCTGAATGAAAAGAACTATGAATAAAGTATCACTTCCTTTTTCTTGATAAGTATCAGAGATATTTTTCCTTTTTTGTGTGTATGTTCTGCATGAAACTGCAAAAACTAAACCATTTCAGATCTGATTTGTAATTTGTGAGGGTGAAAAATAGTACTGCTAAATAAAAAAAAATCAAGATAAATATTGCCTGCATGCTTAGCAAGACATTCCTTTTATAATCCCAATTAAAACCTTTCTAAATTCTTCAGCTCTTCATGTTTGTCACATACTTGAAGATCTTTCACAGTCTATTTTTACTGACTGGAGGGGACATGCTAATGTTTCTTCACGAATTTGCAGAAAGAATTTACTTTTTCGTTACATATACTATTTTGGTAGTGATTTCCCATCATCATTTTTTTTTTTCCTTACAGTACATAAATCTTAATTTTGGTAAATTCTGTCAGGCAGTTTATCTTGCAATCTTGTGAACTTAGATATAATAATAACCTGACTTTAACAGCTGAGGTTTAAGAAAATTATTTGATAGATATTTCAAAATGATTTTCTACTACAACTGGATTCCTTTTTGCCATAACAGATCAGAAGTTCAGATTCTTTACTTTGATGCTTAAGCCTTAGTCTTTTGGCTCCAATCCAATGTTTCTCTTTCTGTCGCTCTTCTTTTTTGGATGGGAGCAAACCTGCAACCTAGGTATGTGCCCTTGACTGGGAGTCCAACCCACGACCCTTCAGTCCCCAGGCCAGTGCTCTAACCACTGAATAAAACCAGTCAGGGCCAATGTTCCTCTCTTATTCCCTATAATATGCAGCTAGTCATGACCTAGTCCTCTTCACTAGACCATGTGGAGTCTTCCGGCTGACCCACACCTTTTCGCATTTCACTCATGCTTTTCTCTAGGCCTGCAACAACTTTCCCCTTGTTTTTCCCCAATTTATCTTCTAAACTCCAACTTTGTTTCTCTAGGAAGCTTTTCCCTAGGTACCCACGAAGAATTTACCACCCTTTCTGCATCCCTAACCACTTTTTTCCACATCTCCTTTATCAATTGCAGATGTTTTTGTTCATAAGTTAAGAGCAAGGTCTCCTAACTTATGACACCTCTTCATTGCTCACCATACTTGCTATATGCAGTAAACCTTCAAATACTGGTAATAATTTTTGAATTATGATGCTCCAAACTAGGTAAGGCATGTGTTCTTCTCATAAGGATTTTAAATAATGCAAAAACTATAATCATAATGATAAAAAAGAAGATGCTGAGAAGCAGCCACCTAATTGCCATGTGAAAAACAGGTAACAGGATAGGGGAAGACCTTAGTCAGGGTTACAGCCTCAGGCATAACGTCGCATATCCCGCGATTTGTCTGGAATTCTGAGTGGCAGAAATGGTGTTATCTAGTATTAAATGAGCAAGTATGTTCTAAAGCTCTATTTGAACAGATATTCATATTTAGTCTAAATTCTTTTCTTCATACCAACAAATGCAGATTGCTAGGGGCCCTGATCCCCATGTTTGTTATTGTGAAACCCCCGTATCGCCACTGCACGAAGCCAACCACACCTGCAGCACACTTGCAGAGTCATGTTGGGTCCAAATGACAAGTGTCCCAGGGGAATTGGAAAGGTGGGAAAAATAAAAGCAGCCAGCTTTTTCTTTTCTTTTCTTTTTTTCTGAGTATTTAAAACTTCATCATAAAATAACTTGAGGAATGTTCAAGATTTAAGAATTTCCTTAAGCCTGGAGATTCATGCTCAGGCCCAGTATCTGCTGTTGGAAAAATGTCTGCAGTTTATCTTTGAAAGAAACCCACATTTCAGGGAACCCTACAGCAGTCCTGAGTCTTCTGACATGTGGTCTGAGACTCAAAAGCTCAACAAGGACCCTTTCAAACTAGGGTTTCCCAACTGGCCTATTAGCTTGCATATACTGATTAAGTTGTTGGCTGTCTGCCTCATAGCTGTCGTCTTGCTACTTTTATTTTCAAATGCTATTGATTTAGCTGTGTTGACAGGTAATGGAATGTCTCAAAGCCCAAGCATGCTACCTGCAGCATATCATTATAACTTCTGTTACTTGTACCATATTCTAACCTTCTGGCTTATAATTAAAACTGCATGTGACTGATATTAGAAAATTTCCAGCCCAGGCCCCGTGGCTTAGTGGTTGAGTGTCGACCCATGAACCAGGAGGTCAGGTTTCTTCGATTTCTGGTTAGAGCACATGCCTAGCTTGTGGGCTTGATCTCCAGCAGGGGGTATGCAGGAGGCAGCCAATCGATGATTCTCTTTTATCACTGATGTTTCTACATCTCTCTCGCTCCCTCTCCCTTCCTCTCTGCAATCAATAAAAATATATTTTAAAAATATTTTTTTATTATTTAAGAGAGTTAATATTTTGTATTAATACTTGCATAGACATTGACATATTTTAAATTATTTTTAGATAATTAGAAGATAATTTAATAATTGAAATATGATATTTTAATTTAGAAATCATTAATTACTCTGAAAAAAATATCCATTTTGGCTTGCTACATTTTATCTACACTTTGTTAACATTTAGGGAAATGTTACATAGAAGCAAGGACATAGAAGCAAGGACATTGACTATAGAGTTTGGAGATTTTTCTCTGCTCTGCCATTACTAGCAGGTCGGTGTCCTTAGACAAATAATTTAAACCCTTTTAGCCCCCGTTTTCTCATCTATAAAATGTGAATCATCAATCTTGATCTATCTACCACCCAGGATACTTATAAGGATCAGGCAAGGTGAATCTGTAAGATATTTGAAAAAAATTAAAAACACGATTTCAATCTATATTCTACAAACTCCATAGCATTCTCCTTCTTCTTTTCTTATTCCCAGCTTATTTGCTTAAATTGAGCTAAAGAGAAATAAAGGTTCATCTCTTTGGCAGCCTTTGGGTGTTAGTCTGGTTAGCATCTGCTGCTTCTAAGAACATCTTCCTCCTGAGGTCCCTGCTTGCCTTATGGTATTCCTTTTGCTAGGCTCCAGGCAGACATTGGGGTTACAACTGGGTTACAATTATTTTAAGTAGTCTTCTTCTTTCTCCTGAGTTCCTTTGTAGTCAACATGAGAAGTAGCGCTTGCGGTGACCGTCAGCAGGTACAGATACCAGCTGCAGACAAGATAAAGGGCGTCCTAGCCTTGGCTAACTGATGACAGGGCAGGTATCAGGGGAATGACCTGGCAGATGGGCAGGCCACAGGGATAAGAGTCTAATAGCAAGCCTAGCATGGGGACCCCCGAGAAAGAGGTGGCATGGAAGAAGGTGGGGAATAGGAGGACTGGAGATGTGACCTCAGACTCTGAGGCTCAGAAGTACCAGGGTCAGACTCTAGTCCTAAAATAACAAGATAATGACACAGACCCTTTTATTCAATCGTGGATATCAGATAAGTCTGAAAGAGCAAGGCAAGTATTTTGTGGCTGAGGCTGAATTAAAAGATCATCACAGGTGACCCAGACAGGAAGATGGGATAGTTGAGTTGTCAAGATGTAGATTTGTAGGGGTCAAAGTTGGTCAAGTGTCCTGACCACAAAGAATTAGAGAAATATTAGGGTTGTGGGCAGGAGCCAGGTCTGTTAATGAATGCCAGTCCTTCTTTTCACAGAACACACTTTCCTTTCTCTCTTTAAGTCATACATTGACCTAAAAAATCCATAAAGGGCTGGATTTAGATTCTATAGATTTTACTCCCCCCTGCTTCTTCATGGTGCACTGCAGAGTTCTTATTTTTTTTCTACTGGCATTTTCCTACGTAGAGCTCTTAGCACTGCTATCACTCTTATTCACAGTTTTCCATTTCTTATTCACATTTCCAAAGGTTTTTATTCACATTTTTCCATTTCTTCTGAAAATTATTTTGTAAAATTTCCATACTTCCAGACAATACTCTTGCTGTTTCTTTAGAAACTCTATTTCTGTAATATCACAGCCTAAACTCTCACTCCCCAGCTTCCACCAAGTGTTACAAAGCTTTCACCTCACTGATTTCATTTTGCAGTTTTTGACATTAAAGCAGTAAAAGATGGCCTCTTATTGAATGCTGATCCTGCAAAACAAAAGCCATGAGGTGGTAGTTTTGTGAAGGTGTCCAATTGTTAGATGGATAGAACTCTGTTCTAATGAATTATAAAGTCTGTTTCCATCCAGTGAGACTATTCTATGCTCTGAAAACAGCTCCTGGTAGCTGACACTTTCTGCTGCACTCTTCACTCATCCTGAATAATAGATGCATCCTACAGTGAAGCGAGGGGACATTGGACACAGTTTAAATTTAGGAGATAAATTGATTTTTCACTTTAACAAACTTTAAAATATATGTACAAAATTCATGTACATAAATATATAAGGGATCTATGAAAACAAAGATATTTTAAGTTAAATTTTGAGCTCTTCCCACATTTAGCCCACACTACCACTTTTGGTCAACCTTTGGCTATGAAAAATTGATGCACACAGCACAATGCCTTTGAGTTTTGAGCAGAAAATTAAATTATTGCATTAAGAGAGAGGGGATTGATCTTTTAAAAACCATTTCAAGTATAGAGCACATAAAAAGAAATTCTGGTAACCTCAAATCCCATGAGGCATCTGTGTAACTGGGCTTTGGGAATAGTCCATGTCTTTCTTTGAAAACATGTTACAAGATAGGTTTCACACACATTTTTTAGAGATAGACAAAGGAGGCAAATAAAAGGGCAGTGATATGGATGTAATAAGGTGATACGGGATAGCCGGACACACTTCAGGAATTCATGTATACAACTGTCCGTGGATGGCACAGCTCTACAGAGATGCATCTGGGGTACCTTTCGCTGAGGGCACACGGGGGATTCCAATGCATATCCAGAGGCACTGTAGCCTTACCTTGATGGTAGCCAGGACCACCTCCATTATGGTGCACTGTCTTAGCGTCAGACCCTTGGCATCCTCTCGAATCATGTGCTCCTGTGGAACAGGTTAATAATTGCTTATACCAGTTCATTAACTTAACTATTTTCAAACTAAAACTGTATAATCCCCATATGAAAACATTTTTATTTGAAATATTTTCTTCCTATTGACACTTTTCAGGTGATTATTTTGTCATATATTAAATACCCATTTTGCCGAAAGAAGAAATGCTACTAGTAAATATTTACTTAAAGAATAGTACTTTGATTTATTATGTTTTTTTCCCCCACTTACAAGTTAATGTTACAACAAAAGAGAGAAACCTGAAAAATGTGAGTCAAAGCATTTTCCACCTTAATTCCTTGCTTCGTGTTCTTTAAGACTAAAGCAGGTCAATATGGAAAAGATTTAAGAGGTGAATTCTAGCCTCTCTCAATTACTACTGATAAAGACTATGTATCATGCCTTCAATTTATTCTCTTTCTTGGAGCCCCTCATTGCTTAGTCATTACTAGGAAAAGGTTAACTGAACCTAGGACTAGATATTTTCAATATTTCAAAATAATTGTTCAATATTTTAGAACTGATTTCCATATTTTACAATGGATTTTTCTCATTGTTCAATGCGGACAATCTCAATCCATTAGTCAAAGCTTCTGTAGGGAAATGATGGTAGAAAATTGAAGACAACAATAAAAATAGAAATTTGCCTAAGAGAAAAAATTTAAAACTACTGAATTCCCAAGTTAATACAATCTCCCCCAGGCTGCCACTATTCTAGTCAATAAGATCTAACAAATATTTATTGAGTGCTCATTATGTGCCAGTACTGTTCCAGATGATTGAGACATATGTCGAATAAAGAAAGACTTTTGCCCCCCTGGGACTTAAATTCTAGCTTCTACAGGTGCCTTTGTATGAATTTGAGGAAATGGCCTTATGGGTGTACACAGCTTCGGGAATGCATGGCTTGATTCATGGGTCAGTGCCTTTGGTCAGTAATAAAAGGTATCTCTTTTTCTATGGGCACAGCCTCACATCAGCACGTATGGCTTGGCAAATGGAGCCTGGGCTTTATTTAGACCATCATTTGCTACCGTAGCCAGGAATGGTTATAAAACAACCAGTTCATTAACTCTGTTCAATTCACAAACTGTGCCATCAAAACTAGTGGCTCATCGCTCTGTTCTATCCCTTATGCTGTTAGTAGATGCCACGACTTCCTGAAGGTGGTTTCTGTGTCTTGCTTCTGCAGCCTTTCAGTACCTATCTTGGCAATCATCACCTGCTAGGCATTCAATATATTTTTGGAACTGAATTGCACTTCTTTCACCTTATCCTGTAAAGTTCAGCATGCTTAAATAGAATCACATTCCTTTGAATATTGAATGTTGAAACCACAGTATAATGTTTCATGGACCCATGGTATACATGTCTGCATCTCACTGCATCTTTCTGATACAGGGATTTCAACTCAAACATGTGTGTCCATTTAACATTTTTAAACATAAATATTAAATAACCCTTGAGGCTCAAAGAGTAATGAAAAATGTTTGCTGAATTATAGGGGAAATGCTTTAGGATAGGCAAGTAAATACAAATCTTTTTTTTTTTTTTTTTAATATATTTTATTGATTTTTTACAGAGAAGAAGGGAGAGGGATAGAGAGCTAGAAACATTGATGAGAGAGATCGATCAGCTGCCTCCTGCACGCCCCCCACTGGGGATGTGCCCGCAACCAGGGTACATGCCCTTGACCGGAATCGAACCCGGGACCCTTGAGTCCGCAGGCCGACGCTCTATCCACTGAGCCAAACCGGTTTGGCTACAAATCTTTTATATTAAATAAATCTCAGGCTTCATCAATCTTGACTAGCTTTACAATGTGTTCAAATTGTTTAATAGATGTTAATCAATAATATATGTGGTGCTGTAGAAAACCATAATTCTTTCTAGAAAAATTTTTCTGGGATTTAATAATAGCTCATTCAAATAAGGAAGTCTCTGAAAGAGGCTGGCAATGAATTATTGCCCAATGAGTTACCTTTGCTTATGATAAACCCATAGTCTCAGATATATTTTTCTTCATTGGTTTGATATTGTATTACCACTTTTCTATAAGATGTATTCATTCAAAACATTATGACAAATCTGATCCCATTAAATAGTCAAAAGTTGGGTATACATAATATCCATACATTATGAAGTTCCAGAAACAGGCGGTAATAAATATATATCCAACTGCTAAATAAATACTTGTTTTATGAATCCATTCAAAATTTTAGTACCCTCATTATTCTATTTTCTTTGAACCTGTGTTCTTTTAAGTAAGCTTATTTTTTGTTAATATTTCTATATAGGATTTCTAAATCTATCCAATGGTACAATTATTTTAAATAGTACTTTTCCAGTAAACCAAATCTGATTTCATACTAATATATAAACAATGCAAAGGCCCAAAGGTTAAAAAAATATTAGTAGTAATATTCTAATGACATGGGGAAAATAGCTTTGTAAATTTTCAAGTTCTTCTTTATGGCTAGAATTTTAAGTTTTTGGATATGATTATAGAGGATGTATTGCTTTGTAATTCAAGTAATAATTAAATGGACTAATAATTTAAAACTAAAAACCAAGCAAGGGTCAGCAATAGAAAAATATGATACAGAACTAAGTTATTTTCCATCACCCAAGGATACCAAGATTCTACTTTTAGTCCTTCAGATTATCACAGTGTTGATGCACTAACCCTTTTTGTACATTTTATTCATAATTACAGATGATTAGTTTATTAGAAGTAGAGTACCTGTTATTAGTTTATTACAATCAAAAGAGAATTAATTGAATTGATAAAATATGGGGGCTCCAAAGGGACCTAACTTAGCATGGACTCTGATTTTTCTCACCTAGCATGCATGTACCCTCTGAGGAGCCAGTCTCCATCCCATGCAGAGTTTATAAGATTTGAACAGGCCTGACTGCAAATCAGGGGTGCCTATATGAATTAAGGCAAATGGCGTATGTCATTCCCCAGGCCACAGTTGTTGGCTTGGGGATGGTGATAACACTCCATCAGAGCTGATGATGTGCCAGTGGGCTTTGCTGGAATTCCTTGCATCAAGGTGGGTATTCTCTACAAGATTTCTGGTTCAAAGATGTTAGATACTGAGCAGAGACAGCTATTGTACAAACAGAAAGGGGGGAATGTTACAGTAACACATCACATAAGGAAAGTGCAGCTGAGAGGTAGTAACTGGGTTCTATAACACCGTTTGAGTTCTTAATCAAGCAGTGATAGAAAACAGAGTTGTCCCAGGACTATAAAGTTTCATGTAGAAATAAAAATCCTTCTTTGCTTATGTTACTCTGGCTTTTCATCACCTGGAATTGAAACACTTCTAGCTGATGTAACGATCCATTCAGGAAATGGAAACTTGGGGAGATGGAGTATGTTTCCTAATATCACACAGATGCTAGAAGCGTGGCCAGGGCCATTTCTTTTGTAATGACACACTATGCTGTTTCACCTTCATGGTTTTATAGGAGCAACTTCAACACGTAAAATTCATTTTTCAAAGTAGAAACTAGAAATCTCAGGAAGGTGTACGAGGGATAAAGAGATCCGAGATACAAAATAATAGTCTGGCAGTGACATCTACCTTCCCTTTAAACTATCGAAATCACTGAAAACCTGTAAAAACAATTTTAAGTGATGGTTATGTCTTCTAAATGGATTATTGGCTTTTTATTTTCCTGAGGAAGGGGATAATGTAGGTAATAAAACAGGATTCTGAAATTACAGGGTAGCTATTTTTATCAGAATAAGTAATTACACAGTCAAATGGATTATCCTCCCCCTGTGTGTTACACACAAAACAATCCTGTGGTACCTAGCTGGGAGCTGCCAGCTGGGGGAGGAGACAAATAGCTGTTTCTGCGAGTAGGAGGTGGTATTCTCTTTGTAGTTACTATGCAAAGATAGTGTCCCATTATCTCACTTAGCCTCACAACAGTCCCATGGACCGGGTGTTAAACTGTTTTGCATTTTACAAATCCCACATCTGAACATTAAAGAGGTTAAATACTTTGGCTGGTGTCACCATAGTTGGAAGCACCTGAGGTAGAACTGGAGCCAAGGTGATCTGTGTCTGGAACCCACCCCCATGTGACACTATATTCTAATCCATAAAAATGAAACAGAACAGCATGTATTTTGACTATAGTCACAATGTTGGCCTATGTGTGATCCACTGATGAATGAATGAATGGATGAAAGAAATGTGGCATATACATACAGTGAATATTATTTGGCCTTTAAAACAAAGGAAATCCTGCCATATGTGACAACATGGATGAAGTTGGAGGACATTATGATAAGTGAAATAAGCCAGTCACAGAACAATAATATGTGTTTTAACCAGTCAAGTTCCTATCCTGACTAGCCAAATTCCTATCATAGCTGCAAAGTATTAGGGATCTCAAGCAATAATAAAAGGCAGGGTTACTTAGTCAGCAAATTCTCATTTATAATGGTGTTTAATATGTTGAAAATTTAATAACTGCTTTGAGGAGTTTCATTTTCCCAATTAGACCTTTTGCCTATAAGACCTCTAGACTTTATTGGATTTCTATGACACATTGCAATTTGCATTTATTCACATAAAGCCATTTTAATATATGAAAGGAAGTCTGTTCTCTAATATATTCCAAAAGCAGTAATGCTGCATGCTTCAATACAAAGCCAATTAGTAGTTGCCCTACTAATTGGAAAATGTGAGCAACATGGTGGAAAGGGAAAAAAAGCAAAATTCAGTCCCTATAGTTGACCTGATCCCTCCTTCAAGGGACTGTGAGATCCCAGACACACATGTTCTTAGTCCTGCCATGGTAGATACCATAATTGGTAGGAGGATGGTTTCTTGCAGAGCTGCAATTAGCTCATCACTTTTCACAGACAACCAGTAATTTTATGAATTCTTATTACCTTTAGTTTCGATAATTGTCCAAGATCTTTAGCAGTGATGAAAATCATCTGGGGTCCCTAGAGATACACATTAAAAGAAAAAGAGAGAGAGAGAGAGAGAGAGAGAGAGAGAGAGAGAGAGAGAGAGAGAGAGAAGATTTAGTCTTAAAAGCTTTAGTAATAGTTGCATTAGAAATGTGGTCAATAGAGAATTTGCTTTATTTCCCTATATTATTGGTGACTTTTATGCCAGATGCCCTTAGTAGGTCTATTTTACAGATTGGGTCAAAGACATCTAGTACTGCTAGCTTATAATTGTCCTCACAGGTACCCTACTTCTGCAGGCTGTGAGTCTCGGTTACTGAATGGATTGTTGCTTCCATAGTCAGTTTAGCATGTGGATTCAATCAGTGATCTTTAAATTTCATTAATTTACCTTCAAATGAGGCAACTCCTTTACTCCATTCCTTCCCAAAATAAATCTGCAAAATTTTAAGATACAGAGATGAGGAAGGTGAGCTGTTACTCCTGAGGTGCTGTGCCAATTCTCAGAGACCTGCCCTCCCAAGCCCTCCCTCAGCTGTAGCCTCTTCCTAGTAGCCTAACATCCTGGAAATAAAATACTGGAATAAGCCTCTACCACACTACTAGAATAAATAGCTAGAGGCATATCTATTGGTAAATGTGACAAGAAAAGTAATAACTTTGACTAAGTTCATTGGTAATCTAGAATATTTTCACAGTAAGAAAAACAATCATTCTGGAGTAACAAATCTCCATTTTTTTTAGTGGAGCCTGTATATTCATTAGGAAATTAGAAATGACAAAGTTCATGAACACAGCAACTGACTTATTTTGCCTTATTTTATCTCCAGCAACCAGCACAGTACCTAGTATACTGTAGTAGAACCTCAAAGACCATATATGGAATGAATCAATAAGTGATATAGCTTCATACTGAGAGATCTCAATGCTAGAGAAAATTGTTATGGTCAGCTTTCACAGGGAAGGTCTATATCAAAACTGAAATGTCATCGATAGTATTTTTGCTATGTCATGATTTATGTCTTCTCATACTCTACAGAATTGTGCACTAGAAACAGTAGGGCTCACGGGGGAAATAGCAGTGGGCAGCCTTGCTGACGCTTATGTAATTTTGTTAACAAACAACTGTCAAAAACAAGAAATGCTTCTTTGGGAGGTAGCATGCAGGTTGCTCATTGAGGCTAGTGGCTGCTTCAAGGAATATTAAAAATTCAAAAACATACCCCAAACAAAGAACAACAAAACAAGAGAGTACAGTTATGGGCTGAGACAATACCCATACAAGCAGGGGGAGGGCAGCCTGCCCTGTGTGAGTCATGAAAGGTGCATCTTTCTGGATCGAAGGCTTATGGACAAGTGGACTCTCCCCCCACTTGAAATTATTATTTAAAAAATATTTTTATTGATTTCAGAGAGGAAGGGAGAGGGAGAGATAGAAACATCAATGATCAGACTCATTGATTGGTTGCCCCCTGCACGCCATACACTGGGAATTGAACCCTGATCTCCTGGTTCATAAGTCGATGCTGAACCACTGAGCCATGCCAGCCAGACAAAATAATTTTTTTTAAATTGGGTATGAAAGGACACTTGCCTATGTAATAACCAAGCTTAGTCCTTTTTTTTTCTTTTTCTGAAGTTTATAGTTCTCCTATTATATTCCAAAGCCTCTCACCTAGGAAAATTCTATATAAGCCAATTACATGATCACTAACTGGTGTTTTAGAAATGCCTTACATATTGTAGCAGAGCAGGGTCTGTGTGGGGGTGTTGTGTGTGTGTGTGTGTGTGTTTGTGTGTGTGTGGGTGGGTGTTTACATGTGATTTGGCTACTCATATGTACAAATGATGATACCACACATTAATGGCATAAAGCAAAACTTAAATTAATTTATATTTTATCACCCATTGTTGGCAGTAAATCAATAAAAACATAGGTATCTTTGCATCTTGAAACACTTTACATGAAAATATTTTCTATATAATTTCATTGGATAAATATGAGTGTGCATAATTAAGGGCTCAACACAGATTTTAGTTTAAATTACACATTATTTTCATCAGCTTGTCTTCCTCACAGAAAAAAAAAAGAAAATTACTCTATAATGGGTGCTTGTTAGGATTATTTTTTAACTTACTTGGCTCAGGATCTAGGAATTGAGAATCCTAGCACGGTGTATCCATTTGGCCATGGTCTAACTTTGCTGCCAATCTACCTTTCTGGTTCTCTTTCCATTTTACTGTGTATGATACAATTATGTGCTTCAAATCCTCTAAAAGATGCCTCCTCTATTAACCTCCATGGGGGAAGTTAATAGATGAAAGCAAAATGTACAGAGGGAAAAAAATCCCATATGGTAGTGCTGAATTTATCTCCTTAAAGAGTGAGGTTTCAGAAAGAAACACAGTGGGGATGTTCTACCCTAAATCGAATTCTTTGGAGGTTCACAGTAATATTTAAAAAATTATGTGTGTAGACCAGATAACCCTATAAGTTTAACTTTGCTACATTTTTTCAAGAGATGAAGTGTGATTGCTATTCCCATTGTGTAAAATTGATTTGCATAGATTAATGTTATTTGAATGATCATTATTAAGACATTGTATACCAAACACTTTTTCTCAAAGTGGGTTTAATTAATACTTCATCTGGATCAAATCCATTCACTAAAACAGAAATCAATTAGATGGGTTATTGAAAGTAAAATCAAACTTAGTTTAAACACTTACTGTTTGATCTGTCAGAGCAGGGAGAACAATTTGTTTTTCTATTGTGTTTAGAACTAGCTTCCATAGCTCTTTCAAAAGTCGCTTCAGAACTGTTTTCTCACAGATTTTTGCTGAGAGACTCAATCTGAAGTAAAATAAGACATACAATCACTTATGAATCTCCTATCCAGGTTTCAACTTATTTTATTGATTAGAGATTCCCATTTCTCAATACTGTGGTTCAAATACCCAAATAGGCCTTTACAGTATTCAAATACTACATTTCAAATAAAAAATACATATCAAAAATCTATTTCATCATACGATACATTAGATAACTCACTAATTAGTAGAAAATGAATTCAGATTATTTCTTTACTTAAATTGTTTCCTAAATTGACACCAAGGCTCCCAAAGTACATGATTTTCACCCTTATTCCCGACTTGTGTTTAGCACCTGCTCTGTGTCCATGGTTCAGGTCAAACACTAACCAAACACATCTGATCACTACCTGGCTCTGAGCCAACATAACAAGATGGCAAAGATGCATACAATTTCCCTCAAGATCCTATATTTATCAACTTTATTAATTTTCCAGTTTTATTGATATACAATTGACATATAACATGGTGGCAAGTTTAAGGTGTACAACATAATGATTTGATATACTAGTATGTATATATTTTGAAATGATTACCACAATAAGTTTAGTTAGCATCCATTATCTCACATATTTATAACTTTTTCTTGTGATGAGAACTTTTAAGATCTACTCTCTTAGCAATTCTCAACTACACAACCCATTATTGTTAACTGCAGTCACCATGCTGTGCGTTACATCCCCAGGACTTATTTCTCTTACAACTGGAACTTTGTACTTTTTGACCACCTTCACCCTTTCCCACACATCCCCATCCCCCACCTCTGGCAACCACCAAAGTTGTTCTGTTTCTCCGAGTTCAGTTTTGTTTTAAGATTCCAAATTTACCAACTTTAATAGGTTTAAGGCATCTGTTACAAATTGTTCCCGTGGTGAGATAATGATGGTGACATCATCTAACATTTATATAACATCATTGTTTGGTAACCTCTTCTACAGATATTTCTCACCTCTTACTGTATACATTTCAGAAGTCAGAAACAGACTCAGAGAGATTAGGGAACTTGCCCAAAGAAGTGAAGCTGGTGAGGACTAGATTCAAAGCCAGGCCCTTTCTCTAAATCCACATGCCCTGCGCTGTCCTTGATAAATGTGTTTGTGTATGAAGGCCCAGCAGTACATGAAGACACACTGCTGCATAAATATTTACTGAATGTCCCAAAAGATGACAATGAACTCTGAGACTTTAAGAAGAGCTAATCAAATGTATTTCACAGTGTGCCAAAGGTGGGTCATACATGTCACAAAAACTTCACTGATGACAGTGTGCTAAATACTCTGTATACTTTTGGACTCAGGAATTATAACCTGGGTTGTGGTTCTGAGAGAGGTAGAATTGACTGCTTTAAATATTTAAATATATAATTAACATTTAAATAATCAAAGTAATAATTCATATTTAAAGGCATGTGACATGTGAGAGGCAAAGAGAGAGATTTCCAAAATGCATTTTCATGTAGAAGTATTTCTCCTAACACTATAGAACGTGAATACTGAATATATAAAAATGCATGAGCCCTAGTTGGTTTCGCTCAGTGGTTACAGCATCAGCCCATGGACTGATGGGTCTTGGGTTCAATTCTGGTCAAGGGCATGTACCTGGGTTGCAGGTTCAATACCTGGCCCTGGTCAGGGCGCGTGTAGGAGGCAGCCAATCGATGTGTCTCTCTCAAAGCGATGTATCTTTCTCTCTGTCTCTCTCCCTGCCTTCCACTATCTCTAAAAATCAATGGAAAAAAGATCCTCAGATGGATTAACAACAACAAAAAATGCATGAAAACACCTCCTCTGGATAAAGAGGGGAGTTGGGAACCCTGAGGCATATTCATGAAACTCTGTAGCCCCCGTCATTTAGCAACAGTTGTTCAAGGGTAACGTCTGGACATAGGGCAGAAGCCAGCAGATGTCTCACAGCAGAATACCAGGATGTCTCTAGCCTCAGAGGAATCCCTAGGATAATGTAAGATGCAAAAAATCTGCCATGTTGTCAGCAGATGTGTAATTTCCATTTTTAAAAGATCCGAGTTTAAGAATTGATCTTGTTTTTATGGGCAGCTCATGTACGTGGCGTGCTAACGACCTCTGCTTAGACTGAACTGAATGAATGAGTATAGAATCACTGACATGTTTGCAGCTCTGCGTGAGATTTCTGCCAGCTGGAAGTTTACAGCTCATTTTAGAGAGTGGTGAGGTTGTGGTAGAGAAAATGAAACATAAACAAATAAGATGTCTTATTTAGAGAAGCTGCACAAAGACAAAGAGAGCCTATACAATTTCTAAGGAGACTTTCTCAAAGCTATCTGGAAGACTTTCAGCTCACTATTGCTAATTTTAAATAACAGGAAAAACAACAACACACCCCAAGTTGGGGCATCGAGCAACTGCTTCCTTAATTTAGTCAGAGATAATCAACTTGATGATGTAAGCCAAAAAGTATATATTTGGAACCAGAGCTGTCTAGATTCTCTTATCACAGAACCAATCAACCAGAAAATTGTCAAATGCCCTGTATATTAGTTGGCCATGGAGATATCCTGTCATACAGTTGATAAGATTTTCATGATAACATATTCAACTTTTCTCTCACCCCCTGGAAATGTTTGTCCCTCATTTCCATATATTCAAACCCAATCCATCTTTTAAAAACCCAAACCAAATCAGCCTTGGTTGGTGTAGCTCAGTTGGTTGGGCATTGCCCAGGGTACTATAGGATTGCCAGTTTGAAGGCAGCTCTCTCTGCCCCACTCTCTTTTGCTCTCTCTCTATAAAAATCATTAAAAAAAGCCAACAACAACCCAAATCAAATTTATACTGATTGTCTGACCAGGAGATTATTTCTTTAGACCTTATTGTGTTTACTTGTATACCTTCCTTATTTTCCCCCCCTAATCTTGAGAATAGAATTAATATGATTTTTAAAAAATCTCCCCTAATAAGTGGCTTTAGGGTTATGCACTCTGAATTACCCCTAGAATTCTTTCAACTCTTTATGACTCATATAATAATTCTTGCCAAAAAATTTCAAATCTCTGTCACAAATTTTGAAGCTCATAGATGTTTTTTCTATCTTTATACACCATCTTTACTAATACTTATAATTATACTATGATGATGTAATTAAGTATAATAAGAAATAGAAAATTAAAACTGAGTAAAATAGGACTCTAAAATACACTAAAAGGAAGGGTTTACTTACTTCATGTATTAGCCCCATTTTATAGATGGTAAAATGGATTGAAGGTCCCTCAGCTAGTAGCTGACAGTATCAGGATAACTTAAAACTTTCTGTATGTCCCACAACTTTTGATTACAGTATATCCCAAAATACAAAGTTTTGCTAATGATAAATAACATATCTACACACTGCTGTTAGAAATCTCAAAACATAAGGCATTCCAGTAGGAGTTTCCAGAGGATCAGAATTGCTTTGTCCTGCTTTTGATTCACCTTCACATGGGCACCCAAATGGTAGTGTGTTCATGTGGTTCAATCCTGTGTTGCCCATGGTAGAGATCCATACAATAAAATAAACATTTAGGGGTTGTATAAAGTATTAGGTGATAAAAGTCTACATTAAGAAACAAAAGAAATGAGAAGTCTTTCTCCCTGCCTTTCTTTCTCTCTTTTCTTCCTACCTTTATTTCCTTCTTTCCTTTCTTTCTGCTACTTCTTTCATCCACCCCCACTTGCCTGTCTACCTCCTGCTAAGCTAATTACCTACTCATCTGTCTTCTAGACATTTCCTCATAGAGGACAGAAAAGAAGACTTAACATACCTACCAAATACTGAAATCAAAGTGATAGGAACATTAGTTTTACTCATGTGTAAGATTATAAGCAAAGGGAAGTGGACTTAAAATAGAAGTTATAAATATATAGAAGAGCTTTTCCCTAGGTTTTTCTTTGCTTTTATCTTTAAAGAGAAGTATTGCATCCTTCTCATTTGTCTTGGTCCCTTTGGCATTAATTAATTTGCCACAACAATATTAAATGAAGTAACATATGTAACTACCAGGTATGACACCGGTCCCTTGATAGGCATTCAAAATTATGTTTTGCCTTTCTCTTCTACCTTCAACTCTGGTTTCAAGTATCACTGTTTAAGAAGTCAAGTCTCTGGTTGCTTTAGATCAACAGTTCCCAATTTTGGACACATGTTAAAACATAGGAGCCTTGCCCTAACCTGTTTGGCTCAGTGGATAGAGCGTCAGCCTGCGAACTCAAGGGTCCCAGGTTCGATTCCGGTCAAGGGCATGTACTTTGGTTGCAGGCACATCCCCAGTAGGGAGTGTGCAGGAGGCAGCTTATCGATGTTTCTCTCTCATCGATGTTTCTAACTCTCTATCCCTCTCCCTTCCTCTCTGTAAAAAATCAATAAAATATATTTTTTAAAAAACACAAAAACATAGGAGCCTTGATTCCAAACTTATGAAATTAGAACTTCTAAGAGCAGGGACTGAGCAGAAACCTCAAAACAAAACAAAACAAAACAAAACAAAACAAAACAAAACAAGACAAAACACACACACACACACACACACACACACACACGCAAGCAAACAAAACTTTTTGGTTAAGAACACTGTCTTAGTTGGTCATAAAGGCCTCCATTCACACCCACTCCCACCAACTAACCTGTACTTTCCACGGAGTCAGGGCCTCTGCTTCTCTTTTTCACTATCTAATGCCTAGACTAAGGCTGGTACAGACGGAAACTCAATAAATAGTTGCTAGAGGTTGAGTTGGGCAGCTATTTACTTGCCTCCGAGCTGAATTAATTCTAGTCACATTTGTGCTATTCTCTTCCTCAGTAGGTTTCTGACACAAAATCAGATATTTTGGACTTAACTCAGTCTTTTTTTTTTTTTAATGTTCAACAGGTTATAAAACGATACGCTTCCTGAGGAGCATAATATCCTCAAGCTCTTCCCCCTCAGAATAGCAACCTCCTCAGTTCCCAATATTTAGTTCCTTTCCATGATTCCTTTCCTGTTCAAAATCACTCCTGCTTTTTGGCCACTAGTAATGGACTAAAAGTGTTTTGCTTTTTGATGAATTAATATTGTAGAAGCCTTTTTAAAACTGTCCTACACAGAGGAAAACAATTGTTCCCCTTCAAACCATATTAGTCAAATTTAGGGCAATTAATAAAGAGAAAACTGGGTAGAGAACTTACGTTTTGTCCAAGAAGTCCATGAGGGGTCTTAATACAATCTCTGCATCCATTGCCGCACTGTTTTTATTAGATGCAGTATTTCCATTTGTTCTCATTTGATTTAGTTCAAATCCCATCTGTTTTATACACTCCTTAATGATAAGCTGGAAACTAAAAATAAGGAATATAAATACCGGAATAAAAGCATTTATGCCTTTCTTTGCTCATGTTTTTAAATTAACCCCACGGGAGTTTGATCTGTTTCAAGTAGTGTGAATTCCCTTGTTCATTAATTTTCAAACTTAATTGTTCAGCTGAAAAAAATGTTGTTGCAATGAAAGCTTACTTGGAACTCACACATATAAAGCTCTTCACATTGAATGAATTTGAGCGGGGGTTCGTTTGGCCCTTATCTCTCACAGTAATAGCTGAGAATTATTTGGGAAAATGACTGTTCTTGAAAGATACTTGGAGTCTGGGTTCACATTCTTCACTTGGCTTCTGGGATGCCACTCCTTCTTGGCTTTCCTCTAACCTCACTGGCTACTCCTTCTCAATTATTACCTGAGTGTTAGCCATTGGAGTAGGGTTGCCAAACTTAGCAAATAAAACACAGGATGCCCAGTAATGTGAATTTCAGATAGTGAATATTTTTTAGTATAAGTATGCCCCATATTCATACTAAAACTTATCCATTGTTTATCTGAAATTCAAATTTGGTTGGGCATAGTCTATATTTTATCTGGCAACCTTACATTGTAATCATCTAGGCTCAATCCTTGGATCACTCCATAAAAATCACTTTCTTGCCCTGACCGGTTTGGCTCAGTGGATAGAGCGTCAGCCTGTGGACTGAAAGGTCTCAGTTTCGATTCCGGTCAAGGGCATGTACCTTGGTTGTGGGCACATCCCCAGTAGGAGGTGTGCAGGAGGCGGCTGATCGATGTTTCTCTCTCATCGATGTTTCTAACTCTCTATCCCTCTCCCTTCCTCTCTGTAAAAAATCAATAAAATATATTTTTTAAAAAATCACTTTCTTGGCAATCATATCTAATCCCAATGGCTTTCATGAAATGAATACACTGGTAATTCCCAAATATACATCTGGAGACATAACCTGTAATCTGAACTCTGGACTGTTTTATTAAACTGACTAATATGGGAAATCTATGATAAATTTTAAATGATCTCAACTTGGGTGTTTTTCTTGTTCCTGGACCTGTTATAGCAGGTTTATAAATATTGGTCCATAATTTTGAGTGCATCGTCAAGGCTTGATTCTACTTCTGCTGTCATGTTGGCCTGTTTCCATCTTTGCTTTGTGCCTTCTTCTTGACTTTCTTTACCGTTGACAACATTCTTGCTCCTCTGGACTCGGCATTTGTATCTGGTTCCTTGATTCTTGGATATCAGCATGCCCCTATGGATGTGGCTCATTTCTTGGCTCTCAGCATATTTATCTAATTCAATGGAACATCCTCTTTCAGGCTCAGGGCCAAAGGAATTCAAATGCATGACCATCTGCCTTTTACCTGGCTAGACCTGCCTTTGGGGAGGGTGGATGGGAGGGTGAAGAAGGTGAGAAAGGGGGTGGTGGAGATGGTGGTATGCTTATTTAGTGAGAGTAGAGGTGGAGGATATTTGGGGCAATGGAAAAGGAAGGTAAGTAATGTTGGATATTTTGATCTGTTGATTTACCCATGGGTCATCATTGGTCCTGTTGAGTTTAGTGATAATCACTTTTGAGATAGCTACTTTCTTTTGCACCAATTTTCAAGTCAGTAGAGCATAGACTGAGCAGAAGGTATGATACTCACATTCCTAAAATGCATAAATAGATTTCTATAACAGACCCACATGGTAAACCCCCACCAGAAATGAGCTCTGTGTGTGGGATCAGGAATATGGAGGAAGGGGATCAGTGCATGAGAGATAACGGCCTTCTATCTTGGCATTAGTCCAGGGTGAACTAACACGTGCATTTCAGCTAAAAATCTCATTCTATCAATTTTTGGTAAATTCACCTAAAAAGATTTTTTTCTATCTATTTATTTAGTTGAAAAAAAGTCTTTACTAATCAGCTTGAGTTATTACCAGTTAAAAATGACAGACTCTGTGAGCACCCAAAAAGCCAAACACTAACTTTATAGAAGAATTCCTATAAAATGTTCCTCAATTATTTGTTTGCTTAATCCAGCCAGCTGCTGGTACCAAATATTTCATTCAAATAAATATAGAAAATCCAAAAAATAAAACTGAAAAATATATGTGCAAGCAAAAACCCAAGTGGCACAAGCTGTGCAATTTTAAAAACATTGATATGATAGCATTGAAGTGGTATTACTGCGTCTCAGTTCCCAGGTGGGTGCCCTGTGACCATGTCAGGAACCCAGGAACCCAGGAACCCAGCCTTCAGATGTACGGTTTGGCTTTCCTGGCTTTCCTACAAAATCATCCTTGTAGGTACATACAGTAGAATTATTTTGTTGTGGGTTTTAATAACAACAGATAAAATGCACTTTGGGCAATTAATTATGTACTTAATTTTGAAGCTCTAGACCACTAATTTAGACTCTGATATTCAGATAAAAGTGTCCAGTTTAACTTCACAGCATGATCTCACTGATCAGTACGGGCTTCCCACCTGCCTCATGTGTGTGATGTAGACCTGGTTAGTAGTGTGGGAAATCAAACCATAGCAACAATGACATAAGAATTACTCTTTTTATAAGGAAAGCATGACATGTGGGTTATTTATTCCAATAATTCAAGCCTTAAAGAAGCAAAGTATTAGATTTTTCCTATTTGCAAAGACTAAGGAAGAGATAGATATTAGGGAACCAGGAGTTTCACTATCTAGGTTAAAATAGCTGGCTTCGTGTGAGGAGAGTACTTCAAGTGCCCGCCTAAGGACACCACTCCTTATTTCATAACTGAAGTTTGCTCCAGTTTTTTCAAGCAAAATAAAATGGTCCAAAGTAAAAGGTACTTGCTCATAAAGATGACTTGGATATATTACAGAAAGTAATTTAAATATACTTTTTCTATTCATATTCTAGTTTCCATTCTGTTTAGTCATCTTATTTCAGAAAAAGTTCCAAACACCCCTAGCTATTCCTGACCACTTTTTTTTCTCCCCTTCGCCTTGCTAAATAATCTCTATCTTTGCCTTCCTCGCTGAAGGTAACAGTCTTTCTGCTAACCACATATTAATTCACAACTGGAATCAAGAGGAAAGCCTAAAGTGGCTGACTGAAGGCACCATCGCTAGGTGTCACCCCCAAGTCAGAGCCAATTAGTTTCCAAATGTCTGGGACAATGTCAGTCTCTCCAACTGCAGGTCAACAAAACCTTCAACTGCCTTATACACATCGAGGTCAAGTAAGCAGGATCGCCCAGGTCAGCTAGCAACACAGACAGAAAGCAGAGTGACTGCCCCACGCTGGTACAGCAAGGCTTCTTCTCACTCAGCACCTGAACTGTGAGGATGGGCTGCGTAAAGACAAAGAACACACCCCAACCCTGAAGAGGAGGCCACTAGGGATTTTTCTTTACTTTGCCTCATTCCTATATTTGAGTGAAAATACGATGCTTTCAAGTGTCATTTACTTTTTGGTCTCTGATCTCAACTGACATCACTAATCCATAAAATGCCCATTAAAATGTACCTTTCCAAAACACAATGAGTAATGAGTGGAGTTCAAAGAGCCCATGCCATAAGAGTAATTTTTAAGCTTCATTGTATAACTGAACGCATAATTTATAATAGGAAGTCAACATTTATTGAGATAATATTTAAACCAAGTTCTGGCCCTGGCCAGGTAGCTCAGTTGGTTAGAGCATTGTCCTGATAGGCCAAGGTTGTGGGCTTGATCCCTGATCAGGGTGTCTATGACAATCAATGAATGTATAAATAAATGGAACAACAAATTGATTTCTCTCTCTCTCTCTCTCTCTCTCTCGCTCGCTCTTCCTTCCTCTCTCTCTAAAAATCAATAATCAAAACTTTTAAAACAAATTATATATGAAATTAAAGAACCTCTTCAAAGATGTGTTTGCTTTCTTATCTATTTTAACATTTGATGATGAGACGGTAGTGTTTTTTTTCTAGAGGACCAAGTGAATCTTATATAGGATAAACTTCTCCCTCTTTAGAACAATGCCATGGACAAGTAGAGCTAATTTTTAAAAAATGGGGAAAATATGAATGTGTCAGTAATTTCCCACAGAGTAGTTTCATTTAGATTTCTAAGCCCTAAAACCTAGAATCTGGACTTAATTCAATTATGGGGGTGCAGTTCAGTTATTTGAAAGTACAACCACAATGAGATGTATGACATGAATGCAACTCAGACTTATGTATGTAAAGGTTTTCTTTCTTCCTTCCTCCCTCCATTCTTTCAATAACCAATTGGTAAGCTCTAAACACTAGAGTTGCAAATAGGAATGAGATATGGCTTCCGCCCTTAAGAAGCATATAGTTAAGGGAGGGAATCAAGCAGTTAAGCCATAACTTAGAGCAGTGTTTTAAGTGCCACCCCACTGAAGGATGCACAGCGTCCTGAGGATCACAGAGTGAGATAACACAGTAAGATTGCAGGGTCATGGAAACTTTCCAAAGGAGATGATGTTTAGATTAAGTCTTCAAGTTAAATGGATTTAGCCAGTCAGGGGAGAGAAACAGCACTGAAGGCATAACTACTATGAACTGAAACTTAGTATAATATAATAACTACTCAGGCCACTTACCTTTCCCCGTAAGTGATGCTGAGCTCATCTAGAACTCCACTGAGTTTAACTTGAAGTTCCTTCAGAATAGCACTAGCTTCAGGATCTAACTGCAGAGAGACCACAAACAATGTTACTTTGGAGTTCTGAGAAAACATGCTTTTCTCCTACAAGAATTCTGCTTGTTATAAAGTAATGTTAAACAATAAAACACTTGTGAAATTTTTTTCCTTTATCTTTGAAGTCAAATGCAAAATTTAGGAAATTCTACATAAATCAAAAGAGTTTTTATACATGAAAATATCGATCGAAATGCATCGCATGCATACAAATAACAGCTAGATAGCAAAGCCTTAGCTGGTGACAGCAATGGGATGCAACGCATAACAACATCAGCTTCAAGGGTATGATTATGTCATAACTTTGAAAAACTACCAATGCATTAGTTAAATATATGTGTTGCTTCAAAAAACATTTTCATCTTTGTATCTCTGTAAATGAATAGGCCCATTAAAAATAAAAAAAACTGGTGAAAATTAATTTTTGAGTACTGCATTGCATCTCATTTAAAATATGTTTTCATATTTTTCTAAGTATGGAATTAAATGTAACAGGATAAACTATCCAAGCTCTTCAATGTTTCTCTGAAAGTGATAGGCCTGACTTCTCTTTTTGGGTGTCAATTTGCGACTCAGTTCAAGATTCAAAGTTTCACACATTTATTTTTTAAAGTTTCTTTTTTAATATCCAAGTACTTATATCTTGGAACTAAGCTGTTCAGCAAATTTGGGGGAAAAACATACTAATTAAATCAAAATAGGTTTTTTATATGTTTGTTCTTACAGGACAGATTTTAAAAGCCAACTTATTTTTTTATTAGAGTTTAGTTTAGTTTTTTTATTTCAGAGAGAGGAAGGGAGAGGGTGAGAAAGAGAGAAACATCAATGATGAGGTAGAATCATTCATCAGTCTCCTGCATGCCCCCACTGGGGTTTGAGCTTGTAACCCAGGCATGTGCCCTGACTGGGAATCAAATTGAGACTTTCTGATTCGTAGGAAAATGCTCAACCACTGAGCGACACTGGCCAGGCAGATTTAATGTTATGCTATAAAAATAAACAAACATCAATCTATCATCTTGACAGAATATTTTTATAATTTGTGTTTAAGATCAACACAAAATTTACCAGAATTTAGAATATTGTATCCTGTTTTTAATTATGGTTTTGCAAGTGAGTTGTAAATAGGATGACTTTTCATAGATGTATTGTATCAAGCTGCTAGAAATTCATATAAAGGGAAATCTAGACTATTCTCTGAAATATAAGCCAATCTTCATTTGAGTCTTGAGAAATTTAGTTTCCTATTATTAGTACCTATATTTCTTATAGAAGTGGGTCTACTATTGAAAACAAGAGAATGGGATAAAGCCAACTTTTGGGAATAGAACAAATTAAAGGAGGACTTACAGCAATAGAATCTAAGGAATATGATTCTACCAAATACATGCAGGACCCAACATCAGTTTAAACACTTGGAGCCAGCCCAAGGACAAAACCAGTATACATTGACCCTGTAATCCTCCCAAGAGCATTTTTTAATATTAAATAACTGTTAGGGAAAAGTATTATTTATATACCTTAGCCACTGGGTTGCTTTAGGTTGTAATGATGTGACTAAAAACATTGGAATAGAAATTTAAAAAATTGCATTTGACATCTGATGCTTTATTGGTTATATCAAACTAATCCTTGATGTCAAATTTGACTCAAATCCAGATTATTTCAGGATTGATTAGTTTCTACTACTCTATTACAGCCAATATGATTAGTTTCTACTTCTCTATTAGATTCTTTTGGACTCCATTTTTTTTCAGATAGGCTCACAGCTCTTACTTATAGACACACAGGCCACCATAACAAATGTACTAGTAGGCTTTTCTAGGAGTTGGAAAACCAGAATGTCCTTGAGAGTTGTATTCAGCTACAACTAGTTGCAAGGAGTGATTCATAAAGACAACTAGAGAGTACCTATGTAATAAGGCCTCCACTAATATGCATTGAAGCACGATTAGCCTAATAAACCATTACTCCTCAAACTTCAACCAAAATAAGTATGTGGATTGTCCTACCCAATCCTAGAGAACCATGCAAACTGAATTTTTTTGTTATATTTTACTGCTGTTGTCCTAAGACCAACTTTAATCTGATTTTATTTGGATAAAATGTTGCAGAATAGGGAATATAAGAGAAGTCCTTCCAGGGCTTCCTGTTCCCCACACCTTGGAAAAAGTGGGTGTAGGTGATAGTTTCTTACATATCTGCCACCTTCAAGGATATGGCTCAGATAGTAGGATTCTCTTCAGGAAATGTGGTTGGTTCTTATTTAAAATCAGATTGTGTTTTCATACTAGTTTGGTATCTACTCTGAGGTAGTTTGTTCATCTGTTAAGAAAATGACTTTAAAAATCACACAAAATGATTAAATAGGTCAGTTGGGTAAAATTATGCTATTTTCCCATAAATTATTTTAGTCCACTTTAGGTATTTTGTGAATGGAGATTTCTTATCAAATAATTGGCTATTACTTGAAAATCTGAAATAGTCTAACGATAGAATTTTAAATATTGGTTGACAGTTTTCATTTCCTGAGAGAAGCGTGGGTTTCTAAGTAGGTGCTGACAGACAATGCTTATAACCAGGTCAAAAGGGGGATAAAAGAAACCTAGAAAATGTTTAGTTTCGGTTAAGTATTCAATGTTTATCTGATCCAAATCATACCATAAACCATTAAAATAGCAACAGTAATTTTGAGTCCGATATTCAAATTGTAGGTCTTTTGCAATAATAATGAGCATAAATACCATACTCTAATTATAAAACAATCTCTTCAGACTGCCTGAAGAGATTGTTTTATAATTAGAGTGTGTTATAATTATAATTAGTCTGGTAGGTTTCACACGCTCCTCAAAATTTTTGCAGAAAGTCCTTTACTAGATGCTCACTATTTACCAATTCTTGAGTAATTTTGCATTTCTTTATATGACCAAATTGAGGAAATTTTCCTTATTCCTATAAACTCCCTAGAGTTTATAAGAAATAATAATTTGGGCTTTGAGAGTTTATTGCCTAAATTAACAGAAGCATATATTATAAACTATTGGCTACTTAGGAAAGGTCAGAAGCTACCTAATTTTTCTCACAAAGGTTTAAACTTAGCCTAGTTCAGAAGTTACATGATGTCAAACATAAAAATTAACTTGCACCTTTTTTGTTTAATTATGAAATTATTAAAAGCCAAAAAAAGAAAAAAAAATTCAAGCATTCTCAATTCACAGTTAATAAATTTATTTTAAATTAGAAACTGAAGCAGTGTCCCCGAACAACTTAAATGGCCGACAAAAACGAAACAACAAGTGGATCCATGTAAAGAGGAATATACTCAATGAAAACTTAAGAATACCAAATCAAATTCTGAGTTTAATAAAGATCACAAAAAGATTTTATAGACACTCTATGAAAAGTTTAAGAATTCCAAAATCTAGGCTAGTAAAGTGTGGCTCTAAAGATCAGAATGAACCTTAGTCATACATAACTAATGTCTGAATTTTACACCATTGAGATGTTTTATACCATCCAGCCTTGGTAACTTGTCTGGAAAAGAGAGCTAGCTGGGAAGATATCTTTTAAATCTTTGTCCTTAAAGCTCTTCTACTTTTCCTTTAAAAGAAAATTCACTTATCACCTCCTTTTGCAAATCTTCCTCCACATGTTCACCCTAGGCAGTTAGTAGCTTTAGCTTCTGCACTAGCTCTGCTTTTTCCTATTACTGCCCACACAACACTCTCTTCTGACTGTTCTCTCATAAATCTCTATCTTCCATGGTGGAACTCTAACTTATTTAGCTTTCTATCTAGGTGTCTGCCTCAGTGTCTGGCATGCCTAGGCATTTACCAAATATTTCAGGAGGGAGGCAAGGGCAGAAAGAAATAAGTATGCACAAACTCCCTCAAAGAAAATTCAGATGTCCAGAACGCTCCTTTTCCTTGAAACGCTATTTTGCAGTGACTATTAATAGAATCTTTCATTCCTTGGCAACCATATATTCTGGAGTTACAACTTAGTCAAATATTTTTCTGCTTGCCAGACCATGTCAGATTATGTCCTGATATTTCTTTGGCTCAAAAAATATGGTTATCATACCCACACTGCATGTTTGTTTTCCAGCACAAAATCTTTCCCTAAGAGAAGAAAGGGAGGATATGTTATCTCAGCCTCTTACAACAGCAATTGTTAAAGCAACCATTAAGGTCTTAGTGAGATTTATAACTCATTGGTTGGGAAGTGGCATTTAAACTCCTTTGAAAACTCAACACAAACTCTTGAAAGAATAAAGACTGTATGGAAGAAGTTAAGGATCTTTAGTGTGAATTTCATTCCTTTTCCAGTGTGCATTGCTAGCTCATTTCCTTTCTCTGTTCTACAGGCCACTAGACTACCTTTTAGCATGTTCAACTCATCAGGGTTAACTTTCCATTACTTGTTTATTTAAAGCAGTGCAGATTAGGGAGGCCGATTGCCCTCATCTTCACAGGGTCCAAAATTGAATAATTAGTCTAGTAGGTTTCACACACTTCTCAAGTTTTTTGCAGAAAATCCTTTAATAAATGCTAACTGCTCCACTACTTCTCTGAGAGAGTAAGCCTCATTTCTAAGAAAAAATGTTGTTCAACTTGAGCTCTTGGTTCCTTCTTTTGGATTTTGTTTCATCAAATATCCCTTTTTCTATTTTCCATCTCTCCATCATTATTTTTAGTACCCTATTTTATAAATGTGCTCAAATAACATTTATGTTAAAATAAAAAGTAGAATAATAAAAGGGGAAAAAACAACTTATTTGGAACTATCTTCCCATTGACATCTTGCTAATATCTTTTCTACTCTTTGAATTGCTCACAACGTAAGTGTAAATTTCACATCCTAATTTTAAATATGCATTAAATCTCTGTGGTGTGGCTTCTGTTCTAGATACTCCACTGAAATGTTCACATATAGGTCACCAACAATCTCTTAGTTACTAAGTCCAATGACTATCCTATCCAGCCTGCATTCAGACTGTTGTTTCTCAAGCTCTTTATTTTCTTGCTTCTCTAGAGACTATCTTCTTCTACCACTTTGATTTTTCTGTCCATGATTTGTCTATCTCTTTTATTGACTTCTCTCTATTTTTCCTTAAATACTAATGTCCTTCAATTTTCCATTCACAGTCCTTTTATCACTATAGTTTCTCTTCTTGAAAAATCATACTCTTCCCTATGGCATCAATTATCACCTCTATGCTAATGATCCCCAAGTCTATTATCTTATACTAGTAGCTTTAACAGGATACCTGCCTGCCATATCATGTCTATATTCCCCTGTATCTACTAGCCTTTTCTACTTTGATGACCTCAAGCTCAACATATGTAAGAGTCATTTTCTAACCTGTCCATCTTTAACTTTTATCTCTTATTATTGTCTTTAATTTGATTGATAGCATACGATTGTTTAAGGCAGAATTGTGAAAGTCATTTTTGACTCCTTTCTCTTCCTTTCACATTCACTTAGATACCCAATACAATTGATAGTATCTCTGAAGTATTTTCTCCATCTTTCTTACCCTCTTTTTTTCCTACTGCAAAATTTTTCTCATTCAGATTATATTGTACTAGTAATCATCTCTGAATTGTGTTCTAATCCTTGCTTTCCCTCTTCTATTTCGTCTTCTTAACTGTTCCTGAAGTTTTTATGATAAAGCCCAAATCTGATCATAGTACCTGCTGATTCTCCTAGTAGCTTTCAATCAGAGAATTACTTCAAGCAATTTCTTATAAACTGATCTTAGCTTTGTTATTTCTTTTGTTTTGAAAAGATTACTTCTTTCCAAACCTTCTATTTGACCAAAAATTTACTTATCCTAAAAATACCTGGCTCAAATTAAAATATATTATTGAGAAAGTAGTAAAGAATCCCTGGTGATTCCAGTACGAAGTTACTTTCTTTGGAATGCCTTAAATCACTTTGTAGATCTACAGTGTTCAGCATGGATCACACGGTACATTATCCTATATAATAAAAGGCTAATATGCAAATCGACCGGATGGCGGAACGACCGGTAGCTATGATGCACACTGACCACCAGGGGGCAGACACTCAATGCAAGAGCTGTCTCCTCATGGTCAGTGCGCTCCCACAGGGGGAGCACTGCTCAGCCAAAAGCCGGGCTGACGGCTGGCGAGTAGAGCAGTGGTGGTGGGAGCCTCTCCCGCTTCTGCGGTAGTGCTAAGGATGTCTGATTGGCAGGCCTAAGCCATTAGTTGGACATCTCCCAAGGGCTCCCAGACTGTGAGAGGGTGCAGGCCGGACCAAGGGACCCCTCAAGTGCACGAATTTTATGCACTGGGCCTCTAGTCAGAAATAAAGACTATATGTTCTTCTCTACTACGAACAAACATGCCCCAGATCTACCAAAGTTACCCTGTGTGTTTTTTGTTTCTTTTTGTAGTCCTCTGAGGAGATACCCTCCCAAAGAATGTACAAGATCATTTGTAGAGTTAGACTATGGCATTTTCCTTATGCCATTCATAATTCAATGAAGTGTTATAGTAGAGGTATTTCTATAAATTCATGCTTCTAACTTCTTGCTTTCAAAACATTGAAAAACATCACTAGCTGTCTCTCATTCTAATTAAAGAGAATATGCAGTGAATCCAACTGTCTCTGTGCTTCAAATCAACCAAATGCCTTGAGATGGTAAGCCCTATTTGTTAACCAATTGAGGAGATGGTTAGGAGAAATTAACCAGGCAATATCTGCATACTGCTAAAATAAAAGGCCAGCAATGAAAATATTTAGTTCTTGTTATCAGCTGCCATGAAACTAAAAATAACTGTCATTCAGCCAAAGGACATCTCACCTTTGAGCCTTATTTACATAATAATAGGCTAAGGGTTTAAAGTGTATTCTTTTGTTAGAATATACCATATAACAACTACAACTTTCATTTGAAGTATATTTTCAAGTTTAGAAAGTGTTGGGGGGGTCCTTCACCAATAAACCTTACCTTTTTAATTGTTCTGACTCCCCATTAATAAACTTCAAGTTCTTTGAGGGTGAGGTCTATATCTTAGTAATTATTGTATCTCTGGTGTCTAGTAAAACTTATAGTTCATAATAGGTGCTCAGGAAATAAGTGTGTATTGAATGAACTAATACATTCTGTCTTCATATTCAGTGTGCTCTAACCTCTGTTTTTCATGAAGTGATCAACTCCAAGGGAAGTGATGCTTAAAGAGGTCCAGGCAGAACAGGGAGTTGGCTTTTAAATAACTCTTTCAGTGGATACTAAAAGGAATATTGGCTCTAACTGTTATTTTACAAGGTCTTATTATTTGTAAGCTTCTTGAGGCACAATGCATTTGGTTTGAGTTCTTTTTATTTTTTATCTTGACACTTACCCCTCTATAGATAAAAGTAGGTAACAATAGACCCTTCAATTACTTAGGAAGAACTTTGGAAATTGCCTTAGGAGACATTTTAGAATTAAAAGGAAGACATAATACAACTAGTTAAAATTGTCTATTGTATCATGTAGTGACATCTAAGAAATATTTGCTAATTTTATTTTGTAATTGTTATAAAAGAGATAAAAAAGCAGATTGATTCTCCTTACATATCAATTATATCTCTATGTTAAGGAGTAAAGGTGAGACTTCATTTAGACAGAACATTTAGCCTCTTTGACTACACCACCTCTTTTAATAAGATTAAATATAAAATGTAAGCTAAGTCCCAGATGCTTAAAAATATGCTGGATATTTGTTTATGACTACAAATTGGCTACCTATATTTTGAGAGTATTATATTCTTCAATCCAAATATTTTCCTGCACTATTGCACACTGACTTAAGGTGCATTCAAACAATTGAATCCCATGTTTTCAAGATTCAAAATACATTAAGAAGGTCAGTTAGGATATGACAAAGGTATTCTGAGCCATTTCCTAAATACCTGATTGCTACTCTAAAAGCAAAGAGCAGTAATTTTCAAAATGTGGTCTTCTGACCAGTACCATCAACATCATGGAAATTTATTGAGTGCAAATCATCAGGCCCCACTCCAGACCAATTGAATCAAATGCTCGGAGGATGGAATTCTGCAATGTTTTCATAAGCTCTTCAGGTAGTTCTGATATATGCTGAAGTTCAAGAACTACTGGCATGGAATAGTGTTTCCTATAAAGCAGTGATCTTCAATCCCCTATTGCCCAGCAAGGATAAGGTTGAGAGGATAGTGCTAAGTAAAATATGACAGAAGATAATTTCTGTCCTCTCTGGTCTACGTAGCCGAAGAGTCCATATGGCTAAAATATTTTACAAGGGCTTTTAATCAGCTACATGTATATGCTTTGGCACTCAGATGCAATTTCTAATTGATACATTAAAGTCATCATTGAAAATGAAGGGTAAGCCCAGGCCTGTGTTGCTCAGTGGATTGAATGTTGTCCCATGCACCAAAGGTCACTGATTTGATTCCCGGTCAGTGCACATGGTTTGCAGGCTTGATCCCCAGTAGGGGGCATGAAAGAGGCAGCTGATTGATGTTTCTCTCATTGATGTTTCTATCTCTCGCTCCCTCTCTCTCTCTCTAAAGTCAATAAAAACATATTTAAAAAAGAAATAAAAATGAAAATTAATATAGATATTCATCTCTGAAACAAAACAAGTATTAATTTGCTCAATAAAATATATACATTTTAAGGTAGATGGAGTTATGTTCCAGATTCCTTGGCCCTGTTCAGGAAAGATTACCACAATGAGATGAGTAAAAAAATTCAAATTTTTTGAAACACATTAATAAAAATAACATTGTTGTACCTAATTGGTTTCCTCTGTGTTTAGCAGAATGAGAGAATTTAGGTAAGCAAACAAACCCCCTATTTCCTCTAAATGTCTTAATAATGGCTAACTTCTAGAATCTGAAGTGCTGGTAATAGGTTAATAGGCCTGGTGATAATTATGGATTCTACCATTCAAGAAGATTGCACCAGCACAGGTTTGTGAAGGAGTGAAGTGCCTTCTGCTTACACAATACAGTTATAATTCTTCTAAATCAATAAGTTCTGTAGAGTTTCATAATGACTATTATGACTTCCTGAAATTAAATTTTAGATTTTATGATTTTATTTTTCATGTACTTGTACAAATTATATTGCAGATGAAGAAAGTACAACTAAATGGTCCTGTCCATACCATTATGCATTTATGAAAAAATGAATACAGACTAGGTATTTACTTGCAATTGATACGTACTGAAGTTATACTCATGAAATAATAAAGCTATTAAAATAACATAACCAAAATATATCTGTTTTGCTTTTGAGCTATTAGTGCTTCTGTAGGATAATAACACGATCATTCACAATGAATGAAAAATATTACCTGGCATCCTGATAATCACTTTATTGTTATTGTGTGAGAAAGGGACAGGTAATATAGTTTAGAGATCATGATATAAAAAAATGAAAATTCTACCTTAAGTCACCCCATATGATGGGTTGGCCATTTTATTTGTTTCAGTATAAGGATTCCCCAAACTATACGCACATTAAAAAAATCACCTGAGGTGCTTTTTAAGGAGAAGACTCTGGGCATCATTCCTCAAGGTTACTTTTGCTCCAGAGTTTGTGTGACATTAAAAAACCCCACAACGTTTCCATAGTCATCAGAAAGTGGTTATGCCAAAACATGCTCTTAAATTGTACGCAGGGAAGCATGTTGGAAATTCACTTTATAGGAGAAGGAATTTCATGGTTTGCTTTTTGCTTTAGATATTTTTTTCTAAATTGGAAAAGAATGTGCCACCATGGGGCACAGGATACTGTTCAGGCAGATGTTAACAGTGACTGCTCATGCGACTGCTTTGGGAGCCACTGTCAATAGCAGCAGCCCCAAATTGTCCTCGTGTTAGGCAACGTTTTCCTCTTGCGCTCTGTACAGAGAGTAACCATTTCCGCCCCAAAGAAGGTGTCAGGCATTCTTCCGGTTTGCAGAAGGAAAATGCTCACCCTGCAAAGAAAGAACAGCTGCCCCACCCTGGTTGGGTTAAAGCGGCTGAGAGCTGCAGCATCACGCAGACAGGCCTGCAAGCGGCCAGCACTACACAGACAGTAGGAGAGGCAAGCGACACTGTGGTTAGAAGCCAACTCATTAACACATGGCATCGAAAGCTATTTTGAGCAAGTGCACAAGCAATCATTTGCTAATTAGATTTTTGTGGCAAGAAGTGCACATCCTAGCACAGATGGTAGAGGATGAAAATAAGAAGAAACTCCGTAAAGAAGGATAGGATCTGGGTTGGAAAGTTTCCCTTAGCAATGCCAGTCAAGATTTTATAAGCAGTTCCACTGTGAGGAAAAACTGGAAATTGGCACTAGTGGGCCTTTCAAGGCTTGAATAAGCCTGCTTTAAGTGCTACATATATTTTTCATATGAAAGGGTGAATTCTGTCATTCTTAATAAAATCCTTTTCATCTTTGTAAAAGCCCCGAGTTAAGACACTGCTGTTTACAGATAACTGCATTGGAAGGTCTCTGCCCGTTATTTTGAGATTCTGGTGCCCAGGGGAGGCTAAGTGTAGCAATGAGCAATCTTAACATAATTCCGTATTAATAATAAAGCTTATTTCTGTCTGGGAGGCTGCATGTTACACTTAGACTTGGGTTCAGGTCTTGCTTCCTCTCATATTTTATCAACCCATGTGCAATACTGATTGGTTCTGCCTAAAGCTTTTTCTTAGCAGCAAATTACAAGATATAAAAATGGAAAAGAATGAGAGCAAAGAAACTTTGTGCAGAAAGGGAGATGGGAGAATAGAAGGGGGCAAAGAAAAGGAGAGGACGAAGAAAAAAATATTTAAATGTTGGAAAGAAAGGAGCTAGGGTCCATGCTGTGCCTCTAACAGATTATATTGTTAGAAGCTAGACACTCATTTACTTAATTGACTTTTCCCTTTAAATTATGTATAAGGAATTCAGCAATCGACATTGCGAATGTTATGAAGGGAGAAGGCCCCAAGCTCAGTATTTCCAGTTTCATTATCTTCTCTAATAAAGAAGAGTCCTGTGATGTAGCCATAAGTTTGCAACTAAATTTCTAATGTGAAACCTGCACAGTTCAAGCTGGAGATTTTATCTGAAATAAGGAATCCATTTTTGATTAGTGAAGAAGCCACCCCACAACTTTTCTGGTTAGCAAGTGGTTTGGCCCACACAGTTTATTTAAGTATATATATGATTCATCTGATTAATATGCAGCTTAGCAATATATCGCTCGCATTAGAGTTCAGCCACAAAGAGCAATAAAATAGTAGTAGGATTGGGAGAGATTTCTGGAAATAGGACATTTTGTATAACTTCATCCATAAATGATTTGTGGTCTTTCACAGCCACTAAAAGGAGGTAGAATTTCCCATAAGAAATCAGTAATTTCTTCACTGCTTTTCAAAACAGCAAGTGAACTTAAAGTCTGAATATAACACATAGCTAAAAATACAAAGGGAATCTTCACTTTGTATTTGCTTGTGCTCTCCTAGCTCAGTGAAAGAATTCTAACAATGAGATTGATGCTCTCAAACCGTGCAAAACCCATAAATGACATGCTTTGGGGAAGAGATTTTTATTTTATACAAATTAGACCCAGTCTGCAGGGGCAGGAAGCACAGTGCATCCAAGTTCATCTTTGAACTATTGCACCTTCACAGATGTATCCCAGTGCTTCTTGTCTGTAGGATGCTAAATAGCAAGTTCATTATTCAAAAGACAGGCTCACGGAGGACAAAAGGACATTCAGTGGGGTGGGGGAGGATGTAGAAAGGTGTCCTTGGAGTCAACCTCACATGGGAAGAGGCCCAATCCTTAAAGCAGCATTTGGGGCCTATAAATTTAGACATAAAAGGGATCTTTTGCTTTGAAATCAACCCACTTTTATGTATATCTCATACACTTACTCTGGCAAGTGTATGAAATATACATAAGGAACAATGTAAATAAAATCTTGACCAGAAATATTCCCCGCTCTAGCTACCCTTGGGATATTTTTCTGGAGGGAGGTGGGGGGAGAATGCCAGCTGCCTGCCTGCCCTCTTGGCACCGTCTCGGTCCTCATTCCCCAGGCGCTCCTGTTGGTTTGTGAAAGGAACTGCGGCAGCAGGAAGAGGCAGGTACAGAGCGAGCACTTGTCTGATCCAGACAAGCAAATGAGAATAAGAAGGAAGCGCGCTGAGCTTTAGGTCTAGTGGGGGAATCAGGCAGGTAAAGGATACGATGCTTACTATCACAAACCTCATAAGAGAATCTTTCTCCTTCCTTCTTCTGCTCATGGGGTTGCGAGTCAAAGATGTTGGACAAAGACACGACACATTACAGACACAGCACACAAGACGTTTTTCACAGATATTTTTCGACATGAATAAACCACCAATACCTCAAAACCACCAGCACCACAAAACACATTTCAGAATGAACACCGATATCAACTTGGAATTGCACAATACGGCAAAAAAAATCTGCACTTTGTAAACTTTAAAGATCATTAGCATATCTTCTTAATTGTGTATACATATATATGACCAAATATATATATACACTGTAAAAAGCTATTGACCATCTTCCTCATCCCATTCACACTGCTAATATATTTACTAAAGTATTCTGTTGTGGACATAATAATAAGATCAGCTATTAATTGGGTTTTGTATTATTATCCTTTCCCGTTTTTTAGCTAAACCATGTAAAACTTGATTATGAACCTTTAAATAACAGATATGCTGCTAATGATCTCTAAGTAGGTATTTGGCAAATGTAAGCATAAAAACATACCCACCTCTTTTCCTCCCATGGATTCAAACATTTTTTCCAACTGGACCCGTAATTGCTGAATATTGTTCATCAGTATACAGGGCTTTAAGTAAAGCAAACACAAAACAAATAGTGTGAGAATCCTTTATACGCTAAATTATGGGATGAGTTTGCCTTAAATGTAAGAGTATACAACCTATCACTGAAGCCCTATTGTATTTGGCAAATGTAATAATTCCGTACTTTAAGATTATGCTTTTTAACAGTTAAATGGAAGGAGAATATATAACAACAACTTTGAAGAATGAAACTTAACAATATACTCAGACAATAAAGCATTGAAAAATCACTACTGAAGTTTCTTTTTAATTCTTAACATCTTGGTATTTTATACTTAGAAATTAACCAAACTCTGTTTTTTAAAGATTTATTACAAGGAAAACAGATTAGTTTAAAATTTCATTATTTCTCTCTTTTAAAAACCGAAACACTATCTGAAATTTAAAAACCAAAAGAACAACAACAAACAAAACAAGAAAACCTTAAGTGGATTCTCTTAGGCTACAAACTCCACATGTTGGTATTCACGGCCCTTCATTATCTGGCTCCGAAGAGTGATTCCTTCTCATCTCTGTCTACTGCATTCCGATTATCTCCAACTCTCTGCAACTTATTCCCTCCAAAATACCTGTGCTTTCCATTTGCTGTGACTTTGCTGAGTATGTGACCTCTTCCCTTAGTCTCTGCCTACTTGAGTCAAACCCATCATTCAGGTTTAAGCCTTCTCTTTCCTACATTGTATCCTTCGGCCACTTACTTGACATTTGTTTTACTTTACTATACATTTGAGTTGCTTTTCACTCTCTCATGAGCTGGTCTTAAATCCACTGTATGTGTTGCTGTGCCTTTTAGCTTTTTTCCCTCCCAGAGTATTGCACAGATCCTTAAGTATACACTTGTTTACAACATGTTTCTTTTCTTGTTTTTGTTTTTCCAAGAAGGCAGAAATATAACAATAAAAATTCAAAGCTTTGTGACAGGACTAGATGTAACCTTTGAATAGTAAGAGTTAATTTATAATTAGTAAAGAGAATTCAGGAACAGTTCTAGAGTAATTTTTTAATATATTTTATTGATTTTTTACAGAGAGAAAGGGAGTTAGAAACATCGATGAGAGAGAAACATTGATCAGCTGCCTCCTGCACACTCCTACTGGGTATGTGCCTGCAACCAAGGTACATGCCCTTGACCAGAATCGAACTGGGACCCTTGAGTCCGCAGGCCAACGCTCTATCCACTGAGCTAAACCGGTTAGGGCAAATTCTAGAGTAATTTACTATTTGCTGAATACTGATCCCAAAGAGCCACTACATCAAGGGAAAGAAAAACAGGAAAGAAAGGAGAATGGATGTATCTTCCAAGTTGCTGGGAAATAAGCCAATAATGAATCAGAGAGAGGCGTGCAAAGGAAGGACTCATAGGACATCAGGAAGGCATCAGCTCTCATCGGTGGAAAGATTTTATTTCTGCTTTAACCGCATTACTGACCTTTGAAAACTTTCCACTTTACTCCTCAAGTGACCACATCCTAACTTCGATTTATGAAAACAATTTTAAACTGCCTTTCTGTTCCCTTGATTACAGTCACATAAATATTTTATTGTTTAAACACTGATATCTATTTATCTCCTGTAGATGCTGTTCAGTAAGCTGAGCCACATATACCACAAGTGAGCCTGATCTCCTGACATAATTGAGAGCCACTTGGTCAGGCTTAGTCCTTTCCCAGGCGTGCATGGTCACATGTTCAGGAACTCAGCATCTGACCCAAAGCCAACAAACTGAGCTAATCCACTCTTTCCCCAATAGGGAATAAGGTTATTGAGATTTTAATTTTCATTGCAGAGGGGGAAGTTTGGCTGGGATTTGGGCAATCCCACCAGCGAGAAAACTAAGATCAAAGTAAGACCATGGTTCTTAATGAGAAGCAAGATATCAGTAATTAGGGGGGAAAGCATTGAAGAAAAGAAAAAGTTAAGTTCCTAGCATGTAATATTTGCAAGGCTGTTTTTGCTTCTTTAGAAAAATTTGATTTTGAAAATTATAAAATATACAGGAAAAAAACCAAAAATAATACAGTAAACACTGATTTATGATTTCTTTCTCAGTTTCTAAAATATACTCTGAAACATTAACATATGAAGTGGAAGTCTGCAGGGATGGTTAGAAAGTTATGTTCCTTTCTGAGTGACAGGAATTAGCCTTGGTAATTCAGAGATACCTTTCAAAATCTTCAATTTGGCTATCCTAATAAAATCAGAATCTTTTCTGAAATTTTCTGGTGCTGTTTTGATTTTCAGTAGGTTACTTTTCAAATGTATAAGCCTTTAATTAAAAATATGTGTTTTCAATAAATAAATGATCTTTCTTGCCCCTTAGAGTATTTATAACCAATGGCAATTAAAGATATCTGCTGAGATATCAGAGTTTTAATAAAATTCCTAGGCAGCATATTAATTAAAAAGAAAGAAGAATCGCTGGGACCTTCAAAAACAATTAGAACTGACCTACCTTAATGAGCTGTCAGCAAGAGGTCAATGCGTTTTCAGGGAGAAGACTAGCGACTTTAGACTTGTCTGGTAATACTGATTTTTTTTGAGGGGGTGGGGATGGTTTTCCTCTTTAAAACAATTGCACTGATTTTTAAATACTATTTTTGGTGCTTTCTAAAAAATTCTATATTGTTACCAACAATATTTCTTCTAAGACTATGTACATATAGTGAATAAGAAAGATTTCATCTTCCACCATAAAAAACACATTATATTCTAAATCACTTTAGTTTATCTTGCTTCTCTCTATGCCTTTTATTAACTCGCAATATTGGCTCAGTTTTTATAAACATTCTCAATCATCCCCCAAATGAAAAGCTAAATTAATAATTTAGAGTGGAAATCAGCATCATTCCTTAAATTAACAATCCTTCTCAATTTATTTGAAAACCGAAAGAATAAATTTTAGTTGAAAAGGACATGGAACGTTTACTCATTTTAGTACTGGTACAAAACTAAACTAAACTACTTGGTGTCAACACTAAACAACTTTTTAACTCCCTAGTTCTCAGTTCCAATGCTTGACAATAATGTGGGTTTTCAATGAATTGTCTTGTTCGTTATCATCTTGGAACCACAGGTTGCCTGGCATTGAGATGCTCTCAACCTTCCTCTGAGTTCTGTGTTCTATCCAGCTCATGACTACTAGGGAAGTATTCAAACAACATCTTGAAATACCTCTCAACTGTCATCCTGTATGAAAACAGAAAGAAAACAATGCCTCTTGCTTTTTTACTAGCTGGAAGAAGAGGATCTCAACGGAAGAATACTTGAAAGACAGTTTTACTTACCACATTTTCCTTGTCACAGTAGGAACTAAAATCACTTGATACAATTGCAGCATACTGAAGCAGTACTTTATTGATAGTCTAGGAAAAACAACAACAAAAATACTGTCAAATGTATGCAGGTAAGTACATAGTTTTATATACATACTGTAGGGGTTAATGCTCATCCGGCAAACTTTCCATGTCTTTTTCAACTTTCATTAAGCAATGACTAAATTTATACTCTCACCAAAAAGAGAAAAAAAAAGAAAAGAGGAACTCACTCAACTAAACTGTTTAAAAATTTATTATACTTATGAGTATATTTGGAAGATATTCCATGTGGATTCATCCCATTTGAATATAACATGCAATATGTACAAGGTTCTGTATCTCTAACTTTAGTAAATATTCTGAAGATATACCAACTATTTTTGTGGCAACCTTCTCCATGGTTGAATACTTATTAACTAATGACCCACAATGCTCTCTCTTTTTTCTGAATAATTGACACCTTATGCTTTGAACCATCTCTTTTGGTTTCTAGTTACCAACCTTGCACACATACACTATGCCAAAATTCTTTGTCATTTTCTCAACTTTCTCCATTGTTCCTAAATACCCCGTTCTAAGTGGGGTCAGAATATTCTAATACATGTCACTTAGCAATAAATATTTTCAATAATTTTCTATGATAAAGAAGCTTACTGATTATATCAAAGACCACTTCTTAAAACACAAAACTTCTGCTTCTGTTGTATCACAAAATCTCTATACACTTACCTTAATTTGTTAAGTTATTTATTGATGCATTATTTGCTAAAAATACTGCCTAATCTTTCCCCTCTTTCTGTTCTTTTCACCTAATTTCACACTGTCCTTATCCATCTAATCACTATTTCTTAGCCTATAGATGCCCTCTGCTTCCATAATTATGCAAAACAGGGAAAACAAACTTTGTTACATTTTATTTCAAGTACTTAAAAATGTATTGATGACTGCATCCTACTGCTTTTACTTAGACAGCTTGAGCAATCATACGTCAAATATGGATATGATTTTCTTAGAAGAGAGGAAACAATAATAACAGTAGATATATGCCATTTCTCTTAATAGAAAAAAACAAGGACACAAAAGCTCTTATTTTCTTTTTGTATAATATATTCATCTTAATTTTCTTTATGGCTTAAAATCAGCTCAGGGAAACACTCTAAGGAGTTAAACTAAAGGAGACATGTTTAATCTACTAAATTGAATTCACCAACTGTGACTATGTACTTGTTTTATAGACTTTTAAGATCACAATGAAAACCTGAAATTAGGGACAACATGAAGAAAGAAAATCAATATTCTGTGGAAGTACAAACTAAAATGATAATACGTGTCCATTTAAATAGAAAATCAGCAATGGAAAATATAAAATCTTATCAAGCAGCAGACCAATAAATCTAGGGAAACAGATGGCTGATCAGACTGCAGTATCTTGCAAGTGCAGCTGTTCAAATTTTGCTTTAGATATAATGCTGAAACTTGAGGACTTACCTACAGAGTACTAATTCACTCATACATATGGACACTACTCTCAATTTATAGGTTCTAATGACAATGCAAACTGTAAGAATCATTTCTCTAAATTGCAAAAACAAACATAAGCGTGATTTTAGGAACTTGTTGCAACACAAACATTATCACTTGTTCAAGATAAAGTTTGGGCATGGAACCCAGAATCCATTTCTGATCATCTTCAAGGTTTACCCCAGGGTCTAACACTTGACTTTACTTCATAGGAAAACCTTAATCCTTTGAATTTTTGCTGGGACACAAGTGAACCTAGAATCTCACACCCACTTGCCTACAAATGCCAGTTAGCAAGTCAGCATGGGTTGTAAGGAAAAGTGCTCAGCCATGTAGGATGTGCCCATAGAGTTGTGGGTGCACTGGCTGTAATAACACCCATTTCTTTACTAACATACAAAGCACCTGAATGAAAATGTATAAATACATCTTAGGAGCAACTTCGATTTCACTCCAATTTATTCAACAAAGTAAATCACTATATTACTTCTTTAGTTAATACTAGTAAGTAGTTACTTAAGACACATCTACCTAAGACGTCTCCAGCAGCAACAGAAACTTGTTTGGAAATGCAAATTCTCTGATTTTATCTCAGATTATAGAGTCAGCAATTCTGGGGTTTGGTCTCAGCAATTTATGTTTTAAAAATCGGCAGGTGATACTGCTGCAAGCTGAAGTTTAGGAACCATTGTGCTTACTAATCACAGCAGGGCAGAGGCAACTCTTCAGAGAGAAGAGATGATGGAAGGGGCACCTAGTAAAGCATGGAAGGTAGGACTTCTGAGTGTGTCAACTTAGGTCATTATTTTATCTTTGGGGGGCTACTGGGGTTCAGAAGTGGTGACAGAATATATATCGAGGGGACAGATAGGCTAGCAGGGGCTGTTTGCATCATGTTCTATAATAAAACAGTATAAATGAAGAGAGAGTCATGAGTTGGAGACAGTTCTTTTATGGATGCAGCAAAGGAACTGCCATTCAAAGAGCTCCAGATTCAATAAGATGAAATCCTAATAGGATTGTGGCAGTGAAGACAGGGCTTCTGCTGTATTTAATGGATCAGAAAGAGTGATTCAAATATCCACGCTTCAATACACTGTGATCTGACATGTAGCCTCTGGTATTATTGAGTGGGATGGCCATCAATTTCTCAAAGTTATTTATGGTCTCCTAAGCTAATGCCACACTAGTAGGAATAGGCTAAATAGCCTGTCAACACTACCGGTAGCTTCATCGAGAGATTTACTCTTATAATCTGTAAGATAAAAGCTCTGGTCCAAAATCCATTCCTGCAGTCACATTTTAGGCATGGAACATCACAGTATCAGAGCAACACAGGGAAGACAGGAAGACTGTGTGGTATCTGTTAAGTGGCATTAGAAATGTCACTTCAGGACCTAATAAAAGTATAGTTTAATGCATCCAACAAAGATAACCGCCCCCCCCCACCCCCGCATAGATTCCTAGGTTTAACCCAAAGGGTAAAAAGAAATGATGAGAATATGCTCTTTGACTTACCAATTTTTGATGACACAGAATGCGAAAGTATAATAACTTAGTGGTTAAAAACATTTCGTATGTGTTTATAGATGGGTGCCTTGTTTGTGTTATTTAAAATTTCTGGGTTTTTGTCATTTAAAAAAATAGGTAAAATAACATTATCTATCCCATGCGGTTGTTGTAAAGAATAAGGGAAACAGAATAGGTAAAGTGATCAGTACATAGTGGAACTCAATGAATTATCAGCATATATATATATATATATATATATATATATATATATATATCAGCATATATATATATATATATATATATATATATATATATTCTAATATATATATATATATATATATTAGAATTAGGTTCTCAAAGAATAAGGAATATGTGTGCATCATTCACCATAGCATCTCCAGCCCCTGGCAGCCAGCCAGACTTAGATCAATGAGTCAACTAATAGTTGATTTGTTTTTAAGTAGTACTGAATATATTATTTCATCTCTTTCTCTCTCTCTCTCTCTCTCTCTCTCTCTCTCTCTCTCTCTCTGTCTCTCTAACCATTAAATTACCCATACTTGTCAAGAGCAGCAGTATTGCCATAGGAACATTCAGTACCTGTATGTCATTTTACCACTTATCACAGCTTCTGGATGTACCTGCTATGAAATTTAAAGCATTGGTTTGGCTTCTTATTCAGTCTTATACACACTTTAGTAAGAACAAGATATCCATTTAAGTTCCATTTTAGAGTGTCAAGTCTTCTAAAATGTCTGAATATATGTATCATTAATATGTCTTCATTATAAGAGATGGTTTACATCAGTATAAGTCTCATCAGAAAGAGAATATGATTTCAGTATATTTTGATACAAGGAACCCAATCCTTAGAAAGATCAGGTTGTTAAGAACAAAGATCACATCTGATAAAATAAACTCCAGTTGCCTGAATTATTGCAAAATAGCTAAATAGATTAATCACATCACATTTTTATTTTTATGATTTAAAAAATCATTCCAATAAAATAGAATCTATTTTTCAATGAGAGTTGCCAATTTTTACTTTCCCAGAAAATGTTTACATTATTTCCTTGTGACAATAATTGGGTATTATTGAATTCCCATGGATTAAAAATGTGTTATTTAATTGAAATTATTTTTTTGTGCCAATAAAAGCTCACATTTTCTCAGCGACACATGGAGTCTATTTATTTTCTTTTTTCTTTGGAGAATGTGTTTACCTGAATGTAATTCTAATACAACCTTCTCCGTGACCCCCTCACCCCTTTGTCTTCTCTCCAGTCCATTTGATTATATCCCCAATGGTGTCAACATGGTTAGGTTCAGCCTTACAGTGGGAGAAAGGTCAGAGCTACCAAGAGGTGGATGATGGGCTGGAGCCCAGGGCATACGAGTCTCAATTCAGCTTTCTTCTTTCTCTCTCTCACCTCACATAACCTGCTACCTCACTATTCTGAGGGTGAATTCTAGTTACTTTTCTAATATCATGTGCAATTATAATAGTATGTTACTAAATATATTAACTCTGAGGTTATTAAATTCTCATATGATCCTGCTTCCACTGCATGTCCTGCAGTTCCAAGAATTGCATGTGACATACCTTTTTAAAGCTGTATCCCTGATGGCCCCATTTTATTCTTTTCTTGGCAGTCACCCAAAAGAAAAAAGTTACTCAGAGAATATTTTGAGCAATTCTCTTGCAGAATGACTGCAAATTTCAATATATTTGGAAATTGAAATCAGCTATTACCAAGAAAGTCCCCTCTAGGAATGATCCCAACCAATGATTTTTAGCTATCATCTCTAAAAGTTGGAGGTTTTTTAGTCTTCATAATTAACAGTCGTAAAAACTACAAATATTTCATAGCAGATAAATAATGCAATACTGTTTATCTCCCCGAAAGCTTTCATTGGTTTTTCATTTTCTACTAAAGAAGTTCAGCCACTTTGCCCATTCTTCAAAACTCCTTACAAATAGGGATCTAACTTTCTAATAATAGTTGCACCTGCTCTCTCTGAATCCTATGCTCTGTTTTCATTGGGACCTCTCAGGCTAGAACCCCTGAATCACTGAACGGTGGGGTTGGGCGGTGATAAAGATTCTTTTCTTTGACCAAACTCTAGCCAGGTTCCTGCATACCCCAGCCTTGGCCTATACAGACTTGAACAAATACTAGAGCTTCTTAAAGTGCCTGCCTGCAAAAATGCAAGGCTGCCAAAATAATTGACTGTTGCAGCCAAAATCTGAAGTTGGGTCCTTGTCTCCCCACCTCTGTGGGAGGGTAGGAACCTAAATTAGATAACCACCAGGGAGCAAACCCAGATGGGTTTTACATGAACCAACACCCTGACTCTACTGAGCCCCCACTTGCCCCTACTCCCTCTTTCTCCCTTTAAAATACCCAGTAACCTCTGTATAAATCAAAAATTGAGTCAAATTCATTCTGGACTCTTCTCTATTGTAATAATATATTATTGATTAAAATCTGTCCTTACCACTTTAGAGTCTGGATTTGTTTATCTTTGATAAACACTCCTCTATAGGGTTATCCAATCCATATCTGATGTTGTATGAGCAGGAACTAAATCTTTGTTTCAAATCTTAGAGTTTCTTAGTTTACTAGTTACTTCAGCATAAACTGTCCTATCATAATTAATAAACTGTTTCCCAAGAAACCTTTCTTAATTCCTCTATTAATGAACCAGGTTTACAGTTTTTTAAGAGCCTGATCAGGCTCAATTCTCCACCCATAAAGAATTTCAAAATTAGACTTTTTGTGATAATACAAATGAAGCTATATACCCTTGTGTTTGTGTCTGTGGCTAAAAGCATGTTAACTATACGCATCTTTTATGGGTTCAATTGTTTCCCCTCAAAATTCATATGTTGAAACCCTAATCTCCAAAATCTCATAATGTGACTGTATTTGGAGATAGGACCTTTTAAAGAGGTGACTGTTAAAATAAAGTCATTAGTGTGGACTGTAATCCAATCTGACTGTTGTCTTTATATTACAGTGGTTCTCAACCTGTGGGTCGCGACCCCATTTGGGGTCCAACCACTCTTTCACAGGGGTCGCCTAAGACCATTGGAGAAAAAACATATATAATTACATATTGTTTTTGTGATTAATCACTATGCTTTAATTATGTTCAATTTGTAACAATGAAATTGGGGGTCACCACAACATGAGGAACTGTATTAAAGGGTCGAGGCATTAGGAAGGTTGAGAACCACTGCTTTATAAGAAGAGAAAATTTGGACACACATAGAAAAGCCAGGGGTTCACATGCACAGAAAAAAGACCACGTGAGGACACAGTAAGAAGGCTGCCATCTGTAAACCTAGAGAAGACTCAGAAGAAAAATACAACACATGAGATATACATATAGATATTCTGGGCTCTTTTCAACCTCTCAGATACCCTGATTATATAGCATTTGACTTTGTCATAGTTGTTTACAGGTTTGGCATTTCATTTTAAATTTTCTGAGGTCAGAGATTATGCTTATTCATGACTAACATCTCAAAGGGGCTAGTCAAATGTGCAAGTGAGGCCATGAATAAGCAAGCATTTGAATGAACAGCTGAGACCTCTGCTATCATCGGACCCAGGTGGCCAGATTTATCCTTAGGACAGTAAGACAGAGGAGGGAAGGTTGTTCCCCTATATTATTCCACTAGAGGCCTGGTGCATGAAATTCGTGCATGGGTATGGTCCCTAGGCTTGGCTTGTGATCAGGGTCATCTTCCACAGCTGCTGTCAGCCGGCTCCACCACCCACTGCCACCCAACCCCGGTTCACTGTTAATCGGAGCCTGCCAGCCAGGGGGAGGGACCGAGAAGTGGTCAGTGTGCCTCATGGCAACTGGTTGAGCGGTCGTTCTGGTCGTTCTGCCATCCAGTCGATTTGCATATTACTCTTTTATATATATATAGTCATATCACTACCCGACTTAAGTACCTATAACAATCTATAACAATAAAAGCATAATATGCTAATTAGACTGGACAGCCTAAAGACCTTCTGGACATTTTTCAGGACGAAGCTGAGGCAGTGGGGGCTGAGGCAGAGGCAGTTAGGGGTGATCAGGCAGGCAGGTGAGCAGTTAGGAGTGATCAGGTAGGCAGGCTGGCATAGGGGTTAGGGGCAATCAGTAAGGCAGGCGAGTGGTTAGGGGTGATCAGGCAGGCAGGTGAGCAGTTAGGGGCAACCTGGCAGGCAGGCAGAGGCGGTTAGGGGTGATCAGGCAGGCAGGCAAGCAGTTAGGGGCGATCAGGCAGGCAGACAGGTGAGTAGTTAGGAGCCAGTGGTCCTGAATTGCAAAAGGGATGTCTGACTGCTGGTTTAGGCCTAATCCCAGAGGTCCCGTTTTGCAAGAGGGTGCAGGCTGGGCTGAAGAACCCCCACTGCCCCCATGCATGAATTTCGTGCACTGGGCCTCTAGTCTCCAAATGTTTAGTGTTTCATAAATTGTTCAAAAGTCTAAATTTCTGAACCTGGAAAGAAAGACTCTTCAAGATCTGGACCCATCTTTACTCCCCCAACCTTCCCACTGCTTTTCCCAGAACAGTTGTTTTTCCTCTTTACATGGCAAGCTCAGCTTTACCTCTTCCTCCATTCCTGCTATTTCCTTGGCTTAGAACACTTCTATAACTTCTTCTTTTTTTGGTTGAATGAGCCCCATTTTCCCATAAAACCTCTGGCTATTTCAGCTCTAATTAGTTTTCATTACCCTTGACTTACTGTAGATCCCATTATACTTGAGATCAAATTGTGTCCCTTTTCATGTAATCTTCCGATTAGTTCATGTCATGTGATCTTAATTATATATATAAAATGTACTGGGGTCAATTCATATATGTCGATATATGATTTGAAGGGTGGAGACCTCATCTTTTATTCCTTATAGCTCTACTGAAACTCTTGGCAAAGTAGTAAGCATTGTGTGAGCCTTCTTAAACTCTAGGAGGAATAAGAGGTCTTAAGAGGAATCTGGTTGATCAATATAAATCTGTCAAATAAGAATACTAACTTCATAAAATTCAAAGGAACTGCTTAGATTCACACTATAGTTACTGAGTGATATTAAATTAGACTGCAGTTGTCATGACTGCAAGTTCAATATACTTTTCAGTGTACTGTAGTGTTGGCTAAACAATAATTACAGTTTGAATATGAAATGTCAAGGCTTATTTTCAGCCCTAAAGCACCACACTTGAGATAGAAATAATTTGACCATCCATGGCAATGTCTTTAATTAAAAAGGACTGAGTCATTCATTTAAATAACACATAGATGTTTTTAAAGATAAGTCCATATTCAAGAAACAAGAAGTGAAGGAAGATGACAAACCTGAAACAACAGAATCTCTTAATACTTGAATTAGAAATTAAGTTGGGATAGTGGTGTCAGGGAAGATATACTACCAAACAACAGCATTATTCAGGTTCTGTGCAGGCAAGTAATAGCATGGCACAGTTTCAGCAAAGAAAGGATTCATTCCACTTAACCTACCTTTGCGAATCTTCTCATTAAGTGAGATAATGCTTCAGGGTTAGGGCATTCCAGTTTCTTAATAATCTCAAAGCTCTGATTAAGCTGAGCAAACACATCAACCACGGAACAAGAGAAGAGGGCATGATCAGATGTCTGCTGAAACTGAGGGGAGAAGGTGAAACCATTCCATTAAACACATGAGCAGGACTGTGGAGACAGCCTTCATTGTTTTACACAAACAATTGAATCTCCTATATCATGGACCTTCATATCACATACTTTCATTTTCCAGTAATAAAGTGCCTATCCATTTTTAAATTATTCATCTCCTTTTCTGGAAGATGTAGTGAAACTAATATCATGGGGCAGGCTGCTATTAATTGGTCTCTCCATGTCTAAATTGGGGAACTGCTTTTTGTTAGTTAGTTTGTTTATTTCTCATTCCCCATAAGTATTGGCATGATTTTAGCAAGCAGACTGTGATTCAAGACTTTTGAGTTGCTTCAGAGGCACAGGGAGTGTATCTGCTCATAATTTTGGCATCTTAGAAAAGGTTATAGGACCACAAGGGAGTTTTGCACAAGTCTGTTCAACTTGTAGATTCTGACCGACTCAATAGGAATCTTGGGGCAAAAAGGTGATTGATTAACTTTTATTTATTTTTTATTTAAGCAATTTCCTAGGGTTCCGATCAGCCCTTTAAAATTGCTTTAAAAGCACCCTGACCGGTTTGGCTCAGTGGATAGAGCATGGGCCTGCGAACCGAAGGGTCCCAGGTTCGATTCTGGTCAAGGGCATGTACCTTGGTTGTGGGCACATCCCCAGTGGGGAGTGTGCAGGAGGCAGCTGGTCAATGTTTCTCTCTCATTGATGTTTCTAATTCTCTATCCCTCTTCTTCTCCCTTCCTCTCTGTAAAAAATCAATAAAATATATTAAAAACAATAATAAAATAAAATTGCTTTAAACTTATTTTGGTCATTAGAGGATTAAAATAAACTTTAATAAATAACAACAGCCTAACAATTCCCACTAGCTTAAAGATGAGTGATGTGACTGAATCTTGACAATAAAGAATCTTAAAGTAATTGAAACTCACTCCGTCTTTTTTGTCTCTTCCTAGTGCTCCATGAAGAAACTCCATTGACACATCTTCATTTTCATCTAGCCACTGCATGACAAAAGGCTCAAACCACCTACAAAATTAATATTACAAACTATAAAAATGTTATTTACATCTCATTAGCAGTGAATGTCGTTCCCAAATCTCTTCTCATTTTCTTTTTCCAGTTCAGCCTCCTTTAGCTTTACTTCATTATCTCCCTCTCTTTTACCTTCAATCTCTCTTTCTATATCTCTTTCAGTTTACAAAAATAAATGCTTTTTATTCTTTGCTACATTGCTGTAATTTTATTTTGTGTCATTTTTCCTTCTATCTGAAGCATGGTTCCTAGTATACATTTTTGGTGAGAGTTAGCTGGAAATGGGTTATTTCAGATTCTCAGTTCAGTGTCTTTATTTGCTTTATTTTTGAAGGATATTTTTGATACTTGTAGAATTCTAAGTTGACTTTCTCTCTTCAGCACTTAAAAGATATCAGTGCATTATATTCTGGTTTTAGTCATTCTCATGTAGTCACTCTCAACAGTCAGTCAAGAGTATAGTAGCTCTGGTACAGTGTTCCCCCTTTCTTGACCCCCAATGCATTTAAAGATTTTCTTCTTGTTTTTAAGGAGTTTTCTATGATGTACCTATAGGTAGTTTCTTTGCATTTATCCTGCTTAGGATTTACAGGAGTTTTTGAGCTATGCCTCATGTTTTTAATTGGTTTTATAAAATTCATACCTAGTATCATTTAAATCATTGCTCTGGTATTATTTTTTCTCTCTTCTATTATTTGGGGGGTCCATTTTTTTGTATGTTAGACCTCTATAATTTTACTCATATATGCCTTGCACTAAACCACTAACAGCAAATCATTTATCCACTATTATGACTTGTCCACTAAAAGGACAAAGTTGGGCTAAATTCTTCCCCTCAAGGGACATATCAAATCATGTACATATCAAATCATGGCACATACCATGTGTTGCATGTTACCCTTCCTCCTAAAGCTCTATGCACATTTTTATATCCCCAGTACCTCACACATGACCTCAAACATTTTTGGTATTCAATGGAACTGGGTTACCCTTCCCTTCAAGATTCAGTTAATGTGCAAACATTGGAAGAGTAATACATTACGTCAGGCTCACCCATCACATTTGCAAAGGAAGTAGCACAAGTGGAGGCCCATATGCTGTAGACCTAAATACTTATGATTTCTAAACTAAGCTTATAAACTGCTGTATAAAGGTGTTGTGGCCCTGGCCCAGTGGCTCAGTTGGTTGTAGCATTGTCCCGGTACACCAAAGGGTTTAGACTAGAGTTTGATTCCTAGTCAGAGCACATACCTAGGTTGTAGGTTTGACCCCCGAGTTGGGGCATCTATGGGACGCAACCAACCCATGTTTTTCTCCCACAATGATGTTTCTCACTCTTTCTCTCCCTTCCCCTCTCTCTAAAAATCAATAAAAACTTATCCTTGGGTGAGGATTACAAACAAAAATGTGTTCTATGTTCTAACTCAACAAATAAACGTATAGCACTTTGCACAGTGCCTGGCATATGGAAGACCTCCCTTGATGGAATAAAATAGAATTCTGATAAATATCAATGCATAGTATTACAAGTCTGATTGTGATTACAAATATATTTGATAGAGATATGTTTATGAAAATGTTTCCTGTTTAATAATGACTTCAATTTTAATTTCTAACACATTTTATGTCCAGATCTGAACATACAGTAGCTCAATATACAGAGTTGGGCAAAAGTAGTGAGGACAAGAAACACAGTTTATTCTTGTATTATTGTTTATTAATTATTGTATTATTTTTCAGATAAACAACTGTAAACCTACTTTTGCTCCACCCACTACAAGCATCCTCATTTTCCCAAGAAAGTCTGAGTTCAAGCACTTTCACAGAAATTAATTTCATCATGTGAGCCACATCCTGTCATGTATTTCTTTCTCTTTAAGTTTAGTAATAGCTAAGTAAGACATACTTGAAGAATGCAACACAATTCGATTAAATATGGTTCCCAAAGACCTGCGAATCATTTAATGTTAATGTTATAATAGATATGTCTGTATTCAGAAGACAATTACATGAACAGATTTCAGGGCTGCATAAATCAGGTGTAATTATGTGGGACTTTGAATTGAGAACAAACTTGGGGTTGAAAATCACTACTTACAAGGAGTATTCAGGAATGGCATCCTTGAAGGCAGGAAGTTCTCGCACATATTCATTATAAAACCATTTCACTTTGAAGTGCAAATTCATATAATCGGTGCTCTTACATAACCGCTGCTTTTCATGTTCTAGAACAGATAAAATCAAACATTTAATAAAGTTTGGTTTGCCAACAATGCTGCGGTGTTCCAATTTACCTTTATTAGTAGTATTTCCAAAAGGAAGAAAATCATGTATTTGATATAAAGGCAAAGTGAATGGCTGAAGACAAACCTGAAATTTTACAAAATGTAAAAATCATTATAAATCCTATGCCAATAGGTCAAGAAGTAATGAGAAATAATTTGAATGTCTAATGTGCCTTCCTGAAAAAGGTGAGAACTCTGACTTTGTTTTCTATTTATCTGCAAGCTCTCATATTTGTACTACTTTGGGCCTGGTAAAAGTGCCAGAAAGCATTAAAACTCTAAGCATGAATAAAACATGAATTCAACTGGGAGACATAATCCCCGATTAATACTGGATATGTGAATGAGTAGCTCACATTTCTGGTCTGGATATTTAACACTTAAAACACTAAGATAGTTGAAAATGAGAGGAAATATATCTAACTTTTAAGCAGATTATTTCTTCTTCATTTTTTTTTAAGTTCAGCTAAAATTATTTTATAGCCTGTGACCTTTTTGACATTTCTTGCACAGATTTTTCTAATATGTGATGTTCTTTCTCTCTTGCTCAAAAAGTATAGCTTAAAATTGTATTTTGATCTGGACATACAGTACTGGGGAATAGAGACAAACAATATTACTAAACATGTTTATCTATTTTCCCCAGGCCCCCAATATTAATATCTTGGCCCATTGGGGCTTCAAGTGTAGATACAACCAAATCTAAAAATATCCCTAACTATATTCAGGCTGAAAGTGTCCTCTGAGAAGCTCTGGTCAAGGTCTGTGAATCTCTTTTAAGCTAAGGGTTTTGACTTACAGTAGAAACATACCAGTACTATACCAGTACTTTATATTCCAGGATAAAAATACCAATTGAAGCAATTATATTGTTGCAAACAAACTAGAGGCCTGGTGCACAAGATTCATGCATGGGGCGTGGAGGGGTGTCCTCTCAGCCTGGCCTGCATCTTCTCACAAACCAGGATTCCTCTGGGGAGTCTGACTGATGGCCTACAATCTTAGCAGTTGGACATCCTTAGTGCTGCTGTGGAGGTGGGAGAGGCTCCCGCCATCGCCATTGCACTTGCCAGCTGTCAACCTGGCTTCTGGCTGAGTGGTGCTCCCCCTGTGGGTGCACACTGACCAGCAGGGGGCAGCTCAGGCATTGAGCGTCTGCCCACTGGTGGTCAGTGTGCATCATAGCGACTAGTTGATTTGCATATTAGCCTTTTATTATATAGGACTGAGGATATCCTTGCCTCTCAAAACCTGACTATAGAAAGATTTAAATCCAAGTGATAAGCAAAAGAAGAAACAACCCCAAATAGAACATTTTCAAATTGTCTAAACAATAATTAAAGACAATCTGTAGAACTAAGAGAGAGAACACACACAGAGAAACAAGAGTAATAAACTAATACTCTAGAACCAACTCCCAAACAAAATTATGAACTATGTGATATTTTGCTTCAACTCCCTCCAAATTAAATGCCACTTATGCCCCTATCAGTGTTGTCTCTCCCCCTATCCTTACCCCTTCTGATTTCTAGTGTCCTTTCACACCTTATGAGGAAACGTTTATCTGATAAACTCATAGATAATAATTTAATGCAATACAACCCTGAAATCCAGATGAGGGAAGTCTTTTGCCCTGGAGCCCACACATTAAGAGGGTTCTCTAGCCGAGACCGGTTTGGCTCAGTGGATAGAGCGTCGGCCTGCGGACTGAAAGGTCCCAGGTTCGATTCCGGTCAAGGGCATGTACCTGGGTTGCAGGCACATCCCCAGTGGGAGATGTGCAGGAGGCAGCTGATCGATGTCTCTCTCATCGATGTTTCTAACTCTCTCTCTTCCTTCCTCTCTGTAAAAATCAATAAAATATATTTTAAAAAAATAAAAAATCTGTACCGTGTGTATATGTTATATAATAAAAAAAAAAAGAGGGTTCTCTATTTATCACAAATGCACACTCAAAAATTAAATAGTTTCTGGCATCCTCTGTCACTTGGGATCCCATACCGGGTGCTGGTATAGAGCAAGTCAGACTCTAAACATCTGGCCTTGTAACTAACACCACCTGCTCTTATGATTAACACCCTCTAAGCCCAAGGGAAACACTTTGGACTGTCTTTTGTTCTCTACCCTAAAAACAGAAGGTGACTGTGAACAAATGCAACCAGATTGCCATTGCTGACAACAGACACAGATACTGCTTTGGAGCATGGGAAGGAATTGGAAACATGGAAGCATTTAAGTAAGAAAAAAACAAACTAACTCATCAGGTTCTTCCTCTGGGTAGCATAAATACAATCAATTGTTGCATAACCAAGCATTACTTTCAAGTATTAATAACACCTATTTTCTTTGGTCTAATTCATGCATTCAAAGGCACTCGTCCAGCAATGTGGCATGCTGCAAACAGGTGTACATGCTGCCTGGAAACAGCTTTAAATATTAAATGATTCATATTACTCTCAAAGTTTGTGTGTATATGTATAGTTTCAGATATAACATACATGAAGCCTGGTATTGATTCTTTGCCAACTAGATGACTATTGAAGAGTTTGTTTGTTTTTGAAATTTAGTTTAAGGAAATTTAACTCATTACATTTTAGCTTTATTCAAATAATTTACATAAACATTTATATGAATAATTACTTGCATTTGTCCTCATTTTATTAACTAGTTTTAATATTTTAGAGGGCAATAGCTTTCTAAAAACTATTTAGGAACTATATCTAAAACTATATCTAAAACTATATCTATGGATGTAATTTAAATTTCTAATATTTGTATTTATAGTTTATTTTGAATTGCATCTTTTTATAAAATGCATATTCAAATCATGTCCATTTTGAATACAATACCTTTTTTTAATCCTTTAAATGTCAAGAATGTGCATAAATAGAGATTGGATGCAAAAAAATAAATGAACCTCAGGAAAAAGGCTGAAAATAGAAAAAAGTTCAATAACAAGGTATTCTTACATTTTTTTAAACAGAAAAAAAGAGAATAGAAAGGTTATATTTCAACTACTTTATTATAAGAACATAATTAGTAATTTTGCTGAAATAAAGGTAAAATATATATTTTTCTGAAGGGATATCACATTGATATGAAAGTAAGTTTATGTGTTGAAGTAGAACATTGAACACACTTTATATAATAGTTTATTAGCTTGATTTAGAAATCATAAGCATTTAGGTCTATGGCATGTGGGCCTTCACTGTGCTACTGCCTTTGCAAATGTTAGGAGTGAGCCTGACTTAATGTGTTACCTCTTTCAAGAGTGTTTGCACATTAACTGAATCTTGAAGGGAAGGGTAACCTAGTTCCATCCAATACCAAAAATATTTATTGAGCATGTATTGTGCCAGGTCATGTGTGAGGTACAGGGATATAAGAATGAAGGACTCATAGAGCTTCAGGAGAAAGAGTGGTATGTGACAATATGGCATGTGCCATGTGCCATGATTTGATATGTACAGGAGACTGGTCCATTAAGGAGATTAATTTAGCCCAACTTTGTGCTTTAAATAAATGATTCAATAGAGAAATGATTTGATATTAGTGGTTTAGTGCACAAAGTAGAATTTGAGTAAGAGGACATGTGTTACATAAAATAAGATTTCTAATTTATAAGAAATACTACTCAATATGTATTTGTCTCTTTGTGAAATGAAATAACTGTGCTTTCAATTAAAACCTTGGGTTTTATCCCCTTCTCTACTTATATTTTTGCATGTTTTATTATTAGGTTTGAGTGAACCTTAAATTCATGCTGTGCCTTAAAAGCAAAAGTGTCACCATCCTGGCCAGGTGGCTCAGTTGGTTGGAGTATTGCCCATACACCAAAAGCTGGCCGGTTTGATTTCCAGTCAGGGCAAGCCCCAGGTTTGGGCACATACAGGGAGCAACCAATCCATGTTTCTCTCTCTCTGTCTCTCTCTGTCTCTCTCTCTCCCTCCCTTCTTCTCTCTCTAAAATCCTATATAATAAAAGGCTAAAATGCAAATAGACTGAACGGTGGAACAACCGGTCGCTATGATGTGCACTGGCCACCAGGGGGCAGACGCTCAACACAGGAGTTACCGCCTGGTGGTCAGTGTGCTCCCACAGGGGGAGCACCGCTTCAGCCAGAAGCCAGGTTGACAGATGGTGAGTGCAGCGGTGGTGGTGGGAGCCTCTCCTGCTTCCACGGCAGCACTAAGGATGTCCTACTGATGGCTTAGGCCTGCTCCCATCAGTCAGACATCCCCCAAGGGCTCCTGGTTTTCAAGAGGGTGTAGGCCAGGCTGAGGGACCACCCCCCCACCACCACCACCCCCAGCAAGTACAGAATTTCGTGCTCTGGGTCTCTAGTCAACTATATTTATACTAGTGGCCCAGTGCACAGATTCATGCACATTGAAAGGAAATTAATTAGAAGAAATATTTTAATATTGCTATTTGCCCTTTCTCTATAATAGAAGTATCAGAGATGAAAGAAAATTAGTAAAATGTATATGAAAATAATATTTAAATTGCTAAATAAATAAACAATAACAACATGATATAACAACAACAAAGACATGACATAAAAACAAAAACATGATATAAAAACAACAAAAACATGGTATAAAAACAACATTGATAAAAACAATGACTGATAAATTGATTAAACTTATTCTAATATATCCCTGTATACCACATTAAGAGTAAAAATACTTTCAGAGTGCTTGACCAATTTCCCTTGTAATGAAGTATTTACAACTTTAACTCTAACATCATATGCTCTTTGAACTCCAGAGAAAGAAACATATAACTGACCATGTCCAAAAATGGGTTCAGGTAGGAATATTCCTACTCTCTCTAGAGTTTGTCCTTGTGATTTATTAATAGTCATCACAAATGCTGGCATCACAGGAAACTACCTTTGAATTAGTTTAAATGGGAGGCCAGTGTCAGAAGGGGACAAATGCACTGTGCATGCATGAGCCAATGTTTATTTTTAAATTGCCAGCGCGCATCATATGTACCAGCCAGTCAGTCAGTCAGATGGATGGTCGGTCACTTAGCCTTTTATATATATAGATCCTCAGGTGAGTATAAAAAATAAAAATAAAAATAAAGGCTAATCCATCTCTGCCCCTTGCAATGAAGACACCTCTATACTTTGGAAAGCAGGTAAAAGGTAGCTCTGAGCAGTTGTCCCAGTTAGTTTTACAGATATGGCCTTAAGTTTATTTGCTTAATGCACTTACAATTTACTTTTCCACAATTGCAGAATGTCTTTCCTTCCTCCTTATCTGGGCACTCTGCTTGGAACTTATAGACCTCTCCAAGCCCATTCTCTAGGACTCTGCAAGCTCCCTAGATTCTCACAGTTCCAGAAAAGAAACACTTGTATATGCCTAATGTTCTGTAGGCACACAATAGCCAGGCCATGTCCCCTTTCCTCCCAAATCCCATCTATCCATTGTAAATTGATATGGGAAAGGAGATAGAAAGGATACAGATTGTGTTTTAAAAGAGAAAATCTGGCTCAGCTGGCATGGCTCAGTGGTTGAGCATTGATCTATGAACCAGGAGGTCACAGTTTGATTCTGGGTCAGGACGCATGCCTGGGTTGTGGGCGTGATGCCCAGTGTGGAGCGTGCAGGAGGCAGCTGATCAAGGATTCTCTCTCCCTCTCCCTTTCTCTCTAATATCAATCTTATCAAGTAAAGAGGGAATATGCAAATTGACCATCATGCCATAACCATCAAGATGACTGCACCCACAGTGGAGGCAGAAATTCTGTAACACAAAATGGCTGCGCCCACAGCAGAAGCCCATAACGAGCTTTAAACAGCAATCAGAAGGGACCTAAGGCTGTGTCCCCGCCCAGCAGTGCTTGGAGGGGAACCTCAGGCTGCACTCCCTGCCCCAGCATCAGGCTGGGGGACCTGAGGCTGTGCCCCCTGCCCAAAGGGCTTGGTGGGGGACCTCAGGCTGCACCCCCATCCCGCAGGCTTGACAGGGGACCTCAAGGTGTGTCCCCCACCTCGGCCCAGGCCAGGGGACCTCAAGGTGCACCCCCCGGCCTGGGCCAGGGGACCTCAGGCCGAAATCCCCACCCTGGCACCGGGCCAGGCAACCTGAGGCCGCACCCCCCCCACCTGGCTGGGCTTGATGGGGGTGGGGCCCACTGGATCTGGATCTAGCCCAATGGGGGTGGGGCCGGCTGGGTCTGGGTCTCGTGCGATTTTGAGGCTCATGTGAGTGGGCGGGGACTTGACTCTGATTCCCGTGGCGCGCCCCAGACTCTGACAGAAGGAAGATTTTCATATACATTTTACTAATTTTCTTTCATCTCTGACACTTCTATTATAGAGAAAGTGCAAATAGCAATATTGAAATAGTTCCTCTAATTAATTCCCTTTTAATGTGCACGAATTTCATGCACCAGGTCACTAGTAAAAATATATTTAATAAAAAAAACAATTCTGGTTTTGCTATAATCTAGAGACCATCTATTCTACTTCCTAAGAATATACCTGACATAATTTAAACAATCAGGGTTTCATCCAGTTTCTTTGTGAAAAAATAACTTGGAAGAATTACTAATAGTTTTCTCCTTACAGAATTGCTTTCACACTCATAGCAATTGGTTCCTACCCCTTTAAGTCATCTCTCATACATTGTCAACTGATATTTACTGCTCTCTGTAGGCAGAAACAGGAGACTTGTATCATCTGTTTTCATATTCTGTCAAGTAAACAAGAGTAATTGACATTTTTACATGCATTATGCACTTCAGCTGATACAGCCAGAGTTATTCAGTTTGTTTAGTTGGTGATGTAGGTTTGATCTTAGGGAAAATGGAAACAAAAATGGAAAGTGTATGCAATTGTATAATAAGACCTTCCTGTAATGCTTGTCCTTAAGTAGCAAATATTCACTATAATCTAAACATTTTTCAGTAGTGGTTTGTAATCATCATGAACCCCAGTATTTGCAGCAGGTTAAACTGATTACCAAATCATGTCCTTTTTCTCCCGGGCACACAACCAGCCTACATTTTCCAATCCTCCTTGCAATAGGTATATCCTATAACTGAATTTTGGGCCAAAGTAACATTGCCACTTCCAGTCATGCCCTAAAACAGCTCTTGTAAAATTCTCCGTATTTTCCCACATTAACTGGCCACACATAGAAGATCCAGCTGAGGATTGGAAGGAACAGAACTACAAAAGGATACAAATCTGGGTCTTTGAGCCACTTCTCAGAGGAGCTCCCTAATGTGAAATGCAGTAAGTCCCTCCTTTTGCATGATTTCACTTACCCGCGGTCCGAACATATTAAACAGAAAATCCCAGACATAAACAATTCATAAATTTTAAATTACATGCAGTTTTTCTTAGCGTGATGATGTCTCACACTGCACTATTTCATTCACCCTGAATAGAAATCATCCCTTTTGTCTAGCACATTCACACTGTCTATACTCCCTGCCCACTAGTCACTTAGCAATCGTCTCGGTTATCAGATCACTATCAGTGCTATCACATGTTTGCATTCAAGTAACCATTATTTTCCTTACTAATACCCCCAAAGTGCAAAGAGTAGTGATGCTGACAATTCAAATATTCTAAAGAGAAACCATAAAATGCTTCATTTGAGTAAAAAGATATGTATGTTTAAGAAAAAAATCATAGTATGTACAGAGTTTGGTATTATTTTGGGTTTCAGAAACCTATCCCTAGTGGATAAGGGGAGACCACTGTGCCTACTTTACTTGTACAAGTAAGAAATAAACAAATGGTACTGTGTTAAATTGTATGGAGTCAGGCTACATGGGTTAATGGTCTATTATATCACAAAGATATTTTCAATTTATTAATTAACCTCCAAATTAAAATTTCTAATTTACACACACACACAAGTATTCGGGCTGTCCTCTTGCTTTGTGATACTATATTAGCATAAGAACCTCTAGCAGACCTCGCTGTGAATTAATCCATCATCACAGAGGAAATCAGTTAATAAAACCTGTTAAATTGATGTTAAGAAAATACTAGGTAGGCTCTGAGAGAAGAATAATCATGAAAGTAAAATATATAGACATTGTGGATAGAATAAAATCACTATTTATCTTCCTGTCAGCCTTGTTTCATACTTGTGTGCTCCCAGCTATATTCTCTGTAGTTATTATTATCACTTAAATGATTCTATAAAAATAACTATTACTGTTCCAAATCCATGTCTGTTTTTCTCATGTCCTCCTATATTCCTCCCATATATAATTATATATTATGAGATATTTTAAATAAACTAAAGTACATCCTAACTATTGCCTACCAAATATCAATGTAAGATATTATATCACATTTAGAAACATACTCTAAATTATCTTTAATTCTACCTAAATTATCTTCTGCTTAGTAGTAGACCACATTGACAAAATTGTATCTACGGGTATTTCATATGATGAGAATGACTCCTAGAATTTATTTAGCCATCAATCCTCCTGCAGTTCTAATTTTGGCAACAAAGATTTAACTAGCTAATTACATTTACTAACTACAACATTTAATTAGTTTTCCAAACAGTAGTATGGTAATTTTCTACAAAATTGAATTTTTGAATTTCAATGAGAATTATGAATATTGTACTATCAGAATAAAAATGCTTTATTAAAGTTGTACCAAAAAAAAAGCTTAGCAATTTAGAAAAATTTTCCTCTTTTGCTTTAGATGGTCTGAACCAGTATTTATTGAAAAGAATATATTGTCTTCTGAAAGTTAGTGTTTATGCATGGAGTTTTGTTTAAAATACAGAAATCTACAATATGTATCAGTTACGGAATAGGAGTGGTATACTCCTAATCCATTCTTGTATCAAAAGCAAATTGGCTCTGCATTGATGAGTCTGTTTCTATTTTGTTCTTTAGTTTATTTTGTTCAGTAGATTCCATATATGAGTGAAATCATATGGTACTTATCTTTCTCTGACTGGTGTATTTCACTTAGCATAGTGCTCTCCAGGTTCATCCATGTTGTCTCAAAAGGTAAGATTTCCTTCTTTTTATAGCTGAGTAGTATTCCATTGTGTAAATGTACCACAGCCTATTTATGCACTCATCTACTGATGGACACTTGGATTTTAAACAGAGAACAGACTGACAGCTATCAGAGGGGAGGAGGTTTGGGTAGCTGGGTGAAAAAGGTGAAGGGATTAAGCAAAGAAAAAAAAGCCCATTGACACAGACAATAGTATTGTGATTACTAGAGTAAACGAGGGGAGGGGGTAGGTACAAGTGGGTAAAGGGGAGACTTGACTTGGGGTTTTGAACACACAATACCATATACAGATGATACATTATAGAGTTGTACTCTTGAAACCTATATAATTTTTTAATCAATGTTGCCTAATATATTCAATAAAATTTTTTAAAAAGCAGTGCACATCTGGCAGGTAGTAAGAGCTCAGTAAATGTTGATGATTGGGATGTGAGTGGTGATAATGTTGGTCTACTTAGTTAAAGACAGAGTGTGTCTTTGAGGGGACAGGAAACTTCAAAACACAAGTCCTTTCAGAAAACAGTTATTTAATTTCACTTTTAATTAATCAGCTCTATAAAATGTATGGATTGTCTATTATATACAAGAGTTTTTCTAGGCACTATTCATGTCTCCAAGGTGTTTAGAAGGGGGGATAAGACAACTCCATATATAATTCTAACATCATGTAGAAAAATTTTTTTCTTGACTAATTTCTCTGACTAGAACTTCTAATACTATGTTGATCCTGGAGAGCATTATGCTAAGTGAAATAAGCCAGTCAGAGAAAGATAAGTATCACATGATTTCACTCATTTGTGCAATATAATGAACAACATAAACTGATGAATAAAAATAGATCCAGAGACATGGAAGCATTGAACACACTATCAAACTTCAGAGGGAAGGCAAGAGGGTGGGGGTGGGAGGATAAGAGATCAACCAAAGGACTTGTATACATGCATATAAGCATAACCAATCGACACAGACAATATGGGGATAAGGGCCTGTGCTAAGCAGGGTGGACTGAGAGAGATCAATGGGGGAAAATAGAGATATATGTAATACTTTCAACAATAAAGAACTAAAAAAATACTATGCTGAATACAAGTGGTGATAGTGAGCATCCTTATTTTGTTCCTGATCTTAAATGAAAATCTTTCAGCTTTCACAATTGAGTTTGACCTTTGCTACTGTGTATGGATTTTATTATTTTTAGGTACATTCTTTTATACCTAGTTTCTTGAGGGTTTTCATCATGAAAGAATGTTGAATTTATCAAATGCTTTTTATACATCTATTGAGATAATCATGTGATTTTTATTCTTTATCCTGCTAATTTTGGTGTATCTCATGAATTAATTTTTGTATGTTCAAACAATGTTGCATCCCTGGAATAAATCCCAGTTGGTCATAGAAAAAAAGAAGCAAATTGGCTGCCAAAAATCAGCACAGTGTCATTTTCTATTTCTTCATTTGTGGCATCATTTTATTGCATAAACACTGTGCTCTCCTATAGTTAGTAGCATACAGTTTTGTATGACTATCACAAACATCTGTCTAAATGTTTGACAGCCTGGAAGTTCTGGAAGGAATCTACACTAATAAAAGAGAAACATGGTAATTAGCGTACGACTGCTATCCATCCCATTGGCTAATCAGCATATCCTTATGCAAATTCACTGTCAGCCAAGATGGCGGCTGGCAGCTATGCACTGAAGCGAGCAGGGAGGCTTGCTTGCTCCAGTGACGGCGAACTCCAACGTTCCCCACTTGCCGCTGCTGGTCTCTCAGCTGCAACTCTAAGCAACTATGTTCTATGTTGCAAATAAGAAGCTAAACAAAACCCCAGAAACCGGCTTTCATTCAGCCGGGCTTCAGCCAGCCGGACCACAACATTGTATCAATGTTTTCAGCAGCGAGACCTCAGAGCTAAAGCTGGCCCAGAATAAAAAAAGAAAAAGAAAAAAAGGAGCAGTTGGGAGCTTCAGTCACCCGCTTCTGGAAAACAGCCCTCAGTCTCTCACCCAGACTGGCCAGGCACCCCAGTGGGGACCCCCACCCTGATCCAGGACACCCTTCAGGGCAAACCAGCCAGCCCCTACCCAATCACCAGGCTTCTATCCTATATAGTAAAAGGGCAATATGCCGCCCAGCACCAGGATCAGCAGAGCAGCGAGGCTCCCGGCACCGGGATCAGCGTGACAGGGGGCAGCGCCCAAACCCCCTGATCACCCTGCAGCTTTGTGTGTGACAGGGGAAGGTGCCCCAACCCCCTGATCAGCCCTGCTCTGTGCCTGATAGGGGGGAGCTCCCCAATCCCCTGATTGCCCTGAGACTCTGTGTTTGACATGGTGCGGCGCACCAACCCCCTGATCGGCTCTGCTCTGTGTGTGACAGGGTGTGGCGCCCCCCCCCCCCGCCCCCCCCACCCCCCCGCCACAGGCCCTGCTCTGTGTGTGACAGGGTAGAGCCATAACCTCTCCATCGGCCCTGTCCTGAGTGTGACAGTTGCGGCGCCCCAACCCCCTGATCAACCCTGCTCTGTGGGTGATAGAGGGTGGTGTCCCAACCCCCCTCCATGGGCCTTGCTCTGTGTGTGACAGGGTAGAGCCATAACCTCCCCATTGGCCCTGTCCTGAGTGTGACAGGGTACAGCATCCCAACCCCCTGATCTGCCCTGCTCTGTGTGTGACAGGGGGCGGTACCCCAACTCCCCTATCGGCCTTACTCTGTGAGTGACAGGGGGGAGCTCCTCAACCCCCTGATGGGCCCTGCTCTGTGCGTGACAGGGGGGAGCTCCCCAACCCCCTGATCGACCCTGCTCTGTGTGTGACAGGGTACGGAGCCCCAACCCCCCTGATGGGCCCTGCTCTGTGAGTGACAGGGGGCAGTGCCCCAACCCCCTGATTGGCCCTGCTCTGTGAGTGACAGGGGGCAGCGCCCCAACCCCCTGATCGGCCCTGCTCTGTGCATGACAGGAGGTGGCGCCACAACCTCCCCATCGACCCTGCCTTGAGTGTGACAGGGGGCAGTGCCCCAACCCCCGAATTGGCCCTACCCTGTGCATGACTGAGGGTGGCATCGCAACCTCCAGATCCACCCTGCTCTGTGCATGACGGGGCAGCGCCCCAACTCCCCAGTCGGCCCTGCTCTGAGCCTGACCAGGGGCTGCACCTAGGGATTGGTCCTGCCCTCTGCCACCCAGGAGCAGGCCTAAGCCAGCAGGTTGTTATCTCCCGAGGGGTCCCAGACTGTGAGAGGGCACAGGCCGGGCTGGGGGACCCCCCTCCCCCCCCCCCCGAGTGCACAAATTTTTGTGCACCAGGCCTCTAGTCTATATATATAAAAGGCTAATATGCTAAGTGTCCTCCCACTGTTTGACAGGTCACTATGATGCGCACTGACAACCGAGGGCAGACGCTCAGCGCAGGAGCTGCAGTGACGCACTCTGGCCATTTACAGAGAAACAGCAGCGTGGACCTGGCCGTCAAAGCAACACTTGGTTTCCCCCAAGTGGAACACAGGCCCCACCGCCACCCCGGAGTGACAGCCCACCAAATCACAGCCAATGTTGCCTTGACCCCATGGCCAGCCTGGAAACGGTTGCTATAGTCACTGGATAATAACATCACATAGCAACGCCTGGCTTCCTCTCCCTAGCCACTAGCCTCCTTTCAGTTTCTTCAGCCCAGGAACACAACTTGCTTTATAGCCAGGTGGAACCAAATGTAACCAAATGTCTGTGAAGTGTTTTCCCATGCCTCATCTTACTTGATCCTCACAGAAGCCCTGGAGTAGGTAGATAGGAGACTCCGTGGGATCCTATTTTCTTTTCATTAGCCAGAAAATGAAGATTTAGAAAGCTTAGAAACTTGACCCAACTGAAAAGAAGTAATAAATGATGGACTTTGAAAATGACTTCAGGTTTTCTCACTGCACAGAATATAGTCAAACACTGCTGCAGTTAAATATTTTACCCTTTGTTCTCCCTGCATGATCTACAATAATAATCTGCTTCGTGTTGATATTTACTGCTGTGTTGCTGACAAATCCCTGAAAGAGAAGTTGGGGTGCTTCAATGGGCTGGAAAGAGTTTAGCTAAATCAGAAAGCAGGTCTAATTAAGCAAGTTTATTCTATACATATAAAAGGCTAAGTTGACTCGTGCATGCACGATATATATAAAGCTCTCACTGGCACCAATCGCACACATGTGTTTCGAACTGCCATTGTTGATCATGAATTTGGTTGACATTTATATTATAGAGAAAGAACAAATAACACTATTACAATATTTCTTAAAATTAATTTCCTTTCAATGTGCACGAATTCATGCACCAGGCCACTAGTATAAAATGAAAAGCCAGTAGTAGGCCCAATGCATTGAGGCTTTGTGCTATATTATGTGCTCACCTAAAACCTCATTACCCAGAAGTTTTGGTTCTAAAAACAAATATGGATCAGACTTTTATAGATAACATGCACATATAAACATGTATTAAAGAAAATCATAAATTCATATTAATAGTATATTGATGAGATCATGGTCTCTTTATACACTTAGAATGCTAAGTCATGTAACTAGAAGAAAACAGAATAACAGTTATCTTTTTCCATTTCAGAGCAGCTCTATAAAGGTCTTATAATATCAGCACACCTTTAGAGTGAGAAAATACCTAAACTCTGGCTGCCAAAGTAAGCTATGGTATTAACAAGGTATGAAGCTTGGAGAAATAAACATTTTAATAATAAATGACTATGCATAACATGTTTACAAAAAGTAACTTAGACCAATGTGAAATGTCAAAAAAGAAAAATCAGCAAACAAGAAAATAACCCACTATCCACAATAGTACATTATTGTACACAACTTGGGAATTAATGACTCTGAAGGAACAAATATCATTAATTTTTATAGGGTAAGAAAGAAGATGCTGAAGTTTCTTTCATGACACATTTCTGATAACTAAGTCTTAGCAAATCACTATTTAAAAAGCCAAGCAAATTAATAAAATATTGCCTTATTCCATGACCACTGAAACTGATGCCACAGAGTTTTACCCCTGAGAGGAGTAGCTGGGTAGTCCTACTCATTATTACAGCCAGTCTCTCAGCAGAATCTCAGGGTGAAGTCAGGCTCCCCGGATTCATTAAATCAGGAAGGATGGGGTCAGGCATACTTCACAGACATCATCTCTGACATATCTGCTTAGAGTTCTGGTGGAGATCAATAACCGACAAATCTAGACTAGTGAGTTTAGAGTAAGATCTTTCTGTTGAAAACAAAACCTTTGGAACGCTTTTCTATCTCTGAACAAAAATATTCATTAATAAATGCGCTGTATAATGCAATCATGCTTTTTGACTTCAAACTTTTCTTTGCCCAAATTAAACAGTACAACATGAAAATTTCCCTATAATCTTCATCTATGACACCAACTCCTATATCTGTGAAGTATTTTGCAGCCAAGCAAAAAACTGGAGCTACTCTCCCATAACACAAGGAAGAAAGAATATACCATCTCATGGTATGACTTGGAAGAATGCTGCATGACTTGTCTGAGTCATAGACCTTGGAAAATCAGAAAGCAGTATGAAGGCAGACCCACATAATCTGGTGTTAGGAAACTAGAGATGGATAATTATAAGGTAAAAAATTGGATGAAATAGGAAAGAGTGTTCAAAAAGATAGAGACAGCCAACTGTCAGGAACACAATGGTAAAATAGAGGCATCCAAAGAAGCTATTGTCATTAACTGACAAGTCAGTTAGCAAGGGTATAAAAAAAAGCAACAAAAAACAAGCTTCACTTACATTGTATTTTTACCCAGAGTCCTAGTGATAGATGTACTGCAGGGAATTTCTGCAAGAATTAGAACTAGGAACTAAAATGTGGATTTCCATCATTTATACAACTTATATTTATTGTTTATCTAATATGAACCAGGTACTATTCTATATACTGAGAGTACAGCACAGAAGAAAACAGTGTATCCATCACCTTGGAATTTTTATGCAGTGAGGAGAGGCAAACAATCCAAACTGTTTAATATAATGTGAGGCAGTGGTAAGTGTTAAAGTGGAAAGTAGGAAAATTATGCAGAATAAGGAAGTAAATGAGCTCAGAGTGCCTTTTACAATAGGGCGTTTGGGAAAGATCTCTAATGAGGTGACACGAAAGCAGAACTGAGTGAGCATTTCAGGGAGAAAATACGCAAGTGAACTGGCTCTCAAGCCACACAGTGTGCTTAAGTTCAAACAGATGCAAGGAGGCCAGAGGGGCTAAAGCAGAGTCAGGGAGTGAAAGTGGTGAGAACCGACTTCAGAGAGAAGCCAAGGCCAGGTCACATCGGACCTTGTGGTCTATGAGACAGACCACTCCCTGTAAGATTTATATATAATGCTGGAGGATTTTGTAAAACGTCACTTTGGTTGCTGTCTGGGAGAGAGATGATAAGGATGCAAAAGTGAAAGCAGGAGTTGTTTACAGGAGACTACTGAGCAGAACAAGCAATGGATGGCAGGGGCAGCTTGGACCTGAATGGTAATAGTGATGATTGTGTTGGAAGTGAGGAGGCATGGGGTCTAATCTTGGTTCTGTGTCTTATCATTACACAACCGTGCTTCTCACCTCTTCCCTTCCTTGGTAAGCTCTCTATGAACAGATATAACAACTAACTAAAATTTTTATTTCCCACACCACCTTGTCTGGTTAGAATCACAGATGGATAGAGGGAGGGATAGTTAGAAGGGCAAAAATGTAAACAGCTCTTTTGCCATGTCAATTCCCTTATTTTCCTCACTCTTATTGAAAACAGAATGGTTCATCAATCATACTGGTAGAGGACGTGTTCAACATTGGACTTGGTCTACAAGTTTGCTGGTTTCTAACTTCACATGGGGAAAAGTCACTGCTGTGTCTTAAAAAGATAGGTCTAATTTTCTGTATTAAAATAAAAGGCCCTGTCTATGTCAATAAAAGTTTTATTAAGAATTGCCAATAAAATATAAACATAATTTTTCTTCCATATGCATATAGCTCATATAAACTACTCTTAATCAGTTACTTGTATTTCTCAGAAGTATGTAGATTTTATGGCAAAATCATTGTCTGTAACTTTTTCTTAAAAGACTCAAATCTTTATGGATTTCACATCTTATAGTTTCCTGTATATTTTCTCATTACTTATTTAAATGTACCTGTAGCTTAGATTCCTTTTGCAAGATAAAATTGATTTCTATCAATTATTTACAGCATACAAAAATAAAAGGTAGGGCTTTTTCTTTGTGGTGGATATTAATGAAGCTATTTTTTTCTTCAGCTTCCTGAGTTGGCATCATCTCTTTATTACTTACAGGGGAAATGGAAACAATTGATAAGTCATGAACAAAGGTGAAAAATGCTTTACATAATTTATATTTTAGATAGAAGTGGTTAAAACATCTTAAATATTTATTACTTTTAGTTTTATTATTGGTGATAATATTTATTTTTAACTTTATTGATAATTTCTTTAGAATTATCCTTAAACATATGAAAAATGCATATCTTCATTCATATTTAAAGAAATAAAAATGTATTGAGATGGAATTTCCCTCTCAGATTAAAAAAATAGAAACTATACATTTTGTTTTTTAGGGAACAATTTGCAATATATGTCAAAATTTTAAATGCCAAAACTTTTGGTAATTTTACTTCTAAGAATTCTACTTTTAAATATATTTCCACATGTAAACAAAAAGTATATTTCCAAAGGTATTTATCTTAGCAAAATACTAAAAATAATGTATGTATTTATTGATCTGGAAATAAATGTTTTTATGCAACCATTATATTGAAAATAGAATTTACTCCAAATAATGAGATTCTAAATATGTTTATATAGTATGAGCCCCAAGTTATACTGTTAAGGAATAATAGCAAGGTACATTGGAGTACTAGTATAGATAATATATTACCATTTGTGTGAAAACGACAAATATATGTACATACATACATGCATATGTTTGGAACATTTTTGAAAATACACAAGAAACTTGAAATAGTGATCATATTTGGGGACAACGACTAATCAGGTATCCAAGAAAAACTTTATACATAAATTTTTGTCCTAATTATACATCTATTACATTTTCAAAAATGAATACCTTTTTTTAAAATACCAGAAATAGTAAAGAACAAAATGGAAAATTTAGAAAAACAAGCAAGTAATTTGAAGAACAGCTAAAATTTTTCAGAATGTAGGGATAATTCTTAGAAGATTAGACAATAAATGACTGACATGGAAATCAGAGAGACTTCTACTACTGGACAGCAGATCCAACATAAGAGAAAAAGTTAAACAAATGGAGCAGAACAATAAAAGGCACAATTAAATTATTTTGCGGTAGGGGGAGGGGAAGAGCAAAACAAGCATGAAGTTAAGGAATTCTCCACTAGTAAAGATACTCACATCTAAATACTAATGAATAGACACATTTGGCAAAATGTTTGAAGGAATAAAATAAGCAATTCTTACAGGATCCTAAACAGGAAGACAACACATATACAATTACAACAGGCTGGCCTGTGACTCTTGTATTCACTAGAAGCTGTGGGATAGTGAAATAACATATACAGAGTCATGAGAGGAAAATTTTCTGAGCACTGAAGAATTGTATATTCAGTCATATTTTTGACAGGAAGACAAAGTACACACAGCTGAACTAGCTGGCTCCAATAATAAATATGCAAAGATATCAAGGTATTGATTCATTATTTCTATCATGAATCACTATTTTTCATTACAGGAATAAATTTGTTTTTGGGCATAAGGAGTTCTTATGTTAAAGCCTCTCTCTCCCCAGATTCAGAAATCTAATTAAATAGGAATTACACTTGTTACAAAAGGATGAAACAGCCACCTATCTTTGCCAAGAAAAAGGGTGAAAAGGTGAAGGGATTAAACAAAGAAAAAAACAAAACAAAACACAGACACAGACAACTGTATGGTGATTGCCAGAGGGTCTTGGGAGTGGTGAACACACAATCTATATATATAAAAGCCTAAGGGAGCGGAATGACCAGAACGACCAGTTGCTATGAAACACACTGACCACCCTGGGGCAGATGCTCAATGCAGGAGCTGCTCCCTGGTGGCCAGTGCACTCCCACAGCCAACCTCCCATGGAGAACCAACCTCTCCCAGTCCCTCCCCATGGCCGGCCAGCACTGATTGGCCCCATTGGGGGGGCTGGTCATCAACCTCCCTCAGCCCCTCCCCCTGGCCAGCCTGGCCCCCGATTGGCCTCCCCACCCTGATTGTGGGTGGAGCTGGAAGTCGAATCTCCTGTGGCCCTCCCCCACTGCCAGCCCAGCCCCAATGGGCCCCGATTGCTGGCCAGGCTGAGGGACCCCATCTGTGCACGAATTCATGCACCGGGCCTCTAGTACAATATACAGATGATGTATTATAGAGTTGTACATCAGAAACCTATATACTTTTATTAACCACTGTCATCTCAATAAATTCAATTAAAAATAATATAAAAATTTGTGCATGGGTGGGGTCTGGCTGGCCTGCCCTGATTGGGGCTGATTGGGCTGGGCTGGCTGGGGGGAGGGGCCGTGGGTGGTTGGCCGGCTGGCCCTGCCCCCTCGTGGAACTCCTGGTCAAACTCCCAGTGGAAGGGACAATTTGCATACTAGCCTTTTATTATATAGAAAAACATTTTAGAAGGATGAAAACAAACAAAAATATTGAATGGAAAAATCCTAAAGGTTATATTGTTATCCCTGGATGATTCTTTTCCTCTATTATATCTCTGAAATGGAAATTATATCTCTAAAATTGAAAAGTAAAACAATAAAGCTTTTGGTAGAAAACATGGGAGATTATTCTTTTATGTACATGTATATATTTTAATGAGTGATTTTTCATATTGATTTTGGGATGTTCATTAAAAAGTATCCATTGAAAAAAATTCAAACAACAAAATACAAAGAAGAAATAAAGATGATCAAAAATTCCATGATTCACAGATATGACTTTAAACTATGACTGAATACCCTTCAAATAACACTCTCTGAATTTATCTATTTATAAATATGTGAGAATACAATATGTGTAAATATTTTATGTTCTATAGCCCACTCTGTTTAATCAACAATTTTTATGTCAATAAAATGAGAATTACCTCATCATTTTAAATTAGCTTTAGATCATCATTATTCCTAAGAAAATATTCTTTGGCATGCAATTTTACATATGTTATTATTCCTTAGATCTGTCTGGCTTTAGGATCTAAGCTATCTTTTTATATCATACAACTTCCTTAAACATGGTTTGGCACACAGAAAAATGAATTTTAGAGAAATTATATCTCTAAAATTGAAAACCAAAGCAACAAAGCTTTTGGAAGGAAACATGGGAGATTATTTTCATGATCTTGGGTATACAATGATTACTTAAACAGGACAAAAACAGCATTAATTATAAAGGAAGTTATCAGTAAATTATCCTATGTAATAAAGAGGTAATATGCAAATTAACCCTCATGCCCTCACAAGATGGCTGCCTACGACCAGGCCGGCAGGGGGGTTAGTGAGAGATGACCAAACGACTGAACAGCAGGCTGCATGGGGCAACCAGGCCTGCAGGGTCCCGTGAGGGGCAACCAGGCCAGCAGGGGGGGCAATTGGGGGCAATTAGGCCGGCAGGGGGGGGCAGTGAGGGGTGACTAGGCTGGCAGGAGGGGGGGCAGTTGGGGAAGACCAGGTCAGCAGAGGGGGGTAGTTGGGGGTGACCAGGCTGGTAGGGGGTGGGTAGTTAGGAGTGATCAAGCCGTCAGGGAGGGGGCAGTTGGGGGTGATCTGGCTGGCAGCAGGGGGCAGTTAGGGGAGACCAGGCTGGCAGGGGGTCAGTTAGGGGTGACCAGGAAGGCAGGCAGGTGAGCGATTAAGAGCCAGCAGTCCAGGATTTTGAAAGGGATGTCCAACTGCCGGTTTAGGCCAGATCTCCTGATCTTTGGGATCAGGCCTAAATTGGCAGTTGGATATCCCCCAAGGGGTCCCAGATTGGAGAAGGTGCAGGCTGGGCTGAGGGGAACCCTCCCCCCCCATGCACAAATTTTGTGCACTGGGCCTCCAGTACTGTTATAATTAAAAACTTCTATTTATAGAAAGACACAAAGAGTAAAAAGCAAGCAATAGACTGGAAAAATATTTGCAATACAAATATTCAACAAAATGCTACAATGCATATTTATGATACATAAAGAATTTTAAAATATTAAGATGTCAGACAACTCAATAAAAAAATGTGCAAAAGATAGAAAATATAGTTCACAAAAGAAATCCAAATAGCCAACAAGTGTATTTTAGTTAATTCATTACATACCTACTAAAATGGCTACAATGAAAAAGAGACAATACCAAGTTGGTGAAGATGTGGAGTAATTAGAAATTTTATAGACTGCTGGTGGGAAAAGGAATTGGTGTAACTGCTTTGTAAAATTATTTTGCAATATGTACTATACTGAACATATGCATCCCTAGTAAGTCCACTCATTGAGAATATCTATGACAGATACATCTATGTATATTGACTGAAAGATGTGTATAAGAAGCACAACTTATAGTAGCCTAAATGCAGAAACTATCCAAATAAACCTCAAAAGTAAAATGAATAAATGTGACATATTTGTGCATTGGCATACAATACAATAATGAGAATGAGCAAACTATAATTTGATGTAACAATATGCATCAAATATTTTTGTGTAAAATAAAAATAATGTTGAGTGTGCAAAATAGAATACATACTATAATTTGATTTGTATGAAGTTTCAGAACAGGCAAAACTATTGCATGGTGTTAAAAGTCAAAGCAGTGAGTAACTTTATTAGAGGAATTTAGGTAATGACTGGAAAAAGAGCATGGTAGGGGCTTCTATAGTTCTGTTAACAGATAAGTTCAGCATGTGAAAATTTAGCCAGCTGGACACCTATGATATGTATGCTTTGTATATGCTATCCTATATAATAAAAGCCTAGCAACCATAATGACAGAACGACCAGAATGACTGCTTGACCAGTCACTATGAGGTGCACTGACCATCTCTGGGTCCTTTTCCTGGCCGGCAGGCTCCCATTGTTCAATGGTGAACAGGGACCCGGGGGTGGGTGGTGGGGGATGCAGGAGGCACCAGGCCAAGGCCCCTGCCCCACTGGTTGCCCCACACACAGAGGGCGACCCTCGGCGGGAGTGGTGCCAGGGAGCAGGCGGAACAGCTAATCTCTTGGTCTCTCCCCCCAGCCTGCAGGCTCCAATCGCCCAATGGCAAACTGGGAACCTGGATGGGTGGCAGCGGGGGGCCGGGCCGGCTGCCGGCAGCTGAGGAAGATGGCCCTGATCACAGGCTAGGCATAGGGACTGTACCCACACACGAATTATGTGCACCAGGACTCTAGTTGTTCAATAAAATGTTGACTTAGTAAATTTTAACCTTGTCTCTTAAGCAATGGTCAGTGACTGACAGTCCTTCATGTACTTGAAGATTTATGACCATAAAATTACATGATGTGAACTACACTATGTCTAGACAAGCACTTATCAAAGCAGACTGTGTGAAAACCTAACAAGCTCCTTGGCATATTTCTCCTATTTAGAATTTACTGTCAATAGAATTCCCACCTCAAAGGTGAAAATACTAGTAAAATATTTTGCATCTTTTAATTACATTTTAAACACTACCTTTAAATAATCAATCTTCCACTCATATTCATTTATCTGACTTTTTCTTTGTGTCAGCTAATAAATTTTACTCTTTAAGTGAAAGTTCAGATAAGCAGAATAAATATACCCAGAGAACTAATTCAGGGCAGACTTTTATTTTTTTCTCTTTCCCTTTCTATTTATTCACACTATGTTGTAATATAATTCAATTCAACAGTGTTATTGTTTATTATGTGCAAACCACCATTCTATGTACTATAGGGATGCAAAAGAAGCCTAGGACATGGTCCCCACATTTAAATAAAAGTATATAGAAAGACTAATCTGTTTTATGGGTTAAATGGTTACATTGGAGGAAAGACTGCAAAAAGCAAGGAAGCCAGAAGACATGGACTTCAGTCTAGGCCAGGGTGGGCAACCCCTGGCACGCGTGCCAAACATGGCACGCCAATAACTTTTGCTGGCACGCGAAACCCTCTCTTATAATCTTCCATTTACAACTTTTTTCTTAATATCGACTTTTTTATTTTTCAGATAAATTCAGTGTAGGTGCATCTTAGATAAATAATTTTACGTAACAAGTTATCTTAAAGACCATAGACATGGATTGACGAGAGAGGGGAAGAGCAATTTCTATGCCTCTGTCTTAACTCTCCCTGCCTTCCTAGACCCAACCAGTGTTTTGGTTTCATCCACATACGCTTGTGAATCTTTGTTCTCAGTGATGAATTTTGTTAAGTCTCGTAATAGGAGTAGACTGACGGATGAAAGTAGTAGCTTGTGCATATCTCTGAAGGTCACGAAATATCAACCTGATGTAAAATCTCTGTCATCAGTGATGCAGCAGCAAAAGTCCCACTGATGATATCAAACGGAGTTTTCTGTTGGACTATCAGTGTATATGTATACATTAAAAAATAAATGTATTTTTCATCATCATATACTGTGTTTTTGTCGCTCGAATGAATTTTATTATTTCTTCAAGGTTCTTCACATACGTACACCTTAAGAGATATCAAGTAGGCGTAACATGTTCTCAAAAAATTAGGGTTGGCATGTAGAAGAATTTTGAGTCAGAGATTTTTCTGGTTTTGGCACGCACTCACAAAAAGGTTGCCCACCCCTGGTCTAGGCTGTGTCACTTACTGGCCTAGTCACCATCAACAAGCTATTTTGTCCCTAGAAGGCTCAGTTTCTTCTTATATAAAACTAGTGGCCTGGTGCATGAAATTCGTGCAGTCCCTCAGCCCGGCCTGCACCCTCTCCAATCCAGCACCCCTTGGGGGATGTCCGACTGCCAGTTTAGGCCCGATCCCATCAGGCCTAAACAGGCAGTCAGGCATCCCTCTCGCAATCTCCTAACCACTCACCTGCCTGCCTGCCTTATTGCCCCTAACCATTCTGCCTTCCTGCCTGATCACCCCTAACCCCTCTGCTTGCCTGCCTGATCGCCTCTAACCACTGTTGCCTGCCTGCCTGATCACCCCTAACTGCTCCCCTGCTGGCCTGTTCACCCCTAACTGCCTCTGCCTGCCTGCCTGATCAGCCCTAACTGCTCTCCCCTGCCAGCCTGATCGCCCCCTAACTGCTCCCCTGCCGGCCTGATTGACGCCTAACTGCTCCCCTGCCAGCTTGATTGCCCCCAACTGCCCTCCCCTGCTGGCTTGATCACCCCCAAGGCTCTTATTAGTATAGATATGACCATTCATAGAAAATTTCACTAACCCTGCTTTACAATAAGGGCTTGACAATTGAATCATTGGGGCCAGACACCAAGATTTCCTTTCTTTGAATAGTGGAGGGAATAATTATCTTGTCTTTAAGTTGCCCTGAACATCAAATGAGACAATGACTTAGAAAAGCATAAAAGCATCATATAAAGACAACTGTCTTTTTCATGTACTGAAAAGACAATAACGTGGTAAAATGAAAAACACTATTTTTATTCTCCCCCTTCCTTCCTTTACAGCCTTTATTTAAACTTTAAAATTTAGAAAAATTTCACTCTTATTTTCATTTCTTTACATTAAATATTATTTTGTATTAGTTTCAGGTTTATTAGTTACAGAATAGTGGTTAGACAATCATATACTTTACAAAGTGTTCCCCGATATTTCCAGTACCCACCTGGCATCATACCGTCATTACAGCACTATTGACTATATTCCCTATTTAAGTGACAATAGGTTTACAGGTTCCTTCCAATCTTTCATTTGTGTTGCTTGTCCTTCCTTTTCTTTCTTCTTCCCTCATTTTCTTTATATAGTATCTCAATTGGCCCTCAAAGCTCAGGAAGGCACTGGGACACGCTTAATCCATTTTACAGACCAGGAAACTGAGGCCAATTCCAGTTGCCTGAGGAACTGTACTCAGCGCGCAGGGAGCCCTCACAGCCGTGCTCTCCGCCCTTCCTACGGGGCAGCCGCGGGGAAAACAGAACAAACTCTCCCATCAGGCTTCTGAGCCTCCTCCTTAAGCACCTCTTCATAGCAGATGCTCCACATTCTTTCCTCTCCCCTGCCCCCCGCCCTCATTCTTTACTGCCCCCCTTCTCCGGAGCAGGTGGTAGGCTTCGCACTCACCACGCAGGCGTATGCTGCCAGTGGGCAGGGCAGGCGTGGGCTTGCTTTTGGGCCAAGGCGGGAGCAGGAGTTGCCGCCTCTGAAGTGCGAAGGTCACCTGGGCAAGGCCCGGTTAGCACTGGGAGCTTCTCTGAATTGGGTCAGTCAGTTGGGTACCCTGCAGTGCGGCACCTCTTCACTGAGGTGGTGCCGCCCCTCAAGCCCCACCTCAAGGCTGCAGGTCTGCACCCCTCCGCCCCGGCTCCTCCCATGCCCCTTGTTCCCCACCGGGCTGACCCGAGTCTTGGGGCCACTGCAGAACCTTGCTCTCTGCTCTCTACAGGCGAGGTAGATCCCTGCCCACTGGCTCCCTGCCCTGGCCCAAGCCCCCTCTGGTGCACCCCGCCTCACCAGGTTTTTGCCTTTGATCTGTGACATTGGTGACAGCACACTCCTAGCAAGCCTGGTTCCCAGAGGGGCACAGGGTCAGTTCTTTGCCCAGAATGTTAGAGGTTGCAGTTACATTTGCAGATGTTGCCCAGAGCCTGCTGGTGAAGGCAGCGCCTGTGTGGGGTGTCCTCATAGAGGGACCGTGCTGCGCTGCTCTGCGCCCCTTGGGCTGCCCGCCTCCTGGCCGGCTGCTTCGCCAAAGCTGTGATGCTCGCCCAGGAGCCGCCCTCAGGCAGCCCTGCAGCTGCGCCTCCCGCCTCTGCTAGGTCTCCACCTTCAGCTGGGTCACCTCCTTTCTTCCACATTCGACCTTCATCCATCCCTTTCTCCTGCAGTGCTTGCGCTCCAGGCCCAAAAGAAAAGGACCCAGGCCAAGAAGGACAAAGCCCAAAGGAAGCAAGTCTTGAACTCCCACATCCCATTCTCTGGATTTCCTCCCGCACCTCCTCTCTGTGTCACATCTTGAATGGGCACCATGTGGCCCAACCACATGCACTCTGGGCGGCCTGATAGAGTCAGTCTGTGGATCTGTGGCCAGAGGCCCGGTCTGGGTCTCAGCAACCCCATGCTGCTGGAAAGGGCTGATGGAGGGGAACCGGATCCCCTCGGTCATTAGCTCCCCAACTCCAAAGGAGGTACCACAGGCTCACGTCCCCCACTCCCCCTCCACCCTGAGCAGTTGTGAAGTTACAGAGTCCCAGTCTAATTTGCATATTCCTCTCTTATTATATAGGACAGTTAAAAGGGTCAAAGGCAAGGTCTGTGGAATAGCAGAAGAAAACATTGCTTAGTCTATTCTTTATCTCCAATATTCAGAAATAATGAATTTTTAAGTATTTTACTGTGATGTAATATACAAATTATAGACAAGTTGTAATTTTCATTAATTTCTATTTTAGTGGATTTTAATCAGAGTATTTTTTCACATTTTAAACTCGTGGAATTTACTAATGCTTTGTGATCTAATGAGTGATACGTGTATGTTCTATATTTTTCTTTGTCAGAACATATAACATTTATGTACTGTTTTTCCTCTTGTTGCTATCTTTATTATCTTTCTTTTAGTCTTAGCTTTACAATTACATTGATTTAGTGCACACCATAAATTCTTTAGTTGGAGTTTCCTCACATGTCTCTTAATGGATAAAGCTCTTTCACTAGTAGATTCCTCACGAAGGACTCCTTTCTTGAGTATTTTTAAAATACTGCTTTATTGAGGGTGCCTTGATGTATTTCTTGAGACGTTTCAGGCAGCATCATTTTTTTCCCTTTGTTCTTTGTGACTAGAGACCCTTTAAATATGTTCTTTATCTTTAAAATCTGGTAATTTTACTAGGATGTGTTTCATAGTTAACAATTTTAGGTTGATTTTTTTACTATCAAGTGATCCTTGTCAATGTATACCCTGAAGACTTTTTCTTTGCTTTTTATAAAGTTTTTTTCTTTATTACAGTTTTAAATATGTTTTATTTGTTTCGTTTTCCTTCTTCAGTGACTCCAATGTAACACATTTTAGGTTTTTCTCTCACTCCCTTCCATTTCAAAAACTGCCTTTGACCCTCTGTACATCTTCAGAAATCCCAATTACTTATACAGGGTGGGTCAAAAGTAGGTTTACAGTTGTTCGTATGGAAAATAACACAATAATTCTATATAATAAAAGCCGAATATGCTAAGTGTCTGGTTGCCTGGTCATCTGTTCAACCAATCAAAGCATAATGTACTAATGATGTGCTAAGGCCGCTCAACTGCTCACTATGACGAGCACTGACCACCAGGGGGTAGATGCTCTGACTGGTAGGTTAACTTGCTGCTAGGGTCTGGCTGATCAGGACAAGTGAGACAGGCTGGACATTTCCTGGAGCCCTCCCATGTCCCTCCTGTGTCCTTCCACAGCCCCAATTGTGCCACTGGGGGGTCCCTTAGTTTGGCCTGTGCCCTCTCACAATCTGGGAACCCTTGGGGGATGTCAGAGAGCTGGTTTTGGCCCAATCCCACAGGCCAGGCTGAGTGACCCCACTGGTGCACGAATTCATGCACCAGGCCTCTAATTAATAAATAATAATATAAGATAAACTGTATTTCACCTACTCACAACTGTAAACCTAGTTTTGCCCCACTGTATTAGAAGTTCTATCATTTGCTAGTACTATTTCATACTGACCTCTCACTCAGCAAGGGAGTCATGCTAATAAAGTCCTCCTATTTCCTTATTAACTCTTACCCTAAACAAGCTATTATGCTGAGATCCCTATTTTTATTATGCCAATCTTAGTGTTTACATTACTGTCAAAAACTTTGAATAAATGCGTTGGAATTCATCATTCACAGGACAAAATAATTGGCCAAACAAACTATGAATACATTACATAATTAATTATCTTCTGATGTATTCTTGGTGACTGAATATATACAGGTTAATTTTAAGATGAGTGGTGTCAGGAAATAGTTCAATTCATTTGAAAGCTGGCAATTGACTCTATTCTCTTCACTGACTCATTATTTGTCTCCTTTTGGTTCATTTATGGCATCTTTCAAGCTGAAGTACCAACAGACATTTTCCAAAAGCAGATAACAAGAGCAACAATACCTATTGAAAATGCATGATACTGAATGCTGGCACCAGATATGTACTATCAATTTAATATTCAAAAATTATATTGTTTTATATAGAAAATCAGATGCCATTATTATTGGAGGTGGGCAATAAATGAATATTTTAGTGAAGCATACTATTATAGAAGTTCTAAGATTTAGAAAAAATCAATGTATGAATTCCTCTGAAATTATTTTTCCCTTAAGAGCATTTCATTTGTGAATCCTAAATACCTTCTTGGCAGTCAAGGTAAAAGTCAATAAAGTTCCATTTCTCTTAGCCATACATTAATTTACTCTCATTTTCAACTAAAAAAAAAATTCTGAAGCAGTACTATCTATAATATGTAAATGGTTGCTATTGAGAACCTAAGCTATTCAAATGAAATTTTAATTAAAAGGCTTCCAGACTTAAAATACATCCTTATTCTTGAGCTAACTACAGCCACTATGGGATTTTAAAAAACATATTTAACTTATACAATAAGTTTGTATCCTTTAGAAAGAAAGATTTAATCCAAGTAAACAAATACATCAATCTGATGCCTTATCGACAATTAGTTAATAAATACATTCATTGCAATGTTTATTTTCAAAAGTGGAAACATTTATTAATACTTTACTAAAATATCAATATAAAAAATAATAGGAAAATACTTGTAAGATAGTTGATAGTTCAGAGGGGGTTTTTCTATTCTAGGAAGATTTCTTTCAAATGAAAGGTGAACACACCCACAGAAAAAAAACGGGCAAAGGTACTGAATGGAAAAGGAAATACCATATGGGAAAAGATGATCAACTGCATTCATTCTTAGAAAAGGAAAATTCAATCCTAAAATATTGTTTTTCACACGGGAGGCTGATAAAAATTAAGCATATTATAACACCTGCTGTTGGCAAGATATGAGGAAGCAGGCACTTTCAAATACCCTCAATGGGACTCTTCAGTGAAACAAAGTTATTGGAAATTACTGTTGATATTAGATTCCATGGCACACTCCTTCTTTCTCCTCGCCATCACTCCTGTCATCATGTGTGTGTGTGACCTTAATAACTATACAGAGGGCCAATGTAGTGTCCTGGTTCTTAGCCTTGAACCTCTCATTTTGGCTTGTCCTTCATCCCATCACAGTAAAAACTCTGTACCAGTGGTTCTCAACCTTGGCTGCACATTAGAATCACCTGGGAATCTTTCTAAAATCCTGATTTCAGGATGAGGCCCCCAGAAATCAGGATTTTAAAAAGATTCCCAGGTGATTCTAATGTGCAGCCAAGGTGGAGAACCACTGCTCTAAATCATGTCTTTACCAACGAGGGCAGTTCCTCCAAAAATCTCAGTTTCAAGAACTCTACTCTTTGAAAAGCATTCAACTCTTTGAGTATTACCTTATCTCACTCCCTCTTATATCCACTGAGACTCAAGATTTCTCTCTGAATGAAGTCCTTCATGGCTTTATTTACCCTTTTTTTAACTAAGAGTCTGTGCCCCATGATTGTAACCTGTCTTTTACATATACCCTCAACTACTTAGCCTTGCTTTGTCTTTGTCATAATCACCAGCAAAAGGCCAGATCTGGGTAAATCCAATTCCTTATCTATTCTGTGCCTGTATCCCAGTGCCTCAGCGTGACAGGGAAAAATACAAGCATGATGACTGTTATATAAAGTGATGGTCACAGAGCTCAAAAGGCTTCAGTATTGACAGCGATCTCTACATTTAGCTAAGTACTTTGTCTCCTATGCCGAGTTATTATTTCATACTCATGTTCTTTTTCTATAAATATTCAAGAACCCCTCTCCTCTTTTCACTCTCAGTTGATCACTTAGATTCCACATCTCTAACTACCACATTTGATAACCTGCCTTCTTCTATGACAATATGCTTTGCTTCCTCTCCTGCTACTAGGGCTGAAATATTCAGACTACTTTCTAAAGCCACTTGTGGAATGAATGATACTGAATTTCTCCCACTCAAAGGCTTGGCTGTTACAATGGTATACTATCTCTTCTGACTCATCAATTTTCTTCTGCCCAACTGAATTATTCCCACCACCATAAAAACATATGAGATTTTTCTATTACTAAATGAATTTTTAATCCTAAAATCTTACCCTAGATCATGCAATCATGTTAAAAATTAAAAGCTATATTTTATAAAGAAAGCCATAGAGATTAGAACAGTGTTTAGTACTCATTCATTTACTATAGGAGTTTTTTTGTTTATGTTTTTAAGACCTCTCCTTAAATACAATATTTCATATTATTAGCCTACTCAATAATATTTATTGAATTGAAGAGCAATATTTAAAGGGCAGGGGCATGGATGAAAAAATATAAGAAGAAATAAAATTAGTCAACGAACAAAAAAAATTCAACTTTTTAGCTATGAAAGTCAAAATGTAAACAAACAATGAGGTACTACTTTATAACTATTACAACAGCCAACATAAAATCATTTCAGTATTCTATTCTGTCAAAGGTATGCTGAAACAAGAACCCTGATCCATCTCTGGTGACATGCACAGTTGAAAATTTTGGTGCATTAACAGCAATGCATTAGAAGAAATATACAATGTTAATCATCTTTGATTCAGTAACTCTTGATTATATGCCACAGGGATACAAACAAAATGAAGAAAAAGCATACTATAAGAACATTTTCAGCCCTGGCCGGTTTGGCTCAGTGGATAGAGCATCGGCCTGTGGACTGAAGGGTCCCGGGTTCGATTCCGGTCAAGGGCATGTATCTTGGTTGCGGGCACATCCCCAGTGGGGGGTGTGCAGGAGGCAGCTGATCGATGTTTCTCTCTCATCGATGTTTCTGGCTTTCTATCTCTCTCCCTTCCTCTCTGTCCTCTCTGTAAGAAATCAATAAAATATATTTTTTTAAAAAAAGAAGAACATTTTCATTGTAGCATTATTTATGTGTTAAAGAATGCTAACAGCCTGATTATCCAAAAATAGAGGATTAGTTAAAAATCTGATGTTTATGGATTTGGTGGGACATTGTGCAACCATTAAAATGACTCAATCTCTGTACCCATATGCCAAAATCTGGAAAAAAGGGGGTGAAAAAAATGCAAAAGTACATTTATGCTGTTATTATAATTATATAAAATTTGTATGCATATGTAGCAGTAGAAAATGGAGTGGTATGATCATGGCTAATTTTTTGTTGTTGTTATTCCTCATCCGAGGATATTTATTTTTCCACTGATTTTTTTAGAGAGAGTGGAAGGAATGGGGAAAGACACACAGAGAGAGAAACATCTATGTGAGAGAGAGACATCGACTGGTAGCCTCCTGCATATGCCCCCACCAGAGTTGGGGATTGAACCTAGGTATATGCCCTTGACCAGAATGGAACCCGGGACCCCTCAGTTCTATCCACTGAGCCAAACCAGCTAGGGTGATCATGGCTAATTTAAATTTTAATTTCTGTTATAATAATTAAATAAAAATAAGTTAAGTAAATTAAAAATGATCAACAAAGGAACTAGTTTTCATCTACCCTGAAACAGAGAAATTCTGTTTCTATTTTATGTATTTTATTTTTTTAAATTTATCTTTATTGTTCAAAGTAATACAGATGTATCCTTTTTTCCCCCCATTGACCCCTTCCAACCCACCCCCCACCCCCTGCCCCAGGCCTTCACCACACTATTGTCTGTGTCTATGGGTTATGCATATAAGCATTTAAATTCTTTGGTTAATCTCTTCCCAACCACCCACCCTTTCCTCCCCTCTGAGATTAATCAGTCTATTCCATATTTCTGTCTCTGGATCTTTTTGTTCATCAGTTTATTTTGTTCTTTAGATTCCACATATGAGTGAAATCATGTGATACTTGTCTTTCTCTGACTGGTATTTTATGTATTTCAATTCAAACTTTCGATTACACAGGGTAATGAAAAGTGGCAAAGGCACTTGGTTGTGACTGCTGTTTCAAGAGTAGTAATATACATACACATAAAAAGCATTTTCATGAAGAGTTAGGTATCTATTAAATGCAAAATATAGGCTTAATATTGTTATTAATGGGATCCCACCAAAGTGTTTATATTTAGAACAACTGTTGGTAGGGGAGGTGGGGAGAGATGTTTTGAGTTTAGAGAGATTTCATGTAGTAGGAAAGAGGCAATTTGAGAAGCCTGGCACCTAGGAAGGAATCCATGGGGAAATTACGTTGTCCTGAACTAGTGCTGTTGTGAGTGGCTGGGAGAAGAAGAGAAAAGAAGATACTTAAAAGTGAGAATTGATAGAGCTTTGACTTTGCAAGTGAAGAGTAAGGGAGAGGGGAGAAGTTAGTCTGATCCAAGGATGTGACTGGGGTTACTGGGCTCCGAGTGATTCTGTCAAGTACAATAAGAAATGTAGGAAGAATAAAGGGGACATATGTAATACTTTCAACAATAATAATTTTTTTAAAAGTACAAATTAGCAAGTACAGAATAGAATGGGAATGTAAAGTACAGCATAAGAAACATAGTCAATAATATAATAACTATGTATGGTGTTAGATGGTATGAGATTTATCAGGATGATCACTTTGTAAGTTATATAAATGTCCAATCACTGGGTTATGCACCTGAAACTATACTGTACCTCAACTCTAATGGAAAAAAAATATTATTAAAAAATGTAGGAAGAAAACAAGATAAATTCTTGATGTGCTTTTGGGATTCTAGAGATAGTTCCCCACCATCAACCCTCAAGAGAGGCTAATTGCAACTCAGAGATATATAGATCAAAGCAGTTCAAAGGACTGAGAAATGATATCTAGATATCAAATCAGAGATCATGTGTTTTTATGGAAATGGTATAAACAGTAAAGTATATTCTATTTACCATTTTAGAGTTGAGAAGACAAATCTGATTATATGAACCCAGGAACTTAGAAAGAGGGCTCCTCATGATGACCAGAGTAGAGGAGTCAATCACACTTACATCTACAATTAAAACAAAGAACTTGTATGCATATATGCATAACCCATGGAAACAGACAATAGATAGGGTGGTGGAGGCCTGGGGCAGGGGGCAGGGGCAGGCTATAAGGGGTCAATGGGAGAAAAAAGGGAAAGAATGTAATACTTTCAACAATAAAGATTTTAAAAATAAAATAAAACTGTGCATGCTTACAATTGATGAGTACAATGCCTTGGAAACAAGAGAACTGTATCTTTAAAATACAACTCTTTTGTAACATTCCATTTTATACTAGGAGAAAAGCAAAGAGATGGACATCTGTGTATCATTGATTCCCTTCTATCCCTTAATAGAAGAATCAGGGCCATTAGGAGACATACTTTGGGGAATTAGTGAGTTTATAAGGATTTAGTCACTAACTAAATGTAGTTTAGTCGCTAACTTTATATAGTTTAGAATTTACTGTGGGATCACAGCTGCTGGTTGGGTGACTGAAAAGCTGATGAGTTGGGCCAGTAATGTGGCCTTTTTTGGGGGGAGGGGGTGTCTATAGTCTTCAACAGTAAATTTTATCAAAGGTTTTATTAAGGGACTAAACTGGTGACTGCTTACAATTTGCTTTACCCTATTTCCACTTATGAACCTAATCACCCTGCTAACTAGAGAAATGTAAGGGTTTTAGACAGTCAAAGAATATAAGAGATCTAAGGGCATAAGTTTAGTTACTTTCTCATGTATGCACCATGTAGCAGGGCCTTGAACTGCTTTGAACTATCTTAGTCAAAAACAGTTTTTAACTTCATGGGTTTCAAAAGTTGATTTTAGCTTGGTTGGAGTGGCTCAGTGGTTGAGCATCAACCTACGAACCAGGAGGTCACAGTTAGATTCCTGGTAAGGGGACATGTCTGGGTTGTGGGCTCAATCCCTAGTGGGGGGTTGTCCAATAGGCAGCCAATCAATGATTCTCTCTCATCATTGATGTTTCTATATCTCTCTCTCCCTCTTCCTTCCTCTCTGAAATCAATAACAATATATATATATATATATTTTTAAATTTATTTTAATCATTATCCTATGAAATGTACAATAAGATCTATACTGGACAGATTCTGGAGAAGGAGGTTCATATGCCACACTGTGTTCCGACCACCTGTGTGACCCTCAGAAGTCATTTAATGCTCCTTGTCACCGGTGTCCTTGTTTGCAATAAAACAGAGTTGGTCTAACTTGCTTCCCTCTGATGTGTCTTAAATTCAAATTGACAATATTCTCCTCATAAAAGCTTCCCTATCACTAACTTCACCCATGGCCTGACTCCTGGGAAGATGGCCCAACTCTGATGAAATGGAGCATATGAGAACCCAGAAAATAAACAAACTATCCAGATCCAGGGAAGGGAAGAGAAGGGCTATAATGTGAACAATCGAATCAATCATAAATAGACTCAGATTTTATGATAAAAACACCAAATGTTTTGAGAATTACAAGTTTTATAAAATTTGGAGCATCTGTTGAGTGGGTTTCTTTGTAGCTTATGTAATAGATGCAACAACAATATTCAGATGCTGTTGAATATGTATGTCAAGCTGGAAATTAGTTCGTGACTAAAATATCATGAACATAACCAAATAGCTAAAGATGGACATGAATTTCCCCTTTTGGAATTTTCTGGGGACTTGCCAACACAAAAATATAGTTGAGGCTAAGTGGTAACCAGTGAGAGCAATTATCTAGAGGAAGCTAATTTTGCATTGGGGAAAAAGCAGGTTTGCTACCAGACCTGCCAAATTGGTGGATGAATATGCACAGAAACCAAATACTCTCATTGCAGGCAGCCAACAGAAACATGTAAATTCTAAATTTCACAAGCTCTTGACTTATAGCAGTGGTTCTCAACCTGTGGGTCGTGACCCCTTTGGGGGTCAAACAACCCTTTCACAGGGGTCCCCTAAGACCATCGGAAAACACATATATAATTACATATTGTTTTTGTGATTAATCACTATGCTTTAATTATGTTCAATTTGTAACAATGAAAATACATCCTGCATATCAGATATTTACATTACGATTCATAACAGTGGCAAAATTACAGTTATGAAGTAGCAACGAAAATAATTTTATGGTTGGGGTCACCACAACATGAGGAACTGCATTAAAGGGTCGAGGCATTAGGAAGGTTGAGAGCCACTGACGTATAGTGTCTGCGTTTATATTTATATTTATAATTAGTAATTTAAAGGAAAAGATCTTGCCACATATTTATTGATTTTAAAGTTTTTCATTGAAACGGATTTTCCCATTCTTTTTCAGTTGATTAACTCCTGCTTATTCTTGATAACTCAACTCAAAAATCACTTCCTTGGGGAAAATTTTTCTGAATCGCCTGACAAAATCAAATGCCCTCTCAAGTGTTCTTAAAATACAATATACTCATCTTTTATAGCAGGTATCATAGTTACTTTTACCTAAATATGCATGGATATTTGATCCATATCAATCTCCTTGACAGGACTCTGAGCTCCACAAGGGTAGTGATTCCCTCTTTTTGGTCCCAAGTACCTACCACAATGCCTGACACAGAATAGACATTCTATATAATAAACGGCTAATATGCAAATTGACCAAAAGGCAGAATGACCAGTCACTATCATGCGCACTGACCACCAGGGGGCATATGCTCAACACAGGAGCTACCCTCTGGTGCTCAGTGCACTCCCACAGGGGGAGCGCCACTCACCAGAAGCTGGGCTCATGGCTGGTGAGCACAGTGATGGGGGAAGGAGCCTCTCCCACCTCTAATGCAGGCAGGCGGTAAGGAGCAAGGGGTTCCAGACTGCAAGAGCTCTGGACTGCGAGAGGGATGTCAGACTGCCAGCTTAGGGAATCCGGCCTAAGCCGGCAGGTGGACATCCTCCAAGGAGTCCTGGACTGTGAGAGGGCGCAGGCCAGGTAGAGGGACACCTCCACCCCTAGTGCACGAATCTCATGCACTGGGCCTCTAGTTTAAATATAATTAGCTTATTAGATGGTCAAATAAGTGAGTAATTTTTTGTGTGAATGTAAGGAATGCAGGGCAATATAAATTATATATCAACTCATAACTTAAGAACATTTTTGGAGACTTTTAAAAATGATTTTACAGAATGACTATTTGGTACTTTTTAGTATTATAGATATGGAGACCATATGGTCTAAATTTTCTGAGGTTGCTTCAATTTCAAATATGTTGTTCTACTTCATATGGAAGTATTCTCATGTGTCCTGTTATTGTGGTTTGAAGAAATAGTCAACAACATCACTATAGGATATTCTGAATTCTTGATTGCTACTTTAATAAAAAATGGTAATTTGCATAATATGAAACCAACTGTCTTCAAAAATACTTCTTCAGTTGCAATCAACTCATATTACATAGATTGTAGCATGTACTTTTTAAAAAATATGTATTTTTTATTTATTTCAGAGAAGGGAGAGAGATAGAAACATCAATTGATGAGAGAGAATCACTGATCATCTGCCTCCTGCACGACCCCCACTCGGGGGGAGTCGGGGGGAGGATCAAGCCTGCAAACAGGGCATGTGCCTTTGGCTGGAATCAAACCTGGGACTCTTTAGTCTGCAGGCCAACGCTCTACCCACTGAGCAAAGCTGGCTAGGGCTAGCATGTATTTTAAGTAGATGTTTTATAGAATGTGAATCTTATAAAAATGGTGAAACAACAAACATTAATTTTATCAGCTTTAGAGTTTAAAATAAATAAAACCAGATGGATGTATATTTTAAAGTAGTGGCATGCAATGACAAGATGAGATATTGCATTAGACATTTTTCAGTATTATAGACAGAGAAGATAAATTCTGAGAATTACCCTATAAAGACAGAGTATTGAATTCCGGGTAGGAAAAAAAGTCCTGTGATTCAGAGAAGTAAAATTGGCAATGGTGGTCCATGGTGACACAGCGTTCAAGCAAATCAGAGACTTAAAAATTATAATTATTCCAAGAAATTTGCTCATGTTATAATGCTTTACACATTACTTTTCTTAAGTACATAATTTAACAAAACCAAATATTCATCGAAATAAGCCTCTAAATCTGGTACTTCGTTTGCAATAGTTCTGAATGTTCCTCCCTGAATAGTGAGTTAACAAATTACTTTCTTTGCAAGGATAGTGGAAAGCAAAAAAAATGCTAATGTTACTACTTGGGGTATTGTTATTTCCTGTGCAGGTTTTCTCTAAAGAGAATTTGCCACATGGTTCATGATATCTGAAATTTCCCATGGGAGGAATTGAATCACTAAGTAGGCAAAATCTGTCCCAACCCACGTTCCAAGTGTTCCCTTGGTTACATTAGCTATTGGACATAGTTGCCAAATTCCAGAACCTCTCAGTAGAATAAATGAATGAAAGACCTTCATTACCCAGCAGGCTCATTTCATTTTGTTTCTTAAATTTCCAGAGATAGTATTTAGTGTAGTTTATTAATCTCATGGACTTGCTCTTCCATGTAGTAGAAAGAAAATGTGATTTAAATTCCCATGCAAACAGTATTTATTCAGTTTGTGCAACCTTATGCAAGATAACTCTTTTGAAAGCACTGACAGAGGAAATATGGTTTGACAAGTCATTTAACCTTTGTATATTCTAATCTCTATTAATTGTGGGGAAGTACAGGAGTTGGTTGGAAAGTTTGTAAGGAGGAATCTCTGAAAGGTCAGGAGCCTCCAAAGGGATGTGGTTAAAGGCAGCTGCTCCTGCCTTGACTTTTCCAAATAAGTCTGAGCCCTGGGTGCTTTTCTGGAATCTTTATGTTTAGTCTTTAGACATCCTTGATTAACAGACACTGCAGACACATACGTCTTCTCAAGGATGCTTACCCTGCTGATAGTTAATTTTAGTTCAAGCTGTTGTTACAATAAAAGCCTAAGGAGACAGGTGAATGGGACTATTTGGTTTCTCAAGCCAAGCAGTCCCTTAGCCCTCTCTTTCACAGAAATGTGTGTCAGAGTAATCATTCATCTGTCGCTCAGGGTCTGCGGGTCAGCCCCAGCAATTAATAATATTTAGTACTGATTTACTTCATAGTATATTGGAAAGCTTGATAGGCTAATGAGTATGAGCAAGTAGAAGATTACAAAAAATGTCTAAACATCCATGAAAGGCAGAATTCAATAAGAAGGAAGCATGCAAAGACTATTAATAATATAATTTTAATATTTCTCTACATTTTATCACAAGTGATCTAAAAATTTTGTACCTGATTCCTGTTGGGTTTGGTTATCAACTCCTAACCAAAATGTTGAAGAAATTATCATAATTTGAACAATAACAAATATGCCACTGTTATGGGGTTGATATGAGTCTGAGGTTTCACCACAAACCACTCACAGGTAGTTTCTTAATAGGGTAAAGCATATGTGCATGTTGTCTATCATGCTCACAGAGCCCTGGTCTAAAGCATAAAGGGACTTTACGTAGTGCCTTTCACCTTCTCCTCAGGTCACATTTCTATATGTCATTCATAGGCTATATGATTGGCATTCCTCCCAAAATAACCAACAGGAGGCCATTCTTTCAATGCTTTCCTTAGAAGGTTTCAAATGAAACAAAACAAAACAACAAAACAAAAACCATGGCAAAAGTATGTTTTCCTGGACTTCTCATTAGAAAATAGTTTTTTGAAATCTGATTTCATACCAATTGCATCTCCTTCCCAGAATTCCTTTGTTGCCAAAACATTTTCACTGATTGAGTATCAGCAATCTCCAAACACAAACATTCTTAACCAAAATATTACCAAAAAAAGGTGATAGATATTTGTATCTTTGGTTCCATCTATATATCTGCATGCATTGCTGCACTTGTGACTGATTTGATTCAATATAATGAAATTGAATTTACAAGTTCCACAATTAAAGTCAAGTAGTTTAGATAATGTATATGTACTTCATTAATTCATTTTGTCTTCTTTAAAATCTACCAGGGCAGTGTAGCAATTAGCATCTAAGCCCATAATATATTAATATTTTAATTTCCTGTTTAAATTGAGTTTCTCTAAACAGATTTTAGCACTTACTTCCTTTTTTAAAATTAAATCTTATTGATGAAAGTATTACGTATGTCCCTCTTTTTCCCCCATTGACTCCTTCTAGCCTACCCCCATCCCCTGCCCCACACCTTCACTGTGTCCATGGGTTATGCATATATGCATATAAGTTCTTTGGTTGATCTCTTCCCACCCACCCAACACAGCCTTCCCTCTGAGATTCCAAAGTCTGTTCCAATTACTTTCAATTTGTTATTTCTTTAACTTTTTAAAAAGAAACTGCTAATAAGGAAGAAACATCTAAGCAAGGTTTTATCACTTATTTATCTCTTAATTTCTTCCTCTATCTTTTCCTAGGTGAAGCATGGCTGAAAAATTAATAGCAGTAAAACAAAAGAAGAAAAAATGAAGAGCTTTATACTTTTCCTATAAGTGATAATTTACTGTTATGATATTGGTATATGCATACCCAGTCCTTTGTTTTCAGAAAATGCCAACTTTATTCTTAATTGAAATCTTATTACATTTTTCTCCTGGCAATTATGATCTACTACAGATTTCCATTTAAAATTCTCTCTTTAAAAACCTTGCATAATAGATGTGATAGTTGTCCAGGAATGTCTTAGTCTTAAGAGAACAAATTTAAAGTTTAAATATAACATCCTATATAATAAAAGGGTAATCTGCAAATTGACCAGGAATGACTGGTCGCTATGACATGCACTGACCACTAGGGGGCAGATTCTCAATGCAGGAGCTGCCCCCTGGTGGTCAGTGTGCTTCCACAGGGAGAGCACCATTCAGCCAGAAGCTTGCTCATGGTTGGCCAGCACAGCGGCAGTGATGAGAGCCTCTCCCACCTCTGCAGCAGCACTAAGGATGTCCGACTAACAGCTTAGGCCCGCTCCCTGCTGGTGGACATCCTCTGAGGGCTCCTGGACTGCAAGAGGGATGTCTGATGGCCAGCTTAGGCCCAATCTCCTAAGGAGCAAGCCTAAGCCAGCAGGTGGACATCCCCTGAGGGATCCCAGACTGCAAGAGGGCACAGGCCGGGCTGAGGGACCCCCCCCAAGTGTACGAATTTTCGTGCATCGGGCCTCTAGTTATCATTATAAATACTTAAAAATAAAGAGTTAGGTAACACAAACAGGCCCCAAATTGGGTCACATGCCCAAATATAATTGTAGAATGTATGTATATACTCTGTAGGTATTGGCAAATTTGTGAATATGCAAAATGTCTAGATATTCTTTTGTGGTATTTAAGGCTTACTGCATAGTATATTTTTAAATTATTCAAAAATTATTGTTTGGATACCTACTATGTTTTAGGAGTGAGGATTCAATTGTAAATGGGATTAGAAGGCTCCTGAAGCCATTCAGTTTATTTTAAAATGTGAGTATTGTTTTTAAACTGCTGGTCTCAACACATCAGTAGATCATGAAATCAATTCAGTGGATTATAACCAGAATTTAAATATATAACTATAAAATTGAAAAAATAAGATAAGAAATAAAGTTTCAGAATTTATCATCTCTATTCTTATAAAAAATCCACATTTCATAGAAGTTTTGTTTTGGTTTTGTGTATATCTGTGTGTATGTGTATATTGCATTATTGTAATAATATACATTTACTTTGGATTGTGACCCAAACACTTTTACAAACAATGTTATAAAAGAAAGAAAAAACATTGGTAAACAAGTGAACAACTAACTAGGCTAAATAAAATGATTAAGATACAGCAAGAGTTTGGGGAGAAGGGGGTGTTGTGGGAGTATAGTGAGGGAAGGGATGGTCAGGGGGGTTATGAAAAGAGGTGACATATACCTGAGACCTGTAGGATGGGGAAGAAACTGCTATATAGTGTGTAGGATAGAACTTTATAAGTGGGAGGAAGAGCCTGTGTGTGTGCCCTGGTGTGGAAATAAATTTGGTCCATTTGAGAAACAAGGATGAGGGCAGTATGCCTAGGGAGAAGGAAAGAGAAAGTGATGAAGTTGGAGGGAAGGGTAGAACCTAGACTATACATTGCAATATAAGCCATGGCGGGGGGAGGGGGGATAAAAAAAGGATTTGGTCTATGGAAAGGAAAATGTTTTTTAAAACTTTTATAAGTCAAAGGAAGTCTTGATCTAATTTATATTTGTACAGATCAGTCTGGATGCTATGAGAACAGTGAATTATAGGAAAGCAAAGCAGAAATAGGCAAATTATTTGGGGCTATTACTGCTATCACAGCAAATGAGGTCTGTGGCTAGAACTAGTTGGAGGTAATGGAGCTGGAGAGAAAGACACAAAGCCAGACATGTTTTGGAGATGGAGCAGGTAGCATTTATTTATGAATTTGCATGTGTTGTATCACTGGGGATGGTGATACAAGAAGAGAAATAAAGGATCAAAGATAATTTCTAAGCACTAAACAAATGGTAACATCTTTTTCTGAAATAGGAAAGGCCAAGATAGAAATAGGGTTTGGGTAAGGATGTTTTAATTCTAGAGGTTAATTTTCAACATGTTTTTCTAATATACACTTTTCACCCATAGCACTTATTAAATTTTATAATTACACATTTACTTGTGTAAGTATTTGCTTATTATACAGTAAAAATAAGCCTAAAGCAGAGGTCATGCCTGTTTTGATAATTTTGTGTGTTGCATTGAGCCTTGCATGCCTGGCACAGAGCAAGCATTCAGGGAGTATCTATTGAATGGATGACATATACGTGCTAGTATTAATGAACTAGAGGCCCGATGCACAAAATTCATGCAAGGGGCTTGGCCCCCACTGCCGCGGCGGCTGCCTCTGCCTCAGCCCCCACTGCTGTGGCAGCTACCTCAGCTCTCACTGCCCCGGCTTAGTCCAGAAGATCATCAGAAAGATGTCCAGAAGGGTGTTCGGCTGTCTGGTCTAATTAGCATATTATGCTTTTATTATAGATACTTAAATGAATACCAATAAATTACTTCCTTTTGGTGATAATCTTTTTTTCAAAGAAATCAAGTTTTAATGGAAGAAAATTTCTATTCATATGATGATGAGCCAAGAACAATGAAGTGTCTATACATAACCTATATAAAACTAGGATTCACTCATTCACTTGCGTCTACACACCAGACCTTCTAGAGTAGTGGTTCTCAAACTTCAGCACATATGAGATTCATTTGGAGGTCTTGTTAATGCAGGGAGGGATTGTGACCCTTTAAGACTACCTAAGATATAATGAAATAATTATCTGGTAAAGTGGCCATGCCCTGTGGGGGAGAAAGAAAGAGAACCCAGTATCCTGCCTTGTATTTTCCTGAGGTTTCAGTCAGAGAGAAAAAAATATCACAAGACTCTTGAGCTGAACCAAGTTCAACAATTAGAGGCCAATTATGCTCAATTCAGGGACCCTGAATTGAGCCAACAAAGAATTTAAATTCTGATACCATCTTAGAAAAATGGAGGAAAGCACAGTGTTTCTTTAGGGACACAGGTAGCCTGGTTGCTTATCTAAACCTTTGAATTGTCAGGGTCCACTCTTGTTCTTTATTTCAAAGACAAATAAACAACAGACTTCTTTGAGGAAGAACTAGAATTTTTTGTTACAGCCTGAATTTTGGGAAAGAGAAAATGACCATGAAGACTTAATGTGCTACTTATATACTGTCCGTGGTAACAATTTAAAATAATTGACTAGGTAATGCTCCATCTCTTGGTTCTAATCAACGTGGTCACTGGGCTTTTAAGAAAATCATTTCCATTTACCTGATATTTTGCTAAAGGTCATCACTGTGGGAAGACAGCATTACAAACAATTGAACTTAATTTCAGGACACACATGAGGTGTGTTTGGCAAATGGATTTACTTATACTGCTAGCAAGACCATATCCGTAGCCTAAGATAGTTTAGGCCTGTTTTTGCCATGCAATAACTTTTGAATTGGGAATTTGGGAACCCACAGAAAGTGACTGACCAGTTAATGATATCCTACTCTGATAACTCATTTCTATAAAAGGAACACAATATATTACTCTGGTCAACATATTTTAATTATCTTTTACTGAAATAGATTACAAGGTGAGTTAGTAGATGGTAAGGTTAAGATGAATAATAGCATTGCAAACACTCCTGAATGCCTATTTTTCTTTTCTGTTATTTAGAAGCTAGATATTTAGTCAGCATGTTCTAGATTGATTATACACACAACTTACCCTCTCTGTCTACTCCAGAAATACAAAACAAGTAGTTTCAACTTAATTAGGAGGATTAGGGGAGGGAGCTGCCAGAGAGGAGGAAACTGAGAAATGCATTTATTATTAAGTATGAAAGGGCTCTAAGCCTCCCATTTAGGTCATTTGAATTAATATTGATGCTTTCCTTCAGAGTAAAGATGAAAGGAGGCAGGAATCCCTTAACATCTGAGAAACAGCATGTTTACAAGGTGAAAAGCAATGGGTCATAACATTCATTTTAGTTCCCTTTATGTTTGTGCCCACATGGCCATTTCCAGCTCACCACTGTAACCAGGATTTGTTTGCCATCCCAACCCCTTCAATTCTTAATTTTAATGCCTTTTCTTCCTTATTTTGATTTCAAATATTTTGGAAGAGGATAACCAAGATGTCCCAGACATCTTAGTGCATTCAATCTGCTGGGAAGCCCTGAGTGTACCAGGGATTCAAGAGGACGATAAAGAAGGGGGAAGTGTGGAGGCAAAGACCAACAAGTAGTTAACATAATAAATGTGAGAGGTGGTCAGAAGGCTGATGGACCTTGGGGCTTTAGCAAGGGCGAAAAGCTATGCACCCATAGTTCTGTGGAGACAATGGTGGCTGAAGGCAATCTCCTAACCTGATAATCTTTTACTGTTTACAAAACCTTACCTTTGATATGTCTGTTTGCTTTACTGAAGGGCAAATGTGTATTCTAGTAAACAAAAAGCCATGGGTCCAGAGATGCAGGGAGCCACTCCACTAGAGGGTGAGGCCTCCGCCTGGCTTTCCCCCATGCCCTCTAAATTTATATTTCTTGTCAAGTATATCCATTTGTGCGTGGCCTCTTCTCCAGATTCTGAATCCTTGCTGCAAAAGGTTGCAGCAGGGAAGGCCTGGTTGGTGTTGCTCAATTGGTTGAGTATCAACCTATGAACCAGAAAGTCATGGTTTCTTCCCAGTCAGGGCACATGCATGGGTTGTGGGCCCTATTCCCAGTTAGGGGAGCGCAGGAGGCAGCTAATCAATGATTCTCTCTCATCATTGATCTTTCTATCTTTCTCTTCCTCTCCCTTCCTCTCTAAAATCAATAAAATATATTTTTTTAAAAAGAAGCAGGGAGGGAAGCTAGAAAGTAGGAAGAAAAAAACAGAATTAACATAGGAAAGTGTGACTGTAGCACTTCTGTAGACTTTGGTCTTGCCCTGGTTTTTGAGATTTATTCTCACTGATCTCTATTTCCCCATTAAATGCTGTGAGGATTTAATCGAATGTCTTTATACGTCAGATTATACAGCTTGACAGCTGACTTTTATTAACCAGTTTGTGAAATTTATTTGATGGCTAAAATTTGGCTCTATCTTTTAAAAGTAGAGTTTAACCATATGTTTTGTGTGCTATGCTTGCTATTGTAAAATAGATTGTTACATATTCAAAAGATTTGGCTAAGGATTGAATCACAAAGGTTATTCTGAGGAAAGGTGTCCTGATGAACTGAAGCTTCACTATGTTGTTGTCCACATATCAATACAGACAATTAAATTGATGAATAATGTACTATAATAGAGAATGTAGTGGAAAACCTAGAGAAAGTATTAACATTGTGTCATCCCTGGCTCTTGTCAAGATAAAAATCATTCTGGATTATATAACTAACCTACACATGTGCATTGATATACACACTAGAGGCCCAGTGCATGAATTCATGTACCAGTGGGGTCACTCAGCCCGGCCTGTGGAATCGGGCCAAAACCGCTCTCCAACATCCCCCGAGGGGTGCTAGATTACGAGAGGGTGCAGGCCAGGCCAACGGACCCCACCGGTGCATAATAAGGGCTGGAGAGGGATGTGAGAGGTTGGCCAGATGGGAGCGACCACCGGAGGGCTCCAGGGTGTGTCCAGCCTGTCTCACTCAGTCTGGATCTGCCAGGCCCCAGCAGAGAGCTAACCTACTGGTCAGAATGTCTGCACCCTGGTGGTCAGTGAACATCATAGCGACTGTTTGACTGGTCGACTGTCTGCCTCCTAGTGGTCAGTGCACATCATAAGGGAGTGGTTGCGTGCCCCTAGCATATCATTAGCATATTATACTTTGATTGGTTGAACAGCCAACAGGTAGACCAGACACTTAGCATATTAGGTTTTTATTATAGAGGATTGTTTTTGTGCACCTTGGATTTTCATTCAATGATTATTTATTAAGCAACTACATGTGCCAGGCTTGTGTTAAGGAATGAACATGGTCAATGTGGTCCCTTTTTGCCAAAAAACTCATGTCATATAACTGGGAATGTCACTAGTATGACCATCCCACTTAAAAACAATAAAAACTATTTACTCTATAAAACACAGGAGTGGGCAAAAATAGGTTTACAGTTGTTCCTATGGAAAATAATACAACACAAAGCATGCTGAACAGTGAAATATGGAAAACATTGCTATGCAAAACTATGCAAAGTTTCACCAAAATCCCGTTAACATCATACTGATAAGATCAGTAGAATATAAATAAATGGTAAAGCTAGTTATCCACATTGTATAATATTTGATTTTTGTAGTATTATGATACAAAAAAGCATTAGCTGTTTTAAAATGCATTGAGTTTTGTTCTATTAAAAAATAATAAAGACAATAAAAGATGTGAACATTAGCAGAAATTTATATGCTCTTGTTGGAATTTGACTCCAAGGCAAAAAAATGAAAAATGACTTGACATAAATGCAATATGTGTTTCTATTTTTCTTTTAAATAGAAGATTAGGCAAAATAAACAATATTTTCATACTTTTACAATGGAGGTTCATTTTCCTCTGTTACTGAGTGCTCCACGGACTTTTCATAACAGAAGACTTGTATGCCAGCTTGGCTGAGTCATCAACACCTTTCCTGTCATTTTTCTTACATGGAGTTAATAAACTTGGCCTAGTCTATTCCCCTTCTCTCTTTATTTCCTTGAGATTTTTTATTTATCTTCTTTCTCTTTATTACTATTTTAATTCTTCTCTCTTTACTTATCTTTTTTTAAAAACTGATAGCCACAATTAATTTGCTTCTTTAACTGTTTTCTTTCATGGTTTGATTCCTTTCCTGGTTTGTTTTTACATGGTTAATGTATCCATAACAGCACCTCCATTTTTTACTTTCACTAGAAGAGACCTTTCTGACAGTTAAATGTCTTCAAAAATCACTGCATGTTCCAAACAACAATGGAAGAAGGCACTATGCTAATTATATATTCTCTAGATTAGTAGTACTCAAACTTTAGCATTCATCAGAATCATGTTAAAGAAAAAAAGTTTGCTGGGCCCCAATCTGAATTGGCAGTATTGGGGTGGGACCCAAGAATTTTCATTCTCACGTCTTCCCAGGTGATGCTGCTGCTGCTGGTGGGAAGCACATTCTGAGAACCATTGGCCTGGTGAATCAGGAAAACTGAAGTACCAGGAAGTAAATTTTCTTCTTGCCTTTATTTAGGGGTGGGGAGGGCAACTATAACAAGTGATTTCTCACATAAACAGTCTCATTTAAGTTAATATATTAATCCAGAAATCATATTTCAGTTCATGGGTTGACTCATGTGACCTGCCACTGAAAATTTAAATGCATAGAACTGCTCCTTGTTGCAGTACTGAGCACTGAGAATTACTAACCACTGGTATTAGTGGGTTTTTTTTTTTTAATCCATTAATCTAGACTTGGAATTCTGTATAAAGATATGTTAATAAAAATTAATGGGATGTTATAAAAAAGAAGGTAGGGACTAATGAACAGAGTGTGACTGGAAGAGCTATCTCACAATTTCCCAAGGAAGCATAGCTTACACTTCATGTAAACTTGTCATATTTTGTTATAACACCTGAGTAACACATACACATGGAGTCTCTGTGGGTAAATAGAAGGTATTTGGAGTCTCCCTCCCCCCACGTCTATGATTATTAAGCTGTTAAAACTGCTACAACCACATGTGGTGAAAATAATTGTTGGGAGTTGGGACTACATACTGAGAAATTTTTTCTCTGTATGAATGATTGCTTCAGGGTTGTGTGATTCTGTTGAATTGCAACTGGAAATTAGAATTTGGGAATGGAACAGATATCTATGCTTTTGCCTTTTTGTAGACATGGGCTTATATTCATGCAGGCGATTACTGGCTTACAACATTTTCTATTAAGTGTCAGAGAAAGGGGAAAGAGTAGGGACATTCATAAAAGATGAATAAGAGCTTAGGATATTGTGAGTGATGTATTTTATTTGTGAAGTATAATACAAGGATAAATGTTATAATAGGATGAATTATGGGAAAATAGGAAAGTACTTATTTCCGTCTGAGGATCTCACAAAAAATTAACACAATAAGTAACATTTGAATTGGACTTTGAAGAATACATGTCTTTGCTAGGAATGGCAAGTAAGGAAAAGCTTAGGTGAGGTGAGGGGAAAAATGCACAATTTCCTGAGGCAGAAACTTATGTAAGGACTTCAGGGAAGCTTTGAATCCTTGGATATAGCTAAAGCATATAGTATGTGTATGGGGAAAATATTAGCACTAGGTCTAAGATCAGGTACAGAAAGGAGAGTAGGTTACAAGTAAGTCCAGGCTATGCTAAGAAATGGTCAGGGAGGCATCCACAAAGGAAGAACTTATCATTCAAGGTGGAATTAGGAAAGGTGATATGTCTGATGAAGGTCAGTTGTAAGAAGCATTGGAGGAAAATTGTTGAGAAAAGCTTATTTAGAGCTTATAGTATAGATTTGCTAAATGAATGCTGAAGAGAAAAAAAAGTCAACCATGTCTTCCCAATTTTTAGCTTAGGCCATTGGATTAATTGTGATGCTCTTTTATTATATCAAGAATGTGAATGTTTGCTGAAGTAGCATGTAACTATCTCTGTGGTATTCTGGTATTCAAAGTAGCTAAATTTTAGCAAATAACTTTAAGAACAGGAAAATGACTTGATTATTAATCATATGGTATACTAGAGCCCCAGTGCACGAATTCATGCACCTTGAAAGGGAACTATGGGCCACAAGGCTGAGGTGGGCACAGGGGCAGATCTCGGCCCATTCTCTGTGCCCCCAGCTGGTCCCTCCCGCTCCTGCTGCTCCCACGCACTGACGGTGCAGGCCCCACTCACACCCGCTGATGGTGCAGAGCAATTGGGGCTGGTGCCAGCAGTGGGTGCGAGTGGCGGCAGCAGGAGCTGGGCTGCTGACAGACATGGGACCAAGCAGCGGCTGCTGCCCCAATCACCCCTCAGGAGCAGGAGGAGGTGGAGAAGCCCTCAGGGACAATCAGGGCCAGTTCTGTACCTCTGAGGTATGTTGGAGCAGGGGAGAAACACCAAACAGGTTGAGAACCATTGCTGCAAGAAAAGGAGGCCATATAAGTCCTTTACAAAGTGTAATCAATCTCTGCTCCTCCCATCCACAGTCTTTGAAGTGAACAGAGATGTAACTTTAATTAATGTCTGTCATTCTGGTCAAGTTAAGAAAAACTAAAAATAGTAAATAGAAGAAGAAAGCAATTGATTGTTTCCAGGGAGGTTTTAATTCATTGTAGATATTAGTCAGAATCCAATCTTTTCTATCAAATAATGAGGCTCTACATAAATTGACAACCATTGACTTATGAGGGTAGACTTGAAAATCAGCAGAAAATTGTTGGTAGGTAGACCAGAAAGATGAGGTGTGAGCTAGATCAAGTATGAGGGAGACCAGAAAAATGCTAAGTATGAGAATACTCTAAGTGAGGTGAGATAAATTCATGAGGCAACAAGTCGATTATTTGGGCGTAGCCAAGGTAGTCAGGAAGATCAGGAGAGATGTGACCATGTTCACTGTCTTTGTGGCTACAAGGTCAAGGGCAATGTTCTAGATGCACAGGGTGACCTGAGACCTGTATTTGGATAAAGGGTAATAAAAAGAGAGCATATTTATTTCATAGAAGAGCCAAAAAATAAATGTGAGGAGAGTAAAGAACTTTCTGAAAGTATTTAATATGTAAATATTCAAATTTATAAGCCAAAAGGAGACAGCTCATAAAAATTGTGAGGGCAGAGTTGTGCTTATTGGAATGATGAGACCAGGAAAACTTACAAAGGCAGTCTTAGAATCTTCACATACTAGTGAGATCCAACATAACTAAGCAGTGGACAACGGATTGGTGATAAAAAGCCTCACTGCTACTCGGTGTGTGGCACACTAACCAGATGCCTAGGCATCATCTCACATTTTGTTAGAAATGAAGAGCATCACTCCCTACACACACACACACACACACACACACACACACACACACACACAGATCTACTCACTCAGAATCTGCCTTCGAACACTAAAGTGCCACTAAAGTTTGAGGAGCACCGATCTGGGAGACTTCAGTAATGCCGGTTTAAAGATGATTGTGTTTTACATATTATGATTAATTCTATCTCTGCCTAAGTTAATGAAGTAAAACAATCATTTTCAATTAATTTATTTTCAGTGACTTTTGTTCATATATTCAAAATTCATCTGAGAATTTGGCAGATGCCTTCAACACCCCTTTTCCATCACCCCTACCCCTAAAGGTGGATGCAATTTCAGAATGCAGTTTGAAGATCAGCCACAAACCCCAACTAAAAAACAACAACAGTGTTTTAAGGCATACCAAGCGCTCTTTTATGGAATTACTAGAGGCCTGGTGTGTGACATTCGGCCACTGGGGAAGAGGGTCCCTTAGCCCAGCCTGCACCCTCTTGCAGTCTGGGATCCCTTGGGGGATAGCCAGCAGTTGGACAACCCCCAAGCAGTCCTTAGTGCTGCTGTGGAGGCAGGAGAGACTCCTACCACCGCCGCTGCACTCGCCAGCCATGAGCCTGGCTTCTGGCTGAGCAGCACTCCCCCTGTGGGAGCGCACTGACCACCAGGGCGGGGACAGCTCCTGTGTTGAGTATCTGCTCTCTGGTGATCAGTGTGCATCATAGTGACCAGTCATTCCGTCGTTCAGTCCATTTACGTATGAGCCTTTTATTATATAGGATTAATTGGAAACCACCTGAATCCTGTGGACCTAATCCATTGTCTAGTAGAGGGGTCCTCAAACTTTTCAAACAGGGGGCCAGTTCACTGTCCCTCAGACCGTTGGAGGGCCAGACTATAGTTTAAAAAAAAACTATGAACAAGTTCCTATGCACACTGCACATATCTTATTTTGAAGTAAAAAAACAAAACGGGAATAAATACAATATTTATATTTGCATGAGGCCCAAGGGCCATAGTTTGAGGACCCCTGGTCTAGTGGCTATCTTGAGGCCTTGCAAGATTTGCTTTTAATAGAGACTTTGAAGACAATTATATGTTATACAATCAATGCCCTGGTCAGGAATGTCCTGATATAAGAACGCCCAGGCAATGAAGTTCTGTGGATACCAGGATGATAAATGAAACACCTGCAGTCAATTGGAATTGGCAAGTCAACATTTCAGTCACATAGAGGCATCTAGACATTTTGATGGTATTATAAATTGCCTCCAAGTTCTTGTTTACTAAATTATAATCCTCAAAATTGTCATAATAAATACTCAATAAATACTAGCCTTTATGTGAAAGGGAAGGAGGGAGAGGTAGTGAACAGATTCACAAGCATTTGTAAACACTCTGCTAGGAGTTTAAACCTTAAGTGACCCCTAAAGGAGCCTGCTTTGGAACTCGGCCAGGACATCCTTGCCTTACTTAATAATAACAGCAATGGTCTCCTCCCACCAGCACAGTGCTTTAGAGTCTGCAAAGTACATTTCATGTGTCAGATGATCCTCACATCAACCTGAAAACTCTTATCACCTTTTTATAGGAAAAGAAACTAAAGTTTGGAGAGATTATGCATTAACTATCCAAGGTTGTGCAGCTCATACATGACGGAGCTTTCTGAAACTGGTTTTTCCAGACTCAGATCTTTGGCTGCCTTCCAACTTGCAATACTACAAATTGTAAGTCTGAATATGGCAAGTGTTCTGGCCTTGTTTCCAAGGCGCTTTGTATAGGGCTGTCATATTTGCAATTTGAGTCAAATAAACAAGCGCCTATTGAATTTCTATTAAGATTCAATGAACACAAAGATGACATATATAATCTTTGCACTCAAAAGCCCTCTCATCTGTGTAAGAAGATGCATAAACCATGAACTGCAATCCAAGTACTCCCTTACATGCCTTCTTGACAATGTGTATAAATAAGCAAATGTAACAACTATTGACTGTATACTTTAAGTAGGTAAGTTATATGGTATATTATTTAAGTATCAAATCTGCTATTTGAAAAGTCAGACTAATAATAAAACTGTCTCCAAAAGAGCTAAGATAATCACAAAATGATTAATTACCATTGATCTTGGACCTGATTCTTAAAGATACAATCTCTGCATTTTGGGATACTGTTATTGCACAAAATTATTAACCTATAACCCATAAGCATCTGTTCAAAGTTACAGATGCTTTACTTGTAACATTTCTAATTTCATTGTTGTCTTAAACAAATAATAAATTTTTGAGCTTTAAATTTCTTAACACAAATATTACACTTATATTTCTCAAATTAACACATAGTTTTATAAGTGAAGGGAATATAAAATACCCAATATTTGCACACATGCTACTACATAAGCAAAGATATACGCCTGCTCAAATACAATGTGCCCTGGCAAGCAGTGCCACCTTGGAATAGTTCCAAGCAATCAATTTTCTCATAAGTGAGGGCAGTAGCCTCCCTGCCCATAGCCCAGCCCATTGATCCAATGTGTACCTTTCGTTGTACAGTTGAGGACGATGAAACACAAAGCTGTTGATTTCTCAGGAGATTCCCAAAATCACATAACAAAAGAAGATAAAAGTGGAAGTCTCCACCACTGCCCTTTTCACTACTCCGTTGAGTTGGAATTACCTGATAAACTTTTTATGCAACAAATAGTTACTGAGTAGCTTCTATTTTCTAGGCATTGTTCTGGGCAATATAGCTATGTTGGTAAAAATCATAGATAAAATTATACATTGCAGTGGAGAATATTGTTAAGAAATATTCAATTGAACAAGCATAAACACACAAACAAATAAATAAAAGATAGTAATTCGTTACTATGCTAAGGATTCAATTAAGGTTACTCCTGGGAATGATGTTCGATCCTAAGGAGGTGGCATGAAGCTGAGCCCTACACAGCTGCTGTGAAGATTGGTGAAAAGAGAAGCCCAGGCAGTAGATGACCTGGCATAAAGCCCAAAACTGGAATAAACTGAGTGTGCTGGGGAAAAGAAAGGAATCCATGGTAACCCTACATGTTTGACTTGAGTAACTGCATGAATGGTGGTGCCAATAATTGCAATAGGGAAGGGGGCCAGCCAGAGGGAAGAAGCAGGTTCTGACAGGGAGATTCAGACTTCTAGATTGACCATTTAAAGTATAGATGCCTGATAGACATTCAAGGAGGGCAGAGGAGATTAGCGGATAGGACTATGGGAGCAAAATTTCTCTCTAAAAAAATTCACCTTACTAAGAAAATTATCTTACTGTACTGTGGGCTAGTGGACTGGTGGTTCCCATTTGACTTAAGAGACTGGTTGGATTTCAAAGAGACAATCAGAGTACAGTGGTATAAAAGGATGTGGTTGGTTGGAGGCAGAGAAAAAGCAGGACTGATAAAAACAACAGAAAGGAACACTGCATTGCAGAACATAAACTTTGTCCCTCTGAGCAGTTCTGCTCTAATCTTAAGAATTAGATAAATCTCTATATTTGTGGGATGGTAGACCCAGACTTTACCAGAAAAGTCAGTAAAATATTTTTTTTAAAAAAGTACCAAACAAGAAAAACGTCACGTTCCTTCTGTGTCCCCTAGTAGCAAGCTTACATTTTAGCAATGCTAGAAAACGGTGGCACGAACTCTAAACCAGTCTTACCCTATTTACAGTATTAATCTATTTTCTACCCTGCAGTCAAAATGCTTTATCTGGAAAGACCTAACCCTGATGAAGTCCCTTTATGGTCCCCTGATTCTCTAGGCAGAGAGCCACACACCTCACCATGGGCTACAAGGCCCTGCATGCGGGTCCCCATCATTTTCCCCAGCCTCACTCCTTGCTCTTTCTGGCTCATGGGCCTGCTGAGTTCTCGTGGCCAGGGACCATCACCCTCTTGTTCATTGTTGTATCCTCCACACTGGGTGCAGTTACGTGAATTTAGCTTCTAGGGGCTCAATATATATTTGTTGATAAAGTGCAAAGATAATTACCTACTAGACTATTAAGTTCCTAGAGGACAGAAACCATAGACTGGTTTGTGGTTCTTTCTCACACTTTGAACATGGAAGTGCTCAAATAATATTTAGAGGATTTTTAAACTCAGAGCTGCCTTCCCTTGCTTTACATTGTACGACTTAGATTTATTAAAAGTGAAGTTTCTGGTGAAGAGCCTTGCTATTGCCCTTGTGTAAGCTTCGACTGGATTTTAACCTGCCTCGCCTTGGCTACCATTTCCACTCCCATGCAGATGAATATCCACACTCTCAACATGGCCTGCTTCAGTCAATAAACTACCATCAAGTAGTCCTGCATCTGAGCATTATCTTACAAATGAGATATCACTATGATCCTGCACCTTAGACCATTTGATGAAAATGTATGCACTTCTTATTGCTCTTAAGTACTTTGAGAAAATTATCTTACTATATTGTGGGAATACTTCTTTAGAACGAAACTGTTCACAAGGTTTGGGGGTTGTTTTTGTTTTGTTTTGTGATGATATATTTGATAAGTGGTTAACGCTCAAAATATCTAAGGAACTCACATACTTTATCACCAAGAAAACCAAACAATTCTGATTAAATAAAGAGGCCAGAGGACCTGAACTGACATTCCTTCAAAGAGGACATTCAAATGGCCAATAGACATGAAAAGATGCTCAATATCACTAATCATTAGGAAAACACAAGTTAAAACCACAATGAGATATTACCTCACACCTGTCAGAAAGGCTATCATCAGTAAAACAACAAACAACAAGTGTTGGAGAAGATGTGGAGAAAAGGGAACCCTCGTGCACTATTGCTGGGATTGTAAAAGGTGCATCAACCATTAAAAACAGTGTGGAGGTTTTTCACAAAATAAAAAAAATACGATAACATGCTCAAATTCACTAATCATCTGAGAGATGCAAATCAAAACGACAATGTGGTACCATCTCACACCTTTCAGAATGGCTATCGTCAACAAATCAACAAACGACAAATGCTGGCGAGGATGTGGAGAAAAAGGAACCCTCGTGCACTGCTGGTAGGAATGCAGACTGGTGCAGCCACTGTGGAGAACAGTATGGAGTTTTCTCAAAAAAATTAAAAATGGAACTCCCATTCGACCTAGTAATACTATTTCTAGGACTATATCCCAAGAAACCAGAAACACCAATCAGAAAGGACATATGTACCCCTATGTTCATAGCAGCACAATTTACAATAGCTAAGATTTGGAAACAACCTAAGTGCCCATTAGTAGACGAATGAATTAAAAAGCTGTGGTACATCTACACAATGGAATACTATGTTGCTGAAAAAATAAAGAACTCTTACCATTCACAACAATATGGATGAACCTGGAAAGAATTATGCTAAGCTAAATAAGCCAATCAGAGAAAGATAAATATCACATGATCTCACTCATATATGGAATTTAATAGACAACATAAACTGATGAGCAAAAATAGAGCCAGAGACAGAGAAGCATCAAACAGACCATTAAAATTCAGAGAAAAGGCAGGGGAGGAGTAAGAGTCAACCAAAGGACTTGTATGTATGCATAGGAGCATAACTAATGGACACAGACACCAGGGGGGGTGAGGGCATGTGCTGGGGGGTGAGAGTGGCTGGGGAGAGGTCGATGGGGGAAAATGGAGACATATATAATTTTTTAAACAATAAAGAATTTAAAAATATAACTGTCATATGAAACAATCAATGTTTTAATTAATAAATTATTGCATTTAAAAACAAGAACAAGAAATAATGATTTCACTAAAATGTGTGTTCTAATGTGAATAGATATTTGGAATTACCTTCTAGTGCATATTTCATATCCAGAGCAAAAAGTGTCCACATAATCTCAGCACTTATTTTTCCCATGTTCAGTTCTTGAGGAAACCTAAAATCAAACACATATTAGTGTATCAAAAAGAAGAAAGTGCCTAAAAAACCCACAAAAAGTGCCTTATGTTACCTATATACCACATTAATTATTATATAGGTCATAAATACTTTTATTTGTGTGATTTCTCTTTATGAACTTTCCTAGGTAGGAAAAAAACTACACAGTGGAATGTTGTGATAAAACAATATTGGGTGTCAGGAAAATAGACTCCATTAGATCAGTGATAATGTGATGGTGCTTGTAGCTCCTGACAGATGTCCTAGAATGTCTGTTTTTTGTCTAAAGAGACTCTTCAGTTGTTTCATACACTCCATCTTCATATGTCTCAATTTTGAAGATACATCAGATGAATCTGAGTAGCAGATACCATGTAATACCAAAACCACACCTCACATTCACCTGTTAGCAATTTTCTTGAAACATGCTTAAATATTTTCATTTCCTATTTGCTTACAATGAATAATTTCAAGAAAGATTCCTCACTCCTCTGGTAAATGGTCCATAGTAGACCATTAGTCAGGACTCCAGAGCTCCTTGGCAGGTCTGTGTTTTATATTAAACAAGCTTAGGCTAAAGACAAGATTCCTACTGCTGCTGTACATGTACTCTGTATGTGTTTTCAATCTTGCAATAAGGCTCCTGGTTATACAAGCCCAGTGAATATACCAAGCCATTTCATTACCTTGTAAACACTCACTCCATGCAAATATGCAAGACTGATAGCATTTTCTTTCTAACATACATACTATATAAATATATAATGCATGCATATATCAATATACTATATGTAAATATAGTATGCACAAATGACAAATGTTGAAAAACAAAAATAGCCTGGCAGTTGTGGCTCAGTGGTTGAGTGTTGACCTATGAATCTAGAAGGCTGAGGTTCAATTCCAATCAGGGCATATGCCAAGGTTGCAGGTTCAATCCCCAGTAGGGGGAATGCCAGAGACAGCCAATCAATGATTCTCTTATCATTGATGTTTCTATCTCTCCCTCTAACTTCCTCTCTGAAATCAATAAAAAAATATTTTTTTAAAAAAAAGAAAAAATAGCTCTCATATTCATTTATATTTTGGGGTCTAAATTAAAAAGAATAATATAATTCTGAATGAGAAAGAAAGTATTACCTAAGTAAATATGACCTCGATATAACCTCAAATAAGAAAAAAACCATTGATACGATATGAAATATTTTAGCCCAAATTTCCACCAAAAGCAAGGTATATGTCATCAAATATCCCTTACCAACCACCATCTCTCAATTTATCTAATGATGTTGATTGATATTTTAAAACATAAACGCAGATGTACATTCATCAATTATTTACACTCACGATTTCTTAAAAATCATAATCACAGTATTTTAACATCTGTCTCAAAATTCCACTATATTATCTACACTGATAAAAGAGAAGCATGCAAATTGGTGTCACTCCACTACGCCCACCAGCCAATCAGAGCAACTATGCAAATTAACCCAACAAAGATGGCAGTTAATTTGCATACACAAGTGCGGAGCAAAGACTGAAGGCTCTGGCCTAAGTGAAGACTGAAGACTGAAGAAAGAAGAATGAAGACTAAAGACTGAAGAGGCTTGGCTTCTCCGCTGTGGCTGGACCAAAGGCCTGGGGCCCGGGTGCCAGAGGAAAACCGGTGCCAGCAGCCAGGGGAAGGAAGGCCTATTGTGAATCTTTGTGTAATGGGCTTCTAGTTCTTTTATAATGCCTGCTTCTTTTTTATTGAATAAAGGACTTTTTGTGTGTGAAAAATGAGCATATAATTTGAGTTTTTAGATTATGTTATTCTTTCAAAAAGGATTTGTTTTCTTCTGGTAGTAGTGTTTTAAGGTTGCAAGAGATGACCTTCATCCAACTAGGGTCTAGGTTCATTCAACACGGGCCAATATTTATTCCTCCTCCTAGGATGTACCCTTCACAACCCCAGCTTATGCTTGGGGTGTTCACCTAGATTCACTACTTTGTAGAGCCTTAATTTTAATTATTCTCCTGTTCTTGTATTCAGCTCTCTCCATTTTTCAGCTGCTTTCTGTCTAGCTTCTCACACTCTCAGACTTTGCCTCTAGGTAAATCAGTCAGGGCCTCCAGGGGATAGGTCGGCACATATCTGACATGTTTTTCTAATAAATACATGCACATATAATAAAGATATAAATAAATTTAGGGGAATAAAAATATCAAATGTATTCTCATAATAATGTTTGGGCAAGAAGTAAAGGGAATTGGACTCATAAGGCTTCAATCAAATTTATAATGCTTTATTTATTTTAGAAAAAAGTCTTAAAAAACTATAAAATTGTGAGAAGTAAAATAAGAGGTAGTATAATACCAATGGCTGTAATGCATTTAGCATTTAATAAGTAACATCTATAATAATAAAAGCATAATATGCTAATTAGACTGGATGTCCTTCTGGACAACCTTCTGGACGAAGCCTGGGCTGTGAGGGAATCCTGGGTCCCCGGTGCCAGAGGGAAGCCAGTGCCAGTAGCCAGGGGAAGGAAGGCCTACTTTTGCATGAATTTCATGCATCGGGCCTCTCGTTCTCTAATAAGTAGCTATTAATTGAAGACCTAAGATGTCTTGTGTACTGTGCGAAGGGCAGATTTCATACTAATAAACATAACAGGCATGGTCCTTGCCTTTCTGAACTTTATAATCTGGTATCTCACAAATATAAGTATACATATATAAATTAAATATAAATAATAGATATAGATATAGATATAAATATTGTGGTAAGTCGCATGAAGAAAACTACAAGGTGAAAAGGTAGAGATGGTTGTGGGAAACAGTGCTTTTGTTATATCACATGTTTGGAAAACAACAACTGCTCATCCTCGGTTCTCCAGAGCTGTGGCAGCTGCGTATTTACAATTGAGGATCACGCCTGTGATCTCTGTGGAAATGGGAAGAAGCTGCATGAACAAGTCTGGGGACTCAGAACTTTGCTATCATGCACCAGCAGTGATGGGAAACTGGGTTTATGCTGTCGGAGGCAGTGATACACAGGGGAACAGAAAAAGAGCAACATGGGGAACAGCTCCATGGAGAACAGATAGGAAAGGAGAATGAAGAACATTAAACTGTAGCTGAGAGGATAATGAGGAGCTAGATCAAAGCAGGGGTGCAAAGAGCCAAAAATATACTAAGTGGATGTTGTTTTTCTATTTGATTTTCTACCCTAAGGTTGATGTTACTTCAAGAAACATGGGTTATAATTAAAAGAACAATATTACAGCAATAAGTGCAAACTACTGAACAAAATGAGGCTAAGAGTATAAGGCGCAGAAGAATATACTGGGGCCGGCATTCCCAGAAATTGCTTGAAAAAAGTAAGAGTTGTGTGTACTTTTGAAGGAGGATAAATATTAATTGGTGGAAGAGATAAGCTGTGCATCTCAGTTATCTGAAAGTGACTTATAAAATATTCTTATTTAATCTAGAAGCTTCAACGTGATAACTTCAAAACAAGGGATCTAAAAATAAGCTGTTAGTCTCAGGATTTTCTCAGTTGCATAAGCAATGTCCAGTTTGATTTTCATTCCTGGAGAACTGTGGTTTAAGGGCTCTCATCAGTGCTATTAAACCCTCAGCATGGCAAAACAGTAACCAAAACCAAACTATCATTTAAAATAAAAGTTACACACTAGGAAAAAAAAACATTCAATAGAGAAGAGGCAATGAGATAATACTATTCATAGGAAAAGAACTGTCACAAACCGATAGGAAAAAGATGAACTTAGAAAAAATGGCTAATGAGATCAATGGGCAAGTTAAAAAGAAAAAACACACAAAAGCAATGGGAAAGATATTTAATCTCTCTAGTAGTCAAAGAAATTTTGATTGCAATAATAGTGACCTTTTTTATTTTTTTATTTTTTTTACTGAAAAAAATTTCAAACTAGAAAACATAAAGAAATAATTAGGGCTTGGTTGAACCTGATTTCCAAAAGTTATCTAATGACTATAGGCTTCCAGTCTTTATGCAATTCAAATACCTGTGTATCCCCATACCCTTCTCTCATGAACCCTAAAAGCCCCCTCTATGGGCTGTATGAATACACAGAATAATATACAACTATTAAAAAGAGCTAGGTAGATCTGCTTGTATTGACATGAAATGATATCTATTAGGTAGTGTTAAGTGAACAAAGCAAATTACAGATTGATAGTGTGCATAATGTGTTCCAATATTTTGAAAAAATAACAATATAAAATAAACATTATTAACTGCATATCTATGCTTGTATGCATAGAAAGTATTAGTTGAATAACTGTAAATTTATAAGGCTTGGGTGAGGGGAGCCTTAGTTTTTTTTTTTACTTATTTTCTTCACCAAAGTGATACATAAACATTGAAACTTTTACTTTTTATTTTATACAGTCCTATGAAACTGAATAAGATTAGTTTTGTGACCACAAAGCTTTTTAAGCAATATCTCTTTTGATATAAAATCAATGGAATTCTACTATGCAAGTTTTTTAAAGATGAATTAACATTCATTTATTTCTCACAAAATTCCTATTTGTTGTTATTATCCTCATTTTACAAATGAGAAATTGGTGGTCAAGATTTGAGACTTGAACTGCCTTTTCAAAGCTCATTATCTCTCCAATAAAGAAGAAAATATTCAATTATATATCTATATCTATATTGATCTATCTATCTATATCTATATATTTGATACTTGGAAAAGAAATAAAGATAACTTTGTTTCATTCATTTTAGACTCTGGATATTAAAGATTAAGAAATGCATTCTAAAACATGGAGGAAATCAATGGCAGAATCAGAAACTGAGCTTATGTGTCTCGGCATTATTTCTTATTCTTTTAATGACAATAACAATAATGCCCAAGCATTAAAAATATCTTCACAGCTTATATTTTCTTACTGTTTTGTATTTGCCTACTGATTTTGCCTTAAAATATTTAGAGTTCAAAATACTACCTTTATATTTATGCAAGCGTTCCTATTTAAATCTAAACCTCAAACCTCAATCTCTACCACTTGCTAAACTCTACTATGCAGAAGACAATCTTTGAGATCTGAGGTATTTTCTGATATCTGCTTTAGAAGAAGTGTTGCTTATAGCTCACTATGCTATGCTGATTTCAAATGTGGTTGTGCTTGCTCTTACCTGTGGAGATAATGAATATTCTATGCTAGAAAAACAGAACTCAAAGCTAATTTATTTACTTAATAGTTACACAGGTTCTTCTGAAGTCTATATGCTAGTTAAAAAAAAACAAAAAACCCACATACAAAAAAAAACACGTATTTAATCCTAAATCTAGGCAGCAAACTGAATCATTAACTCTGCCACAATCCATAGCATCTTCCCTTTTCTACTCTTCTGTGGATTCTTCCTTTGACATACCTGTGGAATTGCCTGTCCCTTTCCTATTGCTACTGTCACATCCCTAATTCAAGTCTTTACTCTTACTTGCCTCAAGAATTGCATTAGCCTGTTAGTTTATCTGCCTCCATCCCTTCCTCTTCCATAACACCCTTGTATTACCACCTAATTTACCTTTTGAGAATACAGGATATAATATTTGGAGCCACCGTTTAAAACCATCAATTGCTTGTCACACTTTCATTAACAGAGAAAAGTTGCAACTCATTGTGACTTTCCTCGCCAGTGATGACTAGACCCTAGCTTTAACTTTTTTAAAAAATATATTTTATTGAATTTTTACAGAGAGAAAGGGAGAGAGAGAGTTAGAAACCTCAATGAGAGAGAAACGCCAATCAGCTGCCTCCTGCACACCTCCTTCTGTGGATGTGCCCGCAACCAAGGTACATGCCCTTGACTGGAATCAAACCTGGGACCCGTCAGTCCACAGGCCAACGCTCTATCCACTGAGCCAAACCAGTTAGGTCTCTAGCTTTAACTTTAGTCTCTACTCTCAAACACTGTCCATGCTCCAGCCACCCAGATTACTTATAATTTCTCAATACATCTGAGGCTGATGATCATTTTTCCCTGTCTGTTCTCTCTCCTCCTGAATTTTCATTTGATAATAAATACTCTCTTCCTTCAAATTACAGATCAAGTATCACATCACTCTAAAGTCTTCTGTTGGACTAAGTGGCAGAGTTAAAAGTGATTTCCTTATCTCAGAACCACAAGAGCAAAAAATAATGTATACAATGGCTACAAACTGTATCATTGCTTGCTTAAGATTAAGAGCTAGTAATAGCATTGGAGAATAAATTTTATAATTTTACTGTTGACACAAGATTTAACTTACCTAGTATAATTTTATTGGCATTGGTTTTATATTTCAAAAGTGAAGAAAATATTATTTTGCTTTAACCAATTTTGTATAAAATTAGAAAACATTTTTTTTCACTTAACATTTTTTCACTACCAAATAATATGAATTATGCTTACACAGTCATTCCTATATCTACAAGATTTAAACAATTTCAGAATGCAGGATATAACCTGGAGGCAACATCTGCAAAGCTGACAATTTGTAGAAAAATTTCTTTAAACCTACCCACCTAGTGGAAAAGAGAGGAGAAAAAATTTACAACTATGAGGAAAATACTGCAGACGAAAGAAGCAAATCAGTACTTCGAGCGAGAGGAGAGACATTCAGTATTTTTCATAGCAGATTTTTATCAAGCTGGCTACATTTTGTTTCCAACTTTAACAGGCCACAAATAACCATATTCCAATAAGAGTGCTATTTGCACTGTGTCCAAATTTCCTTTGTAGATTTGCAAATACACAATCTCACTCTGGCATCAAATTTCATAAGTTTTATCTGTGCTATATACCCAGTACCAAATCATGATTCAAAGGCAGAGTTGTTTTGTTTCAACACACTCCACAGTTGAGTATTTTTGCCTTTTCTTTGAGTTGTCTAAGAAATCTACACCATCTGTATGTTTGCTAGAGGATTATTTTCTGTAATTTAACACAGTTCAGGTTACTTCCTCTGCACAATCTACACTAGTATAATGTAGTGGTTAAACCTCAACCCAATCGCAAATGATATAGATTTGATTTCTCCTCTGCTCTTTAGTAATTTGCCCAGTGGAGCAGGGAGTAGTCTCTTTAAAACTCAATTTCCTCATCTGTCAAATGGAGGTGATAAAAATTGCCTAATTTGGGATTATTTCTAGGGCTGTGGTGAGGATTAAATAGATTTTACATGTGAATACTTTGTACAGCCACTGGAACATAGTGAACACTCAGTAAATGTTTACTGATAATAACATTTTAACTCTAAATGAGATATATAGGAAAGTATTATTTAGATTCCATTAATTTCTAATGTGAAAATTATCACAGAAACTGAATGGAAATTTACATTTGTTACTTTTAATTCCTAGAAAAAAAGTTGCTAATAAGATTAATGGCAATAAATTGATTACAGAGGGAATTTTTATGTTCTTATAGGAGTAAACTGGTTTCACAAACTTCAAATATCTCTAGCTACACACTAACAGTTTGTATGCTAATTATAAATAAACTAGAGCACAGTGCACAAAAATTTGTGCACTTAGGGGTGGGGGGTCCCTCAGCCCAGCCTGTGCCCTCTCACAGTCTGGGACCCCTCAGGGGATGACCACCTGCTGGCTTAGGCCTGCTCCCCGGGGGATTGGGCCTAAGATGGCAATCAGACATCCCGCTGGCAGCCCGACAGCCCTCAGGGGATGTCCACTTGCCAGCGGGGAACAGGCCTAAGCTGCAGTCAGACATCCTTAGCGCTGCTGAGGAGGCAGGAGAGGCTCCCGCCACCACCCCTGTACTGGCAGCCATTAGCCTGGCTTGTGGCTGAGCAGAGCTCCCCCATGTGGGAGTGCACTGATCACCAGAGGGCAGCTCCTGCATTGAGCATCTGCCCCCTGGTGGTCAGTGTGTGTCATAGCGACCAGTCATTCCCAGTCGTTCTGCTGTTAGGGTCAGTTTGCATATTACCCTTTTACTATATAGGATAGAGGCCTGGTGCACGAGTGGGGGCCAGCTGGTTTGCCCTGAAGGGTGTCCCGGATCATGGTGGGGGTCCCGCTGGGGTGCCTGGCCAGCCTGGATGAGGGGCTGATGGCTGTTTTCAGGCTGACCACACCCCCTTCAGGGTGGGATCCCCACTGGATGCTGGCCAGTCTGGGTGAGGGGCTGAGGGCTGTTTTCTGGCTGGCCAGAGACTGAAGCTCCCAGCCTCTCCTTTTTTTCTTCTTTTTTTTCTTCTGAGATTTATTTACCTTCTATAATTGAAACATTGTTGCCATCACTGGCGCTCCCAGCTCTGAGGCCATGGCCCGCTGAAAGCAGGTATCTGGGGTTTGTTTAGCTTCTATAATTGAAACATTGTTGCTTTCGGGCTCAGAGCCAGGCTGCGGCAGGCCGGGAACCTTGGCTTCCTCCATCACTGGAGCAAGGAAGCCTCATGTTCACTTCAGCTGTGTGGCTGCTGGCCGCCATCTTTGTTAGCAGTTAATTTGCATATTGCCCTGATTAGCCAATGGGAAGCATAGCAGAGGTACAGTTAATTACCTTTTTTGTCTTTTATTAGATAGGATTCTGAAGTACCATACAGGCAGGACTGAAAGAGGTTTTAACTTTCCACAACTGTTTCCTAACGTTGTAGGAATTTATATATATATATATAAATTTGACACACATGTCAAAACAAGTACATATATACTATGTATACTAATTATCCACATTTAAAAAAAATAACCCATTCTCATACTAGTCTGAATTTGTGAGGTTTTACTACACACAAATTAAGTTTTCAAATGTATAGCTTCAAGTGTTCATTTTCAATGCAGTTGTAACAATTTATCATTTATAAGAGGTTTAATGAAATAACCGACCCACACCAACATTATTTGAATGTCTCCTGTTTTTAATTTGCAGCAATTAATAGAAAGCATAAACATTTTAAACCTTGAATCCTGTGAGACACAACAGTTTAATAACCCAATTAGTCTTGCAAATCTCTTAGTGAAATAAGAAAAGCAATCTACCATTCTCAAAATTTGATAATACTGATTCATTATTCACAACAGATAAAATCAGAATCCATTAAATGTGAAGTATTGTTTTGATATGCAAAGTCTGTCTTTGAAGAAAAGTATGTTCATTGCTACAAATGAGTCACAAATGAGAAAGCACAGTGTTGTTATAGTGTGTTGAGTATGCAACTGAAGCTTCATTATCATAGCCAGAATTCAAGAGACATTTTGTTTTGCTGTGTTTTTTCACATTATTAAAAATTTTTAAAGTCAGCTTTTGTTACTATATTCTCCATTTAAGAATACTTGACATACAATTAACTACCAGTACCAGGAAGAGAACAGCCAAGGAGAATGAACTTTATTTAAGGAGGACTCTACTAGTAAATGATTAACTAGCCTTTCAAGTTAAAACCATATTCAAGGAAAATTAAAACCTATCAAAACACCGCAGTTGAGGGTGAAAGTCAGCGTAAGCATTTGGAGTGTGAATTCATCTAACTGAACATTTCCCATGGTGATAATTTTTCCCTTTGTGCTTAAGTTCTCTTGTACCAAGAACAAGTGGATCACCAATGCCATTTAAATCCAATCACTCTTCCTTTTGTTTTTTTTTCTTTAATTGTACATTTACAACTAAGGCATTATTTTAATGAACTAGGATATCTAAAGACATATTTAACTTAAATGTGAAAAATAAAATTGTGGATGGATCCAGGTTAACTTAAAATTAGCATTTGTAGGAAAATGAAAATTCCACCTGGCACTGGCAAAGGAGGTGGAGAGGGCCAGAACTAGACTACAAACCTTGGGTAATATGCCCATGGGGGAATACGTGGAATTTACTGGATTCAGATAATTATTTCTGAAGCTATCCCAGCACTTACTGACTAAAGACCTGGGGAGAACAAGTCTTCAGATTCACACTGAAGGGCAGGAAGCTTGAGGCAGTAGAAGAGAGATGAGAATTACCATCTGAGGAGCTTGTAGACAAAGCCAGGGCTAGGTGCTTTGCATGCATTATCTCTTCTTGTCTTGATAATTGTCCTACGGGTTACATTTCACCTCCCAATTTGATTTTGTAACTGTTGAAAACAGTCTTAAATATGTTGTAAAACTTTTCTAATATCTGATGGATCAGTCTGTCTCACTCAAATACGTTAGTTAGGTCACTAACTAAGCCACTCAAGCTACCTTTATCTTTGCATGGTTAACACAGTCCTTTTTCTTTATTTTTACTTTTTACTTATGTATAATAGTCTCCCATTATCCATGTGAGAAATGCTCCAAGACCCCCAGTGGATGCCTGAAACTGGATAGTACTTAGCCCTTTATACACTATTTTTTTCCTATGCATATACACCTATGATAAAGTTTACTATAAATTAAGCACAGTAACAGCCTAACAACACTAATAATAAAATAGAACAATTGTAACAATCTATAATAATAAAAGTGTAAAATGCTAATTAGACCAGACAGATGTATGGTATGTCTGATATTTTTATCTTCTTGTGAGTAACTATTGTTAATTGTTTGTCATGATCAAATCTAGATTAATCATCAAAGCATCAACAATGTTTCAGTTGGACTAAAGGGTTGATGCCCATCATCTTACATATGGGATCTTTTTCTTACAATTAATCATTTTTGTTTATTCAAAGGGTTGCTTAGATTCTGACTCTGTCACTTACTAGCTGTGTAATCTTGGAAAAGTTACCTAGCCCCACTGTGCTTCAGTTTCATCACCTGGATTTGGGGATAACAGTACTGACGTCATTAGAATTAAATTTAGGATTAACTTGAACATTAAATTGTAAAAGTGCTTAGTACAGTGCCTGGTTCCATTTAATTCCCTATAGTTCCCTATACAATGATGATAATGATAACATATAGATGTCTAGTTTTGCCTAAATCATCTAGCTAGTATCATAAACGTCAAAAAATCAAAGATGAACCTTTTCTTTTTTTCCATGGTGTACAGTTAGGGAGGTAGGACATTGAAATCTTCAGAAGTGGTTGACTTAGTACAATTCTTAGTAAGCATTTTTAGAACAGTGTTCTTGTGCTCTTAAAAAAATATTCTTATTCTTTCCAGATAATGTATTGTTTGGGGCATTTGTAGAGAAAAACGTGATCTGTTTTAAAATTCAAAAATTGCTATACTTTGCATAAAAAACAACCAACTTGATTTACAAAATGATTTACATTCTTTTTTTATACCTTTATTCGGGTAGTTTTAGCCTAGATTTTAGATTTTAAAAGATTTTTTTAAAATTATCCATTCTCCCATTATAAACCCTAGCTCTACAGATTGCTTGTATAATATAAATTGTTTGTTTATTCAAATTAAAGCATTCCTTTATACTTCAATAACAACTTGCTGCAACTATAGTGGAAACACATATGTTATTCCATATATTATCATGCTGAGTTAGTTATGCTATTTTGGTTATAAGGAACATAGACTCAAGTAACTACAAATAATTAAAAGGTAATTTTTGTAAGCATATTTAGCATAATGGAGAAACAAGACTACACTACATTTCCATATTATTCTAGAACCTAAGGAAAGCTGAACTCAGTCTAACAGGTGGAACAACATCTAGGAGATTCAGCTCTCATGAAACCATGGACAAGAATCTCCTTTAGAATTGAAGGCAGCCTGGCTAGTGCAGTAAGTGACTGCAGATGGGATCCTCACTCAAGATGTCCAGCCATACCATGACTCAGCTATTCTCATCATTTATGCTTTTCCTTTTCATCCTTTCTTTTTTTCCTCTGACAACCGCCTTCTCTTTCAACACTGTTAATCCCCTGGCTTCTATTTATACATCATTTTGATTTATTGTTAATTTTGGATCACTTATTACAGCTGTTTACAAACTTGTAAACTTTCAATGTCTATTTGTCAACTGTCTCATTCCCTGGATTTCTCAGTCTAGGTAGAGAGAGTAAATGTAGCTTTTCTCACTAGGTTACCTCAACAAGGGACTGTGAGGGGAGGAATTAAATCCCAGAATGACTTGTGAATGTGGAAGGCACAACGACTAGCCAGCCTTAGACCCATATTTAATTTTGTATTTATCTCTTTCCCAATTAACTTTTTGTGGCCACAACTTTGCATAGAGCCTGGCATATATAGAATATTCAATACTATTTGTCAAATTTAAATGGTAATATTGATGAAAAAATGATAAAGTAAAAAGAGCAGGAAAAGAACAGAAGGAAAAATATGTAAGATAAAAGAAATAATTAAATATTTTCCCTATCTTTCCTGTACTTATTCTACTGCAGGATAACCAACTAAATATCCTGAGTTAATGAAGGGAAGTTCTTTTCAGAAAAATCAATAAATGTGGAAGGAATAATATTATAAAACCACAATTTTGTAGTGCCTAATGGAATAACTGATTCTGAAGTGATTATAAATAAATAAGTGCAATAGATGAGAGATCAACAGAAAACTTGGGAACGGAGCGATCAAGCTGTCAGCACTGATCAGTCTTAGCCTCACCAAGGGGAACAGTCAGACTTAATGTGACCTCTGATGTGATGAAGTATGAAGTACAGGGTCACCTGTGATGTATTCTTGGAAAAAATAAATAAAAGGAACCTGAAAGTTTAGCCTCTAGAGCTATTAATGCTAATCATGTAGATTACCAAATACAGAGGAACAACTTAATCATAAAGTGGCAAGCAGAATGATGTAGAATGTGAAACATTCTAAAGGACAATGAACATAGCTTCTTTAAGTCAGTAGCATGGCTAAACAAAAAGGGATGGGAGCTGAAGCCCAATGAGAGGGACTTATGACACATAACAACCATATGTGGCATGTGGACGTTACTGAACCCTGATTAAAACAATCCAAATGTAAAAAGGCATTTTTAAAGAAAAGCAGTGGCATTTGATTACGGAACAGGGAGGACATGCTACCAAGGCATTACCATTAATGTTAATTGTTATTGTGACATTGTGATATGCAAGAGAACAGCCACCAATATTTTAGAGATGAATACTGAAGTACGTAGGGATAAAATAATGTCTGAGGTTTGCTTAAGATAACAGCAAAAAAAAAAGAAAAAGAAATCTCAAGAATATACATGAAAATATGACAAAATCTTGGGAATTGTTGAATTTGGGTGATGGATATATGACTTAATTATATATTCTATAATTTTTAGTATGATGAATACTTTTGCAACAATTTTTAAAATATAAAAATAATTTTTGGAAGCCGTAGTGCAAGCAAATAAATCAATAACTTGAATACATTGAACACCTTTAGTTCCAAAACAGAAAGAATACGATGTAAATCCTTGGTCAAAGTAGCTTCAATCCACTCTCCTCACTGCGAAAATGAAATATACTATCTTTTAAGATGTCTAGTTCAAAAATCATGTTCTGACTCATCCCACAGCCATGAGAAAATAAATTCATGATATATTATGTTTTTGCAAATAAAATACCATATTTTGGAAAATTGGAACCTTTTCTAGTTAACACATTGAATCCTCTAATATGTACTCTTACTGCAGAGGGAAACTAAATTGAGTCTTAATTGTATGTATAGCTTTAGAGGAAATGAAAAAAAAAATACAGACAATAATAAAATACATGTAAACAAACAGGATCATAGAATCGATTAAACATACTTCTGCTAATATTTTGGTCAGCATTAGAAAAAAAAGTAATGTAGAGTCACAATAATTTAAATGAACTGAGAGTAAAATTTTCTGAGTATTTAAAAAATAAGATTTCATACTTCCAGTCATATATAGTGAACCTCCCCTATATTATACATGTGGCTGATGTCAGTCTAAAGGACTTTTGCATCTAAGTATAAAGTTTCCTATTGCATAGAATTCATGGAAGTCACACAGGTCGCCAAATCTCTATATGCCCAAGTGTAGCTCACTATGTACTTCCTTTTTTTAAAATCTGTACTTTTCAAAATCTGATACCTCCTCCTGAATTTACAATCTCAATTAATGGTGCCTCTGTAACTACAGCATCTTTATTGTGTCGACCTTCTCCCTAAACACTCCATTTAATGCAATTAGCAAAAAAATAAAATAAAATAAATTTTTAAATCTCCATTTATCTCCTTAATATTTCTCAAATGTGACCCTACTTCTCTATCATCTTATACAAAGCCCTTAAATCTTCTCACTGGATTACTGCTGTAGCCTTTTAACAGTTATCTCCACTTACAAATAATAATAATAATAATAATAATAATAATCCTATATAATAAAAGGGTAATATGCAAATTGACCCTAACAGCAGAAACACTGGGAATGACTGGTCACTATGACACACACTGACAACCAGGGGGCAGACGCTCAATGCAGGAGCTGCCTGCTGGTGGTCGGTGTGCTCCCACAGGGGGAGCTCTGCTCAGCCACAAGCCAGGCTAAATGCTGCCAGCAGAGCAGTGGTGGCGGGAGCCTTTCCCACCTCCTCAGCTGTGCTAAGGATGTCAGACTGAAGCTTAGGCCTGCTCCTTGCTGGCAAGTGGACATCCCCCGAGGGCTCCCGGGCTGCCAGAAGGATGTCTGACTGCCAGCTTAGGCCTGATCCCCTGGGGAGCAGGCCTAAGCCAGCAGGTGGACATCCTCCGAGGGGTCCCAGACTGTGAGAGGGCGCAGGCCGGGCTGAAAATAAATGGGTTTTTCCTGTGTCTCCAAGTACTCCTGTGTATGTAATGGTCCCCTGGTAAATTCTGTAACAAGATGAGGAAGAGGAAATTATTCAGATTTTATACACATTAAAATAATAATACAAAATGTCCTGAGTAATCATATGATAGTAAATTTGACCACTTAGATTAAATTAAAAAAAAAATTTTAAAGACACAAACTACAAAAACTTAAGAACAAGTAGGTTTGGAAAAACCAAAATGGTGAAAAGGAAGCTCCTGAACTTCCCTCACCCAGGGATGTACTAAACATATGACTATACATGGAACAATTCCTCTGAGAAAAATTGAGACACTAGCTGAGTGACTCCTACATATCAGGTAAATGAGAAAATTCCCACGACAAAATGACATAAGGCTGAGACACAGTCTTGCTATTAATCCCTCCTCCCCCATGCCCTCCCCACACAGTGCCATATAGCTAGTAGGGATTCCCCAGCTTCCAGCTTTCCCAAGTACTGAAGGGTTTGGACTACATACTTAGTACCTCAACTTTTAAGACTCCCATCTGAGGGATGGACTCCTGAAACAACTAGTTCTGAAAGCCAACAGTGCTTGTGTACATAAGACTCACAGGACCATAGCAAATAAAGAAGCTGCTATCAATGTGTGCATGAGCACTTCCTGCAACTGTCCCCTGGAGGCTCAGTCTAGAAAGAATAGGCAAAAATGTCCATCTCCCAGTCTTTCCCTCGAAGGGGCTGGACTGCATTCTTTGCAAGCTGATGCCTGGGGGCTTAGGTTCTAATTTAACATGCATCTAGGCACAGCGGTTCTCAACCTGTGGGTTGCGACCATCAGAAAACACATATAGCATATCAGATGTTTACATTATGATTCATAACAGTAGCAAATTACAGTTATGAAGTAGCAACAAAAGTAGTGTTATGGTTGGGGGTCACCACAACATGAGGAACTGTATTAAAGGGTCACGGCATTAGGAAGGTTGAGAACCACTGATCTAGGGCAGTGGTCGACAAACTCATTAGTCAACAGCCAAATATCAACAGTACAACGATTGAAATTTCTTTTGAGAGCCATATTTTTTAAACTTAAATTATATAGGTAGGTACGTTGTTATGAACTTAATTAGGGTACTCCTAAGGCTTAGGAAGAGCCACACTCAAGGGGCCAAAGACCCGCATGTAGCTCGCGAGCCGCAGTTTGCCGACCATGGATCTAGGGGATGGCTGAGATCCTCCCCAGAGCACAGGAATGCCGATGGGCACTTGTCCTGTGTTCTCCCTTTAGCTTGTTCCAACAACAAAATTACAATGCCAGCATCTCTTAAAAGGAGAGTGCCCCAACTTTTCTGGCTACCACCAGAGAGACAGGTCCTCAAATCACCTAGCTCTGATATTAATAGGGCTTGCATTCACAAGTCCCACAGGACTAGAGCAAACAAATAAGCAGCTTTGCAATAGGTGCAGGTGTATCCTCTTCCCCACCTCCTACCCCTGTGGCTATATTCCTGAGCTCAGTGTAGAACAGAGCAGGAAAAAGTGCCCATCTTCCAGTTTCTGCCTGGAAGGAGCTTAATTATATTATTTCCCAGCTGTTGCCCCAGGGTCTGGCTTCTAATTAGCCTGCATCCAGGCTGGCTGCATTCCTCCCCTTCGGGACAGTGACAGGCCTGGGTACACCCTCAGCTGTGGGAGCCACTAAGAACAAAGACAGAAGCTTGGACTATCATAAAGGTTTGAGAGACAACCCAAGCTCGGGCTGCACTGATTGAGAAGACCACTCTGTGAAGTCTAGGTGTTACAGAAGACCGGAGAAAACCAAGCAATGCTCAGAGAAATAGAGTTACACTTTATTATTATTATTATTACATGCGGGCCTAGAGAAAAATGTTTTTCAAATTCTGGGCAAAAAACATGGAGGAACCTTTCCTATTTATACTTTTTCCAGCTCTTTGTCTCCCAAATAAAGGTTTTTTTCCGGTCCCCTTTGCAAGTTCTTAAAGAGCCCTATGTGCTGGGGTTTTGAGACCTCAACCAAAGGCCTGGCCTGGCACCAGCACTGATAACTTCATCTGGGGAAGGTTAATGGCCTCTCTGGAATGGGAGTAATCTTATTTTCCTTATTATTTAAGCAAGCAAACGTTTACAGTAGCCAAAATAGCAGGGTTAGAGTTTCAAACAGCAGTTTTTATATAAGATGGATGCTTCATAGGCAATTTTATCTAAAGTTCAGAAACTGACACATAGTCAAGAAAAGTGAAGATGCAAGGGGATATCTAAGACAAAAGAACAAGATAAATTACCAGAAACTCATCTTAATGAAATGAAGGTAAGTGATTTGCCTGATAGGAAGTTTGAAATAATGGTCATAAAAATGCTCACTGATGTCAGGAAATCAATGCATGAACACAGTGAGAATTTCAACAAAGAATATATATTATAAGCAGCAAGAGAAAAACAACTTGTTACATACAAGGAAATCCCCATAAGGCTATCAGTGGATTTTCAGCAAAAATTTTGCAGGTAAGAGGGGAGTGAGACAATATATTAAAAGTGCTGAAAAAAAATACCTGCCAAATAAGAATATTCTATTTAGCAAAATTTTCTTTCATAATTGAGGGAGCAATAGTTTTCCAAACTAAAGCCGAATACATTTATCACTACTTTACCAATGTATGAATCAATAGATCAATGGAACCAAGTACAGAAATAGACACACATATACTTAAATTGATTATTTTACAAAGTTGCCAAAGTAATTCAAAGGGGGAAGGATAATTTTTCTAGCAAGCAGAGTTTAAGATATTAGATAAACATATGAAAAAATCCCAAAGAATCTTAAACTCTATATCACAGCATATACAAAAAACAAACACAAAGAAAAGCACAAATTAAAACCACAGTGAGCTACCAATGTACACTATTTGAATAACTACAATTAAAGTCCAATTATACCAAGGGTTGGCAATGTACAGCCACTTTGTAAAGCATGTTGGCAGTTTAAAGAAATATCAAAAATGTACCTACAACATGAAATGAAATAGTGTGTCTATGCAAAAACTTATAAACAAATACTCAAAGCAACCTAATCTAAAAAACAAACAATGGTGTCACCAACCCTAAACATAACCCTAATATTTGAACGGACACACATTTTGTGGTATATCTATGTAGTGGAATATTACTCAGAAATAAAAGAAGATGAAGTATTGACAATATGATCTGGATGGATCTCAAAATATGGGTGAAAAAATCAGACAAAATAATATATGTAATTTATGATTCCTTTGCTAAAAAGGATAAAATCTCTAAACTAGTTTATAGTATCAGAAAGCAGACCAGTGGTTAACTGGTATGGGTTATGCAAGACACATGGAAACTCAGTGGGTGATAGACATCGTCAGCATAAAACATAGATTCCAATGAGAGGAAAGACATTTGATTTTTAAGGACTAGGTTTCACAGAAAGAAATGTGACTCTAAACCTGACATTAAAAACAACAATAGAAAGCAAAACAAAGATATTTCCTTCTGTGTACCACTGTCATTGTCATGAGATTATAAACTGTATTTCAAATACTTATTTTAACTTTAGTTGAATAAAATCAATTCATTTGTAAAACAGTGTACTTACTGATTCAGGACAGGTGTGTAGGCAGTTTTATCCTCATCAATAATAGTGACCATCAGGGTAATAAGTTGGGGCCAAAAATCCAAATTCTTGGTGGTTGGTCCTTGCTCTTCCCGAGGAATGTCCTGTTTCTTACTCTGCTCACGGGTCACATAGCATGAAAAAAAAAAAAGGTTAAATGGTGTGACTTTAGTTAGACGTCTCTGTCAAACAGGAGGATCAGAGAAAAATGTGATGAAAAAATTCTTAGATCATGTGAGGCAAAACTACAAAATTCAGATTTCCTTTCTACATTAAATAGGACCCCATAAGATAGTGGCCAGGCTTTATTTCTAAATGCTTTGGTTCTGGAGTAATTGTTTCTCTTCTTCTGACTATAGTCTTAAGAATTATTATTGAGGAAATTATCCTTTTTATGGGGCTTCACCCATGGAGAAAGGTTGAATTCTTTGTATACAAAGGTGTGTGTGTGTGTGTGTGTGTGTGTGTGTGTGTGCATGTATGTGTGTGTTATGGCTGTGTGTGAAAATTTATCCTGCCAAAATATTTTGTTCAAAGTCAAGTTGGTAGCAAGTGGGTAGAACGCAAGGCTACCTGGTAACAAAGTCAGTACTATTAGATTCTATAATATATACACGTTACATGCATGGCCCAGAACTCTCTTATTCCACTTACAAATGTATCTAGTTAACTAAAACTTTGGAAGACTGTGTGTGTGTGTGTGTGTGTGTGTGTGTGATATTTGAATCCTTGATTTACCATACTTAATGAATCTCCAACTCTCACCTCTAGAAAGAAGAGGATAGCCCAGGATGGTCTAAATTTACATTGAGATTAATGAAGTACAATAATAATCCTGAAAGTTTCACATATAAACTTCATATTCAATGCATGTAATTCTTTCAAACATACTGAAAAATTATGCTAGTTATTTTGTTTGGTGGATAATCTTCTTAGAGCACTTTTACATTTACTTTTTAAAATTAGGCAAAAAAACTGATCAAGGAAAGATGGCTTCGTTTACTGTTTTTTGCTAAATTATTTACAAGTTTCTAGGTCCAGAATATCTGAAAACTTTAATTTGTGGCTCAGAAATTTCCTGGGATCCCTGTTATAAAAGGTATGTTAGATTATATTTGGCCCAACCAATTGTCATATTTAACTACCAAGTCTTATCAGAAAATCAGCTACTCTCTGCTGAATGGTTGTATGTAGATCTTCTAATGCTACCAAAGACATGTAACCAGATTTGGGTGATTCATCACCCAATTATTATTCTCACTTAAGTTAAAATACAGCCCTATGTGGAATCCACTAACTATTACAGACCTCCACACACAGACTATAACGTACCTTTAGGGACACATAATTTTCTAGGGTGCCTTCAAGTGCTGTTGATTAACCTTTATGCTCAAAATGCAACAGATATTAAAAGTTGGAAAGCAAAATTAAAATAGTCAAGAAATTAGTGGCTGGCACAAATTACTTCAAATTGCCAGAGTGAACAATAAGCAGCGTTCAAAGGATCTTAAGAACCTTGTATGTCTGGTCCCTTCGAACCACTTGAAAGTCCTTGGCAGGCTTCCCTTTTCAATTCCTGAGGTACATCAAGGCACATCAGTAGATTTTTTAGAAGATCAAAGCAGCAATGCAGGCTTACAAATATTCAGCCTTGCCTACTTTAAATTTTTATATGTTTCTTTTTAAGTTGATTTCAGAGAGGAAGGGAGAAGAAGAAGAGAGAGAGAAACATCAATGATGAGAGAGAATCATCAATCAGCTGCCTCTTGCATGCCCCTATTGGGGATCAAGCCCGCAACCCAGGCATGTGTCCTGACCAGTAATCAAACTGGTGATCTCATGGTGCAGGGGTCTATGGACAACCACTGAGCCACACAGGCTGAGCAAGCTTTGCCTACTTTTAAATTACATTTTCTATTAAAATTTCTCTTTCTTTTGTGAACAGGACTTTATTGTTGTCACAATAATGTAATTATTTACTCATTACATTAAGATCAATAGATTTCCCTCGCTATGATGTAGTTAGAAATCAGAGAGACTGGTGAGTTGTGAAGGTTGTAAATAAAATTAGGTCTGATGGCCATGGTAGACTATATTAGAATATTATCATTCATCATCATGATGAGCACATAGCCAACTGTATGTCTAACTTATGTCAAGTAATATAATTAAATGAGAGGAAATGACTATAGATGACACATTTAACATCACAGTCACTTATCATCATTCTGCAGAGTATGATATGGAAAGGAGAGACTAAAGTACATGGTTGAATATGCATTAATTCTAAAGTCACAAACTATACTCCCATTACTCTTTTTCGTGACATTAGAAGATTTTTGATAGTACAATGTTTTGCATCATATTCTGTATGTTACACCAAAATAAACCAAATGGAATGCTGAATCATTTAGTTTTTACATACCACAGAGCGATATCATAAATCAGGTTTTCCCTATTTTATTAGGGCATTGTTTTTAAAGATTTTAAATTGAATTTTATAGAAACAGAAAAAGAGAAACATCTATGTGAGAGCAAAATATTGATTCACTGCCTCCTGCACACCACCTACCAGGAACCCAGACTGGGAATTGAATAAGTAACATGTGGATACATGGGGCGATACTCAACCAACTGAGCCCCACTGGCCAGAAGGATTAGTGCATCTTAATATAATATGTTTAAAATAATGGGGTACTGGCCTGGCCAGTGGGGCTTAGTTGGTTGAGCATCCTCCCATGCACTAAAAGGTCCTTGGTTTGATTCCTGATCAGTGTACATACCTGAGTTGCTGTTCAATTGCGGTCAGGGTGTGTAGGGGAGGCAACTGATTAAAGTTTCTCTCTCACATTAATGTTGCTCTCTCTCTCTCTCTTTCTCTCTCTCTCTCAAATCAATTAAAAATATATTTAAAAATAGTATTTAAAAAAGTAAATAAAAAATTAAATAATGGGGTACAATGAGGTATATTAGAATATATACCTGATATACTAAGGATTACATTTTCTAAGTAAGACTTTATTATTCTCCTTGAGGTCTACTAGGGCATTTGACTTAGGATTGGAAAAATTAAAATAATGATAGTAAACATTTTAAAAAGATAATAAGCACATTAATATTTATTGAAACTTATAAAAATTAGTACTTATAATAATATAGTTTATAATATATTTACATGATATTCAAGTATTATAATTATAAACTCAATAACAACAAAGTACAATAAATATAAAACTATGAATTAGTACTTCAGTTTTAATTTTGGTCATCATTATTACAGCGACTAAAATATATTTTGTTAATAGACTAGTGAGGAAAGAAACTTGAAAGAAAATCTGTGACCGTGTTATGAGGAGAGGAATTTTTGAAAGTGCAAAGTTGCTAGGGTCAACTGAATAAAGTATTCAATAGTCATGCTTAAAAAGGATAATTTAGTACCAAAAAAGCTTGTACAGACAAGTTGGTAAAATGTATACGATACCTTCATAATTTCAAATAAGAAAATATGAAGATGCTCCAAGAAAAGATCAACATATAGCAAGAACTGTTATGTGCAAAAAACAAAAGTGTTAAAATAATAGATGATATCTTCATGATAGTAAGACTTATGCAACACTTCTAAGACTGCTATATTTCTGTGACATTCTATCTATTTGTTCAATGGGCATATGTAATTTTTTAATCCTCACCCTAAGATATATTTTCATTGATTTTATTTTTTAAAATATATTTTTATTGATGTCAGAGAGGAAGGGAGAAGGAAAAAGAGATAGAAACATCAATGATGAGAGAGCATCATTGGCTGCTGACTCCTGCATCCCCACACCAGGGATTGAGACTGCAACTGGGGCATGTGCCCTGACTGGGAATCAAACAATGCCCTCCTGGTTCACAGGTCCATGCTCAACAAGGGGGAGAGAGAGAGAGAGAGAGAGAGAGAGAGAGAGAGAGAGAGAGAGAATTGAAGAATTGATCAGTTGCCTCCCAATGTTTCCTGACCAGGTATCAAACTCAGAACCTTGGTATGTGCCCTGACTGGGAATCAAACTCATAACCTTTTGGTGTGTGAGATGACATTCCAACCAACTGATCCACCCTGTCATGGAGAGCATAGGTATCAGCATTGCTGGGAAGGCTTGCTAAAATACAGATGGCTAAGGTCTTCCCACAGAGTTCCTGATGCAGGTCTAAGGTGAGGCTTGAGAATATGCATATATAATGAAGTCTCAAGTAATTCTGTTGCTGCTGATTCAGGGCCTAGATTGAGAACTGCTCTGAGAGCTAATACTAGAGCATTTGTTTCTCAAATGTAATTGAACTTGATAAACCCTGTGCTCCCTCCTATTTTCCACACTCCATGTTGCAAAATTTTCCTCAGAATAAATGTGCCTCTGAAAACACTTGGGGGAGGGATGGGGGGAGGCTCTAGAGATAGATGCCTTTAAATCCTGAAGTACTTTGTGTGTCATGTTAAGGAATCTGCATTTAAACCAAACTTCATTAAATGATTTAAAACATGGGAGTATTTAAGTACATTTGTTTCTTTTAATGACTTGGTAGTAGCAGTAAATTTAATGAAATTAAATGTATAAAAGAGTCAAGTAAAATTGATACAACTCATCGCCTAGTTGGTGAGAAGGAAGAGAGAGAGAAACCAAGTGGAATATTCAGAAGGTAATTAAGTAGATTGGTCTTGCATGAAAAAGTATTCTGGACTATTAAATATAGATAGAAGAATTCTAGGATATAAATGGTAGCTGAAATTATGGCGTAAATAAAATTACTCAAAGAGAGGGAAGAGAATTGATGGTTAGAAATAAAACCTTGGGGGGAAATTCTAAAACACAGAAAGAATAAAAACTTTTTGAAAAGAGGCATAGATGGGAAATGAGGCCTCTGTTGAAATGGAAGAGAATGGGATCTAGTGTGTATGTGGGAAGATTAGCCTCAAATAGAAATGGAAAACATGCTATCCCTGGAGTTGATAAAGAGTCTTACAGATAAATCTTGTTGATTTTAAATAAGAAATGCTAGGAATTTCGATCCTGTGAGAAGAGGAGGAGTAGGTAGTAAAGGTTTGAAATAGCTCCTTAAGGAATAGGAGAGAGCCTTCAGTTGAACCCATAATGACACTGCCAGGTAGCTTGGGGGCTCTGCTGAGAGTGGGTCACTGAACGTAGGGTGACACGGCTCTACCTCATTGTGAGTTCTCTCCAGTACTAACTGTAGACGCCAAGGAAAGAGTGTTGGATTTGCTACTGGAGTGCAATGATGGAGGAAAGGAGAAACAAATTTGAGTGTTTGACAAGAATGGTTGAAATGCTGAAACAAACATTTACTTTGGTCCAGAGGAAGAAAGAAGGGACATGGAAGGCAAGAGGGAAGAGGAAGTAGGGAGTGAGTAAGGTAGAAAGACAGCAGATGGTGTTAAGCATTTAGATGATGGGAATGGGAGGCAGGAATAGGGATTAGGTAAAGGGCCCTAGAGCTGAGGTTTAGAAGAGCCAAAGAAAATGATTTCTTAGGTAACATAATGAAGCCATGGTTATCTCTGACAAGTAACTTACAGAATTTATGTGTATAAGTAGGTGATTGCTACAATGTGCATAGGGAGATAACTTTGGTTCATGGCAGGTAAGTGGCAATTGAAGGTTTTGGCAATAAGGTTTACAGATGTTAGAAATTTGAAAAATTGGGATAGCATGGCTATAAACACACACACACACACACACACACACACACACACACACACAAATAGAGGTGGCCTGAATATTTAAAAAGAAAGAAGCTTAAAATATGATAACAAAAAAGGCTGGAAAGATTGATTCATATTAAACTGTTAACTAGATATCTCATATATGTTTGGAACTTCCTATGATTCTGAATTGGCTGTATACCTCCTCTGAAACAAGGAAATCTTAGCCCTGGCAGTACACTGGTTAGAAAAATGGAAACTCTATCCATAGCTTTTGAGGTAGATCAAAGTTTCAGGTGCTCAGAAGATCTAAGATTCTTGTGAAGAGCGAGGTGGACAGTTTATTAGCTAGGAGAAGGAAGGACATTTATACTGCCCTATATCTAGGTAGGCGTGGACCGAATTTCTCTAGGTACCCTCCCTCTAGCCCAGGGTAACCAGTTGGAACTTTCTTTATGGCAGTGGAGTAACCCTTCTTGCTTCTTTCCCCCAGATACTGCTGCCTTCTCTTAACAATCTAATACTTCACCACCCCCAAAAGCAACAACAGAGGCATCTTTTCAGCTCATTTCTTATTCAATTCTTCACAACAAAATCATTAGCCTTGAAGATCGAATATTCAAATGAACAATGGCCAGACCATGTATGACAGAAATCTGACCCACGATCTTTGTAACAGCCAGTCTGGGGAGCCAAACCATAGCTTCTGCAGCAGTCAGCTGGGAATGGTCAGGACTTGGTAATGATCACTAGTTTCCTCATATTTTGTCCCCCTCCCAACTAGATATGCTCCCTGAACCAAGCACATAGAACACCCTTCTCATTAGCTGACTCCCAGTTTTCCCCCTCAAACAAGCTCCAATCGCATCAGTCCTGATGCCTTCCCTGCTCTTCACTGTAAAGCTGTCCCACTTCCCTGCCTGCCTTTGAGTCTCTGCCAAATAAAAGTGATGTTGACTGCCTTCCTTCTTATAGCAAGATCTGAATAAATAGCCTCTGCTTATTCTCATTTGGATGGTCTTCATTTCCAATTTCAAAGGCAACTATTAAAACCCTCATTTCAGAGATAAAGTAACAGAGTTACCTTAATTCCCAGCCATCTTCTTAACTAAAAACAAGCATATAGACCACACTTAAAAAACTCGTTTTTTTGTTGTTCGTTTATAGCCTCAACTCTAAGATTTGGTTGTTTAGTTTATAGACACATAAGAGTCATTACCTCCCACTAACAATATTGAGCTGATTTTTATTCTGAGTTATATCTTGAATGGGAAGGAAAGCATTCAGAGAATAATGTTATTGTTGCTTAGATAAAATCCCTACACACTTCCTAGGTTCCTGAGACTGTCACAACTTCTCTGCACGTATTTGCAGTTCGAGAGCTATAGGCACAAGCAGGGTATTCTCCCCTCCTCCACACACACCCAGTTTTAGAGCTTTCTTAATTGACATTGTTTTACCATTAGTATCCTGTTGCCCCCAAAACTCCTACTAAACTTATTAATAAATCCTTACTGTTCATATCACCATAGTCCCTTCATCTGCTTGTCCCAACTAGTGTCTGTTAAATTCCATTCAATTTTAGGTAATATGGACAATAAGACATGGACATAATAGGAAGTTTCAGAGAAAGCAGCTCTGAGCTCTTCACAGATTTGCTACTCTGCTTGCCCAAATAGAAAACCATCAGAATACTCTAGTGTCCATAATGACTTTACTGAAATTGCTTATCTTGGTAATTCTGGAAGGCTAAATTACGTTTGACTAATTATACTTAAGCAAAATGACATGCATCTCTGATCAAAGTGTGAAGGTATAGACAGGAAGTAAAAAAAAAAAAGCAGGATGTGAAAATATTTCACAGAGGCTTACACATAGAAGAGGAAAATATGACAAAAGAGAAAGGTTGTTAAGATGTATTAACTTTATGTGAACAACCTGATCACCATACCAGAGAGTTCCACAGCTCAGACAAAGGCGGTCCTGAGGCAGGATAGAAAGAAGTTAGGGAAAACTCTCAACGGGTGGAATGAGGAAGTACAAGTAGATACCTCAGGCCAATAAGCCTCTAGGTCAGTGGTTCTCAACCTTGGCTGCACATTAAAATCACCTGGGAATCTTTTTAAAATCCTGATTTCTGGGCCTCATCCTCCAGAAATTCTGTTTCGTTGTTATGGGGTGGGGCCACAACATTAGTAACAAAGAAACAGAATTTCCGGAGGATGAGGCCCAGAAATCAGGATTTTAAAAAGATTCCCAGGTGATTCTAATGTGCAGCCAAGGTTGAGAACCATGCTGTAGGTCCTCTCACCAGAGCCCCTACCTCCAACAAGTAAACCCCATCTTCAGGCTACCTGAAGATTGTATTTTAAAATGTGGGTTAACATTGCTGAATAAAATACATCTTTGCCTTCTAAAAAGAAAAGAAAAGAAAAGAAATAAAAATAAATAAATAAATGCTAGAAATACATTGTGGCTGAAACTGAATAGCTCTTCACCATACAGTGGGGCCTTGACTTACGAGTTTAATTCCTTCCGAGACTAAGGAGCTCATTAAGGAGCTCGTTAACTCAAATTACTCTGTCAACTCAATGCAAAAAATCCGCGGAGAGACAGCTGATATCTCAAAAAACTGGTTAGTCAGGACACTCGTTAAGTCAAGGCCCCACTGTATCTGTTTCCCTCTCCCTGGAGTACAGAGCTAGACTACTGTGGAGGACTAAAGATGACTGAAAATATGGATAACCCTTTCATTAAAAGGAATGTCTATATTTTCTTCCCTTGAATATAGGTGACTTTGACCAATAGAGCATAGAAGTGACATGTGTCGTTTTCTAGGCTGTTTTAAGAAACTGGTGACTCCCAATGCCTGTCTCTTGTACCATTTGCCCTTAAAATCCAGCCACTAAGCTGTGAGAACGTCCAAGTGGCCCCGTGAAGAGGCCCATGTGGAGAAGGACAGACAAGTGTTCAGATTTCACTAACAATCAATCTCCTTGGAGGCCTTCGCTTCTGCCTACCACCATTCAATTCCCAACCACTGTCACGTGTTTATCACACAGCAGTGGATAACCAGGACAACTGTATTTCCTAGCATCCTTTGCAGTTCTAGCCAATAGAATGCAAGTGCTTTAGCCTAAATCCTTCCCATGCACAATCCTCTGTGTTCCTTTTCTTTTTCCCACTTTGCTACACACACAAGCACAGCCATTTTAGTACCATGTTTAAGATAATAGAATCACAGAGTAGAAGAAATCCAGTTCTCTTAAATCACTGGTTGGAGGAGTAAACAGTCGCTTGTGGATAATTGTGTTGTATTCCCTCAGCTCACCTGATTTCAATGAATCTATGGTGAGTGATTCCATCTGTGTTGCCAGGGTCCCACATTAAGCACCTGCGGCAACCTCTCTCTGCTTTGCTGCCTGGGGCTTTTTATAAAGTCATAAAAGGCCATTCCGTCACACTCCAGTTGTGGCCAAGAGTATGGAGGAATCAAGGGCTCGGCCTCCCTGTATTAGATTCCTAGGGATGTCATAACAAATTACCACACACTTGGTGGCTTAAAACAACAGAAATTTATTCTCTCAGTTCTAGAGCTGCGAAGTCAAAAATCAAGGTATTGGCTGGGTTCGTTCTTTCTGGAAGCTCTGGGAGATTTTTCCTCCATGCCGCTCTCCCAGTATCCAATAACTGGGAGCAACCCTGACGTCCTTTGCTTTGTGGATGCATAACTCCAATCTCTGTCTCTGATAATCACACGGCCTTCTTTACTCTGTGTTTTAGAGCGCCTATCATTAGATTTGAGGCTTACTTTCATCTCTAGATACTTTAATTATATCTGCACAGGTCCTTATTCGATATAAAGTCACATTCTGAGGTTCTGAGTGAACATGTATTTTGGAGAGGTACCTACTACACTTCTTATCTTCCTTTGGGACAATTCAGAGGTATCTATACTAATAACAGGGTAATATGTTAATTAGACCAGACATCTTCCGGATATCCTTCTGGACAAAGCCATGGTGGTGGGGGCTGAGGCAGAAGCGGTTAGGGGTGACCAGGCCAGAAAGGGAGCAGTTAGGGGGTGATCAGGCCAGCAGGGGAAGGCAGTTAGGGGGCAATCAGGCCAGCAGGGGAGCAGTTAGGGGGTGATCAGGCTGGCAGGGAAGCAGTTAGGGACAATCAGGCAGGTAGGCAGGCAGGCAGGCAGAGGTGGTTAAGAGCCAGCATTCCGGGATTGTGAGAGGGATGTACGACTGCCAGATTGGAGAGGGTGCAGGCCAAGCTGAGGGACCCCCTGCTGCGTGCACAAATTTCATGCACTGGGCCTCTAGTATTCTATATGTTTTCCCAGCAGGTTTCCCAAGGAACAGAACTTCAGATGGCCACAGAGATAACCAGCTCATTGTAGTACCCTGTATTATCTTTCTTATCTCATTTTCCCTATATATTCAACTTCTCTTTCCTGGGTTCATGTCTCAAATAAACTACCTACAAGTTCCTCTTTCAGGTTCTGCTTCCAAAGGACCAAATTATGACAGAAAGAGCCATTTAAATATCAGGAACATCTATTTGTATAGACTTGACATGGATGAGAGTAAAACTTATCACTACTATTTGAGCCTTTTGTTTTAGAAGCTGGTTTGAGCTGTAATAATACACACCTATTTCTCTTTATAAAATGTAACTCTCCACAGGCTTTTTGTCTCTGTTTCAGGTGTCATCCACATTTTCTTTTCATATCTGTTCCCAAAAGTACATTTATCCATGGAAAACAAATACAATTTCTTTGAAAGGAAGAAATTACTGGGTACTACACCATAGTAATTTGAAGTATACTTAGTGTTTCTTTTCAATGAATTAAGAATTATCTTATAAATAAAAATAATAAAGTTTTTCACTCTAATTAGAAAAAAACCATGATAATGAAAGAGTTAGATGGAGGAAATAAAATGGTGTTATTTTTAAAAAGAGAGACTTGCTGCTAAGCAGGCATATTTGCTTTCTATTGCTTTATAACAAACTAGAGGCCCAGTGCATAAAATTCTGCACGGGTAGGGTCCCTAGTGGCTGCCGGCCGGGGCCTCTTTTCCTCTGGCCACCTGCTGGCACTGTGGCCGCCGGCCAGCTGGCTGGCCCCACCCCCTGGTCAAACTCCTGGTCGAAGGGACAATATGCATATTAGGCTTTTATTATATAGGATAACCACAATTTTAGCAGCTTTAAATAGTTTCCATGGGTTTGGAGTCCAGGCATGGAATAAGCGGGTAATCTGCTCAGTGTTCCTCTGGCTGCAATCAGGTGTTGATCAGGGCTGTGATCTCACCTGAGGCTCAGGGTCTTTATGCGAACTCATGTGGTTGTTGTCAAAATTCACTTTCTTGTGTTTTTATAATTCATGGAAGCTTGATTTTCAAGGCCAGCAGGACAATCTCCTTGACCTCAGAAAATTCCCAAGCTTCCTTTTGAAGTGCTCACTTGATTAGGCCAGTTTAATCTCTCTTTTCCTTAATTCAAAGAAAAACTGATTAGGGAACCTTAACTGCACCTGTAAAACCCCTTTGCCTTTAACATATACAAATATGTTAGAAGGTTTAGGTTTTGTCTTAGACTTATGGTATTTGCCATACTCTAATGGCTGGACGCAAGTCACAGGTTTTGCCCTCACTTAAGGGGGAAACATTATACTAAAGCACGACTCATTGAGGCTCATCTTAGAATTCTGCTCACCACTCTAGGGTGAAAGTTATTTTAATACTTTATTCAGGAGGGAAGTGATCACATATTGATCACACAACAATGGATGTGCTATGGTCTATAAAGTTTCCATGTCTTCTGAATGGTAGAATAGATAATCTAAATAAACTCCTCAATTGACAGAATTTTGATACTGAGTGAAAAGTTGTCATTTGTAAAATAGACTGCCATTTGGGAAGACATCTTGGCATTTTATAGTGAAGTCAAGTATGCACATATTTTAACTCTCTGTAATTATACTTTTAGGCATATGTCCTAGAGAAACTCTTATGCTTACTCACCAGAAGACATATACAGAAACGTTTAGAACAACATCCTATATAATAAAGAGGTAACATGCAAATTGACTGTCACACCCTCGCATAAGATGGCCACACCCATGTGGTCACAAGATGGCCACCCCCATGACATCACAAGATGGCCGTACCCATGTGGTCACAAGTTGGCTGCCCTCATGTCATCACAAGATGGCCACCACAAGATGGCTGGCAAGGGAGGGCAGTTGGGGGTGACCGGGTCTGCAGGGAAGAGCAATTGGGAGGGACCAGGCCTGCAGGGGAGTGGTTAGGGGGCAATCAGGTAGGCAGGCGAGTGGTTAGGAGCCAGCAGTCCCTGTGGGGATCAGGCCTAAACCGGCAGTCAGACATCCCCTGAGGGGTCCTAGATTGGAGAGGGTGCAGGCTGGACTGAGGGACCCCCCTCCCCCAGCACATGAATTTCATACACCGGGCCTTGAGTTGTTTATAATAGCCACACTTTCCCAAACTTGAAATAACCCAACTCTCTAGAATCTGTAGAATATACAAATAAATTGTGATTTATTTATATAATGGAATTTCCATAGAGTACTGGAAATGAGTGGCCAACTGTGTAGTGGATACAGTGGTGCTCTGGTAACATTTCCTCTTTAGGGCCTAGGAAATCCTCTTGCTTCTGGTGATATTGGCTGCTGAAGGCTGATAGTTGCTGTGCTCTTCACTGGGAATTGCCTTAGAGGCAAGGATTTGACTCCCACAAGGTTACTCCTTCTTCCAGGAGGTAGCACCAGTGACTGGCTTAATCTGTGATACTAAAGTTTAGTTGTTTTGCCTCAATTGGGGACAGGTTTGAAGGTCCATCCAAGCTCCAGACCTTTCCATAGGATTGGCTGAGGTCACAGCTATAACCATATTGCAAGTCAGCTCCTCCCTCTACCTGATCCTGTGCCTGATCATGCTTTCCTCACTTCTTTACAGGTATGTATCTCTAGAGCTGTGCTGTCTATTACCATACCCCACTAACTAGACATTAATATTTAAATTTATACTTAAATTAATTTAAGTGCACAATACTCTTATGTAGCTAGTGACTATGACTACTATAGTAGGCAGTATAGGTATAGAATGCTTTCACCATTCCATAAAGTTCTATTGGACAGCACTGCTTTAAGATACTTAAGTGAAACTTCTGTATGCAATTCACTTAGAATCCAGGGGACCCGAGCCAAAACCAACTGCTACATACAGCAGTACATATAATTCTCAAACGCATAATGCTGAGGAAAAAGATGATGGATGACACAGAAGAATATATGCAGTATGCTTCCATTTATATCAATTTAAAAAGAAGTAAAATTATATTAATTAATTTAGAGACATATCTATATGTGTACTATCAAAAGCAAAGGGATCATTAACATCAGTTTCATGAAAGTGGTTATTTCTGGGGAACAAGATGCTATCAGGGCAATCTCTTTCTAGATCTGGGTTGCAAGTACTTAAGTGTTTATCTTATTATTTTTAAAAAACATAGATGTTCACTATTTTTTTTGTTTAGGACATTTTTCAAAATAAAAAGAATTTTAAAAATAACCTGGGCTCTTAAGGAAAATGAGGAAGTTGATTCTTTTTGTATTATTAATAGAGAACAGGTATAAATAAGAGAGAAACCACTGATATGACATATTACCATTATTAAGGAGTTTTTTACTTTAAACAAAGCTATAGTAAATTATAAACAAATCTTGAGAATCCAAAATTTACAAATGGAAATAAGATTAATGATATCAAACAGAATTATAAGGCCTACTAGAGGCCCGGTGCATGAAATTTGTGCACTGGGTGGGGAGTGTCCCTCAGCCCAGCTTGCACCCTCTCCAATCTGGGATCCCGCAGGGGATGTCCGACTGCTGGTTTAGGCCCAAACCCGATCCCTGTGGGATAGGGCCTAAACCAGCAGTCGGACATCCCTCTCACAATCTGGGACTGCTGGCTCCCAACCGCTCACCTGTCTGATTGCCCCTAACTGCTTCTGCCTGCCAGCCTGATCACCCCCTAATCACTCCCCTGCCAACCTGATCCACGCTTAACTGCTCCCCTGCTGGCCGGATTGCCTCCAACTACCCTCCCCTGCCAGCCCGGTCACCCCCAACTGCCCTCCCCTGCTGGCCTGGTTGCCCCCAACTGCCCTCCCCTGCTGGCCTGATTGCCCACAACTGCCCTGCCCTGCTGGCCATCTTGTAACGGCCATCTTGTGACCACATGGGAGTGGCCATCTTGTGTGATGGTGTAATGGTCAATTTGTATATCACCTCATTATTATATAGGATAGTTTAATTATATTTCATTAAAATTTCTATAACATGTCTTCTTCAGAACAGAATAGTGAACTAAGAATTGCTGATAAGCCTCAGACCAGTCAAAAACCTTTTGAAATAAATTTGGTATGTTTAACTTGGGAACTTGTTAGGGAGCCATGTTAATGGCAAGAATGGGAGATAAGAAGTGCATTTGTTTAATTGGACCAAAGAGCTTCTATTATATGCATTTCCTTCAAATGCTTGACATCTATTCCAAATAAGAAAAATAATGATTGGTGAAATTTTGCATTTTTAATGAAGATTGATATTTTAATTTTTATGCTTATGTCAGTGTTGGTTTTTTCCCCTCCACATTTTAGATTTCTTATACCTATAAGACATTTGGATGCTTATACCTTATCCAGATACTAAGGTGTGAGACTCTTACTATAAGCCAAAAGACAGAAAGCTTTAAATAGTCTTTGGGATGCTGGCTTAGTTCCGAATCTATAAATAAAAACATGATAAGATGTCAGCTTAGAAATCAGAATGATCAACTAGAAAACACCAAATTCCTGTTTTGTCAAAAGTAGACTGAAAGTCAAGATGCAGTCAGGAGATATTTGCGAAGAGTTAGCACTGAGGTACATATAGATGCTGTCATGATGCCATATAACTGTCAGATAGTTCAGACTCAGAGAGTTTAAAGTTGAAAGAAGCCTTAAAGATTTCAAGTCCTATTTTTCTCTAGGCTTAATGATAAAGTAAGCAAACTGTATCTGTATGCTTAAATGTCTATATTTCATTAGGAGGAATTTATTGATTTTATGTAGTGAATTAAATCCCTTGAGAGTCATTAAGGTTCCAAAATTTATGTCAGATTTAGCAAAAATAGACAATCACTAGGGCCTTGCTTTTCTAAAATTGACTATTTCTCTGTTTAACAGCCATGCCAAATGTGGTCAGTAAACAGATTGGATCAGCTCACTTCCATCACTTACTGCATAGGTGCTGCAAGCTACCGTACATTTTCTTTGTTTTGTTGTTTTAATCTGTGTTTAGAGAGAGATAGAACTAGTTAATGTGGCACTAAGCAAATACTAAGTGACATAATACATCAGTGATAACAGCACAGAAAACCTCAACAACTGATAGTTTCTTATGAGCTCATACCACCAATGAGCTCATAAGAAACAAATGTTGCCTATTATTTCTTATTACAAGGCAAAACACTGCCCATATAAACTGAGACACTGTAATCCAGGGGTCCTCAAACTTTTTAAACAGGGGGCCAGTTCACTGTCCCTCAGACCGTTGGAGGGCCGAACTATAGTTTTAAAAAAAACTATGAACAAATTCCTATACACACTGCACATATCTTATTTTGAAGTAAAAAACAAAACGGGAACAAATACAATATTTGTATTTGCATGTGGCCCTCGGGCCATAGTTTGAGGACCCCTGCTAATCCAAAGATTCCAATACAATCAACTCTCATTTTTCTTAAAAATGGTAGGAAATGTTAAGACACACAACTACAAGAGCACAAAACTGGTCCCCATATCCTTTTGTTCTCTTTAGCTCCTATTTGCTTATTTAATTGACTTCAGAGAGATTAAGGGAGAGGGTGTGGGGATAGAAACATCAATGATCAGAACGAAACACTAAATGGCTGCCTCCTACTCACCCATTACTGGGATTGAGCCTGCAACCCTAGCATGTGCTCTGACTAGAATCAAACCGTGACCTTTTGTTTCATGGGTCAATGACCACTGAGAAACACCAGCTGGGCCTTATCTCCTCTTTTAGAGTGAATTTTAAATTGACTAATCTGAGTACCACTTCTTATCGTTGTTTATAGACCCATTAGTAAAATAACAAATCAGTAAAATTGTCATAAACAAAAGGGAATCTAAGGATTTTTTCTAGATAATTTATCTGCAAATAACCAAAAGTAGGCTGTGCTTTCTTCAGACTCTACCTTAAATTTTACAGATGATAACACCCATCTAGAATTTCCTTCTGGATTTAACAATTCATTGGGTAAGCATAAAATTTGTGGTGCATTTAAAAAATTGTATTGCTTCTTATTAATGTCTGAATCATTAGTTACGAGTTTAGTGTTGCTTAGGGAACAGTGATCTAAATAGTCAATTACCAATTTAGTTATAAGTGTGGCTGTTACTGTAGATTGCAATTAGCAAGTAAAGAAAAAAAAAGCTTCAGAAAAGGCAATATTTTGTTGAGGGAGGAAAGTCTGCAAATTAACCCTACACCAAATAATTGCAGTCCAAAACTACCAACATTAAAATAAAAATGTAATACCCTACCATTTAAATGGTGGACACCGATACTCAAAACTCAACTTTTTTCTGGCTTATTAAAGCACAAATCCTTTAAAGCACAAAATCCTTTAAAGCACAAAATCTATTTCTGTAATTTACTTTTGGATATAAAAATACAGAGATGTTCAATTGTATCAATTGTGGTGGCTAGAAAAAATTTATTGTTTTTTCTTCATTTTTAGTGCTGGGATTTCTTATAAGGTATGTTTAAACAAATCATTCCTTCATGGAACGTATGATTCTAATGGTTCTTCCTATATTAATAAGCAAACTGAAATAAATCTATAGTTGTTTAACACAATAAAGCTATATGACTTATTCATTCTCTGGATTTTATGAAATAGACTCTTCAGCTTTAATAATAATCAAAGGGATAATACTAAAACTCAATACTTAAAAGTACCTGTTCTGTTTCAGTTACTAAAACAGAAGCTTTGCAGCATACCATAGACACATCACAACTGCTCATTTAATTATGGACCTAGATCTACTATGTGCAACAAAAGTCCAAATATCCTTTTCTGAGTGAATTATCTGAATTCGGTGCAAATTCTAGGCCTACAAAAGGCACTCATTAAGTAGTTATTAGGAAATAAACATGAATTAGATATATCACCATATTGTGGGGCAGGGAGAGAAACTGAAGCTGAGAAAAGATAAATACTAACTGATTAGCTCACCCTGCTTATTCACTTTTAAAATCCAATTTTGTCAGAAGTGAAAATACAAAGCACCAAGAGCCACTTCAGAAAGGTGAGATCATTAATTTGATTATAGGAAAGAGATGTATGTGATATTTAAGAAGCCACCAAATAAATGGATGGGGTAAGAAAACATGTCTTGATTTCCATGATAACAGAAAGGCCATTTCTTAGGTCTGTGAACAATCCATTCTGTAGATGACGTTGTTCTTAACTGTAAAGTAGTGGTGCCCCATTGCCATCTGTGGCTTATGAAGGGTCCACCAATATAAAGCAAAATGTTGTGGTGAGAAGCTCTTGTTACGTCACTGAAACGCAGGGCTGGGACTAGGTTAAGACAAGTGAGATGCCATGAGTGTAAATTTAAGGGACGACTCTACACACATTTCAAGGAGACTTATCCTAGGGCCGTGGTCGGCAAACTGCGGCTCGCGAGCCACATGCGGCTCTTTGGCCCCTTCAGTGTGGCTCTTCCTAAGCCTTAGGAGTACCCTAATTAAGTTCATAACAATGTACCTACCTATATAGTTTAAGTTTAAAAAATTTGGCTCTCAAAAGAAATTTCAATCGTTGGACTGTTGATATTTGGCTCTGTTGACTAATGAGTTTGCCGACCACTGTTAGGGGATCCTGGTCCTTGCCCAGCTGTAGCATTGTAACACAGCATGAATTTTAACACTTGCTTTGAGTTCCAGAGATGCTTTTTTTTTTTCTAATACAGCAGCCACCAGGTTAATGTGGCTAGTGAAACTTAAATAAAAATTAAATAAAATTGGTTCCTCAATTGTCTTAGCCACAACAGCTATAATTTGTTGAATCATTTGCTTTTTTACTCCAGAAGCTTTTAAATATTGTATTTATATTGAACTGATTTTGTTGCATCAGTATTTGTTGAATAGATACCATATACAAGGCACTGTGTGTAGCTGAGGGAGGAGGAAAAAAGAGATTCTCAGACATGCATGAGACTCAGTCTTTCCTTTAAAGGGCCTGTTATGTAAAAGGCGAGCTAAGACTTGCAAAAAATAACAATAGGAAGTGGAACAAGTTAGGAGTTAAAAATAGAAATTTTTTACTACTAGATCTTTCAAGAAATTTTTATTAAAAATATGGCATTTAAATTGAGCTGTTAGGGATAGGTAGGGTTAGGAAATGTGAATATAGTAGCTGGAGAGCTATATAAAAAATCACAAGACAGGAGAAAAATGTGAGCCATATAGGGGAGGAACTCTGGTTTGCTTGGAATATAAGGTGTGTGGGAATTGTTATACTTTTTATTTTCTTGGTAACTTCTGTTCTGATAACTATTTTTAAAATATGTTTTTTATTGATTTTTAGAGAGAGGGAAAGGGAGATAGAAACATTGATGAGATGAGAACATCATTAATTGTCTGCCTCCTGCATACCCTATTCTGGGGATGGAGTCTGCAACCTGGGCATGTACCCTGACCAGGAATTGAACAGATGACCTCTTGGTTCATGGGTCAACACTCAGCCTCTGAGCAACAGTGGCCAGGCTGTTCTGATAACCTTTAATAAAAAGTTTTAATATAAATAGGCTTTTAATATAAATAGATTTAAATGAATAATTTTCATGTGATTAACAGCTGATCTTATGCATAATTAAATTCCATGAATTCTAAGGCCACTTTAAACTCCTTGAGGTTGATGGCATACAGCCAGTTTTCACATGAGAAGATAGCAGTGCTAGATCCCAATAATTCCTGACCTAACTGGGTTTTCAGAATAGCATCCTGCTTTGTTTTATGGGGACATTAGTGGATTGCAGGCCTGAGATGACTGGGTGTATTATACACATACAATCAAGAGCTGTCCAAATATGCTTTACAGAAAGATTAGCCATTTTTTTTTTTAGAAAAATGAAGAATAACATCTTCTTTGGATTTTTCTGTAAAGTATCTTTGAGAGCTCAAGCACATGGCCACAAAGAAACACCATCTGTTTTCAAGATGGTGTTTAATAGAACTATCACTGACAGGTTTCTTCTTCTCATCAGTGTCAGACCTGTTCCTCCTAGCAAGCTGCAATTACAATTACTGCCAGTATCCTGGCTCAAACAGTCCTTTTCAAAACAATTAAAAGATAATATCTGTAATGCTAGTACACAAACCTCTTAGAACCAAGAAATCAAAAACAGCAAAAAGTACATTCACCAGTATGGATGTGTCTGTGTGCACATTAATAGAATATAATACAATGTCTTCAGACAAGAATGCTTTTTATCCCACGGATCTGACTTTGGACTAGAAAATGAATCTAAGACAAAATACAAAGCGGGATTAAAATCCACACTGCAAAGCCATAGGGGAAATCTGGAAGGGCTATACATAAGTACTCTAAGCTGCCAGCTTCTTTATTATGTTTTGCCATGTTATAAAATAAAAACTGTTGTATAACATGTAGAAAACACATCAATAAAATTATATGTAGATGAAACATCAGTCATTAATTCTTAAAAATAGATAATCATGATCTTAAGATGCTTTTAAAATAAAAATAAGGTCTTTGCACCTGAACAAGAGATTCTTGATTTTAAAGAGAGCCATTAATAAAATTAGAAAATAAGTGAACACACGTAGGCATTGTCCCAAATTGCTTTCCCTCTATGGAACAACTAAACAAATTCTCCTAGAACACTTTTACTTAAAGTTCTGCAAAGATCAGAAATGTTCACATAATTCTAAATATTTTTTAAAATGTGGAATTGGAACAGATATATATTTTTATTTCCTTATAAAAGCCTGTGAAATTTTTACAACAGAATAAGATGGGCAGATCAAGGACCGAACCTTCAGGAAGACAGTAACTGAAGAAGTTCTAAAGAATGTTCCTACTATGTTCACAAAGACAGGGCTGCTGCTGGGGAGTTCAAGGTGGTGGGGTACAGCACAGGTGGGGAGTCTAAGAAATCTGTCCCAAGAGAACTGACCAGAAAGACTCAGCCTCCTTTACTATCAAGCTTAAGTCTCCTAGGACACATAGCTGACATATGTAAAATTGTAAATCAACTGGACTTCCGTGCTATCCCAAATTCCTAAGGAGTACAAAGAAAATCTTGCAAATATAAAGAAATAAAATTGTGCAAATAAAAAAGAAAGACTACTTCAGTGTAGGGCCTGTGGGCAGTAACACGAGACTTGCCCTTCCCCAAGGAACTGTGAGATGATGGGAGACTTCCAGCAGATGAGGTGAGTTAGCCCCTGTAGGTCAGCTGGCCAGAGGGGAAGAAAGCAGAGAAAACAATCCCAGCGAAGTCACCGCATCCAGTGAAATCAGAATCAGGGTGGAGACAGGACAGGACTGCAAGGACCACTAAAACAGCCCAGGTTCTGGCTGGCTCTGCAGCTCTGACAGGGACTAGTTTAACTCTCCAGATGAGGTCTCTGCTGGGCAAGAGGAAAGGCCTGTCACAATTAGGATGATTGTGGGGATGCACCATCTCAGAAGTTAGAATTTTTTGTAATTCAATGAGAACTACTGTTCCAGACACAGTGCTAGAGTCAGCATCAAATATGGAAATGCAGTAGCCAGCCTAGGAGTTATGACCCACTTGGGTTGTTCTTACGTCCCGCCAAAAGTCCTTCTAGCATGCTACAATTAGACTCCTTCATGGTTTCCTAGTTCACACACTCATGATCAGTGGGAACCAATCACTAGATAAGTATGTTGCCAGCACTTTCTAGATGCAAATCACAGTGAATAAGGTCCATTAAGTCATTTAATGAGGAACACGGTAAGTACAATCAGTGCCATATGACACCACTGGTGCTCTGAGGTGGACCTGAGATAGGATACCTCTCTTTGCCATAAAGTTCTTTGACTTTTTATTTATATTCATATGAGTTTGTTCCCATAAAAATTATTATTAAACTAAATTATTCCTGTTCCTCACTAAAAGTACTGACTGTCATCAGCTCAAACTGCAAAAGCATATGCCACTCAAAAAAAAAACAAGAGGAATTGAATTTAAATATGAACAAAATGTCATTAAGCCTCAGCAGGCTCCCTACCCTTAAGAAAAATAAACATTGAACTGGGGCCCTGCTCAAATACCAAGAAGGCCAGGCTTGCATAGAAGCTGATGCTTTCCCATCTCACAGCAGCCCTGCGTGTAATTACTTACAAATACAATACAATTTTTATCTCAAAAACTGAACTGTTTTCATGCAATTTAAATTTTTTTTTTTTTTTTTTTTTTTGCATTTCAGGTCAGTTTTATGCATAATGCTTGAGTAGCCACCTAATTCACCTGGGTCCAGAACATCACATAATTAAAAACATGTCATGGTTTGTAATCTTTAAATATTAAGTACACATATTTAGTTTTCTCTCATGGATCCCATTTCATTTTCTTTCATACTGCATCAGCTAAGCAAAAAACCTGTTTTCTCATATTCTTGTTCTCTAGTGAGATGTAAAGGTCAAGCTGGGGTTCCTAATCAGCATTAAAGAACAAGAGTATCTACACTGAATTGCCCTAACTTCAGCCCAAATGAAAGAAACATTAATTTTTAATTTTGCTTTGACAGAGTGTTTGCTTTTGTTGGACATTTGAATAAACTGAATATATCATGATTTTTCTTACTTTCTACACACACCTATAGTTGTCCAGAATCCCCCAAACTGAAAGACATTATTGAAGAAATAAGACTTTAATCTTTCCATATGCATTATTCTTACTCAACATACATTGATGATCTAAAGCACATTTTTGAAAATAAATTATTATAGCAAGAACATGTCAAGTTCTAATACAAAATATAGCTCAGCCAGATTACCCAAATAGCCTTTTAGCTGCTCTTCTTGCTTCTAGTCTTACCCCTCCAATTAATTCTCTGTTCTGCAGCCAGACCCATCTTTATAAAACACAAATCTGATCATGCCATGCTTTGACTTAAAATTCTCAGTGGATTTACGTTTCCTGCAGAATAAATTCAAACACCTTAACTTGGTTTACAAAGCATCTACTTTTCTCTTCAGCCTCATCTATCACCAGTGAAAGGAAACTATCTGTGGTCCCTGTTACTTTCACTATTATTGATATCAAATAATTTGTGACATTCCTCACACCTGATTAAGCCTCATGATCAGCTCAGCACTGTGGTTGCTCTGTCACAGTTGCTCCAGCCTTCAGTTCTGAGAGGAGTCAAACCCTCATACACCTCTGAGGTTTTGCATATGTGGAACACTCCTTCATTTGTAAAACTCTTCTGCCTTTTGTCCCTCACCATCTTCTTTTTCCTAATATCCCCTGTGTGCTTAACTCTTACTCATCCTTTACATCATCTTAGAAGTCACTTCTTCCGGAAAGCCTTCCCTGATTCCTCACCCCCAACGGGCATTACATGAGCCCCCTATGTGCTCACACAACACCCCATCTTTTCTCTCTCAGAGCACTTTCCACACTGTGTTGTACTCGCCCCTTTACTTGTCTGAGTTATGCAGTAGATCAGTGATTTTCAGACATGAATGCGATCAGAATCGCCTGTAGGGCTTGCTAAAACACAGTTTGCTGGATCCTACCCTCAGAGTTTCTGATTCAGTAATTGCTGGGGGCTGAGGGGAGCCTCAGATCTGCATTTCTATCAAGTTCCCAGATGATGCTGATGCTACAATCCATAACTACACATCGTGAACTCTTTAATAGAAAATAATCTTTGAAAGCAAGGATTTGAGTTATTTACTCTAGTTTGCCTAGCATCTAGTTTAATGCCATATCTGCAATAGCAGATACACAAGTACTTATTACACAGATTGGCAAACTTGGGGGGCTTAAAGTCACCCTCCATGTGGAGATAATAGTGTAGTAAGGAAAATTTATCCTTGGTGCTTCCCTAGCTCAGTATTGACTATTTCCTAGGCCACTACATTTTCACATGATTAAATGTTGAACATTTAAATTGATTAAGAAAAAAATCTAGATTGCATATTGATTAAATACAGAATCCCCTTAGGCCATTTTAAAAACAAAAACAACTCTAGGAAACACCATAATTAGCATAGTGAGGCCTACATGGCTTTTGATAATAATCAAGGAAAGACAAACATTATTTTTTTAAAAAAGGAAGAATGAATTTTGCAAGAAAATGCTATGCCAAGAACAAGGGTAATTTATATGTTAACCACAGAATAGTCTACTAAAAGGATGAAAGCATTTGTATTCCTTTGTAGTCTGTTAGCTTGTATTCCCACCTCCACCTGTCATCTTAGTAATTATCTAAGTCACTCTCTCCTAAAAAGTTTACACCTGCACTTTATCTATATTTATAGCTTTACAGCCTTAAAGTATTTTTTAAATATAGAAGCTTGATAAAACCTCTTAATTTATGCTTCATCATTTAAAAAATATTTATTAGTGTACAAAAGCTATGTGAAAATATGTAGTAATAAAAATTAACCCTTTTTTTTTTTTTTTTAGGATTTCAGGTATGGAGGTTAAAATGGAAAAAAATAATAATTTTATTCCTAAAGCTGAGCTTGCCAACTATTTTCAAATTTAACATTTCATGAAACAATTTTAAACAAACCTTTTACATACTGTAAGAAAACAAGAGTCTTTATACAGTTCTCTAGGCTGTATTTCAGAAAGAAAAGGGAAACAGAAAAAAAATGTTATTGGTTGATTTAATTCTACACTATAATCCATTCTTAGCTTTTATTTCTAAACTTGCAATAAAATATTCTTCAAGATAATGCTTCCATCATATTTTACATCAAAATAAAAAAGACTTTTAGTGAATAAATATTAATATTTATTTGTCCTGGAGCTTTGGCCTGAGTGACAGGCTTGGAGTTTGTCACACTTGCAGAGACCACAGAATGCTCTCGGGAACCAGGCCAGGGGTCCACCTTTTGCTTTCTGGCCTCATTCCTGCTCACTAGGCTCTCAGAAAGCAGCTTATGCACTTGCTAGAACCTGATATTTGTAGTTGTCACCCAGGGGACACCTTCAGATCACCTAGTTTGGAGGCCAGCAGGGCTTATGAGTGTGGTCCCACAGGACTGTATGTTATTTGCATACTTTAAAAGCTTCTGTCTGTGAGTGTGGCTTCCAATCAGCCTGAATCTAATTGCTGAGTGAGAGTCCCACCTTTGGAGCACTCACAAGTCATTTTTTACAATATTTTTTATTGATTTTTAGAGAGAGAGGAGGGGTGAGGGAGAGAAACATCTATGTGAGAGTGGAACATTGATTGGCTGCCTACTGCATGCCCCCACCAGGGATTGAGTCAGCAACCCAAGCATGTGCCCTGACTGGAAATTAAACCAGCAACCTTTCGGTGCCCGGGATGATGCCCAACCAACTGACCCACACCAATCAGGACAATTGATATGTCTTGTCACACCCTCAACAACTGGAAAATATTAAACATAAAATAGGCTGCTTGGACAATCACAAATGTTTGAGAGATAACCAAAAGCTGTCTAGGTTTGAGAGACAACTTAGGTAGCATAGTTGCATGATGAGGTAGAGAACAAACTGATGCTTGTTAGATGAGAGGGGCATTGGGGTGATGGGTATAAAAGGTGAAGGGTTTAAGAAGTAAAAGTTGCCCTGACCGGTTTGGCTCAGTGGATAGAGCATTGGCCTGCGGACTCAAGAGTCCCAGGTTTGATTCCGGTCAAGGGTATGTACCTTGGTTGCAGGCACATACCCAGTAGGGAGTGTGCATGAGGCAGCTGAATTGATGTTTCTCTCTCATCAATGTTTCTAACTCTCTACCCCTCTCCCTTCCTCTCTGTAAAAAATCCATAAAAAATATTAAAAAAAGAAGTAAAAGTTGCCAGTTATAAAAATAGTCATGGAATTTAAAGTACAGAATAGGGAATATTGTTAATAATCCTATATAATAAAAGGGTAATATGCAAATTGACCCTAACGGCAGAATGACTGGAATGACCAGTTGCTATAATGTGCACTGACCACCAGGGGGCAGACGCTCAATGCAGGAGCTGCCCCCCGGTGATAAGTGTGCTTCCATAGGGGGAGCACCACTCAGCCAGAAGCCGGCCCATGGCTGGCCAGCACAGTGGCAGTGGTGGGAGCCTCTTCCGCCTCCTTGGCAATGCTAAGGATGTCCAACTAACGGCTAAGGCCTGCTCCCTGTGTGCAGTGGGCCAAAGCTGGCAGGTGGACATCCCCCGAGGGCTCCTAGGCTGCCAGAGGGATGTCTGACTGCCAGCTTAGACCCGATCTCCTGGAGAGCAGGCCTAAGCAGTCAGTTGGACATTCCCCAAAGGGTCCCAGACTGCGAGAGAGTGAAGGTCAGGCTGACCATCAATTTCTCATATACTACCTCATAAAGACAAGTAGTACAGTGGTATGGTTGTATGTGCTAACTCCAGAACCAGACTGCTTAAATGTTATTTGGTAGATCTGAAATTTTTTAAAGCTCAATATTCCTTTTTAAGAACCTAGGCTGTTACATTTTGGTACAGTGCACTAATTTTCATGCACCGGGCCTCTAGTATTGTAATAACTATGTATGGTGCCAGATGGACACTTAGACTTATTGGATGATCACTTCATAAGGAGCATAAATATTTAATCACTATGTTGTATACCTGAAACTAACATAATGTATGTCAACTGTAACTAAAAATAAATTTTAAAAATGAGGTTTTTGTATCAAAGTTCCATTAAGGAAGCAAGCATTTATTGATCTCTGCTACTGTATGAGAAGCACACTGTTTTGTGCTATAAATTCACTAGTAAGACAAATAGAGTTTTTGTTCTCATTAAGCTCAGTGTTCTTGTAGGAATCACACAAGTGAAAGGGCATTTTAACTCATGAAAAAGTAGAGAGTGTTTTTGACCACATGACATGAGATGGCAAATTTATTCTATTTTTAATAGAAATGGGAGAGCAGAGAAAAGGAGGACACGCTCCTGTTCTTTAAGATTATAGACTGGAAGTTGCACACATCACTTCCACCACAAACCTATTCATTGCACTATTTTTTGTAAAAATGAGACACTGGATTTGATATGCAAATTCTGGTGTAATAATGTGATAGGCAGCTGTAAAACTTCAGTAAAATGTACCAAACTGTAACAGCCTAGGTTCTTAAAAAGGAATATTGAGCTTTAAAAAATTTCAGATCTACCAAATAACATTTAGGCAGTCTGGTTCTGGAGTTAGCACATATAACCATACCACTGTACTACTTGTCTTTATGAGGTAGTATATGAGAAATTGATGGAGATACAGACGATACCACAAATGGATAATAGATATATAATAAATATACATAAAGATGAACCAGAAAGCTAATATCAAATTCATAATAGAGATTGCCTCAGAGGTAAGAGACAGGGTAATTTTATTTGGGAGGGAAACAAAGAGACTTCAAGCAAAAATATGACATTTTCCATGGATGGATGGATGGGTATGTAAGTCAAAAGATGAATGGATGGTGGTCAGACAGACAAACAGATAGATATTCAGTGCTATTAATGCTAGGTACTAGTATAGGTTCTGAGGACAGCTTAGGGAACAAATTAATGTTTTTTTTAAATAAAAATAATATACTTGAGACTTGTTTTGTTTTATCCTCCCCTGGAAGATTATCTATATAAAAAGAAAATTTGTAGGTTGCTTTAGGAACATGGAATAACACCAGGGAAATTAGTTGGGTGATCTTAATTAACAGTGATTATTACCAAGCTAGAACATATCCATTTTATTGTCTATACAAAGAGACCTTTTATTTGTGGGATGGGTAGGAAAGACTTGTTAAAACTCAAAAAACAACTTTTAAAAAGAAAAATAGATCAATTTCACTATATAATTATATGCTATGGCAGATAAAGATAAAGAAAGATGACAGGTTGCGAGAAATCTCTGCCATGCCAAAAGTTGACAAATGACTAACAAATGCCAAATATCAACCAGAAAAAAAACACACACACAGACAGAGATTCTAGTTTTTAAAAATTGGCATAAGATAAGAAAAGGCATTTTATAAAATGGTTACTCAAAAAACTAATAAGCTTATGGGAAGATTATTAGAAGTCATTATTATTTAACAAATATAATTGACAACACTGGTCTAATTTATAGTCTGATCTCTTAGGTTATCTTTATGCAAGAGATCAGTCATGTATGTCCACATTGCCACATTTGAAGATAAATGGTAAATGCTTCTCCATGAGTGAGCAGCCAGCCTCTACAGACCGAATTCCTATCCTGTTCTTCTAACTGTGATCATTTTGACTTTCTGTCAAAAGTAATTTCCATTTTTATTCCAAACACTATTTTCATCTGGCTCTTCAAAACCCCTTTGGAGAAAGTATGCTTCTCTATTTAAATAATCAGAATTATACTGTGTCTAACAACCCTGAAATTCTTATTTTTGGGCTTCAGGCATTAAATCATCTAGAGAAAACTCAGATAAAACAGAAGTAGCATGAATATTAAAAATATGTCCTAATGAAGAAAGTGAGATGTGAAGAGGCTAAGTAGTTCATCCAATGCCACAGAACTAATAAGCAGTAGAGTTGGAACTTAAACTTTTGATCAGAGATCAAGTTCTAGACCACAGGTTTGCAAGTGGAGTTGTTGAAGGATACTAAATAACTAAGCAACATAAAGCTATTTTTATAAAATTTACTTTTTATTAATTATTTTATCAACCCTATTCTGTGTCAGGCACATAACTGAACATTGGGGCTACAAAGCTGAAACTCACAGCCTACTTGGAAAGATAGGTAAGACAGATATTACTTTATGCACCTCATAAATTCAGCATGAGGGCACTGGTGGTGATATATCAGTGTATTATGGGCACTGAGAGCAGGAACACCTAATTCAGGTGGAGAGGTCCTAAAGGCTTTCTGACCGAACAGTTCAGATGAGCTAGAGTTAGCCATGAGGAGGCTTGAGGAGGTGAAGCAACTTAAAAGGCATCCAAAGACAATGTAGACAAAGGCATCAGCAAGTTTAGTATGCTGAATCATCATAGAATATAAAGTGGAAACGAGGTTGAAATGAGAAAAGATAGTCAGGGCTCAGCTCTTGGAGGGCTTTAGGATATGGCAAAGTTTGGACTTAGTCCCATGAATGAATGGAGATTATAGAGCTATAGATAGGAGAGTCATATAAACATAAATAAACAAATTGTACAGGTGGCAGGTTGGAAATGGATTTAAAGCTCTATTAGTCAAAATAAGCCAAGTTGTGCTGTGGTAATAAATCTCTAAATTTCAGTGAGTTAATGTGATAATGGATTATTTCTTAGATATCCAAAGACTAGAACTGGCTGGCTATCCTTCCTCCATCTGGGAGCTATACCATCTGGAATGTGTGTCCTTCCAGGTTACTGAAGCAGAAGAGACCTGAAGGATATTGCAGGATGTGTTTACAGATTGGGACTAGGTGAGGCTTTCATCAATTCTGCTCAGAGAGCACATTCTTGCTGCTCTGTTGAGAGTCCACCACAGAATAGAGTACTTCTTTCAGTCTTGTTTGTAATAGGCCCAAGATACTTGTATATTCTTATTGTTTGAGAAAAATTGTTTACTCCTTTATTTACTTCACTCAATAAATGCCTTTTTTAAAAATATGTTTTCATCAATTTTTAGAGAGAGAGGAGGGGAAGAAGGAGAGAGGAAGAAATATCAATGTGAGAAACATCAATCAGTTGCTTCTTGTACACACTTTTACTGGGGTTGAATCCACAACCTGGGCATGTGCCCTGAAAAGGAATCAATATGGTGACCTTTTGGTGCACTGGACGGCGCTCAATCAATTGATCAATTGAGCCACACTGACCAGGGCCCAATAAATGCTTTTTTGAGCATCTGCTGTGACCCAGGCACTGTCATAACACCAGGGATACAACATTGTTCATGTTACTTCCTTGTGGATAAACTCTTATTTGGCTCTCCACTCACAGGATGATATGTGCAAAAGATAGAGTAATAGGGTAAATGGGGTGGAAGGTGCAATATGGGCCAGATCCTGTGTCTCATAGGCCATTTTAAGGCATTTAAATTTGACTGAAATGAAGGTACTTTAGAATATTCTATGCAAAAGAGTGGCATGGTCTGACTTAATTTTTTTAAAGGATCATTCTTTCTGATCTATTGAGAACAGACATAAGGTGGTAGGGTGGAAACATTGAGATCTATTGGGAAGTTATGTAGTAATCCAAGTGAGTGATGATGGTGGCTTAGACCAGGGTGGAAAGTGGTCAGATTTTGGATGTATCATGAAGATGTTTAATTTTGTGAAGGTATTTAACTTTGAAGATACCATCATCAGAATTTGAGGGCAATTCCTGGTGTGACTTAAGCTCCCAGGACAACAAAGCTGCAGTCAACTGAGGAGAGATGAACCTTAATTATTGAAATTGTTCTGAGATGGTTTCAGAAAGGCTTTAGAAAGTATTAGTTTCCTAAACTATTCATTTCTAATGGGTGTTCCTTTAAAATTTGAATAATAACAATGTTTACAAGGAAAGTATTTTTATTAGAATTAAAGCTTAGCTGCAAACATTCCACACAACTGACAATCTATCCTATATAATAAAGAGGTAATATGAAAATTAACCCTCATGCCCTCACAAGATGGCTGCCTATGACCAGGCCGGCAGGGGGTTAGTGAGGGATGACCAAACAACTGAACAGCAGGCTGCTTGGGGTGACCAGGCCAGCATGGAGGGCAGTTGGGGGCAATTAGGCTGGCAGGGGGGCAGTAAGGGGTGACCAGACTGGTGTGGGAGGGGCAGTTAGGAGTGACCAGGCTGGCAGGGAGAGGGTAGTTGGGGGGCGATCCGGCCGGCACGCAGAGGCAGTGAGGGGTGATCAGACCAGTAGGGGGAGCAGTTAGAAGCTACCAGACAGGCAGGTAGGTGAGCGATTAGGAGCCAGCAGTCCAGGATTGTGAGAGGGATGTCCGACTGCTGGTTTAAGTCTAAACCAGCAGTCAGAAATCCCCTGAAGGGTCCCGGATTGGAGAGGGTGTAGGCTGGGCTGAGGGGACCCCCCCCCCCCCATGCACAAATTTTATGCACTGGTCCTGTAGCCATATATATATGGCTAATATGCAAAGTGTCCACTCAGGAGTTTGACCAGAAGACTGGGAGTTTGATTGCTTGCTATGACATACGCTGATCACCAGGGGGTGGTGTGGAATGAAGAAAGGCCCCAGCCAGCAGCCAGCAGCCAGCAGCCAGCAGCCAGGGAAGGAAGGCCCCGGCTGGCACCTGGAAGGCCTCGATTGGCCCTGATTGCCGTGCCCAGGCCTAGGAAACCTACTGGTACATGAATTTCATGCACCAGGCCTCTATTTTATATAAAATCTTTAGGTCTTTCTATTTATAATGAAAACAAGTTTGTTAATAAATTATGTATCTTTTTTGAAAGTCAAGTCAGCAAATAGTATGGTATATTAGATTCTTTTTCATATAGCAATTTATTGACTTTTTGTTAGGGGCATGTTTGCTTTATGGAACTCCCCTATTTCTATATCTCTCATATAAATAAAACTGTTTATTGTTATTAATTATTATTATATTAGAAAGACACTAATTAAGGTATGCCACTTTACCTTGATTTGATTCATTTGCTGGGTGCAATTTAGCAGAATGAGGTCATATTTAAGTTTGGTTATAATGAAGGCAGAGAATGGAAGAAGAACATTTTAGGAGTATAGAACAGGAAACATAAATGCATGGATATGAACTTATGGTAATAATAGACTTAGGGCCCATAAAAGGGATCAGTTTGGGTTTGGAGTTGCAAGGAGTAAGAAATTAGAATTAGTAAGGTCTGGTAAGGTTGATTATTAAGTTATATGTGGGTAACTTATAAGGTATAATAAAAGTTTCAATTGTATATTTTAGGTGAAATAAAGATAATGTTGTGAAAATGTAAAAGTACAATTGAAAAATCCTCCAATGGAAGATGGAACGTAGAAAACAGATGAAGGAAAGCCACTAGAAAGCCACCTAATGGGAGCATATAAGTGAAAGACAATTTAATCCCTAGAAATCTCAGAGAACCAAGTTTCTAAAACTAGAGCTCATCTAGCATGAATGACAAACTAAAGTTATAAGCAATTATGTGGTTATATATTGTTTTGTTTATACACTGACTAACATCAGCTTTATTTTTCTCTCCTATTAGGCTAAGGAATCAATGACCCCAGAAAGACTGAAGGATCTTTTTATAGATACACCATAAAAAGCCTACCACTCACCTTCATACAACATATGCTTTCTAGATCTGCCCCACTCAATTAACCAAGAAGTTCACATATAATTGTGCAACTTTTATACCTAGTGGAAAAACTGCATTCTTTGGGGAAGTAGGCAATAGATATACGTTAAAAAGCCACCCTCTAACACTAGTTTTTTAGAGCAATAGCAATGTATAAATCATAGCATGTGTTAGAAAACTTCAATGCAACCAAAAGATATCACATCTAAAGAAGGAAATAATATATGAAATATCATAATCAACAAACAATATTTAGAATATGTTTTAAAATTTTCTACAAGTTAATAAGTAAAATATAAGCTAGTCAAAAGAAAAAACAGCAAAAGATTAATAGGTGATTCACAGAAAATAAATCTGAAGTGTTTATTGAGCATATATGGAAAGATGTTCAAAGACCAATATTAAAATAGTGTTCATCTCTTAAGGATGAAGAAGAGAGGGGAATGAAATTTGGAAGAACTGCAAAGTGAATTTCCATTTCTTGTGTAACATTTAATACCTTTAAATAATAAAAAGCAGAGTGAATATTGCTAAATATTAACATGTGGTTATCTAAGTGGTAAATATATGCATGTTTGACTTACTCTTTGTATTTCCTTTTATATTTATAAAATATTTCTTAATAATAAATTTACAAAATATGTCTGACAATTTTACCATTGAATTCTATAAAAATTTCTCTGTCTATGATTTTTATGAGAAAACGTAATAAGGGAGGCAGTATGAACTAAGGAAAAAACCTAAGAGGAGGAGTTAGAATTCTAAATCTAGTCCCAAATCTGCCAATTGCCCACTGTGTGACCCTGAGTAAACCACTTAATTCTTCTAAAACTGACTTCTCACCTGAAAACTTGAACAATAAATCCACCTTTACTACATAAAGTTATTGTAAGAAGTGAATTATTTCATGTAAATAAAAAGTGATGTTCAAATATAAGGAAAAAATATATGAATATTCTTAAAACCTCTAGGTAATTGAAATTAAGTGAACATACTTTCTCATTTATTGTCATTCTGAACTTACAGAAACAAACACTAAAACAGAAAGACACACATCTCTTCTTACCGGGTCTATTAGCTGGGAATAGAGTTCATGGCAATTATCAAAAATGTACTTGTACGTAGAATCCAGGCAAGCTCTGACACAGTCCTTTACCACCATGCTGGCCTTTGGGGGGTTTTGCAGCTCCAGAACCTAACAGAGAAATTGTTTTCTTAAATTGAAAAATGGAACATTGCAATCTAGTATAAACAACTCAAACCATTTCAATAAAGGCTTTTAGTTGATTTTTCTATGTTCAGGAAAAATGTGGTCATAGGAATGTTATAAATGAGTAAATATCCACTTTATCTAATGTGACAACTCATTGAAAATGTACATAGTTGTAAATATTCAAATAGAAACACTAAATGTGACCAATCACATTATTTATTTATTTACTTCAATCATTTGACAAATATTTATCACCTATTATATGCCAGATAATGGTTATATTGCAATGAACAACAGAAACAAAAATTCCTTTCAGCCCTAACTGGTTTGACTCAGTGGATAGAGCATTGGCCTGCAGACTACAGAGTCCCAGGTTCGATTCCAGACAAGGGAACATGCCCGGGTTGCAGGCTCAATCCCCCCCAGTAGGGGATGTGCAGGAGGCAGCCAATCAATGATTCTTTCTCATCATTGATATTTCTATCTCTCTCCCTTCCTCTCTGAAATCAATTAAAAAATATTTTTTAAAAATCTCTTTCATTATGGAGATTTTAGTAGATAAAAAAATCAGTAAAATATATTACACTAGTGGTCTGGTGCATGAATTCGTGCATTTGAAAGAAAATTAATTAGAAAAAAAATATTTTAATATTGCTCTTCACCTTTTCTCTATAATAGAAGTGTCAACCAAATTCACGATCAACAATGACAGATCAAAACACAAACATGCAATTGGCGCCAGCGAGAGCTTTATATGTATCATGCATGTGAGAGTCAACTTAGCCTTTTAAAAAAATAGAATAAACTTGCTTAATTAGACCTGCTTTCTGATTTAGCTAAACTTTTTCCAGCCCAGTGAAGCACCTCAACTTCTCTTTCAGGTAATTGTCAGCAACACAGCAGTAAATATCAACACAAAGCAGATTATTACTGTAGATCACCCAGGAGAACAAAGGGCAAAATATTTAACTGTAGGAGTGTTTGACTATATTCTGCACAGTGAGAAAACTTGAAGCTATTTTCAAGTTCCACCATTTCTTACTTCTTTTCAGTTGGATCAAGTTTTAAGCTTTTTAAATCTCCATTTTCTGGCTAATGAGAAGAAAATAGGATCCTGTTGAGTCTCCTATCTACCTATTCCAGGACTTCTGTGAGGATCAAGTAAAATGAGGCATGGGAAAACACTTCACAGACATTTGGTTAAAGTGTGAAATGTTTCCACCTGGCTATAAAGCAAGTCATGTTCCTGGGCTGAAGAAACTGCAAGGAGGCTAGTAGCTAGGGAGAGGAAGCCAGGCGTTGCTATATGAGGTCATTACCCAGATGGACACTTAGCATTTTAGTCTTTTATATATATAGATGATGATGCATGTTGAGAAGAAAAAATAGAGAAGAGACGATAAGAGGTATCTCAATGGAGTAGAATAAATACAGAGGATAGCAATAGTATATGAACTCAGAAAAATAAGAGGATGGAACCAGAGAAAAACTATATACATGCTATTGTAAGAACCTTAACTTTGATCAAGGTGGAAAGAAATTGAACTCTTTTAGTAGAAGAGCAAAATGACCTTATCCTTTAAAAGGTTCCCTTATGCTGTCTTAAGGTGGGCTATAGAATAAGAGAAAAGACCAGTGATGTGAATAGTGCTGCAATCCAGTCAAGAGAAGACAGTGCTTGGACTATAGTGGTAAGCTAAAAGCTGGCTGTTCTAAAAAATCCTGTTTGGGTTAATTTTGAAATGAACAGCAGGATTTGCTGTCATTATATGATTGATGTGAGAGAAAGAGAGGCGTCAGAACCCAAGGTTTTAGCCTGACTGGTTGTTCCGCTGTTTTGCATATTACCCTTTTATTATATAGGACTATTTACAATATCCAAAATATTGAAGCAACCTATGTGTCCACAGATAGCTGAATGGATAAAGACGATGAGACACACACACACACACACACACACACACACACACACACACGTGCACACACATGCACACACGTGTGCACTGAAATATTAGCCATAAAAAGAATAATATCTTGCAATTTTCAACAACATAGATGAAACTGGAGGGTATTATGCTAAGCGAAATAAGACAGAGAAAGACAAATGCCATATGATTTCACTTATGTGTGAAATCTAAAAAAACAAAACAAATGATCAACCAAAACAAAACAGGAGCAGACTCATAGATAGAGAACCAGCTAGTGGTTGACAGAGGGATGCGCTGGGGAAATGGGTAAAATGGGTAAAGGGGATTAGGAGTACCAATGTCCAATTATAAAATAAATAAGTCACAGGGAAGTAATGAACAGCATAGAGAATATAATCAATGATGCTGTAGTGACTGTATGGTGACAGAAGGAAATTAGACTTATGGTGATCACTTCATATTGTATATAAATATCGAATCACTATGTTGTACACCAGAAACTATTATAACATTGTATATAAACTATATTTCAATCAAAATGAAAGGTAAAACCAGACTTTAACCAGAGAATAAATGTGTTATATCTCACTAAGTCAGTGACAGAAATAAAATAAGGTACCTTCAGTCTAAAAAAGGTGATACTTGTTAGCAAGTCCACAGTTGATTTCAGGTCTTGCAGTCTTTCAGCATTGCCAGCAGGGAAGTTTTCCTGGTCAATTAGGAAACAGAAAATGGGTAAATTATCAGCATTAATGTGAAACATCACAGAAAGTAAACAATTTGGAAATATACTCTTCTTAGTCTTAGGAAGCTATATCTTTTTATTTATTCCCATAATGCAATAAAAATATACAAAATGATATTATGAATGCAATATTATCCCTTGTTATTTAATAGTGTTGCTACTAAAAGAGAGGAAGACAGCATATATTTGAAAATATTTATAATTTTCTCAATATAGGTAATTTTTTCAAAAATACTTTGGGAATATTTACATGTGCTACATTGACTTTTAATCCCAAAGAAACTTTATTAAAAAAATAAGACTGTACTGCAAAGTCTCTCCTTGAAGTACTGTGGATTTTATCAAAAAGTTTCTACCAGTGAGATTTGGTGAGATATGTCAACAAAAATGGAGATGTTTTCAGAGTAGCTTCTTAAATGGCTATCTGGAAAAATCATAGGTAACTTCTAGCTATTAGTGAACTGGAGCAGAGTTGGGGTGTCTAAACGATGGTGAGTAAGTGAACTCAAGTCCCTGTTTACCCTCAAATATCTTTTCATTGCCTGGCATGGCAGTTCTCTTCTCATAGTGTTGCCCCCAGTTCCAATATAAAGGCTGAGTTTGATGAAATTTGGTATTATAATTTCTAGAAATATGCAATTAAGATGTCCATCAATAAGAGACTGAAAGTTGAATACAAGAGAAATACATGTGTGCAGATATAAAAAGATGTTTAGGGTAAACTGCTAAATAAAGAATGCAATCATTATTACTATAGTTTTTATGTGAATAACAATTATAATTATTTTTTGTAACTAAAACTATATGTATTTATATTCATGCATATATATACATATATTTGTATGTGTGTTTCACCTGGAGAGGCAGTATAGAATTGTTGACAATGAACTCTGCACAGCTTAAAGATCACACTGTACTGATCCAGAAGGAATGCCTTAAGCAGCAAGTATCTCAAAAGCTAGGGAAATATTAGCAGGATATCTCAGAAACAAGGAATGAGTTTTCAAGATGAGGACTGGGCCATATATCCACTCCATAAATTAGCTGATGGCCACTCAATCTGATGGTTATTGAAGAATCACAAAATTAAGCTACACACACAGTATTGCTGTAGGCTTATGTGAGGCTAGGTACATGACCAAGGGACAAACGCTTGCTTATTTAGCAGACCCTTCTAATGTGACAGGAAATGAGATCCCATAATCAGGATTTTTTGCTTTTCCCTTACGTAATGAATAGCTTTTTACAATACGACAAGAAATCATCTGAGCCAAGCACAATATTTTACTTTTAGTCAAATCATTTTGTACATACCCTATACTTTGACAGGTCAATCCTTAAAGAGTTGTGCAACTGGTCTAGTAGTTTTATGAATCTTTCCCTCTGTCCAAAGAAAACACAAAATAGGAGAATGGAAATAAATGGTCACTATCAGTTATTGTCCCCATTTCATAGAAATCAAGGTTCAAAAATATCAATGACTTGTCCAAGATTATAGAGCTGGTATGTGACATAGCAGTGTCTCAAAATAAGGTCTCTTTGACACCAAATTCACATTCTTTCAATAAGTCACACTGGCTCTCTGTGATGAATGAGAAAGTATCCAGAGAATTATGTACTGTAGAAAGAGAGCAGGCAACTGAATTGCCACAGTACTGATTCATGACAATATGAGTCAGGAAGAGAAAATATAACCCATCTCTCTACCCACACACACTAGCCCACCTCCCCAGAAATAAATTGTAGTGTGTGTGTTTTTTTTAATACTTCCCCCACCTATGGAAGTGGGAACAGCTGCTGTTTTTTCAAAAACAATTTCAAAAAGCATTTTCCTTTTGGTAACATGTACAAACTTCACAATCTGAAAGGATCTATTGCTTTTAACTTATATTTATTTTTAGGCTAAAAAAAGTATAAAATATCGGGCAACAATAACAAAACACCAATGCTTCCCCTTGATTCTGTGTTGGTATTGGACCGACCTCTTCATAGGAATTTGAAAATGATAAGAATAAGAAGTTTTGCTAATAAACATAAGGATAAAGTTGTGTGGATGAAAAACATTGAGTAAAAATATCAGTCTCATGCACGAACTTTATAGGTAGATAGTCCCACCATTCTGAGTCTCAAATTTCTAACCAAAAATTACAATAAAAAAATATATGGGGGTAGGAGTAAATTATAGTAAATGTCTCTGCCTACATTAATATTCTGTATATACTAGAATAGATTTTGAAGATACTGGCAAAAGTGAAACATTTTTTTAGTGTTTTCACATACAAGGTGGATTTATGGGGTATAGAACTCTTATTCCCTTGAAATTACTGATCTTGATGAAGTGAGCTGAATATTAATTGAGTTGATGAATTGTTCCTAAGTTGAAATTTCAATTTTCTGAATAAAGTGAAAATTTATCAGGTTTACACATTCGTGAACACAGTTTGAATATTGCTTCTGTGTTAACCCTTATGGAGGCAATAAAGCAATCTAATAAATGAACCTTGCTTTTCAGAAGTTCGCCACTTGTTCAGTGGATAAGACTCTCCTATAAAACAACTGAAAAATACTGTTGAGCTGACGGTATAAAATTTTTCTTTTCCATTTCCATCATACCTTCCCAGGAGAGGACCTGGCTTATACTATCCTTTATTAACCTTTTATTCCCTCCATACTAGTACATGTGGATCAGTGGCTCTCAATCAAAATTTAAAAAAAATAAAAGAGCTATCATAATAATCAGTTTAGTCCATAGCAAAGTTAGTTATTCAATGACTATAAAAGAAAATGTGTTGATGTCATATCTCTGACCTCTTCAACTGACCTCTGTGATTGGTACAAATCATCAAGACAGCTGGCGTGACCCTAGTCAACCATGCTCTGGACCAAATCACTGGCCCTGCTATATACACTGGGACCAACCATCCTGGTTGTCTGCTCTATATCCATCCTTCCACTCTTCCTTACTAATGGAATCGCATGAGTCAAATGTGTCCATTACAAGATGCCCACTTTCCCAGACCTCTTTGCCTCTAGGAATGGCCATGTAGCCTGGTTTAGGTCAGAGGGTGAACTCAGCCTATTATCAATGAATTCCTGTTTGGAAAGATTCAAAAGAGTGTATGGCAGACAGTGTTTGCTGTATTACTGTTTGCCACGTAAGTCTTTGTTAGTTTTTTGTTTTTGTTTTTCCCATTTGCTCTTTGTGTTTTCCTTTTCCCCACCTTAAATGTAGACTAGATCCTAGAAGGTAAAGCAGTCATCCTGTGGCTATAAGATGAAAAGCTAAATAAATGGTAACAATAGTGTCTGGAGCAAGAAGCTAGGAGTCCCCACACCTCACCCTTGCCATGTCTGCCCACCCTTTCAAAAAATTACAATTCTGAGCAGCTACAGTAGCCCTGGGTTTCTATTACCTCTGTCCTTAGGTTACATGGAGAAATAAATCTTATTTAGTTAAGTTTGAGTTTCTGTTTCACGACGCTGAACAAAACCGTGACTGTTACAGATCACACATGTGGTTCCTACCTAAGTCTTCAGTAATCAGCTGGAAAATTTTACATTCAAGATAAATAGAAAACTGTGGAGAACACTGCCAGGCTTGTCACAAAATCTCAAACAATATCAGATAATGTGAAATTAAAAGTGCACTGCTGATTAAATTTTTATAGAGATCCTTTAAACAGCAGGACAGCTTGAAATTTAATTTTAACTTCCATATTTCTATTCAACTTGAGTGCGATTACCTTTGCAGGAGCAGAGGAGGCCAACTGTCTGCGTTTTGTGATTTGAAGAATAAAAGACGGGTGATTAAAGACTGTTTCCCCTAAAGTGCATGCCATAGAGTCAGAAACTGCCATATTATTCAGTTCTTTGCTTTGGATAAGGACTCCATGCCTGGCACTTGGTAGGGGTAAAATCAATAACAAGAATACTAGGTATTATCAGTTATCAAAAGTGTAGATTTAACTAGTTGACAAGAAAAACTAGATCCAGATAGTAAATATTTTCAGCGTCGTAGCCTTTGTCACAGCTATTAAATTCTGTGTTGTAGCATAGTAGCTCCCATAGACAATCTATAAACAAATGGGGCTGGGGTTTTTTTTCCAATAAAATTTTGTGTATGGACATTGAAATTTGAATTTCATATCATTTTTATGTCCCACAAATAATAGTCTTCTTTTGATTGTTTTAACAATTTAAAAAATCTAAAATCCAATCTTAGGTCATGAGCCATACAAAATCAGTAGTTTTGGCCCTTGGGCAAAGGGGAGATTTTGAGTAGGGGGAAGCTATTGCTACTGCACAACTGCATTCTTAGTAAGTCTCCTTAGGATCCTGGAACTATGGAAGGAAAAGCCCTTACAAGGAAGGGGTGTAAAAATCTCTGCAGCATCCTGGGCTCTTCTCTCTCTTCCATTCCTTTCTTCTCTGTGCCTCACCCAATGGCAGGGATGATTTCACCTGAAGATAAAGATACCTAAGCTTTGGGCGCACTCACTGGCCTCAGCTTTCTTGGGAGGAGTCCTGGTCAAGTGCTCACCTGATCTTAGGTGTTCTTTTAAATGTATTTTATTGATTTTTTACAGAGAGGAAGGGAGAGGGATAGAGAGCCAGAAACATCAATGAGAGTGAAACATTGATCAGCTGCCTCCTGCATGCCCCCCACTGGGGATGTGCCCGCAACCCAGGTACATGCCCTTGACTGGAATCGAACCTGGGGCCCTTGAGTCTGCAGGCCGATGCTCTATCCACTGAGCCAAACCGGTTCTGGCTGATCTTAGGTTTTTATAACATTTGCAAGAATAGGAGTAAAAATTATTCTGACCTGGACTGACAAATTGTGAAGACTTTTTTTCTAGATGATACCAAAAGTAATCATTGAATAAGAAAATCAGAAACATTTCAAATAGAAGTAATACAGAGGCTATTTTGATCATTTTTGATAATTTAATGAATGTTGGAATTAATTGATTTGAAGTTAATATGGATACCAACAGAGATTCTATAACATTATAAAATGCCACTACAATGTTGCTATCAAGGATAAACATCTTAATACATTAGTAAATGTCTTCAATTCAAAGAGCATTTAAGAAGTCCCTTCATAGACAAGCTTGAAAAGCAGTGAGATGTTATTATTCACTGATCAAGAAAGCTTAGTAGCTTCCCTCAGTTTGACTAAGCTTTACACAGGCTTCTGTTCTTGACTCTAGGTCCTGACCTCCCTTTTTTATTTTTAGAGTATTTTCTTTAGAAACTGTATAATTGCACATTTCTTCTCTACCCTTTTGAGATGTAAATCTTTTAAAATGATGCCTCTTACCAGTTTTATAAGCCGCTAATGTCTTTCTCAAGTGCTTGAAAGCCATCCCTTTGAAATGTAAGTATTAAAAAGATAGTAACCCTATCTCCCAGTCTTGGCAGGAGGGTAGGAGACTAATTTTGATGGATGTCAATTAGCAAACACAGATGTCCTAGCCACAGAAAGACTTTTACAAACTCAATATGCTGAACATGTTCTATTGATCATCCTTCCCCCTAATATCTTCATGTACATTTTTTTCTATCTTATTCCAGCCCTTGTTTCAGGGGAGTTGAGCTCCGGCTTGCCTCTCCTCCCTATTGCAATAGCCTTAAATGAAGTCTTCCTTAACTGTTTAACTTCATTGGGTTCAATTTTTGATTTGACATCACACAAGAAAAAAAGTATAATAAATGTATTCTCAAGTTTGATAAGTCATTAAAAGCTATGTGGCATTAGCAATGAATTATGAAAGTGAAAGAAAGTTTTCTAAAGTATCAATTTTAAAAGTTTGATCAACTGTGCTAGAAAAGAGTGAATTATCTTTTTATCAATAAAAATAATATATTTCAGAATTTTCTTTCATATGAAGAAGTGCTCTAGCACCTGCAGTCAAAAACTGTAAAAAAAAAAACTTTTATAGACATGTGTCAGGAAGTTAATAAAAATATTATGTTGTTTTTCTGGAATTTGTAATATTTGTGGAATTTGTCTTATAATAACTTCTAATTCATTGTGATTTATTTTTATTAGAAATAAATATTAAATGTATAGCAAATTTTTCATTGACAATTTTACATTCTTCTTAATGAGAGTCTTACGAAATAGTCTAAGGTTTAGGCAGCACAAAAACTAGAACTAATCACTTAGCAAGTCATAAAGAAATCATTTCATCCCAAATGTTTTCTACATTTATTCTCTCCTTTGCCATATCACTTCATTTTCTCTAAACCATTGTCTACTAGATGCGGCATTACTTTGTCTTACCAGGGCTAGCGCATCAGCCTTCTCACTGATTTCCATTTAGTACTTCTGTGTTCAATGCCAGGAACTGGTTTACTCACTTCTCCTTTCTTCAGTGTGATTCCCTGTAGTTTTGAGACTAGAAAACTAAATGCTGTATTTCTCAAACTCCTTTGCAGCTAGGTTTCTGCAATTATCTTAGTTTCTGCCTATTAGATGCATGGGAGCTACTACTTTTGGAAAGCGGACATTCCTGTTTCTTGGTTTACTTCTGCTGCTAAGTTAAGTCCTGGAGATATTTACTTCTCAGTCCCAGGTCACTAGCTTTGTGGTTTTATAAAGACTGTTGCATTGTAAATAGAAGCAGCCTTCTGGTTCATCTTTCTGACTGTAGGAAAGCTCATAGCTTCTCTTGCAAATCAGCTTCATTGTGATATTTTAAGAATTATTACAGAAGGATCCTCCTCCAGTCCTTCAGATGATAATTGTAAGCATCTAATTCTCTGTGCCAAAACCCTTTCAATTTAAAGTTGCTTGGATGGTTTCTATTACTACAACTGAACTCTCTGTCTCATACTCATTTTATCTTTCCCCTCTGTAATATTTCCTCTAAAGAGTGATCTAAGTAAAAGATTCTATCAAAGTATACCCTTTGCCTCAAGATGAAGTCCAAACATATTAGTGGGCAATTTATTTATTTATTTATTTATTTATTTTTATTTATTTATTTTTAAAATATATTTTATTGATTTTTCGCAGAGAGGAAGGGAGAGAGACAGAGAGTCAGAAACATCGATGAGAGAGAAACATCGACCAGCTGCCTCCTGCACATCTCCTACCGGGGATGTGCCCGCAACCCAGGCACATGCCCTTGACCAGAATCGAACCCGGGACCCCCCAGTCCGCAGGCCGACGCTCCATCCACGGAGCCAAACCGGCTTCGGCTTAGTGGGCAATTTAATATCAACCCCAAAACACGGCATTGTCTTATACTTCCATTTTTTATTCTATCTGCCATGCTCAGCAGGCAGGCTACCTTATACAAACTTCTTTCGGCTTATTTTACATCTTTACTTCTCCTTTCCTTTCCTCAAATGTCTCCCATGCCTGATGTAGTATTTCTACTACTTTGTGGACATCAGAAAATATTACTCATCCCTAAAGCCTTGCTCCCTTTCTACATTATTTTTTATAAGTTTTATAATAAAAATGTGAAATCAAGGGTAAAAGTTGGTGATGGAATAGAGGTTACTGTCTTATTTAGAGCTTTGTGTCCTTTTCTTCATTTATCATTATAACATGGGCATTGCTCAATTATATGAACGTTTCTTTAAAAACTTGACTCTAATGATTACATTATATTTTAGTGAATAAATGAACCCTAGTTCACACAACCATTCACCTTTGTCCTTCACTGAGGAACACTATGACGTTAGATTTTAACCTCAGCTGTTTCACTAAGCAATGATCTCCTAATTGCCAAATCCAATAGGGTCATTTCTTTCCCCATATTATTTGAACTTTTTTTGCAACACCTGACAATGTTATATACTCCCCTTTTCTCAAAATAGTTACCTTGCCTTTCATCATATCATGTTATTATCATTTTTGTTCAATTTCTTTAATCATCTTCCTCAGCAAAATTTGCTTTGCCCATCCTCTCCACCCCTGAAAATTCTGTCTGTTTCACTTTATTCTTGAATATTTTCATCTAAACTATGACTTCAAATAACACCTGTACCCAAAAATTGTTTTCTTCCCTTGAGTATTTGTTTTTAAATCTTCATTAGTAAAATAGCTTTTCCCATTGGTTTAACTTTTGAAGACTCAAACTGTCTGATTTACACCTTTGTGAAGGATAAAGAAGGTCCAATATAATGGTTACAAGTGATAGTATCAGCTTCAAAAGCCAGGTAAATAAGAACGTCAAGCTTTAAAGTGCACGTAGGAGACACTTTACCTACATATATGTACAAATAACCTTATTTTCAATAGGTGGAGAAAAATATGGTTGCATTTGCATACCATCTCACTGATGTACCAGATGTAGTTTGAGATTTTCTTTTGAAATCTCCTCTACAATAAGTCATTTGATTTACAAAATGAAGTTTGTTATAACCATATTGCCACTGAGACACTGAAAAGAACTGAAATCAATTTGGTTTTTCTTCTGTGGGTCAGCGTGAAGTGAAAAAGTATGCTACTTATTTCCCTCCAGGTAGCGTTTATGTTGGATATTAATCATATAAACACATCTTCTTTCTCAGTGGTTAAAGATTCCGTGTTCCACAACGTTGGCTTATTCTGCACAATGTACCCAGGCAGAATATTAAAAGCAAAACAATTTCATAACACTGAATGCTTTATGTTTCAGGTAAATCCTGGGACAATCAGTGCTGTTACCAAAAAGAGGTGTTTATAACAAAATGACTCTATGACCTGGTATTACTCATAATCGTATTTTCTTGGGCTGGTTAGGGAATGCTGTTTGGTCCCAGCTGTTGCAAGAGTCAAGCTGTAGAACAAAAGTACCTGGTGGTGTACTGTTTAGACCAAGCGTATCAAACTTAAAGGCTAACACAGGCCAAATAAACAAAGTTTAAGTTTATGTGGACCACAAAAAAAGCTCCAATTTTCATAGAAATAGGTTTATTTCAGTAGAGACATGCTGAATACAAAGGGCTGAAATAAAAATGAGTAATTGTTAGCATAAAATAATAGAACATTTTAATAAAAATTAACATTTTTTCTTGAACATTAACTTACCAGATGCTGAATAACTGCACAAATTAATAAGTGTAACCCAAATAAACCTATTTTTCTTTTCTCCAAAAGTGAAATATTTCCTGTTGCACACACCAAACAAGTCAGTTCAAGACTAATGACATGGCCATCGGCCGCTAAAATATTCGCGGCTTGTATTAGTGGAGAGAAATGGTGAGCCTGCGCATAAGGCACGTAAGGAAAATGAATGCAACACGATTATAGTAATCAGTCATTAGCGAATGTTGTAGGGCGATATTAATAATTATGTATAACAGGATATTGTAAAAAATTAAGTTATGAATTCTTTTTCTTTTTTAAAAAATATATTTTTATTGATTTCAGAGTATAAGGGAGAGGGAAAGAGAGTTAGAAACATCAATGATGAGAAAGAACCATCAATTGGCTGCCCCCTGCACTGCCCCCACTGGGGGTCAGGCCCACCACCCGGGCATGTGCCCTTGACTGAAATCGAACTTGGGACCCCCCAGTCCAGAGTCCAATGCTCTATCCACTGAGCCAAGCCAGCCAAGGCAAGTTATGAATTTTTTATTAAAACATTTCTTACATACCATTATATTGGCTGGGCTGCAAAAATATTTGTTGTGGGCTGCATGTGGCCTGCAGGCCATGGGTTTGACATGCTTGGTTTAGACTATAGGTAGGGCAGGAGAAATGAAATCTTCATATCTTATTACATAGAGCACTTTCAATGTTTACAAACTGGCTTACCACCTCTTCCTCATTTTAATTTGAGAAACATGTTAAAGAAATAATTCTTGTCCACATAGAGCAGATTGAGAAACAGGTTTAAATGACTGAACTGACTTACTAATTTTCTTCTACTAGTGTTTATTTTGACTTGTCATTAAATAACAATCACCTTTTCCTTTGATTCATTCCACCTCATCTTACCCACCTCACATGCATTTTCTTTTAGATGAAAAAGATAAGAAAATAGTAAACACAGCAGCACATTCCCCCGCCCCTCCCCTGGCTTTACACCCTTTTATTTGCTGGTTTCATTTGTTTCTACTCTATGACACATAATGTCCTAAATTTGATTTCTAACACCACGATCAATCACGAATTCTATCCAGTGAACTAATTTGAAGTTCAGTGGGAAATGTAACTGCAGTCCCATGGAAAAATACCTGTCTCTCAGGGATATTGAACAGAGCTACTGGAGTGCCTAGGTGCCCTGGCCAAAACCTTGGGAAGCTTTCCAGGCATTTTTCCATTTCCCTCACTGTCCACATCCTTAAAGATACTTAATGAGGTTGATTTTATACCCTGAAAAGCTCTGAAATTTGTTCTTCTTTCTTGATTTCCACTAATTCTTAGTTTAGATCTTTACCACTTTACTACAATTAGTTAATTTATATCCTATTTCCAGTTTTGTCAATTTCAATTTTTTGAAAATATGTTTTTATTGATTTGAGAGAGAGGAAGGGAGACAGATAGAAAGACAGAAACATCAATGACAGATAGAAATATTCATTGGCTGCTGACCAGGAATTAAACAGGGGATCTCTTGGTTCTTGGGTCAATACTCAACTACTGAGCCACATTGGCTGGGCTCAATTTAATTTATTGCTTATGGAGAACGAGTTCCAGTGACAGGGGCAGTAGATAATAATTGAGATTCCACAGGATCCTTGCAGTTTTACTTTTCAATGCGTTTTTGATGCATTTGAATACTTCATGTGGACAATCTTAATTAGATACAGGTAGTTCTGTTAGACTCTTTATACATCTACCAGAGGATCAATGCACGAAATTCATGCACTGGTAAGGGTCCCTAGCAGCTGCTGGCTGCTGGCTGCTGGCTGCCAGCCGGGGCCTCCCTCCCTTCCCCCTGGTCAAACTCGCAGAAGAACTCCAGTCGAGGGGACAATTTGCATACTATGCTTTTATTATATAGGATTATTATTATTATTTTTTACTTAGAAGATATGCTGTTATCCATCAGTACCAGTAGAAACCAACAGAAAGTATAAATGAAGGCTAATAGAGAAGTCAACCAAGCTCACATTTACCAGGGAAAAGTGTCTGCAATGGTGAATCCCCAATTTGCATACATGGAGAATTTCTTACAAAATACCAATACTCTCAAAAAATGTATGTTTTCCCCCATTGGAAAAGGTCATTCCATATATGGAGACTTCATCTAATGAAGATGCTTACTGACTGTCAAAATTATTTCACTGAATATGTTTCAGATGGACTTTTAGCTTTAGCCCAATTGTAGTAATGGATATTCCCTAAGATATACCTTCTGCAATGAGATTCCAAGAATATCTGGAGTCCAATGCCCCTTTAATATGTAACTCCCATAAGCTACTAGAAATTTTATAATTAACAAAACAATACTTACACCAAAATTGGTAGCGGCAAATCGATCTGAGGCAGAAACCTGCACATTTGTTGAAACTGTCGTGTGAGCATAGAAAGCATTTATATTCGCCAGCAAGGTGCTCATGATGGCAGGGACGCCAGGGCACATGTATTTAGAAGACAGACATGAGAAGTGCCTGCAAGACAAGAACATCGAGCCCTTTAAACAAGAATTACATAATTCAAACAACAGCATAACTTCTAACACCAGTAATTAAATAATTCCTCAACTGCATCTGAAAAGGACCCAAAACTCCCATATCTCTAATTGAAATAGAAAGCAATTTTGGCCCTTTAAAGATTTCTCACTCACAGATGTGAAGTGGCTTAATTAGAATATGATTTGCCACAGGGTGTGTGCATAAACCCTTTCAACTGTGAGAGTGTTGTGTGTAGACACCGAAAGTGCAATTTCCAGAGACTCTAGCACCGTGGGGAAGCAATAACACAGGCGTCTCCTTTTCCCCAGCAGCTGTGCCCCCACTCATTTCATGGGTAAAGCAAGAGGCCCTCCTCAGACTGCACATTGATTGAAAAAGTAAATGTAACATCTGCCTTGAGTCCAGCTTGTGAGCTGTTGTCATAACGGATTATCTTCCATAAGCAGTTAGGTCTCCCAAGCATTTTGCTAAAGCCAGGATTTAATTAAGCCAACAGATGAGTAGTGAGGGCAGGTCGGATTATGCCAGCTTTATCCTTAAAAACCATTCCTTTTGTACCTTGAGTGATAGTATCATACGATACACACATCAGAAGCAGTAAGTGTTCAGTTCTGTTACTCCTCTCAAGAGAACCTGTTTCATTGGAACCCTAACAAAAGACCTGAGCACGGAAAGCACGGCTTAGGGATGAAAGTGAAAAGTGAAAAGATGAGTTGTGCATGGAGGAAGGAAATTTTCAGGACATAATCTGGACCCATGTTGCTGTCCTACCACAGCAATATGTGCTCCTCCTCCATCAGTGGATTTGGTAGTAGTGAGTGCAAGCACAGAGCGCACATACATACATAAATGGCCCGAGTGCCACTCAAATGAAATGGCTGGTAGTCCTTCAAAGGGTGGCTTCTCTTAGATCTCAGCCAGGCCACTCTCCTAGAGCTTGTTATGATGCTAGCTAATAAAAGCAGGTTAAAGTTTTAAAAGTGGACCTTTGAGGATCATGAATAACAAATAATATATACCATGAGAGTTATAACTTGTGCAATTTAACCCTGGAATTAGACGATCACTGATTGCTTCTTTTGGGTAAATGTTTTGACTTTACTATACACTAAATTAATTCTCATTACTATCTATTAAATACTACAAATTTACATAAAGATATCAAATATAGAAATTAAAATTTCTCTAGCATTATGATTTTGCATTTCTTTCTCCCCCTGCAACTCATAATTATATTTGTTAGGCCCAAATTAGAGGTCCATCCATAATTGTGGATTATGCGATGCCTGAGGCATCTTTCACTTTCTGAGTGTTCAGCTACCAGGCTGGTAATGGGCTTCACTCCGGCAATGCGTCTGCCTCAGAGCTGGTGTGCCCTTTCTTTAGGTGTGGTTACTGCCAAGGCCTGCTTTTTTGCTTCTAACCATCTCTTTGAAAATCATTTCCTTTTAAGAGCTGCAGTTCCAATACTACTTAAATTATCCTAAGGGGGAGAGATGAAACAGGATTAAAAGTACAATTAGCAATTTAAATGACAGAGTATATCCTTGCAGCAAACCACCCCTTCAAAAAGTATGCCTTCAAATGAAATAGGTCAAACAGTACTACTATGATTTCTAAAAATGCTTAACAATTCCTACATAGACTTGATTAAGAACAATTAATCAATAATGTTAAAATCACTTGACTTCATTTTTGCAAGAAAGTAGAGTTAGTGTCAAATCAATTTAGCAAATGGAATTTCAGTGCCATGGGAAAAGTTGAAGTAATGAACTCCAAAAAGACAATGCTTGAATTGGCAATAATGAGATTGTTACTAGGCATGTTTTTAGCTCAAGCAACTGCCATAATATCGTCAACCATTAATTCTCAAATTATGACTGGGAAAATATTTGAAGTCATGTCTACTTCAAATAACACATGTGGATTCAGCTCACTTGCTTTTGTTTTGTCGGTATCATAATGGAGAAAAAAATATCTAACTCCCCTGTATTTTCATGGATAACTGTCCCTAATGACACCCATCTTGTGGTTTTCAAGGGATGAAAATGCCTTTGATTAAAATATTTTAAAATCTCTCAACTATTTTTAATGACCACAATAGCAGGGTGATTAGAAAGCAGCACTAAAAAAATAATGATTCTTAAATCCTTATAAGGGTTTTCAGAGAAACAATACAAGATGAAAGGAAAGAATATCTGTATTCTTGATGTTAGAAATATACTAAAGCAGTATTTATCGCATTTGCTCCAGAGAATTCAGAGTAGCATGCATTTCAGTGATGAGTAAATGTTTTATCTATCCTTGTTGCTAAAGAGGGGCTTGAACTTTTTTTAATTTTTACTTTATTTGATTGATTTTTTTACAGAGAGGATAGAGAGTCAGAAACATCGATGATGAGAAGAACATCTATCAGCTGACTCCTGCACACACCCCACCAGGGATGTGCCCACAACCAAGGTACATGCCCTTGGCCAGAATCAAACTTGGGACCCTTCAGTCCGCAGGCTGATGCTCTATCCACTGAGCCAAACCAGCCAGGGCAGGGGCTTGAACTTTTAAGGATCACTTCTCTTTTGGTCAAAAGCATCAGTGTTTCATAGGTGCTATTGATTGCTGGTGCTCAATTACAGAGGTTTTTGAATTATGTAGGAGAAATCCTATATAATAAAAGGGTAATATGCAAATTGACCCTAACAGCAGAACGATTGGGAATGACTAGTCACTATGACACACACTGACCACCAGGGGGCAGATGCTCAATGCAGGAGCTGCCCTCTGGTGGTCAGTGTGCTCCCACAGGGGGAGCTCTGCTCAGCCACAAGCCAGGCTGATGGCTGCCAGCACAGCGGTGGTGGCAGGAGCCTCTCCCGCCTTCTCAGCAGTCCTAAGGATGTCCGACTGCAGCTTAGGCCTGCTCCCCGCTGGCAAGTGGATATCCCCCAAGGGCTCCTGGGCTGCCAGAGGGATGTCTAATTGCCAGCTTAGGCCCGATTCCCCGGGGAGCAGGCCTAAGCCAGTAGGTGGACATCCCCTGAGGGGTCCCAGACTGCGAGAGGGCACAGGCCGGGATGAGGGACACCCCCCTGAGTGCATACATTTTTGTGCACTGGGCCTCTAGTAAAGTAATAAAATGCATAGGGTTTAGAGAAATGATCAAAGTTGGATAGCAAGTCAGAATGGGACATGCAAGCTGCCCATGAGCTCTCTCTGACACCTCTCTTCATATATGCCTTAATTTGCCCCCATGCCTATGTTCTTATAGCACACATGCATATCTCTATTATATTGTTTTATTATTTAATTTCTTCTTCCTGTTACCCCTAGTTTAGGAACTCAGTGGGCACAAGAGCCATCTTTTATTATTGAATCCCCATTGCCCTGTATAAGTCCTCTTTCTTAGATACTTAGAAAGTGTCTATCAAATAAATACATTACACCTTCTGAAATGTGGCTCTGTGAAGAACTGGACCTTGCCTTCTTGTTCACTAATGTATCCTCAGTGCCTAGAGAACTTCCTGGCACATGGTAGGTGCTCAGTAAATATTTCTTAAAGGAATGAATGACTTCATTGAGCAGCAATCTCCTTAGAAAGCAGATTCCCGGCTCAAGAAGCTAAAATAGACTAGTGGCATTAAAGTGAACTATATCCCAACAGTTCCGGTTTAAATATGAATTCGTGTAAGATGATTAGCACCAAAGTATAGGTTCTTAAGCTCACCAAAGGAAAAAAAAATTGACCTAATGCTTTTCTCTTATTTGGTATAATAGAGGGATGACTATGGAGCCTAATAGAATCTCAGATTTTGTAAGAAACCTTGGGTTTCATTTTACAATAAATGAAAGACTCATTAAGTACTCAGTTTATATGTATTTGCTCAACAGAGATCACCTCCAGAGGACAATTTAAACCTTAATGCTTGACATGAAATTTCCTGCATGTGTTCAGGGGTAAACAGTTGGTCTGTCAGAACACTGTTAAAAATATATGTTTGCATAAATAAATGCAAAGCATCAAGGATCCCCTAATTCTCATAGTGGAAACAGGATCTATGCCCAACCTTATGATGTGAGATGCATGGAATAGTGTGCTCCTTTGAAAAATAAATCGCATGCTCTTATTACTGTCATAAATTGGTAAACGGCTTTTACTTTAGATGGATGGGTGCATTTACCATATGAAAACAAATCCTCCAGGTCCTTGATCAATCACTTGTCTAAGAGGAAAACTGCAATCCCTTTTCTCTTTCCCATGAATGCTCCAAAACAAAGGATACATTTTTATGCAACAAATAGGGCTAATAAATTGTCCCCTCATAGAAAATGTTTTGTGGTAAAATGAGAGAGCATTTACAATAAGTAAGAGAAACCCTGAGGACTGGGCAGTTCCATATTAACAGTCAGGTTACTTACTAGCAAAATAGATTCAGCCTCTTTCTTATGATGAGAAATACACAAGAGGAAAGTCAATAATGTACAACCAGATGCTCTGAGTTAATACACACTTTCTTATTATTTTTTTATACTCCAAATTCATCTTTAAAAATATGGGGGTATGCCTAAAGAACCAAGCAATCTCTAATGTAAGAGGAAGGTTATGAAGTTACCTGGGGATTTGGCTAAGCATAAGAGAATGTTAAATATTAAAAAAAAACAAAAAACAATAACACTGTAATTTGATTTATTTTCCTGATCAAATGGTGTATGGAAAAATCCAGAAGAACTAAGCAGTTCTTTTCTTTCCCAAACTTGTATCTTTACCACACAGATAGGACACATGTTTCTTTTTTAAAGGTGAATTCCCCAATTTTGTGTTTTTAAAAATTAAGAGCAAATTCTCCTGAGATAAGCTTGCCATGTCTATTTGATTGTTGTTGTTGATTGTTTGGTTTTCTGGTCCCCTGAAGCAAGGTTTTGAAAAGCAGAAAAATATTGATTCAATAGGCACCCAGTTTAAATTCAAAGATATGGTTGGTTATTCATAAACTGTTGTTGAGTTACTCATTGGCCAACAATAGGTTAGGACTCAAGTTATACTTCAAATACAAGAGTATTATATGGAAAATATTGTCAAAAACTGCTCTTCAAGTTATACTTCGCACCTGACAGAAGAATGTCAGTATTCTGAAACTTATCCAAATTATTAGAAATAATCAACATGATATTTTCTAAAACACATGCAACACAAAAGGTAAAAAAGATACCTAAATCAACATAAATATAATTTTCAGTTCCACTTTGCTTGCTTTTGACAACTGAAAATGTCTGACATGAAAAGAAATGCCAGGAGAATGAGAGAATAAATACAATTCTTATAAACATGATTGTACATATAATTATAATGTTAACATCAACATAAAATGTGTATTTTCTATAAAAATTAATTTTCAACTAATGATCATCAATGAATAATAAATGAAGACATCATATTTACATTGATAGTAAAACTTTTGAAGACATCATATTTACATTGATAGCAAAACTTTTTAAGTGTTATTAGATTGGAGAAACCAAGATGGCGGCATAGGTAAACACCGGAGTTTGCTGCCTCGAACAACCACTTTAAAAATACAACTAAAAGACGGAACGGACATCACCCAGAACCACAGGAAGGCTGGCTGAGGAGAGACTCTTCAACTAGAAGGAAAAACAACAGCATTACGAGGCCCAGAGGAGGCGCAGTGTGGAAAATTTAAAGGTACGGTGGTGCGGCGGTGCGCGCGCAAAGCGGGCTGGTGGCTGAGGGCGCGGTTGTTGTTTTCAATCAGGAGTGAGTCTCAGACTCTGGGCTACAGATCCGGGCGAGTCTCTAGGGACCCAGACTCAAACGGGAGAAGCGGGACTGTCTGGCTACGGTCCCTCCAAGGTTTGCAGCGGTTGTGGGGACAGAGAGGCAGAGCCCCTGGAGACAGACTGAGAGCAGCCATAGCTGCTCCCTCCCCCCGCCCTGTTGAGCCCGCCCCGCCCAGGCCCTGCGCAGAGCCATTTGCCGATCGCCTCAGGCAAAGGCTGGATTAGCGCCTCCCCAGAAGACAGACGTTTTCCTCACAGCTGATTCCTACAGCCAGTCGGCCTGGTGGTCAAATCCCTCTAGTGTTAACTACAACAATTAAGGCTTGGCTAGAACAAGACTGCGCACAGAGACCACAAGGGGGTGCACCAAGAAAGCATAAAAGATGCGGAGACAAAAAAACATGACAGAAATGGAGGATATGGAGCTAAGAATCGCAATTTTGAGGGCTTGCCATAAATTTGTGCAGAGCCTCATGAAAACTAATGAGACCCTCGATGCTACGATAAAGAAATTAGAAAGTAAGCATACACGGACTGAAATAAAGAATATTATACCCAATAGCAGACCAGAGGAGCTCAAGAATCAAACCAAAGATTCGACAAAAAACACCCAATTGGAAAAGCAAAATGAAAAAAGAATCCAAAAGTGTGAAGATAGTGTAAGGAGCCTCTGGGACAGCTTTAAGCGGTCTAATATCAGAATTATTGGAGTGCCAGAAGATGAGAGACAGCAAGATATTGAAAACCTATTTCAAGAAATAATGGCAGAAAACTTCCCCCACCTGGAGAAAGAAATGGACTTACAGGTTCAAGAAGCGCAGAGAACCCCAAACAAAAGGAATCCAAAGAGGACCACACCAAGACACATCATCATTAAAATGCCAAGAGCAAAAGACAAAGAGAAAATCTTAAAAGCAGCAAGAGAAAGAAACTCAGTTACCTACAAGGGAACACCCATACGACTGTCAGCTGATTTCTCAACAGAAACTTTGCAGGCCAGAAGGGAATGGCAAGAAATATTCAAAGTGCTGAATACCAAGAACCTACAACCAAGACTACTTTATCCAGCAAAGCTATCATTCAGAATTGAAGGTCAGATAAAGAGCTTCACAGATAAGGAAAAGCTAAAGGAGTTCACCACCGCCAAACCAGTATTATATGAAATGCTGAAAGGTATCCTTTAAGAAGAGGAAGAAGAAGAAAAAGGTAAAGATACAAATTATGAACAACAAATATGCATCTATCAACAAATGAATCTAAGAATCAAGTGAATAAATAACCTGATGTACAGAATGAACTGGTGATTATAATAGAATCAGGGACATAGAAAGGGAATGGACTAACTATTCTTGGGGGGAAAAGGGGTGTGGGAGATGCGGGAAGTGACTGGACAAAAATCATGCACCTATGGATGAACACAGTGGGTGGGGAGTGAGGGTGGAGGGTGGGGTGGGAGCTGGAAGGAGGAGAGTTATGGGGGGAAAAAAGAGGAACAAATGTAATAATCTGAACAATAAAGATTAAAATAAATAAATAAATAAATAAAAAACAAACAAACAAACAAAAAAAAAGTGTTATTAGATTGTCAAATTTCTCTTAGCAATATGTTTTTGGATATGTCTCCTTGAGCAAGGCTAACAAAAGAAAATATATATACAAATTGGACTAAAACAAACTAAAAAATTTTACACAGCAAGGAAAATCATTAACAAAACCAAAAGATAACCTACTGAATGGAAAAAGATATTTGCGAATGATACATCTAATATCCAACATATATAAGCAACTAATACAACTTAACACCAAACAACAACAAAAACACCCCAAAACAATTTGATTTAAAAATGGGCAGAGAACCTGAATAGACATTTCTCCAAAGAAGACATATAGATGGTCAATAGAAAATAAAAAGATACTCAAATCATCTAATCATCAGGGAAATAGAAATCAAAACCACAATGAGATATCACCTCACACCTGTCAGAATGGCTATCATTAAATAGACAACAAATAAGTGTTGGTGAGGATGTCGAGGGAAGGAAATCCTTGTGTACTGTTGGTGGGATAATAAATTTGTATAGCCATTATGAAAAATAGTATGGAGGTTTCTTAAAAATCAAAAACAGAACTACCATATGACTCAGCAATTCCACTTCTGGGTATTTATCTGAAGAAAGCCAAAACACTAATTTGAAAAGATATATGCATCCCAATGTCCATTACAGTATTATTTACAACTAGAGGCCCGGTGCACAAAAATTTGTGCACTCGGGGGTGGGGGTTCCCTCAGCCCAGCCTGTGCCCTCTGGCAGTCTGGGACCCCTCGGGGGATGACCACCTGCTGGCTTAGGCCCGCTCCCCAGGGAATTGGGCCTAAAATGGCAATCAGACATCCCTCTGGCAGCCCGGCAGCCCTTGGGGGATGTCCACTTGCCAGCGGGGAGCAGGCCTAAACTGCAGTCGGGCATCCTTAGCGCTGCTGAGGAGGCAGGAGAGGCTCCCACCACCACCGCTGTACTGGCAGCCATCAGCCTGGCTTGTGGCTGAGCAGAGCTCCTCCCATGTGAGAGCGCCCTGACCACCAGAGGGCAGCTCCTGCATTGAGAGTCTGCCCCCTGGTGGTCAGTGTGTGTCATAGTGACCAGTCATTCCCAGTCATTCTGCTGTTAGGGTCAGTTTGCATATTACCCTTTTACTATATAGCAGGGGTCCTCAAACTACGGCCCGTGGGCCACATGCAAATACAAATATTGTATTTGTTCCCATTTTGTTTTTTTACTTCAAAATAAGATATATGCAGTGTGCACAGGAATTTGTTCATAGTTTTTTTTTAAACTATAGTCCGGCCCTCCAACGGTATGAGGGACAGTGAAATGGCCCCCTGTTTAAAAAGTTTGAGGACCCCTGCTATATAGGATAGAGGCCTGGTGCAGGGGTGGGGGCCGGCTGGTTTGCCCTGAAGGGTGTCCCGGATCAGGGTGGGGGTCCCGCTTGGGTGCCTGGCCAGCCTGGGTGAGGGGATGATGGCTGTTTGCAGCTGGTCACACCCCTTCAGGGTGGGGGTCCCCACTGGGGTGCCTGGCCAGTCTGGGTGAGGGGCTGAGGGCTGTTTTCAGGCTGGCGGGTGACTGAAGCTCCCAACCTCTCCTTTTTTTCTTTTTTTCTTTTTTTATTCTGGGATTTATTTACCTTCTATGGCTGTCACTGGAGCTGAGAGCCAGCTCCAGCTCTGAGGCCCAGCTCCAGCTCTGAGGCTGCGGCTGGCTGAAAGTAGGTATCTGGGTTTGTTTAGCTTCTATAATTGAAACATTATTGCCATCACTGCCGCTCTAAGCTCTGAGGCCGAAGCTGGCTGAAGCAGGTTTGTTTAGCTTCTATAATTGCAACATAGTTGCTTAGAGTGCAGCTCAGAGCTGGGCGGTGGCAGGCGGGGAACGTTGGCTTCTTCTGTCACTGGAGCAAGCAAGCCTCCTGTTCCCTTCAGCTGCCTGGCTGCCGGCCGCCATCTTGGTTGGCAGTTAATTTGCATATCGCCGATTAGCCAATGGGAAGGGTAGCGAAGTTATGGTTAATTACCATGTTTGTCTATTATTAGATAGGATATCCAAGATATGGAAGCAATCTAACTGTCCATTGATAGATGAATGAATAAAAAAGATGTGGTATAAATATACAATGGAATATTAGCCAGTCCTAAAAATAATAAAATCTCCATTTGCAACAACATGAATGGACCTAGAGAGTATTATGCTAAGTGAAATAAGTCAAATAGAGAAAGACAAATACCATATGATTGCATTTATATGTGGAATCTAAAAAACAAAACAAACTAACAAAACAGAAACAAACTCATAGCTACAGAGAACAAATTGATGGTTGCCAGATGGAAGGAGGTTAGGATGATGGTTGAAAAAGGTGAAGAAATGAAGTAGTAAAAGTTTCCAGTCATAAAATTAATCATGGTGATGTACATTAGAGCTAAGGGAATATAGTCAATATTGCAATAAATATCTATGGTGTCAGGTGGGTGCTGTCAAAGCAAAAATGACAGTGGACAGAATTAGGAAAGTTTTCTTCAATGAAAGAAAATCCAGAATTCAGTCTGAACTCAACTCTACTGACATAAATAAAGGAAAAAATTTCAAGACCTGAGGTGGGGAATGGAGGGTAGTGATTCTGAGTTAGAGTAGAGGAATCCTAGTCATCTGTATTTGCGAATTGGCGTACCCAAAGGAAAAATAAACGTTCTCTTATCCTCATGACAAGAGGGAGCATTACAACTTGGGGCAAGGCCCCAACCCAAGTTAGAAACCCTCCATGAAGACTGGGCATAGGGGCCTATTTTCTTGATGATTATATTCAAAAGCTCTGGCTCTCCCATATCCCTGAGAAAGCCAGCCCTGGGGTGTAAAACTGGCAAGTGTCTTTTTAAAAGTTTACATCTTAAAAGAGAAAGAATTTACAATTCTAAGGTTTCCAAAGGAAATGCTCTAAGAAAAGGGAGGTTAGAGCCTCTGTTGTTAGGGCTCTGGATTCTGCAAGGACAAAGGTGAGGGGGAGAGCAGGGGCCAACAGGCAGAAAGAGGCCTAGAGTTGTGCCCAGCTGAGGGAAATCTTAAGGCCACTTTGGTTCATATTTAACACTAAAAGAAACAATTTAAAAATAAAAATATCAATATAAAATCAAATGTATAACCACAAGTAGAGATAACCTACCACATTGTGTTATCATCCAAGTGCAACAGTCAATTTATCACATAAAAACCAGGCATTCTTTTTCCTCCTGCCTGTCTGCCTTGCTTTCCCTCTTTAGACCAGCAGTTGGCAATCGAGTGCCCACAGCCAAACACAGTCCATAGTTTTTGTTTTTAAAATAAAGTTTTATCAGGATACGGCCATACCCATTTGTTTACTTAATGTCTTTGGCTGTTTTTGCACTAGGAGTGCTGAGTTGAGCAGTTATGACAGAGATTTTAGGACTCACAAAGCAGAAAATATTTATTATCTGGCTGTATATAGAAAAAAAATTTGCCGACTCCTGCTTTAGACTAGTTCCTAGAGTGACAGGAGCTTTGTCAAAACCGAGTTCTCAGATATATTATAGGACCCTAGTCACCTGCAGGTCACTTGATATCAATAAGTATCTAGAAATATCATCTGTTGTTCTTTACATATGTTAAAGGGTAAGAAAAATACAAGTGATAAAAACAAAGGAGGGGTGATTCTCCTCTTTTAAACTATCATACATTTACCATTTTTTTTCTGTATTAACGTGATTGTGCTTCTCAGAATACAAGAAATATAAAACTAAAGAAATCTGAATCAACACACAGAGATATTTTATAATAAATATCTTTCTTTTACTGGGATTATTTCCAGGTGTTTTTTAGAATTTATTTTTAATTTTATTTTAAGCATAGTTCTCTTTTGGCAGAACACTTCACTTACTTTAGAGTGTATTTTAATTGCACTCAAATTTTATAGAAGGTGTCCTGATGAATTATTATAGCCATTGACCTGGGACAGAGCAGATGGCCAATCACAGACTCCATTATGGCTACTCACTTACAAATAGGTTGCATCTAAAGGAGCAAGAGCCCTGCCAGTGGACGTGAGCAAGCAGAGGGATAATGACTACCAGTCAACGATGCAGTAATAGGGATTTTGAGGGAGGTTCACCTGGGTAAATTCTAAGTTCTTTTTCATATTGCGGCTAAGAATCTGTAAGTCTTTCTTATTTAACACTACAAGCCCGGTGCATGAAATTTGTGCTTGGAGGGGGGTGGTTCCCTCAGCCCGGCCTACACCCTCTCCAATTCAGGACGCCTTAGGGGATGTCCGGCTGGTCGGACATCCCTCTCGCAATCTGGGACCAATGGCTCCTAATGGCTCACCTGCCTGCCTGCCCGCCCCTAATGGCCTCTGCCTGCCTGCCTGATCACCCTTAACCCCTCTGCCTACCAGCCTGATAGCCCCTAACTGCCCTCCCGTGCTGGCCTGATCACTCCCAACTGTCTCTGCCTCGGCCCCTGCCACCGTGGCTTTGTCCGGTAGGAGGACTGGACAACCGGAAGATGTCTGGTTGACTCGGAATAATTAGCATGTTACTCTTTTATTAGTATAGATTAGGACATTCTGGTAAACTGAAAAAGTACACATTTTATCAGAAATTTTAAAGAAATTTACATATGCTATTTTAGAATTAGGACTGGTGTTTAAATGCTATGAATAGTAAACTTTGATGAAGAACACTGATTTTGGTTCAGTACACATCCATCAATAAGGTGTTTGAAAATGACTGATTATCTGGGCCACCATCTACACAGCTCATGTGAAAATATAATCAGATCATTAATATAAAAGAACAGCCCTCTACTATTCGTACATAAATAGTTTACATATTATATACACTATATATCTGAACAAAATGCAGTTACAAACTTAGACCAGGTTTCAAAAGGTAAAGGATAGGCAAGTATCAACCCAATTCTAAATCCTTACTGAAAGGTTATATGTCTGTATGGCTCATTTCTGTAGTGCCATATTTACTGTGGTGTTTGGGTTCTATGGGTGCTCAATAAATCTTGGTTTTACTGAATTAGCATCAATGATATCAATGTAGGCAGGAATGATATAGTCTAATGTTAGGGTTAAGGCATTATAAAGGCTCTAGATCAGTGGTTCTCAACCTTGGCTGCACATTAGAATCACCTGGGAATCTTTTTAAAATCCCAATTTCTGGGCCTCATCCTCCGGAAATTCTGTTTCTTTGTTACTAATGTTGTGGCCCCACCAAAGAGGTTCTGGGTTGGCAGGAAGTGCTCACTCTTACACCCCTGTCCTTGGTAGCTTGCTTGCCTGCTGCTGCCGTTGTGGCCCCACCCCATTACAAAGAAACAGAATTTCTGGAGGATGAGGCCCAGAAATCAGGATTTTAAAAAGATTCCCAGGTGATTCTAATGTGCAGCCAAGGTGGAGAACCACTGCTCTAGATGTATCCTGGACATTAATAAGCTTTATAACCTTGGATCATGCACTTCAATCATCAGGCTTTAACTTTCTCAGATATCAAACAAGGCACTGGTTCTCAAACTTCAGAGTGTATGAGAATTACTTGTAGGGTTTGTTAAAGCAAAGATCATTGGGCCCCACCCTCAGGTTTCTGATTCATTAGGTCTGGGGTAGGGTGGTCAATTTGCATTTCTAAGTTCTGAGGTGCTGTGAATGCTGGTAGTGCAGAGGCCACACTTTGAGAACAAAATAAAAGCCTGAGAAGATAGTGGTAGTGAATTACCACATCATTAATATTTCATAGCTGTAAAAGAGAGGGTTCACTAAAATGGCCCATGAAAATGTAATTGTCTTTTACATCAAAATTTCAATTAAATTAGGAGAAGAGCTATGAATGTGTGTGTTTTTAAGATCTCAACAGAGATTTTTGAGCACATAAATGTTCTATGATACTTACGTCATAGCTTGATAAATGGATTCAATCCCATAGCGCATGGCAAACTCATCGACTATTTCTTGGGAAGCATCATCAAAGAAAACCTTCCAGGCTTCATCCCCTTTGACCTCTGGGATTTTCACTGCACCATTAGATTTCACTTCAGTCAAGTAATGGAACAGATTCTAAAAGTAAGTGGTTTTCAATTGTTCAGTAATTCATTAGAGTAGGCCAAAAGTATTTAACTGTAACTTCCAGTAAATTATACTTGCATTGTGATCGCCTCTAATGTTTCATCAGTATCTGTACACAATAGGAATAGCTTGGATCTTAATTCTAACATCAAATTTATGCAAATTCTGATTATATTTCTCCCTGGGTCTATACAGAATCAATAATTAAAATGTTTCATACGTACCCAATTGTTTTAGAAGAAAGTAAAAGGTTTTACATGCAAACATTTCTAAATGCTAGAACATATTTTGCACTCATGGGCTCTGAGTAAATTTTAGAGCCCTGGTTGAATAATCTGATTTTGGCTGTGTTAATACAGAATCTAGGTATGTAAATGATACTAAAGGGCTTTTGCTGCAAAATGTTACAGAATCAGGGCAATGAACTGAGGTTGAAATGCATGTTTGAGAATTCTATCATAGGAAATCTCACTACATAGAATTCCTTCTGTTTCTAACAAGTTTAGAAACTGCTGCATGGATGTAGCCTGAAGGAGCCTTTCTTGGATTTTAGGTGTTTTTTTGTTTTGTTTTTTGTGTTGTTGTTTTTTTTGTTATTGTTCTTTTACCAGCAGGTAAGTCTCCAAAGAGCAAAGCATAATGCTGTCCCCCTGATCCAAATCTTCTCTGCCCACTTCTTAAGGCTCCCATCTTGCCAGTTCCAAGATATTTTTTTATTGGTCTGAAAACTTAACCACCTTTCTTGAAGGAATGATAACACTGGATGGATAGTAGTCAGGAAATTAAGCCTATGTCCTATATCTAATTACTGTTTAATAAATAAAAGATTTAATACTGTTCCTCATTACTTCTTTAGTAAATGGAGGTGCAAATAATGGCACATAAATATTTGTAGATATTTAGAAAAAATAATATGTGAAGATTCTCTCAGCTTGTTTTTCATCTTAGGGTACTTTCTCTTTACCTCTTTGGATATAGGGAAAGGTACATTCCTCAATTTCTCCTGGTATTTTTTTTTTATACACGGGACAAGTGTCATTTGTATCAGAGAATGGTTTTGTAACACCTCTACTAAGCTCTCTGATGCAAAGCATCCAATAGAAGCCCAAGATTATTTGTGTATCTACACCAAGACACAAAAAACTGGTGAGTCTGACTGTTAGAATCACATAGGGTGGTCTTTACTTCTCTTTAACCCAGCCAGGCCCTACCTTTTGGGTGGGTATGTTGTCTACTACTATGAGTGGGTAACTACATTCTGACACTCTCATACCCAGATATGTTTGTGGAAAGGGTAGATAAAATGCAGAGGGTCCAATATGTATGAAGCCCTTTGTTGTACTCAGAAAAAGGAAGAAAAAATTATTGCTTATTACACTGGCTCCCAAATCCTTTGGTACAACATCAGCATTTTATATTTCTATTTGTAAACAGTATTATTTATTAAACCTTCAATAAAACCTAAACACGAACTCAGAGTTCTCAAAAAACATTCATTAATTAGATCCTCTCTTCATTACTAGAGTACTACTATATCTTTTTATGCTCCCAAAATATTCACCATGACTTATTTATGCAATAAGTGCTTTTTAACATTCTTTGTTCTTCTTGCAAGAATGGCAATTTCATTTGGTCTATTAGTTCATTATCTCATTGACTTGTTTATTCATACCCATCACATGTGCTTGTTCTAAACTCCCATTAGAGGACACCCACCTGCATCCTTACTGCTAGAGTATAGAGCAGTGGTTCTCAATCTGTGGGTCGCAACCATCGGAAAACACATATAGCATACCAGATATTTACATTACAATTTATAACAGTAGCAAAATTACAGTTATGACGTAGCAACGAAAATAATTTTATGGTTGGGGGTCACCACAACATGAGGAACTGTATTAAAAGGTCGCGGCATTAGGAAGGTTGAGAACCACTGGATAGAGTAAGAACTCCAGAAACAATTCCACAAAGCTAACTCAATTATATATTTTAAACCAAAATTTTTATTGTATGATTCACAATTCAGACCAATTTCTTTTCTAGGATTTTTAGTAATACAATTCCAGTTTCTTACCTCATGTAAACATGTATATTGTATATGATATGGAGCAACCTTCTCCTCTCCTTTTATTTCCACATTGATTTTCAATCGAATGGCCCCAGATACAGCTGACTTATCTGTCCGTTTCTCTGACAAAGCAAAAAGGAATTGGTTGGTCACCTGTGATAATCCCATATTTCACATACAAGTTCTGAGAGGCTTAAAAGGGGCTTACCTTGCTAAAAGCCATTCTTCTAGATCAGGCTTGATTATCCCACCATAAAGATTTTGCTGAATACGACTTAAAGTAATGTGCCTATTGTGTCACTGTGATTGTCAAACTACATTATATACTTTATACAGAAAAGCTTAAGCAGATGACCTTGCCATTCTGAGATAAATGTCTGGGTACTTGGTTAGAATATCCACTAAAATTAAATTATTTGGCCAATTAAAAGCAATATAACTTAAACATAAAATTAACCAGGAAAGCAATTTATCTAAAAGCTTCTACTCTTTCTTTCTGTGCTTGAAAAGATGAGTCAAAGCTCTGGTTAACAAAAGAAGAATTATTGTTTCCTTTGTTAGTGATTCATCAAGACCTATAGTCTACCGCTTGTGCTTACTCATGAGTTTTGGATTGACTGTTTACTTGAATGGAATCAATATGTAGTTAATTCAATCAAGTAATGTGAATGTAAACACACACATATGTTCAATACTAATCAGCTTTGAGAGAAATAAAAAAGCACAGTCACAAATTTCCTAGAGTGTGAATGGAGGTAGGGGACCTACGTTTGTCACCCACTTCACAGATGAAACATAGAGAGGCAAGCTGACCCATTCATTGCACAAATGAAGTGTCCGGAGGGAGAGTGCCACAAAATAGTGGTGATTGGCTCTCTTTCTAAGTATCACTATTTTTAGTATCATAATTTAAATTATGAAATCTACTTTTTTTTTCCTTATGAAATATCTGCTGACTTTTTATTGTTAATATTTAATAGTCACTGTGTTGTGAAGATTCTTCCCTCAGGAATGTCAGAATCATGAGTGTTTCTCTTGCTGGCTGAGAGATTGTTGAGTCTCAACAAATATTAAAATAAAATTTAAAAAAAGTTCTCTGCTGGGGCCCAAAGAAATTCAACTCCCAAGGCATTTTTCTTTCTTTTTTTTTTGTCACAGAGCTCTTTCCATAGTGCCAGGGAAACACTACTGATCCTATAACTGTCATCATCCCAATGCATTAAAGGGGTACAGGTTCTGCTTGGATGCCCAGATTTTGGCCAAGTTCTCTTCAGCCTGGTGGAATGAATTCTAAGTGATAAGGAAGGAAGAACGTTATACAAAGAATGGAAATATGGTGCTTATGTGGATTGAACCACTGAAGGATTTTACACAAAGCTAAAACTTGTCCTCCACCCTCCTATTTTAAAGATTTATAAACCAGGAAAGAGGGCAAGAAGTACAAACTGAGGACGAGCAGGCAAAGCCTTCCATGCTGTGTAATATCATGTTTTCCTCTCCGTAGATGGAAGGGCCTTTTCAGCATGAGAGCTGGGTAGCTGACTTTACTAACAGCACATTCAAATTCCTTGGCAAATAATATATCCATGTAGCTTTTGTCAAAAAACAATTTGAAAAATTTCTGTTCTGAATTCTAACTGCCTCAATTCAAAGATATGCTAACTTATTACAGGAAAATGTCCAAGTATAAGCAAACCTCTTCAATTAAAACACAATATGTGAGTATTGCACAGAGTTAATGGCCTGAAGTTTACCCTGGCCTAACCTCTCTATTTTTATTTATAAAGCTAATTTATAGTATAAATAAGATGTGGGAAGATGATGATTATAACTGAAGTAAAAATTTTATGCCAGTAATGTGGATGCACCACACCAATTTCCTTTAAGGAAGACTCCTTTAAAATAGTTTTTTGATAATTAATTCTGAGTGTAGTTTGAATTTTGTGTGCGGATAAGTTATATATTGCTCCTTTTTAAAATTATTATATAATTTAAAGTTTTATTAATTCTATGACCTTATCTCTCTATTAGTCAAATATTATATTACTTGAAGTATGCACATTTTTAAAAACCCAGAAGCACTCTTCAATTTTCTAAAATATATTGATATCCTAAATGGAAACTCTTTGTAATCTTGGAACTGTGTAACCCCTTCTTTGATTCACCACCAGCCCTTAATAATTTAATTAAAACATTTAAGATGACATGATTAAGAAATTTTGGATCATGTCCTTTACAGAAACTGAGGTGATCCATATTTTTTACTACTATTAAGTCAGTACTGAAGATTCTAGACTATTATTCAATTATAGTAAAAGTAAAATTAAAAGTTATCTTTATTTAATTATTGGTTTCATAATAAAATTTCAATTAACAGCCATGCCAATTAAACATATTCTCAATATTGTCATTATTAGAGTAAGCATAAGTTCACAGATGTACTTGGCTTTGTCAGCTAAAGATGACATTTATATCACCATTTGAAAATTAACTAAAATACACATTTCCTTTATCGCCAAAATTCATTAAGAGACCAAAAGGAAATAATTCAAACAGTATCAAGTCATAGGTTGATTATTAGTTTTTATTACATTTGGAAAAGGTTTTTGGAGCTACATTTTTCTGATTTAAAAATTAAGAATGGGCTAATATTTTTCTCCTAAAATACATCTAGTTGATTCGTTGACTTTCCTCTTTTCATCTCAAACTTACCAATGTCTTCCTATAATACTGAACTTGAATAAATAATTATCCCATTTTGTTTTTAATGAAACTAGACCACATAAAGTCCAACAGAATTTTCTAGAAAGGCATTTTTGTCTATATGGTAATAGAATATATTCCACAGATATTCTGGAAATTTATTTAACTTTTTATCAGATACGCACCTAAGTTGTACCAGACATCCATTTCTCCACTCAGGGTCCTCACTTCGACAATGGTTTGTCCCAGAAAATCATCGGATTCCTTTTTGAAGTGTTGCTTGACTCTGGATTTGATATCATCATCTTCATCCCACACTCTGACTTTGATTCGATCTGTGGAGTTATGGCACTCACTGAAAATAAATGTGGGTAGGTTAACAACCACTGATAACCGCTCTAAATGGCATTTGATGTTAGCAACTTATTTTAAGTCTGTATAACCCAGGAAGGCATAATATACTACATAATAAATTATATTTACCACTGACCCATTCAATCCATGGCATATTGTAGGTATCAGAGGTATTGAAGAAAGTTGTATTAGTTAAATAATGTCAAGTAGAGAAAAATCCTATGCCATCCCATATATTTCCTTTAACTAAACTAGATATAATTAAATTTGGGTCAGAAATATTTGTTTGGGGTATTTTGACTTATTTCTTATTCACAACAGTTGTCTACAACAACATATTTATGCTAAAAAAATTCTGCATCATAAATATAAAACTAATTTTATTGCAATGGGTGTTGTAAAAGCAGACATCACATAATCCACTTGGTACACTAAAAATCTTAGTAAGCATACAATATATTGTTAATCAAGTAGACTTACAACAACATCCTTTTGTTTTTAACAATAAGCTGCACATTTTAGTTTATTCATCATTTCCAGGATTCTTTCTCTCTATGTTGCTGATACAAACTACTTAATATTGGCCATACATATTACAGTCTTTATTAATACTATGGCTTTTGTATATACTGTTCCTTATGCTTTTCTGCCTGCTAACTAATCATTCTTTAAGTATCAACTAGTCACCTGCTCTTTATAACTCTTTCTATAGCTTTTAGAGCCAGTTTGGATGATCAATCCTGAATCCAAATTTACTCTGTACATGCATTCACTTTAGCACAGGGGTCTTTAACTGGGGGTTATTGGCTGAGTTCTGAGCATCACTGAAGTTGGATTTAAGAATTAATAAAACAATTATGAATATAGGCACCAGACCATAGCAGTATTATCAGTATCTGTGAGATATTTCTCACCATTAAAGCCACAGTTATTTACATATAACATTACATGTGTTACAGAATTTAAACTATTGTTTATAACCATCTTTACTGTACTAAAGCTAAATCAACACAATTTGTTTGATTTTAATTCTATGTATTTTATCTTACGAATCTAAAAATAAATTTTGAAAAAAAAGTGTTTATAGTCTTCACCAGCTTGCCAATGGGCTCATGGTACATAAATTATTTAACGACTTCTGACAGTATACTCTCTCTCCCATTAACCTATGAGGCAAAATAATATAGCATATACAAGAATGAGATTTGAGGTCTGACATGTCAATGTGCAAAACTGTAGCACCCTATTTCTGCTTAATGTAAGAGTTTTCAACACAGAACATTCTGCCAATTTCTGGGACATTTTGGTCTCTTCAACAAACCTTTAAGGGCAGTCTTGGCACTCAATGGACTAGATAAGGGATTAAGACACCCTACCGTCAACGGACAGTTCACATGATTTAAAATGACCCAAAGGCATTGATGAAAATGCAAAACCCAAACCTCAGTTTGGAACTTAACTCTTTATATATAAAAACACCAACTCTTTTGTATGTTTTACATGATACTAAAATTTTCTGGCAAACAGCTAGTACATAAAAACACTAGTAAGTAATTGTTATTATTCAGACCTTTACCAAGAGTTGTTTTCTATTTTGAGAAATTACATTACCAATGTCAAAACCACTCAAAATATTTGAATCAAAATATTTGCATCAAAAAAGGTGCACTTGAGATGACCACAGTCATGCTAATTCTACTTATAGATGAAAGTATGTTGTTTACTAACCTATAGGTTAGTTGTGTCTACCTTTACATACTTAAAGACATGTTAGGTCAATGGAACAGAATAGAGAGCCCAGAAATAAACACATATCTGTATGGTCAACTAATAGTTGAGAAATGAGGCAAAAAACATACAATGGATAAAGATATTCTATTCAATAAATGGTGCTGGGAATATTGGACAGATCCATGCAAAAAATGAAATTAGACAATCTTCTTACACCAAATACAAGTATAAACTAAAAATAGATTAAAGACTTAAAAGTTAGACTTGAAACCCTAAAAATTCTTAAAAAAATAAAAACATATACAGTGAAACCTCAAATATTTCTCATAGCAATATTATTTTCTGATCTATTTCCTTGGGCAAGGGAAACAAAAGAAAAAATAGACAAATGGGACTACATCAAACTAAAAAGTTTTTGCACAGCAAAGAAAACCATCAACAAAATGAAAAGATAACCCACTGAATGGGAGAACATATTTGCCAATGATACATCTGATAAGGGGCTAATTTCCATAATTTATAAGGAACTTACATAACTCAACACCAAAAAAACAAACGATCTAATTAAAAGAATGGGCAGAAGATCAGAGTAGACACTTCTCCAAAGAGTGCATACAGATGGCCAATAGATATATGAAAAGATGCTCAACATCACTAATCATCAGAAAAATGCAAATTAAATCCACAATGAGGTATCATCTCACACCTGCTGGAATGGTATCTCTATATATAAAAGGCTAATATGCTAAGTGTCTGTCTGACCGGTAGCTATGACGTGCATTGACCACCAGAGGGGCAGACACTTGATGCAGGAGCTGCCGTGATGCGCACTGGCCATTTACAGAGAAACGGCACCGCGGACCTGGTGCCCACAAAGCAACACTCGGTTTCCTGCAAGTGGGACACAGGCACCGCCACCACTCTGGAGTGACATCCCACCAAATTGCAACTGACTCTGCTGAGACCCCCTGGTGCAAAATGTGGCCCACAGCCCAGCCCAGCCCAGCCCAGAAACAGTGGCGGTGGGCGCTGGGTAAATAATTTTAGCTAAATAAATACACAAACAGTAATCTGTATAAAATAGTAATAACAAATATATATATATATATATATATATATATATATAGTATCAACTCTCCCTCTCTGTATATAATTCATTATGTATGTATGTTATATAGCAAGAGGGGACAGAGATAGTACTATCTTTCTTTCCAAGTGTCTATGAGAAGGTATACTAGGGAGAAGTACACCTTCCAAATGCCCACTTATTTTCCATTAAGTTTCTGCATTAATTTGGTTTGTATTTTTTGTTTTTATTATGATATCAAAATATCTAAAGTTCACTATGCCCTCATCCATATACCCATTTATTTATTCTATCACCTACTAAACAGTTATTTATTGAACATCTACTAATGTGCTAGGCACAATGGAGGCTTATTGAGGTTATATAATTTAATCAACCAAACCCTTCCTTTTTTAAGGTCAAAATAATACATATATGAAATTGATTCAGGAAAAATATAAATAATTAATAATCTTCCCCTAAAATATATATTTGTGCTTTTGCCAAAGGGAATTTCAATCTCTCTGCATTTCTCACTTATTCTATTTTATTATCATTTTTTAATTAAGTAAAATTTAACATTTAGAACAATTTTAAATTTACAGAAAATTTGCAAGGAGAGTACAGAGACTTCTTCCTTGTGCCACACCCAGACTCGCCGATTGTTAACGTCATTCAGTAATAACACTGGTTCCACTTGTTTCTCATTAAGACGTACTAGTTCCTACATCATTATGTTTTCTCAAGAGCTATTTTTGAGGAATATTAAAAATAAACAATTTGAAGTTTAAATGGTCAGAAACTTATATTTTGATCTCTTCAGTGTAAAGACAGCGGTGGGACTCATGTTTCTAATAAAGGTACTGAAAATTAGTGAGGATTTTTCAGTGGGTATAAAATCAGAGATTTAGTCTGAGATAGTGTGGTGGAGAGTCATCCCGTATAAATACCTGACATCTCTAAACATTCTCCTTTCATTTGTCTCTATCCTTCATCCTTTCAATAATTAAGCTGGACAAACTCATGTTGCTAGATTCCTTTGCAGCTATGGTCAACATATTTGACCTGCATTCAAGTAAGATCTGAACTCAAAATTTAGCAAAGTGAGGCAGTATTCTGGGTTTTGCTCTTTTGCCAACAGCAGTAGTGGAGGGTTTAGTACTTTGATGTAGAGTGTCTGGTATTTAGTTCTCAGGGACAAAAGTATTGATCAGTGGTGGCAGTGGTGTCTTCTTCAAAGAAACCCTATGATATAATTGGACATTGTTTCTGCATAGTAGCTTCAGAGGCTGGCACTCTGACCTCTCTAAAAATTCTTGAACAACCTAGAAGACTATGAAATAATACTTTTCTACATAGGATAACTAGAGCAAACTCTGTTATTTGCAACTAAGGATACTGACTAACAGTAATTTTAAAAGAATTTAAGGGAGTTGCAATAACAGAACTTAAAATGAGGAACTGACTCTGTGAGAGGATATGGGAAAACAGTAAAGATTTAACTACCTCAGGCTGAAAAACAATGCACTTAAAGATGCAACGGCAGAAAAGTTAGTCAAAATGTTTCTTGCTATACCTTGTAATTCCAACAATATGCCAACTGAAGCTTTTTTCTTAGTATGAATGGTAGAAATAAAATTCAGAATGTTGGCGTATGCTTATTAAACCTCTGCTTTCAAAAATATACTACAGTAGAGGTGCACTCAAAGTACAGCTAGACAATCTGTACGTAGAGAGACAAGGGAGCACAGTTATGCCAAGAGGGCATCACAATACCTGTGTCCTGCCATGTAAATGACTGAGAAGATCATAATTTGGAAGCCTGCAGGGTAGAGAAAAGCCAGTTGCTTCTGGATATAAAAATGCACTTATACAAGCAGAGGTTTCTAAGTGCAACTTCAAAAAGAGATAAAATTATTGCCCCAGAGCTTTTCAAACATCTTCCTTTAGGAAGTCTCTCAGTGACAATGAAGGAGAAATTGATGGCAAATATCCAATTAATGGTGTTGTAATTTCATGCTGACATACCATATTGTAGGGCCCGAGACAGAAGCCATTAGATTGAGAGGAATTGGTCAGAACAGAGGAGCCAGTAGCAAAGAGTTAAAATTTCTCAGCTTATGTGATTACTCTTAAAATTGGCTTGAAGCCTATCTCCTGGAAGCCTGGTAAATTTTCCCGGGAATAGTGTTTCCAAATGTGCCTCTGCTTTGTCTATAACCATACTTAAAGCAATGTCTAAGTTCTTGAGTCACAACAATAGAAAGTGGGGTCCAAGTACATTATCTTCACAATTAGGAAGACCATATACCTGGATTTCCTGGGATGGTGCCAATTTATAGTTATTGTACATATATATAAGGCCTTTCAGTCAATTTTAGAGCCCTCATTCATTTACTGTTACTTTACACGGTACCTGCTTAAAGTGTGTAAGCATTGCCAAACTGTGCAAGGATGTTCTCCCAAGAGGTACAACCAAGGAATTGAAGGAAAATGGACAATAAAAAATATACCCTCCCAAAAAGTAAATTTTGCATATCAAATTTACCCTCCCTGCCATGTTGGCTAGCTAAGTAACTACTGCTGCTAGGATAGGAAGTCCTGAGTATATCTGTCCAGCAGGTATATCTATCCAACAGGACAGATAGACCAACAACAGCCATGAATTTCCCACTTTACGTCTTACTGAATGAGACTTTAACATTGTTGTGTTATCCTGTTACCTTCCTCTCCCTATAAAAATACATTGGGATTATTGGCGGAAGATGCCTTGTCTCTAATTTAGGTCCAAGTATCACAAAGTGAAACATGGAAGTGGAAGAGAGACTACCATAGATCCTGGACTTTAAAACTAAATGCAGTAACTGGATATAATTTTTGGATTACCTGCCGTGAAAGTGAGGGGATGAATTAATTTGATTTCATTATAGAGGTATAAAGTTTGTATATACATTTTAGTTAGTCAAAGGTGGAAGGTGGCAATACTGTAAGTTTGTTCATAAAATAACCTTTCAACCCCTTTAATTGGATTGTTTGTCTTCCTGGTGTTGAGTTGTATCTTTGTATATCTTGGAAATGAACCCCTTATCAGAAGTATCATTGGCGAATATATTCTCCCTTTCCTACTTTTATGCAATATCCCAGCCTTCCTTGCAACTATAGATGATCACTTGATATAGTTCTTCCAATGAGATCTAAGCAAAATTCTTCTGGTCCTGTTTCTTCTATTTTATTTTTTATTACCCTGGAGCATGGATGTAGAGTAGCCTACATGGATGTTAAAACAGGAAGATAGAGTAAGCTTTGTTTTTCGATGAAATAATTGAGTTAAGATATGGCCCTCAAATGCCTATTTCTGGAGTTCTTGTTGAATGAAATAAATCTCTTTTTGACTAAGCCACAATTGTGGCTTAATGGGAAACTGGGTGAAATTCTAATCCAATCAAATGGGAAACTAATTTGAAGGACTGACTAAGTTAATTTTTAGTAGTTCATAAAGTGATATAAAATGTGTTTAATTTATGAACTGTTACCATATTTTTCAGGCTTTAAAACGTTTTGCGTATTAAAAATTGTACATTTCAATAATTAATATCTTTTGCACAAGAACAACAAAAAAGGCACGCTGATCAAACTGCATTTTACAGTCTGCAGGACACCTTGGACCAGCTTCTTTTTTACTCTAGATTTCACTGCCTCCCACCCAGCTTCTTCTTTCACCAGCATGCCTGTTCTTTTCCTCCCCTGCCAACCAGACGGGCAGATGAGAGAGGCAGGCGCGGCCTTCATTGTCAGTTCTCTGATGTGAAAAGGGGCAGCAGCGTTATTTAAACTGATCCAACCTCCTTGCAACTTACAAAGTTAAATGGCTAAAAGAAGGAAAATGCGAAGGCAATGCTTGTGGATGCAAGTGCATATTGCCAGTCTGTGCCTCGTTACGATTCACCCGCTTGCTTGCTTCTCTCATTCAATCCTTTCCTTTGAGGGCAGTGGACTTTTTTCTTGCATTCTGTCTTCTTCAGTTTTGACTTAGTGAATTTCCCATCTCAGTCATATCACGTTTGCAGACATGGTTGCACTATTTTTTATTCTTGCCATGTTTTGTATTCTTCCTTAAACATTTAACATGAATGTCACAGACCTTGACTTTTATGAAAATATAAAGGTTTGCATTTCAATAGGCTCATGTACTAAACAAAATTTAACAAGAGAAGTGTCTTCACACACAAGAGAAAAATCTATCACATACAATAGAGAGAAAAAGCACAGTCCCATTAAACCTTAATCTCTTAGACCATTTTCAAGCTGATTTATTAGCTAATCATGACTCCTGGTTTAATTTTCCAGTTAGTGAATTTGTCTTTTCTATTATTAGAGAATGAGGTATTTTATTGTACAGACTCTTGATAAATAAAATAAGTACTGCCAGAACCATTTGCTTTGTAGTTTTTCTTTCATTAAAAATAATTCCCTTTGAATAGCGTGGTTCATGTCTAACTTTATGATTTTTCATTCTTAAAGAGAGGACTCATTTTGTTTATTTCTTTCATTGTTAAGAGAAAACATTTTGCCTTTTGGGACTCAGGATTATTGTGTGTGTGTGGGGGGGGGGGGGGGGGGGGAGGGGACTGCACATGCCCGTGCGCTGTTTTGTTTTTAATTCATAGGCACCATATCTCTGCAGAGCCGATCACTATTTGTCCAATTTCCTTTGGGCGGCCATCCAAATAACTAATTTGTAAAAATAATTATTTATCCCAACTTAACAAATGGTTTCACTGTAAATATTTTTATATTAGAGTTTTCTGGATATGGCCCAAATGCATACCTCTTCAATAAATGGTGATGGGAAATTGCCCAGATACATGCAAAAAACTGAAACTAGACCACAAATTTATACGATACAGAAAATTAAACTCTAAATACATAAAAGACTTAAATGTAAGTCACAAAACGATAAAATTCCTAGAAGAAAACAGGCAGTAAAATCTCAGACATCTCAAGTAGCAGTATTTTCACTGATATATCTCCAAGGGCAAGGACGAAATGAACAAATGGGACTACATCAAAATAAAAAGCTTCTGCACAGCAAAATAAATCATCAACAAAATTAAAAGGGAACCTACTGTAGGGGAGAATATATTCGCCAATGATACTTCTGATAAGGGGTTCATTTCCAAGATATACAAAGATACAACTCAACACCAGGAAGACAAACAATCCAATTAAAAAACAAGCGAAGAACCAGAATAGACACTTCTCCAAAGAGGACATACATGACCAATAGAAAATGTAAAAATGTTCATGGTCCCTAATCATCAGAGAAATGCAAATTAAAGCTACAATGAGGTATCACCTCACGCCTACCAGAATGGCTACCAACAAAAAATCAACAGACCACAAGTGCTGGTGAGGACATGGAAAAAGGAGAGCCTTCCTGCACTGTTGGTGGGGATACAGATGGTGCAACTACTATGGAAAACAGGATGGAGGTTCCTCAAACAATAAAAAATGAAACTGCCTTTTGACCCAGAGATCCCACTTCTGGGAATATCGCCTAAGAATCCCAAAATACTAATCAGAAAGGACATATGCACCCCTAGGTTCATAGTAGCATTATTAACAATAGCCAAGATCTGGAAACAGCTCTTGAGTAGAGGAGTGGATAAAAAAAGCTGTGGTACATTTACACAATGGAATACTATGTGGCTATAAAAAGAAGGAGCTCCTAACCTTTGAGCCAGCATGGATGGATCTGGAGAGTATTATGCTAAACAAAATAAGCCAGTCAGAGAAATATAAATATTACATGATCTCAATTATATGTGGAATTTAATGAACAAAATAAACTGGTGAACAAAATGGGTCCAGAGACATGGATACATAGAACAGAATAACAGCTCTCAGTGGGGAGGGACATGGAAGGGGCAGGAAGAGATTAACCAAAGAACATATATGCATGTATACATAACCCATGGACACAGACAATAGTGTGGGGAAGGCCTGGGCTGAGGTAGGGGTTGAGTGGAAGGGGGCAAAAAGGGGAAATAGGGGTCATCTGTAATGCTGTCAGCAATTTAAAAATTATATTTTTTGAGAAGATTTAAAATTCTAGCTACATATTGTAAGCATAGCAAGTGAAATTCTGTAATATTTTAAATGACCAGGGTTTGTTAATAGGCAAATTAATAATACAGATATTCAATATGTACACACACACACACACACACACACTGAAATAGCTATGAGTGTATATAAAAATGTACATTGTATAATTAGTAAAATTTTTGATTTTTTAATATTTTTCTTTTACAATTAATAAAGTTGTATTTTAAAATGTTTAATAATTATAAATAATTCCATTTTAACTCAGGCTGGAGAGCAGGGCCTGATTAAGAAATCATCAGCCAGAAACCTGCAAGATCCATCCTGAGGCAAAGCAGCAGCAGTCTTTCAAACAATAATTTGATTCTCTAGTTACAGCTTAATTCCTTAAACTCTGACCCACCAAATGGAAATACTATTAGATACTCAACATACACATTTCCTCTCAGTGCTTTATTATAAAATATGTAAACCACTTCCCTTGCAAAAGTGGTGTCTGATTTGTTATTGAATCAAGATCCCCAACACTATTATCTTTGAATTCCATGACAGGAAACGGACAAACCCTAAGTTTGAAATGCAGTGACAATGCACAGCAACTTTTCCTACCTGCATTTATCAAGGACAATTTCATTATGGAAGTTAGGATTTTTTTAAAGAGATAGTACCTAACATTTTACTTTTGTTTAAGTTTTATGGAGATTTTCCTTTGTAGGATTTGGGCATTGTATATCCATCTTACAAATCAATTATATAAAAGACCATTAAAAATAAGAACAAGCCAAAACCGGTTTGGCTCAGTGGATAGAGCGTCGGCCTGCGGACTGAAGGGTCCCAGGTTCGATTCCGGTCAAGGGCATGTACCTGGGTTGCGGGCACATCCCCAGTGGTAGATGTGCAGGAGGCAGCTGGTCGATGTTTCTCTCTCATCGATGTTTCTAACTTTCTATCTCTCTCCCTTCCTCTCTGTAAAAAATCAATAAAATATATTTAAAAAAAAAAAAAAAAAAAAAAAAATAAGAACAAAAAATAAACTTTATTATTAGCAGCACTTTTGAAAAATGAAAGTGAAGAGGAATTTATGCATGAGCAGCTAGTGTTGGCTAACGCAAGTCTTTTGACCCAGAGATCCCATAGAACCAAAGGGATCATAGAACCAAGGGGCAAGTATGACCTTATAAAGTACATCTATTTCCCTGCCCCTACCAGCTCCACAATTAGATCAGAATACCTGAAAGTTTTACATTCTGTTTTTATATCTACTATTTCCTCCAGATATTAATGTTGCAAAATAAACTTATTTTAACAGCTGTTTTAGTTATTAAATATTAAAACAATATTAGTATAAATAATTAATGTTTATGAAATTAAGGTAAGAAACGTGTTTGTTTACAAAATACTTTGGTGTTTATTTTGCTATGAAAGAAGAGAAAACTTAGGAAAAGGGAGATCAGAAAACAGGACTATCTGATATCACTCATATGTGGAACCTAAAATTCAAACTCATAAAGATGAGTAAAATGGTTATCAGGAGCTGAGGGTAGGGGGATAAGAGATATGCTGTTTAAGGTACAAGCTTGCAACTAGTAGATAAATAAGTACTGTTGTCTATTTTCACACAGTGTAGAGAAAATCGACAACAGTACTGCATTATAATTAGCAAACCTACTAAGAGACTAGATATTATTTATTCCTACCACATTAAAATAAATAACTATGTGATGCAATAGAGGTGCTATCTATAGCTATAATGCCAATCATATTGCAATATATAAATGTAGCAAATCCATATGTTGTACACCTTAAATTTCCATATTTCCACAAATATGTTTCAATTATATATGTATATAAAAAGAAAATAGGAAGATCAAATTGCTCTCACAAAAATAGGATATCGCTACAGCTATTTGGGGTCTTTTCTGCTTCCATATAAATTTTTGGAGTTTTTGTGCTAGATTTCTGAAATATGCCATTGGTTTTTTAATAGGATTGCATTGAATCTATAGATTGCTTTGGGTATTATGGCCATTTTAATGATGTTAATTCTACCAATCCATGAACATGGTATATCCTTTGAATTGTTTATACATCTTTATATCTCTTTTTTCAAGGCCCTGTAGTTTTTTGAGTACAAGTCTTTTAGCCCCTTGATTAAGTTTATTTCTAAGTATCTTAATTTTTTGTTGCAATGGTAAATGAGATTATTTTTAGTTTTTCTTCCTGAGAGATCATTATTGGTGTATAAAAATGGCATCAGTCCAGCCAGCATGGCTCAGTAGTTAAACATCCACCTATGAACCAGGATGTCATGGTTCAATTCCAGTCAGGGCACATGCCCTGGTTGCGGGCTTCATCCCCGGTAGGGAGTGTGCAGGAGTAGCCGATCAATGATTCTTCCTCATCATTCATGTTTCTTCTCTCTCTCTCTCTCTCTCTCTCTCTCTCTCTCTCTCTCTCTCTCTTCCTTCCTTCCTGAAATTAATAAAATACGTATTTAAAAATTTTTCATTTGAGCCTCTTACTAGCAATATAACTTCAGCCAAATTACATAACCACACTGAGCCTTTATGCCCAATCTATTAAATTAGAATATCAATAAACACCTTTTTAAAAAATATATATTTAATTGATTTTTTTACAGAGAGGAAGAGAGAGAGATAGAGAGTTAGAAACATCAATGAGAGAGAAACATCGATTCAGCTGCCTCCTGCACACCTCCTACTGGGGATGTGCCTGCAACCAAGGTACATGCACTTGACTGGAATCGAACCTGGGACCCTTCAGTCCGCAGGCCAACGCTCTATCCACTGAGCCAGACCTGTTACGGCAATAAACACCTTTAAAGATGATTATATATACATGTAGAACAGTGCTGAGCACCTAGTAGCTTTTTACTTACTCTTAGCTAATCAGTCGATAATTATATCATTCAAACATATAAATGTATTTTTCCTCTAACAGCAAGAACAGTTCCTGAATATACTGTATATAAAATAAGGAAATAATTATCAGATAATTATCAAAAAACACAGAAATGTGATTAAATAACTAATTTATACTTATACAATCAAATCTCACTTAGCTATTAATGGTTTACTTTGGAGCTCTTTATTCTGTCCCATTGGTCTATATGTCTGTCTTTAAGGCAGTACCATACTGTTTTGGTAGTTCTATAAATTTTTGTGTCCAGTACAGTACTGTTGATTAAAGGTACAATGTTGTGCACCAAATCTTCAAAACTTATTTTTTCTGCTAAATTGAAACCTTTTGCCCGTTGATTAATAACTCCTTATTTCCCCTTCTCTTCAACCCTAGGAACTACCATTCCAGTCTTTGATTCTATAAATTTGATTATTTTAGAAACTTCAAATAGGTCAAATCATGCAGAATTTGTATTTCTGTGACTGGTTTATTTTACTCAGCATAATGTCTTTAAGGTTCATCCATGTTGTTTCATATTGCAGGATTTCCTTCTGTTGTACAGCTGAATAATATTTCATTATATGTTTATATAACTTTTCCATTCATTTGCCTGTCGATGTACATTTAAGTTGTTTTCACATCTTGGATGTTAGTAATGCCGCAATGAACACGTGAGTCCTAATAAGATTCTGATTTCAACTATTTTGGATAAATACTCAGAAGTAGGACTGCTGGATTTAATTGTAATTCTATTTTCTTTCTTTCTTTCTTTTTTGAGGAAACCCTACCTGTTTTCCATAGTGCCTGCACCAATTTGCATTCCCACCAACATTGCACAAAGGTTTGTTGACAAGGGCACCCAGACTAAATGGGAAAAGACATATGGGAACTGGGACCACAGAGGGGGTCCCATCCAATGAGAAATTAAATCATGGAGGAGACCCAGATATTGTTGTAGGTGCTCTCCAGGCAGAGAGTCAAGGGAAGAAAAACTTTGGCTTCTCCCATCTTCCCGTATTTAATTATACAGCAGTGCTTCCTCGTGTCTAACCATAGTGGGCAAGGAAGTCTGGGGAAGGTAGCCTTCAGAGTTCAGGTTCCTAAGATACAGAGCATACCAAAGAAACTTTAGGGAAAGAATAGAAGAGCAAACAGGCAGATGACCAACACACGTATATGCCAAACTCACGTAGAAAATGCCATAGAGAGATGCATAAAACGATACACTTAGCTTGTGTTTCTTTGGTTCCCTCTCTGTTTCTTTCAGTATTTCTTTGTCCTTCCCTGAAAGGTCTTAGAATCTGCATCTAGATAGATACAACTCTTTAATGCTAAAAATAATTTTTCTAGAGTGTTATCATCTAATTTCCTAGTTCAGGAAAGGAAATGAACAAATAAAGAAGGATAAACATTTCTGCACTAGATAACACAATAAGTGATCTAGAAAGAAAATTATTGGCATGAAACTGCTTTGGAAAAATAATAGTGCTTTATAAACATGAACTATTTTATTACTATTTGATACCTATATAGTCACTGTATAAGTATTTGGATGCATTAAAGACTAAAAATAACAGAGTATTTTCAGAAACATGGACCATCCCCATATCCAATTTCTACCTGTTATAAGCATAATTCATATTATTATATATTTATATTCAGTGCATTATTTGACAGAGTGTTATTATCAATATTTTAATAGAGGGATATTGTGTAGTATTAGTATTTATCTTTAAAAGTTTGAAACATTGTTTTCTCTATGTGTATATCTTTTATAAACTTGCAAAAATATTTCAGTCTAGCTAATTATTAAAAGTGGGTTTTCTAGGCCGAAAGGAATCTATATTGATTACATATATATCAGTATACAGATAGATATACATTCACACACACATTACTAATGTGTCCTGCAAAAAAACATGTTTACTCTTGTACCTATTTCTCTATACTCTCATTAGTCCTGAGCATTATCACTTTTTAATCTTTGCTAATCATATAATGAAAACTACTTTTTCATATTATACTAGAGGCCCAGTGCATGAAATTTGTGCATGGGGGTTTCCTCAGCCCAGCCTGCACCCTTTCAAATACAGGACTCCTCGGGGGATATCCAACTGCCAGTTTAGGCCCGATCCCCGGCAGTTGATCCCCCTCACAATTCAGGACTGCTTGCTCTTAATTGCTCACCTGCCTACTGCCTGATCCCCCCTAACTGCCCCCCTGCCAGCCTGATCACCCCTAACCGCCTCTGCCTGCCAGCCTGAATGCCCCTAACTGCCTCCCCTGCAGACCTGGCTGCCCCCAACTGCCCCCCCACTGGCCTGGTCACCCCCAACAGCCCCCCTCTACCAGCCTAGTGACCCCTAACTGCCCCCCCTTGCCGGCCTGGCTGCCTCTTACTGCCTCCCCTTCTGGCCTGGTTGCCCCAACTGCCCCCCGCCCCTGCTGTCCTGGTCACCCCACACAGCCTGCTGTTCAGTCATTTGGTCGTCCCTCACTAACCCTCCTGCTGGCCTGGTTGCCCCACGCAGCCTGCTGTTCAATCATTTGGTTGTCTCTCACTAACCCCCCCCCCCGTTGGCCTTGTCACCCCATGCAGCCTGCTGGTTGTTACTGAGATGGTGTCTCAGACAATTTGCATATTCCTCTATTATTAGTATATATTGATTTTTAAGGAGCATATATATTATATATACATTAAATAAAATATATATATATGTTATTTGTGCAATACTTTCCATTTTACCATACCAGTCCATTTGAAAAAGGAAAAAAATGCATGAAAAGTACTCTCACCTCCTTCCTGCATATAGAAGACACCTTTAAAGAACTTATGCCTATTTCATGACAGAGAAAAAGGGTTAAACTAAATAGCCAGAATGTATCCCTGACAAGAAAACAGAATTGTCAGCATTCATTTCTATAGCCACCTAGATTGCCTTTCTCTTAGATTCTCCTTTCCACTCTTTGCTAGAAGAGCTGCTAGTCTCCCAGGAAACTTTAAAGCAACGATGGAAATGTCAGCAGCAAGTGGCAGTTGCATCCGTTGTCTGACCAACTTCATCTGAACACCATGCTCGAATCAGAAGCAGCAATCATAGAGGAAAATACTACTTATCTAGCATTCCAAATATCAGCAACACAGCATAGGCCTATGGAAAACTGCACAAATCACCAAGGAATTGCTAAAGAAGAGAAGAATTGTGAGGAAATCCTACATTTCAATGAATGTTTCCACTTAAATCAAGCTTCAACCATTTATTAGGAATGGAGCAACTGTGGTTAAGAATTCACAAATGGAACATCGGTTATACTTCAGTCCTTTCTGAACTCTTTCGCTGGATGTTATAAAAATGCAAAGAGATGGAATTTAAAAGGGAAAAAATACCAAGCTGCTGCACAAACACAACAAACCATCTGACAGCCTCCTGCGGTATTTGGGCATTTGGTCCCTCTTTATTGTTAAAATGCAAACTCAAGTGTCTTGAAAACTAAAGTTGAATCTACATCATTATAAATATTTATTCAAAAATTTAGATGAAAAATATAGCCAAACATGTATTACAATATTTTCCAACTTCTAAAGTTTGTGTAACAAAAATAGTGTAACCTAATTTGATCAATGAAAAACGTGTTTTTAAAAGTACAAAAAACACTACACTCCAGAGGATGAAAAGCTAAGATTTTTATTGTAATAGAAGACATGACTGTAAGAGGGTATAGTTTTAAATAAGGGATGAAAAGAGAGTAGGGTGTCAGCATAAAGAAAAAGGCACAGTAAAAGCTAGGCAAAATAGTCAGAGGTCTTAGGTCAGGGCCAGTTGGCCATAGATAGTCAGAAAGTTGGCCTGTTGAGTACATGGCATTCACATAAGAGGAACTCTTAAGTTCCATGCTGCACTGATCCCCTTCCCATAAACAATCTCCTACGGGGACTGATTCTAATTGCCAATTGGCTTCTACCTGTACTTAAAAGGTACCTCAGTCTAGGGGAGGCCCCGACTTCTGAGAACTCCAGTGCACAAATATATCAGCAACTTAATTCTCCCCAACTTCCCATTATTGCCACAACTTCACTACTGCATTAAAAAATAGTTTGGGTTTGAATCTTTTATTTTTCATTCCAATCAGTTGTATTTTTCACACAACTGAAAAATAAAACCGGATTGGTTGTTTCAATGCCTCCCTTGGAACAAAGAAAAGTATAAATAACCATTGACTGAAAACTAAATATTTAATTAATGATGCTTTAAAACACTTTAAATGTGGCCCTTACATTAGCAGTGATAAAAAAACAAAAAACAAAAACAAAACAAATAAAAACAAAACAAAACAAACAGACAAACAAAAAAAGTGTCCCCTTTTTGGATGGAATTTTCCCAACGTGTATACATACTTAATTCTCTGTCAACAGTAAAGTTTCATAAACTAACAAACCTCTCATGTAGGAAAGAGCCCTGGAGACCATCCTGAGGTGGCAAGACATGCTAAATTCCTCCTAGTTAGTGGTAGTTTTCCATCCCGTGTTTTCTTAACTTTTCCCTTAGTTCTGTGAGGACAGAGTGAGAGGATGGCAAGATCTAGGCATAATAATAGCTCAAGAGGTTGCTTCCTACTGCATATTTCAGTGCTTTGCAACTAAGCCAAAATACATGTTGTTCCTTTTATTGTCCCTTCAAGTCCAATTCTAATCCAAAGCAGCACCCAAGTGTATTAGGTAGAAACATAACTGAAAGGAAATAACAAACAAATCGTGAAGTCTAAAGTCAAAATTTCATTAGGCAGAAAAAATTTCATTATACTAGAGATGCTAATTCAAAACTGAATATCTGAGTTCACCAAATAATGCTCAAGGAGCACACACAGAGAAGAAAGATATACCTTTGGAATTCCTCTGAGAATTAAAAAGAATCTTTTTCAAGGACAATGAAAGGAACATTAAGAAAGGAGAAAGAAGGGTGAAGCAATAGTACAAAATGAAAAGAAAAAATAACAGTGAATGTTTATAAAAGATAGTTTCATTGGTAAAAAAAATTGTCATTTGAAAAAAAATTGACTAGACTTCTAGGTTTACTTTGTACCCAACATTATTTTAGGGGTTGTCACCCTGAGGGAGATCAAAATCATTAAGAAAAACATGTATTTTTTAAAATATCTAAAATGTTGGATAACTAATGGAATGGTCAATGCACATACATGTGCCTAAGATAGCACATTCTTTTAATTTTGAGTAATGGCTTCCTACATAAAAGTCAATGAGTAAGCTGGGATAAGTGTAGATTTTTATGTGCAAAGTAGCGCCTCCAGAAACCTCTAGTGAGAGTCCAGTGCTTAGAGGGTAAAGGCAGAGGCTGGGGCTCTAAAACCTATAATTTCAGCAAAGTCTGAGACTCATTTTCCTCGGCTGTAAATGAGAGGATACACATGCCTATGGCGCTGAGTTTCTTCTAGGATTTAAATGATACCGGATATGTAGGCAAACACTGTAAACTACAAACTGCCCCAACACAAGGGGCAGTGGTGATGAGGGTCGCTGACACCATCATTGTGTGGTTGTCATCATCATCATAATCCCAGAAGCAGCTGTTCTATATCATCTTGAATTTGTAGAGTATATATAGTTATTGGAGTACTGACTATTAACAGAGTGATAATATTTAATCAAAGGTTGATTTAAGTTTATTGAGATATAACTGACATACAATAATCTGTACATATTTAAAATGCATAATTTGATAGGTCTTGCCTTGATATGTATTTACCCGTGTAACCACCACAATCACAGTCTGACCCATAACACAGAACTTGTATGGTTTGTCCTGTTACGATGAATTGGACTATTTGACAAAAAATGCAAAGACACTTCCTGGCAGCAAACTGTGAACACTAGACTTGAAAGACACATGGCCAAAGGGCCTAGGCTACTATGAATCACATAGAAGCTCATGATATGAAAGCTATTGAGTAGTGATTAGGAATCACACCAGAGTACCGAGGGAAAAGGGAAGAAGGGAGAGAGGGGGAAGGAAGAAAGAGGGGCAGAGTGACAGATAAGAGAGAGAGAGACAGAAACAGAGGGAGAGAGAAAGGAAATATGGAGAGGCAGAGACAGAGAATAAGAAATGCATGTGAACAAACAGTCAGAGAAAAATAAAAAGATAAATAAAAGGTCATAGTAATTGCTGCCCTTTGGAGTTCTTGCTGTTTGGATATTCCTGGATTCCTACAAGGGTTTTCTGTGTCCACACAATAAAATGCGCTCCATGATAATTCTTTTCCATGGACCATTATGAATGCGGGCCTTCTCTTTCTTCCCAGTAAGGATTCCTACAGGATAGTCCTCATTGCCCTAAGAGTTTGCTCCCTAACCATTTGGGGGATTTTGTTTGAATTCTATTTGATCCTTTGTATAAAACTGTGTATTACATGTCCCTTACATCTTGGCCAATTGACTCTCACCACGCTGTTTCAAAGCATTTGTTCTGATCTAAAATTGTATGGTTTGTTGATTGTGAGTCAATTCTCTTTGGTAACCCTAAGTTCATACTTTATTGAATTCAGTCCAGGTCTCTTCACACCCGCCTCCCTCTCCTTATGACAAAGCCGTTAGGTTTTGGTATGAAGCAGTAATAAAGTAAATGATATCTGGCACTCCTATATGGATCAGTAATGACTCAGTCCAATTTACTAAGTGAAAAGCAGGAATGGTTATGATAGCTCCCTAGTACCTGGCATATTTACAACATAGACAATAATCAGTTAACAAATTTCTAATCCCATAAACTGTGACTAAACTCCGTCTTGCTTTAGACAATTGTGGGAACTTCTTGACAAATGACTTTCCAATGCTCAGACAACTGAGGAAATGCTCCCTTCCCACGTAGCCCAGGAAAAGCCAGTGCTGGAGAGACAGGCGATAAATCAAACCCTTGATTACATTCAGGCTGTCATTTTAAAATATTAATCTGCAGTGCAATGAAGATATTTGAGTTCAATTGTAGTATTTAAATAAGCTATCTCCTAGGAAGCTTAGTTTAGGCTTAATTTATACTCAGCTTTGGGCTCAGCTGCACATGGCACGGTGGCGAGCCATAGGCCTGAGGCACTCTACATGCCACCACATCTGGGTAGCTGTGAAATGAACGCAGCTACCATACGCTCCAAAGGGCTGGGGCACTTACAGCCCTCTACACAACGGCATTATGAATTTCTGGAGCTTATGTGTTAAAAGAGCTTCCATGCACACTGGCTCTTAACAATGCCGTCACTGAGTCAAAATGGACAGTATTCTTTTTGCACATTGTCCACTGTAAAAATGAGATTCACATAACTTAAAGGGTTTCCTGGAATCAAGAAACATGTTAGATCCTGAACAATCTGGAACTTGGGTTTATAAACTTGCAGGCCAGGTAGCTTTTTGGTATAACATGAAGTCGCTCTTCAAGTCAGTACTTTCTATGGACCTAGTACAGTGCTTTGCATATAATGGACACTCAGAAAATGTGGGTGGAATTGAACTGATACCCCACTAAGCAAGTGGAGCTGGCTGTCCCGTCAGTTACATAAGTAGAATGTACATGTCTAAATAAATAAGGGCATGTTTGTACTCCTCCCATAGGCACTGTGTTAACTAGACTTTCTGTTTTTAAAATCATTCTTTACTTCAATGCGTAATACCAATTTTAAAAGAATAATCGACACATGTCTGCTATTGCAGTTATGACCTACATCCCCTCTAGGTAAGAGTCAGCATGAACTTTTGTTTTTATTTCAGGAATTAGCAAAAATAAAGCACCAAGAGTCAACTATTGAGTTCCTTACAAAACATACTATCAATCAATATATACATAAATCGTAAGTCCCCTAACACAACATTTCTTATTAAAACGGGCTGACTACACTGCCATTTTCTCTTTAGAACCCACAGGAAGAAACTTACTTCCTTTCCTCCTGAGGGAATGAATGATATATGATAAGCATAAAATATTTAATTAACCGCACACAGGAAAATAAAATCAAATTAATTATGGAATGATCAAATATATAACTTACTAGGACTAAAGAGCAAGATAACAAGCACCTTAGATTTGTGTAATACTAAGCACTTTCATATACATTATCTTAATTAATCCTAGTGATATATTAAAAATTACATGAGTTTACAATACCTCTTAACCCATATTTCTTCAAAGGCTTAATTGGTCACGCCTCCATTCTCTGCAAATGCTCTCCAGAGTACCCCATTTTCGAATCACACAACATTCATAGTTTGTGAAGATTAAAATGTCAAGCTACTTTTTTTAACCATTGGTGAGTGAGATCAAATTAAAATAGAAATTACTTAGCATTAACTCTTGAGAGCATCAAAGTGCAATTGTGGGGGGTGGGGAGATAATTAAGCTTTCAAACATAAAAAATTAAGAAATCACTTCATTTTTATTACCAGCTTTGTGATTACCTGCCTTGTTCAAACCAAAGGCACTTTTTCCAAGGGAAGAGTTTGGATGCAGGGGAAAAAATACACTTCTTTATGTCTACCTGTATCTTATTTGTGGCTTCACAACAGGCAGTTGCTTTCTATTCCTGAGTTTCTATTTTCTCGTCATTAAAATGAGGGAGTTGGATAAAACAATCTCTCAGACCCTTTGCCTACACTGTTATCTAAATCTTATATCAGCAGCATTGTCTTTTAACAGCACTTTGTTCACTGGTCTTCTCTCAGTCTCACTATGCAGGTTGGAACTTTTTTGAAATAAAAGTAATACTGCCAGGTTTGCGTTAAAGTACAGAATCTCAGCATAAAGGATGGGATTGTGCTACTGATGCCTAATAATGATAATAATACAACTACTATGTTTAATGCTTACCAAGTGCCATGAGATCTATAGACATTATCACAACAAACACAACAATCTTGTATTATTATCTCAATTTTTCATATTAGAAGAGCTAAAGTATACTGCCCCAAAATGCAAATTAAAGCCATACTATTAATAAAACACGCTATTTTCAGAATGTTGGGACATGCTTTTACACTCCAGTTCACAGGGCAGAACTGTCAAGGTAATGGGAGGCATGGATGAGTTCATCCGCGTTATGTATGCATTCTTATAAATCTGCACAAAAATTCGCTATGAATTTATTTCCTCCTGCAAAAGAAAACCCTTTATAATGGAAGATGGGTTTGCAACTGTCATGCCATTTTCATTGTAAAATGAAAACTCAAGATAGTATTACTGGAACCGCAGTGATATAAAACCTCAATACTAAAAATGGAATCTTATAGTTCAGAAAGCTAGCAACAAAGAGAATTACTGTTGAAAATTTAGGCATTCATGTTAAAATTCTAAAAACAAATAGAAAATAATTGTGAGTGTAACTTCCCTTAAATATAATGTTTTGTCAATAAAGTGAAAAATATTGTGAAAATTATGCAAATCATATATATATAACATTCACAGTAGTGCAGCTGATTTATTTATTTATTTATTTTACTTATTGTTGACATTATTACAGATGTCCCCCAACCCCCTCCTTTACCCACCTCCACCCATTTTTCATGTAATTTATTATATTGTATGCCTTCACCCCTCTCTCCCTGGCCATCACTACACTATTGTCTGTGTCCATGCTATGTATATATGATATTTGGCTAAGAGAAATAAGCCAGACAGAGAGAGCTAAATACCATATAATCTAACTTATCTATGGAAACTAATGAACAAAATTAATGACTAAAATAGAACCAGAGGCATGTATACATGGAACAGACTGACAGCTGTCAGAGGAAAGGGGGACGGGGGAGGGGACTGGATGAGAGAGTGCAATAGTTTTAAATTAGAATTCTTTTTCTTTGAAAGTAATTCTGTTTAAAAAGAGGTACATTGTTATTGACAGTGTAGATGATGCATTCTAGCAAAAGGAAAACTGCCAATTAGAATATAGAATATAGCCTGTCTAGTGGGAACAAACACTATTCTTGCCCTGAAATGAGCACTGGGTACTGTCATATCTAATTCTTTTTGGTAGTAGTTATCTTGATCTTACCTCACATGCACTTATTCAGCTGATTTCTCAAGAACCCTTTGCAGGATTAAAAAAAATAGAATAGATATTTGTACTGCTGCATTTTTTTGGGTGGATGCTTTATTTCACAGTTTCAACCTTCAATCTATGTATCAACTATCTCCAGAAGTTGTGTGTTGTTTTCATATACATGTTGGTTCTCATACTGTTTTGTTTTGCTTATCAATTAAATTCAGATTTCAATATTTTCTATTGTAGTCAAGATAGAATAATAGGGACTAGAGATTTCTCCCATATGAAAAATCAAGAAGTGAACCGAATATATCAAACAATGGCTTTAAATATACTGGGGATCTGTCAATGAAGGACAGTAATAACAAGGAGATAAAAACTAATAAGGTGAGCCTTTCTATTCATTACTTCAGCTTACTGTCGAGAGAATTTCTAGGCACTGTGAGGAGAGGGAACCCAGATGGAACCCGTTGAACTCTCTGAGTTGAAAAGACAGAGCTGAAAATCTGAGAAGACAAAGGCACTAGAGGTCACAGGGAATACTATCAAACAGAAGAGAGCTGAAAAACTCTAACAAGCTGCAGAAACTTCATCTTTTTTTAAAGTTTTAATATGTTTTTATTTATTTTAGAGAGAGAAGAAGGGAGAGGGAGAGAGAGATGGAAACAGAGCCCAAATTTGGGCATGTGTCCTGACCGAGAATTGAACCTCTTGATGCATGGGATGATATTCAACCAACTGAGCCACACCAGCCAGGCCAGAGGGTTCATCTTAAACAATCATCTGAGGAATGATAAGTATATGTATGTGGTGAAACTATCCAAGGCCAGGTTAAGAGCCATGGAAATGAATTGCATATAACAGTACTCAGCATTCCCAAAGGCCCTACTTAGTGCTTGTTTATACTCGGCAAACTAGAAAATCTTGTCATTCATGAGTTAGTAGACTCAGAAGAGTCTTGGTTAAGTACTGAGGAATAATTTTCCTTTTTTAAAAAGCACTATTTCATTCCCACTTAACAAAGTTCAAAAGCAAGTTTTAAAGAATCAAATTATTTCTATGTAGTCCCAGAACAAAGCTCAAGAATATGCATAGGATGCCAAAAATACCCAGCCACCATCAAGGCAATATTTGCAATGTCTGTCATTCAATATAAAATTACCAGGCATATAAAGTAGCATAAGAATATGACACATAATGAGAAGAAAAAAACATATCAATCAAAACTGACCAAGAATGGATAGAGACACTAGAATTGGCAGTCCAGGACAATAAAGCAGTTATTAAAAGTTTTGCATGTTGAACCTCATAGAGAAGGCAGAGGAGGGTGGGTGGGAAGAGATAAACCAATGAACTTGTATGCATGTATGCATAACCTATAGAGTCAGACAATGGGGTGGTGAGGGTATGCCAGGAGATGCAAGTGGGCTGGAAGAGGTTAATGGAGGGAAAAGGAAAATCTAAGTAATAGTTTCAACAATAGAGATGAAAAGAAAAAGTCTTGTTTGCATTCAAAGAATTAAGTAGAGAAAGAAAATGTCAAGGGAATGAGAAGATAAGCCACAGATGGGGAGTAAACAGTTTCAAAAGGCACATGTAATAAAGGATTCTTATCCAAAACATTCAAAGAACTCGTAAAACTCAACAATGAGAAACAACCTGATTAAAAATGGGCCAAAATTTTTAAAAGACACTTCACCAAAGAAGATATACAGATAGCAAATAGCATACGAAAAGATGCTCCACATGTCATCAGCAAAATGTAAATTAAAACGACAATGAGCTACCACTACACAGCTATTAGAATGCAAAATCCAGAACTGTCAACACCTAATGCTAGAGAAGATATGAAGCAACAGAAATTCTTATTCATTGCTTATGACAAAGCAAAGTGATACAGCTATTCTGGAGGACAATTTGGCAGCTTTTATTAAACAAAACATACTCTATTCATAAGACCCAACAATCATGCTTCTGGGTATTTATGCAAAGGAGTTGAAAACATGTCCGCACAAAAACTTGCATGTGGATGCTTATAGAAGCTTTATTTATAAATGCCAAAACCTGGAAGCAACCAAGATACCCTTCAGTAGGAGAATGGACAGATAATCTACACAATGTAATATTAGCCTATATAATAAAAAGCTAATATGCAAATTGACCCAACGGCAGAACAACCAGTCGCTATGGTGTGCACTGACCACCAGGGGGCAGACATTCAACGTAGGAGCTCCCCCTGGTGGTCAGTGTGCTCCCACAGTCAACCTCCCGCAGTTTCCCCCTGCCCCCGGCCTGCTGCCCTGAATGGCCCTGATCAGGATCAGGACTGGGTGAGATGGCCCCAATCAGCCCTGATTGCCGGCCAGTCTAAGGGATCCCACCTGTGCATGTATTTGTTCACCAGGACTCTAGTTTAGTGATAAAAAGAAATTAGATATCAAACCACACAAAGACATGGAGGAAGCTTAAATGCATATTACTGAGTGAAAGACGCCAATCTGAAAAGGTTGTCTGAGTCCAACTGCAGTTGACCTTAGTGACAACATAGGTTTGAAATGCACGGATTCACTTATCCGATCTAATAAAGAGGGAATATGCTAACTGACCCTCACACTGTCGCAAAGATGGCAGCGCCCACAGCCAATAAGCAGGGAAAATGCTAATTGACTACCCTGCCCTCAAAGATGGTGGTGCCCACAGCCAATAAGGAGGTAATATACTAATTGACTGCCCTGCCCTCAAAAATGGCGGCGCCCATAGCCACAAGATGGCCAGCAGGGGAAGGCAGTTGTGGGCAATCAGGCCAGCAGGGGAGGGCAGTTGGGGGTTATCAGGCCGGCAGGGGAGCAGTTAGGCGTCAATCAGGCTGGCAGGGGAGTGGTTAAGGTGCAATCAGGTTGGCAGGCAGAAGCAGTTAGGGGCAATCAGGTAGGCAGGCAGGCAAGCGGTTGGGAGCCAGCAGTCACAGATAGTGAAAGGGATGTCTGACTGCCCCCAAAGGGTCCCAGATTGAAGAGGGTGTAGGCTGGGCTGAGGGACACCCCCCCCCCCCCCCCAGTGCATGAATTTCATGCACCAGGCCTCTAGAATGCAGATATGTTTCCAATAAATACGATTGGCTCTTCTTATCAGTGGGTTTCACATCTGCTAATTGAATCCATCATGGATCAAAGCCAGTATTTTTTTATTGCTAACTGTGGTCTCCCAATTGCAGATTCCTAACTGTGAATCCAAAATACTGTTTTGGATCCTTAGTTGATTGAATTTGCTGATGCAAAGGGCTGATTGTAGAGTCAATAGTTATATTCAGATTTTCAATTGTGCAGGTTCAGTGCTCCTAACCCCCCAGCTGCGTAAGGGGTAACTGCATATGACCTGGAAAAGGCAAAAATATGGGGACAGTAAAACAATCAGTGGTTGCCATGGGAGGGAGAAGGGATGAATAGGTCAAGCACAGAGGACTTTTAAGGCAGTTTAAATACCATGATGATGAATACATGTAATTATATATTTGTTCAAACTCATAGAATGTACACCAAGAGTGAACAAAAATGTAAACTATGGGCTTTGAGCGATAATGATGTAGATGCATCAGTTGTAACAAATGCACCACTCTGGTGGGGGAAGGCTATGCAGATGTGGGGGTAGGAAGTGTATTGGAAATAACTATACCTTCCCCCCAATGTATCTGTGTACTTAATACCCCTCTCAAAAAATAGTCTTAATAAAAAGAAGAATGCTATGTGGAGACATGGAAAATGCAAAAATCCAATTTGAATTTCCCTAAATAGAAAATAAAATATATGAGGTGAAAAATACAGTGGCTTGAATTAATAGATTAGATATTATAAAATAAAAAGTTACTAAATTTAAACACATAGCAATAAAAATAATCCAACGTGAAGTACAGAGAAAGAGAGAAGGAGGGAGAGGGAGAGAGAGAGAAACCATTTGGCCTGTGGAGCAACCTTAAGAGGTCTAATACATGTGGAATCTCCAAAAGGTAGGGGCAGAAAGAATATTTAAAGAAATAATGGCCAAAGTTTTTCAAATTTGAAGAAAACAGCAGACCAACAGTTTCAAGTAGCTCAACAAACCTTAAGCACAAAAACATAAAGAAAACTAGACAATGGAACACCATAATTAAGTTTTGCAAATGAATAAAGAAAACAAAGTCATAAACTGAGGGTGATAAAGGGCAAAGAGGGTCAAATATATGGTGATGGAAGAAGATTTGACTTTGGAGGGTGGATACACAATAAAATATACAGATGACATATCGTAAAATTATACACTTTAAACATATAATTTTATGAAGTAATGTTACCCCACTAAATTTAATTTTTAAGAAACCAAGTAGAGGAAAAAATAAAGACATGTACAGAGGAACAAAAATGAGCAGCACAGATTTTTTATTCAAAACAAGAAAATAATTCAATAAAGACACTGGAGCAATATCTTCAGAGTAAAGTTTTAAAATGGCATTCAGAATCATATCATCTTTTCAATAGATGTAGTAAAAGCTTCAGATAAAATATAAAGTCCATTTCTGAACAAAACTCTTGGCATATTGGGAATAGAAGATGGCTGTCTTAACTGGATAAATGGCATCTACAATAAACCTACAGCTAATATCATAGTTAATCAAGAATGTTTCCCTTCTAAGGTTGGGAACAAGGCCAGGATGTCTGGTCTTATCACTTCCATTTAGCATCATGCTGAAAATCTTAGCCAGGGATATAGGGCAATCAAAATTATATCAGGCTTTTTTGAATGCATGTGTGTGAAAAATGGTAAGTCTATCATAAAATTCATATGAAAATAATTCAAAGGTTCTAAAATAGCTAAAATAACTTTGAAAAAGTTGGAGGAATAACACTATCTGATTTTGAGACGTAAAGTAAAACTGTAGTAATCAAGACCTTGTGGTATTGGCATACAGATAGATAAATACATCAATGGAAGAGAATAGGTAATTCAGAAATAGATACACACATATATAGAGAGATGAATTTCATTAAATGTACAAAAGCAATTTATCAGAGAAAAGATAGTACTTTTTAATGTCCATAAACAAATTGATGAGATTGAGCCTATAACTTATACTATATTCACAAATTACATCAAAATGTATCATAGACCTAAATGTAAAACATGAAACTATAACATTTATACAAATGCAAAACCAAAAATTGGTATAATATTTGAACAGCACTTAACTAAAAAAGATAAAGGATAGCACATGAAAAGATGCTTAAAGTCATTAGCCATTAGAGTCATGCACGATAAAATCACTGTAAGATACCGCTACACGCATATTAGAATGACTAAAATTTAAAACTGGTCTTATTAAGTGTTGGACAGATTTTTATGATCTAGAATCCCCATATAGTGGTAGTGGAAATGTAAAATGGTGAAACCACTTGAGAAAGTGTCTTAAAAATTAAACATATTCCTATTATATGTCCAGCTATCCTACTCTTAGGTATTTATTCAAGAGAGGTGTAAACATATGTCCATACACATATGTATGCACAAGTGTTTTTAACTGCTTTATTTTTAACAGCTAAAAATGAGTAATGGCCCAAATAGCCATCATAAGATGAATGTATAAACTGTGATATTTTGATATAACAAAATGCTGCCTAGCAATAAAAAAATAACTGCTCCTAAACCCTACACCATGGATGGATCTCAAAATAACTGCTGAGTGGAACCACACAAAAGAGTGCATACTGAATTGCCTATTTGTATAGAATTCTAGAAAATGAAAAATTCCCGATAGCATGGGAAAGCAGGTCAGTGACTGCCTTGGCTTTGGGGGGTGGGGGGGGGGGCGGTAGTTAAGTGATGGCTTCAGGTCATGAGAAGCTTTTTGAGGGGGTGGGTATGCTCATCATCTTGTCTGTGGTGATGACTTCATGGAGGTATACATAAATCAAAATGTAAACTTATACATTTTAAATATGCAGATTTTATGCTTTGTCAGTTATACCTTAATAAAGCTATTTTTAAACTTTAAAATTTCCAGCTTCTCCTGAGAAAGCTCTAGCTGCATTGCATCTGCTGGACTGTGCTGTGACAGAAGCTGTCCCTTTTCTATCAGTCACCTGCTGTCAAGCTTGCCACAGTCCCTGTCCCTCCCCTTTGTTGCTGTTATCTTGTCTTATTCATTTACTTGACTGCCTTAGGAATTTGAATTCATGTCTAGTGATTAGTTTCTTGTCTTCTGTTAAAAAGCAAAGAAATATTATACGAAGTGAAACAAGCCAGTCAGAGAAAGACAAGTACCATATGATCTCCCTTATATGTGGAATCTAATGAACAGAATAAACTAACAAAACAGAAACAGACTATTAGACAGAAAACAGACTGACAGCTGTCAGAGGAAGCTGGGTTGCAGGGATGGGTGAAAAGGTAAAAGGATTAAACAAAACAAACAAACAAACAAAACCCCCCCAAAACTTTTAGACACAGACAACAAAATGGTGATTACCAGAGGGAAAGCAGGGTCGGGGAGGTCTAAGAGAATAAAGGGGAGATAAATGGATAAATGGTGATGAAAGGACTTGAGATGGTGAAAACACAATACGCAGAGGATGTACTATGGAATTGCACACCTGAAACCAAAGTGTTCCCAATAAATTCAATTAAAATATATTAAAATAGTTTCTTCCATCAGACTAGAAGGGAGAAACAATCCAACTCCCTTAACTCAGTCTATGGTATCCTCTGTTGTTTGGTCTCAACTGATTTTCCAAACCCATTTCTTATCAGCCTCTATACACAAGATGCTCTATATCTCTTACACACTATTGCCCACATTCCCAAATAAGCTGTTTGTGTTGGGTTTGCTTACTTAGCATGCTAATGAGATCCCTGTTGAAACTATTAACAAAGAGAGTAAGAAAAAAAAAGGACTGCCTTTATATTCATGGTAAGGGACTTTCGTTTCTACCAAATGATTATTGGAATTCATTTTAGGTCTCTTCAAGAAGGAGTTGTAAAAAGAAAAGAATCCTTGAGAGAGAAAAAATGATTTCTTGCTGTTTGGTACAAGACATAGGAGATTTAAAAATAAATGACCTGGGAAAATGAGAGGTTGTAAAAGTTATGAGCAACCATTTCATCAGCACAGCCTGGTATAGATGCGACGGGCCAGATGTTATCCAAAGTCTCTCATTGTCTTTAGCCATAAATCTTCAGATGTCAAAGTACTGTTGAATCGAGCCTGTAATTCCTAGCTGTTAGGTCAACCTGTTACAGATAAGGTTGTAATCTTTTTTTTTTCCCTGCAAAGTCACCCAAACCCTGTCAGATTTTCTTATTTGAAATATTCTTCTTACCCCTTGCTTCCAAAGTTGTACAATAAATAATAAATATCACGAGAGTATTAAGCAAGTTCATAACATTAGTTTTATTCTTTTTGTAATTTGCATAAACACTGTCAACATGAGATAACTGCTTGTATATCTTGCATGCCTGTCTCACATGTATACTCAAATATTATATTATTTGTAATAGTGTCACATTATATACTCACAAATAAAACTTCTCATCCCATACTGGATTCAAATTTCCAAAAATGGTTTTAGTTCTTCTTTTGTTCTTTCCAACTTGAACCGTAACATATGGATCACTGGACCCGGTTTTGTCTTTTGCCTGCAACCCTTGTGCAGAAACCACTGAAATAACAAAAATAAACATTTTAATATAAAGGTTTCCCCAGAAACAAAAAATAATGAAGGAAACTTTTTTATCACTTTGTCCCTGGTTTTGAAGATGCATCCCCATTGCTTTTATTCTTATGAGCAGCAGGACTTTAAAAAAATGTTTCATAAAGTTATGAATACACTGTACATTAAAATCTTTTTTTGGACTAATATGCTTTTGCCTGTAGTAATAGTAAAATATATATATTAGAGGCCCGGTACACGGATTCGTACACTGGTGGGGTCCCTCAGCCTGGCCTGTGCCCTCTCGCAATCTGGGGGCCAGCCTGCGGGGATCAGGCCAAAACGGCAGTCCGACATCCCGGAGGGATGTAGTAGTGGGCAAAGTGGCTGGCAGCTGAGGAGGAGCCTGAGCCAGGACCAGGCGCTGTGCTGCTCCCACTCATCTGGTCCCTGTTGTGCCTGCCACTGTGCCAATATGTGGCGCTGCCATGAGCCTCTCCCGCTGCAGCTGCACTCACACCCTTGAGCTGGGCTTCTGGCTGAGCAGCACTCCTGCTGTGGGAGCACAGTGACCACCAGGGGGCAGCTCCTGCATTGAGCTCTGCCCCTTGCTGGTCAGTGCATATCATAGGGACCAGTTGAGGGGTCAGTTAGGCATATATATATCTATATATCTATATATATATATATATCCCTATCTATCTATCTATCTATCTATCTATCTATCTATCTATCTATCTATCTATATACATGTGTAGAGAAATAACCATGCACATACAATATGCAAAAATTTCCACAACATAATTCAAAGGTCTATAATTTAAAATTACTTATTTATTTATGAGTTTGCTGTCAGTACAGATCAACTCAACCCAATGAATTATCTTTATTCTACCTTGTAAATACTCTATCAGTAAGTTAAGAGCCTTGGTAAATCTTAACATAATAAATAACACACCTACTGCTAATGTTACAAGCAACCTCAGAAGTTCAAATTACTAGATATCACTAAACTCAAATTTTCTTGACTCAAAGATCAAATGGATGAGAGTTATTGATCCAGGAGTAAGTAAAATGTTATTTGTTTTCTTATTAAGAAAAACTGACTGAGGAGATTATTGGGTACTCTTGCAATTTATTTTTTGCAGGAAGCAACCAAGCTAATAACCTCTTGTAAAGTGCAGGATATTGATGGGTATATTGTAAAACAGAACCTTCTTCCGCTGGAAGAGCTTTCGATTAGACCAAGACACAGCTTTTGATTAAACAAGACACAGATAGGTCAAGACAGTACTTCAGCTATCCATTATATATTTTAGAAATTTGAAGTACCAATTAGACTTCTTGTCAATATTGACAAGATTGAAAATTATATTTATTTTATCTGCAATTACTTTAAGCAGTGATTCCTAAGACATAAAAACTCAATGCTGAATACAAATTCTAAAGACTTATTTTTACCTGTAATGGTTATTTTTGCTGACCACTTAGATGTCCCATCCAATACACTCTGTTTGGCTGCCTTTGTGTACTGGACAAAATCCTCTTTAGAAATCTGAAACATTTCTTGAATTACTTCAAAAACCTCCGGCCTGTTTTTTTCCCTGATCTTCATTCTTTCTTTCATAGCTGAAATAATAGTCTGAGTCTTGTCTTCCGCACCATGCTTAGAACTCTTCTCCGCTGCTCCTATAATGGAAAAATCAATGGTGGTGTAAACGCATGTCTGGTTACTTTTAGACGGCCCAAGAAAGGGAGGAAAAGGAGGAGGAACATGAGAATGAATGAATGCTTTTATGCTGAGGAGTCAGAGTGGCTTTTTTGGAAAGTAGGAGTACAAGTCAGAATGCTGAGATTCAGGACTTGTGTTTTTGGCAAGTGAATGCACCTCAATGAGCCCTAGCTTTCTCACTTGTATTATTGGACTAAGTCAGGGGTTGTGCAAATATTTGGTTTGAGTTTTCAAAAACAAATTGGCAAAACCCCCAAAAGAATGAACATAATCAAATGTATTATATACTGCACGCATCTACTAAATGGATAACCAAATCGAATTAGGAAATATATATGGCAAATGTCACTCAAAATCAATATCTCAAATACTTGTGTCCATCCAAAGTGTCTAATATTTTTGTTGATGGAATTTATCATAATTAAATGATTAATTTTTTCTTATAAATTAAAAGTCACCACTATTTGTTGTATTTTGAAATACAGAGTAAGATTATACTTGAAATGAAAGTGATTATGCTGTTTAAGAAAGATTTGAAAAGCACTAGGCTAGAAAACCTCTGAAGTATCGAAGAGACCATAGACTTGACTTATTATTCTATAATAAGGCCATGGTTTTGAACAGACTGAATTCTCACTTTCCACTCAAAACTCTTTTTTTTTTCTAGGACATTGTGTGTTTTTTATGATTGATCTCAAATTTCTGGGATTTTTTTTTTTTTTTTTTCATTTTTAACACAAATCCTTCTGGCAGTGAAGTATTTCCAATAGTTCATTCTTGGATCCCTCACCTTTTCCAATTACCAGACAGATATTCTCCGTGCTTTGTCTAGCCTCTGGGTTGCTCAGTATTACAGAACAAGTAACTAGTGAACCATGACTTCAACTCTCATAGTTTTTTAGTGAGTTTGAAGTGAGAGAGCAAAAGCCCATGTATAGGAACTGCCACTGCTGAAAACAAATATTTTTTTGGCACAGAAGCAATTAAGATGTAGTGAAAAGAATAAGAAACCTGTGTTCATAGCTCGTAATTGTTCCAATATTCCTCTAACTGACTAAGGATTTCCAATGTGTATTAGATTTTTTGAAATATTATATTTCTGAAAATAGGTATACTCATACAGTATTTCATAAAATGTTAAGATTAAATGGGATAAATTATCTGCACAATTCCTTCTAAAAGGATAGCCTCAGTAATCTTTATTCAATCGAATTCTGTGAATCTTAAGCCAATTTAAGTATAGAAGCTAAAAGAGAAAAGGTCAACTACTAACTTTCCTTTTTATAAATTCATATACAATTTGATAGCAGTCATTTAGTGAAAATCTTTATTAATTTGAAAGTATAACATTTATTCACTAGATGTAGAAAAATTTATTAATAATAATCAAGGTGTAATTAGAGACAGTTAAAAGAGAGGTGCATTGTACTACTAGAAACAACAGATTCCTAGTCATTATCTTTAATAATAATATTATAAAAACACACAAAAGAACCTTTGAGGACAAGTCACATTTTTTAAAAAAAGTACTATAAATTAGTGCATTCCATTTAAAGTAATTTGCCATTCTAAATGCCCTAGTCCTCTGTTAAAACATGCCCTAGAACAGCTACACATTTGTACATTATGTACCATTAAGCAATTAAGCATTTTTATAATGTATCAATAACTGTGGACTAAAAGGGGCCACATACTAAACCTGACAAGCTCAGGGAAGGCCTGCATGGCTGCTTTACAAACTCAGAGACCTAAAGTAACCACATAGGATGGTCTGAAATTAACACTCTTTTAAAAGCAATTCATGGCAGTAATGTCCTAGGGCAGTATTTTTCCCTAACAAAAGTCAGTCTTAACTGATCTAGTCTGTCCTGTTTTTGCATCTAGGATAACATACCTGATAAACATGTCTTTGTACCAACAAAGTAATTTCCCCTTAAAGCACAATCACTGTACCAGAGCATAGAACACACATCCCCTCATTCTTATTGTTACTGTGTTAATTGTTAACTGTTAACTTTCCTGCACCCCCCTGTGTAAAATAAATGTGTCTATCATTTTACTTTTTATCCAATCCCAGGTTTCCTCCTGTCCCTCACTTTACTTTCTCCTGCCTCCCTAATCTCTCACCAACAGATTTCATGTAACCCACGCATGCCTCCTCTTTTGATTGTAATGCATAAAATAAGATGCACAAGTGTCATTTTCTGGAGCATTTTCTCAGTCCCGTGAGGTTTTGCTTCCTGGCAATTATCATGAGTTTGCCTCAAATAAACTCATAAAAATTCTTACAGGTTTGGATGTTGCTTACGTTGGCATAACTTCACAGCACATAATTCTTACACAGCAAAATTAATTTAGGCTAGATTAAACACCAGCTGCAATTGTCACCACTGTAACTAGCTAGTTAATATTAATAATAGAAAGAGAGCAAAGGAAAGGGCAGACATTGTAAACATAGTCCTCTGGGCAGCTTCATCAGGAAGCTGTAGTTTTACACACCCCCTAGGGAACCACAGGTCTATTCCCTGTAAATCACTGGGGATGGGCGTCCAACAAAGGGGAAGATGGGCACGTGTGCAGTGAAGTCCAGGTGACATATGACAGGTGCGTGTCAGTCAGTGAAAGCTGGGAGAAAGACAACTGACTAGGGGAGTGGAGCCACTGCAAGCACACAAAATCCTGAAGGGTTGTTTGGTTAGGCTCCCAGTTTTAATCCCAAAGAGTTGTGTTTCTCTTGTTTGTTTGCTCTTGCTCTTCTGCTTCTCACTTGCTCTGTAACCCACACTTGCCCATGCACGCCCCAGCCATGTGGACCCCACACGATGGACTGCAGCTGGGAACAGGAGCTGAGCTGCCAGATGCTGGCTGGACGGTGCTGGGACATGGAGTGGAAACTCTGGGCAGTGGCTTGAATTCTTGCCCTGTGAAGACACCGCTGGGCTTTTTCCACGGGGAGACAAAGGGAGATGGGACCTTGGAGGGGAACCCTCTTAGTTTTACACCAATAAAGCTTTCCAGGGTACTTCATCCTCCGATGGGGGCCTCAGGAAATTATTTTCCCCGTGGCACGCCAAGAGCTCCACTTTTACCAGTAACAGGTGGGGGCAAAGAGGGCACCCCACCAATAACAGGATTATTCAATGAGCAGATTTTATAAGAACTGGAATAGTTATTAAATAGAAAGAACAATGATGGCTTGAAAAGTTACCTACAAGATTAAAAGTGTCCCAAATGTTTGGTTTGCAAAGGCCATTCTAAGAATGTTCAAAGAAGTATCATAAAAATGTTGACTCCCTCCAATACTCTGAGCAATGATTGATTATCTTTGTGATAATGAGTGTTTCCCAACAGCTCCAGGAAAAGGTATTAAAGTCCCCAAGAGTTAAATATATTTTGGAAGTTTTTTTTTTTTCTTCTAAATTTAGGAAGAGCCAGCTGACCACCACCACATAATAAATGCTCATTCAAGTAAACACTATTAAATCCAAGGCTGGAATGTCAAGAGGTGTTTCATTTAAAGAAATCAAATCTCTGTACTTAACCATTGCTCCTTGAATTCTTTTAAAGAATTAATTATGAAAGCATCACATTCACAAATACTCTTGATGTTGGAGTAGAAAGTCTCTAACTTGTACAGACAATAGACCCACAACTTGTGAAAATGCCAGGCTAAGAGAATAAGTTAGCAGACACTTATATTTAAGCCTTTTATCTGTTATTTCTTGGAAATATACAAGGTGTCCCCCCAAAATGTATACACACCTTAACAGCTGATAGCTCAATTCTGAAAATAAAATGTATTTTAATAAAAACTCCCTGTATAACTACCCAAAGTGTATATATACAGTTTTGGAGGACATCCTATATATATATATAACTTTTTAAAAGTTCTACTTTTATATTTTTGATCTGAAGAAAATAATTCAACTTTGATTTGTTTAGTTCAGAGATACAGAGACAATTCATAATTAAGTTTTGTCACTAACCTATAAATACGTTTTATTGCCCGATTGTGTAAACCCACATATATTGTCTTAAAACACACACACACTATTTCTTAAATAGGTACAAATTGTCCTGAATATTTGTCTCAAAGTCATCAGAGATAAACTTATATTTGCATTTATATGAGTCTTCCTTCAAAGTGTCTAGTACCTAATTGAAATATAGTAGTATGTCAACCAGAGATAAAAAAAGAAATCAAATAAAAAGAGATAATGTACAGTAAAAGCACTTTGTAAAGTATAATACATTGTACAAATGTAATGCATCATTGTTATTTTTAAAAACAATTAATTGACAGATCAGTCAATACAATGATGAACAGCAAAACTGCAAAAGAATTTGACCTTAAACAGAGGCAAACTTATCCCACACAATTCTCTTCTACATAATTTAATGAGACAGCCAATTTTTATTTATTACCCAAAATATAAATCTCCTGTGAAATTCACAATTTCACCACCTTTATATGGCAATTTACAATTTTAGTGCATCTTCCAATAATTATCTATCTGTACATACCAACGGCAATATTCTCCTTGGTCTCAGTCTCTTCTCGCCTACTTTCCTCAATAGCTGTTCCAAACACCTCAGCTCTCTCCACCTATCTCACCCCCCTTACCCTCCAATCTCAGCAAATGATCTTATATTTTCCTTAACAGATGAAGAGGTTTTCTAAACTCAGTGGTCACATCCACTCCCACCCCCCCAACCCCCCCCCCCCCCCCACACACACAGAAAAAACAAACAACAACAATAAAACAACAAACTTGACTTGTAGCATTAGCAGATGTTTATGGTGTAACTATGCTTAATATGGCGGATTTCAAGCAACTGCCTCACAAAATTATTGAATATTTATCAATCAGCACTGTCACAGCTACCTGAATAATGCATATATCCTATATGCTGGCCTGCAAGACCAACCTTAATTAGCTTAAGTGTGCTTTCCAGGTCTCTAGCACACTGCTTGGAAAATAGGATACATTCAATATATAAAGAAGACAAAATATTTCTTAGGGGAGCCTAAAATAAAATGATTACTATATTTAACTAATTTAGTGCTGGGTCTCATTTAATGTGCTAGGCCATAATCCTGCAATAAACAAGAATAAATCTAGTGTAAAATGATAAATGTGCTGTGGGAGCACCTTATGTAGATATAAACTATACCTCACCCCTGGCTTTGAATTTGGAATTTTCTGAAAACAAAAACTGTGTGCCCATCACTAGAAAGCAGAATTTGGTTGGCCTATATATCTCATGCACTTAGTCATCAGTGTAAAACAAGGGCATAGGTCCAAATATAAATGGAAGGAATATATCAAGAAAATCAATTTTAAATAAGGTAAAAAAAAAAAAAGCATAGTGGCTCATGATGCTTTTGTATAGAGGAAACAGTCTTGGGTGTGAATCCTGGTTTGTCATTTAATAACCATTTGAAATTGGGCTAGTTACTTTATCTTTGTAAACCTTAACCTCTTCATCTGAAAAACAAAAGGAAAAAAATAATAGTATCCTCCTTAACAGAGTCTTTTTAAGGATTAAATGAGAAAATGGCTATAGTTTTAATACTAATAATTGGACATGTATAGGGATTTCAGAATGTCAAAAGGGTGAAGATACAAGCACTTATTAAGGAATTACACATTGAGAAATTTTATGGTTCTGTACTTGACCCATGAAGCAACTCCTTGAAAACTCTCCCAAGTACAAGGCCACACACAATGTCTACCACATGCTAAATGCTCCATAACTCTGCTCATTGGGAGCCAGTGAAGTGCTTGAAGATAAAAGAAAATAGAGTTCAAGAAACTAGAAAATATAATAATAATAAATATTTATTATAATATTGAGTATTATTTATATTATACATGGTGTTTATGATATTTTAGAGAAAACAATACATATAATGGTAATAATGAATGTAATGATTGTTATTTTACATTCATAAATCCTTACCTGCATTCGGGGCTGGTGAACCCAGAGGAGTACCTTGTTAGCACACATGAAAAGCACAGAGGGCCCGGTACTGAGGCATTTCCCTCTCTAGGACTCTGTATGTGAAAAACTTTGTTGTTTTTCATTTCTTTGCCAGTAAAATCATGTAGGTGGGCTTGCTCTTGGTGCCTCTCTGTTTTTATTTCCCATGAAATCATGTAGGTGGGCATGTACTTAGTATTTCCTACCCTTTCTCTTTAGTTGCTTCACACCCAAGATAATCTTAACCCTCCTCTTTTAACATGTCTTTATTCTTTTCAAGGACCAACCTGCAACTCCCCCAGTCTTCAAGTCAGCCACCTCCTTTTTTTCTTATATAATAAAAGCCACACACTCCACAGGATTTCTGGCAAACAGACAAAGGACTGATAATTAGCAGAAAAATAATTGGAGGAACACAGTTCTAGCATAGCATCGTCCCCCGCTCCCAAGGGTGGTCCCCTCACTGCCACCTTCTATGAAGTGACTTCACTGTTAGTGAACTTGGGTCCAAAAACCAACAAAAAGCAACATTTCTTCCCCCTCCACCTCCACCTCCACCACCTCCACCATTCAATTGTCTCATTAATTGTAATACTAACATTTAGTATTGCATATTAAAAGAAGACAAAATCAGGAATCCACTCACAGAATTGTATGTCAAAGCTACTACAGCTCATAAGCATTATCTAGATACTTTCTTTTTAAAAATTTCAGAGTCAAAAACTCTATCCTCTCACTGAGACACTACACAGCTCACCCTGCTCTGCATGCTCCCTTCAGCAATGGGTAATAAACTAAACTTTTAAAACTACGAGTGTGTTCCTGCTAGTCTTTAGCTGGAGGGCATTAAGAGGTATTACCAGCTCTTTTCACACATGTGGAAAATGATGCTCAGAGAGGTTTTAAAAAATTCCAGTAGTAGCAGGATGAGAAACTAGATCTTTCTTATGTTTATGTTGATACCTGTATGACATAATATGACAGAGTTACCCTTTCATTCCCCTACAGAAACCCCAGCAATTGAAAATACTCCATTATTAGTTTATTCTTTTGGGTTAAGGAACTGGTCATTGTATTAAAGTAACTTAACTACTGATTCCACTTTTACCCACATTAATGTATCAGATTATTTCCTCTTTAGTGTGGTTGAAGAGTCAATGCAATAGCATGTTGTGATAGGGGTATGCTTGAGGCATCGTCATGATGGGAAGTTCTGTGAAGCCAAGATCTACCTGGGCAGCACGGGATGTCTTACTGACAGGGGAACTCTATGCGAGACTGGAAAAGCACTACCACTAAAATTCAACAACTTTCATTTTCTTCCCTTAGGGCCAACTTTGTATATTTCTTCATAAATTAAGAGAGAAAACTGGGCTTGGAGTGCACAAACCTGAGTTCTAACTCTAACTATAATATCCACTTGATTCTTTTTATTTTTTTGACAAGATACTAAATTGTGTGAACTCAGTGAAATCCAATCCACTGATCTTAAAGGCTCCTCTAAAAATCGATGGTTCTATGAAAGAATGATCTTTAAATCATTACATGACATTTCTAACTATAGTTCTTAGGTCCTCATTAATAAACTGACATTTATTAAGCAGCTACCAGTGCCTAAATGTGTCTAAGTTCTGGGGAAATAAAGGCTATGGTCTCCTTGTATCGCAGTGAATACGCAGAATTCTACTTCTAAGCTTCCGGAGTATTCATTACATTAGCATATTTTGTATAATTGCTGTTGAAAGAGTAGATGTCAAAAGTTTCCAAGATATGTGTTCACATCTATTCATCTGAATTAAGTTTTAGAAAATAGGTTTGAGTTGAGAGACAACATCAATTACTTCCTTTTGAGCTCTGAAAGCCCAGCATAGAGCTCCCACCCACAGAAGCTGCTCGATACAAATAACCATCTTAAGCTACCACTATTGCAGAATGTGGCAACACAAATACAAAGAAAGAGAATCGATATCTAGTTTGCAGACAGGAGTACCCTAGCCAGACTTTCCAATGTTACGAATTTTTTTTTTTCTTTAAAAATTGTTTTATTTTCTTTTCTTTTTTTATTTTTTTTTATTTTTTTTTATTTTTTTATTTTTCGCTTAAAGTATTACAAAGGGTATTACATAAGTGTCCTTTTTTCCCCCCCACCCTTGACAAACCCCTACCCTCCCTTACCCCCCAGTGTCTTATGTCCATTAGTTATGCTTATATGCATGCATACAAGTCCTTCGGTTGATCTCTTACTCCCCTCCCTCCTGCCCCCCAACTCTCTCTGGCCTTCCCACTGCAGTTTGACAATCAGTTTGAGGCAGCTCTGCCTCTGTATCTATTATTGTTCAAAAGTTTGTAATGGTCTTTATTATCCATGAATGAGTGAGATCATGTGGTATTTTTCCTTCATTGACTGGCTTGTTTCACTTAGCATAATGCTCTCCAGTTCCATCCATGATGTTGCAAATGGTAGGAGTTCCTTCTTTTTAACAGCAGCATAGTATTCCATCGTGTAGATGTACCACAGTTTTCTAATCCATTCATCTACTGATGGGCACTTAGGCTGTTTCCAGATCTTAGCTATGGTGAATTGTGCTGCTATGAACATCTGGGTGCATATATCTTTTCTGATTGGTGTTTCTGGTTTCTTGGGATATATTCCTAGAAGTGGGATCACAGGGTCAAATGGGAGTTCCATTTCCAATTTTTTGAGGAACCTCCATACTGCCTTCCATAGTGGCTGCACCAGTCTGCATTCCCACCAGCAGTGCACAAGTGTTCCTTTTTCTCCACATCCTCTCCAGCGCTTGTCGTTTGTTGATTTGTTGATGATGGCCATTCTGACAGGTGTGAGATGGTACCTCATTGTTGTTTTGATTTGCATCTCTCGGATGATTAGTGACTTTGAGCATGTTTTCATATGTCTCTTGGCTTTCTGAATGTCCTCTTTTGAAAGGTGTCTATTTAGATCCTTTGCCCATTTTTTGATTGGATTGTTTATCTTCTTTTTGTTAAGTTGTATGAGTTCCCTATAAATTTTGGAGATTAAGCCCTTATCAGATATGACGTTGGCAAATATGTTTTCCCACGAGGTGGGTTTTCTTGTTGTTTTGTTGATGGTTTCTTTTGCTGTGCAGAAGCTTTTTATTTTGATGTAGTCCCATTTGTTCATTTTCTCTTTAGTTTCAACTGCCCTAGGAGCTGTATCAGTGAAGAAATTGTTTTGGCATATGTCTGAGATTTTGTTGCCTTTGTATTCTTCTAGAATTTTTATGGTTTCCTGTCATACATTTAAGTCCTTTATCCATTTTGAGTTTATTCTTGTGTATGGTGTAAGTTGGTGGTCTAGTTTCATTTTCTTGCATATGTCTGTCCAATTTTCCCAACACCATTTATTGAAGAGACTATCTTGGCTCCATTGTATGTTCATGCCTCCTTTGTCAAAAATTAATTGAGCATATTGGTTCGGGCTAATTTCTGGACTCTCTATTCTATTCCACTGATCTATATGTCTGTTCTTGTGCCAGTACCAGGCAGTTTTGAGAACAGTGGCTTTGTAATACAGCTTGATATCTGGCATTGAGATCCCACCTACTTTGTTCTTTCTCAGGATCGTTGCAGCTATTCGGGGTCTTTTTTTATTCCAGATGAATTTTTGGAGAGTTCGTTCTAGATCTTTGAAGAAGGCCATTGGTATTTTAATGGGAAGTGCCTTGAATGTATAGATTGCTTTGGGTAGTATGGACATTTTAATGATGTTGATTCTACCAATCCAAGAACATGGTATGTTCTTCCATCTGTTTATGTCTTCCTCTATCTCTTTTTTCAACGTCCTGTAGTTTTCTGAGTAGAGGTCTTTAACCTCTTTAGTTAAGTTTATTCCTAGGTATCTTAATTTTTTTGGTGCGATTGTAAATGGGATTGTTTTTCTGATCTCCCTTTCTGAAAGTTCACTATTGGTGTATAGAAATGCCTCAGATTTCTTGGGGTTAATTTTGTATCCTGCTACATTGCCAAATTCATGTATTAAGTCTAGTAGCTTTTTGATGGAGTCTCTAGGGTTTTGTATGTATAATATCATGTCATCTGCAAATAAGGACAGTTTTACTTCCTCTTTTCCAATTTGGATGCCTTTTATTTCTTCTTCTTGCCTAATTGCAATGGCTAATACTTCCAGTACTATGTTGAACAGGAGTGGTGAGAGTGGGCATCCCTGTCTTGTTCCTGTTCTTAGGGGAAATGGTGTTAGTTTTTGTCCATTGAGTATGATGTTGGCTGTGGGCCTGTCATATATGGCTTTTATTATGTTGAGGTATGATCCTTCTATTCCCACCTTTCTGAGAGTTTTTATCAAAAATGGGTGTTGGATTTTGTCGAATGCTTTTTCTGCATCAATTGATATGACCATGTGGTTTTTTTCTTTCAATTTGTTTATGTGATGTATCACATTTATTGATTTACGGATGTTGTACCATCCTTGCATCTCTGGGATAAATCCTATTTGGTCATGGTGTATGATCCTTCTGATGTACTGCTGGATCCGATTTGCTAAGATTTTGTTGAGGATTTTGGCATCTATGTTCATGAGGGATATTGGCCTGTAATTCTCTTTCATTGTGATGTCTTTACCTGGTTTTGGTATTAGGGTGATGCTGGCTTCATAGAATGAGCTTGGAAGCGTTCCTTCCTCTTGAATTTTTTGTAGTAGTCTGAGGAGGGTAGGTTTTAGTTCTTCCTTGAATGTTTGGTAGAACTCCCCTGTGAAGCCGTCTGGCCCTGGGCTTTTGTTTGCTGGAAGCTTTCTGATGACTGCTTCAATTTCTTCCATAGTTATTGGCCTATTGAGGTTTTTAGATTCTTCCTGATTGAGTTTTGGAATGTTGTATTTTTCTAGGAATTTGTCCATTTCCTCCAGGTTGTCTAGTTTGTTGGAGTAGAGTTGCCCGTAGTATTGTTTAACAATCATTTGTATTTCTGTGGGGTCTGTTGTTATTTCGCCTCTATCATTTCTGATTTGGTTTATTTGGGACCTCTCTCTTTGCTTCTTGGTGAGCCTGGCTAGGGGTTTGTCAATCTTGTTTATCCTTTCAAAGAACCAGCTCTTGGTTTCATTGATTTTCTGTATTGTTTTTTTGGTCTCTATTTCATTGATTTCTGCTCTAATCTTTATTATCTCCTTCCTTCTGCTCACTCTGGGGTTTTCTTGTTGCTCTCTTTCTAATTCTTTGAGTTGTAGAGTTAGATGATTGACTACCATTTTTTCTTGTTTTTTGAGATAGGCCTGTACAGCTATAAACTTTCCTCTCAGGACTGCTTTCATTGTGTCCCAGAGGTTTTGGATTGTTCTGTTTTCATTGTCATTAGTGTCCAGGATGTTTTTAATTTCTTTTTTGATGTCATCGGTAACCCAATCAATATTTAATAACATGCTATTCAGCTTCCAAGTGTTTGAGTATTTTGGGTTGTTTTTATTGTAGTTTATTTCTAACTTTATGCCATCGTGGTCTGCGAAGAAGCTTTTTATGATTTCAATCTTCTTGAATTGGTGGAGACTTTGCTTGTGACCCAATATGTGGTCTATTTTTGAATATGTCCCATGAGCACCTGAGAGGAATGTATATTCCGCAGCTGTGGGGTGAAGTGTTCTGAAGATGTCAATTAAGTCCATCTGATCTAGTGAGTCATTTAGGATTGCTGTTTCTTTGCTGAGTTTTTATCTAGCGGATTTATCCAGTGATGTCAGTGGTGTATTAAAGTCCCCTACTATGATTGTATTGTTGTCGGTCTCTCCCCTGATATCTTCCAGAAGTTTTCTTATGTATGTGGGTGCTCCTGCATTGGGTGCATATATGTTTACCAGGGTTATATCTTCTTGTTGTATTGATCCCTTTAGTATTATGAAGTGGCCTTCCTTATCTCTGGTTATGGCCTTCACTTTGAGATGTATTTTGTCAGATATAAGTATTGCTACCCCAGCTTTCTTTTCCTTTCCATTTGCGTGAAAGATATTTTTCCATCCCTTCACTTTCAGTCTGTGTGAGTCCCTTCTAATGAGGTGGGTCTCTTGTAGACAGCAGATGTATGGGTCATGTTTTTTTATCCATTCAGCCACTCGATGTCTTTTGGTTGGAGCATTTAGTCCATTTACATTTAAAGTTATTATTGAAAGGTATTTGTTTGTAGCCATTTCTTTTTGTGTGTGTGTGTGTGGCTGTTTTCTTTCTGAGCTTGATATTTCTTCTTTTACACCAGTCCCTTTAGCATTTCTTGCATGGCTGGCTTGGTGGTGATAAACTCCCTTAGCCCTTTTTTGTCTGTGAAGCTTCTTATTTCCCCTTCAATTTTGAATGATAGCCTTGCTGGATAGAGTATTCTTGGATTCAGTCCTTTGCTTTGCATCACTTTGTAGATTTCCGTCCATTCTTTTCTGGCCTGATGTGTTTCTGTTGAGAAATCATTTGATAATCTAATGGGAGATCCCTTGTATGTTACTTTCCGTCTCTCTCTTGCAGCCTGTAAGATTCTCTCTTTATCCTGAACATTTGCCATGGTAATTATGATGTGTCTTGGTGTGGGTCTTTTCGGGTTCACCTTGTTTGGGACTCTCTGGGCTTGTGTGACTTTTTTCTTCCCCACCTCAGGGAAGTTTTCTGATATTATTTCTTCGAATAGGTTTTCTAATCCATGTTCATCTTTCTGTTGTTCTGGCACCCCTATTATTCGTATGTTGTTTCGTTTCATGTTGTCCCAAAGCTCCCTTAGGCTCTCCTCCTGTCTTTTAATTTTTTTCTCCATTTGCCGTACAGTTTGAGTGTGTTTTGCTTCCTTGTCTTCTAATTCACTAATTCGGTCCTCCGCTTCTCCCAGTCTACTGTTGATACTTTCAATGGAGTTTTTTATTGAAGCTATGTCGCTCTTCATTTCTTCTTGGGACTTACTTAAGTTGTTGATTTTTTCATCTGTTTCTTCTAGCTTCTTGCATAAGTAGTTGAGTTTTTCATCTGTTTCTTCTTGCTTCTTGAACATCTGGTGCATGTACTCTAGGAACCTTATTCTGAATTCTTTTTCCGTCATGTTGCATATCTCTGTCTCACTGAGCTGCTTTTCTGGCGAGTTCTCCTTTTCTTTCCTTTGGGGGTTTCTTTGCCTACCCATGTTTGATCTCGCTGACATATGTAGATGTTGAGATGTTCAGTGGCTGCTCCCTGGGTGGCAGGGGCTCCTTGGGTTGTGGTTGCTGCTCAGACGGTTGCGGTAGCAGCTGCTTTCCAGTTGGCAGCAGCTCCTCTGGTGGGTGTTGTTCACAGCTGTGTTGGCTCTTCTGGCTGGTGGGGGGAGGCTTCACGTACAGCTGCTGTTCCACAGACAAAGGGTGTGGTGATCAGGAGGCTGTGGTGATCAGGAGGCTGCGGTGATCAGGGGGCTGCTGTTGCTTGGATCTGCGGTCTGGGAAACGCTCCTCTCTTACCGGTCTGGGAAACACTCCTCTCTTACCAGCACTGCATGGTCTGGGAAACGCTCCTCTCTTATGGGCACTGCATGGTCTGATCAGTTCCTCAGGATGCCCCCTTTAGTCTCAGTTCTCCGCAATCACAAAATCCAAATCTCAAATCTCCTGGCGCCAGCAAACCCGCGGAACTCCTTACCCTGGTCAGGGTCTGTGTCTGTCCCAAGAGACGCGGCTGTCTGCCATGCGGTCTCCCTCCGACCCTCTGGGCTCAGGTCTGGCAAACATTCCTGCCCAGATCCCTGGTTTTTAACCTTTCCAGGGGAGGTCTGCCCTTCCCGGCTGCAAACCGTCTCACCAGCTGAGTAAATTTGCCAATTCGGGGTGGGTGTTATTAGTTTCAGCTGCTTACTCCGTTTGCTCCGGGACAAGACCTGGGACGCGTCTGCCTATATCCCCAATGTTACGAATTTGCAATGGGTAATAATTAGGACACATGAGCTTTATACAATGTCAGTGGGGAACACAGAGAACAACAAAAACAAACAAACAAACAAACAAACAAAAACTCCCATGAGATGCTGCTTTCTTTAACTTTTGGAGAAATACTTTCCATCCTTATTAGGCCGAATGCTTATTCAGTGGGACTCTGGGATTCCTTCCTTGGAAATATGTAAGAGAGTAAAGGCCCGTTGGGTTAGATACCATGGTATTTGCATATTTTTTCCAATATTGACGTTGTCTCTTTTCCACTTTGAAAAGATAAAGAAAATATTTTACATATGATCTCTCCTCTACATATGCTTCATTCTGCACACATCCTCATTCCAGCCAACATATACTTTTTTTGCTTTTTTTCTAGATTAAAGTTGCTACCATAACTGTAATAGCAAGTTCCTTATGGGTTATATTAACATCATTCAGGGTCACTAACATCTCAATTCTTCAACAACCTAAGGTTTTACAAAAATCAGAAAGAAAAAAAAAGGTCTTTTTAGATAGCAAGACCCAAATGAGTTAATTACAAAAGGGGGGAGGGGCAGTGAGACCCTGGCTACTGCCACTGGCCTGGAACTGAAACAGAAAGAAAAGCCAGTTCTCTTTCTCAGGGCCTCTGTTCCCACCTATAACTACATAGCTAAGAGCCTTGGGCCAGGAAGACAGACAAGTATAAGAAGCACCTCCAAGTAAACTTAGTCGAAGAGGAGCTAAGATGAGACTGTTCAGGGAACTTATTTGATGTTTTCCTATAGCTCCGAACCGTCAAAGAAGTACTGAAGCAGTGAATGGGATTTTATAATAATCTGATTTGATCCCACTTGACCGCAAATGTATAAGTCACAGACCCAACACTTGATGGAAATGAAATATTAAACTCAACTCAATTTGAAGTAAATTTAAATACTCTCTCTTTTGACCCTGTGTAAAGTCTTTTTATTTCCTTTGTGCATGTGAGAGAAAGAATATGTGTGTAAATTGACAGACTGCAGAAAAGGATTAGCTGAAAAATGAGTCCTAGAAACCTAAAGAAAACTTATTTTCAAGTATGTGAAAACTGTTATATGCAATGGAATCAATGTATTAAATGTTTTCTCTAGAGGTAAGATTTGACTTAAATAATAGAAGTTAAAGGAGGCAGGAAGGACTTAGTTCAAATTTTAATTCATACACTGGTGATGAATTTAGCTGTCTCTCAAGGTATTAAATTTTCCTTGGAGGTGTTCAGAGACTGAATGACCATTTTGAGAAGGAGGTTGCATTAGCTACACCTTCCAACTCTGATATCTCTTAACGTCTTAATTTTTTATTCCTTCCTTTTCAATGATGGCATACATGGAAATATCTCATGCAAGGTGTTCCCACTGTAAATATCTAGCTTAAAGCAATGATCAAGAGAAATTTATTAAAGAAATGTCACTAATTGCATAGGGAGAATTTTAAATTTGATAGTTACTGTGGAAAGTGGTAAAGCTGAATTCATATACTTGAAAAACCATTTGTGTTCAATGTGGAAGTGAACTTTTTTGCAAAAAAGGGAGGTGTTAAAAAAAATACCCTCTTCCTGGAACATATATATCTACTCTCATTTATCTGAACTATTGTTGATTCTTCCCATTTATATGTGCATTTTTATGAATAACCTCAATGAAAAATTTGCCTAGTTTATTGGCCAAAATCCAATAATATATGTTGTCTTAAGAAAAGGAAATGGATTATGAAAATGTTTCTAAAGCTTAAAAATTGGGTGGCATTTCTGTTCTTTAAAGGATTGAAAGAAGGATAAGCTCATTTCTCAGGTATGATCTGTATCATTTTTTAAAGGGATTCAAGCCATTTGTTTCTAGATGGCAATACTTTTCCGATCTGTTTTTCAAACGTCCTTGACCTAATAAGCTCATTTCTTAGGTGCCTATTTTACAATTCATTTTCTAAACAAATGGATTGGATTTTAATTGAATTATGAGACTTTAAGTAAATTAGCTGAACAATTTTTACATATATATATATATATATATATATATAACTTTTTTTTCAGTAGCATCCCAGAGGAATACTACTACTTTTTTTTTTTGCTAAGAAAATACATTTATTACTATTAGACTCAAACTGATCGGACTATGTAGGAAGAATACTAATCAGGTAGAGAAAATTATAGAATGTATGTTCCTGTTACTACAAATGCCAGCCGTGAAAGCATTTCTTATTTAATCCTTACTTTGACATTTTCCTCTATCCCTTAGCAACCCATGAACCTTACATTGACCGCATTTATATAAACAATGAACAGAGGGGACAGTGTTTAAATGTGAAAAAACAAAACAAAACATTATTTGCAATTAAAAATCCATGTTCAAATATATTTCTCGGGCAATGCTTTTTTAATTTATTTAAGGTCAGCACACATGACCAAATAAATAAGGCAGTGAAAGTCAGTAATATGTACTTTAGAGTGTGATATTTTGGCATTTCTGGACTGAATCTAAAGTATCAGTAAAAATAATTATTTTTTTTTGAAAATGGAAAATTTATAATAACACATGTCATGAAAGTTGACACAAGTACTTATTTGGAAGCGTGAAAGCGTGGAAGGGCTACTAAGATTCATTGAGCACCTACTGTGTGCCAGACAATTAGAAGAGACTATTTCCAATAATTCTGAGGTAAATCTGTGATTCCTGTTCATTTGGGGGAGGAAAATAAAGCCTAAAAAGTTAAATTTATTGATTAAGATCAAGTATTTGGTAACATAGGTTTGTCTTTGACATTCAAACACAAGACCTCCCAATCTAAGGCCTGTGCATGGGATGTAGATGAAGATGACTCCTTCAATCAGACACAAAATAGGCTTGGAAAAAATTCCAGTTGCTGGAATCACGGGGGTGTGTGTTAGCCCCCATTTGAGGAACATGACTCTACATATTCTCACTTACCCCCCTGGAGCTATGATGAGGTAAAATGAGAAAATCAACCGGGAGTCCTGTAAAGTTTTCTACTGGATGTCAGTGCAATTGTACTCTAGGTCCTCACTCTGAGAAATCTAATTGCTCCGAGTGAGTTCAACACTGTAGGAATCGGACCAAGTTCAACTACATGACCGAATGGGCAGTATGTGTTTCTTTGCATATGTGGTAGGAAAACTAGCAAGAGCTGAAGAGGACTAACCTGAAAATATATAGGGTAAGGAGGGCGCCACAAAACCACCTCTTCAGCCTAGCCAAGTACTCACTCTGCAAACAGTCGGCGTTCAAGAGGTCCTGGCACTTTTCATGGCACTTCACTCCGCACTCCAAGCACTTCATGCCTTGCCGGGCAATGCCCCACAGGAGCCCTTCGCACTCGTAACAGTAGGTTGGTGTCGTGGCTGTCCAGACCTCAAAATTGTGTGGGGTGGTGGAAGACATGGGGTAGATCAATGCCTGCAAGGTCTTCTTGAAGACATGTATTTTCTGTGAAGAAGAGAGAAGTTCCCCAGGCAAGCTAAGTCAGTGGATTTGGAAATTTTCAATGTAAAACAAACAATTTGTATCACTTTTCCCTGAAAATGCTATTTTTGACAGAGTTCCCTGATTACTGATTTAAGTGAAGACAGTGAGCACAGTAACTCTGCTCACTCACTCTTCTCTCAGTGTTCCAGGGCCCAATTCAATTAGATGAACTTGAAGAACTCCTGCATCTACCAGATTGGACTGGGCTCTACTGTATGCGCTTCTTGAATAGCACTAAAGAGCTCAAACTACTTGACAATGTCCATGTCCCTGCTATACTCTAATCTCAATGAGGACAAGGATGAAACCAATCTAGTTCATAGCTACATGGATCCCCAGAGCCTAACCTAGTCTCAGGCTTAAATATGTGCCCAGGAAATATTAATTAAAAAAAAAAGAATTTATATTAATATCCTTAGTCTAGGTTCATTCATGGTAAATTGTAAAGTGGATGAACTGTATTCTCAATGCTGACCCTTACCTTCTAGAATCATCCTCAGCACTCTTTTGGATCCTACCCAAGCCTCTCTAAAATGACTTTGTACCCTCCCTGACACTTCACACCTCCCCATCCCTAAACTATGTTTCTATAGTTCTTTCTGCAAAGAACTGCTTTCATTGCCTATCCTGTAGGAAAGAGCAGAACGACTAGTTCACAAGAAAGGAATTGCAGCAGATAAAGGTTAAATGTGGCACACTCCCATGGTAATTTGTATTTTAAAAGGAGATAGTTTTTCATAGCATATGAAAGACTTTCTAATAACAAACCTTTGGTGGGGTGGAAAAATCTGAATGGGTAGCTAGGAAATCTGAGACCCCTAGCATAGGCCCCATCACATGATATTTCAAATAGGCTGTGCTAGACAAGAACTGTCTTTCATATTTCTTCCCTTAGTGCCTAAATAGTGCCTATCATGGACCCTGGCACATAATATGGGCATGGCATATTATTTTGTGACGTGAATGAATGTTCTGCCAAGAGTCTTATAATCTACAGAACGATTTAAGGTCTCTAAGCTTCACTTTCCTCTCTACTCTGTCAATCTACGGTATTAGTTGAAGATCCAATTGTATGATGGTAACATTTACAGACTTCAAAAATCGAGTAAATACAAAATAATAGTGTTGGTGATAGATTTTTCAATCAACAAATGTCAATCAATAGAAAAAGAGGCTTGTTTGGATAAGTCTTTTTCTAGACTTCTCATATCTCACTAAGCAGATCACTTCCTGAGAGAAAGACTAGCACTCCCTGAAGTTACATTTACAGGTAATTTCACACAACTGCCTGATGCATAAGAAATAGTTATTTACATAAATCCTGTAAGAGCCTCGCTGATAAGTAATACTAGAAGTAGGGCATTTATATTTTGCATTCATCATCCTTCAAACTCATTTTGGAATATCTTCTCACAGCATTGAAATGACCAACTTCCCATTATTTTTCAATTCCACATTATGGTAACAGCATCTTTCCCTTTATTATTACACTAGAGGCCGATGCACAAAATTCATGCAAGAGTAGGCATTCCTTCCCCAGCTGCCGGCACCAGCTTCCCTCTGGCACCCAGGACCTGGGCTTCCTTCTGGCCACTGGCAGGCACCTGGGACCCAGGCTTCCCTTGCAGCCCCAGCTTCATCCAGAAAGTCATCCAGAAGGACTTCCTTGTCTAATTAGCATGTTACGCTTTTATTATTACACATTTTTCTTATTATGTGTTTTCCAAGAATATGTTTGGTAATGGCCCTTGGAGATTCTCTACGAGGGAGTTAAGCTTTACTAACAATTTTTCTAACTTTGAACAGCACGATCCAGGCTTGCTACCCATGAGGGTCTAGTCCAGCAGTTCTCAACCTGTGGGTCGCGACCTCTTTGGCGGTTGAACGACCCTTTCACAGGGTTCGCCTAAGACCATCCTGCATATCAGATATTTACATTATGATTCATAACAATAGCGACATTACAGTTATAAAGTAGCAACGAAAATAATTTTATGGTTGGGTCACAACATGAGGAACTGTATTTAAAGGGCCAGAAGGTTGAGAACCACTGGTCTAGTCAGAGCTCTTTATGCTTCATGTGAGTCTACAGAGCAGCAGGATGGTCAAACAAGGGAATACCTCAAGTGGGAGACCCTGTACTAGGGTTTATATACGCAGAACAACTGGATCTATTACTTTTCAAAGGTAGCTGTGCCAAGTAAATCTCTTAAGTTCATTTCATAATCAAGATGTGTTGCAAAGAACTGTTAAGAGTTCCTTCAGGTTCCTGAAGATGGCGGCCAACGGGAAGGCAGGCTGCAAGACAGTGAGTGAGTGAGAGAGTGAAAGGAGAGTGCGTGGACATGCGGGAAGCATGTGTATGTGTGAGGGAGGGACAGATATATTCCACAGGACTGTTGGGGACTGGCTGACCAGGCTCCACTGGCTGGGTAGCCTTTACTACTGCTAAAATCTCTCCCGGAGTGGCCGGCTCTGCTGCAGAGACTGCACCATCTTGAAGGGGAGAGTGGCTGTGATTGGAAGCCCAGCCTCACCTTCAACAGGGGAGACCTCGGATACCTCCCAGGACTCTACAACCACAATGCCCAGTTGTCTCAGCTGCGAACCCACAAACACCAAGATTCCAACCTCCCTGGCCACAGGCACCTAAAAGCTTGTCCAGCAGGAGACAAAATGGTGCTGAATATGTAGATGGGCCCTGCGCCTTCTCACAGAGCAGATAGAAGGAACAGCTGAATGAAATAACATCCACCCGGAATTGGTGAATTAAACACAGCTGGTGAGGCAATCCATGGATGGAGAGGTCAGAGATCATCTAGAGCAGTGGTTGGCAAACTGCGGCTCGGCAAACCGCAGCTCGCAAGCCACTTGCGGCTCTTTGGTCCCTTCAGTGTGGCTCTTCCACAAAATACCGGCTCTTCCACAAAATACCGACTTCTGTGCATGGGCCACGAAGTTTCAATCGCACTGTACGTGTGCGCCTGCACGTGGTATTTTGTGGAAGAGCCACACTGAAGGGACCAAAAAGCCGCCTGTGGCTTGCGAGCTGCTGTATGCTGACCACGAGTCTAGAGCAGTGGTTCTCAACCTTCCTAATGAGACAACACTTTAATACAGTTCCTCAGGTTGTGGTGACCCCCAACCATAAAATTATTTTTGTTGCTACTTCATAACTGTAATTTTGCTACTGTTATGAATCATAATGTAAATATCTGATATGCAGGATGTTTTTTCATTGGTACAAATTGAACATAATTAAAGCACAGTGATTAATCACAAAAACAATATGTAATTATATATGTGTTTTCGGATGGTCTTAGGCGACCCCTGTGAAAGGGTTGTTTGAGCCCCAAAGGGGTTGCAACCCACAGGTTGAGAACCACTGGTCTAGAGAGAGGTGAGATCTGGGATCCAGGCTGGAGGAAGAAACACATGTATTGGGGACTAGAGTTTCAGAGGGAGACTGCACCCCACCAAATGAGTACCCCTTGGGGTCGGTGTAGCCCTCGAATGTGGAAGGGGGTCCAAAGGGCTGCTGGCCAAGGGGACTCTAGATATATGCCCACAGCCATGGGAAACTGTTTCCAGAAAGGCAGCCTAAAGTTCTATATCGGCTGCTCAGTGCCAGGGGAAAAAGACGCGAGTCAGCGTGGTTCCTTTGTCTTTTTTTTACCTCCTTGCTTTTGCTTGCTAAGTCCAGTACATAGGATCTTCCGATTAAAAACACTCACAGAGACGGCAGGAGAAAGTTGTTTTTGTGGAAACTGGGGATCAGAATAAGGAGAGATGAACAGGAAACCAGCTCTGGGTCAGTTTGTTCTGCCAACCCAGTATTAAGTGCAGCAAGGAAAGAAGAATCTGAACACTGGGTAGATGGGGCCATTTAGTTCCAGAAATTAATACAGAAACACCGCCACCCAGGGGTTGTCAGAAATAGACTCTTGTATAAATACAACTGAAGGCAGGCAGAGAAACAAAGTGAGCAGAGAGATCCTACCTGCTTGAAAATGAGGTTGTGGCTTATGACACAGAGGAGTGGTGGATCCCAGGGAACTTCAACACTGTGCTTACTACCTGACAGGAAACAGATGAGCCAGGAAGAACAGTAGAGGAGGTGATCGACCTTCACTACTTCACTTTTTTATTTTTTATCTTTTACTTAAGAAACTAAATTTTTTTCTCACTTGATTTTACTTTTTTATTATTATATTTTTATTTTTAATTATTATTAGTACTACTATTATTTTACCTTTTTAAGTTTTATTTTTTCTTTATTTTATTTTATATTATTTTGGGATTAGTGCTCTACATTCTATTTTTATTTTAGCATTATTTTATTCTATTTCAATTTTTTTTTTTGCCAACTCTCTCTTCCTCACTTTTCCCCTTTTTTGTCCTGTTTCTCTTACACTGTTCCTGCTTTAGTTTTTCCTCTATACTATTTTTACTCCCTGTTAAAAATTGATCTTACTTGTATATCTAATTTCCTCTCCCCTGCTCTAAGTACATGTATACTTCTCCTCTTTCTTCACTAGCCAATTTTTTCTTTTTTCTTTCTTTCTGTCTTGTTGTTTGTTTTTCTTTTTTTTTGCTTCTGTTTTTTTCACTCCTCGCTTGTTCTCATCCTCTACTAATAGCTTAATTAATTCCAATAACCAACTCAGACCTACCTACTCTCTTTTCTCCTTTTCCAATAATAGAGGAATACATAGATATAAAGATTAAAGAAAGAGGAAATATTATATATATATATATATATATATATATATATATATATATATATAAATTTTCTGATGTATGTATTTCTTTTTTTGTATTTTATTTTTTACTTTTCTTCTCATTCGCTCATTCTCTTTCTACCCCCTCTATACTGATTTGTGGAAATTTCCCCATTCATTCAATTCCTTGACCTTACCTTTTGGAAATAAGCTCTGCCTCCTCAGATTCAGCTGGGTGTTTGTGTTTGCATTTTTTGTATTAGTTGTTGGTTTTTGGAGTTTTCTCCCCAAATACATATATTTTTCCCCTTCTTTTTTCTTCTTTCTTTTCTCTTTTGCATTTTGTCCTTTTCTCAATATCACTTTTGCACTCTTTTCTCTCCTCTAATTCTCTTTTATCTGGTGGTCACATTTGTTTGGGGTTATTGGTATAGTGAATATATTGTGTCTTGTCATGTTGTATTTTGTGCCTTTAAGTCAATGCAGGAGAGACAGAGCTACATAACCAGATACCCTGAGAGGAGTGAATATGGGGAAACAAAGACACAGACCCCAGACAAAAGAAAAGAAGGGATCACCAGGAAATGAAGTAAATGAAATGGAGGCAAGCAATATGTCAGAGAAAGAACTCAGAGCAATGGTCATAAGGACGCTAAAAAGGTTGGAAGACAAATTCAACAATATGTGTAAGAACCAAGAGGAAATGAAGAAGAACCAGGAAGAAATGAAAAATGACATCGCTGCAATAAATAACAGCCAACATCATACTCAATGGACAAAAACTAAACTCATTTCCCCTGAGAATAGAAACAAGACAGGGATGACCACTTACACCACTCCTGTTCGATATAGTACTGGAAGGGCTAGCCATAGCAATCAGACAAGAAGAAATAAAAGGCATCCAAATTGGAAAAGAAGTAAAACTGTCCTTATTCGCAGATGACATGACACTATACATAGAAAACCCCAAAGACTCCATCAAAAAAACTGCTAGATGAATACTAATAAATGTATTTGGCAATGTAGCAGGATACAAAATTAACACCCAGAAATCTATGGCCTTTTTATACACCAACTAGTGGCCCAGTGCACAAAATTCGTGCACAGGGGGGAAGGGTTCCCTCAGCCCAGCCTGCACCCTCTCCAATCCGGGACCCCTTGGGGGATGTCAGACCACCGGTTTAGGGATTGGGCCTAAACCGGCAGTTGGACATCCCTCTCAAAATCTGGGACAGCTGGTTTCTAACCGCTCACCTGCCTGCCTGCCTGATTGCCCCTAACTTCCCTCCCCTGCTGGCCTGATCTTGCCCCCAGGTGCCCTCCCCTGCTGGCCTAATTGCCCCTAACTGCCTCTGCCTGCCTCATCACCAATAACTGCCCTCCCATGCCAGCCTGATTGCCCCTAACTGCCTCTGCCTCGGCCCCCACCATCATGGTTTTGTCCATAAGGAAGTTGGACATCTGGAAGATGGCCGGTCGACCCGGTCTAATTAGCATATTATCCATTTATTAGTATATCTAGATTATATAGTTTAGGATTGCTTAAATGGGGGGGGGGAGGCTTTTTCAGCAGGAGGTGATGCTCTTGGCAGACAAAAACACATAATCACTATATCTGGACTGATAGTCAGCCATATGCCAAAGCAGTCATTAAAAAATTGAACCACTTTCTTACACCTTACACCAAACAGCTGTTGCCCTTAAAACCCTTCCTCAGCCCCCACCTTAGGTCTGCCTTCACAGTTCACCAAGATTAGGTTCTGATTGGTCGGTTTCTATGCCAATCAGCGCCAAAAGCTCCTCCTCCTAGGCAGCCATTGACTCCTTGCACTTCTTCCAGATTAGGTTCTGATTGGTCGGTTTCTATGCCAGTCAGCGTCAAAAACTCTGCTTCCTAGGCAGCCATTGGCTCCTCACCCTTCACCCATATTTGGTTCTGATTGGTTGGTTTCTATGCCAGTCAGCGCCTCCGTGCCTATCTCTGGGCCTGATCAAAGAGACAGGGCTAATCAGCAGCACCCCCTGGAGGCCTGGAGAGAAACAGAGGTGCGGCTGCTGGCAAAGCCCAGAAAGAGAGGCAATGGCTGATCAACAGCTGCCACAGAGGCTTCAGATCAGACCCTGCCTCTCTTTATGCAGGCTTCTCTCTGGGCCTGATCCACAGCCCCCTCGGCAGTCAGTGCTGGGTCACCAAGGCAACCCAGCACTGACTTCTGGTGTTCTGTTGAGCCTTGGTTATTGCAGACGTTTTGGATGCTGGCTCTTTATATATATATATAGAGAGAGAGAGAGAGATAAGGAACTCACAGAAAGAAATAAAAAAAAAAATACCATTTACCATTGCACCAAAAATATTAAGATACCGAGGAATAAACTTAACTAAGGAGGTAAAAGACCTATACTCATAAAACTACAGGACATTAAAAAAAACAGATAGAGGGAGACATAAACAAATGTAAGAGCATACCATGTTCATGGATTGGTAGAATCAACATCATTAAAATGTCCATACTACCCAAAGCAATCTACAGATTTAATGCAATCTCCATTAAAACACTAATGACATACTTCAAAGATCTAGAACAAACTCTCCAAAAATTTATCTGAAATAAAAAAAAGACCCCAAATAGCCACAGCAATCCTAAGAAAGAAGATGGATCACAATACCAGATATCAAGCTATATTACCAAGCCATGGTTCTCAAAACTGCCTGGTACTGGCACAAGAACAGACATATAGAACGAGGGAACAGAACAGAGAACCCAAAAATTGACTGAAGCCATTATGCTCAATTAATATTTGACTAAAGGAGACAAGAGCATACAATGGAGTCAAGACAGTCTCTTTAATAAATGGTGCTGGGAAATTTGGTCAGATACATGCAAAAAAATGAAACTAGATCAGCAACTTACACCATACATAAAAACAAACTCAAAATGACTAAAGGACTTCAATGTAAGATGGGAAACCATAAATATCCTATAAGACTCCATAGGCAGCAAAATAGCAGACATATGTCATAGCAATATCTTTATAGACATAGATCCTAGGGCAGTGATGGCGAACCTATGACATGCGTATCAGAGGTGACTTGTGAACTCATTTTTTTGGTTGATTTTTCTTTGTTAAATGGCATTTAAATATATAAAATAAATATCAAAAATATAAATCTTTGTTTTACTATGGTTGCAAATATCAAAACATTTTTATATGTGACACGGCACCAGAGTTAAGTTAGGGTTTTTCAAAATGCTGACATGCCGAGCTCAAAAGGTTCACCATCACTGTCCTAGGGCAATGGAGACTAATGAGAAAATAAACAAATGGGACTACATCAAAATAAAAAGCTTCTGCACAGCAAAAGAAATCATCAACAAAACAACAAGAAAGCCCACTGCAAGAGAGAACATATTTGACAATGATATTTCAGATAAGGGTTTAATCTCCAAAATTTAGACAACTCACACCACTTAACAAAAGGAAGATAAACGATCCAATCAAAAAAATGGACAAAGGACCTAAATAGACACTTTTCGAAAGAAGACAGAAGAAATGCCAAGAGACATATGAAAACATGCTCAGAGTCACTAATCATCCAAGAGATGCAAATCAAAACAACAATGACATACCATCTCACACTGTCAGAATGGCTATCATCAACAAATCAACAAAGGACAAGCTCTGGAGAGGATGTGGAGAAAAAGGAACCCTCGTGCACTGCTGGTGGGAATGCAGACAGGTGCAGCCACTGTGGAAGACAGTATGGAGTTTCCTCAAAAAGTTAAAAATGGAACTCCCATTTGACCCAGTAATTCCCCCTTGTAGGTCTACATCCCAAGGAACCAGGAACACCAATTGGAAAGAACATATGCACCCCTATGTTCTTAGCAGCACAATTTACAATAGCCAAGTTTTGGAAATAGCCTATGTGCCCATCAGCAGATGAGTGGATTAAAAAACCGTGGTACATCTACACAATGGAATACTATGCCATTATAGAAAAGAAGGAACTTTTACCATTTGCAACAGTATGGATGGAACTGGAGAGCATTATGCTAAGCGAAGTAAGCCAGTCGGAAAAGATAAATATCACATGCTCTCACTCATATGTGGGATATAATGATCAACATAATTTGATGAACAAGAATAGATCCAGAGACAAATGGCAGGGGAAGTGGGGGGGATAGAGAGCAACCAAATGACTTGTATGCATGCATAGTAGCATAACCAATGGACACAGACACTGGGGCAGTGGAGGCTTGTGGGGAGCGGTCTCGGTTTGACAAGGTCCCGAGAAGACAGTCTTTCACAAGGTGGGCTGTCACACGCTCTATCCCACTAAAGTTCAAGTTACTGATTTAGCTTGCTAAATGCCAAATAAGCAGGAAAATTGTGCTGCAGCAGTATAGCTTGTGAGAATAAGGAAGTAGTCTAGCTGAGCTTAGATCATGAAAGTCGGTCTCAGCCGCCGACTGAGACGAAGGATTGGAAAAAAGGAAGTTGGCCGAGACTGTTAGAGGAGATGCTTGCGCTGATCAAATCGAAAGTTGCTTAAGTTCTGCTAAATGCATATGTAACCAGTGAATGTATAAAAAGACTGTGTGAAATAAACTCGGGGCTGCAGTCTTGAACTGTCAGTCCTCCCGATCCCATCTTTATGTCTGTCTTTTTTTCTCAATCCTCACCCCCCTTTCAGGTACTGTTCGACTGTAGTGCCGGCGGGCTCCGGCAGAGGCTTGCCCAAGGTGGGAATGGCTGGGGGCAGTGGTCTAGTGGGAAAAAGGGGACATATGTAAAACTTTAGACAAAAAAAAAAGTTATTTCAGAATTAGGAGCATGCATTATTTATCTTTACTCTCCCTTTACTGCCTAGCAAGGTGGGTATCTTTAATATTATTGAAGTGAATTGAATGATTCTTGGCATTACAGATTCTCCATGAGCTATCCATATAGTTACAGTTTCCTGTTCTAGCTGAGTTGAGGGTCTGAAGAGGGAGGGAGGGAGAGAGAGAGATGGCATTTCTGATTTAGCTAAAAAAAGAAGGAGGGAATTTAGATATATTTGCAATCATATCAGGTAATTTGTTTCTTTTAGTAAAGGAAAAATAATTATGATTCTAACTCAAAGGAACACTGGGTAGAAGTACAAGTCAGTGTTACTGAACATAGAAAAGTAAGAAATACATATGAACTTAGCAGAGTTGAGCAAGAAGTTATTTTTTAAGATGAATTTATATTTTAAGATTAAATAAATGATTAGTACATTTCATCTAATCCCCATGTCCGTTTTCTTTTTATTGAATTCAAGTGATATATAGTCAGTGCTCTACATCCATAGGCTATCATAAGAGTAATAAATATAAGAAACATTTGATAAAAAGTTAAATAGGCTGACAGAAAACAGAGTTTTGGATAGATAGCTGAGATAATTTCATTGAAATGATTTGTTTGGTTTGGTTTTGTTAAAGAGCCATGATCCACTTTATGAAAAGAGAGTGAAGCTAATTTCAAAAAATAAAAATGTGAAACATTTATTAGACAGTGCATTGAAAATCAATTGAATGGAGTATTAAAACAAATGCCAACATTTAAAAGCTGTAAGATGCGGGAGGAAAACATCCAATAATTTACTAGAGGGTATATTTCCATAGTCTCAGGAAAATGATAATATGAGTCTTTTTCATTCTTGATTTTTGGGATATTGACATATTGAAAATTACTCTAAAATAAATGACACATAAAACATTTCTTACTCCAGCAAAGCATAAGATGTAATTATGGTCAGTTTAGAAACTTGTTCAGTGAATAGTCAAGGACATCATGTAAAAATACATCTCAAAGGAGGGGATTCTTATATCTCAGAGGCATATTGCATCTTGGGGGGAAGAAGGTGCTTTCTTAGCAGCAAAATAAGACCAGTCAAGCAAGATTATAAGAACTGAGAGTGTGGGATTTTGTGGAATAAGGCAAAAAGATAGGTTAAGGGGCACTGAATAAAAGCAAGACGGAAGAAAACAAGGGAACACACTAAAACTAGCCCTGGGAAATGGAAGTCTGTAACTCAGCACAGGAGCTGGATTAAAGGGAAGAGAAGATTATGTTTAATGTAGCAGTTTGAGCGGCAAAAAATAGGTAGGTACAGCTAATAGGATCCTAGCTGAAGTGAAGGGCTAGGACTGGATATGTTATCACGAGAGGGTCTCTGGCCTCCATAAACCAGGAACCAAACACATGGAGAGGGTGGCCTCAAGAACAAGCAGAGCTCTGATTACTGGGACTAGGTCCCGAGGACAAAGTGAATTCAGAAATTACGGAGACTTGGTGCTAATCTATTTTAAAGGTTTCTAAAGTTTTCAAATCTTCTGCAGCAAGCATATGTATGTACTTTCCGATTATAATAAAATATGTGCTCATTGTAAAAATGTACAATGCACAAAAATTAAAAAATAAAGCTTTTAATTTAATTTTTTCAAGATAGGAATTGTCTTTATCTCTGTTTTTTCTATTTATAGATAGAATAAGAGACTTGCAATTAGGAAAAAAGAACATTTTTTACATTAATAAAGTGATTCAAGAAAAGGAGGCAATTTTTATGGTGTGCAGAACCCGTTTTAATCTGTAGAAATGACAGTAAGAGAAATGCCTTAACTCTGGTAAACCTTTGTAGCCAAGTACAAACTACAGACTACAAAGTGGAGGATGCTCACATTCTGGACAAATATTTTGTTAAGGATTTCTGATCCAAGAAATTGAAATATAAGGTGAGTTGCCTTAATATGTCACTATTTGAATAATTAGGACACTGGAAGGAAATGAATTGCCTTTTCTATGTGAGGAAATTAAAATGTGTCTGAGAAGTAAAGCCATCAGGCTTCCTGCCAAGAGCAGTGACTAGTGTTTTTAGACCATCAGTATTCCAATCTACCAACTGTTAGTACTTAGGACAGGAACACAGCTTATCTACCTCTGTCTGCCATGTGGCTTTTCTCTTTTCCTCCCCACGATGTTAACCAATGAATTGGCTAATGAAGGTCTCTTTTCCTCTTCATCCTGTGGGTTTCCCTCATGGAATTATAAAAACATCCCTAACCTCAAAAAAATTTGCACTGTTTTGAAATATTTGTTGTGTGCTTGCTGCATGGTCTTTAGGGGAAAAAAATCTATCTGCTGTCCTATAGGTATCATGTTATTATTTCTGGACAAAGTCATCGGAAACATTTGCAGAGCAAAGATTAGGTGCGTGCCCTTTAAAATTTGTTATAAACGTGAAGACAGAATAATGGTAGAATACAGGGTGGGGCAAAATACAGTGTAGGCTTACAGTTGTAAGTACACAAAGCACATAATGTCTTCCTGTATTATTTTTCATTAATTATTGTATTACTTTCCATATGAACAACTGTAAACCTACTTTTGCCCCACCCCGTAAGTTCCAGACATAATTTAGAGCCAATTTACTCATCAGAATCATCACATACAATTATAGAAGCTAAAATTACTCAGGTAAATTATTTTTTGTTAGATAAAATACAAATAGAGATAAAAGTTATGTACCTATCCATGGAAGACTATTATGTAATTTGTTTTTACTTAACAGATTATTTTATAATGGATACTAATTATCACCTACCTAAGTAACTTGCAGGGTGAGTCCAAATAAAAAAGGCAGAACAATGATAAAGTGGGTAATTAAATAATTCAAGGAGAGTAGAAGTTGGGATGTGCCTTGTATTATGACAGAACATGGTCTGAAAAGAAATTAGGGTAGATTTGTCATGTACTATAAGTATCAGTTTTTCTCCAATTGAGACTTTTAATAAAAAATGTATATATAAATAATGGAGGTGATAAATGATGAGTAAATTATTAAAATAAAGCCAAATATAATGTGAATCCCTCCAGTGGGGACAACTTTAGTCATTTTAACATGGAAAGAAATTTGATTACTTTGGGTAGAGACTGAGTTCTTACAAATATTTCTTTTTTTTTTTTTTTTTTTAAGCTTTAGGGCATATGACTTAGGGAGGTTTTTTTTTTCTTTATTGATTGAGGTATTACATATGCTTCCTTAGCCCACCATTGCCCCCCCCCCCCACTCATGCCCTCACCCCCCTGGTGTCTGTGTCCATTGGTTAGGCTTATATGCATGCATAGAAGTCCTTTGGTTGATCTCTCCCTTTACCCCCCACCCTCCCCTACCTTCCCTCAGAGGTTTGATGGTCTGATCGATGCTTCTCTGTCTCTGGATCTGTTTTTGCTTATCAGTTTATGTTGTTCATTATATTCCATAAATGAGTGAGATAATGTAATATTTATCTTTCTCTGACTGGCTTATTTTGCTTAGCGTAATGCTCTCCAGTTCCATCCATGCTGTTGCAAATGTAAGAATTCCTTCTTTTTTTACCGCAGTGTAGTATTCCACTGTGCAGATGTACCACAGTTTTTTAATCCACTTATCTGCTGATGGGCACTTAGGCTGTTTCCAAATCTTATCTATGGTGAATTGAGCTTCTATGAACATAGGGGTGCATATATCCTTTCTGATTGGTGTTTCTAATTTCTTGGGACATATTCCAAAAGTGGGATTACTGGGTCAAATGGGAGTTCCATTTTTAGTTTTTTGAGGAAACTCCATACTGTTCTTCACAGTGGCTGCACCAGTCTGCATTCCCACCAGCAGTGCATGAGGATCCCTTTTTCTCCACATCCTCTCCAGCACTTGTCATTTGTTGATGATAGCCATTCTGACAGGTGTGAGATGGTACCACATTGTTGTTTTGATTTGCATCTCTCAGATGATTAGTGACTTTGAGCATGTTTTCATATGTCTCTTGGCCTTCCTTATGTCTTCTTTCAAAAAGTATCTATTTAGGTCCATTGCCCATTTTTTGATTGTGTTGTTTATCTTCCTTTTGTTAAGTTGTATGAGTTCCCCGTAAATGTTGGAGATTAAACCCTTATCGGTGATGACATTGGCAAATATGTTCTCCCATGCAGTGGGCTTTCTTGTTGTTTTGTTGATGTTTTCTTTTTTCTGTCAGAATATTTGTAAGAAGAGAGTCCTTACAAATATTCTGACAGAGGCCATGAAAGAGCAGGAATAGGGGTTAGGATATTACACAAGGAAGAGAGGGAAGGGAATAACTATCTGCCTTAGAGAAAACTCATTCTACTGTTCTATTGTGTGACCAAGCAAAGCCAGTCATTTAGCCATACAAATTTTTGTGATGCAGTTAATAATAAAAATAACTAATATTTACTACATGTTTACATAACAAAAATTGTTGAAGTGCTTTCTATTTGTTATCTATTTGATTCCCCCAACAATGCCTCTAGAAATATAAGCACATTCATTTTACATATTGGAAAACTTATCTGGCAACATGGCAGACTAAGTTAATATAGCCTACTTGAGAAGTATTGGAAAAAAGATTTAATATGTAAAAGAGCCAAAAAGAAATAGATTCCCCAGGTACCTGGAATAAAAAAGAAAAAAAAGAAAGAAACTTACTGTCAGAATTACAAAAATTGTTTCTGTGGAAACCCAAGAGATGTGTTCACAATTCAGTTAAAACACATGAGCTGGGAACTTGGGGTTTCCAGACCATTTCCAGACATGATATTTGGACTTGCCTTCCTCCTAATGTGGACAGAGAGGGTAGTAATGGGAGCCTAAGCATTTTCAGATCTTTATTTATGTGGTTTTTTTTCAGAACAGAATTATTGACTATTTTATTTTTAAATCTTAATTGTTAAAAGTATTACATATGTCCCCTTTTTTCTCCCATTGACTCTTTATAACCCACTCGTGTCCCCTGCCCCAGGCCTTCATCACCCTATTGTCTGTGTCCATGGCTTATGCATATATGCATACAAGTTCTTTGGTTAATCTCTTCCCACCTACCCAGCCACCCCAGCTTTCCCTCTGAGATTCAACAGTTCCATGCTTCTATGTCTCTGAACCAATTTTGTTCAACAGTTTATTTTGTTCATTAGCCTTTAAATTTTGAGAAGTAAAGTATGCTTATTAAACATTTAAGAAATATATTAACTATATTACAAGAAATAGTATAGATAACCCATTTGATGGAGAAGAGGGAAAATAAAGAAAACTCAATCTATACAAAGGAAGATTGGAAAAGAGATAAAGAAAAAAGAGAGTACATTTTTTAAAAGAAATAGCACAAAGCTCAAATATAAGTATAAACTGACTGAATTTATCTGTAAAAAGATAACTTCTCAAATGGAATTTTAAAATTAAGCTGTGTGTTTATGAGATACACATATAGCATTAAGATATTTAAAATGGGACTAGAAAATGTATCAAGAAAAAATTGACCTAATCAATCTAGTGTAGCTGTATTAATATCACATAGAATATATTTAAAGGAAAAAGCATCTAAAAGATAAGCTTGCTAGCAAAACTGAATGAAACAGTTTATTGGTAGTATAAAACTCCCAAAATTAATGTACCCAACAAGAAAGGCTCATATGGGATATCTACAAAATTGATTATGTAATAAGCCATAAAACAATTCTCAATTAAATACTAAAGACTGAGTATACCATCCATGTCCTCTGAACACAATCCAGTAACGAAAATTAAACCCATATGACTTATCTTTGGAAGATTAAAAAATATTTTTATGTAATTGATGAGCCAAAATACTAACCAGTGGATCATTTATGAAATAACTATATGACAATAGTAGAAGCATTATATATACAACTTGTATGATGCGATTAAAATGAACTGAAAAGAAAATGAATAACTTTAAATGCATATGTTCAAAAAGAAAAAAAGGAAATTATGTTAAAATAGACAAGTGTGGTAAGAAACAGACAAAATATTTAAGACCGGAATAAAAAAGAAAATGAGGAAAAAATACATATGATGGAAATACTCTCTTTCTACAACTGAGCCATGGATTCCTAGGTGTATGTGTTATTGTTATTTATTTCCTTCACTTATGTTGTGAATGTTCTCTGTATGTATGCGATAGTTGATAACAATGAAAATTATTAAACTACATATCCAACTTAATAAGTTACAAAAGTAGCATCAGAATGAATACAAAGAGAATAGAGGGTGAATCTAAACATTACAAGAACAGAAATAAAAAAAAAATAGATAACAAAGAAACACTTTGGAATCAATAAAACAAATGTCAGATACACCTCTTACAGTACTGATTTTACAAAAGATAGAAAGTATGAAATGATAAGATAAAAACAGCACTAGCATTTCTATATCCTAATATGATTACTTGAATAATTTGGTGGTACTAAATTAGAACATTTAGGGAAAAAAACTTTCTGGGGAAAAAAATTATCAAAATTGACTCAAGAAGAAATGTTTAAAAAACATGGATAGGATTATTATATTAAATAAATTGATTCAGTTGTCAAATCGCTACCCTAAGAAAATAAAGATGGTTTTAGTAGCAAGTTTTGCTAGTCTTTCAAGGTATAGCAGTATTTATTTCATGCAAACCATCACAGAGAAGTGACAAAAAGGAAATTTCCCAACTTAATTTATGAAGCTGATTTATTATTGATGCCCAAATTGCTCAAATACACAGTAATCAAAGGCCATTGGAACACAGATGCAAAAATCTTATATAATTAGTAAACATATGAGGAAATCAAGGTCAAGAAAGTTTCTGTAACTTCCTCAGGTTTCCACAGCTACTGGTGTAGTGGACCAACATCTATCTCAAGCCAATGACTGTGCTCTTTGGAAGAAGGACAAAAGCAGGACCAATAGCAACACTTGCAAATGAGATGGTGTTTACATTTGGCATCAGTACTGCTGGTTTCCAACTCAGTACTCCCTGGCATCGGACCCTCAGCTGCCAAGTGACAGGGAAACCTTGAACTTAGCATATATCCTGGATACCTCAACACAAGTCCCTGTCCTGCTTCCCTGACTGCCACCTGCTCTGCCTGGCAAGGCATTTTTTAATTCCCATAAATTGTGAGATAAGAATTATCACTTTCATTTTCAGGATGAGGTGAACAAGTGTCAGGGAGTCAAGGAGTACTGATAAGATACAAGCTTTGAGAGGCAGTAATAGGTGGAGCTGAGGTTGTAATTCAGGCCCATTTCACTTCAACACTTGTCCATGTGACTTGCAAGGGCCCCTGTTCCTGAGCAATAGTCCAGAGCACCTGTGTGTATGTGAGCCTACAACATCTGGATTGAGCCCCAGAACAGACAGGTGTTCCCACCGGCTTTAACCCTCCATGTTATCTCTCTAGTATCATGCTAGGAATATGGCCCAGGTCTGATCTCCTGATTAGTCCCATACCTAGCTCTTGTGAGTCCCTTTTACTGGCCCTGAATCCCATTACTGGAAGAAGGACCCACAGTCTCCTAGACAAACCAACCCTTACTTAGAAGGGAAAATCCCGGAAGCATGCCAATAGACCAGACTCCTAAACAGGGTCCTAAATCCAGATAGAAAAAGCAGGGTTCTAGAATCTCTTTTAGGCTTGGTGAATTGTATTCCTCACTCTGCTTGAGTTTTTATAACTCCTGCCTGATAGAAGCTTCCATCATGACCTGCAGCAACAATATAAAACATAGTATCTCACCTCCCCTACCACATATACATATACATATACATATACATATACATATACAAATACATATACATATACAACTTTATTGTTCAATTACAGTTTACATTGACTATTATTTTGTATGAGTTTCAAGTGTACAACATAGTGGTTGGAAAATCATATACTTCACAAAGTGATCCCCTGATATTTCCAATACCCACCTGCACCACACATAGTTATTACAATATTATTGACTATGTTCCCTATGCTGTGTTTTACATCCCTGTGACTATTTTGTAACTACCAATCTGTACTTCTCAATCACATCACCTTTTTCACCCAGATCCCCAACTTCTGTCCCCTCCAGCAGCCACCAGTCTCTTCTCTGCCAGCTCCCCTCCTCCTATATTAAAGCCTCATGGCAGCAGGAATTTTTAGCTGAGTTGTTCACTGCCTTATTTCCAGAATCTGAAACAATGCTTGACACATAGTAGTCAATTAATATTTATTTAATTTTGAATGGATCTACTTTGGTTGTCCCACTGTTGGGTCCACGCTGAAGAAACAGCTGAAAGCAAGGACAAAGCTAGGTAGCGTAGTACCAGGCAGACTATTGTTGCCGAATATGCTATCCCTTCTTGCATTATTAAGCCAGATGGAAATGTTCAGAGACCTTACTCCTGAAGGGCTTCCTAGGCTGAGATTCCCAGTCAGCTCCACCAACTCCTCACGGGTGAGTGGGGACTGAGGTGGAGAGGCACCTGGCATGCTTGTCCCACTGCCAACAGTGCTAATGGGGTCTGTGTTGCTGACCCTCTGGCCTCTCGCATCAGGCTTTACCGCCTTTTCCTTCTTCGGAAGAGATACCTGAGCTTCTTACATACATCTCTTGAATGAAAATAGAAGAGCTAACATTTGATTGTTTCCACATGGCCAAGCCGTTTTCCTTCATGTAGAGGCCAGTATCTCATGCCTTCACTTTGAGGATACCTAGGAAGACCTCCAACACCAAGAAATGGACACTATCCTCTTCAGCATTAATGTTAGTTGTCCATGTAATGAATTAATGTGATGGCTTGTCAAGGGTGACACTTAATATGCCTGCTGTATAGTGGCCATATTTCATTTACTTTTTGAGACATGGGTTCTAGGGAAATGGGCTTTATGAATTTGAGAGGGAGCTGATGGATGCTACTTATCCACCCAGCACCTGCGCAGAAAACAAACAAACAAACAAAAAACTTTTACATCCATCTTCTAAAACTAAAGAGTAAAGTGATAGTTAAGTTGGTGAAAAGTAGATCAATAGTTAATTTAACCATAAAGTGAGGGTAGGTTCCCTGTCAGAGCCTCAGAAATTGTGGTAATATTCCTCTAATCTCTATTGCTTTCCTCTTAGCATTTTTTTTTAAATTTTAGGGGTAGGAAAGGCAAGAGAAAGAGGAAAAAAGGGAGAGGGAGAGGGAGAGGAAGAGAGAGAGAGAGAGAGAGAGAGAGAGAGAGAAACATCAATGATAAGAGAGCATCATTGACTGGCTGCCTCTTGCACATCCCCTAATAGGGATTGAGCCTGAAACCCAGGCATGTGCCCTGGTCAGGAATCAAACTGTGACCACCACTCTACCACTGAACCACACTGGCTGGGCTCCTCTTAGGTTCTTATAGCAATGAGTATTTGCACTTCAAACCAATTACCATATTTTGAAATATAAAAAAGGAATAGTGTAGGAATATATCAATAGAGGATGTTTACTTTCTCTTAAATCCAAACTATATTCAAAATATTAGATGGTGTCCCATGCCCCTGGGGAAGCAGCCACAGTATTTCAATTCCCTGGCACAATAGAAAATGTTTTAACTTGCCTTAACACTCAGATATTCAAATGAACATGTATTGTTTTGCTGATGTACATTGAGATTGGGGAGTTTGCTGATAAGACCTAGGAAATGTGGGCTTTTGAAAGATGACAATGACAAGAAGAAGAGAATAAGAAATATAAATAATGTTTAAATGTCAAGGGTATAGAAATTTATAACAAGTAATGTTTTGGGAAAAAATTCTATAAGAATGACAAAATCACTAACATTGAGAGAGGTAGAGTATATTAATTTCCACATGAAAGGGGCACAGATACATTGTCTTAAGTGAAAGCCTCAGCAGTGTCTGTGCAGGATGGAGCTACATTTCACAACATCCACTGCATGTTAGAATCACCTGAGAGTTTTCAAAACTATGCAGGCTACACCTGAAGCCAATTAAATCAGAATCACTGGGAATGAGACCCAGACAGAAGGTGTGTTTTAAAGCTCCCCCCAGTGAATCTGAGGAGCCAAATTAAGAATCCCTGACCTAGATATTTGCAGCTTACTTGTATCTTCTTTCATTCAGCAAGAATTACAAAGCTTCCACCTCATGCCAGACAGTGTACTAAGCAACACAAATGAAAATATGGATCAACAAACAAAATATTATGTTACCCTCAGAGATATCAGTCTAAAAGTAAAGGGTTATGCAAGTTGATTATATAAATAATAAAATTAGGTGTAATGAGAAAAATAATAAAGAAAGACACCTGTATTTATTGTTTACTATATCTTAGGCTACGCTGGGTGTTAAACATGGATCCACCCCCTTAATTCTCTATTGTCACCTCACTATACAGATGAAAGAACTCAGGTTTACAGCAGTTACATAACTTGCCAGATACAAGAATGATAATTTAATGGAAGATATGGGACTCACCCCAAATAGCCCCCACTCTTAACTATATTACCTTATGGAGGTAGTGATTAAACGCTAAAAACAAAACAAAACAAAACAAACACAAAAGGAAACTAATAGCTCAGCCAGAAGGGGAGGAGGGTGTTTTGGAAAGCCTCATAAATGAGACAAAACTTGAACTATGTAAAACTTTAACAGGATTTTTTTCAGGGGGAAAATAAAAGCTAAATTGTGTTAGGATGGAACCACATGTCTAAAGATGGGACATTTCATGCATAGTTGAGCAACAAAGGATAATTTGTAAGATAGTGAAGCTGAGGCCCAGGGGAAATTTATTTTAGGATCAGACTCTTCCCATGCTCCCAGTTATTCCTGGAGAACTGGAACAAGCATTACAAATGACTGCATCAAACAGGATGGTTTTGCCACTGGACTATGATGGATACATAGTAATGGACTTTGCACCTACCAGTTCCTCATTGTTTAGTGATGTCCTAATCACCATAGCCAGGGAGAGTCCAGATTTCCGGGCAGCCAAGGTCTAAAACAGACAGAATTATGAATTATTGGTACATGAGGTGACTGCTCAGCAGAATGTAAAAATGTAAGAATATAAACTATTGTTCATGTTTGCTCAATAGGGACCTGCCATTTTCAGTAGTCAGCCAATTCATCTAGAATGAGGAATCATAGAACATTAAAGCTGAACATTAAACCATCAAACCCAACCCCTACATTTTATAGATGAGAACATTGAGGTCCAGTAAGGCAGGGTAATTATCTATGGCTTCCAGGCTAGAAGAGGCTTTTAGAATTTTTCTCTCCAAGGTGGTCATGAGCACATTCTTTTATAAAACATGACCATTGGCACAGAGCCAGCTGATGTGTGTGATGACCCTGAATCCTAATTGGTGCTAGATCATTCTTGAGTTGTTCACAGTTCCCTGAATATTCTGCCAAATCTAGCTAAGATATTTTCTTCCATGGGTTCATTTTATCAATTGAGAACCATTCTACTCAGAGGTTTTTTCTTCACTCAAGGCTGGTAACTTAGGTGATTTTAAATAAGAGTCAAGTCCCTTTAGTTTCCCCTGTAAAATAGAACCAATATACTGCTTCTACCTGAAACATATGTAATACTAGAGGCCCAGTGCATGAATTCGTGCACAGGTGGGATCCCGCCAGCCTAGCCCCAATTGGGGTGGATTAGGGCCTGGCCCGTCAGGAGGAGGAGGTGGGAGGAGGTTGGCTGGCTGGCCCGCCCCCTATTGGGGTGTGGGGGCGGCAATCAGGAGCAGGGCCAGCTGGGGGTGAGGGGCTTCAGGCCAATGGGGTGGGAGAGGCTGATAAGGGGCAGTCCAACTGGAGGGAGGGCTCTTGGGAGGTTGGCTGGCCAGACCCAGCCCCAGATTGGGTCATTTCACTGGCTCCAGTGGGTGTCATAGTGACCAGTCATTCCAGTCATTATAGCATTCCGGTTGCTGGCTTTTTATTTATATAGATAATAAACTCAACAGTACTATAGGAATCTTTGGAAATTAGAAGTTCTATATGGGAATATTAGATCTGCTCTCCCATTAAAAGCTACAGGAAGTCATAGTAGAATAATGCATCTGGTCATAAATACATCTCCTTGTAGCTACAAAGTCAGGCACCCAGATCAAGTTCAGCACAATCCTAAGTGAGGAAGGAATCACTCTACCCGTCTGCACTTCTACTGTGTGAACCTATTAGGGCCTACATCCAGTGGTTTATCTGAGATTATCATCCATCTCTGACACCTACTGTCCCTAAAATAATGCTTTACCCTATTTTAGTCTGCACCTGTTTATAGAAGTTGGTCTGTCTTTCACAATTGAACCAGATGTTAAGTTCTTGGAGAACCCAAACATATAATTTTTGTATGTCTCTCTTTATTTTCCTTATCTTGCCCACTTTTATTCCATGAATAAGTGTATTGTACAATTGAGAAAATTGGCAAATAGTAATTAAATAAATAAATAATCACTTACCATGGCCTGAAGATTCCATGTGTCAGAGAAAACAAAGTATAAATAATTAGACATAAGAAAGGTGAGAAAAGAGTATAATGATGTTAAATAAACCTAACACTTTAAAATAACATCCACACTACAATGGCAGTATTCTGAGCTAATAGGACAGACATAGCATGCTTTTCAGTAAAAGATCATCCCAGTCATGATTGTATCTTTCTACTTTAAAACTAAAGTGATGGCTTTCAGATGAAGGTTTTCATAGCAAAATTAAAAATTGCTGATATCACCATGGCTGGTGTGGCTCAGTTGGTTGAACATCATCCTGTACACTGAAAGGTCATGGGTTCATACCCAGGTTGTGGGTGTGATCCCCTGTTGGAGCACATGTGGGAGTCAACGGATTGATGTGCTCTCACATCGATCTTTCTCTTTCTCTCTCTTCCTCTACTTTCCTCTCTCTCTCAAATCAATAAAGGCATGTCCTTGGATGAAGATTAAAAAGAAGTTACTGATATAAATAAATTTTGGTTTCTCTGGGAAAAAATATATTTTCATGTCATAAACTATTAAGAATATGCCTCCAGAAAAAATGTGAAGACATTGTAGATGTCAGAAAACACTCTTTGTTATGCTGATGGGCTATTTGTTTTCATAATATAATACAGAACATTATTAATTCTTTGCATCTCTAGATGTTCCCCAGTATATCTCATTATAGGAGAGCTTGAGTTACCCAGAGTTATGTTCAGGGCTAATGAAAGTTACAATGACTTGGGAGCCATGGTTTTCTTTAGGCAGTGGAAGAGCTTATTCATTTGGCTAGAGTTGATATTAACAGAATAGAATAAAAATGATTAATATTATCAGCTTAATTTATAAGTATTAAAGTCTACTGAGTTAAGGTGAATAAATTCAAAGCAAGCCTTGAACTGCAAATTAAACTTGTGGTCATTCATAACATGGAACACATCCAAGCCGGTTGCAGCAGCTTGCTTGACATGCTGTGTGACTTCTTTTTGCTCAATTATAGGGTCATTTTAACTCCATTTGTAATTTCAACTAATATCTAGAGCTGTCAGAAGGTTAGAGTTATTTTCCCCATCTAATAGATTTTAAAGAAATAATAAATATAACACTTGCTAGAATCCAGCTTCTTATATGTTCTATTCTATGAAATATTTACAGGTCAGTTATTTAATGAGAAGGACAATATGGCATCCAATAAAGACAAAGAGAACACATGCAATCAAAGGCAATTCAACAGGAGTGACTGACTTACCACATCTCGTACAAGAGGCAAAGTTTTTTTCCTTCTGAGATCTGGCATACTGTCAATACCATAAAGTCCCCACGCAGTGCTGATGGAGGGAAAAATAAATGATTTCAATGAGTAACTGACTTCCTAGAAGAGAATTCCAGTGTTCATAATAAAAAAAGCTGTGAAAAAGATTAAATAGAGCCCTGGTTGGTTAGTTGGAGCATCACTGTCTACACTGAAAGGTGGTGGATTCTATTTACAGTCAGGGCACATACCAGGCTGTGGGTTTGATCCCCAGTTGGGGCACATACAGAAGGCAACAGATTGATGTTTCTCTCTCTCCCTTCTTCTAAAATCAATAAACTATGACCTTTCCAAAGAGGAGAGACTCTAGCTACCACACATAGTGATTATTTCTCTTTTTGGATAGTTTCATACATTGAAACTTTAAAATATATACAGCCTGTTTTCATGCATTGTTTTATTTTCAGTATCAGAGGTAGGATAATAAAAATTGTTAGGTCTATGGATCTTTGTACAAAACCATTTGATGCAATTTTGGTCTGCTTGCAATGGTACGTACACACACACAATAAAATATATATTATATATATAATAAAATACCATCTTATACATGTGTGCTTAATTTTCACCGATTAAACTGAAAAGTGGCACCTCAAGGATATCCACTGAAAAGATTAGTGATTACGCTAATACAAGAATTTCTACTTATCTTAATTTACCCACAGATAAAAGCACAGATTAAAATAATTTGTTATACAAGAATGTTCACTGCAATATTTTTATAATAGCAATAATACAACCTAAATATTCAGCAATCGCATATTGATTAAATGAGTTATTATATATTTTACAATGGGAAGAGCCCAATAATTAAGGTGAATGAAATAAATCTTTGTGTTTATATGAAAAAATACTCATAGTATATTATGTAAAAGAAACACACCACAATTCTGCATGTTAATAAATTTAATATGATCCCATGTGTTTATATAGACATAGAAAATATGTAGAGCAATATTCATCAAACTGATAACTACGGTTATCTCTGTAGAATGAAATTAGGTGAGAGAAAATGAGAAGACTCTTACTATGTTATAAATTTGGTTACGGTCAATGTTTTTCTAATAAGCATATGCAATTTAAAATAAATTTAAAATATATTAATAGTTATGCTTATTAAAATGAGTTTAATACATTGAATTTAATTTTTATTCTATCAAAACTAGTTTTTTTATGCAACCAAAATGGTGCTAAAATACAGATGATAGCTTCTTCTTATGCTCACCTAACATACAAAATTTTGCTAACCTCCACTTTAGAGTCAGCCTTTTTTAAAATTGATTTCAGAGAGAGGAAGAGAGAAAGAGAGAGAAATAGAAACATCAATGATGAGAGAGACTCTTTGATCAGCTGCCTCCTGCACACCTGCATTGGGGATTGAGCCCACAACCTGGGCTCTAACAGTGACTAGAAATCTAACAGTGACTTCCTGGTTCATGGGTTGACACTCAACCACTGAGCCACACTGGCCAGGCTAGAGTCAGCCTTTTCACTAGGAACAACACAATTCATAACTCTGGTTGTTAGCTGGGCAGCTCTGTCATTGGAACAGGCTACCACAACATTCTATAGTCCAGTTTTCCACTGACACAGAGATGGCCTCTTTGCTCTTGCTGCTTGGTTTAATGAAGCGAGACCTTTGTCTTATTGGATTTTTCTTAGTAGCCATGGTCTTAACTCCAGTATTCCAGTTGCATTAATTATTACCTTGGTGATCGTGGATAATTTATTAAATGCATCATACAACTCATATAAAATATTAATAAAAGAAAAATATCAATAGAGATAAAAGGGTAATAAGTAGTAATAATGCCATAACTTAAATGCTTAAAAACAAGGATCAAATGTGGTGATAAATGTAAAATGTTAAAACCACCTCCCATGAGTAAGATGGATGTTAATGATGAACAAATTATGCTTAAGGTCAGGCACTTCAACTAAGAGTTCCCTTTAGTTTAGATCATAGAGCACAGAGAAAAAATACTGTGGGGCAGAGATTATGGAAAAGGAAAGAAAAGAGAGAAGGAAAGGAGAAAATATAGACTGGAAAACAGTGTACGTGGTGGGAGGAGGTGACTATTTAAGACACTGCCCAACACTGATTCTATGAGAAAGGACTTAACTAGTAATATAGTTTCCATCATTGCCAGAATAATGCCAATTAACATTCTCTAGGCCAAGTGCTATATTGGTCACGTGACAACCAATGATCAAGAATTGGCATAACAAAAGAGGAATCATTGGCAGCATGCTCTTATGAACTGCAAGAAACTGCAGAGTGGAGCAGAAAGAGATAGTAGTGAATTTTTATTTTGTCTTCTCAACACCCATCTTCAGAAAATGAGCCAACCTCTCTATGAGTGTAACTTCTTGCTTCCCTCCTAAGCTCTCTCCACATTCTCCCCCTCTCCTTGCCAGTTCATGTTTGACCCTCTCACATTCCAAATATTAAATAAAAGGGAAAAGGATTATTGAGGGGGTTTTTGTTCACAGAAAGAAAGGATTTTTCCAGTATTATTTGCTCTAATCTAAGGCTTAGATTCCAAACAGTTTCAACTTTTTCCCCTCTGTGAACAGAAATAATAATAATGGCATAAAGTATGCATTAATAAATGTCTTTCTACATTATTTGGAAATCATACTAACTGCCCTCAAGTGTTTTGAAATATTTTGACTCCTAAATATTGTGAATTTAATAACTGTGTAAAGAAACACTGGATTGTGATAATGGTTGAGAAAGTGATTTATACACTGCAGAGTGTTATAGGAGTTGTGCATTTTCTTTCCATCAATAATGATTTATTTTCTTTATGTTTCCTTCTGATGGAACTTAATTCAAATTCACAGGTACACCGAGAGAATCTTGAGCAACTCTGTAGACTCACAAATTCAGGAATCAGTTGAACCTATACTTTGTAATTTATAAAATTGCAATGATGTAAAAAAAGTTCTTTTAACTTTCCGGTAACCACAAAAGTGTTCTCTATCAGGTTGTGTTTTCCTATAATTTTACATTTTCATCACTCCTCAGAGAAGTTAATATAAACAAATACTTTCATGAGCTTATCCATCAATTAATAAGCTTTTCTTTCAACCCTGTATCTTAAAAAAATAAGTCTGCCCTTCTCATGGGTAGAGAAGAGCTTGGTAAATACTGCAAAGTTCCACAAAATGTAAAATATATGTGTAATATTTATTAAGAGACTCCCTAACCAGAAGAGATCTGGGACGGATTAAATAACAAAATATGGTGAAGACTGAAAATATCAGTAGATAAAGAAATCATTGACTTTCCATGCTAGAGTTAAAGTTCAGGGATATATATCCAAGAACTTAAATCCAGGAGAATTTAGCTAGATCAAATGGTGAGAAGGTGAGGAGTCATCCACACAGGTAACAGAAGACAAGTAACTCTGATGGTAAGATTGGATTCTCTGAAAGCTGTTTGATTTCATCCCTTTGCTGTATAGCTGATTAGATTAGGCTGTTCCTAACTGTAGCCAGCAAACTAGTCAAGCCTAGCTAATATTTATGCGAAGCTTAAAAGGAACCACATAGAATGTTAGCAATTATACAATCTTTACATGTATTACCTCATTTAATTCTCAAAAATCCAGTGAGATATAAATACAATTATTTCTCTCAATTTTTAAATGAGGAAATGGAAGCATTGAATAGTTTAGAATCATCCCCAAGGTCATTATCTAAGTGAGAGACCAGTGGCAGGATTTGAACCTAAGCCCTATGGCTTACCATACCCTACTATTGACAGGATTGGATTAGTCCAAATTTATAACAATAAAATGAGTTGAGACTTACAATTAACCCCATTTTACTGTTAATGAAAATAGAGTTAAGCAATTTACCCAGGCTTAGAACTACCTGGCAAAGTTTAATTTCCATTGAAGCCCTAGCTGATTTTGCTCAGTGGTTAGAGAGTTGGCCCAAGGACTGAAGGGTCAAGAGTTAGATTACAGTCAAAGACATGTACCTCTGTTGGAGGCTCAATCCCTGGCCCTGGTCGGTGTGTGTGGGAGGCAACCAATCCATGAGTCTCTCTCACATCCATGTTTATCTCCCTCTTCCTCCCTCCCTTCCACTCTCTAAAAATCAATTGAAAAAAATATCCTCCAGGGAGGATTAATAAAAAGAAAAAGAAATTAATTTCCACTGCAAGACTGTCTTACCTCAAAACTCATATGTTTTTTTTTTTAAGTGATCTCATAGCGGTTTATCTTCTTTATTTTTAAAATTTACCTGTATTGTTGAAAGTATTATAGATGTCCCCTCCTTCTCCCAATATCTTAATTAAAACAAAATTGTTAGGAGAAAATAAGAAGACTGTCCCAGTTCATCTATAAGTAATTATTTGAAAAATTTTCAACTTATTTCCAAAATAGTATTATCATTGGAAAATAGTTCCAGTCCTTCCCAAATAGTTCTTCTCCAGCCATTAAGATGTACTCCTTAGGAAAAAAGAGTCTTTTAGACTACAGGGATTGCACATGGGATAAAAAGACAAGAGATCTACATATCTAGAAAGTCAATGATCACATAAAATTGGTAATATGGCTAAATTAAGTGAGATGTATTCTAATTCAACATTTGTTCTATTACATAGTCTAATAGTTTTATTGCTTATTTATCAGTTCTTTGCATAATTACATTAAAGGATGTTTACTTTAATGAAATCTGAGATAAAAGTACATTGCTATATATCTTGACTTGACTCAGGTTCAGTTATAGAACATACATAATACAAATGATCTAAAGCAGTGGTTCTCAACGTTGGCTGCACATTAGAATCACCTGGGAATCTTTTTTAAATCCTGATTTCTGGGCCTCAATCTCCAGAAATTCTGTTTCTTTGTTATGGGGTGGGGCCACAACATTAGTAACAAAGAAACAGAATTTCTGGAGGATGAGGCCCAGAAATCAGGCTTTTGAAGAGATTCCCAGATGATTCTATTGTGCCGTCAAGGTTGAGAACCACTGATCTAAAGGATATATATTCTGTACTTTTCAAGATATCTGATATTTAGATAGAGGAGGTACAAGTTGATTTTACTAAGTATATTAATTATTATTTTCATCTAAAATTGATCTGGAAATACACTGAATGTATATAGATTGGAAGAGAATTCTCAGAAGGCACCAGGAGCGTATTGCAGAAATCTATCAAGCAGATTTTCCATAGGTAGATCTTTCTGATATTGAGACAATGGTGTGCTATTTCCACAAGTGGATGCTTGATGGTTAATTAGTCATATTCTTAGACCAGCTAATTTTCATTAGAAATCAGAGTTGGTAGACACTGTTTATATCCAAGGGAGTTTTTAAGTTAATTGAAGACTATAGGCCTAAAAGAAAACAAATCATAGTGCTTCTGTTTATTTCAGTGTCTGCAAGACAATTATTGGGCAGGACTATATAACTAATCTTTTTTTTTTTTTTAAGCATTGTGGAGCATTAAGGCAAAGAAAAAGATTAATAATAAATCACTCTAAATCCCTCTCCTATAATCTTTCAGCTGTGTTCTCTTTCAGACTTTTAAAAATAACTCTGTATTTATTTAGTTACTTAATGGTAAACATAAAATACTCTATTTTGCTTTTTTTATTTGGCTTATCATTATATCATTTTCATACATTTTAAAAACATTTTCATTGTTGAAAATATTACATATGTTCCTTATTCACCCCCATTGAACTTTTCTAGCCTGCCCCTGTTCACCACCCTGCCCCAGACCTTCATCAGCCTATTGTCTGTGTCCATGGGTTATACATACAAGTCCTTTGATTGATCTCTTCCCACCCACCCACCCTCCCCTGCCTTCCCTCTGAGAACATATTAATATAATTTTCCTGATGCAAAACAGTAATAAAATTCAAAGCATAAAGCTCCTCCCCAATACTAATCATTCCAAATTTCTCCATCTTTTATATACTTTACTTGTTTACCTGCTGCACATTAAGTTATATTATTTAGGACAGCGGTTCTCAACCTTGTGTCGCGACCCATTTGGCGGTCGAACGACCCTTTCACAGGGGTCGCCTAAGACCATCCTGCATATCAGATCTTTACATTACAATTCATAACAGTAGCAACATTACAGTTATGAAGTAGCAACGAAAATAATTTTATGGTTGGGTCACAACATGAGGAACTGTATTTAAAGGGCCAGAAGGTTGAGAACCACTGATTTAGGATAGTTTCTTTTCCTCTTTTTTCACCTTTTTAATTTATATTATTGTCAACAATGAATATTTGTGTCTGTGTAACTGATGACACCCCCCACATACCTAAATATTATTTAATTCCATATTTCATCACAATGAAGACATCATCTGTTGTAGAATATAGCTATACTATTATGAAAAAAACTCAAATTAATCTCTTGATACCATGCCTTCTTAGCACTTAGAATTTAATTTTTATGATTAAGTTCTCTCTTAAACTGACTTCATCTATGACACAAATTTCTTTTATATATCAATCATATTTTCTATCCATAAAAAGAAAATATAAATAAAATAGCTATTTCTTAAACTTCTCATCCTTAGTCCAACTCTTTAGAATTTACTCTTCAACCCAGAAAAGGAGGAGAGGGCAGAATCATGGCTCTTACCTCAAAGGTGGGCTTCTCAGCACTGCATGGGTTAAAAGGTAAATGTTTCTGACAGGAGTATATCCTACTTTTTGGTTGAACTGGGGCAGAAAAGTCAGAACAGTTCTTCTAAGTCTTTTGCCATCATCCCTGTGAAAGTGCATTCTCTTTGTTTACATGTTTGTCCCCACTAGAATATGTTTTTCAAAAAAAGAAGAAACCTTACTCATCTCTACTTTCCTACAGCCAACTCTAGTATGAAGCAATGAAGAATGAAAAGTAGAGGCAAGATTAGACATTTAAAGAAATCATGGTCTTGTTTTGTTTGTTTGTTTTCTTGTTTGTGTGGTTTTTTTTTAAGATTGTAATCTTTAAAATAATACCTGGAAAGAGAAAGACAGAAGCCTGAGACCAGGAAGAAAGTCAAGGACCTCCCACTAAAGTGGTTTTAATAGGCAAAGGATTAGTCACTGGAAGAAGATAAGTCCTAGTTACTAGACAAAGTCAATGTTTTTTAACCCTTTTTAATCTCAGTTATCTCATATAGAAATGGAAAAGTTACCTTCCTTGCAGTATTGTTGGGAGCATTGAATGGGATAATATATGTAAGTAGATTATAAACTATTGGTAGCAATTACTTTGTTATAAACTTGTTTAGACAGGAACATTTTTACCCACCGCTGTCCCAGGGTTACTCACATTTCTCAATCTAAGGAAAAGATTAATGACAGTGTCACCGGCAGACATGAATATATAGGTAACTATCTACTTAAAGAATTCAAGAAAGAGAAGGGAAGAAAGCCAAAGTTGAGATTGCATCCTCTGTTGTATTCTATTAACTTTTCTGACTCAGCTCTGGTCTAGACTCCTTTCTTCTGATCCCATTTGGTTAGCACTTCAGCCCTGATAATATATCTTGGCTAAGCTTATTATTACTTGCTTAATTCTTATCTACAGTCCTGGTCCCAGTTATCTCATTTAATATCCAACAAGGGTCTCATAGATGCCCAATCAATTTTTTTTTCCTGTTAACACTAATTTCTGTGTGGAGAACGGCTACAGTGTTTGGACAGGTTCAAGCCTTGGACTAATGAGAGGGCACAGTCCTCTCATGGCCATGTGCAAGTCCCAGCTTGGAGGGCAGAGCCCTCCCAGCACAATTATAGCCAACAGCTATAGCTGTAAGCTTGAACCTATGGTCCGAACACGTGCCTGAGTAATGTGAGCTTGATAGAGTTCAGGCATATGTAATGGAGTAGGATCAAAACCCAAAAGAATGTTGTAAACATCTTGACCACGCCCTTACTTTGCCTCTTGGAATCTGGCCATAAAATAAAGACACGGCTTGTAGTCCATGGTGCTGTCACTAGCTCTCCATCAGAGAGGACATTGTCCCACCAGCTTTTATTCTCTTGTCTGTCTTTTCTCAATCCTTCACCACCCCACTCAAGCTCACTGAACCTGGCTGAGCTGGCGTGGCACATAAGGCGCCCATCATGGGGCTGAGTATGCCATGGCTGTGCTGGCTCGCCACACTCTGAAAACCAGTACTTTTATACTCTCAAATAAGTTCCAAGCCCTGTTGCAAAGAGTAATAAAATTCAAAGCATAAAACTCCTCCTATGTACTAATCATTCCAGAATCTTCTATCTTACTTTATTTTTTATTTTATTTTTTTAAAATATATTTTATTGATTTTTACAGAGAGGAAGGGAGGGGGATAGAGAGTTAGAAACATCGATGAGAGAGAAACATCGATCAGCTGCCTCCTGCACACCCCCTACTGGGGATGTGCCCACAACCAAGGTACATGCCCTTGACCGGAATCGAACCTGGGACCCTTCAGTCCGCAGGCCGACTATCCACGGAGCCAAACCGGTTAGGGCCTATCTTTACTTTATTGCCTCCTGGATTCTCTTAACTGTGGCCATTAACTGGTATACTTGTTTTTATTGGAGACAGCATATAATCCTCTAAACTACCCTTGGTGACCTCATTAGAGGGATCTACATTAGAGATCAACATGCCATCTCCTAATAAAACCACTACAGCCATATTTCCTCTTGCCTTGGAGTGATCACTAGTTCCATTGTCGAACATGAGATGAAATAATTTGCTTGAGTTAGAGTACATGGTTGTATGAAAAATATGTAAAATTATGGAGAATGGGACAATACTGTTCATGTCTAAGAGGCAAAAAGAAAATAATTATTAAATAGGGTACAGCATATTCATATGTTCAGATTCTTGTGCATTCTGGGCACGTATTAATAAAATAGTGAGCCGGCATGTTGAATTGCCCATTATTTTTATATGGCTTCCTTTCTCTTTCTCTGTCTTGCTTTCACTCTCTTACTCTTCCTCTAGTCCATACAGTAAGTCTGTACCTGAAGTGACTCCACTGAAGTAGGCAAAGACCATGTTTGTTCTGCTGAGTGCCTGGAACACACTGGAGATCAAGAATAGTTTTGGTCCCCACTGCGTTCCAGGCAGAATCTAATGAACAAAAGAAACATACAAATAAAATAATAGATCCAGAGGCATGGAAGCATGCAATAAGACTGAAGGTTCTCAGAGGGAGAGGCGGGGAGGGGAGATATTAACCAAAGAATTTATATGCATATACATATAACCCAAGAACACAGACAATAGTGCAGTGATGGCCCTAGGGCAGGGGTGGAGAGGAAGTGTTCAAAGGGGACAAAGGGGGCCATCTGTAATACTTTCAACCATAAAGATAAAAAAATTTTAAAAATAGCTCTCTCTGCTTCCTGTCGCTGCGTCGGCAAGGTGGGGGAGCCGAGCTAGCTCAAATAAAGACTCTTATGCTTTTGCATCGGACTGGCTGGCTCCCTGATGTGGTTTCTTGGGGATCCTGAAATCTGGGCATAACATTTGGGGGCTCGTCCGGGATCCCCAAAACCATTGAGGGACCCCCCCAATCCGTAGAGTCTGACTGGCCGCGGTAAGTGTCTGTGTGTTGTGTATTCTGTTCTGTGTGATATATGTTATCTCTAAGGGACTTTTCCTGTATCTGGAGGAATGGCTTCTAGATGGTACTCACCATCAAAACTCGGACTGGCTAAGGGTTCGAATCTGGCCTATCTTTTAAAAAAGGTAGAAGAGAAGCATTCCTAGGCAGTTTTCTACTGCCTCTGTTCAGGGACTTGTTCTGTATCTGTTCTGTGTGAGCTCACTTCTGAAATCTGTAATCGCCCGCAATGATCTAAGTGGACGCACAGGGGGATCAAGGGCGGGAGGAGTCGGGGGACGCCTCGACCCTCCATCTGGAGGGGTGTAGTTTTGCTTCCGCGGAGTCTGAAGGTCTGTAGGAACCCCCTCAATCTGAGAATCTGAGACGAGGCGGGTCGCTCCCGCCGGTTTGGCGTAAGGCCATCGTCTAGTTGCTTCCATGGAGTTGGAAGGCTGTTCTTTGGGGCCCTCTGTCTGTGTCTGTGTTTTTTCTGTTTTCTGTGGACTTACTGGATGGATGTTATGGGACGGACTCAGACTGCTCCTTTGGGTATTGTGATTGATCATTTCAAGGAGATTGGGGGAGGCTCTAGAGCTCCCTCAGGAGTTGGGAAGTTGTTATTGTTTAAACTCTGAGTGAATGTCTGGTGAAAGTCTGTGAGTGTGGAGGGAGGGGGTCTGCCCTCTCCCCCTCTTTGTGTGGCTCCACGACTTTGGTCAGGTGGGCATCTGTGAAAACAGGTCACCCCCTCCCCAAGTAAATGCGTCTGGGATTTCTGTGCATGTGTAGAGAGAAAAGCTGGCTTAAAACTAATGCGCGCACTGTCCGATTTTGGATAGAGTTTTGAGCTAGAGTCTCTTTGCAGATGTGCAGGATAGAGCCCAAGACTGATCATTTACCCAAAGAAAAAAATGGATGCTAGCTAGATTCTAGACTGATTGAGAAATGCTGAATATTTTGACTTGCCAGCTAAAAGTTTAAGGTTCGGATTGAATTGGGAAAAATTGTGTTATTGTGGAAACTAAATGCCTTTGCTTATTGGTACAGCCACCATTTTGGGCTGCAAGCTTTGGCAGCCGCCATGTTGGCCGCATGGTTTGCCGCTCCCCTGGGGGCTGCCATCTTGAAACAGCAAAGGCCCCGCCCTCTGATTTAGTCAGGGGTGGAGCTTTAAGGCAAAGTTTTATGGGGCTGCAAATGTGCTTGCTTTGTGGATAAATCGGATCCAGCAGTACATCAGAAGGATCATACACCATGACCAAGTAGGATTTATCCCAGAGATGCAAGGATGGTACAACATCCATAAATCAATAAATGTGATACATCACATAAACAAATTGAAAGAAAAAAACCACATGGTCATATCAATTGATGCAGAAAAAGCATTCGACAAAATCCAACACCCATTTTTGATAAAAACTCTCAGAAAGGTGGGAATAGAAGGATCATACCTCAACATAATAAAAGCCATATATGACAGGCCCACAGCCAACATCATACTCAATGGACAAAAACTAACACCATTTCCCCTAAGAACAGGAACAAGACAGGGATGCCCACTCTCACCACTCCTGTTCAACATAGTACTGGAAGTATTAGCCATTGCAATTAGGCAAGAAGAAGAAATAAAAGGCATCCAAATTGGAAAAGAGGAAGTAAAACTGTCCTTATTTGCAGATGACATGATATTATACATACAAAACCCTAGAGACTCCATCAAAAAGCTACTAGACTTAATGCATGAATTTGGCAATGTAGCAGGATACAAAATTAACCCCAAGAAATCTGAGGCATTTCTATACACCAATAGTGAACTTTCAGAAAGGGAGATCAGAAAAACAATCCCATTTACCATCGCACCAAAAAAAAAAAAAAAAAAAAAAAAAAGAAATTTTAAAAATAATAGTTTTCAAATGTTCTTGAATATTTCTACAAACCTATTAGCACTTTTAAGACAAGAGATCCATTTTAGAACCAATTTTTAGAACTAAAATTTTGCCTGCAATTTTTTTTGGCTGTTTCCTTTTGATTTATCTATTTTTTATACTATCACCATTTTCCCAGTCGTAGGGAACTAAAATCTATACTAATAAAGGGTAATATGCTAATTAGACCAGGCAACCTTCCAGACGTCCTTCCAGACAAAGCCATGGTGGCGGGGCTGAGGCAGAGGCCAGGAGGGGAAGGCAGTGGGGGGTGAGCAGGCTGGCAGTGAGGGGCAGTTGGGGGTGAGCAGGCCAGTAGGGGGGGCAGTTAGCAGAGGGGGCAGTTGCGGGCGAGAAGGCCGGCAGGCAAAGTGGTTAGGGGTGATCAGGCAGGCAGGCAGGCAGGTGAGCAGTTAGGAGCCAGCGGTCCCGGATTGTGAGAGGGATGTCCGACTGCCGGTTTAGGCCCAATCCTAAACCTCAGGTTTCCCCTCCCCCCCATGCACGAATTTCATGTACAGGGCCTCCAGTCCTTAATAAGAACTAAACCTAGTTGTAAAAGTCAAGCAACTTAAGAAATTATATATTCCAACATTCTTGTATTTTAGGAATGTGAAAACTGAGCTGCAAATACTTGTCCAAGATTATTGGCAGCAACTTAGAAATACTCAAGGCTCACTGCAGTCTTTTTCTTCTTTGCTTCTAACATCCAAGAAGTATCAGGCCTTTTCACATCCTAACTCATTTTCATATTTCTTTATATTTGGAGGATCATCACAATTTTGTTGTGGGTTTTATTGTGTTATTCCTGAAATACTTTGACTTTTTTAATTACCAATTCCCCTCTCTCCAGTTTATATCACCTTCAGTGAGCCTGAACAAAACCACTGCATCCTTCTTTCTGTAGGTATGTAGCCATGAGACTAACATGATGAACACGATGTTTTAAGAAGACCAGTCTGGCAGTGCTATTCATGATGGATCAGAGGACAAATAAATGAGAAAAAGAGATGGTCTAAAAAATTTGTTGAAATAATCCTGATTCTGTAATGGATTCCTTAATTCAGGTCTTGACTGAGGTTGGTTTCACCACTTCCTTTTTCGACCCCTTCATTCTACTTCATGAACCCTGGTAGAATTCCCAATTCAAACTGCTATAATCTTTTACAGAGTAAATGACCCCGTGTCAGAGAGAGCCTTTGTATTCTACTAAATCACTTTCTCCTTTCCTAGGCATTTGACCTCTTAACACTCCACAACACTCCTGAACACTTGAAGCAGCTTTTTCTTTCAAACGCTGGTTCCTTTGAAACGTGGTTTTGGAAGTGCTGATTACTTCATTATTCATCTGTACATTATTATTATTTTAAAGCTAATGCTATTTTTAAGTTCTTAAAGAGATAAAAGAGATGTGACAGATTTATTGTGCTGGTGATAAGGGGGATTTCAAGTTACATTTCCTGTGATTAAAAATAATTTTCAGTGAGGACTGTGATGTTCCTTTCCTTTGTACTTCCCCAAGCATCTACAACTCTGTGCTGAATTTATCACAAGATCAAATAGTGCTCAAAATTATGGATGCAGAGTTATAACAGCAAAAGAATTTAAGGATTAGAAATAATAATAATTTTCATAGGAAAACAACCAAATGGTCCTAGGTGTTATTATAATGAGTTGCTCCAGTGAAAACCTAAAATGCAGCTGTTAAACACTCCCCTGAAGGTTTCCTCAATGTTAGGTTCGAGGGGACAATGTCAGGTGTCAGGGACTGACTTCTCACCACTCAGTTGCAGTATGTACCTTCTAGGGCTCATTCCCTTAGTAGATTGTTTATCAAAGAGGCAAAATAGCCTTTTTTAGGACTTGCAATTCCCTATACCAAAAACCTTTCTTATCTCTTCCAGAACATTATCTATACTAAGTTAATCTCAGAAATGATCACATGCTACAGAACAGAAAACAAATTAAAAACGCAGCCCCCAAACTTGCTCATAATTGAGCATCCAATATTTTTTGAAAAAAGTGCCTCTTTAATTAAAATTCATGCTACATAGGATCTCAATTTAGAGTGTAGCTTAAAACTCCTAAACCATGCTTCTGTGGCTCAAAGCTGTTGTAAAGATGAAATTGTGCCTATTAATGTTCCTTGGTTTGAAGCAAATTTTCTTAGTAATCCCTCTCTGGAAAATCTCAACATCCATTTATGCATAGTTTATAAAGTACAATTACTTGTAAGTTAATGAAAGACCAGTTTCTTAATATGCTTTACTTAAATGCCATGAAACACAACCAAATATTCAATAGCAAAGAAACTACATTTCTCAAAGCTAAACCTCAGGTTCCTTTTAATTATACTGTTTTTTAGATGTATGCTGCATATGTAATCCCCTGAAATATTTTAACAATCCCTCTCCAATCACTAATGAACATTAGTAATAACTGGCGGCAGAAACTAAAGCCATTAGGTGGTCACCAGACTTTCACAGCCCAAGTTCCTCTTATTCTTAGACAATGTTTCTTGAATCCTTTTTATAGTTTGCCTGCTCCATGCTAACAGAAACACAAAACAGTATCCAGCATTCAGCTCAGAATAAAGGCACATCTCAGAAAACCAGGGGTTTGAGCTTGGATAGGTAGTACCAAGGAAGGCCTTGAGGTCCTGCTCACCACAAAAGAAAAGGGATGAAGAGCAAACAGAACTCATGCTTATGTGTATCTCAGGAAGCACCTCATTCATGGATAAGGAAACCTAGTCAAGCCCATGGTTGTCTCATTATTTTAAGGCTGTTACAAAATTCTTAGAGTAGAATTAAAATCTAATTTTAGAAAAACAATGAATATATACCAGGTACTGTTTTTAATAAATTGCCTACCAGGGAGTGGATGGTGGAAGGATTCCAACTGAAGCAAACATGCTGGGATAGAGAATAAAAATATTGTATCATCGATTATATTATTTAAAAAATGTTTTACTAACTACTGATTCCAAGCCTGTTACTTCTCTGCCTTATTAGCTCTGTCTGAGTTCTGAAACCCTGGATATATTATCTCAAGTCTTATGGCTAGAAGACCCCTGGCAACATCAAACGAGAGAACATCCTACCTCTGAAAGTTTCAAGCATAGCTACTTATCATGCTTGGCAAGTTAAAAAGAGGCTTCTATAACCTATCCAGCTGCTGTAAAATCATTCCTCTGTAACCAATGAATGTATCCAAAGGAGTGATTGCCCAGGGTTGTGCAAATAAAAAAAAATAAAAAAAAAACTTACTAAATTGTACATTCACACAATGAAATACTACTCAGTATTACCCTTTGCGACATCATGGTTGGACCTGGAGAGTATGCTAAGCGAAATAAGCCAGTCAGAGAAAGACAAATACCATATGATTTCACTTGTATGTGGAATCTAATGAATACAATGAACTAATAACAATGTATATGTTAATTTGCCTTAGAAATGAGTCCCTAAAAATAACTAAAAGAAATTTGGTATCTAAGAGTATTAGAGAATAGACTGACATCTGTCAGAGGTAGGGGTGTTGCAGGACTGGGTGAAAAAGGTGAAGGAATTAAGGAAAAAAAAACCCTCATAGACCCAGACAACAGTATGGTGATTACTAGAGGGAAAAGAGTGTGTGGGATGTAGAGGAGGATGTAGGGGAGATAAATGGTGATGAAAGGAGACTGGACTTGGGATAGTGAACACATAAAACAGTGTACAGATGATCTTTTATAGAATTGTACACATGAAATCTATATAATTTTGTTAATCAATGTCACTGCAATAAATTCAATAAAAGAAAAATATTAAAATAAAAAATATGGAAAGCTTATGAAATAAACAAAACTCAACTACATGCTCTTAATTTAATAGCCAACACCAATTTGACCATGCTACCATTGCAATCAAATTATTCTTTTATAATGCATTGTGCTACAATTATTTACACAAATCTGATGTTCCCCAGATTTTGTACTCCTCGAAAAGAGAAAACATGTACAATTTGCCTTTTTATTTTTAGTGTTTATTATAGGATTTTACATGTATTATTACTAGGATGCATATTACTTAGTTAATAAGTAACTGTAAAATTAATCATTGGAAGAATTCCTTTTAGTTATTTTGTAGGCACTCATTTCTACGGCAAATTAACATACACATTTAGAATCTTGAGTAATTAAAAATTTAAAAATTGTCCCAATTTTTGTACCCACCTCAGGATTTAGAACAAAGATTATTGTTCTAACAGGTATGCTTCTCTGAAAATTGAAAAATAAATCGATCAGCATTTTTAAATTCCAAAATGTTGCTTCTACTGTTCTTAGCATTGAAGCATTTTATCTACTCAATGCAACCAGGGGTTAAATAGAGAATTAGTGTTTTCTGTTCTTAATGGCTATGCCTTGCACTTTTAGGTACAGTTATTGGAACTGAAATGGAGCTTTAGAAACATACATCCTACCAAAAGGCAATTACAGTTATTTAAACAAAGGCAAATTCATCTCTGTTTAGCATAATGTGTAATCAACTATGCTAGCAGACTATCAAACTAGTATTCTAGAAACACTCTTTAATCCAAGTATTTGAAACAGAGAAACCAACAAACAGAGATCTAATTAGAATGGAAAGAAGAGGGAGGGACCAAACTGTATAGATGAAGGGCATTTGGCTGTGCTGACTGAAGAAGCAGAAAGAGGGAGGACCTTGCCTATTCTGCTCAGCCCCTATGAGGAGCTGCTTATCCTGTGCATAATGTGCAGTCTTCTTTCAAATGTGCATTGCTATTGGAGCTGGGGTTTTTTTGTTTTTTTTTAAGAACTTATGAGTCTCTGGATTTGGGCAAGAACCATCTGGCTAGAGGATTTTAAGTAAAGTTACTTGAAAAATGGGCAAGTTTCTGAATATTGTAATTAATGCAAAAATGATACAAACATCTACTTGGCATTTGTCCATCACATGAATCTCTCTTCAGCAGTTGGGCACAATGAGAGCTTATCTACTTATGTTTTTGTGATTATTTTTTCACCATGGGAGATGAGGTAAAGAGAATATGTGTCAAATTTGTTTATAAATTCCATGCAATATGATAATGGAACAAAAGTGGCAAGTGCTGTTTTCTGTTCTCAGTGTCAGAGAACATATTAGCTCCTGGAATCATAACGTATTCATTGGCCTACCTATGCAAGCTAACACATCAGAGCCAATGACAATTAGGACCCCTTATAAAATAAGTAAGTCCTAAGAGTGAATAAGCCATTGAGAAGTAATCTACTGGCTCTATCTTATAACCCTGGGGCAATATATCAGGGAAGGGCAGACATTCGCCACTGATCAGAACAGTGTTGTGGGGGAGCTAAGTTTGCATCTGACCTGAGTTCTACTCATAGGCAAGGGAGATGTCATGGAAGCACATTCTCTTTGATTTTTCTCAAAAACAACTAAGACTAGATCTTCAAATATAGTATATCCCCCCAATTCTACTACCATTGCACTCCTTACCCTCATAACATTGAGGGAGAATATTGGGATAAAGACAGAGTTGGGAAATGAGTATTTGGTACTATTACTTTCATTTTGTCCAATGCAGCTAGTGGTGCACTGAATCTGGACTCATACCTATGGAGAACAAATTGTGAACATCATTCCGCAACACCACATTCAGAAACATCACACTGATAGCTTAAAATTGTCCATAATGGAGTAACTTAGACCAGGAAAATAGGCAAACACTAAAAATTAGGGTCTTTTTAACTGCAGGGCCAGCATACACTAATCACAAATCTTGCTAATATTCCCAATAAGGAATTCCTATAATTTGTCATTTCTCTAACTGAATTAACTTTGTTGTTCCTATTCATCTCTATCGTTGATTGATATCAGCATTCAGTGTCTTCCTTCATCATCTTTTGTACAAATATTTGAATTCTTAATCAGTATCTTCCTCAGCCACTCAATTCAGTATGCATAAATAGTCATGTAATTTATAGCAATGATTTTATGATTTTTTTGGTCAAATTAATTCACTTCAACATCAACTGAGTTCCTGCTATGTGCTCTAGAGCAGCGGTTCTCAACCTGTGGGTCGCGACCCCTTTGGCGGTCGAACGACCCTTTCACAAGGGTCCCCTAAGACCAACCTGCATATCAGATATTTCATAACAGTAGCAACATTACAGTTTTGAAGTAGCAACGAAAATAATTTTATGGTTGGGTCACAACATGAGGAACTGTATTTAAAGGGCCAGAAGGTTGAGAACCACTGCTCTAGAGTGTTGGGAGACAATTCTTCACGCGTCTTTTAATTTTTTGTATATCTTATGAATGGCACTGACTTTTGTTCTAGACTAACTCTTCACAGATGGTCGTACCATATACATAGATATAGTGTCCTCCTCTGGAGTAGAGGACAAATTTGTGTGCTGACAAGGGTAGTAAAACTTGTTTTGGCTTGCTTTTAAAAGATTAAGGTTTCCTAAAATTGAAAACTGACACAAATGCACTATGTACCTCGCATCCACCTAGGTCTACTTCCATGTTGCCCCCGTGGGGCTTAGCAGAGCAGAGAAGCTGATGCAAACACCAAGCTCATGCTAGCCTCCCATTGTACCATAAGAAAGAAAGGCCTTTGTCTCTGACCCAGAAGTCTCATGTCTTCTGCTAGCATCTATGGAACTGTGGTAGGCTGGGTAATATCAGACCCTTCACAGTTTCTGACATGGAGGACATAAAATAGCTTATTCTTGGCCTTACAGAAACATATAAAATTGTTGAGGAGATATGTGATGATGTATGAATGTATATAATTACAAATCATAGAATTGCATGTAACCAAAATATATAAAGCTATATTCCGTACTTCAAAAGGGGAAGATTTGTATCATAAATGATGGGAACTCTCATCATGAAGAAATTTATGGTACTGAATTGCATTTCATTACAAAAATAAATGTTTTATGCCACACAAGCCTCTTCATGATAATGTTTGTAAGATAGGAGCATTGATTATCTAATTAGTGACATAGAACTAATTTAAAGAACCAAGATAGAATTGACTTTCAAAAAAATGACTGACTAGGAAAGTTAACACTTGTTTTGCCAGACCAAAAAAAAAAAAATGTGTTTAGTAAGGTTTTCTTGCTTAATAAGCGATATTAAACATTTCTTCAATTTTTTGAATATCAATATATGCCTGGTAGTGCATGAGGCTTTTTAAAAGTAAATCTGTAATACTCACAATAACATTTTCAAGTAACAATTATTATTTCTACTAGAGGCCAAAAGCATGAAAATTCATGCAAGAGTAGGCCTTTCTCCCCTTGGCTGCCGGCACCAGCTTCCCTCGGGCGCCCGGGACCCGGGCTTCCCTCCTCCAGCAGGCTGCAGGCACCTGTTTCCCCGGGCCACTTTGCCCTGGCTTGACCCTGGCTTTGTCAGGAAGGATGTCCGGAATGATGTCCGGTCTATCCAGTCTAATTAGCATATTACCCTTTTATTAGTATAGATTTTATAGAAGAGGAAACTGTGGTTTAGAGAACCTAAAGAATTTCTTCAAAATTAGTACAGCTACTAAATTGCAGAAAATTGATTCAAGTAATATTATACAAGTAATTATAAAACAGTATCTTATATATACTTTTTTAAAATATATTTTTATTGATTTCAGAGAGGAAGGGAGAAGGAAAGAGCAATAGAAACATCACTGATGAGAGAGAATCATTGTTTAGCTGCCTCCTGCACACCTCCTACTAGGGATCGAACCTAGGCATGTGCCCTGACCAGGAATCAAACCCATGACCTCCTAGTTCATAGGTCGATACTCAACCACTGAACCACACTGACTGGGCTTATATATACTTTTAATAAAATAAGCATATATTGATTAACATGTGCCACTCTATCTCTGCACTATTTAGGATAGTTTATAATTGGAACATAAAATTGGGGCTCCAGGTTGCCCATAATCTCCACTCAGATATCAAATAAAGTTAAAAGGAACTTCATATGGGAGTGCTAGCATGACCTTTTGTCCCCTCTTGAGGTTTCTAGGACATTTCCCCCACTATGTTTCTTCTTCTTCCCTGAAACTCTTCTTCGTCAGGCACTTAAATCTCCATACAGCTAAACATTCAGAGTGGAGTGAGACAGAGGCAAAGAGGGGTGAGAACAAGGGTTGAATACTGGCGTGCAATATCTCACTGACACTTGCTTTCAATACAGGAGCCTGAGCCATGAGGAGGGCAAGGACAAGGTGCTCAAGGTTCAGGGACTTGCCTTGTTAATGGTCTTGGCAGTTCTACTCACACAGAGTAATAGCCACTGTTCCATTTTGGTTTGACTATGTAGATAAATGCTGACAAGCATGAATACAGGATGTCCCCCCCCAAAAAATGTATACACACAGCTGAGATCTCAATTTTGAAAATGAATTGTATTTTAATAATGGTGCCTTTATAATTATTCAAAGTGTGTGTATACAATTTTGGGGGACACCCTATATATTGGGACCAAAATAATATAGAAGTATAACCCAAAAGCAATTTTACTTTTTTCCTTACAAAGCAAACACAAGCACTCAAAAATACTATAGCTTAGGGCTATTTATAATTCATGGTATATATAGTTTAAATCTCAACTTTTCAGTAAACTTACTTAACCTTGACACTTTATTTAATATTGCAACCTATGGACTGCCCTTCTACCCCTCCAAAATTCATTCCCACCTCCCCATTCCCAATTCCTTTATTCTGCTTTACTTTTTTTTATTTCCACAGCTGTTTTGACCCTCTTACACATTACATAATTTACATGTTTGTTTGTTTGTTTATTTGGGGGGTATGTTTTTACTGACTTCAGAGAGAGGAAGGGAAGGGAGAGAGAGAGATAGAAACATCAATGATGGGAAAGAATCATCGATGGCTGCCTCCTGCACACCCCCTACTGAGGATGGAGCCTGTAATCTATACATGTGTCCTGACTGGGAATCAAACTGTGACTTCCTGGTTCATAGATTGATGCTCAACCACTGAGCCATATCAGTGGGGCTACTTGCTCATTTTTTGTCTGTGAACCCTACTAGAATTCAAGTTTAACACTTGTTTCCAAGTGCCTTGAATAATGCCTGGCACATAGTTGCTCAGTAAATATTATGGGAATGAATGAGTCAGTAAACAACCTTTATTGGTCAATAATAATAATTATTTATTAGATCTTACTGTGTGCCAGATACTATGTTAGCTGCTTTATAAGCACATTAATTAATTTAATCAATATAATAAATCTGTGAGATGAAGCTACTGTTATCCTCATTTTATAGGTTAGCATACTGAAGTGCAGAGATGTTAAGTATCTTACTCCAAAATTACACAACTAGCAAGTACAGAGCTGAGTTTTAAACCCAGGGAGTACATATGGCTGATTCTGTACTTATCCTTCTAACTACTACATCAGGGATTTATCACAATGGTGACCTGAGCCATTTTAAGAAAAGACAAATATAATGTTCTGAATATTTTAAGAAGTCAGAGATGTATGTTTTACTTGTTAGAAAGATACTTAATCAAATTTATTCTAATAAAATATTAATTATTTAGGTATCTTTAATAGGTGCTTTAGTTACCTGGATACTTAACTTATACAGATTATCCCATGTTCTCAAATACTTGGTTAACTGTAAAATTATAGTAGGCATATTTCTGTTTCTATAATTTCTTCTCCTTTCCCTCTTCTAATCATTATTCTTTATTGCATCACACCTATCCTTTCTCTTCTTTATTTCTTTTTTAAAAATATTTATTGTTAAGAGTTGAGAGTATTATAGATATCACTCTTTCCCTCCCCCCATTTCTCCCCTTCACTGGTTCCCATCCCACCCCAGATCTTCACCACCCTATTGTCTGTGTCCATAGGTAATGCATATGCATACACACATATAAGATTTTTTATTAATTTCTTCTTGTCCTTGTCTCCGCCCCCCGCCAAGTTCCCTTTGAGATTCATCAGTCTGTCTTATATTTCCATGCCTCTGGTTCTACTTTATTCATCAGTTTATTTTATTCATTAGATTCCTTGTTCATTTATTTTGATTTTTGGATTCAATTGTTGATATGTATTTAATGCCATTTTCTTGTTGGTATTTTTATCTTTTTTCTTCTTTTTCTTCCTCTTCTTAAAGAATACCCTTCAATATTTCATGTAATACTGGTTTGGTGGTGAAAAACTTCTTTACCTTTTTCTTGTCTGTGAAGCTCTGTATCTGAACTTCAATTCTAAACGATAGCTTTGCTGGGTAGATCTTGGTTGTAGATCCTTGCTATTCATCACTTTGAGTATTTCTTGCCATTCCATTCTGGCCTGCAAAGTTTCTGTTGATAAATCAGCTGACAGTCATATGGGCACTCTCTTGTAGGCAACTAACTGCTTTTCTCTTGCTGCTTTTAAGATTCTCTCTTTATTTTTAACCCTTGGCATTTTAATTATGATGGATCTTGGTGTGGGCCTCTTTGGTTCCTCTGGTTTGGGACTTTCTGTACTTCATGGACTTGTAAGTCTATTTCTTTCACCAGGTAGGGAAAGTTTTCTGTCATTATTTCTTCAAGTAGGTTTTCAATATCTTGCTACCTCTCTTCTCCTTTTGGTACCCCCATAATGCGAATATTGGTTCTCTTAAAGTTGTACCAGAGGATCCTTACTCTATCTTCATATTTTTTGGATTATTTTTTCTTTTTGCTCTTCTGATTGGGTGTTTTTTGCTTCCTCATATTCTAAATCATTGATTTGATTCTCAGAATCCTCTACTCTACTGTTGAATTCCTGTAAATTATTCTTTATATCAGTTAGTTTATGCTCAATTTCTGACTGGTCTTTTTTCATTTCTTTGAAATTTTTACTAAGATCCTTGAAAGTCTCACTAAGTCCTTTGAAGCTCTTATTAAGAAGCTTTATCAACCTTATAACCATTGTTTTGAACTCTATATCCAGTAGTTTTCTTGCTTTCATTTAATTTACTTATTTTTCTTGAGATTTTTTTCCTGTTCACTCATTTGTGACATATTTCTTTGTCTCCGCATTTTGGCTGCTTTCCTGTATTTGTTTCTATGGATGGTAGAGATTCTATGTTTCCTAGAATTGGTAGAGTGGCCTTGTGTAGTAGGTATCCTGGAAGGCCCAGTGGCTCAGCCTCCCCAGTCACCTGAGCTGAGCACTCTAGGTGCACTGCTACATGGGCTGTGTGCACAGTCTTTTTGTAGTTGAGCTTTGATTGCTGTTGGTATTACTGAGAGGAATTGACCTCCAGGTCAACTGGCTGTGAGGACCAGCTGTGTCTACAATGGAAGAGCTGCTGTGCAGGAGACACCGTATGGAGCAGGACTTGCTTCAGTGGGTGTTTGGTGCTCACTGAGTCTAATCCCTGAGTGTGTTGCTAGTGGTTGTGTAGAGTTGTAATCTGGCATAGTCTGAAGCTGTCCACCAGGTGCACTAGCTCTAGGGACTCCTTGGAGGTGAAAAGTCAGCCACTGCTTGGGGCCACCCAGCAGGAACTAAAAAGAGATCTGCAAATGGCTGCTACATATATTGGGCTTGGAAGTGCCCAGGTGAGGTTAAGTTGTAAAGAAATGCAGGCTGGTGCTAGTGCTTGGTCTTGGAATTCTTATTGATAGGTATGGGGCACACTGATACCAGGAGCTGCTTGTTTGAGAGATTTTAGGGAAGTCTGAAGGCTGAGCCAGGTTAGACCATTATATGGAAAAACCACTGTAAACAAGTTGGGTGAGGCTGTAAATTGGATGGGGAAGGGTCTCAGGGAATCACCAGGGTAGATCAAACAGTATGAGCCATGCTGATGGAAATTCAGATATGGCTGCGAGCTCTGTGACAGGGGAAGTCCCAGCACAGGAACAATGACCCCTGCAAGCACCCCCGTCTGAGAGAAAGCCACCCTGTAGTTCCTGCCCTGATGCCAGACAATCCAGTTTCCCCCTGTATGACCCTGGATCCCTCAATGCTGTTGCCCAGCACCAGAGCTCAGAGGGAATGGGACTAGTAAGTTTGTGTGCCGGCCTTTTAAAAGGAACTCTTTGGGTCTCTAGTAGCCTCCAGATATCTCAGTTTTTATTAGAAGTAGGTTATATTTTAACAAACCCAGTACAAATAATGTGTGTAGGTCACCACATTATAGACTTCTGACATTCATGAATTGTATTCTTGCCAGAGCAATTTTATAAGCCAAGAGCCTTTTCCTTGTAGTTTCATTTTGTTGTAATTTTCCAGATCTTATTGTTTGACCATACTAAGATCTGAGTCCTTATAATCACTCTATTAGAAAGAAACACCATGAAACTCCCATTTTTACCTTACACTTGTTGACAAGTGCTGCAAATACCTTTTTAACACAATTTACTGTCTGGTCTAAACAGAATCATATCTGACAGGCATTTCCTTTACATAATCCTGCTTTATTGCTGAACTGTGAGAATGATTTGCTTTTCTTTAGGAAGTAAAAACAAGGTGATAGAGCCCTTAAATACCATGAACACTGATTTATGGACCGTGCTTTCATAACTATCAATCACTTGAATGTCTGAAGAGACAATATAAAATTTCAATCACTATTTTCTTTTAGGGATGTTATGCTACATCAAATTGCTTTAAGAAGGTAAAACTGAGTTCAGAATAAGTCCAATGAAAAAATAAATAACCAAGTCCTTGCTATTATAGACAATAACTTCTATTCCTGTAAATGGACACTTATTTTTGATTGGAGAATGAGGGATAGGAGTCTTAGGGGATCAATTTAGGCAGAACAAGTGAATGAGTAGCACAAGGGGAAGAAAAAACACTATTAGAGGACTCCCCCCAAAAACACAGAATATATAAATATTTTTAGGATGGTAATTTTTTAGTTTTTGTAAAGAGCATAACAACATCATGATTATTGGTACTTTTAAGTTTTGACTTTACTACAAAACCAATCTGCTGTTCATTAATACTGCATCATTGATTTTATTATATTCTGTTATCTCAGATGTTAGTAAATGCAGTATACTGTAGTATAGGGAATCCTTTATAATAAAAGGCTAATATGCAAATAGACCGAACGGTGGAACAACTGGAACAAGCGATCGCTATGACATGCGCTGACCACCAGAGTGCGTGTGTGGAATATGGTGGGCTTTGGCAGCAGCAGGATGGTGGATCAGGTGAGCAGGGGCACCAGAACAAGGCGGGGTGCCGGTCACTGTCATTGGGGTGAGCCTCTGGTGGTTACTGAAAATTCTTTGCTTCCACACACAGCAGTCCCACCCGGCACTTGCACCTGCTGCCAGCACCAACCCCCGCTCACACCTGCAGCTGTGCCAGAGCTGCCGCGCACATCTGCTGCCAGTGCCTGGCACTGGTCCCGATCACTTGGCGCCACCAGTGGGTGCGAGTGGCGGTTGCCAGCCACAATCACCCCTGAGGGCTTCTCCATCCCTCCCTGCTCCTGAGGGGTGATTGGGGCAGCAGCCACTGCTCGAACTTGCTGATGGCGCTGACCCCACTCACACCTGCTGCTGGCACTGGCCCCAATCGCTCCCAGCCATCAGTGGGTGTGAGCGGGGTTGGCGCCATCAGTGCGTGGGAGCGGCAGTGGCAGGAGTGGGGCTGCTAGCAGACAGGGGTCCGGGGCTGTAGAAGGAGGGGCCAGGTGGGGCATGAAGGATGGGTCGAGACCCACTCCTATGCCTACCGCAGCATCACAGCCCACAGTTCCTTTCAAGGTGCATGAATTTGTGTACTGGGCCCCTAGCATAGTCAATAATATTGTAAAAACTGTGTATGGTGCAACCAGGAGGTTTTTTGAAATATCGAAGGGGGCCATTTTGTAAAGTAGTATGATTATCTAACTACTATGCCGTACACCTGAAACTAATACAAAATAATACTCAATCTCAATTGTAATTGAAAAATAAAATTTTAAAAAGAATAATTAAATTATGCCCTGATCCCTCAAAGTAAGAACTTAATAGTTCAGCTGGAGAAATTTGTCTTTAGATATGCCTAGCTTAATCCTATGCCAGTCATAAATTCTCAGAAGCACAGCTGTAATTTCAGCTGATTTAATGATTGCATTGTCACCTCACTGGTGCCCTGATTTTGGAATGTTACTACAATACACTCCCTTCCTGTGCTATTGTGCCCTACAATACAGACTGCTCAGAAAGTCAAGGGGCACGCATGCCAAATCATACTCTACATGGTTGTAAGTGAGGAGTCTGTTTCCTGGTTAAAAACCTATGAATGCTTTTCAGACCTGACCACAAGCAATTCTGAGGGCTTTACATGGCGGTTCTCATGGGAGAAAGCTGCCCTCCCTGCATCAGACTTGCTGCATAGCCACTGCATTGTAGTCTCTGGAGAGAATGCATTCAAGAACTCAGATCCCTGGTGGGACATGCCCTTTCACATATTCACATTCCCAGCCCTGGTGCCTCATTCCTAGGTTTCTTTATCTGAGGTGTCTTCAGGGTCTCAGGGAGGAGCAGAAGACCTTGAAGACACTTTGCCCCACTCTGACTCAGTACTTTTCCATGCCTGAGCCTTCCCTCTTGCCTTCTCCCCAAACACTCCCCTCAGGGTGGGTGCTGCTGAGGTCCTTTGGTCTGGACTCCCTCAACTGTGAGGATGCCATGTTTGTATCAAAACAGAGGGAGTTAGCATTTCCTCTGGTTTTAGACTCTTGCTTATACCATCACAGTAAGGGATGAAAGTCTTAAATCTTTAATTTTTGGCTTATTTCTTTAATCAGCTATTCTTTTTTTTCTTTTTTAGGACACACTGAATCAGATGGATTTAATTGACATTTACAGAACATTTCGCCCCAATGTGGCAGAATGTACATTCTTCTCAAATGCACATGGATCATTCACAAAGATCGAACACATATCAGGACACAAAACGAGTCTCTAAAAGTCCAAGAAGATTGAAATCATATCAAGCATGTTCTCAGATCACAGTGGAGTGAAATTAGAAATCAACTACAGTAAAAACACCAAAAAACATTCAAACACATGGAGGCTAAATAGCATGTTATTAAACAATGAATGGGTTACAAGCAAGATCAAGAAAGAAATAAAAAACTTGCTGGAAACAAATGAAAATTAACAGACAACTCAAAATCACTGGGACACAGCAAAATCAATCCTAAGGGAGAGTATTGTGAACACTTGCTGAGGAAGACATATGTTAAGAATTTATAGTCAACAACAAAAAAGTCCAGTTTAGCAGAGGTAATCAAGAGAGTGAGAAGTTTGTGTTTTATTCAATATTGACTTGGGAGAACAAATATTTTTAAAGCAGAGTTTTGGTTAAAAAACACATGATAAATTATTGCTTTAATAACTGGAGACACATAGATCAGTTCAAAGTTTTTAAATAATGCTTCTTCAGGATCATCTGCAATAATAAAAAGGAAGACTTTGCTAGCAAGTCACTGAGATCCTGTTTCTGAGTTCAACTATGCACCTCCTCATCATCTCTTTTACTTACTGTATAATTGTTTAGAATGTAATTTCTTTTAAAAACATCACCACTAAAAAAGGAAGTGTGGATTATTATCCCAGTATTAAATTTAATATGTCTACTGAATAAAAGTGTGCAAAAATACTAAGTTTTACCATCATACAGAAAAAGAAGTTTTCTTTTTGAAAAACACTTTTCCCAGGGCTCCCTTCATGTCTCTATTCCTCAGGCTGTAGATGAAGGGATTCAGCATGGGTGTCACCATAGCGTACATCATAGCCATGACCATCTCCTTCAAAGTAGGATTATCAGTTGATGGGCATAAATATAGGCCAATAACTGTACCATAGAACGGTGACACCACAGCCAGGTGGGAGCCACAAGTGGAGAAGGCTTTGTAAATACCTCTAGCAGAAGGGACCTTGAGGATGGACAACACAATTCGTGCATAGGACAGGATGATAAGTAGGAACAGGATAACAAGAATGAGCCCTCCCATGATAAGTATCACCAACTCATTGACTTGAGTGTCAGAGCAGGACAGCTTCAGCAGAGCAGACATGTCACAGAAAAAGTGAGGGATTACCTTGCCAGCACAAAAACACAACCTGGCCGTGAGCAGAGTGTGTAACATGGCATTCAAAGTGGTCAGCACCCAGGACAGCGCCACCAGGGAGAGACAGAGCTTGGGGCTCATGATGGTGGTGTAGTGCAGGGGGAAGCAGATGGCCACATAGCGGTCATAGGCCATGGCCACAAGGAGGAAGCTCTCCAGGTTTCCAAAAAGCATGACGAAGTACATCTGGGTCAGGCAGCCTGTGTAGGAGATGGATGGGACTTGGCTCTGCATGTTCTGCAGCAACTTGGGCATTGTGACAGAGGAGAAGCAGAGGTCAGAGAAGGACAAGCGACTGAGAAACAAATACATGGACGTGTGGACCTGAGAGTCCAGGCGAATCAGGAAAATGATGAGGAGGTTCCCCAGGACGGTGGTAACATACATGACCAGGAACAGGGCAAAGAATAGGTTTTTCCGCTCTGACTCCATGGGCAGGCCCTGGAGGAGGAACTCTGTGATGGCAGTTTGATTCCTTCCTGTCATATCTGTCTCCAGTATCTGCTGTACTTTGGGTTGAATTTTCATTTAGGTTTCTCTTCATTTCCGTCAATATCCAAGTCTATACCTTTGTCTTTAGCTCATGAAGTTATTGAACTAAACCCGCAGGTTTCGCTGCCTCAGTCAACGGTCGCTTCAGTCCTAATCAGCTATTATTAATGCTTGGAAGTTGAGCTTCTCTCTTTCCCCCAGCTCAGCTGAGCTCCAGACAGTAAGAATTACTAATATTTTGCAACAAATAGAGGAAATTCAGAGATGACATAAGACTCTTTAAATGTTTAAAGAAAAGTCCCATAGCAGAGAAAAGGGAACTGTCCTCTGTTGCTCCAAAAAGTAGAACTAGGACCAATTGGGAAATAACAGGGAATTATAAATTGAATCATCACCAATACCTATAATTATAATAAACATAGAAATAGTAACATTTCTAGTCTTTACCGCATACCAGGCTTGAGGCACAATGCTAAGAGCTATACAAAAAGTACCTCCCTTTTTTCTCATTGCTAACACTTTTGAAAAATATAAACATAATGTTAGTAGAATTGCTTAATGAGCTTCTTACCAATGGAAATACACAAGTTGAGACAGATTGACTGCCTATTATGATAGTACAGAAAAAAGTCTTATATTGCAGGAGGAAGAATTAGAAAACTGACTGATCGCCAGAATCAGAGATCATCAGATTTCAGAGAGAGAGGAAGGTAGAGGGAAAGAGAGAAACATTCAACATTGATTAGCTGCCTCCTACATGCCCCTATTTGGAATCTATCCAGCAACCCAACCCAGAATCAAACCAGCAACCTTTTGGCACAGAGGACAAGGCTCAACCAACTGAGCCACACCACCCAGGGCTACATGTTTGTTTTTTAAAATAGAGTACTATGCTATCAATCATCACTCTTTTTACCCCATAATCCCCTGACCCAAGACCTGGTTTAGCAGAATGCTGATTAAAAATATCTCAAGAGAGCCATGCCATCTATACTTTTAAAAACCCCTTTGATACTTTGGTTATGAATCATGATTAGGAAAAATTACCTCTAATATCTCTCCTAATTCTAAGATTCAAGGTTTCTGAGAGCCAATATTAAAGTAGTTATTAGAAGAATAAAGCATAATTTAATATTAATATTAATTTAACATGAAATTTAAGCAGTTTTATTATTAAATAATTCATATGTTACAATGTAGGTAACCATATCTAATAAAATAGTAATATGCAAATTAACCATCACTCTGACACAAAGATGGCGGGGCACATAGCCACAAGATGGTGGTGCCCATTCCTCTCAGCCCTGCTGGAGTCCTCCAGTCCCAGGGAGTGGCTGCTGAGAGAAGGGCCTGCTTGGCCGTCACCACAGCAACCTGGGAGCAGCCAAGCGGGCCCCGCAGACAGCGCACAGCAGGGCCCACTTGGCCTTCACCCGCGGCGACCCAGGAGCAGACAGCAGAGAACCACAGGGAGTGGGCCTAAGCCATCAGTAGGACATCCCCGGAGGGCTCCCGGATTGGAGAGGGTTCAGGTCAGGCTTAGGGATACCCCCCATCCATCCCCTATGCACGAATTTCATGCACTGGGCCTCTAGTACTTAACATAAGTAAAAATAAACACTCTTGTATTTACTATTCAGTTCAAATATTATTTCCTTATTGACTGTCCTCCATCTCATTTCTCTCCCACTTCTGCAAAAGTTATTATCATCCTAAATTTTATAAGTACTTTGATCTCCCAACATTACTCTATTTTAATTACTATAGTTTTAAAATCAGTTAATTATCTGGTAGGGTAAATACCTCTATCTTGTTTATTTTATTAAAGATTACTTAGCTATTTTCTCCTTTGTCTTCCATAAAAATTCTATAATGATAGCCCTGGCCAGTGTGGCTCAGTTGAGTGTAGTCCCATGCACCAAGAGGTCACTGATTGGATTCCCAGGCAGGACACATTCCTGGGCTGTGGGTTTGATCCCCAGTAGGGGGTGTGCAGGAGGGAGCTGATTGATGTTTCTCTCATCAATGTTTCTCTCTCTCCCTTCCTTTTTTTCTAAAATCAATAACTTATTTTAAAAATTCTATAATTATATTGAACCTAGAGATCAATTTAGAGAAAATTGATATATTTACATTGGGTCATCCTATCCATCAACATGGTACATAATTTCATTTATTTTTTCCTTAAATGCTTTTAATTACTTTCTTTAATTTTCAATAAATGACATAAATATAACCTAATAGGTTATCCCAATAGATTATTCTTATACTCTTATTAAGATTCTGAGTTCTTCATTTTTATCAAATTACATGTATAACTCATGTTGCTAATATATAGAAATCCAATAGAGTTTATATATTAAACTTATCCAATATTTTTCCTAAGTACACTTATTAAAATTAATAATTTGTTTGAAAATATTTTTGAGTTTTCTATGTAGATGTGTGTGTCATCTTCAAGCAATGAAAGTTTTGTTTCTTACTTTCCAAAAATTAATTGCTTTTATTTTTTTATCTTGTGGTGCTGTTCAGAATCTTCAAAACAATGCTACGTATAACAGAGATATTTTCTCATTCATGGCCTTAATGTGTAAGTTTTACCATTAAGCATGACATTTTCTCTAGGTTTTTGTTATATAAAATTAGGAAGTTAAGATATTTGTCTTTCTGATAGACTAGGATTTTTTTTTCAAAAATGACTAATGAGTTTAAATCTTATTAATTGAATTTTATTGAAATGCTCATATAATTTTTCTTCTTTATTCAGCTACTATACATTTGATAATCTGCTATTAAACAAAACTTGAATTCCTTGGATAAACCTTACTTGGTCATAATAGATTGTCTTTTTATACATTGCTGCATACCATTTTGTATTGTTTAATAATTTTCTATCTACAAATGAGTGAACATGGCCTGTAACTTTTCTTATTATATTTCAGGTATGATTTGAATACCAAGGTTGTACCAGTTCCATAAAATGACTTGGAGAATGTTCCCTCTTTTACTGTTATCCACAAAAATAAATGTAGCCTGGGTCTTTCTGGGGTCCTACTTTTTGCAAGAATCTCTTCTACAGAGTCTTATTTTTGAAGGTGCCCGATTCTTTTCTCCTGTGGCCTGCATACTGCTACAGCTAAATGTCTGGGCTTCTGAGATCAGCAGACGGCCCCAGGCAGTGATTCTTGATGCTTGCTTCACTCTGTATTTGCAATCCCACATCCTGTGGAACATGAGGATTTTCCTTACTTTCTTGACAGCTCAGCTGTACATTTAAGATGATGATTTTCATATTTTACTTAGGAAATGAGAGCATGTCATATTTTTAGGAGAGAAAAAAGTAAACCCTATCTACTATTCACAAAAAAGCTTTCCTACTTGGTGAAATATAATTTTAAATGAGTACAGGGAAATATTCTTAAGAGTTGGTAAGTTGGGAATGAAACAAAGAAGATGGCTGTGCAGTTTTATGAGAAGGGCGGAGAGCATGTGCATTTGCAGGATGGCAATAATGACAAAGTAAGATGCAGCTCTGATACTGCAAGCTGTGTAGCTCATGTTAAATTAATTCAACTATAATATAATATAAAACAAGTTAATTTGAACTGCAACAAGACTCCCTCTGCGGTCATCAGCACTATTTCCTTTGGTTTCACTTCCCTGAAACCTTATACTCTGCCACTTAAAACAAAACAATATTAGTAAGCATCCCTGAAAAGAAAGTACCAATAGGATGGATGGTGATGAGGCTGAACCACTAAGATTATGGAGACTGAAGAGCAAGTTGCTGAGGATTTTGAATATTGAGAGAGGTAGTTTGGATTATGTGACCTTTGACTGGCTTTGTACCCGTGAACCTTTATGATAGGAATGCCTGCATCTATTGATCCATCTGTGGTACATAAGGGGCTACTTCTTTCCTCCTCCCACAACTCTACCTCTGTGGTCATAAAGTGTAGAGTTGGCCACTTAACAATATTTACTGAACAAATAAAGGAAAAATTGGCACATCCATGGCTCTCTTCAAAACCATTGTCAATTATTTTATGTTAGTTACATATCAAAGCTACAATGGAATGGTGTCTTGGAAAAGTGGTGATATTATTTTTAATTTATCCAATAACTATTCTCCCAACTACATTTTTTTTCTCCTAGCCAGGATTCTACTGATACAGTGATGTAGAACATAATCCTACTTCCTAGTGAGGGCATAGGCTTTTTTTTCTCTTCTAGTAGAATTATTTATGGAGTGGTTACCTACTGGAGAAATCAGGATTGAAATATTACCTTGCTTATATGTGTAATGTGAGAGATTTCAAGGAAGAACAAAAAAAATCATAAACACATACACACAAAACTCTCTGTATGCTAAAAGGCTAACTAAACTCAATATTTACTCATGAAACAATAGAGAAATGTAATTTTTCATTAATGATGACAAATGGCATGGAGAAGAACTTAATGGATTCTATATTTCCTATTTGTGTTTATTAAAGATTTTGAGCGGTTTCTTCTTTGGTCCTTTTTTCTCAATAAACTTGCTTAGTGTTTAATGTTGTTTTTAAAGATATATATATTTATATTTATATTTATATTTTTGTACCTAATCTCAAGAGCAGAGCCCCAACTCAGCTGTGCCTGTGGGGACAAGCAGGCTGCATGGCTGATTTAGGGCTCACTAAGCAGGGAATGTTTCCTCTCCAACATGTGGGAGTGTATGAATGCCTTCTCTTCCTGGACAGCACCCTGCTCCATTTCACCTCTGCACCCGACACTGCACTCCCAAAGCAGTGGTCAGTGCACCCTGTGGCATTTACCCAGGCTTCACATTTAAATTTCACAGACAACTTCTGAAGCAGTTTGGATTTAAAAACGTTTTGCGTCATTTTGTTTTGATCCAAAGAATCAAGCAGCATTATCAAATTCTTACATGTCAATGTAGAAAAGTACATTAAAGCATCAATCTTCATTATAAATGTTAATCTAAAAGCTTCAATTTTTAAATTGCTGTCTTTTATTTAACACTAAGAACACTGTTTAATTAAATTATAGATTAATATTGTTCTTGACACAAAATAGGTCAAAGAACTTTGAAAAAAAATGTTTTCAGTTAGACAAATAGAAGATTTTATCATTATCACAAGCAAGAAATCATCCCTCCACATATGATGCTAATGAAGAGTATGTGTCACAGAAAAAAAGAAGTGAGTTTCATAAATTAGGATATGACTAAAGACCTTAAAGAATTTCAAAATATGATCAACTATATCCATCACTGCTCTAGTCTAAACAGTCCTTCTCTCTAGTCTGGATTTTTGCATAGTCTCCTAACTGGTTCACACAGAACTGCCAGAGTGATCTCTACGCATGTATGTCAGATTCCCTAATTAAAATCCCTAATTACTTTCCACTAAATGAAGACTAAAGTCCATACCCTGGCCCTGAAGGCACCCCTGGCCCTCAGTGTTCTAGCCTTTGCCTTACTCCAGACTCATATTCAGCCACTCCTCCTCCTGGTTCACTATATTTGAACTACCTGGTACACGAGACTTCTGTCTGTTCCTCTGCTTGGCTAGGCTCATTTCCACCCTTGGTCCCTTTGCTAAATAAAGCCTTTTTGGCTCCAGATCTAATTATCGAGGTATCAATTCAAATATGTTATCTTAAAAAACATTTCTAAAAGCTAACCTGGCACTCTCTAATACATTGTCTTATTTTATTTCCTTATATCGCTTAATATTGTCTGTTAATTCCTAGTTTGTTTGTTTATATTTATGTTAGAATTTAAGTTCCATAAAAGATCTTGTTTATGACAGTTTCATGAGAGCTGAAAACAGTTCCTGAAACATGGCAGGAAGTTAATAACTGCTTGTTGAACAGGTGAATTAAAGAATATTCTCTATTAACCAATAGAGAACTACTGTAGCTTCTGAGCAAGGAGTTATTTGATAAATTGTTCACAAACACATAGCAGTTGTGTGAAATTATGATTAGATTTGGAAGAGATTAAAAGTAGAATAGCTAGCAGAAATCCATGATGAATTGCCTTATTAAACTGAATTTAAATGAAGAGAGGCTGCTCAAAAAATTTATACTGTCAGGGAGAAAAGATGGAAGAGCTTAGTAGTACTAGAAATGTTTTAACCCTTAGGATGCAGGCAGGTGGGGTTACAACTGTTAGATAAAAAGTATAATTGTAAAATATATTTTCTGAAGATTTGACTTTTGGTGGGGGATACACAATGCAATATACAGATGATGTATCATAGAATTGTTCACTAGAAAGCTATATAATTTTATTAACCAATGTCACCCTTAATTAAAAATCAAAATCAAAACATTATTTTCTGTGTATGAAAATAAAGTGGGTAAAACATTTTAGTTAAATATTTAATTTTTATTTGTTGAATGACTCAATTTTAATTCATTATAAACAAAGGAGACCTAAGTGGGAATGAGAAATCAAATCCAGAAATGTACATTTAAGGAAGCAGTGTATATAGGAAGATGAATTTCCCTGAGGAGAAGGCCTTATATTGAAGTGAGGTCATTTTACCTCTTACTGCCTCAGTTCCCTTATCTGTAAAAGGAAGTTAATGATAGACACCAGTAGACTGCCTACCTCAGCTGGTTAATTTGTAAAGGGTAAAATAGAAATGGCAGGGTAGACTGAAGAACCAGAGGATATGAGTGTGAGGTTTTTGGTAGTTAGGACAAGAGGAAATACTGAAAAGGAGTAAGGCTGATGGTGACAACACAGATGGAAGCTTCTAGAATAGAAGTGAAGAAGAGGGAGAGAGGAAAAGAATGTGGTGGGAAGTGATGGGCTTTGGGGAAAAAGTAAAACGTATTAGCTTTTGAAAGAAAGAAGTTATTTGTTCAATGAGGACTTGTCAACATGTATTGGGTAATGGTATGATGTTGTGCTGTATACACTCAAGATTCTTAGAGAAGGGATTCCTGTGGTCATTAGTGAACAGTGGTGATTAAAAACAAATTCCTGATTCTTAGGAGATACATGGTGAATCTGATTAGAACTTCAAAAACAACAATTGTTCTTAAAAAGTTCAAGTCTTTAATTTATTTCTTACTTGATACATATTAAATATCACCTCACTTAGTACTTTATAAAGCAAAAGAAAATAACAATTTTGTAAATACCTGGAGCCCCAGTTGAAATGATCATGAATCTAAATGATCAGTTATTTAGAAAAACAATAGTGGGGCATTAATACTGTAGTGTAGTAGTATAGCAGAGTAACTGAGAATATAAACTTTGAGTTACTTAGGTTGCTATGGTGAAAATGGAAAAAAAATAGCACTTCCTACTTTCTCCTTTCATCTGAAATTAATGAAAGAAAGAGAGAGAATCAAATTTGATCTTAGATAAAACCTGGAGATACTGTAATTCAAATCGCAGTATATGAGAAAAGGCTACCAAATATAGTGAAGGTGGAATAGGGTACAGGGAGAAGCTCAGAAAGTAATCCTATAGCTACATCTCTTAGATGAAACCAACAGAACACAATGATCAAATTTAGATATCCCACTCTGAGCAATAAAGTCAATAATCCTTTACAGTGGTGAAAAAGATATGTCCCCAACACTGTATAATGGCCAAGTAAATCAAGAAGAACCAACAAAAAACAAATTATCTAGACATAATAGCAAAATGTGATCAGTCTAGCAGCTGTTAATCTCAGTTGTCTGGAGAGAGGTAAAATCTAAAAGAATTTATGAATGCACAGCCCTGTGTCATCAGGGATGTTTGTGAATTAAGGATAAGCTATTCTTGCCTGGGACACTCCTCTATCCATAGATGATTCAAAATAACTAATTTATTTTTTAAATTACTGGATAATAATCATAATAATAACAACAGAAAACTAAGACAAGATCAACATTAAGACACTACCAAAATAAAGTTGAAAAGAATAAGAAAAATGACAAGAATGCAACCAAGATATAAAAAAGTTTCCCTTGATGAAAGAAAAATTGTGACAAGCACACTATTTTGTATTCAAGAAATATAATGAAATAATTTCCTGTTTAAAACAAGATTTCACAGGAAACATGCACAAGCTCAGAGAAAACATAACTAAATAGCATCTAGAGGTAAATCATTAGAAGATAGAACTAAAGAAGAAAGGAAAAGAAAACAGAAATAAGAACTAGAATAAAAGGGAACAGACACTACTGAAAATACAGAAAGAAACAAGGAGGATAAGATGGAAAAGAATGAGATAATTATGGTGAAAATAAATTCAGCATATAAAAGAATTACAAGTAGCCCTAACTGGTTTGGCTCAGTGGATAGAGCATCAGCCTATGTACTCAAGGGTCCCAGGTTCGATTGCGGTCAAAAGCATGTACCTTGGTTGCGGGCACATCCCCAGAAGGGAGTGTGCAGGAGGCAGCTGATTGATGTTTCTCTCTCATCGATGTTTCTAACTCTCTATCCCTCTCCCTTCCTCTCTGTAAAAAATCAATAACATATATTAAAAATTTAAGAAAAAATAAAAGAATTACAAGTAAAAAGGTAGATATGAAAGTCCAACACAAAGAGATCCCATCTATGCATATCCAATGCTCCAAAGGTAAAGGAATAGAATAATAATGATAGTAATCATATATTTTAAGATAAATTATAATATCTCAGAAATAAAGTTTTAAAAACATGTTCCAGAATGAAAAAGGACTCAGAACAATCAATATCAAGGTCTATCTTATTAAAATTATTTAACTAGGATTAAGTAGGTGAAGACATTAAATTACCAATACAAGAGAAAAGGAGTTTTCAGCATTGAATTATGATGAGTAAACCAGTTAATATTCAATTATAAACATAATAAGCAAACATGTTTTAAATGTTGAGCATTCAGAGAATATAGCTACATATGGAAATAATAGCAAAGATAAATTTCAATTAACCAAGAAGTGAATAAAGAAACTATGATAAAATGTATAGGATGAAACATTGACTCATTTTAACTGTCATACAAACACAGCAATGGGTAATGGGTATAAATAGTAAAATTACCAAAATAAAAAAGGAATGTAAATATATGCTCTCATGACACAAATGATGCAATTGACAAAAATTGGGAGGGGAGCCTAGCCGGTGTGGCCCAGGGTTGAAACAGATCACAGATGGATTCTTGGTCAGGGCACGTGCCTGGGTTGCGGGCTCAATCCCCAGTAGGCAGCATGCAGGAGGCAACCGATTGATGATTCTCTCTCATCATTGAGGTTTCTATCTCCCTCTCCTTCTCCCTTCTTTTCTCTGAAATCAATTTTTTTTTTAATTGGGAGGAGAAGGGAAACAGAAGCTGAAAAGTGGTTTGTTTGCTGAACTCATCTATAATAATAAAAGGATAATATGCCAATTAGACTGGATGTCTTCCAGACATCATTCCGGACGTCTTTCCTGATGAAGCTAGAACCAGAGGGAAGCCAGCCTGGTCCCGGGTGCCTCCGGGCGGCCGGAGGAGGGAAGCCCAGGTCCCAAGTGCTGGAGGGGAGCCATGCCGGCAGCAGGGGGAAGGAAGGCCTACTCTTACACGAATTTTCATGCATCAGGTCTCTAGTTATTTTTAAAATCATGGGTAAGGCTGGTATTCAAAGCTATGTACAACTTCAGAAAAATATTTAAATAAATGATAAATTCATATTTGGGTGGTAAAGAAGAGAAAATTGAAGGAATAAAATAATCTGGACTAAAGTAATTATATATGATTTATTAGGGATGAATTTTAACTAAGATGTGAATGAAGAAACTATGACCAAATGAATTGGAGGAACATTAAACCACTTAAACTGTCATACAAACACAACAATACATAGATACCACCAAGATACGCATACTAAGAATGAAAGAAATTATAGGTTATAAAGAGAAATCATAAAATGAAAAAATGATAGAACTAAGCTTGTTATATCAATAGTGTAAATGGTTTAAATATTATAACATTAGGTCAAAAAGCAGAATTCAACTCTATTACATGTAGAAAGATACATCTAGAACAAAATTACTAAATGGTATATATGGTATAAAAATCATGATCCTTGCAACATTGTTAGTAATAAAACAAGACTGGAAGCAATGTAAATGTTCCTCCCGGATACTATAATAAATTATAAAATGAAATATTGTATAGCTTCTAGAGATTGGAGCAGCTCTATACCTGTTAGCATGGAAGAACCTCTATGATACATAAAGTTAAAATAACATGCAGGATAGTATATAGGGCATTCTACCATATACTTTTTCACATACATAAAAATGCTTACATAAAAGCATTTTAAAAATGCTTATAATGATTGCCCTAACCAGTTTGGCTAGTGGATAGAGCATCGGCCTGCAGACTAAAAATGCTTATAATGTATGGAATATCACTACAAGGATACATAAGTAAATAGGTAGCAGTGGTTGTCTCTAAGAAAAATGAACTAAAAGTAGGGGATTGTGAGAATTAGTTATCACTATGTTCTTGTGCTGCCTTTTAAATTTTTGCATATGGATGGTAGGGCAAAAGTTGGTTTACAGTTGTTTGTATGGAAAATAATACAATAATTAATAAATAATAAATACAAGAATAAACTTTGTTTTGCATACTCACAACTGTAAACCTACTTTTGCCCCACCATGCATGTATTGCCTAGTTTAAAAATAAGCGATCTTTTAAAGAAATAACTTTTAAGTCGGTAGGTCTTGGATTTAAGTCTTGATTCTGCCACTTACTCATGCAGCAGTTTATCATAAAAGGATGGAGGTGTCTTACGGAGATTGAGCTGCTATCACAAAATACCATAGACTGGGTGGCTTAAAAAAAAAAACACCCAGAAATTTATTCTTCATAGTTCTGGAGGTTGGGAAGTCTAAAATCCAGGCACCAGCAGGTACTGGATTTGCAGACAATTATCATTTTCAATAACCTCACATGGTGAATGTTCTCTTTGGGGGTCTCTTTTATAAGGACACTAATCCCATTCGTAAGTGCCCATAGTAGAGAAATGTATCATATGGTTAAGTATCTCTCTGTCTCTCTCTATAGATACAGATTCATATACAATTGTTTTAACCCTTACAAGTAAGGCATTGCCACACTGGACAAGTTCATAGAGTTTTTCAGAATCAGTTCTGGCCCCAAAGCCTTACACATGCAAACTATTAACTAAAGAGTAGACCATTTACCTGAGTTTTACATCACATTTAGATAAATTTTCATTCTAAATTATCTAAGTCAATTATGTCTTTATAATATTATAATATTATTACTTCCAACACAGGATTGCTTTTTAACTGAAATGGGTATGTGGTGGCATCAAATGCCATAACAAAACAGCTGTGGATAGCATTGAAAACCTGACTTGCACATGGCATTATAAATTTTGATGTAACTAATATTGACTCATGACCAGGAAATTTCTTGAGTTATGTAATTCAGTTTTTCTCTTAATGATCTTGCTTCTATTTGCCCCAAATATCTACAAAATTGCCTCTAATGCTCCTTCATTCTGTCGCTGTTGACATATCTCCACATCCTAATATACTCTTCAAATTTCCTAATAACTTCAATTGAAGTAGGTACTACTTAGGGAGCACATTTTCCTAATAGGCATCAAAGATTCAGTAGGCAACTGGTGCTAAGAAGGTATTGTTTTTCTTGAAAGTGCTATTAAAATAAATTGAAATTTTAAAAACGGTAACATCAAAGAGTTCACTTTTTTAATAAAAGAAATTATAAATAGAATATGAACAGCAAGCTGAACACCCACATCCTTCAACTCATTTTTCCCTTGCATGCTGAGGGAATGTTGATTTTCTGGATGAGGAGACGAGATCATCTCCTGCGTCATTTTTATAAATTCTACACTTGCTTGTAGGATGAAGAAAATGAGTTTCTCATATCTAAAGAGCAGATGACCATATTCTATCTATATTTTGTTGATGCAGAAATCTTTAATTTCTAATAATTGATTTTTTGGAATATCATTTAACCAAAAGCACCCCACAAATCAGTAACAGTCCTGGTCATTAATGTAGTTTAATCAAAATAGTATTATGTAAACATTTGCATTGCTGTTAGAGAATTTGTAAACTATAACAATAAGCTTGCATCGCTTCCTCAGAAAAGCCCCTATTTAGAAAAGATAATAAACATTTAAGCATCGCTCATTTCCACTATCTGTTATAACAACAATTTTAAATTTCTAATGCATGCAAATACACAAAGAGGATATCTAATAAATAGAGATAACTTAGCAATGAGGTTTAAGTGAGATCAATGACATAAACCCTTAGCAGAGTGCCCAGCATATAACAGATGCTTAACAAATGATAGTTAATATTATACACATATAATTGCCATAGCAAAGCAGTTGTATATTTAAGAGCTTATCCCTCCAGAGTCAGACAACCTGGTTGGAATACAATTCACAGTTGCACATATGAGGATTAAACTAATATTTGCAAATTGCTTGGCAAATACCAATCACATAATGAATTAAAATAGTTGGCTGTATTCTATCATCATTCTCATAAAATCTTTTTATCAAATTATCCTATTAAAATTACATATCCGATCAAATGATAAATAAAAATTCCTTCTTATATAATTACAATTTGCCTGTTTCCAGTACATGAGTAAGATAAAAGCTCAACAAGTATTTTACTTTCATATACAGCACAACTGAAAAATTAACAAGTTTTTGGTTTATCCAAAACAAGGTCATTTTATGCCTTTTTATTCTATTGGAATTCACTCCAATTGCAATGCATTTCTACTTAGTTTAAGTGATATAAGAAGATTAAATATTGTTTACTGAGTGCTATGTCATGACTTTCTATTGAGTTGTAAGAAGATTAAACACATTTGTTCAGTGCTACTATGTACCAGGCACACTTGGATGTTGAGGAGCTAATGGTATGTAAAAAACACACAGTCTGCATCATTATGGCTTAGTGGCATGAAATAGACATAGTGTCGTGAGGACTTAGAAAAGTTAATTATATTGTCACAGATAACAAGAAAGGCTTTTACTGAAGAAACACTGGCTGAGATTTGATGGATAAATAGGAGTTAACTATGCAAAGAAAATAGTAGGCAGACTCCTCTGGCCAGAGGGGTCCTGGGGAAATGAGCACAGGTAGAGAGAGCTAGACACATTTTAGATGCTTGAAATTCAGTGTTACTGAAATGCAAAGAGCAGGCCATTTTAAGAATGGTTTTGATATTTATTTTAAGACCAGGTAAAGCCATTAAGGAATTTTAAATGGTAGGATAACATGTTCACAATTGCATTTTGAAACACCCCACTCTGGCTAAGGTAGGGAGAACAACTTGGTATGGGGCAAGAATGGGCGTAGGCATGCCACCAGAAGGTGGTGGAAATCCAGGTCAGAGCAGGGGCGTCCTGATGCAGATACACAGAGAGATTTAGGAGATAGTTAGAATTTTGCTTTTATTTGAAAAATCACTCTCAGAAATGGATAGGTACCCATTTTCATAGACACTTTATATGTATAAATATAGAAATACCAGATCAACATTATATGTGTAAAAATGATACCAACTGATTTTTGTTGGTATCATAGATCATAATATTTGGTAATTAAGGGTGATGCATTTTTAAATCAAAGATCTACTCTTGTTTTTCAACCACCTAATAAAAATTTTCTCCAAAAGCCTAAAGGTATTAAGTTGTGTTTGTTTTTTTTATATGGAGATGGTATTGATTCATTCTTATTATTAATCTACAGCGGTGTGGGTTTATTTTGTTATAAAAATTATAACAAACTATTCACCTTGAGAAAAGTTACATTGTGTGATATGAAGTTGAGACAAATTTTATTTTAGAATCCCCAAATATGTTGTATAATTGAGGGGGAAATATTTTAATACAGTCACGTACCATTTAAAGACGGGGTACGTTCTGAGAAATGCATTGTTAAATGATTTATCATTGTGGGAACATCACAGACTGCACTTATGCAAGTACTGTCTTCTCCACACCTAGGTTCTACGGCATACCTATGGTTCCTAGGCTATAAGCCTGTGTATAGCATGTTGCTGTACAGACCATGAGATTAAATCAAACACAAAAGAGAATGATGCAATCAAAAGACAAACATGAGATATATGAGGCTGCTGCTGGTGTAACAATCCTATATTAAAGTAAACTTTTTTATATATGTAGAAAGAATGCACTCTAAAATAACAAAAGGTATAGCAAATACATAAACTAGTAACAGTCATTTTTATCATTATCAATTATTATGTACTGTACACAGTTGTATGTGCTGTACTTTTGTATGCCTGGCAGTGCAGTAGGTTGTTTGCACCAGCACCAACACATACACATGAGTAATGGATGCATTGCACTATAGTGTCATGATGGTTATGACATCCATCACCAGGCAATGGAAATTTTTCAGCCCTATTATAATCTTATGGGACCACCATCATATATGTGGTCTGTTGTTGGCCAAAACATTATTGCTGTACTTGATTGATTCCACACATTTTATCTATAGCTTAAGACATAACTTTTCAGGTGTCAATTATATACCAAAATTTATTTTCTCCATCCACTTTCAGTAAAATAAATTTACATCACAGAGCAAATGGATAACAAATCAAACAGAAACACTAAAAAATTCAACATAAGAAAACACCTTGACTTTTCTTTCTTGTTAACTTTCTTGTTAGCATCTACTACTTCAGAAACAAAACAAGACTAAGGAAACTAAATCTGTTTATACTGTTAACATTTCTTGCAATGGCTGATAATTTGTCATACATTTTAATATTATCTTTACACTTTTTATTCAGAACTTTTTAAAGGTTATAAATCTATTTGCAATTTTTTTCAAAACTGTTAAGTATTCCTTCTCCAACTAATCCATCTACTCAATATTTAAGACACAGTTAAGGTGTCTATCCTTTGTAAAGACTTCCATGTCTCTAACAAAATCAAATTTTCTTTTTTTAAAAAATATATTTTTTGAATATGTTGAATTTTTTATTGAATTTCTAAAGAGAGGAAGGGAGAAGAATAGAGAGTTAGAAATATCAACGAGAAAGAAACATTGATCAGCTGCCTCCTACACACCCCCCATTGGGGATGTGCCCGCAGCCAAGGTACATGCCCTTGACCAGAATCAAACCTTGGACCCTTCAGTCTGCAGGGCGATGCTCTATCCACTGAGCCAAACTGGTTAGGGCCAAAATCAAATTTTCTTTTCTTTGTGCCCCTGCTCAATCTGGGACGTACCTCTCCTGTATTACTTTCACAGTCTGCAATGATACATCTCCAGAAATAAATTGAAATGCTTTTATTGCCTCAGTATGTCTGGTGCCTATCACAAAGACTGGTGTGTATGTATCAGGTGCTCAATAAATACTCATTGCACGAATGGCTGAATTTTATAACATGGTTCATTACTCTCCTTCTCCAGAATGTGATTTCAATAACTCATGTCAGTCAATTTTATAAATTCTGTATGTGGGTAAATTTATTTTTATTTTTAACACACAAAAAGCAATATATTGACCCTTAATAACCTTGTCATTACATGTGTAAATATTTAGGCAAGGCAAATAATAGTACTCATTTTCTCAGCAAAGCAATGGAAGAATTATATATGCATTAAAGAAAAACTTTAAAAATTATCTTTTGTTTTGTCAAGACAAGTTGCTATCCGTGGTTATACAGACAGTTGATAGCACAGTCAGTATTAGATCCAGTTTGCCTAAATTCAGAAAGTATTTTCTCTTCTCCCCTGGAATATTTAGTGCTAGTGTTTTCCAAATGTGTATAATCTATATACAATCAGTATCACTTTGTATTTAATATTTTTCTTTAAGTCAACTTACTTTGCAAATTTAAGTAAGATATTTATAAATAAACTTTATTACAATAGATGAAAAACCAGTATATTTATAATAAGGCTTAATATTTTATGTTCATTGCCATATACACTGAGTGGCCAGATTATTATGACCACCTGATGTTTGTAGGCAAATTAGCTATAATTTCCCGCTGAAGTTGCTAGAGGGCCAGACCATTATAAATAGGGAAACAGGTTGTTTACCACGACAGTAGAAGTGATTTTTCTCTGAAGAGAAGGGTAAACAATGCATTTTAATAGCCTTTGAATGTGGGATGAGTGTTGGTGCTGGGAGCCATGGAGCAAGTATCAGCAAAACAGCCGAAGGCCTGTTTGAACACCTTTGCTGTCTGCAGTTACCAAGATAAAACGTCTCCAATTCGCACAGGAACACAAGGATTGGACAGTTGAGCATTGGAAAAAAGTCATGTGGTCCGATGAATCATGTTTCCAGTTGCACCATGCAGATGGCAGAGTGAGAATTTGGCGGAAACAGCATGAAAGCATGCACCCCATATGCATGAGTACAACCCTTCAAGCTGTTGGGGGCAGTATTATGGTTTGGGGCATGTTTTCCTGGCATGATTTGGGCCCTTTAATTCATGTGGAACAACGTCTGAATAGCACAACATACCTAAGTATCATTGCTGATCAAGTTCATCCTATCATGTTGATGGCGTATCCCAATGGAGATGGCTTCTTCCAACAAGACAATGCGCCATGCCACGGTGCTCGTATTGTGCAGGAGTGGTTTCGAGAACATGAGGGAGACTTTACCTTGCTTAGGTGGCCCCCACAATCACCAGATCTCAATCCAATTGAGCATTTGTGGGACGAAGAAAAAGAGCCATCAGGCAACTGGTTCCACAACCATCAAATCTCACAGAACTGGACAGTGCTATTCATCAGGCATGGTGTCAGATTCCTTGCATCACCTTTCAACATCTTATGGAGTCGATGCCAAGAAGAATCGCCGTAGTATTGAAGGCAAAAGGTGGCCCAATGAAGTACTGATGGGGTGGTCATAATAATCTGGCCACTCAGTGTATTTTAGTTGCTTTTTTCCCATCTTTCTTACCTTCTTTTAATGAGGCAAATGTTTTTATTATTCCTTTTTCTCCATTTGCTCTTTTGCATTATGTTATTTTATTATAGTGGTTATTCTAGATATTAAAACTGCATCCTTGCTTATTAAAGTCAACCTCAAATTAGCACTTTTAACATTCCCTGAACAATGAATGGAACATAATATTTTAACTTCACTTACATCATATCATGGGCCTTTATTTTATTGCTACATATGTTATAGATCACATATGACATTTTATTTATTTTACATAGCCAATATTACTTTATAACAACATATATATTTCCTTTCTGGTGGTCTTCAGACTTTCCTAAAGTTTCATGCTACTGTTGGAATTATTTCCTTCAATATAAAGAACTTTTAGTATATCTTGCAGTAAAGTTATGTTACTAAATTCAATTTTGTTAAAGAAAATTTTTTCTGTTTATACTGTTATACAAAATTCTAGGTCAACTTTTAAAAAAAATTAGGAATTAAAGATGTCATTTTATTATCTGACTTCCATAATTTGTTGAAAAACTGTAAATCTTATTGCTTCTCTTTTTAAGATAGCATATATAAGATATGTATTTATTTTAAAAATATAAATATATAAAATCTGCTTTTAAGATTTTATCCTTTTCTTTTGCATTCAATAATTGGACTATAATGTACCTTAGTGAGATTTTCTTTTTATTTATACTGCTTGGGATTTGTCGGGTTTTTGAATCTGTGATTTGATGCTGTTAATCACTTTTGAAAATTTTGTGGTTATTTTATTTTTAGATATTAATTTTTCATCTATTCAATGTCTCTCTCCTGAGATTGCAATTGCACATATATTTGAATTTCTCACTATAGCTCATATTTTTATGGTTTTCCTTGTTTCTCTAATTATTCATTTCTCTAGAAGTTTCATGTAGAAATTTTTATTTTTAAAAAGAGGGGGAGAGAGAGAGAGTGCAAGCAGGATAGAGAAACATCTACTTGTTCCACTTATTTATGCATTCATTGGTTGATTCAATTTACTTGATAATCTATAGAATTTTTATTCATGAGACTAACCTGCTTTTTTTTTACATTTTTTACATTTTTAACTTTATTTGTTATTGTTGACACTATCACCCCTTTTGCCTCCCTCCACCCAGCCCTGCTCCCCCTTCCCTCTGACCATCACCCACACTGTTGTCTGTATCTATGGGATATGCATGTATGTTATTTGGCTAATTCTTTCAACTTCTTATATTCAGTACCTCCTTCCCCTTTAATAGCTGTCAGTCTTTTTCTATTGTATTTGTCAGTTTATGCTGTTAATTAGATTCCGATATAAGTGAGATCATGTGGTATTTATCTTTCTCTGACTAGCTTATTTCACTTAGCATAAAAATTTCCAGGTGCATCCATGCTGTCATAAAAGGTCAGATTTCCTTTTTTTATTGTTTAAAGTATTACATGTCTCCTTTTTCCCCAGTTAACCTCCCCCTGGCTACTCCCACCCCTGAGGGCAAGCCCCCATTGCCCCAGTATCTGTGTCCATTGGACATGCTAATAAGCATGCATACAGGTCCTTTGGTTGATCTCTAACACACCGCTCCCCTGCCTTCTCCCTGAGGTTGGACGGTCTGCTCAGTGCCACCTTGTCTCTGGATCCATTTTTGTTCATCAGTTTATGTTGTTCATTATATCCCACAAATGAACGAGATCATGTGATATTTATCTTTCTCCAACTTGCTTATTTCACTTAGAATAATGCTCTCCAGTTCCATCCATGCTGTTGAAAATGGTAAGAGTTCCTTCTTTTTTACAGCAGCGTAGTATTCCATTGTGTATATGTACCACAGTTTTCTAACCCACTCATCTGCTGATGGGCACTTAGGCTGTTTCCAAATCTTTGCTATTGTAATTGTGCTGCTATGAACATAGGGGTGCGATATCCTTTCTGATTGGTGTTTCTGGTTTTTTGGGATATATTCCTACAAGTGGGATCACTGGGTCAAATGGGAGTTCCATTTTTAACTTATTGAGGGAACTCCATACTGTTCTCCACAGTGGCTGCACCAGTCTGCATTCCCACCAGCAGTGCACAAGGTTTCCTTTTTCCCCACATCCTCTCCAGTACTTGTCGTTTGTTGATTTGTTGATGATAGCCATTCTGACAGGTGGGAGATGGTACCAGATTTCCTTCTTTTTTAGGGCCACATAGTATTCCATTATGTAAATATAGCACAGCATTTTTATCCATTCATCTTCTGATGGACACTTGGGCTATTTACAGATCTTAGCTATTATAAATAACACTGCTATGAACATAGGGGTGCATATGTTCTTTCAAATAGGTGTTTTGGGATTCTTAGGATATATTCCCAGAAGTGAAATCACTGGTCAAAATGCAGTTCTATTTTTAATTTTTTGTGGAAACTCCATACTGTTTTCCACTGTGGTTTCATCAGTCTGCATTCCCACCAACAGTGCACTAGGGTTCCATTTTCTCCACATCCTCGACAGCATTTGTTTGTTGATTTATTGATGGAAGCCATTCTGGCAGGTGTGAGATGATATCTCATTGTGGTTTTAATTTGCATCTCTCTGATGATTAGTGATGCTGAGCATTTTTTCACATGCCTATTGGCTATCTGTATGCCCTCTTTGGAAAAGCATTTATTGAGGTTCTTTGCCTATTTTTAATTGGACTGTTGGTCTTCCTGGTGTTGAGTTGCATAAGTTCTTTATGTCTTTTAGAAATGAACCCTCATCAGATGTATCATTGGAAAATATATTCTTCCAGACACTGGACTCCTTTTTCATTTGATTGATGGTTTCTTTTCCTGTACAGAAGCTTTTTATTTTGATGTAGTCCCATTTGTTCATTTTTTCCTGTTTCCCTTGCCCTAGAAGACATGTCAACAAAAATATTGCTACATGAGGTGTCGGAGATTTTACTGCCTATGATTTCTTTTAGGATTTTTATGGTTTCATGACTTACATTTAAGTCTTTTGTCCATTTTTTTATTACTTTTTATAATGTAAGTTGGTGGTCTACTTTCATTTTTTTTTTTGCATGCACCTGTCCAATTTTCCCAGAACCATTTATTGAAGAGACTGTCTTTACTCCTTTGCATGTTCTTGCCTCCTTTGTCAAATATTAATTGACCATAAAGACATGGGTTGATTTCTGAGCTCTCTGTTCTGTTCCACTGATTGATATGCTTGTTCTTGGTTTGATTATAATGGCTTTGTAGTAGAGTTTGATAGCTGGTATTGTGATATTTCCAACTTTGTTCTTCTTTCTCAAGATTGTTGTGGCTGTTTGGGGTCTTTTTTGGTTCTCTATATATTTTTGGAATGTTTGTTCTAGATATGTGAACTATACCACTGGTATTTTAATAGGAATTGTATTGAATCTATGGATTGCTTTGGGTAGTGCAGATATTTTAATAATGTTACTTCTTCTAATCCATGAACATGGTATATGCTTCCACTTGTTTGCGTCTTCCTTTATGTCTTCCTTTAATGCCCTATAGTTTTCCAAGTACAAGTCTTTCACCTCCTTGGTTGCTTTATTTTTTGTTGCAATAGTAAATGGTATTCTTTTCCTAGTTTTTCTTTCTGATAATGTATTATTGTTGAATAAAAATGTCACTGGTTTTTAAATATTAGCTTTGCTAAATTCATTTATTAAATATAGGTTTTTCTGTGTGAATTCTTTAAGGTTTTCTATGTACAATGTCATGTCATTGGTTGATTCTTGTATGTGCCCTGACTGGTGATTGAACCCACAACTCTGGCATATTGGGATGACAACCTAACCATCTGAGCTACTCATCCATGGTTCATTTAGACATTTGGAATTATCTTTAAGTAAATTTATATATCTTCCTCATGTCCCTCCACTTAAATCTATCCAATGAATTCTTAATATTATATATTATGTTATTTAGCTCTAGATGTCAACTTATATGTTTCAATTCTCTGGTGAAATTTTCTATCTACTAACATACTTACTGTACCTTATACATTTTAATATATTATTATTAGGTATTTTAAAGTCTGTCACTACTAAATCAAATATTAGATTGTTTGTCTGCTTATTTTGTTTGTTTCTTGTAATCATTGGTCACATTTTTCTGCCTATTCATGAGTCTAGTAAGTTTTTATTACATGTGTACATTGTTACAAAGAAAACCTAAAAGTTCTAATTGATATTTTTTCCTAGATACAGTCTCCATTTTCTTCTATAAGGGACCTAGAGTGGGGGTGGTTAATCACTTCTACACAACAGTGGATTGAAATGGGTCATTGGTTGGATAAATGATTAATAAAAATTTATTTCCGATTTTTTATTCCTCAGATTTTTGCCTCTAACCACCTTACCTTATGTCTAAATGACTATGAAAGACTCAGCCAGCCTTTGTAGCTTTTGAGATTTGCTATTCGACCTTCCCTTCCATGCTACTTCCAAATTTGGTATATGTCTTGAGAAGAAGATGAACTGTGTGTTTGAGGCAGACCTGTTCCTCAAATGGAATTTTATTTTGTTAATTCTGTAAAACTATGGAAAAATGTCAGACTTACCTTTACAGTTTCGTAGCTTCATCATGATGCCAAAATTCAGCCAATGAACCAGGGAAAAACAGGTAGACTTTTGGAGTTCTAGAATTTCTAAAATGTTGCATTTACAACCTGCACAGAATATTTGTTCATTTCACTTTGCTATTTGTGTAAGCAAAGTCTGATCCTTAACTCCTACTGAGAATTGGTAATTACTCCCAGGGAGGAAAATAACAGGTGCCCAACTTTGTACCTTGGAAAGGCTTATCCCTCTAGGCATTTCTGTTCACTTAATCTTCTGTGTTCCACACTCTCTTTTTAAAATAAACTATGTATTAAACACAGGTTATTTAAGTCTTCAAGTGTTACTCTTCTATGTATTAGCAGATAACTTTTGTTTTGAAATTTGGGGATACCTCAAATCTAGAGATTTTTAAACTGATATTCTTGAGGAAAGCAAGACTGATTTAAAGGCTTATTAAGGCTATCCTGACTTAGGTAGCGAAGAGCATGGGGAGAAAGTACCCCTATTTCTTTAGAATGGATTTCTAAATCCCACTTCAAACAAGATATATCTACTTTAAGTGGTTTTACATATTCAACTTATATCCTGTGACCCATTTAATACAGGATTTTATAGCTTGAAAACCATGCCTGATGATCAAATACATGGTTTACTGTAGGTAAAAAACATACTATAATATTCCTGCTTAAAAGAAAAATATCATGGTGGAAGCTAATGGGAAAGATGGAGGAAAGTATAGCTTTTTTTAATACTCAAAACTGTGTTAAAAATTGCATAGTCAGAGAGGTTTAGAGTAATAAATTCCTGTAGAATTACAGCCCACAAACTCTTAAAAGAGTAGACTAGCAAAAAAGTAAAAGGAAGATAAAAGATGTTTAACAATACTTCCTATACATGATGAATAAAACAGAATTTTATCTGTGTTAAGAGAAAATCATTTTTAAAATATTAATTTATCTTAAACATAAAAAAATGTTTCTGCATTTCTGAACTTTGGAAGCAGCAAGGGGAAGTTTTTTCAAGGAAAGACTGCATTTTTAACTTCATGGGCTCATGACTTGTGTTAATTATCTTTAGGGTTTCCTATCTCTGCTGTTGCCACCTCCATGTTATCAAGAAACCTAAAAAACACAGGTATAAGACCTCTAACTTAATTTACCCAGGATCTCTAATAGAATATTCAGAAACACCAGGTGGCTTTGGGGATGGACGCACTATTTCCAAGATTTATGTAACAATTTACTATGTCTGAGTGGATATATGTGATACTTAAACAAAAAAACTTACTTTTTCAGTTATTAGAAAAAAAGAAACACAGAAGCAAGTATACATTGGAACAAAAGTGAAGAAATAAGGTCCTGTTTGTTTCATTCCACTTTTCCTCTGAATTGGTTTATGGCCTCTCTTTAACCTCTTAGTGAGGATAGTCTGCTGACTCATGTCAGAACTACACCATAGTTATATTTACTTGATCCTTTCATATATGTTTATATTAATACTAGAGGCCCGTTGCACGAAGAGATTCATGCAATAGGCCTTCCCTTAACCTGGCTGCTGGCACCGGTTTTCCTCCGGCACCCGGGACCCAGGCCTTTGCTCCAGACGAGCCTTCAGTCTTCGCAGCTCCGGACAGAGCCTTCAGTCTTTGCTCAGCCACTTCGCCCCTACGCATGCAAATTAACGGCCATCTTTGTTGGGTTAATTTGCATACTCTCCTGATTGGCTGGTTAGCATAGCAGAGGGATGGTTAATTTACATGTTTGTCTATTACTAGGTAAGAAGATAGGTAGTTGCAGGTAGTCCTTTCCCAGAGTATGAGAAGTTGCCTTAACCCATTTGTGTGTGGGTGTTTATGAAATCCTAAATTGTAAAGGACCTCTTCTGGTATGGAAAAATCCAAAGGATTAATGTAGTCATCATTCCAGTCTACACACACAGTACTGGTACTTCTAGTTCACTATTAGAATCACCATTATTTTTATTACTATTGGTGGTAGGGCCATTAGCAGTTGCATTTTATAGAAGAGTACCTGTTTAGAATGATTTTTCTTTAACTGTGTTAACCCTTACCCATTTGCTTGGTGTGGTCCTAAAATGTATTATATTGTTAAGTATAGATGATTTTTAAAGGTCATTCTTCAGACTATCTTTGAAACATTTTGTTTTCAGATTTTTAGGTTATAACCAGATAAATGTATTCACTTGGAATGTTAGAGCTAAGCAATCCAATCACATATCCAGCCAGCCAATTTAAAGGTAGTTTAGTAATGTCAGTCTCAATGTTCTTCATTTGATAAAGAATATTATACGCTCTTCAGCTTAACTTGATAATTTCTTCCAACCGTAGCATTTATGCTTCTTTTATAGCACTGTAAGACTTTTTTTTAAATAAACCATTCTTTTTGTTGTTGTTGTTGCATAGACCAAGGTGGAAATAATGCTTGCATGGTGAATCAAAAATGTAATTCTAGATCTAGAATCTTAGTCTTCAAGTATTAAACCCACATCATATTTGTGCTTTTAAAATACTATTTGATAATATTAAATCTATTCTTCAATGTCAAACTTTTATGAAACATAGCTCTATAGGCTTAAATATTTTATTTTCACTCTCTTGATCTTACTGTGGATATAACTTATTAGAATTATCATTTTCTCTTTAAGAACTTTTTCATAAAGGGCTTAAGTCTTTCAACAATTGGTCCAACCTTATTATTTGATATATATATATATATATATATATATACACACACATTATAATAAAAAGTAAATAGGGGTTAAAGGAGATATTAAAAAGGTGATGGTAGGTTATAGGGTCGAGGTAAGCCAGATCTCAAAACTCAAAAATAGTCAGGCAGAAACAGAATAGACAACCAAAGTCAAAAGACAGTTTCTTTTATGAAAGATGATAATCCAAGAACTTTCACTGTAATTGGCTCTTATCTTCCCAAAGTCCCTGATTCATAGTGTGATTTAGTGATGCTACTAAAAAGTGGGAAGCACTTTCTTATACATCATTGAAAATGTCCATTAAAAATGTAATAGAACATTTTAAAATGCACAACTTTGAAGATTATGGGTAAAAAAGAATATTAGACTGCCTATCCCTTCAAAGATTCTTTTCAGGATGATTCAATCTATGATCTCACAAAGTTGAAATAAAGAAGGATAATATAAAAATACTAGAGGCCTGGTGCATAGAAATTTGTGCACTCAGGGAGTCCCTCAGCCCGGCCTGCACCCTCTCGCAGTCCAGGAGCCCTTGGGGGATGTCCACGTGCCGGCTTAGGCCCATTCCCCAGGGGATTGGGCATAAGCTTGCAGTCATACATCCCTCTGGCAGCCCAGGCACCCTTGAGGACATCCTTAGCCTTGCCACAGAGGCGGGAGAGGCTCCCACCACCGCTACTGTGCTGGCCAGCCATGAGCTGGCTTCTGGCTGAGCGGTGTTCCCCCTGTGGAAGTGCAATGATCACCAGGGGGCAGGTCCCGTGTTGAGCGTCTGTCCCCTGGTGGTCAGTGCTTGTCATAGTGACTGGTCATTTGGCAGTTAGGGTCAATTTGCATATTACTCTTTTATTATATAAGGTAAGCAACGTAAACAGTGGACATCTACATGAGTCTAAAGGGCAAACAGTCTGTCTAAAGGGTGGGGTAAAAGAAAGTCTAACAGACATTCTTTTAGGCACTAACGATATGTTCTATAGTAGTGCTTCTCAAACAAACTATAGCAATAGTCAAAATTTAGTTAATTTTTCATTTTTCTATCCATGATAGACCACACTGTGTGGTCTTACTGCTCAAAACTAGTTTAGAGCTTACACCATATGATTCATACCCCTATTTAATAACATGAGTCCACTGATCATGAATTTGAATGTTGGAACAATGTCAAATCACTATACCATTGTCTAAACCCTTACTCTCAACTTCTGTATATATCCTTGTGAAATAGTAAGGATTCTTTTACCACAATAGGGTTTTTGAAGCCAAAGTGCCTCTTTTCCTCTGGCCTCTTCTGTTTAACTGCATCCTAATATCTTCACAAAAGTAGAGAATCTTATGTCATTTTGGTCAACTTCACAATGTTAGGTTGTATATATTTATAACAGTCTAGAATCATTTTGCATTAAAATATGGCTTCCCCGTAATGGTTATACACTCATGGAATTATTTTATTCTCCCTTCCCTTCTCCTTCTCCACCTCTCTTCCATCCCTTTTCCAATTTCTACTCCATAAGCTGGTGATTTGGTGGATGCATGTCCAGCCCAGCTGGTGCTGTTATCCTCTTAAAGGTCTAAGTTGACTGTCTGCTGAAGCCAACACATTATGGTATGATTCCAATATTTATATCCTGACTTTACAAAGGTTGAGATACACTTAGATCTCCAGTTAAAGCTATGTGCTTTATATGAGACTAGAGGCCCGTTGCAGGAAGATTCCTGCAAGAATAGCGCTTCCTGAGGCCAGAGTGAAGCAGATAATGGAGCGAAGCCTGCCACCTCACTCCCTCCTGCCTCCACCGGCTCAGCTCCCTCCTGTCTCTGCTGCCTCGGCTCCCTCCCATCTCCACTGCCTCACTCCCTCCCATCTCCACTGCCTCACTCCCTCCCATCTCTGCTGTCTCAGCTCCCTCCATCTCCACTGCCTCACTCTCTCCTGTCTCCGCTGCCTTGCTCCTTCCTGTCTCTGCTGCCTCACTCCCTCCCATCTCCGCTGCCTTGCTTCCTCCCATGTCCACCGGTTCGCTCCCTCCTGTCTCTACTGCTTCACTTCCTCCCGAGTCCACTGCCTCAGCTCCACTCCCATCTCCGCTGCCTTGGCTCAGTTCCCTTCTCCGCAGCTTCGCTCCCTTCTGCAGCACTTGGCTTCCTTCTATGCTGTCTTCAGTCTTCACTCTGTGCCTGTGTATGCAAATTAACCGCCATCTTTGTTGAGTTAATTTGCATATCACTCTGATTGGCTGGTGGGCATAACGGAGGGATGGTCAATTTTCATGTTTCTCTTTTATTAGTGTAGATTTTCAGAGAATCCTACATTAAGGTATCAACCATTAGTCTATGTATTTAGAAAGTAATACTGTGTTTGTATTGACAACTTGGAATTTCACATAAAGAAAAGCTGATGGAGCCTGACCCGTGTGGCGCAGTGGACTGAGTGTAGTCCCATATACCACGAGGTCACTTGGTTCAATTCTATATTGAGGCACATGCCCGAATGCAGGCTCAGTCCCTGGTAGGGGATGTACAGGAGGCAGCTCATCCATGTTTCTATCTCTCTCTCTCCCTCTCCCTTCTTCTCTATCTCTAAAATTAAAAAAAACATATTTTTTTAAAAAAGAAGTAAAAGCTGATGGAGAGAGAGGGTAGGCTTAAGAATTTTAAAGGTTACTAGCTATCATGCCATCAATATAATTTAAAATTAAATAACATAAAGTTGTCTGGACAGCTTAGTTGATGAACTAGCATTTGAGAGCAAATTATCTCATTGAGAAACAAGTTAAGCAACTTATGACTACAGCTGATATTAGATACACATGAAAGAGAATTCTTTTGGCACCAAAGAAAGCTCACTTTAAAATTACAGCTCTTTGGTCTACTTTTTTGGGAGGCAGGGCGGGGGTTACTGATAGGGAGAGTAAGATATTGCTATTGATGCTAAAGTAGCCATCACGAATTCTGCTCCTCTCATGTTTGTTTTGAAATCTCCTCCACCTACTTTTCTCAGCCAGGGCTGATGAACTGTTTGCTTTTCCATGGAAAGTTAGTTTCTGTTGCATCAAAAAAATAAGTGGCAGAAAAAAAATAGTTTGGCCCCATTAAAGTAATGAAGGTTAGTTAGCCAGCACCTGAGGAATTAAAGAGCTGAACAAAGACAGACCACTTTGCTCCTCACTACCACTGGGAATCACAATATTGGGAAATTTAAGTAGAAGCAAGTGAATGAGGAAAATAGACCTGAGGTTGGCAAAATGATTTAGCAGCATTAGCAAAATCAAATTTAATCTTATGTGTGATTTTCTCTAAATAAATTTAAATACAGAGTTTGTGCACTTTGGACAATTGCCATCTTTGTGAAACTGACACCAAGGATACTATCATTATTCTCACATGCTCTCTCTATACAGACAAATTATTCATGACTAGAAAAGTCAACATGAGAATATTATTTTGATCATTAAATACTGCACAATTTCTAATCTAACATCCTAAGAGCTTAAGGTACAGGATGCATAATGGATAAAATCCTATAACCTGTTCAAATGGAATGGCTGTCTCTCAGAAAAATAAACATTTTTTGGGGGGAAAGGTAATTAAAAAATCCTTAGCAATGTGTTTAATCTATTAAAAGGAGAAATTTGACAGTCTCTCAGTACCACATATAATGATGATAATGGCACTTTTTAACGCCCCCCAAATATATATATATATATATATACATATATATATATATATATTCTCTTTTTATATACATATTTATACTCCCTCTATCCTAGTTATATTAATAGATATTTCCCTTTGCCAAATGTGGAACTTGGAATTGATAGTCATTTATGCGGCTATGAGCTGAACAATATTGTTTTTCCCATTTTTCTACCCTTAGCTCCCTGCAGTTCTATGTCTGAACATTCTATCAACAGAACAGCTCTCTATTCCATTAACATATTATATAGTTCTCAACTACAAATGTGTCTCAAGTAGAAGTCTATTAAATCAGACACAAATATCATAATAGAGATGAGCTTTTCTTACTCCTTTCCCCTGCCTTTCTAAATAGACAAGGGTAAGCAAGGACTTATCTGAAAGAAACAGGTATAGATTTTGATAGCAATTCATTTTTTAAGAAATATTTATGGAGCTCCTACTATATAATACAACCATGCTAGGTGTAGAAGTATAGTGACTAAAAGACAAAAAAAAATATACCCTTGCTCATGTAAAGCTTACAACCTTGGGAGAGGAGGTAGATAATCAAATACATTATTACATAAAAGATATTGATTCACAAACTATGACATTTTCCCTGAAAGAAAAAAAGCACTGGCTGCAATGAGAGAGACAGGCAGACTTAATATAAACTACAGAACCAGGTAAAGCTTCCTGCAAGGAGGGTCCTATAAGCAGAGATCTAAGTTGTGGACTGGAGATGGTAGAGAAAAGTGAAAAGTTCCAAAGAGCCAAAGAGCACTCCAGACAATGAGAAGAGCAAGTTCAAAGTCCTAAGGCTATCAAGTGCAATTGAGGAGGAAAAAAACAAAACAAAACAGGCCAGAATGGTAGGCATTGCAGTGAGGGAAAGAAAAGAGGGCCATAAGACAAGACTGATGACATAGCCTGGACCTTTCCGGTTGTGCTAAGTGTATTGAATTTTAATTCTACATTCAGTGAGATGCCATTACTTAAAGAGAACGCCCCATAACACCAGTTGCCAATTGAGTAACTATTGGAATCAACAAGATAACTTGGTAAGGTGGCCAGTTATGTGCAAAATACTACAAAATCAATAGTTTTATTTTACATAGAGAAAATCCCATACTTAGGAAGAGATTAGGTTCTGAAAAGATGTTCATAGTTCCATTAGCACATGATTTCAAAATGACTAGGAGAAATTTAAGCTTATGAGATGCATTTCCACCCAATAGTCTTGTGAATTAATCCATCAAAGATGTTTAACCAGATATAGTCTGCTAAACATTTTTCAGTCTTCCTTAAAAGGACCATTTTCATCTACATTGAAAAAAAAAAAAGGTAAGCAAATGCCTACTCCCTCTGATAATCTCTGACACATCTTACTTCTTCAATAGCTGAGTTACCCGCAAAGGTTTCCTTTCCATTTGCTTTGACGTTGTGCCTGTTTGGATGGCCTTTAGCCTGTGACAAAGTTTGATCAGCAGGACTCAATCATGCTTACCCTTCTTCTGAATTAACATTGTTAACGTGACCAAACTGATACAGATGTTCCCGCCACACCTTTAATACCGTATTTTTCCATTTCAATAATCCCTTTTACTGATTCTGATTCCTGATCATTGCTGATTGCATAAACACATGCCTTGTGTGTTGCAAGATTCATTCATGTCTCTCCAAATGTTTAGCGTCTCAAAAAATGTATTCCATATGCATGTATAATAATTATATTTTCAATTTTTAAAAAATTAAACTTATTGGGTTGACATTGGTCAGGATGATCATCTGGATTTCAGGTGTGGGTTTCTATGTTACAAGATCTGTATAATTACACTGTGTGCCCACCACCCCAAGTAAAATCTTCTCCTGTCACTTCATATTAGGACCCCCTTCCCTCCCCACCCCCGTCCCCCTGGCAACAACCACACTGTTGTTTATGTTTGTGAGTTTCAGTTTTATATCCCACAAATGAGTGAAGCCATATGATTCTTAGCTTTTTGTGACTAACTCATTTCACTTAGCATAATATTCTCAAGGTCCATCCATGTTGTGATCAATTTTTCTTTTGTTTTCTCCTTTCTTTCCAATTTAATGCTATAACTCTGCTTTCAAAAGCAATAAAAGTGCCAAAAAGTGCATTGCATTGATATACTTTCATTTCATAACAATTCCCACTGCTTGATTATTGCAGCTTTAGCTTTATATTATATCTTGAAGTCAGTGCATGTCCTCAAACTTGTTCTTTGTCTAAATTGCTTTGAATATTCAAGTCCTTTTCATTTCCACATAAATTTTAGAATCAATTTGTCACTTTCTAGTAAAAAAAAAAAGGTGGGTAGTATTATGACTAAGATTGACTAGAAATCTGATTTGAGAAAAATTGCCATTTAAAAAATTTGGCATTTTCCAATCCAGAAACATGACATTATCATATTTTAGGTCTTCTTTAACTTCATTCACCCATATTTATTTGGATACAAATCTAGTGCATCATTAAATTTTTTTTCCTATATATCGTATATGTTTTGATGCAATTTGATAAAATATTAAACATTTCATTTTATAATTGTTTATCAATAGTGTATAAAAATAAATTTGACTTTGGTTATATTGACCTTCAATCTCTATTACCTTGCTAACTTTACTATTAGTTCCAGTCATTGTTTTGTAGATTCCTTAGACTTTTCTATATTCAATTTACAAATAAATAGCTCTCTTTCTTTCTTTCCAAAATTTATGACATTTCATTTTTACCTACATGTCTATAATTTATTTTAAAAAGGTCTGAAATTGACCTTAAAACTGATAGAAAAATGAAAGTCCAGAAATAACCAAATATGATTTGGTTACAAATACATTATGATAAATACTCAAATTTAAAATATCTGGAGAATATATTCTTCATTAAATGTTCTTCATTAATTACACAAATAGTTGGAAAAGTAGCTTTTTCCATCTCTCATACCATACACTTAAATAAGTTGATAGACTAAAGATACAAATGTTTTCCTTAAGAGGGCTAGAAGAAAATCATTTTATAATCTTGGTATGGAGAATAGTTTTATAATTATTATCCAAAGAAACTAAGGGAATATTGGTAGTTTAAAATTTCTTCACGGTGAATAAGACCATAAATAATATTCAAAATATGATAAAAAGTAAAATATTATGATATGTAAGCCCTTAATCTATAAATGATTTTTACATAGAAAAAAGCCTTAATAAAAATTATAATTTACCAGAGAAGATCAATAGGAAGAGCAATCACAAAATAAAAAAATTAAAAATGCAAGTCACAATGATCATAAGAAATGTGAATTCACTAGTAATATAAATTCAAATTAAAGAAATGAGATGCATTTTGACCTTTTAGATTGCCAAGAGAGAGAATTATGATATAATATAAATAATCTTTATATATATAAAAGCCTAAGTAACTTGATGACCAGACAGTAGCTATGATACACACTGACCAACCATGGGGCAGACACTCAATGCAGGAGCTGCCCCTGGTGGTCAGTGGGCTCTCACAGTGTAAGCGCGGACACTCCCCCTGTGCGCCCCAGTGCTAGAGGCAGGCGCAGTGGGGCCTGGATGAGCAGGGGATCCCTTGGTGGCACCCAGCCTGGGCTCCGGCTCCTCCCTGGCTGCCTGCTGCTTCGCGCACTACTTTGTGTTGTGTGGGATTGACTGGGACAGCAGGCTGAAGCCCGATGAGTTGGCAGCTGGCGGGTAAGGCCAGGCTGAGGAGGTGCGGAGGCCCACTGATCCCCGCAGGCCAGGCCTCTAGTAATATATCTGTGCACCGGGCCTCTAGTAATATGTAACAGTACAAGTAAATAATTGATCAAATCTTTGTTGAGGATAATTTACCAACCTAGTAATTACTGGTAAGCTTCTAGTAAATTATTTTAGCAAAATAATTTAGGAAGAACATTACTTAGAATAATGAGAAGGAAATAACCTAAATATCTAATGATAAAATTTGGCTAAATTATGATATATCATGATATTCTAATGTTATGCCATATTAAATAATAATTGTAAACATTTATTGGCATGAGAAGAAGTCTACAATACCTGAGGTCTGAAATAAGCCAGGGCTGGAATCAGAACACACTTCTATCTTTTGCTTGCTGTGTGACCTTGGACTTAATGTCTAACTCTAAATTTCCTCATCTGTAAAATGGCAATAATGGGAATCACCTAATCGGTTAAATTTCTAAATGAAAATAGATTTTAAATATAATACTAAATATAATTCAATTTTGTTAAAAATCATATATATATCTACACTAATAAAAGAGAAACATGCAAATTAGTGTCACTCCACTATGCCCACCAGCCAATCAGGATGAGTATGCAAATTAACCCAACAAAGATGGTGGTTAATTTGCATATGTGGGCGCAGAGTGAAGACTGAAGACGACTGAAGACTGAAGAGGCTTGGCTTCTCTGCTGCGGCCGGAGCGGACAAGCCAAGACTTGCTGCTGTGGCCGGACCAAAGGCCTGGGTCCCGGGTGCCAGAGGAAAACCAGTGCCAGCAGCCAGCGGAAGGAAGGCCTATTGCATGAATCCTCGTGCAACAGGCCTCTAGTAAATATATATATATATATATATATATATATATATATATATTCATATTCCAGGGCTGGAATCAGAACACACACATATACACACACACACATACACACAAAGTGAGAAAGAAAGGGGATTTCTGGAAGACTATGCAAGAAAATGTAAACACTGGTTAATCATGGGAAGTGGGAAAGAAATTGACTTGGGCTTTGTATTTATTTCCCCTTTGGGCTCTTTGAAATTTTGAACTGAGAATGGATTGTTTTAAAATACATACACACATACATACAAACACATCCCAAAATGTCCACTGTAGTTATCTCTGGATGGTAGGATTAAGCAATTAATTTTGATTTATTCTTTTTTGTATTTTCCATTGTTTAATAAAAACAGATTTAACACTCATGTGAGATGTACAAAAACCTAAAGGCAAACAAATTATTCCCTTATTGGTTAAAACACCAAATTATAAATTATCATGGTAAAACCATCCCAGACTAGAGCTACCGGTTATTTTTTTTCTGCTTGAAAATCATAAAATTCTCATTGTGTTTAGTCCTTCAGTGCCTACCAGATTGGTTGCTAAGAAAATCCAAAACAGTCTGTAGCAATCTAGAGCACTTGCCACTGAACTTCAGATTTGGTAACACACATGCACAACACAGTCATTAGTGACAGTGGCCCCTCAAGAAGGCCCGTGATTCTGGAAACCCTGCTGAGTTGACAAAATAGAGGCTGCTTCCGCTTGTCATACCTGTTCTCATTTAGGAGATGTGAGCCTCATGCTTCCGTTTCAGTTTAGCACTGTCCTCCTGACATTGCAAAGAAGCAAATAACTTTATGAGTAATAACTTCCAGAATGAAGTGGTCTTAGAATTTCCAGTTGAGAACATATTTCTCCAGATAGGAAAAGAAATGTTTTTCTACGCCAGCTAATGGAAAAGATAACTGCTTTTTCAGGTTGCAAGTAATTTCACTCTCCAAGTTTATTTCTCAACTCATGATTGCAAAAGACATTATAACCTCTTAGAGAAGAATCATTAAAACAACACATAGCACAGCACTGAGTACCCAGCAGACACTGGATAAATAGTTTGTTAGATTGATGATAGATGCAATCCCAATTCTCATGAAGTGACAGTAGTGAATTTGCACAAGAGGCTCTGCTATAACACAGATACATATACACATACATACACACACATTCCAAAATGAGATAAAAGAGAGGAAACTAAAAAGAACAGGTGTTCCAGAAGCTTCACAGTGCTTTGGTGGTCAAGTTTAGAGATTGTTTTGACCCACTGGAAAAAAAAGAGGGATAGTATATCGGTTTCCTATTGCTGCTATAACGAAGTCCACAAATTTAGTGGCTTAAAATAATGCAAATTTATTATCTTACAGTCTGATCAGATGTCATAAAATCAAGGGGTCAGCAGGACTGCGTTCCTTCTGGTGGCTTTAAGAGAGATTTTTTTTTTTTTGCCTTTTCCAGCTTCTAGAGGCAGAAGCTGCCTATAGTCCTGATAATTTCTCCATTTCAAGATCCAGAATTTAATCATATCTGCAAAGTTCATTTTACCATGTAAGGTAAAATATTTACTGATTTCAAGGATTGGGATGTGGACATTTTTGCCAGGCTATTAGTCTGTAGAACATAGGGTAAAAAAGAGAAAAAGAAGAAAATGCTAAAATATGGCATAACTTTATCTAAAGATTTCTGACCTGTTCAAAGAACAAAGTTGAAAAGTTAAAATTGAACAGTGACCTTGGATCACTCAACATATATTTTCTCTAGATCTTTTCATCATGCTGACCCTCGCTGAGTTTGAATAAGGGATTATTTAGGTCTTTTAAACTAAGAGTAGAACTTTAAACATACAGCTCTGTAAGAGATGAGAGAGCTAATGAATTAAATGAAAACCGAAGGGTATGTTAACCAGAATGTAAGTTAGTTTGCATTGGATGCCAGGAAGGGAGGTGGGGGAAGATTCCTGAGGGCAAAGACCCCAGGAGAACTTTCTCACTAAGAGCCAGAGAACTTTCGGTTTGCTGGATCTGGTATAAAAGGAGAGAAGATGTAATGAGATAAATGGAATTAAAAGCATGACTGGTTTTGACATACAGAACCTTCATCAGATAGTGAAGGTGATAAAATATGAGAATTTATTTGAAAGGACGAGAGGCTTTGAAATCTCCTTTCCAGGAGACCTTCTGGCATGAGACCACAATAGTCCATTGTTCTCCCTCTAAATGCAAGACTGACCCATCCGGGGGATCTGTTCTGAATGCCCTTTGGTTCATCCATGATTTCATATTGGCACAAGCCAAGAGAGTTAGGGCTGTAGATTCTGCAATCACAGGAATGAGCCCTACAGTGAACCAAACAGGGACACAGACGAGTCCCTACCATTTTGATGAAATTACCAAGGACTAGAGTCACTTGCCTGAACTCATTTTAGCCATAATGAAATTACAGGTTGTTATTTGCCAAAAGAAAGAAATACATTGAACAGTAGGCACTTGTCATATACACATGAGACTTACAAACAACACGATAACTCTATCATATGTAATTTCCAAGTGACCAGAGAGCAAGGCAGCATGGAACAGGGGATTTGGGAACAACAACATAAAATTTGTGCCTCAGCAAAATCACAAATCCCTGTATGACACAGACATGGAATTGCTTGGGAGAAGCCAAATTTTAAATAACTGACCTACTATACACACTATAAAATAAAACACCAATAATAAAACACCAAAATAAAAAAGAATAAAACTCTGAACTTATTAAATAATATTAAGATGTCTATTCCCATCAAAAGAGAAATTGTGGCAGTGTTATTATTAATTCTCCCAGTACATTGAAATATTATTACATTAAATTATTGAATTGGTCAGCTTGCTGGACAAAACCATTGGTCTCAGGAAGTCTTACACCAGTGTCCAACTAAGCACATGCCTACAATGTCCATTCTCTGTGCCCAAATTGTCCAACTTTATTTTTTCTGTTTATTGCTCAATTTATACAAAATAACTTTGAAATTGAATATGGATCAAAGAGTCATTTTTTGGAAACCCATTGGGTGCAGACCAGCTGAGCTCTTTGGTTTAATTGTGGGGCTGTTCTGTTACATGGTTGTTGTTTTTTTTTAGACCATTCCGAATGATGGATCATAGTCCAATTTGAATATGCAGATATAGGGATTTTTTACATTGAAAAGGGTATTCTCTGATGTGAGCACATAAGTTCTCATTAAAATATAGTTTGATCTTTAAAATCTAAACTTATTATCAGAGATATACATGTTGAAGCATATTTGAAAACATGGGACAATTATTAATGTCCAGCTTGTAATGGACATTTGCTTTCTATGTACTATAAACATTAAGTTAAATGTTTACATATGTAGACTCATTTAAAACTCATAGCAATGGAATGAGGTGGAAATTGTAATTATTTCCTTATACAGATGAAAAAATAATTTTAGAGAAATCAGTTAACTCATCTGTGGTTATACTACCGAATAGCTATTTAGCTGGAATTTAAATCGATGCATCAGAATCTTATACCAGATTTAAAGCTCATGAATTCCATTTCTATATCAAAAAAGAAGATGAAAGACTAGAGCTTCATAAGTTAGTATGGTAACATAAGTAAGTCAAAGAGATCCTGAATCAACAACTTATTACAGTCTCTACATCACAGCATGTGTCCTAACTTTCTGTTACATACAGGGAAAATAGTAGTATGCATTTTCATAAGAGTTTAGCAACATCCTTTTTTCATAGTCATTCAACCTACGTTTCTATACTCAATCTGTGCCACTTCTATCTAGTCATCACTTCTGCAGAGTTGAATCTTAAATTTCTATACTAGTCCTAAGCTTTCACCAATGATTTAGTCCCTCACTTTTAGAGGTTTCCTTACAATTTCTGTTGGACTATCCAGTTCATATTTTTCCCCAACTGAAGATGCTGAAATCTTAAATCATCATTTATTATGATAAAGGAGTCCCTTTGCTCTCTTTTTGTAAATAATATTCCAAGTCTTCAAATTGTCTCATTCCAGTATATATTATATACAACTTCCACCCCGATCTTCATAGAAGAGATTTAGTTTTTTAACTGACTGTTCAAATGTCTTCCCCGCCACCTGATTGCCTAAAAATGGTGTTTCATCAAGAAAGAACAGGTGCTATAATATGCAGGTGATACAATAATATCTAAAGGAAGAGGAAGGTACACAGGACTCTTCCCTGCCTTCAGAAGATTCTGGTACTTTCTCTGGTACACCACTGCCATAATAGTAAACCAACAGATTATTTGGGTATTTGCCGTTAGAAAAGTGGGTTAGGAAACAAACAAAAAACCCATAGTTCTTAGCCGTTACTGAAGGCTCTTCCTGGTCTAGCACTGGCCTATCTTTAAAATCCTCACGTCCCAGAAATACACCTTGTGAATTGTATTCATCTACCAAAATCAAACACTAATCCCCACATCCAAGCAGTTCGTGTCAGTAGTAACTATCTTAAATATGAATTAAGATAGAGATCATGAATTAACATTTTGGGCATAAGGCCACCTGGTTGTTCTTTTCTGTTTCCTATGATCCATTATAATTCATATGACTGTCTTATCCCCTCAACTATGCTCTCTGCTAAATGCAACATCCACAGGAGATAGATGATCTCCTGCTTCTCTACCCTATAATAAAAAATGGCCCATAGGATGAAAAGTGCCTCTGCTTTAGTGTGCCCTCAATGAATGTGCTGACTTGACCTTGAATGAATTTATATAGTCTTCCTCCTAAGTTTTTCCTCTCTGCTCAAATCCACTGATATTTACCTTGTGTTTGATTTTTACTATGTTTAGTCTGCCTGGCTCTGCGGTCTCAATAGAATTTAGATGCCAGAGAAACTTGGAAAGTATTGTATCAGCATCTTTATTAGACAGTTCAATTGTAGCCTGCACACAGTGAGCATGAAATATAAAGTATAATAAAACATATTTTCATTAGAGATATGTTTAACAGTGTGATGCAGAAAAGTATGAAGTGTCTAAGCAGTGGTAAGGTCTGTTTTCAGCTTTGGCTCCAAGAAGTTGGCCCTTCCTGGCAACGATAATGAAATAAAACCCTCTCATGCTCCAGCTTGCGGAAACTGTAAGGAAAAGGCTCATCTCAGTTGAGAAGATAAAGCTAATATCTAGCAATTAAAAACAGAAAACTGAATGTAGGACACACTGAAAGGGGAGAAGTTTGTCAATATCTGCCATAGCTTCACTCAAACATCAAAGATTTTAGAAACTAGAGGGAGCCCTGCTAAATTCTCCCTACTATGGCTTCTTCAAGGGGGAAAGAAAACAGATTTCTGTTCTACCCAAGATCCTCTTCCTCACTATCAATTCAGTTCAGAAAAGGACTCTCCATTTTACCTGTTATGGCTCATTTCTTTCTTCCCTGTCTCTTTCTTTCTTGAGATATGACCCTTGTATTTTCCAGGGCAAACAGTCATGCCTAATGAAATATACCAAATTCAATTTGTAGGCAATTACCTTACAAGCTTGAATCATACGTTTTCTCAGGCAGAAACCCAGAGATACCTGCATAGACAGAAATATAACACCTAATTTAATTCTCAGAGTTCTAGTGAGCTACACATGTGTTATAGGTATGCTAATCTTCTCAGAGAAACCTTCTCTGTGGCCAATTAGGGCAGCAAGAATGTCTTAGATCTCATAAGGTGGCCAACTAATCTTGGCTTGCTCAGGACTTTGCCATTTTTAGAATTGAAGTCCTGTGTTGTACAAAACCCCTTAGTTCCATAAAACCCTATTTCTGGCTACCATGACCGAAGCTTTTAATTTTTCTATAACATATCACAAATCTATTATTTGTGCATATGTAGGTGGAAAAGTTTAGATGGACTAAGTGACCTTATGAGCTAATTGTTATAATAATAGGCATTTTTCAAGAGAGGCAGTATGACTCACAAGTTAAATGACTTGTCCAGCTAATAAATGGTGGAGTCAAGACTGAAAACCAGGCCTTTTAATTCCGAATTCTGTGTGTTTACCATTTTATCACATTATTGCCTGTCTTTTGCCCAGAAATTATGTAGCATTTCCCCCTCCTCGGGCCACAATGACCAAGTGGAAAAAGGGAAGATATTATTTGCCTTCACTTAGTATTTTATATCTAATTTGTATTTTTTAAGATGTTCACATCCATTTGGCAAGGGCACTCAGAAGTCTTGCTTAGTTCCTAAAAAAATAGCACAAAGCCACATATACCCTTTTTTTTTTCTCCTTAAAAGTTACTTTTGCAATGAGAGTAGCTGCATTAAGGATGGCTTAAAACATATTCACAGTAACCACAATTCAGGTCTTACCACTGAGACTCAATTGCCACATGAGGCTCTTTGTTCCCTTATGATAAAACTTCTTACAGGGCCGGAACTGGTTTGGCTCAGTGGATAGAGCGTCGGCCTGCGGACTGAAAGGTCCCAGGTTCGATTCCGGTCAAGGGCATGTACCTGGGTTTCGGGCACATCCCCAGTAGGAGATGTGCAGGAGGCAGCTGGTCGATGTTTCTCTCTCATCGATGTTTCTAACTCTCTATCTCTCTCCCTTCCTCTCTGTAAAAAATCAATAAAATATATTTTTTAAAAACAAAACAAAACAAAACAAAAAAAAACTTCTTACAGGAATCCCACTCTCCTTCCCTCAATTCTGTTGCCCAGAAATTCCATTCCTCTAACCCAGTCTTCCATCAAATATGTCTAAGCTTGGACCCTAATTGGGAGAGCTGTCCACGTACTCTCTCTCCTCAGACTATATAAACTGATGGAGGCAAACATGCATTGGAAAGAGTTTTCACAGATTTCATCTTGTTGGTCAAAACTGAGTCTCAGCTCTCCCCAGATACAATGCTCTGCTACATGCAATCCATTGCTTCAGTCACTCCTATTTTATAGCTTTGGCGTTTCTACACTTGATCAAAATAAATGCATCTTATCATTAATCTGGGGGAAACTTCTGAAACATGAGATTCTGTGTTGTCGCTCCAGAACAATCATTGCAAGTATTGCTTTCTGAAGCTAATTGTATGTCAAGATTATGTGGCAGATGGTGTCACCTTGTGTGAGAAGATTTATACTCAGAGCGTTCTGAGCAGTGATGGCTTCCACCAACCTCATCCTTTGGCCTTTCCTACCCAGGACCTTACAGTCTAACCATGAAGATAATGAGCAGGAATTACAGTGACGTTTATCATGGTTGACAGAGTTACATAAAAGTACTCAAAGCAAAATAGATGTCTGCTATGCCTGAGTACACTTGCTTCTGCAGACTAATGTCTTTCTGAAAATTAAGTTTCTTGTACTTTTGGCAGGTGAATCTGTGCTGGTTAATGAAAACTATATACAATATTGTGGATATAAATTTGTAGTTTCTTTCCTCTCATTGTCATTATCCAGTAGCTGTTGTTCAGCCACTATGTTCTCAGAACACCTGAGTCATTTTCACAAGACATAGGTATTCAAATTTATAGATATATTACTCAAAAGATTAATATATTTAATATCTTTAGTCAGGCATTCAGAGTTTCAACTTACCTTTCCAAATGCATTTTTCACTTTGCTCCATCATATACTCTGACACATTATTGTCTAGTACATGCTCTTGCCCATGATGCTATGGACTACTGAAGTTTTTGTACTTCTTCCTGCTCTGCCTTTTCTTTTCTATATTTACATATCAAAATTCTAACCACACTTCAAATCCTGATTCAATGCCATCTTCTCCATAAAGTCTGCCCTGATAACTCCAAGTCAGAAATACCTCCCTTTCTTAAAATTTCGAGCATTTTATCCACTGGAAAGTAAATCAGCCTGTACCTTGTATGGTAGCCAAGGTAATTGGAAAATGCCAAGTGAGATTCTGGTATTTTCATGTAATTGCTATTTTTTATAATTCTAAGTACTGAAAATATAGTTTAAGTGAAGGTGAATATATGCAATAACATTCTATTTTTGTAAAGTTATGAAAAATATGTAATTTTGAAGAACATCTAATTGTAGGGATACAGGATTGTGGTTGATCATAAAAATGGCCTTAGTGCATTCCTCCCATACATAGGCAGGGTCTACTTCTATGTTTTTGAACCTGAGCAGAATTTATAACTTGTTTTGGACAAGAAAATGTATCCAAAGTGATGGATGTCAGTTCAGGCCTTGTGTTCAAGTGGCCTTGTATGCTTCCTCTTGTTCCTTTGTAGTCCTGTCACTATCATAGGAACAAGCTTGGTCTGGCCAGCAGGAAGATGAGTGATACATGGTCCAATCCTGTCTGTTGCCCAGACAACAGCCAGACACCCACAGCCATGTGAGAAGTAGGCCCTGTCCAGTGGGCCATACGTGTGAAAGTGAATGCAAACAAGATCAGTGGATTCATAGTTTTAAACCACTGAGTGTTAGGGTGGTTTGTTACAGAACAACATCTCTCTGATACAGTGATTATATTAGAATAGGATGTAATATTAGTATATGATGTAATAAAACCTTAAGATTAGGAGAGGCTTTAAGAAATCCAGCATCTAATGTTTAAATTTCCTTTGCAACATTTCTAACAAGCTATGTAAATATCCCTAAAAATGGGCAACTTCGTTTTTATAAAGGCAACTCGTATTGGAAATGTTTCCTCATATTGAGAAGTCTGCTTACACATAATTTCTCTAATGATCCATGTTTTGCTCTCTGGGAAGATCAGGACAATTTAATTTTTCATACCTAATCTTTTTACTATTTGAAGACCTTGAACATACTCTCACCTAAACCTTCTCTTTTCCAGATTCACCATCTGCTTTGGTGGTTTTTCAGATGGCGTGATTTGAGACCCCTTTTCAGTCTGCTTGTTTGATGGGCAAGCTTTCTCTGTTGTCTAAACCCTGTCCAAGTGCTGTGGCCTGAACCGAACACAGCAGCCCTGAGAGCAGCAGAGCTCCATATGCAGCAAGCTTCCCTCCGGTCTTCCCACACTGTCCTCCTCTCTATGCCCTCTCAGGTCTACTGCTCTCCACCACAATTTTACTTCATTTGCCGCTAGAGTCAATGCATACTTTAGATATTTTTTTATGCCATGACACTGAATTGCACTTTCTCTCTTCTACAGAGTCTGAGTGTAAGATCTCCACTTATCCCTAATTGTGATAATTAGGGCTGTTCAGAAACATTCCAGTCCTATTCTCCTTTTAGAACATATGACAGGGTAGCATTCCAATCCTCCCCTTAAACCTAGTTATTGCTATGTAATTTGCTTTTTCCAATGCAATATGAACAAAGGTATGCCCTGAGCAACTATAAAGAAAAAGGTTCATCCTGCTCCCCTGCATCTATATGCGCTTAAGATATAGTATGGGTGACAAAAAAAATGTTTGATTTATACACTTAGATTTGGTAGTTGTGTGTTACTGAACTATAACCTAGCTTATCTTGACTGATACACTATGTATACTTCATCCTATTTGATTCAGCTTCTTGTTGTATGCTAAGATCTTTCAGAAAGTAATTCCATCACCTAATACACTAGTTATGTTGCCCAGCCTTATATCATGCTCAAAGCCGATAATTGCAGCTTTTATTTTTGCATCTGGTTTAATTAAAAATAATCTGTCTGAAGACAACTCCTGAAGCACTCCACTAGGAGCTTCCCCATGATACAATCCACTCAGGAACTATCACACTTTGGATCCAGTCATTCAACCCATATTGACACATTTAGGTAATGTTTTTCTAGGAGTTATTCTGAAATTACTTAGTAAATGTCTCTCTGGAACCTAGATAGGAATATATATATACTAGAGGCCCGGTGCACAAATTCGTGCATTAGTGGGGTCCCTAGGCCTGGCCTGCGGGATCTGGCCAAAACTGGCTCTCCAACATCCCCAGAAGGGTCCCGGATTGCGAGAGGGTGCAGGCCAGGCTGAGGGACCCCACCAGTGCACGATCGGGGCCAGGGAGGGATGCGGGAGGTTGGCCAGGTGGGGAGGGACTACGGAAGGGCTCCAGGGCATGTCTGGCCCATCTCACTCAGTCCCAATTGGCTGGACCCCAGCAGCAAGCTAATCTACCAGTCAGAGTGTCTGCCCCCTGGTGGTCAGTGCACATCATAGCGAGCGGTTGAGCGGCCTTAGCATATAATTAACATACTAGAGGCCTAGTGCACGAATTCATGCACGGGTGGGCTCCCTCAGCCTGGCCATCATCGGAGCCTATTGGGGCCATCTCGCCCAGTCCAGGGGGAGGGACCATGGGAGGTGGGTTGGCTGGAGGGAGGGGCTGCGGGAGGTTGGCCGGCCACCCTGATCAGAGCCAACTGAGGCTGGTCGACTGGAGGGTTGGGACCAAGGGAGGTTGGACGGACATGGGAGGTTGGCTGTGGGAGCACACTGACCACCAGGGGGCAGCTCCTGCATTGAGTGTCTGCCCCCTGGTGGTCAGTGCACATCATAGCGACCAGTCAACCGGTCTTAACAGTCACTTAGGCTTTTATATATACAGATTATGCTTTGATTCATTGAAAGGACGACTAGCAACTGGACACTTAGCATATTAGGCTTTTATTATATAGGATGTATATGTGTGTGTGTATAATCTCACATTTTTTGATATATCTTTGTAGAAACCTTGTCAAACCAATACATGATGAAACATTGTTTAGAATATAATATATAATTACAAAGAACTGATGCAGAAATAAGATTATTTGCAAATTATATCAATTTGGCATAATAGTGAAGCAGTCAAGCCCTGGAAGCATGTAGACCTAGATCAATTCCCAGCTCTGATCCCATGTCACTGCTTGACCTTGAACATGCTTAATGTCTTTAAGCCTCAGTCACCTCATCTAAAAAATGGAATAATTATCTAACACCTACTTCAAAAATTTGTGATGAAGATTAGAGGGGATAATGTATGAATAATGCTTAGATACAGACCTGTTATATCGTAACCATTTAAAAGGTATTATTATATTATTACAATAATTATGAATTTAACATATTATTGCTATTTTTAAATGACATTCAAATTATCTCTATGTATCCTATAATACTTTATACTGTTTCTAAATGCTAAGGTAGATTAAAAACCAAGACCTACTTCATCTGCTAGTTTTCAATTTAGAATTGGTCATACCTGAGAATTATGGTATGGTTTGGACAGCAAGCTGTTTAATATCTAAGAAAGTATTATGGATTGAGCAAAGTTGTTACTTTAAATAAGAAGCGAGTGCAGGCATACCTCAGAAATATTGTAGGTTCAGTCCCAGACCACTGTAATAAAGATAGTATTATAATAAAGCGAGTATTATAATAAAGTGAGTTGTAACCTTTCTCTTGGTGGAGGTTCTTGCTTTCCATTTATAAAAAATGCAACATCTATGAAGCATAATAAAGAAAAAGTCAAAAAATGAGGTATGCCTATAATAAAAATGTCACAGAAGCATGCTATTGTGTTAACAGTGATTATTTTATTGTTTTACTAGAGGCCCAGTGCACAAATTCATGCACAGATGGGGTCTCTCTCCTCCCAGATGGCTGGGTGATTAGTGTGCTCCCACAGCCAACCTCCCATGGCTGGCCAACCTCCACCCCTGGCCAGCCCCATTTGGCCCTGATTGGGGCCAGCAGGCCAGGGGGAGGGACTGTGGGAGGTTGGCCAGCCACGGGAGGTTGGCTGTGGGAGCACACTGACCACCAGGGGGTAGCTCCTGCATTTAATGTCTGCCTCCTGGTGGTCAGCACACATCATAGTGACCGGTCATTCATTCGCTTTAGCATATATATATATATATATTACTACTCTTGTCTGCCTATAAGAGGAAAGCTATATTATATACCTTCATGAAATACGATATTCATTTATTAAAAGATACTAAAAAGCACTTAATATATGCTTTATTGGGAAATAAAATGATCAAGCTCCGTGATTTTTCCCCCTACGATATTTTAAAAATGTTAGATGTACTCAACAGCCCAATCAATTACATCTTGGAAGTAACCATCAGGCTTAGAAACCATGTTATTCATTATAATTGCCACCTTATCTAGTAGAGTTATTTTCAATGTTTTTGTCTAATAACTGGTAATTTTCTAACAAGTGATTATTCTGCTCAATGTGACAGATGACATTTTCCATGGTTATTGAACTGGCACTGTTTTAAGACTGACTACTCAAATACTATCTTCATAAAGGATGTAGCAGTGATGTTAATTTGCTTCTCCTCAAACACGTAACATATCTGGGAGGCATTGGAAGATTAAAATTGATTCTGTGTGGTGTATCCATAAAGATTTACAGATTTTCTAATAAATGTAAGCCAAACCAGAGACTGAGAGGTCATGATTAAAAATCCATTTTAAAGAACTGAAAATATATAGTAACATATAAATGTTCAATAAGCAATTTGAACACAGAAAGTCTTTAGAAAACATAGCATTATTTTCTCCAGCATATATGCTCTCCTTAGGTTTCTTATCTCAGAATTTTATTTTTCTGAGACTGTATTGTCTACTGTAGCTGCTACATTAATTAGCTGGGTCTTCCTGCAATGCTCAGCGAAGAAAGTATGACAAGCACTGGCGTCAGAGTATTTGTTGTTGTTGTTGAGGTGAAGCCAAGAGCAAGAAAAATGATTTTGAGTAGGAGTCATGAGGGTAGGGAGGTAGAATTAGCATCATGCTAATAAAGAAAAGATTTAGCCTCAGCGGCTGGGTATAAAATACAATTTCTATTGCTAAAACACTAGTCTTTGGGAAGTGCACAATTTGGGGTTCCTTTAAAGTATGTCTCAAGTACTATGGTGTAGAGTTAGCGCTCTTAGAAGCTAGGGAAAGGTAGCCTTCTTGCTGGGTTTGGTTTTAGTTGGCAGTCACCTAAAGGTAAAAAGGGAAAGCAGTTCCTTCCTAAGGAGCCAATCATTATGTGCAATAATTATGGATGGCTCCGGGGCCAGGAAATGGCTAAAGGAAAGCTGATGGTGGCTGTGGTTTCTTTCCCTGCAATGAAGACATTATCTGCATCCTGGGTTGATATGGACAGGGATCATATGCATCTTCTGGATCTACAATGTAATCCCATCAGCATAAGGATAAGAAGTAGCCTTTATGTGACGAGTAAAATTTGGGGTTTCCCTTGCCTGCCACCCAGGATGATCCTGAGGTTTCAAAATCTTAATTAATATTAAATAACAAAAAAATTAGATTCTTCTCTATCCCCTCAAGTAACTTCCTTATTTCTTGAAGAAAGGGCCAGAGATTATCCTAAGCCTAGAAAATGGGTGTTTCTACTACTGTAATTCCTTCCCTGGGTCCATGGTTTATCCTGCACAAACATCCTTTCATACTTGAATAAGTGTGCCAAATATTAAGAAAATGACATAACAGTTTGTGTCAGTCTCAGTAAGAGGTTACTCTTTGGAGAAAAAGGGAAATATTTGTTTTTCTTTGACTTTTCAGTCAGTTGTTTTTATGGAAGAGATCTTTTCCTTCCAGGGGATTTGGTATAGGAGCTCACTAGTATAATGGCTATCAGATGCAAACAGGGTCTAGTTTCACAATCCATTATCATACAGCAATTCAATCTTACACCAATAATATTTTAACTTACTGTTACTCATATTGCCATCAGTCTAGTTTTAGTCCTCAATACCTTTTACCGTCCTAGACAATTGCAAACTGATCTTTCTTCTTTCATTCCTTCTTCCCCATTAAGTCCAAGCTACATACTGTTAAAGATTAATCTCCTTAAAGTACAGTACTTTTCCATTTAAGTGTTTTTAATGGCTCCTCATTTATGCAATGTGAAATATAAATTCTTCTACATGGCTTTAAATATCCTTCTTGATTTCTATTTATCTCTCTTTACAATGGAAAAGTATTAACACAATTTTTATGGTCCTACATGTTTGTCATTCCTATGGTACCTATGAATTTAAATTGTATAATTTTATAAGGTTTCTATTCAACTTGATTTTAAACTCAGAGTTGGTCTTTGTGGTTTCTTTCCACAGAGCTATGCCAATGCCTTGTCCATAGGAGGACCTCATTCATGAATTAATCTCGCTTTAGAATGGCTGTGTCTTAGATCAGTTGGTTTGAATCACATTTTTAAAGAGATTCAGGTCCACTGCATTTTTTTGGTCAGTGGGTAGGTGATACAGTGTGTAGATATTTGGTTGAGTTTTACACTTGAAACCTGTATGATTTTTTTTAATTTTTTTAATTTATTGACTTCAGAGAGGGAGAGATAGATAGAAACATCAATGATGAGAGAGAATCATTGATTGGCTGCCTCTTGCACGTGCCCTACTGGGGATCGAGCCCGCAACCTGGGCATGTGCCCTTGGCTGGAATCGAACCGGGGACCCTTCAGTCTGCAGGCCAATGCTCTATCCATGAGCCAAACCAACAAGGGCGAAACCTGCATGATTTTGTGAACCAATGGTACCCCAATAAAATTAAATAAATAAACAAACAAACAAACAAACAAATAAATAAATGAAAGCGGCTTGACTCACACCCAAAGGTAATGTTACTAAGTCCTTACTGGGTTGGGGCGGGATTATCTAGGCATTTTTTTCATATTAGCTCTAACTCCAATTGATAAGGAGGCCATTTCACTTTTGATCATGAATCCTCTTTTTTCTTTGTTGGAGAAACTTTTTAGATATGGATATTTCAATTGTATTTATCTGAAATTGAAGTCAAAACAGAACCTTCTCTTTTTCTATTTGACACTCTCAGTGTCCTGCCCTTAATCAGTATTTCTTTATTTTTCTCTATCTCTGATTTTTCTTACTACTCTCAATATCACCTCTTGCTTGACAAGGTTGACTCAGCCTTGGCAATGTATTGGAAAACAATCACCAGATTCCTGGAATTAAGGAAAGCAGCTATAGCCTAGTTCAGAACCATGAACAGAAGCCAAACCTTCCTTTATCCAGGCTCAAGGAACTTAGTTCTATGAGAACTATCCTCCAGAGACCTTAGGTGACTAGAGAAGAAAAGAAACTAAGGTCAACATCTCTTCTTTCACACTATCTTTCTTTCCCCTTATCCCACCACTGTTTTATAGACTCTTCCCAATTCTGGTACAGACAAAGCTAGTACCTTGAAACTACAAAGTAAAAAATACATAAAATTGCCTTGAAACCATATTCATCATACAACCAATAAAACTATTATTACAAATGACCAGGGAAGGGTGAACTTATGTCATATGGATAAGGTGTATCATTTTTATTAATAAAGTGGTTCATATTTGGAGAAGGCACTTGTCTGACTTCATTTACTATTAGTTATTAAAGTAATTTCATCAAACTGACTTATCAAATTCTGGGTAGCCATGAGCACGCATCACTCAAACATCCCTCAGAGAAAATCTCCTCAGAGAAGTGTAGCTGGATGACAGCCTTCACCTACGGAATACACTGCAGCATTAACCCAAGGCCACATCCCTCAAGCTGCTCCCAACAATGATTGAGCATGTGGAAGTAATAGAAATGTGGGACTTCTGCTCAATGTGGGACCCCTCTAACATGCAATCTTCTTCTAGGACTCCTCATAGATTTGACTGGCACTTTCTTGTAACCTCATTTAAAACTTTTCATACCCAGTCCTTCCTTCTCTCTCCCCTTTTTCCTCTCCCAGAGGTCAGACCCATGCCGTGGTCCAAAGGCTCTTCGTGCCTGCTCTTGCTGTCTCTCTACTTCATCTCTGGGATGTTTCCTCCAAAAAAGCTCTTGTACCTCCCTAACACCATCGTGGTGTGTGCTTCTAGTAAGCCCTTTAGCTTACATTTTTAACAAAAGTGACCAAGCTTCTGTAAAGCTACTAGTGGATGTAAAATGTTAAATTGAACAATTTCACTGAAACATGCATCCATCCAGTCTTCTCTCTCTTTCAATTTCCTGTTTATCTTTTCTCTCTACATCTCCCAATTCCTTTTCTAGAACCTGTCTAAATTTATTGTGATACATGGGAAAAGTTTGGCAGAATAAATTTTGGCATGTTTTTTTCCAGCAACATTTACAAGAAATATATGAAGAGATCAGCAGAAACCAGAAAACAGCATGGTTAGCTCCATTATCCTATTTCAATGAGTATAGACTATTTCCCTGACACTTGAGAAAGGGGAGGGAGTGATGACTGTGGATTGGCTCTGAACTGATCAGGAATGTTGAAGGTAAAAGAGTGAACTATAAAATAGTATTGTCAAGAAGAAGCAATGACTCCCTATTTTGAAAGTTTGCTCCAGTACTAGTTTTCCAGGACTGTAGACATTATAATATATAGAAGAATTGTAATGATATTTCATTTTATTAAAATAATTTTAAAATATGTATGGGGAAGTAAAACAAGAAGCAAATCTTTCTGAAAGAGGTTGTGATTGAAGGCTTTACTTAAGGGAAGGGTATCTTCAAGATTCTTCAAGGGGAAATACAGATTCAGATAATGGCAAATTGTCCTAAAGTCCCCCTTCCCCATAGCATCAGAATTTTAAACTCCCTTAGAAAGTCCTTGAAATGAACAGTCTCTGAAGAAAACCATGTGGAAAGGATCTATTCAAAAGGCAAAGATGACCTATTTTAGCTAGGCATTTATACAGCTTGCCCTTAACAAAAACATGAATCTAGAGACTAACTCTGTTGCTCTGACAATAATAAAGTCCATATTCAGACATGAGTTAGGAAAGCAAGTTGTTATGAAATGAAGGATGCCATTGGCAAGGAGGAGTTGCAGGGACTATAAGACCAGAAACTCTATTAGCCTCCAAGATCTTGACATACAACATTTTTTTCATAAGTAAATTGAAATTCAACTTAATTATTTTCTATGGTAACCTGTCATTCATTTTGTCAAGTTATCATGTCTAGTAAACTTGGAGAGACAGTTTGTGTGAGATACGGACAAGAGAGTAATCCATTTTTCACTTGAATTTTCTATAGATACTTTATGATAAGCTTTTATGTAAGCTGGTTTTCTTAAATTTAAATCGTTGTGATATAACAGTAAGACTGTGAATAAATTCTTCACATATATAAAGACATAGAAAGGTTTAAGACAAAAAAAAACACCTAAATTACTTTTACTTGAAAAAAAATGGTATATGTTATTTTCCAGGAGCTTTAAACTTAACATTTTATAAGTTCATTTAAGTGGATGTACTTAACAGAATATTCATTTTTGAAGAATAAAAGTATTATAATTATAACTGAAAGTATTTATTTGCCTAAAAACTCCCTAAAATATGCATCTAAATCTTGTTTCTATTTATATTAAATACAAATGTGTTCAAATGTCAACTCTAATAAAACAACTAATCTGTCTGCCTATTCTATGAATAAGCTTTAGTCCACCCATAACAAAGTAACAATTTGTTATATGTTTGCTGCAGTATCATTTACAATAATACCACCTATAAATATCCTTTAAAAGCAATAGAAAAATGAACAAATAAATATTACATAAATATTTTAAAATATTTGCATCACTTAGAAATAAGGAAGTGAAAAGTTTCCCAAGACATGCTGTTAGATGGAAAAAATAAAAGGAACGGGAAAAGGAAACCATGAGTTGCAGATACAATATAGTAAGACTCTGGAACTAGACTAGCAGGGTTTGAATATTGATTTTGTCACTTACTGGCTGTATGAAGGGGAAGTTTGTTTTTTAAAACTATTTTAAACATAGGTGCTCTCATTTGTAAAATGGAAGTCAAAATAACACTTACCTCATAGGGCCATTGTAAGTATCAAACAAGTCATTATACATAAAAGAACTGTAAAAGTACCTGCTACAAAGTCAACACTAAACTGGTGCTTGTTTATTTATACACAAAATAGCCTAATTTATGCTAAATATACAGCGATACACAATATAAAACAATTTTCTTTGAGCTTAGATATGTATGCAAGCACACAGAAAAGGTCTGAGAACATAAATGTTAAACTGATACCAATGTATAATTATGAGCATTAAAGGGAATCTTTTATTTTGTTTGTGTATTTTACATATAGAATATAATTCATACATTATTTTGTGATTAAATTTTAAATACTTTTTACCCATCCATTAAATACCACTATAAAAATGTTAATGGAGATTATATTCATTAACTCATTGACATAGAAAACTGTTTACACACACATCACTAAGTACAAACAAGCAGATCAAAGTTAGTATTATCTGTATGAATATGAGCACATTTAGTAAAATTATGTTTTTATTTGTGTATGTAATGTTAATGTTAATACCTAATCTGGTTAGGTGATTTTGATATAGACTCTTCATATATATATATATATATATATTATATATATATATAATATATATATTATATATATTATATATATATAATTATACATATATTTTTTTTTAAAAACACTCTAGGAGCTACTTTATTGTGAAAAAAGAAAGCACAGTGAGGCTATCTAATTATACCACATGCAACATCCTGCATTCAAAATACATATGTTGAGAGCACAGCCAAGTACTACTGATGAAAGGAATACTTTAGGAAGGTTACGAATGTACTTACCCGCCAAATGCCTGGAGCGCGGAGAATTTGGAAGCATCCAAATCATTGCCACTTACTATTCGAGCCTTAAATAAAACATGAGGGGGGAAAAGAAAGAAAGAAAAGAAAACAGACTTTTAGCATACAGTAACTGCAGAGAGGAGAATTTGGGACATGGGTCAACTGCACTAGACACATAACACCTGGTATGACAAATGCTAAGCAGGGTCAGCTCCAAGTCAAAGCTACATGTTTTTGTGAGTGGAGGTTTTGAAATGAGCTGTCAGCATTTAAACAAAGGCACTGGCAGAGTCCGGAAAGTAAATCATATTACAAATACCGTTTGCCCTTAAAACTCAGTATATGCAGTGAAGACCATGAGTCAGTCCAGGAGATCATGATTAGCCAGACTTAAGAACAGATGCTGCGTTTGACCGTAGCAGACCCCTAGGTTGGCAAGTGTAAGCTAAAGAAGCGCAGCTGGCAAGGTGTAACCTCTTCAGAAATGCAACATATCGGGGGCACACTTAAAGGACAACCAAAGGATGGAAAGCTGTGATAACATGCACATTTCACAACTAAAACAGAGGAACCAAAACAGGTCTAATATGTCACAAACAAACATGTACAAAAGACAAGATCCCTCAGCAGGGAAGAAAATGCATGATTTAAAACCTTTTCATCCACAGAACTGCTATCTGAAAGAGAATCAGGAAAAGAAGGGATAAATGTTAGATGGAGTACTTTTCAAGAAATCACTTAAGCATGCACATGAACAAAGTGTTACTATGTTACATTATTTAAAATCATAAATGAACAGAATTTCAAGGTTGAACTCCAAGGGGAGATGGCTAGTAGGTCCTCATAATTTCAAAGAGTTGAAAAATGTGCCAGAATGCTTGAAAAGTATCACAGGGTGATCGGGATTTAATGAAAGACAATGTGTCATACAAAGTACAGAACACAGTTGAAGAATCAGAAGTCCTAGGCTCCAGCTGAGGTTCTGCCACTGACTAAGCACACTGGGCACACCACCAAATTCTCTAGAGTCTATACCTAACTTTAAAAGGGCCCCTTATACGATTCCTATTTGCTTCCAAACTTTGCTGAGAGGGTCAACTGGGATCCATATATTCAAAGGTAAACCTCGGACGACTAGATTAATTGAGGATATTTTACTAAGGGGTTATTTATTTATGGACTCTCATATCAGAGAACCTAAGAGCTACAAGAGTAATTAAATACATTCCATTTTTTAAATAAGAAAACTGATGCCAGGAGGGGGTAAGTGATTTGATTAAGATCACAAGGCTAGTAAAGGGCAGAAGTGGGACACAAATCCAAGGCCCCTGGTCCCCCATATACTGCCCTTTAGGTCCAAGGTTTCAGGTGTGTTGAACAGAACAGAGAGGGTTGGCTGGTCCACACTTCTCCAGTGAAATTTTAGATAAACCACAAGGTCAACATTTTTCAATTCAACAGTTCAAGGGCTCAAGTAGAGAACTATACACAATATTTTTTTTTTAGAACTCAAGTCTAAATCTCCTAGGCTCATCATGGCATGATCCAATTCCACCTTATAGAGTATTATTGCTCTTAAACTTATTAATTCAGCTTCACTTATTACCATAAAGCTTAAACTACTTCTCTATGAATACAAGTTGACAGAAAGATGGAGCCAGAGTGACCTTGGGTACATGTAGTCCAAACCCCTCATTTTTCTAGATGAACGACAGCTCAGTGATGACTTTTATTGATGAAAATCTGAAATCTATTTGTTTTCTTGAATCATTAAGTATAGAATAATTACTGTAACTAAATAATTTTGTTCAACTTTTAGAGATTTTACAATATCTCATGGTTATATCTTTGAAGACAAAACAAGGTAAGCACAATATAAAGTAATACTAGACCACTTTTATTTATGGCCATAAATATTTTAAAATACTAAATAAAATATCAAAAATAAAACTCATCACTATTTCTGAAAAATTATCATACCATATAGATTTTATTCCAAGCATGACTTAAAATCATGGAATAACTAATGTAATAGGGCATATCAACTGGTCAGAAAATATATATCTGCATTTCAGTAGATCCCAAAAAATCATTTGATAAAATTTCACAACCTTGTGATTTTTAAAAAATACAATTGGAATGAGTTTTTCTTAAGTTTAATATGTTTTTAAAAAATAAAAGTTATTAAAGTCATCAACTTTATGTGAAATATTAGGGCATTCCTATTATTATTAAAAACAAAACAAAATACCTACTACCATTAATTTAACAGATTTTTGGAAATTCTGACCAACATATTAAAACATGAAATAGAAAAAAAACAATATAAGTATTAAAAGACAGGATACAATGTTGTTGTTATTTTCAGGAATTACAATTTTAAACCCAGAAAACAAACAAACAAAACCCTGGCCAGCTATTACGGTTACTAAAATAGTTATAAAAGTGAATATATATATAACCAGTTCATAAACAAAATAAAACAATAATAGTATGTTATTTCACACATACTATCAGCAACTAGCTTGAAAAAACAATGACATGAGATATGATTTCAAATATTCAATAGTTGACATCTCCCACTGAAAACTGATATCTATTCCTAATAACTGGTTTTTATATCAACCATCTCACTAAAATAAGAATAATCCAAATAAAGTCATCAATTACTTCTCAGCATCTGATTCTAATCATACATTCCAGTTCTTTCATTCAATGATTAATTCTATGTTTTATTCATTCACTGAACACATTTTTATTATCAACCAACCCTTTTTGTTCATTTCCACTCTTTTCTTGTCTACCTGCGATATTTCCCCCTTGAAACCTTTCTAAAATACAGGCACGATCACATATCTTCGCTTTTTAAAACCCATCAATGTTATCCAATGCCCACATGAGAGAAAACCAGATTTGTGTAGACTGCTGGCTGATGGCTCGTCAGACCTCATTCACAAACTACCTATACTTTTGTCCCAGTTAAATTCTTGCCCTTTCATCTTTGTGCCATGCTCTTTGACACCTGTGTGCCTTTGCATTTTCAGTTTCCTTTCCTAAAACAGATGCTCCTCCTTTTCAGCTAGCTAATTGCCAGTCGGCCTCCAAAACATAGTTAAAGCATAACCCCTCTGTACACTGTGCGTTCTTCCTCTTGGTTAATTCTTACCCCTTGCCAGTTTTCTTATCTGCAGTCCTCCCAGATACAAGCTCCTCGGTTATATTAATGATCTTTTCTTAACTTCTACTACATTTCTGAAATATAGATGACCAATAAATGTTTGCTGAACACTGAACGAACAACTTTAAATAAGGCACGTGACTTCATGGAAGTATCGAAAATTTCTGAATCAAGGAAACATTTCATCTTTCTGTACAGGGAGGAAGAATTGTCTTCAAACAGATTTAAAGATTTAAGAATTAAAAGCATAATAAGTTGTTGCAACTTGAAATTATCCTAATTTCAAGTGTAACTGAATTACTAAGTAAAAAATCTAAGGATTTTTAAAATTAGAATTGTGAGGAGAGCATATACAAATATTAAAAATTCATAAAAGCTAAAACTTTATGGACCCGGCAAATAATAGATTAAAAGCTCAGTGAAACACAAAATATAGCTTTGTAATAAACCTTTATACTTAAGAATCCAATGAATAAGAAAGGACATATGTTATTAAAGAGAAAGAGAAGCACTAGTCAATAAATGATGCTTAGATCATAGGTTAAGTATCTGTAATATTCATTTGTATCTTTATCTCACACATATCCCATGAAGTTCCAGATGTATTAAAAAAATTAAATACAAAATAAAGTAAGAAAAGCAGTCCAACTCGAAAAGAATATTAACCCTATGGAATGAGAAGATATGTTTTAACCTTAGAGGTAAAAAAGTGATACCAAAAGAAGTTTGATAAATTTGTTATATTCCTTCAATACTTTTGTATATAAAACAATAAAAAATAAAACATGTATTTGCTAATATGTTCAGCATATAAAAAGAACATACATGTCTATAAAAATGACAATACTCCAATAAATAGATGCTTAGAGATGTGACTAGATAATTCACAAATTAGAAGGCAACAAGAGTAAATAAGCACAAAAAAATATCCAATTTATAGAAGAATGTCTAATCATGACTATAAAATTAATAGACTTGAATAATGATACTACAAATAATTCCCAAGGCTGTTGATAGTATCATGAACTTGACATTATGATGCATGGTTGATGACAAAGAAAATGATAATAAAATAGTCATGAACTTTTGGTGATGTCTAGTGATTGTTTTGATGGGGAATTCCTGTTTTTGAAGTTGATGCTAAAGGAATGATTTTTGTTATGGATTGAATTATGTCCCCCCAAATTTATATGTTGAAGGCCTAACCCCCTGGACCTCGGAAAGTGGCTTAGTTAAGATGAGATCTTACTGGAGTAGCCTGGTCCCCAATCCAATATGACAGGTGTCCTTAGAAAAGGGAGAAATTTGGAGATAAATGTACACACAGAAAAATATTAGGTAAAGATTGGAATTATGCTGCCACAAGCCAAGGAACTATCTACTGGAAGCTCTGAGAAAGCCCTGGACAGATCCTTCCCTAAAATGTTCAGAGGGAACATTTCCCTGTCAATATGCCTTGATCTGACTTCTGGACTCCAGAACTGTGAGACAATACATTTCTGTTTTTCTCTGTCACTCAATTTATGGCACCTTGTTACATCATCCCTAGAAAAATAATATAATTTTAAATACTGAAAATAAATGTATGTTTAAAGATCTGTATTGTTTCATAATTTACAATAACATATTGGAAAAAGGTATATGTGAACAGGTATAGACATATGGATTGAAAATTATGCTCTATGGTCTTGATGTAATAATTTGCAACTATTAAAATAAATAGATTTAAAAGACTATCAAAAATGTTAAAAATATTTATGGTGTATATACATCTATTATACATGATACATATACATGTACCCAATACACACACACAGGATGGCTTTATTCTCTAATAAATTGCCTTTTATTCTACATTAGTTGTTTTATTTAGTCAAATTCTGGCTAAACCTCTGAAATGACATACAGAATACTTCCTATAATGCTGCTCCCAATGCTCTTGGTCTTAGAAGTCATATCATCTCACAAGGTCATTTTGTAGTATCATTAATATAGGACCATAGTATCTCTATCTACTTTATAGTGAAACCTCCTCTATAAATGGGATTAAAACTAGTTAATTTTTTTAAAACTTAGAAAATAGGAGGAGAACATCACTATTCAATCATGCTGCACGAGAACCTACAAAGCTAAAACTCTAACCTTATAGAATTTCATACCATATACATGCATCTCCTGAGTATTAAACCTATCAGAGGTTCTTGTGTTTATATCCCTGAGAATTAAATTTAAATGTGATTTAAGATAACATATGACATCCTTAGCTCTCAGTTTATCACCATATATGAGCGAAATAAGAAAGTTTGAGCAGATTATATCTAAAGCTCCTAGCTCTAAATGCTATGATTTTGTATATATAATGAATTTCAGTATAACAAAAAATATTTGCTAATTACCACCAAAAGTAAATGTCTTAAAGTAACACCTAATGCCTAAATTTGAGATATTTCACAATTTTCTGAGATAAAAGTAAAAATTGTGTTCCCTCTCTTGTTTTTTTTTCCATTATATAACATACTTTTTGAAGGAAATTTGGATGGAAGAGATCTTGACGTTTGTAAAGATTGATTTCTATACTCATGTATTTTAGCAATTTTTCTTAAACTTCTTTGCTCTAAAGTCCTTCAATGATAATATAAATCTTACACTGGGGATAATATTGCTCACTAGCTGCTTTGAAGATAGGTTTGGTTTATCAAAATACATGTGACTTTTAAAGTATGTATAGTATGCCTGAAAGTCATGAGATGGGAGCTGCAAACAGCTCAGAGGAAAGCCTATAATAAAATCAGAGGGTTGCTGAGTTGCCATTAACCTTTAGTTATTTTTTAACGTTAATTTTTATTTTTTTCTTTATTAAGGTATTACATATGTGTCCTTATTCCCCCATTGCCCCCTACAGCCCCCGGCTCGTGCCCTCAACCCCCTAGTGTCTGTGTCCATTGGTTATGCTTATATGAATGCATACAAGTCCTTTGGCTGATCTCTCCCCCTTCCTCTCACCCTCCCCAGCCTTCCCTCTGAGGTTTGAGGGTCTGATCGATGCTTCTCTGTCTTTGTATCTATTTTTGTTCATCAGTTTATGTTGTTCATTATATTCCACAAATGAGTGAGCTCATGTGATATTTATCTTTCTCTAGCTGACTTATTTCACTTAGCATAATGCTCTCTAGGTCATTAAAATGTCCATACTACTCAAAGCAATCTATAGATTCAATGCATTCCCCATTAAAATACCAATGGCATATTTCACAGACCTAGAATGAACTCTCCAAAAATTCATCTGGAATAAATGAAGACCTTGAATAGCTCGAGCAATCCTAAGAAAGAAGAACAAAATGGGAGGGATCTCAATAGCAGATATCAAACTATATTACAAATCCACTGTTCTCAAAACTGCCTGGTATTGGAACAAGAACAGACATATATACCAACAGAATAGGATAGAGAACCCAGAAATTGACCCAAATCACTATGCTCAATTAATATTTGACAAAGGTGGCAAGAGCATACAATGGAGTCAAGATAGTCTCTGCAATAAATGGTGTTGGGAAAATTGGACAGATACATGCAAAAAGAAATGAAATTAGACCACCAATTTACACCATACACAAAAATAAACTCAAAATGGATAAAGGATGTAAACATAAGACAGGAAATCATAACAATCTTAGAGGAATCCACAGGCAGCAAAATCTCAGACATATGCCGAAGCAATACCTCCACCAATACAGCTCTTAGGGCAATGGAAACTAAAGAGAAAATAAACAAATGGGACTACATCAAAATAAAAAGCTTCTGCACAGTAAAAGAAACCATCAACAAAACAACAAGAAAGCCCACTGCATGGGAAAATATATTTGCCAATGTTATCTCCGATAAGGTTTTAATCTCCAAAATTTACAGGGAGCTCATACAACTTAACCAAAGGAAGATAAACAATCCAATCAAAAAATGGGCAATGGACCTAAATAGATACTTTTCCAAAGAGGACATACAGAAGGCCAAGAGACATATGAAAACGTGCTCAAAGTCACTAATCATCCGAGAGATGCAAATCAAAACAACAATGAGGTACCACCTCACACCTGTCAGAATGGCTATCATCAACAAATCAACAAATGACAAGTGCTGGAGAGGATGTGGAGAAAAAGGAACCCTTTTGCACTGCTGGTGGGAATGCAGACTGGTGCAGCCACTGTGGAGAATAGTATGGAGTTTCCTCAAAAAACTAAAAATGAACTCCCATTTGACCCAGTGATCCCACTTCTAGGAATATATCCCAAGAAACTAGAAACACCAATCAGAAAGGATATATGCACCCCTATGTTCATAGCAGCACAATTTATAATAGCTAAGATTTGGAAACAGCCTAAGTGCCCATCAGCAGATAAGTGGATTAGAAAACTGTGGTACATCTACACAATGGAATACTATGCTGCTGTAAAAAGGAAGGAACACCATTAACCTTTAGAGCAGAGGTCCTCAAACTTTTTAAACAGGGGGCCAGTTCACTGTCCCTCAGACATTCCACACATGCGCACTGTGGGCCCGGGACGAGTCGGCTTCTAAGCGGGACAGGCAGTGGCGGCAAAAAAATCCGGCGGGCCACATGTGGCCCGCGGGCCGTAGTTTGAGGACCCCTGCTTTAGAGTATACCTACTAACTGCTAAATATTGTGCAAAGCCCTTTATTGCTTCTTTTATTGAATCATCTCAACTGTCTTGATAGGTATCAATATTTGTTACATGCTGCCAGTCAGAGAAAGCACTTCGGCATTTCTCACATTTCAGTCCATTCTGGATGTGATGCATATTTGGCTGTGTAATGCATATTTCACTCACTTTTTTGTTCAATTCTATGCTAGGGGTAACCTGAAAAATTGAGTCAAAGTAACAGTTACTATCCTATCTAATAAAGAGGGAATGTGCTAATTGACCCTCACACTGTCTCAAAGATGACGGCACCCACAGACAATAGGAGGGAATATGCTAATTGACTATCGCGCCCTCAAAGATGGCGGCACCCACAGCCAATAAAGAGGGAATTTGCTAATTGACTGCCCCGCCCTCAAAGATGGCACTGCCCACAGCCAATAAGAAGGGAATATGCTAATTGACTGCCTGCCCTCAAAGATGGCAGCAACCACAGCCAATAAGGAGAGAACATGCTAATTGACTGCCCCACCATCAAAGATGGCAGCGCCCAAAGCCAATAAGGAGAAAATATGCTAATTGACTGCCACACCCTCAAAGATGGCGGCGCCCACAGCCACAAGATGGCAGCACCCAGTCCCTTCAGCCCCACTCCTCATGCCTGCTTCAGGAGACCCCCAGTCCCCGTGGCTCCCCAGCCACCCAGGGCCGGCCCAGGGCACATGCAAACCTTGGATGGCAGCTGCCCAGCCACCAAGGGCCAGCCGAGGCTTGCGCTGCTGGCAGTGGCAGCAGCAGAGGTGTGATGGGGCGTCGCCTTCCCCTAATCACTGGGTCACCTCCTGCCCCTGAGGGCTCCCGGACTGTGAGAGGGGGCAGGCTGGGTTGAGGAACCCCCCATCTCCAGTGCATGAATTTTCATGCACCGGGCCTCTAGTATGATATAAATATGAGAGCACAGATCTCCTAATTCTACAGCCAGAAAGGATGTTGGTTTTGAAAAAATATCATGCGGAAGATGATTTATGAGTGGGTGTTTGTCAGGTGAATGAAAGAATTCTTGGCAGAGGGAAAAGAACTTATCTAGGCATTGAAACCTGACAGAGTATAGAGTATTAGGAACTGAAACATGGAAGTGTGATAGTAAAGAATTTTAAGAAATGAAAGGTGAATGGAGTTCATAGCATTAAAGTCATTATATAATCTATTAAGGAATTTAAAAACACTATAATTGCAATGTGAAATCAGACTGTTTTCAAGCAACACAGTGAAATGTAACATAATCAGAATTTTATTTTCTGTTTTTGAAAATTCAAGCCAGTCTTCTGAATAATAAAGCAGAATAAGATATGAAAGTATTCTGTGTTCTGGTTCACCTAGACCACAATTCCATACATATGCACAAATTCTAGGTAACAATTTTTAAACTTTAAAACATATCCAAGCTCATTAAAAAAGCAAATATAATCCCCCAATCACTACAAAGGAAGTGGCAACTCAAAACTAATAGAGAATAAAATAAATGCCAAAAATGCATTGGAAAGCATTATTGGAAAAATTCATTCATTCAGCAAACACTAAGCAAGTGTCCCCGAGTGCAAAGGGGTAAGAATATAACATTTGGAAATAAAGATAAATATCACTATTTTTCATGGAACTTTAATAGTAAGTCCACATCACAAAATCTGTGCACAGGAAAAGGTAAAACTATTATTAGAGCTACCTGGATAGAGCATGAGTCAATACAGTGTAAATACAATCACAATATAAATTCATGAGATAAAAATTATCTATGAGCATGAGAAAAAACAAGAAAATTTTCCATCCATCTAGAGACATAAATGAAAAACATTTACGGATGAAAAATGGAACTTCAGGCCTGTATCAAGCGTAGGTTCAGGATTCACATCAAACTTAAATACATTTATTCTTTTCACATAAAATACTATTAAAAATGATGATGCAGGAGGCAGGTCCAAGGTGGTGGCATAGGAAAACCCTGAACTCATGCTCTCCCAGACATACTAAATACATAGTTACATATCAAGTAATTCCTTCTGAAGAACAACTGAGAGCTGGTTGAACAACTGCACAACAAATAGGAGAGCACATAAAGAAAGGTAGGAGAGATAGAGAAGCAGTAACCATGGAAACCCTTCCTCAAGGGAACAATCAGTAGTAGGAAGGAATATCACTGAGGGGCTAAGTACAGACTCAACTGTCCTGGGGCACAATGATAGTGATGTAAAGAGCACCTAGGGTATGCATGGGGAAAAAATCATTTAATCACTCTAAGACCTTTGCCAAACAGATGGGGAACTGCGGGAACTCAGAATTTGTGAGAACTCTCCAGGACCAGAGGTGCCAAAAAGCACAATTGTTTATGTTCTCCTTACACCTAGATAGCATCATTGGAGCTATGGCCAGGAGCTGTAGCCAACCTGAAAGTCCACCATAGTGCATCCTGGACTACCTTGGCTAGTGTCTGCACCAGCCCAAGCCAGGTGTTCCACAAGGGTGCCACAGGAGCCATATTCCTTGGGCCAGCTCCCCCCTGCCCCATATGCCCTCCAGATCTAGCAACCCCTAAGCCATGTAGCCTGAGAAACCCTGGTGGGTGCCTTGCTCCAACTCCAGCCAGGACATCATGGGTGCTTCATGTGACTGCTTTGGTACTAGCCAGCTTGCCAAAGCCATCCAGCCCATATAGTCTACAGAGAGGCCGGTCTTATACTAGGCCACTCCTTCAAGATTCGGAGAGGTAGCTATTTGTTTAACTCTTAGAAACAAAATGAGGAGACAAAAGAATATTTTACAAATGAAAGACAAGAAAATACCCTATAAAGAAATGGAAGTAAGTAACCAAGAAGCTTGGGAGAAGAATAAAGGAACACAGTAAGAATAATAAAGAATTAGAAAAAAAAAATAAAAAAAGAACCAATTAGAGATGAAGTATACAATAAATGAAATTAAAAAAAAACAAAACAAAACACTTTAGAGAATCAACAGCAGTTTAAATAATATAGAAAAATTAGATTAGTGACCTCAAAGACAGAATAGTGAAAAACACCCAGTCAAAAGAGCAAAAAATAAAAAGAATTTTTATAAAAGTTTAAGGAACCTCCAGGACAATATCAGGCATAGTAACGTTTATATTATAAAGGTTGCAGAAAGAGAAGAGAGAGAGAAAGGGGCAGAAAACATATTTGAAGAAATAATGACTGAAAACTTGGAGAAGAGCATAGGCAGCCAGGTCCAGAAAGCACGAAGTCACAAATAAGATGAACCCAAAGAGATCCACATCAAGACATATAATTAAAATGCCAAAAGTTAAAGACAAAGAGAGAATTTTGAAGGCTTCAAGAGGAAAACAACTAGTCACTTACAAAGGCTATCTATCTATCTATCTAAATATATACTAGAGGCCCCGTGCACAAAATTTGTGCGGGGGGGCGGGGGTTGGAAGTCCCTCCGCCTGGCCTGCACTGTCTCCAATCTGGGACTCCTTGGGGGATGTCTGACTGACTGCCAGTTTAGGCCGTATCCCATAGGACATCCCTCTCATAATCCGGAACTACTGGCTCCTAACTGCTCGCCTTCCTGCCTGTCTGATCACCCCTAACCCCTCTGCCTGCCTACCTGATCACCCCTAATTGCTTCTGCCTGCTGGCCTGATCATCCCTAACTTGCCCCCCTGCCGACCTGATCGCCCCTACCTTGCCCCCTGCCAGCCTGATCGACCCTAATTTGCCCCCCTGCCAGTGTGATTGACCCTACCTTGCCCCCTGCCAGCCTGATCGACCCTAATTTGCCCCCCTGCCAGTGTGATTGACCCTAACTTGTCCCATGCCAGCCTGATCAACCCTACCTTGCCCCCTGCCAGCCTGATTGACCCTAATTTGCCCCTGCCAGTGTGATTGACCCTAACTTGCTCCCCTACCAGACTGATCGCCCCTAGCTGCCTCTGCCTCGGCCCCCGGCCTAAGCTGCAGTCTGACCAAATGACAGGTCACCATGAAATGCATGGAGCACCTCTCGGGCCCTCCCCCACAGCCCACAGGCTTCGATCGCAGCAAGGCTGATGGCCAGAGGGAAGGTGGTGGTGGGCTTGAGGCTGTGAAGGTCCCAGGCTCAGGCAGCCATGGGCAGCTGTGAAGGGCTAAGGCGTGGCTGCGAAGGGCCAGGCTCAGGCAGCTGCAGTCTGGCCTCCCTCTGCAGGAGGCGACCTGACAGATCAGGGGAAGGTGCGGCCCCCATTACCCTGCTGCTGCTGCTGCCACTGCCGGCCTGAGCCTAGGCCCTTTGCAGCTGTGTCTTGGCCCCTCGCAGCCACCTGCAGCTGCCTGAGCTTGGCACTTCACAGCCGTGCCTTGGCCCTTCACAGCTGCCCATGGCTGCCTGAGCCTGGGACCTTCACAGCCTCAAGCCTGCCGCCGCCCACCCTCCAGCCACCAGCCTTGCTGCAATTGAAGCCTGTGGGCTGTCAGGGAGGGCCCAAGAGGTGCTCCATGCATCTCATGGTGACCAGTCGTTTGGTCATTTTGGTCATTGCCTTTGGTCATCCCTCATGGCCCCCCTGCCAGCCTGGTTGCCCCACGCAGCCTGCCTGTTTGGTCATCCATCTGTTCATTTCCGTTGTGATGGCTCCTGGCTCTTTATATATATATCCATATATATGCCTAAGCAACCGTTATGACCAGTGGACCAACAACCTGTCAACTGGTCACTATGATGTACACTGGCCACCAGGGGGCAGATGCTCAATGCAGGAGCTGCCCCCTGGTGATCAGTGTGCTCCCATAGCTAACCTCCCATAGCCAGCCAACCTCTCACAGCCTGCCAACCTCCCATAGTCCCTCCCCCCGGCTAGCCAGCCAACCTTTGAGGCTTCTTTTTCAGGACTGGGCGAGACATCCCCGATCGCTGGCCAGGCTGAAGGACTCCACCCGTGCACAAACTTGTGCACTGGGCCTCTAGTATTCTACAAGGCTCTCAGCAGATTTGTCAGCAGAAATTTTTAGACCAGAGGGGGTGGCAGGATCTATTTAAAGTGTTTAAATAAAGAAATCTACAATTTAAAATACTCTACCCAGCATGGTTATTATTCAGAATTGGAAAAGGAGATAAGTGCTTCCCAGACAAACAAAAACTAAAGAGTTCATCAGCACAAAAACAGCTTTACCAAATCCATTAACATTTCTTTTTTTTAATTAGAAAAGAAAGGTCATAACCAGTAATAAGAAACTATATGAAAAAAAATCCTTGTAAAGGCAAAGTATATAGTGGAGGTAGTGGATCAGCCACTTAAAAGCTAGTATGAAGGTTAAAAGACAATAGTGGGAAAATCAACTATATCTATTTTAAATAGGGGATACAAAACAAAAATTTATAAAGATGATGTCAAAAACAAAGTGTGGAAGGAGTGAATAAAAATGTAGTGCTTTTAGCCCTAGCTGATTTAGCTCAGTGGATAGTTAGTTTGCAGACTGAAGGGTCCTAGGTTCAATTCCAGTCAAGGGCACGTACTTCAGTTGCAGGCTCCAGGGTGAGTGCAGGAGGCAACCAAATGATGTTTCTCTCACATTGATATTTCTCTTTGTCTTTCCCTCTCTCTTCCACTCTCTCTAAAAATCAATGGAAAATACCCTCAGGTGAGGATAAAAAAAAAAAAATGATGTTGAAAAACAAACAGATAAATAATAAAATAATTTTTTAAAAAATGTAGTGCTTTTAGAATGCATTCCAACTTAAAAGCTTACCAACTTAAAATAGATTACTATACATATAGGTTGATATTTATGAATCTCCTGGCAACCACAAATCAAAAACTAATAAAGATACAAAAGAAATAAAGAGAAAGGAACCCAAATATAACACTGAGGAAAGTCACCAATATACAAGAAAAGAGAACAAGAGAAGAAAGAAACAGAGAGCTACAAAAAAAAAATTTTTTAATGGCAATAAGTAAATACATATTAACAGTTACTTTAAATGTAAATGGACTAAATGTTCAAATAAAAAAGATATTGGGTGGCTGAATGAATAAAAAAACAATGACCCTTCTACTAGTATATGTTGCCTACAAAAGTCTCATTTTAGATATAAAGACACACAGAGACTAAAAGTAAAGAGATTTAAATAATATTCCCTGAAAACTGAAATGAAATAAGAAAGTTGGGGTAGCAATACCCCTATCAGAAAAAAAAAAGACTTTAAAACAAAGACTGTTTAAATACACAAAGGACATTGCATCATGATAAAGGGGTTAATACAAGAAGAGGATATCTATACTAATAAAAGGGTAATATGCTAATTAGACCAGATAGACTGGATGTCTTCCAGACATCCTTCCGGACAAAGCCACAGTAGCGGGGGCCAAGGCAGAGCTGTTAGGGGCAATCAGACTGGCAGGGGAGAGCAGTTAGGGATGATTTGGCTGGCAGGGGAGAGCAGTTAAGGGCAAGCAGGCTGGACGGGGAGAGCAGTTAGGGGCAAGAGGGATGTCCAACTGTAGCATTGGGCCTAAACCGGTAGTCAGACGTCCCCAAGGGGTCCCAGATTAGAGAGGGTTCATGCCAGGCTGAAGGACCCCCCACCCCCGCGCCGTGCACAACTTTCATGTACCAGGCCTCTAGTAACATTTATAAATGTCTATTCATCTAACATAGAAACACCTAAATATGTAAAGCAATATCAAGAGACATAAAGAAAGAAATTGATAACAGTTATATACAGTAGTAAGGGATTTTAATAACTGCCTTAGATCATCCAGACAGAAAATTAATAACAAAACAATGGTCTTAAATGATGTTAGATCAGGTAGACTTAATGATTATACACAGAACATTTCATCCAAAAAAAGATCTGGAAATAGTACAAGTACTCATCACTAGTAGATGAGTGGATCAAAAAGCTGCAGTACATTCACACAATGGAATGCTATGCAGCTGTAAAAAGAAGGATCTCTTACTCTTTGAGACAGCACAGAGGGACCTGGAAGATATAAATGCTAAGCAAAATAAGCCAATCAGAGAAAGAGAAGTATCACCTGATCTCACTCATACGTGGAATCTAAAGAACAAAATAAACTGACAAACAAAACAGATCCAAAGACACAGAAGCATGGCACAGACTGATGAATCTCAGAGGGAAAGGAGGGGGAAATTAACTAATGAACTTAAATGCATATATGCATAACGCTTGAACACTGACAATAGAGAGGTAGGCCTGGAGGATGGTGCGGGGTAGAGGGGATCAATGGGAGGGGGAAGGAGACATCTATAATACTTTAAACAATAAGGATAAATAAATTAAAAAGTGATTCAAGGAAAAATAAATGATTCAAGAGGTATGATTATTGGACAGTGTGGTGTTATCACCGAACAACTAAAAATCATTGGAATAAAACAGAGAGTCCCAGAATACACACACACACACGCACACACACATGGACTTATATGGAAGACATAGCAGTATAAAAATGAGCAATTAGTGAAGTTGGCACAACTGTTTTTTCACATGAAAAAATAAATTTAGACTAATTTCTCAAAGCATGTGAATGAATACATTTTTGATATATTAAAACCTAAATATGAACAAAATTTTAAATTTAGAAATATTGTATCTACGGTAAACGTACAGGCACACATATATATTGACATGAGATAAAGATACAGAAAGCATAAATCATGAAGAGTAAGAATGATAAATTTATCACTTCAAAAGGAAAAAATGAATTGGAAAAGACATTTATAACACATATAACAACAGATAGAAGATTAGCTTAGCATTCATAATAAAAGAACTTGAAGAAAAATAACTCAGAAAAAGAAGAAATGCATTTTAACATGCAATTCACTAAGAGGAATTCTGAACTAACACTATACATTGAAAAAGATGCTAGAATTCTTCAGCTATGAAAATTGTTCAAATACAACAGTGACATATTATTTCACAGCCACTGAAACAGAAACGAAATTAAATATCTGAGACTGCCATGTTTCTATGGATAGAAATTTCATGAAGAGTTTTTGGTAGTGAAATTTATAAGACCACTTTGAAGAACAAAATCACAATTTCTAGTAAGGTTAAAAGTTGCTACTTTTTTGCCCAGCAATTCTGCTTGTTGGTATTTGACATGAAGGAACTCTTGCAATATATCAGATTACATGTAGAAGATGTTTACTATAACATTATTTGTAGTAGCAAAAAAATAAGTGCCTACTCATAGGGAATGGATAATTTTTGATATATTCATATTGTGAAATACATTAAAAAATAAATTAGACCAGTAAGCATGAATGTGAAGTTTTCAAGAACATTAGAGTGAATTTTAAAATTTAGACTTATCTAGTGTGACATCATTTACATAAATTTTTTAAATCATAAAGCTCCACTTCTGTAGTACTTATGGAGAGTAAAATTATGACAACAGAGCCTGGAAGGGTACTCTTGAAATGTTTTCTAGTCATGTCCCTGGGAAAGGAAGGGCATGGGACCAGCGAGCCAAAGAATCTTTACGAAAGAGCATTATCTCTGTCCATGCCTCACTAACACCAAACACAACACAACACTCCTCTCTGCCTCCCACACTGGCCCCCACACACCCTCAAGTGTTCTTCGACTTTCCATTTTCCCATCAAAGGGTGGTTCCACTGATGTAAGGAACCTCTTCTGTCAATTTTCCATGTGGTGTAGCAGAGTATAGAGTAAATAACCTGGGCACATTCAGTAATTACTTGTTGGAATTACAGTGTATTGGAACCAAAGGGCTTTTAGAGATCATATTGCCTAATGGTTTTCAAAATGTGTTCTGAGAAGTCCTAGGCTTCCCGGAGAGGCTTCTTGGAGAAAGGGGTGTGGCAGCTAGGACTCCATAGCCATCACCTCACGTTCAGGTGCGAGAAAGTTCTGGTTTTATCTGCTTTCTAATTGGGGTACCAAATAAGACTTGTTCACTAAAGCACTTTCTCTCTTAGAAAGGAAAATAAAAACCACTGGGTTTAGTTTATTTTCTTTTTGAAAAGCAAAATAAAGGTTAGTTAAAGTCATTTTCTAACAAGTCTTCATGCTTCCTCCATGTTTAATTGATTTGATGTTTACAGGATTCTGGGCAAATGAGAAGCTGTTAAGAAAGACAGGTGGGAGCCTTTGGTTTCTATGTCAATCCTACCATATCCTATAAACAGGAGGATGTTCCTCTAAGTATCAAGTCAGAAATGAAAAGATAATTATGTTTAATTTGCCAACCCAGTAATTATGGTATAAATTCAGGGAGGAAGGAGAAGGAGAATTTCTCAATCTTTTCTTTTTTTTTCTTTTTATTGGGGTGATACTGGCTAAGAAAATTATACAGGTTTCAAGTGCACAATTCCACAACACAATATCTGTACACTGTTCTGTGTGTTCACCACCCCAAGTTTTCATCCATCACCATTTATCCCCCCTATACCCTCCTCCACACCCCCAGTCCCACGCCCAGTAATCACCACACTGTGGTCTGTGTCCCTGAGTTTCTTTCTCTTTAAAAAATTAAAAATGGAACTGCCTTATGACCCAACAATTCCACTTCTGGGAATCTATCTGAAGAAACCTGAAACACTATTTCAGAAGAATATATGCATCCCTACATTCATTGCAGCATTACTTACAATAGCCATGATTTGGAAGCAGCCCAAGTGCCCATCAGTAGATGAGTAGATAAAACAGCTATTGTGCATTTATACTACTTGGCCATAAAAAAGGAAATCTTACTCATTGTGACAGCATAGATGGACTTGGAGAGCACTATGCTAAATGAAATAAGCCAGTCAGAGAAAGACAAGTACCAAGTCTTTCCACCTATTTGCGGAATCTATTGAAAAAAATTAACTAACAACCAAAAATAGAGACAGACTCAGAGAGAAGCGAGCAGGCTGACAGCTGTGGAGGCAGGGGACAGGTGAAGGGGTGGAGGGTTGAGCTCTCTCAGATTTTGCAGTGTGCATCACTCCCCGCTCTAACAATGCGAAGAATTAGAGTCTAATCCATGGATATAACTTTTGGATTCATTTAACCTAGGAATAACCCTGAAAATAAGCATAATGCATTAAAGACAGTGCAGTGGTGTGTGAGCTTTTGGAAAGCAATTGTTTACTATTGTCTGAAGTTGCAGGAGGAAGGACTAATCCACCAAGATTCATTCCTGCCTCTGTTAGCTTGGTAATCTCTAATGAAGTCATTCAGGAGGCTAATCAGTTCTCTTCAAGGAAATCACTAAAAATTGTGATAATTATATTAGGCACCAAAACTTGTGAGGAAGAAAATTCACAAAACCAACTTTGATCTTTACTCCAGGCTCTGCTTAATGGTCTAGAAAACTAATAATCATTAATTTTCACAAGAGACGTCATATGGCTAGAGCTATAGTGTTCAGATAACATTCAATTATAATTATTTCTAATGCGTGGGAGCCTCTTTTAATAATTTTGAAACCAACTACCACAAAATGAGTTGTTTGTTCCTGTAAGACCCTCACTACAAGTCTTCAAAACCCAGAAAGCCATCTCACTTCCCAGGTTACACTGAAGACCCAGAGTTGACCTGCCCTCAGACTCATTTGACCCCACAAATAGAATAATGACAACATCTCTCTCTACTGTTCCTGGAATAGAATATTTGAAAAGTAATATATGTCTTTTATAGAATTCACCAGGTTAGGGATTATCTATTAATGTTTCTAGTTTAAACAAAAGCACCTGCAACCATACTTGGAGATAATGTTTAGAATAGCCCTTTTCTTCCCTGCTAGAGTCCAAGGAAGATGGTATAGCCACCAAACAGAGTGTCACTGATGGGGAAAGGGTTATCACAGTCTGTCTGAATGGATTTTGTAGGGGAGGGAAAACAGATCTCATAATATTTATCCCAATAATGTATCAAATAACATTCCAAATACACCCATACCCCCATCATAGCAACTCACAGTGTTTCATAAAATCCTACCTCTTATCCAGGAGTACTGTACACACAGAGTTTATAATGTCTGGATTATTCTGAGTGAAAATGAAGCAGTACAAAAATTATTTGTATTAGTCAGAAAATAAAGTTTATAAAAAGTTTGCCTCTGCTGGAAGAAAAGTTGCTAGCTACTTTTAGCTTCCAGTTTTGTAAAACATTAGTTGGAAACTGAGACAGCTATAGATGAAAACGTTTATTTCAGCCTAAGTAGGAACCATCTCTCAATGCAGGCAGTGCAAAAACAGCAGGTGGGTGGCGTATCCCCATGGGAGGACAGGTGGAGAATACAGGGACTCCACTCCAGGTAAAGGAACTAAAAGCTCGTACCATATTCTAGGTTTGACTCTCACTCCATATATCAAAATTCCTCCCAGATGAATGTGTCAGAGCAAACCACCCCAAGGTGGAATGGCTACATGGAAGGCTTCTTACTCTGAGTTTGCTGAGGAGTGCCTTTGTCTGATGAGTTGCTTGTATGTATAGTAACCCCCACAGCAGACTCCTTCCCTTGTAATCAATCACTAAATCAACCAATGGAGAGAAATTCAACTGGCTCTATACCTTTACTTCTTTTAAATATACTATTATATTTTGTCTAAAATATATTTGCCTAAAATATATTTTGTATATTTTTGACAAAATAAAAATGGAGAGAAAATGTCAAGTTACAGCATAAAGAAGGACAAGCCCCTTACTATAAACATCAATAATTCTTATCTGGCTTTGCAGGTAAATCTATATGCTATGGGGGAAAATTCAGGTAACTTAGTATAATTTAAAATTTGAAATCAAATCTACTACAATATTATGATTATACCAGATTATTTTTTCTTGATTTATATTGTTTGATATTTTAAATAAAAGCATTATTTAGTAAAATACATTTTTTGTTGAAATAACAGAAAAACTATCAAGCCATTATCTCCAGAAATATGCTACAGATTCTAAAAGAAAACAGTCATTCCTACAAAACAAAATAAAAAAACAAATAATTCTTGTACTTTGTTAGACACTTGAATTTTTCTCTGAAGTATGCATTTTCCTGTTTTACAGTGTGTGGTATCAAAGTCCCAGAAACCATCATGCTCTTCTTTGCTCTGACCAGTTTTTGGTAACTTTTAGTGAAAAAAGACTAAAATTTCAATCCTCTCAATACCCAAATCTTCCAATGGAAAGTTTCATTTTAAAGGATGCTTCTGCCCTTTTTATGTAACCTTAGAATGAAAATAGAGAACTTTATAGATGATCTAATCTATTCTCACGTTTCCTTAAAAGTGGAGGGCAAAACCATCCCAAAGTAACGGGAAAAATGCTATCCTATATAATAATCCTATATAATAAAGAATATGCAAATTGACCATCACACAGCAACAAAATGGCGGCCCCCACAGCAGGGGGGGTGGGGCCTGCTGCTCTGCGGGGTGGGAGTGGGCACGGCGGGAGTCCTGGTGGCCGCAAAGAGGCCAAGCCAAGCCAAGCCACCCTGCGGTCCCAGGGTGAAGAGGCCAAGCCACCAGAGGTACCAGGTGAAGAAGCTGCTCCTCCGACCAGCCTGCGCTATGGACCTGTTCGGGCGCATGGCGTGGATTCCAGAGCCTCTAGCCCACAGCCCTCCAGCCTGGGTCTGAATCACTTTTCCCTTGAGCAACGTTTTTCCACACATGTGTATACAAGTTCAGGGTTTTGTTTTGGTTTGTTTTTACACCAGAGATTGAAGGAATCGCCAGCGTTATCTTACGTGTTTTTTGAATCATCCTCTGTGCTTCTCTGATTTTTCGGTTAATAGTTTCCAGGTCATGGGAAGTCTCTCTTTCCCCAGAGTTAGGAGCACCAGCCCAGGTCCACCCATCGGGCCGGTCCTGACTGCGGGGGTGAGTTCCTGCAGGCTGGGATTTGATCCCCACACATTAGCAGTAGGAGACCAGTGCCTTTGTTATTGCTGTGTGTCCGGGTTTTAATTGGACAAATGCTCGGTGGTCCTGGGCAAAGAAGCCGCCCGGCAGTCCCGTGCGCCAGCTTAGCAAAATCTTGCAGGAGGAGAATTCTGTCTGGGTTTCCCCGAATTCCCTCAGCCCCTACTCACCCCTCTGTAAAGGCACAGAACAAGTGAGGCTCCTTAAATAAAAACCAGAGGTCTCCAGCAACGGTGGGCCTCTCTCATCACAGTCATTTGGACTGGATGGCATTTGAGTATTTATCTAGGCACCATGACAGAGAAACACAAGCTCAAGTCATGATATCTGCCCTTAAAAAATTCACAATCTTATTAGAGCGAGTGGATGATAAAGCGCAGTAATGACATCAAAATGTAAGGCAACAATATAGAGAGGAACAGAGGCAATTGCTAGGGTAATTTTCCAACAATTAGTACAAAGAGTATGTGCTGTGAATTAAATAAAAAAAATATATGTGTGGAAGTAGCTGCTTCATGAGTATGGCATCCCTTCCTATTTTAAAGGAAGCTGAGTTCCATGTGAACTGTGTACTACGCTATGACATTTGAGGCATAGAACAAGGGAGGCCCTAAGTGTACTATTCTTTGATATTTGAGACATTCTTTATTGTTCAATGTGACTTATTTCTGTACACCTCAGTTTTGTAATAGCTAAATTACTAGAATAATACATCTTGCTATAAAATATTACTAGAAGATCAAATGATCAGGTGACATTTATTGTTATTTTCTATAAATGAACACAATCTCTGGTATGCTAAAGTGATAGGTATTATAGAAATATTCAGATAGGGAGACCTACAAGCTTGATTACAAGTGAGGTTTACTATCGCAACCTGAATTTATTACTTAAAAAAAAAAAGGCAGGGAGCCAACTAGAAACTGAACCAAATATAAGCCCTTGAAGGGCAAATGTAAATTGGATAAGCTTCACTATTACAAGAGCAACAAGAAAAAATTCAGATGCAAGAATGAGAAGCACATTGCATCTACTCTAAGTTTCTGCTAAAGGAAAAGAATGGTATACTATGAAAATACTTAATATACATTGTAAAGAGATTTGTTCAAAGAGGATTTTCTAGAGTAGGTGGTATTTCAGTTAATTTTTTTAAAATGTGAAGAGGTTAGCTAGATAAGAAAAAGGTGTAGGTGTCCCGGATTGCAGAGGGTGCAGGCCAGGCTGAGGGACCCCCTACCTCCCCGTGCACAAATTTTGTGCCCTGGGCCTCTAGTTTAATGTAAAAGCTTGAGTAAAGACTACTTCCTTTAAGTGTTATACATCATATTAATTCCTTCTAAACTAACAGCTCAGTTCTCATTCCATAGAAAAAAAGGTAGTGCTATTGAAGCCAATTCTGCTCCTGTTTTCAGCTGGGTTTCAAAAGTTCAATTAAAAACATAGATTTTAAGCACTGCCTTATTTCACTGCCTCTCTTACATGGTGCAGCTCCTTCAAAAATAGAAACCAGGTGGTCATCTTTATAGCAGACTCTACATTCTAACTCAGTGTCTGGTACACACTTGTGTATACCAAGCAATACATAAAAATACTGCATGTGTGTCAGAAACTACATTAAGCTACCATTTTGGAATTATTTAAATTGATATTTAAATCACTGTTTAACATATAAATATGCCTGTTTTTGTTATAGCCCTTTTACCCCCTTGTTACCTGGGTAGCTCTTATCCTCAGCTTTATTCTATTCAATTATTTGTGTAAAAATTCAGACAATGGATCAGGCATCTAATTGCAATATGGAATTGAGGTTCGAAATTTAAAAAACTGTCAAGTATATCAGTCAAAACTTTTCTATATCAATTAAAATAGATGTTGTAATAATGTGCTTTCTAATTTTCTGATATTGCTCTGCACAAATATATATTTAATTTCTACATGGTCAGATGATGCCTATTGCATACTAACCTATATAACAAATTAATTTGGAGAATTTATGTTTCTAGGAATGCAACTTCACTCCAAAAGCAGCTTTCATTACACACACACACACACACACACACACACATACACACACAACACACAGTAGGGAAACATACATGAGCAAGAGTAGTTCCTGAGCCAGTATTTTGCAATGTGAAGCTTAGTCTAAAAACTAAAAAAAAAAGAAGGAAAATTCTCTTTCTCTCTTGTCAGGCTACCAACTGCCAGTATCACACTTCATTCAACTTTCACTATTGTCCAGTTGCCATTAAACACAGGCTGATTTAATATCTTGGCCAGTTTAAGCCTGAGTCATATGGTAGGTATTGATTAAAAGACTTTTCAGAGGAGGAAATGGAAGAGAATAATGACTGGAGAAAGACATTTGGTGGGTAAAATGATATGAAGTGATAGTACATGGAACACAAAGTAAAGAATTAATTTTGTTTGAAGAAAGAATGGTTGATTTTTTTTCTGCTGAATCTAAAGAAAATAAGAAGTATGTATGTGAAATAATGATTATATGCTACTTTTTATTCTGAGCAAGTTCACCTCAAGTCATTCTGTGTAAACTCCCAAATCTGAATCACTTTTTCATAGCAAACCTGAAAATATTTTCATTTAGTGTGCTTTCTTAAAGTTGAGAGGAGTTCGGTTGGTCACTGAAATATTTCAAGTCCTTGTTTTAATATTTATTCTCTTCAAGATGACTTGAGATTCAGTAATGCTTTATTTTTATGAGAATGGAAATCACGCTCTCTGACAAACCTAAACTCTAAGCTTCAGATCCTGGTCCATATATATCATCCCTTATTTCTATAAACATGAGTCTCAGAGGTCTTATATTTCTTTCTCATTTCAAATAAAGACAGATGTTTCTGAAATGGAATTACTGTATTTTTTTAAATCTGCTGCTGAATGAGTCAAGAGATCTAGAAATATTGCTATACTAACAAAATATAATTATCTGAGCTCATCACAACCATGACATTGGGGATGACTAGCAAACATTACAGTCCCTGCCCTTCAAACTTCAAGAGCCAAGTATCTATCTAGAGCTCCTCTACTTGGGTGAGCCTCAGGCATCTCAAATTTAGTAAGTTTAAAATAGAGCTGATCTATTCCTCTGCCAATCTTCCTCCTGTGTTCTCTTTAAAAGATGGTGGCGGCTTCCACCCAGTCATGAAGTCAAAAACCTTAGAATCATCCTTGAATTTTTATTACATTCATACTCATGTTCAACCAGTCACTAAGTCTGGTTGAAACCACCTCCTAAGTCCCTCTCCCATTAACACTCTTCTATTCAGTCCTGTCACTGTCTTAGTTCATATTTTCATGATTTCTGCAATAGTTGATAAGATTTCTCTGCTTCTGGATTTTCATCACAAGCTGATAACGTGGGGTTTTTTGTTTGTTTGTTTGTTTGTCATTTGTGGTAGAGGGTGTTGTTTTGTTTTAATCTCTCTACTCCTTAATTACCCAAGGACTTCAAAATGCAACACAGAACTCATATTTAAACTTGATGCAATTGACCAAAAACATGTATCTCTTCGCCCTTTTGTGACTCTACCAAAGTTATAATAAAATATTAAAATATAAAAACCCTCCAGAATGAAAGAAGCAACAGGAAAGAGCCCAAAGTGAGTAGTTACTGTCAGAAGTAACTTATTCGTGTCACAAGAACCCCTGACAGTATCCAAACTGTGAGGCACCGGGTGGCAAGGGCCACAAATAATCATAGATACACACATACAGTGTTTGGCCCCCAGGTCCTGTTCACCATCAAGTTGTCCAGCCTCAGGAAGGAGACCCAAGGTTTATCCTCATGAGAAATTGAATCTGAGAGGCTATGAACCTAAACATCAGGCAAGTGATGCGAATGAGATAAAACCATCAAAGTTAAATAAAACTGTAGATATGAACCGCTGAACTATCAGACCCTATGCTGCTCTGCTCCCAGAACCACACAAGCAGGATGTGCCCCTCAGTTAGGAGAACTGGAGGCTTCTCCTCTGGGCACAGTGTAGAGCCTCAGAGATGAGATTTCCAGAAAGTGACATTTGCACCCCTTTCTCTCACACACACACACACACACACGCACACACACACACGCACATCAGTGAAAATTCAATCTTATCACCATATCACCCCACAATAAAACCCACCAGTTATCAAAACCCATCCAAGTGCAAAGAGCTTTCAGCCATCTGCCCAGCACCTCATTCTTACACATGCACCCATAGAAAAACAAACAGCTAATATGAAAGACAGCACAAATAACCCAAATGATAAACCCAAAAGAACCATAGTCAATAGATGGAAAAGTCAGGAAGCACAAAAGAAAATTATAAATATAACTTCTTTAGAGAGATAAGAAGCCATATTTCATAAAAATAAAATGTAACTATGAGAGAATAAGTAAGAATTGTTGTATATTAAAAATCTGATAGCTGTAATAAAATAATTCAATTAAAGTATTGAGGAACATAGTTCAAAAGAGCTCTCAGAAGTCAGAACAGACAAGAAAAAATAAATTAAAAAGAACAGATTAAAAAAATTAGACATTAACCTTGGAAGTTCAACTTCAAGTTAAAAAATTCCAGAGAGAAGAACAAAGAAATTTGTGAAAAAATAAACACTTGAAAACCTTTATAAAAAGTCACTATGGACAGAGACATTCCCGAGCATAGTGTGTGATGGTGGTATGAATATGCTGTGCCCCTCTGAAAACAGATTAAAATGTGTCCAATGAAGACTTTCTCAGAAAGCTACTGATCTCCATAGAAACAGAGTCAAACCCCAAAAGAGATAGGATCCAGGCAGTATATGCAGACAATGAAAGGAACTCCTGGAATGGTTGCCAACACAAGTCCCAGGAAGAACAATAAAGCCAGGGTCCCGAGAAACCAGCCCTGGCCCAAGCCTGAGGAGATAATATTGGGAAATAATATTGACAATTGTCAGCTACATAACATAGTACGTGTGGGGAAAAAGTAGGGTAATAGAAAATTAAGGAAATGAAAAAACAGGCAATCAATAATTCTAGGAAAAACAAGATGTTCAACGAAATAAACTTAGGAGAAGGATTCTACTGGGTTTGCAATAAAAATATGCATAGTGAATACCAACAAGAACTATTTCAATAAAAATGTGAGATATAGAGAAGGGTGAAATAGATGACAATTAATAATGAGAACTGAGGAATGGCAGTGTAAGCACATTATTTTGACATATGAAAGTAAACCCCAAATCTAAAAGTCTTTTGAGAGATTGTTGTGAAGTAAAGTCCTGAGAAAGAGAAGTAAAGCATATTCTAATTTCACTAAAAATCTTTTAGATCACTGATTAAGATAAAATACATGATTTTAATATATTAATTTAATGATACTTTAATTAGGCTGACTTTGCTGAATAATAAATTGTTCCACCCAGCTTTTTACTTCCTAATGAAATTGAATCCCTTATGAGCAGAGACACCCTTACCCATTTCCCATAAAACTGACATTTTATTCTTTTATGTGAATTTATATTTCTATCTGGTATAATTTTCCTACTTCCTGAAAGACTTCAGCATTTCTTGGAGTGTGGCTCTGTTGGTGTCCTCTACTCGTGGCTGTTTTTAAGGTTTGTTCTTTCACAGAAGTAAAACAAAAATCCTAAAGTTTATAAGAAGCCACAAAAGACCCCTAAATAGTCAAAGCAATCCTGAGAAAGTACAAAGTGGGAGGCATCACACTTCCTGATTTCAAGCAATATCAAAAGCTACAATAATCAAAATAATATGGTCCTGCATAAAAACAGACACAGAGAGCAATGAAACAGAATCAAGAGCCCAGAAATAAACTCATGCATTTACAGGCAACTAATATTTGGCAAGGGAGCAAAGACTACTTACTGGACAGTCTCTTCAGTAAATGGTGTTGGGATCATTGGAGCTTCATATGTAAAAAATGAAACTGGACTCCTATCTTATACCATTCACTAAAATGTACTCAAAATGGATTAAAGACTTGAATGTAGGGTTAGGGTTACGGTTAAGGTTAGGGTTAGGGGTCCTAGAAGAAAACATAGGAAAAAAGGCTCCTTGACATGGGTCTTGGCAATAACTCTTTGGATGCCACCTGAAGTACAAGCCTCAAAATAAAAACAAGCAAGTGGGACTCCATAACACTAAAAATGTTCTGCACAGCAAAGGAAACCATAAACGGAGTGCAAAACAACCAATGGAATGGGAAAATATTTGCAAAGCATACATATGTTAAGGGGTTAATCCCCAAAATTTATAAAGAACTCGAATAACTCAATAGCAACCCCCGCCCCAACACACACAAAAAACTAACAAGCAAAAAACAAGAACAAATAATCCTATTGAAAAATAGGCAAAGGACCTGAGTAGACATTTTCCCAAGGAAGCTACACAAATGACCAACTGGTACATGAAAAGGTGCTTAACGCTCTGATTATTAGGCAAATACAAAGCAAATCTGCACTAGATATCATTTTACACCTGTTTGAATGGCTATCTTCATAAAACAAGAAACAGCAAATGCTGGCTGGGATGTGGAGGAAGGGAAACCCTTGTGCATGGTTGGCAGGATTGTGAATTAGCACAGCCACTATAGAAAACAGCATGAAGTTTTCTCAAAAAATTAAAAAATAGGACTGTCATAAGATCCAGAAATTCCACTTCTGGAAATATATCTGAAACAAAAATTCCATGTCCAGGAGATATCTGCACCTCCATGTGCACAGCAGCATTATTGACATTAGCCAAGACATGGAAACAACTCAAGTATCCACTGATGAATGATAAAGAAAATATGATATATATACACAATGATATTATTTAGCCATTAAAAAAAAGGAAATCCTACCTTTTGCAACATCAAGGATAAATCTCAATGGGAATTATACTAAGTGAAATAAGTCAGAGAAAAACAAAAACTGTATGATTTCACTGATATGTGGAATCTAAATAAAAAATAAACAACTACAACAAAACCACTCATAGAAGAAGAAATCAGGTTTATAATGATCAGAGGTAGGGGAACTGGATTAAGGTAATAAAAAGGTACAAACATCTAGTTATAAAGTGAATAAGTACTAGGGATGTAACATTCAACATGATGACTATATTTAACCATGCAGTATATTTGAAAGTTGTACAGTACATATGAAAGATGTTGAGAGTAATGCCTAAGAGTGCTCATCACAAGACAGAAAAACATTGTTTTTCTTTTTCTTTTTGTATCTGTATGAGGTGATAGATGTTAACTAAACTTATTTGGTAATCATTTCACCATATATGTAGATTAAATTCTTATGTCATACACTTGAACTTATACAGTGCTATATGTTAATTCTATTTCAATAAAACTGAAAAAATAAAAATTAAAAAAATAATGAAAGGAAAATGAAATCTATAATGCTGAGTCATTCTTCGAAAGACTGGGATGTGTCCTTCCATTGTTTAAGAATGTTTCCTTAACTATCATACTACATTTTAAAATTGCTTACCATATACTTTAGAAGTTGTATTTAGTGTTCAGGAATGTGATAACACAAAAAAATGGAGATAATATATGCCATGTTCTATGCAAAAAAAAAAAAAAAAAAAAAGACCAGTATCTTAAATGCTAATGCAACTCCCACAGTAAATGATGTTTTAATAACCAGTAGGGCTGATGGACCAACGCCTTTGATGAAATTTTATCAATGTCAGTTGCAGAGAAATGCTTGGGCAGCCAGGAAATGCCACAAACACAGGTTTATTTTCTTTCTTGGATCTTCCTCTCAGGGCCCTGCAGGGGAGCCAGATCTTTCCCACCTAAACCACAAAATTTCTCAAGAAAGATAAACAGCGTCTCCCTTCTTGCAGATGGGGAGCTGGAGGCTGACATAACCAGTGGAGTCAATGATCTGGACAAAAATCTTCGCAACAGAGTGAGGAAAAAGAGAAAGTGTGTAAGGACTGTAGCCAGGACAGCAGCGCCCATGTAATAGAATAATCAGCCCTGGTGTGCTGCACAGACACACACACACACACACACACACACACACACACACACACACATACACACACACCCTTCCTACCCTCACACCCCCACAGAGGACAGAGAATGACCAAAGATTTCATCAAGACACACAGGTCTGCGAACACAGACCCCGACTCGGCCACCCCCGTAGAGAAGTTAGAGCAAGCCCCTCTGTGAGGGCGGGGTGGTGTTCTACCCAAAGCACCTTGATACCTGAGATTTCTAATCAGTTGTAAAGTTTAACTATTTAGAAAATCTTGTCCATTGCAGACACTTATTTGGAGAATGTTGTTTACCACAAGTCCCAGTTTAAGAACCTAACAAGTTTCTATGAAAGATGCAATCTCCTTGGCTCCTACTGCGCCTTAGTCCCTGGCTCGGGATGGACGGCCTGACTCAGCTGGCCCATGCCCTCTCTGTCTGGAGCGAGGGGGGCCCTGGCTGGTGGTTGATCCTCCCCGTGGAGGGGCGGCCTCAGGCCTCACCTGCAGGTCGGGCTTAGTGAGGGTCAGGTGAGCTCACGAGGCCTGATAGGCAGCCCTGAGGCCATGAAGCCTGGGTCAGGGACCACCCACAGGGGCTCCCTTCCAGATCCAGGTCTGCTCCCGATTTACTCTGTGAGCACAGCAAACCCTTGCTGGGTCTTGTTTCTCCTCTCTGAGCTGTCAGATGAGACGAATGGCACACGCTCCGCCTCCTTTACCGCGTTGAATGAAGAGACAATAAATGTGAAGACACATTAGAGAGAACTTGAAGTCTAAGTAAGGGGTGTTCTGGGGGGTTTGGTGAACTCCGTGTCCCAGTACTTTCCAGCGTCCTGATTAGGAAGAGGGGCCGTTGGAGAGCGTGCAGACACGTTCCTCATGGGCTAAAAACTACCCACTCACTCAGGGGCAGAGCCACCATTGCAGCCACAGGTGTGTGTGGGTTACATCATTTCAAAAGGCTGAGAAATGGGGCTCCACCAGCTGAAATGACTTCCAAGCCCCCATCTCCGGGCAGACAGACAGACGCGGGAAGGGAGCCGTCCCCACACGGCGGCAGGGGCGGCGGAGGAGATGGAGGAGGAGCTGAGCCAAAGGGAGAGGTGCTGTCACCCTAGAAAAGATGCTGTAGATCAGGGAGGGGCGTCCGTTAGGTGTAAGTAGGGAATCCACACAGGGAAGAAAGCCTCCCGTTCCATCTGTCCCTTCGCACGGAAGCCTATCTGTTCCCTGAGCCCATGCCCACGAACAGACGGCTCCTCCGGGAACTCAGCACTGGGAAGTCTTGGCGGCGTGGAGATGGGGAATCGCTTCCACACAACAGTCCAGTGACCTCACAGATGAGATGCGCAAGCAGGGACCCGGCCCAGGACCGCCCCTGCCCACACCAGGGGCTCTGCTCGCCAGGCCACCGGCGCTGAGGCTGGTCTCGGTGAACCGGGCCCAGGAGACAAGGGCGAGGCTGGGAATTCCGTCCTCCCGGCCCTCAGCCTCCCGTTCCAGGGCCCTTTCCAGCGGGGAGGCGTCCCCTTCGCCTCTCTCGGGGCTGGGACTCCCCCCTCAGTCACCGGCACTTTACTATGAACACATTCGGGGTCAGGAAACGTCCCCCTTTGTATTATAACTTCAGCCTTTTACGTGTGGACGTGAAAGGTCGTATTTGCTTTTAAGATAAGTTCAGTCATCAGCAAAAAGGTGTGTGTTTGGGGGGAGGCATATACCCAGTTGCCCTTGAATCTCACCACTCCTGCTGGGAGGCCAGCCCCGAGAGGGACCTAAGTTTAGTCACTTGGGGCATCGGGGACATTGGGGTACAAAGGTAGAGAGGAGGGGCTTCTTCACCACCACCCCCCCCCCCCCCCCGGCTTGGCCCCTTACCTGCTCTGTCCTGGAGCTGCCAGGCTTCCTCCAGGGGCTGCTTGTGACACATGGCCTTGGTCCCATCCCTGCGGTGCAGCCTGCTCCCCGCTCCTTAACTCACCCCCCAGTCTCTACCTCCCCTTCCCCAGGATTCCCCAGGGGCCGGGGCCCCTGCTCCTGTGGCTTCTCCCTCCTCGGCCTCCTGTCCTGTTTCCGTCCCCGCCCACCCGCTCCCTCGAGCAGCAGCAGCTGTTTCCCATCCGTGAAGTGACCCGCACATGGGGCTGGAGTGCCCGGGGCTCCCAGCCTGCTGGCACCTGGATGCTAACGTGCAGAGGAGGGGGCCAAATTCTCGGGGGGGGGGAGGCTCACAGACAGGGTCTGGGATGGGATGGAGCAAAGTGAAATGAGGCCTGGCCCAGGCGCAGTGGGGGTGGGAGCCCAGGTCACCCACAGGCATCTGGCTCAGGTGTGTGCCCACATATGCAGGAGGGAGGGGGGCGGTCAGGACCCAGTGGAGAAAACTGGTGGCAATACCAGGTTTTATTGCCCTTCGTTTTATTGCGCTTCACAGGTATTACCTTTTTTAAACCTGAAGGTAAAACCCTCAGCTGGCAGAAAGATTAGGACTGGCTTTATTGTGGTAGTTGTTTTATTACAATGGTCTGAAACTAAACCTGCAATATCTCTAAGGTATGTCTGTATAGTACAGGTCCTAGATTATAACCATAGGGAAGGAAAACCTAAAAGCTACAGTTTGGCTAGAAAAACATTACCAATTATATCATTTAGTGTCTTCCTCCAGTCACCACATCTATATATATAAAAGCCTAATATGCAAAGTGTCCCCTGGGGAGTTTGACTGAGAGACCAGGAGTTTGATCGCTCTCGCTATGACATGTGCTGACCACCAGGGGGTGGCGTGGAACGAAGGGAGGCCCTGGTTTGCAGCCAGAAGGAAGGCCCCAGCCAGCAGACCAAAGGCCCCCATCAGCCCTGATCGCCGGCCAGGCCTAGGGACCCTACCTGTGCATGAATTCGTGCACCAAGGCTTTAGTATTCTATTAAATACAAAGGATAATTAAGTTTATTTATTAAAAATTGGTTCTTTATTACCTGTGTTGACCAATTTGCTTATGATGTGCCTTGATGTAGTTTTCTTCATGTTTCTTATGCTTTTTTTCAAAAAGGGAAAACCCATGGCAGATTTTAAAATATCTTTGCATTTTTATTGAAAAGATATAAAAATGTGTTCATGTCTTTGGACAGAGCCTTGTCAATCACAATTCTCCAATTTAACACTCGGGAGGTCTAGAATCTCTTCTCTTTCCTTCTCCGCCATTGCAGTCCTAGACTTGAAAGTATTTGATCACTGATTTCTTTACTAATATTTGAATGCATCCTGATGGGATTGTGGTTTGCATATACATCTGGCAATAATAATTGGGATAAACAAACATCAATCTTCCTTTATCCCATTTACCGATGTGCACACATTGAGTGATGATTGTGAAAGTTACTGTGAAAATTCCAGGTATTAAGGCTCACATTATTAAAGAGAGGAAAATGATTTATTGTTTATTGACAAAGCTCAATGACATTGTTCTCAAGTAAGGAGAGAGACCTTTAGAAGTACCTTCTCTCATTATGCCAAGGCATTTGAAAGTTCAGTCCTATTAAGTGCTAAAATTAGCAGCTACTAATTATTAAGCACTTACTCTGCAGTAGGCAGTGCAGTGTGAAGTTTGAATCTACTATCTCTAACTTTTATAAAGACCTTAAAGGCATTATATCCATAGGCATTATCACCAATACAAAAACTGACTTCTCCAGATCACATAGCTAGTAAATAGTAAAGCTAAATTTCTAAGAAAGGAATCTTGTTCCAAAGCCTGACATAAGTCACTTACAATTTTTACAGAATATGAAATAAATCATACTCCTTTAGCCATTAAAATTTAATCAAGCCATTACTGTCATTACTTTAACAATTAGTTAAGTCACCTGCAAACAATGTTTCTTTTTTGCTACTTAACAAAGATTTGGGTAAGATATCCTGAAATTCGTTCCTCTGAAGAGGAAGAAAATTAATTTTTGTTAAACATCTAAAACATAGCGGATAGTATGCTAGGTCATTTCACATTTATTATCTCATTTATTTTTACTAAAATAAATGGCAAGCTGTGTATTATTATTTTCATTTACAGATGAGAAAACCCAAGCTCAAGTAAATGATTTCCCACCAACCATAAGTTGCAAAGTCTGAGCCTGAAGTAAAGGCCAGAGATTGCAAGGTCAGAGTTCTTTCAACTGTGTCTACTATGTGTTATTGTAGCAACGAAAGAGCCTAAATGATGTAAAAGAATAATAATCGCTAAGGTGTAATTCACCAGCAGAGTCTCCTGACATCATTTAAGTAAAATAATGTCCTTGGTTTTTCAGTAATTCTAAAGTACTGAAGGGAGTGGTCACTTTTATTTTATTTTATTTTTTAAAATATATTTTTATGGATTTCAAAGAGGAAGGGTGAAGGAGAGAGAGAGAAACATCAATGATGAGAGAAAATCATTCATTGCCTGCTTCCTGTGCACCTCCTACTGGGGATCTGATCCCGCAGCCCGGACATGTGCCCTTGACCAAAATAGAACCTGGAATCCTTCAGTCCGCATGTTGACACTCTTACTCTCTCTCTCTCTCTTCTCTCTCTCCTCACCCGGGGATATTTTTTTTTATTGATTTTTAAGGAGAGTGGAAGAGAGGGGGAAAGACAGAGAGAAACATCGATGTGAGAGAAACACATTGATTGGTTGCCTTCTGCATGAGCCCTGACCAGGTTTTGGGCCTGAGGGGGAGCCTGCAACCAAAGTATGTGCCCATGACCAGAATTGAACCCGGGACCCTTTGATCCTCAGGCCGACGCTCTATCCACTGAGCCAAATGGTCTAGGGCCACAGGCTGATTCTCTATCCACTGAGTCAAATCATCTAGGACAGGAGTGGTCATTTTTAGTTAGATGAATTCTGAAACCTATACCATGTGCTTTAGGGTAGTTATCAGCCTTACCACTTATTGAATACATTAAACACACACACATAAATCCAGATCCAAAACGGACCTCCTTAATGAGACAAAAATCATATACTCATAAATCTGAGAAAAAATAGATAAAATAAAGAGTTTGATTTTACAGGAAGGGCAGTTTAGAGTGATGAAAATAGTATGACAATCAAAATGTTCATAGAGTTTTTCATCAAATTTGAGAAGATTCTTAAATTTTTATGAAAGAAGATAGAGCTGAAAATATAAAAAGAAAAATTATCATAAATATTACTTTATGTGATACTTAATACATAGATAAAGCAAGTAAGACTGTGGATTTGGTTTAGAGACAAATGTAGCAATGGAACAGAAGAGAAAAACTCCAGTTGATGCTAAATCTAGCTTATCTATCTATCTATCTATCTATCTATCTATCTATCTACTTACCTACCTAGATACAAGACAGAAGTGGCAGTAAGGAAAGGAAGATTGAGTAAATTATACTGAGATAATTATATACACACTTGGGCCCAGTGCACGAATTCATGCACCTTGAAAGGAACTATGGGCTGTGGTGGGCATAGGGGCGGGTCTTAGCTCATCCTCCATGCCCCCAACTGGCCCTCCCACCACTGCCCCCGGTCCCCTGTCTACCAGCCCCTCTTGCACCCATTGCGGGTGTGAGCAGTGACTGCTTCCCTGATCGCTCCTCAGGAACAGGGGAAGGTGGAGAAGCCTTCAGGGGTGATCGGGGCCAACAGCTGCCGCTCACACCTGCTGACAGCGATGAGCGATCAGGACCAGTGCTGGGCACTGGCAGCGGGTGTGAGAGGCAGCTCCAGCGCTGACAGCAGTTTTGAGCAGCAGCTCTGGTGCCAGCTGTGGGTGTGAGTGGGGCTGGCACCAGCAGTGGGTGTGAGCAGGGCCATTGCTAGCAGCAGGTGAGAGAGGCAGCTGCCAGGCCCGATCGCCCCTCGGGAGCATGGGGAGGTGGAGAAGCCCTGAGGGGTGATCGGGGCTGGCAGCCACCCCTCGCACCCGCTGACAGTGCTGAGCAATCAGGGCTGGTGCCAGGCGTCAGCAGTGGGTGCGAGTGGGGCCGGCACCAGCAGCAGGTGTGGGCGCCAGCAGTAGGTGCAAGGGCCTGGCGGGACCACAGTGCACAGGAGCAAATAATTTTCAGTAACCACCAGAGGCTTGCCCCGATGACAGCGACTGGCACCCAGCCTTGGTCTGGCACCCCCACTCACCTGCTCCACCATCCTGCTGCGGCTGACTCCTGTCATGGTTAACACACGTCATAGCAACTGGTTGTTTGGTTGTTCCACCATTCAATCTATTTGCATAGTAGGGTTTTATATATATAGATATGAAAAAATAAAACTTCATTTCTATCTCATTATTCCTTAAAAAACAAATAAATTAGAGATCTATAAAAAATCTATAGATCTCTATAAAATTCAAAAAATTTTAGAAGAATATTTAAGAAACTATATGACCTCAGGATAGGAAAAAAAAAGTCTTCATTTAAACCCCACAAAAACATCCCATAAAGGCAGAAAATGTTAAATATTACTACATTAAATATAAGGCTTATAAAAAAGTAACCATAAGAGGGTGAAAAAAAGTTGTAAGATATAATTAGCCAATCTATAATAATAAAAGCATAATATGCTAAATAGACCAGACATCCTTCCAGACAACTTTCTGGACAAAGCCAGAGCTGCGAGGGAAGCCCGGGTCCCAGGTGCCAGAGGGAAGCCGGTGCTGGTAGCTGGGGGAAGGAAGGCCTACTCTTGCAAGAATTTCATGCATTGGGCCCCTAGTTTAAATATAAAAAAATATAATCAAATATATGAAGAATTTCTACAACTGAGGTTCAAAATGTACATATCCTTGACTGGGCAATTAAATCCTTCTATAAATTTCTTAGAGGCTCTCTTCCATGGTGACATGTATAAGAATGTTTATAGCAGCATTATTTTAAAAGAGAAAAAGTATAAAAATCCTAATGTAATTTTAATAAAAAGTGGCCTACTAAAAAGTGGAGGAAATGAATTAACTAGGATTACATGTATCAAGATGGGTGAATCTCAAACCTATAGTGTAGTGAAAAAAAATAAGAAGTAGAAAGATACATGAGTACTTTAAAACATTTTAAACAAAATCTCATTGTAAGTCAAACACTTTTTATCACTTATGCTCTTGACAACCTAATAAAGTAGATATTATTATTTCCATTTTATAAATGACAAACTGAGACCAAAAAGAAACTATGGAACTTGTCAGAAAATCCACTAGACATTGGTTAGAAATCCATACATATGTAATAAAATTTTTAAAATGAGAAAATAATAAACACCAGATACAGAATAGTGATTATTTACCAGGAAAAGAAAAATAAAAATGGATAAGGAGAGCTATACACAGGGTTCAATTCTATTTACAATATTCTATTTCTTAAACTGAGTGATGTGTGAATGAATACTAGTTACATTATTTTTTTTACATTTTCATATCTGACTAATTCTTATGTTACAATAATCTATATTATAAAAGGCCAGTGGCCGTAATGCCATAACACCATAATGACCAAATAACTGGTCAATGGTGCATTGATGGGTCTTGGCGTGTGGCAGGTCTCTCCGGGTTTCACGCAATTTTGAGCGCTGAGCCTCTAGTTTGTAATATTTTAAAATAAAGCACCCTGAATTGGGGTATATGTAAGAAACAGAAAGAAAGAGAGGTTTGTCATATAAAATGGTGTGTCCTTGCCAGGCTGGCATGGATCAGTGGTTGAGTGTTGACCTATGAACCAGGAGGTTATGGTTTGATTCCAGGTCAGGGCATATGCCCAGGATGCAGGCTCAATCCCCAATGTGTGGCATCCACAGTGTGGGGCAGCCAATCAATGATTTTCTCTCATCATTGATGTTTCTATCTCTCTTTCCCTCTCCTTTCCTCTCTGAAATCAATAAAAATATATATTTTTAAAATGGTGTGTCCTTGGGCTTTGTTTTTATTTTAATCTATAAAAATAAAACACTCTTGTGTTTTTAAATAAAATAATTAACTTGAATATACTTCATAAACTATAAAATATTCTATAAACACTACCAGTTGGGGCTTTTACTTGGAAGAAATATTATTCATCTGTGTCAGGAAACAGAGCAGGTGTTATATCTAAGAAGGTAAAATTTCAACTCTCAGAAGGCCTGAATATTAAGGTGATGAAGACAGGCTGTGGTCAGTCACCCCTAGTGCACCCCTAAGGACAAGTGTAAGTGTAGGTGTGTGTGTATGTGTGTGCATGAGTGTATGTGAGAGTGTGTCCCTGTGTGTGTGTGTGAGCATGAGTCATCAAACAGCCATAATGGATAGTGTCTAATGGTCATAAAACACCGCTGCTGAGCAAACACTGTAGAAAGGTCTTGCTCTCTCAGGTTTACACCCTGAGAAAATGCCAGACTATGACCATCAGGCACAGAGGGCAGAATCTGCCTTCCTTCCTGGGCACCAGAAGCATCCATCTGCTAAAGACATCAACAGGCTTCCAACAGGAAAATCCGTGCACCTGGCCATAGACTCTTATTTTCCATGGGACACCAGTACTGTGGCGACCACAGAGCAGAGAAGGCTGCTCTGCAGGAGAAGTAATCACACTTCCTTTTCATTTTTCTCCCAGGAAACAAGAGGCACCAGAACTGAGTGAACACCCTGGAGCTCTTGTTCTTGGCATACAAGGAGAGTACAGTTGGAAAGAGATGAAGAGGAGGAAAGACAGATATGTCCTCAATAGTACAATGGGCAGAGAATCATGTAATTCAAACACTTAAAAGGATATGGCTTTTAAAAATACTCAGAGCTAAGAAAGTAGAAATATTAGATGTATCCACAAGCTAAGAAAGTAGAAATACTAGATGTATCCAGAAAAATTATTTACGATAATTTCAAAATATTTGTTCTGCTCTTGCACTCCCCCAAAAGAAGAGTAGTAAAATCTCTTAATGTATCCAAAGAAGAAAGTCAGTTTGTCTTTATATAACCCAAAACCCAAAGCCACTATTTTACTTATTTTATAATTTATTCAAATAAGAATCTCCAGAATTCATATAGGTAAAATGTCTATACTACCCAAAGTGATCTCCCGATTCAGTGACCACTGATTTACACGCGTTATCATTTAAAAAATAAAAAAGGGGGAATTTTCCGGAAGCCGGTCCATCCTTGCTGCTTGACATAGTCGCTGCAGGGAAGAAACATCTGCACAGCATATGTTTCAAGGCACCTGGCGTATATGGCATACTGTTCTTAATATGTTTGCTCCCCTTCTTAGCGATATGTGTTTTAACCAAGGACACCTCTCTGAGAGGTGTTTCCCCAGGTGGGGATTTTTCCCTGGAGTTAGGGATTAACAGTACTAAGGAAGGGAATAAATCAGTAAAACCCCTTAACTAAGTGCCAGGTGGGTAGTTAATCACGCTTAAGCTATATGATCTTTACTTAGGATAATCTCCTTCAGTTACTTCCTTGTAGCTTAACAGAACAATAGAGTAGTGACCTTGGAATGGAGATAACAAATGCCCTAACCTTTGGAATAGAATGGATAGGATTAAAATCAAATGGTATAAATACAGATGTAACAGGAGAATAAAGAGAGAACCTGGCTGGAGAACCTGGCAAGAGAACCAAACTAGAGAACCTGGCTAGGCTGCTGATCAACTGAAAGCTGTCTCCGTGTCATTCCTTCTTCGCCGACTCTGTCCACACCTTTGGGAACCCCTGGACCTGCTGGGGTTGGACCCCCACAGTTTAATATTTTAACTGATTCAATCTACCAGTGTGTGTTTTTTAATTTAATTTTCAGTATATATCTTTTCCAATGTAAAAACAATGATAGAATTATTGTAAAAATCTGTTCCATAAAGCTGTATATTCATGTGATAAAGTGACATACATTTCTAGGCCCCGAAGAATATTCTTTTTTTTTTTTTTTTTTACTTTTAATTTCTTCACTTATTAAGGTATTTCATATGTGTCCTTATCCCCCCATTACCCCTCCACTCATGCCCTCACCCCCCTGGTGTCTGTGTCCATTGGTTAGGCTTATATGCATGCATACAAGTCCTTTGGTTGATCTCTCCCCCTTATCCCCTCTCCCCTACCTTCCGTCTGCATTTTGATGTTCTGATTGATGATTCTCTGTCTCTGGATCTGTTTTTGTTCATTAGTTTATGTTGTTCATTATATTCTACAAATGAGTGAGATCTGTTATATTTATCTTTCTCTGACTGGCTTATTTCACTTAGCATAATGCTCTCCAGTTCCATCCATGCTGTTGGAAACGGTAAGAACTCCTTCTTTATTACCGCTGGTAGTATTACATTCTGTAGATGTACCACAGTTTTCCAATCCACTCATCTGCTGATGGGCACTTAGGCTATTTCCAAACCTTAGCTATGGTGAATTGTGCTGCTATAAACATAGGGGTGCATATATCCTTTCTGATTGGTGTTTCTAGTTTCTTGGGATATATTCCTAGAAGTGGGATCACTGGGTCAAATGGGAGTTCATATTTAGTTTTTTGAGGAAACTCCATACTGTTCTCCACAGTGGCTGCACCAGTCTGCATTCCTACCAGCAGTGCACAAGGGTTCCTTTTTCTCCGTATCCTCGCCAGCACTTGTCATTTGTTGATTTGTTGATTTTCTTTGGTTCTCTCGGCTACTAAAGAGGAGTGTGACAGTGAGGAGGATAATGAGGGTCAGTGAATGGTGAGGACTCCATGACCCACCTGCACTTGATCTGAAGTTAGCTCCACTTTCATCTTGTCCATACATTAGAATTATGCATAAGATTTTATGTAGTAAAAAATACAGGTTGTTCTGCTTTAAAAATATATAAAACAATCATAAACAACAGGGGAAGAGGTTGGGGACTCTCCCTAGTGAACAGACCAAAGGGAAAAATCTCTAATCTAATATAATTCAACACAGCAAAGAGAAGAAATAAAAACAATAGTAGGTTGTGAATCAGGAAACTTGTATTAAATTCTGTACCAGCCAAGTATATCATCTTCGATATGTCATTTAACTTGTGCAAACCTATAGGGAGCAGCTATAGGGTTAAGTCTCGGATTGACCTGTGGCAGAGCCACAAACAAGTCCCAGTTTGGAGGGCACAGCCCTCTTAGCATAATTAAGCTTGACCTTATGACGCTCCCTAGATCCTTTCTAGGTAGCTAGTGGGCTGTGGGAGGTGCAGCAAGTGCTGCCAAAACAAGAGAAACTCACAAGAACATTGTAACTATGGTGACCACTACCTTGTTTGTCTCTGATTATAAAATAAAGCCTCAGCTTACAGGTGGGTTCTTTCTGTGTCCTCATCCAGGCATGGAAGATCCTCCGAGCCCCAGCTGTATTCTCTTTGTCTGTCTTTTCTAAATCCTTCACAGCCCTCCCTCAGGTTTACCCTTGGCCATGCTAGCGTGGCACACAAACCTCTGTTTTCAGACATGTAACATGAAGGTAGTGTTCTCTAGTTAAAAAAGTATACATGTCAGTTCTGGAAACATTTGATTTAAGTAATTCCAGTATACCTATACATTTCTCTTTGACTAATCATTAACTGTTGATGAAACGTGCTAGGAGGAAAGGGGAGAAGGTAAGAAAAAAGAGGGAACTGGTGTATGAGAATGTGTGTGTGTGTGTGTGTGTGTGTGTGTGTGTGTGAGAGAGAGAGAGAGAGAGAGAGAGAGAGAGAATGAGGTTGAGATTTAAATCACTACTAAATATAGAGCTAAATTCAGACAGTCGGAAGCCTTGTGAATAACTTGGCAGTGACACTAACTTTGAAGAGATCATGGAGAGTTCTTCTATAAAGCAGGCACCTTGGTAGTTACTAGGAACACAAATATTACATGGTTAAGTCCTATATGTTCCATGCCTAGTGATTCTTCTCACAAGTTTCATAATTTGTCTCAGTTTCATAATTTATAAAATGGGAATAGTAATAATACCTACTTTATTAGTTTGTTGAGAACATAAATAATTTAGTATCTATAAAAAATAATAATACTTGACATACAGTGAGATTTTTGTTAAATAAAAGTTTTAAAATATTAACTCTGTAATCTAATTAGAAATCAGAAAATGAGATGCTCCCAGTTTTACTCTTCTTGCTCAAGATTACTTTGGCTATTCAAAATATTTTGTGGTTCTTTATGAATTTTATAATTTTTTTCTATTCCTGTGAAAAATGCCATTGCTACTTTAATATGGATTGCACTGAATCGGTAGATCACTTTGTGTAGTATAAACATTTTACCAATATGAATTCTTCTAGTCCATCAACATGGGATATCTTTACATTTATTTATGTCCTCTTCAATTTCTTTTCTCAAAGTTTTATAGTGCTCAGTGTACAAATATTTCACTTCTTTGATTAAGTATATTTCTAAGTATTTTATTTATTCATTTTTTTAAAAATATATTTTATTGATTTTTTACAGAGTGGAAGGGAGAGAGATAGAGAGTTAGAAACATCGATGAGAGAGAAACATCGATCAGCTGCCTCCTGCACATCTCCCACTGGGGATGTGCTCACAAACCAGTTACATGCCCTTGACCGGAATCGAACCCAGGACCTTTCAATCCGCAGGCCGACGCTCTATCCACTGAGCCAAACCGGTTTTGGCATATTTATTCATTTTTAATGTTACTGTAAAATGGATTGTTTTCTTAATTTATTTTTCACATATTTTATTGTTAGTATATAGAATTGCAACTGATTTTGTATATTGATTTTCTTTCCTACAATTTTAATGAATTCATTTATTAGTTCTAGTAGGTTTTGGTGGAGTCTTTAGAGTTTTCTACATAAAGATCATGCCATCTTCAAACAGACACAATTTTACTGCCTTTTTTTGATTTGCATGTTTTTTTTTTATTTCTAATTGCTCTAGCTGGGACTTCCAATACTATAGTGAAGAAAAGTGGCAAGAGTGGTCATCCTTGCCTTATTCTGAATTTTAGATAAACTCAGCTTTCCAGTATGAAATATGATATTAGTTATAGACTTGTCATATAAGACCCTGATTATGTTGAGGCACATTTTTCAATTAAAAAAATGGAACTATCATATAATACAGCAATTCTACTTCTGGGTATTTATCAAAAGGAATTAAAATCAGGATCTCAAAAAAGATAACTGCATCATGTTAATTGCAGCATGAGTCACAATAGCCACGAGGTGGAAGTAACCTGAATGTCCATTGACAGATGAATGTATAAAGAAATGTGGCATAGACATACAAAGGAATGTTATTCAGACATTTTAAAGAAGGAAATCCTGCCACTTGAAACACCATGGATGGGCTAGGGGGCCATTGTGTGAAGTGGATAAGCCAAACACAAAAATACAAATACTCTATTCTATCATTTAAATGTAGAATATAAAATAGTCAAACCCATAGTAGCAGAGATTAGAATGGTGGTTGCCATGGGTTGGGGGATAAGGGGATGATGATCAAAGGGCACGAAGTTTCTGTTATGCAAGATAAATCAGTTCTGGAGGTCTGCTGTAAAGCATAGTGCCTATAACTCACAATACTGTGTTGCCTACTTACAATTTGCTAAGAGGGTAGATCCTATGTTGTGTGCTTACCACACACACAAAATAATAAAGAGAGCGGAAGGAAACATTAACTGATGGATACATTTACTCATTGAATTGTATTTGTTAAACATGTACAGCTTTTTCCATGTCAATCCTACCTCAATAAAGTAGCTTAATTTTAAAAAATTAATTTATTAATTTAAAAAGACAACACTGGAAAGGAGTGGTTAATGAGGCAGGAGGAAAGTCAGGTAAATGTATCAAAGAAAGCAAGAGTGCACAATATGTAAATAAGGAAATAGTGGTCAATAATATAGAGTTATAATGAGACATTGAGTAAGATACAGTCTGATATTTTAATGAATGGAGGTTCATTATTGATGAAAACATTTCAGAGGGTGGTGATAACAAAAACCTAAAAAAAAGTTAGCTAAATGAAAATAAAATGTGAAGAAGTAGACATAACCAATAGAGATAATCCTAAAGGACACATATGTAATACCTTAATCAATAAAGAAAAAAATAAAAATATAGAGATAATCCTTCCATATTGTTAAAGGGAGAAAGGAAATTCGGTGGTAGCTGTAGGAGTATAAGAACACTTTGGTTTTTTTGTGTTTTTAAAATATTTTTATTGATTTTTATAGAGAGAGGAAGGGAGAAGGAGAGATAGAACGAGAGAAATATCGAGGTGAGAAGGAAACACCAATCAGCTGCCTACCGCAGGCCCCCCATTGGGGATCGAGCAGGAGACCCAGGCATGTGCCCTGACTGGGAATTGAACCAGCAAATGACACCCAACCAAGGGAGCTACACCAGCCAGAGATTTTTGTTGTTTTTAATATGAGTTATATTAAAGTCTGTTTCCACTTTATAGAAAGAAAATGTTTGGAAAAAATCAGTGAATGGGTGAAGACTGCAAGTGAAGGGGAAAGACCAGCTTTTCTTTCATCTTAATTAGAAGGGACATTTTGAGATAGCTATATGATGGGTTCTTTATTTGAATGCGTCTACTTTCTCATTAAAGTTTAAAAAAATTTTATCATTGTGGAGGCATTACTATTCACAGAAAGAAGATATGAAATGGTCATCTTGAGTAATTAGGAAGGAAATTTTTAAGAGATAAACAGAGATGCTGGAAAGGTCTCCTTTGAGATGCATAGGACATAGATTTAGTGATACCACACATTGTGTTTTGCTCTCTTCTCAAAGTTCAATAGTGCAGGTGTGGGACACAGTATGGGAGTCAGGGGATGTTAGATTGAGCCATGGCTTTGATTTTTCCATAGGAGGCATGTGAAAGAAAAGTGGGCATTTTATTCTTTTAGATGCTACAGCTTCTTACACAGATATACTGCAGAAAGTTCTGTCACACAATGCACAGAAAAGCCAGAATGGAGAATATGGATTTGCTGTCACTTATCATGGTTCTACTCTGACAGAATTTTTCCAAGTAAAGAGCTGTACAAGTTTATCAAGTGATATCAAATTCTTTGAACATCGTTGGTTAAAGCAAATAGACTGCTGAGCTTTGATAAGTCTTCTCTTAGAAGAATTATTTAAGGTCAATAAAATACACAAGGCAGTCACAAATTACAAAGTTACAGAAATGACAATCCATTCTCTAACTCTGAGTTACAGAGGCAATTGTGGTCATACCTAAATCTTCAGTGATTTCATACTCTGCTGACCCACTTTTGCAGGGTATTGCAGGATAAAAATGCCCTTTAGGAACTCACTGACATTTGATAAAGATGGAAATCTCTACTAGGAAGATCATTATTTACAAGTCATAATAAGTAAAATATTTAACTTTTGGTTAACACGTATTTTCTGGTAAGATGTTTTAACAATGTGCCCATGAAAAGGTTCAACAGAGTATATCACTTGCCTGCTGTGATATGACTCGGAAAAGTGTAATTCCTTGTGACCTATATATATCTACCTTAGGCTCGTGTGGCATTTTTTTTCTTTTCTTTAAAAATCCATTGAAATAAAAAACACACACATGTAGAATAAAAACATAATATCCTTACTCTTGGAAAGAACATGGGGCATGTGTAAAAATAAAGTTTGGGGATCCAGTGCTTGTTGCAGTTCCAGGAATTTGGGAGGAAAGAAAGGAATCTGTGAGGGAGTCACCACCCCCAACTCTCCCTACAGGACCTCCCTAGGCCACTCTGTCTGCTGGAGACCATCCATCTTGCCTTGGTGCTGACCTCTGTAGTGGTAAAAACTGCATTCTTCTAGAACAGTTAGTGCAAATTGAAACCAGTATGGAAGAGACACTTTCCTAGTTCCTTAGCATATGTGAAATGTGGCTCTACTGGACGGAGACTTAAGTTTTTCTTAAAACTCCAGGGTCTACCCATACAAATAAATGTTATTGCCTTCAGAATGCTCATTTTGCATGCCAGTTGATCCAACAATGATCTCATTGTTATTTTGATGACTACCTCTTAGAGATGGTGTATCAGTCAGCTAAGGATGTTAGTGTCATTAGGAGACCCAATTAATCATTTTAAATCCTCTGTGGCCCCAGAGGGACAGACAAGTGAACAGACAGATGAACCACTAGGTGAATTACTGATAGACTTGAGGCCACAGCTCCCTCTGGTTCTATTCCTAGAATTTGCTACAAAGATGAGTGGGTTATTTGAATTTCTGAGTCTCTGAGATTTTCTGCCTAGAAAATAATCCATTATTCTGGGCCCCAGATTCCTTTATAAGTAAGTTAATTAATTAATTAACTAATTAATGAAAAAAGTGTCTGAAAATCATCAGAATAGCAGGCATAGTGATTTATTCTAACCAAGTCTTTTTAAAAATCTAAGTTAAAAATTTGCCAAAGGATACAAGAATTTATTTTTAAGGTGGTATGAAATAATAGAAAATATATATATATACTGAGGGGCCAGATTATTATGACCACCTGACGTTTGTAGGCAAATTAGCTATAATTTTATGCTGAAGTTGCTATAGGGCTAGACCATTATAAATAGGGAAGCAGGTTGTTTACCACAACAGAAGTTATTTTTTTCTTAAGATATGGGTAAACAACGCGATTTAGCAGCCTTTGAACGTGGAATATATATATATATATATATATATATATATATGCTCTGAGTGACCAGATTATTATGACCACCCCATCAGTACTTCATTGGGCCACCTTTTGCCTCCAATACTACGGCGATTCTTCTTGGCATTGACTCCACGAGATGTTGAAAGGTGATGTGAGGAATCTGACACCATGCCTGATGAATAGCACTGTCCAGTTCTGTGAGATTTGATGGTTGTGGAACCAGCTGCCTGATGGCTCTTTTAACTTCATCCCACAAATACTCAATTGGATTGAGATCTGGTGATTGTGGGGGCCACCTAAGCAAGGTAAAGTCTCCCTCATGTTCTCGAAACCACTCCTGCACAATACGAGCACCGTGGCATGGCGCATTGTCTTGTTGGAAGAAGCCATCTCCATTGGGATACGCCATCAACATGATAGGATGAACCTGATCAGCAACAATACTTAGGTCTGTTGTGCTATTCAGACGTTGTTCCACATGAATTAAAGGGCCCAAATCATGCCAGGAAAACATGCCCCAAACCATAACACTGCCCCCACCAGCTTGAAGGGTTGTACTCATGCATGTGGGCTGCATGCTTTCATGCTGTTTCCGCCAAATTCTCACTCTGCCATCTGCATGATGCAACTGGAAACGTGATTCATTGGACCACATGACTTTTTTCCAATGCTCGACTGTCCAATCCTTGTGTTCCTGTGCGAATTGGAGACGTTTTATCTTGGTAACTGCAGACAGCAAAGGTGTTCGAACAGGCCTTCGGCTTCCATATCCCATACGATGCAGTGTACGGCTAATTTGCCTACAAATGTCAGGTGGTCATAATAATGTGGCCACTCAGTGTATATATACTAGTATATATATTGGTTTCTTCCTGGTTCCTTGCACAGAACTCCTAAAACACTTATACTTTCCTAATTAGAAAGAGCTCTAAGAACATCTTTTGTTCTAATAAAACATCATCTTTGACCCCAGTTCCTGAAAAAGGGTTCCCAAACCCCTTGGAATTTCCTGGGTGAGAGAAGTGTCTTTGTTCTAATGAGGTGACCCTTGGTGGGCTCCTGGACGGCTTCAGGATCATGGCTGGTCACCAGAAATACAAAGACATGAACAGAAGCTTAAAACTTTCAGTTCCAGGAAGGGGAAAGGAGCTAGAGATTGAGTTAACAATCATGCCTAAATGATGAAGCTTCCATAAAAATTCCAACAGTGCAGAAGTCAGAGAGCATGGAGGCTGAAGCATGTTTACCTGTCAGGAGAACGGTGCAGCCTGACATCACCAGGATAGAAGCTCCTGTGCTCAGGACCCTCCTGGAACTGGCCCCATATAATCCTCCATCTAGCTGTTCATTCATATCCTTTATAACAAACTGGTAATTGTGTTTCCCTGTGTTCTGTTAGCCATTCTAGCAAATTACTAATCCCAAGGAAGGGGTTGTGGGAACCCTTACTTATAGCTATTTTGTTAGAAGTCCAGGTGACAACCTAGCACTTGTGACTGGTGTCTGAAGTGAAATCAGCCTTGCAGGACTGAACCCTTCACTTGTGGAATCTGATGCTGACTCCAGGTAGTGTCAGAGTTGAATTGGATTAGAGGACACCCAGCTGGTGTTTCAGAGAATTACTTGAAGTGTGAAAAAACACCCCACACATTTGGTGATCAGATGTGCCATGTAGTAATATAAGAGTAAAGGAGAAACCCAGGAGTGTGTTTTTCCTGAACAGGTAATGAATTAGATTCAAATACAATAGGTAAAGCATTACAGATAGAACAGAACAAAAATTTCCTCCTCTCCATCTCAATCTCTCCCCTACCTCCAAAATAGCCACAATTATCAATGTATTATATATCATTCTCAATAGCAAAAAAAAGTATTTATATACACACATGTACATAGAGAAACATACAGAATTTTCCTTTTCTTTTAGCTTACATCTCTCCTACTGTGTGTTTTATTCTAATCCTGGCCTGGGAGACCAGAGTAGAGTGAATGAAAAGTGGAAAAATCTGAGATAAGCTTGGAGAGGAAGGCAGGAAGCAGATCATGTTACATTTTAGGCAACGGTAAGAAGCTGGTGTTTATTCTACATTGTTTTTAAATCCTTGAAGCAGAAAACTGTCATAATCAGACTATGTCTAAAGAACCCTCTGGTACCTGAGTGGAGACTATCAGAATGGGGCTTGATCCATACTGAAGAGGTACTCAGAGCTGAAGGATTAGAGATAGTAAATACAGACAATTAGCGAAGTTTTGTTGTGAAGGGGAGCAGAAAATTGGCATTCCTCCAAAGCAGGCTCCCAAACATTTTATTCAGCATGTTCTTCCTCTTCAAATACCCCTTGGTGTCCTTGAGACCATAGTTCTTAGTTTATCATGGATTTTTTTTTTTTTCAAACAGAAAAATGAGCAGCATCACAAGATGGTGGGGTCAATGCTGGGATCACGAACCTAGCACAATCCAACCCTCATCTCCAGATTGGTAGTTTCTGCCCCAGCTAGATTTTAACTCAGAACTTAAAGTCTCGAGCTATTTTTCCAAAACACTAGTATTTGCTGAAGCATCTTCCGTACATCACCAGAATAACCCCTTCTCTTCTTCTCTAAATGAAACATAAATGCCAACTCAACATTCAAAGCTCTGCTGTATTTCCTCAGTGTTGCCCTCAGTATCACCTTCACATACCCTCTCTGCCAGTCAACTATAGCTGCTCTCTGTCTATGTGCCTATGATTTGCCTCTCTGTGCCTTTATTACTCGAATCTGTTTACATAAAATGACCAGTTCCTCAACTCCACATGGCCAAGTGCTATGTGTTTTTTAAGGCTTAATTCAAATGATTTCCCTTCTGCATTTCCAGCCAAAAAAATAATCTTCCCTCCTTCCAAATCCTACAGAACTGTATTATCTCTCAGCATTTTAATTTTATTCTTTGCATTTGGTTTATGTATGAGGCTGTTCACACTCCCCTTCAAGTTTCTAATTAAGCCTTTTCAATATGTCATGTATCTAACAGTAGCCAATAAATATTTATTGGATAAATATTAAGTACAGTGGTAACAGAATGTTAAAATAAGATACTTCTTACCCCTGTCTCAGTGTGTCCTCTAGGCTGGTGCTTTTCAGAAGATTTTGTGAATACAAATTATCTGGGGACCAGATTAAAAAAAAAATTCGGATTCAGCACGTCCTGGATGGGGTCTGAGGTTCAGCATCTGTACAAGTTCCTCATGAGGATGCGGCTGGTACTTGAACTACATTTTGAATATCAATGCATTGCATAGGTGCCAACAAGTGCACATTCCAAAGTGGGACCACAAAAGCAGCTTCCTTAACACTACAAAGAAGGATGCTTGATGCTAGTGACATGGAACATAAAATGAACCTCTAGCTTGCAAGAAAGGCTAGAATGGCCAAAAGGGGGGCTTGAAGTTTAGGGTAATTTTGGTAAAAAATGTTGCATATGGAGGGTTCTGCCCCCCCCACTCACCCCTAACTTATGAGAAATAGAGAAAAGATGCTCGTTCATCCCTCAAGTCTTGGGAAAGGTCTAGAATGAGACTAAAATAGAACTTGATTTGAATCCTCTTGAGTGTAAGAAACACAGTGCCTGAGAAAGCCAAAGAAAGAGAGACTGTGTTTGCTGAAGTGGACAGTGTTCCTCAGGGAGACTGTGATGTCCAGGCAGCTTCATGCCCAGAGTTTGCCAAAGGATCTGTTTCCTATGGAGCAGATGTAGACACAACCATGACAGTCAGTGTAGGGTTGTCTTAGGTGTTGCTCAGGAGGGCGATCAGAATGTGTCTAGGGACCTCACCAGAAAGGTACTGCAGCTGCTTGGATAGATCCCCCAGAGATGAAAAGGAATTTGAACAAATAACCAGACATCTGGCATTTGACCCTATCAAGAAAACAGGAGTGAGAGGCCCCTGGTAATGACAGGGTGCCCCAGCAATCATAGAGAAAAAGACTCAGCTTTAAATACTTGTTAAAACTCAGAGATGGCTCCATAGACCTAAACTGAAGGGGAGGAAGAACGTTAAGAAAACTCTAATAGATCTTTGACCATTACATGGGAGTGGGCATGTCGATTGATGCCTTGAGACAATTTGGTAAACTAAAATGTTCAAAGAACTTTTTGGTTATCTGGGGATAACATAAAAGTCCATGACATCTGCCCAACCTTACTCTAAGAGGGTAGGAAGGAAAAAGCCCTGAAAATAAGTTTGAAAGGATAGCTCAAGACAAAAATAAAGTTACTTTAAAGTTTCACTCTGTGAGTCTAGCTTGTTTAAAGACATAATTACACAGTGACTTCAAAACATGATATAAAATTCACAAATTTATGAGTTCCAGTTGGCCTTAAAACTAAGCCAGTAAATATCTTAGCTTGAAAGCTGATGGCATTAGACCAGGTCTTCTACGAAGCAAATGTCAAGATGGGATTCATTAGCTGCATAAAGATTTGTTAGGAAAAATATAGAGGGAGACAGGAGCAGCTGAGAGACCTGTCAGAGATGCACAACTGCCCCTGGGTGGAAGGGTCTTAGGCGGCAGTATAGTTCTAAGTGAACTTGGCAAAGCCTTTGGAGAATCCTTACATCAAAATCATTTGTCAGAGGAGTCTCCTGTCACCCAGCAAGTAGGTCCGCCTTTGCATCTCTGCCCTGCTCAGTCATTCACTGGCAGAGCCCACAAGAAGCATGGCCTCAGTGGAAACACAGTAATGGATTGCAGAGCACAGCAGCAGGTCAATCATGCTCTTAGTAGTCAGAGATCTGAGAGGTACATTATCATAACTTCTATAGTGGTTATACTAACTTTTAATTTATTTACCTACTTATTTTTTGCCCTGGAACCTTGAACTAAGAAAATAGCATTTTCAGGATGAAATATGGCTCATGCTGTCATATTTTGAGAAGGTATTATTGGATTACTCTTGGGAAATGTATTTATAAAGCTGGATGTGACTATTCCTCTTCATCAGAATTGAAAGGGTATTATTACTATGGGCATACATTCAGCAGTATCAAGAGGCAGTCATATCGAGTCCAGAATATATCTCCATGATAGCAAGAATCTGAATATGGCTTTCCAAGACTTCCAGATGACTCTAAGTCAGACCAATGAAGCACCCTGTATAGCATTTGGTTATTATCCACTGATATGAACATGATCTTAAAATACAAACTCATTTTAAAATAAAAGATATTCTCATTAAACTGCTTATTTCAAGAGAGTAAAGTTAATATCCAGCTTGCCAAACATTATAATCTATAATTTTTATTAGTTGCTAATCATCAAATGACTCCTTTACTAAAAGCAAAGAACAATTTAAGAAGCAAGACTGATGCAAAGCAAACACAACTAGTTTAACTCTTCAGTCATCTCTAGAGAAATGTTCATAAAACTAAAGGGCCTGGGGAGAGTAAGAAATTAATTCAGTAATTTTATCTATGCAATAAGAAATAAATATGTTAAATACATTTGACCGACTCAACAATTTTTTGGAAACTGCCTTTGATTGTATTGTAAAAATAGCCAGATTGACATATTTTTGAAAAACATTTTAGCCATAATTTTAGCAGCCTGTAAACATAGCCTTAGGGGTGAATAATAGCAGCATAAATATAAGTTGGAGTAGGACTAGAAGATATGCCAAATAAGGACAGGATCCTAAGGAACTTAGCATAATGGGGCATGAATAAGTGAAGACTAAAGGGAACTGAAATAAATACTGTAATCTTGAAAGCTAGGGGATTCTTGAAGATCATTTCATCTTCCTCTGAAAGGAAGATATCATCAGATCCTTACTTTGTAAGCAAAGAAAAAAATGTTCCCTATCTTTGTCATAGAATAACTGGAAATTCAAAAACCATTTTCCTTTGCGGCCTCCAATGAGGTACAGTTGACCCTTGAATAGCAGGAGTTTGAACCGCATGGGTCCACTTACCTGCAGATTTTTAAAATTTGTGGTATTGAAAACTACAGTACACTATTATAAGTGTATTTTCTCTTCCTCATAATTTTCATTCTAACATTTTCTTTTCGCTAGCTTACTTTATTGTATATAATACACGTAACATACAAAATATGTGTTAATCCAATGTTTATGTTATCGGTAAGGTTTCCAGTCAACAGTAGGCCATTAGTTGTTGAATTTGGAGAGCGGCCAAAGTTATATATGGATTTTTGACTGCACAGAGGGTGAGCGCCCCTAACTCACATGTTGTCCAAGGGTCAACTGTAATGTCAAAATTCATACTAAAAACCAAATGTTATGCTATCATAGATAACTAGACCCCCTATAAGTCTATTATACCTGTATATACTTCCATTTACAGTATATTTATTTTGATATATAACATGTTAATTATAAAATGTCTATATCCTCAATAGACTTCTAAATGTATTGAAGATATTGAGTACTCCTTCACATTACCAGCAACTAGCAGTGTTCTTGGTAATTAAGAAGGATTTTTCCAAGTTTGAATCTTGGCTCCACACTAAATGTGTTTTCTTGAACAACTTAGAAACTTCTTCAAGACACAGTTAAAAGTGGGTTTATAACACTACCTCACTGTGTTAGTGTGAGCATAAATGAAATAACGTATGTAAAGATTTAGAAAGTACCATATGTAGTTATTATAAAATGATGACAAATTAATACTGTCATCATGACCTTATACCAGGTAGCATGTAAATAATGATTGAATTCATGGGTTTTGTGACCCTAATGATCAGCCCAATAATAGTCCCTAATTGTAAAGACTGTGGAAGTTCATGATGAAAATAAATCATGTTAAATACCTGACTCTGTAATACCATACCCTATCATTCTTGAAGTATTTGTGCAGGTAGCATCCTAAATCATGTAAATCATAGCCAATACCTTGAATGGTGGCAATGTGGGAGGGTAAAATTAAAAAGACATAACAGTTCCTAAGAGAGAAGCTGCATGTCCAATTCTTAACTCTAAGAGGTATAGTAAATTTGAATTCCATATAAGCCAGTACTGATATCAAGTAACTGATATCTAAGGAAGGAAACATGGTTTGATGCATAATAAGCAAAGCTTGTCAATGATGAGAACACTAAAAATTAGGGACTAAATCTCAACAGGAAAATGCTGGTAGCAGAAATATTACAAAATAAAAACGCTTAAGTCCTGGGAAACACAGATTCAATAACGTGATGCCTCCAGAAAAATCTAGCAACTGAAAAACTTCAGGATCTAATAAAGTTTTCAGAAGAGAACAAGTTACAAAATAAATATTCAGACATTGATAGTTTCTCTACATACTAGCAATGTACAGTTAGAAAAGATAATTAAACGATTCCTCATTCAAAGGAGCAACAAAAATATAAAACCTACAGAAATAAATATATCAATAAATATACAGGAACTACATTTCAAACCTACAAAAATTTACAGAGAGACAGAAAATAAACCTTGAGTAAGTGTAAAAATCCAGAATAGTAGGGATGAGAGGATTCACCATTATAAATATATCAACTCTTCCCAAATTAATTCACATATTTAAAGCAGCTCCAATATTAATTTCAATGAATGGTCTGAAACCTCTGAAAACACTCTAAAATCCATCCGGGAGAATAAATGAGAAAAATAGTCAAGAAAAAAAAAAATAGATTGAGGCTCTACAAGAAGTGCAGGAGGAAGAAGTGCAAATTCTAAGTGAAAAATCAGAGGCAGGATCAACCCAGCATCCCAAAGTGAGTTCAGTGGCAGAGGAAGCCAATGAGAAGGGCCATGGGAGGCCGCTGGGGAAACCCCTGCTGGCCTCTGTGGAAGGTATGCAATTCTTGGGCATTTGGAGATGATCTTTAGAGGCTAGAAACAAAGCAAACAGGGCACCAACAGCATTCTCACCCCTCTGAACAAAGGCTCCAGATTCTTCTGGTGCTTCTTGGTCTGTTATCATCATGTTCCTTCCAACATGCATTTGTCCCATCATGCACTGTCCATCGTGGAGGGGCAGAACCGGGTTGATGCTTCCCAGAGTTGAAGCACCTGCCTAAATCTCAGGCAGCTTAGCCCAGCCCTAGGATTCCAGCCAGCTACCTGTCCACAAGGAGCCACCATCCTCCACCATCTCCACAGCATGTCAACACAGAGATGGGAAAAGGGTGAGGATGAGTACTGTCCTTCTGATTTTTTCCAACATTTCCATGTTCATGTTTGGCAGTGGGCACAACCAACTTCTTAATGACTGGCTGCATATAACATAATTGGTTAAGAGCATGGACTTGAGCCAGAGAGGGTGAGTTTGAATCCCGACTCTGTCACTTACTTTCTATATGTGGATAATTACTTAATTTGTCTAGGCCTATCTTGGGTTAACTCGGGATACTATCCTATAAGACTGTTGTGAGGATTATAAGCAAATATAGAAAGCATTTCGAAATATGTTTATTACACAGTGTTTTAAAAGCACTCGCTCTTATTTTAAATAGAACACTTAGTACTGGGTAGACAGAGTTTTTTGTCCCTTCACCCTTAAGCCTTTTTATCAAGTTATTTTTCTACAGAAATGGCAAACTCCTAACTGATAGATCTTTTTTAAAAAAAAGTATCAGAAGAAATAATTCAAAATGTCCTACAAGGACCCAGGAAGTCCCATACAAAATGTATCCTCCCCATGCAGTCCTAAAGGGGTTCCATTTTCACTGGTCGGATACCCTTTGTTGAGCACAAAATTATCACTTGACATTTGCAGGTGATACATATCCTCAGAAAGAACTTTAACCACTATCAGAATTCTTTGGTACAACAGCAAAGAAACCACCGATGAGCCCCTGGCTGTTTGTGTCAGGGCCAAAGTGCTTCCCAAGAATAGGAGTCGGAGCTCAGCTGCGACCTGCACTCTCTCTCTCATACATGTCATTCAAGATCAAAACACCGTATTTGGAAGTCCTACTCCCTGCCATGGCCCCGTGCCCACAGGAGCAGGAAGGAGGTGGAAAGGGAGGCATGTTAATGAAGCAGAGGAGAAAGGTGGGACAAGGTTGCTGAGATGTCCCAGAGCAGGGAGGTGTGGGTAAAAGATGGGGCCATAACAGTATTGCCAACCCCAGCATCAAGTTTCTGGAACTTCCAAAGCTGTCTTTCTCCCCAGTCCCAAAGCTAGGTGGATCAATCCCCCAATTTTTTGTTTCATTGGTGTGGAACTAGTTTTTTCTTGTCCTCCCCTGCCCCAACACTATTAGAAAGAAGAGTAAAGTAATCATGGGGAAAAAAAAAACCTCACACAAAAAACAGAAAATGTTTCAGTCCTCATTTATTACTTGCAATAATTGAGTGGAGTCAATTTGTACATGGCATTTTCTCCGTTCTCTATATGCTTAGCAATTAAAGATTTAAAAATAACATGAGGATATTCATTCTCTTCCTAACCCACGATCCTAACTCCTGTATTGAATTTAACCTTAAGAGAATCTTTTGGAGAAAAGAAGGAGCATGCACTGGTAAGAGTTACAGCCCAGGAGTGGGCAAACCTGTTTGTAGCTAAGCTCTGATCTAAACAAGGACAGTATCAACAACAAGAAATTACATTCTTTCCATTTGGTCTACATTTTAACTAGTTTTGTCCCAATAATAACAACAGTGGTTTGTGAGAAGAGTTAAAATACCTATACATTAGCACAGCCTCCCATCCACTGAAAAGCCTTTATTGTTTGGAATGACATCTACAATCACAGTTTGACCGATGCTGCCTAAGAATGCTACCCTCCCGTCACAGTCAGAACAACATGTCCTCCTGCTGCCCAGCTTTCCCTGAGAGAGAGGGCCCGCCGTGCCTCACACTGAAGGTCAGTGGCATAGGCAAGAATAGGGACAGGGCGGTGGAGAGGAATGATCCCAGGGGACTGGATCCTAAGACTGGATCCTAAGAATTAGGGCTGTGAAAAGAGATGATCTGGTTAAAAAAAAAAAAAAGATAAGAAGTAAAAGATGGAGCTTACATCTGCTTCTATGTCTATGCCTAATGCATTTAAAATAAAGGACAATTCAGTTGATACAAACAGATGTATGTAATATTCTAAATTCCTAGAGTATGATCATTTGTATATATTTCAATAATGTCTTAAAAACAGATGGGCATGTTTTTCAATATTGGATGTAATTTTAATAAATGAAATTACATTCTTTCTACTTGCTCTTCATTTTAACTAGTTTTGTTCTAAACAATATTGGAAATTATCTCTAAGCTTCTCGCTTCTCAATATCCAAGTTCACCAGAATTGATTATCATAGCTGAAAATTATTTGATTATTTTCTCAGACAGGGCAGTCCCTGGTAGAGATGAAAACTTGGGTCACTAGAGAAAATGAGTTGGAAGAATATGAAACAGAAAGTTTTTTCTATTATAGAAAGCTAATCTATAATAATTCTCCTCTCTGCCTAGACAAGGCTCTGCCTAAAGCACCTGCTGTGCAGGCGTCTGTCAGTGATAACTGAAGTAGCCTTAGCACAGGAAATCCACCTGTGGTGGTAACATCCATCAAACTAATTTAAGTCTGTAACCCACACAGGTGTGGACTTTAGAGAATCTTTGACAGTCCCTGTACACCAGTTGCCAAATGCTCATTACTGAAAAAAAAGAAACAAACATCATCACAAATGTTATAATAAGGATTTAACAAATGGGGTAAGCATGAGGGTAAATTCAGAGTTGAATATTTTTGTTTACTACAGAAGATGATTTTTTCATAAATAGAGCTTTGCAAAAATACAGAGAGGAAGAGAGAGTATGTTTGTGTTTTACAAGTTAATGAGCTTCCCATATCAACTGTTTTCAAGTATAGGTTAGAAACACATCTGTCATATTTGATGAACTAGAGGATTTCCATGGACTTTCTAAACTTCAAGATGCCATAAAAAATTAAATTGATTTATTGCTCCCTCCCAAAAGCATAGGATATGCAAAACCGAATAATAACACCTCCAGAAGTTAGAATTAACATAATACTTAACTCAGAGAAAATCAGACATTAAATCTGTTCCACTGTCCAGAGTAACATTTATATAACTAGTGCTTAAAATGGAAACATTAAGAAAAATGCATCAGAGGAGGTGAATGACACTTGTCTGAATCAGGTAAGTTCAATTTATGTTGCTAGGAGATGAGTAAATAGTGCTTGCAGCAATGGAAAAGCACTGAGGTGGAAAATGAGTAACTCCTGTGGTGCGTTATGAAGTCAATGGTCAGGTTTCAAATCTACAACAAGTAAGACAATTTCCATGGCAACATACTGCTGAATTTCAACAAATTTATGATTCCTTTTTCACCACCATGCTCTCCCTCTTAAGAACTCTGATTTTAGGGAGTTTACAAAACAACAGCTGAGAAGAGATGTGCTTTCTTCCTTTGTTAGAGGAGTATCACACCCATCTAATCTGCAGGCCCTTTGACTAACATTTTATTTTGAGGGCATCAGCAGCCTTGATTTTATCATTTTGCTGTTAAAGTTTTGGCTATGCCATGAAACCCTTAAGGAGATAGGAAGCATCATTTCTGAGAATATTAGAAATAGATCTCTTCAAAAATATTTTTGGATGCTCTGTACAATCTACACACATTTCTCCAAGAATGTCATCTCATTTGGGATGACAAAAAGAAAAGGCTAAACAACTCCGGAGCTCTCCAATAATAGTTTCACTTTTTCAAATTTACTTTTTTAAAGCATTTTTAATAGTGCAGACAGAAAAGTGCATTGCACAAAATAGAGTTAAAAATGTATTATAGTGTTAAAGCCTGTGTACCCCCCTCCCCATACACACAGGTGAGGAAATAAAATATTGCTAGTACCCTTCAAACTCTTGTGCCTCATTCAAATTACTATCTCCTCCCACTCCCCCAAAGGTAACTACAATTCAGATTTCTATGCTTATCACTTCCTTGCTTTCCTTTCTCGTTTTACTTCATGAGCTGTAGTAAAGACCTGCGATTTAGATCGGTTTTTGAACTTATGTAAATTGAATCATACAGTTAAGCATTCTTTTGAGATTGGCTTTATATCCCTCAAAATTACGTTTGTAAGAGTCATTCAAATTGTCTATGTAGATGCTCTTCATTGATTTTTATTACCAAAGAACAAGCTTTCTCAAACTTGGTACTATTGACATTTTTAAGCCAGATAATTCTTTGTTAATTAAGGTTGTTCTTTGCATTGTAGGGTATTCAGCAGAATCTCTAGCTTCTACCCATTAGATGCCAGTGATATCTGCCCTAGTCTGTTATAACAACCAAAACTGTCTTCATGAACAGTATGGAGTTTCCTCAAAAAACTGAAAATGGAACTCTCATTTGGCCCAGTGATCCCACTTCTAGGAACATATCCCAAGAAACCAGAAATACTAATCAGAAAGGATATATGCACCCCTATGTTCATAGCAGCACAATTTACAATAGCTAAGATTTGAAAATAGCCTAAGTGTACATCAGCAGATGAGTGGATTAAAAAACTGTGGTACATCTACACAATGAAATACTATGCTGCAGTAAAAAATAAATAATTCTTACCATTTGCAACACCATGGATGGAACTGGAGAGCATTATGAAGCCAATCAGAGAAAGATAAATATAACATGCTCTCACTCATTTATGGAATATAATGAACAACACAAACTGATGAACAAATCAGATCCAGAGACAGAGAAGCATAGATCAGACCATCAAACCTCAGAGGGAAGGTAGAGGAGGGTGAGAATAAGGGGGAGAGATCAACCAAAGGACTTGTATGCAGGCATATAAGCCTAACCAATGGACACAGACACCCAGGAGGATAAGGGCATGAGTCGGGGAGGGGGAATGGGGAGATAAGGACACATATGTAATACTTTAATCAATAAAGGAAAAAAAACACACACAAAAAAACAAACAAAAACAATGTCTTCAGACATTGCTAAATAACCTCTAGAATTCCAAATCACACCCTGTTGAGAACCACTGCTGTAGAGTATCTCACTGTATGACTATACCATAATTCCACTATTAGAGAACATTAGATTGTTTGCAGACTTGAGGTTATTACAAATAATATTGCTCTGAATATTCTTATTCATGTCTGTGTCTTATTAATGGTCTTAAGCATATCAAGGACCAGAATCACAAGGTCTCTTTAACCTTGATGGAGAAAGCCAAACTTTTTCTAAAGTGGTTGAACCTATTGATACTCTTACCAACAGTCCATGAACATTCCCACTCCTCTATACCATCACCTTTTCCATTGGTGATCATTTCATTTTAACTTTCCTGATGGCATGCAAATGTATTTAATTTGCAGTTTTAATTAGTATATCACTGATTTCTAATGGAAATGAGTGCTTTTATTTATATCTTTATTGGGTGAATTGACTGTCATTTTTGTGCAGTGCCTATTCATAGCTCTTGGCCATTTTTCTATTGAGTTGTTTGATTTGTAGAATTCATCATGTATTATGAATGCAAGCTCTTTTTCAATTACATGTTGTTTAGTCTTTGAGTATTGCCATACAGAATACCACAGACTGGATGTATTAAACAATAGAAATATATTTTCTTATAGTTCTGGAGGCTGTAAGTTCAAGATCAAAGTGCTGGCAGGGTTGCTGTCTGATGAGACCTCTCTTCCTGATTTGTAGACAAATGCCTTACATAGTCTTTATGTGTGGGTATCCCTAGTATCTCCTTTTTCCTGGAAGGACACCAGGCCTATTGAATGAGGGCCCACCTTTATGACCTTTTTAAACTTTAATTCCTATCTAAAGGCTCTATCTTTGAATATAGTCACATTGGGGATTAGGCCTTTAACATATGGAATAGGGGTGGCGGTTGGAGGTACAATTCATTCCATAATGTATGAGTATCAAACATTTTCTGTAATGTTGTGGCTTCTTTTTTCATCCTCCTAATGCTATTTTGATGAATAGAATGTCTTCATTTTAATGGCATTCATCCTCAGTCTTTTCTTTATAATTAGTGCTTGATTGTATTTTTAAAAATATTTTCATAACCAAAAGATGTAAAGATAATTTTCGGTATTAACTTTCAGAACTTTACTATTTTGTCTTTTACAAATAATAAAATTGATTTGTATGTGTAATATGAGGATGAAACTAAGGTTTATGTTTCCCATATAGATATCCAATTTAACCAGCAGCATTTCTTTTTTCTAATATCACCCTTTCCCCACTGCTCTGTAGGCTCTACTCTGTTGTTAATCAAGTGTCCATAATATATTGGTCAATTTCTGGATTTTCACACACACACCCATTGTTCTATATTATTTATCCTAGGATCAATACCACTCTGACTTTATTACTATAACTTTATCATACGTCTTAATACTCAGAAAGCAAATCGCACTTTGCTCTTCATCAAGAATGTCTTGGAATTTGTTATTAGAGGTACAAACTAGTGTTTGAAGGTGAAATTATCTGGTGCCTGATAATTACTTTAAAATATATAAGCAAAATGGTAGGGGAATAAATAAAATAAAATTGGTAAATTGTTAAAAATGTTTGAATCTAGGAATTAGGTACCTGGGGGGTGGGGTCATTATATTATTTTCTACTTTTGTGAATCTTTGAAAGCTTTTATAATAAAAAATTACAATAAAAATCTATCTTATATATCTCCAAAATAATATATTAAATATTCTTTGACATTGCATTTCAAAAGAACTCACTAACTAAAAACCACTGCCTTGTACATTTTAAGTAGGTAAATTGTGCATTGTGTTTTATATTTTTACATATACAACTATATCTCCTGTAAAAGATATATTTTTATTTATTTTTGTATATATTTTATTTTTTTTCTTGCCTTAGTTCATTGCCCAGGATCTTCAAAACAATGTTGAATTGGAGCAGTGATAACAGGCATCCTTGTCTTGTTCATGTTCTAGGAAAATTTTCAACGTTTCACCCCTACCTATAAAATGATACTCCCTGTGTCATATTATAGATACCCTTGAGATTGAGAAAGTTCATTTTGTATGAGTTTGCTGGAGGTTTATAAAAATGGATGTTGATATTTACATAATACTTTTTTAATGTTATCTAATGGGAGGATTATGTAATTTTTCTCTTTTTTTTCTGGCAATTTTGAATGCCATGACTTGCTTTTAAAGTCTTATCAAATGTGTATTCTTAGAAGAAATTAAACTTATTTATGAGAGCTTGTTTGGAGGTTCTAGCAGGGGAGCGCAGCTACTCGTATACCCTTGACCAAAAACTAGTCCTTCATCTGAGGGGAAGGTCGTCCTCTTTAACTGAGCACTCAGCTTCAGGAGGGAGGCACATGATCTGTGAGGGAGAAGGGGGATACCCTCCTAGCCAGCCAGATCAGCCGAATCAACCCTGGTGATCAATGGGGTGACAGATGTCGCAGCCAGATCGCCCTCACAGTCTGTCCTTGTTAGATATATTAGGTTTGGTTTGCTAAGATGTATTTAGAATATTTGTGTTTATATTCATGAATGCTATTATTCTGTAAATATTTTTTTCTTATAATGCCCTTGTTGGGTTTTCCTATCAAAGGTGTACTTTTCTTATAAAATTAGTTGGATTGTATCCTCTTTTTCAGACTGCAAAGATTGTAAAAATTGGCATCATTTGTTTTTTGAAAATTAGGTATAATTTTTCAGTGTGCCATCTGGATTTTCAGTTGTCCATGTAAAAACATTTAAAATTAAAGATTTAATTGGATGGACCTAGAGGGCACTATGCTAAGTGAGATAAGCCAGTCGGAGAAAGATAAATATCACAGGATCTCACTCATTTATGGAATATAATGAACACATAAACTGATGAACAAAAATAGATCCAGAGACATAGAAACATCGAACAGACTGTCAAACCTCAGAGGGAAGGCAGGGCAGGGAAAAGGGGTAAGAGACCAACCAAAGGACTTGTATGCATGCATATAAGCATAACCAATGGACACAGATAATAGGGGGGTGAGGGCATGTGCTGGGGGGTGGGAGCAGCCGGGTAAAGGTCAATGGGGGGGGGGGGGCGGGGAAGAGACATATGTAATTTCTTAAACAATAAATACTTTAAATTTTAAAAAAGATTTAATTGCTTTCATTGTTACTGGATTATTCAGACTTCCTATTTCTTATGTGTCAGTTATAGCAATCGTATTTTTCTAAGTATTTTGTCTATTTTATTTAAATTTTCCAGTTTATTGTTATAAGATAAATAATATCCTAGTATAATCTTTTAAAGTCATGAAAAGCTGTGGTAATTCCTTTTTAATTTATCACTTTAATTGTTTTATTCTCTCTTTTGTTCTTGATCAGTTTCACCAAGTGTTGAGCAGTTTTATTAGTCTTTTCAAAGAACCAATGCTCAATTTTGTTAATCTTACTTTTATAATTGTTTTTTTGCCATTAATTTCTACTCCTACCTTTGTTTCTTTCTTTGTATTTTCTTTGTGTGCTTTTTGCTAATATCTTAGAGTGAATGCTTATGTTTGTGATTTCAACAATTCTACTTTTCTAATATAGCCATTAAAACTATAAACTTTTCTCAAAACCTGGCTTTATTACATTCCAGTTTTATATATCATTTTAAATTATCATTTAGTTTAAATTTTTGTTAATTGGCATTGAAATTTCTTCTTTGATTCAGGGGTTATTTCTAAAAAGCTTTTTTATTATGGAAAATTTCAAACATATATAAAAGTTGAGATAATAGTTTCAGGTCCACCTTGGACTCATAATCCAGATTCAATAATTTTTATCTCATTGGCATTTTTTTCACCTTTATCTCCCATCTATTAGTCCACTTCACTCTCAGGACTATTTTGAAACAAATCATTGATAAATATTGCATTTGTAAATAGCTTAAAATATAAGAACTCTTTAAAAAAATATGACCACTATAATTCTTTAATGTAACCCAACATTGAGTTGATTGAAATTTTCCGAATTTTTATAAATTTTAGTGTAATAACCAAATAAGCCACAATATCCATATTTCACCATTGAATGATATATTAGAAATATATTTCTTAATTTTTAAACACATGAGAATTTTTAATGGGTCTTTATTTCTTGCTGAATTTCATATTCTCTGAGAACACTATAATTTCTTCCTTTGGAATTTGATGAGATTTGTCCTATATTTGGTTAAATTTTTCAAGTATCTCGAGTACCTAAAATGAATTTGTATTATGTGTGTTATGCAGCCTGGGGTTGCAATGCTCTATGTGTATCCATTATATCTAGTGTTTTGATTGTTTTTCCAATCTTTAATGTTGTTACTAATTTTTTTTTTTCTGCTGGTTCTACCAGGTATTGAGAAAGATGTATTTAATATCAACCATTTTGACTGTAGCCTCTTATATCCCTATGAATTTTGAGTTGTATATTTTATAATTAACTTATTAGGTACATATAAATTTAAAATTATTTACCTGTAAATGAAAATTCTATCATTATGAAGTTCTCTCATATCTTTAATAATCCCTTTTGACTGAATGTTTTCTTTTTCTTAATATTCATATAACCACTATAACTTTCTTTCCATTAGTATTGGTATGATACTTTTTTTCCTAACTCTTTATTTCCAAATTTTATGAATCATCATTTTTTAGACTTATCTCTTGACATGCCTAAAAAATGTGAATGGCAGTAGAGAGGACAGGTTCAGAACCAGAACCCCTGAATTTTGAAAATTAGGTGGAAAATAACCAAGCATGAGGCCTGGAATTTGTAAAGCCAGAAATCATTATTTAAATAAAACTTATTTAAGAAGAAAAGAAGATGGATGTGCCGCCACATTAATTGCTCCCGAGTTATAAAGACAACTGATTAACCCATAAAGTGAGATTGCAAAAAGAGGACTTTGAGAGAATTATACCCCAACCATTCTGTTACACATGAGGAACTTAGACCCAACTGACTAAATAAACAGAATAATAGAATAGAAAGAGTACAGAAACAAAGAAAAGGTGATGGGAAAAGAAAATCACACTGACTTATTTGTCTAGGTAGCAATTTCTTATTTAGAAAATTAGCTTATAATTATTGTTATTGAATTTAATTAGATATTATGGGAATAATAAAGTAGCAACTATTTGTGCCAATTACTGAATTAGATGTTTTAAGAATTAGTCTAACTGGAGAAATACAATCTGCAAATAAGAAAATTCATTGAAAATGTAACATAAAAAGTAAAATGTTTAATAATATGTATTAAGAAGGCATATTTAACATTTTCTAAGAAAGATTCAGTGAGAAATGGCATAGTCATGCTGGGTAGTCTTCCCTCTTTTTCCCTTATCATAACCTCCAAGGCTATTTGAAACCCTCATAGAGTGAGGAAAGAAACCTCATGGTCTTGCTGCCTAAAGACAGAAATCTGAAACCCAGTTTAACCACTGACTAAATATGTGAACCTGAAAAATCACTCATCTTTCAGATGCTGTTTTCTTATCATAAATACTAGAGGCCCAGTGCATGAAATTCATGCACTGGGGGTGGGGGGGGGGGGTCCCTCAGCCTGGCCTGTGCCCACTTGCAGGCTGGGAGCCCTTAGGGGATGTCTGACTGATGGCTTAGGCTTGTTCCTATGGGGAGCAGGCCTAAGCCGGCAGTCAGACATCCTTAGCACTGTCACAGAGGCAGAAGAGGGTCCCGCTCCCAACTGCCACTGCACTCACCATCCTGAGCCCATCATCTTCTAGCTGAGCTGTGCTCCCCCTGTGGGAGCACACTAACCACCAGGGACAGCTCCTGCATTGAGCTTCCACCCTTGGTGGTCAGTGTGTGTCATAGCGACTTGTCCTTAAGCCCTTCAGTTGATTTACACATTAGCCTTTTATTATATAGGAGGATGGGGTAAAATGTCCAATGTACAGACTAGACAAATATATTAAAATAATTTGTACAGATCTATTCAAAGTGTTTATAATCATTTATTTAAATCACTCTAATAATGTTAAGTCAAACTTTCATGGGGGGAAAAAAAAGGTAGAAATATTTATTCAGCTACATCCATCTCTTTTCCCTTCATTCCTCCTTTATAGCAAAGAATATTCTCACAAGAATTTGACCTAAAACAGAACATGGTAGTGAAGTGAATGGTGTGTGTGCATTTGTGTATGTGTTGGGGTGAGAGGTAATGATTACAATTCCAAGTCCTCTTTTCTTTGTGTTGAAGCAAAATCATAATGAATTAAAACTAGAGTCTTTCTTTCCATTGCTGACAGCACTTGGTAGAGAACTGAGCTACTTATATTTCAACTATTCAGTAAATGTAGGATTTTCTAGGAAATTGTTAGCATTTGTAAGATTCTGTCATAGCTGTGTGACTGTGAGAAAATCACAAAGCAGCCTCATCTATTATATGAAGCCAATTAATGAGATGTTCTCTAAGATCCTCTTCAGCTTTTAGTTTTAAAATAATTATTATTTGCATGCTTATTCATCTAATATTTGAAAACTATTCTGTGGCAATATTATATCTGGGGATAGTAGTTACACAGAGAACGATTTTAAATATATGTACACATGAAGCCATAAATGAAATGCACACTGATGTGACTTTTAATTGATCTAGATTACCCGGGAATTATTTGAAATAATAAATTGCAGTATAGTTGGCCAGACTTATATTACACAATGGCTGCTCACTGTGTACTTCTAATAGTACTGACAGCTATCATTCAAAGAAAGCTCACTAAGCCTGAGATGCTGGGTGAAGCACTTTATTTATACCCTCTTCCATAACCTTCTCATTACTCTGTGAGAAGACATTCACAGAATAGGAAACTGAGTCAGGCTACTAGTAAATGTTGGAGCACGGGTCAGCCTGCCTCCAACTGCACAATATTGATGACCCAGAACACCTACATAACCAGTAAGACAGGTCTGTAAGGCAATCAATTCTTTAAAAAATGTGTATCGGAAGCAGCTGTGGATCTACTAAAGTTTAAATTGTTGGCAAGCACCTAAGGTTTGGTTAGTAAGTTCATTATTCAATTATATAATTACACCTACAAGTAGTAAAATGCTCCTGTATACAGATCAGGCTGGCAGACTCAAAAGTGCACACTATCCAAGAGAAATGAGGACAGAGGTCCCTTGTTATGAGTTTCTAGATAATTCAAATCCCTTTCTCAATTTACCTCCGCCTACCCCAAGCTGAACTTCCCATGAATATCACTGCTGTATGAAAAAAATAAATGTAGTGGCTTGATTTAAGGGGGGATAAAAAGGCCTGTGTTGTGTGCAAATCAGGGCCCAGGTAATCGTGACATGGCCAAGTCCCACACAGTTCAGGTGATGTGCGCAGTTTTCCCTTTCTCCTGCCATATTGGCTCCATTTAGTAACAACTGGGTATAAAGTACAGCCTCAACAGTTAGAGCTTTTTCTATTCACTCTGATGGAGAATTCAGGTTGCCCTAGATTTGTGTTTATCATCAATTTTATCTACAGATAAAGTAGGCTGAAAAACACCTATAATGTAGAAAGTTAAGATTTTCAAAACGGGATCTAGCAGGCTTATTTTGGGCTGCAGTTTTGACTTTCTTGAAATAACAACAGAAATTGCAGACTGGATTATCCCAGAGTAAATTCCCCTCTGCTCCCCACCCTCTGCCTCCAGAGATCAATCATAGATGAGCCATAGATCAGGCCCCTGGTTTCCTGGAACTGGGAACATGGGGGGGATATAAAGTCCATGGTTGAAGTGATAAGGAAAGAAAGGTGAAGGTCGAATTCTGCAATGGAGAAAGAGGATACCCCACATTATAATAGAAGCAAACCCCAGGTCATATTAGAAAACCAGGTAGAGTGAAATGGGTTTACTCAGTAAAGCAAGACAAGGGAGGACAAGGGCAACCAAGTCAGGAGCCAGAGAAACTTGGAGCAGGGAATGCGTGACCTGAAGCAGGTCAGAGCAGGGACTGGCTAACTTCTCTAACAGGAACAATTACAGACATTTTAAGATTAGCAGGACATATGCTCTCTGCTGCAGCTGGGTAACTGTCAGAACCGCCATTGAAATCATGAAAACAGGTAAGCACAGCTGTGTTTATTAAACTGTACAGATAGGCACTGAAATTTGAATTTAATATAATTTTCACATGTTAAAAAATATTATTTTTTTATTATTGTTTTTATCTACTTTGGGTCCATGGGTCCTTGTTTCCTGCCAGGGTAAGCATTCAGAATTGATTGTATCGAGTGCCTCTGTGAACTTAAAAGTCAATACTTATGGCGTGGTTATAGAAAAATAAATCAAGAATCTGGTTTATGAAATAAACTTTTCAAACAAAAATACTAATAATAGAAAATAATAATAACTATTAGTTATATAGATCTTATTATATTCTATAGGTTCTAGACAGTGTTCTTCATATATATTACATCTTTGATAAAGTAAAAACTATCATTATTTCCTTTTATAGATAGGAAAACTGAGCCAATAAAAGAGTATTAAAATAGCTATAGTGCCTTGGCCAGTGTCACTCAGTGGTTAGAGCATTGGCCTATGCACTAAAAGGTTGGTTGAAGGTTTGATTTCCAGTCAATAGCATGTACGTGGGTTACAGGTTTGCTCCCCACCCCCTGTCAGGGTGCGTGCAGGAGACAGCCAATTGATGTGTGTCTCATATTCTCATATCTATGTCTCTCTCTCTCTCTCTCCCATGTCTCCCTTCCACTCTTTCTAAAAAAAAAAAAAAGAATCAATGGAAAACATATCCCTGGGTAAGGATAAACAAACAAACAAACAAACAAACAAAACAAAACAGAAGATAGCTAGAGCTATCTATAAGCCATTTTCTGTTATTCTGAAATCTTAAAAGTTTAGAAATAAAAAAATGTATTGTAAAACCTGGCCTAACTTGAACTGATTTGATAACAAAAACTTACTTGAAAAGACATGTAGTTTGGCATAGTCATTATTTCTCGCACTTAGGGGTCACATTCATACTTTCAGAGCAGAAATATTAATTTGTTTTATTTAAGATGCTGTCACACACCCTGCTGGACTTTGTCCACAATAGTTGATATATGAGTAGCATTACCTTCCTAAGGTTTAAAAATTCTGACTCTCCAAATGTACCTGACCCCATGAATGTTAGTTAAGCAATGCATTGCACACTTGCCTTAAGTCCATATTTTCTACAAAAGAATAGAATGATTGTGATGAATGATGATATGTCTTATAAAAAAGAAAACTAGACTAATAGTCAGGAGTCTTTGAGTCTAATCCATCCTGTTTCTAATTAGTTGAGATATTAGAAAACTTCACCCTCTCTGGGTCTCCTTTTCCTCATCCTATCAGAGGTTCTAAACTCAATACCCCTCAGGCAGGCAAAACATAAAGGGGAGAAGCAGGGCAGCGGTGGCTCCTGGGAGGGCAGACGCCCTGGGAGGGCAGAGGCCTCGGCAAACTGGAAAGCACAAGATTTGACTTTGGTCCTGGGAACATGCATGGCTCAATCTAAAACTTTAATCAGGGCAAAAACAAAAGGCAGATTTTTATGGGAATTCACCTAAAGTTTAAAAAAATGCAAAATCATGCAGATCAACAACAGGTCTTTAGGCTAAATGGTATGCTCATGAGCTACCCTCAACTGGCCCTGGGGTGGAATAATGTGATATACTACATCCAGACTCTAATCCCGTTCCCTTCTGATATCACCTGCAGCTGAAAGTGACTTGCCCTTCCCTCACCTCCGAACCACTTACACATTCCACTTAGTCAGCTCTTGGCATGGGTCGCCTTCAATTTTCAGTTATTTTTTCATATTGTCATGTCTTTTTGTCCTTAATTAGATTATAAGATCCTTGAGGGTCCTTGAGGGTGACGATGTATCTGAATTCCATAATAACTGGCACGGTGCCTTGAGCACAGCAAGGGCTTAATGAAAACCCTGGGATTGATGTGAAACTGGCTATAAATAGCTCGAGCTAAATCAGAACCGCCCCAAGTCCCAGTTACTTTGATTCCTCATCGCAAGTGGGAGACATGGTGGTAAAATCACCTCATAGGGGCTTTGGAATCCGGCAGGCCCCCACCCGAAAGCCAGCTCCTTTGCTTTAAGTTCTCTGACCTTGAGTTTATCACATAATTTCCCTGAGAATCGGTTTCCCCACTTGTTCATTGAAAGGTTAACAATACTTAACTCAGTCTGGGGATTAAGTAATGTATAAATTATGCAGCATAAAACAGATGTCAGTATCTGCTGATTCTCCTTCTTGCTTATGTGGCCTAGGAAAGAAACAATTTTACAGAAGATTGAAGACTACCCCCCTCTTATGGCTCTTCATCACCTACAGAAAATCAGGTCAAACAAGTCCTGTGAAATGCCCGGGGGTTACCTATATCTTACAAGCAGGTTGAAACATAATCTAACTTTCCAGTGTATCTTGTGTGATTTTAAATCAGCTACGATTTTTCTGAATTGCCTTGAAAAATTATTATTTTCATTCGAAGCGATCAAAATACTCCAAGTGCAAGGCCTGTGGCTAGAAGATATTTGCAGCTTCAAAGGACAAAAAAAGTTTGAGGCAAGCTTGGCAAAGCATAAAGCTATGTGAAATTTTCAAAATATGCATCGAAGTATTGAGTCAAGGACGTGGATCCCAGGATGATTTTACGCAGGAAGTAATACATTCGTAAAATAAAGTCTCGTTAGGAAACCATGTGCAGCGGTTCAGTATTCATAGACATATGTGTGCTGGTATTAATGTCTATCCACATGGGCTGCATAAACAGAAGATTGCCAGTGACTGTGATAAAAAGGAGACAGTAAATAGGAGTTGTAAAATGTCACAGGCTGTTAATCATAGAATCTCAGCATAGAAAGGGCCTTTAATAGCCACCTCATTCAGCTCTTATGGCTACAACTTCCTAATGGTGGTCCTGGAGCTGCTTGAACAATTTCAACCTGTAAAGGAACTTCCTCCTGCCTGTGGTAACCTTTACCATATTGACAGAAATAAAACCGAGAAAAGACCAGCTACCTTGGAGCTGCTTCCTGATTGTCCATGAACTGGTCTCTGCTTTAATATGTACCCATGCATATTTATATGCATATACAATATATATCCTATTGTGTTCCTGGAATAATTTAAGATGTGATAGATAACACAGAATAAATCTAGTGGGGTTTTTTTTGTTTTGGGTTTTTTTTTAGATGTTGTCATCTTGATGGCAAAATCCATGCAGTGTGCCTTGGTATAGATTGCCTAAAACAGGCATGATGTTCTGTGCACAATGATCTCTCCATAAGCCTTCCTCACTAATCATGTAGTTTGCCCTCATTATGGGATCAAAAATATAAAGGGGGAAAAATCAGTCCTGGCAATTCCAGTGTGTCTTACTGGAATTAAATGTCTTCTACAGTTACAGTAATTCATGTACTCATTCATGATTGTATGCAGCTTATTAGGTTTTGTCATTTTTGAAAATGAAATTCTACATTTAGTATGGTCTGCCTGCAATAATAATTAAAGTGCAAACCCAGTTATAACCTTGCAAAAATGGGTTGAAGGAAACCCTTTCTCCTTTGGCAGCAATCAACAGACTGCTTTTGTAAAAAGTCAGCTAAATAAATATTATAGGCTTTACTGGCCATACAGTCTCTATTGCAATGACTCAGCTCTGCCATTGTAGAGTGAAAGCAGCCATATACAATATGTAAATGAGTGGTTGTGGTTGTGTTTCAAATGAAACTTTATTTATAAAAGCAGGTGACTATCTGGAGTTAGGTACAGGGTGGTGAGGAAAATGTAGTTCTAGCTGTGGTCCTTTCTCTAGCTACCTGTATGATGGCAAGCAATTACTTCACAACTTTGGGCTCGAGTCTTTATCTCCAAATGGAGCAGATTATTATGGGCAAACAATTTTCAACAAAGGAGTCAAAACCATACAATGGAGAAAAGAAAGCCTCTTCAATAAATGGTGATGGGAAATTGAAAGGCCACATGTAAAAGAATGAAACTAGGAACTAGACCAGTGATGGCGAACCTTTTGAGCTCGGTGTGTCAGCATTTTGAAAAACCCTAACTTAACTCTTGTGCCATGTCACATATAGAAATTTTTTTATATTTGCAACCATAGTAAAACAAAGTCTTATATTTTTTATATTTATTTTATATATTTAAATGCCATTTAACAAAGAAAAATCAACCAAAAAAAATGAGTTCACATGTCACCTCTGACATGCGTGTCATAGGTCCGCCATCACTGAACTAGACTGTTTTTTGTCATGTGAGCGAACTCCCGATCTCCTGGTTGAACTCCCACCGAGGGGACAATTTGCATTATTTATATATATATATATTATATATATAATATATATATATATGTAATATATATATATTACAGCCATAACCTACTTTGCCCACCCCTGTATATATAGAATACTACTCAGCCATAAGAAAAGATGAAACACTCATTTTCAACAGCATGGAATCTTGAGAACATCTTGCTAAGCAAAATAAGTCAGACAGAAGAAGTCAAGAACCATATGATTTCACTCATATGTGGGATACAAAACTGAAAGCAACAAATGAACAAGCAAGACAAACTAACAAAAATTCATAGACATAGACAACAATATGGTAGCTACCAGAGGAAAAGGGAGATGGGGAGGAAGTAATAAAGGGTAAAGGTGGTTAAATATATGGTGATAGAAGGAGATTTGACTTTGGGTGGTAAACAAGCAATGGATATACAGATGATGTTTTATGGAATTATACACTCAAAACCTGTATAATTTTATTAACCAATGTCACTCCAATAAATTTAATTTTAAAATTATAATAAATTAGATAATTTTTCATTGGACTTCAACTTCAAAATATCCATGATCCATTTCTCACAATCTCTCAAACAGCTGTGGCTACTGAATTATTCAGGTTGCACAGCAGCTACATTCAGAATGGTTTATCAATATTTTCCTTAAGACTGACTAAAGGAATTCCTGAAGGGCCCCTTAGAGTTATCAGTGATCAATGTAGGTGACAGGGAGGACAGGAAATTTCTCTTTCCTTTGACAAGTGATAGAGACGGGCCTGTACAGCTTCTCAATAACCCCATTCTAGAGTTTCCAGATTTGCCAAGTAGAAATTATTTGTTGTTTATGTAACATTTACATTTAACTGAACATCCTGTATTTCATCTGGCAACATTACTCCAATTCTTTAATTTGAGAAAGAAGTTGGACCATAGGCACCTTTACAGATGTATTTTTACATGGATTGATCACATTATGTTTCACAAAATTACACGTGCTTGCCATAGGGAGCATTGTCTTTATTCTAATCAGAGAAAAGCTGAGGTACAAAGACATGAATTACTAAAGGTCAGAGAGTTCGTGACAAATAAGTCTGAATAACCAAAGCAACTCCAGACAGATACATACATTTAATTCATAATGGAGTTGCCATCTCCTTTGTACAATAGGGCACTCACAAAGATACACCTACTTAATATAGAAAACCTTAGTTTCCTTCTATTTATTTTATCTACACAGTGCCATCATTTATAGTTATTTCTTAAAATAATATTCATATGGGTTATCATTGGGACAACCTTCACCTGTCACAGCATGGCTTACTGACTGAAACAGTGAATTCTCCTTCTCTGGGAGAAAGGGCAATTTTTTTAACCAATTGAAGAAAGTTCAATATTTAACAATTTTTTTCAACATTTAACAATCTTATAACACATTAATTAAATCTAAGAATAGAGAATCCAAAATTAGGTGTGGAGTGTGTTGCCCTAAAAGACAATCTAATAGATACACTTGATCTCTCAAAAGATTAAGCAAATGATTAAAAGTCATTTTAAATATGGCATTGATCTAAAATATTCAATAATGTTTATATAAAGACAACCTTGAGGTAAAAGTAATTACCTGGGAGAACATCACTTTCAGGAACACTCAATTACAATTAAGAAAATAGTCATCAATTTTAACTAAATGGGAATATGGAGAAAAATTAGTCTTAATAATCTTAGAAATTCATTTACGTTGAGAAATATCAGCAGCATCCAGGACTATAAACTAAAACATTGTCAAAACAAACAAATGTCAGTGGAGAATGGTAACACCTTGAACTAGCATGGCAAAATCTATTCTGCCTAGATTTAAAACAACCAAAGGCAATTCTGTGTATTTCCCTTCAACATTAATGCATATATTTCAGTGATCAAAGTTAGATATTTCTGTGGGAGGAGTTCTGCCTTCCAGAATATTATGCTGAACAAAATCTGGTGGGTGTGCTGACACTAACATGTCTAGGACTTCTCTTTTCCCCCCTTTTCAATTGTGGGTGCTCAACACCCCCATTTCTGGTTTCCACTTCTCACAAGAAAAAAAAAAAGTCTGTCAATTTGGTCATGATTTCCTGGAAATGGTTATCAGAAGGGATAGAGTGTGACCTCCTCTGAGCATCACAAATGTCACTGCCCTGGGCCTGCTTCCTCAAGAGGGGAATTCTCTGGGTGAGAGGCCCTTGCAGCCACCTTAGGGCGGGGCTGAAGGCTGAATAAAACCCTTGGCTCCTAGCACCTCTCTCTGGGTCTATTTAACATAATAACTGTGAAGAGAACATTGAATTTGAATACGAACTTCTAAATCTAGCAATTTTCTTTTGAACAGTGAGGACAAGATAAGCTGGCTCTAAACAAATCTACCTGGAAAGGATTTCAAAAGACTATCCCTGATTCATTGGAAAAATTAGTCATCAGAGAAGGAGAAAATAAATTCAGCTTTTCCAGTACCTGTTCTGTACCAAGCTGCTGACCACCATGATAGGACCCAGGAAAAGCCTTAGGTAAAACCTTACTAAATCTACAATTACTTACTTATTAGACCATCCATGAGCATCTTTTAGTGACACTAACTATAACCGTGACATCAACTATTCCCAGAAGCTGTTCTGGGTGTACTTTGCTGGGCTAATGGGTTTTTGGAATTTTTTTCCCATTTGCTTAAGACTAGCTCAAGTTGCCTTAAAGTCATAAACAGAGATAAGGTCATTCAGATCTCCGGAACTTTACATGGAACACCCATTCAAATATTGAGTAAAATTTGTGAGTATGGTTAATTCCTTATTGAAGAGGAGAAAATAATGGAAATAAAATTGCTTGTTTGTCACCCTAGTTGGTATTATAATCACTTAATATTACTCTCCTTATGGGCAGCTATTAAGTCATTCAGTGGCAGGTGTAGTTGAGAGTGGCTAGATGTTCACCAATAGCATTTCCTCTTCCCAGGCATGTAGGAAGAGTACATCTCCATATCTCACTTGCTATTAGATTGAGGTCCTGGACTTTCTCCCACTAAACTGGGAGTAGAAGACTCCGAGACGGTAAAGCCACCCTAAAGAAAGTACCCAGATGCCTGTGCCCCATCTGGATGATAGCCTCCCAATCTGTGCTGAACTGCATGTGAACTAGAAAGAAATTCTTGTTGTGTTAAGCCACTGAGATTTTGTCATTGTTTACTACAGTTTAACACCAGCATCACCCTGACATCAAGGACGGGGCTCGCTTAGACCCAGAATTCTGAGTGATGATAGCACAGCTCATTGTTGTGGAAAACAGTCGCAGATCCAAAAGGGTGTAGTGAGAATATGGTAAACAGTAAAGGCTGGCAGCAGAGATCATGTCATTCAGAAAAGCAGAGGGAAGAGTGGAGTTGGGAACCTAGGGAACCTGAGACTGTTGGCAAATCAAAGGCAGAAGTAGCAGAGGTTGAGGCAAGCTGGAGAAACATCCTGAAGCCAACTCCCTTGTTAGGTGTGGGAAGGCAGGCTACCAACAGAGAGGAAAGACCCTGAGGATTGTCCTGACTGTATTTGGTATTTACATCTCTGATCCGGTCTAAAAGGTGAGCATCTGTATAGCCAAACCAATTGGCATGCATACTGTAGTCCAGAGCTTGGAGAAAGACACTGTGGTCTGCAAATCTAATTCGGAGGCCCAGATATTAGCTCAGAAATCCAAGGTGCCATGAAGTTGGAATGAATGAATCTTAAACCCAAGCAGTGTTCTAAAATAAAAGTAATACTAGTCAGTTAGAAATCCTTGTGGAACGAATTTATTTATTTACATATTTTACTTCTTAAATAGTCTCAACCCTCACCAGTGAAGAGAGCTCCCAACACTGGTGCACAACAGCAAATTCAAACCTCTAAGGTTTTAACAAGCACATCCAAAAATATGGGAACTCTTCAATTAAAGCCTGTTTCCTGGAGGTAAATAAAACAGTACCTCTAGTTGCTCCCATTTAACTGCTCTTAACAAGATTTTAGGTGGTGGTTCCTGCTGATAGATTGAGTGCCCAGGAGTGAGAAGCACAGGAAACAGGAGAGGGTAGAGGCTGATGTGAGTAAATATGTATTTGGAAGATTTCCATTTAACTCTTCTGAATAAGCTTATAGTTCATGTTAGCATCACCTCTTGGGAAATCAGTCACATTGCATTTGTTTCACTGCTCCCATCTGCATATTGAATGAAGCAGTTCAGGCTCAATACAAAGTCTTTCTCTGTTGATCCTAAGGGGGGGCACAGATTTTTAGGCATTGATCTGCCAGCCTCCTCTTCTCTTAAGTAAATTATTTTTTCAAACTTCAACGATGTGATCATTTTTAATAATGTGCTTTTAGCAACAAACTGACCACATTTATGTAGTACCAGTAGATCAGCTCACAGGCAGAAATGATAACAGGAATAAAATCAAGGATAGCTCATGGAGCCCTGGATCTGTGTCACACAATACAGCCCTGTGACTTTAAGGGAGTATCTCTAAATAATTCCCTTAGTCTTACCTTTGTAGACTCTGCATCTTTTGTGAGAGCAATTTCAACAAAAATTAGAAACAAAAACTTTTATACCTTAAGAATCTAAAGGAAGGAGATGAAACTGAGGCATGGATGATACAGATAAAGGCAAACAAGCCTCCATCTGGCTCCTTTTGTACCTGACGAAGGGTAAGTTTTCAGAAATTCATGGGTAGCAACAAATGGTAATTGTTCTCTCCATGAAACTCCTATTGCCCTTTATTTCTAGGTTGCAATGGAGTTATTTATCCACTGTCCTTTTCCCTCATCCTCAATGACAGCTGCTCCAGGGCAGCTCTTGTGTCTCCCGCTTGGTATCCCCTGAATTATCTGTGGTGGATACCATTAGCATTTTTCTGCGCACACACACACACACACACGGACACACACACACAAGTGCATACACACACACACATTTGTGGAGCTCAATGGAAAGATAACATTTCTTTCACACATTGAATACAAAGAGTGGTCATTTTTTAAAGAGAAAGTTCTTCTCATAGTATTTGCCAAGTACGTTGAATTTATTTATCAGGGAATTCCCTTTAAAATGTTTCCTCCATGCCACTGCCAGAAAAATACTACTTTGCTTTCATACTTCTCTATCTTTTGAGTCCAGGAAAATAAAAACAAAGTGACAGGGATGTAAGTAGAAATGCTAAAAGCAACAACAAGATAGATATATACCAACTGAGAACTGATGGCTTTTAAGAAGAATCTATACGTATAATAGGGTAATATGCAAACTGGTTGGGATGCCGTCATGTAATGACCAAACAGCAGGAGGGTGGGACAGCCATCTACAAGCAGGGGAGAGCTACAGAAGGGCGGGGCAGTGAGCTATGAGCGGTGGTGGCCAGGGCGGCCAGCTGAGGCAAGCACAGATTCATGCGCAGGGCCACTAGTATAAAATAAAAGTGAGGACCAGTACAGCAGGTCATTTGCTATTCATGTTGTTTGTCGTTTCCTTATAACACTGATGAGAAAATATAATAATCAATTCCTGGCCCTAACCGGTTTGGCTCAGTGGATAGAGCATCGGCCTGCGGACTCAAGGGTCCCAGGTTTGTTTCCGGTCAAGGTCATGTACCTTGGTTGCGGGCACATCCCCAATGCGGGGCGTGCAGGAGGCAGCTGATCGATGTTTCTCTCTCATCGATGTTTTAACTCTCTATCCCTCTCCCTTTCTCTCTGTAAAAAATCAATAAAAAATATATTTTAAAAAAATCAATTCCTGGTTTAGGGCCACTGTCTGCCTGGACTTTGCCTGTTCTCCCCACATCTATGTGGATTTTCTTCCACTTCCCAGAGTTGTTCACCTTTAGTTAACTGCTAAGTCTGAATTGTCTCAGTCTGGGTGAGTATGGGTGTGAGTGAGTGTGCCCTTGGGTAGAAGGGGGTGTCCTTTCAAGGGCTGGGTCCCACCTCGTGCCCTGAGTTGCCAAGAGAGTCTCTGGCATCTATGACCCTGAACTGAAATAAGTGGATTGGAAAATAAGGGTCTTACTTATTTTCAATAATATTTTTAAAATGTAGGTATGACTCACTTCCCCCCAAAAAAACAAAAAATTAGAGGTGTTTGAGGTCTTTATTCAGAAGTTTGGTGATGTTCTTGTGACCAGAAATATGCCATAGGAACTTAACCCTTGTTTATATCAATTAACCTGTGGTAAAACTAGTTTCATTATATGTCAGTGATTTTGCTTAAAGCCACAGTTTCCAAGAACCTATTGGCAATGCTAAGTGGGACTTTGCTTTAGCATATACCTTCAGTACCTGCCTCATACCTTGGTGCCCTGTGCTAGCCCATTAAGGCCTCTAATGCCTGACTCCTTCCCCATTCCCCTCTCCCCATTCCCCCTGGAAGCCTTGCTCTATGCATGTATGTCTTGCTTTGGAATTTCTCTTTCCCTAAATCAAAACTCTCATTTTCTTTTAGACATCTCAGCCAGGTTAGAATGAGAGCTAATTAAAGTAATTAACCTTAAGTTTATGACTAATCATCTCCCCATATACTCTTTAACCTACTCAGGAATATTTTATTAACTCTAATTGATGACATTTTAGTCTGTGTGCAGGAGATGTTTTGGAATAGAAAGGAGAAAAGCCAAAACCCCAAACCACAGTTTTTTTTCTTAATCCATCCCCCCACCAATTCCCAGCCTACCTCTGATAGGAATGAGAGAGCCCTTTTCTTCCCTCTCACCAACTTCCTGATTCAAGACCAATGAGTTTCCTAATGACAATCTTGTCTCTCAGTGAAAGGGTGGGGGTAGAAAAACTGGGATGTCTAGCCTTACACACACTACAGCAGGGCCTATTTATCTTAGTTCCCAATATTTGCAGCTGCCTATTATCATACAAGAAGTTCTCAAAATGTATGGTTGATCAAAATCACCTGAAGGGCTTACCTCCAAAGTTCCTAATTCAGTATGTTTAGGTGGAGCCAAATTATACATTTCTATGGTGATGCTGATGCTGCTGGTCCCAGGACAACATATTTAAAATACATATTTTATTGGTTTTTCACAGAGAGGAAGGGAGAGAGATAGAGAGTTAGAAACATCGATGAGAGAGAAACATCAATCAGCTGCCTCCTGCACGCCCCGCACTGGGGATGTGCCAGCAACCAAAGTACATGCCCTTGACCGGAAACGAACCTGGGACCCTTGAGTCCGCAGGCCGATGCTCTATCCACTCAGCCAAACCGGTTAGGGCCCAGGACAACATATTAAGAACCACTGCCTTTTCAATGAAACTTCCCTTTCAAATGGAAGAAAAGAACATTCCATAAGGAGGGAGAGTATACTCAACACCATCCAGATGGAAAAGAGCATGGTATGTTTTGTAACGGTGGCATTTTGTTTCCCGTGGAGATTGAATAAATTCCAGGTACCCAGTCAATGCTATGAGAATAGCCTGCCCTTTAAAAAGTGACCACTCTTTGTATTTAGTGTGTGAAAGAAATGCTATGTTTCCATTGACCCGCACAAATGAGTGTGCCTGTGCAGAAAAATGCTAATGGTATTCACCACAGATAATTCAGGGGAAGGAAAATGAAGTTGAAGGAGTTTAGAACAAGTAGAGAATAACATATCAATTTAGAACATGGTGCTGGGATCATCATCTTAGGAAATGGTGACCTCTAAGTTCTTAGGAGAGTAACAGAGAATGGGAACTGTTAAAATACATGTGTAGTAATCTTGATTCATTGCCCATCTTGACCTAAGAATCAAGTTACTGGTGTATAATACCAACAGCCTAAATTTCGAGATATAATTTTAAATTTATAAACATCCATGATCCTGACTGAACTGACATACCTGTGGTAAGAGCAAAGGGTGAGAGGGTATCTGCCTTGTTTACTTCCCACTCCTTTCCCCTCCCTTTCTCCTTGGTTCTTCTGGCATCTAAGGCATTCTAGAACCATCATGCTGTATTTACACTAAGCAAGGCCATCATGCATGAAAAGCTTTTGTGGAATGAGATTCTTCTCCCCTACATTCTCTTATCTCCATGTTGGGGCACTTACACACTCTTTTCTTCACTCTCTTGCTCTTTTTTCTTTCCCACTATGCATGCCTCAGAAATTTATTGTACCACTTTTGCTAACAAGAGAGGCAATACTTCAAGATCTGGACTTGTATATTTTTGTCTTTTTGCTCCAAGCCAACTTTACCAGAGAGAGATCTGGTATCTGGTATTAAGGGAAATTAGGCAGTGGTCCAATTAGTAAAACAAAAAACAAACACACACACACACACACACAAAAGGATCTAGTCCAGGGCAAAAAGTAGGCAAGCTTCCTAGAGCAAAAATAAAGTGTTTCTTCTGTTTGTACAATCAACGTCTACTTAGTAGAGTACTATTTTTCTTCCAGCAAACTGGATTCTGAGAGAGCACAGTCATTGGTCACCATCTCAGATTGAATGCTCTTAGAATCAGACTGTGAAGTAGTTTAGTTTGGAGGCAATTCTAGAAAGCCATGACAGAGGAGTAGGAAAGTGAGAAAAGAAAGAAGGGAGAAGCTACTACAGAAAAGTTAGCCCCATGGGGTACTGGGTTTCATTCCTGTTGTGAAATCTAGAAAATGGTATAGAATACAACTCAGAGTTGCCTCCAGTAAGTGCAAGGAGGTTGGGAGGTGTATCTACCAACTGCCTCTAGTCCAGGGTTGGGGAACCTTTTTTCTGCCAAGGGCCATTGGATATTTATAACATCATTCTCAGGTCATAAAAATTACCAACTTAAAAATTATGTTGCTATGAAAAAAGCTCCTAGATTTAGTAAATTTCAAGTCCCACTTGCAGTTGACTTGGCAGAGCCAGAACCAATGCTACGGCTCACGGGCTGGATGTTCCCCACCCCTGCTCCAGGCACTAGTTGAGGAATGCTCCCAAGATGTGAACTCACTGACATTTCTGGCTTGTCCTTAGTTGGGCCATGCATGCTCCTACAGCCAGAGAAATGATTGAGATTCACAGAAGCGAATGTGGGGTGTCCAGTGGAGGTGGAGAGAGCACCACAGCTCTCCTACAGTCATTCTGGAATTTCCTCTTCTATCATTCGGTTGTCCTCAAGTTTCTTGGTATGAGTTATAAATCATACCAATTGGAAGCAAAACATTTATTTCAGTTTCATGACCTTTTAGTTTATATTAGTATCACTTTAATTCTGTTTTATCCTGTTATTTGATTGACTCTATCAACATTTTCTTAGAAAATGTATGTAGGAATAAATGTATCCTGAAAAATAAAACAGCACCTATGCCAAGATGTCTTAAAAGCCTTGAAAATTAGTTCTATAAAATAATCAACTGTTGAGAAGTATGCTCAACATTTTCCAAATGCATACTGACAGTAAAAAAGGAAAAAAATCAAATACCCGAATTTGCATTTTGTCTAGACATGGTTACAGACTAAAATCCCTCAGTTGATCAGCCTGAAGTACCAAATAAAATCTTTGTCAATACAGGAGTACTTACTTGTGTGTTTTGTAGCAATCCAGATCAAAACAAGAACATGAAAATGAATCTTAAGAAATATATTTCCCTCAAGGTGAATACTTTCCAAAGAATAATTGAGTTATTAGATTGGTATAACTTTACTAGAAAAATTCCAGAAAAGAAGACAGAATAAAGTTGGCAAAGACAAATTCCTAAGCAGTTAATTTGGTATTCAAAAAAAAAAATCCAAATATATAGAAACATAATTTTTCGTTGTGTATCTTGTTCACATACCACCAATACGTTGTTTAAACCAATTTAAAAGTAAGGTGTATTTTGTTATAAAAAATTAATTATATGGAATTGCATTTTAATGAATTTAATCAAATCAATTTGCCTTTGTAGACAGAGTGATTCCAGTACTGGGACATGTGGTATAACCAAGGTCAACCTTCCTAATTCCGTGACCCTTTAATACAGTTCCTCATGTTGTGGTGACCCCCAACCATAAAATTATTTCCATTGCTACTTCATAACTATAATTTTGCTACTGTTATGAATCATAATGTTGGTAAGGCTCTGGCCTCTAGTCTACATATATAAGTGTCCCCTTGGGAGTTTGACAGACCAGAAGTTTGATCACTCACTATGACATGCGCTGACCACCAGGGGGCGGTACGGAACTAAGGGAAGCCCCGATCGACAGCTGACAGCCAGCAGCCACTAGGGACATACCTGTGTCTGAATTTTGTGCACTGATTCTCTAGTATAAAAAATACTACTAAAGTGAAAGTGCCCTAGCGAGTTTGGCTCAGGGGATAGAGGGAAGGCCTGCAGACGAAAGCGTCCCAGGTTTGATTCCGGTCAAGGGCACATACCTCCATTGCAGGCTCCTCCCCAGCTTGGGCCTTGGCCAGGGTGTGTGCAAGAGGCCACCAATCGATGTGCTTCTCTCACATCAATTTCTGTCTTTCTCTCTCTCTTTCACTCTCTCTAAAAATCAATTGAAAAGTATCCTCAGGTGAGGATTAAAAAAATACTATTAAAGTTAAAGAAAAACAACTATTATAAAAATGGACCAAAAAGTTTGACTGGGCAGTTTACAAAAACAGATTCACAAGTAATTTTTAAGTATGTAAAAAGATGCTTAATTTCATTCAAAATAAGAGAAATGCAAATTAAACTTACATTAAAATGTCATATACCTATTGACTGGCAAAAATATAACTTTGACAACACATTGTTGGTAAGGCTCTGACAAAACAGGCATACTCAGATATTACTGGTAGCAAAATCATAGTTAAGGTTACATCTCCACACTTGCATTTTCAATAAGTTCACTTGCATTTTCAATGGTAAGTTCCAATGTTCCAATGTGTTTTTATTTGACTATATCAAACATATTTTTTAAAAAAAATTCTAACAATTTTTTGTATCTAGAGCGCTAACACCTGACTCTGTAGTGTTGTGATTTCTTATAATGCCAATTTCTTATAATGCCAACTCTATAATACTAAATTGAAAAAGTATAAAACCAGGTTTTGAAACATTATAGTCTCCATAAATCTTACCAAATACTCTCTTCACCACTGACAGCACTATACTCCAGGACAGACAAGATTCAATAAGGATGAATGACAGAAATGTTCCATTACCCGGAGTGGTGCCCAGCGACAGCCTTTCAACAGATGACGTCAAATGATTCATATGAAGCCAGACCTTTTGTGTGCATATGAGAATTCTTATTCCATAGCCTCTCCCAGAACCTAACCTCAAGTTAAAACTCTCAGCTATTAGAGAGTTAATCCCTCTGCCAGTTAAAAATACCATGGGTATTTCACACTGTAGCTCTGAGGAGCAACCTGGAGTAATTGCAACATGTTGAAAAATAGATTTCTTATGCTTGAATTAGAGAATTCGCCCAATTTCCCCTCTGCTTTTATTTAAAGATCCTCAGAAACAGTAGGCTAACTTGAAAATAAAAGCCAAATTAGAACTTAGCTTCTAAAATACACTAAAATGCATTTTAGGGAGATAAAATACGCAAAAAATAATCCAATAACAATAAAAATAAATCTAAAGTACAGGTAAATATCTCTCTGATTTCTGAATGAGAACAATATCCTAAACTTAAAAAATAAAGATTTTATAAAGGAAAATATGAATATGTTACCATATGACACATACAACTTATGGGTATCAACAATTAATAGCAATTTATAAAAAATATTTGCCCCAAATATAAAAGATTAATATCCTTACTATACAAATCAATTAAAAAAATCAATAGAAGACATAAAATTCTCAAAAGAGAAAATATGAACACCAAATATAAAGAGAAGAGCTCAACTTTAAGATGAAACTTCAAAATGCAAATAAGGCAAAAGCAATGTACTACCTTTTCACTTGTCAATTTAAAAAGGACTCAATATAATAATGGCTTTTAGCCACATAGAGTTTAGAATGTATCAGTTACTCATCTAAGTGCTTTAAACATATTAAATAATTTAATCTACACAACAATTTCATTAGGTAAGAAGTATTATTTTCATCATTCCCATTTAACAGATGAAGGAAGTGAGTCACAAGTAAGTGAAATAACTTGTCCAAAGTCACACAACTCCTAAGTTAGAGAACTGGTATTCAATCCAAGCCAGTTTACCAGACTTGCTCCTAACCACTATGCTATGCTGCCTCAGGTCAATAAAAAGGGTATGGTGAGTCAGGCATATCTATTCATTGCTGGTTAGAAATATTTGGGAACAAAATTTCTGGAAAACAATTTCATATGTACCTATCAAGAGTCTTGACAGTAATTTTTAGCCTTTGTCTCAATATTTTGACTTCCAGAAATCTATTCTAAAGAAAAAATATTGAAAAGGAAATACATTTAAACACAAAGAAGCTCATGACAGCATTATTTATAATCACACACACACAAATAGAAAGAATCTAAATGCCAAAACTTTCAAGAATGTTTAGAATAATTATAATTTATAAGGACAATGGAATATTTGAGAGTTAATAGGAATGACACTGATTAGGAGTTTTCATGGTATGGAAAATATTGATTATACAATGATAAGCAAAATGCAGGATACAAAATTTTATGTATACTACTACCTTATTTATATTTAAAAATACAGAAATTTATTCAGATAAGTACACAAAACAGTTTTCTACTCTAATGGAGCAAACTTTTTAGAGGAACAGGAAAACAATTAGCATAGTAAGTAAATGGATTATACAGCGAATGAGAAGGATAGGTACAACTGGAAAAAAGAAAGGGAAGAGCAGGATGAGAATTTGGAAATCTGGGTTGATGCCTGCAGATTGCAAAGTTAAATAAAGGAAAGCCTCATTGAGCAGATTTAGAGGAGGGGGAGCATGCAGCCATGTGAACCCCTGGGGGGGAGAGCATTTCAGGCTGAAAGAATAGCTAGAGAGGAAGTGCAGAAGCAGATGCTGTTGGTACCTTACTCATAATCTGGGTGTGCACCTCTCCACACCTGGAGACAGTTTACTGCAAACATCTATGACTCAGTTCCTGCAGGCTCCTATTTTCAGGCCATGGAACATGCTCAGTCAGTATGGCAGGCAACCTGGAAATAAATGGCTCTGAAATCAGGACTCTACCAATAACAGGCAAGGAGTTGATGGGTAAATACCTTCAGAGCCCCTGCCCTTGGGTAGGATAACTCCTAGAGCAGTATTTCTCAAACATCAATCAGGACATAAGTATCATGGGAGTCCTTGTTAAAATGCAGATTCTAATTCAGTAGGTCTCAGGTTAGGCCTTAGACCAGTGATGGCAAACCTTTAGAGCTCGGTGTGTCAGCATTTTGAAAAACCCTAACTTAACTCTGGTGCCGTGTCACATATAGAAATTTTTTGATATGTGCAACCATAGTAAAACAAAGACATATTTTTGATATTTATTTTATATATTTAAATGCCATTTAACAAAGAAAAATCAACCAAAAAAAATGAGTTCGCGTGTCACCTCTGACACGCGTGTCATAGGTTCGCCATCACTGCCTTAGATTCTCATTTTAACAAACTCCCAGGTAATACCAATGCCAGAAGAATTCACAGACCATACCTTAGGGAGTGAGGTCCGAAAGTTATTTAGTGGGTTTGGGCCCACTTGACCACAGTAATAACACATCCTTTATCAGCTTTCTTCCTATCTGTGACATTTCTGCTCTCTTACACAGTGTTAACCCGGCATCACCTTTAAAATAAACTAGTTGCACTCACATATCGAACCTGAGGCAGGAGTGCTCTGGTGAACTAGAGGAACGCTTTAACCTTAGGAATACTGGAAGTCAGTATGCTCAAAGTCAACAGTATCCATGTCTGTGTGGAGGGGTTCTGGGTGGTGGTGATTGTTCTCACTGTCATTAGCTTGGCTTCAGTGTTATGTCTGTGGAGTCAAAGACCAGAGGGACACACAATATCCAATTCCATACCATTTTATCTCATTGTGGCTCTGCCAGTTGCGAACAATATGAAAAGAATACAGAATTCCAACAACACAAGTCAGACAATAAAGTTAAATGAGATTTCAAACGTATTCCATGTGTGTGTGAAATATCGGATGGCATAGAAAAAAAGTGTGTTTTGAACCAGATGGGAAAACATTAAAATGTATTAAGAGAATCAAATAAGTGTAAAACCTAAGCAAGCCATGAAGGGAATTACAATCAATCTCAATGGGAGCTGACAGAAACGTCACTTAACAATGACAATGTCTTCCATAGGAACAGAGTCCCTGTTGTTATAGCAACTATAAAAAGCAGGTCAATTTGTAGGTAAGTGACCCAGGGGGAATCAAATACTGCATCTCGGCCCAGAATTGCTCATTGATTTGTAGCCTCAACTGGCTTTAAACAGGAATGTTTAGGTTTTAGTACAGAGATGATAAATCAAACCCATAATTAAAATATTGGGTTAAGTTTAGAAAACTGGTTTCTGTAAAAATAGAGTCAATCTGTCTACCTTTACCTGTTAATGTATTAGAGATATTTAAGATTGTGGAGCTAACTTATAAGCCTCAGGATTCTAAATTTAAATATAATTGATTTTGGAATGGTGATCTTAGTTATTCAAAGAGAATTTAGTTAAGTTTCTAAACAGTGTTGAGATGTTTATGAGAACTTGATATAAGTTTAATTTATTCTATTTTAAAGAATTATTCACTTGGGAAGGTTTTGTATTACAGTGCTCAAAAAGGAAATCAATTATTTAAATCTTTAAGTGCAGTTTGTATAGTTTAAAATTGTTTAGCTAACCTAACTTATAAATGACAAATAACATTAATTAAAGCATCCTTGATTTTAACAAGTTATTGCTAAAATTTACTACATCTATAAGTACAATAAGATATACAAGCTGAGCCCTAACTGGTTTGGCTCAGTGGATAGAGTGTCGGTCTGCAAACTGAAAGGTCCCAGGTTCAATTCCGGTCAAGGGCATGTACCTTGGTTGTGGGCACATCTCCAGTAGGAGGTGTGCAGGAGGCAGCTGATCGATGTTTCTCTCTCATCGATTTTTCTGACTATCCCTCTCCCTTCGTCTCTGTGAAAAATCAATAAAATATATATTTTAAAAAAGGTATACAAGCTGAACTTAAAAACATAAGGAAAGCTATGTCTCTTAAAAATTCATAATGATAGCCCTGACCAATGTACTAAGTGGTTAGAGCTGTGGGTTCGATTCCTGGCCAAGGGCATGTACCTGGGTTGTAGGTTCAATCCCCACCCTAGTCAGGGTGCATGGAGGAGGCAACTAATCAGACATATTAATGTTTCTCTCTCTTCTTCCCTCCTTCCCTCCCTCCATTTCTCCCTCTCTCCCTCCCACTCTCTCTAAAAATCAATGGAAAAAATATCCTTGGATGAGGATTAACAAAACAAAAACAATTTATAAGGATAATACTGAATATTAATTTTAAAACACTAGATGTACATGTAAATATTTTTTTTTGCTCAAAAGATGTCCTCAAAGACACCAAAAAAAAATGGGTTAATTTTATACTTCCTCCTTTTTTGGTAAAATGATACATAGTCATTTGTACTCATAAAATTTCATATAATAAGCACATATGAGTTTGATTCAGAAAATACAAGCAATAGGACATAAAAATAAGTTAACCAAAATGCTGAATGTACACTCTCAAAATATTTTTATGAGTAATAATAAACCTAACCATCCTGTCTCTAACTACTAAGTAAATAGCATTAGAATAGTTATAAAAGAATTTATGGGAAAAAATGATACAAACTGGACAATTTTTTTTTAAAAAAAAATGAACACTACATCCAAACACAGGTTAATCTAATCTCTAGTATTAGAAGTCAGGTTAGTAGTTACACTGTCAAATAGGTATCTGCTACCATTTTTGAAGTGTATAAAGATGCTCATGTAATTAATGAATTATAAACTCATTTAAATGTATAAATGAATGCAAAGTTGCTCTTTGCCATAATCAATAGATGCTAAAATAGCAAACAGATTATTGACATTCTCTTATTACTTACCCAATGACAAGCATTATGCAACGCATAATAGATATAGTTTTATTTCTGCACAATGATCCAATGAGGAAATTATCATTACTACCCCATTTTTTAGCTGAAGAAGGCAGTGAATAGGGAGTTTAAACAATCTCTCCAGAGCACATTCTGAACAAACTCCAAGTGGAACACCTAGGTCTTTCTGACTATAAGGCACTTACTTTGAACCACTACACCGCGGTGCCAAAAAGAACAACTACTATTGAAGGGAAAGCCTGCAATATTATGTGAAGGCTTAAAACAGAGGTTCTCAACCTGTGGGTCACGACCCCTTTGGGGATCGAACGACCCTTTCACAGGGGTCGCCTAAGACCATCGGAAAACACATATATAATTACATATTCACTATGCTTCAATTATGTTCAATTTGTAGCAATGAAAATACATCCTGCATATCAGATATTTACATTATGATTCATAACAGTAGCAAAATTACAGTTATGAAGTAGCAACGAAAATAATTTTATGGTTGGGGGTCACCACAACATCATGAGGAACTGTATTAAAGGGTCGTGGCATTAGGAAGGTTGAGAACCACTGGCTTAAAAGGATAGCTAGTACTCAAAATACCATAGCTGGAAGCAGTGATGTTAAGCTTGAGGCAGCCATTTCTCTTTCAGGAGCCTTCCAGGCTTAGGAACACTGTTTTCATTGGAAAGCACAGAGAGTACACAGGATAGGTCTCCTCTTAATGCTAAACCCTCCGGTAGCCCAAACAATACAAAATAAATCCAATTCAGTCTTCCACCGGGCTCAGTTCCTGGGCAGTTCTGCCCTTTACGTGGGCAGAGCGACCTGCTTCTGGTAATGAAGTGAAGTAAGGGCGGAAAGTTTATTAGCTTAGTGATTCTCCTTGCTGTATCCAGGAGCCTCTCAACCGAGACATTGGCGATTTTCCAAGTTCAAACAGTCAGAGAAATTCAGAGATAAAAGAAGTTGATAAATTATCCATTCAGTTCTGATCTTTCACCACCTCCGATTAGGTTACAATGAAGCAAACTGCCACAACTCCCTAAGAGGAAGGCCAGATTAGGGAGGTGGGGAGAAGAGAGGGAAGAGAATTTCATGGCATCTTGGCTGGGAAGGAGGGATGTAGTGCAGGGATGCAGAAGCCTGGCGACAGTTGCCTGGACAGGCGCAGACCAAGGCAGAAATTACTTGGGCTCCATCCTGCTCCTCTCTTATATATGAGGAACTGCAGCGAAGAGTGGATTTATTATGCCTAAACAGGTTATTACTGGCACACTGAAATGTGATCCCAAAGAAGCATCTAAAAAAAAAAAACTAAAAAAGAAGAGTTTTTGAATGTGCTGGATGGGAGATATTTCTTAGAGCCTTTAGGAAATTCATAAGCTCCCCTCTCTCTGGATAAGGTGAAGGGCTTGGATCAGATCAAGATTCCTCCGCCTGAGCTGGAGCGTTCTTTGTCATGGGCCGTCCTGTGCGCTGTGGGATGATGGGCAGCCTGGCCTCTACTCACCAGCACCAGCAGCGAGAGCCCCACCTCATCACAGTGAGGCCTCTTCAGCTCTAACATGTTGGGGTTCTGGGAATACTTTCAACCTTTTATCAGTAATAACCTTTGACTAGCTTATCAAATCCTGGAATTCCAAGTTTCTATGGGAATGAATACAAGACCGAAGCTATGTAGTGTCCCTGCAAAGGAAAGGGGTTGTGCTATGGTGGCAAAGCTCTCTCCCCTTGGCTTACAAGCCCCTAGCAGGATAGTCATTCTCTGTAACCTCAAATCCCGGAAGGCCAGCCTACAGAATGGCTGAAGTGTTACTACCGGAACTGCTTTTTAAGACAGAGGGATTTATGAGCACACCTGCATCTTTTCTGTCTCTTTTCTGGCAGCTAAAGACTTTGTCTAAATATGTAAACCCTCCGCGAGTCCTCGGGCTTTTGGAGTCTTGTTCTGGATTCTCTCTCTGTTTCCTGGCATCGTGCTCTCTCATTCATTCTCATTTATGTCACTGACATCTTGGATGATGAAAACCTTCTCATCACCTGCAGAAAACAGCTTCCACATGCCCCTCTGAGTAATGGTGCACACAGGCATTTCCTAGTAAATAACGTCAGAGCTGGAGCCACCTCCCTAGTGACAGAGGCGCGTGCATCCAGCCATAAAATAGGCTTTAGGTTGAACGCAGTTGCAATGAGGGCAGGGAAACTGGAAGGGAGATTCCATACAGACGTGTCTCTCAACTGGAGACAGTGAGTTCCTATGAGGCCAGTTGCTTTATCGGCTGTAAGTGTTTGCTGGGGGCTTCTAAGTTCTCACTACCATCACTGGGCATTACGGTTTCTAAATTACACAAATAATATGTGCTTATGATTTTTAAAAAAGGAAAGGAAAAGATAGGGATCTGTCTCACAAATAGAGTCACCTCTCACATGCTGTTCTGCATCTTAGGCGTTTTTTTTCAACTTATATTTTAAGCATTTACATATCTCTAATTTTTTTAATAACAACAGAATAATACATTGGAAACATGACATTTTTGATGGCTGTTGAAGTGTACACTGTGTTTCATCTGAAAGTGCTGCGATGAACGGGCTTATATGTATATCTTAACATCATTCATAAAAGAAAAAATAATGGGAGAAAGAATGTGCCTATTTAAAACTTTGGTAGGTATTGCCAAATTGTTTTTGAAAGTGGTTTCAATAATTTATACTCTTCTGGGGGATGTTTTGAAGGGTTTTGTTTCAAATTTCTGGGACACAATAAATTGCAGGTCATGGGAAAGACATAAATTGAATTTCTTTTACTCTGATACTTTCATTCTATATTCTCCCTTCAGGTTTAATATATCTTATGATACGCACAGAGAAATTGCACTTAACCATGAAAGGAAGTTCTGAAGTTGTGTCTAAGACGGAAAACCTATGCAGTCAAAATTACCTTTGAAAACATCTTAAATAGCTCATAGAGTACATAGTGTGTAGTTTTATGTCAACCAATTTGTACATTAATTATGTATTCAAAATGATAAATGTACAGTTATGTCCATTGCAAATCAAGTAAATATATGCAAAGTAGAATTTCACATATATTCTTAAAGATAAATCTCTTTTAGTTCAAGGAGATGCTGGCACTATAAAGGAACTCAAGAATTTAGAATTACTGAGGTAAACAAATAATCTAATTGCCTGCGGAAAACAAAATCAATGCCAGTGATTCAAATGGGTGTCTTGGAGAAAGGGACACATTATAGAGGTAAATTGGGTAAAGAAACAAAATAGGAATAGCAATGTCCCCAGAGACTGGATACAGTGGGAAATGGTTCCTGTGCCGGGGGTTTAAGGACAAAGGGGAGGAAATGGAGAGCCCAGTGCGTGGTGAGAGCTGCTATGGTGGCTAAAAGAAGCTGTGAACCAGAGAGGCAGCTCTAAGCACTGAAGTAGGGAGTGAGAAGAGACACCCTGCCTGACCCCCTTTCCCTTCTGCCAGCTGACCTCCTGCAAACTGGACCAGAAGCCAAAGGAAGCAAAAGAGAGTGGACGCAGGAACAAAGGTCAGAGAGCAAGCCAGAGAAGTCCATTCAGGGGCAAAAGCTCACTGAACGAATTGGCAAGAGGAGTCACTGGCACTATTTAAATCTCTCTCTCTCCTTCCCTCCCTCCCCAACAACCCACCAATGGAGTTGTACTAATTCAATGACCCTATAATGAGAGTCCACTGTGTACAATAGAGTTTTACCAGAGACCTCACTTCCTGTTGGATACTTTTCCTAGCCCACAAAAATAAACGGTAAAAGGACATTCAGGTTGCATGTGCTCAACAAGGTCAGTAGGAGAATGTTCATGAAATTGTGCTAAAAAACAAGAAATGACCCAGGCATGTAATACCTGGATTTTAACTTCTTTTATTTGCAAAACAAGGGGATTGGATTACCTTGGGAGCTCTCCAACCCAGCTGGTATTCAGAAACTTAGAGAATCCTATTGATAATACACATTCCCAGGTCCTTCTCCAAATTAGAACCCTCAGTAGTGAGATCCCAGAGCCTCTGTATGTAACATTCACCCAGTGATGCTGGCCTGCATCCAGGCTTGGGAATAACTCTACTCAATAATCTATAAGATCCATTCCCACTCTCAAATTCCAAGATAATAAGATATAGTTAGAAGGTAATCTAAAGAATCATACAGATGATGTATAATAGAAATATGTAATTTAAATCTATATGGTCTTATTAACCAATGTCACCCCAATAAATTTAATTTTTAAAATAATCATTGTTCTTATCACTCAATGGAGAAAATTAGGAATTAAGATATATCCAAAGTAATGCTGATTCACTAGCTAACATAATTCAAAAATGCCTTAACAGTTACTTGTTTTTATTTTTGCATTTTCAGATTTTCATTCTAATATTGGTAAGTAGAAGTGCATTAAGTATTTTGCATTTGTGTTTCTTTCTGTAAATTAAGTGATAAGCTCTGAGGTAATTAGTCGTATTATTAATTGTATCTATGATATTATTAAAGAACAGCTATTTTGTCAGCAGCATCCTTTTAATGCAACTCAGCATGTAGTTTACAAATGATAACATGAGGAGAACCAGTGATCCTGGACAAACATTTCATCTGTAAGCCCTCACTTTCCTCAACTGTTAAATGACAGAATTGGCCTATAGTAAATAATTTAGAAAGGTCCTTTTTAGCCTAAAATACCATGAGTCTAAAAATTGCAACATGAAATCTACATGTTTTCCTTCGTTTTCTGCTATTGCACTTTAAAAGAGTGAGTCTCTATTTTCACAATATCCCTTGTGCAAAAAGGAGCATGAAAAATAAACAACTCTCCAATAGTTATTTGCACTTCAAACCTGAGGAATCATTCCCCAATGCAATGGGGAAGCCCAAGAGGGTGGGCAAAGTTTCTTTGAAGAGTCAATTTCTGGGCCTGTCCAAGCATCCCTCATATTTATGGTCTTGTAATCAAAGTAGCATTTCCTTTTCAATCTGATTTTATTTACCTTGACATGGCACTGACTTCCTTTCCCACAGACAGCTTCCCTTTCTAAATCATTTATACTCACACTGAACAATGCCAGAGAAATCAAAGCTACCAACAGAATCTAATTACAATAATAAATGAACACTCATAACTTAATACTACTCAGCACAAAACAATCATCTGATTCTGAACTGTAAATTAGATCTATTTCCTCCTTCTATAGTCTTCCTCAGCCTTTAATTCATATAGAGTCTTTTCCATAAGAAAAGAAAATCCTTCTAATTAATAATCCACTGTTAAAGTTGTGGGCAGAACAAAAGTTACCTAAGCAGAAGACAATAAAAACCAAGCGACCGTGTAATAATAATTCAGTGTTGTAGCAAACAGAATTTATGACAAAGTTCATCAGTGATATGCAAAAACTGGTTTTGCTTAATAATTGGTTTTAATAATGTGGCCATGTTAACACACTGAATAATGTACTTGACTGTGATTACGGTTACTTTTATGCAGCCAGATCGAAGGTTTACTGTATTTGATCCTTATTTCTAGAGTGTCTATAAAAGGAATCAGTGAAATCCATTTGCCCACTGGCCTGTACTGTTAGGCCATGATGCCTCCATGCGCATCCACACAGGCAAACACATGTGTCCCTTCTCAAATATTTGGACATAAATAATTCTCTGATTCTTTCCAACTCGATCAGCACTTTCAATTCCACCTGAGAATGTAGACATTTCACACTGTTAAAAATGCTTTTATTCAGGCCTAGCCTTATGTGTGCTCAGTGGCTAAAACGGTGTGATTTTAGAATAACTGAACAAGTTCTGCCATCCCAAACTATACCCCACCTGCCTGCCAAGGCTTAACATGCCTTTATCAGCAGGAAAATCTGTCATTGTGTAATGGAAAAGGAATAAAAATGCAAACATCCCCAGGAGATGCAGCTCATTAACCGAAAATCAATTACAATAAATGTCGGCGTCCTTCTACAAAACAATGTGGGAAAGGGCAGAAAGGATGAAGCGGAGAGCAAGTGGCTACAGGACACTTACTAACCAGAAGACACAGCACTGCCAGGCCAGGAGGCTGGGGGTGGGTGGAGCCTGGGGGAAAGGAGAAGGGGTGGAAGCCCCATTCCTGCTACACAAGTTTGCCTTCATGCTTTTCAACGTATACACAAGTGTTTTTGCTCGCTTGCTACGTCACTAACCAGAATTTCTAACCCAATTCACCTCACTGCGAGATCATTTCCAGGGCCTCTTAAAACCTAAGCACTCTGGTTGCAATAAGTTAGACCTTTTTCACTAGTACCTTTATAGTGTTTACAAGAGATTGGATGGTGATTAAGACCAGGGGCAGGTATTCAAACCCTGGTTCTGCTTAAGGTGAGCCAGGTAGGTAAGTGACCTTCAGCTTACTGGCCTCTGGCTCTGCTATTTATCTCTTTAAAATGACTATTAATAATCATGACCTCCGGTCTTATTTGGGGCTCCCCCCAAAAGTAGAGGCTGGACCAGGACAAGAGGGCAAGTAGGTGTTTGGGGAGGTGGTCCCTGGAAACGGGAATGAGGATCCGGGAGAATAAGACAGAGGAGAAAAAGCCAACTGAGGGGCTCATTGCTGAGGCTGCCGCCACAGACAATAGGGGTTGACGCAGCTGGAACCTCCAGCAGGTAGAAGCTGCAGCTTTGGGCTAACAACCCTGAATGACTGCCCCTCGTTGAAGATTGCTGAGGGGAACCCCTAAACTTGAGGGGATTAGGAGGTAGAAATCTCAAAGAATGAAGGTGCCCAGTTGAGGGGGAGGCTGTTGGTGAAAAGGGAGGCTGAGCTCCCATGCTGGGGCCCACCACCCCTGCAGCTGCAGCAGGAGGAAAGCTCAGGAGGGTGACCTGGAGCTCCAGAGACAAGCGCTGCACCTCTCGAGGGTGCGTGGAGGCTTCCGTTGAAAATGGCATGCAAAGCACTCACCTCTGTCATGTACCTGGGGTTGAATAAATGTTAGTTATTATTATTAATGCCATGCACCATTTTCTCTCCTAAGCTTATTAAGAGTAATAATTATAGCTACGAATGAAATAATAATTAAATAGTAATAGGTGGTAGCCATCTAGTTATAAATTATCTTTTCTGTGTCTTCTCTTCTAATTATAACTGTGAGGTCCTTAACAGAACTATACACCTAGGTAAGTGCTAATAAATGTTGCTAAATGAATAATTGAATAATGATAATCTTTGGTTAAAAGCCACAATGTCTCTCACAATACTTTGCTCAAGAAATAACTTTGAATTGAACCAGACTGTCACCCTATCAATGAAAGGATTCCTGTCTTTGCATCTTTTGTTTTCTCCCTTTCATGGCCCTAATCTTGAGCTCACCACCCTGCTAGCAACCAAGGAATGTTGATGGACTCACTTGGGTCTCCATGTTGAAAGTGCCCCAAGGCAAAGCAGTTAACAAGCCAGAGAGTTCAGGCAGTTGCATGTTTTTGTGTTTCATGAAAACATCAATAACGGTAGCTATTAATACATACAATGTGGAGCAGCTGGTGCCAAGCTGCCTGTGCCCAAATTTTTTCCAGGATTCAGACCACAAAAATAATCACACAATTGGTCATTTCCCCAAATGCATTCTGGATGGTTATTTTAGTTCAGTTAAGAAATATATAGCTATGTAATTGTAGCATTTGCCATCTGGCTCACATTTTACAGAAATAGGTTAAGATCAAAGGAAGAAGTCTTAATGCTTTTTAGGTAGGTTGGCTCCCTATGTACTTGTTTGACTGAAAAGCTATCTTATTTTTATTTATTTTATTTTATCATATAGAGATACTATTATTATTTGTACTTTGTTGGTGAGGAAACTGAGCCACAGAGAAATTAAACAACTTGCTAAAGATCTTACAACTTGCAGGCCAACTCCAGAGACCACTATGCTCAGATGCCTCATTGCTAGTCACTGGTGGCACTAGGAGAGAGGCCAGGGTACAGGGCATCCTGGGTACTGACTCCCAGGAGCTTACAGCCTAGTGAGGGTGGCAGCAAGGAAATAAGCATTTTCAACCCAAGACTCTGCTTACTTGGAGCTCTTCCTAAAAGTACTACATATATATATATATATATATATATATATATATATATATATATATATATATACTAGAGGCCCGGTGCACAAAAATTTGTGCACTCAGGGGGGGAGAGGGGGGTCCCTCAGCCCGGCCTGTGCCCTCTTGCAGTCTGGAACCCCTCAGGAGATAACGACCTGCTGGCTTAGGCCTGCTCCCAGGTGGCAGAGGGCAGGCCCAATCCCTAGGTGCAGCCCCTGGTCGGGCTCAGAGCAGGGCTGATTGGGGAGTTTTGATGCCACCCTCAGTCACGCTCAGGGTAGGGCTGATTGGGGGGTTGGGGCACCGCCCCCTATCACACTCAAGGCAGGGTCAATGGGGAGGTTGCGGCACCAACCCCTGTGATGCACAGAGCAGGGCCAATCAGGGGGTTGGGGCGCTGCCCCCTGTCACTCACAGAGCAGGGCCAATCAGGGGGTTGGGGCACTGCCCCCCCCGTCATGCACAGAGCAGGGCCCATCAGGGGGTTGGGGAGCTCCCCCCTCTCATGCACAGAGCAGGGCCCATCAGGGGCTTGGGGAGCTCCCCCCTCTCATGCACAGAGCAGGGCCCATCAGGGGGTTGGGGAGCTCCCCCATCACGCACAGAGTGGGGAGTTAGGGCACCGCCCCCTGTCACACTCAGGGCAGGGCCGATGGGGAGGTTATGGCTCTACCCCGTCACAGACAGAGCAGGGCCCGTGGAGGGGGGGTGGGGTTGGGACGCCACACCCTGTCACACACAGAGCCGCAGGGCGATCAGGGGGTTTGGGCGTTGCACCCTGTCATGCTGATCTGGTGCCAGGAGGCCTCGCTCCTCTGCTGATCCCGGTGCTGGGAGGCATATTACCCTTTTACTATATAGGATAGAGGCCTGGGGGCCGGCTGGTTTGCCCTGAAGGGTGTCCTGGATCAGGGTGGGGGTCCCCACTGGGGTGCCTGGCCAGTCTGGGTTAGGGGCTGAGGGCTGCTTTCAGGCTGGCGGTTTTGACTGAAGCTCCCAACCGCTCCTTTTTTCTTTTTTTTTTTTTTTCTTCTGGGCCAGCTTTAGCTCTGGCTCTAGCTTTGAGGCTTCCGCTGCTGGTTTGTTTGCCGTTCTGTAATCGAAACAATGTATAACTTCAGCTCTGAGATCCCGGGCCTATATTTGTTAGAATGTTTCAAACTGCCAGCTTAGAGGCCTGCAAGTCAGGCAGGGAATGTTGGAGTCTGCAGTCACTGGAGCAAGCAAGCCTCATGTTCGCTTCCAGCTGCCTGGCTGCCGGCCGCCATCTTGGCTGACAGTTAATTTGCATAAGGATATGCTGATTAGCCAATGGGAAGGGTAGCGGTCATACGCTAATTACCATTTTTCTCTTTTATTAGTGTAGATATGTAAAGTTTTGCACATTTGTATGAATCTCTAGATACAGAGAGATGACAGATTGGTAGAAAGATCAGTGTGGGAGCAGGGCAAAGAAAAGGAAGACTAGTTAGGAATTTCCAGCAATAGTCCAGGCAAGAAATGATTGTTACTAGAATTATGGTAGAGACAATGGAGAGTGAGAAAATTTGCTATATTTGAGAGAGAAGTGGGAATTAAAATTGTCAGGTCTTGTTAAATGATTGATACAAATTCAAAGTCCTGGGCAGAAGCTTTCAATCAGCTAAGTCTATGATAATCACTGGGGAGTAATTATTAAATTACTCAAGCCACGGCTGCCAGAGGTGGGGAGAAGGGACTCCCTGCTCCCTCGGGCTTCTGTGGCCAGCACTCCATCCCTCCAAGGGCTCACAAACTCAGGATTGCCAATAAGAAAGGAATTCAGATGCTGAGCAACCAAAAAGAATGGGGGAGGGGGGACAAATGTCCACTACAGTGTGACCAGAAAAGAGCCAAGAAGGGTGACTTTGTGACCTGAGCAAAACAGGTGAATGGCATGGATGGCGGTTCCATTTATGGAGACAGAAAACCCAGGAGGAGAAGCAGGATTAGGATATAGAGGAAGAATAGAGGTCAGTGTTAGGCATGACAAGTCTGAGACCTGAGGGAGGTCCTACTTGCTACATGACTTTCCATGGTTACTTGGAGGGGAAAACAATCCCCAAGTGATTCACAAGATTCAGAAAAATCTGGTCTCTGAAAATTGCACCAGATTTGTCTCACAGCGCTCTCTATCTTGTTTGATGGACTCCAGCCACACCAGGCTTTAAGTTTCTCAAATATGTCATGTCACTTTCTGCTTGGGACTCTGGTCCACGCCTCGAATGCTTCTTTTCCTTCCTCTTAGCTAAGTTCACTGTATTCATTCTTCAGAACTCAGATTAAATGTCATTCATTGCCTCAGGGAAGTCATCTCTGACCTCCAAACTATAATATGCTTTCTTAACACTTTGTATTTACTTCTATAGCAGTTATCAAAGTTCAAAATTATATCTGTGTAATTTTTAGATTTTAAATTAATCTCACCCACTTAACAAAGACATAGAGCAAATAAGATTTGGCACTTCTATATCCCAGATGCCGAGCCAGGCAATTAGATATTCATTGAAGAACCAGTGAATTAATGACTGAAAGCATAGATGTATATAATAGACTATGTTTGAGGAAGAGACAGTTAACCCAAAGACCCTGATTTGGGATAATCAGTACACAGTTGGTAACTCAAGCCAATTGAGCAAATGAAATCACTCCAGAAACATTGAAAGGAAAACAGCACTTAGGATCTATTATTAACTATTAGAGGCCCGGTGCACAAAATTTGTGCATGGGGGTGAGGGGGTCTCTCAGCCCGGCCTGCACCCTCTCCAATCTGGGATCCCTCGGGGGATGTCCGACTGCCAGTTTAGGCCTGGTCATAAACCAGCAATCATACATCCCTCTTGCAATCCGGGACCACTGGCTCCTAACCGCTCACCTGCCTGACTGCCTGATTGCCCCTAACCACTCTGCCTGCCAGTCTGATTGCCCCTAACCACTCTGCCTGCCAGTCTGATTGCCCCTAACCACTCTGCCTGCCAGCCTGATCACCCCTAACCACTCTGCATGCCAGCCTGATTCCCCTAACTGCTCCCCTGCCTGCCTGATCACCTCTAACCGCCTCTGCATGCCTGCCTGATCACCCTTAACCACCTCTGCCTGCCTGCCTGATGCCCCTAACTGCTCTCCCCTGCCGGCCTGACCATCCCTAATGGCCTCTGCCTTGGCCCCTGCCACCATGGCTTTGTCTGGAAGGACATCCGGAAGACATCCAGTCTATCCAGTCTAATTAGCATCTTACCCTTTCATTAGTATAGATTAAGGTTTTCTTAATGTGATATCCATGGGTTATCCTGCATTGGAATCAACTGGAAATTGAATTCTGGAATTCATATTTTTAATAATTACTTCCTGCTGATTATCATACATTGTAACATCTGAGAACCACTAACTTTAGAAATCAGTAGAAATATACTCTTGACACAGCCCCAGAAGTTTGTATTACAGCCCAGGTGTTTGAATGTCCAGAAGAAAAGTATAGATGTGAGCAAGTTGCTAAGACATGTAGGTTGTGCAAAGACTACCAAAGTAGGATTTAGAAGTCCTTGGGCTACCTGGTCCCATCACTTGCTAGTTTTACAACCTATGTAACTACTAGTAATTACCTTGAGGGAACAGAAACTTGGAGAGATTGGCAATAGTCTATCTCATTGATGTTTTACGAGGATTAAGTATATGTAGTAGTTAACTTTTAAAAATATTAAAATTGCTTTATGTGTTAGGAAATGCAAAGGGAGTATTGATCAACATGGAAATTTCCTATTGGTTTCCCTCATGTAGTAAAACACCACTCTGTTAATCAAGTGAATTCACTTTTTCTGTGTATGTGAACATCCATAAGATTGTATGTGTCTTTAACTAAAATCACTGGAAAGCAGAAATAGAAAACTAAAACCAACAGCTTTCCACAAGACATCACTAAGCATCAGAAGAGGCATTAGAAAAAGGGGAAGCTTAACCTACATAAGATCATACTCAATCTGTCACTTCTTGTCACCACTATTATATACAGTCAACAATTTCTTTTATCACATTACACAGCGATGATACCTGGGTATCATATTGCCTGGAGAAAGATCACGTAAAATGAGAGAATGGTCTGGTAGCTTGAGTGCTGGTTTATAATTCTGGATAAATATATACAGCTTAAAATTGTAGCTCTGTTTTCAAATTGGTACTGTCAGGTAAATAAGCATTTTGCCAATGCAGGTCTCCATATTATAAGTTAAATATCAACATCTAATTTCTGAAATCTTAAACTAGGTTGCAGTGAGTAAGCCCATGGAATCTAGGAATAAAATGCCTATTTCTGAATCTTGGTTCTGCCACTTCCTGGCATGTTTGTTTTGTTTTGTTTTTCTCTCATGGGTAAGTTACCGTGTCTCTGTTTCTCATCTAGAAAATGGAGATAATAGAGTTATTGTGAGAATTATATGACTTAATATAGTGTAAATATTTAAAATAGTTGCTGGCAGTTAATGAAGGACTCAATAAATGTTGCTCATTATTCAGCTACCTACCTTACAAGGTTCTTAAGAAACTGTGTGTGTTGTGTCAATGCTACATTAAAAAAAATGTCAAATTTTTTACTTCAAACATCAAATTTTATACTTCAAAATGAGGATTATCCTTTTTAAAGAAGTAATCATGGTTGAATTGGGAAAGAAGTGAGAAATAAGTTGAAGGCAGTGAAGATGGTTGAAGGGAATGCGGAGAGATGCATTTACTCAAATAAAATGACATTGCGCAAAGTATCTTTGGGAGCCTTTAGGATTGCCTACAGAATCACATCACAGTTGTTTGAATCTGACGAATGTCAGCCATTTTTATTCTCTGAGGGTTTCTTTTATTTTTGAAAGTTCCTAAGAGCCAGAATGAACCAAGTTTGATCAATGAGATAGTTGACAAAATTTCATAGTACACTTTCCCTAAATGAAAGGAAGAGGATAAAAAGTGTACCATAGGTTGAAATAAGCCACAGGATGCCCTGGTTGGGGAGCTCAGTTGGTTGGAGCATTCTCCCATGCGCCAGATTTGATTCCCAGTCAGGGCACATACTTAGGTTGTGGGTTCAATCCCCATTTTGGGCATGTGCAGGAGGCAGCTGATCCATATTTCTCTCTCACACCAATGTTTCTCTCTTTCCTGCTCTCCCTTCCTCTCGCTCTAAAATCAATAAAATCATGTCCTTAGGTGAGGATTCAAAAAAGAAAGAAAGGAAGAAAGGAAGAAAGGAAGAAAGGAAGGAAGGAAGGAAGGAAGGAAGGAAGGAAGGGGAGAGAGAGAGAGAGAGAGAGAGAGAGAGAGAGAGAGAGAGGAAGGAAGGAAGGAAGGAAGGAAGGAAGGAAGGAAGGAAGGAAGGAAGAAAGAAAGAAAGAAAGAAAGAAAGAAAGAAAGAAAGAAAGAAAGAAAGAAAGGAAGAAAGAAAGAAAGGAAGGAAGAAAGGAAGGAAGAAAGAAAGAAAGAACCACAGGGAAGAAGAAGTCTATTCAGGCATTTGGTTCTCTTTGGTCTTGTAATCTATGGTGACAGCCTAAGCCAGTGATTTTCAACTGGTGCGCCATAAGAATTTTTAAAACATGAAATATCTAACTATTTAGTGAGGGGCACTGACCTCTTTTCCCTTAGATTGCCAAACGAAAAAAAAATGACAACAGGCAACACAACAATAGTCATCCTTTGTGAATGGATCAAAATTATACATTTTTTTTGTCAAATTGGCAAATATTTTTTTTTTGGTCTTCGGCAGAAATTTAGTGATAGTTTATATGTGCCATGAGATGAAAGAGGTTAAAAATCTCTGGCCTCAGTTAATAACAGCATGGGGAATAGTTCTATTTATGGTTAGGCAATCCCAGCGAACTGCGACTCAACATCACATCATCCTGCCTGCACATTGGGCTCAGTCCTTGGACGCCAGTGGAACAATCAGGCTTTTTTTACCTGAACTAGAGATTCATTCCTGACTGTGAACCCAGTTCAGGTAACTAGGTCACTCTCTTGATGACCTGTTCAGTACCTCAATCCTCTGGGATTTGCTTTCCTCCTAACAATTCTTATTCTGGGATGTTTAGAGCCTTCCCTAGTCCCTAGCCATGTAAAAGTCCCTATCGGCAAAAAGTCTTCCTGGAAGCAACTTACTGCTCAACTGTAGTCTGAGGGATACGCTCAGGTACAGCCCAAACTATGGTCACTCCCTTTATGTTATAAGAGACTAATACTACAGCTGCTAACACAAAACTGCCTGACCTAGAAAGCACAACTTACTCATATGCTTAAATGCATGAGCCATGTCCCTTCATGACAAGACTTGATGTCATGGAGACAGCAGCAAACTTTGGATTGTGTCAGATGTATATCAGAGTCCATCAATACTCTTATTAGCTGCGTGAACTTAGATCTGCTTTGGCCTCTGGGACTCAGTTGCCCCGTTTGTAAAGTGGAGCTAATACTACTTTCTTCCCAAGATTATGGTGAGGTTTAAATAGGTACTTAATTTTCTAGATCTGGATCTGATAGGAAATCCTTAAATATGCTTGATTGCTCTTCCTTTCTCTTAGTTGCATTTCACACCAGAGTATACTTTAAGACCTTTGGCTCTACCTGCAACTAACCTCCTATACACCCCCATTATCTATCTCCCGTCTCAACTGATTAATAGACACACATGTTCTTTTTGAGTCTCAACCCTGTCCCCTAGAAGAATTGTGCCCTTGGGCCTTTTGGGCTTTATGCTTATCAAGAAGTAGAGACACCAGCTGTTTCTGCTGCTTCCAAGGGCCCTCGGCTATTTCAGCCCTCACAGGTCTCCTTTCTAGTCATAGATTCTTTCAAAAACCAAGACAATCCTTTTATATTGTAGATAATTCGAGAGTACATAGACGCAAACAAGACTAAGCCAAAAGTTTATGGCTACATGCTTCATTTGCATGGAAAATTTTATAAATGGGTGGCCTTATACTATTACTAGTACTGCTATGTTTGCTTTGAAGAAAGATATAAGTAATAATAATAATACAAACTTCAAACTTGCAAAAACAGATAAAATTTGGAATATGTTGGATGATGAGGATTTATTTATAGGCAAAGTAATGCATTCAATGGTTCCTAGCAGAATCTCTGAGAACTTTTAAAATAGTTGATTTCTAAAATTTTCAATTTACACACATCTTTCAAAGATGGTACACACCCCATCACTCCTGACCTGAACTCTCTGAAGGTGAGACCCAAATGCACTTTAGAGTTTGATAGATTTGGGCTACCAAGGCCTAAACATTTAGGTAAAATATATATTCTTCTTAATAAATTTGACTAGGTTTTTGGGGATACATAGGTTATACCATCAGAAAGAATAGCTAGCCTTCTCATAGATGGGATTAACTGAGCTAAAGGGAGGGTGTGTCATGTTTTCATTTTCAACTATGTTGTACTCATTGTACTGCACTACGATATATAATCAAAAAATGTTCTTTTAATTGAAAGAAATAAAACTAAAGTTATTTGGATTCTAAATGGTCTCTGCCTTATATGGAACCAGATAGCCCTTTAGAGAGGAGGCTAGCATTTTTTATCTATTCAACAACTCTTTAATAAATATTTACTCTATATCAGATACCTGGGCAGGCTCCGGCATTATAATAGCAATAGAATGAAAAATTCACTCATTGAATTTGCAATCTAGTATAGTAGCAGAGATCTACAATAATCAAAGAATCATATACCTAAATGTTTGCATTCATGAAAGGTGTTATGATATAAAGTACTTGGAATTGATCTAGAATTCATGAGTTCCTAACTCTCCTAAATTGGATTAAATCCATTGACCCAGTAATTCTACATCTAGGAATTTATATGCTATCTCATTTTCTTAAAGATAGGTGATGGAGCTGTATTGTTTGTGAGTTTGTAAGAAATTTAACTGTTCATGATAGGAGACTATGCTATTAAATTATGCAATAACTATATAGTAGAACCACTTGTGTCATTAAAAATATAGTAGGCAATAAAATGAGATCTTTTAAATATATATTACATGAAAAACATTTCAAAACAACATGAATACATGACAGGTTAATACAACTTATATTAAAAGGAAAAAAAGGAATGTATAAGTATTTATATTTATAGTCTGGAACAAATTATCTTTCTCTGAAGAATGGGAGGAGCTATTTTACTTTCACATTTAATTTTTAGCATTTTGTATTATGTTTTTTATTTGTATATGTGTGGTGGTGGTGGTTGTTTTATTTACAAGGGCACGTATAATTTGTTAATTATAGTAGAGGCCCAGCATACAAAATCGAGTGGTAGCCCACCACTGCTCACAGCCCTGCTCACCAGCCGCTGCACCGCCCTGCTCGCAGCCCTGCCCACCTGCCCTCATGGTGACTGGTTGCTTGGTCATCACAGTCATCACGGACACTGGCTTTTTACATATATAAATACAATTTTGGATACATAATGGTCATTTAATGAGCTCCATTACATGACCATTACAGAATTAAAATGTTCAGTGACAGAATCCTAATAATTTATAATTTTACACCATCACTATGGGGACAAAAATTACTACCTAGAGTTCCTTAGATGAATCTAGCAACTAGATTGAGAACCACTAGTCTAAATATCAACTTCAGGAAAAATTTTTACTTTCAAGTTCATATAACTATTCAGAAAACAAAATGTATACCATGATAAAAATATTAGTAGTTATTTCAATTGCTGATGTCATAGTCCTTTTCAGAATCCACAGAAGCCCTCAAATGACATTTGAAGACAAAACAAGGTTTTTGTTCTTCTGCTAGAAACGTTTACTTCAAATTCATCATCCTTCAAGTAGCTAATTGTACAGAATTACTAGGGCTCTACCAGTCTTAATTTATAAGATAAACCAAGGATTTGAAGTAGAAAAACTGAGAAATAACTATTTCATATCAATACCTCATTGCTTTTCCTATTATTACTAATTTCTCATGAAAATCCTTTAGTTGAAACAAACCTCAGGGTCCTTGGTAACTTCCATCGTTAATCATGTTTCCCCACCTCAAAACGTGAATAAAACAGCATTTGAAATGAGTAAGCATTTGGCTGCTTGAAATAACCAAAATAATTATCCATTTAATTATAGATCCACCCATTACTAGCTGTATGACATTAAGTTACATAAGTTTGTAGCATCTCAGTTTACTCATCTGCAAAATGACAATAATGGGATTAAATTCACAGTGGTGTTGTAAGTAGTAAAAGAATAAAACAGATAAACTGCTTGAAAACCCCTGGTCTATAGTAGTAATCAGTAATAAGCTTTTATCTCTAATCATACTTCTGAACTCTCAAAAAGACATAAAGTCATAGTCTTAACACTTAAGGCCACAGCTTGGATTTGCCTTTGACTTCGAAGCTTGTGTCTTTTACTTAGTATCCTACGTCCCTTGATTATCTCAGTGCCATCTCTGGATGAAGCATTGGTCTAGGCACAGGGCATATGAAAGGATGAAAAAGATAAGACATCTTTCCTCTTGATTAGAGTCAAGTAAAAAAAATAAGAAATGTGCATAAATTATCATTACATAGGTAGAAAGCCATGCCATCAGAGTCAGGTATATGGGAATTCAGTGGACACAACGGTTCATTCCAATTGGTAGGTGGTGCAAGGCTGGAGGTGGGAATCAAATAGTAACCACCATGGTATGGAGTTCAGGCCAGCTACACAAAAGGTACCACTCAGCAGGGTCTGTCCAGAAGGGAAGACTATGACCTCATAGAGTTTCTGGCTACACACACTCTAAGTCACTTTCCACACAGGCATGCTGTTCAGGGTGAAGTTTCTCAGAAACACCAGTGCCAAATATCTCTGTATATAAACATAGAGGACTTTAAAATTCCTCTGTACCAGGACCCTGCAGATAAAAGTTGAAATAAATAACTCAAATCTATGAGTTTAATTCCATAAAGCTATGTCAGCATCCTGTTTACAGTGAGAGCTCCGTGGTCCATCTCTCCAGGTTAGTAGTGGAGAAAAGCAGCACTGCTACCAAATGGTGACTGATAGTCATGGAGAGAAAAATATGCTGACATTTATCCAAAGCCCAGCAAGCAGATGGCAGTGGGCACAAAATCTATCATGACAATTGGCACCTCATTGGGGTGCTCTGAGCAAGGAAGGGGACTGTAAAATGCCCTTTTTTGGCTGCCCTTCCATGAGGCATATTGGGGCACAGGAGGGGGACAACTGCCTGACTGGTGTCAAGGGGAGAAGAGATGGCCTTTAAAATCTAGGCTATGGCAGCCTCCTGGGTAGTCAATCTGGTGCCTTTTGAGCATCCAGAGAGTGACTTAAAGGTGTGTATCGGACTTCCTCTAGGATAGATGATATCCAACAGATTCCATTCAAAGGTGGCTCACAGGATAACAAACAAAGCTCCGAGATAGAGGGCGTCTGCATTTTCTGTAGCCAGGTCTAGTATGTCAAGTAAATGGCACAATATTTTTACCTATTTTAGAATTCTTAAGCTGCTGGTATGTGGATAACCAGTGTATTTGTGCTTTCTAAATGTAAGTGCCAGTGGATGACTAGGGTTGATAGCTAGTTGAATGAGAAGGGTCATTACCAGCAACACTCTACTTTGCAGAGGTTTGATAATTTGAAATTTTTTAAAAAGTTGATGAAGATGCATCTTTTTTCTGAATCATATAGTCTTGTTGTGTTTATACTATTGCCTAACATTTCAGATACCTTAACCAATTGGCATTAACACATGTATAGATTGCATCACAATACACACACACACACACACACACACACACACACATTGCTTAGTCTTAAGCCTTTGATTAGACTTATCTGAATCCACAGAAGATAAAATATAATGCCAAACTGCTGGCCTATATCCCAAAAAACTGTCAACTAAGTTTTAGTAGTAAGAATACCTAACTTTTTAAGTCACTCTGAAATAAAATAGATATTATTCCAATAAGAACTTTATTTACACAAAATTTGACTACTTTGAATTTTCAAATCAGTTTTTAGTATAGAACTCTACCCTCAAAAAAAAGAAAAAAACCCAGTCAATGCACCTAAGATCACCTTGACTTATAGTGTTCTTTAAATAAATTACATAGAATGTGCAGTTTTATATAGACAGACTTTTAGGAAGGAGAACTCAAATCGTTATTTCAATTGTCTTAGCACCTACAACAGTTTAATAAAGGTATCTGATTATTCAACAACCCACCCATATCAAACAGAAAATGGCCAGTTTTGAATAGTTTCTGATCCCAACTGTGGTCAAGACAAAGAAACCATAATCAGTTACTGGCTGTAGAAATTATTATATTATTTCATAAGAGCAAGTAACATAAATATCAATATAAATATTACATAAATATATACCTTTATGAAATATTATGCTGAGTAAATATTTTAATTAAAGATAATGCTATAATCAAGGAAAATATTAACAATATATAATTCATTAAAATTGAGATATATAAAACTATCCCAAATAAAATGATAAGCATGCAAATAAAATAAATGGTAGGGATTAAAGTAAGTGAAGATGAATTTTGGTTGAGAAATTAAAAGTCAACATATTATTTATTTATATGCAGCTACTTTTCCCAAGAGTATGATCTAAAAATTCCTCCCCGAAAAACAATCAAGTAAAATTTTAGGTAAGGAACTCCTTTCATTTCCATAATGGGCAAGAGACTTCTGCTCTACTCTTTAGGAGAAAACTTCTTGACTCTGCCACCTTACTGAGTAGTGGAGTGAACTGTGACTGCTCAGGCATGGCCTAGGGTTTTGGCCCTAATACACTCGCTCAGCTGCATCAGTGCATAGGAAGGGAGGCTGTGGTCCTCCATGTGACTGGTTAAGGTTGGCTCTGCAGACCCAGCTCTTCCTACTGGCAGCCCCCACAGTGTAGAGTTGATGGGACAAGGAATGGTAAATAAGGTAGTCCCTCTTTCCTAATTATTTAAGATTATCTATACCTCTCTCCCCAACACTGTAAAATAGCACCAAGGAATAGACCCCAGGCTGCTCTTTTATTTAAATCATCCTTTCCTTGGTAACTGATGCCACACAGCTGGTTAATAGGACATGGGGTTTATATATAATCCTGGCAGAGAAATATTGATCCACAGAGTGCAGGGTTCATTTCAGGATGACCTGTTTTGAAACATTTTGATTTTAAATCATTAATCCCAACTTGTTGGGAGAGCTGTCTGAGTAAAATAGAATCCTTGCCAGAATAAACATGCACGTTCCTTGCAATAATCTTTTCTCCCACAAATAAACACAGGACATGCTCTAAAAAAGCCCCACCCAATGTTAAAACACAATCAGCTCATAATGTATCATTTAAACATGAGTACCTCCAGCCAGGATCTTCTCTTCCAGTTCTGCCATTTGCTTCTTATAGGCTTTTAAAGCTGCTTCTTTGAAAGAGGGACGGATTCTCTTCGGCTTTGTGATTTCCACGGGCTGCTCAGGAATGTTTTGGTTTTCATCTTCTTTTATTTCCATTTCAGGTAACGTTTCATTTAAGGGTTCCAACCCTCCTTCACTAACCACATCATCTGCCTGCCCATCATATCCCTCATCCTGTGGGGTTTCATAAGGTGTTTCATAAGAAGAGTGATCATATTCCTGCATTGGCTCATCTGTTTCAGCAATACTAGTCCTGTTTTCTAGCTTAGCAAGAACTTGTTCTATCACTTCAACATAATCTGTCTCATTATCTGCCACTGGTTCACTATAGTCCTCCTCATCTTCTGCTTTGTAGTAATAAGGTTCTGTGTAAACATCAGAGTCCAGGGTGGTACTTGATTCATTTGCAGTTGATTGTGATAATGTCCGAAATCTCCCCATTAATGAAGAGCCACTGTCCTCATACCCACTGAGACTCTGTGTGCTTTTGTTCCACACCACCTCCAAGGCTGATTTAGCCCGCTGTAGTGTAGATCCAAATTTGGGGAAGCTGAAAGACTTATCAGAAAGGTCAATGCTTAATCGACTATGCCAAGATTTGGGTGGGGCATCCTCTGAATCATCACTTTGCAATTCACTTTGACTTCGATACATGATGGACAACTGGCTTTGAGTTTGGTACAAATCATTAGAATTGGCTTCCTGATAAGAGTCATATTGGCCAACCCATTGGCCTTGTGGTTCATTATCCAATCCAGGGCATGGAGATGAGTTGTCATCTTGGGTTAAATCATAGCTCTCAGAGTCATCCTGAAGGTCACTATGGCACTTCCCCGAGTCTTCTTGGTCTTTATTGTAAACATCTAGTTGTTGATCAGAGAGACTGTTTGTGTCATAGTCAAAAGCTTCCTGAGTGGATGAATCCAAACCTAAATCAGCTCCTTGTTCTACTTGATTCCATTCCTTCCATGGAGAAAGATCCTCATGTAAAGAGAGCTGAGAATCACTGTAATGACTTTGGTCTCCAGATGCACATACCATGCCATTACTCATCCCACTATCCACAGTTTCTGTGTTCCCTTGGACACCCTGAACAGCCCCATCCAAAAGTAAGTCCTGGGGACTGTCATACAAGGTAGGCGTGCCCTCCTGCTTCCTTTGCCAAAGTTCCCGGTCTGAAGATGACAAGAGGGAGCTTCCATTCGTTCTAGTGAAAAACTGATTTTCTGAAAAATCCTCAGAGTAAGATTGACACAGTTTGGAAAAGTCTGATTCAGAACGGCTAAGCTTTGCAGTAAAAAAATCACTCTGTGAATGCCAGAGGGGTGTTGCATCTCCATAATGGGTTGTAGTTTGCTTTTCCAAGGTACCTGATTCTGGCAATTGTGAGGAAATTTTATTATAATCTGATTTATTTGAAATTTTGCTGCTACTGGTAGTTTTATTTTTGGCTCTAGCATTGTGTGATTTTGAACTTGACTTGGAAATACTTCCCTTTGTTGGAAAGTCTGACTTGGAAAGCACAGCATAACTGTTTCTATTGAGGTCAGATTCCAGCTCTCCATCACTGTCATCTGGTAGCTGCCAATTATTCTTCTTGATTTGGGGCTCTGGAGTAGACAACTTTATATCCATGCTCTCATATGTCTGCGAAGATGGTATCCCTTTCTCTTTTCTTTCTCTGATGTCATGAGTAAGGATATCTGTTGAGATTCCGATACCTGTTCCTTTGAGTTTATATGATTTTTTTAAGACGGAATCCCTTTGCTTAGGAGTTTCAAAGTACACCAGTATGGGCCGCGGCTTTGCATTTGGGCAGTCCCTTTGGTGTCCTATTCTCTGAGCAAATTCAATTTTAATAGCATTTGGTGCATCTGAAAAACCCATTTTATCTACTAGAATTTGGTACACCACAAGTTCAACGTATTCAAATCTTTCTTCGGGCACATTTAAAAATCTCAGGCTTGCCTTGCTACCCATATGACCTAAGTGCTTAATATAATCATGGATGTCTCTGGTTTCCCTCCGAGACTGGACAAAGCCTGTACGTAGCTGTTCAATTTCACTTTGTACAACCTCCACACTGCTGGAGATCTCATCGATGGAATGCTTGAGGGCATTGACATGCCCTCGTAGCTCAGAAAGTTCTGTCTCAATCTGACTTATTCCCTGAAGTTCCTTAAAGATCATTTCCATGACATCATGTGTTTGACTAATACAGCCAGAGGAACTGAATCCTGGCTCCAGGGCATTTGTCTTTGGGTTTCGGGCAGTTCTGTCCAAAGATTTGCTTCTTATTCCCCAGGTTTTCTTCATTGTGCTCAACTCTGAATCTGAGGAGACACAGTCTTGACTCTTCTTCCATTTCCTCAGTTTACGTAAAGCTCCTAGTTTTAAGCTATGCAGAGTGCGTTCCCCATCAGAGCTGCCCTCCGAAGGAGCCAGGCTGCTTGAACTCTTTCTATTGCGTTTAACGGGCATCATGAGTGTTGACTGTGGCTGGTTTTCTGCACTACTCCTTAGTTCATTGAGCGATTCTGAGTAGGAACTCTCAATGGAAGATAGCTCTTGAAGCAGATCTTCATTATCACTGTTGGTTACACTAATATTTTTTTGTAGGCCATTGGCAATAGCTACTCGGTAACTGAATGTTGGTGAGAGGGAAAATTCTTTGTTAGCTTCGTCTTCTTCAGTGGATAAGTTGCGAGTGGATGAACACTTGGCAATCTTCTTTACGGTACTTTTCAAGGTATTAGAAAGTCTGGGGGTTTTGGTGTGGCAGGCAGCAGGAAAGTCTTGATCCCTTCTCTGCTCACGATTCTCTTTTTTTTTGTTTGTATTTCCCAATTTCTTTGTAAACATTCCTTTGCAAAGCTTATGTATGTAAGGTAAAATCAGGCTCTTGAAAAGATTAGCCACCATGGAGAGCAATTAGCGCAAGCTTCTCTACTCCAAAAACATAAACAAGGTGTTAGGATGAAAATCTGTAAACCCAAGGCAAGCATCACTGTTCAGATGTTCTCTGCATCATTGAGAACAGCTGGAAGGGCAGCGTGGCTCTGCCACAAGGTCAATGTCCAGTGCAAACCAGAACCGAAGTTCCATTTATGAAAGACATTCTCTCTTGGAGGAGGGGTTTCATGAGTTGCTCTCATTTCCGCATGACTTCAAGTATTGTCTAAAAGAAAGCAATGAAAAAGTGAGTATCAGAAATTAATTCTAGACTTATCCCATTTTTCAAAAGTATTCAAGATACATAATGTGTGAAAAATTGCAGAGGGAGCAGGGTAATATATTAATTTTAATACACCGCTACTTTTAAAACAACTATAAAGCAAATAAGTAGCAGTATCTGTGTTTAAATTATATTTTTTTCCAAATTATTTATGGGCAGACACAATTGAATGGTAACAAAAGATAATGATAATTTGCAAAGGTTTGTATAAGGCGACAAATTTAAAAGCTATATTAACTGCATATTATCATTTCCCCATTCTTTTATTTCCTAAATTGCATTTACTTAGAAACACATAAGCATTTAAATTTAAATGTATAACCCCTACCCCAGACATTTAAAATTAATCAAATTAATATTATCCATATATGTAAGACCTTTTCTTATTCAAGTAATCTTTTACTTTTCTAGGCATTCAATGATTTGGAATTGCTTAAATAATGATTAAAGTAATCCAAGTAAGACATATCTCATATGCTGAAGTACATACTAAGAGAAAATACACCTTTTACAGCCATCAGATTTGTCAATGGTTGAAAAGAAATAGAAGGTTATATCAAATTAGGTATTATAACAACAATAAATCCCATTAGGAAAATATTTTTTTGAAAATGCAGAAAGCACATCCAAGTTTTGAAAGGATGTGACTTGAGAGAGCAGAGCCATGCTAATCACCCAGTGCAGCCCTGTGGCAGATGGCAGGAGACTCATCCCCAGGATTAGCACCACGAATAGCCATAGGTTATCAAATCACAAAAAGAAACTGTGCCACAAATAAAATGTTCCTACGGAGAATCAAGAATTGGTTGGATACAGAAGGAGGAAGAGGAAGAAGAGGAAAAGGAGGAGAAAAAATTTATGCGAATTTTGCTGGTTCACTAGCAGTGTGACTTGTATGTAATTTCATTCAAAGAAAATGTTGTTAAATTTAACTCACTGTTTTATTGTTGAAATAGATCGCAGAATAATGGTAGCAGCCAAAAGCCTGTACTGACATTGGACTACACATGTGGATAGATAAATAATCTATTTCATTCTTTAAAGTTACATCATGAACTGCATATTGTTTTAGGAGTCAACTGACTCGTTACCAGCTCCCTTCACTTGGAAACCTGCCATTTCTCTTCACTCAGGCTCTGCAGGGACTTAGAGAAAACATGCTCTGGTGGGAGCCAAGCTTCAGGAGAGGCAGGGCTATGGAATGAGAAGGGGAAGCAAAAAGATGAAGGAGAGAAACAGAGCGACTCTAAAGAAGTCCAGGTCTTCTTGGGTTTCACACTTGTCAGAGACCAGCTCCTCTTGTCTGAAACAATTTGCTGTTCATTCAAAAGTATAAGCCTGAATTTGTTTTCTACTAATAAAAATGTCAAGGAATTGAGTCCTGAATTAATTTAAAATAGTATTTATTGTACCCCATGTGACCTCTCTTTGTGGAGAAAAGACTTTGGAAAGTTAAATAGTAGGATGGTAAATAAATTACTTTAATATTAATGTTGGTAGAATAAATTGTTCTATTTACTAATCACTCAGTCCAAGATCCAGGGTCTCCCAAACCTAAAAACAAACACCTACTTTTTGTTTAAATGAAAGCAGTAATTTTGTCAATGCTTCTGATATTTTCATGAAATTATGTCTGGACTTCCTGACTTATATTACTAATTCAGAACTATTACTTTACAAAATCATTGTTGCAAAAAAATTTGAGCAGAAAAATTCAACCCGAATTGAAATCCCGGTTCAGAAAACATGAACCCAAGGGCATGCATCCACATTTACACATACTAATTCACTTGTTCTATATTCCAATCACATGCAGTGGCTTGTTATTCACTAAGGGCTCCATGCTCTTTCACACCTCAGTAGCTTTTCTGTTCCCTCTCCCTAGAATATCACTCATGCCAGCAACCCTGTCTGTAAAAATTGTGTTTAAACTCCAAAATCATTTGCCCTGTGAAGACTTCACCAACCACCCAAACTGAGCTTTTGTCTCTCTTTGCAACACTGTCCCACAACCTACCTCATAAGCAATTAGAATTCTGTAGTATAATCTCATTTCTGTCCCCACCTGCTGGACTATGTACTCTTTAAGTGTAAAAAATTATGACTTATCCTATTTTAAACATTCTGAACCCAGCATGCATGATAAGCACTCAAGAATCATTTGCAGAAGAATTGCCCCAAAGGGTACAAAGTTTCAGTTATGCAAGATGCATAAATCTTAGAGCTCTACTGCACAGCATAGAGCCTATAGTTAATAATGAGACTGTATTGTATACTTAACGTTTTTGCTAGGAGGGCAGGTTTCATGTTAAGTATTCATGTCAAAAAGTAATAATAAAGCAGGAAGGAAAGGCAGGAGGAAACTTTTGGAGATAATAGATATGTTTATGGCATAGATTATAATGATGGTTTCACAGATGTATACTTATATCCAAACTCATTTTAAAAGTTAAAACAATTGTCACTTACTAATTATCTTCATCTGGTTGCCCCAAATCAAACTCTATTCAACCTAGTCATTTTTCTTAATTATTCATCTCCATTAATATCATAATAAGTATCTGCTCACTCAAGACTTATACCCAGGACTTATTCCTGGGAATATTCTAGATTGATATCATTCTAGATTCATATAATCTATCCCATATCCATATCCAATATATGTTATCTCATCCCACTAGTAATGCCTTAGTTCCGAACTCCATTTCTTATCTGGACTATATTACAAATGTATCTTATGTGGTCTTCCTAACTCTAATTTGGCCCTTCACTCAAATCCTCCTCTCTAAAATTAATATATTTTCATTTTTATTGAATTTATTGGGGGTGACATTGGTAAATAAAATTATACAGTCCTGCCCAAGTAGCTCAATTGGTTAGAGATTGACCAGGTGTGCAGCTGAAGTTGCAGGTTCAGTCCCTGGTCAAGAAGCAACCAATGGATGTATAATAAGTGAAGCAACAAAACTAACTCTCTCTCTCTCTCCCTCTCTCTCTCTCTCTCAAAAAAAAAAAAGAATTAAAAATATATTATTAAAATAAAAAAATTAAATTACATATTACATAGGTTTCAGGTGTACAAAAACATGAATATATTCTTAAAAGATAAACACTGTCCCACTTAAAATACTACCTGTCTTAGGAGACTCATTTCCTATCACTCCCACAAGCACATCTGCCCCAGCCACATTGAGGTAGTAACAGTTTCCTGATTACCACATAGTTGCCTCACAAATGTGCCTTTTTTCAAGCTGTTCTCTCTGCCTCCATTCCTTTCATGAATATCTCTAGAATTAAGATAGATCTTCATTCAACTACAGTCCATCTGTATTTTTTACTCACTTCCATTGCTGCTCTTTGATTTAGTAGTAAACAATGACACTAATACTTCTACTAGTACTTTGGGATCTACAAAGTATTTTTTGTGTGTAAAGTTATATGATCTTCATGGTAACCTTACAAGTGTATTATCTCCAGTTATTGTTATAGACAGTGAGTCTCTTAGATGCTCAAGTGGTTGCTGGTGTCTCCTGTCTTTAAAGTTTGGTTTCTTCACTATAATAATTTTTTAAAATGTATGTATATATTTTATTGATTTCAGAGAGGAAGGCAGAGGAAGAGAGAAATAGAAATATCAATGATGAGAGAGAATCATTGATTAGCTGCCTTTTACACACCCCCTACTGGGGATCAAGCCCACAACCTCTGCATGTGCCCTTGATCAGAATCAAACCCAGGACCCTTCAGTCCTCAGTCTGATGCTCTATCAACTGAGCTGAATCAGCTAGGGCCACTTTAATAATTTACATTCTCCTTACTTTAGACCTTTAATAGCTTACTGGTCTCCTAAAGTAATATTTTCCACCATTACAAACCATCCCATGGACTGATTTCCATCTTACCTTCCTTAAATGTCATTTTCCTTTTTTTTTTTTATCTCCTACTAAATACTATTGCATACCCTGTACTCTGGACCATTCATGGATCCACTAAGCTTATTTTTTGTGGTTTATTCACTCTTCTTAGAGTGTCCCCTGGTTTCAACCATTGAGGACAGATCAAAACTAAACTTTTCCATGAAAATTTAACTACTCAAGTCATCTTTTTTTCCTGTCGTAATTGTCTGAACCATGAAATTTATTCCTTAATTATTCTTCTAAACTATTTATCAAAAATAGCTTTTGCACATGTTTTTCTATTTTTTTGTCTATTATGTGCCAGACACTCTCTTGAATGCTCTGTATAGACTATTACATTGATGTTTGACCATAATCTCTGCAGTAGGTACTGTTATTAATCCCACTTTATAGATGAAGAAACAGAACCTAAGTAACTAGCCCCAAGCCACTTTGGTGGGAAGTGATGTGGCAAGAACTGTAACCCAAAATAACTGGCTTCAGGGTCCATTACACTAAATAAATCTATAACAAGAAATTATGAATATTGCTGGCAAATTGGTACATTGATTAGATGTCCACACATCTAATTAATGAAATCTAAAGAGCTCTGCACTTTCAGTGTCTCAATAAAAACATGTTCACACAGTATGCTTCACAGATGATTAGGTACTGCTAGCTCTTTTTGCTCAGTTTTATTATTTCTACCTGCCCCAAAATTAACTCTAATGCCAAGAGCACATCCTTAAAAGCAACACAATAGGTTAATAATTAGTAGTAACTTCAGACTAACTTCTAACTGACCAATAAGCACATGGAAATGTGTTCTATGGTATTATTTTAATTACCAGAAAAAAATGCAAATTAAAAAACAAAATGAGATACCATTTCATACCGACAAAAGTAACTAAAATATAAAAATACCAGCTACACCAAATGCTGGAGAAGCTGTGGAACAACTAAAATTTTATACAGTACAGAGAACAATGTAAAAGAAGATAATCACTTTAGAAGCTTTTGGCAGTTCCTTATAAAATTAAACCTTCATTTACACTATGACCCAGCAATTGCATTCCTAAGTATTTACCCAAGAAAAATCAAGGCATATTTTTTCAAACAAACTTGTATGAGAATTTCCATGGATACTTTATTAATAATATCTCAAAAGTAGGAAAATATCCCTCAGGAAAAGAATGGATACACAAATTACAGTATATTAAAAATAATGGAACACTAATCAGCATAAAGAAGAATGAGCCACTATTACACGTGGATCTCAAAGTATTATATAGAGCAAAAGAAGTCAGACACAAAACAGTAAATATTCTATGATTTTGTTTATATTAAGTTCAAATCAAGACTAAGCTATGATAATAGAAATCTGAAAAGTTGTTGCATATGAAGGGTGAGGACTGATTTGAAGGAAACATGAGAAAACATTTTGGGATAATAGAAATGCTCTATATCTTAATTGGGGTAGTAGGTATATTTTCATTTATAAATTCTTCTAGTTATAAATTTGAGATCTCTCCATTTCACTGTTTACAAATCTTATTCCAGTGAAATAATATAAAAAGAAAAATGAAAAATGGAACATGTACTTTGATAATGGAAGTAGCACATGAGAAGCAATTTCCTGGAATGGTGGAAACCGGTTTACTTGTTTGTTTTATAAAAATTAGGTCTTCTTTTAGTTGCTGAATTTAGTGCAATTTCATAACATGCAAAACACATCAAAAGTGTTGAACAATGAACTCAAAGGTCTAAGCAGAAGACAATATAGTTAGGGAACAAAGCTTATTTAGACATTCAGCTTCATCAAAAAGGCCAAGTCGCAATTCTCATATCTGTTTGGAAATCCTCTAGCTGACGCAGAAAAGCCTCTGGGGACAGACTGAAGCTGTCCAGAGGTTCCCTGTCATCCAACAGGAACAATTACTCAGAAAGATATTCATTTTAATGCGCTTTGTTTGCTAAGATACAAGAATCTCTTCTTTTCAAGGGTCATATATCCTCCTGTGATCTTAACTGAATCCCCTCTAAGATGATACTTCAGAAATTATATCTTCTCTTGATCACATCTGAAGTTTCTTTCTCGAGGGTCCATCCAACCCAAGCAATAAGCATGTTCACATCGTATCTTATTGTAAATGAAAAACAAACAAACAGCACAGCCTTCAGCCTTCCTTCAATGTTGTCACCTTCTCAGGCTACTGCAACTTCCAACTGACTCTTCCAAAGCATAGAGGAGACCCGCTGTCTGCACCTTCTCATGAGTCTATTCATCTTCAATCTCTTGATGTCTGGCTCCAACCCAGAAGTCTACTAAAATTTCTCTTTTCTGAGATATGGATAATATTTGTATAATCTTCCCCACCCTGCCTACTGCATCTGAAACCATTAACCATGTTGTCTTTCTTTAAACATTTCTATATACCTCTGTGACAACAGGGCCTACTTGAGCCTCTCTCTGGACACAGTTATTTTGACTAGAGTGGTCATATAATAAAAACTGGGCCAATTATGTTTTCTTTCTTGGGAATTGTAAGTTGAAACAGACATTTTGACAACAGAGCAACATAAAGTTCTGACCTGAACAAGCCAACTTTTAAACTTTGTAAAAATTTAGCAGTAAAAAAACATTTAAAAAAAGAAAAGAGTGCAGACAAATGGTGAAAAGCAGGAATGAGAGAAAATATGGGCACAGAGGAAGCGACCCCTTTGTTTCTGATTGCTGTTTAGGCCTAGGTGTGGGGCCATTATTAGTTTTGTCTAATTATGGAGAGATATCAGTCTAAGTAAGTGTTTTTCTTTAGAAACAAGTCTTAGCAACACCCTCCACTGGCCTCTCTTCCTCTTTTCAGACTTCTTTTACTCCCCTTTCTTTTAACTACCAAATCAATATACTTCCATCTAGCTCAGTGGTTCTCAACCTTCCTAATGCCACGACCCTTTAACACAGTTCCTCATGTTGTGGTGACCCCCTACCATAAAATTATTTTCGTTGCTACTTCATAACTGTAAATTTGCTACTGTTATGAATCATAATGTAAATATCTGATATGCAGGATGTATTTTCATTGTTACAAATTGAACATAATTAAAGCATAGTGATTAATCACAAAAGCAATATGTAATTATATATGTGTTTTTCCGATGGTCTTAGGTGACCCCTGTGAAAGGGTCATTCGACCCCCAAAGGGGTCACGACCCATAGGTTGAGAATCACTGATCTAGCTTCTCTTTTTGTATTAGTTCCTATTTGTGTTTTGACCAGTTTTGTCTGAAAAATCATTATCATCTCAAATTCAATATTTCAAATTCATCTTCACTACATGGTAATTTTCTCTAACTTTCTCATATAGTACTTATTAACAAAACCAACATGTTCTTATTTATACAAATGGGAACTCCAGTTTCACCACTAATTCCTCTATTGCTTTGTCCCAAACTTACCTTACAGGCCTTAAGTTTATAGTTTCTCCCATCCCTATAGCTCTTTTCCACTCCCAGAGCTACCATTTTAGTTCAAACCCTCACCAATGTTCACCTCAGGTCATTATCTTCTTTTAGAAAAGAAAATTTGCAAAAAAAATTAAACATTTTTATGTAGGTCCTAAAATATTCCAATCATTATATTATATTCATTAAAAAACTATATTACTTAATCCTCACCACAGACAGTTACACTTGATTATGAACATGACTTCCTAGCTGTTCTCACCTCACTGATTATGCACAACTCTAGATGTGTCTTTGTTCTGTAGTAAAAGCAAGAATTTAAAATTTTAATAAATTTTGTGCAGTGTGGCAATGGACCAAAACTCAGATGCTTAGATAATTAGTATCCCCCCTCCCTTTCCATTAGAGTATCCAGTGCAATTCTCCTCACACAATGGAACTTCACTTGATTCTAACTCTTGGGTGAAAGCCAATTACTCATGCTTCAAAGCTTGCAAGCAAAATGGATGTGATACTTATAGCTAAAAATTAAAATTAATGTCTCACTAAACAGAGCTGCAAGTTCATCCTTTTCCTAAATCACAGGCTGCTTTTAAAGAAATTCCATAAAGAAATCATTTTAAAATGCCTAATAGCAATGCCTATTTTAACTTGTTCAGCAAAGATATAGCCCATTCTATATAATGATAGGTAATATATGTGCCCTGTACAAATTCAATTATCAAAGTTCTTTAAAAATTCTTATATTTTATTATGGAATACTAAAATATATGTGTAAAGTCTCTTCAACTTAAAACTGAACATGCTTAGCATCAGTCAGCTCTTACCTCAAAGTGCATCTGGAAATAAATAATCACAACAAATGCATTTGGTAACTTGATCAATGGCAAGTCAAGGTGCTGTTGTAATTGAAAAAAAAAATAGGAAGAAATTAAGAAGGCTACACAAAAATTTGTATATCTCTAAATAACCACAGAGGTAAACATATGTAATGTCCATGTATCTAAATTCAGGTTTCCCAAAGCCCCTTAACACAACAGAAGGTAAGTTCTAAGATTCAAGCTCTGGTTGTATCTGTCTTTGTCTCTCCTGATCCTAACTCAGCCCAGACCCTTCACTTAGGTTTTGATGACAGTTAGAAAACAAAGATGCAGAAGAATACTGTGGGAAATGAGATAGACTATTTTTGATACCATCTGCTAATTTTGTGAAACATTTAAAATATTTTAATAAAGTAATCAGTGAATAAACCCTCTAAATATACTTCTGTCCCTTAGGTGGGAGAACAACATAAAAGGGTACCCCAGGGAGCACGCACGTTCTGTATACCCTTAATTAAGACCAATGTAATTTCAATACTTCAGCCTCCCATCCAAATCTATCCTCAGCCTTCACTCCAAATGTTTACACTTCAGCCTCCCATCCAAGTCTACCATCAGAATCAATGGAAATATATTATGTGGCATAGCTGTAAGTGTGCCACACAGATAGCCCCTTCAGGACTAAGTCACTAATTTCTCCAACTGCTGAGTGTTGTATTTATTGCCAAAGACACATAGCTGAGTCACTCTGAGGATGATCCATGGCCAACGGGTTATTCCCCTCCTCTGGGGCAGCCCAAATTGAATGACTAATTGGTAAGTGCTCAAATGCCTAGCACTAATTGATAGATGTTCAAATGCTCTGTTGATTTAATACAGGGCCATCCCCGCATCAGAGTTTTCTGTAAGATTGGCTGAGGCTTCTGTTGCAAATACATTGCATTTCAGCTCCCACCTCTACCCAATCCAAGAGAAATTCTATACATATATCTCTGTTTCACAGTCTCTTTCCCAGGGAAAATTGGTTAAGAAAGTTGGTGTCAAGGGAGCACTGAGGAAGTGACTCTAAATTGAGATATTTTATCTGGATCCTCCCTCTTGGACTAGCAATGAGAACCTAATCACTGATGCTATGTGGAAAATTGAATAGCCTGTGTGTACTGTAGCAGTCCAACTGCTAAAATAGGCACTTCTGATAGACTGAGTGGGATACCAGTGTAAGGGAATGAATTCATGCATACAATGTCCCATGTTATTTGATAGGTTGAAGAGAGGAAGTGATTAGCATTTTGGAATAGAATAGCTGTTTCTGGAATCTCTTGATGTAATAAACAAAGACAACAAAAGACTAAGAACAAAAGGCGAAGAATGATGAATCACCACTTTATGGCTTAGTGTAAAGACAACTGGAAAGCCATGTCATCAGCTAAATAAATTCTCACCTCTTGCAACAAATGCAGGAAAAGCTGAGCACCAGACCCAGGAATTGATTATCAGAGAGGTAGAGCTCCAGAGAAGATTCCTCAATTTAGGTAGGATGGCTATGCCAAGTTCAGGCCTTAATATAATGGGACTGTGAGTTATGGGATGAGGACATGTGGGTTAACTCACTTAGAACTTTTTATTTAATATATTTTTATTGATTTAAGAGAGGAAGGGAGAAGGAGAGAGAGATAGAAACATCAATTATGAGAAAGAATCATTGATTGGCTGCCTTCTGCATGCCCCACATTGGGGATCGAGCCCACACCCTTGGCATGTGCCTTAATTGAAATCAAACTGTGACCTCCTGATTCATAAGTCAATGCTCTACCACTGAGCAACACTGGCCAGAATTATTTAGAACTCTTGAATCCTCAGCTTCCCTGAATCCCAGACCACAAAAGTGACTTGCTTCTCCCTTTTAGTGATTAGTACTCCACCTTCATTTGAAGACAATACAGAAGTCTCTGACTTGCAAGAAAAGCTGTGCATCCTCCATCAAGATCTATGATAAACATCCCCATGGGCCTCCAGAACAATAACAAGAGCAAAGTCACCACATAATCTAGCTGTAAATGTACGGCCTGTTAAGGGAGGAAAGAGACTGTATGTTGAAGAAATTATAGGGTCCCACCAACATATATGCACCAACAGGAACTAAGAAAGTACTTATGAATTGAATTCTGTGGATGTTAGATCAATGGGGAAGTATATAAACTTAATTAGGGAAGAATTTATTGCTATGGAAGCACTCTCCTATTATATTGAATTTAACACCTGACAAGGACTATTGAAGACACTATTAACACAAAGCTATGTTGGTTCTTTGAAGCTTGGAAAAAACAATGGCCTGCACTTGGTAGAAATAGTATGGCAAATAACAGAGAAAGATATCATAAGTCTCTGAGAAGTAGTTGTGATAGAGTGGATATACTACATAAAACCATAAAACTCACCAGCTGAAAATGTTCCATGAAAGGACATACCATTTACCAATGTGATAAGTAATGGTAAGTTTCTCAGTGACATCATTGAGCATCGCAGTGGTGACTATCCTCTATAAGTCAGGGATGCTATAGAAACAGGCTCTAATAACAATGGAAATAATAGGATACCAAAACAACTGAGGTTAGGTAGTATTTAACTATCAGAAAAAGCTGGGTACAATTATCATGATGTGGCACCAATGAAGCAACTTAAAGCCAGCTTTTTAGGGTTAAGTAGACTAGAGAATACGTCAATATCACCTCCAAAGTAAAAAGTAAATCATTGCCTCTCACATCCAAAGTGTGGTTTCCTTTTCAAGTTTGGAAATCATATAATCCATATGTGAGAATGCTATTCTGACTCATAGGCTGGTGATACAAAAGGCTGATATAGTTCACACTCTGTAAACAGAGATATCTGTGGTAAGAAAGTCACCTTGTGGAATTTATGGTGAGATACAATAGGGGAATCAAATGTTGACCCCGGTTTTTTGGATAGAGTTTATGCCATATGAAGTGGAAACCTAGTATCTATTCAAAAAATATTTCTCAGATTGCAATTGGATTTGAATATAGACAGAGAACTTGAATATGTGGCAGCCACTAACCATGCTGCCAGAACTACCTATTATGAATTGAGTTCTGTCCAACCCATCAAATAGTGACACTGGGTAAACCCAATAGGAATCCACCATAAAATAAAAATTGTATAGCTGGGACTATCAGGCATGGACAGGGTCACAGGGCACAGGTAAGCTGCATGAGGATGTGGCCTAGACCTTTGTCATCCATTACAATTGCAGCAGTGTCTCTCCCTCAGTGTGTGTGTGTGTGTGTGTGTGTGTGTGTGTGTGTGTGTATGAGAGAGAGACATACACACACAGAGGTAGGAGAGAGAGAGAGAGAGAGAGAATGTACAGTTGATCTTTGAACAACTGAACAACTCAGGTTTGAACTGTGTGGGTCCACTTATGTGAAGATATTTTTCAATAAATACTTGTACAGTTTTGGGTTCATGGTTGGGATGTTATGAATGTGGAAGGCTGATGGCATGCATTATGCCATGTTACATAGAGGACTTGAGCATCCGCAGACTTTGCTATCTGCAGGGAGTCTTGGAGAACAACTACAGAACAACTAGGTTTGGGGGGAGTCAAATATATCCCTTATAAACAGCTAAGGGAAGAAGGAAGAAGTCTAAACATAGTGATTTAGAGTCTGGACAACTTATCTCAGTATGTGGGTGTCTCAATATGTGAGAGTGCATGAAAATGGACTATGATACACAGTCCCACTCAGCATGTCACTGAAACACAGTAGTGAAGTAAAATCTGCCCAATGGACAGAATTTGAGACAGGTTATCTGGGCATCCACTTTGTGTGGAAAGAGAAGTGGCCCATGGTAAGAATACATGTGGACTCAAGAACAATGGTGAATCGCTTGTCTAATCTATCAGGAGCCCATAAAAAGAAAAATTGGAAAATCAGGGTCAAAGAGAGCTAGAGAAGAAGCAGGTGAATGGCTTTAAGGGAAAGGGCTCAAAATGTGAAATTTTCTGTGTTTGCATATTGAGGCTCACCAGAAAGTATCCACCTGGAAGTAGCGATAAATAACCGAGAAAACAGAATAGGTTGACCAGTTGTGGTCGAGATGGAGAGTATGCATGGACTCAATAGCATGGACTCCTATTCACCACAGCTGATCGAGGCACAGCTACTGCTGAATGTCCAACCTGACAGCAACAGAGACCGATGCTGAACATTTAATACAACAACATCTTTCAAGAAAATCTACAAGCCACTTGATTAGATGTAGCAATTGATTACATTGAACCTTTACTCTGGAAAGGGCAGTACTCCATTTTAACTGGACCCACACAGTTCCAGATATAAATTTGCCTTCCCTACCCACATACTTTCATCTTAGACTAAGGGGACTATTTCACAGTAGTGGATGTGCAACAGGGAGCTCCTGGTTTCCATGGGGGGAACTGCTTCTATGAAGACACATACTGAAAGTATCATGAAATCTTAAGATAGAATTGTCATCTGGTCACTTTAGACTTACAGCAGGAGAAACTGACTCTGATTATTAGGAGAATGTAGGACTGAACTTACACTATAGGGCCAAGGAGAAATATGTTTAGCACCCAGATAAGCCACTGAGGAAATTCTTCATAATCCTTTTCCTAATGTGATGGTAAATGGATAAAAATAGCAAAATGATGAGGGCCTCATTCAGGAATGATAATCTTGGTCACTGGAGGGGTACCTGAAATGGGAGGTTTAGCAGGGAGATGATGTGTTGTGGTCTGGAGAGCAGCTACAATTACAAGGGCTCTAGTTCCTGCCCATAACCTTCTTCATGTAAGAGACCAGCCAGCTATCCCAGATGGTCTTACTTGCCATATAAAACAAGTGGGTTTGAGTGGCATACAGGGCAGACTTGTGGGTGTCAAGGTGTGATACCTTCAGGACCACGGTGCTCAATCCAGAGTTCACCTCTGGGAATGGCCCTCAACTGAAGGTGGTCTTGGTTTCTGGACTGCCACAAATACTAGCCCACAGCTTTTCCATACTGTCTCTGAATATGCTTAGTTTTGACCTGCAGACTATGTAACTCCAGATCTACACAATATATAACCTTTATTTTCACAATATATCACAAGTAGCAGAGACAGCTAATGGTTAACAAAGAAAAATAATTATAGTTGCCATTTAATATTTGCTTGCTTTGTTCCTCCAAAAATTTTACTATAATATTCCTGTCATAGAGAGGAACTATTTTGGGCTGGCACAAGTGAGCACCTCGCCTAACACCACAGTTCTAGGAAGTGGTAATATCTACATCTGAATGCAGGATGTGAAACTCCAAAAACTTCACCTTCATCACTAATTATACAGGTAACCTGCGAAATGGAAAAATAATGCATACATATGTCAGAGAGAACAAACTTTGAATTTAAACTGCCCGATCATCCACTTAAGTATACTACTGAATATGGTAAATAAAATGTAGTCAATCTTCTACTGAAAAGACCCTCTTTTGTACAGAACTTGAGATACCATTCTTGATGAATCTTTATTAGAAATTTCATTTCCAAGGCAGATTCTCCATCTGCCAGCTGTATTCAAATATGGAATTTAGAATAATCAAACATTTTTCTAGCCATCCAATGGAGCTATCAGTTGGTTGGTCTGAGCCTAGGAGCTGAGAAGTACAGAAATGCCTTGCCCTAAAAATACAAAGTTTGTGAAGTAAATAAATGTTGTTCCCAACAACCAGGTCTACTCTTTGGTCACTTTTTCTGTCTTACTTAATGATTTTTGGTATGTTTAGGAATTGTTTAGACTAAATAATATTTTTTCCATTTTTATCCCTGAATTATGTTATTTTAGGCAGAAACCAAGAAAGACTGCTAGTTTTCTCAACAATTGAGTAGTACTTATTAATCAGAATTTGTTGACAGTTTTCCAAGATTGTAATTGAGGTTGCATAACCCTGTCTTCATTGATAAATGCAAATTGAGCCATAATGTTCGGATAAGAAACATGTAATCACAATTTGAAGGGGAGTTATTTATCTAACAAATTCCAAAATATTAAATAATATGCTGGCATTAGGGAAAGAGCTCAGTTTGCTCTGTTTTATTCACACCAAGCATGGCACCTGTATCTGGCTTCTCTCCCTCATAAGGTTATGAGCCCCTCCTTTGAAAGACAATTCTTTCTAATCCCCATATCTTCATGGTGTTCTACACAGAATAGGTTACTAGTAAAGAAGTGAAAGTTATATTCAAGAAAAATCAAACCAATTAAAAATTTAGATTATAATTCAAAAGTTTTTAAAAAAATAATTATATTGTGGAGATATCAGCACTTTACTCATTCCCCCAACAAATATTTATTGATCACCAGCTAAGTGTTATTATCTGCACTAGGTTTGGGAGAATACAATGGTGAGCAAAACATCAATAGTCTCAAAAACAAATAAACAAACAAAAAAACAGCAATATGCTCTTCTATCTGTAAGAGCAGAATGAACAGGGAGAGTTTTTTAAACAAAATATTTCAATAAATAAGAGTATTTCCTTGCTAACCATTTCCACCACAAAGTGACTCTTTGGTGCCTATTCCATGCATTTCAGACCTACAAACAGCCCTAATCCTCACCACATGGTCTCTGCTCTAACCCAAGCCATCTCTTTACCTCTCTGCGTGAACAAAATATACTTTTATTGCCTCCTCACCAGACTACCTCTGTTGCAATCTGAATCTTATAATTCATTCCTTCCATTTGTAGTTCATATTTAGTCCACATTCACTATTTCTGCAAATGCCCCTCCTTTAATTCACTCTTTGTATAATAATTTGTGTTCATGTTTTTCTCCCCCAATAAGTAAAAAAGCTTTTGATGGCAGGTCCTCTTTTTATTCATTTTCACTTTTCTTTTGTTGAGCTTAGCAAAGTACCCAAAGTCATTTTAAACATCAGAAAAACAATTTGTTGTTCTCCACTCACAAAAACTGGTTATTTCCATTTACCCACAAGCATTTCCTCTGCCTGAAATAGTCTCTCTGGTCAATCATCATAATCTATGTCATTCTTTTCCTTTAAAATATGAAGAAAAACTCTTTTAATCACTATCTTTTGTTACTGATAATGTCAAACACAGGAAACTGTTTTGTGTATTCCATCAGAATCACTGTAATTTTCCAGAGGTTTTGCTTTTTGTTTTTGTTGTTATGTTTCACTCTGCAAGTAATAAACTACCAGTTTTGCAGTACAGAGAACAATGGCACCACCTTGCCCTCAAGAAGCTCACAATCTAGTGAACAGAAGACAGGTACAGGCACTGGAAACGCAGAGCGGACTAGATGGTGAAAGAGAGAGGCATCAGGAAAGCCCAGCCTTTGGGCCTCTGCACAGGTCATCACACATTAAAGCACACAGGCACATCTTGTCTGAAATTGAACTTGCTTTACTTCTCCAGCAAAGCTGCTCACAGCCCTGTAATTAACCCAGAAGGAATCCCCTGGACTCCAAGTGTTTTCTAGCTGGTCTAATTAGGACAAAGGCAGCAGCTCAAGAGGCAGGATATACAGCTCTCCATCAGAAAGGAGGAACAAGAGAGGTCCCTCAGGTAGCCTAAGGCGTACAGCGAAGTAGAAAATGTAAACACGGTCACCTTGGTGTGCTGGGATTTCTGAAATGTAAATTTTGTGGACATGTTTCAAGTCCAAGCTTGGCTTTCTTCCACTGTCTATGACACTCCTGCCCCACCTTCTTCTATAGCCACCTGCTGAGTCCTCCAGACCCTCAGACTAATGTCAGTAGTAATCTAAGCAAAATGTAATTAAGATAAAAGTGCTAGTACTCAGAAATATAAAAGTGTAATTTCTTTCTAGCATAGACTTGATGATCTAATTTCTGCTGTCTTTGAATTTCTTTTCTGGAAAAAGAGATGGATTCTGCAAAACAGTAATTGCTGTTCTATTTCTCTTCATGACCAATTGTTTTCCTCTTGCAAAATTAAGTCTTGGGATCCAGGGCTGTGATCTTGGGTCAGAATATTTCAGTGCTAATAATCAATCCATATAGAAGTTAACTTACTTTCAAAAGGTCATTTATACTACCTCCCATACCAAATCAATAGAATTCTAATTACCCAGGCAGCCATCCCTCATCACTAACATGGTTATTTTACTAAATAAAAAACACCTATTTCTCTACAATATCTACTTATGAATTTCAAATAATTCAAAAATAGTGAATAATGACCAATTATACTAAACATAATTTAGTAGTTTAAAATGTAGAAAGCACTAAACGGAAACCTTGAGAATCTGCCATGCCATCATACTAAATATAATAATATTGTACAGATAGAAAATGGCATCTTAACTTAATCTGTAAGTAGTATCATCACCCATAAATATCTATTGTGAAAGTTATTTCCACAAATTAGTTGTTTAAAAATTTTTGAATTCCTGATAAATAGGAGTTTACAGTATCTCTCCATTAGATATTGCTTGGTTTTAGCACTCATTAATATTCACAGACATATGGTAACAAATGTTTTGCATTAAAATATGAACAGGCTTTACTTTGTGGTATATTTTATCTGGTATTAAGCAGTGCAATAAATCATCTGTCCTATAGGAGTTTTAGATAACTGGACTAAGAGATTGGGTTCACAATGAAACATAAATTAACTGAGAAATAATTGAAAAACAGATATTCAGAAACTGTAAGTACTTTGACAATTACTTTTTTGGTGCCTCTATAATTTTCACAGTTGTAATTAAATTTGAGACTTGAAACTTGTGTCAAATCTGATAGACTTTTTTAATTTTCTGCATTCTAAGAAACATCTTCTCCATTCTCATGGAAGGAAGTTTTATATTCCATACACAACAATCAGCAAGTAATATCTTGTGGGTAGGGCCTAAAGGACAGACAGCTGGAGCCAACTCTGAGAGAAATTCATGAAGTCTTATAGTTTCAAGTGTCTTAAGAGGAAGGTAATATAAAATCCAGACACTCACAAGAAAAACTTAAAGGCCAAGCTCAAGTTTTCACTCAATAGATTCTAGAGTTGATACATATTGTCCCAACTAATGGACATTCCCTCCTCTTAACATCATTATTCAGGAATTTAGAGACTTCAAGCTTAACCAAGAAACTTAGGGAAGATTTTTCTTAGACTCCTCATTCAACCTTTGTGGGGAAATTTTCCTCCAATTGGAAAAATTGCAGATGAAAGCATCTATATAATCAGCCACACTGCCTCTTATCTGAGAACTAGAGGCCCGGTACATGGAATTTTGTGCACTGGAGGAGGGAGGGTGTTCCTCAGCCAGGCCTGCGCCCTCTCGCAGTCCGGGACCCTTTGAGGGATGTCTGCACCCTGCAGAGAGTGGGCCTAAGTCGGCAGGCGGACATCCCTCTTGCAGTCCAGGACCCGTTGCTCCTTATCACCAGCTTACAGCGGAGGCGGGAGAGGTGCACTCAGCAGCCATGAGCCCGGCTTCTGGCTGAGCGGCACTCCCCCTGTGGGAGCATACTTACTACCAAGGGGCAGCTCCTGCATTGAGCATCTGCCCCCCTAGTGGTCAGTGCATGTCATAGCAACTGGTCATTCCACCATTAGGTCAATTTGCATATTAGGGTTTTATTACATAGAATAAGCAGATACACTAAGAATTCCTTCTAGGAAACTACAAAAGACCACGAGGGATGCTCTGGATTTCTTTCCACAACTGTGGCTATTGCTGACTTTATTGGGTGCTAGATGCAATAAAACAAGAGCCAGGATGATAAAAACCAATAATGTGGACGCAAGTTGGATATGCTTCAGGACTAAATAGAAGAGAGGTAAAACACATTCTAGACTATCAGCTAAAGTTAAAAGGGGAAGATTTAGATCAAAGAAAGTGAGGGAGGCTATGGACACAGAGCTAGTGAAGGAAGTATTTTTTCTATAAACACCAAATTGAAAAGGCAGTATGTAGTCTCAAAACCCCTGATCAAGAACAGGAAGACAACCCACTGCAAATTGACAAAGATCTATATGTGATATGGTTCTGTCCTAAAGGCAGGCAGGCTGCTCCCCTCTATAGTTTGTCTTCCACCCCTCTTAAAATTACACTTCCTTTGCCTTTCAGTAGATGTTTGACATTTCCTCTCTTATTTTTTTATTATTATTTCCTACTCTGTACACCAGTCTCTCTCCTTCCTTTACTAGTCTTTTCCTCTAATAACTGATATTATAGAATTCAAATTATATATAGAAGTAAACAAATTTATTGAGCACCCACCTTCTATACACAAGATAGTGAAGAATACTAACATACCTATAATTAGTAATAGGCAGAATTCTTTGGGCACTTAATCTATGTTATTTAATTTAATGCTCATGAAAACTGTGAAGCAATGCTATTTTATAGTTGAGAAGATAAAGAAATTTTAAGTAACTTGACAAAGTTTATGCAGATACTGTACTTAATGGGTTTATAATCTTGCTAGGAATTTTTTTAAGTTACAACAGTAAAGGTTTAAACTATAGGTCAAGACGAAAGGAGAAATCTCCCAAGAAAGTATGTATCAGTAAATGAATAATTTGTGCAAATAATTTGGTATTATAGAATTACATAAACCTTCAGGATTTGGAAATTGTGAAGAATGTTTTGATTGGAGCAGAGAGTGGATAAAGAACTAGAGTAAGAGAAAGCTAGAAAGGCAGTCTGGGATCTTGCTATAAAAAATTGTTGTGTTTTTTTTGCCACACAAAGTAGATTTGGATTTATTTCATATACAAGGTGGTATACTTGAAAGTTTTTGAGCAAGGAGTGACATGTGCCATGATTAAAGCATTTTAGGACAATGGATCTGGCAGTAGTATGCAGAACAGATGCTCAGAGGAGAAGCTCAGAACAGATAAGCATTGGAAGATTAGAGCAGTATTCCAGTCATCAAGTGATAAGAACTTGAACCAAGGTGATGTCAGTAGGAGCAGGAAAGAAGCATGGCTGGAAAAGATGTATAAAAGAGGAAACAAGATCTGGTGAATAATTGAATAGGGGTCGTGAGGAAGAATAAGACAGTAAGGATGACTACAGAGACTAAGGGATGGAGGAAATCAGAAAAAGCAGCTGTTTGGGGGAAACTAGAGAAGTAGTATCTCTTGACCCTGGTGAGGCATGTAACGTAAATCCCCTCAGTGAGAGTAGACAGAGAGTATCAAGAGAATGCTCCCATTCAAGGCTAAATGGAGAAAGACAGCAATTGATGTATGTAGTTATTGTAATTTGTTGTGTTTACTTATCAAGATCTATGTCTTATCATTTGCTATTTAAAAAAAAAAAAAAAAAAAAAAAAGCTGTTCTTGCCCAGCCAGTGTGGCTCAGTAGTTGAGCATCAACCCATGAACCAGGAGGTAATGGTTTGATTCCAGGTCAAGACACATGCCCCGGCTGTGGGTTTAATCCCAGGAGGGGGCGTTCAGAAGGCAGCTGATGGAGGCTTTACTCTCACATCAATGTTTCTCCCTCTCTCTCTAAAAATCAATTAAAATATTTCTTAAAACTATTCTATGGAATGACTAGTAAAGTGAGTGGCTAACTACCTAAACACCCATTTGTTTCTTGTAACTAAATGGCAGCATTTCAACATCTATCCAAGTGCAGCAAATATTTTATGACCCCCATATACAGGGCCTTATACAAAATATCCAGCTAAAGTGAAATATTATTCAGTCAATACTTATCATTGCCTAGTTGTACAAAGGAAAACAAGTTGACAAATTTATGAAAATTTACAAAAAGATTAATAGTGTTTCTCCAGCATCTCGGGCAGCTCAATGATATTTACAAACCACTAGCCTCGAGAGAAGCAAACCAGCGTCAAGTAATTCTGTAGTGACATTTCAAATTGAATCAACCCTACAGAGTCTACAGCATGTAGATTTTATAGAATTTCTGAGTCTAAAAACTAGGAGGGCTTTTTGTGATCATCAAACAAATAGTATTCTTTTACAGATGAGAAAACTAATGCTTAGAAAGTGACAACCCACATTCATGCAGCCAGCTGGAGACAGAGCCAGTATTTGACTAATTCCAGTGATCTTCTACTAGATAGCAAAAGCACTAGACTCCTGCTGGAGTGTGTGCATGAATTCTCTATTTTATTTCATTGGCAATTTTGACTAAATAGTTCTCATTGATAGACAAGGGAATTGCTTAGGTTTTTCTCAGCTATGTGCCACTTAACAATGACATGATTCAAATCACATCCATTCTTTATCCAGATTGTCTATGATCAGATCAACAGTGTCCCTGTCTCAGAAACATGCCTCAGTGATCATGCCTATGGTAAGCCATCGGTTCTTCCAACCTGTGAGATAGAAACAGTCATCCTGTCTGATAGTTATTTTTTTCTCTTTCTTTCTTTTCCCTTAGGTTCAATATGCCTGAAAAAGTAACTTCTAGAATAAGTCATTTCAACTTATAAAATACATGGAGCAAAATCTTTTCACTCAAAACACTTTTTGTCTATAAAAAACACACAAACACATTGCACCCAGATTCTCAAGATCCAGAATGCTGAGAAACAAAGCATGTTTCACCTGGAACATAGGAGTTGGGCCACTGGAGACTGGCTGTTGGGAATGGAGATAGGCTAAAGGTAAGGTTGTAAAGGTCTAAGAAAGACAAGAAAACATTGGATTACGTCTCTGATTACTTTTTTTTCATACTTGAAAAGCTCTGAGTACAATTTATAATGTTGAGTTTCTATCTTGCTAACCAGCATTTATTTTCACATAGTACTTTTTAATATCCTATGTAAGAAAATGTTTTCCTGTATCAAGGTTGCAATAATTTCTATAGGCTGAGTCCAAACTGTACAATATAACTGGGATATGCAAGAGATAGGAAAGATTTATGTCCCTTGGATCACAGCCATTTTCACAAGAGAAAGAATATGATTTTGTGTCTTCATTTCTACTTCTCCTCTGGAGGACTTTTGATCTAGAGGTCACAATAACATCTGTCCTCCTAACATTGCCTTAAAAGACGACAAGTGGAGCATCCATTACCTCCATAGAGACTACAGAACTGAGTGCTTAAAACCTGCAGACTGAGGGCTATTAATAACCCCACACCTTTTTGTTAATCTGGAAGGGGATAGGAACCTAACCATTCAAGCAGAGACAACTTAAGATCCAGATATTACTTGTAACAACAAGCACCAACAAATTTAATCCCTTAAATTTGCCATTGGTGCTTGAGTGATATTAATTTAAATGTCTGTTTTCAAATAAGTTAGCATTAGGTATAAACCATAATATAGTCAGAAAGTGGCTTCTTTCTTTCCAAGTGCATTTTGGAAATAAATTTGGCATGTATTTAAAATGTCCAAAATTTCTAGCTGCAAAGCAGAAATATTTTTCCTCAGGTGAGAAGGTGATTCCCATTTTTCAACCATTCTAGAGAAAGTCTTTATGTAGTAAAAACGATGGGATAAAAACAATGAATAAGAAGCAGATAGTATTGAAATTGGAAGATAATGTACAGGTGGCATAATGCTCCAGAGAACTCAAAGAAGGGTATGTGCACTGCATTAGCTGAGATGGTCAACAGAATGAAAATGCCTGGAGCATTGGGAAAAGTATATTATGCCCAAAGTGTACTGATATTCAAAATCACAGATTTGCCCTAAATCAACAAAGACATGCAGAACATTCCCTTCTAAGCTGGCCCTTAAACCCTCCTCCCCCCCCGACACACGCACAAATTTGTCTGCAAGAGGAATCACCACAATTGTCATCTGTTTTTTAATGATTAATGGGTTCTGAAGCAAGTAGTACTATATATCACAAATAGGGTGGGGCAAAAGTAGGTTTACAGCTGTTCATATGGGAAATAATACAATAATTAATAAATAATAATGCAAGAATAAAATGTTTTGCACACTCTATAAATGTAACGCTATTTTTGCCCCACCCGGTATTTCCTTGCTTCACGTTTAAAGACTAGCAACCATAGAAAGGTGTTAGATGGCCTAGAAAAAAAGTTTACTTTGTTAATAATAAGCACATGGAAAGTGAATTATTTTGGCTATCTAACATGTTTACTTCATAGTTCACCCAGGCGTAGATTTGTCTAAACACATGGTGATGATGATTTCTGGAAGAAAATTCCAAATTTTGATGATGGAAGTCTAACAACAAATAATCAAATGCTAGAAAAGAAACCCATTCCTGCTTATTGACCTTCAAGTCCAAGTCCATATTTCTATTGAAATTACTCTCAACAGAATTCCACTGTGGTTTGAAAAGGCAACTTTTTGTTTGAGTGTTTCAGATATTCTTTAAAAGAATCTTAGCCCAGTTTATTTATTACTTTGAAAGCAATCATTTAATGGATTCCGTAAAAGTACTGTTGTATCATTGCTTTAGTGTTTCATCTACAGATATTAAAGCCCTCCTCATACGTCAACAGAGAAGACAAATATACAATGTTTTCCACACCCTACTAATGAATGTAAACTCGACTCTGTTCATCTTTTAAACAATCTTCTGGCCCAAAAACTGCTTGCAGTTACTTATAACAATTGTGATATTGTTGTTGTTATAGTAATGTATAGTAAACCACTGATTTCCTCATGGCCCAATTCAGTGCTCCAGATAGCTACCACTTGGCAAAAATAAGGTTTTCCTTTTAAAAGAGCAAGGTGGTGATTTACTTTACAGTGTGCACAAATTATAATTACATCTTATTTGCCTCTATTGCATCTTGGGCTTTTAAATCATAAGCAAGTAGGTCCAACAATATTTAAAACTCAGGGTCCTAGAGTTTTGGCATCAACTATTTGTATTAGTGAAACACTTAAGATATCTATGAAATATTTTGACATATATAAAAATGTAGCAAACTTTCCCTCCTCTTATTTCTCCCCTCCTGTAAAGCTCGTTTAATTTTAATACATATGTGTTTAATTTATTACCAATTTTACCCACTTTATGAAAATAATGTATTAAAGTGTAAAAAATAGCATTATTTTAAAAGTACTACATTTATTATTAATTCAAAAATGAGACAAACTTATCTCCTTGGCTTTTTAAAGAAATGCAGAGTATTTCTAAAAATTCATTTCTATGTGTTATCCACCCACCTCTTTCCTTTTTCTCTTTAAAAGCCTCAGAAGGAAAATTGACTTTAAGCTTTGTCATCTCAGCCTAGGTCCTAAAGGCAGCCAACATCACTATTGTTGCCATATCTTTCTCTTTATTATACAAGTATATCGATGATGTAATTGCAGAAGTTAGGGTTCATTCAAGCTGTTGGAGCAAAGGGATTTTTTTTTTAGACTGCCTCCTTCGGCACCACAGAACAACTGTAAAACCGAGCCAAGTTCCCAATTTAAGCAATTCATCTCTTGAAAGCAAATCTGCAGGATCTTCATCTTAAAGGACTGATCAAGGGGTCAAAATGCAGAACCTCTGGAAAAGCTCAATTTGCTCCAGACTCAATGCTGAGCTGGAAAAACACTTGGTTGATACACAGCTAGTCTATGACATCTTGGCTTTTAACCCCTCCTGAAAAGCCCTGAACTTTTCTTTTTCTGTTTGGCTCTAATTTTCCCCCCAAATCCCAAGAGATTGGGAAATATCCCAGCCTTTTATCCCATCCCTGTTTTCCCCGAAACAGACATTCCCCTGAAAGTTGAGCGGAAACTAAGCAATCATGTATTACTCTGCATTCAAAATAAAGCAATGACTGAGAAGTCCGTGATCCTTAATAGAACCATCCTTATTATAAACACAGGGCAACTAAGCATTTACAAATGCCTCAGCTACATTAGTAGAACCCCGGGGTCTATAGTGTGATTCAAAGTGCTACCAAAAAGAAGAAGAAGAAATCAGCAAGAAAAGGCAAACACACACACACACACACAAAATCACATGCAGATAAGGCAGCGCATACCGGGGAAAGAGAACATACCTGAGGGATTCGCCTTTAAAAAAAAGTGTACACACCAGCTAAGCGGTTCCTCCCCTCCTTTTGGAGTATATGTGTTTTCCTTTCAGGAATACCACTTGCGATTCGTGTTTCTAGTCTCCTTGCCTTTATTCGGCCCCAAGGAGTTAGAGCAGGAGCAGAGGCTGCGACCCAGCGATCGGACTCAAGTGCAATCAGGCATGCCTTTGGTCTGCAACGGTGTCTGTTCTTTTCAGCGCTAACGTTCTCCCCCGGGCAGCCTCCAAAGCAATTTTACAACTTAGCTGCTGGCACGAAACTGCCTTTCCCTCTCCTCATTGCCAAATTCCTCCGGCAGCTCATTGCTCATCCCTATCTCTAAGAAAGCAAAAATCAGCTGCTTTGTTGACGAGCGCCAAGGCTCAGCAACAATTGAGGGTGCGGAGCAGCGCGGCCGAGTGCGTGCGGGGAAGTTCCCAGAGCGCGGGCCGCGGCCAATGCTTTGGGGAATGCAGCACCGACGCTGCGATCGCCCGCCTCCTCTGCCCAGAGCTCCCGGGCTCCCTCTGCTGCCGCCGCCGCGGCTGCTGCACAGAGCAGCTCTCCAGGCGGAGACACAGCCCTGGCTCAGGAAGAGGCGCTGCGGCCCCTGCCAGGTGTGGCCGGCACCACCGCACTGACAACTAACTGTTCAGGGCGTAACCTCATCACTGGGGAAAACGCCCGGAGGCTGGAGCTTTCTCAGCCTAATTTTCCCTTTATCGCTGAGTGATGACTCCGAGGAGACAATCTTACGGCCCATTCTGCTGGCCGCGTTTGCAGCCTCTTTGATAACATGGGTAATTTAATAATGACTTGTCTAGGTGTAGCTGGTTGTGCTTCAGATCATGAAAAGCACACTGCACACGGTATAATTCCCAATTAGCCACGGAGAGGCAGCTAACAGGACCCGTGTTTCCACAGAGGAGATGCTGATATTTCATCCCAGGTGGCTTTTTTTCTTTTTAATGTGCGGAAAGCCATTTGAAGGTGATTCCTCAAATATCCGAATTAAAGACACACACACACACACACACACACAAAGTGGGAAGAAATAGTGGAAAACTTAAGTGATGCAAAGCTTTTGCTTCTCACTTGGAAATAATGTCTACTGCCCATTTGATGTTAGCACATTAAAGAGCTGGCTAGGAATTGAATGGGCTTGCTTTCTTTTTTAGTTTTGCTGAGTAGAGGAGGTGAGGGGACTAGCAGCTTCCACTTTCCATCAATAAAGCTTTTTTTTTTTTTTTTTTTTTTTTTTTATCCTCTTACCCTCCTGTTGAAACAAGCAAAACAAGTACTGGATCTTAAAATAGAGCCTTTGCGAAGCTCAAGTCCTGAGATGCTGTGTAGGTTGTTAGATGCATCTGGTCTGCTGGCTTACTTCAATTCACTTGTCTTTGCTTTTAATAGGATCTGTTTAGGACTGAGGAGCAGTCAACTATCAGCTGAGACCAAACAGGACAAGAAGCATACACATAGATTTGTATGGCATTTTCCTGTACATTAAAGGATGAACAAGAATTTAGAATTGACTCTACTTTACCCAAATACTTAATATATAACAGCTGCCAGCAAAATGAACCATTGAGCCTGATAGAACATCTTTGGCAAAACACATTCCACCGACTATGTGGCAGGTGCTGGCACTGAGGCTTCTTGTTCCCAGCTCTCAGCCCCACCTTTAGCTCCTAACAGCACAGCTTCCTCAACCTGCTGCTTAAGTGACTGTTAATGGACTTGAGCAGCTGCTCAAGGTCTAATGAGCTTCATCAGCAGGCAAACACGCAGCAGAGTGATCACCACATTCAGCAGCCACCAGAGTGGCAGGTAGGACAAAGCGCTGCCGCCCCTGGCTGTAAGCACGCAGCAGTAGCAAAGGAAAACTGGTTAGACCTCAGAGTAGATGATGATCTGGCAAAACCTGGCTAGCCGACACACTGTTTTGAATTCTCTTCAACACACAGAGGAAAAAACACCCATTCAGAGGTTTTTTTTGTTTTTGTTTTTGGGTTTTTTTTTTGGTGAGCAATACCCAGAAAAAAAGATATGCTCAGCTAAGAACCCCCAGCACCCCGAATAGTGTAATGTATACAAGTTCTCACAAAATTGAGATATAATGTCATTGGTTTAAATAAGTGGTTCTCAACCTGTGGGTCGCGACCCCTTTGGCAGTCGAACGACCCTTTCACAGGGGTCGCCTAAGACCATCCTGCATATCAGATATTTACATTATGACTCATAACAGTAGCAACATTACAGTGATGAAGTAGCAACAAAAATAATTTTATGGTTGGGTCACAACATGAGGAACTGTATTTAAAGGGCCAGAAGGTTGAGAACCACTGGTTTAAATGTTTAAACCTATAGAAGGAAATACAAGTAAGATAATCCTAACCTTGAGCAGTCTCCAGGATGTGTATATGATGTAATGAAAAGAGGTGTGAAAATATTGCTCTAAATCAAATACTCTCACCGGAAAAGTAACAGTAGGGATGGTGGTCACCAGTTTTTGCTTTTTAAGAAGAAATGTTTCATGAATGCTCCAAAGCAGTGTGTACTGGTAGATTCACTGCTCAGTTCTAATTATCAATATTCTGGTTGTATATTTCAAAATGGAAATATTTTACACCTCTGAAAGGGGCAGGACTCATGTATCTGAGGGACACCAGCTGCTAATAAGTTATGTCACTGCTGGAGAGAGTGACAGAGCTTTATGACTTGATTGATGTGCAGGGACACCAAATTCCCTAACAGAACTTTCTTGTCTCTAGATGGGTAGTTTTCACCTGCTGATCACCTGATATGATATAGCATTCAGAGTACTACACATTCTTATCAATAAATCACATTCTATTTCTGCAAAGAGCTTTTCAAATAATTGGATTAATAACATTAACAACACAGGATAGGAAATTAATTCACAGATATGCTCACAGCACACAGGTGCATGCCCCAAACTTACAGAATGATTGATTAAGAAATATGATCATTTCTCCTCTACATCTTTCAGCAGCGATTTTAGGAGGAATAAAAGCTCTAGGGTACCATTCACCTCCCATACCCCAAGACATACACTGGGGCCGATCATTTGTTTCATTTATGGTTCCGGTGGGAGAAAACCAAAGTGTCTGGGTCATTGGTCATTTTTTATTGGTAGGAAAGCTTGACTAAAGCAAACGGATCAAGTAAAAGGATCATTCTTAAATAATTCTATTACTGCCTGTGCACTTGGCTTTAAGCAATAGAGGAATTCTTGAAAAAGCATAAATCAACCTCATGTACACTGAATTGTAATTTCCGCATTCTAGAAGACCTCATTCTTTATTTCAGGGAATGGGTAACCAATCATTAGACCTCACTATTTTTCAAAAATTGTGACCAGAATTGGCTCTCTGCATTAATTCAAATGAATTGATGAAATGGATTTATTTTCAAGATAATTGAGGACAACAACACGATTACATCCAAAATAGGAAGTTGGTGTGTCTAGCTCTGTGTAATTGAATAATGTATAAGAGAACAAATAGTTGGGAATAAAGCATCCAATGCAATTTGGAAAGATTCGCAAAATGTTGATTTCATGATCTTAAAGAATGCACTGATTTCTGTTCTTAAATTAAAGCTTTCCATTCAATTAAGGTTACTTAAAACCAGTGTTAAGTTTGGAGACTAGATTGTACAAGGCACTGCAGCTTTCTCTTTGCCCACTCCCCCTTGGTTTGCTTACTCTGGGGGAAAGTTAGCTGCCATGGCCTGAGAACATTCAAGCAGTCTAAGAGGAAGCCCGCAGGGCAACGAACTAAAGTCTCCTGCCAACAGCCAGATAGGAACTGAGACTCTATGGCAACAGTCATGTACATGAGCGATTTTGGAAGTGGAACTTCTATCCACATTCAAGCTTTGAGTTGATTGCAACCCCTACTGACCACTGTATGAACCCCCCTGAGCTGTTCCCAAATATATAACCCACAGAAACTGTGAGGTAATAAATGTCCATTGTTTAAGTAATCAATCAATCAATCAATCAATCAAATAAAAATCCAAAGAAGAGTTCTGGCCTGTGTGGCTTATTTGGTTGGGGGTGGTGGGGGGATGCACACCAAAAGGTTATGGGTTCAATTCCAGTCAGGGCAAATACCCAGGTTGAGGGTTCAACCCCTGGTAGGAGTGCCTATGGGAGGCAACTGATGTATGTCTCCCTCCCTTTCTCTGCCATTCTCTCTAAAATCAATAAAAACATATCCTCAGGTGAATATTAAAAAGAAATAAATGCATAAATAAATAAAATCAAAAGAAGAAAAGAAATATATCTTTGGAAATTTCAAATGATGAATTAGATGAATATTATTTAATATCTAGATTTAAGTGCACCTAAATGTTTTAAAAATGTAAAAAAAATTTTGGTTCAACAAATTCAGTAACAAGAGGAGAGTACTATCCTTCCCTATTCAATATTAATAGTTCTCTGTGTCCTCTTACCACTTTTATAAACCTCTATCGTAGCATTAGTTTATTATAAAGTACATTTACTCATCTGCCTGCCTTCCCTGCTAGACTGTGATCCCTTTGAGGACAAAGATGATGGTTCATTCAGCTTTGTATCACCAATGCCTAGCTGAAGGCCAGACTCATGAAAGGTAGGTTGAGTGAGTGAATAACAATGTGCTTAGTTAGTAGAGCACCGAGTTAATGAGGCTAAGGACATGGGTTGCATCCCTGTGTAGCCAATTAGCTTTGTTCTATTTCTTGGTCCAAATGGCACCCTTAGTTCGCACCAGCTGTCTCCTAAATGTTCGCCAGAACAATCCTTCTAACTACATAGCCCAACAGTGGTGAGTCAGTAACACAATAATAGTGGCTAAAGTTTGTTTAACACCCTTATAAACTGTTTCTGCATATGTATATTCTCATTAAAAACTTATCTTTACAAAGCAGCAAGACAGAGCTGGCTGATTTGGCTCAGTGGATAGAGTGTTGGTCTTCGGACTGACGGGTCCTGGGTTTGATTCCGGTCAAGGGCACATACCCAGTTTCAGGTTCAATCCCTAGTAGGATTGCAGGAGGCAGCCAATCAATAATTCTTATCATTGATGTTTCTATCTCTCCCTCTCTCTTCCTCTCTGAAATCAATAAAAACATACTTTTTTTTTAAAAAAAGCAAGACATTATAGTAGTCTTATTGTTGTCCCCATACTGAATGTTAAAACAGAGACTCAGAAAGGCTACATGACTTATCTGGTTGGATAGAACCAGTAAGTGGGGGATTCTAGATCAGAAATCAGGCATTCGATGTCTACTTCAAGACTGATTCCACCATAAATTTAGCTAGTGATAATTACTATATCAAACTTCTTTTTTTTAATATATTTTATTGATTTTTTACAGAGAGGAAGGGAGAGAGATAGATAGTTAGAAACATCGATGGGAGAGAAACATCGACCAGCTGCCTCCTGCACATCTCCCACGGGGGATGTGCCCGCAACCCAGGTACATGCCCTTGACCAGAATCGAACCTGGGACCTTTCAGTCCGCAGGCCGACGCTCTATCCACTGAGCCAAACCGGTTTTGGCAATATATCAAACTTCTTACCAGGTAATATTATCATATTTTCTACTATTACTAACCAGCCCTCCATTCATTGTGGTCAAGTTTTCAGGAGTATTTTTTAATTTTCAATAATATATTTTTAATCAAAGGTTTAGAATGCCAAAGGACATGCCTCTGGTTCACAGCTCTGCTGCTCTGACCCTCCATGGCCTTACACCAGATCTGAAACCTTCCTGAGCCTGTTTCCTGTGCTCATATGTGCTGCGTGCTCTCTATATAGTCCTTTTCTCCTTTTCCATGCTTTACAAATTTCCAAGTGCAAATTTCAATTTGGTTTGATAAAACTAAAAATGATCATTTTAATGGTTTATATTTGCTTGCTAAACGTTTTATGCTCACTAGACATTTTTACTAGTACATAGTTAAAGTGCATATATAAATTGAGATTTCTTGTTCAATTTCTGAAGGAATAAATGTCTCAGATAAAATATTTATGTATACAGTGATAAATTATTTGCGGTTTTTCTTTCTTCAAAGAAAACCCAGCAATGATGTCTTTTCTCTTGAGAAGATTAATTTTGAATCATATTACTTGCCAGTGTTTCAGGAGTTAATCAATATGTGCTGATCACTCCAAGAGAAGTGAAAATGACCTGAACAGAAGCTCCATGCTGTTGAGGTAAGAATCATTATTGACAAGAAACTGCCTAGATTTAAACTTTGGGAAGATACATACTTTGTCTAACAGATTTTTGAAAATTGTATTTGGTCCTAAAGAGATGCTAATTGCCCGGTTTCTGATTATAAGCAGTGGTTCATATCTCATACTCAAAGTCCTTTTCACCCAACTTAAATAACTATCTAGGGCGAATACACACCACGAAGCAAGTCAAGAATATATTCCTTTAAATTTGTCTAAAATACTTGTATCAAAAATAGACCCACTTAGAACATTTTATTTAATACGATCAGACATCAAATCTTTCCTCTTCATGGTATTTCATATTCTGCTCAGGTTCTTGGTTGTTTTCTCCTGAGAGCACATCCGCACTTTGCAGAGCCTGGAAGTGAGAAAGCAAAACCACAAACCTCTCCTGGTTCCCATCAGAGGGTTGGCTCCAGGTCAACTGTGAACGAAGCAAAGCTTGTCTTCAGAGCCATTCATTTTCCAGGTCTTTGCCCCTTTTGGTTGCTCCTTCATCCGCTCCTTGCTCACTTTGGCTATCCTATAGAAAAGGGGCTCTATGAGAAAAAATGCTATGATGTAAATTAATAAAGTGTATCACATGAGAGAAATAGGAAGTTAGAGCAATGAACCATAGTCTTTTAAAAATAATTCTGATTTAAGTTCAGTCAGTAATTTTTATTTAAGGAGCACTTATAAAATGAAGGACAGTAAAGAGAAGCTACCCATTCCTGTGTTTGTATTGAGAATTAAATGTGTGAAAAATATAAAGAGGTTGGTAGAGTGTCAGCCATTATTGTTATCATCATTGTCATCATTATCATTTTTAATGGGTGCTGGAGGAGATGCTATACTGCTGGAAGTGGTGGAAGGAAGTATCCAATAGCATCAGATACGAAATAAAGGGAAAGAATACAAGCCTTCCTCATGTAGATGAATTTTTCAATAAATTTTTATTAATTTCAGAGAAGAAGGGAGAGGGAGCGAGAGATAGAAATATCAATGATGAGAGAGAATCATTGACCAGCTGCCTCCTGCATGCCCCCCACTGGGGATCGAGCCCGCAACCCGGGCATGGTTCATAGATCGACACTCAACCATTGAGCCATGCTAGCGGGGCTGTGGATGAATTTTTAACCAGTTAAAAATATATACCTAAGAACAAATATATATACCTAAGAACATAAGTATGTTATATGAGAACATAAGTATTTTTAAAAGAATTCCAGAAAGATCTTCTGCTTAAAAACATTACTCTCTTATAATACCTGAAACTCCTACAGCTAATGGAGATTTTTTAGATTAATAAATCACCCTATATTAAAATACTGCTACCTGAAAATACTTTCTCCCATTCTGTATGTTGCCTTTCACTCCATTGTTTTCTTTGATACTGAGAAGTTTTTAAGTTTTATGTAGCCTCGTTTGTCCACTTTTCATTTTGCTGCCTATGCTTTTAATGTCAGATCCAATAAATCATTGCCAAATTCAACATCTTAAAGCTTTTCCTCTATGTTTTCTCTTAGGAATTTTAGAGTTTTAGGCCTCATATTCAGGTCTTTTATTCATTTTAAGTTAATTTAATCCATTTTGGTATAAGGTAAAGGTCCAGCTTCATTCTTTTGTATGTAGAGATCTAGTTTCCCCAACACAATTTGTTGAAGATACTGTTGTTTCTTTATCATTATGTGGTCTTTAGCACTCTTGTCAAAGATCATTTGACTATATATATGAGACATTATTTCTGGACTCTCTATTTTATTTCATTGGTCTATATGGCTTTATTTGATGAAGAGTTAATATCTAGAATACATAAAAACTCCTATAATTCAGCAGCAACAAGAATAGCAACAACAAAAATAATCCAGTCTAGAAATGGGCAGTGGACTTCAATAGACATTTTGCAAAATAATAATAATAATAAATTAATAAATACAAATGGCCAATATATGAAAATGGCAAAAATATGAAACACATACAAATGGAAAACATATGAAAATATACTCAATATTATTACATAAATGCAAAGCAAACTACAGTGAGATATCACCTCACATCTATTAGGATGGCCATCATCAAAACAAAAACACACAGAAAACAGGTGTTGACAAGGATATGGGGAAATTGTAGCTCTTGTGCACTGTTAGTGGGAATGAAGAAAGGTGAAGCCTCTATGGAAAATGGTATGAAGTTTCCTTTAAAAAGTTTTCACTCAAGGTAGAAAATAAAAGACAGAAACTGCCTCCATCCTGAGATTTTTAAAAGGAAGGGTCATCCTGAGGTGCCTCATATTTCTCATAATTTGCAAACACAGACCCTCTAAAGGTCAGAAAGGTCATAGGGATGGTTTAGGTAAGTTTAGTGATAAAATTCAGAGATAAGAGTGTAGGACACTGCAGAGTACAGCGCTATGTAAAAGGGAAAGCTGCTTAGTGACAGAAGTACTAGATGATGAAATCTGATTCTTTTTCAAAATAGGCCAGAAATATGGAAATTAGTCTAAAAACATGCAATTTTAAGACAATCTTCTTGCAAACAACAAACAGATACAAACATACAACAACAACAGCAACTCTGTAGGTTCTTTATAATTTACTGGCCACCAGCGTTTAATTATTGCTATTAAAGCTCAAAGAGACAAGGAATTCTGATCCTGTCCTAATTCCAAATTATATACAGAGAGGACTGACTCCTTTTCTCATGACCCAAATATGAAACCTTACGGGATCCTTCCTTAGCCCCAAATCCTTTCTGATGTTTCATCTCATCATCAGTGACTTCCATGGGCTATTGTTAGTTGATAGGCTTCAATTCCAAAAGCTCTTCCCTGCCCTGGCCGGTTTGGCTCAGTGGATAGAGCGTCGGCCTGCGGACTGAAGGGTCCCAGGTTCGATTCCAGTCAAGGGCATGTACCTGGGTTGTGGGCACATCCCCAGTAGGGGATGTGAAGGAGGCAGCTGATCCATGTTTCTCTCTCATCGATGTTTCTAACTCTGTATCCCTCTCCCTTCCTCTCTGTAAAAAATCAATAAAATATACAAAAGCTCCTCCCATTGACTTTCTCTTGTTATACTGAGGCCATCTCTCCTTTGTCAGCCAATGTCCTGGTTGTATCTGCTTCCCTCACTTTGCTCCCTGGGTCCTTCCTCATCCTGATAAGCGATTGATATCTTCTATTTTTCCACTATTCTTATTGATGTCTTAGATCAAGAGAAGGCTTCCACTGACAAGGGCCACTGCATTATTCACTAAAGGCCACTAGGATTACCTAAAGACATTAGCTTCTGTAATATAACATAATGCAATCTCTTTTCTCCTCTATAAATTACTGTCTGATTTGCAATAAGTTGGGTCACATCCCCCTTTGGTCCAGAGCACAAGTTTAGTTTTTCATCTTTGTATCCAGACTCAATCTCCAGAGACATGAGAACAATCTCATTTTACAATAAGAGACATCTCTCATTATGCACATTTGCATGTTCAAATCCAAATTCAGATATGGATTTCCAGTTAGTTTTTTCAAGTTAAGTATGCAAAATATTTTGAGATATATAAGTCAGAGGGGAAAAAAATGAAGCTACTTATTTAAGAACAAGAACTTTATAGGATCCACAGATAAATATTTTTCCTAAACAACTCATCACGATCAATATATTCCATAGTATTACTATCTACACAAAACCACCAAACTAATTTTAACAAACTGGCTTGTACCAAATATAGTTATTTAATTTCAATAAAGGCAAATATTTCATTAAAGCAAAAGAACTTAATATAATTTATGCTTATTTTCCTCCTGCCAAATCTATATGATAAAAGCTGTCCTTTAAGAGTAGTTTAAGAGAACACCACTTAAAACTAGACAGAGTAATAACAATAGTAATAATTAATTAATAATAAAAATAAAAACACACAGAAAACCAATATGCAAAAATAATTGACAAAATATTCTTATTCTAAAATATAAATGGCTACAAGACCCTCCTGGTACAGGTTTTTGTATGAAAGGAAATAGAAGGAAGCAACAGAAATATAAAAGACCTACTATTAAACAAAGGTGCTCACTTGGAAGCACATTGAGTCATTTGAGAACAGTAGCTGAACTTCAACTCAGGATGATTGAAAAAAATCTGTGTTCTTGAGAATTAATTTTGTGAAAAAGTGAATAATAGAAAAGAAATCTATCAAATCCCATACAGAATTATTACAAGAGGAAATAAAGTATATATGAAGCAGAATAAATCCCTCTATAAAAGCATGACAAGCCCACAAAACAGATCTAAAATAGAAAAAAATATTTCAAAAAAGTTTTTAAAATGTTAAGAAAATGATATAAGATATAAAAGAATAAAAAAATTAGAATTATAAATAAGGTTATAGAACTAAAAATGATTAGAAATAGAAGTAAAATTATTTCAGAAATGAAAGAACACAAAGTTTATAAACAACTGATATTACCTTAACAGAAGAAGAAGACAAAGATGAAGAAGAAGAAAGGAGGAAGAGGAAGAGGAGGAGTGAGAGAAAATCTTTGTGAGATAATTGAAAATTTAAGCATTCAAATGCATATCCTATATAATAAAAGGGTAATATGCAAATTGACCCTAATGGCGGAATGACCAGGAACGACCCATTGCTATGACAAGCACTGAACACCAGGGAGCAGATTCTCAACGCAGGAGCTGCCCCCTGGTGGTCAGTGCGCCCCCACAGGGGGAGCTCTGCTTAGTCACAAGCCGGTTGACAGCTGTGAGAGCAGTGGTGGTGGCAAGAGCCTCTCCCACCTCCTCAGTAGTGCTAAGGATGTCCAAAACCGCAGTCAGACATCCCCCAAGGGCTCCCAGGCTGCCAGAGAAATGTCTGACTACCAGCTTAGGCCCAATCCCCCAGTGAGCAGGGCACAGGCCAGGCTGAGGGATGCACCCCCCCCCCCCCCAAGTGCACAAATTTTCATGTACTGGGCCTCTAGTTCAATTATATTAGAGAATCAATGCTAACTTATGAAGCAATGGTATAGAAGGTTGTATTAAAAAGAGGTCAAATGTTTTAAAAATATATACTAAAATACTTAAGGGTAAAATTATGTCATGTCTGAGATTTGCTTCAAATTAGGCTGAAGAAGCATGGATAGGGGTATAGATGAAAGATTGGTCATGGATTAATAACCATTGAAGCCAGTTGATAGGTACATAGGAGTGCATTATCATAATCTGCCTAGTCTTTATGTTTAAAATGTTAGCCCTAGCCAGTTTGACTCAGTGGATAGAATGTCAGCCTGCGGACTGAAGTGTCCTGGGTTTGATTCTGGTCAAGGGCACATACCCATTGTGGCTTGATCCCCAGCCCTGGTGGGGATACAGGAAGGGTACAGAATCAATGTTTCTCTCTGCCTCTTTCCCTCCTCTCCACTCTCTCTAAAAATCAATGGAAAAATATCCCTGGGTGAGGATTAACACACAAAAACGTTTTTACATAATAAAACACAGTTCAAATCATCTTATGCCTAATGATTACATTGTAACTAAACCAGCTTATTTGGGGCTATATTGCCCTTTAAGTAAATATACAAAACATATATATATATCTTCACAAATAAAAGCTATTTGGGATTGATTAGCATAATTAGAGAGATAACATATAAGATGTTTAGTATTACTTTCCTGTGCAACTGCATTTTTGTTGTTGTTTAAAAGAGGTATACCTGGGGGCAGAACATAGGCCAAACTATCTCAACCTTGAAAGGATCAGAAAATATTTCTAAACACCATGACACATGACTTTTGAGGGTCCTGATGCAAAATTTAACAAGCTTCACAAAGAAAAATCTTAATGCCAACTATATCATGACAACAGTACTGTAAATGACAAGTGCCCCTCCATCACTGGAGGGAAAAGTCTTTTCCAAGATGCTGCCTCCCAGAAAGTGTGGAAATTCAGAAATCATGTTAGCATGCAGTACATGTGGGTGACTGCGGCTGACACCATGGCTTTAAGCTGTACTACATCTCCCTCCAGCGACAGTGGCTGCTGTCAGAGCCTCTGAGGAGCCAAAGGGCTTGTCAGATCTTCATCTGGTGCTGACTCTAGCTGAGATGCTATTCTAAACCACTATCTGGAGTTTCAGAAAAGTATGGCATTTCCTATATCATCTTTAGTAATAAAATTGAATTCTTGATTTAATGTGGTAGATGTGTGGCTCACATGAGAGTGTAGGCCTCTTTTATTTAGATGTGTATTTAAATACCTCTGAAGAATACCTGAGCATCACTGCAGAATTTATTTTGCCTGATTAAGTTGCATTACATGCCCTCAGAGTGCACAGAAATATAGACGACTCAGTTATTATTTGAAGAAAGACCATTTTTATCTACTTTTCACAGATACCCATAGGGATAGCTCCGGACAAATAACTGTAAAAAATATAGTGCTTGTACTAAATGTAATTCTTAGACTTAAAATACTGCTTCTACAGAGTGTTCAGGATTTAGGGAGGCAGATCAACTGTATTGACTCTTTCCAGCAAGCAGGTGAACATCCCCGCAAAACTGTTAATTTGCTCCCAAACCCTTCTTATCAAGCTCTGTGATTTAGTGGTCCTCTGAATACACCGTGCAGGATGAAGAGGTAGATACGGTCTTTCCCGTGAGATGTCTACTCCATAAACATGCTGGTCCTTTCTGATGTTATTTCCTGCCATTGTAGCCCATCTTCCCTCCCCAAAGCTGACATCTTTCATCTGTCAAGCTTCCAATCAGTAAAAGAGCAATGCGGAAAGACTATTTCCTTCCAGAACAGATGGGCCTATTTGGGATTTGCCAAACTCCAAAAGATTTGTTCTTCCCCAAATCCTGCCAGAAAGAACTTGGGTGCTAAACTAGATGCAGAAAAGCCCTGTCCTGACACAATTGCTGGACTGTAAATTATGTTTCTGGATATAAAACCATCCAGACTGTTTTATTTCCATTTGCATGTGCAGCACTCAATTCCCCTGACTATTCTTTAGTCATTTTAGGTTTGTGAACCATGAACTTGAGTCACTGGCTCCATACTCCCGTAGATTTACTTTTGCTGACTGAAATGTGCATCAGGTTTCCTTGAGCACCTCGTTTGTCTTTCATTTCTGCAGACTCATCTTCCCAAAACTCAGTCTTCGCAGGGCTTCTCTAACGGGTATTGTTTATGTTTTTATGTGTCTACTCTTTCCCAGGATCTGTACTCATTGCTAGTGATATATAACGCCAGGATTTTACCACGTGGCTGATAGAGCTAAATCTTTTGCGTGTGATACCTGATTCAAGCATCTCAGCAACACAATGAGGTAGATGCCCTCAGCATCCCAATTTTACCAGTGAGGATACTAAAGCTCAGAGAAGCCACAAAATTCACTTCAGGTCACACAGCTCCCAGGGGTTTAAATCCAGGCAGGCTTGATTTCATTCAAAGCTTTATGCCTTCAATTATAACAGCCTGTTTTCCCAAAAACTGAAAGAATTTTTACAACAAAAGTTTGGATATAATTTGGTGAATGAGGAAGACACCAGTTGAAGGTCTTCATTAACAGAGAAAATATAATGCATTAAAATTTGATATCTTTTAAAATAAAGTCAACAAAATAACCTAGTAGAAATATGTGAGTACACCTAGGAGCAGCAATTTTCAACCTTTGCATCTTGTGGCACACATAAACTAATTATTAAAATTCTGTGGCACATCAAAAAATATATTACATATTTTTTGCCGATCTGACAAAAAACAAAATAGGTATACTTTTTGATTCATTCACACCAGACAGCTATTGTTGTGTTGGCTGTTGTCATCTTTCTTATTGGGCAATCTAAGGAAAAGACAAAATATTCAGGTATTGCATGTTTTAAAAATTCTGGAGGCACACTATTTGAAAACCTGCTGCCTAGGTGAGAGTGTAAGTCTGTTGGCCTTTATAAAAGGGAATGTCAGCCAGAGCCTTTCTTGTGGCTACTGCACTGGCCCCGCCCCCTGCTGGTGAATCTAAATTGTGTTTCAAATTAAATATAACTTACCTTCTCTGTTTATAATTAGGACAGCAAAATCAGCTTTCTGACCTCCGTGAGCCAATATGAATAATTGTGAAATTCAGAGAACTGCACAAATATGCACTATTATGATTTCTTTGCAGGTGGGGACATTTGCTGTCTTTGATTTCTAGGCAATCTGAGTTTTGTCATATACAAAGGATGGCAGGTGGACTCTTATTAGTTCGTCCCTTCAGGTGACTCTGATGAGGGCAGCAGAGAAGGATAATATTCTAACTAAGATAAGAATTAATTAGAGCAGAAGCTCACCTCTGTGATTCCATTTTATGTCTGAGGCAAAAAAAGACACTAAAAACCTTGGCATTTGTTCCCATCTATTTCTCTATCCTCTTTAATAATGCAATATTCTTTTTTTGCAGCCAGTTACCTGATTAATGCTGCAACACTGAAATGAAATAGTCAGCATCTTATAGTGTTGTCTGCTTCTTGAGACAGATAACTGTCACTAAATTTGCTAAAGTCTTCATTGGAGCTAAGGGAATCAATCAGACATGTGCTCTCCAAGAAACAGGAGTGGGCCCAAAGTGTAACAAACTAACTCTCTCTCTCTCTCTCTCTTTCTCTTTCTCTCTCTGACACACACACATGCACCCTTGAAAAATATTAAATCACATACTTAAAAGAAATATATATATATTTATAATGAGATAGTGAATATATCAAAATATTAATTTACTTAAATATCATCAATATTTAAAAGGGCAATATCTAAAAATAATTAGCAAATTAGTAGCTTTCAATCTGTGCTTCCTGTTCTATGTTTCATCTAATAACCTATGCATTTATTCATCTGATCTGCTCACTACATTTGTTAGTGTATAAAATGATATTCCTTAAACCAGCAAAATGCTTAGCATTGTGAGATATTATCTCATTCCTAGAGTTTAGACAAAATACAAGCAAGGATCTAAGATTACTCCTAAAAGTTGATAATATAAACATTAGTGAAGAAATAAGGAAAAGCATTAACAATAAGAAAGAGGAATAAATAAAGAGGAGGAAGGTAGGTTTGTATTCCTCCCAAATTCTTGACACTGTGAGGTCGGTTTATAAATTCTTCATGCTGATGCATCATACAAAATACAATTTATCCTGCTACAGCACATCCTATATAATAAAAGCCTAATATGCTAAGTGTCCGGTAACCGGCCAACTGTTCAACCAATCAAAGCGCAATATGCTAATGATATATGCGCAATATGCTAAGGCTGCTCAACCACTCTCTATGACATGCACTGACCACCAGGGGGCAGAGGCTCTGACCAGTAGGTTAGCTTGCTGCTGGGGTCTGGCTGATCGAGACTGAGCAAGATGGGCTGTACACGTCCTGGAGCCCTCTGCTTTCTGTGGTCCCTCCCCAGCTGGCCAACCTCCGGCATCCCTCCCCGGCCAGCTGGCCCCGATCGGGACTTGAGAAGATGGGGCCAGACACGCCCTGGGTCCCTCCCATGGCCCCTCCCTGGCCCTGATTGTGCACTGGTGGGGTCCCTCAGCCTGGCCTGTGACCTCTCACAATCCAGAACCCCTGGGGGGATGTTGGAGAGCCAGTTTTGGCCCAATCCCACAGGCCACTCCCATTTGGAGGGCGCCAGATGCAGGGCTCAGCTTGAGCCTCTCCCTATTGGGACTGATTGGATGCAAGCCCGTGGCAGGCGCAGTGGGGCTGGGATGACTGGGAGTGGCAGGTAGGAGCTGCAGGCGGCGTTAGACTGCGGGTTTTGGCCTGATCCCTGCAGGCCACCCCAAGGAACCCCACCCATGCATGGATTTGTGCACCAGGCCTCCAGTATTTGTATAAGGAGCATGATCTCAATGTTTGTGGTAACTAATTACCACATAACTCAATGATCAAAACTATATGCTAGGCACTCACATGCATGAACCTTGTTTCATTGTCCCGGGTGCTCCGAGAGCTCCAGGGAATTGTTCACCTACAGCTGTAGCAGAGCCTCAGGAAAGGCTGAGGCCAGGAGACTTGGAGGCCGTAAGAAAGTAGTCCCTCAAAGGGTGATTGTTTTGCCCACCTATACATTTTAGGTAAATGAATACACACACATGCACATAAATAGAAACTTTTGAACTTTTAAAAATAATTTTATAACTTATCCATCACTAAGGATAGTTTAAAATACCTGCATCATGTTCTTTGCCTGTTATGTACTACATAAAACTAGGGAATCTGCTGAAACCGGTTTGGCTCAGTGGATAGAGCGTCGGCCTGCAGACTGAAAGGTCCCAGGTTCGATTCTGGTCAAGGACATGTACCTTGGTTGCGGGCACATCCCCAGTAGGAGATGTGCAGGAGGCAGCTGATTGATGTTTCTCTCTCATTGATGTTTCTAACTCTCTATCCCTCTCCCTTCCTCTCTGTAAAAAAATCAATAAAATATATTTTTAAAAAAAAAAACTAGGGAATCTCACTTCTAGTGGAATCTAAACAGCTGAAATCATAGAAATAGGGAATTGAATGGTGATTGCCAGAGACCAGGGGGTGGGGGAAATGGGGAGATGTCACTCAAAGGGTACAAACTTCTAGCTATAAGATGAGTAAGTTTTGGGAATTAATATACAGCACGTTTACTGTAATTAAAATACCATATTATATACTTAAAGTTGTTAAGAGAGTAGATCTTAAATGTTATCATCATGTAGAAGAAAATTGAAATTATGTGAAGGGATGGAAGTGTTAACTAACCTTATTGTGGTAATCTTTTCACAATATACATGTGTATCAAATCATCACATTGTACACCTTAAACTTATCTTAATATCTCAATAAAACTGGAGGAGGGTAAATGCAAAACAAACAAACAAAACTAGGGAAGATCTGAGGGTAAGAAGTTGGTGGCAGAAAACGTGAGAATATCTGTGGCATGAAGCTCAATGGACACACTTAAATTAAAATTAAGATTAGTTAAAATGGATATGAAATGATTCACTACTAAAATAATAAAACTGGGCAAATATGCCACACCTTCTACAAATAATCTACTTTGAGATCTAATTGTATGGGTGGTTAGTTACTGTTGAACTAGTAATCTGAGTCATTTCCAGACCACATTGTACCAATACATGTTCATAGTAATCTTGAATAAGAAGAATTTTTGTCAGTTTCCATGTACATTCCAGTGTATAGCTTTTGGGCCTCTTCTTTACAAAAATTTTCTTTAAGTGGTGCATTAATGGTCTAAGAAGTTTAATCAAACTTTGAACAAGACAGAGTATGAAACAATCTCTCAAAAAATTGCTACAGTCCAATTTCATTCCTGTGATCTTACAAAACCCAGGCCAGCAATTAGAGGAAAGAGATACAGTGTGGTGGGCTCCATACTCAGAAGTCTACTGTAAAATTCTATACAGTGTTCACAAACCCTCTAAAGTAGTTGATAGGCCATCATACAGATAAAGAAAAAAAGACTTAGCTTATTATTTTATTGAAATGACATGGCAGCATGGGGATCTCAACCCAGACTTGGTTCTACTCAGATGCAATGGCCCTTAAGCAACTGCATGAAATGGGTGGAAATGGCACCACTACTTAGCGATAGTACATCACCTTAGTGATTGCGATTAGGCTAAGAAGGTGATTTCCATGTTCTCAATAAGTATAAACTATTTTTGAAAATGGGAAAAACAATGCTTATCTAAGAAGTTCTCAATGTCACCTCCTGGCCACTTCATTACATTTACTAAAATGTCATAATATGTCCTAACCGGTTTGGCTCAGTGGATAGAGCGTCGGCCTGTGGACTCAAGGGTCCCAGGTTAGATTCCGGTCAGGGGCATGTACCTTGGTTGCAGGCACATCCCCAGCGGGGGGTGTGCAGGAGGCAGCTGATTGATGTTTCTCTCTTATCGATGTTTCTAACTCTCTATCCCTCTCCCTTCCTCTCTGTAAAAAATCAATAAAATATATATATTTTAAAAAGTTTAAAATGTCACTATATTTTCTCTTCTACTAGTAAAAGTGATCTGTAAAGATTTGGTTTTTTTATTTTTCAATTACAGTTCACATTAAATATTTTTCTGTTTAGTTACAGATATACAGCCTAGTGACTAGACAGTTATGTACTTTACGGAGTAGTCCCCCTAATATTTCCTGTACCTACCTGACTCCATACATAGTTATTATGATATTATTGACTATATTCCCTATGCTGTAATTTATAGCTCTCTGACTATTCTGTAAGGATTTGCTTCTTCTGTTTCATTTTATTACAGGGATACCCAGCTCAGATTTTGTAAGTCTAAGAAAAATGTAAATGGAAATGTATTTGGCTGTAAGATTTATTCTGATTAACATGTACTATTGAGACCATATTGAGTTTTTATTTTAATACTGAAGCTTGGATCTGTTATCTGTTGTGAGACTTAATACACAAAATATTGCCAGGAAATCTCTTTTAAGTAACACTGCATACAATAATTTAGCAAACTGGGTTAGAAAGCCTTTGTTTGACTTCTGAAAGCCTTACAAAACTGTGGGGAAGCTACTAGGCATGGGTGAGAAATCAACAGTGAGGGTTAAACAAAGATGCCCCCCCCCCCCACTCCCGCATGAACGCTACCAAGGGTAGGAGACAGGAGGCAGGGGTGGCAGGAGGAGCCTCTGATGGGTATCAGAGAACTAAAGTCATATCACAACTCATCAAAAGAATGGATAACTTCAGGCAAGTTAAGAACTCCGTTTCCTCATCAATAAGTTGAAGCATCTGTATTAGATGCATTTTAACTTCTCTTGGAGTATGATCTCTGTCTCTGAAAGAAAGACAGCACAAAGGATTCCAGACCAGGTGAAAGGCAGCAACGGTGAGCACAGGCATTCAGGTCACCCCGATCTTGGCAGTGAAGGAAACAAGAATAGGAATCCTCCTAATGAATCAGTCATTGTGGAACCCCGAGGCTGAGCTGATTTGAAGTTTAGATTGAACTTCTGGAGAGAAAGGAGGACATTGTGATGGGTCTCCACAGCTGTCCAAATTTGAGGTGGTTCAGATTCTAGAAGCCTAACCCCAATCCTTTAAGCACTTGTATAGCTAGCGAAAAGAAATGGGCCTGCATGACAAACCCTGTCTAAATTCTCTATAGCTCATCAGTGCTCTGTAAGCATTGGCTCTATAGATTTCATGCTCCTACTAATGTATATGGCAAGCATAGAACTGTTTCACTACCTCTTTAAAAATGCTCTGAAAATAAGGAACAAGGTCATCCTCAGTCTTCGCCTTACCCACTCACCAAAACACGCTGTGTAAGCCCGTGTAGGAATCTTGAACCCTAGTTTGCTTCCTAAGAGATCTGTGTATTGATGCCTCTTTCTTTCCCAATAGACTGCAAGCTTCTAAGGGGCAGGTACTCTGGTATTTCCTCCTGCCTTCTAGACAAGACTTAACACTGTTTCTGGCATCTCCCTACATGTGTATTGACTTGAACCAAATTTAAAATAAGGCCAAATTCCCCTCTTTCACTTATTCATGTAATATGCTATAATTGAATGTTGAACAATAACTACAGAAAGAAAGTAGTGTTTATACCAAGCTAGTTAGAATCTCTGGGATATCAAAGAAAATGATGGAATAGGGAGGATCTTTTTTTTTTATATAATACAATACACATAACAAAATTTAACATTAACTTGAGATTTAGTACATTGACAGTGTTGCGAGGATTTTTAAGATTAAACTTAAAGTCTATTAAACAAAAAAGTATCTACAAAGAAACACACCACCACCTTTAAAAACACAACTTTGAGAACATTGCCATTTCTTTAAATTCTCACATTGCATAGAATTTCAGAGTAAGGACTGGTATAATTAATACACATGTAGTAATTATATATGTTCTTTGACATTTGTTTTAGTGGTAAAATATTTTTGTGAAGGCAATAATAGAGTGTTTCGAGCCTTATGGGTAATACTCCGAGTTTCTAAATTACTTATAAACCTGAAGATGCAGAGTGTCCATGTCTTACACACCCACGTATGCACATATGTACACTCTGCAGCATAACTTTACCAGCCCCCCATGAAAAGCCCAGCCCCAAATGCTGTCCCACAGTTCCATGACCTCCTTAACACTGACGATATTTTCCTCCATGCTCTGTCCACCATGCATTGCCTGGACCACACCATGGCATAGTCATCATCCACAATTCTTCCAGCTACACCAAGGCATGTAGCTACACAATCATTATCTGCTCACAGTTTCCTTGGTTCATCTGCTCCCAGTATAACCAATGAGCTATTCATCTCTTTGAACCCCTAATTTTATCCCAATCCACAACTTTTCCCTTCCTTTTTCCCTAGCCAACTTATGCAGTTTATGTATTTTTTTAACTTAGGGAGTTTATATTCTAAGACCCATCATACCTTGCCAATACCCAAAATTTCTTTGTCCCTATATTTTGTTTTGTATACAAACATTATCTAAGACACATAATAGTTCAGGGGTCTGGAGCAGGATGGTGTATGTGTGCTTTTAATCAATGAACATTCTGCACAGCAGAGTGCCTACATGTGATAGGCAGTAAATACATATTTGCTGTGTGAACATCTCAACCCTTAATATCCTTAAACTAGAGGCCCGGTGCACAAAAATTTGTGCACGGGGGGGGGGGGGGGGTCCCCTCAACCCAGCCTATGCCCTCTTGCAGTCTGGGACTCCTCGGAGAATGTCCACCTGCTGGCTTAGGCCCGCTCCCTGGGGAATCAGGCCTAAGCTGGCAGTCAGACATCCCTCTGGCAGCCCGACAGCCCTCGGGGGATGTCCACTTACCAGCGGGGAACAGACCTAAGCTGCAGTCAGACATCCTTAGTGCTGCTGAGGAGGTGGGAGAGGCTCCCGCCACCACCACTGTACTGGCAGCCATCAGCCTGGCTTGTGGCTGAGCAGAGCTCCCCCTATGGGAGTGCACTGACCACCAGGGGGCAGCTCCTGCATTGAGCATCTGCCCCCTGGTGGTCAGTGTGTGTCATAGTGACCAGTCATTCCCAGTCGTTCTTCTGTTAGGGTCAATTTGCATATTACCCTTTTATTACATAGAATAGAGGCCTGGTGCACAGGTGGGGGTCGACTGGTTTGCCCTGAAGGGTGTGCCGGATCAGGGTGGGGGTCCCGCTGCGGTGCCTGGCCAGCCTGGGGGAGGGGCTGATGGGTGTTTTCAGGCTGGTCACATCCCCTTCAGGGTGGGGGTCCCCACTGGGGTGTCTGGCCAGCCTGGGTGAGGGGCTGATGGCTGTTTGCAGGCTGGTCAAGCCCTCCCCAGTGGGGACCCTCACCCTATGGAGGTTTGGCCAGCCTGGGTGAAGGGCTGATGGCTGTTATCAGGCTGGTCACACCCCCTTTAGGGTGGGGGTCCCCAATGAGGTGCCTGGCCAGTCTGGGTGAGGGGCTGAGGGCTGTTTTCAGGCTGGCCAAGCATCCTGGCGACGGAAGCTCCCAGCCTCTCCTTTTTTCCTTTTTTCTTTTTTATTCTGGGATTTATTTACCTTCTATAATTGAAACTTTGTAACCTTGAGTGGAGCTCAGAGCCAGCCAGGGCGGGCGGGAAACTTGGCTTCCTCTATTGCCAGGGGCAACCCAAGCCTCCTGCTCGCTCCAGCTCTGTGGCCACGGCCGGCTGAAAACTGGTATCTGGGGTTTATTTAGCTTCTATAATTGAAACTTTGTTGCCTTGAGTGGAGCTTAGAGCCAGCCACAGCAGGTGGGAAGCTTGGCTTCCTACATCACTAGGGCAACCAAGCCTCCTGCTTGCTTTAGCTCCACAGCTGCCGGCTGCCATCTTGGTTGGGTTAATTTGCATATAGTCGCTCTGATTGGCTGGTGGGCGTGGCTTAAGGTGTAGTGAAGGTACAGTCAATTTGCATGTTTGTCTTTTATTAGTGTAGATGGGTGAAATCTTTTTATTTATTTTATTTTTTAAATATTTTAATTGATTTCAGAGAGAAAGAGAGAGGGAGAGAGAGATAGAAACATCAATGATGAGAGAATCATTGATCAGCTGTCTCCTGCATGCCCCCTACTGGGGATCGAGCCTGGAACCCAGACATGTGCCCTTGACCAGAATCAAACTGGGAACTCTTTAGTCTGCAGGTTGACACTCTATCTATCCACTGAGCCAATCCAGCTAGGGCTGGACGAAATCTTTTTAAAATAACTAGCATGAGGATGCATCAGGTTGGGGTAGGTAAGTGGTTGTGGGAATGCCAGACCACACAGCGGATGGTGCGTGTGTAAAGCACTGGGATCTTTAGTTCCAACTGCTTCTCTCTCTGTGAGTGCACTCTGCCTTCCATGTATTTCTTGATCTGCTGCCACCATCCACTTATACCTCATCACATTATGACTAAGCTAAATTTCTGCAGAGAATACTCTAATTGTATTTAAATGTTCGGGAGGTAAAATTTCAACAGCCCTGTCATTTTGATTGTGTTTCCACCAAATGCAGATGTCTCTAGTTACCCACATCATGTTGGCCAGAGCAGTTTCAATTTTTCTCATTTCCTAGTTCCTTTCATTCTTAATAGAAATAACAAGAATACAGCCACTGAAAAATTATATCTCTTACTGACCCTTTCTCTTAAATTTTGTATCCCTTCATTCAACATGTTCAATATTAAAGATTATTTCTAAGTTGCTTTTTTTCTCATCATGACTTTTTTTCTAATTAGATTGGACATATATGACTCTTTGAAAAAATCATAAATTTTTATTCCATTGTATGAAAAGAAGTAGAAATCTTCACAGAGCAGCCAGCATCTATATCTACACAGAAGAAATACTATAGATAATTGAAGATATTGTCTAGATAATTCACACTATATATATATATATATATATATGCCTGAAATTGCCTTATGCTTAATGGCACTGATATTTTGGTGTTTCTGTGATTAAACATACTGCATATGCTCCAATTCTCTTTTATTGGCCAAAATATCATAAGTAGAACCAAAAAGTTAAATTTCAGATGTTCTAATCAGCTCACCTTAATATTATAACTGAACTGTGAAAATATGATTTCTTAATCACTTTGACCTTCAGCATTGACCTTTCATCTTGACTTCGGTATCACCATAAATTATAATAAAAACCTTAAAGTACTAACATAGCAGTACAATGGCATTTCATGTAAGACTAGAAACATATTATTTATTTATTATAATGTTTGAAATATAGTCTTACCCATAGAATTTTATCACTTATATAGTTTCTCCCTTAAGTTTGAGAGAATGAGGATGTCCTATTCCTTAAACATAAAGCAAACCATCTAGGAGAAATCTTACTATTACTTCCTAAGCGTGCCTTGGGAGCCATCTACATTTATATTTTTGTAACTGATGAATCTAACTCATAACTTCCTTTGAAGCCTACAGATGGAAAGCTCGCGCAATAGCATGTTGTGAAAATGTACAGTAACCTCTACATTTGGATTTCCTCTTCATCCAGAGAGACTGGATGGTCCTGGAAAAGCCCTGAGACCTGAACCTGGAGCTTTGGGGTCTGAATCCAGGTTGATCAACTTATAAATGTGTGTTCCCTTGTGCAAACTACTTCAAAAGTTCTTGGACTTTAGTTTTCCTTACTCATTCAAATAATACCCTCTTTGCAGATATCAGTCACTGAAATTTAAAATAAATTTTAATTATACTAAATATTTATTATGTGAATTTTCAATGCTAAACAATGACGGTTCAATGGGAAGCATTGTCTCTACCCTCAAGAAGCACACAGCCTACGGAGACACTGTGCCAACAGAACTTTCGACATGGAGTAAGTTGCGGGGATGCAGCAGGAACACCTGGCCCAGACAGCGGCTGAGGAGGCGATGATGATAATCGCTCCTGACAGGTTTGTCTGAGCTAAATGACATGGCAGATGCAAAACTGACAGGCATGTAGTAGTCATTCCTCTTAGAACCCATCACTACAAGAAATCCAGGATCTTCAAACAACGAGTAGGAAATGGCGAATGAGAAAGCCAGGAGACAACGGTGGAGGACAAGGAGAGCTGTGCTGCCCTGATGCTCCTTCCACTGGAAGCTCCGAGCCACGCAGCCTTTCCTGGCTGCCATGTGTCCCTCCACACTTACAGCGCCTGTCCACACCCAATTGGTATCTGCCAGCTAGTTAACAGGAAGCTCTGGATTCTGCTGACATTGCTTCCAAGAATGTAAGAGCAAGAAGAGGTTTGTGATAAGAAAACCTATCATTCCTGAATGACGAAGAGGCAATTAGCAGGATACCAGAACGTTCTAAGGTCTTTTCATATCCCTTTCAATCCTCTGATTTCACAAGCAAAATTAATACCTAATGTGTTGACAAGTATATTCACAAATGCTATGGGACACGTAGATTATATCTAACTATCTGTTCGGCCTCTGAGTCACTGCATCCAGTCCTTGCCACAGAGCAGCTGCCCCAATTTGTAATGCATCCGTTTTTAGAGCAAACGTGATTAAGCTTCAGCCAAGTCAGAAAAGGAGAATGTTTATTTTGCGTGTCTTGTAATACTCTTGGATGATGCCGAAATATTGCTGTTTCAGAAACATCCCTGGGTCTGAAGATTCCCTAGGGTTGAGTTGGACAGAAGCTGAAAATTCGCTGCTACTGTGCCTTGACTTTGGGGCCATCCTAAGGGGAAGCCCCTGGAGCACCACACTGTGGCCACTTATAGGCTCAGCCTAGCTCCCTGCCTTAGAAAGAAAGCCATCAATTTCTCATGTCCCTGGAGATTCAGGAGTGACTGCTTTGCATCAAATTAATGGAGGTTTTCCACGTCAAAATAAAATGTGATCTCAGATCATTTAGCCTATGAATCTGAGGAAAAGAATTCTCAAAGGGCATTTCAAAATTCTCTCAGCACCTCGAAATCTGAAGCATGATATAAAAAGAAGCCTAAATTACCCCCTGAGAGCAACTGTTGGGAGGTTCTCATTCTGCTCTATTCTCTCTACTATTTTCCTTAATAGTTTGAATGTAGAAATGACACGTATTTCACATTTCACACTTCACATAAATGCAAGGCACTCCAGCAAACCTATTTTCATTTTTTATGTTCTTCACCACACCTTTCTCAAAGAAAAAAAAATCAGACATTCTAAGAGATTGTAAAATTTTCCAATTTTTATTATATTTGCCCTGAATGTTTTGAATATTTGGTCCCTGTGCTGTAATGGTCTCTCTGTATACGTGGGGTAAGAAAAATGGGGTTTGAATTCCTATTTCACTGCAATTTTTAAGTGTATAAATTTGCCTACATTATCTTTTTTATTCTAACTAAGTTCCTAGCACAGTGGACCCCTAATTTGATTATACTGTAGAATCACCTGGGAAGCTTTTATCACTCCTCATCCCTAAAACACAGCCCACCAATTATATCAGAAAATCTAGGTTGGCAGCCAGGCAAGAATCAACATTTATAAAAGATCCACCATGTTTCAAATAGGCATTTACAGTTGGAACCACTGGCCTAGCTACAAAGTCAGTAGTCAATAAATGTTTGATAATAACTGATGATATAGATTAATTGATAACTGGGAAGGTGGATTGATGAGGAAAGAGAGAATGAAGGGCAGAATGATTTAGAGTTAGAAGCCCTGGATTTGAGATCTAGCTTATTTACTTCTGGCATTGGGCACCCAGGGCATGAGTTATATGAACCTATTTCCTTTTCCATATAATTGAAGTAATAATATTGTCCTAAAAGTAACACCGTCATTATATTAACCACCATTACTCCATTTACTTCTTCACCACCTTATGAAGCTCCCACTTTCATTCAAATATGCACAACTTTAGGGCAATGACCATGCTTCCCCAGGCCATTCAGATCTTTAGAATCCTTAATCTTTCGAAAATATTCCTTTTTTCTTCTCAGAACAGTGACTGCTCAAGGGATAGCTTAAGCATCATTTACCTTCAGAATATCATGTTAGCCCACCATTACAAGCCTCGACATTGCCTAAGCTCCCACATGATCCTCGGGCAGATATGTAAACCGAAGGGGTATATTATCCTATGCAATCCCTACCCTTTGTTCTTTGCAGCCAAAGTCTTCCATTTACTGAGACTTAAGAGATAAAAATACCGTGAACAAACATGAAATCCTTGAGATCAGCTGATCAGCTGGTCTCTAGCTCTGCTGGGTCAGAACCATGGAATCACTTGAATTTGCAACGAGGTAGATTTGAGTTTAATATGGGTGGGGGGGGTCTTAAGGGTGAAGGTTATTTGTACCTAAAAAATAATAAAAACAAAGAACGAAACACCCTTTTAGTGTTACCTTGTAAGTAACCATTTTTCCAGTATTTGGTAGGGAGAGGAATCCTTGAAAGGCAGTAGTGAAGAAGATTGGTCTTAGCATCAGACAGAACTAATTTTCATCTTGGCTTCACTAGTTGCTAGCTTAAGCAAGCTGTGTAACTTTTCAATGCCAACTACATTTTGTGATCTGTGGGATTAGGAGACCAAGACATACTTTACAATGGTGGTGTAAGAAATAGAGTGATCATGTAATTTATCACTGAAACCAGAATGCTTTATGAGAGTGAAAAGGGATCATAAATAATTAATGGATTTTAATTAACTGGTCATAAAGTTAAACAGGGCCTGTCCCTGGCAAACTGGGATAAATAGTCAACCTGTTCACTCCACATAGTGGGCATCCCAAAAATGTTTTGGAAATTCACATTACTGTGTTAAATACCATGAAAATGTCTTCATAGATAGACAGATGTGCAATCAGGATAAAAATGTTGAAATGAGTCAAGTTAGAATTCAGTCCTCCTGGTTCAACTTGTATGTTGACTCCTTAACAAGGCATTTCTTATGCCAAGTCACCCATCACCGTAGTTTTACTGAGTTAAATTGAGGTAAAGTATGTCTTGGTCTCCTAATCCCACAGATCACAAAATGTAGTTGGCATTGAAAAGTTACACAGCTTGCTTAAGCTAGCAACTAGTGAAGCCAAGATGAAAATCAGGATTAAGAGAAAAGAAAGATTTTCACATTTGTTATAGACATATATAAATAGTCATTAAATAAGTATTAACAAAAGGGACCTTAGAAATTATCCAGTCCATTGCTCATACTTTATAGTATAGGAAACAGATTCAGAGATAAGGTATCATCTTCCCATATTCCACTCACAGTGGTTATCAGAGAATGGAGAATACTCCAAGGTTTTATTTATTTATTTATTTGTTTAATTGATTTTAGAAAGGGAGTAAGGGGAGGGAGGGAGAGAGAGAGAGGGAGAGAGAGAGAGAGAGAGAGAAAGAGAGAGAGAAAGATTGATTCTGCCTCCAGTATGTGTCCCAACCAGGACTAAACTCACAACCTAGGCATGTGCCCTTACTGGGAATCAAACCCACAACCTTCTTGTGCACAGGACAATGCTCCAACCAACTGAGTCACACCAGCTAGGGCTCTAGGGTTGTTTTTCTTTAATCCAATTATCATATTAAATGTGTCTTTATAATATATTTTTAAAATGTTGTTACATAAAATCCTAAAACTTTTGGAAATATGTTTATGAAGGAAATGCTTTTGCCTTAGCTGGTTTCTTAAAAGCCTCTTTGAACACAAATGTGTCTTATATACTAGTATACACTAGAGGCCCAGTGCACGACATTCATGTACTAAGGGTCGGGGGGGTGGGTCCCTCAGCCTGGCCTGCACCCTCTCACAGTCTGAGACACCTTGGGGGATGTCCAACTGCCAGCTTAGGCCTGTGGTGGGGAGCAGGCTTAAGCCGACAGTCAGACATCCCCTGAGGGTTTCTTAGCGCCACCGCAGAGGCAGGAGAGACTCCTGCCATCACTGCTGTGCTCACCAGCTGTGAGCCCAGCTTCTGGCTGAGCGGCTCTCCCACTGTGGGAGTGCACTGACCACCAGGGGTAGCTCCTGCGTTGAGTGTCTGCCCCCTGGTGGTCAGTGTGCATCATAGCAACCTGTCATTCCACCATTAGGTCAATTTGCATATTAGTGTTTTATAATATAGGATAACAAAGTGTTGTAGTCTAATGCTAACCCTTAGCTTGCTCTCTCAGCTAAGAGAAAAATACACAATCCCTGGCCGCTACTCACTCTTTCTGTGTCCCCAATCCAGAATCAGACATGGCTTTCTTCAATCAGTTTCCTGTCTTATAGAAGCATTCCATGTTTTGCAGTATGGATGCATACTAGAAGTAGACCTACGGTGTGTCATCCAAAATTAAATATAAAAACTTGGTGTGTCATTTGAAACCTTTGATTTCCCAACAGTTGTCTTGTTGTCAAAGATGAGACATTACTACAAACTTAGGTAACTGCAGAATGACATCAGAAAATATTACTATCAAATTAGCTACTGAACACAAATCCTACAGAGGCAAAAGTCTTTGTTAGCATCTGTTTTTGTTGTTGCTGATACTTTTTTAGATAAGCAAAGAAAAAAGGAAAAGACTATTTGTTTTTGTAAAAAGAAAAAAAATCAAAGAGACCTTCTCTGGGCAAATGACTTGACCTCTCCAAGTTTAAGTTTTCTTTTTAAAAAATGAGAAGAAAATTGTCTATCTTATATGACTGTTGCAAAAATAAATTCATAAACATAAAGTGTGTGCCACATGATGGTCTCTCAGTACCTGACAATCTTTACCCAGCCACTTTTTCTTATATTTTAAGTTGCCTTAGAGATGACTTTCAGGTGCCTGAGTAGGATTAATGTGAATATTTCCCCTCCAATGTGTACTGATATAATATACTGAGGTAAGAGTATCACAGATGTTTTTCTTGATACATTTCTGTATATTGACGTTTATATCTTCTCCCTGTGAGTGTTTCTGACATTGATGCTAGTGGTGCCAAAAATATGAAAAGAACAAAAATAGGTAGTGGAGATTTTGAAGGTCAAAAATAATTTTAGCTAAACCTGAATTCATTATAACATACCTTGTCCAGTCAAAAAGAATACGTTCTTGAATATCAGTTCAACAACCAACATTTTACTGAGTCTTTATTCAATGCTTCTCAGACTTTAGTATACATCACAATATTGTGAGCACTATATTTAAAATGCAAATTCCCAAGGCCTTCTAATAAAATCCAATTCAGTACTCTGGAGCAGGGCTCCAAGAATCTGCATTTTTGAAAGCCCCTCAGATAGTCTTGGTATGATGCTTAGAGAATGATATCCCTTTGACATCCCAGGTCCTCTGCTGAGGATTCACCTGAGAGTCCTGAAGTGCTCACAGTAGTCCAACCCTGGGATGTGTAATCAGAGATGGCGGTACTGGAGCAACTACTAATGGGCATCCGCACAGGATGCTATGGGGAAATGGAGGAAAAAACAACTAAGCACTCCAGATTGGAATTAAAGAAAGTTTTGATAAATTAGTCTACACAAATTACTTTAGTTAAGTTTTCTTTCTTTTTTCTCTCTTAAACAACAGACATATAAGCACAATATGAAACCAAAAGGAACCTGTATGGATTTTCTGGGTTATCTCCATGAATAATTCCTAGTCAAGTTAATTTTTTTTTAAAACATCTGCCAATCTCCCTTCCAACAATTAGGAGGTGGTCTAGGATTTGGGGCATTAACTAAGTATCTGCTCTGTAGTAGCAGATTCTTTAGTTAAATAACGTTAGCATCTTATGCATCTCAAGCTGTAGCCATCTCCAAGCTGTACCAAGAGTGAGCAATCTAAAGTACCCATAGCTCCTACAAAGTGCCAAGTCTCTTCACTGCAGACAACAGTAACACATTTATTATATTTTAATTGCCTATTCATTTCTCCATACCCCTCATTAGTGAGGAAAGGCACTGTGTCCTGCCCTCTGCCATATCCCTAACACCTAGAACAGTACCAGGCACAAAAATAGTTATGAGTGGATAAATGAGAAATACCTTAAATGGTTTAATAAAACATAGACTCCAAGCTCTTTAAGCACCTCTAAGGCTCTGAATTTATCTCTCTAGTTTTATTTCATATCATTCCCCTTTCACTTCAGTAAGGTCTCTTTGTACATCATACCCTGTATCGGCTATATAATTTTACTCTCCCCATTTCCTCCGGTTAAAAAACTACTTTCTCGCCTGGCTAGTTCCTACACATCCTTCTAAAGTCATTTCAGTGCCCCCAACACACACATTTTTTAAAAATCTAAGACCTCAGAAAATAAAAGGACCCTGGTCCTAGGTTGCTAGAATATAACAAATACATTGCTGTTTGTCTACTATAACTCTTTCTTAGGTAAAGGTTTCTCAACAGAGTACATTCTTCTCAAAGCAGTATCATTTTTGTCCTTAAAATTTTCATGAGAACTTACTTCAAAAAATAACATTCAGTAAACTGGCACTTTAGACAATTAAAAATAAAAAGAGTAAGCAAGAATAATTATGTTAAAAAGTCTAAGTAGTTTTTGCCTGGTTAGTTTTTGAGATGGATAGTTTTTTAAAATCAATATTTTGGATTTAGTCCATAACTCAATCTTTTTAAAATATATATTTTTATTTATTTCAGAGAGGAAGGGAGAGGGAGAGAGAGAGAAACACCAAGGATGAGGAAGAATCATTGTTAACTGCCTCCTGCACACCCCCCAGTGGGATTCAAGCCAGCAACCCGGGCATGTGCCCCAACCAAAATCTAAAGGGCAACTCCTGGTTCATGAGTGGATGTTCAAACACTGAGCCATGCTGGCCAAGCCATAACTCAGTCTTTTTGTTACTTTCAGTTCTTGCTTATTTATCTTTACGGTATAGCTACCGAGTTTCACTACCGAATGACATAGCAAACCAATTCTGCTGACAAAGTCAAAACTGCAGTTGACATTTTATTCTAGAGATACTGTCACTTTCCAATATTTATGTCATAATATAGTTCTGAAGACAAAACCATTGCAATATCATTGACAAAGTCTTGTTTTAGATGTTGTTCTGACCATCTGTTTCTTTGTAGATGAAACCTGAAGGGTTATCTTCTAACCTTGTCAATCCTTCACCATCATCATGGAACAATTCCAAGACCATAGCAGCATCCACCTCATGCAGTCACAATTTTCAACAGGAGACATTCAACAACAGCCTCTGAGGGGCACACAGTACCAAGGGTGTGGTGATAACAGAGATGGATGCCTATTTCAGGGACTAAAGAGAGCTGCAGGGTCATAACAAGACATGTGCATAAATATCTCCAACAAGAGGTAGAAAGTGATGTAAGATTTCAGGAAGGGTAGAGACTCCTTCCAGTTGGGAGAAGATTCAGAAAACATTGTGAAGGAATTGAACTTTGAACTGTGCCTTGAAGGATGGGGAATTGGGATGGACAAGAGAAGACGCAAGGGTATTCTAGCAACAGAGGACTGTTCTTGAGCTGAGGGCTAATAAATCAGTTCTCTGCTTCATTTGTTCATTGAGTCACTCAACATATATTAATCAAATGTCTTCTACAGGCCACACTATTCTATGTTTTCAGTATAAAATGGTAAATGCAAGTGACATAGCTCTTGCCTTATGGAGATCAGAGTCTAAAATCCTCTATCTCCTCTCTGCATTTCCGCTTTGAAGGGTTGGGACGGTGTACAGCCCTGGGAATCAGAGTGTAGATTAAAGAATCCAGAGCAGCCACATAGATTGCTGTTGATCAACTGCACATCAGTCATCATTATACGTTTGAGATGAACTTTTTATACTTACATTTGGAAAGATATAAAAGAAAAGAAAAGAAAAATATTGCATATTTTATGTTTGTCCCCATACAAAGAATAAAAATCTAGAGACTATTACAACCTACTAAGCTTTGTGCTAATGACATTTTTTTTCAAATTAAGCCAAACAAATTAAATTGTAAAAATAATAACGTAACTAATTCCTTTCTTGCTTTCTTTCTTTTTCTTTTTTTTTTAAGCTTTAAGAGACATCAATTAGTAAGGCTGGAGCCATCTTAGTATGGCAGACATAAGCCATTTTATATTAAATATAACTGTAGTAAATGTAAGTCATCTAAATATACCAATGAGAGACAGATACTTACAGACTAGATTAAAAAACATGACCCTGATTAAAAACAAACAAAAATCACCCTGGCTGGGTAGCTCTGTTGGTTGGAGCATCATCCCATACACTGAAAGGTTGTGGTTTCCATTCCTAGTCAGAGCACATACCTAGGTTGTGTGTTTGGTCCCAGGTTGGGGCAGGTACAAGAGACAATCAGTTGATGTTTCTCTTTCTCTCTCCCTTCCTCTCTAAAATCAATGAACATATCCTTCAGCGAGGACTTAAAAAAAAAAAGAAACTAAAAGAATCAAAGACAATTTACACACAGACACATATACATATATTAGAGGCCTGGTGCACGACAGGGGTAGGGTCCCTAGGCCTGGCCGGCAATCAGGACCAATCGGGGCTTTCTGGCTGCTGGCCAGTGCCTTCCTTCATTCTGCGCCGCCCCCTGGTGGTCAGTGCACGTCATAGCAAGCAGTCAAACTCCTTGTCACTTGAACTCCTGAGGGGACAATTTGCATATTAGCCTTGTATTATATAGTATACTTCGTAATACAAAGTTCATGATTAATAATCAAAAGAAGAAAAAACACCTTTATGCCGGAGATGGCAAGCTCATCTCGCTAAGCAAAAGTCACTGTCATTAATGGCATTAGACAGTTGTCATGCTCTGTTTCTTTCCCAGGGAAACCTCTTGATTAAACACAGTTAGGCACATTCAATTTAGGAAAAATCCATTAGACAATGACTAGATAGTATTTTTTCATTTGACATGATAAAGTGCACTCTGCAGGGGTTGATGATAACTTTATTTGGGTTTAAATCTTGCCAGAGAAGTTTTAACAGATTTCAGAACTAAAATGCATGAGGGCAGCAACTATGTTTGCATGGTTCATGGATGTTTCCCCAGCATCCGACCTAACATTTAATAGGCCCGCAGTAATTGCCAAATGAAGGAATTAGAGTGCAACCTTAAATCTGTAAATTGTATTGATTCTGTCAAGTAATGAGTATAAAACATGAGTACAGAGGGCAAAGATACAAATAAAATTCAACAAAGATTACTAAGAAGCAATTCTCCCCAGTACATATGGGCCAATATGGTTCTTTTTAATACCAGTATTCTATTTATTCAGTGTACAGCTGCCCTAAAAGAAGTCTTAGCAACCTCTTCCCAGAAAATCTATATTTTTCTGATGTGGCTGATTGTCTCCACAACTGGCTGCCAACAATTCCACCAATCCTTCTAGACACAGGGTACTCCTTCCACCAAGAGACAGAGATTATTTTCCCTCCCTTTGAGTCTTGTCTTATGATTTTCTTTGATAGATCGAATCCAATGGCAGGAAATGTGTGAGTTCAGGATCTAGTCATTGAGAAGACTGGTAGCATCCACTTTTGCTCACCTGCCATGCTATAAAGAAGTCCATGCTCCCCTGTGGAGAAAGTGGTCATGGGGAGAAACCCTGGAAGATAAGAGGCCATGGAAAGAGGCCATATGAAACCCTGAATGAGAACCAATGTGGCCCAGCTGACAGTCACCTTTAAGGCTCAAGCATGAGACAGGCTTTCTTGGATGTTGAAGCCCAGCCCAGATTACAGATGAACACAGGCAACTGAGTGACTCTACCTGGAGCAGAAGGAAGCCCAGTCAACCATAGACTGGTGAGAAATAATAAAACCATTGTTGTTTTAATCCCCTCTGTTTTAAGTGGCTTGTTACATAGTAATAGATAACTAATACAAATGACAGCATAGTCCTCTCCTTCTATGTCACCATTGCTTCTCTCTCTCTCTCTCTCTCTCTCTCTCTCTCTCTCTCTCATACTTTTCTCATAGAAATTCTACCCTGTTTTCTTTAGCTGTAGTGTTGAAACTAGTTTCTAGAATGAAGAGCTATACTTTGAAAAATGTTGATTTCTAAAACTTTCTAATGGGTATAATGCCAGATAACATGACTTTTAATATAATGGAGACTGTCTCAGAAGAGTTTATAATCATATTCATTGTACTTGAAATATTCAAATGGATAGAAGTTTTATTATTAATGTCCGGTTGATATTTAAATAGTCAGTTCAAGAAGAACAAGGCCCAAATCTAATGTAGCCTGCCCCTCCTGCATGCACCTATAAAAATCATTGTTTCAAGGTGATCCATTATATTGTTAACTACATATTTAAAAACAATTTTTTTTCTAATCACAAATATATTTTCCTCTGTTATTCTAAATTTCAGTATGAGATGCTTTAAAATTACTTAGGATAGATACACTCAGCAAAAAAGTCTCTAGTCCAGCCTGAGTGATTCAGTTGGTTGGATGTTGTCCTGTGCACTGAAAGGTTGGTTCTCAGTTCTATTCTATCCCAAGTCAAGGTGCATATCTGGGTAACAGGTTCAATACTCAGTTGGGGTGCATATAGAAGGCAACTCATCAGTGTTTGTCTTTCACGTCTATGTTCCTCTTTCTCTCTCTCCCTTCCTTTCTCTCTAAAAAAAATCAATGAAAACATATCCTCTGGTGAGAATTAAAAAAAATCTCTAGCAACATCACCTTACTTAATGGTATTTTAAAAAAAATATGGTATGTTGTGGTAAACTCTCTATCAAACCTCCTGGTGAACACTAAGTAGGATCTGTTTTTTAAGGACTCGTGTCATGATGTAATAGTCCTCCTCCCTTTTTTTTCAGGCTAAATTTCCATATGAAGTCTTCACAAACAGAATATAAAAGCCATGAGCCACTCCTGGAATAACTTGGTCTCCCACACTCGTAAAGAAACTTTTGTACATTAAGATTACTGACACAATAGGTGAAATACTAAGTTACACTTCCCTGTACTGTGAGAAAGCAGCAGTGCCTTAGGAAAGCGTCCTAACCTGCCCCTAGAAAGCGATTCCCTGCAAACCTCACTACATTACAAATCCCAACTGCAAAAGCCTACAGTGACGCTTCCTTAGAACAAAGGTAAAAGCAGATGAACCAAGTGTCCTGCCTGGGGAGTCTAAATAGAACTTCCCTTTTGACTAGTCAGATATTCTATCTCCGTGCTGAAATGCTCAACATATAAGCATGCTTCATTCCTTCTTTTTATAAACCACTAGAGGCGTGTTGCACGAAAAGATTCGTGCAATAGGCCTGGGTCCCAGGTGCCGGAGGAAAACCGGTGCCGCTCCGGCCGGAGCCGCCTTCACAGCCCCCGCTGCTCTGGCCAGAGCCGCCTTCAGTCTTCACTCAGCTGCTTCATGCCTATGTATGCAAATTAACTGCCATCTTTGTTGGAGGTTAATTTGCATATCTCGCTGACTAGCCAATGGGAGGCGTAGCGAAGGTACGGTCAATTTCAATCTTTGTCTATCATTAGATAGGATTATTTCTGCAGTTTTCAAGCTCTAACTGAGCGGTTGCGTCTACCTGTTTAACTAATTGCTGGCAGAATACAGTGATAATGATTTTGCTCATTATATCATTCTTGAAGACACCAAAATAGCTGGCTCTCCCTAGCATTCTATCCCAAATTCTGTTCTTCAGTGTATTCCAACAGGAGTAAACACAAATATCTACCTCTCCAAGCCAGGTGACCTGAGTAAGGATCATTTCTAGTTTTCCTGGGCAATCACACAGATACCCACAACTTCTGTGATGACTCCCAAATGTAAATTTCAGACTTGGACCTTTCCTTTGAATTCCAGCCCCACATAACCATCTGCCTTTGTGCCTGACCACCTGCATTTTCCACAGCTACCCAAATTCCACATGACTAATTACCTTTCCTGTTCCATTCTTTGTCCAATACTTTGTCTGGTTAATAAAATCACCACCTACCCCTACTTTGGAGTATAGGGGAGAAGATCTTTAACTCCTCCCCTATACTCCAAAGTCATCCCACATTAATGACTATCAATTCTACCTGAAACACATCCTTTGAACCCACCCATTCCCTCTCTCGTACCTCATTGATGCATCATTTCTTATTTATTCTCTGCACCTGTATCCCAATCGGTCTCCCTGACTATAGCCTTGCCGCCTCCCCAGACCATTCCCTGCACAGTAGCCAGGGTGATATTTCTAAAATATGGAACTAATCCCACGTGGCAGCATCAAGGAGTGGTTCAGAATATACACTCCAGAGCTTGTGTTGAAACCTGGTTCCGTCACTTACTACCTGTGTTATCTTTGCAATGTTACTTAACCTATCTATGCTTTACTCTGCTCCGAAGTTAACTGGGGATAAAAACAATATCTACTTTACCTGGTTGTTATGAAGATAAAATGAATTAACATCTATAAAGCTCCTGGAACACTGCCTGGCATATAGAAAGTTCAATGTTAGCAATTGTTAAATAAACGGATGCCATTTATCTGCTGAAAAACTTTCTCGAGAGGACAGTGCTTACTTGGGGAAAGTGACCCTCCATAATCAAATCTGCCACCTGCTCACCAGTCCTGCCTCAGTTTACTCTTCTTATTCCACATAAGAGTGGGGTTTCAGGCACAGGGCACTCCGGGCAGATCCGTAACCTGCCCTGCCATCTCGTTCTTCTGGGCCCTTCTCTCTGGAATGCCCTCTTCCCCACGGAAGCCCGAGTGAAATCCTACCTATCCTTCAAGCTTCAAAGGATTAGGTGTCTTCTTCCTCTGAAAGCCCTTCCACACTCACTCAAACCAAACAATTCACATCCTTTTTGTCCTGTTCTGGAATCTAGTAGACATCTCCATTATTCCATTTACCACATGGTCTTTCAATTATATTTTTGACAAGCCTGCTTCCCCTACCAGATGTGCTCTCTGAGGTCAGGGATTGTGTCATGTGTCCTTATGTCTTTAATGGATAACATAGTACCTAGTATGGAACATAGGATACAACAAATGTTTGTATTTATTTACTTTCTACGTTCTCTTCTATCCCAATGGTATTATTAGTAATAATTAATAATAATAATATCTTGCTGCTTTAATATTCATAAAACACTTTGAAACCACATTATATTATTTTATTTTGAGCCATACAATAAAATACAAAAAAGTTATTCCCTCTTTACTAGTGAGAAAACCAAGGTCTCAGGAGTTATGTGGTTTCCCTGGGATTGTGTAGCGATTATTCAAATCCAGGGCCTTCAATTCCAACTTGTATGTTTTTTGTTTGTTCGTTTGTTTGTTTCACAATCATCCCTTCAAGATGACCAATATGTACTAGTTACATCCTGGGAAATCAATGATACTGCCCCTCCACCTCTTTCAAAAAAAATACCTCTGCCTTACTGTCTGTAAGACACATCCTAGTACTTCACCATAAAAAAAAAATAGATGACTATCTTGTTTTAATCAGGAGGAAAAGTATTGTTCCTTGGCAAATGCATTCATTCCTTACAAGTATGTCCTGTAAATTCCCAGATGGGTGTCATTTTAAAATTTAGTGTGTCTCCCTGGAGGTGATATCAAAATCCGTGGGTACTATCCAAGGGCACCAAGTCCTCGGAGCCAGATAAGGATGCCTGGTCTGTGGAGTCATTTCATACTTTGTATCCCAGGTAGAGATGTTCACAAAAGACAGAGAATCTGACCAGGCATGGAGGTTTCTTATACGATCTAAAAAAGGAAGATCTTTCTTTAAAAAACAGTTTTTGGAGACACCTGAAGATTAGGCTCAGAGCCAGTGTCACTGGTGAATAATAGTCTGGTGTTTACGTTTTCACTGAGGATTGTTTCTCCTGACACCACAAATTAAACGAGGCAGCCAGGGACTCTCAGAGCCTGCAATTTCACCTGGAGAGTTGTGTGTTTGAAATCTAAACAAAAGGGCCTTTCCGAGGGGGGGCGGGGGGGGGGGGATGTTAAGAAAAGCCATAAAGGCATAAATGTGTATATTCTACCTCTATCCTTATACCGAAGCCCTAAAATGAGTTGTTCTTTTTTCCCCCCTCACATCAAAAGTCCTTCCAAATTCAGATGTATGGCAAAGGCTCATCACCACAGAGAAACCAGCCTTTCCCTGGGGGAGGGGAGGCTGTATTGCCAAACACAGAGCCTTGGGGTTTGAAACGTTCACAGGCCCCAAACAAGAGTCTTGTTTTTGTCTCTCTTGATATAGATTTCAGTGTTTAACCTTTCGTAACATTAAAGGATATGATATGGCATGCTTTATTTTAAGAGAGACTACTGAAATGTGATTGCCATAAAAGTCCATGATATGCAATAACCAGGGGTGCCTTTACTCCTTCCACTGGATAAGCAGGATTATGCACATGGATTTCTTTTCTTCTGGGACATTCCTTGTGAAACTAAGTGCTACTTTTTCTTTATAAAAACCATTGATTGAACCAATAGTCTGATTCAATATTTGGCCCCCTGAACAGCTGTGAAAGCACAATTTTCAATTGATAGCTTAATTCCCATCTCACCCTGTGATTCTTAGTTATAAGCAGGCTTGTAAACACATGTAGCCATATGTGTTTATAAACATTCCATCTTCAAGGGAAAACATTTTTTAAATCAGCAGAGTTTACTTGTGCTGAAAGAAGTCAAATTTTGACTGTGATAATACTCAGATGATTCATGTTCAAAAGTCTATGATGTAGTCAAGTGAAACACAGGATGTTTGGGGAATTAGGAAAGGACCTCTCTTGCTTTTGACCTTTCTGATTAAAAGCCAGTATATATGGCACATCAAGGCCTCTCAATTCACAGTGAAAAGTGAATAACTATTTAGAGTAAACTGAGCACAAGATTCTAAGTCAGTGTTACTGTCTAAATTATCCCAAACTAGAATCACCCTTAACCACAAGCAAAAAATAGAGTACAGTGAATTATTTTCTTAATTCAAGAAAGTAAAATATAAACAGGAGAGGTAAATAATATCTTACATTTTTCAAATACTTACCTGTTTGTTTTTTAAACAGAGCCTCGTAGCAATTCTTTGAAAGAGAAGAGAAGGGATCATTACTCTCTTTTGAGGAGCTGAGTGTCAGGAAGATGACAGGGCTCCTGTGTGGTCACCCAGCTGGTAAAAGGCAGAGCTGGGAACGAACGTATTCTATTGGCGCTGAACTGCACCACGCAGCCTCTCTCGAATAAACTTTATGGATACCCAGCTAATCCACTTAGCACCCAAACTGCTATTGGTGGCCAATCTGCTCTAAGCGAACTCCAGCAATAGTTCTACAAATTCGGTGAGCATGAAAGAAAAGTTTCTGAGAAGCAGCGGAGGAGCACTTGTAAGCCAAGAGAAGATGCTGAGGGGGATAGTTCCATTCCAAGGAAGAACGCACCCTCCCTCCGTATGCCCCCCACTCTCTGTGCACTCATCTCTTTCCAACAGAATCCTATTCGCCACAGCACTACCGTTGAATAGTTCCCACCAGAAAGCAGATAAACAACGTGACCTTTCTAGGGACAGCCAATTCTGAGGCACCTGCAATGCATTGTGTTACAGAGCTGCTCTTTGTGTATCAACCAAGGGTCACAGGGGCGGTTTCCTGCAAGTCATCAGGGCTGTCTGTTTACTCCAGTTGTCACGCCCTCTTCATTTCTGTTTTTACCACAAACATCACATAGTATCAAATATGCAATGAAGACGATCCTGGAATAATCTGAAATTTCTTCTGTTTAGTACAGTCAGTGACACAGAGAGAGCTACCAATTTTTCCAGAGTCTTCATTCAAGCAGTAAATAGTTATTGAGAATCTATGTGCCACGCTCTAGACTAGACCCTGAGGATACATGAGTCTTGTATAGGAGAGAGACATAAACAACCACACTGCCACATGCTTCTTGGTGGATGGTATAACTAAGTGCTTAGGGTGTGATTGCTTCCACTTGGTGAATGGGAAGGCTTCACAGAAATTATGTCATTTTATCCAGTTCTTACAGATTAAGTAGGAAATCAGTAAACAAGAAGTGGAAATGGTAGTATTTTATCCCTGCTGCAGTTCACAAACATCTGTAATAATAAACGTGTAATACGCTAATTAGACCGGCTGTCCTTCCAGGTGTCCTTCTGGATGACCTTCCGGACGAAGCTGGGGCTGCGAGGGCCGAGCCCCTTTGCACGAATTTCGAGCACCAGGCCTCTAGTACAAATATAAATGAATACATGAATTCCGGTGGGAAGTCTCTATTAACCTAATGCTGAAATATTTTAGTAGAAAGAAAAGCCTCCAGAACAATGTACTGAACATCTTAGTAACTAATAACTACAGAAACACATCTCATACATTTCACTGTATTACTACATCTATGCACAGATTCTCAAAATATCAAGGGTAGAAAAGTTCTAAGTGACAGGCCAGCAGAGGACATTTGGCTCAAGAGGAATAGAAATTCCTAACGAGAAAGTGGCCCCAGCCTCATTTCGTGGAACAGCCAGCGGTCACCCTATCCAGCACAACATGAGGCAGCCGCACCGAGGGCGAGACAGCAGGCCAAGGATAACAATGGCCACATACAGCCCACAGCCTCAACCGCCAGGACTCATCGGTCTGAAGGACAACAAACTCCATCTAATCAGACTAGGACACTTACATCCCCCAGCCTCCTCCCCTTGCGGTTTTTACGCATAAAATTCAACCCCAAGAACAATGGAAACTGAGTCCTATCTGCCCCGGGTTGGGGCTCCATCTCCATTCCCTCTTACAAAATCCCCTCTTGCTCGCTGTGTCTGCCTATATCCTTGAACGACTCCAACCTCACTAGTAATTAGCTATAGCTCAGTCTTGTTTTTTGATAAGTTAAAGAAAGGTTAAGTGTCTTATTTAAAAGGACACAGTTAATCACTGAAATTTTTAAAAAAAAACACTAAAACATTGGTTTCCTGTTGTCTACTTTAGATTCTTTCTGCAACATTGTATGCCCTATTGTTGTAAGTCAATAGTTTATAGTTAGAGGCGGCTTTTGTAAAACATAAGAGGAGTAGTTTGAGGTAAGAGGGTCATGAAAATAAAACTCATAGATGTTATTTATTACATACTTAATATAAAAAGAAATAAATGCCTGAAGAAGAGAACACGGGGAGGAAAAAGAAATTCCAAAGGTGAAGGACAAAAATGGAGGTAACTGTGAATGACCAAGAGCCAGGAAACCTGGATGTTGCTGTGATTCATGTTAAGTGGTTTGATTGAACAGCAGTTTGCCCCTGTCCTTTCCTATTTATCACCCATAAAATTGAGCCCTTTCCTGGCTGGAACCATTCACTTGTATATTCCCTGTCTTTGTGTATGAACATGTGTTGCATTTCTAAACCTATTTATGTAGATTAAACATCTCCTGAGAACCTTTTTTCATATATGCACTCAATGATTACTCAAGCGAGTCTCACACATTTCATACTTAGCCCCAGTGTAGAAACGGGCAGACTCTGCTGCAGGGACTTGATGTGACTTACCAAAGCCACTGCCCTAGGAGGTTACAGAGCTTCAATTTGAACACAGCTTTAAAACTCATTACTTTTCTGTTAAAACCGTCTTCAGACTGAAAAAATCCTGCAAGTCTGTCCTGGTTCTTAAACTGGACTTTTAATACAACAAGAAAAATAGAAAGAATTTAGAAAATTTAGAGTCATGAAAATATGAGGCAGCCATAACAACCCCATAAATCAAATGGACCCAAAGCTGTACAAATTTCACCCACCAGTGTCCACATGCTAGAGTAAGAGGGCAAGCTTTTTTAGTTCTTTAGAGCCCAGAGAAAACTAAGTCATAAATAGCCATAATTTGTCCTGACATTTAGGAAGTTGATATCCCAGTGAAGAAGTTATTACATTGGAAAACTCTAAATATAACAGATGTTTAAGCAATTTGACTTCCTTTCATAGGCAATATATAATCTCTACAGTGATTTAATGTCAACTTTAATGTCAACCAGAATATTTATATTTGCTTTGATTTGTTTGGAAGTCATCTTGAAAATGAAATATCTTTTATTGACATAAAGTCATCCATGTGAATTTCCTCTCTTAGAAATAATATGGCAACTTTTTTACTTATCTACACTAATAAAAGAGAAACATGGTAATTAGTGTACAACCGCTACCCTTCCCATTGGCTAATCAGCATATCCTTATGCAAATTAACTGTTAGCCAAGATGGCGGCCGGCAGCCAGGCAGCTGGAAGCGAGCATAAGGCTTGCTTGCTCCAGTGACTGCAGACTGCAACGTTCCCCGCCTGACTTGCCGGCCTCTGAGCCACAACTCTAAGAAACTATGTACTATGTTGCAAATATAGTTGCAAAACCCCAGAAATCAGCTTTCAGCCAGCCGGGATCTCAGAGCTATACATTGTTTCGATTATAGCAGCTGAAGCCTCAGAGCTAGAGCCAGAGCTAAAACTGGCCCAGAATAAAAAAAAAGAAAGAAAAAAGAAAACAAGGAGCGGTTGGGAGCTTCTGGAAAACAGCCCTCAGCCCCTCACCCAGAATGGCCAGGCACCCCAGTGGGGACCCCCACCCTGATCCAGGACACCCTTCAGGGAAAACCAGCCAGCCCCCACCCATGCACCAGGCCTCTATTCTATATAGTAAAAGGGTAATATGCCTCCTGGCATTGGGATCAGCGGAGCAGCGAGGCTCCCAGCACCGCGATCAGCATGACAGGGGGCAGCGCCCAAACCCCCTGATCGCCCTGTGGCTCTGTGTGTGACAGGGCCGCACCCCAACACCCGCCCCCCCCTCGCCCCCCACAGGCCCTGCTCTGTGCATTCAGTGGGGAGCTCCCCAACCCCCTGATCGACCCTGCTCTGTGTGTGACAGGGTACAGAGCCACAACCCCCCTGATCGGCCCTGCTCTATGAGTGACAGAGAGCAGTGCCCCAACCCCCCTCCACGGGCCTTGCTCTGTGTGTGACAGGGTAGAGCCATAACCTCCCCATTGGCCCTGCCCTGAGTGTGACAGGGTGCAGTGCCCCAACCCCCTGATCCGCCCTGCTCTGTGTGTGACAGGGGGCAGTGCCCCAACTCCCCTATCGGCCCTACTCTGTGAGTGACAGGGGGCGGTGCCCCAACCCCCCAATCAATCTACCCTGAGCGTGACTGAGGGTGGCATCGCAACCTCCTGATCCGCCCTGCTCTGTGCATGACAGGGGGCAGTGCCCCAACTTCCCAATCAGCCCTGCTCTGAGCCTGACCAGGGACTGCACTTAGGGATTGGGCCTGCCCTCTGCCACCCAGGAGCAGGCCTAAGCCAGCAGGTTGTTATCTCCCGAGGGGTCCCAGACTGCAAGAGGGCACAGGCCGGGCTGGGGGACCCCCCTTTCCCCCCCCCCCCCCCCGAGTGCACAAATTTTTGTGCACTGGGCCTCTAGTTTAATATAAATGGAATGTTATTTCATATATATATATATATATATATGCCTAAGTGACGATTACAACCAGTCACTATGATGCGCACTGACCACCAGGGTGGTAAGTGCACTCCCACAGCCAACCTCCCATGATCCCTCCCCTGATTGGCCCTGATAGGCCCTAATTGGGACTGGGTGGGACGGCCCTGATTGGCCCAGATCGCTGGCCAGGTTGAGGAACCCCACCCATGCATGAATTCGTGCACCAGGCCTCTCGTGCTAAATAAAAGGTAATACAAACACTGACTCACTTTAGCTAGCTTGGCATCAACCTGCAGACTGAAGGGTCCTGGCTTCAATTCTGGTCAAGGGCATATACCTCAGTTGCAGGCTCGATCCTGGCCCTGGTCAAGGCTCACATGGGAGGCAACTAATCAATGTGTGTGTCTCTCTGTCTCTTCCCTCCCTTCCACTCTCTCTAAAAATCAATGGAAAAAATATCCTCAGTTGAGTATTAACAACAACAACAACAAAACATTGACTCTATTCTCCCATTTACATCCAGAGTCAATATTCTAGAACAGGGATGGGAAACCTTTTTTCTGTCAAGGGACATTTGGATATTTATAAGATCATTCAAGGCCATATAGAAGTATCAACTTAAAAATTAGCCTGCTCTATTCAGCCAAACATTTAATTAACTCACACCTAATGCCTTGGCAGGGCCAGACCAATTGATTTCTTGGGCCTTATAGGACCCATGAGCGGGATATTCCTCATCCCTGTTCTAGAGCAATATGCCCTCCTATCGCAGAAAACTAAGGATGCCTCAGTGTCTGTGCTCTAGTTTCCTTGGCATGGCTTTCTTAGCTGCAAAGAGCCCTGCTCCTCCTGCCCCAGGACCAATTCAAATGTTCTCCTCTCTGCTCAGAAAACACCCTGCCCCCCTCATTTAATTTCTGTTCGTACTTCACAACTGCACTCAAATATTACTTCCTCAGAAAATTAACCTGAGCCTCTTGTCTTAGTCACTCTATATAGTTAGACCCTTATGGCATACACACATTTTATAGTTGCAACTATTGTGAAAAGTTGTGATTTATTATTTATTTGTATAATTATTTGATTACAAATGACTTTTTCACTAGATTCAACTCTAACAGGCCAGGGACCATAGCTTTTTTTTTTTCCACCATCATATCCTCAGGGCCTAGCAGAGTGCCTGAGACATGCAAAATACTCAGTTAATATTTTTCTTTTTTGAGAGAATAAAAGGTTTTCTCTTGGAGAAGACTCCACCCACCCACCCTCAGTTGCCATGCTTGATATCCTCCTTCAAACTGGGGTCTATTTCTAAAGCGCCCAATACACCGAGGAGCTAATGCTTTATAAGAATAAGAACACGTAGCTAATAATTATGAATAAAATATTACTTTTTAAGTTGACGTCTATAGAAAGAATCCAAGAGAAGGGAGAAAAGGTTATGCACAAATATGCTGTAGTGTTATCATGACAATAATATAAAAATTACCCCAGTATCCAATAAGAAAAAATGGTTAAACATAATACCTAATACATAACAGTCTACATGTATTCAGTAGACTATCTATACATTAAAATAAATATTATAAAGATTATGTTATAAAAAGAAAAATTTTCAAGTAAAGAAGGCTAAGCAAATAAGAACAAAATATAAAATTACTTATTATCTTCTAATATGCAAAGATTATATTTATTTACAGTTTGGAAAAGAACCTGGAAAAGAAAGGCCACCTGATACAGTAGTGTCATATAACCTTATAATAAGATTATGTGTGGTAAGATTATAATGATTTTATTTTGTTGTAATGTTATTTAAATCACGTTAATCATTTAAACATTTACATAAAGTAATACTCAGAGGCTGACTGCAGTATGTGTTCACCAAAATTTTAGATAATGATTTTGAGATACTATATCATGTTATATGTGGCCTATTTTCCAGTGTAAAGAACAATTGGATTACGTCTTTGAATGAAGACTACAATACATGCCTACTCTGATTCTTGGAAACTCTGTGATTTACAACTACTGAGCATGCTTGGCTAGAATCTAAAATGAACATTGTTTCAACTAAAGACTGCGCCAGCTTCTCAAGCTATCACAGTGTGCCTCCAATCACATGTAGATATGATTGTAGATAAGCTCAGCTGCTTTCTCTTTAGAAATCACCCGAGCAGCCACCAGGATCCATCTGCTGGGAACCCCTGTCTGGTTCCAACCAGGGAGCTAATTTATATCCAACCAAGGAAGCTCTCCCCTAAGAGCACTGACAAACTGCAGGGTGCACAGTCTCCTGGGAAAACAAGCAGCCCCTTCTATATTCACACTAGGGTCTACTACGTTTGCTTATTATGCGCCAAACACATCTCTCAGCACGCCAATGCTACTCCATTTCTCCCTCCACAGGTTAGGCATTATTATCAGCCCCCCCCCCCCCCCACCCCATGTTAAACAAAAGGAATCCAGAGACGATAAGGGTTACATAACCTGCTCAAGAGCACAGCACCTGCAGGTGTCCTGGTGAGGAACTGAACGCAGAGCCATGTAACCATTGCACTGTGCTATATTGAAACTGTGCGGTTTTCAAAGTTCAGAAAAAAAATGGCAAGTTAGAAAATACCTGATTCAACTCTGTATTATTAAATTTACATAAATTATAGAGTTTCTTATACCTCTACATATGAAAAAAAAATTAAACAGATAGGAAAAGAAAAGCAATCCCATCGCTCATGCCTCCCTCCTACCCAGTCAGGGGAGCACATAGGCTGTGACTGTAGAAAAGTCCCTTGTGTTCCTGTCTTGCTCAATACTCCAAAGCACCATGCAATCCCCACACACAAATTCTCAAGCCTATGACTGTATTACAGAGAAATCCATGGTGTGTGCGTTAGAGGCTCTCCGATGCCAGGCACTTGCAGACAAGCATCTGGCTCCAATATCCTTACTTGACCACTAGTCTTTGTCTTGGAAAACAGCCAGTTGCCAAGTCCCTGTGGGTCCCAGCAGACACCAGGCAAGGGGTGTGTGTAGTTTCCAGGGGCTCCAGACAGTGTGCACTCTCAGCTACAAGGGCTGGGACAGTCCCTGAGCTCAGCATGGACTTGGGTGTCATAGCAGGGAACAGACATAAACAAGACTCACTAGCCAGGGACAAAACCATCAATGTCATAGCCGGGGAGAGGGAGGAACATTTTATGAGCTATGAAAGGTTGAAGGTTAAGATATGATTTTCACCTCTGCCTTAACCAAAAAATAAAAAATTGTTAACAACCAGTTATTAAGTGTTGAGTTGTGACAAGAGGTTGAGAAAAAGAATATTAGCAGGGAAATAAAATAAACAGGTATTGACAGTGGGAAGAAGGCAACTGGGCCTGAGGTCAGATACCTGCTCCTCTCCCTGGAGCCCAGCGTGGCCCGTGAGAGCAGCTCAGACAGGGCAAACAGGGCTCTGCACACCACTGATTCATTGATCCTGTGGCTTCTGCTGGTGAATGGCTTTCATAAGCAAAACAAAACAAGCAACAACAACAAGTCAGAGTAGAAAGTAAATAATCAATCATCCTTATTAAAACAGAATTTAAAAACCACTCATGTTTTAAGCAAATACCATTCTGGCGGGAGACTTGTTGGGGCAGAGGGAGAATTTGTTGTGTGAGTACAGTATTCAGTTTCTTCCTCCTAGTCTTACTTCCCCTCTGGATTCTCCTCTTTTGACCCTACTGGTACCACCACGCCCAGCACTAGGATTGTCTTACCCGCCTCAAAACATGCTAAACGAAGGAATATGGAACAAAATCCTTTCATTCTCTTCTCTCAGCTAAGACAGGTGACCATGTTTTAAGTTAAAAAAAAAAACACACACACACAAAACTTAGGAACAGCAAAAAAATGAAATAGTAACCGAATAATAAAAATCAAATGCTATTTCTCAAAATCAATGAAAGTAGCCAAGCACATTACACAACCTCCAATCCTGTTGTCCTAAGCCTATGAGCTAGCTCCACTTACTAGCAGTACATGCCTTGTCTGCTCTACTTTCCTATGTTCTGGAGAAAAATAGCAGTGTGACTAAAATGTGTGAGTGAGTGTGTGTGGGGGGGTGGGATGGGGGCAGAGGTGAGGAAGGGAAGAGGGAAGGAGATGGAGAAGAGGCCCTTCCTCTGTGTTCCATTCTGTTTACAGTCAGAATTACCATTGAGTTAGAACTGGTATGCTCACTCATACACGTTCCCTCCTGGGGCTACTAAGAGAGCTAAATTTTCTTTTATTCTTCTCTTTAGTATTTTCTTTATTAAAATCTCTGAAAGCATTGTGCCTCCCCGCCCTCCACTCCCCCCCCTCCCCAATCTTAATGGCAACACCACGGGGCTAGCCACCTTCTGACTCAGGCATTCACGGCAGCCACCTGTTAAAGAATTCTGGGAGGCTCCCCTGGATGAAATCACTTCTCACACTCCAGAAGTGAGCTCATAAAAATAACTGCTTTGCAGCCTACGTGATAACCAGTAATGAGGGTGTGGGGATGGGAAAGGACAAGATTCTCTCACAAAGTTATCATATTATGTTTATTTAAATAAACAAAGTTACCAGGACTAGACCATCAGATAGATAGGCAGGTAGGTAGGTAGATAGATAAATAGATGATAGGTAGATAAGGAACTTAGATGCCATTCTTTGTTTGTTTGTTTGTTGGCAATTTTTACTTTATTCCAAAACCCTATCAGATTGTTTCCCTAAGTGTAATTCGTGAACCACTTGCCTCAAAGCCCCAAGGTACTCGCTTAAAAAAGCTGCCGTGCGTCGGAATCTGCAGTGATAGAATTGAGAGATGCGTAGGTCTTATAAGCTTCCTGGCGATTCTTAGGCAGCCAGCCGCTTGGTAGTTCTCACAATTTAAAGTGCATGAAGCCTAGCTGGCATGGCTCAGTGGTTGAACGTCGGCTCATGAGCCAGAAGGTCAGGGCACGCGCCCGGGTTTGGGCTCAATCCCGAGTGTGGAGTGTACAGGAAACAGCCGATCAATGATTCGCTCTCTCATTGTTGATGTTTCTATAGCTCTCTTCCTCTCCCTTCCTCTCTTAAATCAATAAAAATATGTTAAAAATAAATAAAGTGCATGAGAATCACTTTGAGAAGATGTATGAAATGGATATCCTCAGGACTGGGATTAGGTTTAACAACCTGAAAGTTTAGGAGAACTGGTCCTCCTGAAAGAGGAGCCCACTTTTCACTATACTGCATAGAGTTCCTAAGAACTTGACAAGGCAGCAGTTCTACTTCCCAACCCTCTGAGGACTGGCAGGTCTCAGTTTCCTTTTGTCTTGCAAGCTCTGGCCTTTACCATTTTTCTGGTTCCTTCCCCAGCACTGCTTTCCCCCATCCTTTCTGTTCCAGGACAGCCTACTCTTTGATTCAAATGCAAAAGGAAACTTCTTTAGAAAATGGGGATATTTCAGGGAATATGAAACTATAGTAGAGACGAAAGAGGATTCTCATTGCTCAGGAAAACCTCCCACAAATCATGTTGTACCACCCTCACTGAACCTGAATGCCTTGTACAGGCCCTAATCTGGGACAGATTCGTAAGGCTAGCTCCCCCAAGCAGCCTTCCTGGCTCAGGTACAGCTAATGACAGGTTGTACTGAAGGACCCTGCCTTGGGCTGCCAACTCTTCTATTACCATTCCCTGAAATGTGAAGAACCCTGATCTTAGATAACTCTGCTCTACTGCCCCCTGTTACAACAATCTATGTCTAATTTAGATAGATAGAGATAGAGATAGAGATAGAGAGATAGATGTGGATATGGATATGAATATACATATACACATATATTTAGTTCCAAAGCCCTTATTTTTATAGATTTTTATTTCAAAAATATAAGAAATATAATAGTATAACAAAATTTGGGAAAACAAATTAAAAGAAGAAATATTAAAAGTAAAACACATTACTTTTCCTCTATTTTACAGCTAAGGAAACTGAAATAAAGAGCAATGAACATTGTTCCATAAATATTTTTTCATAAATATATATTTTATTTATATGCATAGATTTCTTTTTTTTAATATATTTTATTGATTTTTTACAGAGAGGAAGGGAGAGAGATAGAGAGTTAGAAACATCGATGAGAGAGAAACATCGATCAGCTGCCTCCTGCACATCTCCCACTGGGGATATGCCCGAAACCAAGGTACATGCCCTTGACTGGAATCGAACCTGGGACCTTTCAGTCCGCAGGTTGACGCTCTATCCACTGAGCCAAACCAGTTTCGGCTAGATTTCTTAGTATAAAATAAATTGTATCTTCTACTTCCCCTATATTCACCAATCCACCTCTTCATTTATTTATTCATTCAACAAATATTTATTTGATACATTACAGTGTAACATTATTGACTTATATTTTTATTAGAGACCTGGTGCATGAATTTGTGCACGGGTGGGGTCCCTCGGCCTTGCTGGCAATCAGGGCCGATTTGGGCCAGCCGGCTGGGGGGAGGGACCATGGGAGGTTGGCCAGCCGCCAGAGGTTGGCTGTGGGAGCACACTGACCACCAGGGGGCAGCTCCTGCATTGAATGCCTGCCCTCTGGTGGTCAGTGTGCATCATAGCTACCAGCCCATCAGCCAGTCATAATGGTCCCTTAGGCTTTTATATATATACTAGAGGCCCGGTGCATAAAAATTTGTGCACTCGGGGGGGTGGGGGGGGGTGGGGAGGGGGGTCCCCCAGCCCGGCCTGTGCCCTTTCACAGTCTGGGACCCCTCAGGAGATAACGACCTGCTGGCTTAGGCCTGCTCCCGGGTGGCAGAAGGCAGGCCCAATCCCTAAGTGCAGCCCCTGGTCAGGCTCAGAGCAGGGCCAATTGGGGAGTTGGGGCACCGCCCCGTCATGCACAGAGCAGGGTGGATCGGGAGGTTGCGATGCCACCCTCAGTCACTCTCAGGGTAGGGCTGATTGGGAGGTTGGGGCACTGTCCCCTCTCACACTCAAGGCAGGGTCGATGGCGAGGTTGCGGCACCACCCCCTGTCACGCACAGAGCAGGGCCAATCAGGGGGTTGGGGAGCTCCCCCCTGTCACTCACAGAGTAGGGCCGATAGGGGAGTTGGGGCACCACCCCCTGTCACGCACAGAGCAGGGCCAATCAGGGGGTTGGGGCGCTGCACCCTGTCACACTCAGGGCAGGGCCAGTGGGGAGGTTATGGCTCTACCCTGTCACACACAGAGCAAGGCCCGTGGAGGGGGGTTGGGGCACCACCCTCTATCACCCACAGAGCAGGGCTGATCAGGGGGTTGGGGCGCTGCCACTGTCACACTCGGGGCAGGGCCGATGGAGAGGTTATGGCTCTACCTGTCACACATAGAGCAGGGCCCGTGGGAGGGGGGGAGGGGGCGCTGCACCCTGTCACACACAGAGCTGCAGGGCGATCAGGGGGTTGGGGAGCTCCCCCCTATCAGGCGCAGAGCAGGGCTGATCAGGAGGTTGGGGCGCCTTCCCCTGTCACGAACAGAGCAGGGTGGATAGGGAGGTTGTGGCCCCGGCCCCTGTCACACACAGAGCCGCAGGGTGATCAGGGGGTTTGGGTTCTGCCCCCTGTCATGCTGATCCCAGTGCCGGGAGCCTCGCTGCTCCGCTGATCCCGGTGCTGGGAGGCATAGTTCCCTTTTACTATATAGAATAGAGGCCTGGTGCATGGGTAGGGGCTGGCTGGTTTGCCCTGAAGGGTGTCCTGGATCAGGGTGGGGGTCCCCACTGGGGTGCCTGGCCAGTGTGGGTGAGGGGCTGAGGACTGTTTTCCTGAAGCGAGTGACTGAAGCTCCCAACCGCTTCTTGTTTTCTTTTATTCTGGGCCAGCTTTAGCTCTGAGGTCTCACTGCTGAAAACATCGATACAATGTTGCGGTCTGGCTGGCTTTCAGTCTGGCTGGTTTCTGAGGTTTTGTTTAGCTTCTTATTTGCAACATAGTACATAGTTGCTTAGAGTTGCAGCTGAGAGGCCGGCAGCGGCAGGCGGGGAACGTTGGAGTCCTCAGTCACTGGAGCAAGCAAGCCTCCCTGTTCACTTCAGTCCATGGCTGCTGGCCGCCATCTTGGCTGACAGTTAATTTGCATAAGGATATGCTGATTAGCCAATGGGAAGGGTAGCGGTCGTATGCTAATTACCATGTTTCTCTTTTATTAGTGTAGATAGATAATTTTTGCCGATGTAATAAGCAAAATATGATACAAACTTGCTTAATTTGCATTACTTTGCTGGCTAGTAAAGTTGAACACAGTTTTCAAATATTTGTTTATTAATTGTATTCCCTCATTTATGAAATATCCACTTAAATCCTTTGTCCATTTGTCTTTTGAAGCCTTTCTGACTATTTATAATTTTATATGGACACTTTATGTATAAAAAATGTAATTCTTTGTTGGTCCACTGTATAGTCTATATTCTTATTTTTGCTTAAAATTTTTCATATGCATAAGTGCAGCCTTTTGAAAATCATATTAAGTAGTTCCACTTATAAGTGTTTTCATTTATGATATGATTTTCTTACATGATATGAAAATGTATTTTCTTTCCAAATGTTTGATAAATATACAGGATTTTTTTCCCTCTAGTTTTCATTTTATCTACTAGAATTTGGGGTAAGGTTCACCTTTGTCTCACAGTTTCTCTTTCTTTCTCTATGATACCTGAGAACCTGTCTTCTCGACAGCATGGTTATTTTATTCCACTTTTAAAACCCAGCAGGCATAAACTAGCATTAAGTGTCCTCTCTGTGTTACACCTAATTATTCATGGCTTGGATTCCTTGCTTGAATGTGAGCTCTGTGGAGCAGAAAACAAATTATATTAATTATTCACCCTGTCCACCAAGAAACTTATGCCAAGTTATGTGCTCAAAGTTATAACGAAGTTAAAAATAATGCCATTCATGGAAAGATATTGAGTAGCTCAAATACTTGAAGAAAAGATTCAGAAACAGGCTTTGAATAAAGCAGAAAGCAGAACAGCTCTGGGGTTCTCCGGTGGAAAAAGAAAAGAAGCGCACAAACACACAAATACCACCTCTCTGGGTTCCAGGTACTGCCATCTGGAAGAATCAGTGACAACCTTTTCAGTCCTTGAATCAGTCCACTCAAGATTCAGTATCCAGGAGTCAACGTTTAATTGCCCTGGCCGATCCCTCCGCTAGAGAAAAATGGGTCATCTTGATTGACTGTTCTATCTACATACCATGCATAAGGAATGAGGAAGCCGTTACTAGAAGACTGGAGAACAGTTGCCAGACAGAATCTACAGATGCAGCCTAAACAGATGTTGCTAACATGGGCGTTGAACACCAGAATTATGTGGACATGCAAGGCATCAATTAAAATAGCCCATGTTGCATTGATAGACCTGGAGCAGGAGTAGGGCCATTTATATAACTCCATTAGAGAGACTTTCCGTGGTTTCTCACGGTCCCCTCAGCCTGTAGCAGGACTGTGGGACAGTGGATATTTACACGTTCTCTAAGTCTGTATTACAATGTTTGCCATTTCAATCTGCTTAATGTGTCAAGGGTAGGACATGCCCTATATTTTTAATGCCTCTACCCCGAAGCAGAGAGTTCCATGTTAACCAACGAATATGAATCATGAATTTTTTCTGCTTGTGATTTCCTCTCCAGGCACGCCTCTGTTTCAAGGCTGTTGGAATACATCTTTCACTTACAGATATTTTTAATAAGAAATATGTAACATTCATTATATAAAATTACTGTTTTATTTTAGTTCTTATTTCATTGAACCTCAAAACAATACTTATAGGTTGTAAGGACCATTATAACCACTCTTCAGATGAACACGAGGCATCATAAATTAAGTGAAGAGAGTGTATAAAGCCAGGAAGCTGATTCCAAAATTTATGCTCATGAACATGAAAATGTAGTCTTCTCTCAATGATCTTATTTGATTTGAAGTAGGTGAAAAGAACATTTGATTTAAGAATAAGAATCTGCTGCCAGAAGTGAGGGAGCAGGGTGTCTGGGTGAAAAAGGTGAAGGGATTGAGAAGTACAAATTGGTAATTAAAAAATATTCAGGGACGTAAAGTACAGTGTAGGAAATGTAGTCAATAATATTGTAATATGTATGGTACCAGGTGGGTACTAGAAATATTGCAGGGAACACTTTGTAGAGTATATGATTGTCTAACCACTATGCTGTACACCATAAAGTAGTACAAAATAATATTTAATATAAATTATAATTAAAAAAATATTTTAAAATATATTTTATTGATTTCGGAGAGAAAGGGAGACGGAGCGAGAGATAGAAACATCATTGATGAGAGAGAATCATTGATCAGCTGCCTCCTGTACACCCCCTACTGGGGATCGAGCCTGTGCCCTCCTGGCCAAGAAACTAACCATGACTTCCTGGTTCATAGGTTGATGAACCCCGGCATGTGCCCTCCTGACCAAGAAACTAACCATGACTTCCTGGTTCATAGGTTGATGCTCAACCTCTGAGTCACAACAACCAGGCTGAAAAAATATTTGTAAAATTTTTTTAAAAAGAATAAGTAAAGTTTAGTTTCCCCCAACCAATGGTCTCTTTATTGAAGTTTCAAGATTTAAAATCATAGTTCTAAGGCTTGCATTTGGTCAAGTAAACCAATCAGCCAACCAATAAATTAATACTTATTAGGTATGAGGATATTCATGTTAAAGACCCACTGAGGTTCACATTTTATGTACCTGCACAACATCATCTCTACTTCATGTTATCTTGCTTTTCTTATGTGCTTTCAAGGTCTAAAAACTACTCTCTATCTCAGAGGGAAACTGCATTATCTCACAACCACCAAAGCAGCTCTCAGGGAGGTCTTCAGACACTAAATCTTTTGTCATTCACAGCCAGTTTGCTTGTATATATGATTTCCTGCCTGATCTAAACCTGAATACAGTCCCTCCATTTCCAGTTTCCCAATGTCAGATTATTCCTCCTGCCTGCTTTCCTCTGCCTGCTCTCAGGTTACACATTGCTAGAAAAAGTCACTGGACAGCAGTGAACTTGGTCTGATCACTGTGAATAGCTTGGAGACTGATAGGATCCAGTCACTGTTGATTTAACTGAAGGCAAGGGGATTGAAGACGGGCTAATTATCTGGTCAGCCTCGTGGCCATTCAGTTCCACATGGAGATATCATCACAACCTTAAATTAGTGAAGAGGACTCTGATTAGATTTGTCTTGCTCTGGGTGGATTTCAACTTCAGGAAACTTAATTAGAATGGAAATTATTTTCTCTTGAGAGATTATGCTCTGAAATATTTCAAATGACATTTGATGAATGTGCATCTCATTTATTTTGATAGGCACCATCAAGAAATCTTGTGATGTAGAACAATATGTCTAGGCCTTTTTATTTACACTAGGAAATTCTAATGTGTCACATCTGTTTGGGTCAAGGCAATCTTGAAATCTGAGTTGATTTGCTGTCATTCAGTTTGCGTTAGATTAACAATTCCAAAATGGAGACTAATATCTACATATCATCATAACTTATTTGAATTTTTTAAATAAAACCATGTACTATATTTTTTTTATTTAAAAAACATTTTTTGAATTATAGTTCACATTTTCTATTATTCTGTATTAGTTTCAGGTGTACAGCATAGTGGTTAGACAATCACATACTTTACAAAGTGTTCCCCCTGACATTTCCAGTACCCAACTGGCACCATAGATTGTTATTATATGATATACTAGAGACCCGGTGCATGAATTCGTGCACCAGTGGGGTCCCTAGGTCTGGCCTGCGGGATCGGGCTGAAACTGGCTCTCCACCATCCCTGAGGGGTCTCAGATTGTGAGAGGGTGCAGGCCAGGCCAAGGGACCCCACCAGTGTATGATCGGGGCCAGGGAGGGACATGGAAGGTTGGCCAGCTGGGGAGGGACTGTGGGAGGGCTCCAGGGCATGTCTGGCCCATCTCATTCAGTCCTGATTGGCTGGACCCCAGCAGCAAGCTAACCTACCAATTGGAGTGTCTGCCCCCTGGTGGTCAGTGCATGTCATAGCAAGCAGTTGAGCAGCCTTAGCATATCATTAGCATATTACACTTTGATTGGTTGAATGGACGACTGGATGACCAGATGACCGAACACTTAACATTATATAGGATTATTGACTATATTTCCTATGCTGTACTTTACATCCCCATGACTATTTTGTAACTACTAATATGTATTTCTCTTTGTTTTTTATTGGACAAATGTCTATATTCTTTTTTAAAATCATCTTTTATTTTTCAATTACAGTTGACATACAATAGTATTTGAATTTTTATGAAGACTTTATCCCCTGTGTTAGAGAGTATGTTGTAAGCAAACAATTTATTGCATCAGGATTATCTTGTCTTTATTTCAAACAGAATAAAACTTCACACTGACTACGTGATTTCCATTAGCATCTGCCAAAGGCACTTTTATTAGGACACATGTCCCAGCATTCCAGCCTTATCACTGCCACTTTTAAAGCTTCTACTGTTTCTGCTTATTTTTTCTCTATCTCTCCTATAATCTCTTCTTAAACCGTTATTCCCGTCCTTTATACCTTATATTATTATACTAAAATGAGTTTCTCTTGCCGTCTCTGCTGCTGTTGATACCAGGATCCATTTATGCTACAATCACTATGTATCTTTGTCCTCCTAAATTCTATAACTGCAAATTCCTTGGTTCTGCTGATATTGGCAATGACTTATCTATCCATGGAAACACGGTATCTCCTGTGCTTGGCATATAGGAAGTGTTTAATATGAGTTAATTAAGTAAATAAATACGTAAATAAGTCAGATTTGTTAGTCTCCACTATTTTCTGGTGTCCCATCTGTCATTACTAGTAGGTCTCTTTTCTTCCTAATAATTCTCCTGCTACTATGTTGGATTCCTGCTACCCCGTTGGATTCCTGCTACCCCAAACTACTCATTAGGTCCTCATGTTTCACAATCACTAGTTGATAGCACAATTCCTTTCTCAGTGCACTTTCTAAATACATCAGTCTTCTTTCTCTTCCATTACTGCCAGTCCTTGGCCACACCTGGCAACCTTGTTGAGGTAAAAACTTGGCTGCAACTTTCCTCAATCTGTCTGTCTGCCATCTCTAGAAAAGTACATTTAGAAAGGACTAGGGTCAGGGGGTATTAAAGAATCATAGCAGGCAAGTAAGATGAGTTCCAAACAGAGCCCACTTGGATTTTCACATAACTTGGTGCCCAGGAGAACGTTGGAGGTGGAAAAAGTAAAGGTAGGGAGTTGAGACCACTCTTTCAAATAAACTTGGCCATAAAAGGAAAAAGAGAAATAAGAATGCAACTAGAAAGAGAAACTAGAATGAAGAAAAGATTTATTAATAAAACAAGTTCTAGTGTGGTTATAACCTATGAGGAAAGAACCATAAGAGTGGAGGATACTGAAAATACTAAAGACAGAGGTATGACTAAGAGAGTATGATCCTGGAGGATATTAAAGGGTCTCCCAAAAGTGTATACACATAATTTGAATAATTATAAAGGTAGTATTTATTAAAATAAATTTCATTATCAAAATTGAGCTATCAGTTGTTAAAATGTGTATACATTTTTGGGGGGACACCCTATAGAATAAGAAGAGCGCTAAAGCACACGTGGAAGTATTAGTCTAAAACAAAAAGAGAATTTCTTTTATTGAGGCAAGTGGAAAGGAACAAGAATGAGTGTGGCTATGGAAAACTTTGTAGATGAAGGGATAGGAATCCTCAATTTTCACTTTAAATAGGAGTAAAGGTCATCTGCTAAGTTAGTGGCAAGAGAGAAAAGTTGAGAAGAGGAGAGAGACCTGAAATCATCAATTACCTTTACAATTTTTTAATGAAATTATCCAGATGTTTGGGGTACAAGAAAACATACACCAAAACTGCTGGCAGCACTGTAAATTGGCAAAATGTTTTTGGAAATAAATTTGGCCTCAAAAAGATTAATATATTTAGCCCTCTGACACCATTTCTAAGAAAGTAATTCAAAATATAGATGAAAGTGTATGTATAAAAATGTTCACTACAATATTATTTATCACGGGGGGAAACCTGGAAACAACCTAATTGTCCAGAGAAGTGACTAAATTATGGTAAATCCAAGCAATAGAAATCTATGCAAACATTAAAATAATGCTTACCAAGAATTTTAATTCTATGGAGAATTTCTTTTATGAAAAAACAAACCCAGTGATTTTATTATGTTAAATAAATAGGCCATATTACTTTTGTTATCAGAAAATGCATATACATGTTTTTAAAGTATTTGGTAAAGTATTAAGACTACTGTTGGAGAACAGAAAAAAAGGAATATTTGCTAAGCACACATGAAAATGAAGATCAAGTGGGGGGATAAAGTGCTCATTCCTGGAACTCAGTTAATTAATAGAACATTGCCTGAGTCAGCATTGCAAAAGTACAAAATAAAAGTTGCAGATTTTGGTCTCAGATATGTTGAACATTTAAAAATTGAGTGATTTAACACAAAAGATATGAATTTCTGATCCCCTTGAAAGAAACCAAAAGTTCAGTGAGCACTGGGCTCTGTTTTAGTGATAATCCCCCAGGCATGTCCTGTGCTGCCCTCCTTAGGTGAGTTACATGATTGCAGTTGTCCATAACCCTCACCTCCATACCCTATCATTTTCCTGATAATTGCATCAAACGTCAGTTGCCTTTTGTCATCACCCATGCCCTGTCCAATAAAATTGGGATTAAATAGATACACTTTCTGTGGAACATTGTGCTAGGAGACTGAGATGGCTTTTTTAAATATTTTATTGATTTTTTACAGAGAGGAAGGGAGAGGGATAGAGAGTTAGAAACATCGATGAGAGAGAAACATCAATCAGCTGCCTCCTGCACACTCCCTACTGGGGATGTGCCCACAACCCAGGTACATGCCCTTGACCGGAATTGAACCTGGGACCCTTGAGTCCGCAGGCCGACGCTCTGTCCACTGAGCCAAACCGGTTAGGGCTGAGATGACATTTTAATAATTGGATTCAGTCTTCACTTTCAGGAGGGTTACTTACACATAAATAAAATAGACTAAGAATATATTAGACCAACCTGATGACAATATAAAAGATAAGATACATGTAGCAGAAAAGGAAGATCTTTGCACAGGCTTGGGTAGTGCTTGGTGGGGAAGGGGACATTGAACCACGTGGAACTGGGTAATAATTTCTAGTAGGAGAGAAATAGCAACAATAAGAGACAGGCAAGGGATGTTTCCCGGGACAGGGAAAATCAGTCTTCCAGCCCAGGATTCCTGTAGGGAAAAGTAACTAAAATATGAACATGAGAAGAGTTGGTTACGAAAATTAGTATATTGGAACTTTAATCTTTGAGGAAGCCATTCTGTGCTTTGAACACACAAAAAATGTTTCAAGAAGTTTATTTGGGAGAAAAATGATTTGAAGAAAGAGATTAGAGATAAAGATGACAATGAAATGCCCATAAAAATACAATTCATTCAGACAGTGAATGAGCTCTTACAGAGTACTTATTATGGGAAGCTCTCTACCAAGCACTGGGGATGTTAAATAATCAAATCCCTTGACCTTAAAGATGGAGTTCAGTGGACATAGACAGATAACAAGTATGTTCATAAATAAGTAAAGGAGTGCAACAACATAAAGTGACTTATGTGCACAGGACCTACTGGAGGTAATGAGATCAGAGGAGACCTCTCTGAGAAGTAATCTTGATCCTGGGTCTTCAATGGTGAAAATGGGACCGATACATGAAAACACATCAGAAGACTATTCCAGGCAGTGGAACTAACAAGCCCAAAGGCCCCAAGAGGAAATGAAGAAGAAGGAGGAGGAGGAGGGAAGGGAGAGGAGGAAGAGGAGGAAGAGGAGGGGGAGGAGGAATGGGAAGGGGAGGGAGGGGAAGAAGAGATGGGAGGGGGGAAATCTAAAATTTCTTATATATTGAACTGACCAACACAAATCTCACAGCTGGAAGAGTTAGCCCAACAAGAGAACACTTGTATAGAGCAGGGTTTTTATCATCAGACACCAATGTTCATCAAGGCTTTTATCATACAAAATTGATGGACACAAATTACCCAACTAGAACTACAGTGGTCAAGACCCACAGTTTTTCAAAGTATAACATTAATTCCTTGGTATTTTTAGAAGGGGTTAGCCATAAAATGAAGATAAGGCAGGGCATTTTTAGAGAAAATCAATTTGGAAAGTGTTAAGCTAAAGTTAAATGCACTATTTTTTTATTATACTACATATCAGAATATTTAATATGCATGTGCTTTGTGATATTTCCAAGAAATGGATCCACATATAAAGTCCTTTAAGGGATAGTTTCTAGCCATGGCAATTCAAGAAAAGTGGCAAAACTGTCGTTATATGAGTCTGAAGAGATGAAGCTATAAGAGTTTAATGACATTGTGAGTAGATTCAATTGAACTGTAATGTGTTGTTGTTTAAGTGTGTATAGAATTTTCATTGCTATCCAAGGATTAGAAAGAGCTCTCAGAGCACCAAGTAGTATAATGAAGAATTGCTGAGCTAGTTATAAGGGTATTGGATTTTCATGCCTATTTTATCATTTTGTTGATCTAGTCACTGGAACCCGGGCTCACTGATTCATTAATTTATTGAATGAACACTGAGCATCTCTGCTATGTGAGACTGTACACTGCTCAAGGTGCTAGAGACATAGCAACGAACAAGAAAAATCTAGTCCTTAATCTCATAGAATTTACAATAAATGAAGAAGATAGTAAATAAATCAGTATATAATTTCAGTTGATTTTAGGCACCATGAAAAGAATATAATTGGATAAGATGTTGCAAAGGGCAAGAGGAGAGTCAGACTAGTTTCTCTGAGGGCTGGACTCCATCACAGCCTTTAAGGCAGTGGTTCTCAACCTTGGCTGCACATTAGAATCACCTAGAAATCTTCTTAAAATCCTGGTTCCTGGGCCTCATCCTCCGGAAATTCTGTTTCTTTGTTATGGGGTGGGGCCACAACATTAGTAACAAAGAAACAGAATTTCTGGAGGGTGAGGCCCAGAAACCGGGATTTTAAAAAGATTCCCAGGTGATTCTAATGTGCAGCCAAGGTTGAGAACCACTGCTTTAAGTAATTACATGTACTGAAACCCAAACAAATGAACTATTGGCTTTCCCCCCAAAATTTATTTTTTCTCCTTCAACAAGAAGGTAAACAGTATGTAGCCTAGGATTTGTACAAAGTTTCCCGATGTCCCTAGTGTCCTGGTGCCTTCAGTGTTTCTGTTCACTGTCCTCAGGTTATAGTTTATATACTCATGACCATCATGCAAGACAGCTATCTGACATTCATGCCCCAGGCATGGCAGGGAAAGGTGTGCCAAGGATTTCAGAAGAGTGCTGCATTAGGAAAGCCTGACTTTCCTCAAAATCCCCCACAGACACCCCTTGCGTCTTCAGGGAGGCTGGGAAACATAGATAATTTTCAGCTGCTTGAGTGTCTCTGCTGAAAAAGATTCGGTTGCCCTAAACCAGGTGCACTTAAGGAAGAGGGATAAAGGGGGAATGAGAAAAGCAATTAGTCTGCCGTAATTCTTAGGTGTACAAATGTATATCTACTTCAGCATCCAAACTATTCATGTAATAATATTAGATATTATAATAATACTAGAGGCCCGGTGCACAAAAATTTGTGCACTCGGGGGGGGGGGCGGTCCCCCAGCCCGGCCTGTGCCCTCTCACAGTCTGGGACCCCTCAGGAGATAACGACCTGCTGGCTTAGGCCTGCTCCTGGGTGGCAGAGGGCAGGCCCAATCCCTAGGTGCAGCCCCTGGTCGGGCTCAGAGCAGGGCTGATTGGGGGAGTTGGGGCGCCACCCCCTGTCATGCACAGAGCAGGGAGGATTGGGAGGTTGTGATGCCACCCTCAGTCACACTCAGGATAGGGCCGATTGGGGGGTTGGGGCACCGCCCCCTGTCACACTCAAGGCAGGTTCAATGGGGAGGTTGCGGCGCCACCCCCTGTGATGCACAGAGCAGGGCCAATCAGGGGGTTGGGGCGCTGCCCCCTGTCACTCACAGAGCAGGGCCCATCAGGGGGTTGGGGCACTGCCCCCTGTCACTCACAGAGCAGGGCCAATCAGGGGGTTGGGGCACTGCCCCCCCCCCATCACGCACAGAGCAGGGCCCATCAGGGGGTTGGGGAGCTCCCCCCGTCACGCACAGAGCAGGGCCCATCAGGGGGTTGGGGAGCTCCCCCCTGTCACGCACAGAGTAGGGCGAGTAGGGCCGATAGGGGAGTTAGGGCACCGCCCCCTGTCACCCACAGAGAAGGGCCAATCAGGGGGTTGGGGCGCCACCACTGTCACACTCAGGGCAGGGCCGATGGGGAGGTTATGGCTCTACCCCGTCACATACAGAGCAGGGCCCGTGGGGGGGAGGAGGTTGGGGCACCACCCCCTGTCACACACAGAGCAGGGCCGATCAGGGGGTTGGGACGCCACACACTGTCACACACAGAGCTGCAGGGAGATCAGGGGGTTTGGGCGCTGCCCCCTGTCATGCTGATCTGGTGCCAGGAGGCCTCGTGGCTCCGCTGATCCCTGTGCTGGGAGGCATATTACCCTTTTACTATATAGGATAGAGGCCTGGGGGCCGGCTGGTTTGCCCTGAAGGGTGTCCTGGATCAGGGTGGGGGTCCCCACTGGGGTGCCTGGCCAGCCTGGATGAGGGGATGATGGCTGTTTGCAGCTGGTCACATACCCTTCAGGGTGGGGGTCCCCACTGGGGTGCCTGGCCAGTCTGGGTGAGGGGCTGAGGGCTGCTTTCAGGCTAGGGGTTTTGATTGAAGCTCCCAACCACTCCTTTTTTTCTTTTTTTTTTTTCTTCTGGGCCAGCTTTAGCTCTGGCTCTAGCTCTGAGGCTTCCGCTGCTGGTTTGTTTGTCGTTCTGTAATCGAAACAATGTATAACTTCAGCTCTGAGATCCCAGCTGGCTATATTTGTTAGAATGTTTCAAACTACCAGCTCAGAGTCCGGCAAGTCAGGCGGGGAACGTTGCAGTCTGCAGTCACTGGAGCAAGCAAGTCTCATGTTCGCTTCCAGCTGCCTGGCTGCCGGCCGCCATCTTGGCTGACAGTTAATTTGCATAAGGATATGCTGATTAGCCAATCGGAAGGGTAGCGGTTGTACGCCAATTACCATTTTTCTCTTTTATTAGTGTAGACTAGAGACCCGGTGCATGAAATTCTGCACTCAGGGGGTCCCTCAGCCAGGCCTGCACTCTCTTGCAGTCAGGGAGCCCTCGGGGGATGTTCCACTGCTGGCTTAGGCCCGCTCCCCACAGGGAGCAAGCCTAAGCCAGCAGTCGGACATCCTTAGCGCTGCCACGGAGGAAGGAGGGGCTTGCACCACTGCCGCTGCACTTGCCAGCCTGTGAGCCTGGCTTCTGGCTGAGCGGCATGGCACTCCTCCTGTGGGAGCACACTGACCACCAGGGGGCAGCTCCTGTGTGAGCGTCTGCCCCCTAGTGGTCAACACATGTCATAGCAACTGGTCATTCTGCCGTTCAGTTGATTTGCATATTAGCCTTTTATTATGTAGGATTATTATACTGGGATCTAGCATGAAAAAGGAAATACTGATTTATATACAAGTATGTACAAGTGATAGCTTTGAAAACAAACAATCCATAATAGCTCAGAGAAATCTTCCACTAAACTGAACCAGAAGTGCAAAGTAGCACAATGAAAGAGTCAGTGCAAAAATTAGAATGAAAGGTTAAGACACAATTTACTATTAGATTTAGACTTACTGTCACTTAACTGGGTTTGGCACATATGGCCCCTAGTAGCATATTGCTCAAGTTTATCACAACTAAGTTAAAAATAAAACAAACACCAAATGAAACAATGATAATTACATGCTCTTCAATCAAGAACATGTTTATAAGGTACTCAAATGTATTTCTGTATATGACTGGAGAAGTGTTGTTTTTGAGACTTCACAAAAGTATATTACATTGGCAACTCAAATTAACCTGATGATGACCATAATGGGCCATAGTTGACAATAGCATACTTAGATCCATATGTTTCTTTTATTTACTCATTATAACTTTAATTTGTGTCAGATGTAGTTTTACGTAAAAATCAAATAAAATGTTTGCAGAACTCTGAAAGACCTCAAAGAAATGCTAAAAAGAAAAACACTGGACTGAATGGCCTCAACCTCACCTTCAGACTCAGACATTCTTAATTTTTTGCAACTTATAAGAGCCCTATCTTTGTTAAAGACATCAAGATTAAACCATGGGTTAAAATTTGTTCATGCTTTCAATGCTCATCAAAGAGCAGTGATTTCTCAAATCTTTGAAGAAATTGAAGTAGATATGATAAAGCTGGTTGAAAATATTAATGATACTAGAGGCCTGGTGCATGAAATTCATGCATGGAGGGTGTGTGTCCCTCAGCCCAGCCTGCACCCTCTCAAAATCTGGGACCCCTCAGGTAGGGTCCCTAGGCCTGACCAGCAATCAGAGCCTATCAGGGCTTTCCTTCCCCCAGCTGCGGGCAGCTGGCCCTGCCCCTGCCACTGCCGCTGCTTGCCATCTGTGAGGTGCTGCCCCCTCTCCCTTGCCACCAGTTGCCTCCCTCTGTGGGCGACAGGCGTGGGGTGCAATCGTTTGGCTGGCCTGGACCTCCCTCTGTGGGGTGATCACTGGCCGGCCCTGCACACCCGCCACAGCGTCACTGGCTGGTGGCCTGGGCCTCCCTTTTGGGGGCGATTGATCACAAAGCTCCATGATTGATTGCTCAGCAGAAGGAAGCCCCACCCACCCAGCGGGGGCTCCATGATCCATTGCTGTGCAGAAGGTGGCCTGGGTCTCCCTATTGGGGGTGATCGTGGAGCCTCCCCCTCCCCCCTGGCTGGTGGCCTGAGCCTCCCTCTGCAGGGCAATTGTGGGGCAATGGTGGGCGCCCCCCCCACCCCTCCCCGCCCCGACCAATCGCATCTCACCCACTTTGGCTGGCCTGACACCAGTACATGTTATAGCATGGTCATCTGGAAGGTTGTCCAGAAGGTTGTCTGGATGGTCATTCTGCTGTTCAGTTGTTCAGTTGATTTGCATATTATGCTTTTATTATTATAGATAATGAATTCAGATATAGATAAATCCTTCTCATCTATAATTCCTAAGAAACACAGAAAGCAGTGTTCCTCCTTCAGCTATCTGCACACATTCTAATCTCACAGACAGTTGGAGAACACAAAACTTATCTACAAGGGATTATACATATTATTAGTTAGATATATAGCTTACTTAGGCTATAATAGATTTTAATTAGGTTATAGAAGCATTCTGAAATTTATTTTACAGAAAATACTTTTATTTGTCAATTTAATTACGTCATCTAAAATTTAAACAGTATCATATCATGCCTAAATCTTCAACAGACAAAAGCCATTATCCGCCGAAACCAGTTTGGTTCAGTGGATAGAGCGTCGGCCTGTGGACTGAAAGGTCCAGGTTCGATTCCGGTCAAGGGCATGTACCTGGGTTGCGGGTACATCCCTGGTGGGGGATGTGCAGGAGGCAGCTGATCGATGTTTCTCTCTCATCGATGTTTCTAACTCTCTATCCCTCTCCCTTCCTCTCTGTAAAAAATCAATAAAATATATTTTAAAAAAAAAAAGCCATTATCCATTGACCCAATAATTTTATTTCTAAGGAAATACCTTTAAGAAATAATCCTAACAACACAAAAAAATCTTTAGTCATGAAAATTTTCAGTGGAGAATGATACATGATATTTAAATTTGGATGCATTATCATTATCAATATAATTACTCATACTCTACTGCATAGAACAGAGTAAAAAAAGAAACATTATATAATAAAGTATTAGGAGAATGTAGATGATAATGGACATTTTTATAATATACTTTGTTAGATTTATATTTAAGTATATCTTTTTGGTGCTATAACAATATAAGTGGTATTATGTTTTTAACTTAAGATTGCAATTATGGTCCTTGCTGGTTTTGCTCAGTGGATAGAGCATAGGTCGGCAGACTGGTGGGTCCTGGATTTGATTCTGGTCAAGAGCATGTGCCCGGGTTGCAGGTTCGATCCCCAGTAGGGGGCATGCAGGGGGCAGCCAATCCATCGTTCTCTCTCATCATTGCTGTTTCTATTTCTCTCCCTCTCCCTTCCTCTCTGAAATCAATAAAAATATATATTTTTTAAAAATTGCAATTATGTATTGCTGTCATATAGAAGAGCATTTCACTTTTATATATCAACTTGTGACATTGTAACACTTACTCTTTAATTCAAGGAGGTTTTGTTTCATTTCTGTCTATTGTGTCATTGTCTTCATAGAAAATCTTTTAATCCGCAAAGACAATTTTATTTCTTTTTTCCCAATCTGTATGTACTTTAATAATATTTGATTTATATGTTTGGTCTTTGTCCACATTTCCTGGGCTTACAGCTCCCCAAACCCTTGCAATTTCCTCAGCCATAAGAGTAATGAGAGCAACTTTTGTTGTAATATTTGGTCTTTTGTCCTCAGTTCTTAAATATTCTGTTCTAGGTTTTTGTTTTCTCTTTCCATTTTCGTTGTGTACATTTCTTCAGACATATCTTCAAGCTCATCAATTCTTTCCTTGACCCTGTCCAGTCTACTGATGAGCCCATCAAAGGCATTCTTGAACTCCAAGAATTTCCTTTTGGTTCTTTCTTAGAATTTCCATTTATCTGCTTACATTATCCATCTATTTTTCTATATTTATCTTCTCCATTAGAATATATAGCATATTTATTATAGTTATTTAAAAAAAATTTTTTTAAATATATTTTATTGATTTTTTACAGAGAGGAAGGAAGAGGGATAGAGAGTTAGAAACATCAATGAGAGAGAAACATCGATCAGCTGCCTTCTGCACACTCCCCACTGGGGATGTGCCCACAACCAAGGTACATGCCCTTGACCGGAATCGAACCTGGGACCCTTGAGTCTGCAGGCCGATGCTCTATCCATTGAGCCAAACCGGTTAGGGCTATTATAGTTATTTTTAATTTCCTATTTCATAATTCCAAAATCTATACCATATCTGAGTCTGGTTTTTGGTACATGCTTTGTCTCTTCAGTCTGTGGGGTTACTTGCCTATTAACATGCCTAGTAATATTTTGCTGAATATTATACATGATGCATTGGGTAATAGCACTAATATATGAACATGCCTTTATCATTGTGTTGCTATCGACTGAATTGTGCCTCCACCCAAAAACATTCATATATTAAAACTGTAACCTCCAATGTCACAGTATTTTGGAATAAGCCCTTAGGTAGGTAATTAAGGTTAAGTAAGGTCATAAGGGTGGGATCCTAATCCAATAAGAATGAGGATTGGGTTCCTTATAAGAAGAGGAATATCTCTCTCTCTTTCTTTTTTATCTCACTTGCTCTCTTTCTCTACCTCCCTCCCTCCTCTCTCTATGCCTTCCATCCTACCCGCTGATGCACACACAGAGTTAAGGCCATATGAAAGTAGAGAAAAAAGGCAGCCATCTGCAGGCCAGGAAGAGAACTCTCACCAGAAACTGACCATGAACCTTGTTGGCACTCTGATCTTAAACTTCCCAACCCCCATAACTGTGAGGAAATTAATTTTTGTTGGGTAAGCCATTCATCCTAAGATATTTTGTTATAGCCATCCAGACAAAGACAATGTTTTTTCTGGTATTTTGTTTTTGTCTCTACTGTTGATTTTTTTGTTTCCCTGAGGACTCCTTCTTAAATAGTGTCTGTATCTTACAGATACAAAATTATTTATCAAACTAGAGGCCCAGTGCACAAAATTCATGCACGGGTGGGATCCCTAGGCCTGCGTGGCAATCAGGGCCGATCAGGTTCCCACCTCCCTCATCGCCCACATCTGCCACCACCCATTCCTGGTTCCCTGTCCCAGCCCAGGGCCCAGCCCCAATCAGACTATCGAGACCTGCTGGCCAGGGGGAGGGACCAGGAGATTGGCCAGCAGACCCAGATCAAGTGATCGGGGCCTGCTGGCCAGGGGGAAGAACAGGGGAAGGGACTGGGAGGTTGGCCTTCAGGCCCCATCGGTGATTGGGGGCAGCTCCTGTGTTGGGCGACTTTCCCCTGGTGGTCAGTGCACATCACAGTGACCAGTTGTTCCAGGCATTCTGGTTGTTCAGTCACAACGTCACTTAGGCTTTTATATATATAGATATTTTAGTCACTAGTAATATTGATCAGTTAGGTATTGAAATCTTGCTCAAGCCTAATAGAGATCCTGCTAAAAAAAACTTTTAGGCTGTAAATGAATACTTTTAAACAAAAAACGTATTTGTTCACTTTAATTGGAAGATGTACTCAAGATTAAAACATCTATACATATAAAAGCTTAAGCGACCGGCTGACTGGCTTGTAGCTGTGATGCTCAATGATGCTCAATGTCCACCAGGGGCAGATGCTCAACTCAGGAGCTGCCGAGTGACAGCAACTTTGCAGAGTGTCCTCTTGCACTCTGGGACCCATTAGGGGATGTCGGACTGACAACTTTGGCCCAATCCTTGCAGGCCAGGCTGAGGGACCCCACCTGCCAGAGGGACCCCGCTCACTGCAGGTGCCCTTTGAGCCCCAGCACTGCCCCAGGTGTGGCCAGCCAGGGAAGGACTGTGGGAGGTTGGCTCCAGGGCATGTTTGGCCCATCTTGCCCAGTCCTGCCCCACCGGCCACCCTTCTAATTAATTTCCTTTCAATGTGCATGAATCCATGCACTGGACCTCTAGAAGTTATTATAAACAAATTAATGCCCAATAATAAAAACATTTAAATTCAGTGCATTTATGGCCCTGGCCAGCTAGCTCAGTTGGTTTGAATGCTGTCCCAATAAACCATGGTTGCAGATTCAATCCCTGATCAGGGCACATTCAAGAGTCAACCAATGAATGCATAAATAAGTGGAATAACAAATCTATATCTATCTATCTATCTCCCTTTCTCTCTCTCTCTAAAATCAATAAAAAATTAAATGCAATGCATTTCTGTATTTTATTCACATTGCCCTAGAAAACACTAACATCATAAATTTAAAAACTTGATGCTGTATATAAAGTACTTCATGCATAGACAAACATAAACATAGATTTTTACACTGGTCATCACAGAAGGCAAGATGATATTGTGCTTTATAATTCCTTTTGGGAAAAAAAACTTACTTGTTATTTCTATGAAATGTCATCTAAAAAACTTAGTAAACCTTTCACAAATTTTTGTAGATGATGTTATAATTTATTTATCTTTTCTCAAAAAAAGTTCTTAACATTTAGGCTACTTACAAATATTATCATGTTTATGAATGAATTATTTAAAAACAACACTTGTAGCTATGCATGTATTTAATAATCTATTTCACTTTCTACTACATTTAAATTAGGCAGGTGGTATCCTTGAGAGAATTGTAAGAAAATTCATCCTTATAAATCTCTAATTTTATCATAGATAATTATTTTAAATCATTTCATAAAATTAGAAAAGCCCTCCTACTTTGGTCAATTCTCTAAACAACATGCTTATTTGTAATTCTAACAATTAAGATAATTATGGTTTTCCAAATCTTATTTATCTTTCAGAATATACCATCGAAGTTTACCCAAAGCCCACATTACCAACTGGGGGTTGAGGGGAGGAGGCTATTTGAAAGAGTAAAAAAACTTGTGTATTAGATTGATGCTACAAAATACAACTCAAACAAAAGAAGAATGGCAATCCCAAGTCCTAAATCTTATAATAGCTACTAATTGGAAACTAACTTCAATTTAATTCAACAAATATTTATTGAGCACCTACTTATGTGCAAAGCAAATGTTTGGGTTTTTGCCCTCAGAGTACCTGGCATGTTCAAGTGATAGCAATAAGGTTGACTGGCTGAAACAGAAGGAGTGAAGTCAAGAAGTCAGAGAGGAGACAAGGCGGGTCTGCAGTGGTAGTAAGGGAAGCAGGCAGGTCATTTAGAGCCTTGTAAATCATGTAAGGACCGTGCCTTTCACTAGGAGTGAAATGCAGAGCCATTGAACGTTTGGAGCAGAAAAGTAGCATTATCTGATCCATGTTTTAAAAGTGTTACTTTGACTACTTTTTGAGAATAGGACATAAATGAACAAGAATAGAAGGAATGTGATTTTGTTTGTTTGTTTTGTTGGTGGTGGGGTTTTTTGGAGGCCATTATAGTAATACAGGTAAGAAATAATGGTGGTGTGATCTGGCATGGAGGACCCAGGAATGACTCCATGCTTTTTGGCCTGGTCAGATGGAAAGAATAAGTTTCCATTAGTAGAGATGAGGAGGTTTTGTGGGGAGTAGACCAGTGGTTTACTTTTTGATATGTGAAGCTTAAGATTGCTAAAAGAGATTGAATGCCATACTGGATAGGGTCAAAAATTCAATATCCATATAATTTTTCCCAAATAAATCTCTATTGTAGTGAAAACACATAATGCCAATGAATCCATTTATTCCACAAACACTAATTAATTAAAAATAAGTAAAAACATAGAAACAAAATAAAGACCACTGATTTTGAAACTCTTAGAAATGCTTCTGTGGACATAAAATCACATATGGTTTTGAAATTTTGAGGGCCATTTAACTTCACCACTGTAATGAGATAGAGCTTGTTTCTGAAAAACTAAAGGAAAAAAAGTGTAGACTATTCAGATACAATGGTTTTAATTCTCACAAATTAAATTCTATATTATAAAAACCTCATTAGAATCTGAAAGATTAATAGTTGGTCTGAGTGTCTAAAAAGTATACAAATGCCTATAAAATATTGAAATAGAGAAAATTTTTAAATTACATAATTTGAAATATATAGATTGTTAATATTTTCAACTTTTGTTAATTTTTGAATTATAAAAATAGCAATCTAATCTATAATAATAAAAGCATAATATGCTAATTAGACCCAACAACCGAATGACCTTCCGGACATCATTCCAAACGTCATTCCAGATGAAACTGCGGTGGTGGGGGCTGAGGCAGAGTAGTTAGGGGCAATCAGGCAGGCAGGTGAGTGGTTAGCGGTGATCAGGCAGGCAGGTGAGCAGTTAGGGGCAACAGGCAGGCAGAGTGGTTAGGGGTGATCAGGCAGGCAGGAAGAGTGGTTAGGGGCAATCAGGCAGGCAGGCCAGAAGTTAGGAGCCAGTGGTCCTGGATTGTAAGAGGGATGTCTGACTGTTGGGGATCGGGCCTAAACCTGCAGTCGGACATCCCCCAAGGGGTCCCGGATTGTGAGAGGGTGCAGGCCAGGCTGAGAGACCCCCGACCCCCGTGCATGAATTTCATGCACCAGGCCTCTAGTATATTATAAAATTAAAAAGAAATAATCATGTGATTAGACAAAGGGCATGCTTTGTCCATTCTTTCTGAACTATAAATATTGACTTCCCATTGCTAACACACTGGTACCAAATAGTAACTCAATAATTCATTTTAGCCAGTGTTTGTTGAGCACTCATTGTCTGCAAGGTCCATGATAGATGCTGCTGGGCAAACTAAGACAAGGGAATATAGTACTTGAGAAGCTCACAATATAATTAAGATAAATAGGGTAACTATCAAAGTAACTGCACCAGAAGTTTGAATAAAAGGAATGGGGTTTCAAAAAGAGAACTGTCCAATTCAATGGATAGCTCAAGAATGTTTTCATATAAGAAGTGATATTAACCTGGAAGGGGGAGGGTGCTGCAAAGCTGCCAACAAGACATTAAATAAATCTGAGGGACAGTAACCCTGAGTTTAAAACTGTATTTAAGGATCTTTCAGGAAAGAAGGAAGAGGGGTTTTAGGAAAGAGAAATTTCCAGGATGTGTTTTGCTTAAAGTGGTAATGACCAAAACTAAGAGTGAATATCAGGACTGAGAATCGCTTATTTACATATGCTAAAGAATTTCCAATGCTTTATTTACTTGCTTCATCTTAGTCATTAATTATTCTGTGTTTCTGGAATTACTGTGGTACCTAGAAGGCAAGAGTCAACAATTCAATTGCATTGCTTTTGGAACAAATACCAATTTAGTAGGATAATCCTCCATAATACCTTCCAAGCTAATTAAATTAATAAACATCTCATTAAAACTTGGAGAACTAAAATGGCTAAAACAGGTTTCTTTGAGCAAAGAATGCTTTATTCCCCTTTAATTTAAGATGTGTAAACTATTACTGACTTTCTCTTTATTTAATTGGCTGTCTTTACTATATTATCTTAATGAGTATAAAATATATTAATAAATACTTTCCTAATTCATAAGCAACCTCAATTATTTAAGCATGTTTTTCCCTATAACACAAAATTTCTTAAACACAGAATGGAGGCTTTTAGAATACTAAACCTTGTGACTGGACATGGATACTTTTGAAAACAATATAAAACTCAGTAGGTAAGTATGTTGTTTCTTCCTTTTGGGTGCCTAAACTGGATAACTAACATGTCATATATATGTTTTCTTATTAAAATTCTTATTAATCTACAACAAAGACTACTTTCAAAATCATATTTTATTTGCACATAAAACAAACACCATAAAGATCCTTTAAGAAGGGGAAAAGGTTTAATAAAATTACCTCAGGCTTCTCTTTCTAGAAAATTTTCTACTTGATGAGGTTGTACCACCAGAATGGAAATAGCAACCATCACAGGCCTTCACATGGTTGACACTAAACAGACATTGGTTGAATTGAATATGATCTGATGAAATTTATAACAAGTTTGAGCAGCACCAGCCTTAGTAGGAAAATCAGGAGAAAATTGGGGTCATAAGCCCCTGAGGGCAGAGGCAGCGAGAACTGGTGTGTGACTAGAAAAGAACAAAGGAACGATAGAGAGAATGGATGGCTATGAAGAGGACGTGGAAAGGAGGCTCTGTAAATAGAACCTGAGAGAAATGGCAACAAACCTCTGCCCCACAGCAGTGGACAGAGGCATCACCCTGTGGCTGGGGAGCCCACTGCTCACATTTATGCTGGGTAAAGAATTCAAATTGCTCCTTAAGGCTCATTTATCTTAACCTGTTTTAGAAACACATTGAATCCTGAAATGCTTTCAACTTAACCCTTCTTATTTTAAAAGAAAGAAATTCACGTTTAGGAAGGTTACCTAAATTATAAAAAATAAAATAGCTAATCTACGTTCCACTTCTTAGAAAGGAAAGTCTTTTAAAAGAAGGCTCGATGCATACTGGCCCTGTGTAGGGGCTCAGGTGTTGCGGAGATGGAAAGAGCCTGTCATAGAGGATGAAACCAGGAGGGGGTCTGAGGGGAAGAGAAAGATCACAATGGTTAGGAATAGAGTTCTCTTTCTTTTCAAGTTCAGGCATGGAGCTATCGATCCAGAGTAAAAAATTTGTCAGCCACTCTACTTAGATGAATTTCTTCCCTTGGGACTCAACACATAGACAAAATAGATATTGCCTTGGTTTTTCATCAAACCACCAGATGGAAGAATCCACTGGGTCTTTGCCTACCAGGGTATCATTCTTCACCATAAGTCTACGCGGTCACTGAGTGGGGTGTGGAAAACAGAAACTATAGGAAGTTATAGATTTCTAATTTAGTTTGTCTATGACAACGGAAATCACCATTCTTTATTAAACTGCGATAAATATTTGAATGATTAGTGAAGAACCTTTTTAAGATTTGTGAAGCCAGGGTCCCTGTGTAACCCTCATAGGATGACAATAATGATGGACAGGATGAAAGACACCTGGGTCCCAGCCCCTGGGAGTATCCAGGGGTAACTTAGTCATATACATAGAGTCATCCTCACCCAGATTCAAATGCCAATTGTACTCATTTCTAATTATGTGATCTGGAATAAGCCATTTAATGTCACTCTAAAATGAGAATAAAATTTCATATTTCATATAATTACTGGGAAAGTGAATTGAGATAATATATGTGAAAATTTCTAGCATATTTATATGCACATTATAGGTAGTCAATGAATATTTTTTCCTTCTTTTCCACTCATGCAATGAAGTAATTTACCAGGAATTCTCTAATGAAAGGCTGTCACGTGAGAGTCGTCTAAGTCCCTCTAACGCTCAGGTAGGGAAAAGTAGGTAGAGGCAACCTGTTCTGGCTACAAGGCAGCAGATATGCTTTGGCAGCTGTTGGAACAAGGGCTGCCAAGACCCCTTCTGACCGCGCTGCCTTCAGGATAGTGAATGTGAAATCATTAAAAAGAATTGTTCTCGTGAGCAGCAGAAGTGGCAAGTAGGAAAGAACATGAAATCAATTGTGTTACCTCAAATATATCACAGCATTCTATAATCTGTCCATTGGAGGGTCTGTTTTCCCCTGGGGTTTCAATCAGGAAGTTACTGTTTCAGCAAAAAGGAGTTACTGTTTTTGTTCGGCCAATAGAATGACATGTAACATGGAACAGAGCCCTAAGAGCAGAAAGCTGGGAAAGACCAGCACCAGACAAGCCCAAAGATGGCAGCCTCATACAACTTGCCATGGTTTGTTAGTCATGATCTGAGCTGTGAGCAGGTCAGATGGGATGAGGGTGTCCTGGAGAGGGAAATGGGATTTGGACATGCCTGGGTTTTGATCACAGCTCACATTTACCACTCTAAGTTGATGGGAACATGATCTAACTTCTCTGAGTTATTTCCTCAACTGAAAGGTGGTAAAATACCCACCTAAAGTGCTGTTGTGTGGAGTTCAGAGCTTGTTTTTACAAAGAGCCAAGCACAATCCCTGACAGAGGGTAGTAACTGAACAAACCATGGTGATGGTGGGAGCAGACGCAGCAGCAGCACAGTAGTAAAAGCCCACAGATGAAGAAGGAGTCCTTCTCCAGGTCGTCAGGAACTAAAACCGCCAGAGGCGTTAAGTCCAAGGCAAGGACAGCTCAGAAAATGCCACGGAAATCCCACTGAGTATATCTGAAGGGCAGGACTGAGGTGAAAGTCACATCCTGTCAGAATCAGGGACCAGTGGGATGGAGTGGGATGGAAGCAAATCAAGAGGGAAGCAAAAAGAACACTGGGGAGTTACTGAGAAGATCACTAAATGGAGAGTCAGTTTGCCCGGATCACATCTCTGACACTAGTGAATAACAGGACCTTGTCAGGCCCCTTCATCTCCCTATATCCCAGTTTCTCATTTGAAAAGTGACAGAACTCTACATTTGATTTGGACAATCCCTTCCAGCCTTAGGCGTTCAGTGAATCTCTTTTATTAAACACTGTCACAACAGCAATGGTCTCCACTGGTCAATGGTCTCCTGGACTTGGGTGGACACAGGACCTGAAGCCCTTCGCCTAGACTCTGCATCAAGGCAACTCAGGAAAACTGGGAAAGTAGGGAGAAAAGAGAAAAAAATCTATCCTCGGACTTTCCTTAGGAATATTTTTTAAAAAGCATTGACACCAATACCCTGAAATATTGTATGTGCCTATTCTAAATGTTATACTGCTTAGAGGAAGTGTGAACTTGCAAAGTCAAAACAAAATCTATTCTGAAAGAAAAGCCTTACTCTTCAGGTTTATGTACTTCTTAAAAGTACAATGGAGCCTGGGAATTTTTCCTCTGAGATTTCTGCTACAGCCACAAACAAATATAACCTCTTTGACAAATAACAGCTCTGTATTATGACTTAAAAATATCTTGTCATAAAATTTTAATCTTGGGAAAACACATACTCTGTCTGCATAAAATGGCAGTAATGGAACCAGTATCTACCATGGCTGTCATTTATGAAGTTAATTGCTTTACCAGCAGCTCTATGAAAGGACATGTGATAAACTGGAATTGGCATTTGGCTCTCTCCTTTTAGGTTAAGAAAAGCAAAATAGCTCAAATCTGATGCAAAAAGACAGTTGTCTTTTAAGAGTTATCTTTTGCTTGTGACTTCACCCAAAAACCAAAGTTTGCTCCATTTGTCAGTCCTTGCAGGGCCATGACTGATAGCAAGAGGAAAGATGTCAAAGCAAAAACATTCAAGGTCAGAGTGAAAAGAAACAAATTCTCCATTTTTGAAAGCCCCAAAGTGACAGCCTGCAGACCATATTTACCACTGGCTGCCTTGCCCTTTTCTAAGGCTTGTGTTCATCTATGATAAGATAATAAATTTGTGTTATTGTAGTTTTAAAAAGTCAGTTGCTGGTTCTCCATTATATCTTTTCCTACAAGACTGGGTTATTTAGATGCTATAGCTATATAGCTCTTCCCAGATTCTGTGAGGACTAGAAAATTATGACCAGAAGCTATCTACTAAAAAAATAGTAATATCATTATTAGTGGAGAATAGCATTTTTCTAAAGGCTGTCCAACTAATGCTTAATAATCTCTGTATAGATTATGCCAACCCATAAATGAGAACCTCAGGAATATTACCTCCCCACAAAACTATTTCTTAGATGTATTTGTTGAACATAGTTTTGGGAAGAAAGTGGGCAAAAATCAGTAAATCTATATTCCATAAATGTAAATTATGTCTCAGTTAGCTCTGTTATCCTGTCAAGTGGTAGAAAAGTGTTGAAATGTAAAAAAAGTGTTAAAATGTCTTTTTCTGGAGGGCCATGGATGACATTTAGGCTTGCCAATATAAATGATTTTGGTTCCCTGTCACAAGACATATGTCAGATGCATTTGAAATTAATTGTACACAGACACAGATACAAATAGAAATAATGACTTGGGGTCACACAAAGTGTCATGAACAATGAATTACAATATGATTACCTTAGGTATAGACAAAAAATATTATAAGCACAGGTACTAAAGGTACTGGTACATTTCCAGGTGTGCAAATCCCAAAGACTATACCATATTTTTAAACAGAACTGTAAATAAAAACTAAACAGAACTGTAAATAAAAACTAAACAGTAATGATATGATGAAAGATTTTGAAGTAGTTCATAAATCAAAAACGTATTCAATTATGTGAAATATTTTACTATCCTATGTAATAAAAGGCTAATATGCAAATCGACCGAAGGGTGGAACAATCTGTCGCTATGATGCCCACTGACCACCAGGGGTCAGGCACTCAATGCAGGAGCTGCTCCCTGGTGATCAGTGCGCTCCCACAGGGGGAGCGCCACTCAACCAGAAGCCCTGAGCCAGGCTCATGGCTGGTGAGCGCAGCGGTGGTGGCGGGAGCCTCTCCCGCCTCTGTGGCAGTCGGACATCCCCCAAGGGCTCCCAGACTGTGAGAGGGTGCAGGTCGGGCTGAGGGACCCCCCAACTGCACGAATTTCATGCACTTGGCCTCTAGTTTTTATCATAATAGCAATATCTGACATTTGCTGAACATGAAATAAGTGGTAGGCACCATATTCAATACCTTAATATGTATTATCCCAATTAATTGTCAGACAACCCTCAGAGCTAAGTGTTATTTATGCCCATTTTATGGAAGTTAACTTCCCATAATCATACATCTGGGCATCTTCAAACCAAAAATGTATTGTTTCAGCAATGATCCTTGTTTCAGGCCTTTCTTTTCCTTTGCAACTAACCTGTGCTGATTTTTCTAGCAAGACTCAAAGATATTGATAACAGACAGATAGTTACTGTTAAAGTGATCACAGAGGTTAGAGACTTAATGTGCAGTCCTTTTCAATAATATCTGTATTTTAACAGGGTCCTTTACTGTTTGATGCAACTGTTATAGAAATAGTTCTTATTCAAATCCATTGAGGTTTTTGAGAACATAACTTCTATAAATATCCCCCAAATGAATAAATGTATTGCCCAGGACTCTGATTACAAGGGACAAAATCAACATTTAAACCTCACAATTTCCATGAAGAGAGAAAACTGACTAAAGAACTTTCTAAACAGATGTTTAAAAGCTCTGGTTGGCAAGTTATCATCCAGAAGCTCACAGCTGGATAATAGAACTGTGTGACCAGGAAGAGGATTGAGACAAAGCTGGCAGCCCCTATTCATCCTCTAAGCAAGCATGTTAAACTTAAAGGCTAACACTGGCCAAATAAACAAGGTTTAAGATTATGTGGGCCGCAAAAAAACAAAAGCTTCAATTTTCATAGAAACGTAGGTTTATTTCGATGGAGACATGCTGAATACAAAGGGCTGAAATAAATGAGTCATCATTAACATAAAGTAATAGAACATTTTAATAAAAATTAATACTTTTTTCTTGAACATTAACTTACCAGACACTGAATAACTGCACAAAATAATAAGCGTAACACAAATAAACCTATTTTTCTTGTTCTCCAAAAGTGAAATATTTCCCGTTGTGCACACCAAACAAGTAAGACCAAGACTAATGACATGGTAATCGGCTGCTAAAATATTCGCTGCTAGTATTAGTGGAGAGAAATGGTGTGCCTGTGTGTAAGGCACGTAAGGGAAATGAATGCAATGTGATTATAGTAATCAGTCATTAGCGAATATTGTAGTTAGTTATTAATAATTATGTATAACAGGATATTGTAAAAAGTAAGTTACAATATTTTTATTAAAACGTTTCTTACATACTGTTATATTGGCTGGGCTGCAAAAATATTCGTTGTGGGCCGCAGGCAGCCTGTGGGTCATGAGTTTCACATGCTTGCTCTAAAGGATGCTCTTTACATTATTTCTCACTCACATTAACATGGCTTAAGGTGGCTGAAATGTTTGTATGTGTGGGTGAGCAAAACTTCTTAAAAATTTGCAAAAATTTGATTTCAAATGTCTTCAAGTCCTCAGTTATGATCCCAATACAAGATGAAGCTTTTTAACTTTAAGATATTTAAAATGACCACTCTGACATCGGGATAGGGATAGAGTACAGTTCCTCAAACATGGATGCAATTTTCAATTCTAACGTTCCCTATCACCAGGACAAGTTGGGTAAGCAGCAATGTCTCCAACCAGAGAGGCTATTTTGAGGTTCAGAAGAACTTAGACACTTATTAAGTTCCATTTCTCCTCCCTTCACAGAGCAAAACAAACAAAATGAATTAGATTGAAATTCACACACACACACACACACCCCACACCTTCTCCAACTAGCTGAGAGGAGTTAATGCAGCCCTTTAAGGATGGGCTTCTTCCTTGCTGTGGCTGAGATATTGCTGAAAACTGTGATGCATTTGACAAGGCTAAGGTCACTGGGGGTGATACAGAAAAAAGATTGCTTCTTTCCTATTCTACTTCTTCAAATTCAGCCCACGGTTCCTTTTTCCTCTTTATACTTCTCTACTGCCTTCCAAATTCAGACTCTTATTCACAGGCTCCTTCTTTTATTCATGAACATTAAAACCAAGCCATTGTTAGCCTAAAACCTATCTGAGTATTCTCTAAGGGCATTCTCTATGAGTATTCTCTGAGCAATGATGCAGGGAGGGGCAGTGAGCAATTGCCTACAACTCCATTTGTCTATTATCTGCGGCACCTTCTTCAGCAGGACAACCCTCTCAGACTCTTCTTTTGTGGCAGTTTCAGTAAAGGAAGGATGACAAAGCAGCTTGCTTTGTAAAGAGAAGAAAGAGAGGGTGTGGTTAATTCCCGTTAGAAATCTCATTTCAAGAGCAGACTGGGTTATCCTGGTTAGAGATCAGGATTCGATCACTGGAGAGCCAGCACCCAACTAACCTCACAGATTCTTGACGTTAAAGGCCTTTTGTGCTGTCACCAAAATGCTGACCCCTGGTTGTACTCTAAAGCACGGTACACAATGCTTTCTGCAAACCAAACAGGATCAGGCTATGTCTTCAGCCCTTTGGAAAACATCTGCAAAGCTGCTGCAACACAAATTAACTCCTTTGAAATTTAAGTAATTGGTCAATAAAGTTTATTCTGGATAAATATTGATTTGCCATCCAGTTTTGTCAATCTTTACACTGCAGTTTTTCAGCCAGCTTTCTAGTTCTCAGATCTGAGTAAAATTACTGTTTATCCAGAGCTTTCATAATGACATTTGCAGACTCTTTCTGTTCTTGGCTTTGCTCCTGATCCTCTCCTTGGGTGGTTATATCCAAAACTGAAAGGATAAGCAGAAAAAAGTGTAGCAGGGAAAACACTGGAAATCTCTTAGAGGGGTTAAATTTTAATTCCAGTCTCACCTATTGCTAACCATTTTATATAGGGTGGGGCAAACATAGGTTTACAGTTGTTTGTATGGAAAATAATACAATAATTAATAAAAATAACACAAGAATATGCTCTGTGTTTTACATACTCACAACTGTAAGCCTACTTTTGCCAGCCCTGAAATGCAGGGTCGTCTTTCTGTCCTGGGAAATGGTCAGAGTACTTGTCTTGTCTACTTCACAGTTTTATAGAGAAAACGTATGGTTTAGACAAAAATGCCAGTCATCCTTGATAAAATGTGTTTCCTGAAAACAAAAAATCACACACACACACACACACACACAGCATAAGAAATGTATTTAAATGTATTATACCATGTGCATTATATTATATGGCCTATATATAATTTTTCATTTTAAAAAAAGAATCAGGATTTATTTTTTAAAAAGCCATAGGTATAAAACTAGACCACCTTCTTACACCATACACAAGAATAAACTCAAAGTGAATTAAAGACTGAAATGTTAGACTCAAAACCATAAAAGTCCTAGAAAATAACATAGGCAATAAAATCGCAGACATTTCTCATAGCAATATTTTTTCTGATATATCTCCTCAGGCAAGGGAAACAAAAGAAGAAATAAACAAATGGGACTACATCAAACTAAAAAGTTTTTGCACAGCAAAGAAAGCCATTAACAAAATGAAAAAAAACCCCACACTAATGGAAGACCATACTCACCAATGATACACCCAAAATTTATAAGAACCTATACAACTCAACACCACCACCCAAACAATCCAATCTAAAAATGGACTAAAGATCTGAATAGAAACTTCTCAAAAGAGGACATACAAACGGTCAATAGACATATGAAAAGATGCTCAACATCACTAATCATCAGAGAAATGCAAATAAGAACTACAAGGAGATATCCCCTCACACTTGTCAGAATGGCTACTATCAATAAATCAACAAACAAGTACCGGTAAGAATGAGGAGAAAAGGGAACCCTTATGCGCTTTTGGTGAGAATGCAGATTAGAACAGCCACTGTGGAAAGCGTTATAGAGTTACCTCAAAAAATTAAAAAAGGAACTGCCTTATGAGCCAACTATTCCACTTCTGAGAATATATACAAAAAGACCTGAAACACTGGTTCAAAAGAATATATTCACCCCTTTGTTCCTTGCAGCATTATTTATAGTAGCCAGTATTTGGAAACAGCCCAAGTGCCCATCAGTAGATGAGTGCATAAAAAAATAAGTTGTACATTTACACAATGGAATACTACTCAGATGTAAAAAGAAGGAAATCTTACCCTTTGAGACAGCATAGATGGACCTGGAGAGCATTATGCTAAGTGAAATAAGTCAGTCAGAGAAAGACAAACAACATATGATTTCACTTATATGTGGGTTTTAAAATATATACATATATATATATATATATATATATATATATATATATATATATATATATAAAACCCTAATATGCAAATAGACTGAACGGCAGAACAACCAAACAACCAAACAACCAATTGCTATTACATGCGCTGACAACCAGGGGGTGCATACGGAACATGGTGGGCATCGGCCACAGCGGAATGGTGGAGCAGGTGAGCAGGGGTGCTAGACCAAGGCAAGGTGATGGTGCTGTCATCGGGCGAGCCTTTGGTGGTTACTGAAAATTTTTTGCTACCATGAGCTGCAGTCCTGCCCGGTGCTTGCACCTGCTGCCGGCGCCAGACCCACTCACACCTGCTGCCGGCTTCAGAGCTTCCATTTGCACCCACTGCCAGCGACGGCCCCGCTCGCACCCTCAGCCAGCACCAGAGCTGCCGCTCACACCCACTGCTGGCACCAGCCCTGCTCACACCCATAGCCAGTACCAGAGCCACCACTTGCACCCATTGATGGCGCCAGCCCCACTCACACCCACAGCCAGTGCCAGAGCCACCACTCACACCCACTGCTGGTGATGGTCCCGCTCGTACCCACTGCCGGCACCTGGCACCGGTCCCAATCGCTTGGCGTCATCAGCAGGTGAAAGTGGTGGCTGCCGGCCCTGATCACCCCTGAGGGCTTCTCCACCTCCCCCTGCTTCTGAGGGGCGATCGAGGCAGCAGCAGCTTCTCGCACCCACTGATGGTGCCAACCCCACTCGCACCTGCTGCTGGCACCGGCCCCAATCACTCCGCACAGTCAGTGGGTGCGAGCAGGGCCAGCGCTGTCAGTGCATGGGAGCAGTGGCAGCGGGAGTGGGGCTGCTGGCAGAGAGGGAATGGTGGGGGTGCAGTGGGAGGGGCCAGGCAGGGGCACAGAGGATGGGCCGAGATGGCCCCTATGCCTAACAGCCTCATGGCCCACAGTTCCTTTCAAGGTGCACAAATTCGTGCACTGAGCCCCTAGTCTATAATAATCCTATCTAATAAAAGACAAAAAGGGTAATTAACCATACCTCCACTATGCTTCCCATTAGCTAATCAGCAAGATAAGCAAATTAACTGCCAACAAAGATGGCAGCCGGCAGCCACGCAGCTGAAGCGAACATGAGGCTTGGTTGCCCCGGCGATGGAGGAAGCCAAGGTTCCCCTCCTGCCGCAGCCTGGCTCTGAGCTCTGAAAGCAACAGCTCCAAAAGCAACAAAGTTTCAATTATAGAAGCCAAACAAACCCCAGATACCTGCTTTCAGTAAGCCACTACCTCAGAGCTGGAGTGAGCAGGACAGCAACAAACTTTCAATTATAGAAGGTAAATAAATCCCAGAATAAAAAAAAAGGAGAGGCTGGGAGCTTCAATTGCTGGCCAGCCTGAAAACAGCCCTCAGCCCCTCACCCAGACTTGCCAGGCACCCCAGTGGGGACCCCCACCCTGAAGGGGGTGTGGCCAGCCTGAAAACAGCCATCAGCCCCTCACCCAGGCTGGCCAGGCACCCCAGTGGGACCCCCACCCTGATCCAGGACACCCTTCAGGGCAAACCAGCCGGCCCCCACCCATGCACCAGGCCTCTATCCTATATAGTAAAAGGGTAATATGCAAACTGACCCTAGCAGCAGAACGACTGGGAATGACTGGTCACTATGACACACTGACCACCAGGGGGCAAACACTCAATGCAGGAGGTGTCCTCTGGTGGTCAGTGTGCTCCCACTTGGGGGAGCTCTGCTCAGCCACAAGCCAGGCTGATGGCTGCCAGTACAGCGGTGGTGGTGGGAGCCTCTCCTGCCTCCTCAGTAGCGCTAAGGATGTCTGACTGCAGCTTAGGTCTGCTCCCCGCTGGCAAGTGGACATCCCCCAAGGGCTGCCGGGCTGCCAGAGGGATGTCTGATTGCCAGCTTAGACCCAATCCCCCGGGGAGCGGGCCTAAGCCAGCAGGTGGTCATCCCCTGAGGGGTCCCAGACTGTGAGAGGGCACAGGCCAGGCTGAGGGACCCCCTCCCCCGAGTGCACAAATTTTTGTGCACCGGGCCTCTAATCTATATATATAAAACCCTAATATGCAAATAGACCAAATGGTGGAACAACTGAACAATCAGTTGCTATGACATGTGCTGACCACCAGGGGTGTGTGAAGAACATGGTGGGCAATTGGTGGTGGTGAGATGGTGGAGCAGGTGAGCAGGGGCACCAGACCAAGGTGGAGCACCAGCTGCTGTCATCATGGCCAGCCTCTGGTGGTTACTGAAAATTTTTGTTCCTGCATGCCAATGTCCCGCCTGCACTCGCACCCACTGCCGGTGCCGGAGCCACCACTCTCACCTGCTGCTGGTGCCTAGCGCCATTCCTGATTCCTTGGCACTGTCAGTGGGTACAAGTGGTGGCTATAAGCCCCAATCGCCCCTGAGGGCTTCTCCACCTCCTCCTGCTCCTGAGGGGCAATCAGGGCAGCAGCAGCCACTTGTACCTGCTGACAGTGCTGGACCCGCTTGCATATGCTGCTGGTGCCAGCCCCAATCGCTCTATGCTGTCAGCAGGTGCGAGCAGGGCCAGCGCCGTCAGCGCATGGGAGTGGCAGCAGCGGGAGCAGGGCTGCTGGCAGACAGGGGACCAGGGGCCACTGCAGGAGGGGCCAAGAAGGGATTCAGGGGATGGGCTGAGACATGCCCCTGTGCCCACCGCAGCCTCACAGCCCACAGTTCCTTTCAAGGTGCACGGATTCATGCACTTGGTCCCTAGTTTTTTAGTGTCCAAATATTCCTCAATTTTATTTTATTGTTTATTGGTTTCAGAGAGGAAGGGAGAGGGAGAGAAAGATAGAAACATCAGTGATGAGAGAGAATCATGGATCGGCTGCCTTCTGCATGCTCCATTGCTGGGGATTGAGCCGGAAACCTGGGCATTTGCCCTGACCAGCAATTGAACCATGACCTCCTGGTTCATAGGTCAATACTCAATCAATAAACCACACTGGCCAGGCAAATATTCCTCATGTTTAAAAAGCAATGTGTAAAATAACAACGGGCAACACAGACAAGAGGCACGTGCCCATAAACATGCCCCTCAGCAAGCAGTAGAGTTGGATGCACTGAAACCCTAGCCAGGCCCTATGGCCACACAAAGTATTAGCAATTCCTTTTATGGGTCCCAAAGAAACCTGACTGAGCATCACATCCCAAAATTTTAATATGGGGAGAAAGAAACAGAAAGTCCGTGTATGTGACTCGCCATTTCAAAGTCTGGCCCCCAGAAACGCTCAATGCTGACCAAGGTAAAAGAAAATGCTGGGTATGAAAATGCTTTCTAAACTGTAGAGTCCGGCATAAATGTGACATATTATTCCCAAGTGGAGCCAGACACTTCAGAGAACACCAGCCTTGGTTTAAAGTTTGGTAGTGAGGAGGTGATAACAATGGGCAGTTCAGCAGTTTCTAAATTGACTGCAGATTTTAATTATTAAATTGACTGCACATTTTAATTATTAAATTGACTGCACATTTTAATTATTATTGAATAGAGGCCCAGTGCATGAATTCATGCACCAGTGGGGTCCCTTGGCCTGGCCTGTGGGATCAGGCTGAAATCGACTCTCCAACATCCCCCGAGGGGTCCCAGATTGTGAGAGGGTGCAATCAGGGTCAGGGAGAGATGCAGGAAGTTGGCCAGCCGGGGAGGGCTCCAGGGCGTGTCCAGCCTATCTCACTCAGTCCTGATCCCCCAGCAGCAAGCTAACCTACCTGTTGGAGCATCTGCCCCCTGGTGGTCAGTGCATGTCATAGAGAGCAGTTGAGTGGCCTTAGCATGTTATTAGCATATTACGCTTTGAGTGGTTGAACAGACAACTGGATGACTGGACACTTAGCATATTAGGCTTTTATTATATAGGATTTCCAAATGATCTGGCCCCTCTTTGTGTTCAGTGTGAATAATGAAATTGCAGCAACCAGAATGCAGTACAAAAAAGCTCAAATAAAATGAAACAGAAAGACATGTTTCATTGATAAATAAATATGGTAATTTATAAAGTGGAATCAAACTCACCATTGAAAAAGAATTATGATGCAAATCAAACAACATGGATGAATCTTTAAAACATTATAAGAAATTGAAAAAGCCAGATACAAAAGAGAACATCCTGTATGATTCCATTTATATGAAGATCAAGAACAGTCACAACTAATCTATAGTGACAGAAATTACCAGAGTTGTAGGGAATAGGGGACAGATTGGACTGGAGGTAGAGCAAAGAAACTTGTCAGAAGTGAAGAGAATATCTCCATCTTTACTGGACAGTGTGTAAACATGTGTATACACATGTTAAACCTCATCCAATTCTACAGTTGAGATCTGTCTTCCCTAAGCCTGAGATTCTCAGAGGCTCACCCTCGGGGAGGGGCTGATGGGGCAGGAGACCTGGGAGAGGGTCAGGTGAAGGAGAACAGGACTCTTTGCCAGCTCTGCTACAAACTACTCAGGGAACACTGAAACATTGTTTTTCTTGTTTCATCTAATCAAATTGAATAATTATCTGGAAAGGCATTTTTTAACCTGACTTTATTATCCCAGAGGAAACTTATCTTGGCAACTTCCTAAACTATCCAGGGAACCCACTTGCAGAATATTCATGACCAGATAAGTTATCCACAAAGTCACCTCACCTCACCAATAATGTAAATTACTGCACAGAAGTGCTTAACAGCCTGAAATCTAAACTCTAGTCAGTGGGCAGTCCTTCAATAGCCACAGTGTTACGTAACATCCCCCACTGAAGTTGTTGGATCTTAGACCAACATAAAAGCCAAAGATGAAGCAAATTGAATTATTCCTGAACAATATATTGTAATTGGACTTACAGAAACACCATTTCCTTTCCTTTTGGTCAATGCACCAAGATTCCCATTTATCTGTTCCTCTAGACCCATGGTCGGCAAACCACGGCTCGCAAGCCACATGCGGTTCTTTGGCCCCTTGAGTGTGAGTCTTCCACAAAATACCACCACACTCAAGGGGCCAAAGAGCCGCATGTGGCTTGTGAGCCATGGTTTGCCAAGCTGCAAGTTTGCCGACCACTGCTCTAGACAGAAACAGTGGAACAGTTGACAGTGGTTACATCTGGGGAGAGGAACACAGGCAGCCATCTCTTTCTTACCCACCTCTGTGTTTGTTTTTAAAATTAGTATGTTGTTTTTATAATTACAATAAAAGGACTAAAGATATAATAAATACATCTAGGATGAGACAGAGATGACTAGATAATTATTACAGTCAACAACCACTTTGTTGTCTATATTTTGTAAAAAACATAAAACCTGGACAGATTTGTCCAAAGATAATGTTATAAAAACCATTTAGAACAACAACAACAAACAACATTGACAGCAGTTTCTTTTCTTCTCATTTAATTTCTGAGACAAGTTGTTATGTGAGTAGTATGAGACTTAAGGTTTTTATAGAAAAAAAAAATCAACCAATGTCCATAGGATTTTCTTGCTCTTTTGACATTCTAGTTAGATCATGTAGCAGATAACATCAGGCAGTTGAATTGCCAAGCTTGTTCACTATTCCTACAAAGATCAACAACATAACAATGAGTGAATCCGTCAAGCCTTTACTTTAAAATATAATATTGAAATAAAAAGATTCAATTTTGAGTAAGACTCAGTTGAGAAGGTGCCTCCCTGAAACCCAATAGAAGTTTTGGTACTTGGGCTTTTACTAGTATAGCTTTGAACTTTCCACCAAATTAGGAACACGGACTCCAAAGTATTAATGAGTAAATTTAGCATCACAGTATGCCAAGATCTCTGTGCATGTTGAACTTCAAAATGCAACATGAGCAAAAGCTAAAAACAATCACAAATAACTCAGATCACATCATATATGTCAGACGAGAAAGAAAGATATTTTATCTTGAATGAGAAAGACTACTTAACACAAAAGGTTGTTATATGGGATTGAGCCAAACAAAAGCATTTTAGAACATATGCCCTGTACTCAGGCATCTGAGATTACTTCTTTAATAATGTCAAATTATATAATACTAGATGCCTGGTGCACGAAATTCCTGAACTTTGGGGGCGGGGGGTGTCCCTCAGCCCAGACTGTGCCCTCTTGTAGTCTGGGAGCCCTTGGGGGATGTCCGACTGAAGGGGAGCGGGCCTAAGCTGGCAGTTGGACATTCTTAGCACACCAGGGGGCAGCTCCTGCATTGAACATCTGCCCCCTGTGGTCAGTGTGTGTTGTAGCAACTGGTCGTTCCGCCGTTTGGTCGATTTGCATATTAAACTTTTATTATATAGGCTTAATGAATGTTCCTTCCTCACCACCACTTGTTACTTCCAGAGAAGTAACATTATGTGGGCAAACAGCTCTCCATGGACTGCCTGTCATGGGTCAGCACTCTGTGATACGCAGAAGATACGAGGCACAACTACAGATCTCTAGTGCTTGAGTAAAGAATGCTACAACAGAAAAACATTAGAGAACCCAGGACAGTGCAGAATTCTGTAACACAGAGCACAAGAACTCTTGGAGCTGTATAACAGCCTGTGACATAGGTTTCCAGGGAACAAAGGGAGCACTCATTTCTTCCTTCCCACTTTTTTTCTGCTCAATCTAGAGACTTGGAGGAGGGTTTGGCAGGGGAAGTGGAACAGGAATAAGGAGGTCCTAAAGACATTCTAGGAGCCATATCATAAATAGAGGGGTTTGGAAATGAATGCTTTTGTAAAAGTGCTTGACAAGGAATTCAAGGGCAACACACAGCAGTCAAATTTATTTTGGGAGCAGGTACCTTTGGAGGTTAAATGAGAATGAATTAGAGTTAGAGGAGACTGTGACTGGCAGCTGTGAACCCAACTGGGAGAAAGACAATGGCCGATGGTAGTAGAGCTGGGGAGAAAGGAATCGATTCCAAGAGCGAGTTGCAGGCCTTGGCCTTCCTTATATGTGAGGAATGAGGGAAGGGATGGAGTCATCCGTGAGTAAGGAATGGCATGGTGCTTCAGAGCGGAGGCTCTGGTTTTCCCATTTGTTAGTGTGTGGCCTTCACCAAACTTCTCAAACCGCTGTCCCTTGGTTTATTCATTTCTAAAGTGTAAATAACGACAAGGCCCGCCTTATAGAGAGCTTATGAAGATTCAAGGTGATAATGCACATAAGCAACTCAACTATTACCTGGTGTACATTAGTCACTAGGACATAGGCTCACTTGCTGCAACAGGAGCCTTAGACTAAGGTGGCTTCAATAAGGTAAAGTGCATGTTTCTGATACCCAGGTGTAAGCAGTCCTTGCAAGGCAAGCTAGATGGCTGAGGACCCTTTGATCTTGTTGCTCTGCCATCGTTGAGATGACACACTTATCCTAATGGCCCAAGACATCTCCATCCCAGCCATTGGGAACAAGGAAAAGAAAGGTAAGAAGGAATGGCATGTACAGCTAAGATGCAGGAGTTGTGTCATTATACTAGTAGAAAAGGGGAGAATGCGTACCAGGAGGAGAGTTGGCAGCTAGCGATATTCAATGCATGTCAATGTTATTTAAGACATAAAACAACTGCTTGAAGGAGAAAAGAAAAGTAGGAAGAAAGCATTTCTTGTGGGTGAGACTTGGTGAACTTAAGACCAAATATTTCCAATGTTTTATTGAAGGAGAAGGATTCAGACAAAACTGTATTACATAAGAATAATGAGAACCCAAAGGGTTTGATCTCCATGTAATTGGATATTGAAAAAATTAAAGTAGTTAAAACAAAGCTACAGGAACCCCAAATATTATTCATGAACCATTTTCAAAGAGAAGGAGGAATATATCCTAATATTGAAAAAAAAAGTAAGGGAGTTTCTATAGATACTCCTCTTATGATGCAATGCATGACAACATCAGGGAACTACTAATGATTTTCTTCTTCTCATGAAATGTTTTCAAAAAGTCATGAATATTTATGCCAGTGTATGAACGTTTGACTTGTTTTTAGGTAGCTCAAGACATATGTGATATCTCATCGGAGTCACAGATTCCAAGCAAGTGTGCTGGCCATTGCATGGTTACAAAAGTTTGCTGCCCCCTTGTGGCTGTCACCTATGACTGCAGGGACCATTGGTCATCCACTACCCTATATATGCCTTCAAACCCCAAACTTTGATCCAATCTTTATCTCTCATCCAATATAGCGGACTAACAGTTAGCTTTCTGTGTTTATGATTATTATTGCTTTTAAACCTGGCCCTAATCTAAGTCTATAGAAAGTTTCTTTTTCATATCCCTGAGTAATGGAATCAAGTTTCTATCTTAAAATGTAACTTACTTTCATCCCTGCAGACTGTACGGGTTATTTTTAGCTCTTTATGGTTTAGCCAAAAGCAAAATCAACAATCCTCACTGCCTGCTGTTTCACAAGAGGAGAGAGATGATTTTCTGGACAGGGCACTTCCCCAAGCAAGAATGTCCTGTAGGTAAGCCCAGATAAGCAACAGCAGCTGCACAGGCCCTTAAGTAGGTCTCCCAGGTACACCCCCTCCGACCCCTGCAGGGCAGTTGACACAAGCTCAGCATCCAGCCTCCTGATGCAGGACAGATAACCCAGGGCTGATCCTCAGGTGGGTCATTATACCTACTTTCTAACTTCAAATCAGTCCTTTTGTTATCAAGACCCATAGACTACAAGTCCAAATGGCTCCTGGCCGCGTTTTTTGTTATCAGTCCAAGCGGGTAATACAATTGCTTTTCCAATTTCCAGTGAGGTGGGAGTGCATTGAGAAGTCCTCCACCCCTCCCTGCCTACTGCACATCCATCCAGTCAGGTGGTCAGTGGAGATTTCTGGGGATCAGAGAGCAGCAACTTGGCCATTTCCTATTCATAGATAGATTAATGTGGTGAAGGTTTTAATGTAAATTTGAACAAGGGAGCAAAGATATTATTAGCAAAATAATGTAAGGGTTATTATTCTATAGGAAATAGAATCCAAATCCCATTAATGGGCAGAAAGGAAATCAATCTCATGGTGGCAAGGTGTGTTTATTCCTCAATACTTTAGAAAAAACAACCACCACCCACAGGATCAGAGCTCCTCCCGCACCCTCCTCCCTCAATTACTCAGACATGCAGAGGTTTGTTTATTTCCAGAAGACAAAGCCATTGACTTTTAGTGGGTGCCTTGAGTCTTTGGAACTAAGCAAGCACACAAGCCCAGCTGGTGTGGCTCAGCAGTTGAGCATGGATCGAGGAACCAAGAGGGCACCGGTTTGATTCCTGGTCAGGGCCCATGCCCGGGCTGTGGGCTCAATCCCCAGTGGGGGTGCATGCAGGAGGCAGCCTGTTGATGATGTTCCTCTCTCATCTCATGGATGTTTCTATCTCTCTATCCATTTCCCTTCCTCTCTCTCCAAAAATCAGTAAAAACATATAAAAATAAATAAAAATTAAAACACACACAAAAACTAGTAAAGTGTTTTCATTAATCCATAAAGAAGTGGGGGCATTAGGAGAGAGAAACACATACTACATTTTTTTATTTTTAAGTTATATTTCTTTAGAGTTTCTACCAATTCTTGAATCAAAATTGTGGGTTGCTTTTTTTTGCGGGGGGGGGGGTGGGGGAGGAGTTGGTTGTGTGTGTGTGTGTGCTTTCAGAAAAGTTAATTCATAGTAGCTATCTTTTCAAATGTATTGGTATAAATACAGGGTGTCCCGAAAAAATGTATACATATTTTAACAACTGATTTCTATTACATTTTGAAAATTTCAAAGTACTAAGAAGTAACAAGTGAAAAGTTTTTTTTTTTACTATCTCTACTACATTGTTTTTATTTGCCTTTCTAACCTAAGTTTTTATGAGTTTCTTTTTAAAAATGACTTCTTTGTGGTTATTTTACTGTCTTCCGTTGTTCTCTGTTTTTACCACCTTTTAGTAATTGATTTCTTGCTCTGTGCTTTGTAGGTTGGGGGATGTATTGATATTTTTCTTTTGGCCTAATATGTAATCAATCTTTGTGTGTTAATCCTTCATAGTCAACTTACTTTTAACTGGAGCCAATTTTTATCAAATTTATATATTTACAATTCAAAAGAAAGTGGAAAAATAGATACACATTTTCAAAGCAATATCAAGAAAAATAGAGCCTGAAATTCAAAATAGATGTTGATGGATCATTAAATTATGGAGTTCAGTGGGTTCAAAACCTGAGCCTTCATCATTCTTCCACCTTCATTTCTAAGTCACTGTTATAGGCTGAATTGTATCCTCCAAAAATTTGTCAATTGAAGTTTCAACACCCAGTACCTTAGAATGTAACCCTATTTGGACATAAGGTCCTTAAAGTGGTGATTAAGTTGAAGTGAGTCCATTACAGCGTGGGTTCCAAATCCAATAGGATGGATGTCCTTTTAAGGAGAGGAAGAGACACCACCTGCGTGCACAGGGGAAAAGGCCACGAGAGGACACAGTGAGAAGACGGTCATCTGCAAGACGAGGGGAGGGTCCTCAGGAGAAACCACACATGCTGAAGCCTTGATCTTAGACTTCCAGCCTGCAGAGCTGGGAGAAAGGGGTTTCTGTTGTGCCACCCAGTTGCAATATGGCAGCTCTAGCTAACTAAGTCAATCACTCACAGACAGCAGTTCCCACCACGCCCTTCACTGCGGCCGACGGCATTTACTATTCATCAGTCACACCTGCACTGTCACTTTCCTTAGGGCAAAGAAATATTTCTCAGGATCCATGCTTTAATCTTATGTAAAAAAAAAAATGCCCCAGTTAGATCACTTCACTCATTATGGAACTTGTCTGTTCCCAAAAGACATTAACTCATTCCTGTAATTTGTTCATTCTCTTCTCTCTGCTTGAAGTTTACCACACGCACAGCTGAACAAAGAGGTCAATAGCTTGTCCAAGGCCATGCATTCAGCTCTTCTGGCTACTGTTTCAATGTCCTTTTCCACTCACTACACTGCTCAGTTCCCAACTTCAAGGGTTTGTGTAGGGAACTTACTCTTCTCTTCGTCCCTACAAATAGAATTGGATGATAGTCCAAGGACTACTTTGTGAAAATAAACATTCCTGAAGCCCATCATAAGCCCATCATTGATACCTTTTTCATCTAGAAGGATTCAGCGTTACTTTATAGTAAATAATACAATGTAGGAAGAGGATATTCTGCATTTCTGAAAATACAATGGTGTCTACAGGTCATTCCTTTTCTGGTAAAAAAAAAAAAAAGAATTTTTTAGTTCTGGCATATTTAAAGATGTTGCCAAGACAGAGAGAATATTGAAAGTTTAAAATTGAAATTCACTTGCTATGGAAACTGCTTGAGGCTTGTACTATCTTTAAATTTCTTTGACTGAAAGTCATTATATAGTTATGTAATAAGTCATTGCATTATAAATCAATGGAACTCATAGCTTTCCTTTGAAGGGATTGAAATGAGAATGGGATTGATAGTGAACAGTAGAAAATATTTGATTTTTTCTGTTTAAAAAAAAAACACTTTTGTTATTTTTTTTTCCATCTTCCAGGTTCATTAAAGATAATGTAAATATGTTTTAAAAAAAGAAAGAAAATACCCATCTTCATGTCACCACACCCAGTAATGACCAATATTGCTAATTTGGTGTATGTTTATACTTTTAATCATTTTTGTATAGATATAAATATTATTTTTTAATGATAATTATTTTTAAATTAGTGTTTTAGGTTTTTTTTTAGAAGAAAGCCTTAAGACAAGGATTCAAGTGTACATAATTCACTTGAGTGATGATGCCAGGAAACACAGGTAGGAGAGGAGAGATGTGAGAGAGGGAAGGAAAGCTGCCAATAAGAGGGTAAACCCTGGGGAGTTACTCCTGTGAGTAACTGAAGCTGATCTCAATGAGGAACTCTGGAAGTCAGTATGGAATATGGGTCTCAACCTTATTTCAACCAAGGGGTGAATGACCTGGGTCCTTTGTACACGAGCTCTATCAATTACTGGGTGAGGGGCATAATTCTTCATCACTTCTGGCCTGGTAAGCACATGGACAAAGCTCAGGCAAACAGAAGTAGATGCTAGTAATTGAAAGGACAGCAAGCATACACTGAAATAGTGAGGGTGAAGGCATTTGGCTGTGGCACACATAGCATCCACCACAATTGGAATGCTGTTTGATAACCTGCTTCATTCATTTATGTGCAGAAAGCTGCCTTGTCTTCACTAGCAGAGAAGTGCAAACAAGGATCTCAGAACGCTAGTGAACCTTGAACCCATGGCAAGGGCCAGAGTTTTCACTGATTGTCTAGTCCTCACAATGGGGACTCAAACTATTTCCTGATCAAATAGTCTCAGAGTGAATCCTTCTAATATTTACTGACCTTTAAGATAGTCTGTCTGGCCCTGGCCAGTTTGGCTCAGTGGATGGTGTGTTGGCCTGCAGACTGAGGGGTTCAGGGTTCGATTCCGCTCAGGGGCATGTGCCTTGGTTGCAGGCACATCCCCAGTGGGGGGTGTGCAGGAGGCAGCTGGTCGATGTTTCTCTCTCATCGATGTTTCTAGCTCTCTATCCCTCTCCCTTCCTTTCTGTAAAAAAGTCAATAAAATATTTTTAAAAAATCAATAAAATATATTTTTTAAAAAAAGATAGTCTGTCTGTTACCACAATTACCTGCCTAATAGCTAGATGTGTATCCAAAATTGAATAAAAGACTGGCGAGGCCTGGGCACCATGGAAGTCCTTGCCCTTGAGTTGGGCTTACCCACCTGGCCCCCCAATATTTCCAAATTATCTCCTCTTGTCTCTTTCATTTGTGTGTGGCCCCTCCTCCAGATCCTAAACCCTGAACCATGCAGGAGGTACACATTTATGTACTTTGAATTTTTTTCAAGATATGAAGTGGTCTCAGTATAATAGTAATTGTCACTTCTTTTGGCTGTAAACTAATCTATTGAATGACTACATCAATCTCTATTTATGGGCACTTAGGGTTTTCATTTTTTTTCATTATAATATAAAAATTGTGATAAACATTATTGTATTGAAATATTTTGTGCAACTATAGCAATGTCATTATTATAAATAATTCAAATGTGAATTACTGCATCAAAGGATATGCAGAATTTTATGGCTTTTGATTTGCATTGCAAAGCTGCTCTCTGGAAAGATTGTACTAATTTACACAATTAACAATGCATGTTATTTCTATTGTTTCCTGCCCAATATTGAGCCAAAGGAACATGCTTGCCCCAAAGAGCCATGAGGGTGATGCTGCCTTCTCAGGGAGCTTGGACGTCAGAACATCAAACCAAAGGGGATTATTCTTGAGACTTATGATCTAATGAAATTTGCCTTGCCTGGTTTAGACTTACTTGGACCTGTAACCCTTTTTTCCTTCCTCTTTCTCCCTTTTTGAATGGGAATATTTACCTGATGCCTGTCCACCATTGTATTTTGAAAGCACATAACTTGTCTGGTTTCACATGTGTAGAGTTGTGAACTGTGCTCAGCACGGCCAGGTTCAGTGAGCCTGAGGAGGGGTGGTGAAGGATTAAAGACAGACAAGAGAATACAGCTGGGGCTAGGTGTATCTCTTGTGCCTGGATGAGGACACAGAGAGACCCGCCTGCAAGCTGAAGCTTTATTTTATAGTCAGAGCACACAAAGCAAAACAAGGGAAGTGGTCAACATGTTTACAATGTTCTTGCAAGTTTCACCTTGTTTTGGCAGCACTTGCTGCCCTCCTGCAGTCCAATAGCTACCTAGGAAGGAACAAGGGAGGACTATAAGGTCCAGCTTAATTATGCTAAGAGGGCTCTGCCCTCCAAGCTGGGACTTGTTTGTGGCCCTGCCACAGGTCAGTCTGAGGCTTGACCCTATAGCCGCTCCCTCAGAGTTGGAGAAGAATTTTGCCTCAAGATGAATCATATCTTGAATCTCATTCATATATGATTTAAATTACATTTAGGGGAAACTTTGGGCTTTACACTTTGGAGTTGATACTATAATGAGTTAAAACATTGGGGTCTATTAGAATGGAATGGATGTATTTTGAATGAGAAAAGAACATGAATTTGGGGGAAGGGGGGTATTGGTCAATGCTATAGAGTGAACTGTGTCTCTCTAAAATTTATATGATGAAGCTTTAACCACCAATGTGATGATAATTAGAGATGGAGTTTTTGGGAGGTAATTAGGTTTAGATGAGGTCATGACTTGGAAGAGACACAAGAGGTATCTTCTCTGCTCTCTTCTTTATTATCTCCTTCCCTCTCTCTTTCTCTCTCTCTCTCTCTCTCTCTCTCTCTCTCTCTCTCTCTCTCTCCATGCCCTACAATGTAAGGACACAGCAAGAAGACAGTAATCTGCAATCTAGGAAGGGAGCTCTCACCAGGACTCTAACATGCTGGCACCCTGGCCTTGGACTTCCCAGCCTACAGAACAATGAGAAATAACTTTCTGTTGTTTAAGCCACCCAGTCTACAGACTGTGGTGTTCTACCATGGCAGCCTGAGCAGACTAATAAACCTGGTTTAATTCCAGGCTTGAGATCTGATACCTCCTAACCATGTACTGGCTAGTGCAGATAGACCAGATGAGAACTAAATTAGAGAAACAGGATAGCGGAACTGGTGGTAATACAGGGAGTTAGTTTAGGTGAGCGTTGACTAATGCAAAGCAGGAGACAGCACAGAGCGAGGAAAATATATTTTTCCCTTTCAATTCTCTTCCATAGACTAAGGTATGATTTCCCCTTACGATCCTCTGGGAAGTTCTGAATACCAAGCAAACATACCCTTTGAACAACCTGCTGGGTCTGTTTCCAGCTCACTGTGTTTCATATCTTTTTTGCCTCACTTCTCTTTTATCCTCTATCTTACCACACATGTGTTTGTACCTCTTTAGGCAGCAACACCTAATTGTTGCCTCAGGTGCTGTTTTCTAAGGGACCCAGAATAAGAAACATATATTTATAAAGACACTATATTTTATTATGATAAGAATAAAGTTCAATAAACTTCTAGAAAGCAAAAATAATATGTGTAAAAATTATTGAATTGGGTTATTTTATGTTTGAGATGGCTATCCAAATACCTTTAAATTATAAGCACTTAAGTTTCCAATTATACCCTTGTATAAAAGCATGATTTGAATAATAACATATGCTCAATTAGATTCATGACTTTTAGAGAAGTATACCCAAATAATATGAATTAATAACAAAATATAAATTTAGTGGGAGACCGCAAATATAGAGTCCTTAAACAGATTTATTTTAATATTTTTACTAACATAGATTTATTTAAAAAACTAAATTGAATGTGAAAATAATAGAAAATAAAGAGAAATAAATAATATTGTAAACAATAAATTGAAATTCCAAAAGATCTCATTCTATAATGTAAAGTATCTCCATCTTACAGTGAATACTGAAGTATGTTCCCAACATTAATTTTAACAAAGATAAATCTGAAGCCCTGAATTTTGGTTCAGAAAATTAAAGGTATAAGAACTATGTAGAAAAAAAATCTGTTTTGACCAAAGGTTAATACTAGGGATTTTAGTTGATCACAAAATTCTTGTGAACACCTTTAAAAATACAACCCAATCTTATGCTGTATTAAGAAGCACTTCAGCCGAAACCGGTTTGGCTCAGTGGATAGAGCGTCAGCCTGCGGACTGAAGGGTCCCAGGTTCGATTCCGGTCAAGGGCATGTACCTGGGTTGCGGGCACATCCCCAGTGGGAGATGTGCAGGAGGCAGCTGATCGATGTTTCTCTCTCATCGATGTTTCTAACTCTCTATCTCTCTCCCTTCTTCTCTGTAAAAAATTAATAAAATATATTTTTTAAAAAAGGAGCACTTCATTCCAATGACCCAAAAGGAATGATTCATTTTTTTCTATTTTGTAAGACTTTTTAGGAATATTATATGCAGCTTTGGGAACCAATGTGATTTGGAACACTTAAAATAGTCAACATATTTAGGGAAATAAAGTCTGAAAAATTAAGAATCTGGGAAATGTCATAAAAAGTAAATCATTGAAGGGAGTAGGATTACTTAATCTAAAGAACCAAAAACTCCTGGGTTATTTTACAGGAGTATTTATCTTCCAATAGTTGAAGGACTATTATTTGTCTTCAAATAGTTGAAGGATTATTATTAGAAAAAAAATATATAGACTTGCAGATTTCAAATAATTCTAAGAGAAATTTCCAATGGCGATGCCCAAACTTAAGTAGTGATGACCTCCCCATAATTAGAAGTTTCCAAATAGAGGTTGGATGACCATTTGATGAGATGTTACTACCATGCATTGTGGGTGGAATGGTGGCACAATGCCCTCTATGGTCCTCTTCAACCCTGTTACCTGCTGGAAGATCCTCAAAACATCCTTCTTTAATGGTGTAATTTTGAACATTTTAGGTTATAGAAACAACCTGTAAAATATCATTTAAAACACATTACCATTGAAACTCACCTCAGAAAATTAGTTTTTAAGTAATAAAAAGCTGCATTCATCTTCAAAGCCTAAGGCAACTAGACACCTATATTACACTATGAACAAAATGTATTCTTGTTTTAAATGTAATGGGCAACTAAGAAGCTTTAATATCCAGGAAGAGAAGATGCAAGGTGCTGATATAGAACTGAAATATGATTCAGGAGGAAAGATATGGCTGGGGGTTTTATTGTTGTTTGTTTGTTTATTTTTATCAAAGCTGGGGCTGTCACAGTGAGGGTGGGAATTCCTAGGGGCACAAGGATCTCTCACCCCAAACAGCTGAGAATGACAAAGCAAAGGAGTACCCAAAGTCTTTAAAGAAAACCTGTCAGCAAAGCCAGGAGTTGACTCAGAAGAATTATGCAATAAAAAGACAACACAAACAGGTATGAGAAATGAGGTGTGGAGCCAAGAATCTGGCCAGGGAGATAAAAACAGGGTCTGGGTAACAGCCGAGAACTGTGTTCCCTTGATACCCATTTAGATGAAGTTTTCTGAACATGAGGATGGACGTTCATAGCATGAAAAACAAAAAGTAAATATAAAAGAAAAAAAGAAAGAATTTGTTTTATAACCTGTTACCAGAGACTTCTTCTGAATGAGATTATAATATTTTTTTTTCTTTTTTGGAGGTGGGTAGGCAGTGATGTTTATATATCCTTTATTTTATAGGAAATTATAATTGAAAATAATTTTGTTTTGTTAAATGCTCTCACTGGCAATAGGAAGTACTAACAAATCTGGGCCGACCTCTTCAATTGTTTTCCTTTTAATTTCACCAGTCTGTGAAATTTTAAAATCTGAAAACAACTGGCTCAGAAGATCCATTTATGTTTGCAATTTAATTTTGTGAGGTAGTCACGGTACTATGTTAAGTTTGGACTGAAAAACGGTTTAAGAGTCAATTCATCTGGCAAATGCAGCCAATAATGGTACAAATTATTTTCTTCATACCTTACAATTTTATTCATGTTCAAATATTCAAAAATTTAAAATAACATTAAAATATTATAAAGACTATTTAGGATTTTTTAAAATTTTGTTTTACGGTGTTTATTATCTGCTTTGATAAATGCTAGGTAACTAGCTGTTTTTTTCTGTGAGTAGTACATATTCATTTATAAAATGCAAGTAAGGAAGAAGAAAAAAACAAGTTAATAATTTTTAATATTTAAATTTAGCAGACTTCAAATATTAAGCATCATTACTCAGAAATATTTCTAAGTGCATACAAGAACTTCTTAATATTTCAACCTCAAATAAAATATGCCTTAGAATAAAATTATAGTTGAATTATGCAACTATGACTGAGTCCTGCTGGGTACTTATTCCAGCCATTATATCAGTTCTTTTGAGGATTAAAACAAATCATAAATATGAACTCTATGCATATTTACACTTGCAAAATTTAAGAGGCAATGTGTTAGCCATTAGGTCACAGACAAACATTTTTTTTCTGAGCCTGATTCCAAATGTCATTATGAGGAAAATGATACAATGTATGATAACTGTGAGTTATTTTTATCATTTAAAATTATATCAGTCATGTCACAATACTAAAATGAAATCAAGCATAATTTAATTTAATAATATTCCTAAGCAAATAATTCAAGATGCCTATCAAAATCTTCTAGTGTTTTACATCATCTTCAATTTTCACTGTGTGCAAATATGCTATAAGACATTGCCAGTTGATGAAATACTAGTTAATATATTGCCTACTCTCCTGTCTATCTACCCACCAATATTATATATGTACATATCAAACATGAAGAAATCAAACATGACATGCAACATTCACAGAGAACATAGAAATGCCATTTCTGCAAGAACTAATTAGAAGCTCCAAAATAATGTGTCATTTTCTTACACTAACATGTTTCAAATTGAGAAAGCAGCATATGAACTGTAACTCTTAATTTGTGAACTGCCTTTGGGAATTAAATAAATTCTGGGTGACATAGGTGTTTTAAAAATAACTTTGCATTTATTATTTTAAGTAATATTGAAGAAAATCTTCATACTCACTCACCACTGTGCTTTCAGCTTGATAAGGCAAGTGTCACCCAATAAGTGCTAGTTTATCATATAACATTTACATTAAATCATTCTGTTTTTCACATAATTTTTCCCTAGTCTTCTGCCTAAATCTGAGGAAAAAAATGGAACTTTCTCCCTGCATTATTTCCCTTGGCAGACAGCCATTGCCAGCAGCAGTGGGTTAAAAACATGCTCTGTGACTCTTAGAGCATTACTGGTGTTAGGCAGCCCAAATAGAATAAACATAAAGAAAATCACCTGAAGGCTTATTATAATCAAACTAGAGGCCTGGTGCATGAAATTTGTGCACGGGGTGGGGGGGGGGGGGGAGGGTCCCTCAGAATGGCCTGCATCCTCTGGCAATCCGGGACCCCTCGGAGGATGTCCGACCACCAGCAGTCGGACATCCCTCTCACAATCCAGGACGCTGCATGCACCAGTGATCATACTTTTCATACAAGTGAAAGGCATCTTGCTGTTGTATGGGCAGCTACATTTTTTTGTCCTGATTATAAAAAGTAGTGCATAACATGATCCTTCTGAGGCAGTAGAACCATTTTCCCCATCTTATTGGGTGGAAAAACTGAAGCAGAGAGAAGTTACTAGTAAGTAATTGGCTTTGTCACACAGTTATAAGTGTCAGCATCAGGGCTGACCACAAACTGTGCAAGCCAGAGTCCATGCACGTCATCGTGCATCATCCTGTTTTTTCAGTGTTCAAGAAGCCTTGCCAGGTTTTAAGTTTTAAACCTAAGAGACTGTTCCCAGTGTATAAGAATGCATGTTGATCCCCAAAAACAGGATTTGGACAGTTTGGAGATTCTTCTGATGAATTAGGATTAAGCAGCCACAGATCTCTTTTTCAAATACTGCAGAAGCCACCTTCCTTGTTTAACTGTGTTTGGAATGTAGCTGTTTATAAGCTATGACATAGTCACTCGCAATTCAGGCCGGATCCCCATGGTTCAGGCTGGATCCCCATGGGGTCTGCCCCCTGGTGGTCAGTGCACACCATATTGACTGGTCGATCAGTCATTCCGGTCATTGTGTCATAATGGTTGCTTAGTCTTTTATATATATAGATTGCTAAAACTAGTGATAAAGAGAAAAAAACTTTAAAGAAGCCAGAATAAGAAATAAATTATTTCAGTGTAACAAAGAATAACTGCTGGTTTGTATCAGACGCTGTGCAAGATAAAAGAAAATCAAATGGCAATCTTTAAAGAGATTAAGGGGTGAGAGAAGTACTCAATCTATAATTCTATATCCAGTCAAACATCTTTCGAAAATGAAGGCAAACAGAAAACTATAACAGACCTGCACTATACGCGATGTTGAAGGAAGATCTTCATGCAAAAGAATGACACTAAGAAAAACAAACATATCTACAAAAGAGACAGCATCGCACGATACGCGATGTTGAAGGTGGTAAATATTTGGGAAAATATAAAAATATATAGATTTTATTCATTATTAAACTCTTTAAAACATGCAGCACACCTTCTTTATTGTTCCCACATGGCCACACTATGTACTTCACACATGTTCACTTGTGTGTATGTGAGCATAATGCTTATTCTGCTTGGTCTCTTGAGTGACCTCCATGGCTCCCAGTGCTCCTTGATTCCAATGTCTCAAAAGTCCCTGTTATGGCATCTTTCAGAAGCTCAAGGGATGCCCTGTAGAGAGAATTGTGGTTGCTGCTGATCAGGGTTCACTTTGTGTAAAAGAATGTGAAGCTTGTGACTGATCATCCAATGACTTATCTGAATTAATTAATCGGGAATACATGCAAAGGGAAATATATATATGGTTGTTCAAAGTAAAAACAGTAACAATAGCAATGTATTGTAGAGTTTATAATCTTTGTAAATTCAAATATATGGCCACATTGTTAAAAATTGGATGGATATTAAAGTATAATGCTGTAAGATTCATAGTTAGCATATGAAGTTATATAATATTATTTGAAGGTAGACTATGAAAGTTAAAAGTTTCATATTATACCCTAGAGTAATCACTAAAAAAATAAAACAAGGAAATGTAGATAATATACCTATCTACACTAGTAGTGGAAATAAACGTAATCATAAAAAACACCCATTTCAAAAGAAGGTAGGAAATAAAGGAAAAGAGACAAAAACAAATGGGGCAAATAGAAACTAAACAGTAACATGAGAGATTCAATTCTACCTTATAGGTAATCACCTTAATTTTGAATGTTCAGAATACACTAAAAGGCAGAGGATATCGGACTGGATGAAAAGGCTAGACTCAAGTATATGCTATCGACTAGAAATTCACCTTCAATGTAAGACATTGGTTGAAGACAATGGGAAAAGTTATGTAATGCAAACATTAATTATAAGAAATTTGGAGCTGCTGTTAATATGATAAAAGGTAGATTTCATAACAAGAAATACTACAATGAATAGAGAAAGAAATCTCATAATGTTAGAGGGGTCAAATCACAAAGAAGGGATAAAAATGCTAAATATGTGCATGACCTAGTTCCAAAACAAATAAAGTAAACAGTGAAAGAATTATTGAAGAAATACACAAAATAATAAAATTATGTTAAAGCCATAACTGTGTTTGGAAATGTCAATATGTTGGTGGAATAAGAAGGCAGAGAAGTCCATGGAAATATATGAGACCTGAAAAACAGTAAGAACCAAATTGGCCTAATTGACATGAACACTCTGCCCAATAATTGCAGAATATTCTTTTTTTTTTTCCAAATTCGCCAACATACACCATATATTGATCCATAAAACAAATCCCAATAAATTTAAAAGGAACAAAATCATACCAAGTATGTTCTATATAACCATGTGTAATTAAATTGAGTAATAAAATGGAACATTATCTGGAAATTCCCCACACATTTGGAATTAAACAATACTTTTCTAAGTAAAAAATCACAAGTATACAAAAAATTTCAAATGAATGAATGAATATAAAAACTGAGCACAATTTAATTTGAATTTATAGCTATGGACTAAAAGCAATAATCTAAGTTTGACATGAAGAAGCTGCTAAAAGAAGAGCAAATTAAACCCAAGGTAATTAGAAGGGGAGGGGGGAATAAGAAAATAAACCAGTAAAATATTTATCAGAAAATTATAGATAAAATCAATCCAAATGAAGGTTAAAATCTTTAGCTAGGCTAATCAAGAAAAAGGAGAGAGGGAGAGGGAGAGGGAAAGAGAGAGAGAGAGACAATAGATAGATAGATAGATAGATAGATAGATAGATAGATAGATATAGAAGCATAAAGAAAGAACACAAATTACCAATATCAAGATGAAATGGGAAGACATCACTAGATTTCCTACAGACATTAAAAGGTTGTCAAGTGGATGCTATAAACAAATTTATGACCATCTACACTAATAAAAGACAAACATGCAAATTGGTGTCACTCCACTATGCCCACCAGCCAATCAGAACGACTATGCAAATTAACCCAACAAAGATGGTGGTTAATTTGCATACACAGGCGTGGAGTGAAGATTGAAGGTTCTGGCTGGAGTGAAGAATGAAGACTAAAGACTGAAGCCTCGCTGCGCCAGACCAGAGGCCTGGGTCCCGGGTGCCAGAGGAAAACCGGTGCCGGCAGCCAGGGGAAGGAAGGCCTATTGCATGAATCTCTTTGTGCAATGGGCCTCTAGTTAATATAATAACGTAGATGGAATGGGATGTGCCCATCCTTTACCAACCACCTTAAGATTATGTATGTCTTGATTGGCCCAACTTTTCTTAAATGTCTACTTCTGTCATTGGAGGTTTAGTTTCACTAAAACCTTATGGATTATTAATACAAAGGTGATACTAAGTAGAAAAAGAAAATATATGTCTACTCTACCACATGGTCCATGTTTAACCTTACTATTTCATATTTGACATTAGTAACATTGGTTAGTCCCTCTCTAAAAATCAGTTTCTCTATATTTAAAGGCTATATCCTTCCTACCTAGGAAGAATGTAGAAAATTAGCCAATGAAATGCCTTGCCTAGGTCAAGCTCCATGATCTTCCCAGTGTCCTTTAAAATTTTCCAGTTCTTGACACAAACTCATAAGTGATGAAAGTTAAAAAACTGCAAATCTAGCTCCATCAAATTCTAGAGTCAGTCTTGAATTTGGTCACTGGAAAGTTAAGAAATTTAAAACTTTTAGCATGAAGTTTCCACATCTGATTTTTGCTTTTGGATCTTGGGTCCAGGTAGATCTTTCCTGGGTATTTTCTTTGTCCCTGCCATCATGACCTGACACTGAACTCAGGTCATTGTAGGCTAGAATGATGGCTCTGCCTAATATTTCCAGTACAACTCAACCCTGGGCTCTATCATTGAGCCCTATCAGCTGAGACTTGACTCCTCTGAAGTGGCTCATTCGCTCAGTTACTGAGTCTTATTCTCCTGAGATAGTCTGGGATTTTTTAATTTTTCCTCAAAGTATCTACACTAATAAAAGAGAAACGTGGTAATTAGCGTACAACCGCTACCCTTCCCATTGGCTAATCAGCATATCCTTATGCAAATTAACTGTCAGCCACCATGGCGGCCGGCAGCCATGCACTGAAGCGAACAGGGAGGCTTGCTTGCTCCAGTGATGGCAGACTCCAATGTTCCCCACCTGAATTGCCGGCCTCGCAGCTGCAACTCTAAGCAACTATGTTGCAAATATAGAAGCTAAACAAAACCCTAGAAACCGGCTTTCAGTCAGCCAGGCTTCAGCCAGCTGGACTGCAACATTGTATCAAATACAAAGGTAAAGGCCAGAAACCTGCTTTCAGCAGCTGAGGCCTCAGAGCTAAAGCAGGCCCAGAATAGAAAAAAGAAAAAAGAAAAAAAGGAGCAGTTGGGAGCTTCAGTCACCCGCCAGCCTGAAAACAGCCCTCAGCCCCTCAGCCAGACTGGCCAGGCACCCCAGTGGGGACCCCCACCCTGATCCAGGACACCCTTCAGGGCAAACCAGCCGGCCCCCACCCTAGCACCAGGCCTCTATCCTATATAGTAAAAGGGTAATATGCCTCCCAGCACCGGGATCAGCGTGAAAGGGGGCAGCGCCCAAACCCCCTGATCGCCCTGCGGTTCTGTGTGAGACAGGGGGCGGGGCCACAACCTCCCTATCTGCCCTGCTCTGTTCGTGACAGGGGAAGGCGCCCCAACCCCCTGATCAGCCCTGCTCTGTGCCTGATAGGGGGGAGCTCCCCAATCCCCTGATCGCCCTGCGGCTCTGTGTGTGACAGGGGGGAGCTCCCCAACCCCGTGATCGCCCTGTGGCTCTGTGTGTGACAGGGGGTGGGGCCACAACCTCCCTATCTGCCCTGCTCTGTTCGTGACAGGGGAAGGTGCCCCAACCCCCTGATCAGCCCTGCTCTGTGCCTGATAGGGGGGAGCTCCCCAATCCCCTGATCGCCCTGTGGCTCTGTGTGTGACAGGGTGCGGTGCCCCAACCCCTCCCCCCCCCATGGGCCCTGCTCTGTGTGTGACAGGGTAGAGACATAACCTCTCCATCGGCCCTGCCCTGAGTGTGACAGTGGCGGCGCCCCAACCCCCTGATCGGCCCTGCTCTGTGAGTGATAGAGGGTGGTGCCCCGACCCCCCTCCACGGGCCTTGCTCTGTGTGTGACAGGGTAGAGCCATAACCTCCCCATTGGCCCTGCCCTGAGTGTGACAGGGTGCAGCGCCCCAACCCCCTGATCCGCCCTGCTCTGTGTGTGACAGGGGGCGGTGCCCCAACTCCCCTATTGGCCCTACTCTGTGCCTGACAGCGGGGAGCGCCCCAACCCCCCTGATGGGCCCTGCTCTGTGAGTGACAGGGGGAAGCGCCCCAACCCCCTGATCAGCCCTGCTCTGTGCGTGACAGGGGGTGGTGCCGCAACCTCCCCATCGACCCTGCCTTGAGTGTGACAGGCGGCGATGCCCCAACCCCCCAATCAGCCCTACCCTGAGCGTGACTGAGGGTGGCATCACAACCTCCCGATCCGCCCTGCTCTGTGCATGACGGGGCGGCGCCCCAACTCCCCAATCGGCCCTGCTCTGAGCCTGACCAGGGGCTGTACCTAGGGATTGGGCGTGCACTCTGCCACCCGGGAGCAGGCCTAAGCCAGCAGGTCGTTATCTCCCGAGGGGTCCCAGACTGCGAGAGGGCACAGGCCGGGCTGGGGGACCCCCCCTCCCCCCGCCCCCGGAGTGCACAAATTTTTGTGCACCGGGCCTCTAGTAGTTATTATATATCACTAAGATATAGCTGAAGGCTCTTCCTAAAAGAGCTTAGAATTATTAAATGACCTACCTCCCTGAAAACATTATTTTTGAAAATAAGTTGGGTTAGGATATAAGAAATATGAAGTATCTTTTCTACACAGTAAAATCTGCACTTTTAATGCCATTTTTAAAAACGACCTAAAAATGTCTTACAGCAGATAATTATCACCATATTAATACATGAATATGCCTGGCTTTGGCTGTGTGAGCAGTTGAAAGCACTATTTTATTTAATCTTTATACAACTCTGCAAAGTAAATACTAAAATTTTCTTTTCATAAATGTGGAAATTCAGTAACTTGTCCAAATACATAGCTTGCTGAAACTCAAACTCTGTGGTATCATTAAACTTGTGGATTCATTAGTTATTTTTAAAACTATTACATAAATATAAGCAACGAACAAACAAAAAAGAAAGAGTCCACCATGAATTTGAATTCTATTTACCAAATGAAGAGCATTACTACATGCTATGGACTGAATGTATCCCCAAAATTTCTATGTTGAAATCCTAACCCCCAAGTTGGTGGTATTAGGCGATGGAGCCTTTGGGAGGTGATTAGGTTGTGAGGGCAGAACCCTCATGGGTATCATTGCCCTTATAAACGGGACTCCACAGAGACCACCTTGCTCTTGTGGCATGTGAGGACAGAGGGAAAGACAGCCACGTATGAACCAGAAAGGCAGTCCTCGTCAGACACTAAACTTTGAACTTCCCAGCCACCAGAACTCTGAGAAATAAATTCCTGTTGTTCATAAGCCACCCAGTGTATGGTATTTTGTTATAGCAGTCCGAATGGTCTAAGACAGTGATGGCAAACCTATGACACGCATGTCAGAGGTGACACAAGAACTCATTTTTTTGGTTGATTTTTCTTTGTTAAATGGCATTTAAATATATAAAATAAATATCAAAAATATAAATCTTTGTTTTACTATGGTTGCAAATATCAAAAAATGTCTATATGTGACACAACACCAGAGTTAAGTTAGGGTTTTTCAAAATGCTGACACACCGAGCTCAAAAGGTTCGCCATCACTGGTCTAAGACATCTAATCTCATGGATTCCTTAGCTATGTGTCAACCCTTACCACATTACATAATGCTATGTGAATGCAAAGGTCTTATGGAATCACAGCAGTATATAGATTCTGCCCAATAAGGTGCAGATGGTGCTGCTTGCAAATGTTAATTGGGTCTGCTCCAATTCAAACACATCTCATTGAAGATACCTAAAAATCTCTATGAATTCGGGACATTACAGGAAATTTAAAAATCCATTAATAGAACTTCAACACTTTATGGCCTATGACATACAATGTACTCACAAATTAAGCATAAATTTGTACAGTACACAATTAATAAATAGTGACAATTATATTGAGCTTTTCATTTTAGACCAGTTCTTGGCATAGAGTAGGCATTCAATAAATCTCATGAAGGATGAAAACATTGAATGTATGGTGAAGTAATGTACTGTGGCATTAAAAACCAGCTCCATGTTACAAGATAGAGTTGCAGTTTGTAGACAAAAGTGGAGGATTGTGCCTGTCTTCAGGCTCTGCCCCACAGTCCTTTCTGCTGACTCTAGTTGTGGGGTTGTGTCCTTTAACCTATTTGTCTGTTTCAGTTTTCCACATTGCACTTAATCAGAGGTGGGGAACATCCAGCCCATGGGCCACAGGAGGCCCATAAAATCATTTGGTCTGGCCCTGCCAGGGCATTAGGGGGGAGTTAATTAAATGTTTGATCAGCCCTAACCAGTTTTGCTCAGTGGATAGAGCATTGGCCTGTGGACTGAAAAATCCCGGGTTCGATTCCGGTCAAGGACATGTACCTTGGTTGCCGGCACATCCCTGGTGGGAGGTGTGCAGGAGGCAGCTGATCGATGTTTCTCTCTCTCGTCGATGTTTCTAGCTCTCTGTCTCTCTCCCTTCCTCTCTGTAAAAAATCAATAAAATATATTTAAAAAATAAATAAATAAATAAAATAAATGTTTGATCAAATATAGCAGGCTAATTTTTAAGTCAACAATTTTTTATGACCTGCCAATCCTATATAATAAAAGGCTAATATGCAAATTGACCGAATGGTGGAACAACCAGTCACTAGGATTCGCACTGACCACCAGAGGGCACACACTCAATGCAGGAGCTGCCCCCTGGTGGTCAGTGCACTCCTATGGGGGAGCGCCGCTCAGCCAGAAGCCGGGCTCATGGCTGGTGAGCGCAGCGGTGGTGGCAGGAGCCTCTCTCGCCTCCAAGACAGAACTAAGGACCCCTCGGGGGATGTCTGCCTGATGGCTTAGACTCACTCCCAGCTGGTAGGCGGACATCCCCCAAGGGGACCCAGACTGCAAGAGTGTGCAGGCCGGGCTGAGGGACCTCCTCCCCCTGCCCCCCAGTGCACGAATGTCCTGTCCCAGGCCTCTAGTAATGTTATAAATATCCAATGGCCCTTGGCAGAGAAAAAAGTTCCCCACCTCTGCTCTAAATGGAACATTGTGTCATCAGTTTTTATGTGATCAGTTTGGAGAGCTTTCTCTGATATTGCTTAAATATCAGTTTATACATTAGGCTCCCTACTTCATCACCTGGATTCAAAACTGAATCATCCACATCAGATTGATCTTGAAAGTTGAACATCAATGTGGTGACAAACACCCTCTTCTTGGCCGAACTCTAGCAAGTCTTCTATCAGCTGAAGGCTATGCCCCCAGGATGTCAAGCTCAGCCCCTTTAAAATGCCTGCTTGAGGAAGCTCAATGCTACCAAAAGAATTTGCGGTCTGTTCAAGCTAAAACCTGACTATGGACTTCTGACCTTTTTTTTTCTTTGTTTACTTTAGAAAATTTGCAATTGTAAATCATTTTTATATCCTTTTAAGATATATCTCCTACAACTCAGGAATGTCTTTCTCAAAGACCTGGGGGCCATCCGCTTGAAAGGTCATCATAAAGATCAAGATGGATAGGGCCCCTGTCTCTCCATCTTTGTGCCAGGGTTGGACCCTAACTTTGTTAAGTACCAGTGAGCAAACACAGCTGCCCTCGCCACAAATGTCTTCAGGACTTTTCCTTTAGCTCATCCCGACATTGAAGAGCTCCCCACCTTTTGACTCAGTAGAAATGAGCTCAGTTTGTACTGAAGTCTCTCCTGTATTGCAGTAGCCTGAATAGAATCTGTGTTGTCACCTTTAATAAACATCTCGCTTCACTCTTACAGTGGCCAGATTTCTCTCTCTCTCATATATAACCTTGCTGTGTTGCCAGAACATTCATCTATGATGATACTTTTTACCTGAAAAGTGCTTTTTAAAATCTTCTCAACAATAGACATGACCCACACTTTATACCTAAATGAGCAAAACCAAATTCCAGAGAATAAATTCAAAGTCACATAGTAAAAAACAGTATGATTTTAATTTCTATTTCCCAATCTAAGGTCATTATTCTTCCCAATATGCAATGATTTCAGTTCTCCTACTCAATAGAAATAAGAGACTACATTTTTTTAGAGTGGAAAAGAAAAAAACACTTTACTGAAAGCTACGATTTATGAAAATATATAGTTTGGTGTTCTCACTCATGTTCAGAATATAACAATGGACATCAAAATTGAAAGAGCTATTAGGACAGTCACAGAGTCAACGTTTTAATGACCAATCCTGTACATTTACCCAAGCTTTAACATATTAAAAAAAAAAATCTTTCCCACATGGTCCAGTAATTTTTGCTACCCAGCTCATGCCAAAGTCTACAGGTAAGAAGCAGCAATCCTCTGCATAAAGCTTGGTGTCATAACATCACCATGGCAACAATATCCCTGCAGAAAGGAGATGCAAATTTTGTCCTGAAAATTAATCAGCTACAGAGACAACTCATTTACTATCTCTGGCAGGTAGCGCAAATCCACATAAGATCCCTGACAATTCTCCAGCACTCGTTTCCACTAAATAAGAGCACAGATCTTATTAAGAAAATAATTTTTTCCTAACCCAAATCATAAACCTTCTACTTTTAGGGCATTTCATGGGAAGCACTAGTTTATCACATATACTAAAAACTTTTTAAAAACTGCATATAGGAGTCAAAGTAAAACATAAAGTGTGAGCAATAAGGGATGAAAGCAAGTGAAGTTATATTTTATTAGACAACATAATCTTTAAAACAAAAGGATTCTTAGTGATAAAAAAATTATCACTAGATAATATAGTGACCCAATTCTAAAATTAATTGAGATGTATTATAGAATTGAACAAGTAAATCAATGTGATGATTTGGGGAGCCAGGTTTCTCACAATGGAAGAACACACACATGCCACACAAATATATACGTATACACATTTACACTTGCCAATATAGACATGCATATACACATTTTACGCATAATTTAGAAATTATTAGGGAAAAGAGAAGCACAGATATAAAGTACTTGGGGTCAAAAAGGGTTCCAGAAAAGATACAATCACATTTAGGAGATAATAAGAGAATATAATATTTTGAATTACTATGCCAATGATTTTAAAAACCTGGACAAATTTTAAGTTTTCTGGAAAATTACTTATCAAACATAACTTAATAAATTAAAAACAGGGATTTACTTGAAACCAGAAATTTAATTAATAATTAAGTTTAGGACCTACTTGCAATTTATTCCAAATGTTCAAATGTTTCTACAAACTTTTCCAGAGAACAGAAAATGAGCAAATTGTCACTAAATTGTTTTATGAGAATAGCAAATCTTGACCTAAAATCAGTCAGGAACAGTATGAGAATTAAAATTTTAAGTAATCCCTCTCATAAAACAATGCATATATCCTAAATAAAATGTCAAGACAAATTTAAATATATAAAGACATAGTTCATCATAATCAAGTCAAATGTATATTAAAAATGTTAGAATGGTTTAATGTTAGAAAATCAGTTAGTATAATTTTCTGCATTAAGTTAGAAGAAGAAAACCATATAAATATCTCAACAAATGAGTTAAAGCAGTCAATAAAATTTAACATCTATTCATAGTAAAAAGTAAATCTAAAAGGAAACTTAACCTGATAAAAAAAAATCTATACAAACCTATAGTAAACATTGCAGTCTATATATATATATATATATATATATATATATATATATATATATAAAAGCCTAATATGCTAATTGCCCCTCCGACTGTTCGACCAATCACAATGACATGCACTGACCACCAGGGGGCAAAGGCTCTGACTGGTAGGTTAGCTTGCTGCTGGGGTCTGGCTGATTGAGACTGGGCAAGATGGGCCAGACATGCCCTGGAGCCCGTGGTCCCTCCCCAGCCCCAATCGTGCACCCCATGGTGGGGTCCCTCAGCCTGGCCTGCACCCTCTCGCAAATCCAGGACCCCTCGGGAATGTCAGAGAGCCGTTTTTGGCCCAATCCCCTCAGGCCAGGCCAAGGGATCCCACCGGTGCACAAATCCGTGCACCAGGCCTCTAGTCAATGATAAAAACAAAAACCCATAGTTTTTTAAAATTGAGAATGATATAAGTATGCTGGCAAATTTGTTGGTTTCAAAAATAGATGAGTTGATACCATGAATGGCAAGCCGGGACTCTCTCATTGCTGGTTCTTGTCCTATGAAGTTTGAAGAAAAAAATTTTCAGACAAGATTTTAAGCAGAAGTGTGGAAATTTATTGCAAGTGTATACAAATTCCCTCTGGGGAGAGGCCCCCAAAGGGGAATCTTCTCAGGAGGGGACCCCAAATTGGGAAAAACCTGCTCTCTCCTCCAAAATTTGAAAAGAAACCTAGTCTAGTGAGTTTCTTTGTGTACAGGTTTATAAATGCTGGCTGCTTCCTTGTCTGTTCATCCCACTTTCTAATTGGATCCTTCTTTATTTTACTTCCCCAGTGCTTTTCCTAATTGGCGACTTTCCCCCTTTTCCCTGCGTGGTATCAGTTTCAAAGCTCAGCCAGTACCCCCTTTTCTTCTTCTCTCTCTTATCTTGTAAACAATCTGGCGGCTTGGCACTGTCTCTGCCCATCACAGGCATTCCTCTCCGGTAGACCCCCACCCCCCTTTTCCTACCTGCCTCTCCTGACTCTAAAATCCTTTCAGAATGAACAAATAATGGAATGGTATAACATACATGTGATATTTTTATGGAGAAAATGATAAAAATTTTTGAAACTATTAAAGACAAATAGTGGATAATTATATGATGCTGATAGATAGAAAGATAATAGTTAAAGATACTGATCCTTATCAAATTGCTTTATAAATGTATGTAATTCCAACCAAAATTCTAACAAGACTTTTTCATGGAAAATTATAAGCTAATTTAAAAATGTATTCAGAACAGCAAAAAATATTCCCCCCAAAATGATCTCTAACGAAGTGGCATTGAAAATCAGTGCAGAAAGGGTGGGCTACTCAATGAATGGTGCCTGGGAGGAATCCATATTTAAAAAGTGAAATTGGATTCCTGCCTCATAATATACCCAAAAGCCAATTCCGATTATATTAATACAGAAATACAAAATTAAACTTTCAGAAAAGACTACAACCTCCCACTCCTGTTGTCCCCTAATGCCGGCCGCATGACTACTTTGGGTGCTGCCTGACACCCTCCGAAATCCATCAGCATTCACCTTGGCCAATGAAAAACCTGTGAACGGAGTCAGGACTGAGGAGGAGGATCAAGTTAACTCAAGGAGGCAGGGCAGGTGCTGTTTAAGATTAAGATGCTTATACCACTTAGCAAACTGAGGAAAACACTGTGATTCAGAGCTTCCCAAAAAGGCAGATCAGCTCCTGATTTGGTGGGCAGCCAGGCAATAACACAGACACACCAGCCGAGCTGGAAATGGAGAAAGCAGATGCTGCCGTGTGCTCCAGCAGCTGGCTGGGGGGCTGCTTTTCTCCAGAACTGTGCTCCTGTGTAGGGCAACGTATTCTAAATCACAAAACTGTGATTTGGCTTCAACACTCACGGACAGCTATGGTAGCTTTTCTTTAGTCTTTTATTTTCCTCTCATTCATTCATTTTAATTGTACATAAAATTACTGATGTATACACAGATGCTCTCCATTTTATTTTCCAAAGAAATGATGATATGCAAAGTTGGGCATGAAAGGAGTTACTCAGCTCTTAGAAATTCTGATATCACCATTTGTTAATTAGTTCCTCAGATATAAACCCTCTTCAGATTATCCTAATTTGAGTGTGACAGCTGTTTTCTTGAATTCTGATTCATACATCTATTTTTCTCAGGCATGGGCACCAAATCACAATGTTTGGTGGCAAAATCAATGATTGTCCACTGGTCGGTGTAATTTGTCCTGGTGAGGTCTGGAATTCCGAACCATCGGAGAAACTACCAGAATTAGGTAGCTGGCAGCCTCACAGCCCAGGCAATATAAGCCCTTAAGGGTATTACCTCTTTTGGTAGAAATTAGGATGACAGGTAATAAAGTGAGGTCTGGGGAACCACAGTTCTACACATAGAATATGTTTGCTTAAAAGTTACCTGTGATCCACATATAGCAGAATGGAAGCAAGCAAATTAAGCACCTATTTATTCCACAAACAGCCAGATTTATTATCATCTTGTGTAAACTTGAAAGATTACACAAATTAACTTTCTAATCTGTTGATGTATACATTTTTAATGAGAAATTTATTCATGATGTAAAATTACAAAATATTTATATATTCTAAAATGAATATGTGAACACTAGCCAAAACTTTAAAGAATAAGATGCTATATTTCTCTGGTCTAAAGATCCCTTACCTTCAGATATTAAGATGTGAGTAGCCCTGTGATTATAAGGTCAGGAGCAAGGACACCAGACCATGGAGGTTTTAGTTCCCTAGATCCTTCAGCTTTTCTAAGTTTAATATCCTTGAGCAGTTCAAGATCCTTAAGCATGCTAATCACAGCCGAAAGGATTTGTTTTGCTCTGTGTTGCTTTTCTGTGCTGTCAGATAATTAGCGGTATTTAAATTCTATTGTTTTAAAGCTCTCTGCTGTAATCCAGCCTGTGTTTATTTAAATTTGTTTATAATATTAATGACAGAAAACATTTCACAACTCAGCTCCCACCACCTTCCCAATGTTATCTCCTATTTTCCCCACCTAACAGCCTTTGCCCAGCATCTCTCTGTTCCTGGTATAGCCATATGTTGCTTCACCTGTGGCAGGCGATATTTTGCTCACCTTTCTTAAGTATGCAGCTCATGTCTCCTTGTCTGGAATCTCCTCCTGTCTTACAGAACCCTTTGAGCAGCTGACCCTTGATATTTTCTTTGCCCTCTTTTTCACACTGAATTGCCTTATGGCTTTGGTATATCCGGGAACCGGAAGTCTCTTCCTTCTTCCCCACATTTTCCTGAGCAACTTGTCTGTCCTTCCCTGAAATATTATATTAGCTTTTAAGCCAACTTGCTTGGTATGTTGTGAGAAACTGCTGTGTGTAGATACCCAGGTAAGATCCAGCAATACAACAATTGACAGGGTGACAGAGTAAAGAGGGTGGGAGACAACAGACATATGGGCGAAGAGGAACAGTCCTGAGGTCCATCCTGGAAGCATGTGTAAAAGGCACAGTGGGCCCAGAAGAGATAAGGATGTTCCCTGCTGGTCCTAGTCTGCATTGTTTCACTGCGAAGCCCCATAGAGTTTCTGTTTATTTGGGAAAAAAGATTTAACAAAGGACCTCAGGGAAAATAGTGTGTTTTCTGGGGCAATCTCCGTGCAGGCCTCTCATCTTGAGCAGAGTCATAAGATCCGTAGCCCCTTTGAGAACATAAGAGCCCCTCTGCACTGCATCACATCCCCTGTGACAGGCCGCACTGAACCAGACCTCTCTCCTTCCTGGCACGTGGCATAGCTACAATTGTGAATGTTTTAAAACATGACTGCTTGATGGTTTTCTATAATGCTGGACTGTAGAAGCCACAAGGCCAGGGCTGTGCTTATTTTTCCTATCTTTGGCACTTAACTGGATGCTTGCTACATTAAAATGCTCAGAAAATATACCTCAAACATGAGCCAATAAATAACAACACTATTACCAGCTAAATAGCTACATACATTTGGATACACTGCCTTGTTTAATCCTTATTAAATACTCTGTTTTCCATATGAGATAACGGAGCCTTTGGGAGCTGGGAAATGGCAGTTTTAAGATTAGAAACCTGTTCTGTCTGGCCTTGTTACAGGCATACCCTCACCTATACCATCCTATATAATAAAAGGGTAATATGCAAATTGACCCTAAGGGCAGAACGATCAGGAATGACCGGTCACTATGATGCACACTGACCACCAGAAGGCAGACACTCAATGCAGGAATTGCCCCCTGGTGGTCAGTGAGCTCCCAAAGGGGGGCCTCTGCTCAGCCACAAGCTGAGCTAACAGCTGCGAGCACAGCGGCGGTGGCGGGAGCCTCTTCCACCTCCTCAGCAGTGCTAAGGATGTCCAACTGACTGCTTAGGCCCACTCCCCAGAAGGAATTAGGTAGCTGGCAGCCTCAGGGAGTGGGCCTAAGCAGTCAATTGGACATTCCCTGAGGGGTCCCAGACTGCGAAAGGGTGCAGGCCAGACTAAGGGACACCCCCCCCCCCCAACACTGCACAAATTTTTATGCACCGGGGAGCTGCCCCCTGGTGGTCAGTGTGCTCCCACAGCCAACCTCCCATGGCTGGCCAACCTCCCGCAGTCCCTCCCGTCAGCCGGCCAGCCCCATCAGCCCCTATTGGGGCAGTCGGCCAACCTCCCGTGGCCCCGATGGGTCCTGATCGCTGGCCAGGCCAAGGGACTCCACCCATGCACAAATTCATGCACTGGGCCTCTAGCCTTATAATAATATCCATGCTCTTCACAGAAAACTGGGAGATGGTTGATACTTTCCAGAATCAGCAGGGGATGGAAGCAGGAGAATCATTTTTAGCAAGTCCCTCTGACACCAAATGCTGAATTCTTGCTATTTTTTATCTATCATGACATATTGGAAACCACTTAAATATAAAAATAAGAACAGTCTTAAGTCAATTATGGCATATCTGTAGATATAATACTATTGATATAGTCATAAACGTCATGTTTTATAAGAATATAAAAAAATGTTCAAGGCACATCATTAAGTATAAAAGACAAATTATAAAATAGGCCATATATATAACTCAACTTTGTTACAGTATATATTGCCATATGTTTTAACAAATGGTTCACACAGACACACACACACATTTTAGAAGGATATACACCAAAATGTTAATAGTGGTGCTATGAGTAGTAAAATTATGGTTGATTTTAATTTTATTTCTATTTTTAATTTTACTACTTTCTATAATTATCATACACTACTTTTAAATTCTTGCAAATATAGTTTATGGTAAATATATGGATAAAAAACTAAATCCAAATATTAATAGTGATTTTTCTCTGTATGGTAAATTAATGGTTTTATTTATTTATTAATAATATTTCCGGGGTTTTTTAAATTAAAGAAGCAACAAAGATTTATGAAACTGAAATCAATTAAAGTTCTCCTTCAATATGATTTGACAGCACTCAAGTTCTAAGTAGAATTCTCTTCCATTCTCTCCCACTCCTCCATGTAACTCTGCTACCCAAATTGATGTTTTTAGCAGCTACTTACAACATATGTTTTCAGTTGCATTAATTTTAGGGTTCCAGTCATGTGTCTAACATATGGACCAAAAAATGAACCCTAAAATAAACAAAGGTTTGCCTCCAGAACACTGCCAACATCCCCGATTCCCTGAGGAAGCACTAGGTTTATTTTCACAGCCAATTTTTGCCTTTTGGCTGCCCTGGGTTCTGGCTTCAGTCCCAGATTAGGTTTTGGCTCCTGCTAGGAGTCAATCAACTGCTGAAAATGCAGATACTTAGAAGCCAAAAGACTGGAAAAGAAGAGCCTGAAGAATGAGCTGGTGGCTCACCTAGCCAACAAGCTGCCTCTGGTGAAGGAAAGCAGACCAGAGACGCCTGCCAGCCATCAAAAGGATTTCAGGGTGGACCACAGAACATCTGTGGACCACAGAACATCTGTGACACGCTGCAGGGAGTTCAGGGTGGACCTATTTCAACCGACTAGTAAACCCTGACGATAACCTAGCTACAAGTTTTCTCATTTGATTACGTTCCATGCGGGTCTTATTTTCATCCCCTGTCTCATAGTGCTTTCTCTTTTCACAACTTTCCATAATAATTCTCACTATTAGCAAGGAATAAATTTCTCTCTGCCTTTTCTACTGCCCCAGTAGAACACAAGCTAACCTACTTACCCTAAAAGTCTATAGCCAGGGTAGAGTATAAACCTGAGTTTATACATCCTAAAAAGATGAGCAGGATGGTCCACAACCCTCCTACAAGCTCTATGGGAATCAAAGCTCCTAGGAAGCCTAAGAGTTTTGCTAAAATATGAGGGTTGTCTCAGGTCAGCTTTCCTATGTGCATAGACGCAAAGTATTGGGCAATAAAGAACAAAAGGACTGTTGAGTAAACAATATATAAATGTGGAGTGTTGAGCAGTAAAGAGCAGAGACACAGCCTGTCCCCAGGAATCAGAGGAAATAGAAACCCTCCCACAATCCCCATGTATAAATAAAGTATATTTTATCCCCCTAATTTTTAAAATGTGCTTCATAACTACCTAGAATTCCAAGTTCAAATTTCAGAGTCTCTCACTTCTGAGAGTATTGCACGGGAGTGTAGCTACTCTAGGGTATCTATTCCAGGTGCACCCTTCTTTTCCTACCCCCCAGGCTTCACCTACACTGCGCAAAATGACTGAACTTGTTATAGAAAAGAAAGAGTTCATCTACCTGGTACCAACAGAGCAAAACACTAGACACCAAGATTTGCAGTGGGGAAGTTTGGTTATTTTCTTATAGATGGCGCCATTTAAGAGAATGCGAAGCTAATACTCAAAAGCTTGAACTCCTCAATGAACCGTAGGTTACAGCTTATATAGGGCAAAAATTACAAGAAACTCTGGGTTAGGGGTTCAGGTCGTGCTGGGAGCTGAATTGGTCAGAGGTGAGGTAAGGGTAAGGAATCGTTTCTTCAGGTCTTGAGGACAGTTCTGAGGTCTTTTCTGGTATTCCTGTCTGGTCTCATGAGAAAGTTGCTCCACCTGAGGGCTCAGGAACTGAAACATAACTTAGGTCAAGACCTTATCATTAGCCTGCCAGAGGGCCAGACTATGGGGGTCTATTATCGGGGGTAAAGGCTAGTTCTCTGAGGAGTATCGAAAAAGAGGGATATGATTTTTAGAGATAGGATTTAAACCTGAATTTAATCAAAGTCATAAGGACCCTCGGTTTCAAAATGCACATAATGGGTCCCCAATGGAATATACAAGCTCCGCCCACCCCCTCCCTGGGCATCTTGGGCAGGTTGGGTCCCACCAACTTAGCCCTAGGCACTCAGAAGTGGCCTGTTGGGGGAGCCAGGGCACTGCAGCCTCTAGGTGGGCACATTCTCCTGGCCCTGCTAACTCTTCACTCCTTGCAGAGGGGCTCAGTCAGGAAAGGGCTGGAGGCGGGTCCAGAGCAAGGGCCTCTCTTGTTGAAGTCCAAGGGCAGTGCCCATCGTTATGACCATCCTATAGCTAAGAAAAGTGAGGCAGAGAAAGTACGCCTCTCTCAACTGAAACTGTTCGTAGCAAACTTCAAGGCAGATCTGCTGGGATGAGGCCTATAAGAAACCTGAGTAAAATGTCCAATTGATTGTATTTAAGGAGTCTAACAAGAGCCTTCCTGTCTGCGCACAGCTGTCCTAATTATGAGTCGGCGATACGAGTTGCCTTTCTCAGGATTTATATCATTCATTTAAATGGGGCAGATTAGTATTGAAATTGAATCCAATTCAACAAGCATCCATTGAGAAGCCATGCCACAGTCACTTAGACACTGATCATTATCTGCAGGGCCAGCTCGTTAATCTTGATTCATTTAGGTGCCAGCTCTGCAACATAAAAAAATAGATGCTAAGCTTAAATAAATGCAGTGTGCACTCGCCGTTATAAAGAGTAATGCTTTAACGGGCACCTATACACATTTTACTCTATTTTTTCATGATTTCCAGAAATTCCTCTCCAGTTCTTAAAGAATGGATTACCTAGAATGATATACAAAACCCACCTTCCCTTCCCCCAAAGATGAAAAAAGAGATACGCAAAGTGGAAGATGGACAAAGAAACGAACTTGGAGAAAAACAGAAAGCATAAGAGTGAGAAATGCTTTCTACTTTGTCAACAGCAGCCCTGTCAGGACCTGTCATTTCTGAACTATGAAAATGTCAGCTGTCTCTTCGCTCCTTCTGGTTAGAATGCCCTCGTCTGTTCCTTCAGGTGTCCTCAACCTTTTCTGTGGATGGGGTGGTTTGGGCGTGTGGGAGTGACTGATTCACCTCCAGCATGCTGAGCGAGCTTAACCGTTCACCCCGTGGGCTGGGGAAAACGAACTCTCCTTCACACGCAGTTGGATAATAACTGGGATCCCCAGAAACAAGAAGGGAGGGAAGCCTCCTGCCACAGTGCACCATGGACATTTATCTCCTAAACGGCCACCGGTGGAGATGAGGCCATAAGAGGAAAAGGTGGGCTTCAGGGCATGGATTTGCAGCGTATTTTCTGGCAGCGCAGAGGCGTATTTTTCTAGATTCTCTTCTACATTTGATTTCGATAAGACGTTGGAGTCAGAAATCTTCAGGTAAGACAAGTGTTACTTCAGTAAGAGAGACTCATACAGAATGAGGAAGTCATTCTTAAAACAACAAATGGAATCTGCAGAATCCAAGAATGTGAAGCTACTTAAAAGATGTGAAGATCAGTCGCCTGCAGTATTTTTTCCAGGATAAAATATGTTGGAAGTGAATGACGTCAGTCCATGACATGGGCTGGATCACAAAGGACTAAATAAGTGAAAAGAGAAGTGGGGTAACGCTGAACAACGGGGCCAGGGCAAAGGCGAGGAAGCAGGAATGCGGGTGATATGTAATGGACTGAGATGGGTCTCCGACACTGGATGACTGCTGTAGCCAAGAGGGCCGCCTGTCTCCACATGGCCGCCCACCTCCCAGTCTCCACACAGCCGCCGAACCCACTGTGGGCTTCCTATCTACTCGAAACTCAAAGACTTACCATGCCCTCCAGTCTCATGGAATCTGGCCTCCGACTGTGTCTGCAGTGACATTTCCTACCATTCTTTCCCTCAGTTCATGCCATGCATCCACTTTGGCCAGCTTTCTATTCAGCAAATACCTCAGGTTTATTCCCACTTCCACAACTTTTCACTTACTCTCCCCTCTGCCTGGAATGTTCTTTCCCTAAATAGTCAAACAACTCCCTCCCTCAATTATTCGAATCCCTGTTCAAATGCCCCATAATCCAAGAAAATTTCCTTAACTAACCTGTCCGAAATAGCCCATGTATTCATCTAAATTGCTCTCTCTCTCTCTCTCTCCTACTATCCCTCTTATTATTTCTTTACAATAAGGATTACTGACACCATCTTAGTTTGTTTACTGTCTGAATGCCCTACTGGCTTTAAAATCCATGAGAGCAGGGCCTTTGTTTAGATGGCCTCTGTATCCCCAGTGCCTACAACACACCCAGCATGAGGTAAGCACTCAGAATCCTGTCTACAACGGAGAAAGGAAGTGGGTTGAGTGGTTCATACTGGAGAACTATGTGAGAGATAAGTGTGGCCAAAAGATGAGATAAAATCATCAAAAGTCTTGAAACAGGGTGTGTTTAGATATGGAGGCAACATCTTTTCTGTAGAACAGAGTTCAAGCCCCAGGACCCAGCACAGTTCCTCACTCACAGTGAGATGTTCACAACATGTTATCATGGTGACATGTCAGATGTTAAACCAAACAGAAATTCCTTTTCTGTCTGTGGAGGAGAGATTGTTTCAACACAGGGGTCTACCTGATCCACGAGGTAGATTCAGCCTAGAAGAGGGAGACCGCTTCCCGAAAACCCCCCTTGGAGATTCTCATCATAATTGATGTTTATTTTGACATAAACTATGTGCTGGCTCCTGGGACAGGCCACTGTTCTGACCTGGTCAAGCATATAAAGTCATTTCCTGTATCTGGTGGCCTTTCTTTACTAGTCCCATGACTATCCCCCTCTTTACCCTGTATAATTTTTTTGCTTCTGCCAGGCAGGGATCCATTACAGCCCCCCTGAGAGATGCCTCATATATGTTTCTCTTAATACACTATTAATTACAAGACTGGAATGACCAGCTTCTTTCTTAGATCTTTCCCTGCCTCCTCTTACAGAGGTAGCTTTTCAGTGCCACAACCTTTCCCTTGGTCTGTGTGTACAAATAGGGCAAGGAGAATGCAATCACCCAAATAATAGGATTAACAGTCCCTGAATTCCTCCTCATCGGTACAGAGCCATGGGAGCTGCTATGGACTGAATTGTTGTCCCATAAAAATTCATATGTTGAAGCCCCAAGGTAATTATATCTGGAGATAAGATCTTTGGGAGGAAGTTAAGGTTAAATGAGCTCATAAGGGTGGAGCCTTAATTTGATAGCATGTGGCCTTATAAGAAGGTGAAGAGTCAGCAAGAAGGTGGCCATCTGCCAGCCAGAAAAGGAGCCCCCACCAGAAACCAAGTTATCCAGCACCTTGATCCTGGACGTCCCAGCCTCCTGAACTGTGAGAAATAAATATCTGTTGAAATTACTCAACCTGTGTTATTTTGTTACAGCAACATAAGCTGACTAAGACAGGAGTCTTCTGATATTTCTGTTCCACAAAATGTTAGAGCTTATCTCCTGCTGAAGGACTCATCTGGGAACTGTATCCTGAGTGAAACAAATTATTCTGGTGATGGGTGGTAAATGGAACTGTTTCTCTTCAAGATACTGACACTAAGTCACACATCCATCCCTGAGGCAGCCAGCATCAGGACCCCTTTACAAGTTCCTTCTGAAAATGTGTTATGGGGAATGAGGTCTAATTTCCCTTAGGACAAGCATCCAATCTTCAGAGCTGTATTGTGCTTTCTCACAGAGAAAGAAGGATGTCCTCAGCTGTTTATACCAGTGTTCTCAGACACTCCAGAAAAAGCATTTTAAATAGCTTCCATGATCAAAACAGCATTTCTGAGCCAATGTGGTATCTGCATTTTTTATGACAAAGAGTAACAATTTTGTAGTTATAAAAATTTTTAAATTTAATTTTAAAAGAAAAGCAGGTTGCATATATATAAATATATTATTATTACAAATTTTAAAAACACATGAGAAAAAAGCATAGCATCAAATCATGAACAGTTGTCATAATAGATGATGTGAACTCATGCTTACTGAATACTTTCTGGAGGTAGATGTTTTTGTTTATTTGTTTATGTATTGATTTGAGAGAGAGAGAAGAAAGGGAAGAGAGAGAGATGGAGAGAGAGAGAGAGAGAGAGACCTCCTCGCCCTGCATAATAAGCAGTCATTGGTTACTTATTATATGTGCCCTGACAGGGGATAGAATCCAAAATCTTATTGTATCAGGACAATACTCTAATCATCTGAGCTACAGGAGCCAGATAGTTTATGACTCATTTTATCTCACAGCAACCATACAGTCTAGTTACTATTAATAACACCTCCATTTTATGAATGAAGAAATTGAGGCACTGACAAGAAAATAACACTTCCAAGGTCATACAGCTAGTTGATGGCACAGGTGGGATTTGAACCTAATTTATTACACCCTAAAAATCTACATATTGCCAAAGATGTGGTATGTTATCCTTTCTACTTTCCCTACTTTTTTATATGATAAGCATGCTTTACTTTTACAAAAAAAAGTTTAAGATTCTCCATATTTTTGTCATGAAGAAAAATAAAATAATATTAAAGGATTAATATACAAAATTTAAGGTGAATACAAAACCTAATCTAAAATTACAACCTGTTTTTTTAAAAATATATATTTATTGATTTTAGAGAGAGGAAGGGAAAGGGATAGATAGAAACATTAATTGGCTGCCCCCTGCATGCCCCCTACTGAGGATCGAGCCTGCAACCCAGGTCTGTGACCTGACAGGAAATCAAACCCGTGACCTCCTGGTTCATGGATGGGCTGACACTCACTGAGCCACACTGGCTGGGCACAACCTGTTTTATAGAATTCTGTCTTGCATGAATAAATTTCCATTGCCCACTTCTTGCTGAGACTGTTTTTATAGAACAGGCAGCTGCATATTTCCTGATGGAATGACCCATACCTTGGAAAGATAGCCTGCTTGATTGCATCTGTAATATGAATCATAGTTTTCAAAGGAATTAAACTAGAAGAAGAAAACTGCAGTGGCATGAAGTATGTGATTTGAAAATGAAATTAATGATGAACCCATTTTAACTTTTTAAAATCATTATTAAGATCTAATCCTTAAAATTCTTTTTTGGAGGGAATGCATTATTTAAAACATGTGAATTTTTAAATGTTCTAATTTTCTGAAAGACATATTAACTCTTTAAGTAGGAAAAAATTAAACAAGATATGGCATTCATTAAAACTCAATAATTATAAGCACTTTTAGAAAGAAATCTAAACAGTATAGTGAAATCTGTATGTGATATATACTCCTAGAATCAGTGACTATAAGTTCTGTTTTACACAAGACCAGTTAGATACAGATCTAAGGAAGGCCATAATTTTGACTGAGTTCTGGTAATATAGTCAAAGCAATTTTTATACACTGTTACTGTCTGTCTCAGCTGCATATTTTGCATAATCTTTTTAAAGAGGTCAAATTTTATATATATAGAGAGAAGCATCAATGAGAGGGAAACATCAATTGGCGGCCTCCTGCACACCCCCTAGTGGGGATCGTGCCCGGCATGTGCTCCGACTGGACAGTAATAGAATCAGTGTCTGCTCCTTGCATGGAACGGCGCTCAGCCAACTGAGCCACACCGGTCAGGGCGAGGAGGTCTGATTTTTAAGGTTACTTTTGATCAACATTAGTTCATTAGAAAAATACAGTGATTGAAAATAAATGGAAGTTTTAAATGTTTTTTCTTTTTATTCAGAGTTGAAAAATATACATTTCATTTAATTGTTGCTAAAAGATCGCTTATTATTTTAGTTGAATGAAAGCCTCCTGCTTATTGTCACTCAGTGGCTTATCCCCTATTTTATGTATTCTCATGATTCATTTATTAGATTTAAATTAACATAAATATGTTATATATTCTTCTGCAAATTGTACATCTCTTATAAGCACACTAGAGGCCGGTGCACAACATTCATGCATTGGAGGGTGGGGGGGTCCCTCAGGCTGGCCTGTACCCTCTAGCAGTCTGGCACCTCTCAGGGGATGTCCACCTGCCAGCTTAGGCCCGGTCCTCATGAGCAGGCCTAAGCCAGCAGGAGGACATCCCTGGAGGGGTCCTTAGTGCTGCCTCAGAGGTGGGAGAGGCTCCCGCCACTGCTGCTGCACTCGCCAACCCTGAGCCCTGGCTGAGCAGCACTCTTCTTGTGGGAGTGCACTAACCACCAGGGGGCACCTCCTGCGTTGAGTGTCTGCCCCCTGGTGGTCAGTGTGCATCATAGCGACCGGTCATTCTGCCGTTAGGTCGATTTGCATATTAGGGTTTTATTATATAGGATGCTTAATGACTAATTTTTAGCTTCTTTTTTGCTGTTAATTTCTACAAAGTTGTAAAATTGCACGCTATCCACTTTAAGTAAGGGTGTAGAACAAAATGTTCCCAAATTACCTGTTCTGAAGTATAGAATACCAACTTGGGTCAATTAGGATGGATTCCTCCCTCTCAGATGTTGATAGGATGTGCTTGTTCCATCAAATTAATTATAAACTAATAGTTTCAACCATGAAATGAAATTACAAATGTGACCATGTGTAATCAGTGTTCATCTTTCTATCACACTTATTAAGGCATATTGAAACAACATATACAATTAAAATTTGACGTTGTAAAAAACATTCTAAAGTGCACAATAGAAATGAAACTAATGCTGAATCTTGAGCCCTTCTTATTCTAGTACAAAATGTTAATATACAGAAATATAATCTACTAGAAAAAAAGGGTTATGAAAAACTCAGGGATTATTTTATTAAATGATTGTTCTTGTTATATTTAATTATTAGTTGAATATATTTAGGAGAATTGTGTAACCTTTTTATTTTATAATGTTGTATTTTTTAAATCCAAGGGATTTTTCTCAAAATTTACTCTTAGTTGTCCATGTTTAAATATCTAGGGGCATTTAAACAAAAAGTATAAAAAACATTCCAATAAAGATTTTTAATTTAGTTCTAAGAGCAACGGGAAGTTCATAAAGGTTTATCATGAGATTACCAAGTGATAATATTTATTTTCTTAAAAGACCATGGTGGTTATATGTGGGAAAAGAGGTTAAAGAGAAAAGAGAGAGACTGGTAGAAAGGCAGTTTCCCATCCTTTGCTGAGAACCGATGGTGGTATGGACTGGGGTGGCAGCTATAAGAACTGAGAGAGAGAGAGAGAGAGAGAGGGCTATCAAATATATTTGGATGTAGAACAAACAGAATTTACTGATGGGTTTGATGTGGGCCATAAAAGTCAGTGCAATGACTCTCAGGTTTATGTTTTGCTTTGTGTTTTGATTGAGCATCTGAATGGATAATGGTATCACTTGTTGAATTAAGAAAACTGGAGGAAGGGCATAACCGGGAGACATCAATAATTCTATTTCTACATATTAAGTGTGAGTTGCTTATTAGGTCGAGCTATGGGATATAAAGGTTTGCAACGGATAGGAAAGATCTGAGCTGTAGATATAAGTGTGGTCTTATCAATATCAGATGGTACTAAATCCATCGGACGAGAAGAACCGACCTATGAAGTGATGGTGAATAAAGAACTTTTGACTCCATCCAGATGCTCTCCTTCATTTGGGGTCAAACAGAGGCAAAGGAACCTATAAGAAAACCAAAAATTGGAAGCCAGTGAAGTAGGAGGAAAAACTGGAGCATGAAGCATGGTGGGAGGCAAGAGATAAAAGCTTTTCCAAACCTCTGAACCATACCTTCTATTGGCCAATACTTGAAATTTTCTATGTGGAGTAAAACAAGTTTTAAATAAGAAAGTATAACAAATAATAATTTTGTAAAGAGAAATAATTTGGATATTTATTAAAAGGATATGTAATCCCTTTACTTATTAACCTAGTATTTTTATTTCCCAGAGGTTAGTTTGGGGGCTTGTGAACCTGAGACCAAGGAGAAGGAAGCTGAGAAAGCTGTGTCCAGACCTCTCAGCATGCCAGGATCTTGGAGAACAAACAGTTCTTCAAGATCTAAGTACAATAGTCATTTCAGGTCATAACTTCGCCAACAAATGCCAAGTTTATTATTCAGAAACATGAGAAAGAGACAAACTAAAATTCAAAACAAAAGACAGAAAAGAGTGAGAGGAGAGCAGTGTTCCCGCTCTGTCTTCACCACTCCCACTCAATTAGCATAGATATTTGCATAAAGCAGCCAGATAGTAGATCCTGTAATGATAGATACAAATTAAAAGTCAGAGGCTTAATTTTCTCTGTTGAAAATAAAGAGATTCCTCTCTCCTTTTCTTTCCTTTGAGCATTTACCTTAGAAAACATAAATATGAGTACTATGTACTTTCTTTGAAACAGATAAATCCCTCTGAAGACTAGACTGGCATTTTGTCAGCTTTAGGACCTAGGAATGACTTTCTCAAGGACCTGGAGCCAGATGTTTGAAAGGTACACATCCATCAAGGGAGATAGCACTCCTAGCTGTCAGTTCCCCTGGGAGGGTAGGAGCCTAACCTCCTGTGCATCTTGCAAAACTACCTCCTGTCATAGAAATATGACATTTGGTTTTCCTCTTGAGAAAGATAATTCAACAGCACGGATGGTCACCCCGATAACCAAAGATGGCTTGGATAAATTCTGTATGACAAAAGGTGTTGCCAAGACCCCTTACTTGAGGACCAGTTATTGTTTATTTTGAGAACAGGTACGTAATGGGTTGTATCTGCTTGGCTATATAAAAGGGGAAGATTTCTTTCTGTCTTTGAGAACTTAGTTGAACGTCTGTGACGCACATCACATCTCACCTAACTTTGTGGAGATGATTTCTGGGTTGGGAGAAAATTTTGTTTTGAAGTATATTTCTCCAACAATACCCATTTGCCATTTAAATTAACCATCTGCCTTAATAAAAGTTAAAAACAAAAAGTATTTTATTTGTGAAAAGTGTTTTCTACCAAGTGATAAAGAAAAAAAAATTTTTTTAAAAATCTCTTAGAGCCCTAATTGGTTTGGCTCAGTGGACAGAGTGTCGGCCTGCAGACTGAAGGGTCCCAGGTTCAATTCTGGTCAAGGGCATGTACTTTGGTTGCAGGCACATCCCCAGTAGGGAGTGTGCAGGAGGCAGCTGATTGATGTTTCTCTCTCATCAATGTTTCTAACTCTCTATCCCTCTCCCTTCCTCTCTGTGAAAAATCAATAAAATATATTTTTTAAAAATCTCTTAGAATAGTTACATTATGTACAAGGAAACTTGGTGGATCTTCAATGCATTGATTCTGACCAGAAAGCTTTTCTTATTTTTTTCCCCAAAATAATACATTATGTGACATGGAAAATATATAATGAGATGAATAAAGGCTGTTAAATTTTAAAAACTTAAATTAAAAAAAAAGTCAATGTTATTCAACTATTGGTCTGAAGGTTACTCAGAGTCCAGCTGGGAAAATAGTATTGCACCTTTAATTATTTTTCTCTAAATAAATAATGATAACCAAGAATGTCTTAATTCTTGGAGGAATAATTTGCAATTCTATCTGCAGATTGCCCCATCATTTTTTCTTTCACTTGATATTTTAAGTGTTTTTCTAATTATGTCACGAAAGGAAGCCAAAACACTAAGTTGTGAGTAGTAATTGAAAATGTGTGATTTTCTATGTGTCTACATTATGGAGAAAGAATATTTTTTTAAATAAAGTGACCATCTTGTACAAGACTCCGCAAGAAATGAAAAGAAATTTTAATTCCAAATCATGTCAAATTTAAACCTTTGCCCATAAGTTATGGTGAAAAATTGGAGGAAATACAACAAAAGAATTATCTGGGTCTTCCATTTGTCCTCCTGGTCCCAAAATGAATCAAGTCAACTTGAATTCCTATTCCAAGCAGGCACTTTCTTTTTAAATCAAGGATGGAGCCATATTTGAAACATGTGTGTGTCCTGAGCTAGCGCCATAATTGCTATATATGGGTCCCTTGGATTGTTTCAATCTCGGGAACTACAAAAAGCAGTCTCTGAACCCATCTCTATTCACATCACAGTTGCACAGCTCTGCACATTTACATATGTTATGTCTATCAATATTTACTAATTAGGAAATAAACTGAGAATTTTAAAAATAGTTATTATTTACTTTAAAATAATAAACCAAGACATTTTAACATTAAAAAACTTAGTTTTTGAAAATTACCTATATTTTCAAAGCTAGTGAAAATTTGGTGACATTGTTTCACAGTTTTGGGAACCCCTTGATGTTGAAGAAAACTACATTCTCATATCTGCTTCTGCATTCCACCTGTTTTAATATACTCTTTGGGTTGAGGTATATAAAGAAAATCTGGCCTCACACAGATATGTAGTTAGAAAAAAAATGCTATTTTAATGGCCATGCATACAATTACAGATATTCTTCTTTAATATTATACCAAAATCCACAGATGGTAGTGTTTTAGACTACTTCCAACATGAAATATAAAGCCATACTCTATTGTGTTAATATCCACTGGTCTATCTTATACTTGTAACAAACTGTTTACTCATATATGACTTTATAATATCATACATTGGTTATTTGTAGAATATTGATTTATGAAGCAGTGAAGATGATCCAAATTAACGCATTTTATTTTTACAATGAAAAAAGTTATATTTGTTATTATGGCCAAAGACCTCATCAGAAAATTATCTAGGTTTTAGGAAGCTGTCAAGTTCATGTGACACATACCACAAGGTAGAGTAAAGTCTGGTAAACTAAAGAACTATAAAAATGCAATGTATCATTTTATTATGCTGAGGTATACTAATGCTAATCCTAGATGCAACCTTTTGTATTAATAGGGGAAAAATAAAAAGATCCCAATATATAACCTAATCTTGAAATAACATATTGTTTCCTACAACCTGATACCTCTTCTGTTATCAATTTAACTATCTTTTTTATTTTGTTTGGATCTTTAACTATAGAAGGGAATTTGTAATTATAAAGTTATACAGGAGTTCATCTTAGTAATAAAGTTCAAAGGAATCCACTGCAGTTTTCTTCTAATTTCTATGATTTTTTTTACACTGATACCATTGATACATTTGTTTATTATTATGTATGATATAGACTATGGATCCAATAACCACCAAGATGTCACAATAGCATTTATTTAAAAGCACATCTTTCCCCTGGAGATTTGAGTAGCTGCATATAGAGGAAAAATCATATATATATATATATATATATATATATATATATATATATATATATATTAGAGGCCCGATGCACGAAATTTGTGCAAGGATAGGCTCTTGAAGCCCCAGCTTCATCGGGAAGGTCATCTGGACAGTCATCCTGTTGTTCATAATAAATTAGCATATTAGCTATTATATAGGAGATACACACACACACACACATACACACATACTTTAGTCTGTTTCTGGATTTGATGTTTTCTTCATTAGTCTATTATTCCCCAGAACCATGATGTTTTGATCATAGAGGCTTTATAGTGTGTTTTAGTCCTTGGTAGGGTTAAGCCTCCTCATTGTTCCGTTTTATTTAAAACAGGACTTTCATAGATATTCTTGCAATTTTGTTTTTTATACAAAGCTTAGAATGAATTTGTCTTGCTCCAGAAATACTTGTGTTATTTCAATTGGGATAGCAGAAAATACACTGTTAAGTTGGGGAACTGACGTCTACATGTCATTGGCTCATCCCGTCCATAAAGAAGGGATGTCTTTAATTTGCTCATGTCCATTGTATGTCTTTCAAGACAGCTGTAAAGTTCTCCCCATGTGGGTTTGGCATATTCTTGTTAGGTCTATTCCTAGGTATATTGTTATCCTTGTTGCTATTCTAAAATAATTTTAAAATTGTATCTGTTAGGACTAACCCTACTTTGAATATCAAAAGTCATCTATTCCTTTCTCTTGGTAGTAAAATAGTTTTATTTCAGTAAAATAATTTTAATCTTCCCCCAGGGCAGATGGATATCCAAGACTAACTTGACACAAAAGCCTTATATTGCACTTAACAAGCCAAAATAGACCCTCTTTCTACCTTCTAAGTGAGCTCAGTTTTGAGACTTTTTAGATAATTTCTGTGCTCGAGCGACATCTAGTGGCCCACTGTGGTATAATCATTGGTAGAGAAGGGTGAGAATTAGGGACTAACTACATAGTTGCTTTGCTCATATTTGAATGTTAGATGATTTTACATATAATTAACATTTACACAATCTATGGTAATAATATCTCTAATTAATGGATCTTGATATAAAAACCATTTCTCTAAACAATGAAAATTTCCTTTTGAAATAAGAATTTATAAATTCTCACCATTTTAGATAGCCTACGATCTCACAATAAATCCATTTTCTTTATTAACTCCAAACCAACTGTATATAGTTTGAAAATATTCTGGAAATAAAGGTAAATAGGAATAGTTCTGGTTTTGGCAGCAAACTTGAAGTTATGTTCCTGTTCCATCACTGTTCTCTTAAGGAAATTCTTAAATTTTCTGAATCTTTTTAAGACCAGGGTTTGGAGGATAATTGAGGGGAAAATTTTCTGCTTCATATTGAGTCTTTAGAGAGTATAGGAAAATGCAATTATCAAAAATAAGATACAAGTGAGATCAAGAATTCAGGACAATGAAGCCAGAGGTGATGAGCAGAAATGCTAGCCATGCAGGACTCTCTCCCCCATCAAAAATAATCAGGCAGGTGGTATTGCTTACTATGCATAGAATGGGATTTCTATCAGTCAAAAGCAAATCTTAAAAAGGACAAAAAGAATTTAAGCAATACTAAATCACACATCCAAAGTACCTGTCATATAGTAGATGCTACAGAAATGTTGGCTCTTTGTTCATATTAACTTCATTTTTCCTAATAAATAAAATTTAATTTTGGGAATCATTTGGCTTAAGTAGAAAAATTCATGTAAAAATTAAAATATCAAAGAACAAATTTTGGAAGATGGTGGAAGGTCTCTGATGAAGAATGCCAATACTGACTTATCATTATAGAGTGTGCACACACATACACACACATACACATCAATTAAAGTTTACACAGGAGTAGAGTGAAAGGATATTAATTTTTGACAGTAGAAATACTGTCAAAAATAACAGAGAATAACTAATGCAAAACACATATGATTTTATTTTTGAGTTGGTCCAGTATTCTGATTTGATTGCAAAATTATGTCTATAATTGTTCAATTACAGTTTATATATGTACTAGCAAAAATAACCTAATTATAAAAGGCTGGCTATTTTATTTTCTATGGATCCTAAGATGCCAGGGTGACACCTGGTGGACAAACAGTGATAACATGTCTAGCAAGACAAGATTTCTACCTGACTCCCACTTCTTTAAAAGTTGTGAAAATATTACACATTTCAAAAGGAGGCAGTGCCTCAACTGGGCATAAAACACACGCTTGATCTTAAACACAAACTTTTCAGGGTGGATTCTCATAATTTAATGATTGGTCTAGAGATCCCACAGATACTGCCTATTTCTAAGAAGAGGTATGGCTTTGAAGGAAAAATGTTTGCATTTATCAAAGGGTAGTTTTTCAAAGAGAGTATAATCCTATAAATGATCCTGTATCAAATATTTTACTTAATTCACTAATTAATGAGGGGACCAGTATGTTTTTATAACCTGTCCAAAGATGAATTCAAGGAACATATGAATATAGACACATAAGAAATTCTGAAATGTGCCCTAACTGGTTTGGCTCAGTGGATAGAGCGTTGGCCTGTGGACTCAAGGGTCCCAGGTTTGATTCTAGTCAAGGGCATGTACCTTGGCTGCAGGCACATCCCCAGTGGGGAGTGTGCAAGAGGCAGCTGATTGGTGTTTCTCTCTCATCGATGTTTCTAACTCTCTATCCCTCTCCCTTCCTCTCTGTAAAAAATCAATAAAATATATTTTTAAAAAAATTCTGAAATGAAATGGGTCAACAACCAATTGCATTTCACCAGATATAGCTAATTTGCATTTTATGGATAAAATCATTTGCATTATTTTTAATATTCTATAACTTACTGAATTGTAAAATAATTAAAAAAATATTGAAAGCAGAAAGGGTGTCCATTCCAAATACTTTCATTAATTTTTCTGATACTCCTCAATCAATGATTAATTATTAAACACCTGTTATACACAGGGTCAGAATAACTGAAGGGAAAGGGAAGTTACATATGCTGAAGGAATTTAAATACTCTTGATAAAATGAGGCCAATGCCTAAAACAGATCTTTTGTAATTTCAACACATCCTTTGTAATTCCTTTCCTACTTCCTTCCATCCATAAGTATTTATGAAGCACCTACTTGATATGTGCTAAACATTTTCTAGGCACTTGATGTTCAATGTGAAAAAGAGACAAGTTGCCTTCCCCTATGGTGTTTTCCTGCTAGCGAGGAATGTAGACAATTAATAGGTAATAAAAAAATACAGCTCAATATTCTTCTTTATACTTTGACACTACGATTCATCAAATTTTTCAAAACCAACAACCTTTGTTTTCATGCCACAGAAGTTCTTCAACTACAGTGTACTTCAAAGCAGTATAATATGCAAGTTCTAGAGGTATTTGATGGTATTCAAATCTTTTTACTCCACCTTTTGCTGGCCAAATTGATGTAAGCAAGTTACTTAACCCAACTATGCCTCAGTTTACTTTTCTGCTTGATGGATACTACTCATGTGGAGAATGGATTGGAACTTGGAGAAAACCAGAGGCAGATCCAGGTCAGAAAGCTGGCACAGTAGTCCAGGTAAGAGCAGACAGTGATACTGGTGGAGTAGCTTGGGTAGATCAAACTGACCACAGATTACAGCTGTAAAACTTGAACTACATTATTTGAGAAAACTCATTGGAAACACTGGAGAACAATCAGAAGCAAGTGAAACTGGGAGGATATCTGATCTGGAGAATCAGGAATTGCACCTGGTGAGATTGGAAAATTTGTAGCTTCTTCACTGAGGACAATCCCCAATTTGTACAGCAGCTTAAGGCAGCAAGACAAAGACAAACTGCTCTGAAGCATAACATGCCAGCGTTCAGGGCTTGGAGAGCAAACAAAGCTACAGAAGAAAGCTTGGAAGGGAAGAGCCGTGTAGGGAATGAGTCCCAAAATATGCAACCAACGTCGGCCTGCAATGTTGGCGGACCATTAAACAACATTTGCAAGGGAAACTAGAGAGGAACTAGTTAAAAACAAACAAAAACCCAGAGCTTAACACTACAGATCTGAGGCAAACATCAGCTACTGACTACAGAGGAGACAGAGTATGAAGTTTTTAGTCCAGCCAAGTTAAAGCGTTAACTAGAATAAAAGTCACTCTTCCATGTGTCTACTATGTATCATTCATCATCTCAGGTATCCAATCAAAACTCAGTAGATTTGCAATGAGACAGAAATGGGTGACCCGTACTCAAGAACAAAAGGAGTCAAAATAAATTCACATCCAGATTACCTAAATGATACTATTAGCAGAGGAGTTATTTTTTTGCTTAAACTAACACATATAAATAAAAGGAAACTGTACAAAAAGTGATCCTCTTGGCTGTAACCGTTTTTTCAGACTTTCCTTGTTTTTGATAACCTTGCCAATTTTGAGGAGTACTGGTCAAATATGTTATAGGATGCCTCTCTGTTAGAATTTGTCTGATGTTTTTATCATGATTAGACAGAACTTGTGGGTTGTTGTTGTTTTAATTTAAGTATAGTTGACCATACAATATATTAGTTTCAAGTGTACAACAAAGTGATTTGACATTTATATACCTTACAATATTATCACCACAATAAGTCTAGTAACCATCTGTCACCATGCAAGTGATCATAATATTATTAACTATATTCTCCTTCAACTTTTTCATCCATCCCCACCCCCGTCTGTCAACTAACAGATTGTTCTCTGTTGCTATGTGTCTGTTTTTGTTTTGTTTTATTTTTAGATTCCACATGTAAGTGGAATCATATGTATTTGTCTTCCTTTGTCTTATTTCACTTAGAATAATACCCGTGTTAGCTGTCACAAATAGCAAGCTTTTGCTATTTTTTATGGCAAATTTTCCATTATATGTATACATCTTCTTCATCTATCGATTGCTTTCATATCTTGGCTATTGTAAATAATGCTGCAATAAACATAGGGTTGCATATTTTTTTCAAATTAGTGTTTTTGTTTTCTTTGAATAAATAGCAAGAAGTGGAATTGCTGGGTCATACGATAGTTCTATTTTTAGTTTTTTAAGGACTCTTCATACAGTTTTCCATAGTGACTATTGAAATTTACACTCCCACCCACAGTGCATGAGGCTTTCTTTTCTTCACATCCTAGCCAACACTTGTTGACTTCTTGATAATAGCCAGTCTGATAGTTGTGAAAGGATATCTCATTGTGGTTTTTAGTTGCATCTCCTTGATGATTAGTGATATTGAACATCTTTTTATATATCTGTTGGCCATCTGTATGTCTTCTTTGGAGAAATGTCTACTAATGTCCTTTGCCCATTTTTTTTTTTAGCAGATTGGTGTTTCTTATTATTTTTTATTGAGTAGTATTTGGGATATTAACCCCTTATGAACATATCATTTACAGATATATCCTTCCATTCAGTAAATTGCCTTTTTATTTGTTGATGGTTTCCTTTTCTGTACAGAAGCTTTTTATTTTTATGTCCCATTTGTTTATTTTTAGTTTTGTTTCCTTTGCCCAAAGGACATATCCAAAAATATATTACTAAGACTAATTTCAAAGAGTTTACTACCTTGTTTTTCTTCTAGGAGTTTTATGTCTTCAGGTCTTACATTTAAGTATTTAATCCATTTTGAGTTTATTTTTTTATAAACCCTCCCTTATATGGTCAATTAATCTATGACAAAGGATGCAAAAATATACAAGAGAAATGACAGTCTCTTCAATAAGTGGTGTTGGGAAAACTGGACAGATACATACCAAAAAATGAACTAAGAGCTTTTGGTTTTGAGGTGAAAGATAACAGAGGTAAAGTGCCATATTCATTATATCATAACATGATTGATGACTATTGGTGCTGACTTTGATAACCTCGCTGACATAGTGTTTGTGAAGTTATTCCTTTCTTCCTCCTTTCCATGTGTTACTTCACACTTATGGAATAGGGGGCTACATTCTACTTCACTGAGTTGGGGCATATCCACATAATTTATTTGGAATTCTTCTGTATGAAAGACTTGTCTCTTCTCCCCCATTTACAAATTTATGTAATAATTTATTTATATCAGTATGCATTCATTGATATGTATTTTATACTTTGAGTTATAACCCAATACTATTTGTTTTATCTTGTTACTTAAATGTTCTGGCTTCTTCTATTGACAGTTTTTTCCATTGACAGTTAACCATATTTTGTCATCCTAAACATAGTCTGTTTTTCACCTAGTTTTCCAGGACTTCTATGCAAATTACCACAAAGTTGATGGCTTCTTAGATAGAACAACAGAAATTTATCCTCTCACAGTTTTGGAGGCCAAATCTGGGTGAACTGTGAGGAGCCAATGGCTGCCTAGGAGGCAGAGCTTTTGACACTGACTGGCATAGAAACCGGCCAATCAGTGTCATTGAGCCAAAAGCACAGTGTTGGCCACGCTGGGCTCCTGCTTGAGGCAGAGAACCCATTCCTCGCCTCTTCCAGCTTCTCGTGGATGCCAGCAACCCTGAGTTGTGGCCAGCTGCCTCCTTCCCATCTCTGCCAACCTGACCACACTGCCTCCGCTTCTCTGTGTCAGTGCCAAAGTTCTCTCTGCCTCCCTCTTATAAGGTTACGTGTGAATGTATCTAGGAGTCAACTGGGTTATCTAAGAGTCTTCCTTACCGAATCACTCAGCCAAGGCCATTTTCCTTACAGAGTAACATCTCCAGGTTCCAGGACTTGGAAATGGATATCTTTGGGGGCCATTAGTCAGCTTGACACGGCTCCTGTGCCCCTTTGTCACACCCTTATTAATGTAGTGCTTGCTTATTTTTTAAGCACTTTGGTACACTCTGACACTACAAGATGCTCCAGGCTCATCTTATATATTCCTGTGCAGTGCTAGAATCAGGTATTTCTCTGGAAAGCCCTGGTCCCTCTTTCAGAAAATGGTATTAGCAACCATGATCTTGATGGTAGATAGGCTTATTGCTACTGGGGTGTTGTTTCTTTTAGGCACTCAAAACTTATGGGGCAAAGAAGTACATATGTGTATACTAACCCGTGCATACACACATCAAAAATATTTCTATATTTAGCCATGTGTATCTATATTAGGTTAAACGTGAGTTCTTACTGACGTAATCCATTACCACATGAATCATTCTAGCCTTCTCCCCTTGATTACCTCTAAATTTCCACAATAGTGAGAAACCTGGTTCTCACTATCCACCATCTATTTGTTAAATTGTTTAGTGCCAAAAACCATGTATGGCAGTATAAGAATTATCAACCTATACCCCCATGGGAAACAAAATTTATCAACTCGAGTACAGTGCTATGTGCAGCTCCCCTTTCCTTCAGTCTTAATACTCCATTTCCAAAGTTACTTAGTTCAGCATTCTTCCCCTAACCCCTCAGTGAGGTAGTTTCATACATGTGTAATACAGGTAGATTCTTTTCTCTTTTCTTTTTTTTTACAGTTAGAGTCTTTTGTCACAATCTGAATTTTTTCCTATGACTCCAAGACATCCTAAAAAATTCTATATAAACTGTATGCAATATTATACCTTTTATTGTAAAGTTTTATGAGTTTTTACAAATGCATAATGTCCCATATCTACCATTACAACATTATTAAAAAACTAGAGGCCCGATGCAGGAATCCGTGCAAGGGGCTTGGCCCCCACCGCAGCCTCCACCGCGGCCACCTCAGCCCTTGCAGCCCCAGCTTTGTCCGGAAGGTCGTCCAGAAGGACATCCGGGCTAATTAGCATATTACACTTTTATTATTATAGTTTTGTCATTCTAAACATATCCTGTTTTTCACCTATTTATCTCTTACCCCACCCAAACCCCTTCCTACTGCTGATCTTTTTCTGTCTCTATAGTTTTGCCTTTTCCAGAATATCATCTAGTTATAATTATATGGTATATAGCCTTTTAGATTGGTTTATTTCAGTTACAACATGCACTTTAAGTTCCTTCATGTCTTTTCCTGGCATGGTATTTCATTTCTTCTAGTTGCTGAATGATAGTCTGGTGCAGGGATGTATCACTGTTTGTTTATCCATTCACCTATTGAAGGGCATCTCAGTTGCTTTCAGTTTTTGGTGATTATTACTACAGCTGCCAAAAACATTGCCATGCAGATTTTTGCATAAATAAACGTTTTAAAGTCAACTGAGTAAATAACGAAAATCAAAATTGCTGGATTGTATGGTAAGACCATGTTTAGTTTTGTAGCAAACTGCCAACTATGAACAAGAGTTCTTTTTTTAAATCCTTACTCAAGGGAGAGGGGGAGACAGAGAGAGAGAGAGACCTCAGTTGGTTTCCTCCCCTACATGCCTGCCTGACCGGGATAGATCCCACAACCTGGGTATGTGTGCTGATTGGAATCTAACATGCCACCGGTCGGTGTACAGGATGATGCTCCACCCAACTGAGCTACACCGGCTAGGACTGAATGAGAGTTCTTAATCCATATCCTCATCAACATTTGCTGCTGTCAGCATGGTGGCTTTTAGTTGTTCTAATAGGTGTGTAGTGGTATCTCATTGTTACTTTATGTTGCAATTCCCTAATGACATGTACGGTGAACATCTTTTCATACACTTATTGCCATTGTATATCTTTAGTGAGATGTCTGCTCAAATCCTTTTTTAAAATGCAGAGAACTTTTACCAAGTATGAAGCTACCTACAGTGACATATCATAATCACCCAAAGTCCATAGTTTACCATAGTTTTAATCTTAGTTAGTACATTCTTGGTGTTGAACATATGTGGTTTTAGACAAATGTATAATGACTTATGTCCATAATTATGATATCATACAGAGTATGTATTTTCACTGCCCTAAAAATCCTCTGTGCTCTTCTTACTCACCTCTGCATCTACTTATGGCAAACACTGATATTTTTATTGTTTTGCCTTTTATAGAAAATCATATAGTTGGAATCAGATAGCACATAGCCTTTTCAGATAGGCTTTGTTCACTTAGTAATAATCACTTAAAGTTCCTACATGTCTTTCATGGCTTGGTAGCTCATTTCTTTTTAGCACTGAATAATATGGCTGTTTGACATAAGAATTATTTTGAGATGAAGGCAATTACGAAGCAGTAAATACAGGAAATGCTCTCTTTATGCTTCCTTTTTCTGCCTAGAGGCAGGATATAAATTTTACTTTACTGAAGATAAATCTAGACCAGCGATTTTCAACCTTTTTCATCTCATGACACACATAAATTAATTACTAAAATTCTGCAGCACACCAAAAATTATATTATATGTTTTGCTGACATGACAAAATATAGGAATAATTTTTATTGATTTATAAAAAAAAAAAAATAAGAGCAATTACTTACCTTTTTTGCTCTAAGGTGACTTTTTAAAAAATCAGCTACTTGTATATAAGAATTTCTGGTACCGCCCTGGCTGGTTTGGCTTGGTGCATAGAGCATCAGCCTACAGAGTAAAGGGTCCCATATTAAATTCTGGTTAAGGGTTAAGGGCACATGCCTGGGTTTCGGGCTCCATCCCCAGTGGGGGGAGGGGGGGAGGGGCTAGCAGGAGGAAGCCAATCAATAATTCTCTCTCATCATTGATGTTTCTATCTCTCTCTCCCTCTCCCTTCCTCTCTGAAATCAATTTTATATATATATAAAATTTATAATTTTATATATATATATAAAATTTATAATTTCTGGTACCAAAAATTAACCAATCAGACACAAACTTATTATGTAACATGACCAATAAGATGCAACACTGTTATAAGACCTATATATTTATGGTTCAACAAAACTTAACCAATCAGACACAAACCTATTATGTAACATGACCAATAAGATGCAACACTGTTATATGACCTATATATTTATGGTTCAAGACAGGACATTCACACTGGGTGTCTATTGTTGTTTTGGTAGTTGTCATTTTTTTATTTGACAATCTAAGGGAAAAGAGGTCAGTACCTCTGACTAAACAGTCAGGTACTGCATGTTGTAAAAATTCTTGTGACAAACAGGTTAAAAGTTGTTGATCTGGACACTTAGCCCAGAGATGTCACCAGAGGAGTCAGTAGAAAACCATTAATCTATTAATTTCACCCCATATATTTACTTTCTCACAGGTTAAACCACTAAAACATTTTTCTTTGTCTTGTCACTCCTTTAAAAACCATTGTTCTTTAGTTAAGATGTTATACAAGCCAGAGTTCCACACCACCTCTTTGAGTTATTCACCTTTGAGTTTCTCCCATGTAAATATGAGATATCCTATATAATAAAGAGCTAATATGCAATTGGTCATCATGCCCTCACGCCATAATGGCTCAGACACTCAACACTGGGGAGAGAGGAATGGGGATCAGCCAGGCACAAATGAGCTCATGAGAGAGGAATGGGGACCAGCCAGGCTGTGGCCCGGGAGTGGGACAAGCCACCTGCCCCGTGGTCCCAGATGCCAGTGGCTGTGCCTGCACCTGCGGCCTGGGAGAGGGACAAGCTGCACACCCTGTGGTCCCGGGCACTAGCCCCTATCGCTGCGACCCGGAAGAGAGACAAACTGCCTGCCCCGCAGTCAGGCAGGCAGGAAAGCAGAGAGGTTAGGGACGATCAGGCAGGCAGGAGAGTGGTTAGGAGCCAGTGGTCCTGGATTGCAAGAGGCAGTTGGACATCCCCCAAGGGGTCCCGGATGGTAGAGTGTGTAGGCCAGTCTGAGGGACCCTGCCCCATGCACAAATCTTGTGCACTGGGCCTCTAGGTTAATAAACTTGTTTGTTTTGCTCTTGTCAACTTGTTTTTTTTGTTGCAGAATCCCAGTGGATAATCTAAGATGAGTAGAGGAAAAGTTCTTACTCTCTTATTTTATTTAAGTTATCAGAATATTGGTAATAGAGTTGTTCATATATTCTTCTATTTTCTATTCAATATCCATGATATCAGTAGAGATACCTCCTCTTTCATTATTGATATTAATAATTTGCATCTTTTCTCATTTTTGTTATTAATCTTTTCAAAGTATAAGCTTTTGATTTGGTTAATGTTCTCTATTAAGTTACTGTTTTCAATTTATTTGATTGCTCCTTTAATTTTTATTATTATTTCTTTTCTACTTGGATAGGTTTATATTACTTTTTTTTTCTATATTTACATAATGTGGAAGCTTAACTTGATTTTATACCTATCTTATTTTCAAATACACGCATATTCAGTGCTATAAATTTTCCTCTAAGCACTGCTTTCACTGAATCCCATAAATTTTTCAAGTTGTATTTTCATTTAGTTTAAAATATTCTAATATCTCTAAAATCTTTGATGCATGTTTTATTTATTTAGATATGTGTTGTTTATATCTGTATGTTTCCAAATAACTTGAGCTTGGTTCCACTGTGGTCTGAGAACATAATTTGGATGATTTCTATTATTTAAAAATTTGCACTGTGTTTTATGTCCTAGAACATAGCCTATTTCTGTAAATTTTCCATGTGAGTTTGAGAATAACATGTATAATGCTGTTGTTGGAAGAAGTATTTTATAAATGTCAATTAGCTGATGGTACTGTTTTGTTCAGCTATATCCTTATGGATTTTTTTCTACTGTATTTACCTATCACTGAAAAATGGGGTGTTGAAGTTTACAATCATAGTTATGGATTTGTCTATATTTCTTTGCAGTTCTATCAGGTTTTGCCTTATATATTTTGATGCTCTATTATTAGATGCAAACATTTAAAGTATTATGTCTTCTTAGAGAACTGACCAATTTATCTTTATGTAATACCCTCTTTATTCCTGATAATTTTTCTTGTTCTTGATTCTGCTTTGTCTGAAATTAACATAAGTACTCCATCTTTCTTTTACTAGTGTTACTGTGGTATGTCCTTTCACATCCCTTATTTTTAACGTTACCATCTTGCAGAAAACATAGAGTTGGGTCTTGTGTTTTATGTACTACTACAATGTGTCATTTAATCAGTACATTTAGAACATTCACATTTTAAGTGATTTTTGATATAATTGAATTAATATATGCTATGTTTTCAAGGGTTTTCTATTCATCACATTTGTTCTTCGTTTCATTTTTTTTAATCATCCCTCTGTCTCCCTTCTCTGGTTTTAACTGAGCATTTCACATGATTCCATTTTCTCTCCTCTTTCTGCAAATCAATTATATTTGATTTCCCCTGTGTTCAGTGGTTTCCCTAGAGTTTGAAATATACATTTACAGCTAATCTAAGTTTACTTTTCAAATACCATGTGCCATTTCATAGGTAGTGCAGGTACCTTTTAATGGGCTTATGTACCTGAGCTGTGACCTTCACAAAAGTTGTTTTTTTTTTCCACAATAGTTTATTAGTCTTCCCTGCCCCCCTCCCTTTAGGTGAGACAGGAAAGTTAGGTTTCTGAAGGTAAACTCCAAAAAGTATGGAGACCCTAAACCTGAGACTCTGGCAGTTCCTCACTCTCAAGTTATTCAACACTCAGATCCCAAACATTCAAATTTCCATTTAAATGCTCTTACCTGTTTAGGGCTCCAGTGGCTTCTGCTCCATGTAAGCTGATCTCAGTCAAGATTCTCTGTCTTCACCTGTCTCTCCAGACTTGGAGTGGCAGTTGTCCTGGGACTGCAGTATCTCTACAAGAAAATAACTGATTTTTCAGTTTTATCAGCATTTTTTTCCTATTGCAAGAATAGGAGTGATGATTTCCCAGCTCTTCATGTATCAGAACTGAAACCCAAAGTCTTACATATTATTTAATCTGTAAATTTCCCCTCACTCTTTCTCTTCCCTCATGATCTCTTTTTTGAAGAAAGTAGATTCTGATATTCTAAACTTTGCTGATTGCCTCTTTTATGGGGACTTTTCACATATTCTTCTGTTTCCTATATTCTCTGGAAAGCTAAAAGCTTGATCAGATGCAGCTGAGATTTATGACATGACTATTTTATAAGGATGTTGTATAGTTCCATTAGGAGACATATAACGTCTAGTTCTTTCTCATATTGTGTGGGTGACATTAATACTGGGCAATGGGCTTGCTGTTGTCAGCCTGATCCACCATTAGAAAGCTCCCCGTCAGCAATTCACCTAATGGCTTTAATAGCCGTTGATGATCATGGCCTAAATCCATTATTTCATTAGGAGTTCAATGGTGATATTCCAATTCTAATATTGCTTCAATATTTATTCACTTTTAAAGGATCTTTCCAAAATTAACCATTTGGCACCCTTAAATACTATTTGTACAAGAAATGTGATGTAGATGCTTAATTGTATCACCTCACTTACTAGTTCTCAGAATAAAGTGTTGAGTCCATAGTATCTTCAAAAGGTGACTAATGAGAGTTTTTGTATGTAGTATTAAGAACTAGTGGATTTTTAACATATTTGATTTGTCTCAATCCATTATCATGAACACCCCTCCCTTTTTTTGCTAATATTATCTCTTCCTTGGCAAGTGCAATCAACTTCAAATTGGCTCTGGTGTCCATTTGACATGAACCCAGCTGTCTCTAATAGCTTTCTTGTTTTTCAGTATAAAATATTTCAGACACATTTTATGCCTTTCCTGGTCCAGAATTGGTATTAGCCATTTCTCTAAGGATCCATACACTCTCCAAGCCCTACACTCTGAATACAAGCAACACATACAAAACAGTTTGAAATATCAGTGATGATAGACTGCAATTTGCTAATATTTTACACCATTCTGTTGGTTCTTGACCCTTAACTATATGTAGGATGTTTTTCAGGATAAGACATATCATTACTGCAGATAATTCTGTAAAATAAAGTTAATGTCCTAATTACCTACTTGCTTTAAATAACATTCCGTACAACAGTATTCCAGTGCACCACAATAATATTTATTGATCTCTGAACACTAACTTAGTATTCTTCCTTTTTGGCTACATTTATTTGGATACTATTGTTTGTACTTCTGCATTATTGGCTCTCCAGCCTATTTCAAATATCATCCTCTGTAACTTCACCTCCTCTCTCCTGACACATTTAGATCTTATCCCCAACTCAATTTCACCCAAATACCCAACACTCATCCTAGACATCCTGGTCAATGAATGCATGAAACTTTTACTAGTTAGTAATTTCCTTATCCCACTTATCTTCTATTACTGATCCATAAAGGAGGGCACATGGTCTGCTCTAAGTGTGTACACGGCAATAATTCTTCCTCCCTTTACCCTACATTTGATTTGACCTCTTCAGCAGTGCTTTTCAAACTTTATTCCACATAGAAATCCCCTGTGGTCTTAGTAAGATGCAATTCTGATTCAGTAGGTATGAGGTAGGGGCCAAGGTTCTGAATTTCTAACAAGCTCTCACTGTACAAATGCTACTGGTCCTAGTCCACACTTTGAGAAGCAAGGCTCTACTATGCTGGGGTTATAAGCCCCTGTGAGGAGATATTTTAAACACACACCTTTCTCTGTTCCTCTCTACCCTTATGCTTGAAGCTCTTCCCCCTCACTTCATCTAAAAGAAAAGATTAAAAGACATCAGCTTGGATGACTGATACACGACCAGCTTTATAACAGTGAGAAATCTATTACATCGTGTAGTAATTTTAAAAGATGTTTCAGATTATTTGGCATTTTCTCTTTTCAAAAAGGGAAGTCTAAGTCCCCTTACCTTGCAAGCAGATCAGCCTTAGAAATTTGCCTCTAAAGAACCACAGAGGAAATGATTCTGAGTAATTCAATGCCTAAGATCGTAAAGGGAATGCAAGTTCTGCTTGCTGCTCCTTAGACCGTGTACCTGTTCTGTTTATTAATATTTTATTCCTGTGTCTTTTCTCGTAAGCTGCCTGAAATTATTTAGAAAACAGAGAAGGTATAAATAAGCAATGATTTTCTTGTTTCTCAATCATTTGCCTCTACATTCTCATGTCTCATTTTATTTTGTTTCATTCTTTTGTGTTGTCTCGAAAACATTTAATGTCCTATTTTTTTTTCCTTCTCCAGTATTTTTATTCTCTTGTCACCTGACTTGTTGCAATCTGTTTTAAATATGTACAAAGTTCTATTTTGAGAAAACCTTTACTCTTTTACTACTGCCATGATTATTACTTTTTTCAAAGTCAATTTTCTGAAGAATGTTTCACTTCTACTTTATTGATGCTCAAACTGAGTTTTCACTTGCATATCACTATGCAAAATTGAACAGCTCCTCCAAATTAAACCTGTGGGTATGGTTGGTGCTTTAATTTAATGTGGAAGACTATCAATAGAATTCTACTACTATTACACAAAAATGTTTCTTAATCAGACTGGAAAACCACTCTTTAATTATTGCATGTATTGTCTCTAGTGAACACTTTTTGCCAATCTATTCTTTAGCAATTTGTAAAATCACATTATTTTTTAAAACACTGTAATCACATCTCCAACATTCACTCAGACAGAAAACACTATTTATGTATTGTTCACCATTTGGTCCAGCAGGTTATCTTTGCAAAAGAAAACCTTGGTAATGATAGGAAAAGTGGTATTTTTCATTAATATTTGCGCTGTGTGTACAATTATGTGATAAATCTTCCCTCTTTGACACTGTCCTCAAGTACTCTAATGTCTCCTCTTTATTTACTTTGATACCATCTCTCCCCAAAACTGATGAGCACTGATTAGGATTATTTTGGGGGGTCAGGGGCCTGCCACTGGATGTAGAAGGGAGGACAGGATCTGTGTCAGAGATACTCCAGGGCAGAAACATGTTTACCACATCGATGGGAGTGGATGTGATGAATTTCAACAGGAATGTTAGGCTGTATGTTCTGCATCTAGTGAGAGTTGTCCAATGAAGCCCTAATTTTTAGAAGCTGATTATTTATTCAAAACTCTATTTTTTAAATTACCAGCTCTCTTCTTAAAATTATTCAACGGTTATTTCCCTCAAGATAAACCTAAGCTCTACCCTGGATTAATAAAACCTGTCCTATCCAATCTCATCCTTGCCTCTTTATTCCTTCCATCCCCATTTCTGAACTGTCAGACAAGCTTATCTATGTTTCTGCCAAACTAAACTATTTGCTTGTCCACAACTGTGACACATTTACACTGTTCTTTTTATCTAGATTTCCATCTGCTATTCTTCTTACCCAACCACCTTCTTACTACCAGTTGTCTGATTATCAACCTCTACCCTTCAATTCTCAACTGGGGTATCAAAACTCCAGAAGGCCTTTCTGACTACCCATGTTGGGGTTAAGTGCCCTTTCTCTACAGACATATAGTATCCTATCATATCAATGTGACTACTATATTGGACTCACCTTCTCAGATGTCTGAGGGAGGGATTATGCTTTTTACTGTTAACATTATGTCACCTGCACTTAAAGAACCTAGCACAATGCCTGACACATGATATACTTGGGATGAATGTTATATGTTGAATGAGAACTGCACATTCATTCCTTTCAATACTTAAAAAGAGTAGGTTTGGTTTTCTAAAGTAGTCAAAAGTAGGAAGATAAAGCGAATGATCAAGGTTAATAAAAGTATTTTTGTGTGATAATGTAACACCTCCCCCCCTTAAACATCACAACTACAGAATGAGGCATTTTCTTATATTACTAAAATCACACCCAGAGAAGAATTTAGAGTGTGAGAAAATATCTTAGAAGAAGGAGACTATCATACCTTAAAGAAACTTTGGAATGGGACAATTTCCCTTTGGCTGTGTAAGGAGAAGTTATGTAGAAAAGTGGTTCCAATTTTAAAAATTCTAAGTTCTGTCTCCAGCTCTGGCACTGGCCAGGCACACAGCTTCGGGGAAAGGAGTCCGCCTTGTGTTTCCTTTCCCTTGGCAAAAGAATGGCCTGACAGTGCTGCTGATCAGGGCACTGCTACACTGTGGGCATGTGGGACCCCTGGCCTTAACTGCCAGGAGCAAACCCAGGCACTGACACCACCAAAAATGCCCTCATAGAGAACTACTGCCTGATGACCATTCCTGTCTTTACTGTTCTCTCATCGTACAAAAGAAGCAGAGGCCTCTTAACTTGACTCAATTGTTACCACCATCACTTTTATTTGTTTCCAGGAGGGGTCCTGGGAGGTTCATTCAATTGGGTTCCTTTTCTGAATATGAATTTTTATCATTATTTAGTCCCTGCTAGGATATCTGAAATTTCATCCATAGATTCTTAATCTGGATTAAAACACTGACATTTTAGCCCTGGCTGGTGTGGCTCAGTTGGTTGGGTGTCGTCCTGTGCACCAAAAGGTTGCTGTTTCAATTCCAAGTCCGGGATTAGGGCACATACATGGGTTGGAGGCTTGATCCCTGGTAGTGGGTAAGAGGCAGCCATTTAATGTTTCACTCTCACATTGATGTTTCTCTCTCTCTCCCTCTCCCTTCCTCTCTCTCTAAAACTCAATAGAAACATTCTTTTAAAAAATAAAATAAAACGCTGATATTTTAGGACTCTTGCACAAGACTTAGATCTCTGAGAGACTCAAATTAATGTCTTTAGTTGTTACCTGGAAATGAGTAGGGAAGAAAGGGCTAATCAAGGAGGAAAAAAAATAGCCTAAAATTACGAAGATCATGATAAGGTTTTGGGAATTAGAATATCTGCCTCTAAGAAAGAGAGATGAACGTAGTAAGCACAGTGATCAATTAGTGCACCAGCTACTGATACTTTAATTCACTATTAAGGGATACAGAAAATTTCAATACCTCTGGCTTTTCCTATGACACTAAATGGGGAATCTATATATATAAAAGCCAAGCTATCAGAACGACAGGAATGACCAGTCACTATGACACCCACTGCGGCTGGCCAACTAGCCAGATGGGGGCAGGGCCGGCCAGCCAACTTCCCTCGGCCCTCCCCCCAGCCACCCTTCCCCCCAATTGGCCCCCCCACCCCTGATCAGGGGCGGGGCCAGCGGCTAACCTCCCACAGCCCCTCCCCCCAGCCTCCATCAGCCCCAATGAGGGTGGGCTGGCCAGACCTCACCCATGCATGACTTCGTGCACGGGGCCTCTATTAAATAATAAAGATGAAAGTAAAGAGAGAGAACATTAGTAAGGGAGTACAAAAGAAACACTGGAACCAAGAGGTTGATTGCAGAGAGATTCTTCTTAGACTTTCAGGCTATCAGTTTGAAAGGATATGCCTTCATTTATAAGACAGAAGTAAGGTCTTAAAGACTGTTCATTGCCTTTTTACCAGCATCTAAAATATAATAGACATTTACTAAATATTTTTGAGTCAATAATAAGAGCCAACACTATTAATTATTGCATTTAGATGTACAACAAAATGGGATAACCCATCAATACCACTGGCTTATCAGCATGGGTTAATGAGACAAATTGGGTCCCAGTGCCCTCTCTGATGAAACGGGATTTTAGAGGGGGGGAAATTAGAAACAGTGTTTTCTCAAGGAGATAACATTGAAGTGACAGCCGTAATAACTAAACTGTCTGAAAGATCTCAATAAGACTACACCAACTTCTCCCACTTGACAAGTTTGTCAACAGCCAGACCTGTAAATAGGTCATTACTGGCAGTGTCACTGTGGTAACCAAGGAGACTTGAGCTTCCCATTATTGTTATCTCAGGAGCCCTAAATTGACCCCAGTGATATATTTTAATAGAAGTGAAAGCCTTTAAATCAATGGACTAAGAATAAACTTTAGAGTTAGGCAGCCGCAGGTTAAATCCCAGAGGAGAGTAGTTTGAGGAACCAGAGACCATGAAAAGAGTGAGCCAATGGGGACTGATATGGATTATTTCTGAGAATGGAAGGTTGAGAATTGAAGGAAGTTTATGGTATCCATGGAATGTGCTGGATTCAGTTAAATGGACCAATATGTAGAATATAATCCAAAAAATAAAAACTCCTTAAGATGACAATTAGAGTTTACCTCAAAATGGCATCATGCAGAATTGTCAAGAGTAATGCAAAGTCACAAGCAAATGATTTATATGTAATGTTCTTGGTTACTTATGCATCTTCTCCTTTCATTGTATCAGTTAAAATAATATGTATGAAATTTTGTTGAAGAAGCACTATCTAAATGCCAGGTATTGTTACTGTTATAAATTGAAGGTCAGTCCTAGTTTGTGAATTGAATTTCTCAGGATAACATATATAGTACTAGGATGCTTCTATAGACTACTCTGTTCCTTGACCCTTTCTGGGATGTTAATATAATTAAGTTCTGGGATTAACCTTCCTTTCATGTCAGAGTGTGCTGAAATCTATGGGACAGTTTTTCTTCTGGAAACTTCCATTTGCTGATGATTAAGTACACAATGTCACAATCATTTATATCGACAGCTGAGCAGAATTCACAAGGAGACTGCAAAATCCAAACTGTATCTGGGTCATTCATTCTATAACATTGTCTCAGATAATTACTCTTCTTCTTGCATGAAGCAGTTAGAGCATGAAAAATAACTTGGTTTGGTCACTGCTGTAGTAATAACTTCAAATTGCTTCAATATCTACCTTTTCTAAGATCCAGAATTCTACCATAAAAATATGTTTACTTGTCTTTTCTAATTTTGTTTTCACTGTAGGCATTTCAAAAAAAAAACATGAAGAGGTATATTTGACCTTGAAATCAAGTGCTAGAAAAATAACCTGTCTAACTGTTACTTTTCATCTAAAATATTATATTTTAGGGGCTGCTCAATGGTACTGCTGTAATCAAGAATCTGCCATCATTTTTTTAAGCTCCTAGTTTCACAGACATAACTTTTTAAAAAGTCACCCAAGGATCTTCAATCTCACTGTCAGTTCAGGAAAGAGCACACACACACACACACACACACACACACATAAACACACACACACACACGCACACAAACACACACACTTGGTTATTCAATTTTAATTTTTCAGCCTATTTTCCCAAATATGTGTTTATAAAACCATTAAATTATTGATTTAAGTAATAAGCAGGAAGTTACTACCATGATCTAAATATTCACAAAGATGGTGTGTGTTGGGGGGGGAGGTAATGGTGGGAAGACCACTGGGCTTGAAAGGTTAATATTTGAGCCCAGCTCTGTCATAAAAACATGCACAACCTTTAGTGAATCCCTTAACTGCTTTATTTCCACGCAGAAGCATAAGACAATGGAGGGTTTACTTTTTTCACTCAAACTGCATGTACTCTTTAGGTCAACTGAAAGCCCATTTTACCTTGAAATATACATAAACACATAACTACCATAATTTTCAGTATATGTCAACATAAGCAATTTCATACATTACAGTGCACAAAACAATAGAAGAAAAGAAACTCTGTTAAGAGTGACCTAAAGGAATTCTGCAAAAGGTCTCAATTTCTTAAGGCTTCCATTTTCCTAGCTAAAATGTTATGTTGACTTGATAGTGTTTAAAATCCTATCATTGTAATAGTTAGAGCTTTAGCTGAAGAGCATAAAAATTGAAAGTCCTGTACTTCTCTCCTCAATAACCCATCAGAAGGATATTTTTTTCAGTCTCTATAGGTCTTTATCACTGTCCAGTATTTTCATAGTTTTTATATTACACAGTATTAGTTTAAAAGATTACAATCTATAATAATCTATAATAATAAAAGCATAACATGCTAATTAGACCAGAGGCTCTTCCGGGATGAAGCAGGGGCTGCAGCTGCAGGATTGAGGCAGCTGGCAGGGCTGCGAGGGAGGGATCCACTCAGCCGCAGCTGCGAAAGCCTACTCTTGCAAAAATTTCATGCATCAGGCCTCTAGTCTAGTACTAAAAATGCATATGAAGTGTCAACAATAAATGCTAAATTCTTACTATGCGTTTCTGGTTTAAGTTGTAAATGATAGAAACCTACTCTGGAAGTTGCAGCAGAAAATTGACTTATTAAAGTTTCTGTGAGCACTGCTAAGGGCAGCTAACAGTTTAGAACTGTCCTGTGGAGATGTGAATGCCATCACTATTGGACATAGCCAGCAGAACTTTCATTGCTGCTGCAGGAACTGGATCCTATTACCAGAACCACCTCCATTCTTCCTTTTCATTGCTGATTAATATTTCATTATTTGGCTATAACACAACTTGCATATTTGACAGCTGAAGGACATTTGATTTGCTACCATAAGCATTTGCATACATAAATTTCCATTGCTCTTGGGTAAATATCAGGGAGTGGGATCGTTAGATCATAAAGCAAGTATATGTTTAACTTTGGAAGAAACTGTTAAAGCGTTTCCAATATGTATGAACCATTTTTCAAATCTACTGACCATGTATAAGCATTCCATATTCTCTGTATCTTCACCAGCATTTATCAATGTCAGGTTTCTTAAAAAAATTTAGCCATTTTAATTTTTATGTCTTTAGTAACTAATTAATGTTGAGCATGTGTTTCATATATATTTTCTATCCATAATTTTTTGGTGAACTGGCCAAATATTTTGGCATTTTAAAACTTAGTTAACTTATTACTGAGTTTGGAGATTTTATTTAATGTTCTGGATACAAGTCCTTTATCAGATATTTAATTTGAAAAAATTTCTCCTAATCTGTAATTTTTTTAACATTCTCTTAGTGCTTTTCATAGACCCAGAAGTTCTTAATTTTGATGGCATCTAATTTTTTGTCTTTTTCTTTTATGGATCATGCTGTTTGATGTCATATCCAGAAACCTTTGCCCTAACCCAAAAATCACAAAAATTTTTCTCCTATAATTTCTTCAATATTTAGCTTGGTTGTTTTTTTATGTTAATCCTCACCCCAGCATATTTTTCCATTGTTTATTTATTTAGAGAGAGTGGAAGAGACATAGAAAAACATTGATGTGAGAGAGCCACATCCATTGGTTGCCTTCCACATGTGCCCTATCTGGGGCTGAGGATTGAGCCCGCAACCAAGGTATGTGACCTTGACCAGAATCAAATCCCTGGACCCTTCAGTCCACAGGCCAATGCTCTATCCAGTGGGCCAAACCAGCTAAGGCAAGAAAATTTAGTTTTATGATTTACATTTAGATCTATGATTCAGTTTGATATGTTAAAGTTTGTTCATTCATTCAACGTAGGGATGACAATAGTTCCAGTACCATTTGTTGAAAAGACTATCCTCCATTTAGTAGCCTTGGCATCTTTTTTTCATTGTCTAAAGTTTTACATATGTCTCCTTTTCCCCCAATTAACCCCCCACCCAAGTCATCCCCACCCCTGGCAAGCCCCCAACGTCCCAGTGTCTGTATCCATTGGTTATGCTAATATGCATGCATGTAAGTTTTTTGGTTGCTCTCTAACCTCACCCCCCTCCCCTACCATTTGTCTCTGGATCTGTTCTTGTTCATCAAATTATGTTGATCATTATATCCCACATATGAGTGAGATCATGTGATATTTGTCTTTCTCTGACTGGCTTATTTTGCTTAGCATAATGCTCTCCAGTTTCATCAATGCTGTTGCAAATGGTAAAAGTTCCTTCTTTTTTATAGCAGCCTAGAATTCCATTGTGTAGATGTACCACAGCTTTTTAATCCACTCATCTGCTGATGGGCACTTAGGCTGTTTCCAGATCTTAGCCATTGTAAATTGTGCTGCTATGAACATAGGGGTGCATCCACCGTTTAATAGCCTTTGCATCTTTACAAAAATATCAATTGAGCCCTAGCTTGTTTGGCTCAGTGGATAGAGCATCAGCCTGCAGACTGAAGGGTTCCAGGTTTGATTCCAGTCAAGGGCACATGCCTGGGTTGTGGGTTCGATCCCCAGTGGGGGGCGTGCAGGAGGCAGCTGATCAATGAGTCTCTCTCATCATTAATGTTTCTATCTCTCTCTCCATCTCCCTTCCTCTTTGGAATCAACAAAAATATTTAAAAAAATAATAAAAAGAATCAACTGATTATGTCTGACTGTTTCTGAACTCTATTATATTTCACTGATCTGTATGTCTGTTCTTTCACTACTGCAACTGAAATGTAGTGTTATTTTATATTTAAATCAGAGAATGTGAGCCCTCCAAATTTGTTCTTTTTCAAAATTGCTGACTATTCTAGTTTCTTCGTTTTTTCATGTAATTTTAGAATCAGTTTGTCAATTTGTATACAATTTTCTTGTGGAATTTTGATTGAGATGCACCAATTTTATACATTAGTTTGGGGAACACTTTTAAACTATTGAGTCTTCCCCTTGGTGTATGTGGATATGTTAGAGTTTGTACACTCACCAGTTGAAGGACATTTAAGTTATTACTGGTTATGAATAAAGCTGCAATAAATATTTGCCTACAAGGTTTATTTTTATTTCCCTGGGTGCTCAGTAGACTCTTTCTACTTAGAAATTCATGTCCTTCTTCTTTTCTATTAGATTTTCTTCTGTTATTACTTTTTTTAATTAGCCATTCAAACTCTACCTTTTCTCTGTCCTCTCTTAGGGGAATGGTTGGTAAGGTGTTGGAACTCCTGGATTGATCTAGTTTTTCTTTCCCACTGTTAATTCTTTTTTTTTTTTTATTTTCAGACAGATTGCCTTACCTTTGTTCTTTAATCTTTCTATTGAAATGTATATATTTTAGCATTGCTTTAATTCAAAAGAATTTTTCATTCTCTATTTCTTTTTAAAATACATAGTGCCTTAATCTTGTTTCATGGATTCAAATTCTTCTATCTCAGAAAATGTTATTTTCTTTTTTTTAAATATGTTTTTATTGATTTTAGAGAGAGAGGAAGGATGAGAGAGAAGCATAGATCAGCTACCTTCTGCAAGCCCCCTACTGGGGATTGAACCCACAACCTGGTGACCAGGAATTAAATCAGTGACCTTTCCCTGCATGGGACGAAGCTCAACCAACTGAGTCACACTGCCCAGGGCTGAAAATATTATTTTCTTATTTGAAATTTTATTCTGATTCCTGAATGGTCTGTTTTTTTATTTCCCTTTTCTAATTTATATGTTTTCATTTCTTTCATGCTGGAAGTTTCCACATAATTCTGGTGATCCTTTGTTTCTTGCTAAAATGTAAAATTGACATACTAAAAATCTGAGTGGACACTATTTGTGTAAGTGCTGAACTTGTGAAGTAGTGACCTTCAGAGTCAGATGGATATTCACCCATTTACTTGAGAAACTTTAAAAAGTCATTTTCTTGATACTTTTTTTCCCCTAGAATCATTTTCTTTTCTTTTGAGAAAATGTCTCCAGTATACTGCATAGGGTTACATGCTTAGTTGTCAGCATTCTTTCAGTTAATGGAATTAAAGCATAGGGTCCCTGTTCAGTAAGTAAACTTTTTCCTAGCCCAGTGATGGTGAACCTTTTGAGCTTGGCATGTCAGCATTTTGAAAAACCCTAACTTAACTCTGGTGCCGTGTCACATATAGAAATTTTTTTGATATTTGCTACCATAGTAAAACAAAGACTTATATTTTTGATATTTATTTTATATATTTAAATGCCATTTAACAAAGAAAAATCAACCAAAAAAATGAGTTCGTGTGTCACCTCTGATACACGTGCCATAGGTTCGCCATCATTGTCCTAGCCCCTAAATTTTCAGGATACCCTCTATTGCTTGGGCAGAGTCTAGATTCTTTCTGTTTCTTTTGTTGCCATGGCATGGGTTTAAGACAGGTAAACAAGCAGAGTAAGTATTTTATCATGAATAGAAACAGAATCCTGGGAGAGCATGAGTGGGTGAGAATAATTAGGGTTTAGAGAAACTGCAAAGAGGAATCATCTCTAAATCTAGGTTTTGACGAAGAGCCAAATTAATTAAAATGGATGGGAGGCAGCGATGGACAGAGAAAGGCGTCTGCAGAAAGAAATATCTGTGCAATATCAAGGAAGCTTGAAAGAGCATGGTCCATGCAGAAGCAGCAGGGGGTTCAATGCCATAAAGTTGACATTTAATATGTGGGCCAGGGCAGCAAAGCAGCATTTCATCTGATTTAAAGAAAAACATATTTTTTAAAGTGTGTAAACCCTTTGTCTTTTAAATGCTAAAGTTAAGTGTTTTCTTAGCTCAATCTGTACTAATTGATGTGTTCCAATTCTATCAGTTGCTACTTGTATCTCAAGATACATCATTTAACAACTTTGGTCCTCAATGTTCTCATCTTTAAAATGGAGATAGTATCTGCCTCTTGCAGTAAGGGTTCTTAGTTGTATGCAAAAGAAAGTAATATTTGTTAACCTAAATGCAAAGGGAAATAAAAAACACACACTAAGATTGGATATTACGTAGTCATGACAAACTCTAGAATCACACTGCAGCACTGTACCATGGAGGCATCACTGCCACCAGCGTTGGACACAGACACTGAGACCTCTGCTGCTAGTGGTTGGATGCAGCTGCCAGCAGGGTTAGATTGCTGCCTCTGGAAACCAGATGTGGCTGTGGTGCTGCCACTTCTCTCACCAGTTTGGATTTTGTCTGGGGCTGTGAATCTGACTGGCATGGCCTAGAATATGTGTCCATATGCTGTGTGCAATGGAATATTAAAGAGTAAGCAATGGCACTGTTTTGCAGTTTCTCCAGGAAGATATAGGCTCCGTCTCATTAGGAGGGTGAGGATTTTGCAAACATAAAAAAACAGGGTCAAAGACTGGGTAGTTAAGAAGAATGTTAAGTGTCCACATAGTTCCTGCTATCATCAAAAATGTCTTTGGAAGATACATAAATCATTATATGGCAGAAACATCTAAAAATGCCCAATATTATTAGTATCATCATCTTTAGCACATCATCATCAGGAAAGTTTCTTAAATAAGTTTTGTATTAGTTTCCTATTGCTGTGTAACAAATCACCACGACATTTATTATAGCAGAGTATCTGTGGGTTAGGGATCCAAGAGTGCCTGAACTGTATGGTTCTGGTTTAGGGTCTCACATGAGGTTGCAGTCAAGATGTCAGCTGGGCCGAAACTGGTTTGGCTCAGTGGATAGAGCGTCGGCCTGCGGACCGAAAGGTCCCAGGTTCGATTCCGGTCAAGGGCATGTACCTGGGTTGCGGGCACATCCCCAGTAGGAGATGTGTGGGAGGTGGCTGATCGATGTTTCTAACTCTCTATCTCTCTCCCTTCCTCTCTGTGAAAAATCAATAAAATATGTTTAAAAAAAAAACAGATGTCAGCTGGGATCAGAGGATCCATTTCCATAAGGGTATCTTCATATGAGTTGGCCTCAGTTCCATAATGGCTATTGGCAGGAGGCTTCACTTCCTAACCACCTGGGCCTCTCTATACAGCTACAGTGGGGCCTTGACTTACGAGTGTCCAGACTAAAGAGTTTTTTGAGATACCAGCTGTCTCTCGGCCGATTTTTTGCATTGAGTTGATAGAGTGATTTGAGTTAATGAGCTCCTTAACGAGCTCAGTCTCGGAACGAATTAAACTCATAAGTCAAGGTCCCACTGTACTTGAATGCCCTAAGAACACGTTAGTTGGCTTTCTCTAGAGAGAGTGATCCAAGAAAGAATGAGAATAAAAATGGAAGTTACAATGTCACTTTAGGATGTAGATGTGACTCTTCATCATTCCTAACTCACCATATTTGTTAAAAGCTAGTTATTAGGTATAGCCCACACTCAAAGGGAGAAAAATTAGGCTCCACCAAAGGGAAGAATATCATAGAACTTTTGGACATGTATTAAAACATCACAAGTTATTTTTTCCCCAGAAATGACCAAATTAATTTCTTTATGCATTATTTCTATTCATTTTTTGGTATTATAATATGCCAGAGAATGGATTCCAATTTAAAGTTAAATTACCACACACCTACAGGGATATTTATTTTATCTGGTAAAAATCTTTCAGAACTTATAAATGAGAGAGGGTTGTCCTGGATAGCATTTTATTACCAAAGAAACACATTTCAATTATAAATGAAATGTGTCCATTTGTTCAAACGCCCAATCCTACCCCTACCATGTAGAGATTAATAGACATCATTGTATCACTGCCTAGCTATCTCTGTTGATGTGGAGTGAGGAGAGGAGGAGGCATTTTTGTATTTTTCTGAGAGCCCAAAAGTGTTCTAGAAACACTAACTAAATGTCTTCAGTGGCCAAACAAATAATATAAATGGTGAAGACTATAAAGAGAGGTGAGGCCTTTAATATTCAAATCCAATTTAAAAAAATAATGGCAACAACAATACCAGGCTAGTCAAATAAAATACCTGCAAGTGCCCAGTCTGGCTCTCAGCTGTAAGCTTGCTCTTCTGTTGAGGTCTAAAAGGTCTGACTTTCTCCTCCTCCTCCTCCTCCTTCTTCTTCTTCTTTTGAAATTTTGCTTCAGTATTCATTATTTTGAGAGCCAAAAAATATCTTGGCCTATCTAATACAACTTCTCCATTTTACAGATAGGAATCTATATATATAAAAGGCTAATATGCAAAATGTCCCCTCAGGAGTTTGACGGGGAATTCAATCACTCAATATGATGTGCACTGACCACCAGGGGGCAGCACGGAATGAAGGAAGGCCCAGATTGGCCCTGATCACCGGCCAGGCCTAGGGACCCTACCCATGCACAAATTTTGTGCACCAGGCCTCTAGTGAGGGAATTAAAAAGGAGGGGATTTGAAGGGTCTGTGAGTAGCTTATCATAGATAAACAAAGTAAGTTTTGTCAGTAAGTATTATGAAAGTCATTTCAGGAAGAATGATTCTTTGCAGTAAACAATTTTCTAAACACAAAAGGGAAGGAAGATTTCTTGAACCTATTGTTTTCCGGGATTACAGGGTTTGAGTAAAGTTGAACATTGTTAAGAACCACACTCCTATACAGACCAAATGAGTATTATATAACTTTCTTCACCCTAATAGGTTTTTTTTAATCTTTTTTACAACTTGGTAGGTCCTAAAAGTATCTACAGGGGTGGGCAAACTTTTTGACTCGAGGGCCACAATGGGTTCTTAAACTGGACCGGAGGGCCGGAACAAAAGCATGGATGGAGTGTTTGTGTGAACTAATATAAATTCAAAGTAAACATCATTACATAAAAGGGTACGGTCTTTTTTTTTTTTTTTTTTTTTTAGTTTTATTCATTTCAAACGCCCATGGGCCGTAGTTTCCCCACGGCTGACTAGGACTTTGACCTAAGAATCAGAGAGATTGAAGGCCTCTAAGATCACAGAGCTAGTTATTGCAGAGTTCAGACAAGAGGAACCAAGTCCCAGGTTCTTACTACACCAGCACCTCTATGAAAATGAAGATGACTCTGCTCAGAGGTAGAAGGAAGACATTGAAATATCAACTGTGAGATAAGGTCCTGCAGACTTATAAGGTAAAGATAGGCGAGGGAATTTCCTTAAAGAACTGGGCCAGGGGTGCTTTAATAGTCTGTCACATGAATGTCATCATTCAACAACATTTATTATGCATTTGTGGTAGGCAGTGGAATAGGCATGAGCAGAGCAAGGACTGATGGGCTAGACTAGATTCTCCAGATGGAAAGCCCCAGGTGCCTAGTAAAGGACAATTGTAGGGTGGGACCTAGCCCCCGGGGTGACTTTTCCTTCTCTAGCATAAGGCCAATCTTGAGGTTTGGATCCCCTGGCCTTTCCTCCCTAGAGATAACATCTGGTCTCAGTTGTATTTCAGCTCCAGGCCCAGAAGAGCAACAAAACCAGTCAAAGCTGACCTCAGGACCAGCTGCATTGAATAATGATCCCCTGCCCTGGTGCCCGCCAATCAATTAGTGGAGACCACAACCCTGAAAGGACACACTAGGAAAACTGCTGAGTATTCTATTGAGATCTTTTCCTGAGGCTTCCCCTAAAATCTCCACCTTTAAAACCCTTAGGACATCATGAACAGACTGTTGAACCTCAGAGGGAAGGCAAGGGAGGGTGGATGGGAAGAGATCAACCAATGAACTTGTATGCATTTATGTATAACCTCTGGACACAGACAATAAAGTGATGAGGGCCTGGGGGGAGAGGTGGGGGATGGGAGCGGGTGGGAAGAGGTTAATGTAATACTTTCTACAATAAAGATTAAATAAATAAATAAAATAAACCCGGAGCTCTCCCTCCCAGAGCACACCGGCCAGGTGCCTTTCCCTTCCCCCACCCCATTCCAGGTGCATTCCCATTGCCTTCCTCACTCCCATGCTCCTAAGGCCTCTCCTTTGCCTCCATAGCTCCTTTCCTCAGCCCATTTCTTCTAGGAATTACTTCTTCTACGTCTGTGATTTCTCAAAGAAATGTTCTCCTCCGGTTGGGTCTTGGCTCTGAATTCTTTAGTAGCCAGGACCCAAGTACCCAGGTTGCTGAACCCACGGCCCCACCTGTCAGACACCTGGTGCCATTCCTGCTGCCTAAAACACCTTTACTGTGTGACTGAGCTCACCAGCACAGAAGCCAAGCAACAAGCAATTTCAATTAGTTGTGACTGGTGTTACCTATGGGCAGAGGAGGTGAGGGAATCTTGAGGGTGAACCACAGGAACACCTAACCCAGGGGAAAGTGAAATTCCAGATGAACCAATGACAGGACCTTCGGGAAGGTGCCAGGAGTGTCCTAGTCTGAGGGATTCCACACGGGAAGATCCAGGATATGCGAACTTTGACCTCAGAGCCGACCTAAAACTTGTACCTGACCCAATGTCCTTAGTATTGGGGAAGCCCGGTATTAGTGAACAGGGAGTGGTTAAAATCTCTCCCTGGCTGCTTCCGGAAGCCAAGACTGAATTGCCCAGAGGGTTTGATGGGTCAAGTAAAAGAACTGAGAAACCTGCAGAAAATCAAGCTGTCCCTCCCATTTTTCTAAAGCACCCAGTCGGTCCCAGTCCTTGGGCCACTCCTAGGTCAGGACGCCGGTTTCCCTGTTGAATTTCCCACCCATTCTAGATCCCTGGGATCGCACTCTTCCCTGCAGGAGGATGCAGTTTGGAGGGGGAGTTCCTCTCCTGCCTTTTGGAAAGTCTTGGGGGTCCCAGTCCCTGCTAATGCCTGGGCGAGTCCCTGCCACCTCACCTGGCCTACCTTGAATTTCCAAATAACGCCAATTGTCCCCAGCCCTGGAAGGACAGGGCACCTCCCAGCTGTGGGTGGGCCGGTTCCAGCCGCCAAGGCCCCGGAGAGAGGAAGGGAGGGAGCGGCGGGACCACAGGGCGGAGCACAGGGAGCCCAGGCCAGGCCCAGGGAGGTGGGGTTGGGCAGAGCTGGGGAGGGGAAGGGAGGGGAGGCCCGTGGGGGAAGGGGCGTGGTCGGGCCGTGGCCTCGCAGTCCAGAAGGGCGGTCCCGCTGTCCGGTTGTCCAGCCCTTCGACCGCCAGGCTGCCGGGCCGGCCGCTCCGCCGCACGGAGCCTCGGGTGAGGCGGCCGCCCCCGGCTCGGCTCGGGCTCCGGATCCCGGGCGGGGCGTCTCCGGCTGCCCGAGCGGTGCGGCCACTCGGCTCCCGCACCCAGAGCCCTCGGGGCGGGGAAGGAAGGTGAGCGCGCGCAGCAGGTGGTACAGCCTCGTCTGCTCCGAGTTTCTGCACGTGGACAGTGTCCTCTTCAAACTTGTCCAGATGTCGCAGCAGTAGTGACCCGAGCCGCGCATCTGTCAGACGGTCCTTGCGTGTGTGTGTGTGTGTGTGTGTGTGTGTGTGTGGTGGTGGTGGTGGTGGGGTGGGGGTGGGGGATAGGGGGAGGGGTTGGCAAGGGGCTCAGTATTCCTACCTGTAGTCCTGGGAGGAGCTGCTCGCAGAGACTTTTAGAGACCCGCCTGTTTCTTAGGACGGTTCCTTGAGACTGGGAAGTCCGGCTGCTAGAGAACCTGCGTCCATTACATTAATTCCAAATTGATTTATTTCCGTAGCCTGGTGGGCCCCAGCCAGAGCAGGGGTGACAGACTGCGGGCTGTCGGGGAGCCGGCCTGGCGAAAACCTCCCCCAGCGCACCTGCAGCTGAGCCAGCACTAACCAATGCAGACACAGGACTTTTGTCACCTGTAAAGGTGGACAAGGAGCAGGGACATAAAGTGTGTGTGTGTGTGTGTGATGTCTGCACTGACGAAAATCTGGAAAAGGTGAAATACTAGGAATACTGCCTTGGAGATGGGCGCTTCCTTATTCCTCCCTCATTCATTAGCGCCTTTTGTGGTACGTATCTAAACCTTTAACTAAGGTGTAAAGAGAACGTTGCAGTACAGCGACCTTAACTTTTTCTTCCTCTTCCAGTTTTATGCTAAATGAGTTCAAGGTCACCTACTGGAGGCTAGGTCACCTGTGGGGAATGCTTTTACCTGAAGAAAGGGTTCAGAAAGTGTTCCTCCCCCTCCCCCTTCCCCAGTCCCCTGGCACACTGTGCAGCTCCTCTCCACCTGGGGAGAGGAATGCAACCACTATTGCCATGCAAATACTTGTGGTTAATTTGGTCTTGTGATTTGTTCCTTAGCCTTCCTTTATTTAGTTCCTTCATTATTAAAATGCACCCATAGTGTTTCCTGTAAAGAAAGCCCAGGGATGGAGGAGAAAAGGAAACTGGCCATGAAGTGGTCTAGTAAAGTGATTATTTTTTTAAACTGCAAAAGTTGGAACTCCATTGAATTCCAATAGTTTTATCTCTTTGGAGGAAAGATGTTTTAAAATTAATTATAATATTAACAAAATACAGTGGGGCCTTGACTTACGAGTTTAATTCGTTCGGAGACCGAGCTCGTTAAGGAGCTCGTTAACTCAAATTACTCTATCAACTCAATGCAAAAAAATCGGCCTAGAGACAGCTGGTATCTCAAAAAACTCCTTAGTCGGGACACTCGTAAGTTAAGGCCCCACTGTATTAACAAAACATCAATTGTTGCCCAGCTGGTGTGGCTCAATGGTTGAGCATCAACTTATGAACCAGGAGGTCAGGGTTCTATTATGGTCAAGGTACATGCCTGGGTTGCCTGCTCCATCCCCAGTAGGGGGCGTGCAGGAGGCAGCCAATCAATGATTTTCTCTCATCATTGATGTTTCTATCTCTCTCTCCCTCTCCCTTCCTCTCTGAGAGCAACAAAATATTAGAAAAACAAAACAAAAACATTCACTGTTAAGCCTCTGTGTGTGTGTGTGAAATCTACCCAATGGATGAATGCCTTAGAAACATGAGGTTCTGGTTAACATGGGGTCAACCATAATAGAAGTGTATTTAAGTTATAAAAGAAGTTTATGGAAACTTGACAATAATGATATTAGGAATATTTTAAAGTTTCAAGATTTCTACATTCAGATAGATGTCTTTGTGGTTTGAAAATTCACCTATTCTTGCTGGTATTTAATAATGTTATAACATGTGGCATCTCTTATTAATAATTCTGTCAGTGTATTATAAAGGACATCTCTCCAGAGCCTTGTTTTGAGTAAATAGTTATTTTTTTCCGAGTGAGTTGGCCATATTTTTAGATTTAGTTCTGCTCTAGACTGAATTAGAGGCAGAGAGAGGAGGTGAGGATCAGGACGAAGAGAACCTGTGCACTGAGTTCTAGTTCCATATCAGCTTTGAAGTCTTGGCAAGTTCCCAAGTTAATTCTGGCAAACTTATATATGCCATTTTTTTTTCTTCAAAATAAGGAGGTTCTCATTGTTCTTCCTAAAAGGACATTCAGATCTCTTTGAACTCTTCTATAAAAGTCAAATCCTATTTCTAGAGGTAGGTATCACTGCTCTAGAGAAGTCTCTTCTAGAGTTTCCCGAGGGTGTCCTAACTTGCTGGGCACTGCCCTGACCCCACCTAAGTAAGCAGTGTGGTGCCGTGGTTAAGAGCATGAGTTCTGAGATTAATGGATCTCTCCATTTTCCAGCTCTGATCTTGGGCAAGCTACATATATTCTCCAATCTCATTTTAAAGTTTAGAATAAAGATAATAATTACTAGGGTCCTGAAAGTCAAGTGAAGCAATGCACATAATGTAAGTAGCACAGTGTCTATAACTTAATAAACGGTACAAAACAAAATTCAAATGAGTATATTTGAAGATCTGATTGGTTTTATTAGGTCACAGTGATGGCGAACCTGTGACACCCGTGTCAGAGCTGACACGCAAACTCATTTTTTTGGTTGATTTTTCTTTGTTAAATGGCATTTAAATATATAAAATAAATATCAAAAATAGAAGTCTTTGTTTTACGATGGTTGCAAATATCAAAAAATTTCTATATGTGACAAGGCACCAGAGTTAAGTTAGGGTTTTTCAAAATGCTGACATGCCAAGCTCAAAAGGTTCGCCATCACTGTATTAGGAGATTCATGAATGGGTCAGCATCCCATCTAGCAACTAGGAGTGCTCTTAAAGGTTCTCAAAATGGAAGGTCTTTATGGGAAGAAGGGTAGGGGGAGTTATTAACAGAATAAAGAAGGAATACTTTTGGGCAAGGACAAGGTTTCTTGGGGAAGGTTTTTATCATGCAAATTGACTCTGTCCATACTGTGGTGGGGGGCAGGGGGATGGAGAGGGTGCATATAACAGATTACCTCATTGGTGTTGACCAGAAAATTCCAAGCTGATTAATATTGTGTGTCTGGGAGTGTTCAAACTTCAATTAGATTAGGTATTAAATCTAGGCTTGGTATCTGGGCTTTTCAGCAAGAGTGACACCATTTTGGGCCTGTGGTTTTCTCTTTACAGTAAGAATTACTTGTTTTCAACACTGACCTCTCCCCTCTTTTACTTTAACAAGATGACAATTAACCTGAAAAAAATGTCAAGTTCTATGTATGAGTTTTTAAAAAATAAGCAAGTACAGGATGAGGAAGTTGTAATTAATCAACCTCATGGCTAATTGACTGTATGTTTCCCCTGAGTCAGCAGTGGGTTGTGAGGGCCCAGCAAGGTTTTTGGCTGCTTTAGTAGAAATTAGAATGCACTTCTATAACCAAGGATATTTTTTCTACATTTGTCTCTTGCTTTTTGTGCAGACTTTAGAGCTACACTCAAGATGACCATTTACACACTGACTTGTCTCAGGGAAGAAAAAAGAGGCAACTCTTGGAGGCATATCATATTTATTCGTAACTAAAACATTTTGACTTGCCTCTCAGCATTTTTTTCATATGTTTTGTATATGTTAAACTACCTGATGGTAGAATGCAAAGGTAAAAGGGATATGTTCCTGCCCTCTAAGCATTCATAGTATAGTTCAGGTAACAGACAGGAATAATTACTGCGGTGATAAAAGCTCTGATCAAGGGAGTAGAAGGAAAGGTGAGAGTTGAGAAGTTCTAAATATCCACCAGGCGAGGCTCAAACTGTCAACTGAAAGGGACCAGCGGAGGCAGGTCTGCCCTTGCATGGTCTGGAATAAACCACTTGCTTTTTATAAAAGTTTTTATTTATTGATTTTTATAGAGAGGAAAGGAGAGAGAGAGAGAGAGAGAGAGAGAGAGAGAGAGAGAGAGAGAGAGACCAAGTTGTTGTTCCACTTATTTGTGCATTCATTTGTTAATTTTTGTATGTGCCCTGACTGGGTATCACACCTGAAACCTTGGCATATCTGGAGGATGCTCTAATCAACTGACTGACTTGGCCAGAGCAAAACCACTTGCTTCTAAGTGTGGGTGGTTAGGGAAGATAAGACCTTGTGATTATTAGCTGGCTGTAAATTCCTCAGCCTTGTTTAGCCATCTGTCTCAGTTTCCCCATTTCACTTGCTAAGGAATTTTTCTAGCTTACTGTCCTGTCTCAAAAGGAGTTAAAGTTTAGTTCCAGTTTTAAAGATTCTTTTACCAGACTGAATCTGGTGCAATAGTTGCAAAAAGACCACTCTGAGAGGATTTTATGAGAATGAAGGTACTGTACTGCAAGCCTGCAGACAACGACGTGTGTGTGTGTGTGTGTGTGTGTGTGTGTGTGAGAGAGAGAGAGAGAGAGAGAGAGAGAGAGAGAGAGAGAGAGACTTTCCCAAATTGGTTTGTCGCTGAACAAAGGATGGAATTTATCTTCATTCAGGGAAACTCATGCATAAACATTGAGGTGAGCTTTCTCATCACATGTTCAGGTGTGGACATTCCCACACATGCTCAGTTAGAAAGCATGCCTATATATACGTCACATTTTAGCTATAGCCAAGAAATAATCTCCTTACTTTGCTTCTGCCTTTCCTCTATAAAATCTTTCTCTGAGCTCATCTTATTGGTGCTGCTCTCCTAACCTCTTACAGTTTGGTGCTGCCTGATTCAAATCTATTTTTGCTCAAATAAAATCTTTTTTTAAAATATATTTTATTCATTTTTTACAGAGAGGAAGGGAGAAGGATAGAGAGTTAGAAACATCAATGAGGGAGAAACATCAACCAGCTACCTCCTGCACACACCCTACTGGGGGATGTGCCCGCAACCAAGGTACATCCCCTTGACCGGAATCGAACCTGGGACTCTTGAGTCCACAGGCTGACGCTCTATCCACTGAGCCAACCCGGTTAGGGCTCAAATAAAATCTTTTAACAGTTCATTACCACCCTCTCACTTTAAGATATAATGCAGCGGTTCTCAACCTGTGGGTCGGTACCCCTATGGCGGTCGAACGACCCTTTCACAAGGGTCACCTAAGACCATCCTGCATATCAGATATTTACATTACGATTCATAACAGTAGCAACATTACAGTTATGAAGTAGCAACGAAAATAATTTTATGGTTGGGTCACAACATGAGGAACTGTATTTAAAGGGCCAGAAGGTTGAGAACCACTGATATAATGGATGGGTGATTTCAAGCCTATGAAAATGAAAAGCTTCCATCTGTAGAGACCTGGTTAGAGACCAAGCTTACCTTAAGCATTTTTTAATGTGAATGCAAATTACCAGCTGACTATTACAGTAATTAAAGTCCTCCCTGAGAAGCCCTCTTTGATCCTCTCCCTAGCCGGGTTTAAGTACAGCCTCCCATGAGTGCTCCATAAGCCTTGTAGGAATCAGGCCTCAGCCGTTCTCACTGTGAGTTGACGGGGACTGGAGCCTTCCTCTCAGTCTCAAGGGGTGACCAGAGTTAGGCACATGGTCGGTGCTTTGTAAATACTTGTTAAGCAAATTAACCACTATGTTTGGAACCACTGTTGAAACAAAATTTACTTATTTTTTTGTAACACATTTTATAATTTTCTCTTTAAAAAAATGTTTTTATTGATTTTTAGAGATAGAGGAAGGGAGAGGGATAGACAGGTAGAAACATCAATGAGAAACATCATTGATTGGCTGCCTCCTCCTACCGGGGATTGAGCCTGGGCACATTCCCTGCCTGAGAATAAAACCTGGGACCTCTTGGCTCATGGGTCAGCACTCAACCTCTGAGCCATACCAGCCGGGCTTCTTCTCTCTTGTAAATGTGAAAAACTCTGTGCTAATTCTAGATGCTTGCTTTGAAAAATAGTGTATTCAACTGCAATCATTATTTAGAAACTGAAAATAAAAATACATTTCAGTAGCATTATATATGCTTTTAGTTAAGAGACATAGTGACTGTGATTTTTAATGCCTCATCAGGTCACATGAGCACAAGGGTACTTACTTCTCCTCTGAGGCACTGGTAGGTGAGCATTTGAAGCATCTTTTTATGTGCATGTTGATTTCCTATTGAACAATAAATACAGAAAGAGTGATTTTTTGTGGTCGTTTTTCTTTGTTCTGTCTTCTTGTTGTTGTTTAAGTTAGATCACAGATATAATCCAAGTCAGAGAAACTCTCTTGAATAGCTAATGTCTGTGTACTGAAGGAGAAAATTATTTTCTGCCCTCCATGTTCATGTGTATAGAACATATGTTCTGAGTAGCTGCTATTTTCACTGCCCCTCTTTCCAGTTGAAGTCCAACATAAACTATTTTAATTAATATTGTGTCACCAAAAGGGATTGCAATAGCCAATTGAATTCTACCAAGATAGAGTCTTTTGATGAAAACATATCTTTATTGATTGTGGATGAAGAAAATCATTCTTACAATGAAATCCAGAGAAAAATCATATCCCTCTGAGAAAATTTCTGAGTGGCAGGCTGAGATTAACATCATAAAATTGAATTTGTGCTGCAAGCCCTTGATGTAATCAGCAGCTGGGAGATGGTGTTGCCCTCGCTGTGCTCCCTCTGATTGTGGTGAATTATTGTGTGGAATGAAATAAGTGTTTCTGGTGTCCCTCCTCCAAGAAATACAAACCAGGCATTACTAGCTGTTTTTTTGCTAGTTAAAATGGCTTGGATCTTTTCCAGACCTTTCAGTTTCACATATACCCATAAACTATGGGTGCTGGATATTTATTTATGTCTCAGGGAATTTCTTTATATCACTGGATAGTGACTTCTTTGGCCAGCAGAAACTGAGCAGAGCAGAGCAGAGACGATAGAGGTCCCCCTTGCCAGGAACTTTTTTTCCCCCTTTAGAATAAGCAGAGGCCGGGAATATTAGAAAGTGCTACATTTGCCTGGTTTCTGTCGGCCTATAGGTCCAGTCAAGCTCTTCCCTGTCACCCTTGGCTACCTCTGTGACATTCACTGCATTAAATCATCGCAGTGTGGAAATTCAAATTTGTACTGTGAGTCTTGTTCCATGGCACTGGTGTTACTATGGGCTTTGTTGTTGCTTTATGCCCTGGTGCTTTGAAAACACTCTTGCCCATGCATGCACTTCTACACTTGTAATGAATAGGTCTTGTAGATTAAGTAGAAAAAAACTACTTATACATTTACCCTCAGAGTAAAGAGCGATTTGGCATCTTAACCACCACTGTGGTTGAAACTCAGTTGTGTTTGTTTTGTTTTTGTTTTGATTTTAAAAATAATTGGGCTGGCCTGTCTGCAAACAGGAACTCTAAGCTATAACAGGTACTAGTGTCATTATTGAGTGAATTCACTCACTCTCCGCCCCTTTGAGAACTAGGATGGGCCCTGAAGTCAGACAGATCTAGGATGTTATCAAAGCCAAGGGATTTAGATTTACCAAGCATAATTTCCCAATAACACTGATGGTGGTTGCACAGGTTATGTGATATTATGCATGGAAAAACTGACAGCACATCTGGAATACCCATGATTCTACCCATTTGGAAAAAAAAAAAAACTTGATGCATTCAATTTATAACACTATGTCTTAAGACTAAGAAAAGGGGAAAGGACAATTAAGGCAGAGAATGGGGATGTGTTCTGGAATAGGGAAAGTAGGAGGAACCAGGACTAGGAAATCAATTATAAAGCAGTGAGGTAGGGGAGTATCAAAAGGAGCTAGGATTTGCCTTTGATCATGACAGAAATTCACAAAGATGAGAAGAATGGTTGCAAACAGCTCACCTCCCATGTCTTGAATTAATGTTAGGATGGGCTGGAAGTCCCAGAATGTATCTTTTAAAAAATTGAATATTCCAGTAAGACTAAAGTTCCATTGGATTCTGGCCTTCAAGTCCTATTCCTCCCTCTACTACTCTTTCTAAACTACCATGAAATTCTGCATCCTTAGCCTTCTCAATGTAAATCTATTTTAGTCAAGCTTCTGCCAGGATCCTGGTGTATGAGAGGGTGGGATTATTGGCAGAGGATCCCTGTTTTCCGTCCAGTCAGAAAGCACCAGAATCAGGGGCATTAGGGAGGCTTCTCCAAATAGGACTGTCTAAATAAATCCATAGGCCTGCCTGTGGGTGTGCCTTTCATGTTTATTCTGGGAGGAAAGGAGAATTGTCATAATGGCTGTGGACTGACCTCCAATGTCAGCTTGTGTTGAAGTTGGGAGAAGAGACATAGATGTCAGAGCCAAGGAAGGAGACAATGGCCCATGGAAAAACACAGAATATTTGTAAGAGAGAAGCCTCATTGTAAAGGATATGCCATCAGCAACATTGGGAATGAAGTGAGCTCTGCCCTTGTTCTTTGATAATACTCATCTCAGCTCACGCTGTATCAGTTATTTGTGTATTTATGACTTGACTTATAGGTTCTGAATTCCTAGGAGTTAGAAACTGTGTTTTTTAAAAATTATTTTACTTTTCATTTACAAGGGCTTTTAATAACAACCTGTTGAATGATTAAATGAATATATTCTTTTCACAGGGAACTTATAATGTGGATAGTAGGGATATTTATTCCTTGAAGCCAGGGTGTCAGCATGGTTGGGTCCTTGTGAGGGCTCTGAGGAGGAATCTATTCTCTTCCTGCCCCCTACTTCCTGGTGTTTTGCTGGCAGTATTTGGCATTAGGTGGCTTGTAGAAGTATCATCTCATCTCAGCCTTCATCTTCACGTCGCTCTCTCCCTATGTGTGTCTTTCTCCAAACATCCCTGCTTTATATGGTTGCCAGTCATATTGGACTAAGGGGCACCCTAATCCAGTATGACCTCATCTTTATTTAATTAATTATATTTACAATGACCTAATTTCCAAATAAAGTCACACTTTGAAGTTCTGGGGCTTAGGACTTCAACATATGAATTTTGGAGTGGGCTCGATCCAACAGTAACAGATGGGAAAGTGGTAGACTTTGCTCTACTTTACCAGCTTGATACCTATATAATTCTATCTTCATCTCCCCTGCTTAATTTGCTAATAAATAGACTTTTCTTTAAATTATAATAAAATGAAGCATTATAAATGACAAGATTCCATTTGTTGTACTGCTATTTACTTAGTAGGATTTGTACACATATTTTGAGATTAAAAATACCTGCTAATAACAGCAGCTAACTTCATTGAATGCTAACTCTCTAAAAATTTACCTAGATTGTCCCACTTTCATATCAACCCTATTAGATTGATATTGTCATTTACTTATATTTTATTGAGGAGAAACCAGTATGCAGTTGTAAAGTAACCTACCTACCCAAGGACATAGAATAGTAGAGTTGGCATTCCAATCCAGGCTAATGACCTCTCGGGCCTCACCACTGGGTACATATTTTCTTCTCAGTCTTACTATAGCCGGATAAGATAGATATTATTTGCATTTCATGGCTGAGTAAAATAAAGTTTAAATTAACTAGGAACTTGCTGGGTCACAAAACCAGACAGTATATAACATTTAATTTTATCTCCCTGGGGGAATTTTTCCTTGTTTGGTTTCAAACTCCACCCATGTTTTCTCCCCAAACACTCTTGCATTTAGTTTACTGATCACACCTGTGGAGACTCAGGACATGCCTGTCTCCTTAGATGGCAGTGAGCTCCGTGAGGTTTGTGACTGTCTTTAACTTTCAGGTCCACATCCCTAGAATTTTGCATAGTCTCTGGCACATAGTAAATACTCAATAAATATTTGTTAACTAAATGTATAAAAGTAAAGGCAAAGAAGCCAAGGAAAAGGGAGACCAGTTGAAGATACAAGAAAGGGTTGATAAATGGAGCAACTGAAGTGACAGAAGATGAAATTTGGGGTAAAGATAAAAATGTTATTATGGAAGATTAGCATGTCTATCTTAGAAAACTAGGCTTAAAATAAGGAAAAGATACAGAATATTGAAGTGATGAAAGGAAGTTCACTAATTTCTAAGTGCTGGATTTTCTTGGTTAATTGGAAGGAAGAATCATCAACTAAGAGTGCTTTGGGGCAAGGAATTGTTTGTTTAAAATTGGAGGAAAAGAATTCACTATGGGAATGGATTAGAGATATGTTTCCCAATATGATTTTAGGTAGTGCACAGCAAACTTTTACCACAAGTAAGATCAGTACTTACACAAGTAGTTATTTTAATTTGTATTTTGAAAAAAATCTATCCAGCACATCATATTCCTTGGTTTTGTGAATAATAATGATTGAAATAATTTTAAAGAGACTCTTAGATATCTTAACTTATTATTAAATAAGTTAATACTTAAAACAAAGTGAGTTAATTTGAAGTAATGTTAGGCAAATAGTTTTACAGATTATACTTAAATACAGCAAAAAAAAAAAATCACTCAAGATTGGAAATGGGTTTACAGAATTCACACAAAAATGCTTTGTTTTTTTTTTATCTAATAGTATGAATACTTAGTTAAAATGAATAGTAAGATGACTCAATTTAAATACTTTGAGGTCAGGGATTATTTTTTTTTTCTGTTCTTTGTGCTCTCTGTAGCCCAACCGACTTCCTTCAATACATTTGGTTTTCAATAAATATTTATTGGATTTATTTAAGAATGGACAAGAATAGTGGTGTTTTTGGTCATATTAAATGCCTTTCAGTTAAAAAAAGAGATTTTGTAAAATTCATCATGTTTCTTGTAGAATAAACTAAAAGAAAACATATTCACTTCTTAAAGCCTACAACTAAGATTTTTAGAAATAGATTAGAAATCCATGAAGTTGTTCACTGACAAATAAAGGAGCCACCCAGAAAGAAATGAACTGTCCTCATTTCTCTTTAATTACCCTAGTGCTATCTCTTTAACAATGACTGTCAATGAAACACACTTGGTATTAATTTAGTTGAGTGACTTCTGTTAAACTACAGCTTAATGACCAAGGAGGTGAAATTTAAAGGTAATTCAGTACTTTGTGAAAATCTCTCACAAGCCTGGGTGTTGCTGAGAACTGTGATGGAAATTCCACCTGTATAGTGAAAGGGATGTGATATCGTTTGCTTTATACACGTTCCAGATCATGGGTGTTTTGAGTTCAGGATTAATTTGCATATCTATTTAATTCTTCCCTTGCTCTCTGCATTATTTTACCTATTCCTTACCTAAAATACTTTACTTTCTAGAAATTCTTAAGTACCAGTTAATCAAATCACTCAATAACATTTTTGGAGGCGTGTGGAGTTGGTACTGGTTAAGGGTTAATTCTGAAATAGTCATGCTTCACTGGGCAGACCAGGTGGAATTTTATGTGTTATTCAAATATGCCTTGGGCAGCCTTTGACTTTGTAGAAACCATAGAGTGTTTATTTATTATGAATTTATCTATTTTTTTTACTTTTTCTCAGAAGTGATCTGATTACAACCTGTCTTTTGCTTCCAGAGCAGGGGTCCTCAAACTACGGCCCACGGGCCACATGCAAATACAAATATTGTATTTGTTCCTGTTTTGTTTTTTTACTTCAAAATAAGATATGTGCAGTGTGCATAGGAATTTGTTCATAGTTTTTTTTAAAACTATAGTCCGGCCCTCCAACGGTCTGAGGGACAGTGAACTGGCCCCCTGTTTAAAAAGTTTGAGGACCCCTGTTCCAGAGCACCTGCAGACAGCTTTTGGGGGATAGAGCTTCCTTCTTCTGAGACCCCACCCAGTGTGCTTGGAACCCTGAGGCTGTTTGCTTCATATTCCCCTGTAGTTAAAGTAGCCCTTACTCTGCCTTATCTTATACCCAGATACTTTCTCTCCAGCTTACTTCTACTCCTTGTTCTTTGCCCTCCCAATTTATTAACACTTAGACTAGCTAGCTCTGTGACAGTATCCAAACTTTGGTCTCCTGTCTCTCTATTTTTTCAACTTTATTAAAGTGTAATTTACATATAATAAACTACACCCATTTAAAGTGTACATTTTGATGAATTTTAACACTCCAAACTCTTTTAACCTAAACTCTACACTTAGAAACAAAACTCTCTCTGACCTCTAGATGACCACTTTATCTTTCATGAAGCCAGGAACGTGAAGTAATTTGTTTCACTTACAACATTCAGGTCTGAGTTTCGAAGAAGCAGCTGGGATTTCTCTCTAATTTCAGAGAGGTCACACAACTCTTAAGTAGCAGACCTGAGAATTTAACACAGATCTTATTTCAAAGCTTGTATTGTTAACTGCTAGGCTATTTTTACTTTCCTCACAGGTGTTACCTTGTTCAGGAAGCTATTGTTATTCCTGGTAACTGAGGTCTCCATCCATGGTGTTTTTTGTTTGGCAGTCTTCAATCTATGGGGTTGAAATTTGTCTGTGTCTCTGAGGCTGGTGAGGCAGAGACTCAATGTCTGGGTGTGTCCCTGAAGAAAGCTATTTGTAACCAGGCAAACAATTCCAACGTCCAGTAGACACCAGCCACAAAACCACATTTGCATCATGCTCAGCATTCTGTTAGCCTCACCTAAGTCAGAGAGATGAAAACAAATTGTGACAGGGAAGAAGATGAAGGTGAGAAGGAGGATAAGACTGTAATTAATGGTGCGCTATCTTTTCTTGCACTTGCCAGATACTGTATTTATGGAAAAAGGGCTAGAAAGTGTTAGTCTAGGTTTTTGAAGGGTAATGGTGGCTATATTGGAGCCTGAATGCATAAGAAGTTTTATTGTTGCTGTTTTGCTTGACTTTTTGTTTTTTGTTTATTATATTTAAACAGTTGTTTTAGGTAAGCACCAAAATAACAAAGCGTTTTGCTTAGCAGATCATTAAGACTGTCTGGTGGGGGAGTCTGGTTTGACTTTGTCATGGTGCATTGGGGAGAGTTCTGGGTGGACTATTAGTAAACAGCCTAGTTCTGGTTCTTGCTCAGCCACTCTCTTCCTGGGTTACTGTTCCAGCCTTCATTCCATTTGTAGGAGGGGAGGGGATGAGAGTGATCTCCAAGTCTGGATTTTGGCTGTAGTTTAAGGTATCCAGTGGCCCTAGGATGTCCACAGGATACCCAGCTCAATTTGGATTTCAGATAAACAATAAATAATTTTTTGTAAGCATGTCCCATGCAATAGGAAATAGTCTTTGCATGAGTGTGTACACATGTCCCAAATATTTCTTAGGACAGACCTATATTATACGTTATTTACTAAATCTGGAAGCAGTTAATGGCTATTTTTAGTTGCCAGTATGTTTTTTCCAACCATGTTATGGTTTGGACTCTCTATACCTTTAAATAATTTATGTTCCTAGACAAGTTTTACCTAACTCAGTGTTTCCCGTTCTTTTCCACACCAAAACATAAATATAGAAAAAAGACTCTTTGTACACACACTGGGTTGAGGGTGTCTGTTTCTCTCACCCTTTGTATCAACTATTTATGATGCAGTATGTGCCATGGCATAAGGTTGGGAGGCTCTGATTTATTTAATTAACATCATAGGTTATAGGAAGCACAAAGACTTCTATTGTTGAAATCCTGTATCAGTGAAAATGAAAATAGTAAGTATTCTTCACATTCACTACAAGGTGTTCCTTCAATCTATAAGGTACATTCATTTGATAAAAATCCTTATGTAAAACATCAAGTTGTAACTAGTACTTTAAAAATCAATACTAAAATGAGGAAAATCATAATGATTTCATTGAATATGGCTTTTTCTAGAAGGAAAAAATTCACACATTCATGCATTTTGAATGACTGAAAATCATTCAAACAATGATTGGCAAGTAACAGGATGAAACCTCTCTTATTTAGAAAAAAAATGTGAAGATTATAAAATGGATTTTTTACTTTATTAGCCATAAAAGGGAATCTAAGCATTATGGCACAAATGCAGTGCTGGTCTTATTTGATATGTACCTTAATTTCTATCTATATTTAAATATGTAATATTTAAATAATGTTTAAATTTAATATTATGCTTTATTTTATAGTTAGATATAAATTGAATTTGTCTTTATATAAAATTAAACTGTATCAAAATCAACTTTATTATACACACTTTATTAATTACTAAATGTTAAATAATCTTTTATCTTAAAATTATTTTTCATTACACTACAGTGGGGCCTTGACTTACAAGTGTCCTGACTAACGACTTTTTTCGAGATACGAGCCGTCTCTTGGCCGATTTTTTTCTTTGAGTTGTGAGCTAAAATTCGGGTTATGAGCCAGCTTCAGATACCCCACCGCTAGTTGGCTCAGCGAACGTCACAGTGAACACCACAACATCAGCCCAGCATCATGTGTCTCACTCGTTCACTGTTGATTTGACATACGAGTAATTTGAGTTACGAGCTCCGTCACTGAACGAATTAAACTCGTAAGTCAAGGCCCCACTGTATTAAGAAATAACAAAATAACAGGTATTTATATGAAAAGAGTTTTGAGAGATTACATATTATTGAAGAATGAGACAAAAGTCAAATGGATAGGAAAGTTGATGAAACACCAGATACTCTTACAGGTCACAACACACTCTTACCTGTGTTCCCATAGCGCTAATACGTGTCCAGAGCACCGAACTATGCTGTTACATAGTATTAAAGCCACTGCAGGAAAATTGGTGGAATATACACGGAGTGGCCAGATTATTATGACCACCTGACATTTGTAGGCAAATTAGCTATAATTTCGCCCTAACCGGTTTGGCTCAGAGGATAGAGCATCGGCCTGAGGACTGAAGGGTCCTGGGTTCGATTCCGGTCAAGGGCATGTACCCGGGTTGCGGGCACACCCCCAGTAGGGGGTGTGCAAGAGGCAGCTGAATCAATGTTTCTCTCTCATCGATGTTTCTAACTATCTCTCTCTCTCTCCCTTCCTCTCTGTAAAAAATCAACAAAATCTATTTTTAAAAAATTAGCTATAATTTCATGCTGAAGTTGTAGAGGGCCAGACCATTATAAATAGGGAAGCAGGTTGTTTACCACGACAGTAGGAGTGATTTTTTTCTGAAGATATGGGTAAACAACACGATTTAACAGCCTTTGAACGTGGGATATATTTGAATGTGAGTGGCCAGATTATTATGACCACCGGACGTTTGTAGGCAAATTAGCCGTACACTGCATCTTATGGGATATGGAAGCTGAAGGCCTGTTCGAACACCTTTGCTGTCTGCAGTTACCAAGATAAAACGTCTCCAATTTGCACAGGAACACAAGGATTAGACAGTCGAGCATTGAAAAAAAGTCATGTGGACCGATGAATCACATTTCCAGTTGCATCATGCAGATGGCAGAGTGAGAATTTGGCGGAAACATCATGAAAGCATGCACCCCATATGCATGAGTACAACCCTTCAAGCTGGTGGGGGCAGTGTTATGGTTTGGGCCATGTTTTCCTGGCATGATTTGGGCCCTTTAATTCGTGTGGAACAACATCTGAATAGCACAACATACCTAAGTATTGTTGCTGGTCAAGTTCATCCTATCATGTTGATGGTGTATCCCAAAGGAGATGGCTTCTTCCAACAAGACAATGCGCCATGCCACGGTGCTTGTATTGTGCAGAAGTGGTTTCAAGAACATGAGGGAGACTTTACCTTGCTTAGGTGGCCCCTACAATCACCAGATCTCAATCCAATTGAGCATTTGTGGGACGAAGTTAAAAGAACCACCAGGCAGCTGGTTCCACAACCATCAAATCTCACAGAACTGGACAGTGCTATTCATCAGGCATGGTGTCAGATTCCTCGCATCACTTTCAACATCTCGTGGAGTCAATGCCAAGAAGAATCGCTGCAGTTTTGAAGGCAAAAGGTGGCCCAACGAAGTACTGCTGGGGTGGTCATAATAATCTGGCCACTCAGTGTATATATATCCCACGTTCAAAGGCTGTTAAATCACGTTGTTTATCCATATCTTCAGAAAAAAGTCACTTCTACTGCCGTGGTAAACAACCTGCTTCCCTATTTATAATGGTCTGGCCCTCTAGCAACTTCAGCGCGAAATTATAGCTAATTTGCCTACAAACGTCAGGTGGTCATAATAATCTGGCCACTCAATATATATATATATACACACACACACACACACACACATATATATATACACACACACACACACACACACACACACAAATATATATAAATGTATATATAAATAAACTTCTTTCTTTATGATTTTAAGCTCTATATTCCAAAAGGGAGGGAGTTAAGAATATGAACTTTCTTGGGTTAGAATTAATGTGAGTTACTTAAGCCCTTTGAGCTGCAGTTTTCTCATCTATATCATGAGAATAATAACAATTCTTATCTTAGTGTATCATGAGGGGAAATGAGAACTGGTGTATAATGAGAATACAGAGTGGTATTCAGTAAATTGCTAATATTTTAATTTGAGCTCCTATATATATGGAAGTATATAACCAGTGAGTAACGTATTTACATTGGTATTCAATGTGTAGACTGTGAGCTTCTTGAAGGCCATCTGTCTTCTCACCCTGAGAATCCACTGTGATATCTGGGTAGGCTGCGGTAAAAAATGTGTGCAGAAATTATTTGAGAGTCACTTAAGAGTACAGTTTGTGCATGTGTGTCTTTATATAACTACTAGGGGCCCAGTGCACGAATTCATGCACCTTGAAAGAAACTGTGGGCCGCGATGCTGCTGTGGGCACAGGGGCGGGTCTTGGCCCATCCTCTGCACCCCTGCCTGACCCCTCCCACCATGGTTCCCAGTTCCCTGTGTGCTGGCAGCCCCACTCCCACTGCCGCCGCCCCCACACACAGACAGCGCTGGTCCCACTCCCATCCACTGACTGTGCAGAGCAAATGCTGGCACCAGCAGCAGGTGGGAGCAGGGCCGGTGCTGTCAGTAAGTGTGAGTGGTGGCTACTGCACCAATTGCCCCTCAGGAGCACAGGGGGTGGTGGAGAAGCCCGGAGGGGTGATCAGGGCCAGCAGCTGCCACTGGCACCTGCTGCTGCCCCAATTGCCCCTCAGGAGCAGGGGGTGGTAGAGAAGCCTGGAGGGGCGATCGGAGCCAGCAGCCACCGCTGGCACCAGCAGCCACCACTAGCACCCACTGCCGAGCGCCAGCAGTGGGTGCAAGTGGTGGCTCTGGCGCCAAAAGCAGGTACGAGCGGGGCTGGCACTGGCAGCAGGTGCAGGCATCAGTAGCAGGTGCAAGCGCCTGGCGGAACTGCGTTGTGCAGGAGCAAGAATTTTCAGTAACCACCAGAGGCTTGCCCCCACGACAGTGAGCAGTCCCCTGCCTTGGTCTGGCGCCCTGCTCACCTGTTCCACCATCCCGCGGCTGATGCCTGCCATGTTCCACACTCTGCCACCTGCTGCTGATGCCCACCATGTTGCGCGTGCGCCCCCTGGTGGTCAGTGCACGTCATAGCTACTGGGTGTTCCACCGTTCGGTCTATTTGCATATTAGGGTTATATATATATATATATATATATATATATATATATATTCTAATAGCTATACTGATTACATGATAAAATGTTGATTATATAAGATACAAAATACAATTTATCAGAATTTAAAGTGTTGTACTTGTACTGTGACTTGCTACTATGACTAGACCCAAATGAGAAAAATTTATTTGACTTTTATAATATACTCTGTGACTTCACCCTGTCAGTGGGTATATATATTGATTTCAGAGAGGAAAGGAGAGGGAGAGATAGAAACATCAATGATGAGAGAGAATCATTGATTGGCTGCCTCCTACATGTTCCTACTGGGGGTCAAGCCCACCACTCCAAGCATGTGCCCTTGACTGGAACTGAATCCAGGACCCTTCAGTCTGTAGGCTAACACTCTATCCACTGAGCCAAACCAGCGAGGTCAAATTTTGTTTGTTTGTTTGTTTAATGTCCATTTTCCCCTCCAATGCAAGTGTTTATTTTAAATTGCCGTTAAATGGACCAAATTTAAAAATTATTTAAGGATCTGTAAACACATCCAGAGCATTACACTATGTACGACTATAAACGTACTATTCATAATCTTCTTTTAGACATTGCAAAATATTACTCAGGTGCTCATTTTAGGATACAATAGTTATAAATTGAGGGTTGTGATAGAGGTTTGTAATCTTTTTCCAAAGATTTAACAACTTATCTGAATACATAATTATTTGAAATGGGACAGTATACTTCTGCCAGGGGCACAACTTTGCTGTATGTTAGAGTTTCCCTCTAACTTAGAGACTCTACAGTAGACTGCCTTTCCATTTGAGATTTATTTTTGATTAGAGATTTCTGGGGAATTGTCCAGGGTCTCAGAACACATGGATTTACTCTCTCTCTCCTATTGTTAGCAAGGCACAAGGTTTCTGGGGTGATTTTTGAAATTTTGCTGCAAAAAAAATAAGAGAAAGAGAGTCTTTTAAAAAGTGACTTCGAAGATGTGCATCCTTTTAATCAATTACTCATTCTCACTGCACAATTTGTTTAGTGTCTCAGAGTCTCAAATGATCTTAATAGTTATCTAGACCACATTTCTCATTGTCAGCTTTCTTATAAATTATGGGGATTAGGTTAATAATCTCCAAGGCCACTTCTTGCCCCGAGTTCTAGATTATACATGCAAGGTATAATGATAGCATACTATGTATATTATTCCCATATGCTTTTATTTACATTATGAATTTATTCCTCATAAGAATACTGAGATGTAGGCAACACAGGTGATGGTAACCTCATTTTACTACACATTACCTGTATAATCTAGATATAAAAGTCACAAGGGTAATAGCCACCCTAGGACAGGTATCTGAATTCCATGTCTGTTTCCACTACATTTAGCAATCCAGATTGTTCAGGATCTATTCTGGTTAAGATCTGGTTTCTTGAGGCTTTGGTCTTGGTGCTTTGTGTTTTCTGATTTGGATATTAAGAATCCTATGACTATCTATGGTTTTAATCTATGAAATGTTTTGACTTATTTGATTTTCTAAACTCCAAATGCCTTGTGTTTTGTTAGGTATTTAAACATTTGTCCATATTTGCATGGGTGCATGCTTTATCAGATGGGGGTCTTCAGATTGTAATGTATATTTTCATTCATTTGTTCAGCAAATAGTTACTGAGTGCCTGCCTGTCCTACACCCTCTCTGTGTCCCTGGAATATAGCAGTGGGCACGTCAGAAAGAAGTCCCTGTCTTTGGAGGAGAATTTAAAATCTAGTGAAGTTGAGATGAATTTCATATGAGTCAGAATAAAGCAAAAGTGTAATGGTGAAGAAGTTTGCTTTGAGTAACTGTTGCTATTATTCCAAGGTATGGAAGCTAGAATTAAAACAGTAGTAATTTACTGAGCACATTCTGTGTTCTACATTGTATGCATGTTCTCATTTCATCCTCACAGTACCCTGCTCTAGGTATAGTTATTATTCTCATGTTACAGATGAGAACGTTGAAGCTCAAAGTCTTAATTTTAAAAACTTTTAAAACTCAAAGACAAGTAGTAAGGATAATACACAAATCTATTTTCATGAAAACTATTTGATAGGAAGTTGCCATAGTGTTACCCACCCCAATCTTTTCTGAATACTTTAGTATATAGAACAAGGATATTAACCCTTGCAATCACAATAAATCCTCCAAAATTAGGAAGTTAATATTGATATACTAGAGGCCCAGTGCATGAATTCATGTACCAATGGGGGGGAGGGCGGGATCAGGCCAAAACCAGCTCTGGCCTGTGGGATCAGGCCAAAACTAGCTCTCCAACATCCCCCTAGGGCAGTGATGGTGAACCTTTTGAGCTCGGTGTGTCAGCATTTTGAAAAACCCTAATTTAACTCTGGTGCCGTGTCACATATAGAAATTTTTTGATTTTTGCAACCATAGTAAAATAAAGATTTATATTTTTGATATTTATTTTATACATTTAAATGCCATTTAACAAAGAAAAATCAACCAAAAAAATGAGTTCGCATGTCACCTCGGACATGTGTGTCATAGGTTCGCCATCACGACCCTAGGGGTCCCAGATTGCGAGAGGGCGCAGGCCAGGCCAAGGGACCCCACTGGTGCACGATTGGGGCTGGGGAGAGACGTGGGAGGTTGTCCAGCTGGGAAGGGGCCGTGGGAGGGCTCCAGGGTGTGTCCTGCCTCTTTCACTCAGTCCCGATCTGCAGGACCCCAGCAGCAAGCTAACCTACCAGTTGAAGCATCTGCCCCCTGGTGGTCAGTGCTCATCATAGTGACAGGTCAACCAGCTGACTGACTGCTCCCTGGTGGTCAGTGCACATCATAGCAGTTGAGAGGCCTTTGCATATCAGCATATTATGCTTTGATTGGTTGAATGGCCGACCGGTTGACCGGTCGACCAGACACTTAGCACATTAGGCCATTATTATTATATAGGATTACTATCATTCAATTCTTAGACCTCATTCAAATTTTGCCAGTTATTACAATGAGTCTCTTAGAGCAAATTAATCCAGTCTAGAACAAGGTCTTGCACTTAGTTCATGTGTCTTTAGTCTCCTTCGGTTGGAACAGGTTCTTATTCTTTCTTTGACTTTCATGATCTTGAAACATTTGAAGATTACAGACCAGTTATTTTGTAGAGAGTCCTTCAATTTGTATTTGTTGTGATAAGATTCAGGTTGTGCATCTTTGGAAGGAATATCACAGAATTGATACGTGATCTTCTCATTGCATTTTTCCTTCTCATTGCATGTTGTCAAGTGACACATGCATTTGTTTTTGTCCCATCACTGAAGCTGTTTGCTTTCATTATGTGATTAAGGTGGTGTCTGCTAGGTTTTTCCTGTACATAGCATTACTTCTCTGTGTTTGAAGCAGAAGAGGTTCAATTGGGATTATAGTGTTATTGAAACCAGAACTCAGAACTCCTGGGTTAGTTTAGTACTAGGATTAATGTGTGATCCTGATATACTGAATTGCATTGCTGAGAATATTTCCTATAAATAAATCTTGTTTGCATGGTGCTTAGGTACTGGAGTAAGATTAGTACAGCTCTATCATAGGTTACATACTCTTAGGCCAGCATACTCTTGTATGTTGGCCTAAGAAGTGAGCCATGAGAAATTAGTTACTAAATTCCAAATAAATGAACCGCAAATAAAATTTTGAAGGCAACTGGTTTGTGGCCTAAGCACTGCCTATATTGATTTTATGTTCATGGTGTCAGTGAGTACTCAAGGTTATGTGCCTGTGTGTTTATATGTGTAACTGAACATTCTAAATAACATATGCCACAGGTTTTTAAATTTTATATTGGTTCTTACCCTTGTAATGCTTTAGTACCAGAGGTCTTGCAGGACAGGTCTTTATTTCATTTTTTTTTAATTTTCTCAAGCCAAATGTGGAAAGTAATGTTGGTATCTTCCTCCTCTCTTATCTTTGATATTTTTATTGAGAGGAAATATATATTACTAAGTCACAGGAGAAAACTTACTAATTTACTCTGAGAACTTAAAGCACCATTCACTCCCAAATTATTTCTATTTCTGAAAAGAATGCCTATTTGAGGAGAAACTTTTAACTCAATGTTTCACAAAATGTAATGTGCATATCACTAGATGATTTTTCAGATCATTTTGGGTAGTACACAGGTTAAAATGATAATTATGTATTTATTTTAACCTTTGTCACTAACACATGAAGTAGAGATTTCATGAAAATTACTGTTTAAAAAGATTACCAAATACAAAATTTAGTCAAATAAAAATTATTATTAAAGTAGTATAGATGGAAAATGAATATGATGGAAATCATGACAGTCATATATCAATCTTTGATGACCAGGAAACACTGATTTTATGGAAAAGATTTACTTTTTAATAGCAAAATTCAGATAATTGTTAATTAGTTGAGGTGACATTTCTGGGGAGAGAGAGTCTGCAAAGCCATCTTCAAGTTTATAATATACTAGAGGCCTGGTGCACAATATTCATGTGTGTGTGTGTGTGTGGGGGGGGTGTCCCTCAGCCCAGCCTGCACTCTCTCCAATCTGGGACCCCTCGAGGGATGTCTGACTGCCCATTTAGGCCTGACCCCACCGGGATTGGACCTAAAAGGGCAGTTGGACATCCCTTTCACAATCCAGGACTGCTGGCTCCCAACCACTCACCTGCCTGCCTGCCTGATTGCCCCTAACTGCTTCTGCCTGCCAACCTGATCACCCCCTAACCACTCCCCTGCCAGCCTGATTGATGCCTAACTGCTCCTCTGCTGGCCTGATTGTCCCTAATCCTCCCCTGCTGGCCTGGTCACCCCTAACTGACCTCCCTTGCCAGCCAGCCTGGTCGTACCTAACTGACCTCCCTTATCAGCCTGGTTGCCCCTAACTGTCCTCCCCTACAGGCCTGGTCGCCCCCAACTGCCCTCCCCTGCCGGCCTGGTCACCCTCCTCTGCTGTCCTGGTTCCCCCCCCAACTGCCCTCCCCTTCAGGCCTGGTCACCTACAACTGCCTTACTCTGCTAGCCTGATCACCCCTAACTGCCCTCCCTTTCAGGCCTGGTCCTTCCCAACTGCCCTCCCCTGCTGGCCATCTTGTGTCCACATGGGGGCAGCCATCTTTGACCACATGGAGGTGGCCATTTTGTGGGTTGGAGTGATGGTGAATTTGCATATTACTCTTTTATTAGATAGGATAGACAGTTCTATTCTTTTTAGTTTATTTTTAATTTTTAATATATTTATATTGATTTTAGAAAGGAAGGGAGAGGGAGAGAAAGATAGAAACATCAATGAGAGAGAATCATTGATAGGTTGCCTCCTGCATGCCCCACAATGGGGATTAAGCCCGCAACCTGGCATATGCCCTAACTGGGAATTGCACCATGACCTCCTGGTTCATAGATTGGTGTTCAACCACTGAACCATGCTGGTCAGGCTGACAGCTCTAGTCTGGAGAGGCCTAGCTGGGCTTTGGAGAGGTCAGGATCACCTAGCCTCAGAGCTGGGTGTGGAGTGGGCAGACTGTTTCTATGCTTCTCTTCATCAGTATCAGTTATCAAGAATTGGAATAAAAGTCATTCATCTTGGACAGACTAACACTAAGCATGGTCATTTCAGTGTCTCCTGACTCCCCTTCCCTCTAATGGATGGCTCTGGTAGAACATGTTCAAATTTGTGTCATTATAAATCCACTTTGTGATGTGACCAGTTTCCTGAATCTAAGACCGATTACTGTGTACACTTCTTTCCTTCTCCGTGTTTCCAGGATTCTCTCAACATGAGGTCCTCCCTGCAGGCAGTCACGCTCTGGGGGAAGAAGGCCCCTTCCCACAGCATCACCACCATCATGATCACTGATGACCAGCAAACAATTGTGACTGGAAGTCAGGAGGGTCAGCTCTGTCTCTGGAGTCTCTCACCTGATCTAAAGGTTAGTGAAAATATTATATAGAAATAGACAACACTCACAAAATAAGCACAGCCTGCGTCCGTCTGCAATGACAGTGGAAGGTTGGCATGATTGTTAGGGAGATGCTTCTGAAAGTCATAAATTGGTTTTACTTCTGGATCTGGAGAGAATGAAGTGTGACATGGTGCATCAAGATCATATTGGAAATTATATTATGACTATTGCTATTTTAGTTACCAGATATTATCATCCTTTAAGCTATGCTGAGTTTTACTATTTTATATCCTGAATTATATGTTTAAGTAACTGAACTACAGACATGTAAGTGTAATTCTAAAAATGATGACTCATTAATCTAAACAAAGGGCACCCTTGAAAACCACTATTAACTAAATGAGTAATATCTTAATTATCTGGGTGTTTCTGTCAGTTGGCCTTCCTGCTATTCTTTTAGTCTCCACTTGCCTGTGATTTTCACAGATCGTATCACAAAGCCCTAAATCCAATTTACTATTGTCGTCCTCCTGTTTCAGAACCTGACCTCACCTAAGATTTGGCCCATTGATTAGCGATTTATTGTCTATGTCCCAAGTCATAAACATTTAACATATTGGAAGAGATATTTGCTTAGTGCTAGCAGCCTGTGGACCCAATTTGAACATTTAAACTAATGATGTACTTAAAGTATACTGCCCTCATTAAGAAGCCTTTTAAAGATCAAAGACTATTTTTAGCCTTTAAAGTTTGTCACTTTAAAACCTAAATTAACAATTAATTGTAATTCTATTTTATAGTGTGATTAGTTAACATCTCCCATCACTGAGCAGTTTCACTACAGGACTGCCAAGGACTGCATAGCAGAGCAGCTCAACTCAATGTTAATGAATATTCCTGAGAGAAGGAACTGGTGTTATTTCAACAGTTGAGCTTTTAAAATTGTGGCCCTCACACTTACTATCTCATCTCTCATGATTTAAACTGAGACCCCTAAATGGCTAAAAATGTCTTGCTATTCTTTTTAATATTGAAGTGTTGTGTTTTCTGGCTAGAATATTTGTTTTATAATATGTAGGTTGCTATAGCTTAAGAAATTTCGAATTCTCACTTCTGTATCTTTTTAGGTATGTTCCTGGTATTTACTTAACATTTATTCAACATGCATTTGTTGAGTGGATATTATAAGTTAGGCAGTCTGCTAGGTACCTGCGTTCAAACATGAATGAGAAGACCTGGTGCTGTCTGCCCAGGGGTTGCAGTAGAGGAAGGATGCAGGCGAATGCAATGCAGCTGTGTTATAATACAAGCTATTCTATATAGGGAGTGGTCTGCACGGCATCGTCAGTGGGGAACTAAGCCCTGCTTTCCTTAGAAGCAGGTCTTTAGCTTGGGGTTAGAGCAATGGTTCTTGCCCTCCCCACACCCCAAGAGACATTTGGTAATGATGGCAGACACTCGTTGGTTGTTACAACTAGAGGAAGGGGGGTGCTACTGGCATATAGTGGACAGAGGCCAGGGATGCTGTAAACATCCTCTAAGGCACCTGACAGCCCCTCACAACAAAGAGTTATCCCATCCAAAATGCCAATACTGCAGTAATGGTATTGAGAAATCCACAGTTACAGATATGATGTAGGAACTGGAATCCGATCAGCAGGGACGGAAGAAACATGGAGAACCATTAGGGAGTTTTAAATAAGAGGTTGTATCAGCTTTGTGTTTTGGAAATTTACTGTGAGGACAGGTTGAGAAAGTTAATAACTCGAATAAGATACCAATTAGTATCAGTGTGAGATTTTCCACATGAGAGTTCTCCTTAACATTTTCTATGGCTAACCATAAGGCCAGAAAGAATGAACATCTCTTATTTTTCTCATGAATCTCATCCAACAATGTATCAACTATTAGCAGGAAAAAAGAAATGTAGGTTTTTCAAAAATCTAGGACATTTTTTAATCCTTTTGGGATCGGAAAGGCAGTCAAGTGAGTGGTCCATCATTGATATTTTAATACTTAGTGGTTTAACTTTTAAAAAAAAAAGAATATAAAAAGGCATAATTTGGGCAAGGGAGGTAGAAGGGAGGCCTTAAGGACATGGGAGATTGTAAGAGAGAGAGGACATAAATATGTGGGTGACAGAGTGGCTGTTGGGCAGTTTGAAGCTTAAGGGCATATCAAGGTGAGGACAGCAGGTAGCAGAGAAGGAAGTTGCAGGGGGTGGAGTGTTAAATAATCTGGGAGCATTTATTTTCTCTTTATATTAAACTTAGAAAGTGCCTTCCCCTCTCCAAGAGGATTCATGTAAGAAAATACATCAAGTTCTGGGGCAGTGATGGCAAACCTATGACACGTGTGTTAGAGGTGACACACGAACTCATTTTTTTGGTTGATTTTTCTTTGTTAAATGGCATTTAAATATATAAAATAAATATCAAAAATATAAATCTTTGTTTTACTATGGTTGTAAATATCAAAAAATTTCTATATGTGACACGGCACCAGAGTTAAGTTAGGGTTTTTCAAAATGCTGACACGCCGAGCTCAAAAGGTTCGCCATCACTGTTCTAGGGTCTTAAACACTCACTTGCAACCACATATAGTTGTAAAACAAACTGAAGGACACTTACTTATGCAGTCATTAGGTTACACAGACGTGGTTTTTTGTTGTTGTTGTTATTGTTGTTCTAGCCGTAGATCCCTCCTTCAAGTTTCTCAGTCTAATGTAGGAGACAGACTTTAAGTTGTAAAGTAGTGGGATCCCTTCTGTTTCTATAAATATGACGTATATTATATAAGTGAATGCATATAGTACTTATCCTTTTGTGACTTGCATTTTTCACTTAGCACAGTGATGGCGAAACCTTTGAGCTCGGCGTGTCAGCATTTTGAAAAACGCTAACTTAACTCTGGTGCCGTGTCACATATAGGAATTTTTTGATATTTGCAACCATAGTAAAACAAAGATTTATATTTTTGATATTTATTTTATATATTTAAATGCCATTTAACAAAGAAAAATCAACCAAAAAAATGAGTTCGCGTGTCACCTCTGACACGCGTGTCATAGGTTCGCCATCACTGACTTATCATAATGTCCTTAAGATTCATTCATGCTGTAGCATGTATCGGAATGTCCTTCCCATTTAAGGCTCAAATATATTCCATTGTTTGTATAGACCACATTTTATTCATTCACCCTTCAATAGACACTGGGGTTGCTTCTACCTTTTGATTAATGTGAATAATGCTGCTGTGAATCTGGGTGTACAACTATCTGTTTGAGTTACTGCTTTTACTTCTTTGGGGTATATATCCAGAAGTAGGATTTCTGGATCATATGACAGTTCTATTTTACAATTTTTGAGGAATTGCCAAACTGGTTTGCATAGCAGTTTACATTTTATATTCCTCACCAGCAGCGTGCAAGGGTTCCAATTCCTCAACATTCTCATCAATAGTTGTTATGCTCTGTTTTGTTTGTTTTATAATAACCATCCTAATCAGTATGACATGCTATCATTGTGGTTTTGAAGGGAAAAGCTTTCTGAGGATGATGGTTGAACTGAACTCTGGAGTATGCACAGGATTTGAAGAGGAAAAGAAGCTCAGAGGAGAATGCAGACAGAATAAGTGTGTATAAGAAGCATAAGTATTTTGCTTTCAGGAAAATGGTAAAAGTAGTTGAGTAGGCCTGGAACACAGTTGAGTAGGTGAGTTAATGGTGATAGGTAGGTTAAAGGGATGGAGCAGACTCAATTTGGAGTTTGACATGCTGAGGGGTTTAGATTTTTTTTTTTTTTTTAACTAGCAAGAGCTAATACTACATGTTAATTAAACATGGTGCTATTGAGAGAATTGAAGATGTATTATGCAAAGAGATAACATAATACTACAGTGGGGCCTTGACTTACGAGTGTCCCGACTAACGAGTTTTTCGAGATATGAGCTGAATTTTTCGAGATACGAGCTGTCTCTCGGCTGATTTTTTGCTTTGAGTTTCGAGCTAAAATTCGGGTTATGAGCCAGCTTCAGATACCCCACTGCTAGTTGGCGCAGCGAACGTCACAGTGAACACCACAACATCAGCCCAGCATCACGTGTCTCACTCGTTCACTTTATGATTTAACATACGAGTAATTTGAGTTATGAGCTCCGTCACGGAACGAATTAAACTCGTAAGTCAAGGCCCCCCTTTATATTATTACATTTGCGATTTAGAATATCACTGGGTATTAATGTGAAGGGCATTTTGAAGGGAGGGAGAGATGAGATAAGGGCCAGGTATTATGGATAGCGGATTTCTACAGCACTTTAGTCAGGTGAATTTTTTTTTAAATATATTTTATTGATTTTTTACAGAGAGGAAGGGAGAGAGATAGAGAGTTAGAAACATCGATGAGAGAGAAACATCGATCAGCCGCCTCCTGCACATCTCCTACTGGGGGTGTGCCCGCAACCCAAGTACATGCCCTTGACCGGAATCGAACCTGGGACCTTTCAGTCCGCAGGCCGACGCTCTATCCACTGAGCCAAACCAGTTTTCAGCTAGTCAGGTGAGTTAGTGGCCATGGGAAAGAAGAGGAAAGGAAGCCTGGAAAGTTGTAAAGAAGAGAGAACTGGGCAACAGTTAGATGTGGGATAGAGGAGCAGGAACAGTTAAAGAATCTATCCTTTCAGATTTGGGGTTTGAGTGATGGGTGGGATGGGTGGGGTAGGTGGGATAATGGCATTGTGTACTTCTATAAGGAAGAGAGGTGATCAGAGAGTAGGAATAGGGAGGGAAAGAAGGTTGTTTACGTTCTGGACATTTTGGAGTATCCAAATATTCATCAGAGGTTTGGGTACCTATCTCAGTGTTTCCCTGTCTGTGGGTGTAGGGTGGCAGGGCACAGATTATGCAGACTGCTTCCAGGCTCAGGTCTCCCCAAAGACCTCTGGTTTCCCTGGAACTTTTGTCTCCTAATGAGGAGCCTCTCCAAGTCCCATGCTAGGAACTTTCTCACTTGGGTTTGCTGGTGTTGATTGCTGGTATTCATCCCACCTTTGAGCATAAAAAGGGTGAGCTGAACATGTATTTCCTTAGTATTGGAACGCTCTATTTTCTTTCTTTTCAATACTCACAAGGAAACGTAACAATGACAACATGAAGAAAGAATGGAGATGCCTGGATAAAATTCTAGTTCATATTTACCAACTTTGTATTGTTGGGCAAATGACTTATATTCTTTGAACCTTGATTTCCTCACCTTTGAAATGAAGATTAAGCACTGTTCATAGTGTACGAGTGCCTGGGATTTGGTAGATGCTGCTCAACTTGTGTGTTCTTTGCTTTTTACCATCTGTGCCATCGGAGGTACCTGGGGTGGGGGTTGGGGTGGAGAGACAGTGCTTCATAGAGGGAGAGCCAGTGGATAGAAGTAAAGATCTCCTGGCTTTCATCATGATAATGACTAGGTGTGATTGCAGAATTTTTAAATTATTCTTCACAGCAGTTCTAAAATATGATAAAAGTAGGAGACTAGTGAATTAACAAGCTTATTCAACTGCATGTGGGAATTTAGTAGCAGAATGAGAACCTCATATGAAAAGCAGTGGTGTTCCATTCCGATATCTTGTCCATAGTGGATTTTCTCTGGAGGAGGGAATGTCCTGATATGCCCCAATTTATTCTTTAATTTGGTCTGCAATATGTTGGACATGGGGTTAAATTCCTAGGGGTAAGCATTCCAAGTACGATGATGGGGACATTTATTAATGTTGTTCTGAGTTGGAACCTTCTGAATGTCCCAGGAATAAGGTAAAGAGTCAGAAGTTGGATTGTAAGTGATTCTAATCAACTACAAAACCCTCCTTGTAGCACTTGAAATGTAGTCTGATAACAGACTTTTTAAAGAAATATTTCTGGTTATGATAGAAATAAGATGAAGGCAGAGAACAATCACGCTATGAAATAATTTGTTCTCATTGATATGGTTGGGTTATCATCCACATACATCTATGTCTGCAGAGTTCAGGAAAAAAATCATGAATATTAATTCATTAGGAAATTAGATTTTTATTACGCATGAGACAAGTTTTATTAACCACACACTTACTAGTTATTCAAATTAAATTTTAGTCTCTTAATACAACTTCTCCATTTCAGGGGATCTTGCATGTTTTCCAGTTTGTAGTTTGATTTTTATAATCAAGTTTTATAAAATAATGAGGAATAGACTTCTTTCACAAATGAAATAATGGGAGGATTAGGCCTTAGTGCCATAGTTTTAAATTCACAGATTAGAAAAAAAAAAAACTGGCATTTTAAATAATAGCTTAGTTGCAATTTCATTTTTAATATAGAAAAGTTTATTTCAAAGGCAGGAAGTCAAGTAAGGAATTATAATGGTTAGAAAAGGAAAATATTTTTTTGTGTGTTTTGTAAACTCATTTCTGAATTCTGAAACTAGCATATTAATATCCTACTATCATATGAGGCACATTTTGTGCATAATAAACATCAACACTGACTTATTTGTATTCAAAAGCCAGATGTTGCAAAACTGGTCTGGCCACCTTCTAGGTTTCATAGTGGATATAAAACCAAAAACAAACCAAAAAATTTATACAACACAGTTCCTTTACTTAGAAGTTTATTGTTCTGTGGATTTGGCTATGCCACGTATCAGTTTTCCTGATTTATGTAACATAACAACAGGATTTCCTGAGCAGAATTTTAAATATATACGTGTCGGGCATATTTTTGTATGTTTTTAAATGAAATGCTTACAGCTCTTTAAAAGCTTCCCCTCATCATTTTCAGATTTCAGCCAAAGAACTTCTGTTTGGTCATTCAGCTTCAGTAACATGTGTGGCGCGAGCCAGAGACTTCTCTAAACAGCCCTATGTCGTTAGTGCTGCTGAAAATGGGTAGGTATGATGTGTGAAACTTTGTACAAGTCTCCATTTCCTCCCTATTTTAAAAACTAATGGGGCACAGAGTTCTAGGGTCAAAGGAAACCTTAGTGATTAATATGTTCCTTTTGTACATAGATTTTGAGTGGTTGAGTCATTTGTGTGATGGTCCCCAGGAATGTAATCAGTACTATGGCTCCCAATATTGAAACATCCCAGTGCATGTGTAGCCTGCCTTCTGGCAGCCTCACTGTGTAAAGGATACTGGCAAATGCCAGCGATTATAGAATTGAAAGTGGAAAAGTCGGGGCGCTTGTCTTTTTTCATGTAGCAACTCACTTTGAGCTCTTAAGCAAACCCATCCAAGCCTTCGCAGTTCTGTGAAACAATTCAGTTGTTACAATCCTCATGTTGTACACTTGTCTGAAGTCATTATAAAATGAACAGAGGAGAGGATTCAGTTGTAAGTGGAATGGTGGGAGAGAGAAGGGAAAGGAACATAGACAGTGATTTGGGTCTAGGGGAAGCTAGCCCCCACTGATGAGTTATTTGCCAGAGTATACTCAAGAATACAAAATGGAATTAGCATGCATTTGTGAATGAGGGATTGGGTTACTGGTTGAAACAAGAGAACCCCCCCTTTTCTGGTTTTAATCCGAAGAGAAATTACATGGCTCTAATTTCCGAGAACCAAAATAATGAGGAATCAAGTGTCCAACCTGGAGAAACTAAATAGTTTATAACAAAACAGCTAGAGGAACTGATATCTAAAAAGTACTTATTTACATAGCTTGTACCAAAGAAGTACCTATTCCCATAATTGTTATACTTAGAGAGATTGAATTTTGGGCAAGGCTAAGTAAAGTGAAATGTCTTAGTATCTTCTTTTTTAACAGTTGCCAGTAATTCTCATACAATAGGGCTGCCACAAAACCTGCTACACATACTGAAATATGTATTCCCAGAGTTTGGGTGTGTGTGTGAATTTTTCCTGAGTCTACTTGGAGAACTGAAAGAAATAATAGCTATGTGAGAAATAGATCTGAAATGTAACTGAGTTCCAGATTGAGGTTTTTGCCCACAGTGGTCTAGCTCTAAAAAAGAGTCTAGAGTTAGTGGACATATTCTTGATGTTTGATGAATTCAGTTGTATGAATCCTGTGAATATGATTATTAAACAGCCAAGGAGTCTAGTTTGGTCTTCCTTTTCCAATAGAATTTGAATTTTCTAGAACTCTGTGTATTTGGTATCCAAAACATATCCTGCATCTATAATATATTTCTTAGAGCTACTGCATATTTAACATATTCTAATTTAATCTCTTAGAAATTATGAAAATTACTAGACTTGGCCTATTATTTCCCAAACAACAATGATTTTGTATAGTTTTCAGAAGTCCTAGGATATGGCTGGGTGCTTAGCCTTTTTGCCTCCAAGATGATCAGGGGGGACATAAAATTGCCTCATAACCCAGTTTTTCATGTGTTCCCCCCCCCCCCTAAGTATTAAATGTATAAGCATAAATCCTAAGATTCAGGAATCCCAGTAAATTCTTGGGTAAATGAAAGGAAACAGACAATTGGAGACCTGATTATGATACAATAGAGTGCCAAAGAGAGAGAGAGAATAAGAGAGAGAGAGAGAGAGAAGATCCTAAAGTAGTCAGTGAGAAAAAGCATTATTTACAAAGGAATGCTAATTAAACTGAGCTGACTTCTCAACACTAAGTGAAAGTAGACACAGGGAAACATCTTCAGATGATATCTATCAATTTAGAAGTGTATCTCTAGCAAATATACCTTCAAAACACAGGGCAAAAATAGTAACATTGAAGTCAAATACTAGTAAAACTTTCCATCGCTGCCAACAGATGTTCTATAAGTAACAAAATTCTAAATTATGTTCTTGAGTAAGGACAGTGATTTCAGAAAGGAAATCTGAGATGGGAGAAGGACTATTGAGCAAAAAAAGAGCAAATATTTTAAAAGTGCAAATAAACATAAACTGTAAGACACGATAATATTTATTTACACTCCCCACCCCATCGCCTCACAATCCCAATCAACAGTTTCATATAATAGTGTAGTGATCAGATTCCAAATATTCTCGTATTTTAGCAGTATGTGAAGATGTTGATTAACTTTAGACTTTAAGCCAGATGTACATGGTGACATTTCCAGGGTACCTGCTAAAAGAACAGACAAAAGAAATAAAAATAAAACAAATAGAATATATAACTTCCAACTTAAAAAAAGAAAAGAACAATATGTTGTTTAATCCAAAGAATACACAAATTAAATGGGACAAATAGAAAGCACAAAAAAAGATAGTTGAAATAACTTGGAATAGAACAGCAATCTAAATTATGTAAAGTTTCTAAGCCCTTCAATTAAATTACAAAGATTGGCAGACAATTAAAAATAAAACACAAACCGGCATAAGGACATGGAAAAGTTAAGTGTAAGTGGATGGAAAAAATATTTATCAGATGAATAACAACCAAAATAAGGTTGATCTGGTAGTATTAATATTTTGTATTAATAAATATTTTATATTAACACATATTCTTTAGGGCAAAAAGTCTTGGCATTGATAAAGAGGGCTTTTGCATATTAGTAAAACTTTTAAGCACCAGCAAGGGATGAGACTAAAGAGATCGGCACACATCCTCACTGGAGCTTGCATCAGATTACCTGCACAGCTTGTTTAACTAAAATGTGTGGGCCCCACCTTGGAGGAATGGGTTGAGGTTCAAAAATTTGCATTCTCTAACACCTTCCTGGACATTGCTGGAATATTCCAGGACATTGCTCATGCTGCTGGTTCAGAGAACATATTTGGAGGAGAGAGGGTAGAAACATCAGTATCACTAAGGGAGCTTTGCCTGATGCCCAGGCTTCAAGCCTGGACAATATGATTTAATTAGCCTGGCTTGATGATGTCTGGGTTGGGTCCCAGATATCAGTAATTTAAATATATATTATTGTATTCAGAGAGAGGAAGGGAGAGGGAAAGAGAGAAACATCAGTGATGAGAGAGAAATCATTAATCCACCGGCTCCCAAATGCCCCTCCCCTCCCCTCACTTGGGATCAAACCCGCAACCTGAGCTTGTGCCCTGACTGGAAATTGAACTCTGACCTCCTGGTTCATGGGCTGATGCTCAATCACAGAGCCACTCTGGCCAGGCCAGATATTAGTACTTTTGAAAACTCCCTGATAATTCTAATGGATAGCCAGAGTTGAGAACCACTAGTTTAGAGATAGACTTACCTAGGAACAGGTTAACTGACCAGGAGATGTTCGAAACTCCATGCGCTAGGACTCCAGCACAGAATTATGAATTTAAAATTTCTGAGGGTATTTTTTGAACTATTCCCAGAAGAATTGAGAACCATGCTGATAAACTCAAATTCCTTTAGAGATAAAAATTTTATATTGATGACTGCTTAAGATTCTATTTTTTTTACTTTTGACATACATTTGTTTTTTTCGTTTTGTTTTTTTTACCTTTGAGATACATAATTTCACTTTCTACCATTCTTTCGGTCTTTTTTTTCAGACACAGATACTCTCACCCATGACTCAAGTTATTTTTGGAATAAGGTTGGATGTTAACAGAGATGAAAAAACATGAGTATTTTCTTTCTAGAACATGGTTTCTTAACCTTAGTACTCATGACATTTGAACCACTAGAAAATTCTTTGTTGTGGGGATCATCTTATGCATTCAAGATGTTTAGCAGCATTCTGGTCTTTCTCCACTAGATGCCAGCCGTGTGTTCCTAAATTGTGACAACCCAAACTATCTCTAAACGTTGCTAAATATCCTTTGTGGGGCAAAGTCACCCAGGTTGAAAATGACTGATTTAAAAATTGAGTCCTGGTGTCTGGCTAGAAAAGCAAAAAAGAGCCTGCAAATCACAAAGTACAATTAATAATATTAGTCCATATCTTGTTTCTTAATAGCTTCTCCCTTAATGCCAATCACACTTTCATTTCTTCCACAAAAAAATTGTGTCAAAATAGAAGAATACTACAGAACCATTCTGAAACAGCCATTTTGGTTTTTGTGAACAGAAACCGTAGAGATTTAAACTGCCTTACACTAGATGCATTTTACAGCTGTATTTCATAACTGTGTTTATCTGTTTGTAACATATATGTAATCAAGTCACTTTTCTAAACAACGAAAATTTTTTAAACATTAAGTTGCAAGGATGACTTCAGGATTTCAGAGGCAAAGAAATAAACCCCATCGACGATAGACCAAATGTGGCCTCTTGGTGGCGCTGTTCATTTTTGCAAAAATGCTACCTGGGCTCCACAAGACACAGCGGTCTTGATGCATTATGCTTTTCAGAATATGTAGTTTAAGTTCAGTGAAATCAACCATTTTCAAGAGGAGGCAGTTTCCATGGAAAGATTGTTGTACTGTCAGTCCAAAAGGCTGTGATAGCTGTATCCTCACAATCTGTTGCAGGTCAGGCTGGCACTAAGGGAAGGTGTGCAGGCTGGCGGCAGGGTGTAATTACCCAGACAAAAAGACATAGATACAGTGTGTCATCCCTGCTAATGACCACGGCATTTTCCTGCCCAGTAATCTGTAACAAAAAGGCCCATAAACGATCAGGCCGCATTTAAGTGCAGCGCTAAAGAAAAACTTAGTGGCACAAAAATTATTCCAGCCAATTGAGTGGAAATGACAGAGAATAATACGAGGTTATCTCTGCTAGGGAGATGTGTGTGTGGAATGTCACCAACGGGCAGTGCGTGGAGAAGGCCACCCTTCCCTACAGGCACACTGCGATCTGCGTAAGTACGGGCACTTCCTTCAGCACATTTCCGGGTTCTGCGACTCCTTCAGGGCATCGCCATGCTCACATTCGAAGACATGTCTTTGGAGGATATATTTTTTCTTGAATGTTTTATTTTTGTCATTGGACTATAATGAGGCCCGTTATCGTCTTTTATTTTGCCATTTTTCTTCCTCCAAAGTTATTATTCAGCCAATTTTTTTCTGATTCTTAGAATAGATAAGTTTGAAAGACAATTTTCTTATTTTTCCCTTAGGTACACTCACAACACTCACACACACATACACACACACACAGAAAGATTTTAATGATGTGCTATTTTATGAAGCAACAAGAGGTGCTTGTTTTTTGTTTTTTTTTTCCTGGTTTCCAATTTTAACCTTTTTTGTGTGGTTAGATTCTGATTTTGTTATCCATGAAGAGAGCAAGAGGCATAGTCATAACCTTTGTAATCGCTTCCCAATATTGAATACGGATCTTGGCTTTTGGTAGACAGACTCCAGCATAGATGTAAGGTAGTCGCAGGTTCCCAGTGGTGCTGACAGATTTTCGTATTTCACTCATTGCTTTTAGCATCCATGACCTGCACTGCTACACGAACAAACTCTCTTCAGTGACCAAAACTGGTGCAGTGAGAGAGCCTCAAGGGTAGACTATACTATGCAATCTTTAATGAAAGCCATTCTCAAAACTTAATCAGCACCAGAATTCCTCAAACGCTCTTCAAACGCTTTTATCTCTTCTTAACATGTAGCAATGTTGCTAGAATAAGGAATCTGTGTGTTTTTTGTTGTTGTTTAGTTCTACACAGCACTCCAGAGATAACAGACTTGCGAACTTTCCATGATTTGGAATAAGATTCCCTCTTCACGAAAGATCCCCCTTTCTATAAAGAAATTATGAAATACAAATGAGACTAAAGTGCAAAATCAACACTTTAGAAGTAGGGAATAACTTAAGTCAAAGAAATTTTAGTTGCTCTTCAGTCTGATACCTTAATTGAATAGATGATAAGATTAATATCCAGAGAATTTATATTAATTGCTAGTGATAATTACATTTTTGCTTGAATTCCATTTGCACAGTATTACCACTGCTCATTTCGGATGACAGGAGAAGGCTGGCTTCTATGCTGTGGAGAATATCAAGACATTCTTATAATTGACGCTAAAACCTTGGTTCTAGTTCACACTTTCACATCGTCCCAATCTCCTGATTGGATCAATTGCATGTGCATTGTTCACTCCATGAGAATTCAAGGTAATGGTTGGGTAATACATAACACTAAGAGATTGTATATAAAAATATCACTTTGGAACTATTTGTTAAGTTATTGGGCAAACATTTAGAATGCTCTTTATGTTTACTTGGTAGTGGGGATAGCTCCCTAAGCCAGATTAAGAAAAACTGGGAACACCCAGGCAAGTGGTTCAGGGTGTTGTTGGAAAGTCGGCACAAGGTTAAAATGTGGAAGAGGAGAACCCGTGTGTCCACAACCCAATTTTGCTTGGTACATTTTTAAAAGTGACAAGAATGGGTTTCTTGTGGATTAGCAGGACTCTTGGAACTTTGATCCTGCTGTATCTTCTAGCTATGCTAGTGAAGAGAATTTCATTTCTATCATGAGCGACCGTCCAGGAAAAGGAAGGCTGGCTCCATACTGACATCTGGAATAGGAAGGTGTGATATTGCCAACAGGATGGTTTTTATGTGGTTCTGCTTTTAGTGCGGCTCTCCTTTTCTATGGGGTCACTTTGGAATTTTAAAATCAATGTAAAACCTAATCTAAAATGTTTATTTAAGAAAACAACAAAGCTGAATATTTTCCACTGGCACAGACCTGCATAATCCCTAAAAGACTATGAAATGATCTTTACATCAACCAGGCATTGCAGTGGTCAGCTGATATGCAACCATTGTTGTTTTTGCAGAAGATTCTCTCTTGGTGGTATCAGTTGCTGGTGAACTCAAAGTGTGGGATCTCTCTTCATCTATCAACAGCATTCAGGTGGGCTTGTGAAACGTTTCCCCCTCCATATGTATGGACATATTTTAAATTACAGGGATAGTACATGCTTATTTTTGGAAGTCCAAATCATATAGAAGAGTTTACATTCTATCTCTGTGTATCTCTGTGTGCTTCCCCTATTCCTCTTCCTGCTTCCAGTGCCAGGGGTGGGCATTGGAAACAGTTGAATTGTGTCCTGCCATCCTTTTCTCCACACACATGCAAATGTTTTTATCTACACACACACACACACACACTATGTTTTAATTAAAAATACAAATTGTAGAAGAATCTCATTCTGTCCCTTACAGCAGGAGACCCTCTTTCTTCTGGGGGTGTGTGAGCAGTGGCAGGGAGATCACTATGCACAGCCGGGGTCACATACCTTGGGCGTCCAGTATATTCCCCTGCTCCCTGGCTTTAGGCTACAAGTTGAGGTGATGGACAAAAGAACTGTCCTAGTGTTTGTTGTGCTTGCTGGTGAGGGAATTGTTTTGGCTGCCCCCTGGGGCTCTGGGCTCTCCTCAGGAGTGTCTTGAATGAGGAAGCCTCGGAATTGTATTGGCATCCTGAGGCCAAGAAACTCACACCCAGCAATGTCAAATTGAGAATATAGTCATCTGGCCACTCTTCTATCTTTTCAAAAACAGTTTGTGTATTTTTCTGTGATAGCAATTAAGATATTGCAGGGTTTAAAAATTTTCTTTTCCTTTTTTTTTTTTTTTTTTTTGATTTGTCTTTCTGCCAAGTCTGAATGTCAGTAACTCAATCTTGACATCCTCAGCATCCAGCCTAGTCCCCCACAGGATGTTTGTTGAATGAGTTTACATGATGAATCCTTGAGTCCAAGTGGGTTTCCTGCTCATGGTATTTTCTGCAAAGTAACTTTGTAGTTCAGAAGACTAAAAAGGAAACTGGGGATACTTTTCATTTTTTAATAATGGTGTGATCTACTTCAGGTGTTCAGAGGAGCAAATCTTCTGATACAGTTGCATGTAAATGACCTAGAACTAGTACTAAAATGTTTTCATTCCTTTTGATTGAAGGAAAAGCAAGATGTCTATGAAAAGGAATCCAAATTTCTTGACTCTCTGAACTGCCGGACAATACGATTTTGCACATATACAGAGAGACTTCTATTGGTGGTATTTTCTAGATGTTGGAAGGTATTATAAAATAACATAATAAATACCAATGATATACAAATATAAATTTTTAATTTTTTTCTTGTTCAATGCAACAGTTATAAGAATATGATTTAAAATATGATACAAACTCTTTATAATGTTATTACCACAGCATGGATGACCTGTCTTTTATGACTGACTTTTATTAGTTCTGCTGTTTTGCCTCTCAGGAGATTATACATGTAATAGTAAATGCTCATGTTATTAATAACAAACCATATTAATAAGGGGCATTTATCTCTAGATTATTTTCAAAAGTTGATGCTTGCTCTTTAGAATTAAAAATAAAACTAATACTTTCACCTACATAAATTGGTCATATATATACATATATATATATATGTATATGTATATGTATATATATATAAATAATATATATATGTATATATGTATATATTTCTTTGTTTGCTTTGTCACTACATTTGTTTTTTAGGGAATGTATATTTCTTTTTTGTAAATATATTCACTGATGTCTCCAAGAAGATTTTTTTTAAAAAGCAAAGTTACCATCACTTGCTAGCACTCTCTTTTCCTTTGATGTTTCACATACAGGGTTCAGTTAATGACTCTATATTGTCTTATGTATATGCTGATATGTTTTAAAACAAAAATACTAAGTCTATGGTCTAACAAATGATTTCTACTATTTAGATTTTTTGTGTAATAAATTTCCAAATGTTAAAGTGGATTACCCATATAGGAAGAATACAATCATATAGAGATTTTGGGGTTTCTAGTCTCTGTGCTTAATGGACACATTAGCCAAATAAAGTTTACCTACTGAAACCTACCTTAGGACAATAAGAAAAACTAAGTACTAGTAGGATATCTTAATACATGAGTACAGTGTGGGCTCTCATCAATACTTAATATGTTGTTGTATTAATACTGTCATCTAAATAGTCTTGATGAGCACAATTTATCTTTCACCTCATTGGCAGATTAGATTGGAAGCTTTTGTTAATGTGCATCCTTCATTTGGGGCTTTAGGTTTATGATTATTGCGATTTTTCCCTTCTGCGGACTGAAGTCAGTGGAAGTGGGCAGTTCTTTGCTGGTGGAGAGGTGCTTGCTGCTCACAGAATCATCATCTGGACAGAAGATGGTCACAGTTACATCTATCAGCTGCTGAACAGGTGGGCTCAGATGGGAGCGGCATACAAAACATTCAGGTTGGAAATGAACTTTGGGAGGTTTATTATGGAAAAATCCCTGCATGCTGCCCAAGATCAAAAACCAGAACAAAACAACTTTGGCACTGGAAGATTTACTCTGGGCTTGGTAGGCTTTGGCCTTTGTATAAAACAGCAGGGGATGAAGGAATGAGATTAGCCATGTATAACTTGTACAGCTGGTGCTGGGTTTTCAAAAAGTCACTTGTAATTATTAACCCAACAATTTCTAACTAGAGTTTAGAAACTTGAATGGTACCATCCGGCTTTTGAAATTGGGGAGGGGAAAAAAACACACGAATAAAGAGCCCCAAAGTTCTAAACTTTGCTTTTTATTTTTTGCCACGCAGTGGGCTTTCAAAAAGCATATACCCTGCTGATGGAAGAGTGCTTAAAGAGACCATTTATCCTCATTTACTGTGCTCTACTTCTGTGCAGGAAAATAAGGTAATGCAAGAAAAGGGGCTGCTCAGTGCTGTTTCACTCCCATTCTCAGATAAGTGTTGCTTTGTCTGTAACAGAGTCAGGCTTGAAAAATTGAATTGAAGATTCACATCAATTTGTTAATGAGAAAATCAAATCTAACGGTTAATGGCTACTAAGGAGAAAACTTTGCATTTAAAAAATCTGTTTTCAAGTCTGATTAAGCAATACATATTTATTATAGAAAAATTATAAATGTTTTTTTAAAAGGAGGAGTTAAAATGCCAACTCTGCCACCATAAATATTCATTGTAAATATGTTTTATTATGTGTATTTACTTACTGTAATTGGAAAACTTTTTAAATATTTGAAAAGTTGCAAAATTATTACAATCATCAGTCATTTACCTCTTGCCTAGATCCACCAGTTGCCAACATTTTACTTTATTTAGTCCCTCTCTCTCTCTCTCTCTTTTCTTTCTCTCTGTACACACACACACACACACACACACACACATACTTTTCACTGATCCTTTTAATATATGGTTTGATACAACATTAACCTTTTAATGTATCTTTCCAATTTTTAAACTTTATCAAAATGTTTATATCCCTCTTTTTAAAAAATATTGAAATCATTTTCACATGTATTTACCTCTTTTTATGAATAATTGTTCTACTTAAAACAAATTTAATTATGTTTCCAGACAAATTTGAGGATATAATTGTGAGCTTTTACTTGGCTGAATTGTATCTTTGACATGCTATGAAGCCTGAAAATTTAAGCAGTTATTTTATTATAGTAGGGTTAACCAAAGTGGTGTGTTTTTTTTTTTAACCTATTGGACTTAGTCATCAGTTAATTACCCAAAAGGCATTTCATGGAGAATGGAGGAGTTTTGAATTACTGATGTGTCAACCAAGGAAGCATGTTAATTGTTACAGAGTGATGGTTTGCATAATCAGACAGTATAGCTGTCGGAAATCCTACAGTTCAGTGATTGTTCCGCTGACATATCTGTGAGGTTTTGTTGCAAAAAGTTGATTAAGAAGCTGTCAGCCAAAAATTAGAACTGCTGGTACCGCTGGGGCGTAGGCAGACCTCAGAATTATGGCATTCAGCGGTATTTCTACAGTCGTCAGTGGGCAGCAATGGATCTGTGTCCCGTTGATCACAAAAGCAGCATTGTGGCTGACTCAAAAGGCGTTTTTAGTTATTTTGAACGGGCCTGCCCCTTTTTTCTTTTTTACCTCTAGATTGCAGTTTTACAAAGCACAGTTCTCCCTAAAAGCTACATATAAGTAGTGTCCTTTAGGAGCTTCCAGTCTACTGCAAGTATAAACACTGTACCCATAATTACAAGGAAAAAATACAGCAATTACAAAGCAACTTTAAAAAATACTAATCTTGTGGGAAGCTACCTTGTTTTGTTTCCCAAAATGTGAAGATGCATATTTATGGGTCCTCTGTCAGTGATTGTTGTTTAGACAACCACAGTTGTGTCTGTATTTGAAAGGTGGGAAGTGCTTGTGAACCAGTGCAATATGCCAGAATAATCTAAAACTGAAAGATGATGGTCTACCTATTCTTAGCCCCTTGCTCGCCCTTTATCCAGCCAAGAAAAGGAAGTCAGATATTATTTACGTTATTCAAAACATCATCACTATTCACTAATTATAAGACTTCTTAGTCATGCATGCAATTAAGTAGTGAAAGCATTTTGGTGGAAGGGGGAGATGAGTTTGTTAGACCTGGCGAGCTTAGGAAAGGCTGCTGTGTAAACATTTAGTATTTGGGGGGGAGGCGGGGGTAGATACCATAGAATTTAAATCTCAGGAATTGATAGTAATATGCTCTCAGGGTTACCCTTTGGGATGTAGGGGACATATCTGCCGATAGAGTTGTAGTAGCAAGAATGGGGCCTTCCCTTCCTTTCAGCAGCTTTCGTAGAGTCTTCGAAGCTTTAAGTCATATCTGATGAGGCCTGTGGCAGGGCTCCTGGCTGTGACAATGAGGAGCCGGGCTTCCCAGGGTCTTAGTTGAGGAGTAAGGCTGCTGTGCTGAGGGGGAGTAACTGGGGTAGAAACAACCTGAAGGTTGCAGGTAAGACATTTGAGTGCATGAACTGAGTAATGACAGCGATGGTGATGATAGTTCTTATTATTGTCAAACATGCACACGGCTTCATTTACATGAGTACCCACCATGTTCCCATGTTAAAACGGGTGTTCAGAGAGATTAATTCCCAGGATTTGAACCCAGGCCGTTTGGGTTCAAACGGGTCTTTGGAGTGGGTTTCTCAATTGTTCTGAAAGTGGATAATAAGACTGGTTGATATTTGTTGAGTACATACCAACTGCCTGGCACCATTCTAAGCACCTTACCTTATCCACTCAGTCCTGACAGTAGTCCCACATAGTAGGTGCCTTTATTTTTTTAAATATATTTTTATTTATTTCAGAGAGGAATGGAGAAGGAGAGAGAGATTGAAACATCAATGATGAGAGAGAATCATTGATTGGCTTTCTCCTGCATGCCCTATACTGTGGACTGAGCCCCCAACCAGGCATGTGCTCTGACTGGGAATCGAACAGTGACCTCCTGGTTCATTGGTCGATGCTCTACCACTGAGTCACACAGACTGGACCATAGTAGGTGTCTTTATTAGCTTTCATTCCATAGCTAGAGACCATGAGACATAAAGAAGTTAAGCAAATTGTCTAAATCAAGTAATTAGCTCCTTTAATAGAGTTAGTATGATCTAAAACCAGTATTTGAATCCAGGCAGCCCCCAAGAATTCACTCTTAATTACTATTTTATTACACCTTGGAGGATGGATACTCCTTGCGATGGGTACTGTCTCCTGGGATGATCAATCAGAATTCATATGGTAAGAGACTCTGAGCAGGCTTTCAGGTGAATTGCAGAACTAGAGAGGGAACAACAGCACATGGAGGGAAGAGATGTGCTGCCCCAACTTGAGTAACCCACCAGCCTCTCTAGAACTTCATTCTCATCAACATATCGAGGGAGGCTGGACGGGGCAATTCTAAGGTTCCTAAAGGCTGAGAGTATTTGGGAAGTTAATTTAACCAAGTTTTATCAAAACCATTCTAACACAATGATGATGACTATGAGAACTCTAAGACCCCACATTGCCTTCTGAATCTTAAAAACAAGACAAAACAAGGTTTATTCAGAGAACTGACTTCACAGGAACTGTTTTTCTTTTCATTTCTTAGGATTTTAGAGGATTGCATATCTTCTTTGAACTGTCTTGGATTAGTTTCTTATTTTCTTTCTATTTTAGTTTCCTTATCTCCATAACAAGTAGAATAACAATATTTACTTACTTTGTTGTGAGGATTGAATGTAGCAGTATTTTGGCCCCTAATATTTTCTAAAGATACATTATGGAATTTTCCCACTAATTTATTTAAGTTTGGACCTTCAAACATATATTTTCTGATGAGGAAATTCACTTTCGTAGTCTCTTTTTTTAATTAAAATTTGTTTTTAATTACAGTTGACTTTCAGTATTACATTACCTTCAGGTGTACAGCATACTGGTTAGACAGTTATATAACTTACGAAGTGATCCCATCAATAAGACTTTCTTAGGCATCTTTCATTCTAGCACCAGCAGTTGGCTTTCTTTTCAGTGCTCCTTATATTTATAAATAAAAGTAATTTTTGTTTTTGTTTTTCTAATCACCTGATCATTTTGATCCCTTGGCATAATCCCTATCTATCCAAAGAACATCTACACTGCACTGAGGTCCTGGGGAGATTCTACCCTCATTCACTAATGGAAACCTATCTTTCAGAGCATTGGTGCCCAATATTCATACTCTGCCTCAGCAAAATTATAACTCTCTCTAAACATATAACATTAATATAAACTATACCAATACAAGATTATGTATATTAAAGTCATATAGTAATACATATTTTAACAATTTATGTACTCATTCTTATTTTTCTTTGTGGCCACTTAGGAAACTTGATATCAAGTATGTTGAATTTGAAAAATGTTCATCAGAAAGTGGAAAGTATATTAATTTCACAAAATTATTATACAAACATTAGTTGTTATTATTTTAACTGACAACTGGAACATAAAAAATTAAGCCTTCTTAGTGGACAGTAGAGTATTCTTATCAAGATATGGGCTCTTGAGTCAGAATACTGGACTCAAGTTCACTATCTTCTATATCACCTTTGATAATCAAATCTTCACTCTCAGTTTATTCATCTGTACAGTGAAGACAATGATAGTACTAACTTCATATGATTATTGAGAGGATTATTTAACTGAATATGTACATGTAATGCTCTGAATAGTATATGTAATACATACACAGAACATGTTCAATAAATGTTAGATATTCTTATTAACTATCTGAAGACTAGCTGATGGCATTTCTTTCTATTTTATAAAAACTGTTTTGTCTTAAATAAGAAATTGTAAGTACTTGAACATTTAGAAATAGTGGGAAATAAAATGGAAGCAATTTAGTTCATCTATGAAGTTTTGTTCCTTCATTTAAAAACAGTGGCTGTCATGTTATACTTAGATATTTTCCTACATAAAAGCTACTTCTTGTTTTGGACCAGAGCCTTCCCTGTGTAATGGGCTACATGAATGAAAGAAAAGAGCCTTTCTATAAGGTACTTTTCTCCGGAGAAGTCTCAGGAAGAATTACTTTGTGGCACATCCCCGATGTTCCTGTATCCAAGTTTGATGGCTCTCCTGGAGGTAAGATGACTCTCACATGTCTCCTGAGAACTAGTTTATAATTAGCTCCGTGCTTTTCTAAGTTGAGTAACATGGGCTACAAACAGGAAGAAATTTCTCATGTACTACTATGCACTAGATGCCAACATAAATCTCTTATGTAGATCTTATGCAGCTATACAGCCAATATAATACAAAATAGCAGTAGTTTAACATGAGTGATGTCTTATTGAAGTAAAATGAATGCTGGCAATAACAATATAGAGCAGGCTGCTATACCATATTCATATTTTTTATTTTGTCATGTCCATATGCTGTACCCCTTTTTCAACCAATTCCTCTATGGGGATTATTACAGCTGCTTATATATGTGCTTGGAACAGAAAGCACATATATAAACAAGGGCACTAACTTGCTTCCTGCTGTCCTGGATGCCAAGCCCCTCTCACTTCCTGACAATTTGATGATTAGATGATTTCACATTTGCTTATTTTATTGTTTCTTAGAATAAAACACTGAAATCATCAATGTAAATGTTATTGTGGAGAACTTGCAAACTCCTGAGACGGTGTGTGCCAAATTGAGGAACCCCATCTTACTCTTTCCCCCTTATTCCAAATCAGTTTGTCACCTCTGTGATCATTGTCTGGGGCACAGCTGAATCATGGTTCTTTATACTTGAATTTCCAAGCACAAGTTTCCATTAGTAAATTATTTCGCTGGTATCACTTTTCGTGTCCCTGTCCCAGTTGTTTTCAAAATGGTTTATTTAGACCTAGATTAATAAGAAATGGGTTGAGAAATAGACTAAGAGCTTGGTGCAGTGTGTGGAAAAGTTTCTTACAAGCCAATCTTAAGAGTTAAAAAAGTATGCCATGCCCACTGCTGGGCCACTCGATGGTGGCTCTAGGATTTGTCATGTCTGTTCTACTTACAGCAGCAGCATTAAGTGTCCACCCAACCTTCTCTGTACTTAGAGCAATAGACATTTATGACAACACTTGGTACTAGTCTAAGTTTTGGGGTTGAGGTTTTCATAGTCACTGGAGCATGTGTACCATAAGGCCAAGGAGGCCAGTGCATAGCGAGGTAGGTTGGCTTTAACTTGCCTCCTGCTGTCCTGGACGCCAAGCCCCTCTCACTTCCTGAGCCTGCCCGAGGCCCAGTTCTCATGCTTGGGTGCTCAGCTACATAAAATAGTAACCAGCACTTTTGGTAGCCATAGATAGTTGCCTAGGCTTATGATACAATTTTGAGATGTTCCTATCCTTGACACTGAAAGAATAAATTTCTTCCCTTTACCTCACACAACTAAAAAAACCCCCAATTTTCTTTCTTAACATTGCTAAGGCAAGTAGAGGACTCATGAGATTGGTCTTACAGTTTACATCACTGCAGTAGTTCCTCAGTTCTGTTCAGTAGACCTAAGTCTAAAATGAATGCATTATTACACATTTATTCTTCAAGGATTTTCGAAGGACAGAGGATCAATAATGTTGCATTTGAATGAAGACAGTGGATTCGGGAGAACTTTTATGCCTATAGCCCACTATTAGGATAGCAAAGGAGCCTCTATGTATCCCCCAAGGGATGGTGCCTTGATAATACTTTCCCAGTCTATGCTGGCTAGATAAACCCAAATTCCCCTTCTTGTATGTTTTCCTTTTAGAGATACCAATAACTACCACCTGGACCCTTCAAGATAATTTTGATAAGCATCATATCATGTCACAAAGCATTATCGACTACTTCTCCGGGTTTAAAGACGGAGCTGGAAGTGTGGTGGTCACTTCATCAGAGTATGTCCCAGGTCTTGATAAACTAGTATGTGGCTGTGAAGATGGGAACATTTTCATTACACAGGCTTTGAGTGCTGCCAAAGCAGGACTTCTGGAAGGAGGTTCTCTATTGAAAGGTCGTTGAATTTTACTTCACCCTATTTATTTAATTTGTCTAAGTTTCAACTTTAACAAATTGTACTAAGAAGATTGCTGAAGCTTAAAAAGTTTGCTGGCATTTGCTAATAAATTTGTTAACTTTAAAACAGGTTTTAAAGTTAAAGTAATATGTTTTTTTTTAAAAAGTCAAACAGAAGATTATACAATGAGAAGTGTTTCTGTCCTTCCTTGATTTTCCTGTTTCCTTCACCAAAGGCAACAGCTAATGCATTTCTTTATTCCTTTCTCAAAAAATTCTGTGCCTATATAAGCATATACCAGTATAGCAATATGCATTCATTTAATTAGTCTACACAAATGAAAACATATTCTGAACACTTTACTGAAATGTTCTTAAACAAATCTCAAAATATTTTTGGAGTACATTATTTATGAGCTCATTTTAATTGATTAATAATTATCAAATTTTAATTTTTTAAAAGATCTTGTTCAAAGATGTTTAAGTTTTTCTAGGCTTTGGCTACTGAGACAATGCAGAATTAACTATCTTTGCACATACATGTGAGTATATCTATAGTATTAATTCCCAGAACTACTGGATCAACACTTGTTTGAATTTTTAATTTTGAAAATTTATCTAAAAATGTTCTCCAAAGAACATGCACCAATGTCTATGTGTATTCACTAACAGCTTATGCAAATGCCTTATTCCTCAAGTCTTAGCCAACTTTGTATGCTAGTAAACTTTTTAATATTGCCAGTCAGTAGAAAGAGGTATCTTACTGCTTTAATTTTTATTTCTTTGTTAATGAAAACTAAATATGCTGTTCTACATCTTTGAGCATTGCAACAGGGAATACCTATTAAATAAAGATTTATGTAGTAAGTTGTCTTAAGTAAAGGCAGGAAATGTAGGAGGTGATTGAGATTTGGAGATGTGTAGATGAATTTGTATTCTATGTTTTATTCCACAGATCCTACTTGATTAGAAGGTCCTTAATGGTAAAGACCAAATCTCATTGAAAACAAAAACACACAAAATAAACTTTTTACCTTGTCTGCTAATGTTCTCAGCTTACTTTGGCTTCTTACTAACTTGTGACTCAGTAATTGACTGAAATAGAGCTGTGAATAGCAATGAACCGAACTGAGGAGAAGTAATGTCCTGCTATACAGCTCAGTGACTGCTGTTAAAGTTAGTGAAAAAGCTTAAAACCTTAGCAGTTTTTACCAGGGCTGTTTTGTCTTACCCAGAAAATAAGCAGAAACCTGCATTTGACTAGTAGGTTTTTTTTCACTCTTTTTTTTTTTTTTTTAATCCTTATCCAAGGATATTTTTCCAATAGATTTTTTTCAAGAGAGTTGCGGGGAGGGGGATGAAGAGAGAGAAAAACATCAAAGTGAGAAAGACACATGGATTGGTTGCCTCCCACTCATGCCCGACCTGTAGCCTGGGATAGTACCTGCAACCGAGGTACATGCCCTTGACTGGAAATCGAACCCAGGACCCTTTGGTCTGTGGGCCAAGGCTCTAACCACTGAGAAAACCAGCCTGAGCACTAACTCTTAAAATGAATTACTATTTATCTTGGTTTGCACAGGGGATGTAAAGTGAGGGCATATCTGATGGAATAGAAGTAACTAATGATTCTTTAAAGACGTAATAATGACTTTTTGGGACTCATTTTTAATTTGAATAAAAGTTTGCGTTCTGCGGTCCTTTCCAATTTTTTAGTTAGCTAATGGAAGAAGAAACAGTGTGGGGACTGGGTGTCAGTGGCCCTGAGTTCTAGTATAACTATGGTATAAAATACCATTTTCTACCAAGTGCCAGTATTAAGAAATCATGGCCCCTTTCTTATTTCACACCACAACAGTCTTGTGGGAAGATGTGCTATTATTATCTCAGGGTTTTTTAGGTGCCATATCTGTGGCTTAGAGAGGACAAAACTACTTGTCCATGGAGACAGATCTATTGAGTGATAGATCCAGAAAAGCAAAGTCATATTTCTTTTACAGAAAGCTATGCTATTGAACATTATGCTGTGTTTTCATTTGGATTCAAGTCACTTAACCTCTCTGAGCCTCAAACACTTTATTTGTAAAACTAAGAGTTGGAACTAGGTAATCTCTGATATCTTGGAAAACAAAAATGTCCTGTGACAGTTTGTTTTCCTTGTATGCATCCGGTCTGCTAATTAAAAGTAAAGCAATAATGTTCTAAGTTTTTTCTGTAGAGGCAAAACTTTCAAAGTTGTTCGCTCTTTTAGTATAGCATTTGCCATTTCATGGTACTGGTGTTGGTAACTTGCTAACGTCCTTAAAGAATCAGTAGACTTTGAACAAGCAGCGTTAGTGCTTCACCAGGAATGATCTGGCTTCAGAGGAGCACTTGCCTTTGAGATGGTCCAAGGATTGTTTAATACCCAATTGCCTCACTTTTGTAGTTTTCCTACATTAAAAATTTATAAAAGACAATCGCAGGACTATTTCTTGAACAAAAACAACTTTTGTATTATTTGGTGTTGGTTGTTTTTCAGATTCCCTTCCTTACAAAGTTCTCAAAGGCCATCATCAAAGTGTTATTTCATTACTTTACCCACATGGTCTCTCTTCAAAATTGGACCAAAGTTGGCTGGTGTCTGGGGACCAGGACTCATGTGTCATCATGTGGGATATCTTTACTGAAGAAATTTTGCATAAATTCTTTTTGGAAGCTGGTCCAGTAACAAGTCTTTTGATGCCACCAGAGAACTTCAGAGTAAGTTCAGACAAATAGTAAAATATATCACGTAAATTTAAAAGTTATTTAACATTAAAACTAGATAATTTTATGTGTTCTTTTCTAATCTTTTTATATGCATGTTATTATTACAACTTAAGTAAATAATTTGATTTTAAAGCAAAGGTTTTCTCAACTCTTGGCTTCATAAAAGCCAGTTAATTCTAAAGTACTTACATTTTTGTCTGTTTTCTCCTAGTTTTAAATTTGCAATGGAGTAAAATTATAAAAGTGATGACAATGAAAAAGAAATTCAAATATAGGAATTTACAAATTAGAAATTAATTTTTGCCTTCAACAATTTACTTTTATAATACTATTGATAGTTACATTTGCTTTTTGTTAAATAAATTTTTGTTTGTTCTTCCATTTTTTTAACAAATAATTAACTTTAAAAAATTTATGAGCATCTACCTTGTGTAGGTGGGACAAATGGAAATACCTTCAGGTATAATTTTATCATGCAATGTAAATTGAAATTCCACAGATCTTACATATTTGTTAAACTCACCTTTTGAGTTTCCTGAATTTTTAAGTTAGTTAATTGGCTTGTAAAAATTATTTCTCCATAGTAAGATTATAAAAAAATCAGCTTCAAGTAAACATGGACAAAACTTACACTGTGTTTTGTTTTTTTAATATATATTTTATTGATTTTTTTTACAGAGAGGAAGGGAGAGGGATAGAGAGTTAGAAACATCGATGAGAGAGAAACATTGATCAGCTGCCTCCTGCACACCCCCAACTGGGGATGTGCCCGCAACCAAGGTACATGCCCTTGACCGGAATTAAACCCGGGACCCTTCATTCCGCAGGCCGACGCTCTATCCACTGAGCCAAACCTGTTACGGCTACACTGTGTTTTTGTAGTAGACATAAATAAAGCAATATTTCAGCAATACAAATAATTTAATAAAACAGTGAAATAAAGCTAACTGGCTTAAAATAATAAACTTCCATGTGCTGATTTGGGATATCTTTTTTTTTTTTTTTTTAAATATATTCCATTGATTTTCCACAGAGAGGAAGGGAGAGCGACAGAAAGCCAGAAACATCGATGAGAGAGAAACATCAATCAGCTGCCTCCTGCACATCTCCCACTGGGGATGTGCCCGCAACCCAGGTACATGCCCTTGACCGGAATCGAAGCCGGGACCCTTCAGTCCGCAGGCCGACGCTCTATCCACTGAGCCAAACCGGTTTCGGCTGATTTGGGATATCTTGCTATGTCTTTTATTTCTGAGGTTCCCCTCCTTTATCCTTTTTTTTTTAAACTATTTTTTTCTCAGCTCCAGCATGGGAGTCCAAGTCAGTTCCACTCCTGACCCCTTTTACCTCTGCTTCACTCAGAGATAATTTAACTCTAAGGATCAGAACCCATTCAAACCAAGTCAGATTAACAAGGGAGGTTACCGAAAGGGCATAAGTGGCAATCGTTATACATACAATATGAAACACTATAGCAAGGCCAGAACTTGAATTGAAATATAGAAACCAAGGTCACTCCTTGAGTCTCCCTACCTCAGAAGTCTACTTTTCTCTGATTGCTCACTCCTCTTGCTTCTCCCTATGCCTTCTTTTAGCTTTACAATTCAAATGCCCGGAGAAAAGATTCCTATTGGCCTAACGTTTACGTTTGTATGTTTATAGCTGAAGTATATTGGACTGTCCATTCTAGAGGCTGTGGGTTGTGCACATTCTCCAGGAGGTTATATTGGGGAGGCAATGCCATCTTCCCCATTCTCAAGGCCAGGCTCTCCCCATCTATTCACCTGCCACTTTGTGATTTTGTTTCCCTCGGGACTTCTGTAGTTTCCTTAAAAAGAACGTGCCTCCCAATGCCCCGTTGAATGTGGTCAGTGATGGGCACTGGGAGATTTTCAAGGGATCCCAACTGGTGCTTTAAACATAGCAGCTGAAACGCTGGCTAGTTGCCTTTGTGAAAGTGGGAACATCCTAATAGCAAGGTGATTAGAAAAGAAACAGAGAAGGTAGAAAAGCCACTCCCTGCTTTCCTCCTGCCCCACCCGCCTCACCCCAGCCCAGCCCACCCCACCCCACCTGCATTCATAGTCTGACTATTGTATGAGTGGTGGGAAGGCACAGAGCTGCTATAAACTCCTCCCTGATGACCTTCACCAGCACCAGCATGGATAGTGTCTAACCCAGGGGTGGGCAAACTTTTTGACTCGAGGACCACAATGGGTTCTTAAACTGGACCGGAGGGCCGGAACAAAAGCATGGATGGAGTGTTTGAGTGAACTAATATAAATTCAAAGTAAACATCATTACATAAAAGGGTACGGTCTTTTTTTTTTTTTAGTTTTATTCATTTCAAATGGGCCGGATCCGGCCTGCGGGCCATAGTTTGCCCACGGCTGGTAACCTAAACTGTGCTCCAGGTAACCACATGCTGACTTTTTTCAAAGTATCTTAAGACTCTTTATCCTATGAGCCTATTTTTGGTCCTTGTGTCTTTGAGACGGAACATTAATTGGGAACTATCTAATGCTGACTTCCTTTAAATTGTGTCTACACTGAGTTTCCTGTTTGGATTAGAATCTGTATAGTTCTGGGAACAGCACCAAATCACATTTTGAGGCTTTAAGTGGAAAATACCAGCTCATGATTCCCTTGCGCCTAAGCTTCTGTCTACAAATAGCTTCTTTTTGTGGCAACAAATTAGCTCCGAGGGTTATTTGACTCTGCATTATTTCCGACGTCTGCCCCACACTGCCTGAATCTGCTGAGTGATGGTCAAGTCCTTCATTTATCTTACAAGTGGATCTGGCCTGGAATTCTCCTTTGTACTTGCATCTCTTGACCTTCCCGACAGGGCGTTGGGGTTAAAATCCACGCAGTGTTGAAAGCTCTCCTCTAGCGTGTTAGGTGGAGGGGTGCTGTAGAATGTCATTTGACAAAATGGGGCTTTAATAAACATTTCACATTAGCAGGGGGAGGGTCTGATTCAATTTTAAAGAAAGCATTTGCCTGCTTACTTACAAAGGATGTTGCTTGTTTGTCCCCCCCGCAGCTGAGGGGCAATCAGGTGGTTTTCTGTGTGTGCGGTGACCACTCCGTGGCCCTCCTCCACCTGGAGGAGAAGCGGTTCCTCTTCTGTGCCCGGAAGCACCTGTTCCCGGTGAAGATGATAAAGTGGCACCCGGTTGAGGATTTTTTAATTGTTGGGTGTGCAGATGACTCCGTTTACATCTGGGAGATTGAAACAGGTAAATTGACATTTTACCCCTTTTTCATCCTTTACATTTTTATTTTATGCATCCAAACATTTGGCTCGGTGGAGGATTCCAGAGAATAAAGCTGTGGTGGCCTCACTTGCTTTAACTTTTGGGTGGTCTGCGTTTGATGGCTTCAGGGGAAGGTGGGTGTGGAAAATAAAACACAGTGGCCCACGTTAGGCCCTGACCAATGATGATTAGCTGACAGGGCAGTGCACAGGAATGAGCCGGATGTTTCTGGAAGCTATAAATAAAGGCATACGTTATCTACTTTAATTATTAACAAGAGAGAAATTTAGTGTCCTACCAGTCTCAAATTATCATTCAATTCTGCCTCCTTCAGCACACTCACCATCTCAGAAACATTTTGAGTTAATTGATGACCAGTAACAATGGAATATAATTAATTACAAAACTCCAAAAAGTTGAGTCAGGGAAACTGAAAATTGAGTGGCTCACCTGAACTTTTGATGTCATAGTGAATGTATAGTTTGAACCTTCAATTTTTTAAAGAAAGTTTTGATATATAACTCGAGAGTAACACATCTCAGGCAAATGCTGGGAGCATATCAAATAAGGCAAGGTAATTAGTAAATGAATCAGGGGAGTACCCTGGAGAGTACATTTTACTGAAACCATTGCATGATATTTATTGATTAATCAGTGGTGGTTTTATGTCAGGTATTACTAACAGATGGATAGTTTGTAATATTCTAGTTTAGAACTGTACGTCACCAAAATAATTGCTACTTTCCTTACATTTGACTCTCCTGTGTTAATAATGATGGCTAATGTACTGGTTTACAATGGGCACAACATAATCCACCTTATATGTGTACCATGCTTCATAGTTTGGACAGGATTTCATGCTTGTTTTCACATTAGCTTGTCACAATTCTAGGATAGAAAGGAAAGGTCTTGTTCTCAATTTTATTGATGTGGAATTTGTAGCTCTGATGTATAAATGTACAACCAATATGAGGGCCCTTGTTGTTCTTTGCACAATATAAACAAAATTAGGAGAGTTTTCGAGTTCTTACATAACCTATCAACCTGAGAGACAGTTAAGTATAATGCATAAAATAGACTGTAAAGTCCAGGCTTGCAAATGGGGCCTGATAGCAAAGATCTATAAGACCTTGGCAAAGGACTTGGCTTCTTCATATGTCAATTTTCTCATCTGTGCAGTGGGAGTCATAGTTCTGCCTTCTGTTAGGATTAAGTGCAATGCTTGCAACAGTGCCTATAGGTGCTAAGCCCTTAGTAATCTAATCTAATAAAAGAGAAACATGGTAATTAGCGTACGACCGCTACCCTTTTCATTGGCTAGTCAGGGCGATATGCAAATTAACTACCAACTAAGATGGCAGTTAACCGCCAACAAAGATGGCGGTTAATTTGCATATGTAGGCACAATGCAGGGAGGCGAAAGGGAAAGCAGGAAGAAGCCCCCTGCCACTGACAGTGATCGGAAACCCAGGGCGGAGCTAAGAGCCGGGAAGTAGGGGTGGAGCCAGCGATGGGAGCTGGGCACGGGTGAAGCTGGCAGTCCCGGGAGCTAGGGGTCCCTTGCCTGGGCCTAAAGCAGAGCCTGTGATTGCGGGGCTGCTGCAGCTGCGGGTCCCCGCTGCCCAGGCCGGATGCCTTGGCCAGAGGCGTTAGGCCTGGGCAGGGGCGGAGCCTGCAACCCCAGGGAGCTGGGGGTCCCCTGCCCAGGCCTAACGCCTCGGTCAGAGGCGTTAGGCCTGGGCAGGGGTGGAACCAGCCATTGCAGGGAGCAGGGGCAGAGTCAGCGATCCTGGGCAGCTGGGGGTCCCCTGCCTAGGCCTAACGCCTTGGCCAGAGGCATTAGGTCTAGGCAGGGACAGAGCGGGAGATTGCGGGGAGCTGGGGGTCTCCTGTCCAGGACTAATGCCTCGGCCAGAGACGTTAGACCTGGGCAGGGGCAGAGCGGGAGATCGCGGGGAGCTGGGGATCCCCTGCCCAGGACTAATGCCTCCACCAGAGGCCTTAGGTCTTGGCAGGGGTGGTGCCAGAGATCGTGGGTAGCAGGGGCGGAGCCGGGAATGGTGGGAGCTGGGGGTCCCCTGCCCAGACCTGACACCTCTGCTGGAGGCCTCAGGCCTGGGCAAGAGGCCGATCCGGTGATCGGCGATCGGAGGGTGATGAGGGTCAACTCCTCTGGCCGAGGCATCAGGCCTGGGCGGGGGGCGGAGCCAGTGATTGGGGGGATATGAGGGTCCCCTTGCCCAGGCCTGAAGCCTGGGTCAGAGGCGTCAGGCTTGGGCGGGGGGTGGAGCAAGCGATCAGAGGGAGATGGGGGTCCCCTGCCCAGGCATGATTCCTGGGCCAGAGGCATCAGGCCTGGGCGGGGGTCAGAGCCAGTGATCGGGGGGAGATGGGGGTCCCCTGTCCAAGCCTGACACCTCTGGCGGAGGCGTCAGGCCTGGGCAAGGGGCCGATCAGGCGATTGGAGGGTGATGGGGGTCAACGCCTGAGGGCTCCCAGTATGTGAGAGGGGGCAGGCTGGGCTGAGGGTCACCCCCCCCCCCCCACCCAGTGCACGAATTTCATGCACCGGGCCCCTAGTCTATATATATAAAAGCCTAAGCAACCGTTACGACAATTCAACCGAACGACTGGTCACTATGACATGCACTGACCATCAGTGGGCAGATGCTCAACACAGGAGTTGCCACCTGTTGGTCAGTGCACTCCCACAGCCAACCTCCCATGTCCAGCCAACCTCCCACAATCCCTGCCCCCAGCCAGCTGGCCCCAATCGGCCCTGATCAGGACTGGGTGAGAGGGCCCTGATCGGTCCCAATCGCCGGCCAGGCCGAGGAACCCCACCCGTGCACTGGGAGCGGGGGATGCTCCCTCAGCCCAGCCTGTGCCCTCTTATAGTCCAGGACCCCCCAGGGATCGGGCCTAAGCTGACACTCAGACATCCTTCTCACAGTCCGGGGCTCTCGCAGTCCAGGACCCCTCACTCCTTACAGTCCACCTTCCATGGAGGCAGGAGCGGCTCACGCCACCTCCACTGGGCTCGCCAGCCCTGAGCCCAGTTTCTGGCTTGGGGGGGACGGGGAGTGCCACTCAACCAGAAGCCTGGCTCACTGCTCTTTAGTGCTGGCCCTGCCCCCCGCCCACTGGTGTGTGGGGGGTGATCTAGGGCCAGACTGGCAATGGGAGGGGCCATGGGAGGTTGAAGTGCCATGGTCGCGCCCTGTTCCACCTCTGTGGAGGCTCTGGGACCATGCCCCCACCACATTCCCATCCCCCCTCCGCCTCTGAGAAAGACATGGTGCCAGAACCTGGACCATGCAGCCCCCTCTCCCGCCGCCTCTGTGGAAGGGGTGACGAAGAGACCAGGCCATGCCTCAGCCTCTCCTGCCCGCCTCTGTGGAAGGGATGACGCAAGGACCCGCAGCTGCATGGGCCCAGTCCCGGCGCTGCCTGTCCCATGGCTTCTGCGGAAGGGGGGATGCCGGGACCGCCATGGCTGGCCTGGCAGCGCAGGCTCACTGGCCCCACCCCCCGCCCACTGGTCATTCCAGTTCGGCTGTCCGGTCTAATTAGCATATTACACTTTTATTATGATAGATTATTATTGTCATTAACATCATAAAAGAATGTGGCAAAATCTTGACTTCTGCTTGTGAAGTCTGAGCCTGTAGAACACATGCACTTATAAATATGTGCACTTGCATTGTTTTCAATCGTGGATACTGCTAATAAAACATTTTCCCTGGAAAATGGAGTCAAGCTAAAATACAGAGATCTGTCCGCTGGACAGAGAAGGGGAGGGAAAGATGGAGTGGACTGTCAAATGGACAATAATCATCATAGTGGCCATTATGGGTACATCATGCTTTAACTAAGGAATCTCCTACAGTTGGTTATTTATATTGCTTTCTATAGAACGGTTTTAGCCTGGCCAGTGTGGCTCAGAGGTTGAGTGTCGACCAATGAACCAGGAGGTCATGGTTCAATTCCTGGTGAGGGCACATGCCTGGGTTTCAGGCTCGATCCCCGGGGGGGGGGACATGTAGGAGGCAGCTGATCAATTATTCTCTCTCATCACTGATGTTTCTATCTCTCTCCCTCTCCCTTCCTCTCTGAAATCAATAAAAAATATATTTTATTTAAAAACTTTTAGAATTGTCATATCAAATAATATGCACACATTTTGTGTGCATTGTTTAATATTAATAGCTAATTAATGTGCCATATTAACTTATAGAATATTTGTTTCAAATGAGACAGTGAGGCTGTTTATCTCCTGGTTATTTACATTAAGTTTATAAACAACTGTAACTCAACCTAAGATGGATCTTATTATAGGTGAAAATATTATTAATCATTGTATCAATGCCTTCCTGTTTGAGATGTACCTCTTCACTTTTTCAAAGCATCCTCTCATCGACGGTCTCATTGGAGTCCCACAACACTCCGTGGAGGTGGCTGGCAGCCTACATTTTCTTACCACACTCATTCCTTTTAAATAAGTTTATATTATTCCTTTAATCCTTTGCCTGGTATTAATTTTGTTTCGGCTTCCCTTTAAACTCTGCAATTCCAATTTTGCTTAAAATTTAATGATCTTTTTTTCTTTCCCAAGCTGGATTTCAGGTAGCTATGATGCTTTCATCATGTTTATTGTACTTGATTTCTATTTCATCTTTTTCCTTAAAGGTAGAAAAATCTAGGATCAGTAAGCTTATAGTTTCATAAACTGAGGGTGGAAATATCAGCTAAAGACCAAAGGCAGTTAGTCTGAAAAGAGTTTTGTGAGGGCATAGAATGAATGTGTTTGCTCATTGGTGTGCCTGGCACATAAATTAATTAAGTAAGTAAGTAATGAACAAATGAATTAACTAACCCAAATATTCTTGGGTCTCAGTAGATTGAGCACAAAAGTGAGTTCATCTTAACCTTGGCCAGTTGTGGTGGCTCTTAGATCGTGGCTGCTCAAATGTAGGTGTGTTCTTAGCTTTCTCCCCCAAGTCTCCGCTGGAGTTCCTAGATTTGCAGAGCATATTTCACCTCAGGTATAAGTCTGTGTGTTTTCTACTCTTGCCAGTGTTTTCTGGCCCTTTGCCTTTCAGTTTTGCTAAAAGGTCAATCTTAGTTCTATGTATGAACAGACCTATTCTTTGCTCCTTTTCTCCAGCACTCTGCCTCCTCTATATACACAAGAGGAATACATTGACACTAAGGCATTTATCGGATCTTTCAGCACTAGAGCAACTTCAGAGCCCACAGAGGAAAACAGGAGGTGTCAGTGGATAAGGACTGGGAGAAATGGGCCCAGAAATAAAAGGCGGGGCGGGGGGCGGGGGGAGAGCGGCTTGAAGGCAAAGTAAGTAAGTTAGTAATTCTCAACTGTGTCTGTGCCAAAAGTCTGCTTTGGTGAAAAGGTGAGAGAGATACTGGGTATAGTTTAATCCCTGTGTGACCTTCTCCTAGGTACTGAGAATGGGCTATAAAACATCTTCAGTTTTTCACAAACACTTTGCAATAGCCTATTCCTGCTTTATTCATGAAACTCTTTGGTAGCATATACAAGCATATTCTAGAGCAGCACTTCTCAACCTGTGGGTCGCGACCCCTTTGGGGGTGGAACGACCCTTTCACGGGGGTTGCCTAAGACTGGAAAACACATATATAATTACATATTGTTTTTGTGATTAATCACTATGCTTTAATTATGTTCAATTTGTAACAATGAAATTGGGGGTCACCACAACATGAGGAACTGTATGAAAGGGTCGCGGCATTAGGAAGGTTGAGAACCACTGTTCTATAGCCACTTACCCTCATGCCCATTTCATATGGAATCACAAGAGGGGTTCCTTTCTGTGATCGGTGGCATGGTCAGATGCAGGCTGGGGTGGGGTTCAGCATCATAGATGGGCATGTCATCTCAGGGAAGAAGCAAGCAACCGAAGTAGAGGACTATTTATGTCACCGTGAGGGCCCTCATCTGTGGCTCTAAAAATGCGGTGCTACCAGGTTGGGAGTGATGAGGGCATCCAGTTATGCTTATTGATTTGCCAGCTGCCCCATGATGGTTAGGCCTGATTAGGAAGGGGGAAAAAAATGGAGATGTCATTTAGATTCATCTTTCAGCTCCCGCAGTGTGTTTGGCACCGGCAACTCTGGGCAGCGCTGTGGCCCTCATTGCTGTGAGACACAATAGGGATAATGTAATACTGATTCCCCCGCTAAAATGCACACCAAAAATAAGTCTCAGCTCTGTGCTTATTGTTCCTTTAAGAATTAGATTTAGATAATTCCAAGGACTTTTCTGTTCACAGGAATGGATTTACAAGCAGAAAACCTGTGTAATGAGTTTCTTGTATGTTACTAATATAACATTATTCTTATGGAAGGTATTCTTATGGTTTATGTTATGAAATATGCCATATTAAGCAACTGGATTTTTTTGTGTGGGAAAATGAAACCTGACTTGCTTGAAAATAAAACACCTCCTAAGAAGATAGATCAGAAAAACTTTTTGTAAAGGGCTGGATAATTTCAACTTTGTGGGCCATGTGATGATCTCTGTTGCAACTACTGAACACTGCCCTTGTAGCGCAAGAAAAGCCATAGACAATCCTTGAAGAAGTGGGCAAGGCTGTGTTCCATTAAATCTTTATTTACAAAAGCAGGCAGCAGGCTGGATTTGGCCTGCAGATGTCGTTTGTAGACCTTTAAGACTGATGATAATTCTTTTTAAAGATCATTATTTTTATAATAGCTTATTCTAAAGCAGTTTACAGTTTTTAATTTATTACACTTCACTGACTATATGCTTATACCCATTTTGCTAGTGAGAAAGTGGAACAGAGAGAGATTGAGCCTGAAGGTTCCCAGGTTAGGTACTTGGCACCTGCACTAGAAGGTTCATATCTCTCTCTCATTCTTGTGTGTTCTCCACTGTACCATACAACAGGACACCTTGCAGGTGGAGGTCAGCTTTGTGAGACTGTCAAGCATGGAATTGGTTAAGAAAAGCTCTGAGAAGAAACGGCTGCCAGGAAGCCTGCTGCCTGCTCTCCTGTAGGAGATGATCTCTGTCTATCTCTCAGCACTCGGCTCTCCATCTACACACAGTTCTAACAGCTCTGGTCATCTGATTTCCCAGGTCACAGACTGGAAACAGCAAATCACAAGCGGGGAGGCTGCTAGTGGCAGGCACTGTGACAGCAGAAGCGACAGCTGACAGGAAGGGAGGGGAGGCAAAACTGTCTCACTGCTCAGGGCCGTCTTTCCTGTGCTCACGGGAGGACAGTCACCAAACAAAAGCTGGAATTGTTTCCACTGTTCAGGAAGCTCTTGGAGATGCTACGCAGGTTCTGGGCAGCCTCCAGTCCAGGTCCCATGACGCCTGCTGGAAAGCTGGGCTTTCTCCTTCTTGGGCATTTCTGGCTTCAGTAGGCACATTTAAATGTATTCATTATATCCATGGTGGACTGCAGACCTAAGGCGATATCAGAAGCAACCTGGGACCTGGAGGTCAGGGACACTGAAGTCTTTGGCCAATGAGAACGTAGAATTTAGGGTGAATGTGAATGTATTTTTGTTCATTTCTTCCTGTTCTTGCTCAGGTAATAAGAACTATGTGATTTGAGCAGGAAAGCTTTACTCCTGTAGCATGGCTTGGGGACCCAGCCTCTGCCTATGATGTGGTTCTGTGAGAGAACACATTCTGAGTTTTAGAACAACCACCTTATGAACAGGCCACTGGAACAAAACCTATGTATATGCAATTGAGGAAGTAATAAAGCAGATAATACATTTTAGAGTTATTTTCACCACAAGAGCTGAATTTTCTTTCTTAATTTATTTTTTCTTAGTAAAATTAGTAGCAGTTAGCTAGAAAATTAGTCAATCCACTATGACTCAATAGAAATGAAACATTTGTTCTTCTGTGGTTTCAAACTACACAGTCTTCAAAAGACAATTAAAAAATAAAACCATATACATATATGTGCATATGCCATATGGTTACTCTAATAAAAAAGAAACCAGAGCAACAACAAAAAATAGATAAATGGGCTTTCATAAAAATTAAAAATTTTGTGCATCAAAGGACATTATCAAGAATATGAAAAAACAGCCTACAGAATGGGGGACGTTACTTGCAAATCACATACCTGATAAAGGTTTCATATTCAGAATATATAAAGAACACTTAAAACACAACAAAAAGACAAATAACCCAATTTTAAAAAGCACAAAGAACTTGAATAGATATTTGTTCAAAGAAGATATGAAAATGGCCAAGGAGCACACAAAAAGATTATCAATATTATTAGCCAGGAGGGAAATGCAAATCAAAATCACAATGTGATACCACTTCACATTCACTAAGATGCTTATAATAAAATAAAAAAAGGAACATAAGTTTTGCCAAGGATGTGGAGAAATAGGAACCCTTTTATATTACTGATGAGAATATAAAATGGTGTAGCTATTGTACAAAACAGTTCTGCAGTTCCTCAAACTGAAACATAGAATTACTGCATGAACCAGCAAGCTCACTTCTAGGCATAGGTCCAGAGAAATGAAAACATGTCAACGCAGAGCATGTACACTGAGTGGCCAGATTATTATGACAGGCCAGATTATTATGACCACCCCATCAGTACAATGAAGTGAATTAGTTATGCAAATAATACTACTACTACTAATAAAACCTTGAGAGTATTTGCTTAGGAAGTTTTCAATATTCAGTATTTTTGGAAGTGTCAATGAAGTACTGATGGGGTACTGCCTTTTTTTAATACCAGAGAAAAATTCTATAATAATAAAAACGTAATATGCTAATTAGACCAAATAGCCAAATAACCTTCTGGACATCATTCTGGATGTCCTTCTGGATGAAGCCACCATGGCAGGGGCTGAGGCAGAGGTGGTTAGGGGAGATCAGGCAGGCAGGCAAGCAGTTAGGGGCGATCAGACAGGCAGGCAAGTGGTTAGGGGCCATCAGGCAAGTAGGCAGAGTGGTTAGGAGCCAGTGGTCCTGGATTGTGAGAGGGATGTCCGACTGCCAGTTTAGACCTGATCCCACAGGGCCTAAACTGGCAATTGGACATTTCCTGAGGGGTCCCAGATTATGAGAGGGTGCAGGACAGACTTAGGGGACCCCGCCCCCACACACACACACGAATTTTGTGCACCGGGCCTCTAGTACAATAATAAAGAGTTTAACCTTATTTTCAACCATATTAAATAAATCCAACTATTAACACTGGATCACTAAAGAAAGGAATATAAGTCTTACTGTATAATTTTTAAAATTTCAACATAAAGTCTCGGTAGACAACTTTACATGCATGTGTGTTCACCCATACGCATGCACGCACACAGAACAGGAACACATTCTCCCCCTACCCTCCTCCTGCCCCCAACACAATACTCTTCCATAATTCCATCTAATGAACATGGACCTCCTCTTTGGCAAAACTATATAAATGTTAATTTGATATTATGATTTTACAAACTTTTCAAAGTGAGGAAATTCCAAGGATGTAGAAAAAATCCAAGAGAATAAAAGATCTGCATGGGGTAGTTTCTGCTGTGCTCTTTAAAATCCAGATGTCACACTGAAAGGCCATTAACAAAAGAAGCATAAGTAATTTTCTTTTCCCAAACATGAATTTGCTTCTTTCTCAGTCCTTATTAGTCTGAACATCTGAACAATTATCTACATTTTATTATAGAACTATACTTCTTATGAACATGGTTATAGTTTTTAGATACCCCAGACTCATTTTCAAAATTCTACATTATATGATTTATTTTTATCTGGTAAAACACATATACTTGTGTGTGTGTGTGTGTGTGGATTTTAATTAAGGAGTCAATCTCTGGCATCTTAATATATGTTAGGCATATTATTGAGGTATTTCTAGGGTGTCTTTGGAACATTTTGTATGCTCAGAAACAAATATCAGTATAATCTCATTCTAATGATACAATAAACATTTTCTGCTCTTAAAATTACTTTTGCCAATTAAGGTGCATCCTTCGCTGCCTTTGTTCTTTCCCTGTTCAGTTGCTATCTTCCTGGGTTTTACTTTAGTAAAGAAAACATTTCCTGCAGCCGATGACACTTCTGGATCCAGTGCTGGCTGGATCTGCTTGTTACGTTTCTGCATTTAGTGATCTCTGGGGCTTACTTTACAGCAGAAGAAAGAGAAACAGGTCAGGATGGCTGCTCTGTGGCTCCTCCTTACTTTGGCCCCCACCCTTCTATAAGCATTTTATAGGGACGTTTGAACGTTAGTGGGTTTCACAGCTGCCATGTTTGGCAAAATAAACCCAAAGGAGCCATCTGCCCCTTCCCATGCTGCCTCCTTTTAATTCCCTAGCAACTTCCCAGTAGCCAGCTGCCACAGAAATTATTGGAAAAGCGAGACTCAGTGGACTGTAATGATTGTTATTCTCTGGGAAAGCAGATTCTTTGATTTGGCTGCGAGATAAAGGATATTGGATGCACTTGATTCATTCAAGTGTATCAATAATATCCAACTTGTACCTTTAACTTACTTGTTAGGATTCGATGGGAAAGATCTTTTGTGTTGCTAGGGGTGAATCAGGTGAAAACAAACCCAAAGGTCAAGTTCTAGGCTTGGGAGTGGTAAGCAGACAATCTGACTGGGGAATGGTATCATATTTTGTCTTGTGTGCTACCAAGAGTGGGTTGCTAATCTCAGCCTTGTCAAAAAGTCCTCAGCATGGATTGACCTGCTGATTTCCTCATCTTTTTCACATTCAGTGTAAATGAATTCCATTCTACTCTAGACCCATGCGCTGGGAAAACAAGGGCTTGTTTTGGCCACCAGGAAGCGTCAGAGTGCCAGTGGCTCCCCTGAGGGACACGGGGTATACCTGAGAGTTAGTTCAGTAGTGGACAGATACCGAGTTGTTTTTGTAAATTTAGTTAAATGAATAGAACTTTATCCCAACAGATCAAAATTAAGAACATTTATGCCTTGAGATGCCAAGAAAAGAACTGGAATAAGATCTGACAAAACAATTTACTTTTAATTCATGATTTACACTAGATTTACACTTCCTAAGTGTTCACAGTTTCTCTTTCCCTCCAGAAGCATCAACTGTAAGTCTAGTTTTAAAATCATATTGTTACATAATGCTCTTGTCTTTATTTCTTATAACCATGTTGTTTTCCCAAGACTGGTAGGCTGGCAAAGCTAGCCCTCATCAATGATTTTATAAGTTGTGCTTTTGTTAAAGCATTGGAAATAAAAGAATCTTTAGTACATTATAGACTACTCATAAGTGACATAGACAAAGCAATCAGAAAAATTAGGGGTATGGAATTAGATGACTTAGCTTATCTAAGTCATCTAATAGCTATAAGGAGAGGTCAAATGCAAGAGCAGATATCCTGTATTCTGCAAAACTGAACATTCTACCAACTTATCTCAGAGAATATCTTTTTCATTAGCTGTGACCTCATGGCTACCAATTATTTTGAATACATATCCACATTTTTTAGCCCTAATTTAAAACCTAAAAAAAGCTTTTTTTCTTTTTTTCCCCCTCTTTATTTTAGTTTGTAGTAAAGCAACAAAACTGAACCTCACATGAGTCCATTTACTTCACCATGTCTAAATTTTCTTTTCATTTGTTGCTGCAGACATATGACATGTTTGATTATTGTCTGCTCTCCTAGGCCCTGCTATAGCTGTTAAAAATATGTGCATTGTCTTATATCTCCAAAATCTGAAAAATCATGAATTCTAAAACCCTGTGGTCTGATATGTTTCGGATATGGGATTGTGGGCTTCGATTATCTTTCTTTGTTATCCTCCCCAAGTAATTGATAGCGTTCTACACAATACCATCTCTACTCCATGTCTTTGTTTTCTTGCCTCCCATTTATTTAACACATTGTAATCTGGCATCTCCCTATACTATTCCAATGAAACTGTTCTTTTTTTGAGGTTTCCTCACTTCCAAGTTCAGTTGTCATTCTCTGGGTTCCAAGTACTTGACTTGTCCGAACTGACCTCTCTCTTCTCTCTCTCCATCCTCACCCTTCCATGAGACTGCCTTCTCCTGATGGCCAGTGGCCCCTCTCTCTCGGGTGGTTTTACTTCTGCATGTGCTGTCTATATTATTCCCTGGGTTTATTCTTAGTATACTTCTCTTTATTTTGCTTTCTTGATTTGAGAGAGAGAAACATCAATTTATTGTTTCACTTATTGATGCATTCATTGGTTGATTCTTGCATGTGTTCTGACTATCAAACCTGCAACCTTGGCATATTGGGATGCTCTAACTGAGCTACCTTCTCTTTTTATTTGTGTTTTCCTCGGGCTGCTTTATCAACAAAGATATTGTATGTATGTGTGTGTAATTGTGGCAAAATAGATATAACATTAAATATACAATTTTAACTATTATTACATGCATATTCAGTGGTATTAAATACGTTCACTTCATTGGGCAACCATTACTGCCATCCATCTCTGGAACCTTTTCAGCTTCCCAAAATGAAACTCTGAACCCATTAAACATTAAGTCCCATTCCTCAGCCCTTGACAACTTTTTGTCTCTATGAATTTGACTACTCTAAGTACCTCATGCAGCATTTGTCCTTTTGTGATTGGCTTATTTCATTTAGCATAATCCTCTCAAGGTTCATCCATGTTGTATCAGAAATTCCTCTTCAAGACTGAACAATATCCCATTGTACCTATATACCACATTTTCTTTATCTGTTCATTTTTAATGGACACTTGGGTTGCTTCCACAGCTATGAACATAGATGCACAAATGTCTCCTTAAGACTCTGTTTTCAGTTCTTTTGGGCACACACCCAGAAGTCAACACAGGTCTTTTAACTACTATCTACACATCCTGAGAGGTGGGTTGTGGCAGATTGTGGCAGAGGGTAAGCAGCCACCCATAATGGGATCTTTCCTTGACAAAGGACCACAATACAGTATGGAGGAAATAGAACAAAGACTGAAGCCAAAAGAACCTATCTATTCTGTAAGGCTCCTTCCATGACATAAGGTCTATGCAACTACATACAAACTGCCTGCAGGAAGTTGCAGCAGATGATAAACTATAGGAACAGTGATGGGGGTGAGAGGAGTCGGATAAATGAACTGGCTAAAGAAGAAGAAGAGGGGAATGGTTCTATAACGTTAAGAACCTGCCAAAGACCACTGGAACCTAGACAGCCATTCTGTGAGAGTCCTGATCATTAATTCCAGAAGGCATTGCTGTTTCTTAGCCCCAATGCTATCCACAATATCTAGTGAGGTACTTGGATCAATTGAAAGATAAACTGTGTGCTCCATTTTTGTAAGCCTCCAGTAAAACATGGGAATATGTAATGTAGTTCAGAGCTACCAAAAACATTTAAAATTAAAATGCCATAGGGCGAGTTGGATTGGGACCTTCATCATCTTTTGCATGAACTATTGAAAATTTTCCTAACTGATTACCTTGCTAATCCAACCCTTTCATTCTCTTCTCTGTTTTGCCAGACAAGCATTCTCTACATTAAACTCAGCCCTGAACATGGATTCCCTATGGTGTAAAGTGGAAATGTAACTCCCTGCAGGGAATTGCAACCCTTTCCTAGCTTTTAAAAACTACTCAGAAAATGAGGGTAGGAGAAGGGGTTATAAAAAAAGTATGAAATGTTTAACCAGGCTTCACATTTATTTATGTTTATGATTTTTTGCATTTATGTATTTAGTTACTTTGTTTAAGAGGCAGAGCTTGCACATGTAAACCAGTGGGAGAAAAGAATACAAGAAGAATCCTGGCTGGGTGGCTCGGTTGGTTGGAGCATCATCCCATATGCAAAAAAGTTGCAGTCTGATTCCTGGGCAGGGCGTGTATGGGAGGCAACCGATCGGTGTTTCTCTCACATCGATGCTTCCTTTTCTCTCTCTGTCTCTCTCTCAAAATCAATTAGCAAAAACATATCTTTGGGTGAGGATTAAAACATAAAACAAGAATAAAAAAGAGATCTAAATCTATGGGCCAGAGTAAAAGTACTGCTGCCAAGTCCTAGTTGTATTACTTCCCTATTGCATAAAAAGTTACCATAAGTTTAGCAGCTTAAAACAACATCCATTTATTATCTTACAGCTTTGTAGGTTAGAAGTCCAGGCCAGCTCAATTAAGTTCTTACAGATCAAAATCAAGGTGTCAGCCAACTGGGCTCTTAACTGGAGACTCAGGGGAAGAATCTACTCCAAGCTCATGCAGAATTTAGCCTTATGCTTGTAGGTCTGAAGTCTTTGCTGGCTGTTGGCCAGCTGTCACTCTGATCCTTGTACATGGCCTCCTTCATCTTCAAAGCTAGCAATGGCACTTTTAATTCTTCTTATGCTTTAATTCTTTCTGATTTTCTTCTACCAGTTGGAGACAACTCTGCTTTTAAAGAGCTCACCTATTTAGGCATGGCCCACCTGAATAATGTCCATATTTTATGATCGACTGTTTAGAAACCTTACTTATATCTGCAGTGTCCTTTTTTTTTTTGCCATGAAGCGATATAATCCCCGGAGTGCTGTTTCATTATATGCACAGGGGAAGGAGTCACATAAGGATGAGGGTGATTAGGGGTTATTTTTAGAATCCTGCTTATCACATCAGTACTCAGGTAGGATAGTTTCTGGGTAAGTGAGTCTATGGAACAGGAGAGTGAAGAGATGCCAGAAGCCTTTTGGGTCATTGGAACAGAAACATGATATGAAATTTCACAAGTGGCCAGAGAAGCCTCACTGTAGTGAGGGTACCAAGAGTTGGTGCTTTCAAAGCAAAACCCTGTTCTCCTGTAGGAGCTTTGTTGTCTATTATTTCTCTAAAGAAAACTACTCCCAAGTCCCCTGGAGATTAAGTGAAATTAAAATGTTTTCCTCCTTTCATCTCCACCATGTCCCCCCAACCTCCTGCAAAAAAAAGTGAACTTATATATGACTTCAATCCTCATCCAGCACTTTATTCATGAGACTGTACCCCAATTTCTTCTTTTCCAATTCTCTCCCCTTTTCAAGGCAAAAATGCCAGATCAACTCAGCAAAATATTTAAATTAATTGACACCAGAGTGAATAAATGATGGAGTCAAATCTCTCCTAAGGTACTTAATGTTCAACTAAGACAGCGGTTGTCAACCTGTGGGTCGCAACCCCTTTGGTGGTCCAACGACCCTTTCACAGGGGTCGCCTAAGACCATCCTGCATATCAGATATTTACATTACGATTCATAACAGTAGCAACATTACAGTTATGAAGTAGCAATGAAAATAATTTTATGGTTAGGTCACAACATGAGGAACTGTATTTAAATGGCCAGAAGGTTGAGAACCACTGAACTAAGAGCATGAAGAAAGAAAAGATCTGTGTTTGAAATATTTTAAAATTTAAATATGAGCATATCTGGTGTCAAAAATTCAAACAACAAAGTGAATGATATGTTCAGTACTTTATCATGTTTTGTATATATTAGGTATTTACAAAGTTTTTATATAATTTTAATGTTTTGTATATAAGTAATTATAAACTTAATTATATACTTTATATCATAATACAGAAACACTTTTCAATATACATGCACCTCTTAAATTGGTTACAAATTGTATTAAGTTTTAGAGTAAGGTTAAAAATTAAAATTTAGTCATAGTTGGTTCTATGGTATTAGCATGTTTAAGAAGAAGGATTACTTAATAAGTAAATGCCTCATCCAGAAAACTATGGTTTAAAATTAATGCATTATTTGTATTCCTTCTATATTTCAACAACTTTAAACCTCTATGTGTTTTGATCCTTATTTTTTCTTCCACACCGCCCCCCACCCCATGCTGTTTTTCTGGAGGTCAATAGTCAGAATTAGACGTGAGGTGGAGTGTGGTCCAGCTGATAAATCCCAGGGTTGCTGTGACTGCTGGAGGCAGTGGCAGTGCTGGGGTTAAGGTCGCCGTGGTCAGGGACTTTGTAAAATGTATTCCATATACCCTTAAGGTATAGAAGGTTGATATAAAGCCAATCCTGAGTTTGTTATCATATTAGGATCTTTTTATAGAACAAAATGAGCCACATCCTTGACAATCTATGTTACAGCTGACTTTATTATATTCACATACATTTAGGAATGATGGTATGTGCCTTTATGCCTAATTTAATATTTTCAGATTTATTCCCTCCCCCCATTATTTTCTACTTAGCTAGGTTTGATACCTCTAGGATGCCCTGCCACTGGTCAGAACTCCCATCAGAGATACATTTTCTGGAGTAAGATGCAGTAACTGTGAAATGGCTTTATTAGAAAGAGGGCACCAGGTCGATCTCCATACACTTATGTGAGCAAGACAATGAACTTCATGTGTAACTGAAGATAAATGACAAATCTTACAAAAGACCCAGTGGTCAAATTCCTTGATAAGTGGAATTTGATTATAGCCGTCTATCAGCTGATTTGTTGAAATCTGATTTTACAAACTTGACTTCTAAATTTGGTAGATGAGGCCATTTTTTTAGCCTATTCTGTTTTAGAGAGAACCATTTTGATATATAACTGTCCTCTTAATCATCGCCTAATATTGTGGTGAATTCAGTTAGGAAATGCCGGCCTCATGGAGAAAAAGGCCTAATTCTATAATGTATCCACTCACATGTTCTTGCTGTTATGTTACATAAGTGCAAATTACATTTATTCATTCCTATCACATGTTAGGAATTGTTTATATATATATATTTTTACACAATCCTATCATATATAGAATACTTAATTGGAAATCTTTTATTTTTTTGTGTGAAACAAATTGTTTAAAATTTATTGGTTTGCAATGTATGTGATTTTAGGGAGTTAGGAGAATTTTACGTTCCTGTAGCAATGCAATTTCTATAATGTGCTACTCAGGAGAAGCAACATGGGTTACAGTAAGTCAATTACTATCACAAATGTATTTGTGTATAATTTTAAGTTAATAAAATTATAAAATGTTTTTGTACAATGTGATAAAATATTAATCCATTAGGGAATTGTTTTTTTTTTTTAATTTGGTTTGTCTTATGTGTTCACATGGCACACATAAGACATGTTTTTAAAAAAATATATTTTTATTGATTTCAGAGAGGAAGGGAGAGGGAGAGAGAGATAGAAACATCAGTGATGAGAGTGAATCTTTGATAGGCTGCCTCCTGCACGCCCTCTACTGGGGATTGAGCCCACAACCTGGGCATGTGCCATGACCAGGAATTGAACAGTGACCTCCTGGTTCATAGGTTGACACTCAATTGTTGAACCACACCTGGATGGGCTGGGAATTGTTTTTGAATCTTAATTTACTCCAGATCATTTGTAGATGAATTCATCAAGTGGCTATGATTTTTTAAACCATTTCCATACCTGTTGGGATATTAGCAATTGCTTTTTCCACATTAGTGAGCCTACTTGTTAAGTCGTGAGATGGAATTTGTCGGGGTAGGGCTTTTCAATATGTAATTGAAAACTATTCATTAATTAATAGTAGGCTGTGATAATGTTATTGATTGTGAAAAAATGTTTAGATAGAAGTTTAGTGATCATTTGCCCTCTTTAAAAACAATACAAAAATAGCTGTAGGTGCCCTATGAATATTGACAACCCCAATGCATTTACAGTACAGCTGTACTTTAGCAACATACTGGTTTTCAACAGTTTCTGAATCTTCCTCCTTTCCTTTCCTCTTTATGTGCAGAAACTGGTGAAGGTTTTGTGCTGGTCTCTTGATACATCTCACTCCAAACTCTCTTGGAGATTGCATTCTTTCCTTAGGATGTAATCCTCACCCATCTGCTAAAATGCTTAAGCCTTTGCCCCTGATCTCTACCTAGAACTCTGCATATTAACATTGCTTGTCTGTTTGGGTGTCTTCAAACTTGGCCTTTACAACAGTAGAAACATCTCTTCCCTTCTTTCTTAGGGGCCTGTAGGTAGCTAGAAAGCTGCAGAAGCCAAGTGAAGTTGGTTTTATCAGAAAGAGGTATTTGTATCAGAAAGAGCCGTGTTGCAGAGACCTCAGGGGCAGGAGTCCTTAGGAAAGAATAAAAAACAGAACTAGAAGTTGAAAATCCCTCTCTCTCTCTCTGTCTGTCTGTCTCTCTCTTTCTCTCTCTCTCTCTCTCTCTGTCCCTCCCTTCCTCCTGCCTCTCTCCTGCCTCTCTTCCTTTTTCTTTTCTCCATCCTTCCCTCTCTCTCACTCCCCATTTCTGCTCCTGTCTCTGCATTTTCTTATTCTTTTCTCTGCTCCTCAGTCCGCAGGTCAAGAAATGGCTACTCCTCACCAAGCTAACATGTCACATTCAGAGGCTGACTTGCTGTTTCCAATTCCAAATCCTTGGGTCCTCAGAACCCACCTGGCAGCAGACCTGAGAGTTGGGATTGGCATGGGCATGTGAATTCTGCCTTTCCCTGTGTGCCTCCCCCCCGCCCCCACTGGGCTCTAGGGTGCAAGTTTATAAAGGGTGCGATTTGGTGGGAACACCTGTCACACTGAGACCTTGGTAGGCTCTGATGCTTCATTGGCTGCCTCTTTCCACAGCTACAGGGAAAGGGTACAATTTAATTTATTCATTCTGAGAACATGTATTAAGCCCTGCTTTATATCAAGCTCATAGACTACATACTTATCAAAAAGAATTTAGCATCTAGTAGGGAGGCAGCTCTGAATTTAAGCAAGCAAATAAAAATATGCCAATTACAAATGTGTTAAGTTCTTCAGAGTAAAGAAACTGAGGTAGAAAACAATGCAAGATAGGAGAAGGATTTATTTTTAAAAGGTGAAAGAGGTGAATGGGTTAAGAAAACAAAGCAAAACTCATAGACACAGACAACAGTATGGTGATTGCCAGAGGGGAAAGGGTGGAGGGAGGCAGAAGAGGGTACACCGGAAATGGATGGTGATGAAGGAGACTTGACTTGGAGTGGTGAACTCACCATACAATATACAGATGATGCATTCTAGAATTGTACACCAGAATCCTCTATAGTTTTATTAACAAATATCACCCCAATAAGTTTAATGTTTAAAAAAGAATGAGATGGAGTTGGCAGTAGAGGATATATTTTCAGGGAACTTTTAAAGAAAAAAGATGTAGCTTGTGAGCAAGGGGAGGATGACATGGGAGGAAGTAGGGGCAAGAATATGATTTGTAGGTCACGGATTTTTGGATTTCATCCCAAGTGTAGCCACAGTACACACTCATTAGCCAGGATGCTGATGTCATATGATCCATTAAGAAGTATTTATCTAGCCTTTAATTTATGCCAAACTTCAGTCTGGTTCCCTGAGGAGATTTAAAAAATAAGTCAAATATATAATTCTACGCAGATTTTTATTGAGAAGGTTCGAGTCTCAGGTAGGAGGCAGGGTCCCCCCCCCCCCCCAACTGGGCCTGGGTATCAGGCATCTCAAAGTCACAGAGCCACAGAGCCAAGGACGTTTGTTAAACTGCTCACAGGGGCTGAGTAAGAAGCTGCCCTGTGTCAGAGGGCTGCTGTATAGCGCAGCACTCATGGTGTGTCAAACCTCAGGAACCTTTTCAAATATCTGCTCAATTTCATCCTCATAGTAACCCTATGAGATAAGAATTCTTATCCCCACTGCCCAGATGAGGAAAGTGAGGCGCAGAAATAGGAACTGGCTGACCCGAGGCCACAGGACAGTAAGGGTCAAACCAGGTTGGAGTGCAGGGCGGGCTGGTGTCGAGTCTGCTCTTACCCACCACACAGTGATGTCTTGGCTGTCAGCCTTGACAGGCGGGCAGGACATCTGCTTGGTACAGGCTGACAAAGGGGGTCGTAGAGAACGTGCTGACTTAAAAAATTGTGATTAAGTATTCTCTGGACTGTGTTGAGTTGGTGGTAAAATCAGGATATACAAGGGGGACTATTGTCCATAGGGGCCTGCAAACCAGGATCTTGGCTGCTTATTATGATTCTGTGTCTGACTTTGGAGGAATAGGCGATGTTGGATCAGTGAAAGCTGCTTCCGATGCTTGCTAGTACCCTCCTTCCTTCACTTTCTGTTAGAAAGCGATTGTTCTAAACTTCCTTTTCTTCTAGATTTATAACATCCTCTAATGTACTACTATACAGTTTAGGACAAAACAGATTATATCAAAACTCATATTAATAAAATAATAGAAAATGCAAGATATTTACTGGAATACATTTCAGACAATGAAGAGTTTACTTGGGATAGATTTTGTGGTATTTTTTTTTTTTTTTTTGTACATTTACTTTGAGGGAGGAAATGCAATTGTCACTTTCAATAATATTTAACTCAAATATGTCTCTGCATCTTTGCTTACCATGATCAGATCGATCCAAATGGAGAGTGTGAGTTAACTCATCTTCTTGACATAGCACAGTACAAAAGGGAAAGAGGATCTAATTATCATTGCATGCACTTTGGAAAGCAAAGGGTCTCCTTAAAATGGAAGTTGAACTATGCAGTTTTGTTACCCTTCACTTTCTGTTATTTATTTAATATCAGGAACAGTGGCTATCCTGTCTCTTTGGACTAGAGTTGCAAAGGCACTCCTGGGACCTTCTTGGGGTCATGCCCTCCCTCCTAGGTTACTGTTTTTACTATTTACTCTCTATTTAACTGTATCTCTGAAGTTATGTAATTCCATAATTTTAGGGATATGTTTAATGGGACGTTCTGCATCAAAAGTGATTTATTATGGTATATTAATCAGGGTCTAATCAGGAAAGAGGAATGACGCAGTATTTTGAGCAGAGACATTTTAACATAAATAATTATTAATAGTCACAAAGAATACCAGGGACTGGTTAATAAGAACTAAAGATATAGGAATAAAAGATTAAGGAGCAACCACCATCCCTAGATCTAAGGTACGCTTCCCGAGGCACAGGTTCCCCCAGCACTAAGATCCTGACCTTATAAGAGAGCGCATAGCTGTGGTCAGGATGGTAAAGAAGCCGCTGTGATGTGGGGTGGTATGGTGTTGCCAGAAATGTCTTTCTGGAGGCCCTCTGTTACAAAACCATCCCGAGTGTCCCCGAGGAAGCTGCTGCCTGCCATGCCCTGCAGGAGGCAGGTGCCGGGGACCCCCCCACGCTGCTGCAGTAGAGCATGGGACTAAGAAGAAACAGTCCTTTCTTCTACAGGTCTTTCTAGCATCTTTTATCCACACAGGTTAACATTGCAACAGCTGTTAAAAAATATTTAAAGAGACCATATTTATTTCCAGAGCAGGAAATGAAGGGTGGATTTGGAACTAAAAAACAATCCTATCTAATAATAGAGAAACATGGTAATTAGCCATACCTCCGCTACCCTTCCCATTGGCTAATAAGGGCGATATGCAAATTAACTGCCAACCAAGATGGCGGCCGGCAGCCAGGCAGCTTGAAGTGAACAGGAGGCTTGCTTGCTTCAGTGACGGAGGAAGCCAAAGTTTCCCCGCCTGCCTTGCCAGCCTCTGAGCTTGCAGTATAAGAAACATTGTTATAAATATAGAAGCTAAACAAAACTGCAGAAACCTGCTTTCAGCCAGCCGGGCTTCAGCCAGCAGGACCGCAACATTGTTTCAATTATAGAACAAACGCAGATCCCTGCTTTCAGCCAGCTGGGATCTCAGAGCTGGAGTGAGCAGGACTGCAACAGTGTTACAATTATAGAACCCAAACAAACCAGATACATGCTTTCAGCAGCCGAGGCCTCAGAGCTGGAGCCAAGCCTCAGAGCTAAAGCTGGCCCAGAATAAAAAATAAAAAAAAGAAAAAAAGGACAGGTTGGGAGCTTCAGTCAGCCGCCAGCCTAAAAACGGCCCTCAGCCCCTCACCCAGACTGGCCAGGCACCCTAGTGGAGACCCCCATGCTGAAGGGGGTGTGACCAGCTGCAAACAGCCATCATCCCCTCATCCAGGCTGGCCAGGCACCCCAGTGGGGACCCCCACCCTGATCCAGAACACTCTTCAGGGCAAACCAGCCAGCCCCCACCCATGCACCAGGCCTCCATCCTATATAGTAAAAGGGTAATATGCCTCCCAGCACTGGAATCAGTGGAGCAGCAAGGCCTCCCAGCACCGGGAACAGCGGAGCCACGAGGCCTCCCGGCACCGGGATCAGCGTGACAGGGGGCAGCGACCAAACCCCCTGATCACCCTGTGGCTCTGTGTGTGACAGGGGGCAGGGCCACAACCTCCCTATCCGTCGTGCTCTGTTCGTGACAGGGGAAGGCACCCCAACACCCTGATCAGCCCTGCTCTGTGCGTGATACAGGGGAGCTCCCCAAACCCCTGATAGCCCTGCGGCTCTCTGTGTGACAGGGTGCGGCGCCCCAATCCCCTGATCAGCCCTGCTCTGTGTGTGACAGGGTGCGGCGCCCCAACCCCTCCCCCCCCACGGGCCCTGCTCTGTGTGTGACAGGGTAGAGCCATAACCTCCCCATTGGCCCTGCCCTGAGTGTGACAGTGGCGGCGCCCCAACCCCCTGATCTGCCCTACTCTGTGGGTGATAGAGGGTGGCGCCCCAACCCCCCTCCACGGGCCCTACTCTGTGCGTGACCGGGGGAAGCTCCCCAACCCCTTGATGGGCCCTGCTCTGTGTGTGACAGGAGGAAGCTCCTCAACCCCCTGATTGGCCCTACTCTATGTGTGACAGGGTACAGAGCCCCAATCCCCCTGATGGGCCCTGCTCTGTGCGTGACAGGAGGTGGCACCGCAACCTCCCTATCGACCCTGGACCCTGCCTTGAGTGTGACAGGGGGTGGGGCCCCAATCCCCCAATCAGCCCTACCCTGAGCGTGACTAGGGGTGGCATCGCAACCTCCCGATCCGCCCTGCTCTGTGCATGACAGGGGGCGGCACCCCAACTCCCCAATCAGCCCTGCTCTGAGCCCGACCAGGGGCTGCACCTAGGGATTGGGCCTGCCCTCTGCCACCCGGGAGCAGGCCTAAGCCAGCAGGTCATTATCTCCGGAGGAGTCCCAGACTGGGAGAGGGCACAGGCTGGGCTGAGGGACCGCCCCCCCCCCCCCCGAGTGCACAAATTTTTGTGCACTGGGCCTCTAGTTAAATAATAAAAGCCTAATATGCAAATAGACCAAATGGCGGAACGACCAGTGGAACAACTGGTTGCTATGCTGCACACTGACCACCAGGGGTTAGATGCTCAATGCAGGAACTGCCCCCAGCCCACAGGCCCCAGGACAGCCAAGGCAGGTGCCAGTGGGGGCCACCCTGATCATGCCGCCAGACGCCCCACAGAGGGAGATGATCAGTGGTGGCAGCAGGGTGATCGGGGGATGGGGCCAGCCGGTGAGTGGGCCGGCGATGCCCCCCGCCACGATTGCCCCACTGGTCACCTCCCACAGAGGGAGGCAACTGACAGCAGCCAGCGAGCAGGTGATGCCAGGCCAGCCAAGGCGGGTGCCAGTGGGAGCCCCACTGATCGCCCTGCCGGTTGCCCCACAGATCAGCCCCGATTGCCGGCCAGGCCTAGGGACCCTACCCGTGCATGAATGTCGTGCACCAGGCTTCTAGTCTATAATAACAAAAGTGTAATATGCAAATTGACCGAATGGCTGAACAGCAGAACAACCTTCCGGACGAAGCTGGGGCTGCGAGGGCTGAGGCAGCCGTGGCTGTGAAGGCCTACCTTGCACGAATTTCATGCATCGGGCCTCTAGTAAATTAATAACTGGCACACGTGGGAATCCCTACCTATTCACTGTCAGGGTTTGACCAAGGGCTTTCAAGCTGTTGGCCTGAAATTATTAGAAAATCAACTTATTTTTAATATGTAACTTATATATTTGATAACTTTTAAATAAATTGACTCACTCTAAGCACTCCTTAAGTCACATTTCTGTCACAACCAGTACTTTGAAACAAAATAATTTAATTATTTTTCTAGTATTTTATAATAAAACAAGATGGAAACTATTGTTCACAAAGCCACGTGTCCAATATTGTGTTAGAATAAATATTAGTTTGTAGTGAAAATAGCTTTTGACTTACTTTAAATATAGCAAATCAGTTTTTAAATGCTTTCGAACTACAATTAGATTTTTTTAATGCTCACATGAAGGTATGTTTTTATTGATTTTCTAGAGAGGATGAGAAAAACATTGTTCAGCTGCCTCTGTACGCACCCCAATGGGGCTCAAACCCATAACCTAGGTACATGCCCTGACCGGAACCTGCAACTTTTGTGTGTGTGTGTATGTGTATGTGTGTGTATATGTGTGTGTGTGTGTGTGTGTGTGTGTGTGTGTGTGTGTGTGTGTGTATGGAATGATGCTTCAACCAATTGAGCCACTGGGCCAGGGCTGAACTACCATTAGATTTTGAATAAGGGCCAGGGGGAGCAGAATTAATCATTCTTATTTACTATATGTTGCCAGCATCTGGCAGCGAGTGAGTGGCACATAGTAGATGCTCAGCTGGTTATCTATAAATGGAAATGGATTACTACTGCCCAAGTTTGTAGGCAAACTATTTTTGCGACTAAAAATATAAGAAATACAAGAAATAGTTGTGTTTGTGTAAGACTTGTGTATAGAATAATATATAAGATTATAGAAAATTATATAAGGCATATTTCCTATCTATTATAGTATAATGAATTATTTCCCAAGAACTCTTAAAATCTTTTAAAAAATATGATAGTTTGAAAAACCACAGAAAACCTATGAGAAGAAAATATCCATGGTGACGCCATTATTCAAAGAGTTATTTCTCATAAAGACAGTGAATTTTACCAGATGCTGCAGTTACAAGTTCATTTTCAGGGAATAGTGATAACTATTAGCTTTAGTTGGTGAAGCTCTTCTTTTTGTCATCCTTGAGAGAGGATTTTCCTGATGTTGCTGCCAAATTCATCTGTTGAAGACATATCAATCTTGATGGAAAAGGAAACCTTAGAGAAAGAGCATGCTGATTATGTTTTATGTTAACGATGGTGATATATGACTGTAGGAAAATGAAACAAATATCATTGCTAAGAGACTAGGGACCACATTTTTGCCCAGTATTTTAGCATAATAATTGTTACTGATTCAGAATCCAGAGCACCGACTAATGGTAGTTTAGTTGCTGTAAAGGAAGACATAGAAGACAGGAGGAGAAATGAGGATTGGGTAGTCATAATCTTCAAATCTATCTATCTGTCTAAAGACAGTGGTATAGAATAATTGTTTCTATTGTCTGATGGCAATTACTTCAAGTTGGTATTTTCTTAACACCATCAGTAAGAATGATCTTTTTCCTTCTTAGCAAATAGTACAACTACTTCGTTCTTATTGATAGGAAAAGAATAATATGAAATAAAATCTGTATTTAGATTGTATGGCAAGTGAATTTTCTTTATTTTGTAGTTATATAGTTTGTATATTTAATAAGGTATGAATGATGCATCTGAACTCATAACTGATATAATACAATGATCATAATTAGTTCGTATATATTGAGATTTCACTGAGCATATGGCACTGTCTTTCATAAAAATACTCTATAAATTGTTTTCTGATACTTTTGCTCTGTTTTATATTTGTTCCTTTTAACTTTAAATTGAACTTGCCAACGCCTTGAAATTTTGAAACTGCAAGAATGGCAGAGAAAAGGGCGAAGGAATTTTTTCCTCTTCTAATAACATAAGAAATAAAGGTCAAATGTTATAACAGCTACAATACCAGCGATACCAACAACAACACCCTAGAGTGGCCTGCATTCCTGAAGCTGTGGGAACACTTGGGTGAGGGAGGTAGTAATAAACATGTGAGTTCTTACTTGCCTTGTTCACTTGAACTATATCACCAACACATATCTTTTAAGCTTAGGAACCCAAGCAAAGCACTGTGGATTCTCTGTTGTTTGCGAGTTGGTACACTAACTAAAATATTCTATAGTTTTTTTGTCATTGATCACTTACTTATTCTATAATAAGTAAGAGCTTTTACTGTTAAAGACTATTGAATGTCATGTTGATTTCAGTGGATGAAAAAGCACAAAGAGGAAGATAAGCTTTTCAAATCCATAATTTCAGCCTTTGTAAGACGATGATTTGAATAATTTAGAGAAAGCTTAAAGAACTGTGATTTTCTGTTCAAAGTATTTTTTTGTTTGCATTCTTTTGGGACAAATATTTTTCATACGTTTTTATCTCTAATCTTGTTTTCCAGGCACTTTGGAAAGACATGAGACAGGAGAAAGAGCAAGAATTATTCTTAATTGTTGTGATGATTCACAGTTTCTAAAGCCTGAGTCAGTGCTTTCAGTTGCCTCAGAGACACAGAAGCACAAAAGTGTAGAGCAGAGACCCTCCAGCTCCTACCAGTTTGGGCCAATACCTTGCCCTGGTCTGCAGGTGGAGTCTTCATGTAAGGTAAGTTCAAATTAAGCTGCTGCTTAACAGGACATCATCAACCCTGACTAAGAACTAATATGCCTTCATAAATATGTGGTGAGTAAATATCAGTACAAAAACAAGAACTCATATGATCTGCATCTACCAGACTTATCACCAAGTGATCTTGGGTTAATCGGGATATCTTTTTGAATGATTATTTCTCTTGATGTAGCATTCTTTTTGATAAAATAGGTTGTAGCTTGTAAAAATTGAGCCAATTTTATATTAACTCTTGATCTCTAGGTGGATAGTTTCCATTGATAAGAGGAAAGAAACCTACGTTCTGTGGTCTAGGGTTTTTTGTTTGTTTGTTTTTTTAGGTGAGAGTATTTTACCTCTTTTGATAATGCTAATGACAAATAAACCAAAAATGTATCAGAAAAACTGGATCATTGTGGGGACAATTATTTAGATACACTCAGCATCACTAGGATCACCAGCTTTTTAGGTTTCCAATGTCTAGTTTAATGCCCAGAAGGTAAACTGGTTACTATTCCTTTCAGTTTCTTAAAGGACCTCAGAGCTACCCTTTAGCTGGTGATAATAGTATATATAGATTTTATTTTCTTTAGATAATTTTTGAAGAGTACACATAGTCTTGGGGAAAGGTTTTAAAGAGAACAACAACTACAATAAAGCATTTTTAAAAATGAGTCCAATTTGAAATGCTGGAGGAGTTGAGTTTGTGCAGCTACCCAAAGAAAAGTCTTCGGGGAAGGAGAGGGCCAAGGTCTCAAAGGCTGATTAAAGAAACACAATATATTAGTGATGGGGGAACAGATTTTTCTCAGATTCTGCTGAGGATAAAACAAGATAGAAACTGTTTAAATTGCAGTGGGAGGAAATTAGCTTCAAAGTAAGAAATAAACAGTCTTACTAAAATCATCTCTACAAGGCAGAAATCTTGATAGTTTCATTATATTTTAAAGAAAGAAGGCCTGTTTTGTCTGTTGGCTTGTTGATTTTAAATTCTTTATCTGCATTCCTTGACTGTAAAATAAGTAAAAGTAGCCCTAACCGGTTTGGCTCAGTGGATAGAGCATCAGCCTGCGGACTCAAGGGTTCCAGGTTCGATTCCGGTTAAGGGCATGTACCTTGGTTGTGGGCACATCCCCAGTAGGGAGTGTGCAGGAGGCAGCTGATCGATGTTTCTTTCTCATCGATGTTTCTAACTCTCTATCCCTTTCCCTTACTCTCTGTAAAAAAATCAATAAAATATATTTTTAAAAAATGAATAAAAGGAGAAACTGGATTATTTTAACTGCTACAATGTAGACCCATTGTACTGTCCTGGAAATGTTTGTTTAAAAAACTGATTTTCTAGAGAATGGGTGCCCAAAGACTGCCCCTGTTGCTTATTTAGAGCTTCACTGTTTAATATGGTAGCTGTTAACCACACATGGCTGTTGAGCACCTAAAATTTGCCCAGCACCACATGTTAAAATAAGATTTGGATATTCACCTACACTATAGCACCCTTCCTAGTGATAGAATAGAGAAATACACAATACAATGGTGAAGAAATATACGAGGCAATTTGCTTTTTGAACACATGTGAAGTGATACAAATTTTTGACAGAGGATATCCATTTCTCAGAAGGATGTATTTTACATATTTTACATATATATTTTAACTATCATGGAGTTAAATAAAATTTTTTGTAATAATACTATGTTTTTACAGCTGCTTAATGAAGAATGTTCCTCTTCTCACTGTGCGGTATGGGTTTAAATATATTTTTGGTACAAAGTTGCCTCAATGTTGAGGAACACTCTGAAAAGCCTATCACAGCTTTGTTTCCGAACTAATTTAGGAGGTCTCAGCGTCACCAGGAAGAGTAGGGAACGCACCATTCAGTGACTCCAGCTGTCCTCTTGCACACAGAAGCAACCTTGAATTTCCTCACAGGACTTCAAAGCCTGGCTTGTAGCGAAACATTCGTTGGACGTAAATCAGAGGCACAAAAGGAGAATGCTCGTATTTCATGGTGCGTGGCCGGCTGCAGCCCTGCATTGTGCAGCACGTGCCGGTGGGGAGTGCCAGCACCAGAAGGGCACTGTTCTGACTCGTGTGACAAATGCAGTTAACACCAGATCCATATTAATGTTGTCAAGTTCCCCTGATGTATTTAAACAGATTTTAATTATTTTCATCATCCAAAGGGCTGCAATATATAGCCTAATAGTGCTTCGAAGAAAGCTCACTTAATGTGGGAATGTAAAAACCTCTCATAAAAATGAAACTTTTATATTGGCCTCAGTCATTGACATAGGTTATTCATCAAGTCAGCAATTTGTGTGGCAAAGTGCCATTTGAATAGTGTATTGTTAGGATACTTATGGTCCACTTGACAAGGGCTCTTGCTGTAAATAGTGCAATTTGACTCCAGCTGTTAAAGAGTGGCTTTGACAGCAGCCCAATAGAAAGGAGATGCCTTCCTGCACCGCCGAAAATCAATATTGGGTTCTTGTTCCTAGTAACCTGTTCTTTTCTCTTCTGTACATATATAAACGACCATCCAGGGTTTAGAAGTGGAAGTTTAAATATTATTTTAAATGTAATTGACTTTGAGTTTCAGATGAAGGCTTGTGATAAAATGGTCCAAGTGCAGAGTTTTAGGATATCATTTCCACCCCCTGGCTCGTGTTTAGTCACAATTACAGTCCAGTTGAATTTGGATTCTCCAGCTTCAGTAGAAAAGAATTAGCATGAAGCATGGACTCAAAATCGTGTGCCTATTCTATACGGCCAGCGTACGTGTTCTTTTTGATTCCTTTATTAATTCACCGTCTGCGTCCCTCCCATCTTCGCTGTGTGTATACCTTTTTGTAGAGATGGCGGGGTTCTTTGTGGCTGTGCCCATGGCAACACCCACAGATGTTGACAACCAGGAATGTCCTCAGTGTTGCCCAGGATTTCCCTAAAGCAGACTCTTGCTGGTTTTGAAGAGTTTCCTAGCAGTTTACAGCAATACAAGGTTGTTATGGTACCTGACTGTCAGTAATAGACTTTGAATCTGTTAATTATAATAACTACATGCAAGGGATCTTTTTTCATTAGGTTTCTCCACTGTGTTAGCTGTTGCATTTAAGACAGAGTGCAGGAAGTGAAATTATATACTCAAGATGATAAAAAAAAATGTTTCAAGAGTTGCATTGAATAAAAAATATTCCAGGTATAAAATCCTTTTAGTTCACTGTTGATTTCCCAAGATTGCAGATATGACTTACTTAAATCATTTCTAGTTTTGACTGAATTTGATTTTAAATTTTATTGTTGTTTGCCTGAGATATCATAAATCTTTGTCTAAGGTATGTTGAGCAGGATTTGAAGGAGCTGTCCTTTTTAACATGGAAAATGCTGGTAAAATGTGAACTTTTTCAAAAGCCTTTTCCAGTGAAAGCTGTTAAAAGAGCCATCTTCCTATTAATCACCAACTCTGAATTTATTGAATTTGAGGCTGAGATTGCAACTGAAAATTCATAAAGCTGATAATAATAATAATAATAATAATAATTGTGTACAGAGACCTTTAAGGCTGATTTAAGGTCAGTGTTATTGTTTTTATAATTGCTGATAGGCAGTTGTGATTTCTACCAGAGAAAGGATTTGTTCTGCTTTGGTTTTAGCTGGTTTCAAAAAATGTTAGCTCTTCTGTTAACTCCAAAGTAAACCTTTTTACTAAATGAATGCTTATGTCATTTTTAGTACTAGATTTAAACTAGGTTTATCTCAGTTTCTCCTTCTAACCCCACAATATTCATTAATTCTTAAGAAACATGAGAATTTTAAGATTATAACTTTCTTTTTGAATTAAACATTCTGATTATAGTCATCAATTGACTTGTGGGCTGGAGATTCTAGTGTAGAAATATGAATAAAAGGCACTATAATTTTGTAGTTAGTTTCACATAGGGACAATGTTGCATAATTTATCAAGCATATCTTTAAATTTGCATTAATAATTTTATGTGGATATTTTAAAACTATGAATTCTATAATCATTTCAATCCTATATAACCTGCCCATAACCGTTTACAGACATTTCCCTCCCTCGCTTCTTCTTTTTTCCCTACTTTTTATTCTTCTTAGTTGTAAATTGTTTTTGCTTTTTAAAAACCTGTGATGTTTCTAAGTTGGTTAAGAACCAGCTATTTGTAGGACACAAAGATGAACCTATTCATCCCACTGAAAGGAGTTTGTAAAGGCTGGGATAGAAATTCACTTCAATGGACTTGAATATTCTGTTATTGAGCAACTTCATGGTTCTGATTAAAAGGTGATGTTAAATGTTACCCCTTTACAGAGACTTGGCATTTCCTTGGTAACCAAGTTGTTGTCCTGCATCAGTAAGATCTTGTGTTTATATCCTATTTTTGATGACTACCACAGTAGATGATACTGTCAGGTGTAAAAAAAATGAAGTTTGTAGAAATTCGGATGTTGAGTTACCTAAAAGAGTTAGTGGCTTATACCAGGAAAGAAAAGAAGGAAAATAAAATCTTTCTTCTTGAAAGCTGGTAATCTCACTTATTGACTGAGAGGACCATCTGGACCCATTTAAAGGAACCCCAACAGGCACTCCTTCTGTTCCAATGACTTATGTTGAAGCTGGTCCTAAGAGAGCAGCAAATGCAAAAATGTAACAGGAAGCAATTCTCAGGGAAAAAAAAGGCATTTATTCTAATGAAATATTTTCCCTATGCTGGTAAAAACAAAATGTATTAAGACATTTGCTTTATTCATTGATACTAGGAGCATGAACTTATTGAAAAAGATATCCAACTAATATTCCCATCTGTTTTTCTGAATTGCATTGAATGGTGACATCCTGGAGGCACAGTCAGTTCCCTGAATCCCCAAATGGCATTCATGATATTAAATACAATTTATGAGTAAGTGACATTATTTGTAATTTTCTACATACTATTAAGCTTATGAAAATGGCTGCCTTAACCCTAAATTAAAATATCCTGTATAAGTTTGTAGTCTAAGTATGCTTACCCATACCAGGTATAAAAAATGCTCCTAAGAGGCTGCTAGGAGCAGCTGGGGCTTCTTATGCACACGTTAAACTCCAGGCACGTCCACATGGCACTGATCATTTTAGTTGTTTTTTCTGCTTGTCTTTGTTTTTTGTCTTTGCATGTTGTCCAAGACCTGATGGTTTTTCAAAGGCCATTTGAAATGGAATACAGCCGTGCTCACCTTTCTTCCTTTCTTCCCAGCTCCCACTAGAGGTCTCTGCTCATTATACAAAACTTGGCCTCCATTTACTCTCAACATTTTTTCCTTTTTGCTCCTTGAACTAAAACATTAATCTGGGTGCATAATCAGTAGTAATGGAGGGGTACGGGGTTTGCCAGAACCTTTTTAGCTGTAACATGTTAGAATGCCAAGTCGTCAAGATACCTGTTCTCTCCTTTCCTTTCTTTCCTTTTGGAGCCCAGTCTTGCCTGAATAGTATGTATATCGGTTCCTGTCTCTGCTGTCTTAGCCCCAGTGGAGCTGAATCCACTGGTGGATGGCCCCTGCGGCCAGGCTCCGACCTGCCGGATTTCTCTCACTGCTGGGTTCCCATGTTGTCCCATCTTTATCTCCCTGCCTTATTTGCTTGAACATTCATTGCCAGCTAAGCTTGGATCTGATGCACTACCAGGTAGTTTGGGTTATTTCTGTAGTCCCAGGATTTCAGAATTCCTTGTGTTTGCTGTGATTAATTGATGAGATTTAACTTTTGCTGGATCTCTGAATTTTAGTTTCTCTGTCTGTTTACCTGGCTGAGTATACTTCTTCCTTCCACGTTGCCTCTCTAAGAACCAGAATCCTCAATCCCCATCCTCTTTGATGACTCGTGGTTCTTCTGCCTGCACCCTTCGAGGTGGTGGAAGTTTAGTGTTAATTTGCTGTGTAGCAAATTACCACAAATGTAGGTATGAGCTTAGAACAATACACATTTATTATATCACCATTTCCCAGGTTCCAGGAGTCTGGCATAGCCTGGCTGAGTTCTCTGTTCAGGGTCTCACATGGCTGATATCCAGGTGTGGGCTGGGTTGCTATGTCATCCAAGGCTTAAGGTCCTGTTCCAAGCTTATGCAGGTTAAGGGTGGAATTCAGTTCCTTGTGGTTGCCAGACTGGAGTCTTATTTATTGGTGGCTGTTGGCTAGGGGTCACACACTCCTTGCCACATAGTCCCCTTTATCTTTAAACAAACAGTGGAGAACTTCTTGTGTATAAAGTCCCCTTGTACTTTGAATCTCTACCTTCTCCCTCTGCCACCAGCTGTAAAGAACTCTCTGCTTTCAAAAACTCCATGTGATTAAGCCAGGATGACTCAATCTCTCTATTTTAAAGTCGACTGGTTTGGAACCTTAATTACATCAGCACAATCCCTTCAGCACAGTCCCTAGTGTTTGGATGACTAACTGGAAGAAGGTATATTTCACCAGGGTCTGGGGTCTTGGGGGCAACTTTATGATTGTGCCTACAGACGGGAACTGCTATTTGAGGACCATTACTCTCTTCTGATTCTGGAACATTTAACCTCTGCCTAAATGCTCTGATTAGTTGTCATGAATCAAGACTCCTGTTTGTCTTGGGGACCTCTTCCCCTGTCTGTTCCTTTGAGGAGTTGACCTGTGGTATAGCAGATCTGTCTTTCTTGACTCTGAGGCCAAACCCTGTTATGCAAAAAATCATAGTGTGGTATTGATCATGTGATTCTGTGGCAGAGTATGAAATGAATAATGGGAGTCCTGTCTCTGCCGACATGATTATCATGAGGCTTAAGTAAGAAAATAATTTCATAGTTGATAGGGCTCTCCAAATCTGAGAAGTTACCTGAATCCAGAACTTTCACAGACTTTGTGATCATATGATTGGCAGTCCAACATTTTTTATTATATTTTATTCAACTCTGCCATTTATAGTTAAAGTCAAGTTCATAGGTAGTAAAAATTTGTTTGTATTTAAGCCCTCTTAAGCATAGTTTTTATGCTTCAATATTCAATTATGCTAATGATCAGCTTAGCCAATCCTTAGAACATTTCTTTGACCTTAGGCATGAAATTTCTGGTGTTATTAAGAATGTCTGGAATTAGTAATTATAACAGAAAACTACCAGTGTTGAGGATATTTTATACAAATTTTTATGATAATCCCATTAATCATAAGTTATGCCACTGAAATATACATCTGACTTAAATGATCTACTCTTCTATCTTACTCAAAAGAGCAGTTAGGATCAGGTACAGAAAATTCAATGGGTGTCCCAAGGAGAGAGAGTGCCCAGCTAACACACAGCACCCCAGATGATGGTTTGCTTCACTAGTATTGAGGCCCAGTAATGACTTTTTTTGCCTTAAAATAGTATTCTCTGTTCATTGGTTCTAGAACTAAGCTCTTGCATTCTAAAACATTATGTTATTATTATTTATTAAAATTCATTTTTGTATCAGGAATTATAAAAAATATAAGGATTAAACCTAAGGATTTGTGCCCTTATTTTATCTATCTGCAAAAAAAATATAAAGCATTGTAAGTAATGCTTAATTCATAGGTAAATCATTAAGTACAATAGAATTAAGCAGTATAATCTACAAGATACTCAGTACTTCATTACCTATAAATGATACAGCATATCCCATAAAGCTCTTGCCTGATATCTTCTTGATAAATCATTTAATATGGTTGTTTTTAATTCTCATTCTCAGGAGATGCTGAATTTCATTCAGAGAAAACATGCAACACCATATTATAATTAAAAGTTTCCTCACTTGAGAATTAAAGCAGGTGTAGCCAGTGGTCAAAGATGGATACCTGGAGAAAAATTTCAATGGGTTTTCACTATTGTCTGGTGACATTTTGTTTGTTCCCAAATTTTGGACACCTTAACGGATAATCAAAACCTAGAAAATATCCGCTTTAATATTTCAAAATGTTCATCAAATTCAAATGCTAACTAGTATTATTACTGTGTGATTTTTATTTTATCTCCTAAACTGGAAACCGAATCTACTCTTTTCTTAGCAAGAATGCCTTCTGAGTTTTAGATGTGATTTTGATACTATCTTGGGGGTAGGGTGAATGTCCTGTAAAGGTTACACACACTCTTCAGCCACATGATTTTCCAAACTGTTGAACTCACATCACAGTTGATGAATTTGGCTTTTCAACGTCCACTAGCATGACCTGGATGAGAAGGAAAGAGGCTTGGAAATGGACATTCGATTATATGACCTGTGTTGTATTCATCCTTGGAATACAATCCAAAATTATGAAGCATACATGAAAAATATATTGAAAAATGTTAACTGTATATTTGGCACCATAGCCCAGATATTTAATTCCCAGCTACCTGGCCTCATTAAAGAAATGCATATTCCCCCTGCTGCTGGTCTCCTGCCAGACTCTTCCCTCTGATTCTTTACCGTGAAGTCTAAGCGTTGATGGCACTTCCCTATCAAGTGAGTAGCAGCCCACCTTCCGTTCTCTTTCTGGCATCCTTTTCATTTTACTTTTTTATCTTTTCCACCATTTTGCTTGGAGGCAAGTGGACAAGAAAGAGCAAACCCTCAATTCAAAGGGGCCAATGATCTGCTTTACTAGTTTATCACAATGTCTTCACCATCTAGCATATGTAGGACACAAGGCAGGCATTCAGAAATATTTGTTGAATAAACACATGGACTAAATACTACTAAAGTCTAGACATGAAAAGTAGGTGGTAAGAAAGTGGAGGATTCTTCCTTTTTTGAATTGTAAGGGGAAATGAAAAAATAAGTGCCCCTAAAATACATATTTAGTCAGTCATTTGCTTTCAGTCAAAATTGGGTTTGCATGTGACTTGATCTTACAGAGGAGCGTGACCTAGTAAAAATAGTCAATAACAGCAAAGAGGCTGTTAAAACACAAAGCTACCCCACTGATATTTAGACACCAATCCCAATCAATTCAAAAGTTTATAAGGCATATCAATAAGTAGACCAGTCCAAATCAATTCAAAAGTTTATAAGAAAAAAATATATTAAACACTGGTGATGAAATTTGGTATGTTTAGTACATTGGGGAGAAATGATTCACTATAGCTAAGATGGGCACAACAGTGAGCTGATATAGATTTATAAAGAAAGATTAAAAGAGAGTGTGGTTATATGGTTTCTTATACCAATAACCTTTATATTATTGCCCCATTCACTTGTCCTTAAATCTCAGACTCCTTTTTCTAGTAACAAAATTACCTAAAATAAGCACTCAAAAATAGCCTGAGGATTATATTGTATATCATGGGCCCTCTGCTTCCCTTAAATAATTACTTTACTAAGATCTCTCCTCAATGCAAAAACCCTGAAGCCAGCTACAATCTAATCAATGGGTTTGTAATAACTTTTAGAAATGTAAGTGTAATAAATATGAAGAGGCCTGATTTATGTTTTATTTCCCAGATGCAGAGTCTTTGGCACAATTCTGCATCCCTCCAGTGGCAAGCAGTGCTTCCTACTTTCTTAGATTATTTGAAAATTGCAGAAATCTCCCTCTCATCACAGGTTGGTGAAGAGAGGACTGATTCTGTTCTGTGATGTGTATAACAGCGAATGCTTGTATGTAACTCCTTATTGCAGGGACATAGGGTAGCATGCTGGATTAGCAGTCCCAGGAGGTATCGAGCCTCATGGGGATTCTCTTCCTTGTCTGCTTGCCTCCAGGGAGGAGGTGACTCAGTGACAGTAGACAAGCCAATGCTCCTCCTTGTGACTGTCCTGATGGCTCTGCTCTCTATGCATCTCTTTCTGCCCAATCTCATGTACAGGAAATGGTCTACTCTCCACCTGTTTAAGTCCCACCCACACTACAGCATCTGTCTGCACTGTTTAACATGCAACTGCCAATTAACTATGAATTCCATGGCTATTTTTCAAGTATTTATCTGTGTTATCTTCTCAATTAGGCCTTAAGCTCATTGGAAATAAAAAACTGCTGTGTCTGTATGTTATATTTGTAGTGAAAAATAAAATAGGTGACATGCAAACAACCAATATAACCTTATAGTAGAGTCCTTTGTTAAAATAAAACTTTCCTGAATCAAGGGGACTTAACAAAATTTCTATTAATTTAGAACAGGCCAATGGTTGGTAAACTTTCCCTGTAAAGGGCCAGTTGTAAATATTATTGGCTTTGTGGGCCATATGGTCTCTGTCACAGCTACTCAGCTCTTTATAATATCCAAATAGCCATAGATGATACATTTTTCTGTGTTAAAATAATATTTTTTTTTAAAAGGTGGTAGTCAATATTTAGCCTGTTGGCCATGGTTTTCTAAACTGCAGTAGGCAGGACTGTGATTAGATTCATTATAATTCAGTGTAACAGGCCATAAAAAGAGGACTAGAAGGTTTTCACTGGAAAAATTACATTTGTTTTTTGTTATTAACAGATAATATTGTAATGCTCCCTCTTTGCTAAATTTTATAAATGTTTTCACTCAATTTTTGAGCCCTGATTTATAAAATCTATTTGGGCTTTTTGGACATTTTTATTTCCCCCACTCCTAGTTCTTTAAGGTAGTCTTCAAACTTGATCTTTTTGAGCAATTACTGGATATGAGCAATTTATAGTTCTATGGTCCTTTGAAAGAGCCCATGTCTTCAGGCATTTCATTAACTTTAGTTTAAATTATACACTTTTTTTTCTTTTTTTACACGAGGGTTTTCTCTAGGTATTGATTTCAATTTAATACATATGTGTTAAATTGAATTGGCTAAGATATCTGGTGACTACATAGCAACATATACCCCAAATCTATATTTGGCTGGTTATTCTTTATGTAAATACACATAAGAATCACTCCAAAGAGAAAGCACTGTTTTGTTGGTGGTGGTGGTAGTGTTTTTTGTTTGTTTGATTGGTGTTTTTTTGTTCTTTGGTCTATTTTGTGGCAAACCAATTCTAAGTTATTTTTTCTTCAACCTACATCCTTTCTGACCTCTTGGCCAATTATAAGCTTATTAGTATGATGTTTGGAAAGCATCAGCGTGATGCCACTGACATGTCATAGTTGGGAAGCAAAGGTGTTAGCCGTAAGTCAAATTAGCATATCTACAGCACATGTCTTTTAATTAGTTTTCATCTCTAGGGGGTGAGTACAGAGTAATTTAGCAACCTTACTTGTTATCTTAATTGACAATTATATACAGAGAGAAGTACAAAAATTGATGAAAACAGTTGCAATTTAAGGAGAGTATATGACATAGTATCTTTTTGCCACATATAATTTAGCTGCTTAATGAAATTGCTTTTGAATTTGATATTGAGTACCTTTTTCTTAGTGTCACTGAAGCTTTTTATAGGATGAAAATCAAACCAAATTTTAATTATGATGTGTTTGTTCAACTACGGCCACCTTTCCGAAGAGGTGGGCGGGGAAGTGGTTTCAGTGTCTTCTAGTAATTTCTCTGAGAAACAAGGCACATAAGCATGAGAGATCCCATTTTCTGTGGTGGAAAGAGCATTGGGGTGGGATAGTCAATTTGTGTTCTAATTTAAACGTGGCCCTTAAGTAGTTGGGCTAATTAAATCAATGGCTGTATGAGTTTGAGCCAGTCACTAAGCCTCTCTTTGCTACTGTGATAGTGTGATATAATAAGAAGTATATATTTTGGTCTTCATCTATGGTTCCTGACACACAGCTCCTAAAACCCTTGGAATTCCCTAAGCTATAAGAGCCATAAGGGTGTCTTCTGTTATTCATATCAAGCCTTTTCAACCACATGGGAGTTTATGTTAATAAGATGATTTTTGGAATGGCCCTGAATAGCCTCTGGATGGGGGCTGGTTGCAACCAGCTGAACTAGCCACGGTCCATTGGGGGCTAGAACTTCTAGCCCTACACACTGACCTCCAGGGCAGGGAGCGGAGTTAGAGGTTGAATTAATCACCAGTGGCCAATGGTTTAATCAATCATGCCTATGTAGTGAAGCTTAATAAATACTGAAAAGGAGAGGGTTCAGAGAGCTTCCGAGTTGTTGAACACATAGAGGTCCTGGGAGGGCGATGCACCTGTGATTTCGGAGGCTCATGGGGAGGCCAAGAGAGGCCTCAACCCTGTGGCAGTGTCCAGTTCCTTCACTGAAACAGAAAGACTCAGTAAAACACAGAGGTTTGATCAAAGTGAAAGCACACACAGATAAGGGAGTGCAGGCAGACTCCAGAAGCGAGTTGCCTCACAGAGCCTGGGGCCTAGGCTTAAGTTTTGGGCTGGAGAGGAAGAACTCAGGAAAGGGCAAATTTTGGGTGGTCCTGGGTGGAGTTGAGGACGGGTAGGTGAAGCACCTTCTTCACAACAAGAGGAGGGATTTTTGTCTTCATTTGGTCCTCTTGGGAAGTGTCATGGCATTGGTGCATGTTGGGTACTGGTCTATCTGCAATGCTAATCTATATATGAAACCCAGTGGTCATAATGCTGTAACGACCAAAGACCGGTCACCAGGAGGTGCATTGATGGGTCCTGCAGTGCCAGCAGGACTTGACGCTGGGTCCCATGGTGCGCCAGGTCTGGGTCTTGTGTGATTTCGTGTGCTGGGCCTCTAGTAGTATTATAATGGCATTACACTTAGCTATAGGTCATTCTTCAGTCATGGTTCCTGGTCTGGCTGGGCAGAACTGGTTTTTGTTTGTCTCTGCAGTTTCTTATAAGACTGTTTCCTCTTGCAGGTCTCTTTCCATGTAGAGGGGAGGGAGGTGGGCCAGGTACCCTAATCTAGCTATCCTGACTCACCCCGAGAGGGCATGGAAGCACCATGCCCCTCCCATATACTTTGCCCTTTATACAAGGATACCTCAGGGATACTGCAGTTCTTTTCCAGACCAATGCAATAAAGCAATATGGTAATACAGCCAGTAACATAATTTTTTTTGGTTTCCCTATGCATATAAAATTTAAATTTACACTATACTGTAGTCTATTAACTATGCAAAAGCATTATGTCCAAAAAGAACAATGTACATACCTTAATTAAAAAATAATTTATTGCTAAAAAAAAAAAGTGCTAACCATCATCTGAACCTTCAGTGAGTCATACATAATCTCTTTGCTGGTAGATGATCTTGCCTTGATGTTGATGGCTGCTGACTGATCAGGGTGGGGTTGCTACAGGTTGGGGTGTCTCTGGCAATTTTTTTTTAAAGACAACAATGACGATTGCAACATTGATTGTTCCTTTCATGAACGATTTCTCTGTAGCATGAGATGCTGTTTGACAGCATTTTACTCAGAACTTCTTTCAAAATCGAAGTCATTCCTCTCAAATCTTCTGCTATTTGTAAACTAAATTTATGTAATATTCTAAATCCTTTGCTGTCATTTCAACAGTTTTCACAGAATCTTTACAAGGAGTAGATTTCATCTCAAAAACCACTTTCTTTGTTCATCCATAAGAAGCAACTCCTCATCTGTTAAATTTTTTTATGAGATTGCAGCAATTCAGTCCCATCTTCAGGCTTCACTCCTAACTCCAGTTCTCTTGCCATTTCTACCACATCTACAGTTACTTTTTTCACTAAAGTCTTGACCTCTTTAGTCATCCAGGAGGGTTGAATCAACTTCTTTCAATGTTGATATTTTTACCTCTTGCCATGAATTGCATATGTTCTTAATAGTATCTAGAATGGTGAGTCTGGAAAGTTTTCAAATTACTTTGCTCAGATTCATCAGAGGAATCACTATGGCAGCTTTAGTCCTACGACATGCATTTCTTAAATAATAAGAGTTGGAAGTAAAAGTGGTTCCTTGATCCATGGGCCGAAGAATGAATGTTGTATTAGCAGGCATGAAAACAACATTAATCTCTTTGTCAGTCTCCATCAGCATTCTTGGGTGACCAGGTGCACTGTCAATGGCAGTAATATTTTGAAAAAATTCTTTTCTGAGCACTAGGTCTCACAGGGGGCTTAAAATATTTAGTAAACCAATTTTTAAACAGATGTGCTATCATCCAGGTGTTGTGGTTTCATTTATAGAGCCCAGGCAGAGTAGATTTAGCAAAATTCTTAATGACCCTAGGATTTTCAGAATGGTAAATGAGCATTGGCTTTAACTTCAAGCCATCAGCTGCATTAGTCTCTAACAAGAGAGCCAGCCTGTCCTTTGAGGCTTTGAAGCCTGGGAGTCAGGCATTGACTTTTCCTCTCTAGCTATGAAAGTTCTAGATGGCTTCCTCTTCCAATATAAGGTTGTTTTGTCTACATTAAAAACCTGTTTTGCCCTGGCTATTGTGGCTAAGTGGTCAGAGCTCTGCACACTGAAGGGTCCAGGGTTGAATTCCTGGTCAAGGGCATGTATCTGGGTTGTGGGTTTTCCCCCTACCCCTAGTCAGGGTTGGGGTGCATGCAGGAAGCAACCAGTGAAACCAGTGAATGTATCTCTCTCACATCCATGTTTCTCTCTCTCTCCTCGCTACCTCCCTCCACTCCACTCTCTCTGAAAAAAGTAATGGAAAAAATATCCTCAGGTATGAATTAACAAAAACAGAACAAAACAAAACGTAGCCACCTTTGTTCATTATCTTAGCTAGATCTGGATAACTTGCTGAAGCTTCTATGCCAGCACTTGCTGCTTCACCTTGCACTTTTATATTATGGAAACAGCTTCTTTTCTTAAATTTCATGATTCAAACTTTTCTTTTTCAGTTTTCTCACCTCTCTCAGTATTCATAGAATTGAAGAGAGTAAGAGCTTTGTTCTGAGTTAGGCTTTGGCTTAAGCCTTAAGGGAATGCTGTGGCTGGATTAGTCTTCTATACAGCCCAATATAATTTATTCATATCAGCCATGAGGCTATTTTGCTTTATTATCATCTGTGTGTTCACTAGAGTGGCACTTTGAGAGGACAAAAACTTGAGTGATGATGATAGAAGAGTTAAGAAGGGTTTTCCTTTGTAATTAATCTGTCTGTTTTATCTATTCATCCATCTACTGAGATCAAGTTGCATAAAGTCTAGAATAGGATAGGCTAGCAACAAAGAATGCCTCAAAAGTAAAAACAGTCAACGTTTATTTTTTTGCTCTCTCCATGCACCTATCTGAGGCCAAAAGAGGGTCTCTGCTCTTGACCGTCACAGAGATCAAGCTAATAAAGTCAAAGCCGTGTGCTGGGAAAGATGGAGAACTAGAAACATTTGGTAAATATGCTAAGGATTACACAGGTATTAGTTTCTAAGATCCAAATATTTATAAAAGTCTATGAACTTTTGTGGGGAAGACTGTTGTGTTTTTTTTTTTCCAGATTTCTGCTTTAAAAAGTTAAGACTAGATGCTGTGATTATGAGTGACTTTAACTTTTTTTTTTGTTTATCTGTACTTTTAATATTATGTAAGTAGTATTAGCATTGTTTATTAAAGGCCAACCAATAGAGCAAAAGTTATTTTTCTATATTTAAGTATACCATTCAAATGTCCCTTGTTTGCTTTACTAATTTAAAAAAAATCTATGAGTGTATATAAATATCTTCACCCTCTTTAATAATTCAGAAATTGATGCTTGAGTTAACATTTCACGTTCTGTATTATTATGATTTCATAACAATGAAGTATATCTTTATCTTTTCAACTTTCCAGACTAAGTCACGTTATTTTTTAGTCTTTCTGTCTCCAGAAGTAATCCCACCCCTGCGCATTTTTTTTTTTTTTTTGAGATCTGGCCAGATTTATCCAGCCTTCTGATAGAGTCCTCACCATAGCTTTGCACCACTATAGAATAATTCTTTCCAAATTATCTACAGTTCTGGTGGTGCCCTACAATTTGGAAGAACTTTTGGCTTCAGTAGAATGTTAAATAAGTTTATCAGCAACGACCCTTAATTACTCCTAGATTTTTAAAAAATCTTAGCTTGGGATACTATAACAAAATACTATAGGCTTATATAAGAGAAATGTATTTCTCAGTTCTGGAGTTTGGGAAGTCCAAGATCAAGGGGCTAGCTAGCCCATGGTCGGCAAACTGCGACTTGCGAGCCACATGCGGCTCTTTGGCCCCTTGAGTGTGGCTCTTCCTAAGCCTTAGGAGTACCCTAATTAAGTTAATAACAATGTACCTACCTATATAGTTTAAGTTTAAAAAATTTGGCTCTCAAAAGAAATTTCAATCGTTGTACTGTTGATATTTGGCTCTGTTGACTAATGAGTTCGCCGACCACTGGCTAGCCGATTTGGTGTTTGGTGAGAGCCCTCTTCGTGGCTGCAGGGGATTTTTTGTAGCCTTACATGACAGGAAGAGTTATCTGGCTTTCTGTTCTCCTCTCAGAGGGACACTAATCCCATTCTTGAGGACTCCATCCTCATAACCACCTCTCAAAGTTCCCACCTCCAAATACCATCACATTGAGATCAGGGTTTTAACATGGATTTGAGGGGAACACAAACATTCAGTCCATAGCTTTTGGTTACATGAATTATTTTCCATAATTCCTATTTGGCCACACCTCCACTTGCCATTTCTTTTTCTGAATCTCTCAGAACCTTTCCCTGAAGTTGATTTCTGTCACTTAGGTATTTCATTTCATGGAAAGAAGACTGTGTTGTGTATTTGCTTTTCAGAATTACTTTTAAAACCCTGAAACTTTAAAGCTGGTGTTTGGTCTTTATCCCTTTACTAAAGGTGGGGACACACTTCTGGTTATGGTTCTTCTTTGTTCGGGAGACTGCATTGGTCCACAATTAGGGGACATTGGTCCTGTCCATAATGCCACAAAAATTTGTAGCAAGTCTACTGAGACAAGAAAGGTTATTATTGGCAATACAACCACAACACAATTATTGGGACAATAAAACACAGTATTTTTATGTATTAATCCTGTAAACCAGCAGTTCTAAACCTGTGGGTCGTGACCCCTTTGCGGGTCGAACGACCCTTTCATAGGGTTCGCCCAAGACCATCGGAAAACACATATATAATCACAGATTGTTTTTGTGATTAATCACTATGCTTTAATTATGTTCAATTTTTAACAATGAAAATACATCCTGCATATCAGATATATACATTACGATTCATAACAGTAGCAAAATTACAGTTATGAAGTAGCAACGAAAATAATTTTATGGTTGAGGGTCACCACAACATGAGGAACTGTATTAAAGGGTCACGGCATTAGGAAGGTTGAGAACCATTGCTGTAAACCAGAAGTATAAATAAACATTATGGGCTATTTGAACCCAAGGATATTTTCTAACCGTGGATGTTTCTGGCAGACCGAATATCAAGGACCATCTGCCATGGACCAATGTGCTCACGGATGTTCTTGATAGGACCACACTTGAAGGACCTTCCGGCATGGGTCAAATGTCTCCATGGAGTTCTGGACAGGACCAGATGTCCTGAAAGGGTCCCTGAACTTTGTTTCCAGTTTGTTAGCCAGTTCCCAATCCAGGCTGCCCTGAAGCATTCCTTCTGACCTGTTGGTAATGTTGTTTAACTCTTTCTCCTCCTCTGTCTTTCCCTCTCTCCCTGAACTTGTAAGTTTTTCACAAAGTAGTGAGTGGTTTGTTTAACTCTAAAGCCATTATATCTGTTGTTTCTCACTTGCCTGCAACCAAATCTTTTTACCTTACAGACATCTAGTTGATTGCTGAGAGAATATTTTGGATATACCATAGCAGAATACTAGCTGCATCGACTTCACAAGCAAAAAGTATAGAAATAAAAAGTTTGAATAATATTCTGATTGGGGCTTTATTTTTTTTACTTAGCACTAGTAAAAGTTTTTAAGAATTGGAACTAAATATATTGAACCTGAAAGTTTAAAAATAAACTTCTCTTCTTTTAGTTACATAAGAAATAGAATTATAGAGTTATAATTGTGATTTACAGAAAAATAGTCACATTTCAAGAGCGATATAGAAAGATAGATTTTTTAAAAAAATAAGCATACTCATTGCCATATTCCTTTAAGATAGGGTTACTTACTATACATTCAGTTTCACTGGGACAATTTTAGTACATGCTTATTGTTCCAGTGTAATTATTAATAGTGCACTATTCCACCCTCAAAAGTGGCCTGGTTTGAACAATTATACAGTTATTTTATTTAAAGGAGAGTTCAGTTCTAGTGAATAAAATTATATCTATCTTCTACTTTAGGTTAAACCAAATATCTCAAAATATTAAATAACCATGATAATATGCTAACACAAAGAGATTAATAAAGTATACAGTTGATGGTTAAACATTTCCCTTTCACATTCAGATATGAAAAAATTCTAGACTCTCCTTCTAGTAGGTGAATGGCATAATTTAACCTACAATTAATTATAAAAGAAGCATGCAGTTTTGTTCATTAGCCGAAGTCAGAGTGTGCACTTTAAAACTGAGATTCTGTAGGATACACACACAATATTTTACACCCATAAACCAAGTTGAGGCCTGAAACACAGTTTCATTTATCTTTATATTCTAAGCTTTATAGTGTCGCAGAGAGTGTCCATCTGTTCAGCTGAGATTGCTTTAAATAGTGAGAGGTCAGAAAGACTTAGATGATCAAGGTCAAAGGAGCCTCTTGACCCTGTGATACTTGCCAAAGCAATTGGAACATCGGGACTGATAGACCGTTAGATGCCGTTCGCTAAAGCAGGCTCCACTTTAATTGGTAATGATAGCAAGAATGCCCAGTAAAGTTATTGCTGAAAGAAAACAAAAAGTATCCAATATAGTAATTTATTACCAGTCAGTGGGTTTCCCCCACTAGGTTGTTTTACCCCTGCAGTGGTGAGAGAAAGCAAAAAGGTACTCTAACACTTAGCTGAAAATGGATGCCCTGCTGGCACCAGGGATGAGTGGTGGCCCCGTGATTGCCTGTGCCATTAGCTTGGTAATGTCGTCTCTATTGTAAGCTCAGCTCCCCAGGTTCTTCCTGTGCATCGGCTGCAGATTGAAGGCTTTCTCTTTTGTCTTCTATTTGTGCTGCCAGTCACACTGCTTCCCACCGGCCCTTTGGAGGGTGACAGTTTTTACTACCAACAACTATCTCCAGCAACCCTTGGGCTCAATGGGTCCTAAATTGAATGGCTGGCGCTTTCACTTACACCTTGTTGTTTGATTTATGCACTGTTGGGATATCTGTCCATTCCTGTCGTTCCACCAATGGCTTTTCGTATCTTTGTAAGATGTATGCTTTTCATAAACAGTATATCCCTACCTGTTCATGGTTTCTATGAAATTAAGTCATTTGTTATAAATGTTGAAACGTATTTGGTGCCATATGAGCAAAGCCCTTTGTAGATCTTTTTCATTTAGTCAATCAATAAAAAAAAGTCCCTTTAAAAATAGTTACTGGTTTCTGTCAATGAAGATAAAATTCCCATGGAGAAATATAAATGAGCTCTTTTGAACATCCAGACTTTTTTTCCATAAAAATATCTTAAGATAAAGTATATCGCACTGAAGAAAGATAGATTAAAGAAGAGAATTTCCTAATTGCCAGCACAGACATGGTAAAATAAATCTTATTTCACATTTCCAATTATATATGGAAGATGCAGCTTTTGTTTTTGGCTTGTATATGTGTCTGATTTAAAAAAGCCCCACCCTTATAGAAAGAGTGAAAGGCAATAAGCAGATGGATACTCCTACCTTCCTCAAACATTTGTGTTTACTTCCAGGTCTGCTTCATCTCATGACTTAAATTTATTTCTGAAATAATTATATGTAGAAAGCAATGTTAAGTAGCAGTTATAGTTAAGCATAACAAACTTGATTTTGTTTTCATAAATGAGGGTCCAGATAGTGTACTAAAGGTTTATTACTGTATGCATGTTTAATAGCTAAAGTACTCTTTCATACATTTAGTTTGCATATTTAAAATGAAATGATGTGCTATTATAATGCTTCATGGAATTGTCACTTTAATTAAAGTTTAGACATTTTGGTTTAAATCATGAAAATTAATAAATCGTTGAAAATGTTATTTTCTCTACACACACACACACACACACACACACACGGAGTTTCAGCTTTTAATTTACGCAAACATTATCTACAACTAGATCTGTGATGAGTAGAAAGCTATAGACTAGAGTTGGCCTCTCCTCCACCAGCTGCTTTTATTTTGAAAGGTTCTCAAGACTGTGTCTGAGTATTCCAAAGGCAGTTTGATGGGAAGCATTTCCTGAGCTACCTCGAATCAATTTTAGAAACCACAGTACTTTGCACTTCAAAACAACTAGTAACTTCAGCTCTGAAGGCCAGAGTGGAGCTGCATCATCTTTTCAAGGATAGGTAGAGAAAGACATTTCAGAAAGAAAAAATAAATCATAATAACCTGTTTCTGCACTTTGAGGAATTGCTTGACTTGCTGAATTAAAATTTTAAACTCAATAAACATGGAATTATTATTTTTATTTTTTAAATATATATATTTTTTAATTTCAGAGAGTGGAAGGGAGAGGGAGAAATAGAAACATCAATGATGAGAGAGAATCATTGATTGGCTGCCTCCTGCACACCCCCTACTGGGCATTGAGCCTGCAACCCAGGCATGTGCCCTGACCTGGAATCAAACTGGTGACCCTCAGATTCATAGGCCAACACTGAACCACTGAGCCACACTGGCCGGGCGACATGGAATTAATTAATTAATTGCTGATATGGAGATCAGGCATTCGTTATCCCCCATGTCACTAATATTCATAGACCAAAGAATCCTTAAATCAATATCTGCTTTAGCTCTGAGTTTGAATTTTCAGAACTTAAATTTTAAAGTGAAACTGTGTGAAAGATTTCAGCTCTGGATAAATGTTAGCTTATCATTACATTAATTAATGATACTTTCTAACCTGCATTTTCTACCCTGGAATCAGCCAAAGGGCAAAGCGCAGACCACGCAGGAGCTTGTTCATCAGGAGTGTGTGTCTTGTTAGAAAAATGACCAGTGTCTCAGGAAAGAGGGTAAACCAAGGTGGGATTCTCCATCAGCTAATGGAAATGTGTCTTCTAAGGGAGGTAGCAGAGTTCCCAGAATAAGTTGAATCCCTGTGGTAAACAGCCTTTGGAGACAAGAAGGTAGATAGGTAAAATAGCATTTAAGTTGTACTTTCCATGAAATTTTTATGTGGTTCTGTGTATTAAATCAGTTAAAGTAGATGGCATGTCTTGATATATTTGAGGGGGGAAAATATAAAAGCATTTTCTTTTCCTGGACATCATGTCAGTAATATATATACAGTAATTTGACTTTTCAGGTATGGTTTATGTTGTAACTTAAGACTTTCCAAAATACGATGTAGCAGTATTGGTTTTCATGTATCACTAATGGATCAAGGCTGAATTTTAGGAAATGAGTGCTTGACAGTTCAGGGAGGACCCTGACGTTTATGGGTAGTAAACAAAGCTCTCTCACTCTTCAAACCACTGCCTTTGTGTTAGTCTCCATTATTATGATGCTGTGGACGTGCTCCTTTCTAGGCCATAGAATAAAGGCATGTGTATAGATCTGTGTGCATATGTATAACTTTGTTTTCATATAGAAATGAGATTATATTATAGATGCTGTCCTACAGGTTGCTTTGTCAAATGAGAAATATTTGGCGCACATCCTTCTATATCAGTACCCTGGTTAGATTTTTAACTAAGCCTCCAATAACTACTGTTTTATTTTTCTCTTTAAGAAATCTTTGATGGGGGAGCTATTTAGAATTACATGTTAATATGTAATTATTGCTACTTTATGCTGTTAAAATGGTATTCTTTCATTTACTGGATAAATCTAATTTAAATGTTTAGGCGTGAATATTTCTCTCTTCTCTGCGTCCAGTGTGGCTAGAGAGCAGTCCGGTTCCTGAGTAGGGGCTGCTGGGGATTGAAAAAATGAAAGAAAGAGACAGACACAGAGATGGAAGAAAAAAGCTGGGCCAGGTGGGACCACTGTCCTCTGATGGAGAGACAGAGACAGGAACCCAGAGCCAATACAGCATGTTTATTTTATACAGCAAAAAACAGGAAGTTTTACTAAAAGTCAAGACAAAGGAGATTATGTGCATTCTTGGGTGGGCCTGAGTCATATTCATTCCTGATGCTTGGCTGGATTTAAATAACAAAACCCACCCCCTGGCACCTGGGCTGAAGATCAAGCTGACAACACTCCTGTCTTTTGGCAAAGTGTGTTTCCAGGACATGGCTTTGCCAACGCCACTGGATTCAGCTGACAGTAATTAAGGAAATGCTCATGTGCCTTCCCAGGTGCTCTATACATCCAGGGATTAAGGAGGAGTAGCTATTCACATACATGGATTTGGAAACCATTCCAACTTATCCAATATTAGGAAAATGTATGAATCAAATGATTTAAAATATTTTTAAAAAACAGCAATAACCATACTGATTTAATTAATAATAATATGCCATTCCTACTATTATTGAATATATTTTTAACATTTTAGCAAATGCCAGGGGTTAAGAAAAATAAATATGCCCTAACTAGTTTGGCTCAGTGGATAGAGCATCGGCCCATGGACTAAAAGGTCTTGGGTTCGATTCTGGTTAAAGGCACATACCTCAGTTACAGACTCAGTTCCCGGCCCCAGGTGGGTTGCGTGTAGGATGCAACTAATTGATGTGTCTCACTCACATCAATGTTTCTCTTCTATCTCACTCTATCTGAAAAATCAATGGAAAAATATCCTCAGGTGAGGATTAACTAAAAACAAGAAAAAGAAAAAGAAATATAAATATAAATAATAAGGATGGGAAGAATGGAACAAATTACCTTTATTTAAATATAGTAATGGTGGATACTCTATACAAAAATATGAATAAAAGAGAAAACCTAGTAGCACAAAAAATAAAGGTAAGCATGGGAATGCTGAAACCAAAATTAATATAATAATACAAAAACCCACTTTTTTGAAAATACAATAAATATAAAAATTCTCTTCATAATTGCAATAAAAATAGAAAATAAACAGGGATAAATTTAATAAAAAATATGTAACACCCATATGAATATGTTTTAAAAATTACCAAAAGACATAAAAAAATATTGATTTACTAATTTAATGCAATCCCAGAGAGAAAACAAAGCATTTTTAAAATTAACATAGTAACAAATTTATACATTTAATAACAATAACTTTCGAAATCTCCTTGGTGGGTTTTTGGAAACTTGATAAGTTGATTACAAAGTTCCTCTGGAAAAATAAATATATAAAATGATCTAAGAAAAATTAAGAAAAAGAGGAATCTTGGGCATGGGGCTTCCTTCTAATATGTCTACCTATCTATCTGCATTACAGTGCATAGTGGTTCAAGAACAGACAAATAGATAAAAAAGAATAAAAGAGTCCAGAAAGGAGCTGTTGTATAAATCATAATTTTCTCTTAGGAAAAAGATGGCACTTAAAATTCTACAGAAAAGTTAATAAGTGGCTTTTATATAATTGAGTATAATGTTTGAAAAATATATAAAATAATACCCTTTCTTTCTCCTTTAACAAAAATAAACTTCAGATGAATAAAAGTTTTAAATATAGAATGATAGGTCACTAGAAGAAAATATGTGGCAATATTTTTACTAATTGGGTTAGGAAGGGCCTAGGAGTAGCAAAATTTAAAAATGAAAAAAAGTGATAATCTCTACTATTAAAATTTTTAAAAAACTATATTGCAAGCTCCCCAATCTATAAATATAAAACTTAATGAGACTTGAAAATTATTTGCAATATATTCAATACAGGATTAATATTTTTACATACAAAAGGGCTCTTACAAATTGATAAGGGAAATATAAATAGGAAAATAGGAAAGTGAGCAAAGATGCATACTTATATATCACAGAAAAATACAAATAATCATTAAGGTGTTCTCACTAAAATAGCATCAATGCAAATTTTCTATTATCAGATTAATAAATATTTTTAAAATGCTGAACGCTTTAACGGTATAACAAAATGACATGTAGATTCACGCTTGGTTGAAGTGTGTTTTGAAACAACCTTGGTGGAGCACATTCTAACAATTGAACCAACATTTTGAAAGTTTCACCTTGAAATTCTATTTCACAGAATTTTTAAGAGAACCAGGAAAGTGGTCTATGATTTTAGGCACAGGTGTGTTCAGAGAAGGGCTAGAAAATAGTGTTTTCATTTGTGACTTTGGAGAAATGGCTTATTTATAGAACACTTTTGTTCTTTTCCAAATTACCCCAGCCTCTGCATCAATAAGATTTTGAAGAGACATAGTTCAAAGTCAAGGCAATGAGATCGGAATATACCAGGAGCCAAGAGTGGGGGCACCCCGAGTGAAGCTCTGGGCCGATCGGAGCCCCCTGACAAAAGCAATCTGTTACGGAGCAGGTTGGCTCTTGACTGACCCTGTAATTAGGTGCTTAAATGGGCTAGTGTTGTGAGACACTTATTTCTCACTTAGGCGACAGTTTTTTAAGTGAATTTCTCTGGTCACACAGAGGTTAGAGATGGGTTTACAGAAAAGTGCAGAACTAACACTCAAAGGCCGAATTCCAAGTTACTGTAAACAAGTGAACTTAATGATGATTTTTAAAAATGTGCCCAGTTTTATTTGTTATTTTTTCAAGAAGACCTGGAATAACATATTCAATCATTATGTTTCAGTACTTTATAGTTACTAGAGAAAGCCATGAACTCAGTACGTTTACCCTCAATGGTTATGTGACTCAGTTTATCCAGCACTTTTAGGCTCAATAACGTATTTTGTAAAAATCCTCACACTCTATGTAATCTTACCAGAACAAATTTTGCTGATGTCATGCCATGAGATGGAGGCAGGCTCAGCTTTTTAGAGATTGCAGACGATGAAAATAAGGATACTTATACATATGATGATGACAGAAGGTAAATGTTGGGGGAAAATCATGTCATGAGACATCCAAGGAAAAAGCAAGGTTACAGTTAGAAGTGGGCATTAGAAAAGGTTTATGAAGTTAAGTCAATTGGGGAAAATGAGCTTTCTTCCTTTCTTTTTTTAAAATAGATTTTTATTGATTTCAGAGAGGAATGGGAGAGGGAGAAAGAGATAGAAACATCCATGATGAGAGAGAATCAATGATCGGCTGCCTCCTGCACACCCCCCACTGGGGATTGAGCCCACAACCCGGGCACATGGCCTTTACTGGAATCGAACCTGGGACTCTTCAGTACACAGGCCGACGCTCTATCCACTGAGCCAAACCGGCTAGGGCGAAATGAGCTTTCTTTAAGGGTAGAATTTCTGTTGATGGTGTTAGGGCATTCTCAATCTGAGAAGATACACAGAGGCAGAGAAATCAGAAAAGGCTGAGAGGCCAAGACAAACTATCAACAGCAGAGGAGTCGGGCATCAGTGCCAAGTACTGATTGCAGTTAGGAGAGGAGGCTGGGAAAGTATTCGAGTGAGAGGAACTAGACTGTCAGCTGCATGCTGCAGGGACTCTGTCTTGCTCACCATTGAGTCTTTCACACATGGCACAGCAGGCAGCACATAGATGTTTAGTAAACATTGGATGGATGGATGGATGGATGGATGGATGGATGGATGGATGGGTGGATGGATGGATGACTGAATGATTGATAAAATGTTAAGGTGAGGACTTGGTGTGAGAGGCACTGAAGAAAGAGAGAACTTAAGAAGAGAGGAGGGAAGAATGCTATCCAGATTTAAGCCTGGTTCCCTGGGAGAATGCTGCCAGGCGTGTCAGGAGACGGAGTAGACTTTCTTAGCTGTGAGGTGGTGTTGCAGTAACCATGGTTTAATAAGCATGTTTTAGAGCACAAATAATACCTTCTTGGTAGTTACAAAATTTTATGACTTTTCAATACGTTTCCCTGTAATTTGGTGAAAAGCATTGGCAAACAGAAAAATGTGATGAGTAGACAATATAAAATCCTGATCACAAATCTAGAAGGCTATCTGTTGTACCAGTGACTGTCACTTTTCCTGACTTCCAGCGCCATGTTTAAATACGCCTTTACCATGATGCAATGGAGTAGAAAGTTCCTGGTTCCTGGTGTCATTTTTCTGGTTTAGGAGAGTCCTCTGTTGTCTGACTGGCAGGACAGGAAAGCCCTTGCTGGTCTGGACATTAGACCTGGGCATCTCTCTCCTATTCCGTACGGCACAGAGGACATCAGGCAGTGACGGATCTGCCTTTAGGGAGCCCCCACGGTGGTGCTGAACTTTTCTCATCTCACCCCTAAAAAAAGACTCTGTCTAATGTTACAGTAAGAGATTGGACATATGTATCTTCAGAATTATTCCTAGCTTTTTGTTGGTGATGTGAGAGTGAGGCTGAAGTTTACTCTTATTCCTTTTAGTCTTCAAGGGAAAAAAACTGCTTTCATTAGTGTTGTTTTCCTGGTTGTGTAGGAGATATAAGGTCTTATGAGTTTTCTTAAATACTACTATTTGTAAAATAAATGATTTTAGAAGTAGCCAAAAGAGTCAGACGTGAATCCTGCTCTCAAGTAAGTCATACCAGAAGATAGAGGCCATCATTCCTGGATTGAAGTTGCCTCCCTCCTTGGGGAAGATTAAATTTCACGCATGAAAATGTTCATGACTAAGGCTACAAGTGAATTGCTAAAGAGTTGAGAGAGGAGAGAGAGCATATGGGACTGGAGTGGGTGAAAATGCAAACCATAGGAGGTCGGATTTGGGCTAGAGCTTGAGACTAGGAGGATGCTGTTAAGGTAACAAGTAGAGGCAAAGACTCACCTGTGAGAATGACAAACATGTAGGAGGGTCAGTTAGAGAAACCTGACCAAATGCCGGAGGAGGGTGGTAAACTTAGCCAAGAAAGGGAGAACGGATTTGACTGGACACCAGAACTTGTCTAATGAATGGGGATGGGCCTTTATGTTAAAAAGGGAGGAGGGTTTGGCTCTGATTTTATATGTAACCAGTTCATTAGTGAATATGTTCATGTAAGGATGACTCTTCCGTATACATCACAGTGAATATGCTCATTAAATAAATGCTTAGCTAATGAGGACTCCTTATATATCTTAGACGTGACAAATAAGAAATATTATTCCAGTCTTTGAAAACTTTGAGTGAATACTGTCATCTGAAGAATCAGAAACAATAGACTTGAAACACAGACTTGGTTATTTACCATATAGGTAATTGTGAACAAGTTAGTTCTCTGTTCGTTATTTTCCCTTCATTAGAGGGGAGGGGATCAGATTAGATCATTTTTAAACTCTTCTTGCTCTAGCATAACTAAATATGAAAAATGTTTTTGCAGCTATTATCTATGATTTCTCACTTAGTATTTAAATATTTGTACTGGGTATTGTACAAAGTCACAAAAGTGAGATGAAGGTAGTTTTAAGCAACAGTTTTACCACATGTGTTTTATGGTTGTGGTAGGTTGGGCAGGTGAAATCCTTTACAACAAACTCAGTGGGGGAATCCACTGTGTTTTCAGAAAGAAGTTTTATCAGAACATGGTGTGAGTGCATTTCTACCTCCAAAAGCAGGGGGTAAAACCAGCCCAGTTTAACAATTTTGTCCTTCTGAGTCAGACAGAACAGGAAGAGGTGCAAGCTGAACACAGTAGAATGAAAGGGAAAAAAATGAATAGTCTCTCTCTCTCTCTCTCCCTCTCTCTCTCTCTCTCTCTATATATATATATCTACACTAATAAAAGAGAAACATGGTAATTAGCGTACGACCGCTACCCTTTTCATTGGCTAATCAGTGAATTAGCAAATTAACTGTCAGCCAAGATGGCAGCCGGCAGCCAGGCAGCTGAGAACAGGATGCTTGGTTGCCCCAGCGATAGAGGAAACCAAGGTTCCCGCCTGCAGCTGCAGGGCTCTGAGCTCCTGAAGCAACAGCTCCAAAAGATACAATGTTTCAATTATAGAAGCTAAAAGATGGCGGTTAATCTGCATACTCAGGCTCCAAGCGGTGGAGTGAAGCCAAACAGCCCTGAAGCCGCAGAGCAGAGAGGCCTCACTGCCCGGGGATCAGCGGAGCCGAGAGGCCTCCCGCTCCAGGATCAACGGAGCTGAGAGGCCTCCCGGCCAGGTGATCGGCAGAGCCGAGAGGCCTCCCGGCCGCCTGGATCAGCGGAGCCGAGAGGCCTCCGGGCCCCGGGATCAGCGGAGCCGAGAGGCCTCCTGCTCCGGGATCAGCGGAGCTGAGAGGCCTCCCGGCCAGGTGATCGGCAGAGCCGAGAGGCCTCCCAGCCACCTGGATCAGCGGAGCCGAGAGGCCTCCGGGCCCCGGAATCAGCGGAGCCGAGAGGCCTCCCGGCCAGGAGATCAGTGGAGCCGAGAGGCCTCTCTGCCGCCTGGATCAGCGGAGCCTGATGGAAGCCCTGTGTGTTTATGCACCCTGGGGGTGCAGAGGTCCTGTCCTAGGCAGGGGCCTATGGCGAAATTTTCGACTCTGAGAAGCAGCCTACGGGCTGGAAGGCGGCTCCTCTGACCTCAGTGCTGGAGAAGACGATTAAGCAGAAAACTAAAGAAACCGATTTTACATCATTTCCCAGGTGTAGAACAGTTGGCATGTAAGCCCCTGACCAGTGCCCAGCCTCTCCTCTGTCAGTCTATCTCACTCTTAGGTACCATGTTCTTTGTTCTATCTTAACTGCAACTCATTTTTAAACTAGATTGCTTTTAAAAGAAGACTAAATAAAGTTTCCCTTAAGTTATTTAGGTGGTGCTGGGGCTGCTGGGGCTGCTGGGGGCCTGATAGAAGACACAAACACGCAACGGGGGGCCTGTACCCAGCAGCCCCAAGGCCCGCCACCTTGGTGCTGGGGCTGCTGTGGGTATCAGAGACACAAACCCGCAGGCCCGGCACCCAGCAGACCCAAGGCCTTCGTGGCAGAACTAAGGAGCAGCAAGCCAAGCGGTAGGAAGCAGCAAGCAGGTGGGCAGTAACAAGGGAGGGGTCCCGGACTGCAAGAGGGCACATGCTGGGCTAAGGAACCCCCCACCCATCCCCAGTGCACGAATTTTGTGCACCAGGCCTCTAGTATATATATATTTATATATATAGTCTTCAGACCTATTACATTTTTTTCCTATAGACTTTTGAGGCTTTTGTTGTTCCTTGTTATATGTATATTGCCTTGTTGAGAGCTTGTATTTTGTGTTGTTAACTTCAGTTTTACTGGTCATTTATTCTTGAATCTTTTGGGGAGTAGAGAAGTAATGTCTGCCCACTGGCCATCTGGGATTCTACTTGCTGACTTTCTGATTCAGAAGCTTTTCCCAAAGTATGTGTACTCCACAGCTCAGCTCTGTGTGCCTCTTCCTCCTGGCCACCTGCTGTTCATAGCATTCACATGTAGCTATGTCAGTACCCTCAGCCTCACCAACGGTCAGAGGTTGGAGTGGAAGGTTGTCCTTTCCTGCTCCCCACGAGCTCTCAAGATTGTAAAGGCCTCCTCTCCTGCCTCAACCTGGAACTTCAGAGAGTAGGACTCAAAGTGATATGATACTAGGCAAAAGACCAGCACCTTCTCTAAGAGCCTGAACAGCACATTTTGGGTAATTATCTATAAGGCAATCAGAGAGCATTCTATATATAACATGTGAACTAATACAATTTATATTTAACCCTTACATTAAAAATTTTCTAAATTAAACTTATTGGAGTGACATTGGTTAATAAGAGTATAAGTCTCAAGTATTTTCAGTGACATACATTAAATGAAATACTTATATTCTTATATTTAATAATTTGTTCTAGACTTTTTTATTATAACTATATTGATGAATGTCTCTAAAATTCTTCTGTTATAATGATGGTTTAGATATGCTTTATCATTGTAGAGATAATATAATCATATTTATATTTTTGTAGAACATTATTCAGTCATGACTTAGCAGCAGGATACTTTTAATAGAATTCTTGTCTGAGGAATATATTTTATATAGATAACATAAATGTAAATAAGCATAAGATTTACTATACCCTTTTCTAGACATTAATAAATATTGTATATGCCCAATCTATAATAATAAAAGCATAATATGCTAATTAGACAGGACGTTCTTCTGGATGACCTTACGGACGAAGCCAGGGCTGCGAGGGAAGCCCAGGTCCCAGGTGCCTGCTGGAGGCTGGAGGCTGAAGGGAGCCTGGGTCCTGGTTGCCTGCCAGTGGCTGGAGGGAAGCCTGGGTCCTGTGTGCCAGAGGGAAGCGGGTGTTGGCAGCCAGAGGAAGAAAGGCCTACTCTTGCACGAATTTCATGCATCAAGCCTCTAGTCCAGGGGTGGGCAAACTTTTTGACTCGAGGGCCACAATGGGTTCTTAAACTGGACCAGAGGGCCGGAACAAAAGCATGGATGGAGTGTTTGTGTGAACTAATGAACTAATATAAATTCAAAGTAAACATCATTACATAAAAGGGTATGGTCTTTTTTTTTTTTAGTTTTATTCATTTCAAAGGAGCCGGATCCGGCCCGCGGGCCGTAGTTTGCCCACGGTTGCTCTAGTCTATCCTATATAATAAAAGGCTAATATGCAAATTGACCGAACAGCAGACTGACCAGTCACTATGACATGCACTGACCACCAGGAGGCAGACGCTCAACACAGGAGCTGCCCCCTGGTGGTCAGTATTCTCCCACAGGGGGAGTGCCACTCAGCCAGAAGCCCTGAGCTGTGCTCATGGCTGGTGAGCACAGTGGCAGTGGCGGAAGCCTCTCCCACCTCCGTGGCAGTGCTAAGGATGTCTGACTGATGGCTTAGGTCCACTCGTGGGGAGTGGGCCTAAGCCGTCAGTCAGACACCCCTAGAGGGCTCCTGGACTGCGAGAGGGAGCAGGCTGGGCTGAGGGACCCCCCCACCCCCCCCCACCAAGTGCACATATTTTGTTCACTGGGCCTCTAGTAATATAGTATATAAGAACTTTAGAATTAATATTATGGGCATTTATAGTTATTCTTTGTTACTTATGTTAAAATAATGGTAAATACTCTTTTTAAAGTTGTTTGATGACATGACTTTAACAATATACTCACTGTTTTTTATTTTTATTTTTTTATTTTTTAAATATATTTTATTGATTTTTTTACGGAGAGGAAGGGAGAGGGATAGAGAGTTAGGAACATCATTGAGAGAGAAACATTGATCAGCTGCCTCTTGCACACCCCCTACTGGGGTTGCTCCTGCAACCAAGGTACATGCCCTTGACAGGAATCGAACATGGGACCCTTCAGTCCGCAGGCCAAAGCTCTATCCACTGAGCCAAACCAGTTAGGGCAACTCACTGCTTTTTAAAAGAAAAAAAATTCAGTGATGATAGGCTAGAGTTATAATATTTCATCATTTTAGTATAATAAAATATAAGAATGTTTTATATTTATAATCTAATAGAATTGTTTCCAAATGGGAAACAATGCTGTAGTGTTCTAAATAAATTTGGAGTAGCATTTATGATTTGAAAAGAATGTAAAATGTCCAGTTGCTTCTGAGGCTTATGGGACCATATTTCAGGGCAGATGTGTTTACAGCAGTGCCATGGGCCTACTGTGGCTGTGTGGACCACCAAATAAGAAGATGGAACCCAACCAGGCAATGTGTGGTGTTTCTAGAGTCATTGCTATGATTTTCATTGGCTCAGTAATTGAGGAGGTTCAGATACTACAGCCAGAGAAGATGATAGCTTTAGGAAAGTAGAAGTTTATGGGAGGGCTAACCGCATGGCTTATGTATTTCTTATATGCATTAGACATTTCATAATAAGATAATGTAAGAAATTCTTTTTACTAAATGACTAGGTCATGAATGGTATTACTATCTTAATTTCACTTCTTGATTACTACTGGTTATAAACATTTTTCACATTTTAATTTTAATGTTATTCTTTGTGAATTGCTATTGATGCCATTTGTCCATTTTCAGTCTGTATAGTTTTTATTTTTGGTTTTCAGAAATTATTTATTAATAATTTTACTAATCCTTACACTATCTTATTGGTAGAAAAAAAATGTGTTTTTGTCCGAGGAATAGGATTGTATAAAACCAAAACCCATTCTGGACTTTTATCTTTAAAAATTTTTAATGGTTTGTTTTTCAAATTTTCTTTTTTATGATTATAAACTAAATGTCATCAGTGGAAAAAAAAAATCCAAAACCTAAATTTAAAAAACCCTAACATATAGAGATTATTTTAACTTCTCTTTCTAATTAAGTTATTAACATTTTAGTGCATGTCCTTCATGAATATAAATGTACATATTATATGTATGAATTTATAGATGTCAATATGTAAAAATATCAATACAGTCATACACACATGGCTTTATTAGAAGGGTATTATTTCTCTGCCTTATAGAACACATTTTTCCCAGTAAATATAGTTTTACACCATTATTTCAAAGTATTTGAATGGTATGCTATTAAATACACATGCTAATTATTTATTCAACAAATATTTATGAAGACACTAATAGTGGCCCAGCTGGCATGGTAAAGTGGTTGAGTGTCAACATATGAACCAGGAGGTCATGTTTGATTCCTGGTCAGGGCACATGCCCGGATTGTGGGCTCGATCCCCAGTGTGGGCCATGCAGGTGGCATCCCTCTCCCTCTACCTTCCTCTCTGAAATCAATTGATGTTTCTATTTCCCTCTCCCTCTACCTTCCTCTCTGAAATCAATTTCCTTTAAAATACCCTAATAATGCTGTAGAGGAGCACTGGGAATAAAGCAACATACAAAACTCCTACAAAGGTGAAGTTTGAATGCTATTGGAGAAAATATACAGTAAACAAATGAATATTGTATATAATATAAGTGCTAGGAAGAAAGGGAAAAAAAGAAGATGATAGAAAGTAGTAGGTTGGCATGAGGGGATGAGGTACTTTAGGAAGGCCTTTTCAAGGAGCAGGAACCTCACTGAAGTATGGGATCCCCCCATGCCAATATTTAGGGCAAAATCATTGTAGGCAGAGAAAGAACAAGGTGTACCTTTAAAAAAAATAAAAACAATTTGACATTGATTAACATTTAGATTACCTCCAACTATTTAAAAATTTAAATAAAATGTTAAACAAGTTTCGAAAGACCATTCTTCTTAAAGATTTTCTAAATTTTTACATGTATTCTAACTGATCTCCTTAATTTTCAAACTTATTTTTCAACTTTGTATGTCTTCATAACCATACTGATAGGAAGATGTGAAAGTGTATATGAAAGGATGTCAATCTAATGCCATAATATTCCATGGGTTCTAGTTTATATTTTTTAAAAGAAAAACAAAAGTTTAAGAAAGAAAAAAATGATTTAAGTATATTAGAATATAGAATGTTTAGAGGGGAATTTTTTTTTAAAATATATTTTATTGATTTTTTACAGAGAGAAGGGAGAGGGATAGAGAGTTAGAAACATCGATGAGAGAGAAACATCGACCAGCTGCCTCCTGCACACCCCCCACTGGGGATGTGCCCGCAACCAAGGTACATGCCCTTGACCGGAATCGAACCTGGGACCCTTGAGTCCCCAGGCCGACACTCTATCCGCTGAGCCAAACCGGTTAGGGCTAGAGTGGAATTTTTATAAGTAATACAAAAACATTAAAATGACTTGCCATTACTTGTACTGCTACTTAATACTTTCTGTTTATGCCATTTTAACCCCATGGACCTTTAGTAAAATCACTTAAAAATAAGGACTTCAACACATAAAGTTTTCTGTTTCTTTCAATCTCCTTCAGGTTGCTGATGCCAAGTCTTTCTCAGGTCCTTTTAATGTCTTGCCTGTGAAGACAAAATGGAGTAACATTGGCTTTCATATCCTTCTGTTTGACTTGGAAAACCTTGTTGAACTTCTGCTGTCAACGCCAGTCTGCGACAGTGACCCTCCCAATTCATTCTATGGCAGTGAGATCCTGAGAAGAGCCAAAAGTACAGTTGAGAAGAAAACATTGACGCTGAAAAGAAATAAAACTGCCTGTGGTTCTCTCTCAGCAGAGGCACAAGCCAAGCCTGTGAGCGAAGCCCCAGCCCAAGGAGATAATTCCATCGTGGTCTTAGAAGAATATGATGGAATTAAAAGGCAGAAGAAAATGAAGAGCTCCAAAAAGACACACCCTAAGCCATCAAGAAAATTTGATGCCAACCTCATAATAGATGCAGCCAAATTGCTCCTATCTTGCCTTTTGCCATGGGGAGTGGATAAAGAATTAGATAACCTCTGCATTAAGCATCTCAATATTTTGAAGCTTCAGGGTCCCGTGTCTTTAGGACTTGCTTCAAATGAAGATCACTTCTCGCTGATGCTGCCAGGTTGGGATTTATGCAATGCCGAAGTGAAGAAAGACTACTCAAAAGTCAATTTGTTTTCCAGAAAAGTGTTGGAATTGTCAAACAAATACACATCCACTCTTCCAAATCAAGCTGGGATGCCAAGAGGACTGGAAAATAATTGTGACGCTTTGCATGAGTCAGACACTATAATTTATTTATTGAGAAGACTATTTTTAGTTAACAAGTTAGTTAACATGCCTGTAGACTTGGCATATGGAATTGATAGGTAAGGCATTCCTAGAGATTTTGACTATTCTTATTTGGGATATTTTAAAAATTATCATTATTTGTTGTATTCAACTCTCTAGCCTTTCTCCTTCTTTTCTTCATTTACACAAAGAATGAATATGCAACAACTCCTTTAGCTCCAAACACATTTAAAAAAACCTTTCTTTTAATTTTTGGGATTGGAGGATAATTTGAGCAGTAAATTTGTTTTAAAATATATTTGTTCAACAAATAACCCTTGTTCTCATAATATGTGCCAGGAAAATCAGAGTGTTAGATGCTGAATGATTCAATAAATAGATAGATGATACATACATACATACAACCTTGAAATACATTGCAGTTGCTATGAATTAAATATGAACAAAGAAATTTAAGTAATCGCCTATAATGATATGTTTTCTATATCACTAGAGGCCTGATGCACAAAATTCGTGCAAGGGCTTTGGCTCCGGCCCCCACCCGCTGCAGCAGCCAGGGGCCTCTGCCGCCTCTGCCGTGGCCCCCAACCGCTGTGGCTTTGTCCAGAAGGAATCGCGTCTGGAAGGATGTCCAGTCTAATTAGCATATTACGCTTTTATTATTATAGATAAGGAAAGGAAAAATTTGAAAATTTCATTCCTCAAATCCCACCATTTAATGTATACTTTGGCATTTTAAAATAGAAGGGACCATCAGTAATTTGTAGAAAGTACAGTTAAGTAATAATAACTGTTGTTTTTTTTTAGTGCTTAGTATCTGCTAGTCACCATGGAAGCCCTTTACATACATGATTTTATTTAGCATGCACAGCAAAGCTGTGCTACAGGCCCTATTATTTCGCTCATTGTATAGGTGACGATATTAAGGCTTATGAAGAGAAGATACCAACCCCAAGATTAATTCATCTTCTTGGAGTCTGATTCAGGGCTGAGTACAGTCTCATTCCAAAGCCTTATTAATCACTCACTTTGACTCTGAATGTCTACCCTCTCCCACTGCTAAAATGCAATGCAGTTTTTCATAGTCTGATATTAGAAGATTTAATTCAATTCATCAGCCTATAGGGGAAATATACATAAATTTCTCCTTTGGGTATGAGCTCATTTAAATGATAAAAATAATGCACATGAAATACATAGAAACCATTGAAGTAAAATAATAAAAAAACAACAACTAGAAAAAACATTTGTAATACAGCTGTTTTAGGTGGTCTGTGTAAAGAGAATAATTAGTGTGAGATAAAACCATGTAGAAAGCCTTTCCAGAAGAGATGCTGTTTGAACTACCCAATACATGGTGGTAAGTGGTCCTTGACATTTATGTTCTTTGATAAGAGCTCAATTCAACAAATACCTGTGTCAGGCACTGTGTAATGGCCAGAGTTCCTGCCCTCGGTGGGCTTAGAGTCTGTTAGCAAAGCAAGTCCCTATGGATTATGCAGGATTCAGTATTATACTTCCTTCCATTATAGTGCTACTGGGTTTTCCATGTTCTGTTCATAGCCCTAACAATGAGAAAACAGACTGGTAAATTTTAGTTGTTTACTATCCTCTATTTTATTTATTTATTTATAAGAATTCAGATAGGCTTCATTTACTTTTCTTTCTATTACTAAGAAAATTACATAGTACCTAAAGTCTGGTTAAAAATAAAATGCAGGCAGCCAGGAGCCCGAAAATCCAGGAATTTATCCTGATTTTATTGTTAACTAGCCATGCGCCTTTGTACTAGTCACTTAACCCTCTAGGCCTTGCTTTCCTCATTTTTAAAATGAGGTGGGTGGGATAGGTGATCATTAAGATTTCTTCAAATTATTAAAAATTTGGGCTGCTACAAAAGTATATTTGTTTGCCGAATTGTGATCCCACAGAGCAGGTGAGGGACTTAGTTATTGTTTGTCCGGGGTGTTTATTCTGTGTTTGTTCCTGATTACCAAGTACGGGGTACAGGATGTGTCTCAAGCCCACTAGGGGCCCACTAGGGGAGATGATAGACTGGCACTAGACCTTCCCTTAAGGTCAGTAGCACAGGCCTGGCCATGTGTCTAAGTTGGAGCATCATCCCATACACTGAAAGGTTGTGAGATTGATCCCCAGTCAGCACATGTACAGGACGCAACTGACCCATGTTTCTCTCTATCTCTCTCTCTAAAATAAATTTTAAAAGCCATATCCTCAGGTAAGGATTAAAAAAAAATTGTTAGCACACATGAGCAAATTCTTTATAGAATTCTTAATTTAAACATTATGCAATGGAGGTGTCAGGATTAGAGACTGCTACCCTCAATCAGTCGCTTCATATTTGATATTTTGTTAGAGACTGCATGTCCTTTGGCAGGAAATCAAAATAATGTGCATTAGATGTGTCACCAGATCCTTCCAACAAGTTTGACCATTTCACTAACATTTCCCTGTGGTTGTGAAGGTTGAGAAGTCCTTGTCTGCTGAACAATCGGGAGCATGATGTGGCTGGATTTTAAGGAAACAGCTAACTGCCTCTGAGCACACACTTGGGCAGTCTCTGAAAGCTGCTGAGTCACCGAATTGGAGCACAGCCTGCCTTCCTCACGTCCCCACGGCACCTGGGGAGAAATCTTTGGCTGATGTCAACATATTAGGATTAAAAATAAATGTTTATTTTGCATTAACCACAAATTGCATGACCTAAATTAGCAAGACCCCTTCTGTAAAAGTAGATCACAAGACAATACTGATAAACTAAAATTCAGAATTCAATTGGGATTAAGGTGTTAGGTAGGAGAAATATGAGGGAATAAGTTTCATCAAAGAGATTAATGTGGAAGACATTGCTAAAAATAATTTGTGTTCACTTCCCAAATTTGTTAAATTGGTCATACACTCATGTTTCACTTATTTAATCTATTTTTCAAAATATTTTTACATATTTACAATAATATACTTTAAATCTTCTTTTTTTCAATAGCTCTTTCAAAATGGATTCTGTGCATAACAAAGTGAAAAGTCCTGGGAATGATATTTTGCATATTTCAAGCTTCTACAGTTACTTACGAAATGGTAAAGTTACAGATATAGTCTGTTTTGTTTTGTTTTTATTTCTATGACATAAAATAACTAGTATTTCTATAACTGAATAGCACTCTACAGTTTAAAATAAGCAATGTGTCTTTTTATTATATTATTTAGTCTGCATTTCACATGGTTATATTTTTGTATTCTGCCAATATTGAAATATATGTGAACATTTTTAAAAGTATATCTTTTTTTAAAATGAGCCTTATGCATGTTTTCTTTTTTAAATACTATTATATTTTTTATTGATTTCAGAGAGGAAGGGAGAGGGAGAGAGAGATAGAAACGTCAATGATGAGAATCATTGATTGGCTGCCTCCTGCACACCCCCTACTGGGGATCAAGCCTGCAACTGGGGCATGTGCCCTTGACTGGAATCAAACTCGGGACCCTTCAGTCCGAAGGCTGCTCTATCCACTGAGCAAACCAGTTAGGGCACATCAGTATCTTTATTACCACATAAGTGATTATTTCACTAGAGAATGTTAGAGCTATTTCAGAAGTCATATAATGGTCCTTGAAATCTGTGACAATCTTGCTCTTTAGATTCATCCAAAAACCTGCTTCTTCACATCTCTGACATCTCAGTAAGTGGCAATTCTATCCTTCCAATTGTTAAGGCCAAAAACTTTGAGGCCATTTTGACGTTTCCCTTTCTCTCACACTCCAGATCTAACCTTTTAGTAATCACCTTGGTTCTACCTTCAGAATATATCCCAGATTTTGACTGCTTCTCTCCACTACAGAACCACCCTTCATGAACCTTAATCACCTCTTGCCTTGATGACTACAGAGGCCTCCTAACCACCCATCTGCTCCTATTTTTCATTCCTACATTCTGTTCTCAACCAGGCAACCAGAGTGACCTATTAGAAACAAAGTCAGAACCTCATGTTTCTGCTTAAAAACCTTTCAGTGGCTTCTGTGTCACTCTAAATAAAAGCCACAGTGTTTAGGATAACTCACAAGGCCCTATATAGAGAAAAACCTATATAACCTGGCTTTTCTGCCTACATCATTGCTCACACTCCCAACTGACCTCATCTCTTTATACTCATTTCCTGCTTCCCATAGTCCAGCTACACTGGTCTTTTTACTCAGACCCAAACATGACAGGCAGGTCTAAGGGCCTTTGTATTGGCTGTTTCCTCTGCCTGGAATTCTTTCCCCAGATTCCAGAGGTCAGCCTGCTGCCCCTCACCTCCACCACACATCCTTCAATTCTTGCTCAAATGCCATTTCATCAATGAAGGTGTCATCCCTTCTCCCAGCAACCCTACCCCTTTCCCTGTTTTACTGTTTTCCACAATCCTTTTCACTACCTGACATACTATATATCTTTTTTTAAATTTGTCATCCACGTCTGGCTGGTAAAATGTAAGTTCCGTAGGTTTTCCTTTTCTTTTTATGACAGCTTTATGCACTGCTATGTTCCCACTTCCTAGAGCAATGCCTGCAAAGAATTAGGTAAATATGCTTGAATTAATGGATGAATAGTTAAAAGGACAGTGGTTTTGGAGATAGCTAAGGTTCAAGATCCAGTTCTGCCACTTACTGTTTCTGTAACTTTATTTCTTCAAAAGCTGTATTTACTGCATTTGTAAAGTTGGAATAATAGTGTGCATGTTGCCTCCAAAGTAATGTAGTATATTATTGCTACATTGGAATGGCCTGAACAGCAACACATGCGGACCCTCATAGGGCTATTGAAAAGAATATTTGGGATATTTTAGAGTGGGAGTTTATTAATAGCTTCAGTTACTGAGTGACTGGTATTTTGAAAGAATTATGCTAATGATTTTGCATATATTATCTCAATTAATATATAAAGGACACTATGTAGAAGGAACTATCTCTGTTTTACCCTTAGAGAAACTGGAGGTCAGGGAACTTAGATGACTTACTTATCGCCATAAGCACAGGGGCCAGATTCTAGTCCAACTGTCTGATTCCAAATCCCTTGCTCTTTCCAGTATGTCAGGCCACTTCTCACATCTAAGATTACTAGTAATGTTCTCCCTATATGGCCCCATTCTGAGTTGCCTATTTTTTCCTTCGGTAGTAGTTCTTGTTAGGGTATTTCTTCTTGTTTTCATTTTTTTTTTATTAGGCTAGGAAATGGATTGGAATTTGAGGCATAACACAGGTGGTTTCTGCAGAGACCAAGAGACTTGCTAACCAGAGCCAGGGAGCCCCAGGCTTTCCTGTGGCTGCCGAACCAAACAGCCCGAGCAGCTAGTGCTAGTACTGATGCATCCGTGGTGTTTGGAGTTGGTCTTTATAGCATTTACAACCCAGTGAGGTAATAAGGAAATGTTGTTGTGTGTTTTAATAATTGAAAGATGAGAGGTAGAGGGAAGGGAGGGATTTGCTTCGTGCTACTAATTCTGTAATCAACGCCTGAAGAATAAAATTACACTGTGGCACTCATTCTAAAGGGTTGACAGGAACCAATACCCAGTTCTGTCAGCAAGAATGGTGACTAGGTAATAGTGGTAAACCTGGGATGTTTTCTTTTCATCTTTCCCCCTTAAGTTGCAATTAATTCTTTAACTCACTGACATTGCCAAGAAAAGTTGGCTCTCATTTCCACCTCATATTAAAATTTAATGTCACATTAAAGTGCACTGTGAAGTACCCCCTGATGCCAGTAAGCAGTTACAGATGAGACCAATACTTTGCTTTGATGGTAGAGTCACAAGGTCAACAAAAGGAGAGAGATCAAAAAAGTGTCCTCTTACCTGCTGTGCTCATGAAGAACTGGAAAATATGACTTCAAAATCATAGTGCTCTCTCATACTTGCATGTTTTATGCCCTGATCTTGGTCATTTCAAATTCACATTATATGTTCCATCAGGAAAAATAATGATATTAATGAGTTATAAGTTTCTTATGTATTGTATATATCTCTTTCATGTTCTCAATTTATATTATATTTAATACCTTCTAGCACATTTCCCTTGAACACTGATGTAATGCACACATACATATATCTATTAATATTTAAAATGGTGAATTAATGAAATACATATTAGACTAGTACTAATTTTAAAAGTTGATAGCAGGATTTCAGACCTATATAATACATTTATTTAAATAGACAATCATAGTCATTTTTCTCTCCAGCGCAAGCCCTCGTTGTTTTTATCTCATTCAGGGATCTGGTACCTAGATAATATATTTTACCCATCAGAAAGCCTTAATTCATCGATTTTTCACTTAGATGATAATATGTACATTTTCAATTAATGAAAAGGTACTTATTAAGTGCTTTTTGTGTAGGAAACTGCTGGACACTATAGATCAATTTAAATAAACCAAGCCCTAGCTCACTCTTAAAATTTCACACTGAACATTAAGGCAAATGGATAGAAAGGAGATTCAAGAGGGCAGCCTTAAAAGAAACAATACATAACAAAATGAGGCAAATTAAAACCGAAGTGCTGTACCTATTGATCAGAGTAGCAGAGCTGGGTAAGGACAAATCAAGGGAAGTCTTTTATATGATTTCTGCATGATAGATGCAATGTACAATTTCAAGAACTGTTTGCATTAAGAAGGAATTATAAAATTTGGTGACCTGTTTGGGTGGGAATATTAGCAGTCATTGCATTTTGTTGGCAAAAAAAAGGTACAAAGATGGGTTTAAGGTATAAAGATGAATTTGATTTAACATAGATATGTATTAGTATAATTATTATAAATACATAAATTAATGGTTTTTGACTCTCACTGTACATGAAAATCATCTGAGGTACTTTTACAGAGTATTAATGCCTGGCCCACTGTCATCCTGAGACCTATTGAATCAATTGAATCAGAATCTCTGTAAAGCTGACCCTGGGCTCTGGTGTTTATGAAAAAAGTATCCCCAAGTGATTCTACTGTCAGCAGCTAGAGTTGAGGACCATTGAGTGCATCCATTTTGAATACTTTCAAGATATAAATGTGTTCTGTCTATTTCTAGGCAAGAATGAACCCCACCTACCTGAAGCTGACGTTTCTCTTTTGAAGCTAATTTCCTGTTGGAGAGACCAGTCTGTGCAGGTATGACACCGCTCATTTTCTTGATTATGGAAGACTTTATTGCTGCTGTGGTTCATGCATCCTCCCCTTTGATTGAAAGTACGAGTGAGTAGGTATGCTTGTCCTCACACAATGTCCTCCCAGGGCATTTCATTGAATGGGGCTAATGCAGAGAGTAATAATGAGGGGGAAAGTGGGGAATAATATATACGAGGGTGAACCAAGCTAGGGGTTCTGAATGGAGGGAGCTAAGGAAGGTATGTTCATGGTATCAGTAACTTACTACTCATTGAAATTTCACTTTGTGGCACAATTGTCTATTTTTTTTTTATTTCAAAATGTCCCTAGGCTTAGGAATTTGGTAAGTGTAATTAGAAATTCTTTTTCTATCCTGAGAGTACTTCATTTGTGAGCTAATTTAGAGAGCTGGTTTCCATGCCCAATTGAAGTCTTTTCTTTTTTCAGTTCTTTTTTTTAGGTCCTAAAAGTAAGTGGATAGTTTTGTACATACAAAAAGTATCTGTGCATTGATTAGATGAGTACTTATTGGAACTTTGTTCTTCTTCATGAGCTTAAGGCATATCAAATTTGCAAGACAAGAATAGCAGTAAGGACAATTAAAAAATGACTGTTTTGGGTACAGGAAAACAAAAGAAAATTAACTCAGAACGAACTGTGGGGGTTGACACTACAAAACCAAGTAAACTCAACTGGAATGGTTATTGAAACTTGGCCATGGGGGTTACCATGGCCAACAAGTTTCTATATGATTTGCTCTTCACCTAACCTCTTTGCTTATCATTCTCCCTCCTATTTTTGCCATACTGAGCATCTTTATATTTCCAGAACATACAAAAGCTTGTTTCTACCTTAGGTCATTACTGTTCTCTTGAGCTGGAATTTTCATTTTTCCATTCATCACTTGCTCAAAAGTCAACTTCTTAGAGAGGTCTACCCTGATTACTCCATCTAATAGTGCCACCTCCCTCTCACTGACCCCATGCCTCCAGCCCCCATCACATTACCCAGTTTTATTTTCTTTTTTTGTGTGTGTGCTGTTTTTAATGGAAATTATACCTTTATTTTTTAATATATTTTTATTATTTCAGAGTAGAAAGGAGAGGGAGAGGGTGAGAGAGATAGAAACACCAATGATGAGAGAGAATCATTGGTCAGCTGCCTCCTACACACCCCACACTGGGGATGGAGCCTGCAACCTGGGCATGTGCACTGATCAAGAATGGAACCGTGTCCTCATGGTTCATAGGTCAATGTTCTATCACTGAGCCACGCTGACCAGGCTATACCTTTAATTTTTGCTAGCTTATCTTCTGTTCCCTCACTGTTATAGCAGCTTGCTGAGAGCAGGGGCTTGGTCTCACTCACCCCTCTTTGACCAGTGCCCAGAAAAGCAGTAGTGACAGCAGCCAGTCAATAAGTAATGAATGTAAAGGGACCAGAATGGACTGATGAACAGGGGTAGATACAGAAGCAGAGCAACATTGAACAGAATGTTAAACTACAGTGGGAAGCCTGGGGAGGGTTGGGGGGGGGATTAAGAGACCAACTGAAGGACTTATATGCATGCATATAAGATTAACCAATGGACACAAGACACGGGGCGGGGGGGGGCGGGGGGTAGGGGCCGGGGGAATGTCAAGGGGGGGAAAAAAGGAGACATATGTAATACTCTTAGTAATACTTTAAGAAATAAAAATTATTAAAATATAAAAAAAATAAGTAATGAATGAATGAATGAATGAATGAATAGCTATGCAAAACCTTCTGCGATAATCAAATGGACATCAGTACATGTTGACTTTACCAGCATATTATCAATAAAGGAGTCTATCTATTAAAGGTACGATTTTTTTTCCTAGTAGCCAACTAATTCTACAATGGGGAAAAATCCTTAAGAAAATTAATTCAACAGACCATTTATCCTGAATTGTTCTAACTAAAGATCTTTTGTAGTTGTTAAATTGACTTTCAGATAAGTTTTAATGTGGTTTGGACATACTTGGACTAGTGGATCTTTAAGGTTCTATGATACTATGACTTTGTGCAAAATGCTGGGAGCAGTTAAAAAATATTACCAGAGCATTTATGACTCACACTACAGGAAGTCCAAGCTTCACAGTTTGCCTTTCATCCCTGCCACTAGCCTGATGAATGACTCTGGAAGATAAGGTTAACTTGACTATTTTCCTCATGTGTAAAGTGGGAATGAGAATTTTTGCAAGTATCCATTTAAATGCTTCATTAAGCAGTCCTCAAATTACTAATAAAGCTGTTTATTTAAGCAGTTTGTCAAATCATGTTAACTTGAATCTACTTTTCAATGTATTTTAGAAGCACTGGGTGGGAATGGAATGCTTTTGTAAAATAGAGCAAAATCCTTCTTCAGAAGTTGAAGGGGGGGGGTACTTTTAAGGGAGCAAGTAAGAAGGAATATATTTTTCAGATGAATAAGTTTATCTGGAAATTGTCTCTTTTGCTTCTCAAATATGAAACATACCCATATTCTATCCCTACTATGTATAAAATTTATCTTATTGGAATAAGGGCTGGAAAAGCAGCAGCAAGGTTTGGGGTTGCTAATTTGCATGTTTCTGAAGCTGCACTAACATACTTTGATTTTCTAATCGAACTCTAGTGAGTGAAATATGACATCAACACCTCTAAGGCAGAGGTGTTGTGGCTTTTTTCAGGAGATGCTGCAAAGACCAGTGTGAGCCAGGTATTGGGAAAATGCTTTTATACCAGAAAATCCGGACATTGGAACTATAAGCAGGCCTTGGGGGCTTTTATGAGTCTTTAAAACATTCTGTGCTATTTCACGGTCTTAGTAAAAAAAACATTAAATTTTTTAGCTTGCCTATGGCACTGTAATACTTCTAGTAATAATTACCAGTATATGGCCCAGATTTGTGGCTATCTCTTTCCAGCTAATGGATTAGTGAACCTTATTTTAAATCACTGCACAGTCCCTCATAAGAGTTTAATACTTTGCATATCTATTGCCAGAGAAACTTGCATTCAGAAGACAGCTTGATACCCATAGTGCTTCCAATTCTAGCTCTTTATTAAAATCACAAACACTGTATAAATTTTACATTTTGGGGCGTAAATTTTATCCCTGCAATCTATAAAATTTATCTGCTATATTTACATAGTAGAGAAACTGAAGTATTGATAGAAAGTATCAATAAATTCTACTTTCCACAGTTTATGTTTTTAAAGTGTTCAGGATCTATTTCAATTCCATTAGTATTTATTTAGTGCCCACTGAATACCAGACACAGTGATAATGTTATTTTAACCTGCTTATAAGCTGTACAGTTTCTCTGAATTGGAACCATGCTTTATTGATTTCACACTGAGCATAAAGTATATATTTTGAGTTTGTCTCCAGCTGGGTGTATGCCATTCAATATTCACTTTTAAGTTTTGTGGCTCTGAGTATCCTATTCATTATGATTAGTATGTTTCATCTGTTATTTTTACTTCCTCTTGTTTTCAATGATACTATTATTAATTATTCTTTTAATATGTATTTATAGTGAAAAATATGTCAAAAAAAACAAAATTCAACAGTTAAAAAATATTGTCATGATATATAAACCCAATAATTAGAAATGTTAGATGAAATTACATAAACTCCTATAGGTTTTTAAGAAAGAATATTGATCCTGGTCGTTATAGACTTTTGTATCCAGTGGGATAGAGGACTTCTAAGTCACAGTTGTGGTTGTTCCTAGAGATGACAATGATCCCAGTGAGAGGCAGCCATCCTTCCCTGGGGCATAAGGCCAAACTGCTCATTCGGAGGGTAGGCCATCATCTGGATGGACCATGGGTCTGAGGATGTCCTCCAATAGTCTCCAGAATTACAGTTATGGACAGAAGAAAGTTCCATACAGGATCCTGTGATTGGAAGCTCTCATTCTAGCCTCTCTCGGTACCAGAGACTTTGTTTTTATAAGTGAGGACATGAAGTCCCAGAGTAGTACCCGCACTTGTCAAAGGTTGCATTTGTAGTTACTGTCACAGTTGGATCAGAAGCCCAGGCTTTCTCATTTCTTATTGAGAGCTCTTTTTACCACATCATCCACATCTTATAATCAGTGCTGTCAAATAAAATGTGTGACAGAATTAAAATAAAATTCATTGATGTGAAATTGTTCATGAATAATTAATATAGTTTGGTCCACTATATGATACACATAAATAAGAATGGATCGCCTATATTGTGATACAGGGTGTATGCTAGTAAACATTATTTCAAATAGTTAATATAATATCACATATTATAACATGTAGATATTAATGTCATGATTCACTAGTATCTTGATTTGTAGAACTATTAGGTTCATGGTCTGCAATAACTGACACAGTGTTGAGAATCTCATCACGTGATATGCACGAGTGAGCATTATGTACCTGTACTGTGACAGGCAGTACTACAGCGTTGGTAGACATGGTATAGTAAAATCACTTCATTCATTATCCTTTTGTTCACAAGCTAACCAAGCATTTGAGTGTGAGCATTTGAATGAACAAGAACAGAGAAATGATCAGTGATCAGGAAGCCTCTGATACTTTTAGGAAGCTTCCCATATTGGAAGGTCAAGGGCCCAGGTCCTTCTGCCACAGTAGCTTAATAAGTATCTGCCATCAACAACAACTCTCTGAGTGTCCCTGGAGCCTAAAAGTCTCATACGCTGTCATGCCACATAAAAGAGACTAAATAATTATTTAGATGAATACATGTTCTGTTTTGGGCATCAGCCTCTCTCCATCACCCTCGTGTTGCCCCAAAGCCCACGCCCCAGGCATTGTAAGAGAAGACTGGGGATAATGCAGAGGGGGCAGTGGCAGTTGTGGAACCTGAGTCATTGGAGGACAGGGTTTAGAGGAGAAAGGAGCAGGCATAGGTGGTGGCTATATGAAAGGTTTAACTGTCAGAGAAGGATAATAGGAAGGTGTCCCAAGTTCACCTAGATCAGCAGTGCCCTTCATTTTCCCATCACTTATTCAACACTTGGCTTTCCTTGAACTTGACCTAACTCCTAGACTTTATCTCATTCCTTTCCAGAAAAAGGCTAAGGTACACCAGCTTTTTTACTCAGGGGTAGGAAGGGAGAACCGTGGCACAAGATATGCAAAAAGGACAGAGGAGCAAAGCTCAGAAGACCTGTCTACCAAGTCTGTGTAGAACTTGGGATGTCATATACCTGATTGTTTATTTTAAAAATGAAGATAGTGGATTAGATGCCATGTGACAAGTATTTCCCCATCCCCTCCAGTCAACCACAGGTCCTTGAGTGGGCATGTACAATAATGGGAAATTGCACCTTGCAGTATTTTGATCTATATAAAGCCACATGCACATACACAGAGTTTAGTAAGATTTATTATTAAAGTCTTGTCTTTAACTTTCTATATTAAGCCTAGTTTAAATCATGTGTTTTTAGCTAAATAGTGCTTTAGAGCTAGACATTGTGTGAGGAAATACACTTGTCTTTAAGAGCATTATGACATATTCAAATTAATTTCCTTTATTTTCCAACAGAAGTTACAATATCTTAAGAGAAGGAATTCAAAACTACTTTCAAATTTCCTATATAGTATTTTGCATTTATGAAAGATCAGTGTGATGGTTTGGGTGCCAGTTCTCAGTATCTGCATTTTAATTATTTCAGATATTAATCCTAGTGGAATGGAACATTGCAATTTATGTGAAACCTTTCTAATCGAAATTTCAGGCTTTGGGTTTTTTGCAAAACAAATTATTATTATTTGTAATAATACTAAATATAATTTGTATGGACACACAAACTCAACAGGTAACTGAAGCAATACAAGCTGTTCTCTTGGCGGAAGTTCAACAGCACATGAAGACCTTGAGAAAGACACCAGTCAACAGTGAACCAGGGTCCATGACTGAGAATGATAACTACCAGATGATGCAGATGCGGCCAAAGATGGAATGCACGGAGGAGCTAGAGTTACAGTGTATTACAGACAGTTTGTCTCTGCAAAGTAAGTGCAAAATTTATTGGCATGCTCTTTCATCAGGATTTTTTCTACTACTTAGAACTTCTTGAGAATATGAGTTCACAATATATCATTTCTGCAAAAACCAAGCCACGTGCCCTGTATCTGACCTGTTCTGCCATCAATTTCCTCTTTAATGGTCAGATTTTTAAAGAACTTCTAAATTCTATTATAATAAGTAAATATTTCTCCAAAACAAAAACCTATATCATTTATAAAAAATGTTTTGAAATTAAGTGATTAAAAATGAAAACAGGAGTAACAGTAATAGCTTAATGGGATATAGAGTATAAGAATACCTCATCATAATGGGTTCTAAGTTTGTTTTCATTTGATACCATGATAGTACCCATGTGCCAGATTTTTTCTTTTCTGGGAATAAGAGACATAATAGTAACTAAAATTAAACTGGTTTATAGTTAGACCACTTGATTTTATAACACGTTTTATCATTATAACTTATAATGATAATGTTTATGGTTTATGGCAAACAAGTGAATCTAAATTTCTGCTGTAAAACATTAACTAATTTTTCAGTCATTAGCTGTGACTTTAAAAAAAGAATTAAAAAACAGTTCAAAATAAGTGCAAATTTGATTTTCAAATTTACTAGTAAGCTTTTGATGAAAAATCGATTTATAATATGACCAAATGTATATTTTTGTCAAAAAAACATGTTACAAATTTACATGTTCCACGTTGTTTAAAATTGTTAGGTACTCAAAAAGAGATTTTCTTCTTATTTATTTGGGACCCTGAAAAATGTTGCTACAGTTAAAATATTTAAATCTTAGAAGAGATGTCATTCTTAAAAATGCATTACATTTTTTTCCTTCTTACTATTTTTATAAGATTACTGATTGGAGAGCACTATATAGTGAAAGAAGATACATAGTAGAAAAAAAAGGCTTCTTCAGTGAAGGCCAAAAATCAAAATAGAATATTTCCTGATACCAACACCGTTACTGAGGATGGAAAATCCAATAAGTAATTTGATAAATTTCAAGTCATTTGTTTGTTAGTTGTCCAGAAATTAGCTTAATTAACTGATAGATTCACCCAGTTGAAGGAGCTCCTTTTTGATTACATCACATAATTGTAATTGTGTGACACATTTCAAGCAAGAAGCATAAAAATTCCTTTTTAAATTCATTTTCAATTACTGCATTTGAGTTCTCAATTCATTTGAAGAGGCACCCATAGTGCCATTAATAGGTTTCTTCCAACTCTCCAAACACAGCTAATGTCATTCATCATGCATAAATGCTCCTCAGGAGGCGTTTCTGTGCCTTATTCCTCATCGTGAGAGTCTAACTCATCCATTGGCCCAAAGACCTGTTTTCTAGGTGAGAAATTCATGGCAGGCGATCAAGGTGAAACTTCTGATGAGTTTTGTTGTCACATGAGTTACTTATTACTTGAAGTTTCACTGAGGCCCTCTGTCCCCAGTTAATTATTGGGTATAAGAACTATTAACACGATACTATTTAATCTTACTATGACTAGAGACACCCAGAATTCATGTTAGATATTAACTATCTTTAAGTTATTTTGGAATGAGCCTTTGCTAATGTTAAAAGAAAATTTAGGGTTTGTGATAAGAATTGGAACACAAAAATATTACAATTTATATGTTGTAGTATATGTTGGTAGATGAAATTTAGAATATTTTAACTAAAAAAAAAAAAATACTCAAAAAATGCTGAGCATATATTTTTTGGGGGAAATGCTCCCTGTAGGAAAATATTAACTGCAATTACAAGTAAATCAGAAACACATAACGTGCATTGAAGAGGAAAATTTCCAAGTAATTTTTTCAAGTAAATTTCCAAGTTATATTTATATTAACACTGCCTATTCAGAGAAACTTAGAAAAATGACAGGAAAAATTTTAGACTTTTATTACAGTAGTATGTACTGCATTACTTGAAGGAATTTTAAAATATATATAAGTAAAAAAGCTATTTTATTTATTTCAAATGTCTTGATTCAAAGGTTATGGAGATGGTGTGGTACTCTTCATCAGTACAATTATTCCTCAAATTTTGTAGGCAGTTACTTGGGCAGAATGTCACTGCAACATCTATTATTTTACCAAATATTATTATAATAAATGGTTTATGTCATTTAATTTTATCGGGTTCTTGTTCACTTGTCATCTGTGAGCTCCCCTCCACACCCTTTTAAAATTATTTTTTCTTTTTAATTGAATTTTTTAATTCTTTCTTGGTTACTTGATGCATCCTCTTTGTTAATCATTTGGAAAGTAAGAGATGACGGTTTTATGATGCACAGATACTCAAAAACTCCTTTTATGCCAGGACATAGTATATTTGGTTTATTAGTATGATAGTAATATAGCAATAATAGATATGGAAAATAATAATAACAATTATCATATTCTTAGTACACTCCAACACAATTACAAATGTTCTCTCACTTTTTCCTTTGATTCATACATAATTCACATGAACCTTAAGTCTGTTTTCAACATTTTAGTCATCTGTGTAATCAATTTTATAGTTTTTAAATGTCCATGTTTATGGAAATGAAGTTTTAAAGAGCAGCTGGGGAAAAAAAACTCTCTGAGAAAGACAGATCCAGAGAAATTGCTCCTGTAATTTTCTTATTTGACACACTAATGATATATCTTCCTCATATACATGAAATGAATAATATTTGAAAATAAGACCATCACCATACCAGCTATCTTGAATGCCACCAGTGGTGTATATCTTGCACCTTGAAATATGCTTTCTTTTATTATACTTTTTTTCAATGAATAAAACTGGGATTTAAAAGAGGGTGAGTGTCTTGTCTACAGTCAAAATATTACTGAAAACATGGATGCATATTCTCTTAAACACTGTGTTCTTGTCCAGTAAACTGCATTTTCCACACTGGCAGCTTGAAGGAAATTTGCTCTAAATCAGCTCAATCTGAAAATTGAATAATTTATCGAGTGGTTTTCTTAGATTTTTATTCCTCTCTCATAAATCACACTTTCTATTACCAAAGAAAATGCAGAGTGTTCAATCGCTGCCCTCTCAGCCCTTATACTAAAGAAAATCACCAGATTTTTTTTAACTATTTGTACGTGAGATGCATCTAGAAAGCAGTGGAAATGAGTGAAATGAAATTGAAGCATAATGTGTTTGAACTTTATAATTCCATATCTTGTTTATTTCCAGTGTTTTCATTTCTTACGTTTCACAGCATGTATTTTATTTGAGGTTTTAATATTTGTCTATTGGTATTTTATGGGAGAGTGGTGGATTTTATCTGAGTTTACTTTTTTATAATGATTACATTACTATCTTCTTTAAATCTCTTTATTGAGAAATTATATAACTAACACTCACATTTGAGGCAAAGATTCATTGATTTAAAAATAGTAGTGTTTCCTATTATTAAAATACATTTGAAGGTTATTTTCCTTTATTTTTTTGAATGTTATTTGGATCAGTTTAAACAAGTGCTCTCTAAATTGTTCCATTAAATAAATTGGTTTAAATAGAAATGGAGGTTTTGCAGATAAAGCTGTCACTTGGAATTATTGGCTGAATTTAAATTCACATTAAACTGTAGTTGTGAAGACCATGCATCAAATATGGGTATTGCAAATAATCTTTATTAGATGTACCATTTTCAAAGACTTATCTACAAAATTAAATAATGAAAATGTGCTCTTTGTTTATAGTAAATCAAAGAAATAAACATTGATTCACCAGAAAAGTTTTGTGGTTCTTGGTGGCCGATAGCAGAGGGACTGGCTTGGGATGGTCTTCCTTTGCCTGCTGAATTTCTCAGAAGGAAAACTGTCTAGTTCTTAAAAAGCTTTGAAATACAATTGACAACGCTTTTTTCACTGCCTTTATTTATAGTAAATGCATCTTCCACCGCCCTCTCTGAGGTCTTCAGGCTAAATGAGAAGACCAAGACTTTCTTCTTTCTGGCCACAGAAGTCATTTAGAAAGGTCTGTGTGACATGAGTGAGCAAGGAGCAGAAAAGTAATGGTGGGGGGCACATCATAGAAGGCCTTGGTTGTCATAGTGAGGACCTAGGGTTTCTCTCTGAGATGGGAAACCATTTGAGCAGACAAATGGCACACATTTCAATGGAATCACATTGCCTGAGGTTCGGGGGCCAAGGACAGAAGCAGGGAGACCAGTTGGGAGCCGTTATACTAATCTTGAAGATGGCAGCCTGGCTCAAATATGGTAGCCTCGATGAAGATGATGAAAAGTGATCAGACTCCAAATGTATTTTGAAGGTAGAGCTGACAGTATTTGCTGATGGGATAAGTATGGAGGAGTGAGATGAAAATCTATACTTAGATTATTTCAAACAAAAAGTATTTGATACAGGATCGACCCTGTTGTTCTGGCTCAATTTGGTAGTGCAGTGCTGCTTATGCTATTCCAGGTATGCTGAAGGGAGAGTGGAAAACCCACTCCACACTCCCACCTGTCCCTGCTGTGTTCAGTTTCAACTGTCCCTGCGTAGATGACTTCTAGTATTAACTAACCCTCAGAAAATGGACAAGGGTTTCCTGCCAAGAAACTATGGATAGAAGACAATACCAATAATGCAAGCTTAAGCAAATAAGATGTAACTGACATTGGCAAACTTATACTAAGTTATGTCAGACGTGTGTGTGTGTCTGCGTGTGTGTGATACTCTTTTGAAATTTCTACTTTCATGTATATTTTATAATTAGACATAATTTTGCTATACAAATAGCATGTGAGTTGTTTGTAAACAAATGTATATATTGGTGGTGCGTGCTTCAGAGCTCCGCCTTGTTTTTTCTGCAAGAAAGTATCCCAACCACAGCCTTTGGGTGGATTGAGCTAAGTAGGCAGATGTGATAAGCTTATGTGGGGTTGGTAACTGAATAGTCCATATTGCACACTGTTCTATCCCTAAAACTTTTTATGAAGTCTTTATGCATAACTCCTCCGTATCACTTGTCTCTGCCTCTCTGTACTGACCCAAGAGTCGGGGATACCACAGAGAATGAATCGGCAATCTTCAGTGGAAGACACAAACTAGTATCAGGTAACCATAGAAGCGTGTCAGACAGCCCAGAAGAGGCTGCAGGAGCACTTCAAAGAGGCACCTAACTCAGTTTTTGGAATCAAGGAGGCTTCTTGGGAAGAAGAGATGCCTAATCAAAATCCTGAACTATGAATACGATTTAGCCACACAAAAAGTTGGAGAGGGTGAAGGTAGCAACTTGTGAAGACCAGAGAAGCCATCTACGCTCTTTTCCTCCTCCCAAGAATGATCTGATTAACACATGCATGAAAGGGAACTTGGACATTAGAGAGAAATCTATGACTTGAATTTCTTCTCCGGGACACATCTGTGTCCTCTTTGAACCTCACTGTGCCGGTGCTGCTCTTTTCCTAACTCTCAGCCTTCCAGAATAATGGTAACAATAATGGAAATGACAGTAAGAGCTTACACTGATATGGCTTAGTATGTTCTAAGTGCCTTACTTAACTTAAAGCATTTGATCCAAGCAACAATTCTGTGGAGAGAGGTAATATTGTCATGCCCATTTTATTGATGAGAAAATAGATAAAAGAAGTGAAGAAACTTGCACAGAGCCTTACTACCAACAGAGCCAGGAGTTAAACCCAGGAAGTCTGGTTTCAGTATCTGGATTCTTTGTAACTATCTGGCATTGCATCCCAGTTAACCAATTAACCTTCACTACTTCTTAATTCAGCAAATATTTGCCAGTGCCTCCTCTATGATAGTTGAGATAGATATTACCCATGTTGTAGATTATAAGGCAGCACAAACTGAGATATTTGGCATAACCACACAGGAAAGATTGTCTTAAAGAAGTTAGTCAGCAAATATTAAATACCTAATTTCTACTAAACTTTGGTGTGACACTATAAGCTATTCCACTCAAAATGTACTTAATACTAAAGATTTTTATTTGGAATATAAATTTAGATAATTACAAGTTTCAGTGGTTAAAAGATAGAATGTTTTATGACTGGGAGCTGGAAATGCCAAGTGGTAGATGGTAGAAATGAAAAAGACTTGGCATACATATTAGTTGCAGGAGTTAATGGTTAGCAGTGAGCAAGGAAGAAACGAGGAAATTTAAATTTTTAGTTTTTGCATTAATTTGAATCATGTACTAGACCAGTGGTTCTCAACCTGTGGGTCGCGACCCCTTTGGAGGTCAAACGACCCTTTCACAGGGTTCGCCTAAGACCATCGGAAAACACATATATAATTACATATTGTTTTTGTGATTAATCACTATGCTTTAATTATGTTCAATTTGTAACAATGAAATTGGGGGTCACCACAACATGAGGAACTGTATTAAAGGGTCGCGGCATTAGGAAGGTTGAGAACCACTGTACTAGACAGTCTTACTCAAATATCAAGTTATTCATATTAGGTGAAGACAAATTTATGTTTGGTAAGCAAATAAATTATTGAGCACCTAGAATACATTGCATACATTTCAAAAAACACTGTTGTCATTTGAGTTTAATATACGTCCTATTTTATTTTTAGCTCCTCATAAAATTGATGGAGAAATCTCATCATTTCCCTTATCCCCCATATAAATTCTTCTCAACTTCTCCACTGCCTCTGCCCTCTCTGTATCATCTTAAAGATCACATTGCCTTAGAGAGACTGATAGAGGTCATTGCTCTTTTTCCAAAAGTAGTTTCACCTTTCACAGAGATTGAGATTGATGATTTTCATCTTGGCATATGAAGAACTCGAGTATTTCATCGTCTTTTTTCCTCACGAACAATCAGCATGCCAACCTGGCCCGACTGCACAGAGACCACAGCATCAAGGGATTGAGTTAAATATTTCCTTGGTAACAGTTGTGCAGGCACCACGTATTGATTATCGTCTGCATATCCATTTAAATGTATTGACAAAGAAAAAGTGATCTAGATTCTGTTGCTGAAATCGATGTGTTTTGCGCTATTGTTCTCCCACACTGAGACTGGCCTCCCAATACTGACCCCTCAAGGACAAGGGTCGGGTCTATTTATCTTTTTTCCTCCCGTCACCTAGGATGATCCTTCACCCTGTAGCTGGTAATAAGTGTTTATTGAGTGGATGGATGAATGGAAGGACCGGGGGATGGCTTGCACTAAAGATTCAGTTAACTCCTAATTAGTAAGAGAAAGAGGAGACAAGGAAAATCAGCTGATTGCTTTTCTTTAGCAGCCAGATATCGTCTGGAATATAAACTAAAATTATGCTTCCTAAGCATCCTCACCCGAGGATCATGTGGTACATACACAGCAGGCTCACAAAAAAAATTAAACATAGACACATGAATGAATCTCGTTTGTAACCATCCAGAACACGGCTCTTTACTGATGGCTGATTATGTGGCTCTTCCCTCCTCATTTTGTCATGGTCTGGTTTCAGTCTGTGTTTAGAGAGCCCAAGCCTTGCCTTAAACTTGTCTTTGCATTCTTATTCAGCTATAGCTTCTCAAGGAAATATTTAAGGAGCTGCTACTTCAAACACTATCTCCTCAGCATCTGGACTTCTGGCTCATTCCTGATCTCTTGCTGCCAGGACCCCTTAGTCTGCAAACCTGGGCCCTCTTTCCAACCCGGCTCACCTGGGTCAACCTCCTCCCCATGGACTCCTTGCCTACTTCTGAGCCTGGGACTTTGTGTGATACTAGTTCCTCCCTAAAATGCAATTCCATTAGCTGGTATGGATATGCATCCTCATTCTGGAAACAATTTCAGTATGACTAAATTCCTTGGGTGGAAAAGCAGGGATTCAGTCAGCTTTATATTCTCTGCAGATGGCACTGTGTCTGGCACATGGAAAGGCAATTGCTAGAGAAATGGTGGCTAAAGGAAAAGTTACCCAGTTGCCCCCTTGGTATTGCAATGTCTCATTCCATCAGAGTGCCATTCACCTTGCTGGCAGGAGCCTTATTTTTTCCATTTTAACTCCTCAAAATATTGGCCCAATTTTTAGTCTTAGAACAATTTGAATAACTTCAAAGCAGCTGTTATTAAGGGCCTACTATGTATAAGGATCAATGCAATGTGGGGAAATTTTTTATTACATCACGTTCTATACTTCTTTCACATCCTTCTAAAATAGTATGTATCATCGGGCATGCTAATTGTTTGTTTATTTGCCTTTTCTCACCACGTCTCTGAACTCCTTCAGGGCAAAAATGGGAACATATTAATCTTATGCTCCTAGCAGCTAATGAACCACGTGGCTCATGATGGGTGCTCATGAAATGTCTGCTGCCTGGTAAGCGGATGGATGATAAATGATGGTGACAGACATGCATCAAAGAATTCTGATCTCAGGCAGAAGGAAAGAAATGCTAAGTAACATGTTAATGATCTGTAGGTAGGAAGAGAATAAAATAAGATTATTATAGGGATGTTGGTTTTCTTCTAAAGTGTTCATCCAAAGGCAGTACTTCAAATTTATCTGTTTAGTTCAGGAGCAATTTATCTGTATAGAGAGCCACCAGGAAAAAATAATGCTGATATTTTAAGGCAAAAAAAAAGCAAGCAAAGTACTTGATTTTCAATCCCTGTGAATAAGTTATAAGAAATGAAGACCGTTCAAAGAAGAGTTGTTAGTTTAGTTTTTTCTTTTACCTGTTACTGGTGAACATGGGTCCTTTATTTATATCTGTGCAGGAGCCCCCAGCCAGGCAGTCCTGCTAAGCTGGGACAATGTAAGAGCACACCTTAATAGCTGACTAAACATAAGCATGGTAATTGTGAACACTCTACCAGCTTCTTAGGTTTCTTGTCATACAAATGAGGTCGGTCTTGACATTTCAGAAAAATTAAGTGTAGTGCTTCTCAACTCTTCTCAATCTCAGCACTGACTTCATAGTCACTATTTATCATCCTAAAATAAAATTCTGTAGTAATACAACTTATCTACACACATAATTTACATAAAATTGAAAGGGAAAAACAAAGAGTAAGTAATTTATAATATGTGTCTCAGGAGATAAAAGCTTGGACATGACTGTACTAAAGGATTTAATAAAATGCTGACAGGGACACATCCCATTGTGAGAGGACAACAGTTACCAATGCATATTCCTGTGTGTGTGTGTGTGTGTGGGGGGGGGGGGGGGGGGCTGTTTGTGACACAGGTGTCCAGATGGATTTTCATGGCAAAATTCTAGACAACAGCAGCAGCAAACTATGGCCATTCCTTAATATACAGGGTTAGTGGTCTTTCTAGAAAATTCAGGGTATCTTAAACACCTTGAACTATTCTTAGTCAGATTCTGGGCTCAGGGAATTACAAACAGAGCTTTCGCTTCCACAGTTGGCCAGTGGAATATTTGGAAACCATGTGAACTATTAGGACAATTATTCATTGTCAAGGACTGTGCTGAGCATTACAGGACATCTGGCAATTCTGTTCTAAATGCCAATAAGTGTCTCCAGTATCACTGGGGAACCAAATGTCCCTTGCCTCAGCAGTTTCCAACGCCTTCCCCTAGGGGGCAGTACCAACCCTGCTGAGAAGCACTTATTTCAGGAAAGGGATTGTGTATGTTCTGAGGCCTTTATTTGTTTCTGTCCCTCTCCCCTTTTAAAAGTGCACACGGGGAAATGAAACCAAATTAGTAACCTTCAGCCAACTCAGGAAGGTCCTTCCCTAACACCCTGTGTTGGTTCCATCTGTGTTGATTATACTTTGATTGCAGTATTTCCCAGGCCGTGCAGTAAATCATCGGATCGCAGTTCTGTCTCCTCCATTAAAAAAACAGCTTCTTGTCCTATTTTCTCCCTTTCGTCTTTGGCCAGGGCCTAACGTAGAGTCAATGTTGTTGGCTGATTAAATAAACAACAGTGCGTGAACCACTAATTCCTCTCCCCAGAAGCCATCAAGGAAAACTCCAAAATTTACAAATTGAAATGAAATTATTTTACAAAACAGAACAAATACAGCACATCTTATCATTTAAAAATTAAATGGTGACCTATTTCCTAATCTGTGAAATGAGGAAACTGGGAATGAGAAAAAAGGGTGGGAAGTGTTACACAAGTAGGTTCATTAAATAATTGGGAACAGAACAAAACCTTTGGCTTAGCACATACTAATTTCTGATACATTTTATCCCCAACGGTCAGTAGCCTACTAGTACTTAAAGTATATTAAAGTCATTTTTGAGAAGTTCAGAATACCCTTTGACATACATAAGGTACACCTCTCAGTGTGTCTGCACCAGAGAGGGAATAACCAACCTGACAGATCATCCGCTGGTAGGGCCACCCAGCAAGCTTCTTTTGAATGTTATATGTTAGAACTAGTGGCCCGTTGCACGAAGATTCATGCAATAGGCCTTCCTTCCCCTGGCTGCCGGCACCGGTTTTCCTCCGGCACCCGGGGCCCAGGCCTTTGGTCTGGCCGCAGCAGCGAGGCTTGGCTTCTCTGCTCAGACTGCTTCCAGCCCCTCCTTTTTTTCTTTTTCCCAGTTCCTGCTGCAGAGCCCAGGGTGGACTGGAAGCCTGGGTTGCCCCCAGCGACCCAGGACCCCAGCGACCCAGGCCCCCAGCCCCTCCTTGAGCAGAGTACAGGGCTGGGGGCGGGTGGGCCTCCTGCTCGCTCCAGCTCCATGGCCGCTGCCATCTTCAGTCATCTTCAGTTTTTGCTCTGCACCCACATATGCAAATTAACACCATATTTGTTGGGTTAATTTGCATAGTTGCTCTGATTGGCTGGTGGGTGTAGCGGAGTGGCAGAGTGACAGTGATGGTTAATTTGCATGTTTCTATTTTATTAGTGTAGATCTTTTCTCATGCTCTCTATTGCGAATCTGAGAATATGATATTGTTGCTACTTCCTAAAAGTACAGTCCTGTGAACATAAAGAGGCCACAGTGCAGTATGAGATGCTAAAGTTCATGTTGCTGTGGAAGCCTGGAGAGCCACTAGTTGCCAGGGATGGTTTCTGGGGCCTTCATGCAGGTATAGACATGCACATGGGCTTGGAGAATAATGTGGCAGACATGGGAAGAGGCACTGCTGAGATCACTTGGTAAGAAAGGACTTCTGGCCCAGCTGTGAGGAGTGTGGCTGGCTGACAGCTCCCAGCTGTTGGCACCTCTGGGATCCACCCCCACATTGGAGCAGAGGTCAGACTCTTCTTGGGGTAATCACTGAGCAAGGTGGTGGTGCAGGGCCTATTTCTGGTTTATACAAACCCCCAACAGCTGATTTTGTTCTGGAGTTTTCATTGGGCTGATAGAGACTTTATCAGGTCTGCATAGTGCAGTGGTTCTCAACCTTGGCTGCACATTAGAATCACCTGGGAATCTTTTTAAAATCCTGATTTCTGGGCCTCATCCTCCAGAAATTCTGTTTCTTTGTTACTAATGTTGTGGCCCCATCCCGTAACAAAGAAACAGAATTTCCGGAGGATGAGGCCCAGAAATCAGGATTTAAAAAAGATTCCCAGGTGATTCTAATGTTCAGGCAAGGTTGAGAACCGTTGGCATAGTGAATCAAAATCTCCTTAATTCTGCTTTTGCTCTTTTTCTTTCTCAGGTGTTCCTCCCAATACACCCTTTTCTAACTCCATCTTAACACTTGTATCTGGTGTTACAGCTGACACCCAGCTGAACCAGTGGAAAAGACCTTTAGTGAGGAGCATATTTCAGGCAGAAGGATGAGGACAGACATAGGGACATGCAGTGTCTTCCGGTCAGGAAGTGGGGATAAGTTTGGTGTGGGCAGCTTATAGGAAGTGAGGTTGGCCCTCCAGTCTGGATCCAGAAGGGGAGACACCTAAAAGGTAAAGGCTTTGGTGGAATTTTATTCCTGAAAGATAATGGGAATCATTATTAATTCCTCTAAAAAGAAAAATGAGTCCTTTCCAGTGCAAAGTAGGGAGTTACTAAAGCAAGAGATACAAAGAACCCCTTGTGTCCAAATTTTGTCAGAGTATTTCTCTGTTTAGTATTTTACTTGTAAAGCAATACTTTTTTTTTCTTAGTTTTTATTGCTAGGTTATTTACATAGACTACAGTGCTTCTTGTCCCTCCTGGAGGAAGTACCTTCTCATTACATGGAGGAGCGGGGGTTTGCTTGCTTTTAGGCCAGACACTGAATATTCTTCAGAATCATCAGTGTTGCTGTGGTTCTGGGTGCTAATGTGAAATATATGTGGCCATTATCTCGATCTCCCAAATCAGTTCTTAAACTTTTCCCAGCTTGTATGCACTAATATTTGGTCTGACTTCTTATTCCCTGTGGGTACATTTCTATCACTTACCATTTATTGACAAGGTTAGGTGTTACCATCCTGTGTGTTGTGTGTGTAGGTGGACATTATTGACCTCCATTGTTTGTTTGTTTTTACAAACAATCTTAACTGAAACATTAAGTAAGATCAGGCTTATTAAGTATTTGCTATTAGCTATTTTCCAGGACTAGAATATATTATTTCTCTTTATCACTTAAGAAAAATCTTGACTTAATGAATTAAGTTTTAGCATAGCAAGGTAACTTTGAAATGTGCTTTTCTGTGTGTTTATATTAATATCAATGAATAATTTCAAAGGTTAAACTTGATGATCCATCTCTTCGAGTCATCTACTTCAGTCTAGAGTCATTACATCACCTGCTTCCCTTATGCCATTGATTTATGCTTCCTTCAAGCTGCTGAGTTTGAGCAGTATCATTTATTTTTTAATATGACATCTCCTGCACTCTGAGACAGTATTTCAGAAGGTAATGGCAAAATACCTGTAACACAGTGTAGAATTGCCTGCTCACCTGTGTGAATCAGTAACCTAGCTGTTAACATTGGTCTGGGATTCTCATTAGACTGAAAGTGAATGAAAGGTTTTAATCAGTATTTTTTTTTTCTGTAGTAAAGATGGTCAGGGGAATCTCTGGATAATAGTACTCAGATACCATAATCTATGTGTTTAAAATTATGGGATGCAAAGGAGTTTTTCAAATTTTCTTAGGGATTTCATATTCCAAGCTCTCCCAAATAGCTAAAGTCTACTCAAAATGTACTCTGAAGAAATGGCCATTTCGGGACCCTGGAAATATCTACTTGAACATTATTTTCAGAAACTATATATAATCCCCCTAATTATATATATATATATATATAATTAGGGGGATTATTTTCAAACTAGAGTCCCAATGCACGAAATTCATGCAAGGGGCTTGGCCCCCCATCACCACAGCTTTGCCTGGAAGGTCGTCTGGTCTAATTAGCATATTATGCTTTTATTATTATAGACTAGAGGCCTGGTGCACGAATTCGTGCACAGGTGGGGTCTGACTGGCTAGGGGGAAGGGCCAAGGGCAGTTGGCCAGCTGATCCTGCCCCTTGGTTGAACTCCCAATAGAGGGGACAATTTGCATATTAGCCTTTTATTATATAGGATGATCCTTTTCTGGTAGTTACATAACACATTTTTTTTTCAAACATATTTCTTCTTTTGGCATGTCTTTTTATTTCTCTTTGCAAATATTAAATGAAGTGAGCCTTTGCCGGTTTCTTTGAGAGAAAAACTAGGACACGATAGACTTAAGTACCTTTACTATATTGATATGACTTGTTGGAAAATGGCCTTAGACTAGATTGCATTCTCCTAGTTGCTACTCTCAGATTCTTTTATGTAAATCACACTATTTCATCGGCATTATGTAGAGGACAGAATCTACAAGAGAATAAATTCATGATGCATTTCCCTCTAACTAAATGCAGGCCTTTCCCTCGAAGGATATTGCCATTTTTATATTTTCAATGGATCATTTTAAAGAAAATATATTACACATTTAAAAAATTAAACTATGTCTACTGTTAATGGCAAACCACTATCATGACATTCATAATATTAAAGCCAACTATTAGTAAAAAATATAGTTTGATGAATGTAGTATGTTTATAAATTAAAGATAGTCATTTCATTTTTCCATAGTAAATTTGCTTTAAATGTTAGTTTTTATATATGTTTGCTTGTATTACAAATATTTCCAGTAAGCAAACACAAATCATTTTTATATTTAGCATTTAAAATGCATCTCAACTTGACCATTAAATCATCTATTAAATATTCAATTAAAGTGAGTTTTGATCCATTTTTTAAAATTAGTGGTCAGGTATTCGGGGAAACAAGCTTGCAAGATATTTCTAAAACGCAATTCACTTCATTTCTTGTTCTGTATATTTTGTCAGAGAATGCCTTAATGTAACAGAAATCAGATTTGGTGTGTATTTTTACACCAAATCAAATTGTGCAGGCGCCACCCTCAGCTTTCTCCAAAACAATATGAAGGATAAGATTCCACGGTGGTATAGCTTAAGAAAGAAGTGCAGCCCTAGAGGAAGTCCACATGTGGAAACATACAGGGGTATGTTTTACTGGAAAACTATGTGTCTTAGAACACCATTGCAGAACTGGATTTTAAAACAAATAAGTTTACTAATCTGAGTTCTGTCTCCTTCTGGAATCTGTATGGAAGGCATAGATGGTTTTTCCTAGTTATTCTCTAGGCATAAATCATAAGTATAAAAGGTACTGAAAAAATGTAAGAATGAAACTGCAATATAGTAGTGACTAATGGTAGAAAGCACTTAGATTGCTCCAGTTATAACAACTATATGAAGAGGGTGAAGGCATCATAAGTCATTTTATTTATTACAATTGGCAGATTTCCCTTCCTAGTTGTATTGAATATAGTCTTACCTCCCTTGTCCATTCTTGCCCAATCCTCCTTTGCCTAAATTCACAAGGCATAATTATAAATTTTAATATTTTTAATATATTCTTTTAATGTGTAGCAGTAATCCAAAATTATTCTTCTATCAAATCAACCATGGAATATGTCCAGTATCCTTCATAGGCCTTTTCTAGGTACTTTTTTAGAGCACAAGTTCTAACATTTTCCATTTCTGATCCTCAAGGAAGGAGCTGTGTGCTGTCCCCGTATACATAGATGCTTAAATATCAGAAAGTTACTATAAACTAATTCCTACACTATGAAGTGAATTAGGCTGTTTCCCCCTTTGTGTGGCATCTTCTACACAGCAGTAATTTAGAATTTGCAAAATATTAGGAAAATAAAGCCAAGCTTCACTGATAACTTCTATGTCATATGCAAAGCATCAACATTTCTAAAGATTTTTACCAATGACTAGCTTTCTTTTGTTAGTTGAGAAATGATCTAAATTGGTGTTTTAAAAGTTTTGTAAGGATCTAAATCCTTTGTAAAAATTAAGTAACCAGTCACGTAAAACTATCTTATTAGTTTAATGATAATAATTTACATATTATAAAGTTAAACACTGATACCAAATATATTTCAATGAATTATGAGCTTTGAAATTAGACAGATGGATGGCAGTCATGTAAACCGTTGGTCTCAACATCTAATTCATTTTGGTAAATTGCTTTGGATAAATTGTCATGAAAATAAATATCAGTCATCTGGTAGGTACAATAACACTTGTTTGTAGAACATTGCATGAGGGGGATATCTACCACGAACACAACCTCTTTAATCAACAATATCTTTATAATATAAATATAGGGATAGAAATTAATCTTGAATCTGTACAGAAACAGTTATATCCCAGCATAAATCAACATGTTTATGGTTTCCAAGTTTATTAAAACTTTGTATAAAGATCACAGTTCTTTAACAATAGTTACACCATATACATTTAAAAAATTCTGAATCAGACAATTATGTAGTTCCCTCTGAGACATGACTAGATTCCCTGACCTGAAGTTTAGAAACCACTGGACAGGTTATGGGGAGAGAATCGACATCATTTCTTCTGTCCACCTAGTACAAAACAGTGGCAGTGCAACAAATATATGCATAATTATTACACCAATTACTTTAATGACCACTTTTAGTTGTATGTTTGATTTTTTTTTTAAAAAAGAAGGCTGATCTCGTGATATGAATAGTGTGCGCTGTTGTCTGGCTGCCATGTTTTAAGACTCTAGTTATAAATCACATACTGCATCGCCCCAGAATATGCCCTTACATTTCTCAGTGCCTCAGCTTCATGCCCAGCTGGTGCCAGGCAAGCTGCTGACTGGCACAGAGAGGAATTCCAGGAAGTCGGCAGCGTGGGCCGTTTTCCAATGCTGCTCCCCGGCGTGGACTCAGTCCAGGGCTCTGTTACAAATGGCTACTGCACTGAGATCGTGATGAGATTTCCTAGAAGTACCCTCAATGCTTTCACTAAAATTTCCTAATTCAAAACTTTTTGTGAAAAGGGAGGTTTTCCTCTGCATTCTTACTGTCATACAACCACATGTCAGTACATTTTTGTGTCCCCTTAAGATATGAAAGTGCTCAGATCTCTCGGAGATATTCTTTTAGAAATTAAGTTATTATTATTTTCACTTTGCATCATTTTGTTTCAGATGTTAGGCTTAAATTATACCATATGTCTTATGTCAAGATGGTTGAAGAACATAGGAGTACTAAATTATTATATTACTAATTTCTATTACTTCTGTCAATCATCGCAGTCACTGAGAGTTCATGGTGGGCAAATGTTGCAGTAAGTACTCTAGGCATGTGGGCAGCTATCTTGGGTGATCTCAGATTAGGCTGACTGATCAGAGCCCACCATAGCACTGCCCCTTGAGGAATCTAAAGCAACATACAGTCCTTCAGTGATTGATGTGATCACCATGTTTTCCAGGGTGAAATTCAGGTGTAGACACATAATGGAGTCCTCACCTTGGACTAAGGACTGACTCCAGCTATCCCCGTTCCTTGATCTTTCTATTATAGGCATCTGGTGTTTACTTGATTGTAAATGCCTTGGGGGGGGGGGGGGCGGGGGTGCAGGGTGTTAGAGATTACTACAGCACTTGGAATATGAGTGGTACTCAGATACAGGACTCATTTGACCTTTGAGTCAAGATCATTTGGAGGTCATTGAGTCTAAGCCCTTTGTTTTCCCGCCTAGGAACCTGATGCTCAGAGAGGCTCAGTAGTGACTTACTTAAGGTCATACAGCAAGATAAGGAGAGAGACAGTATACAAACCTATCCCATTTTAATATTTGTGACTTTTTAAAAATGGCCTGGTGTCCCCATTTAGTTTTTCGTTCATTTCCTCTGGTTGTGCTTCTTTGCCAGTCAAGCGTATTGTTTTCTCTGGTAAGTGGCCAATGCACTGCATGCACGAAAAGATGGAGGCAGGTTGCATTCCTGTAAGTCCCACTTGTTGGTATTAGTATCTTTAGATCTAGATGAAGCTTAGAGGGTGCTTTCCTCTCTTTTCTCCCTTTTTGTAGGCTTTCATCTTGTTTCAGCAATACTAATTTTGGTTAATGTATTATTAGAGTAACTTTCTCTAGGTGCAATTGTTTTCAGTAGCTAACGTGATTCAATAAAAAACAAATCTGTTCATATGAACTATCCTACTTAAAACCCTTCAGTGGTGCAATGCCCACCAAGTATTGTTCTTTAGGTCCAACTCAACATTCAGACTCACGAGGTGACCATGCACCACACGTGACACCTCTCCACTCTGAAGGACAGAGATTAGGAAGCAGAGTTTGCCTGCAGGGCAGCAGCAGGCCTTCCTCATTGAGCATCTTTGCAGCCATCCAGAGTCATCTGGGGAAGTCACTCTGCTTACAGTCATATATTTTGCAACAATTCATAGGCATAGCTTGCCGGGAGAATACAGCAATGACAAACATCAGCTCTGTGGAGTCCATAGACCCTTCTTGAAAGCCTTTCCCCTCTCCCACCATTGCCTGAAACCTTCTTGTCTCTAACTAAATGTTACATCCTCTGAAATGCCCTCTCTGTTCACTCAAAATAGGTCCGGTGGCCCACCCTGTGCTTCTGTCACAACACTGACTGCCCTGGATTGTCATTGCCTGATTTCTTATCTACTCTCCATGAGATTGTGAGCTCCGTGATGGGAAAAGAATATGTCTAACTTGCTCACCATTATATCCCCAAAGCCTACATCAGGGCCGGGTTCCCCACAGATAGATACTTGAGAAATACATGATAAAGAAATAGGTAGGTGACAAGCCCAGCCCCTGTGGCTTAGTGTTTGAGTGTTGGCCCATGAACTAGGAGGTCCCAATTCAATTCCTGCTCAGGGCACATGCCTAGGTTTTGGACTCAATCCTCAGTAGGGGATGTGCAAGAGACAGTAGGTAAATGATTCTCTCTCATCATTAATGTTTCTATCTCTCCTCCCTTCTTCTCTCTGAAGTCAATAAAAACATATAAAATATTTTTAAAAATATGTAGGTGACAATTCTAGGAATTCTAGAATTGCTAATCTCTTCTTCTTTCATACAACACAGGAATTTTAGAATTTCAATATGCATATGAAACCATAATTAATATATTTCTAAAGTTAAGATATTAGGCCCTGATATATGTAATGAAGAAAATATTTTGGGATCAGATGCCCACCAAAATCTATATTAGTGACATGCTTCTTATTTTTTTTAAAAAATTGTATCTTTAACTAAAAATAAACAAAATATCAATATTATAGAAAATAGAGTAAATAAATTTTAAAATGTTGATTATCCACAATCAAATCACTTGAATAAAAACAAACTACTACACTTGGGTTAAAATCCAAAGCCAGTGTTAACATTAGTAGACAAATAATGAGGAGAGTCAGTAAGAACCTTAAAAACTCAGAAACAAACCTAGGATTCTTATTCTCAGGTAAGGCAGTTTTTGAAGTGTAGCTTGGCCCTAAAGAAAATAAATTGTTTTCCAATAAGATATATACAGATGCAGCTGTGAGGATGAACATCCTTTCCTGGAACTACTTTTCCTGAACTTCATAACATGAGTTCCAATGTGAAGTAGTAACAAGCCACACAGTAGAATATACCTCCGACCAGCTTTCTAAAAGGAACAAAGAGTACACTTAAATATGACACTTTTAAAAACCTTTATTGTTGAGAGTATTACAGATGTCCCCCATTTCCCCCATTGCCCCCTCCACCTGGTTTCAGCCCCCAGACCTTCACCACACCATTGTCTGTGATCAGCCATCTATAAACTCCAAGAGCATGACATTAAGCCATAGCTCAGAAGCCATGTCTTTGATTGACTAAGATAATGTGGTTCAAGACATTATTTTCTGAAGGTCTGAGAGTGCAGGGATAGAATTTGGAATTGTGTAGGTAAATGGATAGTTAACATGCCCATTTAGGCCTTTTCTCTCAAATATCAAATATCTTAAATGAGCTTCGGAGAGGTGCTGGACCACATTCAATTTGAAATCAAATTCCCTTAATGAGATTTTACAGTGCAGAAATGTCTTCCTTGCTGATTAAAATGAGAGCCATAATTTTATGAGTCAGGTACTGACCAAACTTCTTACATAAGGAAAGACGGCATGCTGGAATCCAGCCATGAACAGCCTGGGTGCTTACAAGTAGCACCCTAATCTTTTTTTTTTTTTTTTTTTTTATTTTTCGCTTAAAGTATTACAAAGGGTATTACATAAGTGTCCTTTCCCCCCCCCCCCCCCCGCCCTTGACAAACCCCTACCTTCCCTTACCCCCCAGTATCTTATGTCCATTAGTTATGCTTATATGCATGCATACAAGTCCTTCGGTTGATCTCTTACTCCCCTCCCTCCTGCCCCCCAACTCTCTCTGGCCTTCCCACTGCAGTTTGACAATCAGTTTGAGCACCCTAATCTTTTGGAAGGAGGGTGGGTCTTTTCAGGCTCTGATGCATAGTAGTAATTTCTAAAGACTGCCAAGTCTTAGAGCTCAATAGCACAGGTTCAGACTGGCTCTCTGTACATGGATTCTGCCTGAACTACACAGTACCTCATGGCATAAAAACCACACCTCCCAAAACACCTCATTATCGACATTTAAAAAATCAGGAGGGCCGAACCGGTTTGGCTCAATGGATAGAGCATCGGCCTGCGGACTGAAGGGTCCCAGGTTCGATTCCGGTCAAGGGCATGTACCTTGGTTGCGGGCACATCCCCAGTAGGAGGTGTGCAAGAGGCAGCTGATCGATCTCTCTAATCGATGTTTCTAACTCTCCCTCTCCCTTCTTCTCTGGAAAAAATCAATAAAATATATTTTTAAAAAATAATAAATAAATAAATAAAAAATCAGGAGATCTCACAAAATGATCTGGATCTCTGGCTTCGCATAAAAATTAGCAACAGGGGACACACTTAGTTCTCATTCAATGTGATAACAGACTGGAGCTGAGAAATAGATGGTTATGAGCAACAACCTTTCCAGAGTGAGTGTGTGCTCTCCAGGTCATCTCGGTATCAACCAACCTGCTTTATTCAATTTTCACTCGGTTCTGACAGGAATCTGAGTTTTTTGACTTGCTCAGTTCCATCAAGTGTAGCTTGAAAAATTCTGTATGTGTCCATTTGTAGGGAGGGGAGAGGAAGAGGAGAGGAAAGGAATTAACATTTGAAGGGCATCTACATTTCACCTAATAAGTAATAGGCACTGTACAAGTTTCCATACATATACAAAAAGGGGTAAGATGCAGGATTACTTTAAGGTATATTCTTTGCTTAGGACAAAGGAAGTGGTTGCCCTGAACCCACCTGCTTATGGAGAGCTTCAGAAGGGTTGGAGGCACTATATTTTACTCCTCTTTTCTGAATATTCTTAAAATTTAATTTCAAAATGTTCATCTGTTGATAGCTCAAGGGGTCTGGAAAAGATGCTAACTGCTGGGAATCCTTTCAAGTGTGATTATCTTGGGAGACATGGGGAGGCATACCCTGGGTGACTTGTCCCCAGCCAACTCTGGTACTTTGCAGTATAGCCCCTGACACGCAATCTAGAGAAGGTTAGGTTCCTGATGAACTCACAATGACTCAATGCTATGGGGGCTATTTTAGGAGTGTCATTAGAGTAAATCTTTTGGGTGTAGAGCAGGTTTAGAGTGGGGAGGGGGCACTTTATGAAAGGTTTGTATGCTATCTTGTAGGTACTAGGAAGTTTTGGGGTGTGTAATTTAGACATTTCTCAGTATGGTAGATGGATCAAAGGGACTAATGCAGGGAGATCAGTTATTAAATATCTGTGTTATGGGTATTGATAGCAGTTATTGAAATGCACAGATCAAAACTAATCTAAAGATGAATATCAATACTCAAATTCATGTTTTTATCATTCTGCAATTTTAGTGGCAGCCCCCAAATTCTCTGTGCTTAGCACATGCCTAATTTAATTTTGGTAACAACTTTGTGAGCTGGCAACTATTACATCTATTTTACAGATGAGGAAACTGAGTTCAGTCTCCCTCCTAAGATGTATGATCTTTTGCATAAAAAAAACAAAAGCAATACACAGGCTCAGGTTTGTACCTTTCAAGTAGCAATATTTTAAGACTTTTAATCATTAGCTTGATTTTTATGCCTAGTAATAAGGTTGTGTTAAAGGATCCACAGATTTACGACATTTCAAAACAGGGATGTTTGTGTTAGTAATTAAAACTTTATTCGCAGAGCAATCACAGTTTCATTTCAGTGACAGAGCACGTAGCCAATAGTATTGATTATAGCCCAATACATGAAGTGTCAGTGCTGAGATATAAAGCATTTCCTTGGCATATTGTGGAAACTGGCCGTGAATCACCTCCCTTGAACATCAAAGATTAAATCCACATTTACACATGAAAGTACATGCTCACCAGGCAGTTTTCAAATACAGTTAGTAGTGATTCTCCTGTTGTGCAAGGCACATATGATATGTCAGTACTGACATGAAAAAATTGTACTACTAATTTCCCTATATTGCTTTTTAAAATATGTATCAAAACATATACACACATATAAATTATAATGCACATATATGTACATGTAAATTTAAATATATATGTATTTTTAATTTTTAGAAGCCTGTTTAAATGCATTCTGGAACAGCATCTGTTGGAATTTTTCCTTGCTTTGAAGTAGAAGTTTGATGTGTGAGTTGTTTTAATTTTTACCCCGCACCACTACCACGAATACCTATGTATCTCCTCCACTTCTCATATATACTTTTTCATATCTGAATTCAGAGAAAATATATGGACTATATCCAATGGACTATATCCTATGAAATCTTCTGTTAATGTGTTTCATCAAAGTGAAAAAAGCAGGAGGAGGAGAAGGCCTGGGTTTTATGTCACTTTTATATACTTGTAACATTTTGCATTAGAAATTATATAGTGAAAGAAACATCTTTTCAAGGAAAATATTTTAATACTAAAGCAGTCTCTTTAGGAAAAGTTTTTGATAAAGTTGAATTAGAGTATCTGGAAGACCATAAAGCTACATGATTTTTTCCCTTTATTCTGAGATGCATATTTTACATATTTCTGAAATCTGAATGCCTCTTATAATTGAAGAACATAAGCTTAATGAGAGTAAAGATTTTATCTACATTATTTATCCTCTTTCCCTTTCTTTCCCTTGTACCTAGGTCAGTACTTGTCAATATTAGGCTGTACATAAATATTTGTTGTATGAATGCATGAATCTAAGTTAAAAACAGTTACCACCCAAAGAATTAGTGTCATTGCCTATACATGAACTTATGCACGTGTTGAAGGCATCTATCTCATCATTCACATTTGACTTCATTTGAATTATTTGCATTTGTAGCACTGTTTTTGGTTAAATTTTAAATTAAGTTGGGATTTTCAGTTATTTATAATATATTCGGAAGAATGACACTGTGATATAGCACTGAAACAAATACTGCTTTGTATACAGAAGACTGCCTGTCACATATGAAGAGAGATGATTGCAGACAGTAGAAACAAGTAATCCTTTCATAAGAAATCATCAAATTTTCAATCTGGAGATATCCTTGTAACTGACTCATGCACCATAAAGGACTAACAAGTTTCCAGCAGACTTTGAAAAGGATCTGTTTAATATTCTAGATATATCATTCAATTCAAGAAACATAAGCAAATACAAAACTATATCATTAACAATTAGAAAATTACATGAAACAGTAATGTTAAAATTGATAAAGGAGTTAAAATTACAAGCAAGAATTAGAAAAAGCAGTTTATCGCATGACATTGTATAAAAAGGCAACAGCCAAAAAGAACCAGAAAAATCCTTGTCTCTGAACACACACAGGATTATAGCTCAACATTATTAGGATATTGGAAAAGAAAAGGGTATGTATTCTATGAATAACTGTATTGTGAATTGAAACAAAATATGGGCAATTCATGTGGAATCTCATTCGGCCTAAAAACATTTAGAATTGATCGTAATTTGGAATGAAGGAAACACACACACACACACACACACACACACACACACACATTCACATACACGTTTTTGGGGGGTGTCATTTGAACAAAATGAGGCACTAAGTAAAAAGGAATAAAGTTCACTCAGTTGATATTTGAATGTTATAGGAAAAGGGTAAACAGTTTTTTGACAACATTTGCTATCAGCACTATTTGGAGTCTGTGACCATGGGAGAAAGTCTCCCGATTGAAAATTTGTCACCTCTACCTTCTCCCAACTCCAAGTCTAAGGTCACTGGTTTGCAATATAGCAACATAATGGTGCTTTTCTTTGGTTGTATTTCCAATTAATAAAAACCCAGTGACTGTGGACAATTTGTATTTGTGGTGAAGTAAGAGAAAATGAAATGGGTTCTCTGAAGAAGAATCTTAATTACTGCTGGATTCTGGTGAAGGTCAGAAGTGTTTCCAAAAGAGCAATACCTGGAGCACAGCAAGGACAGTGACAAAACACATGGGTTTTGTTTTTGTTTTTTGTTTTTTTTTTATCCCAACATCAGTCCATCATTTACTGCAGTGTGGTATGCAATGTCTCAGCAGCTCTGGTCAAGTTGTTGCCCATCTACTAAGGTCAATTTTCAGAAATAGGCCAAGAGTTTCTTGTAGCAGTGCCTCTATTATCTACCACAGGAAAAAATAATAATTTTGATGAAGTCCAACTTATCAATTTTTTGGGTTGCATTTCTGGAGTCAAGTTTAACCAACAACTCTTTGCCTAGCCCCAGATCCTGAAAATTCTTCTCCTATTTTTTGTATTAATAACCTTTTTAAAAATTTAAGTTTTCAGTATAAGAGAAAGGTATCATAAGGAGAAAGATAAAAAGAGAGAATGCATTCCTACAAAAGCATACTGTCCTGGGTGGAAGATCAACTCATTTCTACTGAATTACTGAGTTTGAATCACCTTTATACACCTTTCACTAAAGACTACAAAGACCACCTACTTTAAAGGTTCATTGATTTCATACCTTATTTTTTCCTAATTCACTATTAATACAAAGATAAACCCAAAATAAACAAAACATAGAAAACAACATAAATTATATTTACTCACTCACATAATGGCATCCTGGGGAGGGGAGCATAATGAATGAAATCATTCCTCCTGTGAGAGCATGAGCACTCAGAGAGGAGGGGCTTAATTAAAGTTATAGCAGCTATACCTCTTTAAAGATGTCCAGGTGGCTCATATTTTGTGATACCCACATTGTACACTTGGTCTTGTGCATGCAAATAAATAACTGATAAGTGTATGCCAAGATATTAGATGGAATTCCTGATACAGTGGGGCCTTGACTTACGAGTTTAATTCGTTCCGTGACGGAGCTTGTAACTCAAATTACTCGTATGTCAAATCAAAAAGTGAACGAGTGAGACACGTGATGCTGAGCTGATGTTGTGGCGTTCACTGTGACGTTCGCTGTGCCAACTAGCAGTGGGGTATCTGAAGCTGGCTTGTAACCCGAATTTTATTTTATTTTATTTTTTTATAATTAAATCTTTATTGTTTAGATTATTACATTTGTTCCTCTTTTTTATCCCCCCATAACTCCCCTCCTCCCAGTTCCCACCCCACCCTCCACCCTCACTCCCCACCCACTGTCCTCATCCATAGGTGCATGACTTTTGTCCAGTCTCTTCCCGCATCTCCCACACCCCTTTCCCCGCCAAGAATAGTCAGTCCATTCCCTTTCTATGTCCCTGATTCTATTATAATCACCAGTTCATTCTGTTCATCAGATTATTTATTCACTTGATTCTTAGATTCACTTGTTGATAGATGCGTATTTGTTGTTCATAATTTGTATCTTTACCTTTTTCTTCTTCTTCCTCTTCTTAAAGGATATCTTTCAGCATTTCATATAATACTGGTTTGGTGGTGATGAACTCCTTTAGCTTTTTCTTATCTGTGAAGCTCTTTATCTGACCTTCAATTCTGAATGATAGCTTTGCTGGATGAAGTACTCTTGGTTGTAGGTTCTTAGTATTCATCACTTTGAATATTTCTTGCCACTCCCTTCTGGCCTGCAAAGTTTCTGTTGAGAAATCAGCTGACAGTCGTATGGGTATTCCCTTGTAGGTAACTGAGTTTCTTTCTCTTGCTGCTTTTAGGATTCTCTCTTTGTCTTTTGCTCTTGGCATTTGAATTATTATGTGTCTTGGTGTGGTCCTCCTTGGATTCCTTTTGTTTGGGGTTCTCTGCGCTTCCTGGACTTGTACGTCTATTTCTTTCACCAAGTAGGGGAAGTTTTCTGTCATTATTTCTTCAAATAGGTTTTCAATATCTTGCTCTCTCTCATCTTCTGGCACCCCTATAATTCTGATGTTGGTACGCTTGAAGCTGTCCCAGAGGCTCCTTACACTATCTTTGTATTTTTGGATTCCTTTTTCATTTTGCTTTTCCGGTTGGGTGTTTTTTGCTTCTTCGCATTTCAAATCTTTGACTTGATTCTTGCGCTCCTCTGGTCTGCTGTTGGGAGTCTGTCTAATATTCTTTATTTCAGTCAGTGTATGCTTAATTTCTAGTTGGTCCTTTATCACACCATCGAGGGTCTCATTAGATTTCCTGTACATCTCATCAAGTTTATCGACAGATTCTAGAAGCCTCTTGAGAGACCTCAAAAGTGTGGTTTTGAATTCTATATCCAGTAGCCTGCTTTCCTCCAGTTCTGTCCTTTGTGGCCTGTTTCTTTGTCTTGGCATTTTTTTATGCTTCACTGTGTCGATAGAGTGGCTTTCCGTGTTAAGTGTCCCAATTACCTGAGGTAGACACTCTTGGTGCACCCCCTTGTGGTCTTTGTGCGCAGTCTTGTTGTAGTTAAGCCTTGATTGTTGTAGGTAATTACTACTTGACCTCCAGGCCAACTAGCTGTGAGAATCAGCTATATCTGCAGTGGGAGAACTTCTGTCCTCTAGGGAGGTGGTAATCTAGCCTTTGCCTGGGGCTATCTGGCAAATGGCTCTGTGCAGGGCTTGGGCGGGGCGGGTCCCACGGGATCAACAGGGCGGAAGAGGGCGCAGTTATGGCTGCTCTCAGTCTGTCCCCAGGGGCTCTGCCTTTCTGTCCCAGCAACTGCTGCAAACCTCGGAGGGACCGAAGCCAGGCAGTCCCGCTTCTCCCCTTTGAGTCTGGGTCCCTAGAGACTTGCCCGGATCTGGAGCTCAGAGTCTGAGGCTCCCTCCGGATTGAAAGAGACAACCGTGCCCTCAGCCACCAGCCCGCACCGCGCGCACTCCGCACCTTAGTATTTTACTTCAGCACTGCGCCTCCTCTGATAATCGGTTCCTCCTAGTTGTAGAACTTCCACTCAGCCAGCCTTCCTGTGGTTCTGGATGATGTCTGTTCCGTCTTTTAGTTGTATTTTTGAAGTGGTTGTTCGAGGCAGCAAACTCTGGCGTTAACCTATGCTGCCATCTTGGGTTCCTGTAACCCAAATTTTAGCTTGCAACTCAAAGCAAAAAATCGGCCGAGAGACGGCTCGTATCTCAAAGAACTCATAAGTTGGGACACTCGTAAGTCAAGGCCCCACTATATATGAAATTCTCCTGATTTGCATGGGTGATTCAAAGTGTGACTGTTCTATGATGCTAAGTATCCTGGCTCTATATTTAATACTGTGGTTTAGCCAAATAGGCACATGCTTTGAAAATATTACAGTACACAACTCTCAGGGTGCCTGTCTGGTTGATGCTTTTCCCAAAACCTTGTCAATGAGCTTTCAGGTAACCTGGATCTACAATGCAAACACATGAACTACGGGGATGTGTCCTTATGACCCTCATCTTTAATTGGACCAATAGTGGGTAGAGACCTGGGATAGATGAGATTTTCTGTCCCAGAAATTAAAAGGTGGGAATGTAGAGGAAATGCAGTTTCTATTTTATGTAGATCAGAATGACCACATAAAGACAAGGATGGGTTGGCTACAGTAATTCAAAGCATTTCAGGCCCATCTGCAGAGAGAGGGAAAGAAGAATGTTCACATGTGCAGAGAGGAACAGACCATAGCCCTGTAAAGAGTAAACAATACCTTGGACTTGTGTGTTTCAATAAACTCCCCACTAAGCTTAAATATTCTGATTTCTTCCAATTCTCCTCGTTCCCCTTAAGACAAATTGGTAAATTAAATATTATTTTACAATTTAAGTATATCATAATTAAACATTCCCCTTGTTCTTTGTGCTAAACTCCAAAAGACAATGGAAATTTGTATGTGCGAAGAGTATGTTCGAGTTATATACGCTTATAATATCAGTTCCATTGATAGAAGCTAAGTGCCCAACACCTCCAGGTGGAGTTGTGTGATATTGGAGTGAGATGGTCTATATTAGTGGTTCTCAACCTTGGCTGAGAAATTCTGTTTCTTTGTTACTAATGTTGTGGCCCCACCCCATAACAAAGAAACAGAATTTCCGGAGGATGAGGCCCAGAAATCAGGATTTTAAAAAAAGATTCCCAGGTGATTCTAATGTGCAGCCAAGGTTGAGAACCACTGGTCTATATAGTCCTACTAGATATGACCAGAAGCTTTTAGAGCAGGAGTTGATGAGTGACTTTTAAAACTATAAGGTTGAAGAATGACTAGAGAAAATAGGAGTATTTTAGCTCAAAAAATAAAACCTTAACCTGAGAGACATGAATAGGGGCCATCATAGTGAAAAGGGGGAAAACTGGTTTGTTCCAAAAGCCAGAGGGCCACTGCTAGACATACAGGGAAATTTGTGTACAGTATTTAAGCAAAAAGATTCGAGTTCTTGGATCTGTTGAATGATGAACAAACAAGCTGAGTCATTAGGTAGTGAACTCCCTGTTACTATTCTAATAATGGGGATCAGGAAGCCAGAATCACAATCTCATACCAATCTGGGTATGAGATTGGTTAGAAAATCCCTATTTTCCACTCCATAGAAATTGATTTCACTATTCTGAGCATTTTTTAAATTTCTTTATTGATTAAGTTATTACATATCTGTCCTTATCCCCACATTACCCTCCTATCCCCCACTCATGCCCTCACCCCCTGTTGTCTGTATCCATTGGTTAGGCCTATATGCATGCATATAAATCCTTTGGTTTATCTCTCCCCCTTAACCCCACCTTCCCCTACCTTCCCACTGAGGTTTGATGGTCTGATCGATGTTTCACTGTCTCTGGACCTGTTTTTGTTCATTGGCTTATGTTGTTCATTATATTCCATAAATCAGTGAGATCATGTGATATTTATCTTTCTCTGACTGGCTTATTTCACTTAGCATAATGCTCTCCAGTTCCACCCATGCTGTTACAAATGGTAAGAACTCCTTTTTTACCGCAGAGTAGTATTCCATTGTGTAGGTGTACCACAGTTTTCTAATCCACTCATCTGCTAATGGGCACTTAGGCTGTTTCCAAATCTTAGCTATGGTGAATTGTGCTTCTATGAACATAGGGGTGCATATATCCTTTCTGATTGGTGTTTCTGGTTTCTTGGGATATAGTCCTAGAAGTGGGATCACTGGGTCAAATGGGAGTTCCATTTTTAGTTTTTGAGGAAACTCCATACTGTTCTCCACAGTGGCTGCACCAGTTTGCATTCCCACCAGCAGTGCACGAGGGCTTCTTTTTCTCCGCATCCTCTCCAGCGCTTGTCGTTTGTTGCTTTGTTGATGATAGCCATTCTGACAGGTGTGAGGCGTTACCTCATTGTCATTTTGATTTGCATCTCTCAGATGATAGTGACTTTGAGCATGTTTTCATATGTCCCTTGGCCTTTCTTCTGTCTTTTGAAAAGTATCTATTTAGGTCCATTGCCCATTTTTTGATTGGATTGTTTATCTTCCTTTTGTTAAGTTGTATGAGTTCCCAGTAAATGTTGGAGATTAAACCCTTATTGGTGATAACATTGGCAGATATGTTCTCCCATGCAGTGGCTTTCTTGTTGTTTTGTTGATGGTTGGATTTATCCCGGGGATGCAAGGATGATACAATATCCACAAATCAATAAACGTGATACATCACATAAACAAATTGAGAGATAAAAATCACATAGTCATATCAATTGATGCAGAAAAAGAATTTGACAAAATCTAACACCCTTTATTGATAAAAACTCTCAGCAAGGTGGGAATAGAAGGATCATACCTCAACATAATAAAAGCCATATATGACAAACCCACAGCCAACATCATACTCAATGAGCAAAAACTAAAACCATTTCCCCTAAGAACAGGAACAATACAGAGATTCCCACTCTCACCTGTTCGACATAGTACTGGAAGTACTAGCCATTGTGATCAGACAAGAAGAAGAAATAAAAGGCATCCAAATTGGAAAAGAAGAAGTAAAACTGTTCTTATTCGCAGGTGACATGATACTGTACATAGAAAACCCTAAAGACTCCATCAAAAAATTATTAGACTTAATAAATGAATTCGACAATGTAGCAGGATACAAAATTAACGCCAGGAAATCTATGCCATTTCTATACACCAATAATGAACTTACAGAAAGAGAGACTAGAAAAGCAATCCCATTTACCATCACACCAAAAAAATTAAGATACCTAGGAATAAACTTAACTAAGGAGGTAAAAGACCTATATTCGGAAAACTACAGGACACTGAAAAAAGAGGTAGAGGAAGACATAAACAGATGGAAGAACATACCGTAATCTGAGCATCTTAAGGATCTGTAAAAACAAAGCTTACGTGCTTAACAGGAACTGCTCTTTAAAGCTGCTGCTGTTTGTTCCAGGATTTTAGTATCAAAATATAATAATAATAATAATAATAATAATAATGCTACTACTTCCACATACATATAATCCACACACCGGTGATTGACATATTAAATGGTGCAGAATTCTTTTGCATTTAATATAAGTAAGCCCACCTGCTTAAAAATCAGATATTTGTTGATTAATAATGAGGTAGAGTTTACTTAAAGAAAATAATCTTAGGAAAAAACTTGCCTAAAATAAAAACTTGCTTTGAAGCATCCTAAATAATTAATAGTTTTGCTTGTTTGTTTCTTTGTTTAAGATGACTGTGCTTATTATTTTTAGGATAGTGAGCAATTGATGTTGAAGATAAAACTTGATAGAATGAAAAAATATTGAAATTTAGATATTTCTAATAAATCTTAGAAATAATTGTTCCAGTACTGTATTTTTATCTATAAAATATAAAATCTGGCCTAATGATTTAAAATTATTTATTAAAATATTACCTATTAATTTGACTTAAATATTAATATTATATACTAGGTATTTAATTGTTTTTCCAGAATATTTTAATAATATTATAATTTTATTTATATACTTCTGAAGGCTTCTGTTCCTATAAAGACCAGTTTAAACACATAAAATGTTTATATTCTATACTAGAGGCCCAGTGCATGAAATTCGTGCACAGGGTCGGGGGGGAGGTCTCCTCAGCCCAACTTGCACCCTCTCCAATCCAGAACCCCTCGGGCCTAAACTGGCAGTCAGACATCCCTCTCACAGTCTGGAACTGCTGGCTCCTCACTGCTCACCTGCCTACCTGCCTGATCACTCCTAATTGCCTCCCCCTCAACCCCCACCAGCCTGATAACCCCTAACTGCCTCTGCCTGCAGGCCTGATCGCCCCTAACTGCCCCTCCTGCTGGCCTGGTTGCCCCCAACTCCCCCCCCCCCCCATTAGCCTGGTCACTCCCAACTGCCCACCCCTCCCTCCCCCCCCCCGCCAGCCTGGTTGCCCCACACAGCCTGCTGTTCAGTCATTTGGTTGTCCCTCACTAACCCCTCTGCAGGCCTTGTTGCCCCACACAGCCTGCTGTTCAGTCATCTATCCGGTTGTTTCGGTTGTGATAGCCCCTGGATTTTTATATATTAGGATTTTGGTCCAATTATAAATTTTTAGGTGAGGTTTATTCAGAAGTGGAATGAGATTTGCTAACCTAGAAGATATTATTTGTAAAATTTACAAGATGGGGTCTATAAACTGCTAAACACGAAAATAGGTCCCACACACTAGATATGCCACAGAAATTGTGCTGCCACTTTCAGAGAATGTACCTCCCTTTGAAAAAGAGGTCTTTTTCTTTTTCTTAGGAGGGAATTGGGGAGAGTGGGAAGGTGGGAACATCTTGAGACTGAATCCATCAATTGACTGACAGCGCCTACATATTCTTCTCCTCAAATATATTGTATGAACTGCATATTACACAATCTAGGCAGCCTCAGAAAATCTATACTCATTTCTCGATTCCAGATGTGAAGGTCCCCCTTAAACCTAGAAGAGTTGTGGAAGGATTTACAGGGAAAATATAAAGAGACTGATTTTCTAACACATGTTAGACACACAGCTCACATAAACCTTCGGGTAGCCTCTTAGATTTATGCGAGGTGGTGCAGGAGAATTCTAGCCATTGAGTGTGACTCTCCTGCTTCTGAGTTATGTCAGGTACATAGGAATCACTCCCAGACATTCTCTGGAGACTATAGCCATTGCCTTTAAATCCTCAATTTGACACTTTTCTGCATGGTTATTAGAGCTTTAAAGAAATGTATCAGAACTCTCAGCCAGCTTAGGGAAACTGATTTTCCCCTGGACTATCACCTCCACAAGACAGTACTGGCGGGGATGTGTTAGTAACCTTTTCCTTTCTTGTGTTCGGGAACATTTCATGAACATTACTTTCATAATATATGAGAGATCTTAGAAATAAGAGGAAAAAACAATAACTTATTTGTAAAGTAATTCAAAATGTTTTTTGTTTGGTTTGGTTTTAGTTGGCTCTGGAGATAACATTGTCTTCTGGTTTTCTTTCCTCTCTTCTTATCTCTTGGCTTATTCTTAGTCTCGTGCATGTTCCTCCCATCTTGGGCCTGTTCCTGAAACATTGCTCTCCAGGTGAGCTCGTCCATGCTGGTGACTTCCCAGCTATATGCTGATGATGCACCATTGACGTCTCCAGACCAGGCTGCTCTCCTGATTCTCAGTGGACATCCTCTACTTCACCTCCCACCTCAAACACAAAACCAATGTATCCCCACCCGCTTCCTTGTTTCCAATTTTGTCTTCATGGGTTCCCAGTCTCATAGCAATGCTGATATGTCCCATTTTCTTTATGCTCTGCATCCAGTCAGTTGCCAAATTCTGTCAGTTCTACTTCTTTGATAAATCTCTAATGCATCAGCTTTCCTCCATCCCAAATAGGATAGTTCAGTGGTTTAAAAAAACTTGCTTGGAACTAATACTTCCATGGATTTAAATCCCAGCTTTTCCATGAACACCCTGCATAAAAATGCACAACTAATTAACCTGAGTTTCAGCTTTGTCAGATTTTTTCTCTGAAATAAAAAATAACAATCACTATGCATCAATGCTGCCATAAGGAAAAACTGAGATAATACAGTTTATATGCTCAGCACAGATGTTGGCCTATATTTGTTTAATAAATATCCTTGTCCTTCCACATCATCCGTACTGGGTTTTCTCTTTTTTGGCTAACTACCTCATGCTTTCTCACTGCTTTCTCATCGCTTTCTCTTGCTTCCTGTTTTACCTACTCCCATCCATTCATTCTCCACATGGCAGTGAGAACATGCTTATCTTTCTAAAATATAAGCCTAATGAGGTCATTCCTCCTATAAAGACCCTTGGTTTACTCCCCAGTGTTCTCAAATAAAAGCCACACTCCTCAGAGAGTAAGGAAACAGTTTTCTCATACCTTGCAGATGGGATTGCACAGCCTCAAGGAGAACAATTTGCCAAAATCTACTAACATGTTACATGCTAATGCCCCTTGACTCCAACCTTCTATTTCTTGAATTTAACATATGTACATGTTTGAGATGACTGAGGTATAAGTTTAGTCTTTACAGCATTGCTTATAAAGCAAAAGATTAGAAATAAGTTAGTTGTCCATCAGCAAGTGAATGGTAAAATAAATGATGGTGTATGTATATAATAGATACTATGTGGGTATTTACAAAGAATGAGATGTGGTTCAGTCTCTAGAATATATTATGTCAAAAAAGCAAGGTGCAGAACTGTGCATAGTATACCTTATTCTTTAATTTATTGAGACAGGGCATCAGGAATATACAGGGTGTCCCAATAAACTGTATGCACAGTTTGAATGATTATAAGTCAGTAGTTATTAACATACAGTTCCTTTTTAAAATTTATAAGAATCTACAGAAATGAGTAACTTTTTTGTCAACACCTGTTTTTAAACTGACGACTATTCTGGTACAGGCATTGCTGATAACACCAAGCAATGGAATCACAAACATCAAGAATCATTTTGTGCAGTATTTGTGTGCCCTCACTTCATAGACTGTTGCCGGTTTTGTACCATAAATTTTATCTTTATGTATCCCCATTATAAAAAAAGTATAGTGGCACTTTAGGATAAATGTTCTTTCTTCAAAGCTTAGTCTGGCTTCACCAATTATTTCAGTCATGTAAGCCTGAAAAGGAGTGAAAATTAAGTGAGTTATCAGCTGTTAAAGTGTGTATACATTTTTGGATACCCTATATATTAATACATTTAGTATCTATGGAAAGACATACAAGAAATGGATAATGGCCTCTTCCTTCCAGAAGGAGAAATGGGTCGCTGGGGAGAGGATGGACGGGAAACTTTATTGCGTAGCCTTTTACGCATTTCGTTCCATCCACACATGTTCAAAAACAAATTAGTACCCAAAGAAGCAGCTGTCTTTCCTAATAGGCTCCTTGCAATTCCTTCTAACGCGGCCCCTGTCTTGGCCTCTGGACTTCTGTAAACTCAGCTGCTGGAGTCCCCACGCTCTCTGAAGCAGGTCCCTCGCTGGCCACACTTCACTCCCTTCCCAGATTATGCCTGTGAGGTTTCTATTTCTCTACCACCTTTTCCCCAAAACTTCTCTGGGCTTTTAAGATTAAGTGAAATGTTTTTCCTGTATCCCAAAGCACCCAGCACTTACTCCTTGCATTAGGAAACTCTCTTGTAGCCCATAGACTGTCTGCATTGGAATCACATGGAGTGCGTGTGAAAAGGGCAGGTATCTGAGCCCAGCGCTAGGTCTGTTGACTCCGAATCTGAGCTTTGGGACCCCTAGAATTTTCATTTGATGTAAGCACCTGGCTGGTTTGTCTGCATTCTAAGCTCTCTATTGCACTTGCCTGTTTTCCTGTCTGTCTCCTTTCCCTGGGCTGTCGGCAGTCCTTGTGTCTTCATCATTTTATTCACTGCGCAGTGTGACTGAAAATAGGAGTGAAAAATAGGGTAAGAGTATTTCTTTTTCTCCTGAATAAGACGTTGGCTAATCAGCAAATATCATTCTTATTTTCCCAAATGTGGATACTAGTGGTAAGAGCAGCCACGTGCTTGTTTGTCTAGGGCCGCATGGGAAATTCAGACACAGACGCTGGATCAAAGCCTGGCCACCTCCCTGTGCCAATCTTCTTGTAGGCCTGTTTAGTTGACCTGGAGATAATGTCTTTAAAGTTGAATTTCAAATTCCAGATTCTTTAATCTTGGGAAGGGGAGCAAACAAGTAATATATAGCATGTCTACAGGTGATTTACATGATATCTTTAGACAGTTCTGAGATATGAGAGCACACAACTAGACATTTTAGATAGGCATTTAGAGAGATTTAAAACTTTTCAAATGTAGAAATTTTAAATTATGGGGAACAGTTGACATTTTAGGTTTATATTCCTAATAGGATATAACTCCTCCCATGTGAGTTTGATGCCAAAATATTAATTATCATATTGGGGAATTCTGGCCATGCTGAATGATAGCCATTAGACACCTTGTTTATTAAATTCTGCTGCAGATAAAGGTGCCAGAAATAAATGAATGACTGTTATAACAGCTGGGCTTTCTTGGTTACAAGAAAAATACCTTGACATATTTTTTGACTCTGTGATTGGTCTACATTTCAAGGGTATAAATTAATCTTCAGAAGATCCTAAAGAATATCTTCCCTAGACACTTCACTTATACATCAAGTTGGCCATGTTAGCAATCTAATCACAAACCTGTAATTCAGTGGACAACAATTTCTTATTGTGAACAGCACAGTGGCTTTTACTATCATTTAGGTCAGCCCAAGATTGCTGATGCACCGTATGTTTCAGGCCAGGGATGATGGATGGCGAGCTCTGATGCCCATCCCTAAGTGATTGGAAAGATTGAAGACACACAGTTCACTTAAGCTTGCTTACTATTACATCAAGTAATCAGTGTGATAGGCAAGCCTGTGCTCTTCATGTCATCCAACCAACTTTCTGCAGGAACAGTATTTCACATTAAAAAAAAAAAACCCTTAAGAATTGTGTTCTAGCTGACAGTCCTATTACCGGATCAAACAGCTTCACCTCAAACCTGGCTGTTAATGGACATTTTAAAAATACCTTTGTTATAACAAGTAGATCTTGCTTTTCTTGAACAGCTCAAGTAAAGCACATGTGTCATTGAAGTTATAGGGGAAAGATGCAAATGTGTTTCTTTTAAACTTTGCTCAGGCCAGGAAGAGAAAGAAGCCATTAAAATAATTGCATATTTTCAATCCCTAATTTTTAATTTAATAAATTAGTCTGCTTGTTAACTTTAAGTCATAGAGAACTGTCTGCTAAAAATGATTTATGTAAATAGCATTCTCTGAATCTCATCTGACCACTATTCAACACAGTAATTAAGGGCATCATCCTAGCTACTATTCAGTTGTGTGGAAGATTTCTTTCCAAAAGTGCTGAAGAAAAACCAAGTGTATATCTTAAATTGTCAATTTTGCACTAAGAGCATAAATCACTGAGATAAACTCAACAATATTCCCTTGCTTTTATTGTTTCAGACACTATAATTTATAACTTGAAGCAAAACATTTCATGAAATAATTAAATGTATCCTGATATGATTCAAGTAACTTAGGGAACACACAGCAGAGAAGACCTTAAAATTGTTCATAATTGCTCATTTATTTTCTAAACAATGTCATAATGTAAGTTTCTTTTGACTTTTAGAATACTTGCATTGCCTGTCACCACACACCAAGTCTAATTTTAGCTTTGTAAAGAAAACAATGTTGAAGTCTATTTATCTCTTGGGAAGGGCTCACAGTAGGGGATAGGAAATCACTTCTTACTTAAAGTTTTATTATCAATTCTAACTGACATAATTTATATATCACCAGCCCTCTGTCCCTTCTTTTCTATTTTTATTTGTATGTACTTTTCCTATTTACATAAATGATTTTATGATGTTCATAGTTAAGACAGGTAACATAATAAGATCCATTACAATTAAACCAGCCCAATGATTCTTAGAGCATGGACCAGGAATCGCTTAGAAATATAAATTCTTGGTGCCCCACCCAAGACATACTGAATCAGCAACCTATGTATGAACAAACTCCCAAGTTTATTCTAAGTCACACTACAGTGTGAGACCCACTTTCATTTTGATAGTCTAATCCAAAGATAGGAACTAAGAAATAAGTAGGATGTGTGTGTGTGTGTGTGTGTGTGTGAGAGAGAGAGAGAGAGAGAGAGAGAGAGAGAGAGAGAAAGAGAACGCCTGGGGAAGGGAGGGGGCAACTAAAAGAAAGCCATTTTACAGATTCTAAAAGCTACAAGAACTGAATACTCAAAGAGATTTTAGAGTGTAAGCTCTGTATTTAGACACAGGGGATTTTGATTCCTAGAGGTTTTGCTACTGATAAGCTATCTGACCTTTTATTCAATTTATTCAACCCCACCTAGTCTCTGTTTGATTAAAGATAAAATGGGAAAAATAACATTGCTTTGAGAGTTAAATGAAAAAAAAAATGTGTAAGAAAGCATACTGTGGTGACTAGCATGAGATATATGCATATTGCTTTTTAACTTATTGTCTGTTGCTCTTAATATAAAATGATAATTAATATTTTAATTTACCCCATTTATGACAGTATGGATGAACTTTAAGAGCATTATGCTAAGTGAAATAAGTCAGACAGAGAAAGACAATTTCTGCATGGTATCACTTATATGTGGATTCTTTAAAAAAAAAAACTCAGAAGTCAAACTCATAGAAACAAAGTAGAAAAGTGGTTGCCAGGGTTGGGGGGGGGGGGGCAGGGAATAGGGGGAGGTTGGTAAAAGGGTAAAAACTTTCAGCTATAAAATAAAAGGTCTGAGGATCTAGTGTAAGACATGGTGACTATAGGTGATAATAATGCTGTATTGTATAATTGAAATTTGCTAAGAGAATAGAACTTAAATGTTCACATACACACACACACGGGTAAATATGTGAGTTGATGGATGTGTTAATTAACTAGATTGGGAAAACCCCTTGTACATATATCAAGTCACCAGGGTATGCAGTAAATATCTTACAGTTTTATATGTCAATCATCCTATATAATAAAAGGGTATATGCAAATAGACCAAACAGCAGAACCACCAGTCCCTATGACGCACTGATCATCAGGGGTCAGACACTAAATGCAGGAGCTGCCCCCTGGTGGTCAGTGTACTCCCACAGGGGGAGCACCACTCAGCCACAAGGTGGGCTTCCAAACTGTGAAAGGGCGCAGGCCAGTCTGAGGGACCCTCAATGCCAGTGCACGAATGTCATGCACCGGGCCTCTAGTATCACAATAAAGCTGAAACTTTAAAGTATATTCTAATTTATAGAAAAAAGACTCATGTTAACTACTTGAGGTTCCTAGAAGCTGCTCTAAAAAGTTAAACACAACAGATTACAAAGCTTTGATTGGAATGGTGGTCCCTATCTCTGAATGCACATTTGAATCACCTAGGGAGCTTTTAAAAATGCCAGTGCTGGAGTCCTACTGTCAGACATGCTGATTTAATTGGTCTATAGTGGAATGTAGGCATCTCTATTTTTAAAGAGGTCCTCAGGTTAACGTAAAATGCAGGCAGGATTGAAAACTACTGCATTAAAGCAGGGCTTTCCAAACTTGAAGTGTATATGAATCACCCAGGGATCTTGTTAAAATTCAGAGTTCTTGCTTTTGTGGGGTGAGGTCTTAGATAGTCTAAGAATTCCCCAGGTGACAGGTACTTTGAATAACAAGGAATTCAGGCACTGGGAAATATGTGAGGTCCTAGGGAGAAACAAACTTCTGTGAGAGAAAATAGAGCCAGAATGTGCTAAAGCACTTACCTGTTTTATGTAGAAGAATACTCTCATTGCCCTCAGCTTAAACAAAGTCAATCTGTTACACTTTGATTATATTTTTAATAATGACTTTGCTTAGTATTTATATTTGGGATACAAATTTTGGCTCTGAATAGATTAATAGCTTTCATTATCATCGTGTTGTTTTTTTCCTCAGGAGACTTTACAATATAGTGCAATTGCCAATTTTCTTTAGGGGGAAGAGTTCTAATATTAGGTTTTGGTCACATACTTAGGTTGTAGAAATATATCCTGATCTGAATTAATTTCATATGAAGTCCTTTTTGTTGAATGTGCTATATCAGTTTAGTCATTTATTAAAGACTAGAGGCCCGTTGCAGGAAGAGATTTGTGCAATAGGCCTTCCCTTCCCCTGGCTGCCGGCACCAGTTTTCCTCTGGCACCCGGGACCCAGGTCTTCGCTCCGGCCAGAACCTTCAGTCTTCACTCCGCTGCTTTGTGCCTCTGTATGCAAATTAAACACCATCTTTGTTGGGTTAATTTGCATTCTTTCCTGATTGGCTGGTGAGTTTAGCAGAGGGACAGTCAATTTACATGTTTGTCTATTATTAGGTAAGATAAAATTTCAAGTGTTTAGAACAATGCAGCTTTTGGTACTCAAAATCAAATAATACAACTAAAAGATGCCAATAAAGAATTAGAACTTGAAGATTTATGATGCTCTAATCTCAAACAAAGGACTCTGGTAATAATACCTTTGGAGCAGCAGTTCTCAACCTGTGGGTCACAACCCCTTTGACGGTCAAACGACCCTTTCACAGGGGTCGCCTAAGACCATCCTGCATATCAGATATTTACATTATGATTCATAACAGTAACAACATTACAGTTATAAAGTAGCAATGAAAATAATTTTATGGTTGGGTTATAACATGAGGAACTGTATTTAAAGGGCCAGAAGGTTGAGAACCACTGCTTTAGAGAGTAAACTCTGGGAATGATGTATAGATAGTTGGAACAATATAATCTTTTTTTTTTTTTTAAATATATTTTATTGATTTTTTGCAGAGAGGAAGGGAGAGAGATAGAGAGCCAGAAACATCGATGAGAGAGAAACATCGATCAGCTGCCTCCTGCACACCCCCTACTGGGGATGTGCCCGCAACCCAGGTACATGCCCTTGACCTGGATCGAACCTGGGACCTTTCAGTCCGCAGGCCGACGCTCTATCCACAGAGCCAAACCGGTTTCGGCGGAACAATATAATCTTTAAAAAAATTATTCTAGAGCAAGTTTCTTCTTTCTCCTTATTCTCTCTCTCTCTCCCCCCCCCCTTCATACATACACACATACACACACACACACACACACACACACGAAAATTCTAGAAGAATACAGAGTGGTTATTTTGAGATTAATAAATTTAGTTGGCAAAATCAAGCTAGAAACTAAGATCAACGCATTTTATTATTTCCTGTTAAATGCCTTAGCAAAATTTCAGCTACTAAAACCTACTAAAGGCAACTGAAAAGTTGATGGCCTTCTCTTAAACAATCCTCCCAACACTGCCCTTGCCCTATTTAAAACTCATTCCCTATTTTAAAACATAAAATGAAAATAAGAATAAATACAGCATCCTCAAAAATAAATAAAGGCAGCACCTTGATTCTTGAGGGGAAAAAAATCACCAGGCACGTTGGGCCAGTAGTATTTCCTTGCTGTGTCTCTTTGGAATCACAACATGCAAATGAAGAAAAAGGTGGATGAACTCAGGAAACCCACCATAATACTCTTCCTTTACACCATGGCCATTAGCAGAGCTGTTGGTAAGGACATGAAGAATCACAGCTTTAGCCAGTGCCGTCTTCTGCCCTTTATAATAAACCTTTAAAAAGAACTGAAGATGGGAGACCCACTTATGTTAAACACAATGGCTGGTTAGTCAAGTCAACAGTGTGCATCAGAAAGCGGCAGACTATGGAGCAAGGTGTAACCTCAATCTGGGCCATAATAAAGTAGCTGTTCATCTGTGGTCAGAGAGCACCATGGAAGACCTTGAGTTCTTCCATTTTATTTTGAAGAAAGCCATCGGACAGCTTTGCATCATCTAGCTCTATCAATCAAGGACCTCAACCGCCGCTCGCTGTTGAAAGCTTTCCTGTTTGGCTCTGTTTTTTCACAGACAGCTCAATAACTTGTCTGTGGAGCCGTGATAAATGTGCCACGCACTTCTAAACTGTCTCTTTAACACTGGACTGCATTTCCACTTGTAATGCTCGTGACTAATTGCTTGTATCAAAGGCTTTTTATTTATTCGTAATGATTATCCAATAGGCTTACCATTTATGTTTATCACTTCGCTTCGTGAAGTGGTTTTATTTTAAAGTTGCACACAGAAGACTGTCGGGGAACTATTAATGTAGCAGCTCTTGCTCAATGAATAAGCTGTCAAGTGAAGAGAACATAATTGGCAAACCCTGGCATATAAGCAGAGCGAGTGCAAACGCCTAATGATTTCGCTTTCTCTTTTTGTGATCGCTGCACATCAGCCATAGTTTTAAACACCAACTTTATGGCCACCTACTGTGGCTATGGGAACGGAAGTTTCCTAGTGGTTTTGTCCTCTTGTGTAAGGACAGTAGTCAGGATCACAAATCCTTCTTATTTGGGCACAACTGCCAGTTCCTGCTAAAGAGGCTCAGAATTGAGCTATTATGGTAAATGAATAACTTCTCACTTTGAAAGAAGGTGGTTCTTTGAGATCAGGTTGGAGGTCAATGACAGGGCAAGGAACGGAAGCTCATACTGCAGCTGTCTGCAAATGAGCTTTTCCTGCAGATACTGTAAGGAAAAATAAGAGTCTATTGGGGAGGCTGATCTTCACCTAATCTTTAAGACACATATTTTAAAAAGAGAGGAAAATCTGCATGCTTTTTATTATGCTTTCATTGTACTTCTGAAAAAAAAAAAATCCATACAATCACCTCATGAAAGGTTGTTCATATTGGGAATGAAAACTCCTTTTGCTTTCTAGCCCATGATTAAAAGGAAAAGAAATGCTCTACAGGAGCAGAGCCCATGTCTTTCAATCCTAAAAAAATAGTGCTGATAATCAAGGGAAAAATATACTGGCAAGTTATAAGTAAATACCCACTTAAGGTTGCTGTTGCTTTTGACTAATTCTGGGTTTAGTTCATACATTGATAAACCAAACGGATAACTGCTTGTCTCCATACCTAAGATTCTAACTCACCAAGAAAGTGAATTTAAGTAATATTCAAATAGAGTAAGTTAAAAAGCAGAATGCCCCATTTTATTTGAAAGGAAAAATATTTTATTGAGACTTTAATTCTGAAACTGGTTTCTTGCTTCACTATTAAAAAAAAAACCTATCACACTAATGAAATCAAAAGGCAAGTAACATTTCCTGCTGTGAATCAGAATAAGCCAGCCTCACTCATTGGCTTGACTAGAAGAAAGCAGTTGCACATAAAATAAAAAAGTCATCTGCATAAGGTTTTGGAATGCATTACAGGGTCCTCTTTTATACAGCAACCTAGTTTGTGGTCTTTAACTTTTTTGAATTTATAAATTAGGAAATCAATCGACATTGCATTAAACATACTTTAATGGATGTTGAATTGCTAAATCATCATTTTGAGGGGTAATCAAATAATCCTTGTTTCTCCTTCACTCCATCCCTAAGCCATTTCCCTAAAGATCAAAGACAAAGGGTAGTATATATGAAATAATATTCAATGAAGTTTCAGTTGTCTAATGAAATTTGATATGTGGAATTTATAATCAGGTTTTTTTATTATTCTTTTTTCTTCTCTTTTTTTGACATCAAGACTACTATGTTATACTTGTAGTTTGGTTTGCTTGAACAATTAGTGTCTGTTAGAACAATCCCAAAAACCTGCTAGGTGATAGGAAGAGGTAATGTGGAATTAAATGTTTAAAATGTGGACAATTAAGGACTAGGATAGGATAATAGTTTGCTATCAAGATACATTCAAATAATATTAGAGTTTATGAATTCCTATTATGGAAAGAGCAATAGATTCCAGGTCACATTTAGGGTAGAAGTGGGCACATGTCCGTTAGTGTCCTTGGGAAGACAATGGGTTGGGCTCTTGCCCTGAGCTCTACCCCACTGTGCCATGGTTCTACCATCACCACTATTTTATCATCAGCGGGAAAGAAGCTATTCCTACCCACTATTTCATATATTCCAAGCACAGCAATGAAGGTACTAGAAGCATTTTCTTTTTCAGGTTCCTATACCACCACTGTCTATTTTGTTCAAGATAACCTCAGAAAACATAAACTGCTTCCTTTAATGCTTCCCAATGACAAGCTTATGTCTCAGCTCATTGGTTTTTATGCCCCACAGCGCAGACAGCAGGATCTTGAGGGGGAAAAGGCATCTGCTGCTTCCCTCTCTCCTGGGGTTCCAGGCTGGGCTCTGGCTAGAGATCGTGAGCATTGCAGGGAAGTCCATGGGTCTGGTCCCTTCTGAGGTGGAAGCCCATCAACAAGCAGTGGCTCCAGCAGTAATGTATTGAGGTCTGGGCTAAGCAAGAAAGGCTGCCATGATAGATTTGGGATCTCTCCCCTGCGGCCCAGGAGAGAGAAGTCAGGAGAGGTGCTGGAGTAGGAAATACAATCAACATGTCCATAGAAATGTACACTTGTATATGTATGAGGCAATGTGTTCATTGGATGAAAACTAAGTCTGAATCCCAGAACCATTTATATGTATCTCACTTTGAGTAGCCTCTTGAGCTTTAGTTTCTTTCTCTATATACTAGAGGCCCAGTATACCAATTCGTGCATGGTTGGGGCCCAGCTGGCCTGGCCCCAGTCTGGGTGGATCGGTCCAGGCCTGTCAGGAGGAGGAAACTGCAGGAGGTTGGCCCCCTGCCCGCCCTGATCAGGCCCAATCTAGGGTGGGTCCATTGGGGGGAAGGGGCTGCAGGAGGTTGGCTGGCTGACCCTGCCCCCTATTGAGGGAGAGGGGGACGATCAGGGGCAGGGCCAGCAAGGGGGAGGGGCTGCAGGCCAACTGGGGTGGTGGGGGCCCATTGGGAGTGGGGTTGAACAGGGGGAGGGGCTGCAGAAGGTTGGCCACTGGCCCACCCTGATCAGGCCCAATCTAGGGTGGGTCCAGTGGGGGGAAGGGGCTGCAGGAGGTTGGCTGGCTGACCCTGCCCCCTATTGGGGGAGAGGGGGACGATCAGGGGCAGGGCCAGCAAGGGGGAGGGGCTGCAGGCCAATTGGGGTGGTGGGGGCCCATTGGGAGTGGGGTTGAACAGGGGGAGGGGCTGCAGAAGGTTGGCCACTGGCCCACCCTGATCAGGCCCAATCTGGGGTGGGGCTGGGTGGAGGGAGGGGCTGCAGGAGGTTGGCTGGCTGGCCCTGCCCCCTATTGGTGTGGGGCAGGCCAATCAGGGGCGGGGCTGACATCGGAGGGCCATGGAGGGGTGGGGGGAGGTTGGCTACCTGCCCACCCTTGATCAAGAGGCTTCGCTGGCCACAGTGGGCGTCATAGCAACTGGTCGTTCTGATAGTTAAGGTGTTCCGGTCCCTAGCTTTTTATATATATAGATGAATAATAAGAATACAAGAAATTAATATATGTAAAATGTTTTTTGAATTCTAATATCATTTTACAAATATTAGGTCCTAGTAAATTATCTTAGGGCTAATGAGAACCTTGAACATTATTTAGTAGCACCCCCTTTATTAAAAGTTAAAGAAATTAGCTTCATGATGGTTGATGGCCACTTTCCCAAGCTCACGGGGCTGGATATCTCTTGGCCTCAGCCCAGATCTCGTTACACATGATCACAACAGGTGCCCTATGAGCTTTCTCTTCATTCCTAGCTTACAGCACACATTGCTCACTGATCAAGGCACTGCTTTTGTTAGGTCCACATACCACATTAGAAATCTTCTGGACATATCCTTCCAAGCAGTCGCTACACTTTTCTTGGATGTGGCATGTGAGGTGAAACTCTTCATCATCTCCATGTCTAAGCAACACCGAAGCTCACCTAAAATAAGTTTCCATATAGTGCTCCTTCCTTTTGGGGCCCTTTATATCATATTAAAGGGACAGTCAACTTGTTTCCCCAAGACTGCCTGACATTTCAAGAAAATTTAATAAATGCTGAACACAGTATGGCTCTCTTCATTTAGAAAAGAGGAAAGAGCTTCCTAACCTTAGAAAATTAAGTGTAATGACATTATAATTGTTCATTTTGATCTGATTGTGGTGCCCCTGCCTCTTGGCATCTACAACTCTCTGGATAGCCTGATATACTAAGAGCTAATAAAGTAAATTACCTTTCAGAGTGCAGCTTCTTATTCTGCCTGAGACAACCTTGGCAATACCCATTGTTTAGTTGTTGAAGTCAGACGTCTCCTCTTTTACCTATACAGAGTGAAACTCTTTCGTGATTGCCCTATTAATCTGAATTCTTCATTCAGGTTATTGTGAATGCGTGTGCAATATAAGTGTATGTATGCATTATGTTGTACGTGTAATGTATATGTTGTGACATTGGCGAGTAACTTTTATACATGTACTCACCATGACTTATACCAGTAATTTACATTTTATAAAGATAAGATTTATGCTATGTTTTAAAGTAGGTGTTAAAACACCTGTAATAGCATTCTATATTTTTGTCTGATTTTAGATGGCTTGATTGGCCTGCTGTTGTGAATTGAATCCAGTCAAAATATTGCATTTTGAACCATCAGAAAGGATTCTCCACAGTTTCCCAATGCAGTTATGTTTATTCTTTGAACTTTTATCAGTCTAGGCAGCTCACCGGCTGGGTTCACCAGATAATTGCCAGTGTGGTGCCCAGTCAGCCTGCTTCACATGGATGATTTGGGTGACATAGGTGACAGTTGATGAGTCAGTTCCATCCATCCATGCACAGGAGCACTGCGGATGTCACCCTGCAGATTCCCAGTCCCTACGAGGAGCAGCGCTTCTCGAAACATTTAAGTGAATTCTGTGAACTCACAGATTAGAGAAAAAAGTGACTTCCTTGCAACATAATGGAAACTAAAATGAATGAGGAAACGTGAATCTTTAGTTCTATAAAGAACACTCTACATATTTTAATGCTGTAAAGTTTCATCATCATGATCCATATCCTCATACTAATGTTAATCTATACAATCTTATTATTTTACTGCTCGTAAAATGTTTTCTCCAAGAGATGGGTCCCATTTACCCATTTGCCTCTTTATTATACCTCTGTTAAACATTTACATTGGCAAGTAAAGGGTAGCATTATTATGTGTTTTCTCTATAGAGAAATGGTGCGATATATTTTTACCCAAACATTTATCTTCAAAGAAAAGGTGTTTAAATTTTTAGTGTATATTTTGATTTTGAAATAGTGTATCATAGTGCAAAATAACCTAAAATAATAATTTATAAGTATGGATTCAATCCTGAGTTCATTTTGCTATTTTTAAAAAGAAAATTACCTTATTTCCTTTGTCTACTGTATTTTGTGTAAAGAAAATAAGTAATAGATCATTTTTCTGAAGGGGTGCTATAAGAATATTTAGGTAGTAGATGTAAACCCCCCATCTTCTTTGCAAAGTAATGCTATCATGAAGAGTCAGGAAACATTTTGTTGTTGTTAGTTGCAAAGCAGGTATCCAGCAAAATAATCAAATAAGTGGTCTGATTATAAAACAAATAAACCAAACTTTATTTTAATTTACTTACATTGTGAGTGATAGGGTGGAAGAGTGGGGGAATGAAACATAGGTGGTTAGTTATTATATTAATAGGGATTCAAAAACTGGAAAGAAATATATTTATTACAGCATGAAGGAGAGGAGAAATAAAAATGGGAAAGAGGGAAATGAGCCAAAAGGGAAAAATTAATATACATCCAAAAAGAGAGAGAAAGATGAAATGTTATGGAATGATAGCCCTACACTTGTGACATTTTAATATATTATAGATGACGACCTTCAGCTACACTTTGCCTTTTACTAATTATAGGAATAAATCAGGATATTATATTTAATCTGCCTTATTACCTAGATGAAATTAAGTCAAAGGCCAGGGGTGTCTTTCCCTGACATAAGACTTTTTTTTATTATGATGAAAAACATATAACATACAATTTTCCATCTTTTTTTCCCATTGTAGTTCACATTCAATATCATTCTGTATTAGTTTCAGGTGCACAACACAGTGGTTAGACAATCATATACTTTACAGAGTGGTCCTCCTAATATTTCAAGTACCCGCCCCCCCCCCCTCGCCCCCCGCCGCCCATACATAGCTATTACAATATTTTTTTTCCTCCATTGACCTCTCTCCGGCCACTCCCACCCCCCTTTTAACCCCTAGAGTGCCGGGGAGCAGGATCGCGCTCCTCCTGCAGTGTCACTATTAGATGCTAGTAGTTCACTCTTTATGTGGGAAAAAATTTTTAAAAACCTTAACTCAAAATCCCTTGGCAATTTTAGCATAGTTCCTAGGATATTGGTTGGCACTCAAAGGGTTAATGTGGAATTCTTTTCACTGATTTTCAAAATCTAGTAAATGAAAACCTACTAAACAAAGCCATTTGGAACTTCTTTTTTTTTTTGCAGTTTCATTTTGCTTTCTCTTCAGGAAGTTGATCAGACTATTTACCTCCCCCTCCCCAGCATCCTCACACAGAATAGTTCATCTGAAGTACAACCTCAGATGAGCTTTATAGGAGAAAGAAGGAATTCTAGAAAACAATAGACTGTATTCAAGGATGAACTCCGTGGTCTACCACAGGATGGCCAGAGATGTAAAAGTACTTTATAAATGGGAAAAAGAGACCAATGCATCCTCAGCATATATGTTCCTATGAGTACCTGCTTAAACAGGGACAAACCAATCCTTACTTAGGGAAAGAAGGCAAATCCAGTCGAAGGAGTTTGGGACCAGAGGTGCCTGAGGTAGGCTTTGTTCCTGTGAGACATGCTGGTTCACCCTGCTGCTCTTTCTGTCTGGTTCTCTCTCTCTCTCTCTCTCTCTCTCTCTCTCTCTCTATATATATATATATATATATATATATATATATATATATATATATAATTTCTCTGTGTTTCTCCTGCTACCTTCCTATCCTTGTCCAGCTCTCTCTACCATTCTTTCCTCTGTGTATGAGTCTTTATCTCCTACTTTCCTGTCCTTTGCATGTGAGATCTCCATGTGGCTGCCCTGTCTCTCTCATCTCTGTGGAGGGTACGTGCTTCCCTGCATTGGTGGACAGTTCTCTTACTCTTCTGGCACTTAATGCTTCCTCCTTCTTTTCCCCTTTAAATGTACAGAAATGGAGAAAAGCTCAGAAACTGGTAGTAAAGTACATCTAGTGTTAACCCTGCTGTTCTTTACCTCTTTATCTCTGATCAGTTCCTTAATCTCTCTACATCAGTTTTCTCAATTTTAAAAGGAGGATACTGATACCTGCCCTAGATCCAGTGGTGTGATGGGGCCAGCCAGCACCAGGTCAGGAGGCCCGTTGTACACATCTCTTCCAGGCATCACTGGTAGCTTGGATTGGTTATGGTGGGAGTATCTGCACCATGAAAATCAGCAAATGGTACAAATTAAGATTTTTGGATTTGGGTTTTTGGTTTTTTTTACTTTTTTAGAGCAGATTGTTAAAAATTTGCCAGCACATAACTGCATATGTTCTACATCAGGTTTTAGTGAGGCCAAAATGAAAAGAGATGTGAAATGCTCTGGTGGGACAGAGAAATGCTCCACACCACCCATTAGGAGTCATTGTATTCTCCTCAAGCCTGTGAATTCACTCATTTCTTCTCTTGTGTCTCAGTTCAGCAGGTGCAGTACTATTCCATAAATTAATTAGAAGGTGACCTCACCATAAATCCAGGTCAAGTGCTTTTACTTGGAAAGTTTGCGAGTTGGTAGAAAAGCTCAATATGCAAAAGACAAAATGTTTCCACCTACCGCAATGATGCTTACCAAGACTCTGCACACCAAAAATGTTCAATGTGCATTTATTCAGTTGAGTGAGTCAATCTGAGTAAACTTGAAACAAACTGAATAACTACTAGCTTTGGCTGCCATTTGCCTTCTGTGCTTTGAAGATATAGGGAATTGTGATGAATATGTGATGGGCTTTTCTCCAAATCCTCCATTGTTCATGTTTGTTTGTTTTTAATTTATAATAAACAACCAACTATTGGTTTAAAAATCCCCTACACTCCTGTATTATATTACTGCAAGGAGAGATAATGATATTTTACTAAGTGATCCTTCTGCAGTTCACACATTGGCAAGAGTTTTATATGGAGAGTGGAAAAGAATATCATTTTTAGTTGAAAGCTGAAAGGGGGCTTAGCAAGAAAAATGTAATTAGCTAAACTAGAATTTGGCCAGACTCCTGACATTTTTTTTTATTTAAAAGAATACCAAGTAAACACAAATTAAATGTACTGTACATTGTCTTAATCAAAGATGTCAAAGTGATATTCATTAAAATATTATAAACATTTACTAAGTTGACTTTATAACATCTGTTTTTCCCGAAAGCAATAATGAAATTTTAAAAGATTAAAATTATAAGGATGGATTGTTTAGTTTGAAGCCATATTTATGTTTTTATTTTTGTTGAAATTTTTTAAATTTCTATATTAGATCACTCTGTCATATAAACAAACTTAAAATTTTTAACTACTATATCAGAAATATTCATATAGCTTAACTGCACATCTAAATATCTAAACATGAGGACTGTTTGCGATAAAACGAAGGGCAAAAGGTCACATCTTTAAAGATAAGTAGGCTCATTCCGATCTTCAGAAAATCCTCATGCAAATACCTTAATAACATAACTGAAATAAATATAATAAAAGGAGCTCTTTTTTCCATAGTTAAAATAAGAAAATAAATTAGAATATAAACCTTGACCAATGCTTAGGTTTCTGCTAAATTTGACAGCTAAGTAGAAGCATGAGGAGGCAGGAAAGGATTCTCCTTAAAAGAACAATAGAACTATTTCTATGATATCTTTTTACATGACACAACAGCTTTAAAAACCGATTCTCTCTTGTGCTACAGAACCCTGCAATACTGCAGCACCTACAGCCTGGACTGAGATGGCTCATTAGCTGAGCTGTCTGTGAGTATGTGTCTGCCATCAGCATCTGGTGAAAGGGGAAACACTGACCCTGCCAGATTTGGGTCACTAGGTCAACAGGTCTCATTTATTATTCAAAATTGCTTTCTGACCTTTTATCTACGAGGTCAAAGGACGTTGTATTCTCGTTGGCTGAATTTTTTAATGATAAAGCCACTATTTTGCCAGGTAATAAAATTACTTCTACCTTCTACTGGGCAATAGGATTTTCTCCTCCCCTATCTAATCCTGTAATATTCTGTGAGAAGGCCTCAAAAGACTGCCATTAGTTTTAGTTTTTCTTTTTAAGTAAGATTTCTAGAGATTTAAATGATATTGACTGTTGACAGTGGTCGAAGTCATTTTCTTGGCTGTGATTTGAACCTTTCAATCCACATTTGGAATTCCATCACTTTGTGTAGGGCTTCTGTACTCCAGAGAAACAAAGACTCCCCCTGCTGACTCTCCCTGAATTTGAGTAGCCATAGGTTTCCAAAGCTACAGTGGGTGAATCAACTGGCATTAGGTATTTACTGGTTAATATTTGCGATGGAAAGAAAAAGAAGTGAGAAACAAATGTCTTAACATGTCTTCCAGTGCAGAATGTATTTGTGAGCATTCTTCTATATTACACAGGTTTCTCAGCCAAGAGTTTTCTAAACCACCTTGTTATTTCCAGTGTTTCATTTCATAACACATAAGGAAAGAGAAACCATTAAGAGATTAGAAAATATTCAGACACCTCGTCTAGCCTATAAAATTAGCTATAAACATTTAACAAGCAATATTGCAGAAAATTGAGACTCCATTTAATAGCAGATTTGGTAGCTGTGCAAATAGACAATGTTTCTAAGGAATGATTTTATCTTTTGTAGAACAAAAAGTCAAAGGTCATATTGGTCCTGCCCTTGAAACAGACATATGAGATGTGACCATGTGCTTTGTGACACTGTATATGATGAATAACTATGGCTTAAACAAATAGTGGAGAATATGTGGCAATCATGAGCCCGGTGAGGCACTGATATACTATACAGCTGAAGCCAGAACTCTAATCTTAGATGTATAGCTTTATCACCAAAATGAAATTCCCTGATATTGACTCTGTGTTTTGGAATATTTATACATAATAGTACACACACGAAGGCAGAGATAGATGTAGAAAAATTCATTGGGGATAGTCTAAAATGTCAGGTGACAGTTATGGGGCATTCTAAACAACCACACTCCTTCCATTCTCTGAATCTGCTCAGCAGCGGATGGCCGAATGGCCACTTCCCTTCCTTCCTCGCCCTCATCTCACAGGACCATGAACTAAATGGAGACCAACTGCCAGACAGGGTCAGGAGCTTCCTGCCCAGCAAATAGTGTTTGAATGCCTGTGAGTGTGCGTGTGTGTGTGTGTGTGTGTGTGTATCTGTCTATTTTAAGATGTCTCTCCCTCCTTATCAGAATTATCACCCTATGTCTATTGTTACTACCTCTAATTAATGCCTTTCTTTAGCAGAGTCCTCTTTGAAGGAGTTTCTGCCTCTGGTCCCCTGCTCTCTTCATCCAGACCATCTAATGGTCGAATCTTAATTGTTTTATATGGTGACTCTAGGATTTATAAATGGAATTCGTATATAGCAATATGATTGTGTGTTTGCACAGGGAAGCAAATTTATGGTAATAAATGTTTCCAGTTATACCCGGAGAAGAGAGATATGAATTTCTCCCTTTGCCCATCTCCTTACTGTGTACATAGTTGCTTCAAGGCACTTTCTCCAGAGAAGGTGCTAAAGGAGGAAGGTACAGAGTGAGTTTGATCAAATTTTCTTTCTAAGCCATTTTTTACACAACAGTCAGAACGATCTTTTAAAAATGTAAGTCTAATCATGCCATTCCCTCATCAATTATTTCAGTGTCTTCTCATTGGAAGTAGGATATAATATAAAACCCTCAACACGTTCTATGAGGCTATGGTTTGACCTTCTACCTCTCCAGCTTCCATCTCTTGCCAGGTGCTTCCCCCAGTTTCCTTACTCCAGTCCTTCTGGCCTCACTCCAGTCCCCACGCTGGGCCAAGCTCCTTCCTGCCTCAGGAAGGCATCCGTTCATCCTGTGATCTTTCCCATCTTCACCCATTTCTACCCATCTTTCAGGCCTTACTGTAAAGGTTGCTTTCTTGGCGAAGCCTGAGCCCCAGACTTCATTATGTTTCCTCCATTATTCATTCTCAACACCCTGCGACTTCCTTTCAGATCACTTCTTTTCATGTGTAATTAGTAATTATTTCTACTTTTAATGTGTGTGTATGTATTACATGTCTCCTAGTAAGTTTCTAATCTTTATGTGATGGAGATCATGTGTGTTTTGTTTGCTATTCCATCTTCAAGACCTGTATTCCAGGACTTATCTCTTAGTAGGTGCCCAATATATATTCCCTAAATTAATGGTGATTTAATTCTTTCTACTTTTTGATTTATAGCACTTCTAGAATGGAGTCCTATTTATCTGATAAGACAGTGTGTATATAGAAAGTCTCTATCCACTTTCCTAACCATTCCCTATGGAGGAGATCAAAACATCTTTTTCTCTGCTGGACTAGGGTGGTGGTTGGATGGGGCTTTAAATGAAAAGGCAGTAAGTTTAATTTAATGCTTAATAAGTAGGGGTATGAAGAGCTCTCTATTAACATTAACACCTTCGTTGTGCTGTGGAAACTTGGGCTCAGCTGGTGGTTAGATGAGTCAACCGGAAATGATCAAGACCAGGAGTTTGCAAACTACAGCCTGTGGGCCAAATCCCACCTGCTGTCTGTTTTTGAAAATAAAATTTATTGGAATACAACCACCACACATTACTTCAGTTTTTTTCAGTTTTTCTTTTTCAGTATTATTAAATTTATTGGAGTGGGTGACATTGGTTAATAGTATTCATAGGTTGTAAGTGTACATTTTTATGATACATAATCTGTATTTTGCATTGTTTTCCCACCCCCCAACAGTCAAACCATCTCCATCACCATATATGTGGCCCCATTTACCCCCCAGTACCCCACCACCCCTTCCTTCTGGTAACCACCATACTGTTGTCTGTGTCTATGAATTTTAGTTTTATATTCCACATTTGAGTGAAATCATATGGTTCCTAGCTTTTTCTGACTGACTTATTTCTCTTAGTATAATATTCTCAAGGTCTATTCATATTATCACAAATGGCCATATTTCATCTTTTCTTATGTCTGAGTAGTATTCCATTGTGTGTACATACCACATGTTCTTTATCCAATCCTGTATCAAAGGACAATTTGATTGTCTCCATGTCTTGACCACCATTAATAATGCTACAATGAACACAGGGGTGTATATATCTTTGCAAATATATGTTTTCAAGTTTTTTGGGTAGATACTCAGGAGAGGATCATATAGTAACTCATTCTTAATTTTTTGAGGAACCACCAAACTGTTTTCCATAGGTCTGTATGAGTCTACATTCCCACCAGCAGCCAATGAGGGTTCCCTTTCCTTCATGTATTTTTTGTGGCTGCTTTCATGCTACAACTGCAGAGTTGTGTAGTTACAATAGGAACTGTATAGCTCACAAGTCTAAAATATTTAATATCTGGCCTTTTAAGAAAAAATTTGCTAATCCTGGTCAAGACCCTTGAGAGGGGGAAGCAACTGTGGGACATAAATTATGTCTCATCATGCCTACTCCCTCAACACTTATCACAGTACTTGCCGCCAAACAGTATTCAATGAACAATGATTGTGTTTAATTAAACTTGGATTTTTCTGGTTTAATTGAAACTCTGATTTGTGGAGCTTGTGTCACTAAGGAGAACACCAGCAGTCAGGAAGGTAACTTGGTATCTTCTTGAATAAAAAGTATCTGCATGAATGAAGTGAAAAGCAACTTATGACAGATGAAACAGATAACTCTGGGAAATCCTAGGGCCTAAGTCTAGGGCCAGGATTTAAGTACGTGACTTTGGGAATATATTATGGAGTTGAGTTCAAGAATAAGGCAGAAATCTTCTATATATATAAAAGGCAAATATGCAAAGTGTCCCCTCGGGAGTTCAACCGGGAGACTGGGAGTTCGATTGCTCGCTATGATGTGCACTGACCACCAGGGGGCGGCGTGGAGCGAAGGAAGGCCCCAGCCAGCAGCTGGAAGGCCCCCATCAGCCCTAATCACTGGCCAGGCCTAGGTACCCTACTCATGCATGAATTTGGTGCACCGGGCCTCTAGTATGGGTAATAAATCATGATTCAGGCTAGAGTATATTCAGTAGGAACAAGCGGGTTCCGGGGTCAGGAGCTCTGTGATTACCTGTTGTAGGCACTGGAAAGAGTGGGGAGAGAACAGAATGATCATGAGCATCAGGTCCTAAAAAGAGGGAATTATTATAACAACAGACTCTTTGCCTTCAAGGAGTTTACATCTAGGTTGAGTAAACAACATACAGGTAGGAGAATATGAAATGTAATAGTTATGTAAATAGTTATGTAAAACTTTTGGGAAAGGCAAAGTGTTATGGTGAGTTCAGGAAGTGGAGAGAGAGGTAGATGGACTCTAGCTGCTTAGAAAAAGTTACAAATTAGTACCTTTTATTTCTACAACTTTTTTGTTGAGCATGGAAAAGATTTAGGAGGGAACATTTGCTAAGCACCTGCTCTATATGTCCTATACTATGGCAGGCACTTTACTTATTATTATTTGAAAATATATTTTTATTGATTTCAGAGAGGAAGGGAGAGAGAGAGAGAAACAGAAACATCAACGATGAGAGAGAATCATTGATTGGCTATCTCTTGTGGGATAGAGCCCACAACCCAGGCATGTGCCCTTGACCAGAATTGAACTGGGGACCCTCAGTCTGCAGGTTGACGCTCTATCCACTAACAAACCAACTAGGGCAGGCACTTTAAATAGATCATCTAATTTAATCATATGAATTTGCACAGTTCAATAGTTCCCAATGCTGGCTGCTAACTGGAATCACCTGAGCTTTACAACCCCATCCCTACCCCCGTTCTGATTTAATTATTGTGAGTTGGACCAGTCATAGGCATATTCATAAATTATGCCAAGTGATTCTAATGTATACGTTTGAAGCCTCTGGTGTTTATGACAATCTTCTCACCATTGCTTTTGTGGAAGTACCAACATTTGTTGTGGAGGAGAGTGTGACACTGGGAGATGAAGGGTATGTCTACACCTCAAATCAGAATTCAAGTAGCCTTGTCAGGGTGGTTAGAATTCTGTCATTCAATTATTACATTACCAAAAATAATCTTCCCATGATCTCTCTTAATCTCCTACCTCATTCACTTGGATAGGAGTCACTAACTCCTCCTAACTCAGTGTTTTTTATGCTAAAACAGAAATGCAGATCACTTGATTCTTCAAGTATTGGTAATGTAGAAACAAAACACAAACCAGGCTTTTAAGGAAATCTCTGCCTGCATATCTCTTCACACTCATGTATACAAAGCCAGAGGAGCACTTAAAATAATGAAACCTCCAGTGGAGAGTTACTCTGGGGTTGTCAGTTTCAGAAAGGCTTGTTAAAATAGATTGTGGGCCCATACCCTGAGTTGTTGATTCAGTAGGTCTGGGGTCAGGCGTGAGATGGGCATGTCTCTCAAGTTCCCAGGTGATGTTGATGCTGCTGGTCCAGAGACCACACTTTGAGGACCAGAGATGTGGTACCTAAGAAGTCCCTAGAAGCAATGAAGACTTAAGTGGACTTCCTTCCTCATCTCATCTTTTCCCACTAACCACCTGAAACACACGCTTGTTCTAAGGCCTCCTGATATCCAATTGGGCCATAGTTAGGATAGGAGCACACAATTCCCACCCCATGAGGCAGGTGGGCTGTGCTGTTCCCTGCTTGCGTGGCTTACATTGCTAGGTGCACTAGGCTAATATGAATCCTGACAAGATCATTTCTTTCCTTTCTTTGTCAGCCTATGACCTCCATATCTTTTAAAAAAATAATAAAAAAACCTTTTCAAATCAGCTTGTTTTTGAAACCAGATCCCTTTTTACCGTGTTGGCATTGATTTTGTGTTAGGGCATGTTCCTTTAACTACCTGAAGTTTTAATTTCCTCCCTCCCTGATAAATGGGGAAATGTGGAGCTACTTGGCAGGGTTGTTTTAAGGGTTAAAGGACATCTATAATAATAAAAGTGTAATATGCTAATTAGACCGGACATCCTTCTGGATGACCTTCCGGGTGAAGCCAGGGCTGTGAGGGAAGCCAAGTTCCCAGGTGCCAGCGGCCAGAGGGAAGCCCCGGTCCTGGGTGCAAGAGGGAAGCTGGTGCTGGCAGCTGGGGGAAGGATAGCCTACTCTTGCATGAACTTCATACATCGGGCCTCTAATTATGTATATAAAGAATGTGTGTGTGTGTGTGTGTGTGTGTGTGTGTGTGTACGCAATCAAATCTTCTGAAAATTGACTTAACAATGTTTAAACAGAGTCTATCTGCTATATTCTACTTCTGTTAAGAAACGAAATGCTCTAACGTCCTCTTGCTGAATGCTCCAAAAGCACTCTAGTCCCCCAGCATGACCTTCATCACATGTGCATGATTTCAATTCCTTGTTCAGTGTCTCTTCCCTGGTAAACTATAAGATCTATAAGGGCACCAACCATGTCCATCTAAATGGTGAATAAAATTAAAATCCCTAAGAATAAAGAATGCACTGTTGTTCATACTTACTGCCACACACGGTGCTTAGCTGTTTATGTTTGTGTTCTTTATGCTCGGGGCACAGCCATCGGTTCTCTTTCTTCTCTAAGTTGCCCCAGATTCAGTTGCCTGTCCTTCCCAGCCTTCTCTATGTCCGTTAAGATGATGAACACAAACATGTAAGCACTATTTGCACTGCTGACTATGGTAATCTCTCCTGTGGACTTTGAATTCCACAAATGTCTTCTGTAACAACTTTGAGTAAGTCCCTTCTAGCAAATGGCTCTTCCATTTTCAGTGGCCAGAACTGTGGTGTTTTTTTTTAATCTGATAATCACTTATAAACTACCAAATAATATATAATGTTTTACAGTCAAGCTATTCATCTTGCCCCCTTCCCAAAAAAGAAGCACAGTTCATGACATGGTTGAAGAAATCATTAGCATTCACTACAAATATTTCCTTCAGAGCTTACTTTTTCACCTCACTCCAATTCCCAATGCCTTTATAAATTAGTAAATAGGGCTGATCAAAGATTAATACCTGGCTTTCTCCTTTTGGTAACTAACTCACTCTTCTCAAAATCGCTTTCTTTGAAGTCAGCTGAAATTCTGCACATGGTCTGGAGGCGCGACAGGAATTCGAAGCCCAGTGTGTAATGGAAACTAACCGTGTTGCATCTTAAAAGTTCAAGTTCTCACACCAGGTTTACTCTGCTTAATCCACAGGAGCAAGGTGGCACTCATCATTTCTCTTCTATTTGGGAAGTCTTACCTATTTAAGGTACTATATCATAGGTACATTTAGAAGGAAGGTCAGGAATATGGTACTTTAAAGAAAGGAACATTTAGGTAGGAGATGGTCAGCATGTAGTTCTAAATTACTATAGGGAGTGAGCTAAGTTGATGAGTGCCCTATGATCAATTTTACATTTGTCATTCATTGGAAAAGATTAATTCACATTCAGTATAGACTTACACAGCAAACAAACCCAAGTGGTCAATTACAAAGAAGGCATGCAGCTTATCATGTCAACCTTGGGAAATCAGTGGCCTCTGCTCTTTTTAGCTGCCTAACATTCATTGCTGCCCCAAGAGCACCTCATTTTCTTTTGTGCATTTCTGCAGGGACAATAAATTCATTTGTCCTTCCACTTCAGACGCCATAGGCATGCCTGCAGCATCTACTGCCAGATTAATTCTTCTATCTTTTCCCCCAGTATGGCCAATGGGTAGCAGGTGCCTGTAGCTCAACCAATCAATTAATTTTCTGAGGCTCAAACTTTACACTGAGCAAGGCAAGGGCAGAACCAGTGGATGAAGTTCATTTATTCCAGGCATGGCATCTAATAGAGACTAAGGCATTCTTTCTACAAGGAAATTTTGGATGCTCCCTGTTTGTGTCTGCTTTGGGCCTGGCTTTTCAGCCTGCCCCTTTACCCTTTATTGAACATTCTTCTTGTTAATGGTTGATTTTTAGTGTCTAGAACCACCAAAACCTGAAATTACAGATATTACCACTGAAATACAAAGATTTTCAGTGAATTGTAGAAATTGATCACCACTGTGTACCTGACACCTCACATAGCAGCTGATACCCAGCCACCTCTCATTGTTCATGGAATTAATGATATGATATAATGCTTCAGTTATTCTGCAATATCAGAGCATGAACGATTCGTGCAACTCATTTCTAACAAATAATTTCTAGATGTTTTAATGAAAATAACCACTCCTTTGTTCAAATTTTATGTTTAAAAATTTTACAATGAAAATATTTTTTGATTGTCTTCTCATGTGATAATTACAATTCTTAGGAGACCGAGTGTAGTCTATTGAATCGTGAGTTCAGATAAGGCCATGCTCTTCCTTATCTTTTAACATCACTGAACTTGTTTTTTATATTTTTTATTGTTTTCTAATGATATTAGGCTATAGGACTAGATTCAGAGAGTTAAATAATTTAGTTAGTTACTCAAAGTTTTTCTTTACAAGAATAAGGTTTATCTTGCCATTTGTTCAAATCTATTTTTGTGTATTTTAAGAGTACTTTAGAGTTTCCTCATATAAATCTTGGATATTTCTTATTATTTATTAAAGTTACTGTAAATGCAGCCTTATTTTTCATTATATTTTATAACTGGTTTTGTTTGAATTTTTGAAGACTATTGATTTATAGGCCATGCTACTTTACTAAATTCTCTTTTTGCTTGAAATGTGTTTTTCATAGATTCTTTGGGTTTTCAAGATACATAACTGTATCTTATAATAAAAAATTGCTTTGTTACTTCCTTTTCAGTTACCATGACTCTCATTATTTTTGTTTGGCTAACTGTATTAATGAATACTTCAAACACAATGTTACATAGTAGTTGGAAATAATAGGCATCCTGCTGTTTTTCTTACTTTGGTGAGAAAGTCAAAATTTCTATATTAGATAGAATGCTGGCTTTGGGGTTGAGGCATATATATTTTATCACAGCAGAGTATTACATTTTTTCAAATGAGTTTTCTTTCGCATTTCTGCTATGGTAATTGTTCATTTGCCCAAAGTTTCCAAAAAATTGCTTAATCTGCTTTTCAGATTAATTTGTACAGATTTGAACACTGTCATCTCATGACTTTTTAAAACTCTCCCTATTGATAGCTATTTCCCTCTCTTTTTTTTGGATTTTGTGTATGTATGAATTTTCCTTTACTTCTTAATTAGATTTGCTGGTGGCTTATTGGTTTTATTGATTATTTTTTATTTTTTAAAAATATTTTATTAATTTTTAGAGAAGAAGGGAGAGAGAGAGAGGGAGAGAGAGAGAGAGAGAGAGAGAGAGAGAGAGAGAGAGAGAGAGAGAGAGACATTGATGTAAAAGCAAAACATCAATCGGCTGCCTCCTGCATACCCTCCACCCGGGATTGAGTCTACAACCTGGGCATGTGCCCTGACCAGGAATCAAACCAGCAACCTTCCTGTGCACAGGAGGATGCCCAACCACCTGAGCTATACCTGCCAGGGCTACTGGTTTTTTGTTTGTGGTGTGTGTGTGTGTGTGTGTGTTTAATAACTTTTGGATCTCTGTGTTTTTTCTTCTGTTTTCTAACTCATTTTATGTATTTTTTTCCTCTTAGTTTCTTTTGGTTTACTTTATTGTTCTTTACCTTTTTGAGTTGGGTATTTAATTCACTTTTATTTTTATTAAGTAGGTTTCGAATCTTATAAAATGTTCTTTCCTAGCTGGATTAATTTCACTGATTGTGTTATGTTAGACTTTCATTATTGTAATTTTGTAAAAGTTCTTCAGTTTTGTATTGAATTTCCATTTAGAGCCAAGAGTTACTCAGTATAGTATTTTGAAAGTTTTAAAATTTCTAGGTAAAAAAGATCATTTTGGTTTTTGATATTATTAATTTCTACTATTGCATTGTGATCAGATAATATTGTCTATGCTGATTCTCTTTCTTGGACTATTGGTGGGTTTACTTTGGAGTTTAAGATATGGCCAATTTTCCTGAATGTTCTGTGTGCACTTAAAAACAATGTGTTCTATTATTGGCATTCAGAGTTTGATTATTAGATCTACCTTCTTGATTTAGTTGTGTGAGTTTTCTATGTACATGTCAATATTTTGTTTCCATCACCTATCTCAGGTTGAGAAAGATGTGTTAAAGTTATCTATTATTAATTTTTTCTTTCTGTACTTCCTAGTATCTTTTTTATTAAATGACTGTATTATATTAATGTGACTTATATCAGTACTTGAAATAACTTAATTGTGAATTGTAGCCCTGAGCATCATAAAATGCCCTTCATTGTGTCCTTACTTAGTGCTTAATTAATGGAATGATTTCCATTCCACCATGTCCAATAATATTGTGACCACTGCTTTCTTTTTATCTATTTATTTATTTATTTATTTACTTATTTATATTCTGCCCATTCTTTTATTTTTAATATTTTATTATTATTTAATATTTTAATATTATTTTTAATATTTCTTAATCTCTGTTTTTAGTGGGTCTCTTCTATACAACATAGTGTTAGATTTTACTTTTTTAGCTAATATGATCACTTTTCCTTCTAAGCGGTTAATAAACTTTACAGTATTAACATTTATTGATAATGTTTCATACAAATATGTATATTAAAATGTATGTCTTCTTTCATTATATGGTCAGTTTCTCAAAATCTCTTCTCTCTGCCTTTTTTGGGGGGAAGAATGGGAGACTATTGGGAAAGTTTATTTTTGTTCTAATGCTAACCTTTTGGCTAATACCTTTACAAATACATTTATTTGCCATTGCTGATTGGTTCTCAACTATGAGCAATATTGAAATAACTTTGTTAGTAACACATCAGCTCCCTCTCTCCCAGCATCTAATTTGAAATAATATTTAATCTCAGGTAATACTTGTAATCAGTGAGTTTATCTTGCTTTCTATGCACTCTCTTATCCTTCTAATCCCTCCCAGTTTTTCCACAGTTCTGTCCCTGCATTGTCAGAGCAGGTCGTCATGTTTCTATGGACATCATTTAGACTTAGTCCTACAGGTAAATGTAAACAGGGGTGGGCAAAAGTAGGTGTACAGTTATGAGTTGTGAAATACAGAATTTATTCTTGTATCATTATTATTTATTAATTATTATATTATTTATTTGTATTATGTAAACCTACTTTAACTCACCCCTGTATTTAACGCTTACTGCTTGTTCTTACGCAAGTGTCTCTTTAAGTCTGCTGGTTGTCTAAAGCTCATTCTCTAGTAGGCTCTTAGGAAAGGTTTATTAAAATCATAGTCCTTAAGTTATTGCATGCTCATATCAGCTTGCAGCCTTTATATCTAAAGGTCAATTTCGCTGGATAGAAAATCTTAGCTCAAATTTTTTCTTTTCCTGAATTTTTAAAGCACGTTACTCCTTCATTTTCTGTGGTAAACTGTTGTCATCAAAATCTTATGACAATCTCATTTTCTTTCCCTTATGAGTAACTTGACCCACTTCTTAGTCTATTTTGAAACTGTTCAAATTTGTAATAGTGCTATAATCAGTAAGTTCATGTTAATGAGATTTCATGAAGTATGTGTTGTAAAACACCAAAAGCAAGGTACTACTTAATGTCTAATGTTCTTGCTAAGATGTTTCCAAACACCAACTCTCTGACACGGTGATTTCAGCTGCTGTTACAAAGGTATCAACCATGTAGAGATTTGATCAAACTTTTTTGTCTCCTGTACATACAGTGGCAAGAGAAGCAGCAGTAAAAAATCTGGTCAAAATAGATGAGTTTTTAGTTATGGCCAAAGGTGGATATAAGACAATCTTAACTTAGGATTTATGTTTATGAAACATAATATTGAGCTGAAATAAATAGGCTTTTCAACTTTGTGCTTAATTAAGGTGGGTGTAAGCATGCTTTTGATCTTGTTTAACTTGATGTTCAGGCAAAGGTTTGATTGTTATTATTTGATATGGTGCTCTCTATCCTAGAATCCAGAGAGAAGGGAAATGTCAGTGACAAGCCACTATGTCTGTGTTTTAGTTTTGGAATCCATCCAATGACTACCCTCCATTAATGTGTTTGCCTTTGATGGGGCTGAGCTGGATTAGACTTTCAGTTTCAATACCAGCTCATAATACATGAATGGAAGCCAGTAGAACGACTGGCAATCAAAGATCACGCATAAGTGATGGTAAAAGATATGTACTTAGTTTGCTTGCACTATCAGAAACCAGTAGGTATTACTTCTTTCTATATTTAGCATGCTTGATAGGAAAAAGGGAGGATTACAAATGAGCTTGGGCAGGATTTTCTCAAATGGATACAAACCCACATGTTTCCTTAAACTATTTTTTAATAAACCACTACCATTCTCTTCTAGATTTCTACAATTTAAAGTGAAATTCAAAATTACATAATTATTTGAATTTTTTATTCTTAGGTCAGAGAAATTTTAAATACAATAAAAACAAAGTGCCTTAATCTGAAGGCTGGACATTTTGCCATTTACACACATTTCTAGGCAAAGTCACATAAATAAAAGTAATAATACTTTTATGTAATCCTCACCCGAGGATGTTTTTCCATTGATTTTTAGAGAAAGTGGACGAGAGAGGGAAAGTCAGAGAGAAATATCAAGATGACACATAGATTGGTTGCCTCCTGCACACACCCCTACTAAGGCCAGGGTCTGGGAGGAGCCGGCAACCAAGGTAAGTGTCCCTGATCAGAATCGAACCCAGGATCCTTTGGTCTGCAGTCCAACACTCTATCCACTGAGCCAAACCTGCTAGGGCTAAGTAAAAGTAATAATATTAAATTTATTCAGGCCTTCTGATTCTAGCCACTAGTTTAAGCACTTTTTGTGTTTTAACTCATTTAATTGTACAACAATTCTATACATCTGGTAGAATTATTATTATCAATCATTATTACTATTATTATTATGTTGATGTGAAAACTGAGACAAAAAAATAAGTAACCTGAATAAAACTACCCTGTTTGTGGATGAGCCAGGATTTTATTTGAATTGTCTCTTCAATAGGGATAAATTTCCATAACAATAAGCTATTTGCCTTCAAGTTATGAAAGCTGTCTCCACTCCCCACCCCCTCAGCCCTAAAAATGAAAAGTGATCTTAAACCGTGTTTGTTGAAGGAAATACTTACAAGAAACTAGCCAATTACAAAAGAAAGGCAATGTATGTAATTCAACATCTAATCATACTATATCTTTCAATTAAATCATCACTCTTAGAAGCAGAAGCCGTGAATTGCCAAGTACAATCCTTGCCAAATACCCAGACACAATCATGGGCTTTAAGGATTACAAGTCACATAATAAAGCATAATGACCTAAAATTAAGCACACCAATATAGAAAGCAGGGACAGCCACGCTCTGTATAAATCAGCAATCTATGAGATTTAATGTGAGATTAAGGCGCTGTCTAACCTGCAATTATGCTGTTTTGCATTAAGAAAAAACTTGATGATTGTGCTCAGTAAAATTCTTCCTCCTATTTACCCCTGTTTAATTGGATTTGGGGTTGCTTAAACATCTTTGAGTTGGAGCTTATAAGAAGGTGATCCCAGCTGTTTTTCAAAGCTGATGGCAGCAGGCAGACAACACGATCATGTCAAGGCTCATGCAAAAGCCTTAATCCTACTTTTTTCCACCAACCAGCTATGGCAGCCCAGTGTTTAACCTTCTAAATACTAAATGTGCTTTGCTACTGCTTTGGTAGATTTGCCACTAAATGGTTAGTGTTTAATTCTGTTTGCCTCCCTGTCATTAGATCTTCTCAATTCCTTCTGCCGTTGGATACTGACCATGTTACCATTAGGATTCCCGGTATTTTACACCTTAATTTAAAAACAGCGAGTGGTTCCCCACACTTCTAAAATGTCAAATAAAGAATAGTGACTTGGTTGTGCACTCACCCACCCATTTATTCATTTGACACCAATCTGGAGCCCTTTTGTATGTTTCCCGAGCCCGATGGTAGACATGGGAGAGCAGGCACCAAGGTGGTAACCACCGAGCCCCACAATCACGGCATCTCAGCCAGCTCTTTGGACCTCACTGATGAAAGTAAATAACATAATTGGGAGTTCACTTTTACTTATTTTTTCTAGCTACATTTGCCTAGTCCAATTATCCAGCATGTTAACCTTAGAACTATCAGCTGCAGTTTCACCGAGATCAGCAATATCACTGAATTTAAAGAGTAAAGGTTAAATGGTCAAATTAGCTTTTCCTACAGCTGCACATGCTACTTGGAGGGTGATGCACTTTCTCATTTCCTTTGGAGGGGGAGCAGTGAAGGAAAATGGGAGTGGCTCTCTGATTTGTCCCAAAGGCAGCGAGCAGTCCACACAAAAGCAGACAGTTAATGCTCAGCTGCTCAGACCAGTCAAGCAAGCTACCAAGTCCCAGCTGTGCCTCTTGATGTTTTCTGATTGCACCTACTCCTCAATCTGTGAACTGTTTTCTGGACTCAGACTCATCAAGCACTGCTGCTTTAAAAACGCATGCAGGCAGGCATCCTAGGATATGCCATTATAAGCTGCTGCCAGGGGATCTTCTAGGAGATAAATGGAATCTGTGTGAAGTAAATTAGTGTGAACCAGTTAATCTGAGTGTCAGCCTTGAGCCACTTCCGCGGATAACTAGCTGGCTGACTGGCGGCCAGGGCCTTCTGCCACGTGTGAGCGGGAATCTCTGAGATTCTATTCCACAGAATGGGGACAATGTGGGGGCTGCTTATTCTTGGAGGAAGGCCAATTTGACCTGTGTTTTAGATTTGTCAGTGAAATGGAAAGCATTTTTGTTTACCTCCGTACTCTGACTGTACTGAATGGCTCGAAGTTGGACTTCTTTCCTGGGAAAAATAGAGGAGAAATGCCCTGGGAAGAACGGCTTCCCCCTTGCTCAAGCTGCCATTTTGTGTACTCCAACTGTGCTGTGTTGGGCTGAGCCTCCTAAGACCTGTGGGATTTTAAAACAAAATAATTGCCATCATTAGTCAAAACAAGTTCCATCCAAATCTCTCTCATTTTTTGTTTGTTTGTTTTTAAGGAATAAATCTGTATGATCTTCCATTCATGACTAGATGGAGGTTCTGATCGTGGTTCCCTTTAGATGCCCAGCATGGGAAAGCAAATTTTGGCTATGGGAGGACATTGGGAAAGCCCCTCAATAGCAATAGAATGAGAGAACCTTTTACAATCATGTAACTGATCCCTAGAAAGAATGTAGGAACAAAAAAAGCATATGAACCACTAGATCCATAAGGATTATTATTTAATATTATTAAATGGTAAGTGTAAATGGTTCTATTAAATAAAAGTCATGTTTCTATAATTCAATATTTCTTTAGAGAACATAATCTATTCTTACATTAAGACCACAAGAATTCATTTTATCTTGTTAAATTAGAACAAATTTATCATTATTTCTTTTTCCTTTATTACATTAATAAAGCATTTTTTATCACCGGTGAGATGGTTAGGCATATAATAAAAATATATAAAACAGAATAAATGTAAGCCTCATATTTGGGGAAAATGTATAAGAGCATTTTCACCTCCATCTCCATGGAAGCATTTTGCCTTTCATAAAAAGGAAAAAAATCTACCTTAGAATAAGAACTTGGGCAAAACAAAAATTGTTTATTCAATAAATAAGTGTGCTTCCTTTTTCTGGTCCCCTCTCCCAGACTCCTGTGTCTGTAAGGTAGCTTTTGCGTACTTTATGTGAAGGTACAACCATTACCAGGTCCATGGAGACACATTTTATATATAAGATACATTTCAGTGTATAGTAAGTCTATGGATGCTAGATGGCATGAATCATAGCAAAGATCAAATCAAAAGCTTTAAAAATTGAGTGACCCTTTCCTTGAACTAATGAAACAAAAATGGGATGTCCTGTGAGAACAAAATTTGTTTTATGCCTGTACATTGAGTTCAGAGAAATGAAATCCCTAGGGTAGATTTAACTTTATGATTTATGAGGGAAAAGAAAAGAGAGTGAAAATCATTGAATTTTCTCTTCTGTTGTAAGGTACAGGTATAATATTTTACAATGTAGGACTCTTAGTTTACAAAATTCTTTGCAAGGAGGGAAAGTCGTGTTATAATGATGCTTTGACCTAGCTACAAATCTTGCTCAACATGGTTCACAATGTCTACATAGTCTCATTCAATAAAGAGAAAGACTTCCATAGCAATTGCTGTCCTTACCATAAGGAAGTTGTCCTCTGAGCATGAGACTCACCATGTTTGTTTGCATACCGTCTATGAATTTCCAACTATCTGAGACAAGCTACAGATGACAGAAATTGACACACTGGGTCACGCCTATGATTCTTTCAGTTCAGTCTTTTGATTGTAGAACTAAAGGTTTGATTGTAATGAAGTAAAGTTGTCCTCACAACATCAGCTTCAAAATTTCAAGATGTGCCTAAAATATCTTTCTTCTTTATTAATGTAGCTCAATGAGAAAGAAATCAACACAATAATCAAAGAATGGGATAAGAATAATAACACAGGCCAAATAAACTGCTAAGAAACACAGAATAGAGAAGAAAAAATAAAGTTAACTTGTAGGTTGATGAAAACTTTAGGAAAAGGTAGCATTTGAGTTGAGTCTTGAATAAGTAGGAGTATTTTGGCAAGCAAAGATTTGGAGATTGGGGTGAGAGAGGATATATCAAGCTGGTGATCCTCACAAAAGCACCGATGTGGAATATAAATAGCACACCTAGGCGACAATGAGCAATCTCATCCAGCTACAGAATATGATATCAGAATTTAAAAGGGGGAGGGGGATGGGAGTAGCATCCAGCAAGAAACCTCTAGATATGAGTTGAGAGTATATTATAAAAGGCCCTCAATTCCATGGCTCCAGAATCTCTCATTGCTGACAATAAAAGTGATTGTAGGTTTTTCTAAATAGAAGCTACTTGTGATTAAACCTTGGTTTTAGGGATTTGACTTGTCTGTTTAAAGAATTACTGGAGAGAAAGATATGTCTTATCAGGCTGTTCAAATAGAGGAGTGACTCTGGTAATGGAAAACAGGGTGAGAGGGGTTGGAGGAACTAAAGGTTAGAAAATGACAGTCATAGCATGGGTATATATAACTTCTTGGCAATTTTATAAATATCAGTTACATTCTTCTTTGTAATGGAGTCTTGGTCTTCCTAATTTCTTCCAGAGATATTCTGGTACCATATTAAATCTCCTTCCAGCCCCTACTTCCTCCCAGACCTGTAGTTGGCCTTAAATTCCATTGTATCCTGTATTGGCTACCATCACTGGAGACACACACAGGATTCCAGGTGTGGAGGCATCCTGGGCTCACCTGTTGGTTTTCTTGTGGTTTGTTTTTATGTGTTGATCATCCCCTTTCTAAAGTGCCAGCCTTCTCTTAACCATTTGCCTACATTTTTACATTGGCTAATGTCCTTGAGTCATAGCAAATGGTAGCTAGGAGACATGTTCTTATTACATATACTTTGGATCATGTTTTCTTTTAATGTTTCCTAAGATTTGCTATACTGAAATGTGTATATAGCAGGGATTCTCACTGATTGGGATTTAGAAATTCCTTCTGAGGTTAAGCTCACCAGCCTAACATTGCACAATTCAGGAACCTTCATGTCCTCATAAATCCTGGAGATTTCACCACGTATCCTTGCAAAAGATTTGTGGAAAATTATTAAGAGGCATGTTTTTACACTAATCTAGGAGACTATTTTATTCTGTCTTATCTGAAAATATTGGCCCTGGCCAGGTGGCTCAGTTGGTTGGAGCGTCATCCTGTACACCAGAAGGCTGCAGGACACATACGGAGGCAACCAATTGATGTTTCTCTCTCACATCGATGTTTTTCTCTCTCCCTTCCGTTCTCTCTCTAAAATAAATAAACATACCCTCAGGCAAGGATTAAAAACATAAATAGTAAAAATACCTGTCTCTTAGTTTTTGTTTTCTATTCCTTATTTCTCTATGATTCTCTTTTGTTTTGAACCTAGTTTTGTGAAAGTCTTGTTATAGTTGCTCATTTCCCTTTATTCATATCATACTTGTTCTTTAAAAGTTTGCTTTCTTTAAGTGTGTTTCTTTTATCCTTTAATTATAGATGCACTGGTTTATCTAGTATCCAAATGAGACTCTACTACTTATCAAGGTCATTTCTATATTTTGGGAAACCATCTCTTTTTAAAATTTACTTATTGTTGACACCATTACAGATGTCCGTCACTCCCCCACCACACCCCACACCCACTTCACATCTCTTAGAGATATTAGTACAATTACTGACTATAATACAGTGACACAGCTTAAGAATTGAGAAGGCATCTTTTAATTATGTATCCCCCTGCAAAATTAGTATTTTGAAACGAATGGCTGCACTTGATACGTGTGACCATAAGAAGCATGAATTCCAACAGACCACCTATGCTTTCTGTGTTTGGCACCAGTGCATGTGTTGGATGAGGCGTGCAAGAGAGTGATGCTTGCTGCAGAGTACATTATAATACAGTGGTAAGTCACAGTATTAGCATCCAAACATGTCTTCCATTCCATTGCAGCAAGTTCTCAAGTATGCTAACATACCCTTTTGATGTTATTCAAATAAAAATAAATCAATTCAGAGTAATGATACACAATATGGTAACTTAGACCTATTCTTCCTTGCATCCTTCTTAATGTTGACAAAGAACTAGAAGATGAAGGGATAGTCTAGATAATTTGATTTTCTTATTTTCCATTTTCTATCTAGGAGATAAAAGTGCTCTGACACTGGACTAACCATCTGAGACAAAGGTTTTCCCTTGAGATAGAGACACCTATCCAGTGGGAATCTGAGACTACCTGCCAGCCATTCTCCCCACGCTGATGATGTCATCTTAGGTTCAGCCTCTGGATAAGTAGCTGCTCTTAAGAATTCCAATGGTAGTGCCATATGACAGTTTCTTCTCCCTCCAATTCAAGAGGAAAACGTTTGGTATTTTTTTCTTATGGAAAACCGTAAACTTTGCTGTGGTTTAAATTGCTCTATGCTGTGAATCCTTATCTTAAGTTTCTACATAAATCATCTTTATCTCCAATCTCAATGCTAGCTTGATGCTCTTTTGATTGAAGGATCTCTTTTGTTTTCCCGACTTTCTTCTAAATTTTTAAATGCAAGCTGGGAAGTTTGCTATAAATTCTTCTTAGGATTCTCCCTTTACTTACCATTCTTCAATTTGTCAATACGTGGGGATCTACTTGTTTTCTTCTTTGGAATAAGTTCCTGCTCTCAACTTCTTGAACTTCTGAACAGTAATGCATTTCTGTATTTACCATAGGATTTGGCCCTTATGAGAAAAGTCAAATGACTTTTGCAGAAAACCTCAACTACGTGAAGAGTGTGGGAGCTAATTTCCATGCATCCTTAGAACTCATTCATCACCTATACTTCCTTATAGTAATGAAGAGGTCCTTTCAGATAAGACGTTCTTGAGTCCCTTTGTCTTGAATAATTCCCTCTATGGCTTAAATGAGAAAGCATTTAAGCTTGCTGATTTGACCAGTTTATTTCTTACACCTAGAAATTCTCTACCAAATTATAGCTAAGTAGAAAAATGATGTTAAGTAATGTTTTCCTGAGTTATTTCCACTCTGAATTTACTCAGAATAAAATAAAGGACTAATGTAGAAAATGCTCAGGGACTAAAATAGTGGAAATTATTTTGATTTGATGTTTAAAAAGGGGGGGGGGTGCTCTTCCACTGATCACCTCTCCTTAGAGCACCGCTTGCTGTGAAATGGTACTCTAAAGGGCACATACAGAAATTCAAGCAATTACCCTTTTAGGGGGGCGGGGGGTGAGGAAATGCAGCAGAAAGAGGAGAAATAATTGCATCATTCCCTGTTATTCTCCCTTCCTACTTCTCAACTTACATGTTTCCAATGTCATACTCTCTCCATCCTCCACCCAATATGTCTCAATAGTCTGTTTTAGTTGGAAAGTTTAAATTAGATTAGAGTTGGTTTTCATGCCAGGCTTGACTTAGACAAATGACATCATGGGTTCCATCCTTGCACATAAACTAGAGGCCCGGTACATGACATTTGTGTACTGGGGGGTGGTTCCCTCAGCCTGGCCTGTGCCCTCTCACAGTCCAGGACCCCTCGGGGAATGTCTACCTGCCCAGGGGGAGCAGGCCTAAGCTGGCAGGTGAACATCCCCTGAGGGGTCCTTAGCACTGCTGTGGAGGTGGGAGAGACTCCACCACTGCTGCTGTGCTCGCCACTCGTAAGCCCGGCTTCTGGCTGAGCTGGGGAGCGCACTGACCACCAGGGAGCAGCTCTTTCATTGAATGTCTGCCCCCGGTGGTCAGTGTGTGTCATAGCTACTGGTTGTTCCACCTTTAGGTCAATTTGCATATTAGGGTTTATTGTACAGGATAGAATGGAAAGAGTTCCACTGATTCTCCTTTAAGAGATTTGACTGAGAAAAATACAATTCCACAGGAACACCACACCTCTCCATGAACCTGTCCATTTACTCGACAAACAATAATTGAGAACTTCTTTTTTAAAAAATATGTACTTTTATTGGTTTCAGAGAGGAAGGGAGAGAGAGAGAGAGATAGAAACATCAATGATGAGAGAGAATCATTGATCGGCTGCTGTATGCATGCTCCCCACTGGGGATTGAGCCCACAACCCAGGTATATGCCCTTTGCCAGAATCGAACCTGGGACCCTTCAGTCCACAGGCCTATGCCCTATCCACTAAGCCAAACCAGCTAGAGCAGTTAAGAACTTCTTCATGCCTGGAGCTCTGAAAACAGGATGGACCCAGACTTCAAATGACTTTAGTGCACACACAGCCTAACCCCTAACCCAGACCACCTCACATACAGGCCAGAGAGAGCTTGTCCATGGCAATTGTGTTTCTTGTAATTATTACATAGACCCAATTAATTTAGTTTAGGATGATTTATCTTGTACTGAAGGACATATTTGCCTAATTGATGGATGAAGAGAGGGGTTGTTTAAAAGAATTAATTGCATAAACATGATTCTAAGAAAAGTAAGATTTGGTTTTAAAGATTTTTTTGCACCATCAGCAAACATCTAGTGGATGCTTTTCTATGCTAAAGATTCACTTTGTTTGTTCTCAGGAGTAGTAGCCTCAGTCCTTTCTTGGTCATCTTTTCATAGGGCTGCTTCACACTGGCATTACAACTACCCAAGTATCTCTCTGAAGCTGCCCTGATATCTTCTGTCCCCCAATGAGATTGGACACTGCCACTTATAATAAAGTAACAATCTCACTTAATTCAGAAAGTGCCTCAGAAGTTCTCATTATTTAATACAAGGGTAGTGTAGTAGTCATTTATGCTCCTAGTATCCTGTTCAGTGATATATGGAATGGTTGGTTGGATGGTGTTGGATTCTGAGCTCACAGAATATATGTCTCAGGGCCAGAAAATGTCAAGGAGGTTGTGCTGTCCAACTGTCTCATTTTATTAATGAAACTAGAGGCCTGGTGCATGAAATTCATGCATGGGTGAGGGGAGTGTCCCTGAGCCTGGCCTGCACCCTCTTCAACTCTCCAATCCGGGACATCCCTCTTGCAATCCCGGTCTGCTGGCTCCTAACCACTCACCTGCCTGCCTGCCTGATCGCCCCTAACCACTCACCTGCCTGCCTGATCTCCACTAACCCCTCTGCCTGCCTGCCTGATCACCCCTAACCCCTCTGCCTGCCTGCCTGATTGCCCCTAAGCCCTCTGCCTGCTGGCCTGATCACCCCTAACTACCCTCCCCTGCTGGCCTGATTACCCCTAACCACCTCTGCCTTGGCCCCCGTCACTGTGGCTTTGTCCTGAAGGAGGACCGGACAACTGGAAGATGTCCAGTCTATCCGGTCTAATTAGCATATTACCCTTTTATTAGTATAGATTCCAGGAAAGTGAAATGACATGTTGAAGGTCATACTGTTATGAGTACAGGTGGAATTAAAAAACACAAATCTTCTGGGTCCTGTTAATTGAGCTTTCTTCCAATAAAACCAACCACTCCCCCACACACGAGTACAACCAGGAACTCAGAAGTTCCTCTTTATAGTAAAATTATTGATACTCATTTTTGTTTAAATTAATACATACATTTAGGTGCTAAACAATGAGGAATTATATTTTCCATTCAGAAATAAGACAGACAGGATCTCCCTCATTTTGTAGATTGTTGAAATTAATAATAGATTTGGGGGGATGTTTGGACTATAACCTAGGCCTGACCTTAAGAGTTCTCCCTTAAATTACAAGTGAAATTAATCATTGCTTTTTAAATTCTTAGGAATCCTTGTTAGTAGTTTCACTCAGCTATTTCATAAGTACTCCGAGTACCTGCCTTAGGCTAGAGATGCACTTGCTTGTTTATCTGCCTTACCAAAGCAGTCCATTGTTCAAACACCCTGGGTAATGGAGGGAATTTCTGTACCTGAGAGGCATAAGCTGTGTTTTAAAAGATTTAGTAAATAATTAATGCCTCTTTCTCATTCACATTTATCTTCTCCTAAATTATTTGGGTGATCTAGCCATTCATCTCACCTATAGACATTGGCTATAGACAGATATTTTTTTTCCTCAGACTATATATAGTCAATAATTTTATCCAGTCCCAAATTATTTAAATACAATAATTTCAATTCTATACACCTAGTAAGGATACCAAAATAGTAGTTATTCTTCACAGTATTTTGGAAAGTTTATTTCTTTACCAATTAAAAAAACTGTCATCCTTAAAGCAATTTATATTAGAAAATGTCATCCAGAAAATATTTCATCTACACTAATAAAAGAGAAACATGGTAATTAGCATACGACCGCTACCCTTCCCATTGGCTAATCAGCATATCCTTATGCAAATTAACTGTCAGCCAAGATGGCGGCCGGCAGCCATGCACTGAAGCGAACAGGGAAGCTGGCTTGCTCCAATGACTGTGGACTCCAACGTTCCCCGCATGACTTGCCGGCCTCTCAGCTGCAACTCTAAGCAACTATGTACTATGTTGCAAATATAGAAGCTTAAACAAAACCCCAGAAACCGGCTTTCAGTCAGCCTGCCTTCAGCCAGCCTGACAGCAACATTGTATCAATGTTTTAAGCAGCGAGGCCTCAGAGCTAAAGCTGGCCCAGAATAGAAAAAGAAAAAAAGGAGCAGTTGGGAGCTTCAGTCACCCGCCAACGTGAAAACGGCCCTTGGACCCTCAGCCAGACTGGCCAGGCACCCCAGTGGGGACCCCCACCCTGATCCAGGACACCCTTCAGGGCAAACCAGCTGGCCCCAACCCATGCACCAGGCCTCTATTCTATATAGTAAAAGGGTAATATGCCTCTCGGCACCGGGATCAGCAGAGGAGCGAGGCTCCTGGCACCGGGATCAGCGTGACAGGGGGCAGCGCCCAAACCCCCTGATCGCCCTGCGGCTCTGTCTGTGACAGGGGGTGGGGCCACAACCTCCCTATCTGCCCTGCTCTGTTCCTGACAGGGGAAGGCGCCCCAACCCCCTGATCAGCCCTGCTCTGTGCCTGATAGGGGGGAGCTCCCCAATCCCCTGACCGCCCTGCGGCTCTGTGTTTGACAGGGTAGAGCCATAACCTCTCCATCGGCCCTGCCCTGAGTGTGACAGTGGCGGCGCCCCAACCCCCTGATTGGCCCTGTCCTATGGGTGATAGAGTGTGGTGCCCCAACCCCACTCCATGGGCCTTACTCTATGTGTGACAGGGTAGAGCCATAACCTCCCCATTGGCCCTGCTGAGTGTGACAGGGTGCAGCGCCCCAACCCCCTGATACATCCTGCTCTGTGTGTGACAGGGGGCGGTGTCCCAACTCCCCTATCGGCCCTACTCTGTGAGTGACAGGGGGAGCTCCTCAACCCCCTGATGGGCCCTGCTCTGTGCGTGACAGGGTACGGAGCCCCAACCCCCCTGATTGGCCCTGCTCTGTGAGTGACAGGAGGCAGCGCCCCAACCCCCTGATCGGCCCTGCTCTGTGCGTGACAGGGGGTGGTGCCACAACCTCCCATCGACCCTGCCTTGAGTGTGACAGGGGGCGATGCCCCAACTCCTCAATCGGCCCTGCTCTGAGCCTGACCAGGGGCTCCACCTAGGGATTGGGCCTGCTCTCTGCCACCTGGGAGCAGGCCTAAGCCAGCAGGTCGTTATCTCCTGAGGGGTCCCAGACTGCGAGAGGGCACAGGCCGGGCTGGGGGACCCTGAGTGCACAAATTTTTGTGCACTGGGCCTCTTGTCTACACTAATAAAAGAGAAACATGGTAATTAGTGTACGACCGCTACCCTTCCCATTGGCTAATCAGCATATCCTTATGCAAATTAACTGTCAGCCAAGATGGCGGCCAGCAGCCATGCACTGAAGCGAACAGGAGGCTTGCTTGCTCCAGTGACTGCAGACTCCAACATTCCCCGCCTGACTTGCCGGCCTCTCAGCTGCAACTCTAAGCAACTATGTTGTAAATATAGAAGCTAAACAAAACCCCAGAAACCTGCGTTAGTCAGCCAGGCTTCAGCCAGCCAGACAGCAACATTGTATCAAATACAGAAGGTAAACAAAGGCCAGAAACCGGCTTTAAGCAGCGAGGCCTCAGAGCTAAAGCAGGTCCAGAATTAAAAAAAAAAAAAAAAAAAAGGAAAAAAAGGAGCAGTTGGGAGCTTCAGTCACCCGCCAGCCTGAAAATGGCCCTCAGCTCCTCAGCCAGACTGGCCAGGCACCCCAGTGGGGATCCTCACCCTGATTCAGGACACCCTTCAGGGCAAACCAGCCGGCCCCCACCCATGCACCAGGCCTCTATTCTATATAGTAAAAGGGTAATATGCCTCCCTGCACTGGGATCAGTGTGACAGGGGGCAGTGCCCAAACCCCCTCATCGGCCCTACTCTGTGTGTGACAGGGTGCAGCGTCCCCTCCCCCCCCACGGGCCCTGCTCTGTGTGTGACAGGGTAGAGCCATAACCTCTCCATCGGCCCTGCCCTGAGTGTGACAGTGGCGGCGCCCCAACCCCCTGATCGGCCCTGTCCTATGGGTGATAGAGTGTGGCGCCCCAACCCCACTCCACGGGCCTTGCTCTATGTGTGACAGGGGCGGTGCCCCAACTCCCCTATCGGCCCTACTCAGTGAGTGACAGGGGGGAGCTCCTCAACCCCCTGATTGGCCCTGCTCTGTGCATGACAGGGGGGAGCTCCTCAACCCCCGATGGGCCCTGCTCTGTGCGTGACAGGGGGCAGCGCCCCAACCCCCTGATCAGCCCTGCTCTGTGAGTGATAGGGGGCAGCGTCCCAACCCCCTGATTGGCCCTGCTCTGTGAGTGACAGGGGGCAGCTCCCCAACCTCCTGATTGGCCCTCCTCTGTGTGTGACAGGGGGTGGCACCGCAATCTCCCCATCGACCTTGCTTTGAGTGTGACAGGGGGCGGTGCCCCAACCCCCCAATTGGCCCTACCCTGAGCGTGACTGAGGGTGGCATCGCAACCTCCCAATCCGCCTTGCTCTGTGAATGACAGGAGGCGGCGCCCCAACTCCCCAATCGGCCCTGCTCTGAGCCTGACCAGGGGCTGCACCTAGGGATTGGGCCTGCCCTCTGCCACCCGGGAGCAAGCCTAAGCCAGCAGGTCGTTATCTCCCGAGGGGTCCCAGACTGCGAGAGGGCACAGGCCGGGCTGGGGGACCCCCCTCTACCTCCCCCCGAGTGCACAAATTTTTGTGCATTGGGCCTCTAGTATATTATAATTGCAGGAAGATAGCAAAAGCTTACAAGTCTAATGTTAGTTCATCTTGCTGAACTTGTTCATAAAATAATTATTAAAGAAGCCTTAGATATTTTATTAATTCTAGGGATCTCTATATGATTTTTCCTGTTTCTAATCTATGCTGAAGACTGAAAGTAACCTGATGTAGCTACTGCTATTCAAATAGAATCAAGAGGTCCTATCACTTTATTATCTCAGTATAGATATTTTTAAAGTAGGGGTAATACGTATATAGCTCTTTAGCTAGATTTGTTTTCCTGATAAGACATCTGTTCAGACAGAACTATTCTGTAAAATAAAGTCAATTAGGGGCCCCATTCAAATGACATCTCCTTTGTTTATAAATTTGTATTATCACTTAAAAAGTATTTTTACTGATTATACCTCCATCTAACTTAAAATTTATTGCAGTCTTTTGTGATCTGTGAGTATTGCATTAGTATTAACTTCTACTTGAACTTAATGTATTTTTTTCTTTTTTTTGTAAGCCTCTGGAAAGATTTTTTTTTTTTAGTTGATTTCATACTGACTCCTTAAGATTAGGAAGAGACCTAAATTACCAACCAAGGAAGTGATCCTCTGGGCCACCATATTGAGCTAGTAGACTTGAACTCGGGACTTTGATTTCTTTCTTTTCCCTGTTCATCCACAAATCTTAGCAGTCTTTTAGTCTTTCTTGACCTCTGAAAACTCTACATTATTGTTAAAGTGTGATTAAGATTTTTGTCTGAGTTTTATCTGCTACTACAGTGATACAGTGATTTATTCTGTTTAGTTGACCAATATTTCAAACTGTTATATGTTTTTATTAATGATTTTCCTATCAGTATCTACAATACTTCCAAAAAGTCCATACATGTGATGAATGGGATCTATTTTTAAATCATATATAAGTCATTGTATTGAAAACATTATTTGGACTGCAGATTTTATTCACACTGTAAATGATATGGGTTTTTAACAAGGGCTCTACATATACTACATACTGGTCTAGCTTGGAAAGACAAGTTACTATTTGTGAAGGAGATGGAGATTTTTGTCAATGCTCATCCTCTTGTGGGGGTGAGGGCATATTTCTTGGAGTTGTTTGCTGCCTAGGCCTAGCCATCTTTAAAAGTTAATACCATCTATTTGCAAATGAGTTGAAAAGGAAAGGGAATTTTTAGGGGTTAACCAAAATCAAAGTAGAGACCAGAGAGAAGTGAAGGAACATAAATACTGTTGACCCTGTCATCACATTTTTATAGTAAATTGTTCTATAGAGCCTTTGTTATGCAATCTTCTGGGTTTACATATATATATATATATATATATATATATATATATATATACACACACATATATATTCCCATTGATTTTTAAAGACAGTGGAAGGGAGAAAAGAGAGGGAGAGAGAAAGAGAAAAAGAGAGAGAGAAACATCAGTGTGTGAGAGAGACACATCAGTTGGTTGTCTACTGCATGCACTTGACCCGAGCCTGGACGGAACCCAGGTACATACCATTGAATGGGAATGGAACCTTCAACCCTTAGGTCCACAGGCAGAAGCTCTAACCTTTGAGCAAACTGACCAGAGTTTGTTAGGTATTCTTAAATTTGGTTTAATAATTACTAATTTCAGCCCAGTCAGTATGGCTCAGTTGGGAGCATAATCCCATGCCCCAAGATGTCACCAGTTCAAATCCTGGGGCACATGCCCAGGCTGCTGACTGGTACTCAAGCTTGATCCCCAGTAGGGGGCCTGCAGGAGGCAGTTGATCAATGTTTCTATCTCACCCTCTCCCTTCCTCTAAAATCAATTTTAAAATTTACTGATCTGATATTGTCTACAGTTGAACAATTCATTTGTTTAGGATCTAGAATTATACTCATTAAACACACACCCTAATCAAACACATCCATACAAAGTGCATGGACTTCTCCCTTTCTATAGCTACCAAAGATATCACAAAGATATTCAGAACACTGGCGTTTCAGTCGTCAATATTTTGAGGTGTGTGATGAGTAAATGGAAGAGCCTTACATCTTTAGTAGTAGAACTGTCAAGAAGAGTTCATTTTTTTGGCCCCTGCCTCCCAAATGCAGACTATTTCAGAATCCATTACAGAGGAAATAAACAGTTGATTTTAAGTTAAGGATGAGCCTAGCAACCATTTGAACTATATTGATGTCAAAAGTATCTCTTTGCCAAGCACTAAAATGCATCTTCAAAAACTACTGAAAATATCCAAGAACTTTAGTGATGAGCTACAAATGGACTTTGGTATTGATAAATAAAAGTCAATATGTATAGTGAAAGGACAACTTACTGTGATAAATGGGCCCACCATCAGTAAAGATCAAATTATTGACTATCTAGGGCTAGGAAAAACCTGTCTATAACTAACTTCTACAGGTGAGAAGAATTAGCCACAACAGCAGTTCAGAATAAGCTCAAAGAATTCATTAAAAATACATACAAAAGTAGGCAGCAACATTTTGTTAACAAATATATTTGTGGCACTAGGCTAATATGTTTCTTTGGTCATACCCAGCCAGATAAACAACTTTTTCTTTTGCCTGGATGAGCTCCCATTTGGCTAATTGTTTTTCCTATCAAGAAGATCTAATTCAAATTTTACTTTCGGACTACTGTCTAGCAGGGATATTACCTCTCCATTCCTTAAAACCGTATCACTCTTGAAATATTCTCTCTAATTCTCCTACTAGTTACTTTTCATTATACCTCAACTAGATCACAAGTTGTATGAGGGCACATAAAAAGTGCTTTCATTTTTTTTCCCCTCATATTGTCTAGCAAGGAGCTCTATCCATACTAAGCACTAAATCAATAGTTGTTGATTTCATCGTTTTGGAAATGATTCATTAGAGAAGCCTTGGTCACACATCATGTCAGAGTTTAATGATGAAATATCACAGGAAACACCCAAAAGAACAATTGCAAAGATCAGCCTCTCAAAAAAAAAAGTAGAATGGTGGTAATTAACCTTTCCAATACCTGTTGTTCTCCACTGACAGAGTGTAGGTATTTCTTTTGCAGTAAATTTAATTGGAACCTCTATAAACTATCCAGTTAAAATGGCAAATCTCGTACCATCTCAGATTTGAAGCTAAAGTATAATGAAGCAAAATATCTGAAGAATAGCTTTCTCCATTCTCCATTCTCCTACCCCCACACAAACCACACCCTTCAACATCAGTGGTGAAGAAAAAAAATAGCTGCATGGCTCCCACCCCTGTGAGTGTAATGAAGCTAAAAAATTTCTGGCTTTCTTGAGATGTCAGTTCATCCTGGGCCACTTGATTGCCACTAAAAGTGTTTGCAGGTATTTACTTTGCTGTTCTAATACCATTCTCTCTTCCTCTAGAAGAGAACAGAGTTTTATTGGCTGAATGAATGAATGAATGAATGAATAGGTGAACATTTTAAATTATGAAAGAACAGTGTATGAGGTGATAAGGGCTATGCATTTGCCCAAATAAACACAGGTTCTACCTCATTAGCTGTTCATAATAGATTTCCTTATATGATTAATTCCCTATTATAAATACTAATATCAGTATTTTAGAAAATTAGCAAGATACATAGAGATAAAAATTATTAAAACAGGCCAAGAAATCTTGACCAATGTCATATTGTTCTGCAATTTTGATGCATTTAATTATCCCACTGAAACAGTTCACAAAAACCTTTGGATTCAAAAATAATCTGTAAGTATGATCTAAACTGGGGGAAATTAAAGGCAGATACACCAATAACGACTTAGGCCATGTGTGTTGTGTTGCTCCTTTCAAGTCACAGACTAACCCAGACCACCATTTTTCAAATAAGCATCCTTCATACCAAGTGCGCCTAAACAAGAGACAGTTGACAGAAGTTTAAAGCACATATACTCTCGGATCAGGAGGACAGCTAGCAGGGTACCTCTGCTTCATTCATTCATTTTGCAAATCCTTCAACAATACCTTCTATGACCCATGATATACAGAGGTGAATAAAACAGACTACCTACTTTCTTTCTTTTTTTTCAAAAAATTCAAATGTACAACATGAAAAGGTTTTATTCATTTAAAATCATAATTTCATATATTTTCCTCATAATTTGTTCTCAAACAAAAGGTTTTAGAGATGCAGTGAATCCAAACTCTGCTGGCACTTGCACAGAACAGAGTACTGTCCGTTCTGAGGGGTGCTGAAACTGGGGGACCGGACTCTGTGGATCAGAAGTATGTTACTAGTCTCCTTTAACGAGTGCATATGTGAGCCTCAGGCTGCGATCACCAACACAATGCATACACCACACAAAAACAAACAAACAAGAGCACTACTAAAGCTGCTTTGGACCTGGCCGTTCCGCTGTGCCACTCATGGAATGTGTGAAATAGCCTGGCCTCAGCCTCTGCACTTGCCTCATTCCTAAGGGAGGTTTGGGAACAGTTTCCCCTGCGCCAACAAATGTGTTATTTCGTGTGAGAGTTATAAATATATATTTTCCTTATTGCATTTATTGCTTATAAATGTCTCGTGAGTTATCAAGACCTGAGGAGGCAGTGGTCGTGCTTGCCGCGGCCATTTGTAAGAGATAAAATTCCAATGTAGTAAAAAATATACATATTTATGTTGTTTGACTTCAGAGAAGTGTGACAATTTATATTATTGTAGGCTTGCTTTGTTTCATTATTCACTGGGTTTTCCTCATGAAGACATGTCCATTTTTCCTGAGATATGATTCAGTGAACAAATGTAATATGGAAATATGTTTCTTATGGAGATAATTTAGACCAAGTATTACAACCTGTGGGAAAATGTGGAAACTTGAGTCTATGTTTTCTCTAGTGGAACCAGTGGTGGTAATGTGCTTATAGGAAATTTTAGGTTCCTGTGATAGCTTCTGTTTCTGTTCACAATTCCTACTCGGAAAATAATGTCTCATGACAAGTTTCCTGGAGACCTCCCATGGAAAATACCAGCGCTCTTCATTATCATGTGCAGTGTATTCATTCTATATTTTAAAAATTATTTTATAGGGCTTTTTAAAAGATAATTGGTACCGTAGTTTTTTAATTTGATGGAGAACCACAATGTATAAAAAATGTTCATCAGCGGTGATTTGTGCGACAAAAGGAACCATTGCACCAGCGAAGCACTGGTCTTTCTAATTGACTAGCCTGATGTCCCTCTCTGTGTCCTATTGCCATTAATTGACTATATTGTTTTAGATTTATGCATTAAAAATACGATTTCTACTTCGAAGGGATCACTTTGTTACTTTGTAGCTTTTAAGCTGATGCCATGAACTTATTTTTCTTCTAAGATAAAGTCTCATCTATAGATTTTTCAACTAATTACATGTCTGCCAATACATACTTAGAGGATACATTTTATTTCAATTTATTGTTTGTGTTTACATCATGCGTCCCTGGAAATCACTGTGGAACTGAAAGGAAATGTTTTAATGGTGTTTATTACTACTTTTTCATCACTCTTTCTTTTCTCTCTCGCTCTCTCTCTTTCTAATAGCTTCAGCCAGTCTGGTCAAGCATGACAGCGGCTCAAACTCGGCAAACTTCCAAGACACTGAGGACGTGCCTGACAGATGTGTCGTGAAAGAGTCTGAGAGTCCAGGTGAAAGCCATTTAAAAATAGTCAAGTATAAAATGATAAATTTGACACAGCTTTGGGGTCCTTGGAAGGGGGTGGGGAGACAGGACATTGTAATGCTGTTTTCTCTTAGCAGCTGCACTGTCAAATTAATGGTCACCTCCAGGGGTCACGGTGTGGGGCTGTTATCTTTTCCTCTTTCATCAAGAATTCAGTTGGAGGAAGTACAAAGGCTTTATGACTGAAAGGGAAGCTGACACTATTAGTTCATTATCATCAATTTTAGGCTAAACTGGTTAATAGAGGCAGAGATTGGAAACTGAAGAAATGGCAATATTTTAAATATTTTACATAATAGGATCGAGCGGAAAGGGAGAATTAGGGACAAAAGAGACGCAAATTGTCATCATTACAATCTATTTACCTTTCTAAATACAAACAGGACCGTACCTGGCATGAGAGGATTTTAGCATAATAGTAATGGACTGAAGGATGTTGTCAACTGTTTAGAAAGAAAAAGAAAATAATAATCCTTCCCCATGCAATAAAATGTACCCAATGTCCAACTTAATTATGGTTGTATTTTCTTCGTAGAAAGAATAGACAGAAATGTATTGGAAAAATAAGACCAGAACACTGTAGCATAGATTTTTATTTCCGTTTTTGTTATCTTTTGCAGCATGCCTAGTCTTAACAACTAATTAACTAAAATGAGAAAAGTCTCTGTGAAAGTTGAAGGGCATTCCTGGATCACTACAAAGCCATCAGGTGCTAAAAAGTACCTTATTATCATGAATGAAAGAGTTAACTATCTTCCTCCACTAACATTTTTCTTTCCTATTTTCTCTGGCTGCTGGGTACCCTCTCCCCTCTCCCATCTTTGTGTGCTGATCCATGTATCAGATTTTTGATTCATCCTCTCTGTGGCCTGTCAGCTTAGTTAAGAGATTTCCAAATCTTGTAGCCTTCGCTGACAGGGGGCAGCTGCAAACAGTCCCCTGATCCTTCCCCGAGGAGAGCTACTGAGATTTAATTTTCAGCGAAAGGTGCAGCCTGCAATCTATGTCAGGTCCCCTAAGTCATCTCGGAACCCCAATAGGCCCGGTGGCGATGGCATTGTATTTCAGTCCCTCCACTGCACGAAGATTCCTCAAAAGATGGACTGCTGCCCTGTGTCTGCTCTCAGCCACACTCCTGCTCTCCCACAAACGGAGAAACGGCATCTTTAGCAATGACAGAAATTTCTCATCAGTACAGTAAACCCGTCCCCTGCCATATCTAAAAGACAAGTGTAGCTCTGTCCTATTCTAAAAGGGAGAGGATAGGGGTAGCATTAAATTTCCAAAATAAAATTAATTTAAAATCAACTTTTTGTTTTGACTCAAATTTTTCAACTGTCTTAATAATTGGTTTTCTATCAACCATTTGTCAGGCAGTTAAATCCATGAGGCATGTCTTTACCTAAGTGTTCATTGCTTTGGCAAGAATAGATTCACTTTATACCATTTCCAAAGTCGCATAAATTTCCATCATCCCTCTGTATGAAATTGTAGTGAGATTCAAATATAACCTAGTCAAATCTGATTGATATCAACAAAAGGAGGTATCGAAAAACAGAAAGATTAATTAGAAAATATAGGTGCTGATAAAGAATCTTAACTTAAAAAGTGAGTACTGTCTATACTTCAGACATCATTAAACTGGTAATAAAGAATGAATTACTCTGGCTTTTTCCTCTGTCCACTCCTGCATTTTAAGACATCTTGCCTTATAGGCCTGGAAACCTCTGGAGAGTTCACTACTGGTCTCACTGCCTTCCACTGAGAATTTGTGGCTTGGTTGTCATGGAGACATCGTATTTCTCCAAGAATTTCTCATATTGATCCGTGGCCAGGCGTAAATGGCCAAGCAAGTGTGAGGAATAAAGGGGGCTGGGCAGCCCTACAAAATGACCAGGGCTTGTGGGTTGGAGATAAGCTCATTGCAAACACTTAGGTAAAAAGAAAGACGCAGTTTTATTTTGTTTCAGGATTTCTTTCTGCACTTTGGGCCATTGTCTTCTTTCACTATGAACTGAAAGAAACTTGTTAGTCACTTGTCATGTCAGATCTTTGGCGCTTGTCCTGACACAGCTGTCAGCCTTCCAGCTCCGTGCAGTTCAGGGACACACAACAAAGAGGCAATGGCATGAATTATTTATTGCTCCTTGTGTGGATAAAATTCTGTGATAAGAAATTAAGACACTTCTGACAGAGGTGCTTGTTTAGTAAGAAAGATTTTGATGAAAGAGTGCTTTTTTTTTTGAAGTATGAGCATTGGAGAAGCAAAATTCTTAAAACTGAACATGAAGGGAGATATGTGAAATTGGTGGTATAGAGGGACTTTCTTGACCTGTGTAAATATGACTGTCTACTTCTCAATGTCCAAAAATTAACTTCAAACTATTAAGTCATTCAAATATTCAAACTATTAAGTCATTCAAATATTCAAACTATTAAGTCTTTCAGGTATTCAAACTATTAAGTCATTCAGGTATTCAAACTATTAAGTCATTCAAATATAAGGACTCCAAAACTAGAAATATTACTTTAGTGACCTAGTTAGCTCTATTTACTATGTAAGAGGGTGTTTAGCCACTTTTGTTAGAAGAAAAAGAAATTGGAGGGTTTTAAGTGATAAGCTTTGGTAAGGTGTCTTCAAACCAATACATGTGCTTCAGTAGCTAAGCTTATAATTGTATTCGTATATTTGTTATTCCTTGTATAGAGGAAGTGAATTTAAATCATGAATGCATCATTCCTACCATTTCACCGAGAATATTATCAATAATTTAAAATTTCTTTTAACATTTTCATTTACGTGAAAAATCCCCCAGTTACAAAATTGAATGTGGTCAGTCTTTAAGCTTTAATGGATAATGACCTTATATAGTTTTATCTAAGCAATTCTAAATGACTAACATATTTATTACATCATTTTTTAATGAATAGACCCATTTTTGGGACAGCATATAGAAAATGAAAACAAACAAAAAAATCATTTTCCCATTCAAGCACAGTTGAAGAATATTGTCTCACATATTGTTCTTTTCACATAAAGTCTTTTCTTTGTAAATCCTCTAAACATTTCACTTTAGTTCTTCTAGCTTCATATTGCTGCTACCGACTCATTTGCACATGCAGAGTGCAAAGGGGCATTGAAGATAGAAAAACTAAAATAGCTTTTTTAAAAGGTGAAGTCGAAGTTTTTTAAACATTGATAGAACGTTTAAACTGTTACTACTAAAACCAAATTTTTAGAATTTATATAAGACAGGAAGATTGCCTTCGTGAACTGACTATATTTGAATACAATGGGTTTTGAACTTCATCCGTAGAGTGTTATTTTTCCATGGACATCACTGCTCTCTGGCACTGGGGAGAGTGGGATGACCGTTGGTAAATGGGCTGGAGTGTGCGTGTAGGTCACGATTTAGAGGTGTGGTGCAGTGGTTGTTCATCTGGTCTGCAGAGCGCTCTACCTGATTCATCATGCCATTGTGATCTCTTGATTGGTTCAAGCTGTATACTCAGGTGAGTGACTGCAGTCCATTAAGGTTGGCAAAGCAACTTTCGACCAGAGCGTTCTTGTTACTCTGACTCTGCTAGTGAACCTGGAGGTCTTGTCTGATAGGTTAAGGTCTCCCTCCGCTGTGTCTTTCCTTTGGAATAATTCATTAGCAAAGAGTTTTGCCTCACAGGTGAATCCCAGATTGAAGTTTCTGCCTTAGAGTCTGTGAAGTCTACTTTCTCCTTCACTGGCGTTTATACATCCCTGAAACCTGTGGGAATAACTTGGATGTCTAGTAATAGAAGCATTGAGACCATATCGTGAACTTGCAGCTCCCTTTTTTTGAGATTTTAGGGCTGTTAGGCTTTCTTTCTTTGGCTCTTTAAGGCCTGGTTGCTTCTGAATCTGAAAGATGCTATCCCCAAAATAGTTCAGTTTAGTCCTTTGCTCATTAACTTCTTATTTTCTGTTTCATGCAGTGATTAAAGCTCGGTTCCCATTCTCTAGGATATAAAAGTCTTCTTGCTGCTCATCTTTGCACTCATGATGATAAAAAATTTAGTGTGACATTCACAATGTTTATCTGAGTGTTAATGAGAGACCTTGTGCTTTTATCACCTTATTGGCTTGGAAAATGAAGAATTTTACTTCCTGGTGCACTTAGGGATAGTACACATAAATATAGCTTCAGCTGAAAATAGTAGTGACAATAGAGAAAGTACCAAGAAAGCATTCAGACAAGCATTTTCACGTCATTCTGAAGTAATTTATAATCAGCATGCATTCTGCCGTTAATAGAACATTTTAGTGATTTCTTATATAGCACATTATGTGTGTAGATTTATATACATCATTGTCAATCAATATAGCATTTGCATGAATCTGATGAACAAAACTAGATTTCTCATAGTTTCCAGGAGATACTACATTGTGAAGAGCTAAGGTGGATTTTTTTTTTCTTTTACTATTCTGGCTCATGAATCACCAGCAAAATTCAGGTAACAGAAAGTAGGACAGATTCAGGACTGGAGTGTTGGAGATGGCTGATGATGATGCATGAAGCAGAAAAAATGTGGAATGTGTGAGCAGCCCATCAATCATAGCCATCGAGAACACACTTCTTATGGTTGCTGCTTAAAAAAAATGTTCTAGAAGGAATAAAAACAATTTCAGTAGTAAAAAACATTTAAACTCTTTCTAGTTGTGTTTAAAATATTAAATTTTTTTATTTACCCAAAAGGAAACATTTAAAGTATTACCTAATAACTTTTAAATAATGTAAAATTTCTTGGCAAATATATTATTTTATGTAGCATATATTATACAATATAGAATATGGTTTAACTAAACCAAATAATCAGGTTTTTGAGTTTTTGCCAGTAGGAGTGGGAGTTAGTATGTATGGTCACGTCACTGATAATAAATGTGTTTAGAAGTAGTTAACTAAGGCACCGTGCTCCAATTAGTTTGATAATCAAAGTAATTGAAAGCAAGTGATATATTTTAGACTGCAATAACAATCATCTAAGTAGTCCGAGAAATAAATGTTTTTCTTTTATTCTATAATTCAAATCATATTTCAACTAACATTTAAACATTTGACCCTAAAACTGCAATTGTGGGCTTTTCTAAAAATAATTCAGCTCCTTGAAATTTAAGAAAAATTGCTAATTTCTAATCTGTTTCATCTTGTTGAAAACCTTCAGCTTTTTGGCAATGAAAAAAACAACCTATATTAATAATGTGTATAATTAAAATATACCTGGAACCTGGTTGATAAGATGACAATATTGTATTATACTAATATATTTAATATAAATAGAAAAATGCAGAAATTATAGATAATTCCTTTGTTTTCCTTCCTTCCTTTCTTCTTATCTTCCTTTATTTCTTTTCTTATTCCTTCTTTCCTTTCATCCTTCCCTCTCTTCCCCTCTTCCACAGCTCCTTCCTTCCTCCTTTATTTCATCATATAATGCAAGATAATTTGTTTTCTTTTTAGGTGAGCCAAGGCATCGTTCATGGATAGCAAAAATGTGCTTCTGCAAGCTGTGCTAAATGAAATATCATCTATAGGAATTGCATTTGGACATATTAAGAGATCCAAAACATGCCATTTGTTTATCGTTGTATGTATGCTATGTTGTTATTGATCAAGATATTTGGTTGTAGTAGATTTGCTAATACTTTAGCCAGAGTATATCGAAAGTGTAATTACTGATAGAAAATATCCAAATTTATCTAATTTTAGAAACTGTTGTCTAATTCATTCTATACTCCTGTTTCTTACTTTTATTTTAATATTTTCAACAAGGAATGTCAGCACACAGACATAAATTTAAACACCATTTTAGATTTCCTTCCATATTTTCAGTTCCTGAATTATATAATAAGCAGCATTAAAACCACATTGCTTTTAAACAGTGTAACACACAATGCTTTTAAATGTAATGTTGCTTCAATGTATTTAATCAAAACTTTACCAAATTTGTTTGATTTGTTAGGTTAGGACTTTTTGTTTTAGTAGAAGCTTTAATTCAGATCAATCACCCTGCAGCAAATCTAATCCCCAAGGATGAAATGTTGTCAACAAATAGCCAGTTTCAGTTAGTCATCAATTAGCCCAAATAAGTGATACGGAGTATAATCGGGACCAAACTTGTGCAGTTAGATTTCTAATAACATAGGAGCTAATGTCTCCAGCCAAAGGTTGATCTTGTTGGCCATATAGATGTGAATTTGGGAAGGGGACCATACTTATAGCACATCACAGTTGATCCTTATGGAGCATAAACTCTTGCCAGTCTTTTCCCAGAAAGAAGCTTGACTAGCAAGAATTCTTAAACTAAAATATGCAAAGCAATATAAATAGGAACAGACATAAAGTGCTCATCTATTAAGGTCCTTGGTGATCTGATCTATTTGCTGTATTGTGTATTATTCTCTTTTCAAAGAAGAATAAAAATAAATTTAAACCATTGCCAAATTTAGCATTTTTTTAGGTCTAAGGAAACCAATACTGAAACCTTGATGAATATTTTATGATGTCCCTAGCCATAGGAAATTAGAACTGACATAATCCTGACATTACTAAATGAGATTTTTAAGATTTTTTGGCATCATTTGTAGATGCTAAAATTAATAATTCATATTACATGGCTAATTAAAATAGTTTATCAATATGAATTCTGGAGGCCAACACCAACAACTATCAAACATTTTAATTCCTAAAAATGTGACTATATAATACTCCCTAATATCCATGTGCAAGTTATTAATCAAATCTAGTCTCTTTAAAAATGATTTTTTAAATATTGACTTACATTCAACATTTCAGTAATTTCTGTGGTAAGGAGAACTTAAACTAGCAAGTTGTCAGACAGTTATTTTGGATCAACCACGTGGCAACCCTAACCACAGCTTACAGCTCAAAAGTTAATTTTGTGTCTGTCCTTTTTGATAGCCTCGCCTTAAGTAACCAGTGGGTGAATTGTATTAGTGAGCAAACGTGTTTGTATCCAGAGTCTTCCTTGTCATTGTAATAATTCATTAAAAACTATCTTGTGCTTTTTTTCTGACAACAATCTTGGTGACATTTATGATTATATATTTCCCTCCAAGGAATATCATATTTTCCAATTCGCAGGTAGGAATTCTGTTCTTCATTGTTGAGTTACACCCGGGCTATCCTAAGGAGGACAGAGTCTGGAAAGAACGTAGGTTTCACTGCCACGTGTCCGGGCAGCGTGTCCCTGTGCTTCTCAGAGCCTCACTTCCCTGTCCACGTAGGGAGCTCCTCACAGGGTCTGTGCGAAGGCCCACAGGATGGGCCATGGGAGGCAAGCTGAACACTGTAAAGTCCTTCAAATAGAAGGTGAAATGGATAGCATTATCCATGTACAACTACAGAGGTGGCCTTAGGCCTGAAACATTCTGTTGTTATTTTAGAAAATAAGTTAAGGCTACTTTGAACAAGTCACATTAGAAACATGACAAGAAAACACTTTGCTAAATAGTACCATTCTATCGAGTTGGGGGTATTTTGGGGTAATTTTTATTTTCTTGTGCATTTTTCTCCAATGTTCTGCTCCTTTTTTAAACCTTTTATAATTACTCAAGTGAGTAATTACTCAAAAAAGAATGTTTCTCTTCAATCTTTAGAGGGCACATTATAATAATTGAATTTTTAAAAACTGAGTTTTATGCCATGTGTTTAAAGTGAAGGCTCAGAATGCATTAATCCAATTGATTTTTAAAGTCTTATTTTTACAGAATGGACCATTCATGCAATTTTTATATTGCAGACATTTTGATTATATGGTTATTTAAAAGCAGTGCTCTATACCCTGTGATTCTCCACAAAATGTTGTTTTACGTGTAAACTACCCAAAGTTTTATCTCATCACGTAAGGAAGTCATTGCTTGGTAAATGTGTACATAGGCAGCATTGTAAAATACTTCCAAAAGTAGCTGTAACCAAAAAATTGCAAAGTGAAAACTTCCCTGAGTAGCTATCTTTCTGATGAAGTTCCCCATGGCTGCATGTATAGTGAGTGGTTCCCAGACCACTTTGCTGTGATTTCATCAACAAGGACACAACAGATGGCATGCAGGAAAATATATAAACTGGAATTAAACAGTTTCCCAGGGCAGGGCTCGGGGGATGCCTGTCCTGGCATAACTCCTTACTCCTCTCACCTTCATTCCAAGCTTCTCAGATGCCATCTTTATTTAGAATTTTGACATCATTTTTTTTTCATTCAATTGATTTTCATTAATATTGCATTTAAATATATCTTGATAACTGAGTTTTTTGCCACTCCCTAGTCTTAGAAACTATTTATTAAGTCTGGGAAAAATTTACCTTTATCTCAAAAAGCAGACTGCAGATAAGTAGACTTACCATTGCATCGTTATGAGCATGATTACAATGATACAAATGGTAAAGAATCATTTTTAATACCCTGTGAAAACTAAAGCCACAGATCACTGCAAATGTTTGACATGGCTTCTGTTGGAGTACAGGGGAAATATATGGTTCTTTATTTTGACACTGTTTCTCCAAGTGCCTTTTTTATTCATTGTACAGAGTGTATTTTTCTATCAGGAATTTTAGGGATCCTTTAGGGATCCTTCAGCACATGGCTGATTGTAAAGGCAGCAGTGATTTTTTTTTTCTTACTCAAGGATACAAGGTTTTTAATAATTAGTACAGATTTAGTAAAATACTGCGCCTAAATCTGCAAAGTGCCATATGCCTGCAAACTGCCAATATTCATAACATTATGCAACAGCAATAATTGGTTGGTCCAAGCTCACAAAACCTATCATCTATTCACTTAACAATCATTTTAATTACTATTATCTATGAAGTCATCAATCAGCTTTTCGATCTTGCTCGTGTGTTTTCTAGGGAGAAAGTGTTTTCACACAGCCTCAGTAACTGAGCTTGGTGGTCTCAAATGATGCCATCTCAGATAAGAGGACAGTCTATGATGTGTTCTTGACATATCACAAGTTTCCTTTAGACTTTAAAGAGATGCCCTGTTAATTCTGGAGTGGCCATCACATTTCCTATCAGAAGTAACCACTCTTATCTACATCAAAAGAATTCTTACATTTATATTATCTCCATTTACATCAATTGATAGTTATAATTAACTAAAGAAACATTCTTTAATTTTCCTTTTGTATGGTAGAGCCTGCCGGGAAAGCAAACCACAACAAGAACAAAACCCTATAGCCCAGTGACATTAGGAGTTTTCATCCTGTCCCGGAGACAGTCACAGCCACAGGGATCAAGTTACACTTAGGACTGTTTTTATGATAAGGAAGATTTTATTGGATCAACCTCTATTTCAAATAATCAGTGTATTCCCACCAATCATAGCAAAACCATTTGGTACAATTTCTGCAAGAACTTGAGACAGAAAATGAGGTGAAAATAACAAATACTATCATTTTGATTGTCATTGGCATAGTCAAATTAAAGAAGCGAATTTGGGGATTTCTAAAGTATGTCTTCATAGAGCATATATATACTGCAATGCATTCCTGTCCAGAAAGGTGTTGGGCTTTGTGTGTAGTCTCCCTGCCATGTAGGTGGCAGCAACACTCAAGGCTAGAAATGTTCTTTTAGATTCTCTTAGCTCTCGCCCAAAGCATATTCTTACAAAAAGTCTTTGTGGAAGAGAAAAGGCTTAAAGTGTACAGACAAATTTCTCTATGTCCCCACATATCTCTAAAGCACTATTTTAAGGTTGTGCGAAAGTGGTTCCCATGATGTGAAAACATTCATCATTCCCCTTAATACAGAAGTCATATTCTGCTCTCGTACACGTTGGTAATATTAGGTTTCTGTTTCTTTATTTACTAGGATCTTAGTTCTTACCGTTTCTCAGGCTAAAGCCTGTTTTCTGATGAAAAAGGAAGAAAACTGCTTCAAACCACTACCACCTGGGAAATAGTAAAAGTCTGTCCCTTTATTCTTTGTCAACAACCAAGGAGCAGAGTATTTAGTAAATGTGGACAAATTTTCCTTTAGTCTTCCAAATGAAGCCATTTTCCCTGATTGTCCTAACTAGAGGTGACTGCATTCAAGTTACTGCTATGTGCAAATCAAATGAAGTCCAAGCAGAGGCCCAAGACACCTGAGAGTCAAGACAAGCAGGCGAGGCACCCTGATAATTAAATTCCTAGGTCTGGGGAGGTCATTGAATGGTTTGGGGAAGGTGAGGATTCTATCTAATATCTTTCACTCTAGTTTTTAATACTCCTCACTTCTTTTGTCCTTCATGTCCTTGATCACTTTCCCCTAATATCTATATATTTTTTGCATTATAGGAGGCATTGAAGATAGGGTCTAAAATAGTCATGTGTCTATGCTCCTTCACTTTCTTACTAGCTATTTGGCATTAAAAAAGCAATTCCAAGCTTCTGGTCAAGATGGCAGCACATGTAAACATGGTATTTCCATTCTCTCACAACCACATCAAAATTACAATTAGCCGAAACCGGTTTGGCTCAGTGGATAGAGCGTCGGCCTGTGGACTGAAAGGTCCCAGGTTCGATTCCGGTCAAGGGCATGTACCTGGGTTGCGGGCACATCCCCAGTGGGAGATGTGCAGGAGGCAGCTGGTCGATGTTTCTCTCTCATCGATGTTTCTAACTCTCTGTCTCTCCCTCTTCCTCTCTGTAAAAAATCAAGAAAATATATTTAAAAAAAAAATTACAATTAAACTACAGTACAAACATCATTCAGAACTACATGAAATCTAAGCTGAATGGAAGTCCTATAGCTAAGGATATAAAGAAGAAGCCACAGACAGACTGATAGGAGGGGCAGAGGCACAGAACAGGCTGGTCCCACACCCATGTTAAGTGGTCTAGAAGAAGAAGGTCCCCCTAAGCAGTCCCAGACCCACACCTGGTACCCCAGCCCAGGGTTCCAGTGCCAGAAATCTAGGGTTTCACAGCCAGACTTCTGGCTGTGAAAGCCAGCAGGGATTGTGGCTGAGTGAGTCAGAAATTAAGAATATACTAATTAAAATGAAGAATACTTTACAGGAAATCAACATTAGAGTAGACAAAGCAGAGGGTCAAGCCAGCAAGTTGGAAGATAAAGAGGCAGAAAACACCCAATCAGAACAGCAAAAAGAAAAAATAATTTTAAAAAAATTAGGTTAATTTAAGGAGCCTCTAGGACAGTGGTTCTCAACCTTCCTAATGCCGCGACCCTTTAATACAGTTCCTCATGTTGTGGTGACCCCCGATTTCATTGTTACAAATTGAACATAATTAAAGCATAGTGATTAATCACAAAAACAATATGTAATTATATATGTGTTTTCCGATGGTCTTAGGCGACTCCTGTGAAAGGGTTGTTCAACCCCCAAAGGGGTCGCAACCCACAGGTTGAGAACCGCTGCTCTAGGAAAAAGTCAATCATACCAATATCCACATCATGGGGATGCTGCAAGGTGAAGAGAGAAAACCAGGAATGGAAAACTTATTTGGAAAAATGATTGGAAACTCCCCTAACCTGGTGAAAGAAATAGACATACAAGTTAGGGAAGCACAAGAGTTCCAAACAAGTGGAACCCAAAGATGCCCACACCAAGACACACTATAATTAAAATGGCAAAGATTAAAGACAAATAGAGAATCTTAAAAGCAGCAAGAGAAAAACAGTTAGTTACCTACAAGGGAACTCACATAAGACTATCAGCTGATTTCTCAACAGGAATTCTGTAGGCCAGAAGGGATTGGCAAGAAATATCCAAAGTAATGAAAAGCAAGGACATACAACCATGATTATTCTAGCCAGCAAAGCCATAATTTAGAATTGAAGGACATATAAATTAGCTTCCCAGACAAGGGAAAGCTAAAGGAATTTATCACCCCCAAACCAGTATTACAAGACATGTTAAGTGGTCTTGAAGAAGAAGAAGAAGAAGAAGAAGAAGAAGAAGAAGAAGAAGAAGAAGAAGGAGAAGAAGAAGAAGAAAGACAAAAAGTATGAACAATAAAATGACAATAAATGCATATCTATCATCCACATGTTCATTGCAGCATTGTTTATAATAGTTAAGATATGAAAGCAATCTAAGTATTCATCTACAGATTGAGTATATACAATGGAATATGACTCAGCCATAAAAAAAGAATAAAATCTTGCCATCTGCAACAATATGAATGGACCTAAAGAGCATTGTGCTGAGTGAAAACAAGAGAAATGAACAAGCATAACAGAAACAGACTCATAGATACAGAAACATTTTGACAGTTGCCAGATGGAAGAGGTATTTGAGGGAAGGGGTGGGGGGGAGTGAAGGTATTAAGAAGTACAAATTTGTAGTTACAGAATAGTCATGAGGATGTAAAGTACAGCATAACCAATAATATTGTAATTACTATGAATGGTATCAGATTTATCAGGGAGATCACCTCATAAGTTATATAAATGTCTAACCATTGGATTGTACACCTGTAACTCGTATAATATTTTACATCAACTGTAGGTGAAAATAAAAAATCTATACTAATAAAAGGGTAATATGCTAATTAGGCTGGACATCTTCTAGACATCCTACTGGACATCCTTCCAGACAAAGCCACGATGGCAGGGGCCACGGCAGAGCAGTTAGGGCAGTTAGGGGGATCAGGCCGGCAAGGGAGAGCAGTTAGGGAGATCAGGCCGGCAGGGGAGAGCAGTTAGGGATGATCAGGCAGGCAGGGGTCCCGGATTGGAGAGGGCGCAGGCCGAGCTAGGGACACCCCCCCCCCCCGCCCCAGTGCACGAATTTCATGCACCAGGCCTCTAGAGTGTGTGTGTGTGCGTGTGTGTGTGTGTGTGTGTATTTAAAAGAAAAGTAGTTTCATGGAATACCCTGAACCTCAATTTTCTCATCTATACATTGTGACTAATTATTCTAATTTCTCAAACACCATATTGTGTACTATTATTATTGAATATAGTATCACAAATAATTGAAATTACTACACATACAAGAAATACCTGATTATAATCTTAACTATAGACCACCATATGGCACTTCAGAGGTTGAGCAAACTTTTCACTCAGATTAGAAAGAGCAGTTTGGCATAAACAAGCTAAATAGGTTGTTTTATTAAAAGTTTCTTCATTTAAAATGTTTCATGTTAGCTGAGTACTCCCAGGATCAAGAGCTAGTTTCAAAGTTTTCAACAGTTTATTTAAAAGACAAGGCTTTCACTAGCTCAGTGGGTAATAATAAATAGTAAACAGCTTTAATTCTGGGCCCTGAAAGATAATTTGCTGGGAACGTTTTATGTCAGATTGGGACAGGTTCTATCTGTTATACAAAATGACAGATAGCTTCCCTCTAGATTTTTATCAGTCTTCATACTATCAGATGACCCTAAAAAGCATGTTTCTATAGCTTTATATGAGTGTGATGAAAGAGACCAAACCAAAATACATAGGTTCTAAAGAGGTACCCTGAAACTTAGAAAGTCAATGAATGAGTTCCTGAGAAACTGTGTGTAAAGCAGTGTATATCCCAGTCTGTCTTCCCACTGAGGATGGTATGTATCAAGAAATGTTTTCCTATTAGACAAAAATCTGTAAATGGATGCACTGAGTGAAAAAATCTAAGTCAAGAAAGGGTTATAGTGGGGGGGGGGTGACTGTGGCATCAGGGGCATCAAACATCTGAAGAGGGATGCTTATCTTTATTTTTATTTTAATACATCCTGGTAAAATATCTGCGTCTGCTTATGTCCCCTTATTTTCCCTCTCTCTAAGTGGAGAGAAAGAACATTGTTTAGAAAGAAGGAGGAGGAAGAAGAGATGGAGAAGGAGGAGGAGGAGGAGAAGGAGGAGGAGGAGGAAGAGGAGGGGGAGGTAGGAGAGGGGGAGGAAGTAGAGAGGAAGAGGAGGGGAGGGGAAGGGGGAAGGAGGAGATAAAGAGAAAGGACAATGTCAATGACTATGGAGGTTTTCAATTGAAGTGGAAAATTAAAGACATACTCATCTCCACTCTCCTCTGAAGTTCCAATGAAACAATGGGATAAGAGACATAAACCCAGACAAAATGGAGAATGGGAAAAGGAATAAAAAAGCAAAAACTTAAAAACTGGAAAGCAAATAAATGCCATAGGGTATAATGCCAAGATATGAACTGATGGGTGTTACAGAGCTCCTTAAGCCTCAGAAATTAGAGTCAATTGTGATCTCTTTAAGTGGGGGTACAAGTGTTACTGAAACAGGAAAACTATAATAATAAAAGCATAATATGCTAAGTGGACTGGACCGCCGAATGACCTGCCGGATGTCATTCCAGATGTCTTTCTGAACAGAGCAGCAGTGGAGGCCAAGGAAGAGGCAGTTAGGGGATATCAGGCAGACAGGTGAGCAATTAGGGGCAATGAGGCAGGCAGGCAAGTGGTTAGGGGCAATCAGGCAGGCAGGCAGAAGTGGTTAGGGGCAATCAGGCAGGCAGACGAGTGGTTAAGGGCAATCAGGAGGCAGGCAGAGGTGGTTAGGGGTGATCAGGCAGGCAGGTGAGTGGTTAGGGGTGATCAGGCAGGCAGGCGAGTGGTTAGGGGCGAACAGGCAGCAGGCAGGCCCGTAGTTAGGAGCCAGCAGTCCCGGATTGTGAGATGGATGTCTGACTGCCAGTTTAGGCCTGATCCCACAGGGATCCCTGCAATATCAGGCCTAAACCAGCAGTCGGACATTCCCCGACAGGTCCTGGATTGCTAGAGGGCACAGGCTGGGCTGAGGGGACCTCCCTCCCGTGCACGAATTTCATGCACCGGACCTCTAGTTTAAAAGAAAAAAAATTAATATCTTTGATTTCCACCTCCATTTCCCTACCTAGCTGATGTCTGGAGGTTCCCTCCCTGGACAGGTGAACAGGAGGTTTTCTGGACTCAGAACACCAGTACCAGGTAAGGGTTGGGGCATCATCCTGAAAATGAAGGATGGATAAAAATCTGCACACTGATGGCCACACCTCCACTCTAACTCCCTTCTGCTTTGCTTTCAAAATGTTGATAACCATTCTTATTAACTCTGGACAAGAGGCATATAATTTTTTTCTGATAAAAAAAGAAAAAGACTGAGGCCAGCAAGCTCATGAAAAGATGCTCAATATCATTAATCATTAAGGAAATACAAATGTAAACCACAATGAGATACCACCCCACTCTTTGTAGGATGGCGACTATTAACAAAACAGCACCACAGAAAATCACGAGCCTTGGTGGGATGTCAAGAAACTGGAACCCCTGTGCACTGTGGGGATGTAAAATGAGACAGCTGATGGAAAATAGTATGGTGACGCCTCAAAAAGTGCAAAACAGAATTATAACCCAGCAATTCTACTTCTGGGTATATTTCCAAAAGAATATTTGAAAGCAGGATCCTAAAGGGATATTTGTACATTCATGTTCATAGCAGTATTATTCACAATAATCAAACCCAAGTGTCCATCAACAGATGAATGGGTAAACAACATGTGGTATGTTAATTCAGTGAAAAATTATTTAGCCTTAAAAGGAAAGACAATTGGAATACATGCTACAAAAATAGATGAACCTTGAAAATATTATGCTAAATAAAATAAGCCAGTCACAAAATGACAGATGTTGCACAATTCTACTTATATGAGGAACATAGAGCACTCAAATTCATAGAGACAAAAAAAATGAAATAGTGGTTACAAGAAAGTGGGGGAGGAAGAGGAAAAGGAGGAATGGGGAGTTTTTGTTAATAGGAAAAAATTTTATTTTGCAAGATGAAAACATTCTGAAATCTGTACAACAATGAGAATACACAACACTAGTGAACTGTACACTTAAAAATGATTAAGATAGTACTACATTTGACACTATGTGTATTTTACCATGTTAAATTTTAAAATATCACCCTGAGAAAAATAGATCTACAGATGCTGACCACACAGGCTCCTCCAATCAAACTCATAGCCAGATAACCGGCTAGAGCAGCCCAGCTCTCTAGCCTGCCCAGGAACACAAAGTATTCTTATGCCTCACCAGTTGGAAAGCCAAATATCAACAAATATATGAAGAAAGAGAACAAAATAAATGCAATATATGTAGTTTCTTATAAGAAAATTCTAAAACATCTATAGTTAATATAATCATGGAGATAAGATAAAAAATTATCTTAAAGAAACAAAAATAGGCTACAATGAAGAACATTCACAAAGTTAAAAATATGGGTAGCATTCATTTATTCAATCCATCACATCTTTTTTTCTTCAATTTCTATTATGTGCCAGGCACTATTCTAACCATTGAGAATACAGCAGTAAACAAAACATATATACACATACTCAAAGGCTAGCAATTTCTTTTTCAGAAAAGAAAGTTTGGAGATATAATTGCAGATATCTCCCAGAAAGTAGAAAATAGGAGAAACAATATAAAATTTTAAAGATATATTCAATTAGAGAAAGTCCAATATTAAAAAATAACATTAATGAGACTTATAGAAAGAGAAAACCTCTAGAGGGAAGATATTGTGTAAAATAAAATCTGGCAACTTTCCAGAAGTGATAAAAACAAATCCCATATTAAAAGAACCGATGGTGTGCTCAGGAAAATTTATGAAAAAAACCTACATCGAGGCACATTTTAGTGAAAGTTCAGAACACTAGAGACAAGGAGATGGTCTTAAAAACTTGAGAAAGAGGAAGTGAACTTTTGCCCAGTAAGAATAATAGGGAATCAGAATGGCATTTACTTCTCAATTGCAATTAAGGATGATAGGAGAAAATGGAGCAACAACTTAAACATCCTAATGAAAACCATTTCCACTCTGGAATTTTATACATAGCCAATCTATATCCTTTACTCTTTCTTATAAAACTACTGGAGGGTATGATCCAATTTCAAGATGGAGTAAAGCAAGAAAGAGCAGCACACACAACATAGGAAAGTAGAAAAATTCCCCAGAGAATGGCGAAGATAGATTGCATGTCTACTGCTGTATACAGGGCCAGTTGTAGCAAGGAGTAGAGGATTCCAGGAGAGAGGTCTCCAGGATAACAATGAAATGGGAGATTACCTAATAAGTCTGGCTGTACTGAGAGTGATTTCAGAGTGCTGTTGCTGGGATTGGTAATGAATTAGTGACAGGTATTGTGTATGACAGAAAACTAAGCAAATAAAAAGAGAGCGAGAAGAAATGTAATCATAGTGTATTATATGGTCCAACTGTGAATAATACAATAATTTTTAGAAAGTAATTAATACTCTAACAAAATAAGAGATAATAAAAGTATCAGGAGGATGAGAGAATTGTGAGGAGAGTGGGGAATGGGAAAAAGGAAAGCTAAATCCTTATCTCCTATAATTCAATAGAATGACTACATATAGAATCTACATATTATATAGAGAGAATGAAGAGAGAGACAGAGAAGAGAACTCAATTAACCTAAAATAGTGAGTAAATTCCAACTTTATAAATTTTGCGACAGCCAGTGTTGGCATACTAAATTTATTTACCAGAGTTAGCTACCTGGAATCTTTGAGTGTCTAACCTCTGCTTGCCCTGTCTGAGGTCTCTGGTTATTGAAGATCATAGCTCAAGAAGTTACCTGGGTCCTACGGTTCCTCTCAGCTCCACAGCAATGTCACCCAGTTGATGCTGTCCTACCACAGTTGGTGTGACCCCGTTTGCAGAGTGACCCAGCAGGCCAGGCTTCCAGGCAGGGATCTCCCGCACACCTGGCCTCAGTTGTTAATGACCCTCCTTTGTAATGTGATTAATGAGTGCAGTGTGTGATTAATGAGGGTGAAATAGTGACACTGAACAGTTGAAAATGATATTGAGTATGAAGCTGTCATTAGGTTATTGTGGATAGCATCTAAGAGTATTGGCCTAGAAAATATTCTAAGCCTAGATAGCTGTCCAGAAACCTAGGACGCACTGTATCTATGCTTCTCAAAAATTTACCAAAGTGTTCATAGAAGAAAAGCCAAATAGTATACAAAAGTGGCCTTACCATAGCGCACTGTACATGTGAAATTTCTCTGGCATCTCATAGTTGATCTTTAAAGGGTCACTTAAATTTTGCATGCATATACATATATGGTTGCTACATGCTTAAAATTTAAATAGCTAACATTTACTAAATATTTTCTGGTTGTGTTTTGCCTAATACTTTACACAGAGTTTCTTATTCAATCTTTACAGCCATTTTATGAGGTAGTTGTTATCCTTAATTTATAGATAAGAAAAACAGAAACACAGGAAGGCCAAAAATCACACAGCTAGTGAGCAGTAAAAAAAAAAAAAAAAAAATTCATATAACTGGTTTATATGCATGCAGGCTCTGCGTTTAGTCTCTTTGAAATCACTTAGTCTTTTATAACTGCCCCATTTTATCTGTGGTTCCCACTTTTTCGTTAGGGGTATAAGAACTACAATTTGAAAAGCATAAATCTAATTTATTTATGCCCACTCCTTATGGTAGAAACTAGTGGAATCAACTTTGAACAAATATTTATCAGCAAATTATTGATTTGATTTAAAATGAAACAATAGGTATTGTCAGAATCCCAGCATTAATACTATCAATGACCCGGAAGCCCTTAAATGGAGGGTCACTTTGGAAGCAATGGACTGGGTCTAGTCTTCTTTTGTTCCATTGATAGCACATTCCACCAGCTCCCAAAGCAAGTTATTACCATGGGCCAATCACTTCGCCAGCTTTGTGTGTGATATTGGACTTACTCTCACACATAACTCTTTGAAGCGGGCATTATTTTTATTCCCATTTTACATGTGGAAAAAGACTATGCTTAAGATCACCCAACTAATGAGTAATAGAACAAAGAGTCTTGCAAGCCCAGACAGTTGAACTCAGCAACCTGTGCTTTTATCCACTATCTTGCTATTGTGCTGACCACTGTCACCATCTTCTGTCCTCATATCTGACAATGTAGTAGCCACATTTAATGGTCATTTCCAACCCTCTATTTCTCAGATGACTTTAGTCAAATATGATGTCCCATCTGTTCCATATGATAGAACTTGTCTTTGCATCAACTGCTAACCTTTGTTGTGGGGTTCAGTGGGTGAAAGGGCTGTACTTTCTTTCTTGGAGACCTCAATGTGGTGTGTACCCAGAGAGCTCCTGTACACACAAGGGTTTCTGACCAGATAAGTTGGCTGTTGAGTTAGAAAATCTAACTGAAATGGACTTCCCAGCCAGAATAGCAAGGTTCTTTCATGCATTACATCAAAGTCTTTCTGTGGTGTTTCTTGATCAGAAAAACAATTTAAGGATGATTTCAGCTCTTTCAACAAAATTGTTAGCTCAACTGTCCAAGGCAGAGGTTTCTCACCCTCGGCACTATTGACATTTTGGGCTACATAATTCTTTGTTTGGGGGGTGTCCTCCTATGAACTATAGGATATTTACTGGCACCAGATGCCAGTAAGAGTTCCCCTACCCCCTTTTAGTTATGACAACCAAAAATGTGTCCAGACATTGTTAAATGTCCTCTGAAGGGAAGGACAAAATTGCCCCCATTGAAGAAACACTGGCTAAGGAAAAATTATTTCTACATAAATTTCTAAACAAAAGTTCATAAATTATTATGTTGTTTTATTTATTTCAGAATAATACCATCTAGTCTGACTTTCACATAAAGCTTATGTGTATTAAGTTTGCATCTACTGAGAGACTAAGATAAAGTGCAATATAAAATATAACATCATCTTATTAATTATTTTTATATTGCTTACATGTTCAAATGAGATTTTAAATACTTGGTTTAAATAACATATACTATTAAAATTTATATATGTATATATATATATATATATATATATTTCATATATATATTTACTACTACTTTCTACTAACTACTTTCTCTAACTCTTTGCCTCCAAATCACATGTCCCTCATACACATCTTCATGTCAATCTCTAAACCCCAAAATTCACCTGTGAAACCATTGTCTCCCACTGAGCATCCCTCAGGACACTGAAGCCAATGTGTCCCATGCTAAACTCATTCCCTACTTCCACAGATTTCTCTGTTCCTTACTCCCAGTATAAAATTGGTCTCCAAATATCTTCCATCAATTTCCTAAATGGCTGTCAAATCTGTTCTCAGGGCATTCCCACTGTTACTTCCTCAGTTCAGACTCATTTCCCATCCATATCCCCTTGGGAGTTTACTGGCTACTTCTTGAGCCTCCTCCCATTGTTCATAGTGTAGCCCAAGCTAATTTGTTAAAGCACAAATCATTCCTTCACTCCCTTGAATATAGTCCAAACTCCCTTTGCTGGGCTTGTGAAGTCCTCCATAAAGTATCCCTTGCTTTCTACCATTTACAATAATAAATTAGTGAGGATTACATTTGTTGTTAGAAAAAAAAGACACTGTAAGAACTTGAACCTGAAATTAAATATATAAAATATTGAAATTTTATACACATTCAGGTAAGATTTATGCATAGCATAATGGATTTCAGGATGTAAACTGATGTTCTGGTGCCTTTTAGATTAGAAAAGTTAAATTTCAGCACAGAGTCTCATGTATGTCCAAACTCAATCTTATGTTCTCTATAAATCAATTGAATTTCTATGTTAGATTCTCCGCATTACTTTTCCATGTAGCATAAACTTAATCTCAACTAGTTCAGGCTTCCCACTTTCTCTCCCATATTGTATCTAAGTTTTGAGGATTTAGGTAGATGACCACATAGTATTGAGTGCAAAATAGGACACTTTCCAGAGGGAGAAGGGCTGATATTTACCAATTAGGCACGAGGCAACAGTATAATCAAGAATATCCTAGGCAAATGGAGACATATTGTCACCTTTGACTTAAGTAATATTAGTCTAGTAGTAGAGGCGTATGGGTGTCTGGGGAATATTCAGTCATCATCTGTCCATACTAGATAGACACATAATACTATATTCAGAAACCCAGTATCTAGAAGTGAGAAAATGTTTGACCTCATTCCTATCTGGTCTTTGGTCATCTATCCATAACATTTCAGCTGCTTCCAAGCTCTTTTCTAGCAACAAGCATCTCTAGTCTGGCTCACTTTCAGGCCCCTTCCAAGCCACGCCGAGGCGAACAAAAAATATTGTAATCTCCTTCTCTTCACAGACATGGGGCATGGCTGTCCCCACCATATCTGTGTCATGCCACATGCTGGAACATTCTGTGGGCTTGCAGTCCTCCTGAGCTCCACCCAGAAATCCAGGTAGAGCTCTCCACTGTTCCTGAATTTTGAATTCTATCTCACATTTCTATTCTGCACCCCACCCCTAACTAGGAAACAGACGGTGGATGAGACACAGGGTTGTTTTTTAGAAATCCATCTACATCAAACTTATTTGTCTTCTCTTTGCCCTCCCCATGTGATCTTTACCTCTTCTGCGAGACAGCCTGACTTGTTGTCTATTTGCTCAGATTTATTATTTATGACATAAACATTATATTCTGGTATTGTAGAGCTACGAATTTTTAAATGCAAATGCCTTATTGAAACCCAAGGGTGATTTTTCTCATGTATCTTATCACTTTTCCCCTAAGACAATGAATGCTGCTGACAATAAGGAGATGAGGGGTGGTAAGAAACTACAGAGCATTATACAACCCAAACCCTTGATAAGCATTATATTATATTAAATTTTTTCATATACTGAAGGCAAATGAATTCTAAAGTAGAAGAAAAACACTATGGAAGTTGAGATGGGTAATTTTATGTTAATGTGGCTAGGCTATGGTGACCAGTTATTTGGCCAAACACCAGTCTAGGTGTTGCTGTAAAAGTATTTTTTAGTTATATTTACGTACAGTCTCCTGATTTAAATGTTAAAGCCATTCACCTTCCATAATGTGGATGAATGCCATCTCACCATGTGAAGGCCTGAAGAGAAATGACTGAGATTTCCCAAAGTGGAAGAAATTCTCCCCAACACTGCAACTAGGAACCCTGCCTGAGTTACCAGCCTGCTGTCCTTTCCTACAGATTTCAGTTATTAAAAAAAAAGATTTCAGTACTTAAAGAGTAAAAAGAAATAAATGAAATTAATTTTAATAGTATATTTTATTTAAACTATGTATTCAAAATCTCATTTCAACATGTAAGAAACATAAAAATAATTAATAAGATATTATATTTTATATTCTACTTTTTAAACCAAGTCTTCAAAATGTTATACATATTTTATACTTTTAGCACATCTTAATATGGACTAGCTACATGTGGCTAATGGCTAACATATTGGACAGTGTGAGTGCAGACTAAATGTGTTGCCAGAGAGGAGAGGCATTTCTGCGCATTATGGTGGACTTCGAGATTATTAGAGTGGGGAAAGATATTTAAAGTTTAAGCCTTTGATCTAACTCTCTCATTACATGAATAGAAAAACCAAAATTCAGCAAAGTAAAATGATTCTCAGGAAATCATTCAGTTGACTAGAGTGGCAGAATCAAGATAACAAGCTAACATTTCTCATTTTTATCCTTAGCCTTTAAATAAAGTTACATAAAAATGATAAAAAACAATATATTAGACAAAGTATCAGGACTTTTGGAATCAAACACTGCAATCAAATGAGCATAAGCAATCCCGTAGGTAATCTTGTCATCTAACATAAGGTTCCCAGGTTGGTTGCTTCAGAGGCTCAACAGAGTCATCAGAAGTCCCAGTTCTCTCCCTCCTTCTGCTCTGCCTTCCTCTGTGTCAGCTTTGCCTCACAGCCCCTCACAGTTGCAAGCTGACTATGTCAATTCCAGACAAAACCTCCAACAAGAAGGATGTGCAGATGAAAGGAGGAGTCCCTTATTATGCCTCCTTCTAAGGAGGGAGAAAGGTTTCCTTTTTCAGAAACCTCCAAACAGCAGAATTCCTCTCTTATCTCAATGTCTAGGACTGTGAGACAGGCGTGTTCCCAAAGCAATCACCAACAAGATAAATAAGATTGCCAGGATTCTCCTATTAATCATTTGAGAGTAGAAGGGATGTTGAAGGAACCAACCACAAAATTTACCACACCTCTGATTAAAATAAATAACTGAAAAAATAACAATTGTAGTAGAAATATAATAAAAGCCATAACCCCAAATTTATATAAAAGGCTGCCTTTTATTAGCCCCAAATTCCATTTGTTGAACTAATAGCTCAACAAATATGCAAGAAATTACTTGACTGGTATCACATTCATATTTCATGGCCAATACTCCAGGATTAGAAGACAGAATGCTTTCATCATTATATTAAACAGAAACTTGACAAGTCTTATTAAGGGCTTACTACACAGTGGGTACTGGTGTACACATACAGCATATTTAATCCTGTGGAACACCCTGTGAAATGACTATTAAAATAATATTCACATTAGCCTGAATCTTAGAGAAATTAATTGCCAGAAGCCAGTCCATCCTTGCTGCTTGACACAGTCGCTGCAGGGAAGAAACATCTGCACAGCATATGTTTCAAGGGACCTGGCGTATATGGCATACTGTTCTTAATATGTTTGCTCCCCTACTTAGTGCTATGTGTTTTAACCAAGGTCACCTCTCCAAGAAAGGTTGTTTCCCTAGGTGGGGATTTTTCCCTGGAGTTAGGGATTAACAGGACTAAGGAAGGGAATAATCAGTAAAACCCCTTAACTAAGTGCCAGGCAGGTAGTTAATCACTTTAACTACGAACAATCACATTTAAACTACATAATCTTTACTTAGGATAATCTCCTTCAGTTACTTCCTTGTAGCTTAACAGAACAATAGAGTAGTGATCTTGGAATGGAGAAAACAAACACCCTAACCTTTGGAATAGAATGGATAGGATTAAAATCAACTGGTATAAATACAGATGTAACAGGAGAATAAAGACAGAACCTAGCTAGAGAACCTGGTGGGAGAACCTAAGGACAGAACCTGGCAGGAGAACCTCGCTATGCTGATCAACTGAACGCTGTCTCCATGTCATTCCTTCTTCCACACCTTTGGGAACCCCTGGACCTGCTGGGGCTGGACCCCAACAATTAATAATTTGCTTAGGGTCACATATCTCTGAGGTTATAGATAGACCAATTTCAAATTCAAGTTTTTCACTGTTAAGTCCCGTGCTATTTCTACTCTCTTAATAGACTATTATGCTAGTAAATTTTGTCAACCTAGAAGCTTAGGTCAGGAAACATGTTCTCTTCTTTTCTAATCTTTATTAATAAACTTTGTAAACATTTAACCTGAAAAAAGGTCCATAAATAAGTCTCAAATGGAGTAGAATTACAGGGGAAACATATAAAGCAGAGATTGACAAACTACAGATCAGACACTGCCTGATTTGTAAATAAAGTTTTATTAGAACACAGCCATTTGTTTACATATTATCTATGTCTGTTGTCTCTCAACAATGGCAGTGTGGAGTAGTTGCAATAGAAATCCTACGGCCTGCAAGACTGAAAATATTTACTATCGAGCCTTTTACAGAATGTGACCTGAATTTGCTATCTTGTTCTGACTAGATTTAATGACAATATACTCTTAGGTATTTCATTTAACTTCTCTGAATTAAGTTTCCTTCTCTGAAAAGTGTGAGTCATGTGTAACTCAAGAAATTTTGAGAATTAAGCTAATGTACATGACAATAGTTTGTACTTGCAAAGCTGTAGTCAGTGTATGTGAATATGAAGAGTTGTGTTGCCAAATCTTGAGAGAGAGAGAGAGAGAGGAGAGAGAATTCTCATTTCTATGTCATACTGAGGTTTTCCTAACACTAGAGTGGAAATCTAGCTTGTAGCTAAACTGAAATAAAAAGAACTGGGATGGTTTGCTTCCCAAGGTAGCACTGTTTGCTCAGCTGAACAATAGCTGATTGTGAAGAGTTCACTGACACCAGGGTAAAGTGATGGGCATATCTCTTCAGTGGCTTCTTACAGATGCTTGATAAATAGATAGGAAGCCAGTGAACACAGGCGGATGGCACAATTAACCAAGACAAATAACTCAGGGCCAGGTGATTGTCCTAAAAGGAGATTTTAAAATTAAATTGAAAACATAAAGACTGCGTTATACTGCATTTTCTACCAATAAAATGTGCACATTTCCAATTACAATGGCTGTATTGTCAGAAGACAATGTAAGTCTTAAAAGCAAAAATGATACATTCCAGCCATTTTTAAAACTTTTTGTAGTCTTTGCTTATGATGCACTCATGAAAATTCCTTAACCTTGTTTGTTGACCTTGACCACAATTTAAAAAAAAATAGTTGTCTCTGTATTTTTAAGCCTTGTCAGCAAATATCTTTCTATCCTGTTCTAGGCACTCTGGATTATAGAGCAAAAAAACGATAAAATATGGAGCAAAGTATCGCAAAGAGTGCCACTTACACCGTTATTCTGACTGCTATTACCAGTAATAACTATCATCTCTAAGCTGTTCAGCAGTGAGTTCACAACAGCAAGTGGAAACCATTTTTATAAGTGCTGTATAGTAATATCTGACATGTATATAGCACCTTTCATCTGTAAGAATCCCAAAGTGTCCTCTGGTATCCTGGGATCACTTCATCTAGTGAAGAAATAAAGTAGTCGCTGCAATACAGTGGCAACCCTCTGTGCGTGCAATATTCCACAGTCTGGGTATTCTTGGGGAGAAGGCCAGAGTCCGTATTTTCACTTTTCTAGCCCCTCCAGAACCTACATGACTGACCCTCTAGTTTCATACATATGACCTGTGGATCCAAAAGATAAACTTCCATTTTCACATTTTCAGCTTTAGTGGGAAGTCTGATTCTTGAGCAACTGTGGGGAACTTAAGAAACCTTCCCTAAGTGCTGATTTGTTCTGACTGCTCCTTATTTATAGAAGAGTTTGTGAAAATTAACTAAAATACAATAATCAAAAACCTGTTTTGATACCTGGTTCTGCTACTTTCTAGCTATAGATTTGAAACAGCTTTCTTAATATCACTCAGCCTGATTTTATAAAATGGAGACACTACTACTCATTCCATGAGCTGACAAATTTAAAGTGACTATCAGAGCAGCCAGAATAATGTAGACACAAAATAAATGTGTTTTTCCTCATTTCCATAATGTCTGGTCTATAGGAAACAATCTAGTTCATTGATTAAATCAAGGTAGCGAGTTAGACAGTAAGGGTTCCATTATTTCCTAATAGAGAAGTTAACTTTAGTAATGGTAATGCTATGAATTAGAGCCAGGAATTTGATTGAATAATCTTTGGGTGTGTCAGTTACTTGATGCTTCCAATTAACCCTGTCTTCTAAAAGGAAAAAATAATATCCCCTACTCTCCTCACTAAAGACTTAGGATAAATTGAATAGTGTTTGTAAAGAGCTCTACTTCCTCGGAAAATGGTACCGTGTGAAGATAATGCAACATTAGTCTGGTTATGATTGTTGACCAAGACCAGTTGAGAACAAAAAAAAAGTGAATGAAAGGAAAAAATTCAGAAAGATTACACAAATGCCATCTTAACCTGACCCCTCACCATCCCCTTACCCCTCATTGTAAAAGTACAGAGTAATGTAGAAAACCAAGAGGGTAAGCTACCTAGTTTTTCTAGACTATGTAATATATTACTTTAGCAAATATTTATTAAGAAACTATGTGCAAAGTATGACAATATTTTATTCTCAGATCAATCAAAAAGACATTCAGTTCAACTAGTATTCCTTGATACCTATTATGGGCTAAGCACCATTCTTAGTCTTAGCACTAATGAGCTAGCAAAATAAAAACCCTTCCTCCTCCAAGAGAAAGGTGTGCATAGATAGATATAGCTATGCCATAGAAGATAAGATGTAAAATGTATGACATAACTGTCAAAGGCATGAGCTTGGGAAATGGCTGTTTTAAAAAATGCTTTACCATTTGCTAGCTATTTGACTCTCTCTAAATCCTATTTTTTTCTCATACTTAACCCATAAGTCTTATAAGTACAGAATAAGTTCAAATGTGAAAGTTGCTTTCTGACAGGCCTGGCTTACAGTATTTACTCAATGTATATTAAATTCACTTTTTTCATTATTATTTAGTAATAATTTAGAGTAAAATGGACTTACAACACTGACTCTTAACTGGCAGTGATTTTGCCTCCCACGAATATTTGGTTCTATCTGAAGATATTTTTTATTAAAAAAACTTGGGGGGTGTAGGGTTGGAAAGACTACTATCTATTGGTAAAGAGAGACCAGGGAAACTGTGAAACATCCTGCAATAAACAGAAAAGCCTCCACAACAAAGAAATATCTAAACAAAAATACCAATAGTCCCAAGGCTCAGAAACCCTCAGAGAAAAGCATCTAGCTGGCTAGCTAGTTGTCTTTTTATCCATCTATCTATCAATAAAAATTGGTTTTGAAACAGCTACACTAATTGAATTGCTGTTATGTTGGTTGATAATAAAAAGCAAACTACATCTCTAAACTGAAGTTCACAGCAGATATGAATCCTAGAGGATGGGAACAGAACATAGAATTCAGAAAAAAATCTTGGTACTGCTGGTGATCAAAAACTGGAGTCCATTATTATCAAGTCATTACCAGGGTACTGCTATCAGAAAGAACAATATTAATATCACTTGCTTCTCTGTCAATGAAGGGATAACAGAAGAAAAAAAGAAAAAAAGAAGAAAAAAGCAGTCAAAACAGAGACCTCTAAGGCCAGTGAAACTCATATGGAAAGTGACGTCTTTAAAACCCAGGCTCAGGATCCTGCTGCTTTACTGAAGGGAAAATGAGAGAACCTGAAGTGCCATGGAAAGAATTTTCTAGTCTGTCTCCTGGGGGAATGAGCCTCCTGTTCAAGTAAATAACTCTTTTGTGATATATCGGGTGAGAAAGAGAAAAATATAGCAATACAATCAGTCTCCCATGGGGCAGTTGGTAGGTAGAGAGACTGCAGACAACTGGTAGCCAAATGTCTGGCCTGAGGAGGGCAGGGAGCCCCAGGGAAGCAACCAGGAGCCAAAGGGAGGCCAATGGCGTCTAAGCTAGAGAATGAAAGCGCAGGGAGGAGACAGAATCAGTGAAGAAAATTGCAGAAGAGAAAAGGGTATCTGACTAGGGTGAGGAGTGCTGGACAAAGCGAAGGAACCTATCCGAGGAGGATTTGTAGCCAGGGCTGAGTGCCCGAGTGATATGATGCACATTAAGTAGATAAACATGGAGGGAATTCTGAAGGGCAGTTAGATACACAAAGACGAAGGTTCATTTCAACCGTCTGAGACAGCAGGACTGAGACATGCCTCCAAGTATTCCAGCCCAGGAAATTTTTACCCAGTCACTGTGCTTTTGGAGGAACTGGTAGTCAGACTTAGCAGGTTTGATCACATTTCATAAGAATGTTCACATGCAGCAAATATTGAGCTCTTGCTATAAATTTATACAGATTCTAGTATTTAAAATTAGAGTTGGGGGGTACAGTGGGATTGGGTACAATGTTGGTAGTAGCATATAGTAGGGCACAGGCAGACAGGCACACATACCTATTGAACTGCAGGTACAATATTTATTGAAGGTACAATAACACAAATATTATAAGTATAAAATTAATATGCTTTGAATATAGAGAAGGAACTTGACTAAAGGAATTGTGGAAAGTATCATGAAGGAGATGATATTTGAACTAAACCTGCATCATCCTATAGGTTGGAGATATTCTCAAGCAACCTATTTTTTTAAAATATATTTTATTGATTTTTTACAGAGAGGAAGGGAGAGGGCTAGAGAGTTAGAAACATCGATGAGAGAGAAACATCGATCAGCTGCCTCCTGCACACCCCCAACTGGGGATGTGCCCACAACCAAGGTACATGCCCTTGACCGGAATCGAACCTGGGACCTTTCAGTCCACAGGCCAATGCTCTATCCATTGAGCCAAACTTTTTAGGGCAAGCAACCTATTTTTGATATCAGCTTAGTCTAAGTACTTTCTTTCACAAGTTAGTGAGTATGACATGAATGGAGCCTGATTCACAATCTGCAACCTGGAGAGAAGAGAATTCAGAGAACAGAAACACCATCCATATGACACAAAAGTACTCAAATCAAACTAATCCAGCAAGTATCCTGATGGAGTCTACCTCAAAGAGAAGGGCAGGGCAAGAAGTTATCGCAGACATGAGTACTGATGGTACTCTTTACCAAGAAATCTTTATCCACTTAGCTTCCTGTTAGGAGAGGGTAGAAAAAGCTACTGGCAGGTTTCCTATTAGCAACCAAGAGCAAGGGAGGAGATAGAAAAGCTGGGCCACTTAATATAGAGGCAAACGAGCCCTTTATGCCTGCAGGTCTTCTGTTATTTCATTAATTGTGAATTAATTAATGCTCCTGGTAAAGACTCTGAGTCATTAAGAAAGGCTTAAATATTAGGCAGTGATTTCCATTTAATAGTTAGGGTGATATGTAATAAATTTTAGAAAAATAGGTAAAAGAAACTTTTAGTTTCCAGTTCCAATGCAAGAAGCTTGGAATTCATCATTTTGTTCTAACAAGTCAAAAGCTGAACAGACTGAAAAATAAACAACTCTTCTTGGATCTATTCGAGGACAGAAAACAGGGCAAGCCTCTGCTCCTGAGATTGGAGAGACGGCAAATACAAGCACAGTTTATGGAAGCAGCGGTGAAAGCTGCCTGGGGACCCTGTGCTGGGGAAGGGAAGCCTGAACTATAATGGGTGAAGTGCTGCAGGCTCAGTGTGGACAAGTCAGAGAGTTAAAAACTCCAGGGGGTGGGGGGCACAATATGGTGAGACTTAGCACAATCCCTTCATATTTCTCGCAGGCAAAGGGAGAAAGAAACTATTTTGAAATACACCTGAGCATTCTTTTCTCCTTAACAAGGCCTGCCCCCAGGAGGAAGTTCACCAGAGCCTCATCTGCTGGGGTTGGATAAGAGCCTAACTGACCTGAGAAAGAAAAATACAAATTCCAGACCCTCTAGCCATTTTGCCCCACAGAAGGGGAGGGGATGGGGGAGGGGACTGAGACACACATAAAGTTCACAGTCGGAGGGCATAGGCTCACTGAAAGACTGAGACATAATCATAGAACGCTAGAATACTTCCTGTTCCCCCACAGGCTTGCTAAAGACCTATTGATACTACTTTCTTTATCTAGTACATCATGTCTCACTATCAAGAAAAAAATTACAAAGCATAAAAAGGCTTTGAAGAGACAGAACAACCTCAGAACCAGACATGGCAAGGATGTTAAAGATGTCAGACTGGAATTTTAAACAACTATGATTAATATGCTAAGGGCTTTAAAGGTCCAAGTAGATAGTATACATGTACAGATGGCCAATGTAAGCAGAGATAAAAATCCTAAGAAAGAACCAAAAAAATACTGTAACAGAAGTGAAGAATACCTTCAATAGGCTTATAAATAGACTGGAAATGGCTGAGGAAAGAATCTTGGAGCTACAGGATATGTCAATAGAATCCTTGAAAACTGAAAAGCAGAGAGAACAAATACTGGAGTGGGGGGGGGGGGGGACCAAAGAATATCCAAGGACTGTGGGTCAACTACAAAAGGTATAACATGTGCATAACGAGAATATCAGAAGGAGAAGAAAGAGTAAACGAACAGAAGAAATACTTGAAGCAATAATGACTTAAAATTTTCCTAAATTAATGTCAAACAACAAACATATTCAGGAAGCTCAGAGAATACCAAGATGGATAAATGGCAAAAACTACACCTAGGCAAATGGCTTTCAAATGATAGGAAATCAAGGATAAAGAAAAATCCTGACAGAAGCCGGGGGGGGGGGGGGGGGGGGCGGGGAGTGGGGGGGGAACCTCACCTATGTAAGAACAAAGATAAGAAGGATGCAAAAATCCTCAACAAAATATTAGCAAATCAAATAGAAGAAATGATAAAAATAATTATTCACCACAACCAAATGGGATTTATCCCACCTATGCAAAGTTGGTTCCACATATGAAAATCAAGTAATGTAATACATCATATCAATAAACTAAAAAAGATAAATAACATGATCATATCAATAGTTACAGAAAAAATATTTGCAAAATCCAACAGCCATTTAATAGAAGGGAGATTTCTCAACTTGATAAAGAATATATATTTTTTTAAAACACCTACAATGAACATTATACTTAATTGTGGAAACATGAAGCTTTCCCACTAAGATCAGGTACAATGCAAGAATGTCCCCTCTCACTACTCCTTTTCAACAACATATTGGAAGTCCTTAATAATGCAATAAGACAAGAAAAGGAAATATAAGGCGTACAGATTAAGAAGGAAGACATAAAACTGTCTTTGTTTGCAGATGATATTATTGTCTGTGTAGAAAATCTAAATTAAAAAAAAACTGAAACTAATAAGTAATTATATCAAGATTGCAGGATAAAAGGTTGATGTACAAAAGCCAATTGCTTTCCTATATACCGGCAATAAACAAGTGCATTTTAAGATCAAAAACTCAATATCATTTACATTAGCACCACAAAATATGAAATACTTAGGTATACATCTAACAAAACGTGTAAAATCTATATGAGGAAAACTACAGAATGGAATGAACAATATCAAGAAAACTAAAAGGAAAAATATTTCATGTTCATGGGTAGGAAGAGCCAATATTGTCGAGATGTTGATTCTTCCCAACTTGATTGATAGATCCAATGCAATTTCAATCAAAATCCCAGCAAGCTATTTTATGGATATTGACAAACTGATTCTAAAATTTATAGAGAGTGAAAGTCTCAAAATGGCCAACACAATATTAAAAACGAACAAAATTGGAGGATTGACACTACCAAACTTTGACTTACTATAAAGTTATAATAACCAAGACAGCATGGTATTAGTGAAAGAATGGACAGATAGATCAATGGAACAGAATAGAGCAGCTATTTTCAACCTTTTTCATCCCATGGCACACATAAACTAATCCGTGAAATTCTGCGGCACACCAAAAAATATATTTTTTGCTGATCTGACAAAAAATAGGTATAATTTTGATTCATTCACACCACATAATTCTTGTTGTATTGGCTGTTGTTATTTTTTTATTTTTATTTGACAATCTAAGGGAAAAGAGGGCAGTACCCCTAACAGTCAGGTCTTGCATGCTTTTTTTTTTTTTTTTTTTAATTTTTTTTTTATAGATTTTACTGATTTTTTTTACAGAGAGGAAGGGAGAGAGATAGAGAGTTAGAAACATCGATGAGAGAGAAACATCGATCAGCTGCCTCCTGCACATTCCCCACTGGGGATGTGCCCGCAACCCAGGTACATGCCCTTGACCGGAATCGAACCCGGGACCTTTCAGTCCACAGGCCGACGCTCCATCCACTGAGCCAAACCAGTTCTGGCAACATGCTTTAAGAATTCTTGCAGCACACCAGTGTGCCTGAAAATCACTGGAATAGAGTGTCCAGAAGTAGACCCTTATAAATGTAGTCAACTGATTTTTGCAAAGAAGCAAAGAGAACGCAATGGAGCTAATAGTTTCTTCAACAAATGATGCTAGAACAACTGGCTATCCAAAAAACTGGCACAGACCTTATACCCTTTACAAAAATTAACTCAAAATGGATTATAGCCCAAAATGTAAAATGCAAAGTCAATAACATTATATAGTTTCTGGTGTACAATTCTATAATTCATCATCTGTATATTGCATTGTGTGCTGACCACACAAAGTCTAGTTTCCTCTCATCACCATATATTTGACCCCCTTCACCCTAAGTGTGGCTTTTGTTCCCTACCTTCTGCTATTTTGCTCTATGTCCCATTTCAAGGACCATACCCATTTTGTGTTCAAAGTGCCCTCTGCCCTTGCCCATTTTACCTGTTCTTTCAGATGTCCTATGTTCCACAAAATCTTTGCAGTTTTTGAATTTTTCTCTCACATATAAGAAGCACAGCAAAGGACAATAATGACATTACCTAGCATTTATTAATTATTTACCATAACCACAAAGGTGAGAAATCCTCCTTTAATCCTCTAAACAATCTTATTTTATAGATGAGGAAGCTGAGACACAGAGAGGTATAATCATTTGCTCAGGGTCATGGATGAAACCAACTTTGGCCCCAGGCAGACTGAGCTATTTCTTTTTTAATGACCATCAGAGTAATATCAACTGGGGAACATTGCAGTTGTTTTCCAAATGATGATGGGGCTGAGGTTTCAACTAGAATTACATTTAGTGTAGGTGTGTATGTAGAGTGTATGTAAGCTCTAGATTTTGAGGGGCATAAGCATATAAAATCTGGGAAAGAAAAAAAATTCATCCATGAGCCTTTTCTGCAGCACTATGAAACCAGAGGTCAAGAGTGGGGGAAGGCACTGTCATAGAAAAAAATATATATAACTGCCCATTTCTCTTGGCAGTACCTGGATGATTGCTGGCTCCTTGGCATTAATCACATGTCAGAAATTACCTTCCCCACACCTGACACTCCTACCTTGACAATTTTTGCCTCCTTGCTCATGAGTGATGGGGTGATGGTTAGGCCCTATCCATCATGCATTTTGATCAGACTGTCATCCCTGGGTGACTCACATCTCCTGGCTGGGACTGGCCCCAAAGATGTCAGCCCCAAAGTGATATCTTGTGATGGTTGGGTAGATGGTTCTGGGAGCAGATTGATGGCAGTCAGGGCTTGCTGTATGTCAGTACCAGGTTGCCTGCTGTGACACATGAGCTGCACTCATATAAAAGTGCAGCACAAAGAGGCTGCAGGCCTGGGTCTACCTCTTAGCATAAGGATGAGCTTAATTGGATAGGTGCTCAGCTGTGCTTCATCTGGGGTCAAGGATGGGTCAGAGAAGAACAGAATTCTAAACTAGTAAGAAGGCAGAGTATCTATGTTGTGTGAACAAATGACTCAGAACACCTTGCTGCCAACCTGGGAAACAAAAGAATTGGAAGTATATGGAAGAGGATGTTTCTAGGGCTCTGAAGACCGAAGAACTCCAAAGCAGAAAGATTGGGAGAAATCATGAAATATCTAAGCGAGGCCTCTGCTTTCAGAAGAAATAACAGTTTGTGGTTAGCATTATACTCTCTGGGTAATTTCGTAATTCAAGGTCAGTTACATCCTTCTCCAATGGGGAAGACCAGAGGCCTTTTTAAAAAAACCTTTTACAGTTTCCCTTATCTTTTATCCACATTAGATGCTGCTGCTTCCCCTCCTTGGCATGCTCTTCTTTACATCATCCATTGCTTAATAATCTGGACCCATCAAAAATTATTTCTCTAGTCCTGAACCTGTAGTGAGCCATTCTTACTCAATATTGTTCTGCATTTTGATCTTTATTATATAATTCATGAACTATATTTTCCTATTATACCTTTCTAGGTATGTTTTATGGAAACAGCAGGTTTATAAACCTGGTGTCTGCATGTAGAGCTGTGTTTATATCATCTCCCTCCCAGTTGATTAGGAGGTGTTTGAGAGTAGGGATTAGGGATTATATCTTATTTATTTTTGGTTCCCTAGTATTTAGCACTAGTGTATGCTCTGGGAATGAATACTGACTGATGATATTTACGCCTTTGTCCTCTGATGATGCCTAGCACAGGGCTAGGTACCTAAAAGCTGAGTAAGAGCTATTGACAGGTTCAGGCAGGGACTAATGTCTTATTTAGAACCGTCAGCAAGCCTTCTACAGGACACATTCTGTACCTCTTTCTGGATACACAGATGCTATTTCTATTCTTGAGGTCACAGAATCCAGCAAATTGAAAACATTTCTTGGGCCTCGCTCAGTAAATTCTTTGCAGTTGAAATGGTATCTGTTTCAAATGTCACTTATAAGAGCCAATAATAATACGAGAGCTGATCATCTTGACAGCAGAGATATGTGTTAACTTTCCCATTGTGCTATATTTACTGTAATCTTGAGTAAATTTCACTCTTCTTTACTACCTCTACTTCAAACTCTCTCGTTTGAAGAGTCATTTCTTTGGAGGATTGCCCAGGTTAACAAGTGACCACTTTTCCTGTTTTTGCTCCTAATGTTATCCTTAACCTGAATGCTTAATTTCCTCTTCCTTTTCCAATGTTTACCACCAGTCTTTTGTTCATTCATTCTGTTCACTCAATCACTCACTCACTCACATATTCCTTCAACATTTATTTACACCACGGATGCCACTGACCCTCCTTGTGACTTTGGTCTTCTCTGTTCCCGAGGGACTCAACTCAGTGTCCTCATTCATAAAGTAGAGATAATAGCCCGGCAGATGTGGCTAAGTAGTTGAGTGTTAACCTATGAACCAGGAGGTTATGGGTTGATTCCTGGTCAGGGCACATGCCCTTAGTTTGGGGCTCTATCCCCAGTAAGAGGCATGCAGGAGGCAGCTGATCAATGATTCTCTTTCGTCATTGATGTTTCTATCTCTCTCTCCCTTTCTTTCTGAAATAAAAAATATATTTTAAAAAAGATAATAACAGTTGCTTCTTATAGGGTTATTGTAAAGGTTAAACAGTGTGTGTGTTTGTTTATGTATGTAGCACTTAGAATATAGTACCTAGTATAGCCTAAAAATTTGTCATTTTTGTCTTCAGAGAAAATGGTGCCAAATGCATTGAAGGACATTCTAAGACTCCAGAGCATCATTTTTGTCCTTTGAATCTAAAATATACGCCAAATACATATTCCTATTTCCCAATACTACTGCTATTACACTGCTCTCTCATGAAGCTTCTCCCACAGCAAAAAGGGGAGAGCAATATGGCGGAGGGCTGGCTAAGGTGAAAATCAGCATAAACTGGGTTTCCATGGACACTTACTCAGTTATTGATCTAAACTGATCATCATCAGATAACTTAAGTACTTTTGTCTGTGATTGTGATTCCCCACTGGGTTACAGAAAAATGAACAACTTGAGATGCAGAAGGATGTAAAGAAATAAAATAAAAACATTTTAAAAATGAGATGTTATGTCCACATTCCCCAAACTGAGTCCTGAACATTTTTTTGATTAAATAAGGAGAAAAGAATTCTTGGTGAAAACATTTGGGAAACCTTAAATTCAGCAGGTCAGGCCATAGGTTAGCATCCCCCCTATTCCAGGTTTTGAGTCCTCTCTAATGGATCACCGCTATCACCTCCTGCCTGTACCCTCAGCCTCTCATTTTCTTTCCCTGATCACACTACTCATCATTTGAAATCCTTGGCAGTTCCTCATTCCCAGTAGCACAGAATCCAAATGTCTTGGTGTGGTTTGCAAAGCTCTTCAGGATCTGGGCCACAAACCACATTTCCAACCTCCCCTCCAATGTTCTCCAAACCCACCCTGCAGCCTGTTCACACCAGAGATTTGTTCTTCCCTGACATCCCTTGGACGCCCATCACCTTTGCTCATACTATTTCCTCTGCCTGGAATAACATGCTCATGTTCATAAGCACAGACTTATTTAATCCTCACAGCAACACGATGGGGCACAAACTCTTATTAGCCCATTAACAGTTGAAAAAGCCAAGGTGAAGCATTGTTCAATAATTTGGCAGTTGTGACACAGGCCGTAACAGAATGGATGTGAACACACACAGTTGAGCTCTGGACCCAATGCCTTTAAGCCTTAGGCTTCCCTGCCTCTGAGAAGTTGACACACACACACACAGAGAGATTAACTCCTAGGGATCCAGCTCAACTTAAGCTTCTTTCTGAATAAATATATACTCTCTTCTACCCAGAAGAATGAATAAATTATACTATTATGCTTTCTCCACCAGGAATATACATATGTTACACATTCCCATTATAACTCAGCTTTTTCAATTGCAATGCTCTTTTAGTTGTTTCCCCCATGGGACTGTGAGTCCCTCAGGATCAGAGACACCCTTTACAAATATCCTGACATCCATCTCTGTCCTAACAGCCAGGCACAACCCCTGGTTCGTGTGAGGTACTTAAGTCTTTATGGAGAGGAATCTTTATGGAGAGGAATGAAAATGAATCTGTTTGAAGGTAATGGGAGGCTGTGGTGACAGCTTGGCTATGATTTCTGTCCAACAGTTTCCAGGCACATGACTGATATAAATGCAAACCCCTTGTCAAAAATGATAGTGTCTGCTAAGCTATGTGTTGCAAGCAAGAGATTCTGAACTGCAATTGTTGCAGCAGGGTTTAAATGGAACCCGAAGTACTTTGGAGAGAGTCCACCTTAGTCAAGACCTCCTTCCCCTGAAATGGCCATGGAAAATCAATTTGGCTTCCTGTCTGATTTCTTGGTCACTTCGTACAGTTGTAGGTGTTCTTGGTATGCAGTGGCTCCTCCACAGTCCTTTCACGATCAGAATCAATTGCAAGCCCTTAGATCTGGCTCCCACTCAGTGTTTCATGCCCCGGGAAGAGCTCACCCACAGTTCAGAGGGCAGGATTCCCACACATGTTTGACACCTCATGCATGGGGCTCTGGGCTCGGGCCAAGAGTGCAGGAATGGGCAAGACACAGCCATTGTCTCAAAAAAGTTCAGTCTTTTAGGTGGCAGGCAAAGCAGCCAATATTATGGTATGTCACATTGTGGAGTCATGTGACAGGCTGCTTAGAGAACAGGAGGGGGTCTCCAACCCTGTGGGGATTGAGGGCTTTCCATCCCCTTTGTAAGGGATTAGCTTTGTAAAGGAGGTGATGCTTGGGCTAGGACTTTAAGGTAGTAGAAATCAGTCAGAAAAGAGGGAACCTCAATTGCGTTGTGAATTCTTGAATGCATCCACTCTGCTCCCTTTTCTGGTCTTCCAGAACAGTCTCCTAAGTTCCTGTCCCACTCACTTTCTCTCTTGTCATTCTCTAATTTGTTTATCATACAGAAGCTAGAGCATTTGTTTATAAACATAAATTGAATCATGATCCAACTTTGCTTAAATCCAACCAATAATTTCTGATTTCACTGAAACAAAACTCCTTGTTACGAGCTGTAAGGCCCTGCTTAGTCTGACAACTGGCTACCCCTTCATCTTTACTTTGTTCTGCACATCCCCTCCCCTCCCCACCACACACACACCAACTATAGCTACCCTGGCCTTTATTCAAGTCATTGAACCTGAACCTGAGAAAGTCTTTCATACTTAGAACCTGCCCATGCTATTTCCTCTCTCTCAGGAATCTTGGCCCCAGGTTCACCTGGCACACTTTAAACATCACCACCTCCTCCCCCACATCCCCATTCAGTCTCTGTTAACACTGGGGTTTTTGTTTTCCTTCCCAGCACCTAGCACCATCTGTAGTTAATTTATTTATGTTTGTTTGTTTGTTTATTTATTTATTTATTTTTGGCAGAGAGTGGGTGTTTTCTTTGTTAACAACACTAGACCATAAATTGCAGGCCTTAGATCGTGTTGCCTTACTCCCTATTTATGCAATTGCCCTTGGTATGGTGTGTGGCTATCCCCACCCCCAAATATTTATTGAATGAGAAAAGAAAGGCATGGGGGCTTGAGGAAAGAGTCCACTTAGGAGCTACAATAGTTAATTGTGATGCACTATGGTGATGAGTAGATGTGTGGGTGTCAGGATATGAGGCTGAAGAGGCAGGCGGAGGTCAGGTTGTAAAGTATTTTGTGTGCCATTTGGAGTGATAAGACTGGCATCCCCAAATGACAGGGAGCTGCTGAGGAGTGGCAAAGCAGTTTCTTGACACATAATGAGGTTTTGGTGTTTTGACCAAGGTCACCCATGTAAGAAAGTATGACCTTGGGAACAAAGAATGCTTAGTCTCTGCTCTGTGTACATCTACAGGATTTCGAAAGGAAATGCTAAAACCATTGGCCTAAGCACAGGAATTATATCCTGTTTCTTGCTAATTGCTAACTATTTTATTGCTTTTTTCTTTCTACCAATTGAGAGACTACTTTGGGGAAGTAAGCAATGACTGATCTTATTTCTTAAATGGTACAATAATTTAAGAGAAACTATGACCATTGTACACTATTTTCTACCTCCATTCCCACCTGAAACATAAATATATGATCATTTGTCATTTTCACAATCTGACAAACCCTTTCCATATTTTTGTTTTTATTACCAAACACTGTAAGATGTACAAAATGCACATGATATAGTAAAACAGTAAAAATTATATATTGCTTTCCAAACTGACTCTATTGCAAAAGAACTAAGCAGGAGGTCTCCCAGGATATATTTATACAATTGAGATCAAATGCAATATATTCTGGATTCTCCCTCTGCCTAACCCCCAACTATTTGACCAATGGGTAGCTTTTCATGTTTCATACTGAAAATGTCCCTTTGATAAATCTGTACAAGTTCCAGCTTTACTTAGTAAAGGCATCTATCCGCTTTGAATATTTTCTAGAAAAAAACAACATATTGAATCTGAATAAAAATATTCTCACTACACAATAGTTATCAAAAAGTAAATTGTAAGAGTCATATATTAATGACCTGAACTGAGTCCTGTTATATTCTTAAATGTAACTGGTATAGAATAATTGAGCAGTACTATCTAAAAACAGATTAAACTAAGACCACAAGATAGATTTTTTTACCAACTTTATATCTAATTCCTGACAATGAATTATATTTTTCCTTTTAGTCTTTCCCCCAATTTTTTAGGAATTCTAACAATAGTTTTATTTTCTATCAAATGTAAACATAATTGAATTCCAAAGTATTAAAAATATTTGATTTTTAGTTTTTATTAGCTATAGTTTTGTACCTTTAATCCCTCTTGTATCACCAACAGAATCTAAGCAATCTCAGAAAATGTCTCCAAATACTCAGTTCAACCACCTTCTTCCAACCCAGTCCCTCAAATGGAGAACTTATGCTAACTGTAAGGGGATGATTTCTTTTCTAGAGACCATCTAGATCTCTTCTTTGAGGGCAGCACAGCACACCTTTGCTCTTGTCTTTTCAACTCTTCCAGTTGGATGCATGTCAAAGAAAACCATTCTATATACAAAATTAAAGAAATTCAGAATCTGCCAAAACCGGTTTGGCTCAGTGGATAGAGCGTCAGCCTGTGGACTGAAAGGTCCCGGGTTCGATTCCGGTCAAGGGCATGTACCTGGGTTGTGGGCACATCCCCTGTGGGAGATGTGCAGGAGGCAGCTGGTCGATGTTTCTCTCTCATAGATGTTTCTAACTATCTATCTCTCTCCCTTCCTCTCTGTAAAAAATCAATAAAATATATTTTAAAAAAAAGAAATTCAGAATCAAAATATGGGACTCCATCAGGGCTTATTTACATATATTTTGTTTGAGTCCAGAAGCATGTTAGATTTTACAGGAGATGAAATATGTAAATCTACTAGGTTACGCCAAGCTTTTGCTTTTAGTGCTATGAAATTCTCAGCAATTTTCAGACATGTCTGCTGCAGTAAACATTGGATTGCACTGAAGTATTTCCCGCAAGGTAGCTCACTGTGTTTCCATCAACACTGAGCATGCTCTTCACTCTGGAAGAGGCTGAAAGTCTACAGCAGGGAAAGTGGGGGTGGGGGAGGGGGTGTGATCCAGATTTCTCTTTGCACTTTCACTTTTCAAGAGCAAACCTGTTATTGTCAAGTAACTCTGAAATTCCACTTTGAGATGAAACTGAAATTGAGCTCTGAAAACCTCAATTGAAAAGCACCAAATTACAGGCGAATTTATGTTTAAACACCAGACTCACTAGCTTTCTGATAATTTCTTCTGGGTGAGGAGGGGGATGTATGTGCACAGAATCTGGGATGGCCAGCTAGCCCATCTCCCTTTCTACAGTAATAACCTCATTGATTTCCTAACACTGTGGTATTTCATATCCCATAAACGAAGTGTATATCTTCTCTTGGCAACTTGTTAGATGCTCTACAACAAATATTAACATTGAAATTATGTTCTGTACATCTAATAAAAGTGAATATTTTGATTATCTAAACAAGATGATGAAATGTTTCATTGAATATGAATATTTAGAATGAAATTAGATGGGATATCACAGATTTCACATCAAAGACAGTACCAGATGGCTGTGGGGGGAAAAAACAATAAGATGTCCATGGTTTCCTTGAGAGAGTGAGCCATTCAATTCTGATAAAGCATTTTCGGAAGCAGAAGGTTTTATATATCTTGTATAAAATCTTCTCTTAGGTGGACCCAAATATTTTATTGCTACGTAAGTATTTACTATTGATAAATTTGTTAGCTCTCAGAGAAGATAGAATTTTTCTTTTAAAATGACTGCTTTTAATCTCACTTTAGAGCCAACTACAAGTGTTAATCAGTTAAATAGGCTTGGCTAAGGACGTGCATTCCAGGCAACAAGAAGAGCAGATAGTAATGGCTACCTAGGTGCCTGCTCTGAAAGAGGGCAGAGCTGGAAACTTTCCACTGGCCTCTCCATGTCCACTCTGCACCCTTCTCCATCCTTCTCTATGCCCTGTGACGCTGACCCAGGTGGACACCATCGACAAGCGCCCTTGCCCACTGGCTTCTAGTTGGTTCTACAGTGACAGATTCTATTAGGTGACAGAGGATGGACGGAATGTGAGGATGAGGAAGGTTCCCCTCAGCTCCATCCCTGCCAGGTCAAGGTGGTTGGCTTGGTCTCTCTACCAGGGGCCCAGGTATTTCTTTTTTTTCTTTGTTCATTCTCACCCGATATTTTTCCATTGATTTTTAGAGAAAGTAGAAGGGAGGGGGAGAGACAGAGAAAGAGAAACATGGATCTGAGAGAGACCGGCCGCGGATCAAGCCTGCAACTGAGAAACATGCCCTTGAATGGAATAGAATCTGTGAGCCTTCTGTTCTTGGGCTGATGCTCTACCCACTGATCCAAACCAACTAGAGCTCCAGGCAGTATTTCTTTCCATACGGTGGCCCTCACCGAGTTTTTAGAACTGCTTCTGTCCCTTGCTTTTTCAAGGTGGTAATCGCACCAATACTATAGACCCATCTGCACAATTTAATTCCTAAACCCTATTTTTTAAAACATTTTCTATATTACACTCAACTCAGTTGTGAAGTTTGAGTGCACCAGTTCTTTCTTGCTGATAAAAAGATAAAAAGAATTCATGGAAGAGCAGCACAATGCCCTTCTCAGGAAGGTGGCAGGTCGAGGTCTTTTTATATAAATACTATTGTTTTTAATATATATTGGCTTTTTTGGTAGAAGTTTTAGGAAACAGTAAAATTCAGAGAAAGGTACAGAAATTTCCCATATACCCCTGCCTTCACATATGGGCAACCTTCCCATCTTTCACCAAAGTGGTACTATGCTTTCTATAAAAAGAAACACTACAATAATGGACAGATGTCATTATACATTTGTCCAAACCCTTAAAACGTACAACGCCAAGAGTGGACCCTGATGCAGAGTACACACTTGGGCTGAGGATGATGTGTCAAGATAGGTTCATCACTTGCAACACATGTACCACTCTGGTTGGAATGTTGATAATGGGGAGGCTGCGTCTGGGTGGGGCAGGGGCTAAATAGGAAATATCTCTACTTCCCCCTCAATTTTCCCGTGAACCTAAAATGGCTCTAAAAAAATTATCTCTAAAACATAAAAAAGAGAAAACTGACAATTTATTTTAAATTTCAGAGTCTATAAGGATTTCAAGTATGTCCGTATTTCCACTATGGAGTAAATACTTTCTGCCTAAATGAGGGAAAAGTAAGGAAGAATTGAGGATAAACCCAAAAGGATACCAAAACAATATACATATTCCTGTCTGCCTGTTGGGGAAAGTGTTCAAGAAGCTGGTTTTGGTTGTGTGAAGACAAGAGAGAGGGCTCTAAGCAGGCTGCTGCGCCATGAGACCCAGGGCCCAAGAATATCTGGAGTAAAAGGGAGCCGAGATGTTATTTCTTTAAATGCTCTCTAGTGCTGGACCACTGCAGTGACTGTTCTGCCAAAGCATAGCTCAGTACATTCCTGGTACCAGGGACCTCTTACCTCCCAAGGCAGCTCATGCCAATGTGACCTGATCTAATAATTTAGATGAGTCTTCCTTCTGCGGAGCCTCAGGCTGCCTCTCTTCACCTTCCACCCATTGATCCTCTTGTGGCCCTAGAGCAGCGGTTCTCAACCTGTGGGTCTCGACCCCTTTGGGGGTCGAATGACCCTTTCACAGGGGTCGCCTAAGACCATTGGAAAACACATATATAATTACATATTGTTTTTGTGATTAATCACTATGCTTTAATTATGTTCAATTTGTAACAATGAAATTGGGGGTCACCACAACATGAGGCACTGTATTAAAGGGTCGCAGCATTAGGAAGGTTGAGAACCACTGGTCTAGAGGGCAGCACAGAGGGAGACTAATCTGTCTGCTGGGACAGACTTTCCAAATGGGAAGAAGGCAATCATGCTCTCCCTACATGTTTTTCATCCCCAACCTAAGTCCCTAAGTCCTAGTGATAGAGACACTATTATTGGACACAGACAATATTTCTTTTATCAACGTATGTGACATTTTTTTAACAATATATATTATATTTTTTCATCAATGTCCTGAACTGAAAGTTATGTTTGAGAAGTGGCCAGACCAGCATTGAATTGTGCTATCCCCTTCTACATCCCAAATACTGGCTTTCTAACAATGCAGCTTCAGAATACATTGTTTATAAAATAGCCCCATAGGAGTGTTCAATGCCAGGGGTGGGAAGGCATGGTTTTTAATATGATGGATTAGAGTAACTTGGAAGAAGTTTTGCAATATATCTACACATGCAGTGCACCCTATCAAGGTAGACAAAGTGCTAAAATGATGGCCAGGGCCGTAGTAAATAAGTTGTGAAGTTTGGGGATTTCTTTGTGAATTCCCATAAACAAAATTGGTGACTCACATCCAAGGTGCTGTGATAAGTTGTGTATCACCCAGTGCTAGCTCCCCTTTCCTGGCACACAAGCTGGCTCAAAAAGTCACCAGCAAGGTCTTGGGAGTCAAGAGACCTGAATGCTAATGCAGGTCACTGAGCCCCTGAGGATCAATTCATCCTTTGGAAGGATCCTTTATAAATTTTGGAATAATAAACCTATCTGAGTTGCTGTGATGATGAAATGAGAAAGGGCCAAGAACTCTGCTCTGTGAACTCTAAAGCTCAGTGCAGACAAGCTTGTCACATGCAAGGGAGAGAGCAGCTACAACTCAATGGGCTTTTTATGAATATTGGGTCAGGAAAGTTCTTTTTGATTGGTGATGTTGTGACCCTTCCTGGTCCAGGTCCTGAGGGACATTTCTTTTTCTCTGACTTTCCATGAAACACTAAAAGCTTGGTAACGGGGTTCAAGTTATTCAATATAATTATGGGATATTTCTCCTACCTCCTAAACGGCCAGTTTATATGCAAGAAGGAGCTTGGTCATTGGTGAGAAACTAAGTCAGAAAAGAAGACAAAGTGGTTATACAGGGTGGGACAAAAGTAGGTTTACAGTTGTTCATAGGGAAAATAATACAATAAATAATGATACAAGAATAAATTGTGTTTCGTGTACTCACAACTGCAAACCTACTTTTGTCCCACCCTGTATATCTCTATTCTCTCATTAATGTGCAACCACCTCAAACCATCCGTGGGCTAGAAAGATGCACTATGCTAATATCCTGGCTGCTCTGGCAATTGAGTTTATAACTACCCAGAAGGAATTTTTAAATCAGGCCCCTTTGCATGGAGGGAAGAAGTGGGAGGCATCGCCACACCGCACGCTGAATGCTGCCCCAGTGCAAAGTGCACATGAGTGCGCCGGACACAGTGACGAGGCAGGGCTTGCCGGACCAGGAGTGTCTGTGCCAGGGAGCAGTTCACTGAGCCTTCTCTGCTACCATCCAGACCTGTTTATGCACAATAGGGACCTTATTTTTCTTTTTTGTCATGTGGTAGATTCTGAAACTGATATTTTTCTATTTAACTGGGTGAAGAGATCAATGGAATCAGGCTCATCTCAATTGATATCTGACAGTTTTCAAGTAAAATTGAACCCCGTACGCAGTGTTGAAAGCACTCAGAGTGCGGACTGAGTGCTGCTCCTACTTTCAATCGTGGCTCAGGAGATCACAGGTGCTTCTGCCGAGTAGGGCCAAGATAATCCCCACAGTACTTAGGCCGGGTCTAAATCAGAAAGGTGAGTTTATGTTCGTTTTCCAGAAAAAAAGGTTATATGTGTAGGTCAGCTCCTTCTCACACTATCGCATCTGATCCTCTGTACACTTCGTAAGATTGTCAGCATAGGAATTGTCATCCCCGTCTTACAAACGAGTATCCTGAATTTCAGAGGTATAAGAGAGTTGCATAAGCTCACATCGAGACTAAAATATAAGTAGGTTTTTAAGAGTTTTGTTGGAATGATTGAATGGCTACATCAGTGAATAAACGAGCATTTAGCAATAGGCATCCATAAGACTTGAGGCTAGTTCCCCAACTCCATTATCCCAGCACTGTTCCCTGGGTAGGAAATTGGGGAAACCATGTTACATTTTCTTTTGTCATGACAGTTGTTACATAGCCTTCTGCTGTATTGAATTTAAAGGCAGTCTGAATTCATGTGTCCCCAGACTTTCCATTTTGTGCATGCAGCCTCAGAACAAGAGGAGGTCTAGGGATTTATTTCTAAGGGGGCATGAGGAAGGGAAAGTTGGACATGGGAGACCGGGGTGAAAGCAAGACTGGCTGTGGAACTTGACTTAGGGTAAGAGGGAAATGACAAAATGAGATGGACAGAGGACAGATCAAAGTAAAGTGAAGGTGATAGGATCAGTAGATTAAAGGTCCTGATTGGTTCAAGATTCATGGGAATAAGTTAGAGGGAGTGACTAGAAGAAGTAGGAGGTCTGCTTGAAACTGACGTTCTGGGGAATGCAGTTGTTGAAAATGACAAGTCTAGCATGGACCATGGGAATGATTGGCTGAAGGAGGGTAACAGACAAGATTATTGCAAGGCAGGAGGTTAAGAAGCTGAGAAGGATTGCCTAGGGCCGTGGTTGGCAAATTGCGGCTCGCGAGCCACATTCGGCTCTTTGGCCCCTTGAGTGTGGCTCTTCCACAAAATACCACGTGCGGGCACGCACGTACAATGCCATTGAAACTTCGTGGCCCATGCACAGAAGTCGGTATTTTGTGGAAGAGCTGGTATTTTGTGGAAGAGCCACGCTCAAGGGGCCAAAGAGCTGCATGTGGCTTGCGAGCCACGGTTTGCCGAGCAGCAGTTTGCCGACCACTGGCCTAGGGGGACACTGAAACACTAAAACTTTCACAGATTGTGTTGGAGAGAGCAGTAGCGATCCAGATGCTAAACACCCTGAAGAAATGAGGGGGGGGGGGGTGACTGTGGGTTTGTAGATGTCACTCACAAGGAGAGGTGGCAGGTGCCATAGTCCAAGAGTTTAAACTTGGAAGAGGGTGGATGGAGGGAGAATGGTCTGGAACTGGCAGCAGGGAGCAAGGAAGACACTTAGCCCATCTTCAAGAAGTGCAAGGTTAAACACAGGCACGGCTGAGCAGGCTGCAGGGAAGCAGTGTCCTCAGGGAAGAACTAGGTTTTACTTAGCGAGAACAGGAAGGGAAGAGTGGGCACCACTCTCAGACCTGGCCACGGAGTTCCTGTTCTTGGCAAAACAGCAGAGGACTCTGCTTTTGCCCTTCACTGTCTGCACCCTGACACATGGACAAGGGGTCCATGGGATCACGGACAGGTACCCACTCAGAGATTGTGCGCTTCTTCGAGACTGTGCTCTAGGTACCAGGATCAAGAATCTCCTGCCCAAACATCGTTGAGCTCCATCCCTGGGCCTGTGTGTACCCTTCCCCACTCCATCTGCCTCAGGACTGACCAATCTGCAGGTTCCAAGGGAACACAGAGACTCTCCATGATGCAGGACACAGCCAAGATGGGAGAAGATGGGCGGATGTATACAGGAGCCAGGAGCTTGGGCCTGATTATCCTAGGATGTTACATGAACTCCAGAAGTCTAAATTCAAATTTGGTCTTTCAGGTGGTGATTCAGTTATATTTTTTCACTGTACAAAGATAAAACATCATCTATTTATCGGTCTGTTAGCTTGATTTATAAATTTACAACACTTGGACAGTGCTATGTGGGCCTCTATTTTTTGCTCTTGGGGTATGTGCCCTGATGAAAGCTTTAAGAAGATAGAGAAATTGGCTGATGTCAAAGTTCAAGAATCATTTTTTCTATCTCTCCAAGCAGAATTAATGACACATTCTTTAAGGCTCCAATTAAATGGTGATTATAATCAAGCTACTAACAAGGCTCTGAATCTATTGTGTCATAGTCATATACTTATTATCTTTCCAGTCAACCATGAGCTTCAGGAGGAGAGAGACTATACCATCATCTCTAGGGCCCTAGCCCTTGGATACTATGTTTGGCACAATAATGATCACTAAAAAGGGGGGAAAAAACGCTCATAATAATATGAACCAGATCAGATGAGACCAGAAGCATTTAGGAGTCCAGCCAAGGTGTGTTCCCGTTTTCCAGATGATACTGACAAAATAGCTCAAAAATAGAAACTGAAGTCCACATACACATTTGGTTCTGGCCACCATTCTTCCGATTTTCTGTTTGAATTAGAACTTGACCACTGCTTTCCATTTTTATAGCAGATACAATTTTAAAAAGGAAAACTCTGGGTGATTTAGACCAAGCCCCTGAACTGTTGCTCTTCCTGAAGTGTCTGATGCATGCTGCCCTTCCGTGGGCATCCCTACTGTGGTACTTCTGCTGGTAATTGATGTTGCCATTTCAGATTAAGATGAAATTTCGGGTGTCAACTCTGGACTGCGGCAATGGCTGCCATCAGTTAGCTCTCAGTTTCCCAATTTGTGTTCCACTGAGTTGAACAGTAAAAATCCTTGGTAGTTTACCTGAAAGGCTATTGAAGATGACTTATGGGCCACAGCACACAATATTTCTTTTCTGTACTTTATCTAGACAAATAAGTGCTTATAGCTCTGGATTCAGGAAAGACTGTTTATTCTTCAGAACTGACATCCCATTAAAAAGAAAATAAAGTAAGCATCAGGATTAGTCCCCTAAGCTTCCATCAAGTCTTTTGCCATGAATGTCTGTGTGCTTTCCCCCTGTCAGCTCCTGACACCCAAAATGCACTTTTCTGTAGAAGATAATATCATGCTGCTCTTTTTATCCTCTCTACATTTGCCATGCTTCCCATACCGCTCTCACAAAAATCAACCCATAGATCTTAAAAATAATAAAAGAATAAGAAATAAAATCTCTTGTGAAGTAAGAGTGATGGCAGTACCTTTAGAAAAGAACTCCCCCACCCCGACTCTCAAGAACTATCCATCCATTACTTTTAGGAAAAAGGGCCATGGGGCACAGTCAGGCTAAGCACAATGTTACAGTGACTTTAGGGGACAAAGGAGAGGAAAGAATTGAGGGAACAACTTATGGTGAAATTCATTGGACTGAACAGCTTTTTCCTTAATACCTCTTACCAATCAAATCAACCTTTTAGTTATCATTTATGTCAAATAAAGCCAAAGAAAAAGAGAAACAAGAACACATTTTGATCAAGTAACTATAAAGCAGCATGTCTAGATCTTCAGTTGTAGGGAAAAAAAGAACGTGGAAAATGGTGCATTCTGGTAGGTGAGTTACCAGCAAGATCTGGGGGTTAGGTGGCTACTTAAAGGTCTGGATCTCATCTGGAGGGACCTGAAACCTACCCTCTGGTTTTCCTGAGATACTTTAATGGCAAATGGAAGATTCTGTTATCCACCAGTCAGAGTTAGGGTTATTGTGATTTCAACAAGAGAAATCCTTTGAAAATTTGTATTTTGGGGGAGAAATAGGTACCTCTCCCAATATTACTTTCGAGTCCTCACCCTCAGGCTCCAAAGTCAAGGAGGCAGTGTTATTGTGAGGGGTAATATTATGTGTCAACTTGATTGGGCTAAGTGGTGCCCAAATAGCAGGTAAAACATTATTTCTGGATGTGTTTGTGAGGGTGTATCCACAAGAGAATAGCATTTAAATGCACAAATTGAGTAAAGCATATGGTCCTCCCCAAAGTGGATGGGCACCATCCAACCCACTGAGTATAGAAATAAAACAAAAAGGTGAAGAAAGGGTGAATTTGTCTTCTCTCTGAGCTGGGACATCCACACACCCCGCCCCCTCACACCTCCCCCCTGCCCCAAGCATCAGTGCTCCTGCTTCTCAGGTCTTCAGGCAAACTTAGTTGCACCACTGGCTTTCCTGGGTCTCCAGCTGGCAGATGGCAGATTATGGGACTTCTCAGTCTCCATAATCACGTGAGCCAATTCCTACGTAAATATATATTTATTTTTATAATATAGATATATTTTTATAATATATATATACATATATATATAATTTTCCCCCTCTGGAGAACACTGAAATTCAGTTTCTTATTATCCAGCAGTGATTGGTAGCTGAGAAGCAACTGGTATTGAGTCCATAAGGCGATTAGTAATGGGGGTGGGGAGTGCTTACCTAACTATACCCCCAGCCCATACCCCTCTCATCCTTCCTATCACGGAGGAGGCTGGTAGGTAAGCTACACACACCTTATACATGTTGCCTTTTTAACTTCTTTGACTGAGACGTAGCATTCTTGGATTGGAAGTGACCCTAGTTACCACCTGAGTGATCACCTTCCCTTTTACAAGGAGGTACTAGAAAGGCACACTGATGGTTAGTAGCAGATCACCTGAACTTGTTTCCACTGGACAGTCTGAGGTAGGACACCCTTTTACTTAGGAAACAGAATACAGACTTTATTATGCAAGAGGAGTAAGTCCTAGAAGTCTACTGTAAGAGTAGAGGCAGGTGTTTCTGAGTGGACTGATTCCAAATGATTTGAATTCATTAGCTGTTATTCTTATTGCTCATGTGTACTCCGCAATTCTTCTACAGTGAACATTGTTTCTTATGTTATGCTTTTATGAAGAGTAGAGAAATCCAAGTGGATATTGCAAAGTGTGTCTATTAGGCCTCAATAGTAGTGCCAAACAGGGAGAAATATTTTTCCAATATTACCAAATAAGAAGTCATTCTGACATTTGCTATCATGAAAAACAAAAATCTGAGTTTGAGATCTGGCTCTGTTACTTTTCAATAATTTCACAAAAAAATACCGAGCAGCTACTATGTAGGAGATACTTCACTGAGCCCTGGAGATATGATGGAGATATATAGGCACAGTGAACTTAGAACGGGTGTGCATCACTCATTTCTCTGAGCTTGTAATATGGAAATATTTTTGACTTAGTAGGTCATTGTTAAGATTAATTTATTTAACATATGTGAATTCTCTAAGAGCAGATAAACTACTCAAGTAAATGTAAGATCTGGGAGTGTTCAAAAGCAAAGATGAGCTATTAGAGTTTTGGGAGACAAATATTAGCTGACTAATAATAGACATCGTGTATCAAACCCATGTTTCTATGTTACTTATTATGGGTTTAAGAGAAACGCATTAACTTGTGCAAATATAAGCTGTTGAATTTAGCTCTCGCTTTCATTTACCTTTCCCACAGAGCTGTTGGTACGCAGATCCAAGTGATAAAATGCCTCAATGCTCACTTATTCTTGTCACCTGAGGGGTGAGTCAGTTCCTAGGCATCCAAGCTCTGCAAGGCTCTATCTAGAAGATCAGATAGTTGGGATGGAGAGATGAAAGTGTACTTAATGACCCATTCAACCAATGCAGTCTCATAATTTTAACCAGAGCTATCTTGCAGGTCACTTTCTGGAAACTTATCACATTAATTTCAAACACATTTTCCTCAGCTCTTACACGGAGCCATGCTCATGGCAGACCATGAAGAAACGAATGAGAGAACGAAGGCATATAAAAAAGCAAATCCATAAAAGGTAGCTATAAAAAAAGGAGGTTTAGCTTTCCCGTTTACATGAAACATTTTAATTTCCCCAAAAAACTAATTCCACCCTGAAAAATTCTCTACCATGTTTCCCCTGAAGTTCTCCTTTACAAATATAAATATAAATGACTTTTCTTAAACTGACTTAGATAAGTAATTCTCCATCCAAACCTTCCTTCTCTGAATCTCCTTTCCAGACTGAGTTTCTTAAAAAAGGTGTTTCCCAGCTCCCAGGAAGCTCTGCCAGGCCCTGCCCTCCCAGCCCTGTGGAGCCTCAGGTACAGGAGGATCCTGCCCCCATCTCTACCGCCTCCAGCACAGGCTGAGAGCCCCCGGCCCGGGTTGCAGAGCCTTCAGGACTTGGCCAGGCACTGAGGCTAAGGTGTGGGCAGCTCTCAGGCAGTGCCATACAGTACAGAAAACGTTGGAGCTGGGGTTAAGGAAAATATGGATGTAGCAAGCATGGACAGTTACTAAAGAATTTAAAAAATCTTAATGTTGCTTGGTACTATAGACTGAATTTTGTCTCCCCCAAATTTATATGTTGAGGCTCTAACTCCAATGTGACTATATTTGGAAACAAAGCCTTTAGAAATAATTAAGGTGAAATAAGGTAGTAAGGGTGGGTCTTAGTCTAATAGAACTGGTGGTCTTACAAGAAGAGGAAGTAAACATTTAATATAAGATCTACTTTCTTAGCAAAATTTTCAGTATACAATTCAGTATTATCCTCTGCAGGCACTGCCCTTACAGTAGACTTCTAGGACTTACTCATCTTGCATAACTGAAGCTTTGTACACTGACAAATATCTCCCCATTTCTCCCTCCCCCTACTCTTGGCAACCATCATTCTGCTCTCTAGTTCTACGAGTTTGACTATTTTACTTGTGTTCTTATTAAACACACACAAAATAATAAATCAATGATAAAGTGGGAGGAAACTTTTGCAGGTGACCAATGTGTTTATGGCATAGATTGTGGTGATGGTTTCATGCATTCACAATTTCCTCCAAATTTATTGAGTTGTAAACATTAAGTAGGTATATGCACAGCATTTTTGTACATAATCCATACCACAATAAAGTAGTTAAAAAAACACACACAGAGGGAGGGAAAGAGCAATAGTGGGAGAGAGGTATCTCTCTCTCTCTCCATGCACACCCACCAAGGAGAGGCCATGTGAGGACAGGGCAAGAAGGCAGCTGTCTGCAAGCCAGGCAGAGAATCTGCCCATGCTGGCCCCCTGACCGCAGGCTTCCAGCCTCTAGAGCTGTGAGAAATCATTGTCTGTTGTGTAAGCCCCCCCCCCCCCCACTTTTTTTTAGATCAATTGTGTTGTGGTAGCCAAAGCTGATTCAGACACCTGGGCTCTGCAGCCTTGCAATTGCTGACTCCTTACCAGTCCCCCTTGCCAAACACACCACCTTGAAATTCTCCTCTTTCAGCTCTTACAACAGTGTAATGCAATAGTTAAGAGAACTCCAGAAATTTACTAGCAGTGTGACCTTGGGCAACATGCTTACCCTCCCTGTGCCTCAATTTCCCCATCTGTAACACAGGTTAATACTAGTGCCAACCTTACAGGGTTGTAAAGATGAAATTAGTTCATGAACAGTAAGAGTCAATGGCAGATAAAGTGGATTGTCATTCCTAGAATGTAAATTCCGTGTTCATCTTTTTTGTGTTTCAAGTACCTGGAACTGTGTCTGGCATATAGTCACACTCAATAATATTTCTGGAATGACTGATTAAATGGTACTCCCACCTGAACTACACACAAGTCAGCAAATATTTATTGCATTTGATAGGCCATCTAGAAGATTTCTCAGCTCCCCTCCACATACCTCACCTCTTACAAAGGTGAATGTGCAACAGCCCCACCCCTGCCATATAAATAGACACAAACATCCCAAAGGTTCTTTGAGAGACAAAAAGTGAGATTCTCAGGTCTTATCTTCTCAGACCTTATGAGCCCTCTCTGCTCTTAAACTGAAGCATCCTAAAGCATGGTTTGGGTCCTCCCAAATTCCCCAGGGAGTCCTACCTTATCTGGAGAGAACAGAAATATCTAGGCAGGATTATCATTCATTAGAATTCCCTGCTTCAATTTGGGGAGGATTTTCCCAATACCACTTAAAATAGGAGACCTGGATGACGTGAAGGTAGAGCTGATTTGCAGTGCATTAGAGGCAATGCTCACAGATGAAGGGGATGGTCCTGACGACACCTTCCTTCTTTTCTCCACACCCCACAACAAGCTCATGCCTGCCTACCCCTCCCTAGAATATGAGTCGGGTATATTCTGCACAAACACAAGTTGGAGAGTAAGCACAGCTCTGTTTGTTCTGTTGGGGAGATTAGAGGTTCTTCCCTGACACTTGCCCCCAAAGGAGAGCAGTGATGCCATCTCTTGGTTCTCTGAGCCTTTCTGGCTCTTCACAGTTGTGAATGAATGCACTCTGAGGGTGTGATGCCACCTGCTGCTGTCACACATGCCTCCCCGCCCCGCCCACCACCATTGTGAATGGATTGCAGAACATCCTCCTGGCATCCTAATACCTGAGGCAGTGGCTACCACATCACCCCACTCTCCCTCCAGTTTCGCCTTTCTTTTGTCTTTTATTTCTGAACTAATTATTGCACCGGCTAGGATGAGTATCCTAATTAAAGCATATAAAATTTTTTCCTGCCAAAATATTCATACCAACACTCTGTTAACTCCCAGAGAAGATGGACATCACAGGTAAGTAGGAGTATTGCAATCGTGTCTACCTACATTGATCTTATGTATCCCAGTGTACAAGGCACTTTCACACCTATTACTGTAGATTATACTTATAATTATCAACCCCATGAAGAAAGCTTGTAGACTATAATTAGCCTTTTTACAAAGATTCTACGATGGGTTGGCTAAGTGATTTTGGCTTCTAAGTGGCAGAACCAAATCCTCTGTTGAATAAATGGAGGTAACAGGCTATTAGGAGGGTGCTGGGAAAAGGTAAACAGGCCCCACTAGGAGAATTATACGGTGTGTTAGACAAAAATCAGGATCTGACTTACCTCACAAGGAATAGACTGATTTAATAAATGTGTACAGGTTTCTGAATAAAATAACCTCCACCAATCAGCTTTCTGGTGTCTTTCAGTTTATTGATAGCTCGCCTATATTTCTGTTCTTGTCACCACTGACACACTACAGGCAGAGAAATCCAACCTCATGCTATTATGTCATATCACATCATATCACATGTCATATCATATCATATATCATATCATATATCCTTTCTCTTGTGTAAAACCTTCCATTGCTCTTAGATAAAGCCAAGCCTTCACAGGACCCTTAGTGAGGATCTGCGTAATCCCGTCCCTGCATGATCTTACCTCCCATCCATCCTCATTCTCCAGTCCAACCGCACTTTCAGTTCCCTGGAGTTACTACTGCTCCCTCACATCCAAGCTCAATCAACTTCCCCAGGTAAATATTCCCTGACTAGGCAAACCACCCGAATAGGTTTTCATTGTCCCATGTCCCTCTCCTTGGAGGGCTTGGTAATTTCACGTTTATTTATGTGATTAGTTAATTAACATCTTTCATCCTCTCCATGGAGAGCTTCAGGTGCCTGGTGCAGCTCACTGTTGTTTCCCCATTACCTACCGTATAGTTGGCACTCAATAATTAATGTTGAATAAATGAATGAACAAATGTGCAAATGGACAGTCAAGATGATTCTTCAAACTAATTAATCCTTATTAAAATTTAAAGTTCAATAGAAAGCTAAGCCCCTTAGTAAGTGTCCCAGAGAGGAAATGGACAGTGCGCAGAGATGGCCTGTTTCTGTGTTTTGCTGCAAAATTTCAAACATAAGATTTCAGTCTCGCAGAACTACAGAGGAGTTCTTATGTAAATACCTTCTCTTTTTCATTTCCATTGGACATGATCTCCCCCAGGCCCTTTCCTTCTCCACACCCCTCCCCCCGCCCAAATAACAGCATTATCTTTTTTAACTGGCAGTTAAATGCTGGTGGTGAATTATTCTCTAGTAGGAAGTGCTTAAAGGTCAGAAGCTCTGGTCAAGTGCCTACCTGTGTGCAGGGCAAGAGTCACTCCTAACACAGCAGTGGGGACGCCAAGGGGGACAGATGTTGAGCCTCTGAGGGAATGACCACCTTCCTCTCCCAACTTCCCCAGCTCTTTCTAAGAGCCCCACCTTGAGCTTATTTACATGGATTAAAGCTTTTGCAGCAGACACACCTGTTCCCGATCATCCCCAGGGTAAACGGTGGGGTTTCCTGACAAAAGGGTTTGTTTTTTCTTTCACATTTAAAGGGATCTTTTGAGTAAAAGGACATGCTCAGTGAGTCTGACTAAGAAAGAAAAATGAGAAAAAATAACATTTTTTAAAAACCAGCTAGGACCAAAGGAAAATACTGGGAGAAGAGATTTTTAAGCCCAAAGAGGCAAAGCAAATAAGAGATAATCATTGAGAAACCACGTTGAACAGAGTTCATTTCCTAAAGCAGAAAGAAATGTGTTTTCCTCTTTATCAGAGAGAGCACTGTAGCCCAACAGACTAAATTGGCATCTGCACAATGGTCTTTAAGTCACTAACTCCTGCTGGGGGCAGAGGGGCAGGTGGAAAAGAAGGCTGGAAATTGGCTAATTTGGGGCCGTTGTTGGTTGATGCCAATATATTTGTGTCAGGAGTCAGAAAAGGATTTAGCTCTTCACTTGATCTGTGGATGTGCCCGAGGGGCAGCGAAGTTTTGAAGGAAACAAACCAATGGAGGATTTGTGTTTCGCTCCATCAGTTTGGACCTAAGAATCTCAGAAGCCGCTTGTAGCACTGTCTTCCCTTTTAGTGGATTTTTTGCTCCGAATCATCGCAACATGTAAAGCCCTGACACCCAGGATATCCTGAGGGGAAAAGCAAGAGAGAAGGTTGTAATTGTGCCAATTCATCTGGCCAGGAGACTGAGGGCACAGTGTCCTTTGGGCAGAATAAATTGTTATTTTGGGACCTTGTGTTGATCATTTTGGCAGTAGTATCCTGGAGGGACAATTCCAGAGTTGCAGAAAGACGTTTGGGTGCCTGGGGCAGGGAGTCAATTAGTTATGAGGCTCTCCTTTCTTCCACACGTACTTATACAGGGTGACTATCCATTAAAGTTCCAATTATTTTTTATTTGGATATTGTATGAAGGATATTATCTTCTTTGGGGAGAAAATAATATGATTTTATAAGTCCAGAAATACTGTGTAATAAATGTGTATTTTCCCGATTCAAAGGCTCAAATAATAACTGACCCACGTTCTATCAATGAATTAATTTTATTGTTATTTGGCTCTAATGCTAACTGGCATTAGTGATGATTTCTAGCATTCACCCACAGAACATTTTGGGGGGAAATTGTTTTTTTATTGAGTCATAATTCATCAAGTTCTTTTGCTGTTTCACAGAACTATCATATGCAAGATTATTCTTACTGCTCTTCTCGGTACCTCATCACACACAATATTGAAGGGGACTAAAGTTTTGCCACCCTAATTGGGATGTTGATTTTAAGCTGGTTATTAAAAAATAAAAGATGCAAAAATAATGCTTAACCCTCCTTTTCTGCCAAAGAGATTCAGAGGGAAAGGCCTGCTCCAGGAAGGAAATCTTCAGATGTACGCCTTACCGAGTGTGAATTGTTAATAAACAGTGATTTATATTCTATAGCCTAATTTTAAAAGCTTATGATGTTTTGAATTTCATTATTTGTCATACATGTAAATAAAAATAACTACATTTTACATCTTGCAGTATTTAACACCCAGCAAAATGCTGAAATAAAAAAATGTATAGCCCTAGCTGGTTTTGCTAGTGGATAGAGCATTGGCCCAGGGGACTGAAGGGTCCTAGGTTTGATTCCTGTCAAGGGCATTACCTCACTTGCAGGCTCGATCCCCGGCTCTGGTTGTGGTGCATGCGGGAGGCAACCAATTGAAGTGTCTCTCTCACGTCGATATTTCTCTCTCTCTTCTCTGTCTCTGCCTCTCTCTTCCACTCTCTCTAAAAATCAATAAAAAAATTTCCTTGGGTGAGGATTAACAAAATAAAACAAACAAACGTACAGATGCCTGGTCTATAGAAGCCCAATGTCTTGTGATAGTCAAGTTCTGGTTCTCTTTGCCCCTCAATTCCTCTTATTATATTTGAGAAAAACCTGCACATTATATTTTAAAAAGAAACATCTTTTTGTTTTGTTTTGTTTTGTTCTCTTTCTGTAAGGCCATCTGGGCCTTATTTCCAATTACCCTTGCAATGTAACCTGAATTTCCAGCTGTCATCTGCCAACACTATAAAATTAAATACAGTTCTCAGATTTAAAAAGCAAAGAAAATTCACAACGTAAACACATTCAACTCTAAAAACAAAGAACAAATGTTCTACCCACAAAATCGACCATAGAACATTTTCTTTTCTGGAAAGTGGCATTCCATTGTTTAAGGCCATCAGACCACTGCAGCCATCCCTTCCTCTCCGGCAAACCCGCTGCAGTTCTGCTGAGCTCTGGCCCTCATGCGTGGCCTGGACACGAAGGCCTGAGGGACAGCAGCAGCATGCAGGGCACGGACTATGCAGGAGTGTCCTGGGCCATCAGCTTCACCAGGAGGAAGGGGAGTGTGGAAATTGGAGAGTTGGGGCTGTGCTACTCTCCTTTTTATTTGTAATGACTGTTGCCTCCCAGCTTACACTTCTCTTCTCTCCCTCTTCATCTAATTAATAGAATAAAGGATCCACCACAAGAGAAGTAGCCAAGTGGCTCTGGACTGAACGCCCCTATGCAAAAGTAAAGTGCCAGGGACTGAGGAGGGAGAAAAGTAAAGTTCTGCCCCATAGAACCTGGATAAACGTACCATTGACAACAAAGAGAAGAATGGAGGTGACCACAGGAAGGTGGGTATTTCTTTTTTGTGTGTTAGAACATACCTTTCATACATAATCAACTGAAGTAAATAGTATTTGTCTCACATTTCCCATTATATAAGTTAAGTTTTTCCTTATGTTCATTTAGAAAATGTGTTACCTTCCTGGTTGGCATAACCTGCCGAATGCAATCTCTCATCTGTGTTGATACTGACCTTTCACCTGAGCTATCTTCCTCCTTGTGTGACTCATTCCACGTGTCATTAGAGCACCTCAATAGTTAAATTTTTACATGATGGGGAATGCATCATTGAAGAGCAAACATTTTTGAGATTTTTTTGGATCTGTTTTAAAACGGCAGCTTGAATATTATCAGATTCATATGTTTACACTGCGCTGTGTCCCACGTAACTTGTAAATATTTGATAAATGTTACCTTTTAATTCCTGATAACATTATGAAAGTGCTAAGAAATGTTATGGCTGATAACCTCTTTCTGAGCCTAAGATTCACATTTGCCATGTGGAGTTATTGATTGACCAGAGCAAAATGATTTTGTTTTCAGGGAAACAAAGTCTCTCAGAGGCCACATTCAAATGTCCCCTTCATTTAATTGTACGTTTTCCAAGGACAGAGATAAGATTTTTTTCCCCCTTCTGATTCTCAAGCAGGTCAACCTGGGTCTACCAAGACCAAATATTTATGGACATATGTGAGTGTGCAGTTCCCTAATGACAAATGTGTGATAATGTGTCAGAATGAAAGATTTTTGAGACAGTAATGTTGACTGTCTGAGTTGGGCATTTACTTAAGCTGTGTTGCTGGGAAGCGAGTACCTAGCCCTCGATCAAATAAAGCGTTTTTCTAATGAATTAGTTCACATTCTGAAGTGTCACCTCCAAGATCAGAATATCCAGGTACAAAGGCATCAGCCTGTGCAGAAAGATTTGGCCATTTTTATGCAAGCCTGGCGACACTTTATTCCAGGCCCATGCTTCACAGTGGATCAAACTCTGCTGGTTTAGTTTAATGAAAAAGCATCAAATAATGAATTGAAATTTGATGGGAAATGTTTCTAAAGTCTGCATTTTAAAGCCTGATTCTATTTATATAAAATACGGAGACACAAAAATGCATTTCATGCTAAGAGTATAAGATACTGGTTATAAGATCTTGGTTACCCTGGGGGCAGTGACTAAGCGAGACATGCTGGGAAATTCTGGGGTGCTGGTCAGGTTCTGTTTCTTCTCTTCATACATAAGTATGTCCAGTTTGTAAAATTTCACTGAGCTCTACAGTGATGTGTGTATATATTTAACAAAAAAATATATTTTTTCTATTTCCCTATATATTTAATAAAAATTATACACCCTCATATTAAAATCTATATACACCTTGGTAGCTTTTAGTAATATCCTTCTTTAAAGAAAGATGTTTTTCTTTTACATTTAAAGGGATATTTTGAGTAAACATACTTGTATTCTCCTTCAAGTTGCCATGTGTACACTTATGCACAATTCTTGAAGGAATCTTTTATTACATTCCACTTAGTATTTGTGTAACTTCATATAAGTGAAAACTTAGTCTCACTGCATCACCAAGTTCTGAGCTCCCGGAGGCAGGGGGCATGTCCTGTTTATAGCCCCGGAGCCTGGCATATGGTAGGTAATCAATCATTATTGAATCAGATGCAAAAGATCAGGTAGAACAGGATCCCTGATAGTCTCCAACTCTGACCCCCCAGTCCCTTCAGTCTCTTTCTACGTGATCGTGCCTAATACTGAGTACAAACGGCAGTTAAAGCGTAACCACTTCTGCTGAGACTAGTTACATGACCTGCAGGGATCCAGCCTCCAATCAGGGGGTATTGCACAAGGGCCAGGAAGTAGCCAAGGACAAGAACTGAGTAACTTCACCGGAGTTAGGTAAACAGCGACCAGCACAATGGCCACACTACCCAGGACAAGCTCAAAGTGCAGTGTCATGGCCAGGTGGCTGCTTTCACTGGAATGGGCACAGGTGCCCCTTAGAGGCCTGCCTTGCAGGCATGATTACAATGACTATTTACCAAGTGATTTATCACTTCTGTGCTTTGTCTTGTTAAAATCTTACAATAATATTGTGGTATAGGTGATGTTATTCTCGTTTTATAGATGAGGAGACCGAAGCTCAGGGAGGTTAACAACTTACTCTTAGTCACCAAGTAAATGACAGAATTGTAACTCAAACCTAGGTCTGGCTGACTCCAAGTGCCATGAACTGATGGATTTGCGCCATTTAAAAAGAAAAAAAAAGGTATGAAAACTCAGAATTATTCTGATTAAGCTCAGAAATTAAAAAAAATTAAAAGGTAGGAGTGGATATTGGAATTGTGGCTGCCATTTTTTATTTTTCTGGATGATTTTGCAATTAGAAAAGGGAGTTAAAGAGGCATTGTTCCTGTTGTCTTTCCAAGGTAATTAATGTCTATTCAGGTCCTGTGCTGTATGTATCTCATTTTATCTCTCACATCAACTCTGGGAAGAAGGTGCTATTGTCATCTCTAGCTAATAATGGTGTGATTGAGAATCTCTGGAGTTAAGTAACATGCCCAGGGCCACTCAGCCAATGAGTAGCACTTCCAGGGCTGGGAACTAAGTCTCTCCCTGTCCATAGCCTACAACGTCTAATAAGTTCCCTGATCAATGGGCAGTGGCCGCCTGGAGTGCTTGCTGAAATGCACTGTGAAGCCACTGCAGACCCCAGAGGAAAAAAGGCCGAGACAGATTAGCCATGCTGCTTATTTGCCATCCTGTGCTGTAGTGTTCCCTCAAACCACTTTTCATGTCCTTGGGGATCAACCAGCATGGAATTACCATAAGTCCTATTTTGCTTCTCAACCTGCAAGACACAGACATGAAGACTACACTGACTGAGTTGTCTTTATATTTGCATGCTCCAAAGACACTACATCCATTCCATAACCAAGTAGCAGAGATAGAGGCTGGTAATGTTTCTACTTAGGCTTTAATTTCATGTAAGGATACATGGAAATCACTAAAGTAAACATAGATTAAAATTATTCTTAATATAATACCAGTTCACTTAAAATAAAAAGGCATTAAATGCCTATACTATTTTGTGAGAATCAAAAGCAGACTAGGGCAATGAAAATGAACTAGATCGGAGTCAAAACTGTCAGGTTCAGGTTCCAACTTGACCCCTCATTGGCTCTGCAGCCCTGGACTAATCACTCTGACGCCTGGGTTTGGAGTCAGACCTGGGTATGAATCCTGGCCCTGCACGCTTACAAGTACTATGACCTTATGCAGTTTGCTGTTTTCTAAAGCTGCATTTTCTCACCTTTTAAATGTGAGTAACAAAAACTATCTCACTGGGTTGTTAATGAAATTCATGGAGATGTTGCCTGCTAAGTGCTTACCACAGTCCTTACAACACTGATATCCTCAATAAATGCTAGTTGTCATTGTCTTTATTTTTCACTCAGTTTCTACATTTGTAAACTTGGCTATAAAGCAAATCTCCCTATTTCTCACAAAGTCCACTGACATGTTCAGGCTCTACAAAAATATAGAATTTTATTCATTATAAATTGTTTACACCCTCAAAGGGTATTCAGTCTATTAAAGGAACAAGACACACAAAAAGAATGCAATGATTACACATAATAGATATTTTCAAAGCAAATGAATAATACATGGGTGTGGGGGGAAATCTTGGAGTAAATGAAATAATTAGAACTAAAATGTTTAGTTAAAATGTGTATCTTGAAGGAAGAGAAAGACATGCCTTGTCACAGAGCACAGTAAAGGGGATTAAGTCTCATTCTACTAGAAGTAATATTCTGCTCAGATTCAGAAGATATGATATTGAGTTCTGATTCTGACACTCTCTAACTTTCCTGAGACTCAGGTTGCCTCACCCTTATAGACAAGGGAAATAATAATATCGGCATGTCTAACAGCAGAGAGGATATAGTTAGATCATGTGTGTGAACTTGCTTTGAAGAGCTGAACAGCAGTAAAGATTTTTTATTTGACTAGAGTCCCGGTGCACGAAAATTCGTGCACTGGTGGTGGGGGAGGGGGGTGTACCTCAGCTCAGCCTGCGCTCTCTCACAGTCTGGGAGTCCTAAGGGGATGTCCTACTGATGGCTTAGGGCTGCTCCCACAGCAGTCTGGCCTCCCTCTGCAGGAGGTGACCGGATGGGCCGATCAGGGCATGGCACCAGCCCCCCCCCATTGCCACTCCGCCGCCACTGGGTGCCGCCCCCCCCATCGCCATTCCCTCCCTCTGCCCACTGGCATGCGTCTTCGCCTGCTTGCCAGACCCACCCCCCCCCACCAACTGGTCATTCCGCTGTTCGGTCAATTTGCATATTAAGCGTTTATTATATAGGATGACACAAGGAGAGGCTGCAGCTAGAATAAGGCAAGTGAGCTGTTGGGGTGCAAAATTCAAGGAGACACCCAGCATGACTCTGAGAGTGTGCCTTTTTAGATTTTGTCTAGTCTCCTCACTTGCTTCATCCTCATCCTGGGTCTAGGCAAAGACACAGCAGGCAGGTCTCTCTAAATGGGGTAAAAATGTGAAGGTAAATAATGAGGCTCAGTGGTACAGTGATAAATCCAACAAATAAAATGCTTATAAAGCACAAAGCAATGAGTTTGGACTCAATGAAACAGTGGAGCAACCACAGGTTTTAAAGAAGGAATGTGGTATGTGTTTTCATAGCTTGAGCATATAATGCAGCAGTTCGGATGGATTCTGAGACAGATCTATGGAAGGAGTCAGCATTGCTCTGTTTTATAATGGATTTGGGGAGAAAATAAAGTTATATAGAACATTGTATGTCAACTATTAAAATTATAAATTAATGAATATCATCCTGCACTTAGAAGAATTAATAATGTATGCTTTCTTACCATAATGTATAGAATACGTGTGGTGGGGATTGCCAGGTAATTTATGCCACACAAGGAAACACTTGCTATCTGTCTTTGGTACAAATGGGCTACTAAAAAGGGAAATAACATTGGCATAAGCTGATCCTTTTAGCACAATAATTCTTGAAACATACAGTTGCTCGGATGTAAGTTTGGAGCAAAGTTAATCTGGAGCCTACAGAGTGTCAATGAACTTGAGTGTCTAGATATCTAATGGAAGAGGTCTTAATCTGCTCTGTTGAGGGTTGAGAAAGAGCTTATAAGGTCATGGAGGGCAGGGACCTAGGAACTCATTTTTCCCTGTAATGGGAAAGTTTTATCCATTATAACTAAACTTATCAATTAGTAATGGCTGCCAGGGGCACTGTCAAATGAAAGATTCTAAGGCCTCAGCCAGGATCAGCAGGAAAGAGCCACAAGTGATTAGCCATGTCTGTGACAGTGTTATACAGATGAGTGGTGGTGTATACTAGTATTAGTCCCCTGATCTAGTTCAACTCTTTTATTTTACAATGAATAAAGCTAAGGCTTTAATAGGGGAAGACTTAAAGCCACACAGATAGATGGTCAATGAATCAGTCAAAAATCAAACTGAGGTTTTCTAACCCAATGCAATTCCTTCACAGTCCTCTTCTCAAATGAGTCACAGAACAATTTTATTTGTTTGTAGCTGAGTTTATCTGTGCTTTGCATTTCGGTGCATATGGAAAGACTCAGCATCTCAGTGTAATGTTTTCCTTCAAAAGATTTTACTCAAGCTTAAAAACACATCTTTTCTAGGTTACTTGATCAGAAATGCAGCATAATGGGAGCCTTCGCTGAATATGAAACAGATTCCTAGAAAACAAGTGGACATTGATTTATTTTTATCGATGTGCTTTTACTTACTGACAGGAAGTGTTCTTTGAACACCTCTCTCCCAACCATTTCACTCCAATAAGCCACTAAGTTTGATTTTTTCCAACACATGGTCTGTTCCGCTGTCTGGCGAGCCGAGAGCCTCACCAGTCACAGTGCTAAGTGGGCCACAGGCACCCATGTCTCCCCCAGGAGGAGGAGCATTTTCCTGATGCCAGACTTGTATCCTGACCTGAAGATAACCCACCCATTTTGGAAGTGCGAATGGGAACTGGGCTGGGATATGGATATATCAGAATAATCTTGGCTTAGAGAGAGAGAGAGAGAGAGAGAGCTAGAAATAAACATGCAGATGAACTATTCACATATCCAGTGTAAAAAAATCAGAATTAAAAAAAGAAGCTATGAAATGGATGAGAAAACCCATCAGCCTTTCCCCCCATTTGAGTACAGACATTATGTACTTACTTGCATTGCCTAGAGCAGTGATGGCAAACCATTTGAGCTCGGCGTGTCAGCATTTTGAAAGACCCTAACTTAACTCTGGTGCCGTGTCACATATAGAAATTTTTTGATATTTGCAACCATAGTAAAACAAAGACATATTTTTGATATTTATTTTATATATTTAAATGCCATTTAACAAAGAAAAATCAACCAAAAAAATGAGTTCGTGTGTCACCTCTGACACGCATGTCATAGGTTCGCCATCACTGATCTAGAGTCTCCAAATTCTGTCATTGTCTCTGTGAACATCACAGCACAGAGGTGCATGGCCTTTTGAAGATTGACTGGGGAGGTACTGGGGGTTTTGTTAGCAGCAGAATAAAACGGCCTCCTCTGGGCTAGATGAGACCGCTGGTCCTTTAATTCCCAATTTACTGCCTAACCACTGGACAAATGTGGTATTAACAAATTCTAATAAAATCTGAAAAAAAATATTTTTTGAATGATGTTCTTGCCCACCAAAAAGAGTTTTCTCAGGGCCTATTTCTGCCTAGGTTTCTTCAGTTTGTTTTATTTTCTTTATAATCAAAACAGTATCGCCCTAAACAGTTTGGCTCAGTGGATAGAGCGTCGGCCTGTGGACTGAAAGGTCCCAGGTTCGATTCCAGTCAAAGGCATGTACCTTGGTTGCAGGCACATCCCTAGTAGGAGGTGTGCAGGAGGCAGCTGATCGATGTTTCTCTCTCATCGATGTTTCTAACTCTCTATCCCTCTCCCTTCCTCTCTGTAAAAAATCAATAAAATATATTAAGAAAAATATCCAAGTCACTCCTAATTGAAATAGAAGGGAAAAAAAACTTCACTCATAATATCACCGTCCTAACACAACCTTAACATTCTCTTTTGTATGTTTTCCTAAGCAGGCATTGCTCCATACCTGTAACTTATTATTTTTTACTTAGACCATAGTATATACTTTTCTCCTATTTCTTCAAGCATTATTTTCTGAAAACCAATGTTTCTAATAACTGCAACATATGCTATCAAGTGTATATGCCATAGTTTAGCTTTTTTAAATCATTCCTTGTTAAATGTATAGGTTATTTTCAACTCTAAAGAATACTTCTATGGGCATCTCTGTGCAGTCACGTTTACCATATCTGTGAGATTCCCTTAGTCTAGATTTCATAGGTTAGTTTTCCCTCTCATTCTTACTGTCCTCTCCCATTTTCACTCTAAAACAATCAGTTGGTTTTGTCTATGTGTTTGCTTGCCAATGGTTCCGTTATTTAAAATATCTGAAGTTTTACCAAAATCTCGCCTGATTTTTTTCTCGGGTCTGGTCTTGGCCTGAATTAACAGTTTTAGCTTTTAGCTTTCCGTGTTCACGTGTGGGGCCACCTTTCCTATAAAGAGCGGTGACGTCTGGGCCTTCTTTGAAGACATCCTAGGTACAACACTCCTTTGTGCGGGTAGCCACGGCAGGGACCGCGCTGAGAGGCCTTCCTGAAATAAAAATGGCACTTTTATAGCCGTGGATGTGTTTGTCCAAAGAACACTTAATCACTCTGAAGGTTTTCCCCGCGTCTGTAGTAAGCAGCATTTTGTAACTGTAGAGTTCGGCTAATGCACACTTCTGCCGGGAAGCTTCCCGGGGTGGGGCACAAAAGATGCTAAGTGGCAGGGGCGATGGGGAGAAAGCCATTAACACTCCAGCAGTGAGGTCAGATTTGATGTTTCCTTTTGTTTGCAGGATCCAAATTAAGAAGCTGCTTCTGTACTTTCCCTGTTGCCTCCCACCTAAACACACTCCTGGGTCATCTCACTCTGGTCACATCTTTTGACAATTAGCCACCCATTAACAGGAAGATTGAAAAGGAGCCAGAGTGGTTTACACATAAAGTGCTTACTCTTTTCCAGGAAGAACACACATCACTACAGTTTCATTAATGCTTTGGCGGATTAGGACACAAAATAAAATACTTATACTCTAGAAAGCACCAGGGAAGGGAAGAACGTGGGGCGGGAAGGAAGAAAATGAAAAAACAAAAAAACAATACTCCGACGTTTTTCTTTTTTTTCTTTAGGCAAACACGCTCTAAAAAAAAAACGGGTGGGGGTGTTATCTTGCTTCTATCTTTTTCTACCTTTAAAGCCAGTATTACCAGCTATTTTACTTGTACTTTCCTGTTATTATCTAGGTGATGGCTGTGACATGTTGATCATATATGGCAGTGAGAAAATTGATTTCCCCGAACAGAAATGCTTCCAATTTTCCCAGGGCCATAATTTTATGTCCACAACAAAATAAAAGGGTCATTTTCCTTAAGATGAGGGGAATTGAAATCTTTGATAAAAGCTATGGTAAATGTTATACTTTTGATTGTGGAAACTGCAGTTTTCACAAACATCTGGCCTGTCTGATTTAGGGGTGTGGACCGTGGGGCAGGGGAGAGGGATTTGAAGGCAAAGAATTGTTATTTTTCTTTAAAGAGCTGAATTTGCTTTAAGAAAACCCTGGAGGTCCAGGGATTCCCTCTCAGTGCTCATATTCCCATTAAAGAGAAGCTACGGGGGTGCCGCTTTGAGCAACCTACCAACAGGCAAGAGGACTTGAAGAAGCCACAGTCACACAGACGGGGACTGCTCAGAGAATGAACACCTGTGAGTCCCATGACTCATAGCGAGCCTGTCCAAAAATGAATTAATAAGCTCACTGAGATTGCTTTGCAAGCCAAAGACTTTGTATCCCCAAGACAACGAAGGGAGGGAGCATAGAGGCCAAGGACAAATGAACTGGGCATAGGGCACAGGCACAGGAGTAAGCAAAACAGAGGCTGTTTTCTGACTGGAGTCCTAATTGCTGCTTTGTTTGGTTATCAGGCTTTACCCAATCTGGTGGCAACCGATTTCCAAGTAGCTGATGGAGCAACATCCACCAACAAATATTTAGAATTAGAGACCTTTGCTTCACCCTGAATCTACACGCAGGGTTAAACTGTAAGCTTCCTAGCCAAATAGTCAAGGGTTTTGTTTGACATTTGATTCACCAACAGAAAGTTTTTTTTAGGTAATAGCTATAGACACATGAGAGAAGATTTTTAAAAGCTTTTGGTTTTAAATGGCAATCTTTCTTAAACTAGAAGTAATCTGGTTTTTATGCATTTTCCATGTAGTCTAAAATTTTAAAAAATGCAGCTTTTGTAATCAGAAAAAGTAATTTTTATTATGTGGTTTTCCACGACTGTGAATAATACATATTTATTATTTAGAGAGCAAAATTTAGAATATGTTATGTATGAATTTAGAATATGAAGAGTATATTCTAAATTCTGAGAGAAAAATTAACTTTAAAAGTAATAAAAGTATAAGAAAAGCACAGCAATCTTTCTCAAAGTATGTGTTGTAAGAAACATAGTCTTGATGTCTCTCAATATTTTTTTCTGGATATTCTTCTGACTCTATATAAAGTGAAATCTGCAATTCCTGATATATTATGCACATTGCAATAGTCCTATATGTGTTTTTTATTGTTCCACTGACCTTCTCATCGAATCAGATGGGGTGAGTTCATGTTGATAAAGAACTAAAAAATAAAATGTAAGCAAAGAGGTTATATGTCTTGTTTTCAAAGCTACAGGTTAAAGCAATGGTCAATAAACTATGGGCTCTGGGCCAAATGCAGACCATCACCTGTTTTAGTATGACCCTGCCAGTGAAGAATGGTTTTTGCATTTTTGAATTGTTAAAAAAAAATTTTAAAGACAAATATTTTGTGAAATAAAATCCACGTGAAATTCAAATTTTAGTGTTTTCCATAAATAAAAATGTATGCAATATAGTCATACTCATTCATTTACACATTGTCAATGGCTGCTTTCACATCACAGTGGCAGAGTTGAAAGTTGCAACAGACCATATGGCCTACAAAGTATTTACTACCTGGCCCTTGGTGGGCTTTTTTTTTTTTTAACCTATTAGATGATTATTACAAAGCACTGTGTGTAAGAGTTATCGTATAAACACACCAATGAATATTGCTTTTATACATGTATAAACTTTACCTTTTGATAGAGATTAAACTCACATGTAGGCATGAAGCCATTAAGAAATCTTATAATTTAGCCTGGCCGGCATGGCTCAGTGGTTGAGCAGCTACCTATGAATCAGGAGATCACAGTTTGATTCCTGGTCAAGGCATATGCCCAGGTTGCGGGCTCAATCCACAGTGTGGGGCGTGCAGGAGGAAGCCAATCAATGATTCCCTCTCATCATTGATGTTTCTATCTCTCTATCCCTCTCCCTTCTTCTCTGAAATAAAAATAAATAAATAAATAAATAAATAAATAAATAAATTTTTAAAAGAAATCTTACAATTTGGACAAAGCTGAGATCTGTAGATCTTACATCTGTGGTATAAATCACATCTATGATAAATCATGTTACTCAGGAGTTAGTCTTGAAAAGTGAGTGATACATTTTCAAGGGGATCCTTCAAATAATAGACATTCTTCAAGTATTTAGAAATGTCTGTTCCCAAAAGTCTAAGTGCTCATACTTAGTCAGCTAACAGTATTTGGGCACCACTATTCAGACGTGAAGCTAATAGGGAAAGAACACTCACTTCATTTCATGGGAGCTGTGCTCTTTGAATGTCCAGTTATTTTTGGTGCAGTTTGGATTACAACAATTTTAAATGGCTCTGAGGACACTGGCCCCGGCAGGTTGAGTGACAGGCCATAAGTGATGCTCATTTGAATCCATGGCCCCACCTCTTTAATGTGAAAAAGTCTCTGCATTTAGAATAGTAACAATGAATTAGAGTAACTTGCCTGCCTCATTAACATGTGGTCTGATCTAGGTAAATCAATTTGTAGGATGTCAGTGTATTTAATCCTTCCCAAGGGTGAGCTGTGGCTTTTTCCAATTTGTTGACCTTACAGTCATGCCAGAAGAGTTTCCTCATCTCCTCTCCAGCCTGCCGTGGATACTAAGCGTTTCTGTGCTGAACCGGGGATGGGACTAAGATTCTTCACACTTATTCTGGTAAACAGGATGGACTAGTGCATGCGGCAATGCCAGGGAAGGTACAAGTATTCTCTTTGCTGGTGCAGAATAATCCTCCTTATATGATTGCACTTCTAAAGGGTCAGCATCTGAGAAATTGCAGAATGTGGTTATGTCTTTAGGACAGAAATATTTGCAACTACACTATAATCTGAGAGGCCAACTGGATTTTTCAGAGTCTCTACAATGCCCTGAGTTTGGTTCAGTGAGAATGCAATTAGCATGGGTGGCCACATCTCCAAATCAAAATCTTTTAGACTGTCATGCACATCTACTCAGCCTCAGCCCCTGTGAGAGGATGAATACATAATGCCTTAATAACCAGTGGAATGTGGCACTCTGGGATTTCATGTTTCCTTGGCTGACAGTGCCCCACCCACTTGCAAAGTGTTTACAAATCATGTTTTCTCAAATCAATGCTCCATGATATGTTCATAGGAATTCCATGGGGGGGAAAAACCTGCTCTATGGACAAACAGTTTTGGGAAATGTTGAACTAAATAATATAAACAAATTTCTTTACTGTACGTTAATATGGTTATACCCATAAAGCAGCTCTAAGAAGACAATATTATATGCATTTCCCAAAATTATTTGTCCTGATATTTCATTTAATCAACAATCATATTGTCATGGTACAAAACTTAGAAAATGCTGAACTAAGGAGAATGATAAACTTTGTCTAACTTGTCAGTGGAAATGACCTATACCAGTGATTTTTTTATTGAATTTATTGAGATGACATTGGTTAATAAAATTATACAGGTTTCAAGTGTACAACTCCATAATACATCCTCTGTATATTGCATCGTGTAATCCCAGTGATTTTCAACCAGTGTGCCGTGGTAGGCACCTTTGTGTGCCACAACGATTTTAAAAATATGCAATACCTGACTATTTAGTCAGGGGCACTGAACTCTTTTCCCTTACATTGTCAAATAAAAAAAAATGATAACAGCCAACACAACAATAACCATCTGGTGTGAATTAATCAAAATTATACCTATTTTTTGGTCAGATCTGCAAAAATATATTTTTTGGTATGCTGCAAAATTTTAGCAATTAGTTTGTGTGTGCCATGAGATGAAAAAGATTGAAAATCACTGACCTATACTAATAGAATCAGAGAATGTTTGCAGTCGTAGAATGGACTAATAAATTAATGGTTTTCTAACTCAAAAAGTTCTCAAACCATGAGCAATTCTCAAGCCTGGGAGACATTATAGTTATTGCAAGTTTATGTTCCCATACATCTCATGCATGGATGTACTAAAATTTTTCAAAAGCATGTAAATTGCTCCTGTGACTAATAATGAAAAATTTCATAGGAGCTTCTTTGTTGTCTATCAACCACAACACCATACCTCTTATGGGAGAATTTTGGGATATTTTTGCAGGGAAAAGTTCTCTTACTTGGAAAGGTTTAGAGCCTCCTTATTCTGTATACAAAGGGATTGACATGTGTACCATTATTATGTAATTAAAATGGTTCCCTCAGAGTTTCTCGGTAAGCTCCATTCTCTTTGTGGTTGGACAAGAGATCTTTGAATTGTATTTTTAGAACAGTTGGGAGTATAATGGTGTACAGAATTGGTCATTCCGCAGACAGATTGGGGTTTTAGCTGACCAAGGAACAAATTGTGAGTTGGTTCCTAGCTTCTCTGATGATAACGAGGGTTGTTGATGATAATGGGGTCAGAGTATTTCAGCAACCATGCAGACACCTGTGTCATTTGGACTGCTTGCACCAGAACAAGACACATAGGAAACCTTTGGATAGTTGGAGATGGTTTAAGACAGAATCAATGATAGGTAGATGGATTAGAACACCATACCCATAAGCCAGTATGGGTCAAATACAGGTCATGAAAAGAAGTGTATTTGCTATTGTGAATAGATAGAAAAAACCACCTAACAAGCACGCATCAAGACATTTAAGTTAGCCCTAGCCAGTTTGGCTCAGTGGATAGAGGAGAAGATATCATGAAGATAGAAGATAAGAGTGAAAACAACCCAAGAGTGATATGGTCAAATACCATCGGCAGCCTAGAAGGCCCACCAATTTTCAGACAAGGGGAGAAGAAAATATTTGGGAAGTTGCATATTTTGGGGAGTGAAATACTTGGAATGTAAGGTAAATAAAAATGTATTCTTGAGGAAATTTCAAGGGTACTGGTGTCCTCAGGAAAGATCATTTTACTGTAAAAACCAGCAGTTAGTAGATGCATTTGGTGGAGAGCCCAAGAACACAGGGGAGTGTGTGTGCAACATAACAGAAAACCTAAAGAACTTAATGGAAAGATTTGAAAAGGAGAAGATCACTGAAAGGTTAGATCAGAGGAAGCACAGAACAATTGTAGGATGAAAGTCTGGGGGAAATTGATGAACATAAGGGTGAGTCTTGGGCAATGACCAGGATCATAGAGAGGCAAACAATGTTTGGTGCAGGGGATTAGTAGGTTCTTATAGCTGCTATCACAAATTACCACAAACTTAGGGGCTTAAAAAAACATAAATTTATTACGTTATCATTATAAAGGTCAGAAGTCCGAAAATGGAACTTCAGGGTTAAAATCTGTGTCAGAATGGCTGAGTTTCTTCTGGAAACTCCAGAGGACAATCTGTTTCTCGTTTCTCCCAGAATCCAGAGGTTTACCCTGCTTTCTTGACTTGTGGTCTCTTTACAGCGATGTCACTTTGACCTCTGCTTCCATCATCACACCTCCTCCTCTGCCTTCCTCTTGCTCTTATAAAGGCCCTTGTGCTTATGTTGGATCCATTCAGTTAATTCAGGATATTTCACATCGCAACATATTAATCACATTTGTAAAATCTTTTTGCCATGTAACCTAACATAGTCAGAGGTGGACATCTTGGGGAGGCAGGCATCATTCTGCCTACCCCAGGGCCTGGTAAAGGGATGAATAGAGCAGGAAATCGCAGAAGAGACTTGGGTCTCTTAGCAGATATCAACCAAGAATTAAGCAAGCATGACCTGAGATGATTGTGATTCCGAGAGTGTTCTGACATAGATCACAGGTCGTTGATGAAAGAATCATGTGGATTTTAGATTCCCATCACAAATCGGAAATAGCAATGGTTTCCAAAACTTTTCTGAAGAGCCCGAACTGAGAGAATGAGTATTCAAAGCCGCTGGTAGCCATTGGAAGATCTCCTTAAGAAAGTTTGAATATGAGATCCATTCATTGCATTTATTCATTCTTTTAAAAAATACGTATTTAACCTATTTCTATAATTGGCTCTGTAGAGGGTAAAAATAAGAAAGAGTAGTTTAAAAAAAACAAAACCTTAGCTAGTTGAGGAAAGGAATGAATAGCAGGGGTCCTCAAACTACGGCCCGCGGGCCACATGCAAATACAAATATTGTATCTGTTCCCGTTTTGTTTTTTTACTTCAAAATAAGATATGTGCAGTGTGCATAGGAATTTGTTCATAGTTTTTTTTTTAAACTATAGTCTGGCCTTCCAACAGTCTGAGGGACAGTGAACTGGCCCCCTGTTTCAAAAGTTTGAGGACCCCTGGAATAAAGAATGGAGTTATGCCGAGCCACAGTGGCTCAGTGGTTGAATGTCAACCTCTGCACCAGGAGGTCACAGTCCAATTCCAGGTCAGGGCTTGTGCCTAAGTTGCAGGCTTGGTCCCCAGTAGGGGCATGCAGAAGACAGCTGGTCAATGATTCTCATTATTGATGTTTCTATCTCTCTCCCCTTCTCCCTTCCTCTCTCTGAAGTCAATAAAAACATACTTTAAAAATACATTTCTCCACTTTATCCCAGTTAGCTTTACTCTCCATGAAATAAAGACTTCTGTTCCATACTCCCGCCCTTTGAAAAAAGTGACTTGGAATCTGTTGCAGGGACACTGAGCTTATGATAATAGTTTATCATTGAGTCTTTCCTATCTCTCACCAGTCATTAATCACATTTATCCCTTGAAAATTTCTTAAAAGTACATTCCTTTCTTCTAATTTTGTCTACCACCACATCAATCACATCCACCTAAATTGTACATCTTAATTTTTCTCATAAGTGGAAAAATCAGGACAAAATTATTTGGGGAATAAATGTTGGGTTACACTTGGTATATACCGACCTTAAGAAAATGGTAAGATAGGGACATGGAACTAAGTTGGACAGGCAGATTTGAAAATATCTTCACAATGATAGTACTAAACTCTAAGACTTGGTAAATACTCTTAGGGTAAAAATTTGGAGAAATAAGAGCTGATGATCAAGAACTGAGGTTCTTACAGAAGAGAAAAATCAGAGAGGTGGGAGAGAACCAGGAGAAACGGGATGCACCATTCATTCAAAAAAATTTTGTCCTAAGACTCAAATAATCACCAGTGTGAGAGCTGCACAGACATAGAAACTATGGGCCAAATGACATTCCTTGGATTTAATCAGAAGAAATCATTGTAATCTTAAAAAAAAATTACTATGGCAGATCATTGAGGACCACGGGTAATAGAAAAAACTTTAGGTTCCTTGGGCACGGTGGGGCTATATGTATAGACAAACTATGTTTTAGCCAAATCAGGATGCTGTAACAAAATATGACAGATTGCTTAGCCTGTAAACAACAGAAATTTATTTCTCACAGTTCGGAAAGCTCGAAGTCCAAGATTAATGTGCCACCATGTTCAGAGTCACAGGCTTCTTTTGGTGTCTTTACACAGTGGAAGTGGTGGGGGATCTCTGCGGTGTCTCTTTTATAAGGACACTGATCTCACTCATGAAGACTCCACCATCACTATCTAAGCACTTTCTAAAGACTCTGCCTCCTAATACCATTATCTTTGGGGGTTAAGATTTCAACATGAATTTGGGGGTACCCAAACATTCAGACCATAGTAATCCCAGTTCACCACAGTCCATACTCGTTAGTTATTTAGTTATTTCAAAAATAGAGTTATTTGTAAGACATGATTACACATGACATGGGGTGGCAAGTAGTTAGAAGCCTGGGAGCTTCCTGTTTAAGTTAAAAGCATTTTAGGGGAATTTTCTATCTATCATCCCATTAGTCAGAAAGAACACTTGAAGAGGGCATTTTTTTAATAATAGAAAAAGAAGAAAAGAAATGGAAGTATCTGGACCTATATCATAGTTTTAGGTTCAGAATGGAAAAGTGGAAGGATATTTCGGCCATAGGTTTCTTGTGAAAACCATCAGCAATGTTAACTCCAACATATTCTTGAGTCACTTATGGAGAAATTTAGTTGTAATGTGCTTCTCATCACTGTGGTGGAAAGTTAAATTAGGAAGAGTATCATAGTGACAGAACGCAGGAGCCTGGTCTTGCTCTGATCTACTTGACACTTGGATCAAAGTATCTTACATAGAACTTGACATCTCAGGTTCAGACTTAGTTCAGTTCCTGGACTCACTGATGTTTTCCAAAAATTTGGTTTACTGCAGAAGATCAGGAATAAGGAGCTCTCACAGAAACTTTAATCAAAATACCCCCCTCACTGCCTTTAGCGTCAGTGAGAGTAGCTGATATGCAGCCTGCAGTGGAGGCCCTGAAGGACTAGCATGAAGCAAAGGAGAAGGATCACATGAAACAAGAAGCCTAATTTCTAGAGACAAGATGTTGAATAGGAAATTGTGGCTCACTGAGTTGAAAGGTGCACAGAAGTTCTCAGGAAGATTCCGATACATCAGTAATGATAACCAGGCAAGTGGAAAGTGTGGATTACACAGGCCGGCCTGTTCAAGTTGAATGATATCCTTGAATGGACAGACACTTAGGTGTTACCAGGTTACAGACAGAGAACAAGCCTGAGTGAATTGTGCATGAAATGGCCTATTTCATCTTATAAAATATAAACCCACTCTAGAGCACATTCCTTCCTACTTCAACATTCACTGGTCTGTAATAATGTAATCAGGAGGGAGGGTAGGGAGAGAAGTTTTAAGTTTATATGAGTAAGAGTATTAGTTGAATAGTTGAATCTTAATTTTAGGATTTAAAATGCTATTTTTGAAAAAAAATGTTCATACACACTTATTTTACCCACACTTCCCCATCTTCTCCAGTTTCTCAGTGATACCTGACATGAGAAACTACACAGCACTGTGGTTTAACACTTTTGCGTGGTTTGTAAATCCATCTCTTTTACTTACTAGCTTTAGAACTTTGTCGCAAGTTACCCCAACTCTCTGTGCCTGAATTTATTCATTTGTAAAATAACACAAATAATAGTGTCTACTTCAAGAGTTATTGTGAAGATTAAATGAGATAACAGAGGTAAAGTGCTTAGCACAGGACTTGGAATAAATAAATAAATGTCCAATAAATCGTTTTTATTATTAATTTATTAGGTAATAAATAATAGAAAGAAAATTGAAATGGAAAATGAGCCTAAGCTCTAATTCCCAATGAATCTCTTCTAGCCTTTTGACGCCTATATTTTAATGGGAATAATATCTATACCAATAGGTTTCCCAAGCTTGTTCTGTGAATAACTAGAATAATGGATATTTATACTTTGAAAAATATATTTAAGTGTAAGGTATGGAAAATAAATAAAGATTTACCCAAAATAGCTCTATTTGTCCTTCCAAAAATAACATAAGGGCAATTAAAATATAATGAAAAATATCATATTTAGTTAGTTGAAACCTTATCTAGCTGCCATCATTTACCCAATGGAATGGTTATTATTCTGCCAGAGATTTTCAAATCAGTTAAATGAATCTGTTTTAACTTAGTCTTGGATTTTAAACAAAAGCCTTGAAGTTGCATTTTATTTAATTGCCTATTGATAATATAATAAAGTCCAATGGATATTTTTAAATACCTACTATGTACTATGCATGATCTAGTGGTAAAAGTTAAATATGGAGAGTTAGGAACCTTGAATTGGACGTGTTGTAATAATTTGCCGTGACATTGACCTTATAATGTATGTGTTTCTGTCAAGTCATCTATTAAAAGACTATTATGATACTTTCTACTATGCAAAGGAACTATAAATTGGTTTGAATGTTAAGCTTTACTCAGGAAAAACACTATCTAAGCAAAAGCCTCACCATTGTGTCATTCTTGCATTTGGTGCCATGGTTAATAGATGCAAAGTACAAACCACTGAATTATGCATTCGCCAGGACAACTCTGCCCCAGAGCAAGGTACTGTTGGAAGCCAGCCCAGTGTAGGGAAGCAGAAAAAGTGCCTGGTTTTGAAAAACTGATGAGAAGAGGATATGATGAGAGATGACAAACAGACCCAGAGCAATACATTCTCAGGCTGTGTCCACTGCTACATCCCTGCCATTGGTTAGGAGCCAATATTTTTACCAAACTGATTGATTAAGAATGTTAAGACAGGGTCTCACAGGCAATGCACACAGACAAACCACTCCATGAAAAGATGTTCTGACTGAAGGTAAACAATCCATGTGTGGGATAGAGAGCAAGATAGGGTTCAGAAGGTTGTTTACAAGTCTCTGCTTTATGAATAGAAGTCCCAACACAATAAACAACACTTTATAGTTTATAAAGTCCTCTCACACACAATCACATTTAACTCTTATTACTCCCAAGACTCATAGCTCTTTGTATGTGCCCTCATCCTGAGCCACAGAGGATATAGGCACTGTTCCACTTGTTTTTTCAGGTTCACTCTGTTTTGGGTCCTTACCAAAAACTTCTATATGAGCTGCCACTTTCCTCAACAGCCTGGACAGTATACCTCCGGACTCCAGCTGAGGTCATGGCCCTTCACTCTTTGTTATCAGACAGGGTCATAGTATTGGGACACAAGCTATTCTAGGACTGCATTGTTGGCACCTTCAATTTATCTGTACATATACTTTCTCCTGCACCTTTTCTTTTATGCCGCAGGACTATATAATCCTACTTGCCAAAGTCTTCAGATTACCTTGTTCAACTGACCTTTTCATAGTGTCACAGAATCTCAGACTTGGAAGGTCACTTAGTCAAGTCTTCTGCCTAGAGTAGAATCCCTTCTACAGCACCATTGACTGCAGCGATCACTGATTTGCAAGGCAGCCAATTCCAGCAAATTGCTGTTCCCTAAACGACCACAATAATACCTAGTATCCCAGCTGTTCTTCTTACAATAAGACGTGGAGGCTTCTCTCACTGAGAGTGGAGCCTAGGGCTCCTCCACTTGAATTTGGACAGAGTCTGGTACTGCTCCAACCAACAGAGTGCAGCAGAGTGATGCTCTGGGACTTCTGAGGCCAGCTCACAAAAAGAGCTTCCAGCTGGGCCACTCTTCGGGATGTTTGTTCTGGGAAAGCTGTGAGGAATCCCAAACTTACCACACAGAGCGACCTCAGGGGGAACGCCACCTGGAGAGAAAGTGAGGCCTCCAATATCCAGCATTGCCTACCAGACATGTGAGTGAATGACACTTCCTATGATCCCAGCCCCAAGCCTTAGCTACCTATCTGATGCCAGTGGAGCAGAGAGAAGCTACCTACTCTGTACTATGTCTCTGTAGTTCAGAGGGCTGCATATCAAGAGGACCTGAAACCAAGGAAACATACTGGACAAACTTCCTTCTCACCAGGAACTGAGTTATATGAGATCTTGGACTTCAAACTGATGCCTCAATGGGATGAGACAGGGGCTCATCAGAGAGAAGGCATGAGTATATTTTGCATGTGGGGGGATTTGAGTTGTTGTGGCCAGAAGGTAGATTATACAGATTATATTTTCCTACATGCAACAATATTTTCCATTCCATTTGATCACCTGTGACATCACATAATGTTGAGGCACCTCCCACTGAGAGGTGAGGTCTACTCCTCCCTTGAATCTAGGCAAGGGCTTGGGATTGCTTCGACCAGTAAGAGCAGATTAACCATGCATTGTGGGCAGAGCCTTGTACTAGGGTAGAGCTCTGTATTGGAACAGAACCTTGCATTGTGGTAGAATTCTGTATGGGGGATACAACCTGCATTAGGGGTAAAATCCTGAATCCAAGCACAGCTCTGAAATAAGGATACTACTGCTTTATATGAAGATAAAGCTCTATATCAGGAGGCAAACCACAGAGTCCATTCTGCCCTGTACCCCTAGCTGGGAGACCTTGGGCCAGATGTCCAAATGTCAGGATCTTATGGGCCTCATCTGAAAAACTGACATGACAAATTTATTCACCTAAAAGAAAACACTCTTAAGATTAGGTTATATCCTACTCTAGACTTTATGATTCAAAATTGCCACTTATTTATTTAAACTAGAGGCCCAGTGCACGGATTTGTGCACCAGTGGGGTCCCTTGGCATGGCCTGTGGGGATCAGCTGAAACGGGCAGTGCACAAAGTAGCAGGCACCGCACCGCTCCTGCTCATCCCAGCCCTGCTGCGCCTGCCGCCACCACTCAGTAGGCTCGCTGCCGGTTCCCTGCGATCTATGCGCACCTGTCCTAGGGGGATACCGGCTCACCCATGACCAAGAAGCGGCCGCCTGCTCATGCCCAGTCAGTCCCGATGCCAGTCCGGATCTCGGTCCTGGTACGGATGGGGGAGGGGGCCGCAGGGGGAGTGTCCGTGGGCGCCCATTGGTCAATTGAGTGGCACTTCCACTGTGGGAGTGCACTGACCACCAGGAGGCAGCTCCTGCATTGAGTGTCTGCCCCCTGGTGGTCAGTACACATCATAGTTACGGGTCAAATGGTCAAACAGTCACTAAGACTTTTATATATATAGATACTGATTGTGACATGCCGTTCTGATTAAACTTGAGATTTATTTCCAAACTAAAAGCTTCTGCTGAAAATGTCGAAAAAACTAGTAACCATGGGACAAAAAACATCATCACTCACCTTTTTGTGTCTTCTGAACCACCCCCCTCACCAACCTCATCCATACTGTGTTCATATATACTCTCCAAATGAGATTATTTCTACATGATAACAGTAAATGTGATTCTTGCAGCACCTACAGAGAATATAGTGTATGTGTGTATGTTTTCCTTTAAAAATAAAGTATTGGCAAAGTACAAGATTTACTCTCCTCTTTGGCAATTAGTTCTTGTGCTACAAAGGAAATACCCTAATTTTCCAGAGTTCTTGCAAATAAATCTTTTGCCAGCAAAGACCTACATTCTCAAGTCCAAAGCAATATTCTCAATAAACTAATTTTTCACTTGGAGATTTAAAGTGTGATGTCAGTTTGCCTACAATCCCTGATATGATAGAAAGACAGGAGATTGGCAAAGTGGTTTGTCAACAATGGAACAGAATCTGAATACAACCTAGTTACCTAAATTCTGAAGCAAAACTACCAAACATCGTGGAATTACTGGGCTGTACAGAAAGGGCTTCTTCTGTTGTTCCCGAACGAGGGGTTTAGATAAGGATATGCTTTATCACATCCTGAATTTACTCTCCAAACAAAAGAGATTCTGCTTCTTGGGCTGTGTGGCTTGAGATTTACAAAGTGAAAGTGGCGCCCACATTCCAGACAAGGCACTCACAGGTTAACTCCCCATCCCCGTGACCTGAACCTCTCTTCTTCTCCCATTTTTTTCACACCCTTAACCTTCTCTTCAAAAGACAGATCTTTAAGATTTCTTTTTTTTTTTTCTAAATTGATCATTTCGATGTCAGGTCATTTTGGAACCAATGATTAGTGAATATGATAAATTACCAGTCGTGGGTTTGCTTTTGCAGGTTTGAAGTTTTGATGCATTAGTTATTTCCACCCAGGAAAATTATAACTCTGAACAGTATCAACTTCTCAATCTCCAGATGGAAAACTAGTTTGCTCAGAATATTACTTTGTGCTAGGAAATGTAGATCTTTTATATTGACAAGATCAAAACTTGTAGCATTATTGGCACCTGCTATCTTTTGAAATATTTTCAAGTATTTTCTCCTCAAACGATTTCACTGAGCCCAGAGATGTTTCTTGGAGTTGAAATCAGGTTGATTTTTACCATTTTGTATTTCATAAAAATGTCAAGGCATTGGTCGGAGGCTTGTGTCCTCCTTTGTCTGAGGTATGTGTATGATACAGGCTAATTTCTTTGAGGTTTGCTCCAAAATTGTTAGGTTTGCTTTCTCTTTGTCCTCATCTATTGTCCTCCCTCTGAAAGGGTCTTTGGACAATGATGTTAACAATCCTTACATAAAGCGAATGCCTAGATGTTTCTATTTGTAGGCTGCTGTTTACACAAATTTTTCAGTGTTTGTGATGATGGGGGTCCCTCCCTGGGACGTGAGAATCTGGGGTGGGCTGGTCTACATGACTTCCTCTCTGGATTCACATTAGAAGCAGCGGGAGGATTTTCAGGGGAGAGAATTTCAGGACAGTGTACAGAATCAGAGCCGGGGGGGTCGTGACCTTGCCTATTGATCCAGCCTCTCTAATTTCCACAGCTTGCTGAGGCTTGTTCTTCCAGGCTGCTGGTGTACATTAGAGCAGAAATCCATAACATGGCCATGTTCATCCAAGCACAGGAAGAAACTAAATTAAATGTTAAAAAACAATCTGAGGCTAGAGTTGGAGACAATTCATCATGATCCTAGACGCCAGGCAGGTGGGATGACCAAGGATTCCTCAGCCAATAGACCCCCCAAGACCGAATATGGAAAGGCCGTGCTGCCTCATTTGTCAGGTATACAGCAGAGAGTCTGAAAATGCACGGAGGTCAGCTCTTTTGGCTGCAATATATTTTTCCTCAAAAATGAGATATTACACATTTGAAAAGTGTAACTGAAGTAAATTAGCAGAAAGAATTGGGAGAAGTAAATGGAATTTTTTATGAAATGCATATTTGGGGCATGTTTGGCAAATCTTCAGAGTCAATGACTGTGGCTTGTGTGCTGGCCTGAGCATTTTCATCGCACTGTTTCGGGCTGGCTGGTTAGGTGTCTATTGGAGGAGGGAGAATGTCTCGCCAGAGTCGTGACCTTCCTTCCGGGTGACAGAGATTCAGAACAATAGCACCTCTGCCAGCTCTCAATGAAGTCAGTGTGTTAAGGTAAAGGATGCCAGAAACCCTGATGTTCTAAAACATCTGGAGGATGCACTTCATTGTTCACTGATCATTTGGATAGTTCACCTCAAATAGACGAGCTGAAGGCAGCACTGCTCAGGCGTATTGGACAATGCCGAACCTGCCCTTTTCTGCTTCTGCAGTTGATCTCATTTATATTGGACATGGGCTCATGCCATTTATTTGCCATTTACTTATTGATTAATCTAAAATGTTTAACCTGAAGGAGGCATCACAAATGGCAGGTTGTTCAGCTGGGAGCTGCCTCAAATGCTGGGATGCATTCCTCAAAAGCCATTACCCAGGTAAAATCCCATTCTAATGAACAGCACTGCGGCATAGCAGGGCCCTGGGTAGGGAAACTGGCCCCTGTAGGGGTGCTGGCAAGAATACAGCAAGGGGGGTTTAAAGTTCGACATAATTGTAATAAATAACAATCACAACATTCCAGTGGAAACATTCAGGCAACCCTGGCACACGCAGCATCCTCTCGCTTATGAGGAACAAAGAATAGTTCTGCAGTTGTGTTTTAGGCTAAAGTTTTGTTTGTATTCTACTATCTCACCGGACTGCAACAGTAGATTTTTTTTTTTTTTTTTGAGGGAAGGAAGATAAGTACTAAAGGTGAAGTAGAGAGAGGCAGGTGAATCTGTTAGGAAACAGAGATGGAACTAGAAAGTGGAAGCTAAAAGGGGCAGTAGAGGGAACTGAGGCTCCAGGACAGTAAACACCTTGGCCCCAGACCCACTGAGGCCAGTGACAAAAAGCACCGTATTCTGCACCGTGGTGGTTCAGAACGCGTGCTCTGTGATCAACAGTCAGTGTTTTGTTCTCTGTCTTCATCACCTAATTTACCTTTCTGTACTGTGGCTTTCTGATCAGTAAACTGGGGATAATAGTGTTCTAATAGTGTCATGAGAATTAAATGTGATAAAATATGTCCTTACAATGAATGGCTGTCAACCACAGAGCAAGCTTCAAATCCTTATTTTCCAGAGGAAAAAATGAGTTACTTTGGAAATAAATTCTATTTATTCAGTGAGTAAGAAAGAGTTGGGGTGTTGGTTTCAACTGGAACAAAGTGCAGCTACTGGACAAGGGCACCGCCATCTTGAATCCAGCCTCTTTGAGTCACAGCTTGTCTGTGAGAGAACCACTCACCATGCAGCCCAAGTACTCCTTTAGCAGTACAGATTGTCCCAGAGCCTGTTCTTTGCAATTACTGGGCACAATGGAGCACTTTTTTTAAATTAAAAGGCAAACATTTTATTTTCTGAAGACCTTAGCTGTCAGGTGGCACCAGTATAATTTGAATTTTCAAAAGAAAATTTGGTGTTTGGTCAAACTAAACAGCCCCGCCCCCATAAAAATGTTACCTGATGACCTCCATAGTGAAATAAGATGTTAGCATTTCTTCAAGTACATGAAGTTAATTTCTGTGGTCAAGTTTAACTCATTAAGTTCAGTAAGAAGTGGAAAGTAATTGGTAATGCAATTTGAATCACAAAGTTCTATCAGATCATGTACATGGCACCACAGATGTTGTTCTGTTTCATTGAGTCTATTTGATACTATGCTACGTAATTTAGTCTTAGAAAATAGATCAAGGCAAATTTTAAAAAGAAAGTTTCTCAGTCTTAGTGAAAAGGTGAAGCAGACTCCAACAGTCATTCATGGAATAAAGTCTTGCCCCTCACCTCTGTCAGGTAAGCAGAAATCAAACCCCTCCCACAGAAAAGGGCCAAAAGCTAAGAGGAATGCACAAGAGCCCACCCCACATGGGAATAGGTGTGCTCCCAACCTGGATTTATCGGTAATGTCTTAAATGGGAGAGACTGACTACAAACTAGCTTAACCCCTTTGCTTCTGTTTCTCCACGATGCATAATCTGAAGAGATGTACAAAGCAATTTATGAGGCCAACTATAGGGATTGAGGTATTTAAACTGGAACAGATGGGGTACACTACAACTACCATTCCCAGAATCCTATCTGATTGCCCAGGAGGAGGTATGGAGTAGAAAGTGTTACTTCAGGGAAGAAGAAGGCAATGCAAATATATGAGTAGATACAATATGGAAAGTGATGCATGTATATCTCCCAGGCTTTTACAAAATGCTTCAGATGTCATTCACAATGACACTTCTATTATTTCCATTACTCATATAATATATTCGTTTCTGTGGGGTTTTTTAAGTAGAGAAATAGTTTCAGTATTTGTATTTAATGCTTTGAAATGTTTTTATTTTGTATGTTTCCATTTTCATGCTTTTTGTACTTATTCGGCATTCTATTCTAGAAAAGTTTTATTTTCTCATATAAAATAGATTTTTGTATACTTTCTCTTTTTTAATGAATGTAATATTTCAATATAATTTCAGGCTTTCACACTTTTTTTATTCTAAAATAAATGTAAAATTATTTCCTATCAACTTCTAAAAATAATCTAATATGTATTTTGGAACTTCGATTATAAACTCTTTCTCTTCCTCTGAATGGGTAGTGGGTTAGCCTTGTTCATTTATATTCAAACAAGAAGAAAATGAACACAAACCAGATAAATGACATATACATATATGTTTGCTTTCATTTGGGGGATGGGAGCAGACTGTGACAATCAGATTGCATTGACTCAGTTCACACGTGGCTGATTCAGGATAAAAATTATGGACTATCCCGGATGCCATTGACAGCTCATCTGGATTTGAGAGAACAAGTGGGTCTCTGTGAGGAATTAAGTGACTATTGTAGATTCATAGCAATTATGAGGAATTAAAATAGAGAGAGCCCCTTTGGCTATGATTATTAATCAAAGAGAGAGCTTCACATAAGATCACTGAGAAAAAGACTGTTTATCCTAAAGTGGCTCCTACCCTTTATCCCTACGCCCCTTTACCCTTCACACTCAATTCCATTTCCTGATCATCACAACCAGGAAGACTCATTTTTTTGGAATTTAGGAAAGAAAACATCCTTTGGGGCTCACCTGAACATATCTACATGCAATGATTATTACTCCATTGATAATTTCCCAATAAAATAGGGGTTTTTTTGATCATCATAAGGGAGGATTGTCATTAAGGGCGAAGCAATCAATGGATTGATGTTATTTCAGGCACCTTAACAACTGAATTGGATCAACCATGCATGCATCCATAGATAGCTCATTGACTGGCTGTTACTGTGGCCGATAAAACCAAGTCAACTGGAAAAGAGCTCTTTCAGTCTGGCCTTGTAGACAAACTTTAAGTCTTTAAGTGGAACCATTCAAAATGATTGGCCCTTTGAAGCAGCAACTGGCCTAGACCTAGGGGGATTATGACCACAACAAGAGGCCCTAGCACAGAGATTCAAGTCAAATAGAGCCCTCACCCTTGCAAATATGCAATTGATAGCTTACAAGGGCAGAACTAACCAAATCCATGGACATTTTAATACCCTTCTGGTGGGATGATATTCAAGAGAGAGAATGATGCAGGGATGAGATACGTCAATGAAGTAGCTATCAAACCAAGTTAGTGGAAGAAATCTTCCTAAATGCCCGGGTCCAAACCTTGTCCTGCTGAGGAAGCAGCTTGTAAGGCCAACTATAGGGATTGAGCTATTTAAACTGGAACAGATGGGCCACACTACAACTACCTTTCCCAGAATGCTACCTGATTGCCCAGGAGGAGGCAGGGAGTAGAAAGTGTGACTCCAGAGAAGAAGAAGGAGATGTAAATATATGATTAGATACAATAAGGAAAGTGGTGCAGTATATATTCCAGGCTTTTAAAAAATGCTTCACAATGACACTACTATTATTTTCATCTTACAGATAAGGAAACTGAGGCAGAGATAGAGAGTTTAAGTAACTTGCCCAAGGTCAATTAGCTAGTAAGTTGCTATATTTAAGATAGTGATTATAACAGAAGTGGGGATCTCAGTAAGACAAGGGTATTAGTGATCACCAGGGAGGACTTCCGGAAAGAGACCAGAATCTCCAGATAAAATCACGTGAAAACTCAAGCTAGATTCCAATGTCTTTTTAGTAAATTATCATTTTGCTACTTACCTACAACAGTGATGTAAAAAGAGGAGCTGGTGGTCCACGCTCTAGAAGTGCATCTGTTCCTGTTTTCCTCAACAAGCCCTGAGGGTGAAGATGGTCCACACAGTCCCCTGACAAAGAGCAAGGAGCTAGAATAACAATAGGAAAGATAATGAAAAAGAGGCTGTGCTGTTTGAATTCTTAAGTAACCACTTTCCTGCCTACCCTGGACTTGGAGTGTCCCTTGAACTGTGAATTTAGGCAGTAAGTATATTAATTTGGGCTCTGCCCCTCATATTTTATAAGGTTTGTTCTTGGCTTCCATTTTAGCCCTGACAAGTGAACCCTTTCTTCATTTGTTAGGGCTAAAATTAGACCAAGCCACTCACCATGCTTCCCTTGCATGGGTGATTTCTGCCTTGGTGCTGAAATTCCTGCAAAGATGCCTCTGAAATATCCAGAGAGGTCAGTTTGATAGAAAGCAAGTCAGGCATGCAACAGCAAGTTGTTTCTGCATTCTTGGGTGTGCCTCTTCTCTAAACTTCCACCACCACCCATACCCCTGTGATCTCTTCAAGTCTACAAGACAGAGAGTCTCAGGCCGAGCAGTCACTAAAACCTGCTTCAAAGGATTGTTTGATGGACAAAGGAGTGATTTATATAAGGCACTTGCCACACCACCCACCACATGGAAAGGTTTAAACAGGTGGCCGCTGAATCATTTTGGAGTAATTTTCTCTTATTTGACTGAGACTGGGAAAGGTGGTCTACTCCAGCCAGTGATGGCGACACATGGGGAGAGAGCCCAGGGATTAAGAATCCCTGAGCCCTCGTCAGGGTACTTAATGTTCCCCAGAATTTGAGTCTAAATTCTGAAATTTGAGAAAAACTGAGTTAAACAAAGATAAGCATTTTTATAGGCCTGACATTTTCAAACCTTTAAGGCTAATATACACTAAAAAATTAGTATGTAGAACTTTATCTCCCAACTAGAGACCCAGTGCACAGATTTGTGCACATTGAAAGCAAATTAATGAGAAGAAATATTTTAGAGGCCAGGGAGGGACCGTGAGAGGTTGGCTCCAGGGCATGTCGGCCCGTCTAGCCCAGTCCCCATCAGCTGTACCCCAGCAACAAGCTAACCTACCAGTCAAGAGTGTGTGCCCCCTGGTGGTCAGTGCCATCATAGCAACTGATTGAACAGTCAAACAAACAGTTGGACACTTAGCATATTAGACTTTTATTATATAGGACTAGAGGCCCGGTGCATGAATTTGTGCACCGGTGGGGTCCCTTGGCGTGGCCTCTGGGGATTGGGCTGAAACTGGCAGTCCAACGTCCCCTGAGGGATGTAGTAGTGCGTGAAGTGGCAGGCAGCCAGGGCAGAGCCTGAACCCAGTCCAGGTGCTGCACTGCTCCCCCTCATTCCGGCCCTTCTGTGCCTGCCACTGCCACTGCTCCATAGACTTGCTGCTGTTCTGCTGCAGTCTCCGTGCACCCATCCTAGGATGATACTGGTGTGCCCATGACTGAGAAGCGGCCGTGGGCTCGTGCCCAGTCAGTCCTGATGCTGATCCTGGTTCCGGTCTGCATGGGGGAGGGGCATGCAGGGGACGTGTCTGCGGGAGAGGCTCCCGCCGCACCCCCAGCTGAGCTGGCCAGCTGTGAGCCCAGTGTCTGCTGCCCATCGGTCAGCTGAGCAGCGCTCCTGTTGTGGGAGTGCACTGACCACCATGGGGCACCTCCTGCATTGAGCGTCTGCCCCCTGCTAGTCAGCGCGCATCATAGTGACTGGTTGAATAGTCGAATGGTAGAATGGTCACTTAGGCTTTTATATATATAGATAAAAAACTGAAACCTCTATGAGACTAGAGTGTGAAGAACACACTTGAGGAAACAGTGCTCTAGACCAGATTCCCCTTGAGCCCAAGGTCTAATTGTTTTTTCTTTTTGCTTCTCTGATTTATTTTTTCCAACCCTTCTTTTAATTCACTGATTAAACACTAAACTTCCCCTTATCTGCTGTGTATTCCTTACAATGGGTTCTTTATTTGTGCTGTCATTTTTTATATCTGTTTTTATAGTTACTATATCTTTTCTCATGCTGTTGAGAATATCATCTATATTCTGAACTCTATATCAGATAAATTTCTTATCTCCATTCATTTATCTCTTCTAGAGAATTCTCTTGTTCTTTCATTTGGAGGTTGTTTCTTAATGTCTCCTCATTTTGGCTGCCGGTTTGTGACTATGTATTAAGTAGATCTGCTATGCCTCTCTCAAGGTCTATTCAGTAAGTCCTCGCTTAATGGTGTTGATAGGTTCTGTGACATTAAGTGAAACAACATATAACAAAACCAATCTTACCATAGGCTAATTGATATAAATAAAAGTTAAGTTCCCATAATTATATAAACAAGAGTTTATTAATTGTATAAGTTCCTATGGCATCTCATCAATGTTATAATGAAATGATAATGAACAAACTGATGTTATTTGAGGACCTGTGTTATTATTCATTAAGAACCCAACACAGTGCTTGACACATTTCACAAATATTTGTAGAGGGAATAAACAGGGGAACAAATAAGTGATGTGTACATGAACAAAAAACTTCGTGTATTTCACAACCTTGTCAAGAGCAAAAATCTTGATAAAATCCACACAAATGGGAACGGCATTTCTAGACCAAACTGCGAAGATTCTCCAGTCTCCCAATAAAACTAAGTCCCCAAACAGAGGCTATTTCTTAGAGATATTCCTAAAGGTGTTACATTCAAACCCAGGTGAGGAGCAAGCATGAAAAACACACCACTGACGAAAAGGGCAGCCAAAATCTCCAGCACAGGCAAGTGAAGGGCTATCAAAATGCTAGTAATAGGCTTGGGTTGGCCTCTTTACCAGGTAGCAAGTATTAAAATAATTCCCTTGTGAAAGCTCTGACATTGCAAAGATTAAATCTGGCCTTGGTATCTTACACAAGTGTGGCTGTACTAAATAATGGGACAGACTTCAGGCGCTAACAGAAATCCTTTCTAAAAAAGATAGAAGCAGACAGCAGCCATTTTTAATATTTAGTAAACATTTTTTTACTGAAGTTTAACACACATATAAGGATGTTTGGTGCATAAATTCAAAGGTTATAGCTTGGTTAGTTTTCACAATGAACACACGCATGTAACCACCACCAAGATCAAGAAGTAGAACTTTATCAGCACCCTGGAGGCCTATGCCATTTTTTAGTGAATGGTTGCTGTTGTTGTTTTTGATAGAATTTGACCCACTATGAAAATAAATTCATGTTTTGAATTGACTTCAACCAATTTCATCAAACTAGATTAGACATGTAGATGGTAACTTTTTAAGGGTTCATTCAATGATTCCTGCCTAAGATGGTACAGATTCTCTCCAAATGAATAAATGACATAAAAAGAGGAGTAAATGAGGAATGCTATCCAGGGTTTAGTTCCTATGGGCTACAAGCAAACTAAATCCCCACCCTCTACATCATTGGTTCTCAGCTGTGGTCAGCAGACCACAGAGGGGGAGGGGGAAACAAACACTGTAGAAAAAATTGCTAAGTTGGGTGCAATTTCTTCATTGCCATTACAGTACACCCCTGCCATTTGATTGAGGTAAATCCTGCGACTTTCCTGAATCCTCAAACTTAGAATGACATTAACCAAGAGGACTCTAAACTAGTGGGTCAGTCATTAGCCAAATGACTACCAGGATGAGACTTTCAGGATGTCTCAGCATCATTATTATAATTGATCATATGTCAATGATCTTGAGAGTCTCCTGCAAATTGATGAAAATTATTAAAATCTACAAATCCTAAAGGTCATGAATGACAAAGGTAGATTACCTGTTTTAATTCAGATCTAGAGACTATCTAAAAACAGTTTTCTTTTATAATTAGCATTTTGCCTTGTATTCCCTAGAAATGTTTACCAGTATGTGCATGTGCACTGTTGGGTATGTGAACCCAGAGAGTATGAGGGAAAGATGGAGAAGGAAGCAGGGAAGGGGATATTTCAGTTTAAGGTGACCAGCTATGAAAATAAATTCATGTTTTGAATTGACTTCAACCGATTTCATCAAACTAGATTAGACATGTAGATGGTAACTTTTTAGGGGTTCATTCAATGATTCCTTGCATCATCACCGCATGCAAATTGCTTCATCTTAGAGGACCTTCTTAGACGTCATAGAAATGCATCTATGAAGTGTCTCCTTAGAGTGCAAAGGGGAAGGTGTTTATACATCCACTCCTATCTCCCATTTATCAAAGGTTCACTAATGGGGTTGTACACAGGAAGTCAAATAAATGGGTTCCTGTGGAGACCCACAAGGTAGCAGACCCAGGGCAAAAGACAAGATGTGCAGCATGAGTCTGAGGCAAGGTACTTTGAGCAAAGCTGGAGGGAGCCCTCAGAGCACTGGTCCCTGCAGCAGTGGCTGGCAGAAGAGACAGGTGAGGCTGAGAGGACCTGAATTGCTTGAGTCTTCAGAACAACCACTCATCCCAGGATCAACTGTCTCTTTCCTGGCTGCCTGTTGAAATGCCAACACTAATCTTCATTCCCACTAAGTAGAAAGGCATCCTGTGTTCAAGAAAGCATTTCAGACAACACCAGAAATGAGGATCAGAGAGGAGCAGTCTAAGATATAAGGAAGAAGTCTACATTTATCTCAAAGCCTTACAACGGGGGGTGGGGTTATGTTGTCCAGAACTCCTGTTTAATCCTTAGGGGGCTTCTGATTATTCCTATCCAGCTGAGACACCTTGCATTTATATCTATCTCTTTTCCCTTTTGCAATAATTTATCACATTTATATATATATATAGTTTCAGAGAGGAAGGGAGAGGCAGAAAGAGACAGAAATAACAATGATGAGAGAGAATCATAGATCAGTTGCCTCCTGCACACCCCCACCTGGGGATCTAGCCAGCAACTCAGGCATATTCCCTGACTGGGAATCAAACCCTGACCTCCTGGTTCATAGGTCGATGCCCAACCACTGAACCACACCGGGTGGGCTAATTTATCCCATTTTTAATGCTCTCTTTTGTATTGGAAATACTCTTCTCTCTGTGACACTATCCATGGGGTCCAAAAAATAGCAACAGTAGCTTTTGACAAGAAAGAAGCTGCTGCTTAGAATTTACATAAGGTGGTTTTAACAGTAACTCCTTTTGGAATTGCTAAACAAACACGTACATTTTCAAACGTACAAGGCTTACCAACAAACCTGTGACTGAATTATGCCCCATAAAAAAAGCAACTAGGCCCCAGAGAAACTACTTGCCAGGATTTCTTTGAAATTTGTCTCAGAGCAGAAAAAGCCCAGCAGCAAGCCTGGAGGAGAGGACACACCCAGCTTAATTGGTAGCGTAAAAAATATTGATTACAGTTTACTAACTTTCTTTATTCTCATAACACTCTTCCATTAAAGGAGGTGTGGCTGGTTGTTTTCAATGCCAACATTCTTTGAGGCAGCAAAACTGATCCATACCATGTGGATCAGTAAGATTTCATGAACCAGGGACTGTTCTGCCGTAAGTCTTCCATCCCCAACTTTGCCGCCTGCAGGTTCAATCTAACCCACTATTCTATAAGCACATAGAAATGTGCTCTCCCTCCATCTCCATGTCTCACTGAAGTGTGAGCCATCTGCAACCACATACCTGCCAGGGCTTAGCCATCCATCCCTTGGGCCTATGGATAGACACCTTGACAATGGGTTTGTCTCCAATGTATTTGTTCCTTCTGCTCAGCAACAAGTGTCTCTGCCCCTTGAGTCATTTAAACAATAAGCCCCTTGAAGGCATAACCTGTACGTCCTTGTCTTGGGTCCACCTCAAGCTCAATTCTTGACTCTTGGCAGATGCTCAATAAATGTCTGTTGAACTGAATGGAACTATCTTGGGTGATCCCAAACCTGGGGACCCCCTACGTGCCCACAGTAATTTATTGTGCTTGTGTCTCTACCCCTTTCCCCAGATGGAGCCTCTGAGTGAAGGAATAAAGTAAACAGAGATAGTGGCAAAGAGGGGCACTGAGGCAAAACTCATCTCTAAGTCTTTTCCTAGGGCCGTGGTCGGCAAACTGTGGCTCGCAAGCCACATGCGGCTCTTTGGCCCCTTGAGTGTGGCTCTTCCTAAGCCTTAGGAGTACCCTAATTAAGTTAATAACAATGTACCTACCTATATAGTTTAAGTTTAAAACATTTAGCTCTCAAAAGAAATTTCAATCGTTGTACTGTTGATATTTGGCTCTGTTGACTAATGAGTTTGCCGACCACTGTCCTACGGTATTCGGCTGAAGAGGAAGTCAATTTGCAACTTATTTATAGTAAAATTACAATTTAAACTATTCTATTTCTTGGCCTGGGACCTTGTTATCCTGTCTCATTGATGTTTGAAAACTTTTTATCAAAAGATAGGTCAGGTTTCCATATCCAGCATCTCTTAACTCAAAAAAGAAAAGGTAAAGAAAAAAATGATTGAGGAGACAAAGCAAGACCATTAGGTAACGACCAGTCTGTAAGACCTTCCCCCACAGTGTCTCTCCAGATCTAATAAAAATCTCTAGAACTCAAAGGAAAGTCACTAAGAACTTGATGATCTACCTTGACAGAGGACAACCTCTTTGTTTTCAGCTGCCAGAAAGCATGTGGCCTCTAAGCAATTGTCAGAAGCTCTGGGTTCACGAGTTATTTCCATCATGTCTGAACTGTGGAATCTTGGACCACTCAGTCTCGCTGGTCCTCAGGTACCTTGAAAATAAATGAGAATCTAGCCTGCCTGCCCTTCCTTCTTTTTGTCCACTGAACACATTTCATGATCTTTGCATATACATCTTTTAGAGAACATGCCGCATTGCATCATGAGTATTTGATCAGAGGACTGGATCAGTCTGTCTGATTAGATTCTGAGAAGCAGAGACAAGTGTCCTTAGAAAAGACACAAGAGTAAACATCCATGTGAAGACAGAGGCAGAGGGTGGATTTGCAGTCACAGCTAAGAAACACCTGCAGCCACCAGAAGCAGAAGAGGCAAGGAAAGATTCTCTAATAAAGCCTCCAGCAGAACAAAGCCCTGAAGACACCTTGATTTCGACTTCATTAAGAGAATTAATTTCCAGAACTGGGAGGGAATACATTTCTATTGTTTTAAGCCACTAAGCTTGTGGTAATTTGTCTTGGCAGCCACAGGAACTGACATAAGCCCCACACTTCTAGAAGCACATGGCCCCACACCTTCTGTAAGATTTGTCTCTGATCAGAGTTCCCTCATCAGCCCCAGGGACCCAGGGCCTCCAGAGTTCATGGGCCTTGCCACCAGCACCTGGGGCCCCCGGAAGCCCATTTTCTCTGTCATGAACACAAGTGATCAAAGTTTCATTTCTTGTGTTCGACCACCGGCCTTGGAGAGACTTAGAAAGCGATGGGGAATTCAGAGTAATGTGATTTGTCATCCAGGGAAGCGATTAGATGGGAAGTCACCAATTATTGGCTTGCTCAGCAGAGGTAAATGAAAAATAATTGCTGGAAATAACACGAAAGCCCCCCAAAACAGAGAGGCTCTCATTTGTGAGACACCAACTTCTGAGAAAACTCCTAATATGCAATTGCTTCTCTGAATATTACTAGAAACGTCTGTATACTTTGTAATTTAAATCAGGAGAAGAAAAATCAAGTTACATGGATTTGTGTGACTGTTCTATTTGTTGACATTCAACATAATTTAAATAGCTCATTAGTGGTTAGTTGATTCCCTCTACCCTTCATTTTCCCCATCTATAAAATGGAAAGAGCAATAGTTCCTATTTCAGAAGCTTTTGGTAAAAATAATCAATATAACTTTTATAAGTGGTCAGCCCAGTAATAAGAACAAGGTATTCAACAATATTTATTATTATTGTTATTATTGTCATTGTCTATGTCAGAAGATAGTGAAGCAAAATAATTAAGCGGTTAAAGCTCATGCTATGGAGTCAGGTAATCATAGGTTTAAATGCATGCTCTACACTGTAATCTTTTAAAAGAACACTAAGCCTTAATTTTTCATCTATAAAATGGGGAATAACAACAGTTATCCATCCAAATCTCAGAGTTGTTAAGAATTAAAGCATTTATCATACTTGGCAAATAGTCATTCACGTTCCATCTTATTTACTCTTCTGGGTTACACTTCTTTATTCATTTCTTCAACAAATGTTTTAATGAGTACTTATGCTTTGTGTCAGACAAGCACTAGGGGTTCTGTAGTGAACAAGGTAGGAGCTTACCTCCAGGTGGGAGAGGCATTGGCTAATCATAAAATAGATGGAGATGACCGCATGTATAAGAAAACCATTGGAGATGGTGCTGTGTTTTCTCGAGAGGAATTCACTGACATGCCTGCTGGAGGTAGCTTATATAAACTAATGAACCTCAATGTTGGTAGAACATTTAACACTTTTGTTGCCAAAAAATGCCATGATATATGAATGTGTTGTTTATAAGATAATGGAAGGTTTTACTTTAAAAACTTTATAAATTTGTAATGCACTAAGGTTGTGTGGTCTGGAAATGGCACACATTTCAAGATGTATTATGAATGTCTTTGCTGCATCTTATTATGATATCTCTAAAGCCTCACTTTAAGGTCAGAAATCTGTAGTTGAGGGCCTTGGCCACATGGCCCTCTCACACAGGCCCTCTACTCCTGTACCTGCCCCTATGATGGAGCCTCAGTTTAAGGGATCTGAGGCCAAAGGATTTGCAGAAAGGGATATAGTTGCCTAAATAGCCCATGACTCTGCAGCATTCACAACTAGGCTGTGGCCAGCCCTTCACACAGTGTGGAGCCCACAGGAGATGCTCACTAAATATTTGATGACTGAACAACTATTCACGTATGACTGGATGTTGGCACACTTCCTTCCTATACAAAAGAACCATTCTATGGGACACATTTGACTTCACTATAGCAAAAAAGGGCAGAAAACAAAATGAAACTCAGAAACTATAAACAGTTTGGATCTTCAGTTATATCTTTAAATTGTCAGTTTTCCCAATGCTGTTTTCTATCCATTTGCTGCTGTTGTTTGAAGTGGAGAATGTGGTGAATTTTGAGCACCAATACATAACCAGCTAATTCCATTTGGTGTCTGCTCCCATGAGACCTGGTGACTTAGACCCACAACTCCATGCTTCTCACCTTACAAGCAGAGTGTAGCTTTGAAAGAACATAATGTTTCTCAGAACTGTGTTCTCATTTTCATGGTCTGGGAGAGGAGATGAAAAGATTCCAATATTCAATGTTGGAAAATTTATAAGAATATTTCATCTCTGTTCTGAAACTCATTTATAGATGGTAAATGTACCTTTATTAACTTGCTGTGTGACCTTGAGGAAGTCAGTTAACCTCTCTGGGATTCTTCATAAAGTTTATGTTATATATAATTTATATAATTTGGCTTATAGTTTTCTCAAGCTTCCATAAGAAAAGCATTTAGCAAATGGATGATAAGTTACAGGGGCAAACTCATTTTCTGGGGACTAAGAAATACAATGTGAAGGGTTCTCATTAAGAAAAGGAATTTAAGATGACTAGATACATGATTTTAGAAGGTGTCTATGCAAGTGAGAGTCCATGAATCTTAAGCTTCATGGGGAAAATGATATCAGATGGTCATTGTAAGAATTATTAGCATAAACTATTTTGATCTCCTTGAAAGTTATAAGCTACAAGGGAGAATTTCTGACCATGCTACAGAAAAGAAAGTTGCCTTTCCTGTGAGGGTCTTGGTTGTGGGGAAACACGGGACTTGGTTGGAAAGTCTGTAAGGAGGATTCTCTGAAAGGTTGGGGGCCTCTAGGGGGACCTTGCCAAAGGTGGCAGCCCCTGCCATGACTTTTCCAAACAAGTCCAATCCCCCAGGTGTTTTACTGGAATCTCTGTGTTTAGTCTTTAGACACAACCTTGTAGAAGCATGTGCTTTTTCAAGGATATTTACTCTGCTGATAGTATCTAGAGCAGTGGTTCTCAACCTTCCTAATGCCGCGACCCTTTAATAGAGTTCCTCATGTTGTGGTGATCCCCAATTTCATTGTTACAAATTAAACATAATTAAAGCATAGTGATTAGTCACAAAAACAATATGTAATTATATATGTGTTTTCCTATGGTCTTAGGCGACCCCTGTGAAAGGGTCGTTTGACCCCCAAAGGGCTTGCAACCCACAGGTTGAGAACCGCTGATCTAGAGGTTAATTTTAGTTCAAGCTGTTGCTACAATAAAAGCCTAAGGAGGCAGGTGAATGGGGCTGTTTGGTTCCTATAGCCAAGCAGTCCCTTAGCCCTCTCTTTCACAGAAACTGTGTGTCAGAGTAATCCATTCATCCATCGCTCAGGGTCTGCTGGTCAGTCCTGATGCTGTCTGAAGATCCCTTTTTACTCAAATTGGCCTCCAAGCTCAGGTTCTTTCCTCTTTGGACAAGCCAAGCAGGAATGTTTTAGGGCGTGACTTGCTCTGGTTCAATTCAGTGCTTGTCTCTGGCATGCAATCCTAGAGACATTATGTTTTTTTCTCTGCAAGACTGATATAGGGGAGAATGATCCAACAGGAACATAGGGCAGGTCCCTCTACTCAAAAACTTGCAGTCTGGCTATGGAGACAACCTGGACACACATTAAATAAATAGAGAATGTGATGTTATATTATCATGGCAAACTGGCATGTTGCTTATCAAATTCTCACCCTCTTTTTGGAAAAGCTTAAATCAGTCTTATAGGGTGTCCTGACATCCCAGGTCCAGGCCCACAGACTCCTCCCCAATTCATATCACACCTATAGTTGAGAACACTCATTTAACATTTCTTGTACCTTGTCCTGTAACAACTCTTATGTTGTTGTCTTACTATTTAATTGTGTGTGTGTGTGTGTGTGTGTGTGTGTGTGTGTGTGTGTCTGTGTGGTATGGATGATGATGTCTCTTCAATAAGGTGATCAAATCTTTGAGGGAAAGAAAGAACTGGGTTATTTGCTTCCATGTATATGATCCCACAGGCCCTACTCTGTCCTGCCAAATGAGTGAATATGCGTCAAATGTTAAATAGAACATTCAAACTTAGCTCATAATGTGCCAAGGACTGTTAGATAAAGCAGAGATGCTGGTCAGAGGAATTAGAGGGACTATCTGGAGGAAGTAAAATTCAATCTTCATGAACTTCATTTCTCAAAGTTAGCACATTTGTCCCCATCTATGCAGTTCATCAGTCCCACTTTTCAGCCTCATGTGCTGTTAGAACTTCTACAGAGAATCTGAGAGAAGCAGCAGGGTGATTTGCTAACCTGAAAAGAGAGTTTGTTCCAATAAGGCAGGGGTCCTCAAACTATGGCCCGCGGGCCACATGCAAATACAAATATTGTATTTGTTCCTGTTTTGTTTTTCTACTTCAAAATAAGATATGTGCAGTGTGCATAGGAATTTGTTCATAGTTTTTTTTAAACTATAGTCCGGCCCTCCAACGGTCTGAGGGACAGTGAACTGGCCCCCTGTTTAAAAAGTTTGAGGACCCCTGCAATAAGGAAATGATTACAGGAAAGTGGCAGAGGTAGAAATTGCAAGAAGATACGTTGCTACCTAGTTTTACGCTTTTTGGGAGAAATAGAGATAGGCCAGTGACCCAGGAGTCCTGAGACATGAGGGGGTCTGGAGAAGGGCAGTGTGGAGCCTATGGCTGTGGCTTAAGAAGTCACCACAGCACTGGACAAAGATGAAAGGGCTGATTGTGGGAGAGTGGGGCTCCACTCAGAGCAACTGCAGCCACGGCCTCTACTCAAAGAACACTGCAGATGGGAGTGCAACTCTTTGTCCTTGAAGCTGAGCCAGCAATAATTCCTGTCACCACCAACAGGATCTCACCCCTCCAGACAGAGCAGTGGCCTGCTTATCCATGGGCCTGGCTGTGGATCACCTTTAAACATCTTGAAATCAGTACCAGGAATGCATTCCCACAGGCCTTCTCACCTTTTAGGGGCATTCTGACACCTGCTGAGATCCCTCTCCTCACCATCCAACCCATCTTAGTCTCTGAATCCTGTACCAATTGAAGTCCTAGCATGGAAGCACAGCTCCCATAGCCTCTACCCTCTTTGACCAATAAAGCAATGGAAGAAAGAAAGGGCCACCAAGCCAAATAATTAGACCAGCTGAATAATCAACCCTGACAAACATAGCATGACAACTCTACAAGGTAAACCTTCCTATCCCAGCCCAAGATTGTCTATATTCCTCATATTTATAGGTAATAGGTAATATTATGCATCTTGGCATTGCTAAATATATCGAGGTTTAGGCACATAGTAAGTACTCACCAAATCCTCACTGAACAAATTTGGAGTAGGGTTCTATTAGCCTTTTCCCAACAATAAGACCCTAGGGGCTGTGGGAAAGATCTGACTTCTCAGTGGGCTGATTTCTTTCTACCACTTCATGGGCTTCACCCCGCAAGGGCAGAGCTGCACTTTAATGAAACCTCATTGGGCGCTAGGTAGGCTATCAGGGACATTCATTTGCTGTATCTTCCCTTTCTGATTGTCTCTTCCAAAGGGACTGCTGGGGACTGCAGGAGAGGACTGTCGACAACCGATAAATGCAGTCTTCAAAGCCACTCATCCATTCTTAATGGACAGCCCGTTAATTTGAGGTCTAGGTCATGAATTTGAATGCTCTGCACTGAACACCTCTTCAGCAAGAAAACCTGGTTTTGCCTCAGGGTAAATGGTGATTCATTAATTGTAATTAAATTAGGCTGGTGGCTTAAACTAGATGTGACAAAATGAAAATCCCCATATAAAACCTGAGATGCATATCACTGGCCTTCTGTCAATAACATCCAGTTTTTGTCTAAGTGGATTTAAAGGGAACAAGATGCCTCTTCTTTAAGGCAAAACAAATAAACTGCTTCAGTTAAATAGGGAAATAAATAACTTCTGAGTGTTTCTCTATTTCTTATTCATTCAGGTCCAGGAACAACAAACACAAAGGACTGATAATAGGGGATTAGAGTCTCCCTGTGCCACTGGGAGGAAACCAGCAGCATCCTAGGGTTAGCCCTTTCTGCGTGATCATGAAGCGGATCTACCCACATGACATCTGGTCTTGGCTACCATCTGAGTTCTCTTGGCACAACCAATATTGCCTTTTGAGATAGTGGGTGAATGGACTGAATCTTGGATGGAAGTCTGGATCCTGAGATCTTATTGCATCTTATTCAGTTGCTCCTTGTTAATTTGGGGGCTCTTTGTTCTTGAATGTCCTCATTTGTGAAATGAGAGGTTTAGATAAGGTCCCTCTTTAGAGCAAAAGAAAGTTAAGCAGAAACTCAACATGATGTGAGTAACATGAAGCTTCTCTCGTTGAACAGAGTGGTTGCTGGGGTCCAATCCCAGCAGGTCCAGGGGTCCCCAAAGGTGTGGACGGAGTCGGCGAAGAAGGAATGACACGAAGACAGCCTTCAGTTGATCAGCAGCCTAGTCAGGACCTATAGCCAGGATTTCCAGCCAAAGTTCTGGTCGGAGCTCTGGTTAGGAACTGATGAGGTTCTGATGATTATTGTCTTGTTACATCCATATTTATACCAGCCGATTTTAATCCTGTCAATTTCTATTACAAAGGTTAGGGCGGTTCTTATCTCCATTCCAGGGAGTAAAGATTATGTAGCTTAACTACCCGCCTGGCACTTAATTAAGGGGTTGTATCCCCTCCCTAACCTCAGGGAAAAATCCCCACCTGGGGAAACAACCTTTCTCGGAGAGGTGACCTTGGTTAAAACACATGGCGCTAAAGAGAGCAAACATATTAAGAACAATATGCTATATATACCAGGTCCCTTGAAACATATGCTGTGCAGATGTTTCTTTCCTGCAGCGACTGTGTCTAGCAGCAAGGATGGACTGGCTCCCGGCAAGTGAAGCCTCACCCGCTGACATGCACAGCCCTATCTCTGAGCCCCAAAGAGTCTCAGAGGAACCTGGGTGATGGTGGAGCAGACTTTGGAACCTGTTCAACCAGGTATTGTCTCACATCTCTTCCAACTTCAAAGTTTGTGAAAAGTATACTTTCCATCACTCTATCAACTGAAATGAATTAATCTGAATAAAATGTGGGTATTAGGTTATGCTTACTGAGGATGGAATAATAATTTAATGAGGAATAAATAATTATTTTAATGAGGTGTTGGAACTTTTGTTACATGCTATTTAGTCAACCCGACAATGCGGTTTGTTCTGCCAGGTAATACCAAAGGCTTCGTGCCCTGTGACTAGAAATCAGACCAGACCTTTTAGGGAAACCTCCAGTTTAGGGACCACAAACCCAAAAGCTTCTGGGGACCAGGCATGAAATATAAATGAGGGCCATATGGGGATTGTGGCAAACTGGACACTTCATGCATCATCTCAGGGCATAGCCACTGCTCAGCTCCAGCTAATTGTGGCCACGGGAAGTCTGGGCTCAGCATAATCAATCTTCTTTCATAAAAAAAACCCAGATATCCAAATGATCAGATGTTAAATAAAAACTAAGATCATAGTGTATCAGTCAGAGTTTGATTAGAGAATCAGGACCACTCTGAGTGGTAGGGATAAAGGATTTTTAACAGGGATTAGACCTTACGCAATCGTGGATCTCCTGTGTTCTGCATTTACAAGTAATGTGAAGTGTATAACATAGTCCCCATAAGGCTCTTGCACCTGGTGTTGAGCAGAGGTTACTATAGGTCAGCTGTGATAGCAGCAGGGTGGGGGGAGGGGAGAACTGGACAGGGAGGAAGAGAGAGCCAAGGCAGACTGGAACCCAAGACTGTCTCTTAGTTACTCTAAGCTTGATGAGGTGAGTGACCTGCAGAAGCTGGCACCATTGTCCATGGGACTGAACTCACACCTGGCCCTGCAAGGTAAAGAGCTAGGTCAGGTGGGAGCTGCCGGCCTGGGTGCTGCCCCACACTAAGAAGGTGAGCCAGTGTGTCGGCAACCATACGTAAGGGCTGCCGCAGTGCCCGACAGCTACCTGCAGGGCATGAAGGAGGCTGTTGCTTAACTTCACCTCCGCAATCTTATGTAAATATCTCCTATGGCCAACCCTAACCCAAAATCATACAGGAAAGAATTCAGGGAAATGCAGTTCAGCTTACCAAGTTAATAAAATATAAAGCCCCCACAGTCCACTCCTCGTTAATGTGGCTTCCATACACATTTCTTTCACCAAACTTAACTTCCAAATAATGACAACAGTAAAATCTCTTTTGCATTTAACATGATGCAACTATTCCTCCTCCAATCAAAACATGTTAACCCTCTCCACAAAAGAGAACAGAAAGTCATTTTACTCATATCTGGCCGATATTCTTTCTTCTTCTGAGTTACATCCCTTTTTGATAGTCTACTTTACATACTGAGCTATAAGGTTAACTACTATGGATACATCTTTTTTCCCCAGTTTTATTGAGATATAATTGACATATAATGTTGTATTAGTTTTAGGTGTAAGCCACAGTGATTGGATTCATATATATACTAGAGGCCCGGTGCACGAAATTCATGCACGGGTAGGGTCCCTAGCATTGGCTGGCAATGAAGGCTCATCTGGGGCCTTCTGGCTGCTGGCCAGGCCCTTCCTTGGTTCTGTGCCAGCCCCTGGTGGTCAGCGTATGTCATAGCAAGCAATTGAACTCCTGGTCTCCCGGTCAAACTCCCGAGGGGACACTTTGCATATTAGCCTTCTATATATGTAGATTATGGAATGATTACCACAAAAAGTTTAGCCAACAGTCAACATCTCACATAGTTACAATTTTTTTTCCTTGGGATGAGATTTGCTTAACACATCTTTGTGTTAGAGAAGTGTGAAAGGGGAAGACAAATTGGCTAAAATATATGCAAATGTATTTATATCAAAATAAGGAAGAAATGCTCATAACTATTCCAATCTTTGTTTCTGCAACTTATCACATGGTTACACTGGTACTTGTAACTACTTTCTCCTATTACTCATTCTACATTTCTCTGTCTTTGGCCAGCACCTCGGCTACAGTTGTCCCTGGGCTACAGGTGTCCCTTGTCTGGCGGGGTGACCTTCATCTTCCTGCCTGAGGAGTGGGTGGTAGCAGTCCTGCCTGAAGTGAGTTGTCATGGTGTCCCATGGGCTTATCACAGAGAGGCCTCAGAGAGGGATTCACAGTGTACGTTTTTAGCAGTGTAGTAAGCTCCTTCCTCTAGGGGACCCCACACTCCATTTCAGGGGCCCTGGGTCTGCACTCTGGCTCAGGTGCAGGGCTCGATGGGGCTGCACCTCTCTATTGTGGTGATTAAATATGACTTCTGGTCACCGGATCCAGAGTGTTTCCTCTTATAAAAGTAAGTAGACTGCTCATCTAATGCAATGCTAGACTTAGCATGATCAACTAGCCAAAGTCAAAGATATCCTGTGTTCTGCATTTACAAGTAATGTAGCGGTGAAAACCCTGTGTATGCATCTTTGCATACCTGCATACCTGTGCAAGCACAGGATGCATTTTTAGACAGGAAGGCACAGGACATTTTCTTTTAGGCTTCTGGTTGCTGATCATTTGCTTATCTATTTGTTCATCTGTCTCAAAATCCATTCTTCTAGGGCTATGGTAATAATTAAAATAGTAATCATTTGTTGCTATTTTTAGCATTTACTATTTGCTACGTTCTTTCCCTAAAATATCTCATATAATTCCTCAACCTTGGCAAGTGTTATGACTCCCATGTTACAGGTGAGAAATGAGGAACAGATGGCTAATAGTGTGTCCACGGTCACACAGCTAGTACAGGGAAGAGACTGGGTTTTTCAAAGGCCATGCTCTGCACATTCAGCTATGTTGCCTCTCACTCATTTGAGTCTAAAGATTGGAACAAAGGCCACTGAGGGCAGCATGTCAGGAGCGGAAACTCTTCACCTCTTCCCAAGAGAGCCTGGAGTGGAACTTCATCATTTTGAGAGAGAGCAGCGATTCTTTTCCATGAATGGCCATGGTACTCTGCATGTGCTCCATGCCCCATCCAAAATGAGGTGTGGAGGTGTCTTGATTTACTATGAGGATTTGGAGCTGGGGACCATGCATGTGATGATTTATAAAAATCCTTTCTCTTTCTACACTGATGAAGGTGTGCCAAGGTAAGTGGTGAGTAATTCTAGTCTCAGTGGTTTGAAGAAAACTTTTGTGATTCACTGCTGTTGAAAGGTTCGCAGGGAGGAATGGAGTAGGAGGAGGTGGATGGACCATTGCTTGGTATTCAGAAGGTGCTTTGAACGGAAATTCTTTTTTTTAATCCTCACCAAAAGATATATTTTTTTATTAATTTTAGAGAGAGAGGAAGGAAGAGAGAGAGAGAGAAAGAGAGAGAGAGAGAGAGGGAGAGAGAGAGAGAGAGAGAGAGAGAGAGAGAGAGAGAGAGAAGAGAGAGGGAGAGAGAGAAAAGAGAAAGAAACATCAATGGGTTGCTTCCCGATCATGCCCCAACTAAATATTGAAACTGAAACCTGGATATGTGTCCTGACAGGGAACAAACCTGCAACCTTTTGGTGTGTGGACAATGCTCCAACCAACTGAGACACTGGCCAGGGCTGATCAGAAATTCTCTGGGTAAGAGTGACTGTGAAAGAGATGAGAGAGGTAGCCCTGTCCACTTAAATTTAGAGCATTAAGGACATTTGGGAGATCTGGGTAAAAGTGCTGTTCTGAGTTGGCCATGTGACATCAGCTACCTTGTGTCATTCAAGCTTTTATTGGTACTTCCTAGCCCATAGGAGTTTTCTAAGGAACAAGGAGAAAATAGATCCAAAAAGACATGGAGCCCTAACCGGTTTGGCTCAGTGGATAAAGCGCCGGCCTGCGGACTGAAGGGTCCCAAGTTCAATTCCAGTCAAGGGCATGTATCTTGGTTGCGGGCACATCCCCAGTGGGGAGTGTGCAGGAGGCAGCTGATCGATGTTTCTCTCTCATCGATATTTCTAACTCTCTATCCCTCTCCCTTCCTCTCTGTAAAAAATCAATAAAATATATATTTTTAAAAAAAGACTTGGAAACTTTAAAATGCCCTAGAAATGTAAAGACCTGGGAGGAAAGGCATAAAAGATAAACATATCTGAAGAATTGTGTTGCAATGGATCAGAAAGAACTGGGAATTGGACTAGCACCCCTGAAATCCAGATGGTTATGGTTTTCTTTCTAAAATAATTATCTGATCATGCATGCTCAGTGTAAAGAAAGGGAAACTCTGGTGGTCTCGCTCAGAGCAATGACTTCATGTTTTGTTTTGTTTTGTTTTAGTCGCAAATATTTATTTAACTATTGAATTTTATTATAACTAGGATTTATTTTTATTTAGGGTTTGATATATTTTTAAAAAAATATATTTATTGTTAAAGGTATTACAGATGCCCCCCCCTTTTTTATCCCATTGGCCCCTTCACCCTGCACCTACCCCTACCAGGCCTTCACCATACTATTGTCTGTGACCATGGGCTACACATATATGTATATAAGTTCCCTGGTTAATCTCTCCCCACTCACCACCCACCCTCACCTTCCCTCTGAGATTCATCAGTATGTTCCATGTTTCTATGTCTCTGGATCTTTTTTGTTCATCAGTTTATTTGGTTTATTAGATTCCACATATGAGTGAGATCATGTGATACTTATCTTTCTCTGACTGGCTTATTTTGCTTAGCATAGTATTCTCCAGGTCCCTCGATGCTGTCTCAAAGGGTAATTGATCCTTCTTTTTTTACAGCTGCATAGTATTCCATGGTGTAAATTTACCACAGCTTTTTTATCCACTCACCTACTGATGGGCACTTGGACTGTTTCCAGATCTTAGCCATTGTAAATTGTGCTGCTATGAACATAGGGGTGCATATATTCTTTCTGATTGGTGTTTCAGGTTTCTTGGGATATAGTCCTAGAAGTGGGATCACTGGGTCAAATAGGAGTTCTATTTTTAATTTTTGGAGGAAACTGCATACTGTTCTCCGCAGTGGCTGCACCAATCTGCATTCCCACCAGCAGTGCACGAGGGTTCCCTTTTCTCCACATCCTCACCAGCACTTGTCATTTGTTGATTTGTTGATGTAGCCATTCTAACAGGTGTGAAATGGTAACTCATTGTCATTTTAATTTGCATCTCTCTGATGGTTAGTGACTTTGAGCATTTTTCATGTGTCTGTTGGCCTTCTGTATGTCCACTTTGGAGAAGTCTCTACTTAGGTCCTTTGCTTATTTTTTTTTTGGACGGATTGTTTGTTTTCCTTTTGTTAAATTGAATGAGTTCCTTATATATTTTGGAAATTAACCCCTTATCAGATGTATCAGTGGGCTCCCTTTTCATTTTGTTGATGGTTTCTTTTGCTGTGCAGAAGCTTTTTATTTTTATGTAGAAGTGATGTGTAGTCCCATTTGTTTATTTTCTCCTTATTTTCCCTTGTCTTAGGAGATATATCCATAAATATATTGCTATGAGAGATGTCTAAGATTTTGCTGCCTATGGTTTCTTCTAGGTTTTTTTTATGGTTTCATGACTTACATTTAAGTATTTTATCCATTTTGAGTTTATTCTTGTGGTGTTCCAGTTTCTTCCTTCCTTTCTTTCTATTTATTTATTTATTTATTTATTTATTTATTTTGCATGTAGCAGACCAATTTTCCCAACACCATGTATTGAAGAGACTGTCTTTACTCCATTGTATGTTCTTGCCTCCTTTATCAATTATTAATTCAGCGTAATGGCTTGGGTTGATTTCTGGATTCTATGTTCTATTCCATTGATCTATATGCCTGTTTTTGTGCCATTACCAGGCTGTTTGGATTACAGTGGCTTTGTGGTATAGCTGGATATCTGGTATTGTGATCCCTCCAACTTTGTTCTTTCTCAAGATATAGCAATGACTTTGAACGAAACTCTGTTCACTGAGCCATCTTAGATCGCCTCCTAGTTGCAGTCATATCCCTCAGGTGTGAGGCTGCACCTCTCACACAGATGACCATGAATTCTCCCCTCTCACCAAACAGACACGTTGGCCTTCCTGCTGAGAATACCAACTCTTACCCCCAGCTCCCTATCTTCCTGTAGCTTAGACTGAAGCATTTGCAGAAAACCTACCTGAGGGACCTTTAATAATAAAGGGATAGTGAAGGTCAAAATGAAGTCATATCTCAGGACATCCAGTCATCCTGGATGTGAGTGGCAGCATCGGCATGCAGTCTGAGAGGGGCTGCAGGGCTGGGAATGGACTGACAGCCAGATGACCATCCCAGATGCGTAGTGTCAGCTTGTTGCTGGACAGTGGCTGCCCACGAGAGACTGTGTGTACAGTTTCCTGGCATCTAGGTGTGGCTGTGCAACTAATTTTTATGAAAAGAACATGGTCAGAAATGATGTGTGTCCCTTTGTGGTCTGAGTGGATAAGAAGTAAATATGCTTTCCCCTTTTTTTGTTCCCCACCCATCAGGAACTGGATACAGCTTTGAGACCCGAGGAAAAGCAGGAGCCACAAGGTAGAAGCCTGGGTTCCCTGAGTGACCATGTGGAGTAAAGCCACCTCCAAACAGAAACATTTCATTGAACTTTTGCAGATGTGAGGAAAATGTATATTTTTTAAACCACTGAGATTATGGATTGGTTTGCTGCAGCCTGGAGCTAATAGAGTCATTAACATACTTAGAAACTAAACCCTATAGAACCCCATGGAGTTCTCATTTTTGCCTCTGAGACAAATAAGTTCTGGAAACCTAAAGTCTAGCATAGGATTGCCAAGCCACACAGAAATGGCAGGTGACTGCATTAAAAATCCCATTTCCCCAGTCAATACAGTGTCCTTTCTCTCAGGCCTCTGTTAGAATCTTGTTACCCTTCCCATAGTGCAAACAGCAGAGAGAGATCAGGTACCTCACACAGAAATGCCCCAAAGGAACTTGAACCTTCTGGTCACCAGGTCTAGCTGGGTATGACAGCGTATGCCCTTGGCAGCCTGAATTAATAGCCTGTCCTGCCCTGAAGGAGATGTGGGTGAAGGTCATCTTATTAAAATCCTTCCCTTTCTCCAGATACGCTGTTTGGGGCCCTATCTTTGGGTTTAGCTCATAAAAAGAGGAACAAAGCACCACTGGTTTTATCATTAAATTTGGGTAAAAATTGAGCCTGGATGAATATGTGTGGATAGAGCATTAGCCTACGGATTGAAGGGTCCCAGGTTTGATTCCGGTGAAGGGCACATGCCCCGGTTGCGGGTTTGATCTTCAGTGTGGGGTGTGCAGGAGGCAGCCGATCAATGATTCTCTCTCATCATTGATATTTCTATCTCTCTCTCCCTCTCCCTTCATCTCTGAAATGAATAAAAATATATATTTTTAAAAAAGATGGGGAGGGGATATAATGTTATTCCTCTAAGTTAATTTTGATTTTGAAAACTGTCCCTGCTGGGGAAAATGCGTGAGCCTCGTCTTCCTGGTTTCACCTCCAGCTCCTGCAAGGGGTCCAGAAGCGATCCATCTCCTTCCAGCTTCTTCCCGGGACAGGCCTCTGCGGTGCATCTCAGAAAGCTGAGCACCAGCCCGTGAGAGCTGCTGGCACCAGCACAGCTCGTGTGCCCAGGTGTGCGGAGCGCCCTCTCCTCATAGCTGCCCTGGACACCCAGGGGAGAGCAGCTGCCTGCTTTTTCCTTGCTAATTTCTCCTCCATGCTGAGTGACATGGGGGAGAATAATTGCCTCTACTCTGAGCTCTGACATTCCCACGATCAAGCACCTGCTCCCCCACTGTTCTCCCCACAGGAAGACAATTTCTGCCACACTTGGAGGTTCCTTCACAGCAAACCTGCTGATTAGACAGACACACTTTAAAAGAAACAGTCGGGGGCCTGTGAACGTGGCAGCTTTTTGGAAGCCTGGTCAGTATTTTTCCTGGTAAAATATAAACTGTGGTGGAATTCCCCAGAGTTGCGGGGCAGAAGGTAGGGTTCTCTGGAGTGCCTTGGACCCCCTTGTACTTTCCTAAAAGGTCCCAGTCCTGTCAGCAGAAAGAAGAAAGCCTAAGTCTAAGTGAGGAGTAAAACCAAGTCAAGGCCACGCAATGGCAGCATGCTGAATTTCTCAGAAGCGTTTTCCAAGCTTTTCAGTTCTTCTATTGCTACTAGAGGGCTGGGACTGACTGATTCTTTTTAAGGATGTGCATTTCATTCTAGATTGCAAGGTGTAATTCTGTAGCTGTTACTAATCTTGGCAGGGCCAGGGGTCCAGCATAGAGTAGAGGGGCAGGACAATCTAACTCTCTAAGACTCCTCTCTAGAAGTAAACCAGCCCCTTAAGAAGCCATAGATAAGGAGTATGTCAGCTCTTATTGTCTCCTTTTATCACCCCCAAAAGTGCCAACCATTGGGGCTTAATTAAGATGACCCATGTATCTCAATTTTTAAAATTTTATGTCTATATTTCTTAATCATGCACGTAATAGACTTTCAGTGTAGAAACATCAGAGCAGACTATGATCTGCAGGTCAAAATTGGCCCTCTACCTTGTTTCACAAATACAGTTTTATTGGAACAAAGCCATGCCCATTTGTTTGGCATTGTCTGTGGCTGCTTTCACACTACTAGTTGAGTGTGGAGGAGAGTTGAGTAGCTGTGCCTATATGGCCTGAAAAGCCTAAAATATTCACTACTTAGACATATACAAAAAAAGAAAAAGAGCTAATAAGAAAAACAAATCTCCCATAATCCCATTACCCAGATATGCTAATGCTAATGTTATCCATGACTCCCTTCATTCATAGAATAAACAGAGTGGGAGCCACTCTTTAGAAACAGTATTTGGTACAGATGCTGAGACTGATGATGCTACACACACATCAAGAGGTTATAAAAGGTTGCTTATTTATATAATTGAGGCATTTGGGGGAGAGTAGTAGGAAAGAGCTCTGATTGGTCTGAAAATGACTTGACAGAGCAAGGGAGGAGATAGGCCAGGGGTTTATGATGGGTGGGAGCAGGGCCAAGGCGAGCACTTCCAAAGGAGAGCAGGAGATGATATGATGTGGTTGTCTGGTGGGAAAGGAGCATGGGGATTTCTTCTTTCCCAGGTGTGGGCAGAAGAAGAGAGAGAGGTAAGGCTTTAAAAGCTCTTCACAGACAAACATCAAAAGATGGAGTAAGATTCCTTATTTCAGCCCACATCCCCTGTCTCACTGCTCCTTTTAATTTACCCATCCCATTCCCCCCCTCCCCCACCCCTGGTTTCTAACTTCAAACAAATCATTTTACCCTAAGCTTCCATTTCTTCTGGGAAGAATTCAAGTCTCTTTCCACTACCAACCCTATGCGGGCTGACTCCTCCCAGGAAGAGAATGTTAAGAATGAGGATGTGGTCCAGCTGGTGTTGCTCAGTGGTTGAGCATTGACCTATGAACCAGGAGGTCACGGTTCGATTCCGGGTCAGGGCACAGGCCCAGGTTGTGGGCTCAATCCCCAGTGCCCCAGTGCGGGGTGTACAGGAGGCAGCCAATTAATGATTCTCTCTCATCATTGATGTCTCTATCTCTCTCTCCCTCTCCCTTCCTCTCTGAAATTATATATATATATATTTTATTTTTTTTTAATTTTATTTTTTTTTTAAGAATAAGGATGTGGCCTGGGCCTCCATGAAGAGAAGGAGTGAGGAAAGGAGGAATACAACTTGGAATCTCTTGAAGAGTTAGCTCTCTGTTCCTCATGGCTCCCACACCCCAGCATTTTCTGATTTATCCCTTGAGAGCCTGGTCCCCAAGAAGAGCAGCTTCAGGCCCTTGGGAAGAGTACTTTCTTTGCCTCTTCCTTCCCTTCAATTTATTTTTTCTCATTATGAGAGTTGAAGCATCTACAGGTGCAAAATTAGGATGATGGCCCAAAGCAAAGATGAAGAAGCTACTCAGCTGGCTGAGGCTGTAGGTGTGCCTCTGGCCTGTGAGAAGGATGCCCTACAGACCCCACAGCAGGACCAGGGCATGGGCCATGCACACTGGGGTCTGGATTTAGAACCTCTGCTTACAATAAGGGCTCCTTTGCCTGATGGTGTCTTCCTTAGGGGCCTCACGAAGGAGCATCTGAGGGCAGATGCAGCAGGCCCAGCTACCCTTCAACCATGCTCTACCTGAGGCACACTTACCTGAAGGCTAGGAATGACTATCATACAAGCTCTGAGGAGGAGGAAGAGAGTGAAGATTGGAAAGGAAGGGGAAATAGAAATCATCTATTATGGTACTTTATATTCATTCCTTTTCATGGAATGATTTTTTTAATGGAAATACACATACATAAAAGCAGAGAGAATAGTAAAATGAACCCCATGCACTCATTTTTCAGCTTCAACTGTGACTATTCAATATTACCTTCCTAGAGGCTCTGTGCACTTAGGCCCACTCCCCTCGGACATCCTGAGCGCTAGTGCAAAGACAGGAGAGGATCCCTCCACCTCTGCTGGGCTAGCCAGCCATGAGCCTGGCTTCTGGCTGAGCAACACTCCCCCTGTGGGAGAGCAGTGACCACCAGGGGGCAGCTCCTGCATTGAATGTCTGCCCCCTGGTGGTCAGTGCACATCATAGCCACCGGTTGTTCTGCCATTCAGTCAATTTGCATATTAGCCTTTTATTATATAGGGTAATCCGTACCACAACCCTGAGAAATGGATAGTATGGCAGAGGCCACGGTGGACCTGGCTCTAAGTCCACATGCTTCCAGTGTCCTGCGGCCTCAGGGAAGGCTTTGAGAGGAGGAAGGACAAAGCTGAGCCAGAAATGTCCACAGCAAAGCAAGAGGACAGCTCCAGGACTGAGACGGTAAGTCCAGACCCCCTGGCAAAGAACATGAGAGGGGTCTAGCAGAGACACTGGCTGTGACTCTCAGGACAAACCTTCTGGGCTTTACTGTTGGGATGTTTGAAAGACTTGCCCCACTGCCCCAGCCACCGTGAAGATACCCAATCCTGACAGGCATTCTCCAGGCCACTCCTTCCTATTGCACTGCTGCCGCTAAGTGGGTTGACCCTTCCTTTTAGAGGGAAGGACACATCAATATGTGCCTTGTTATAAAGTCCCAGCATGGAGAGCCTTTCTCTGCTTCCTGCATGTATATGTAAGTGATGTCTCATCACCAGCATAATTTTATTTATTTATTTTTCTGCCACCAGATTGAACACCACTCAGCCATCTTCGAGGGGGCCTGCGTTTGGGGCTTCCTGCTTTATTACTGAGTGCTTCCAAATAAGGAACAAGCATCGGAAATGAGCCTTTGAATCTCCAAGAGGATGCTAGAGGACATCTTCAGCAATTTTAATAATAGCTTTGTACAGATGCCTACATGGTCTTGAAATGATGACATGTAAGACCCTACAGAGCTTTATTGCCTTGGGGAAGAGACAGTAAAACGGGGGGCGGATAGACAAAATATACAGAAGAAGAAGCTGAATAGTCCACTTCCATGTTTGCTTTATCAATCCATTAAATAAATGAAACATGAAACACATATATGTCTAGTTTTTATTCCAAGATATACATATCTTATATATACTTTACATATAATGTATATCTATTGTTTTGAAAAATTTGGCTGTATTTATGTTTACAATAAATATGTTTAAACTTTTAATGAATATGAAAAAACATGTACAACCAAACATTCTTTTAATCTCTAAATTTTGGAATGAAATTGTGTGGATTGTGACTCGTGGGCCCACATTTAAAACCAAACAAAAACAATTCTGAGAGGCAGTTTATTAAATGCATACAAAAATCCTATTTGTGATCTGCCAGCAACATTTAAATATTTTCAGTGCAACTCAGTCAGTTTCCAATTAGAAAATCCACACAAATCTAGTCCAACTTGGAAATGTGAATTTTGAAGAAAAGTATGAATATCGTTTCCAGAGAGTGAGAGCGACTTCCATGGTCATGTCCCAGGTAGTCTAAGTTGTACAATGAAGATCGGTGTTTCTCCAGTGACAGGACTTTGGGCTTGCCATGGATGAGGCACATGGAAAAGGGAAGTACAGCAGCAGGAGAAGGAAAGGAAGGTAATTTCAACCCCAATGTTTTCTTCCCTCAGATTTTTACAGAACAGAAACGTGTGAGCTTCCAGCCTTGGTTTATTGCTCATCTCTTCACTGTAGTTCGAGAGGAGCTATATAGATAAAGGATAATGCTTTTTATGGCAAGATCTTGATGTTGCTGGGATATTTAGGAATTGTGTATGTCCTTCAAGGGCTCCTTTTTATATCCTCTAAGACTGAGAAGGAAGGATGACAGGCTGAGCAAAACTATATGAGCCAAAATGGTACACAGGAGACAACTTAGCATCAGGCTTACAGTTTGCTGGTGGGACGGAGAGACTTGAACAATCCATACCAGACAGAAAGCCACATGGGACCAGCGTAAATGAGTTTCGCTGCTGCTGCTCCAAAACTGGCTAAAAGCTGCAGTTTGAAAGAGATTGAGCCTTTTCTGCCCTGGCAGTTGGTAGGTGTGTCTGGCAACACCAAACTTTCAAGTACGTCCAGGATGTTTAAGGAGATGGTGGCACAGTGCCGGGTTACAGCATCCTTGAAGAAATGACCCCTAGGTGCCCTCCAGGGGGTGAGCTCTTCCTTCATCTCTCCAGAAGCTGGCATCACATCCCCACTGGGTCAGTGTTGCTATGACTTTGCCGTCACAACACAGCACAGTGGATATTGCGCTAAGCACTAACGGTTGAATTCAAATAGGTATCTGAAGTTATAATTCAATAATTCTTAGTAAATACTGAGTAGGGAAAGCAGGTATACAGTTGTGCGTATGCAAAACACAGTTCATGCTTGGATTATTAATGATTAATGATTGTATTATTTTCCCTACAAACAACTATAAGCCTACTTTTGCCCCACCCTGTACACTGCTACTATCAAAAGTCTAATGTAATGCTGTCTTACGGAGTAAATGTGTGTTATAAATTTTCATTTCTTCTGGAAATAAAGACCCTATGTTTTTAGGCCTTCCATATTGAATGAGCCAATGTGGGAAATGGTAGAGTTCATAATAAATGTTTAAAAATGTTGAGTAACTACAGTAGAAGAATTAGCAAAAGACAAGAACAAGCAATGTGCGTGCACGCACACACACATACACACACACACACAAATAGGAATGGCTAATATGTTATATACAATGGTATCTAACCCTCATAAAAATCAAATAAATGTACATCAAGACAGTGAGGAAGTACAAAGGTTTCCTTATCAGATTGGCAAACATAAAAAAGAATGATAATACCAAGAGGTGTTAGGTGTGGGAGGGAATACATATTTTCTTTTTCTGGTGTTAGGAGTACACACTGTATACAACTGGAGCATGATTTGAAAATATGTATCAAAATCTAAATATACAAACTTTTCAACCTAGTGAATTGCTCTCAGGAATTAATTCTATGGATGAAATCAGGCAAGTATGTTATGATACTTGTTTACAGAGACTCAACATAGCACTGCCTATATAACAACATAATAGAAACAAGTTCAATGTTTATCAGTAGTGAGTGCTTAAATATATGGCATGAGCCAAACAGTAGAATATCAAGCAACCAACATAAAGCTACATTATGGAATTGATATGGAATGTATTGTTAAGTTAAAAAGAAAAAGCTTCTTGTGAAGTGGAAGGTGCAGGATAACACATTCACTTACTTTGTGGATGGAAGGATATGCACCAAAAAGGGAATAGTCATAAGTGTCTTATGCAGGCAAAGGGAAGGATCCTATGGGTGTTCTCTTTGTCTTCTTTACAACTTTCTTAACTTCCTTGCTTGTTTGTTTACTTGTGATTCATTTATTCACTAAATTAACTGAACACTACCAGGTCCCAAGGACTTACTAGACAATGGGGTTATAGCAGCGAATGGACACCTCTGGATACAAATCCCTGTCTTTGTAACACTTGCATTTTATTGCAGGAAAGACAGGGAATGAAGACAGTAAATATAAACCCAATGGTATGTCAGAGTAAAAGACTTTGCTAAAACAAAGAATGGAAAAGGATGAGGCAGAGAGCTTATCCATCTGCTTCTGCAGTGGCCCTGGGCCTAGCACAGTGTGTGGTCCAGGGTAGGGCTCAATGCACTTGCTGAATGAATTTAAGAGGACTCCAGTCAAGGCATTCTGGCCAGAGTACCAAGCTATTAACATGCTACAAGACCTTCATCCCTGGCTTCTCCCCTCTTGAGTATATGCAGATGATTTATCTTTCTTCAACCCACAAATTATTTTCTCCAAGACTTTCAGCTCATCTTGTTCCACACTTTTCCTTATTCAATCATATTCTAGGCTGGCCTCTTTGAGATTGACATATGATACTTGGAATAAACTTGATACTTTCTCATCTAGATATTTCCCAATATTTTGTAAGGGGGATCATCTTTTTGCATAGCCGACCTCATTCCTTATATGCCAATGTTTCATAATGCTACAATGTCTACTTACTTTGGAGAAGTATTATTATGTTTCTCCACATATTTGCCACAAATAAAAACACACCTGGCACTTATAAATGTGTTCTCGTTGGGTGTTCTCCCTTATTTCCTTCTTTAGTTTGTTCATATTTTTTTTTGAATTCTGCTCTTGTTAATTCTCTATGACTTTTTGTCTCAGGAAAAATTAAATTATAGAAAGAGGCTGCAGCAAGTTAGAAAGGCAAAAGAAGCAGTAAGTAATGAGCATCACATCATAAAAATAAAATTTAAGCTGTTAATAAAAATGTTCTCATGTCCACAGAGCTGTGTCAAGAGCAATCTGGATCTTTCAGCATGACGATGAAACAGGGTGTAGAGGACAAAGAAATACATACATTCAGCGATTATCTCCCACCTGTCTTCACAAATGAAATGGGTGAGGTCTGAATGAGTCAGTTGCTGTGAGCAGCAGATGAGAAATTAGCACATCCACAGATTAATATCAGAAATGGTCATGATAAGCTTAAAGTGTTAGCAACGGTCATAGCCGAATGCCTTTTTGAAGTAGATACGCAGACATACAGGTCTGAAATTGCATAACACAGAGCATTTAAGGATATCCTCATCGGAAGGTGATTGTTTGAATATTTGAGCTTGCTGCCCAAACAGAAAGAACACCACCTTTATCAGGTCCCACAGCCACACAGTCAAATAGTCTATCAGCGGTTCTGGTCAGTAACAATCACAGGTCTCCCTAGCGGACTCCAGAAGGTATAGCATATTCCCCCAAATTACCTAACACTTCAAGGCTGTCACTGCTAATGGTTTGGAGTTTACTTATCCTGAGAAACTGCTTCTTCGTCAGTAAAATGGATGTATGAACATTTGCCATCAAATCAACTCTCAGAAATGATTTGTGAGCCAGAAGGGATTCTTACTAAATTCCCTGAGTTTCCAGATATAAAAAAAAAATATTTAAATAGCACATGTGCTGAGCTTCTCCATAGATTTTTGGCAAAGAAATAAGCTTCTGTGATGATGACAATAAACCTTTTCCTTCAGTCTCACAAAAGGACAAAAACATTTACTTATCCAATGCATGCATTATCTTATTTAATCCTCACCACCCTATAAGAAAAGGTATTATCACAATTGTGCAAATATAATTGAGACTCAGAGACATCATAACTTGTTCAAGGTCACACAGCTCATCAATGGCAGTCAGAATTCAATCCCAGATTTAATTGACTCTACCTTACGCTTTTTTCCCAAAAGGATAAAGTTTCCTCTTCTTAGTCTCCACTCAAAATGCATATTTCTTTTTGAACTGTGCCATCTCCCCATACTCCTGTCACAAATTAAAAGTAAGGTACCTCCATCAGTAGAATATGCGAGGCTGCCTATTAGTTTGTTAGGTTATTAGCACAATTCCTAGCCTATCTCAGCATATGCACTTATCCATTTTGCCAGTCATGTGACTATTGCTTGTGCTTAAATATCTTATTAGAGTATAAGAGGTACAAAGACGGGCACCAAAACTAAACTTCAGATTGCACCGATCCTTCAAGAAGCACGGCAGTAACATGAAATGACTGGGACAATGGCCCCCGCCTCGAGAGGTTAGCTCTGCCTGGGACACAACATTAAATACATTCTATTCTGTTGTATGAGGTTCACTCAAACCAGCTCCAAACAAAGGAAGAGACTTGGCATTTGCAGAGAGGGTTCACAAGAAGCCGAGCAGGCTGAGCAAGTGCCCCTCTCTCTATGTGCTGCTTCCTTTTCTCTTTCTGAGGGTACGCTCTCATTTTGCACACGATAGTAATGGTTGCCCCAAACATATCCCTATAAAACCTTTTACCTCTAGCACCACCCCACTGCAACTTCTCTTTCTATCTCTCAGTCTAAATGATTGACCAGCTCTTTTTTGAGCCCGGACACATAACTCCAGGTTAAACTGACTAGTGCATTACGCATGGGGCTCCTCTGGGTTACAGGTCCACCCCTCATCTTATGGGCTACAGGGGGAGAGGGCGCACGTCTTCTATTCCACCACCATTCTCTTTCTTCCTAAAAAAAGATGTGTGATGGGCAGACACCATGAACTCTGCTTAATGCACACATGTTCAACTTCAGGCCTCCTCTTTGTGAGAAGGGCCACCTCCCCATCTCTTTTCCAAAGAGATAAAGATAGATCAGATCCTCTCATTGAATTTCAGCCATTCTCAGTGAGAATGTGTATGGAGGAAATGGTGTCACTTCATGAAAAAAAAAATATTAAACTCATAGAACCCAAATATTAAAGTTACAAATTAAAGAGGTTTAGGAAGGAAATGACTGATACGCGACATCAGTTTTCAGCCTTGTTCTAACAAAAGAAATGTCTGGTTATACCTATACAGAAACACTCAACTGAGCATTGGGAAGGCAGCCTGAGTTGTTTGGTTGCTTTAGGCCAGTGATGGTGAACCTTTTGAGCTCGGCGTGTCAGCATTTTGAAAAACCCTAACTTAACTCTGGCGCCGTGTCACACATAGAAATTTTTTTATATTTGCAACCATAGTAAAACAAAGACTTATATTTTTGATATTTATTTTATATATTTAATGCCATTTAACAAAGAAAAATCAACCAAAAAAATGAGCTCACGTGTCACCTCTGACACGCGTGTCATAGGTTTGCCATCACTGCAGTTTTGGCTGAGACTTGAGAAATGGGTCTGTCTCCCACAGGTTGAATTTAGTTAGGAAAACGACCAAGGAAACTAGCTGCAATTCTAGGATTTGGGGTTATTTTAGCAACTAAATTTGATGAGCAATGTGATCATCTGTTAGTATCTGGGGACTTTTTAAAGAATCTGAATTGGTGCCCCCGCCCCCTAATACTTCACCCATTAATACTCTATCAATACAACAGTGGAGTGAAGGGGACTTAAAATACATTATTATAACCTAAAGTGCACATGTCTCACATCCTTTTCAATATTCACTTTGCAGTTCTATTACTGATTGTCTCTGACAGCAGGTGTAGTACAACTTTATGGGCAGTATTTTCATTTTATGAAGCTCTCCATCTGAAATATTAGAGAGTGGGGATTAGTGATTTCATAGACACAAGTTCTATCATTCGTAAATCTCTTATCTTAAAATTGAAAGCATTATCTTTAAATGCATTCTACAAATCTTTCATGGGAATAGAAGGCCGTTTATGAACTATATCTGAGATAACTGGAAGAAGTATACTTTATGAAATTTTTGGACCATTAACTCTAGATTTTGATTTTTCTTCATTTAAAAAAATGATGCCTTTGAATGTTTTGAGAGTGTGATGGGAAAATCAGCTACAGTGATTTTTCTCTTTGTGGTCACTGAGGTAGGTCACCAAGGTGATTGAAGTCTCCCAGCAGACTTTTAAATATTTGAAGCTGAAAATATTTAAGAGTGTATCAAATGAGTAGTACTTTAATTTTTATTTATATTCTATTTTTGGTGTGGTTGTGATTATAACCTCACCAAGACGGGTGATCGGTAATGAATGTGTCCTGTTGGCAGATCCCTCCAGGGCTCTGGTTCAATCTTTTGAGTTATGGGATGAGGACAAAATGAACTATTTTTCAAGCTTGTAAATATGTGACAAATGACAGTGCAAGAACTATTGATTCCAATCACAGTGATACAATGTTTCATAGTCAACACTGACTCTGGCTTTACAAATTACTTGCAAGTTGAACAGTAAACCCATGCACAACACGCTTCAACCTGGATCAATCACCAAGAATATTTGTGTCAGTATTCGCCTCCAATTTGAATACATTCCCCAGATGAAATGGAGTTTTTTCTATTTTTTGCATTAAAAAGGTGTTGCTGGATTTTCCCCCAATCTTCATAAAGAAAGAGGGAAGCAGAACCCTTATAAAATTGCTGGTGACTCTAGACACATTTATCTGCTTTTAAATTTATTAAATAGTCATAATCCAAATATAATTGAGAAATGCCTCTCAAGAAAATGAATTAAACTCCTCATTGTATTGCCTAGTTCAGCACTTGCATCTTATTCAAACATATGTATGTGTGTGCATGTAAATATATGTGTTTTTGAATATATATATATATATATATATAGAGAGAGAGAGAGAGAGAGAGAGAGAGATGGGGGAGGGAGAGAGAGAGAGCTTTTTCAATAGATTAGAATTTGAGACACTGCAGTAGCCATTGTGTTCCTGTTTGGGGAAACTGGGTCTGGTCATTTTTGAAAAAACCCCTAACATGACTGGTATTTGTATATATAGACAGACCCTCCTCACTTAGCTCATGAGCACTCCTGTATGTACAGAAAACTTTTCCAAAAGGACCAGTACAGGAACCCAATAAAATATACTTTGGGGGGCAGAAGTCAATTTTGCCGTAATTGTGAAAAGGTGGCATCGGTCCTCCCCACCCCCATCCCATTGTGAGCTCCATTTTAAACTTGCCCTCAGGTTGTCACGGTATATTTTATGCAGGACTGACCTTCGGAGAGACTCTGCATGCTGATGTATTATTGACCTTCTTCCCCACTGCTTACTCAAACAGGCCATCTGGGTACCAGGACGGTACAGGGAATATGTCCAACTTTCCAGATCAAGATAAAAATAAATAAAAACCAGGGCTGGGTGGGTTGGGGAGGGAAGGCTCTTAGCTTGTACTGTGGATTTGTTTATTCAGACATAATCGGAGTGGATAGGGCGCAGGCACAGTTTCATTCTTTGTGGAACTCACTGGCCTCCTGGCCCCTCCCCCCATTGTTCATCTCCATCAACTGTGAGGAGCCACTAAGCCAGAAAGGAGGGCAGAGATGAGGCAGGGCCACTGCAGCCCCTCATTACGTCATACTTCTGGGGAGGCTGGAATTAGCCAGGGTGTGTGGATGGCCACTGAGCCTTGTCAGACTGCATCTTGGCCCAGTGGGCTTGGGGAGGCCCTCTTCTTCCTCCCACCCTCCACTCTGCCCGGGTGGGTGCTGGGGATCTGGAGCCTGGGGAGTCTGGTTACCCTTGTTAGGAGCTTGGCCGGCAGCCCTCAGCTCTCACCCAGTGGGGTCACAAAGAGCCCAGCCTTGCCAAGACAGGCCAGTCACAGTCACAGCTTCCCCAGTGAATTTTTCCAGGCTGGAATCCATGTTTAGCAGCTTTGCTTGGTTGATCAATGGCTTCCTTTCAATGCTGATATTGACTTAGGAAACCAGCTCAGAATGTCAGATTCAGTTCATACTGAACCGCTCTCCAGGACCCAAAGAGAATTGTGAGTTCTCCACAGCACAGAACACTACAAGGGGCTTGGCTTCACCTCTCTTCATCATCAGAAGCTCCCTGTACTCTCATTTTCTGGTGGTTAGTGCTACTTATTTACAATTTAGATTAGGAGGATAAAGTTATTTTAAATATATATACATTTTAAGTATTTTTATATTAAAATCGTGTTTTGGACAAAATATTCAGCAATATGTTTTGAGTAGCATAGCAATGCAGTAGGTGTCAGCCAAAAACAAGCCACCTCTGCCCTTTGCTTTCTCTCCCCTGCTCCCACCCACTCCCTCTCCCTCCTCTGCTCTTCCCCTTTGTAGAGACCATTATAATATTCTTCACAATAGAATTTGTCCTTCACCTGTGTCTGTTTTTTTAGAGTAAGAAGGGCTAGGGCCATGCTTAATCACCTGTGCCATGTCAGCCCTGTGCCTGGTACACAGGATGAATTCAATAACTATTTGTCAGATGAATGACTAACCATAGTTAGTCTCTATTTAGAATTCAGAAACATACCTGGCACTTTAGTACATACCTGGCACTTTAGTTAAGCCTCACAATCACAGGAGGTATTCCTGTCATCCCCATTGCACATATTAGAAAATCGAGGCCTAGAGGGGTTAAGTAGTAACTAGAAAGGTGTGAGTCAGGATTTGTACTCAGACAATCTGACCACAGAGCCTGAGTCTAGCTACAATACCACACAATGATGGTGGATGGATGCTCATCCCTCCCAGAGGCCTTCTTTGGCAGGGTAGCTTTTAAGACCTAGGGTCCCTCATCTTTTCCTCTGTCTTCTCTTTCTTTTGCTTTTCTAGCATCAAGTTGTCCTGAGTAATAGTGACGGCCTCTTTTCCTATGGGCACTGGCTTTAAGAGGCTTATGACCAGCAAGAGGTGGAAGGAAGGGTGCTGTTCCCACCTGTGGTTGGTCAGCCTCGAGGAAATTAAACTCACAGCCATTGAGTGCTTCATCAATAATAATAATCACCATTTATTAAACACCTACTTTGTGCTAGAGATGATTAGGCATATTCCAAAGATTAGGCATTTAATCTTCAGAATAATGTGGGGTCAGCCTGTCTTCAAAGCTCTTTGCAGTGTTGTTCTTCCTCTAGTCACAACATGTGGGCTTTAGTTTTACATGTTCCTCCTGATTCCAGGTCCACCACTTAGTTGTCTTTTGATCTTGGCCAAGTCACCTAATTTTTTTGGAACCAGTTTTATCACCTGTAAAAATGGGAATTATACAACATACTTTGCAGAGTTGTTACAAAATGAAACAATGTTTCTGAGGTGTCAAATAGCACTTGGTGCACACATGAGTTGCTCAGTCAACCTCAGTTCTTCCTTGTGCCTAACTCCTCTTCTCTGGTCAGCTGGTGCCCACCCTGCAACTTCAATCAACCCAAATGGGAAGTGGAACTCAATTTCTCAGAGGTGACAGCTACACAGGCCACACATTTATGCAAAAGATACACACAGCAGGTGGGGGTTCTTGCATCAGGTGACAGGTGATCCATACCAAATAAGTGGTGTTGGGATGTGGGGTAAGAACAAAGACACTGTGGACTTACGGCATGGAAGGTTCAGAGTAATAGTGAGGCTTGAAGACACAGGGGTTTCAGATACATAAAGAAATTGGAGACAATACATTCTAGGTAAGGAAAGCATGTAATTCAAGGTACACCTGGAGGTGAAGAAGCCCCGGTATGCTCAGGGATGAGTGAGATGCCAGGGTGCAGAGCGTAGCATTTGTGAAGAAGTATAAGGAAACCATAGGACCTGACAGGTCAGTGAGCCAAATTATCAGTGGTCTAGCATGCTCATGCAAGTAGACAGGTGATAGGGATCCACAGTTGTTTGAGTGGTCAAATAATAGGGTAAAAGCTGTGTGTTGGAGAATATTATCTATAAGTCACACACCAGACGGGATTGAGTGGGGGAAGTAGCGGTCAGTTTCAGGTAGTGGGTATACCCATATTTAAAAGATCCTCGGCCAGATTCCTTCAGGCCTGACTTAACAATTTACTTCCAAGCCACCACTGAGGGGTCTGCATCCATCTACTCCCCACCCTTCATTCAAGCTGAACATGAGAAAGACTTTTGTCCTTCACACTCAAGGCTTCAGGACCATCTTCTACTCTTTCCCAATGAACTACATCCACATCTATCCAACTGTTATTCATACTGACAATGTCACTGATTCATTTAATTTTAATCGTGTGCTTGGCAGCAGACTTTGAACAGCTGTCATCTGCATACTGCTGTCTGCATGCACACCGCCAAACCCCTCATTCTGACCTGGGTCATTTCTCATCTGGCTGACTTCCTCCTCTTCTCTTCGGGCCTCTATTTGTCAGATATCCCTAACATCCCAGCGAATGTATAAAGCACACCAACTTAGAGTCATCTAGTCCAATGCTCTCAGTTTATTAAAACAGAAGCCAAAGCTCAGAGATGAAGCCACACAGGGTGGTAGATGAACTTTAAACCCAGGTCGTCTGATGCCTGTGGATGCTCTCACTGTACTATGTTGTCGCCCTGTGTGATTGCAGGGTTTGATAATTCTATGAACCAACAAAGCACAAAACCAGGACCAGAAGAGCTAGAAATGCAGAGTCTCAACATAAGAAACTAAAATATTTTATAATATGTATAACATACTAGGAAGATACTCACGGACCTCCTTCCATTAGCGCCTAGGGCTACTGTCCACAGAATCTCCTGGACAGATTAGAGCAGAGGATGGGAAACTACCACCTATGGGCCAATCAGCCAGCTGGCTGTTTTTGTAAATAAAGTTTTATTTGAACACATATTGCCTATGGCCACTCTTGAGCCACAATGGCAGAACTGAAGAGCAGTGACAGAGACTCTAGGAGCCACAAATTCTAATATTTACTATCAAGTCTTTTACAGGAAACATTTGCTGAGCACTGGATTAGAGAATTTTAGTTTTAGGCAAAGCTAAACTGAATTCCACATCTTGGGTGAAAGTTTTCTGGGGAAGCTGTCCAACATGGTATCTGGCTGGCCAGGAATATGTGGTCACAGCTAGTTGTGGTTCTTACCTCCACCTCTCTTGGTCCCCATTTTTGAGCTCCTTAAATGCCAAGTTTTTTCTCCCTCTGCAGCAGATGCCAGTAGATACAATTCCACCCACATGTGCCCATCACTGCCTGGTGAGCTCCAACAGGCCTCCCTGCCTCCAATCTAAAGTTTCCACACTGCACCCGAGTGCTTTCAGTGCCCCCACTGTGAGCTAACTCTCCAAGACACACCCAGACAGGCTGCTGCTCCTGTGGAAGGCTGCTCCCTCCCAGCTGCACATCAGAATCTTAGGATGCTTTCTAAAAGCACAAATGTCCAGATCTCACCTCCAAAGTAGTAAGTCTGAAAAATACATATTCCTTTGATGTCCCCTCTTTAGAGAGGGCTTCTCTGTTGGTCCTATTTACAAGAGCATTCCCTATTCAATCCTATTACCCTGTTTTATTTTCTTAACTAGAGGCCTAGTACAAAAAATTCGTGCACTGGTAGGGTCCCTGCTGGCCGGGGCCTCCCTCCCTTCCCCTGGCAGGCCCCACCCCCTTGTCAAACTCCCAGACAACTTGGGGTTGAGGGGACAATTTGCATACTATGCTTTTATTATATAGATAGCATTTCTCAAGATCCAACATATTAGAATTTGTTTTTTATTTCTTTATTGTCTATCTTGGCACCAAATAATACAAGCTTTGTGAGAGTGTGGACTATATTCTGAGCACCAAGAACAGCATCTGACCCACAGTAGTGGCTCCAAACCTATCTGTCCAATCTATTTGAGTGGTCTTCCCTGATCTGGCAACAGCACCCTCCTGAGCTTACCTGTTCCGGTACCCAGGTTCCCCTTACCACCCATTTAAATTGGTCCTAGTGCACAATGGCACATGGGTACTGCCATGCACCCTCACCCTTGTACCAGTAGCCTCCTCTGCCTGGAATGTCTTCCTCCCTCTGGATTGGTCTGGTGAGCTCATGATTGCTATTTTACAAGCCACTTCAAAGTCACCTCCTCTTCCCTGACACAGGTGAGCAGAGGTGATCACCTCACCTTTGAGTTCTACTACAGAGCATCCCATTGTTGGGTTATTTAATACATGAAGAACATAGTCATTCATTTGTATTCCAGAGCCTAATACTGTACTTGGAAATACCAGACCACAAATAAATGTTTTTTGAATAAATTATTAGATGGAAAGAATAAGAAGGAAAGGAAGCAAGGGATAAAGAGGAGGGAGGGAAGAAGGGAGGGAGAGAGAGAGAGAGAGAGAGAGAGAGAGAGAGAGAGAGAGAGAATGAAAAACCAATTTCTCCAGGCATGTGAGGCCTGGGCTATGGTTCAAGTTGCATTGCTAACCCAGCCAGCTCTGTGCTGGAGCTGAGAGGGCAGCCCCAGAGCATGATCTATTCTGTGATGCCCTCTGAAGACTCTACTGTTTGCTTCTGCAAAGTCATCTTGAAGATGCTTCCAAGAAAACAACAGCTGGGTCTTCCTAACCAGACAGACTTGGGGTGATGTTTTAAAGCCCCTTTCCTTGGGCACCTTCCAGTCATACACTTGGTAGGGTGGTGAAGGAGAGCAGCAGAGAAAACTGCTCGTGGGGGCCAAATGGCCTCAAAAGAAACTGGCTTCAAGTGTTTTTACAAATCCTCTGATTTTCTCCAGGGTGGGTTCCAGGTTGTCATCTGTGGCATTGAATGTTTCAAATGAATGGTTTACAATGCCCTTCAAATATACTTAAGTGAGTGGCTAACACAGGAATATTTTCCTCAGGTGGGGAAGCAATGGAAATTGTGTTTATTTTTTCATAACAAAGCATTGCCCCCTCCAGCAAAACTATGTTTTCACTCAGATCAGGGATGCACACAGAGCAAAGGGAGATTTCTGTAGAGGAACTTGCTTGTATTCTGAAAGGCATTTTGCATATGGCTATTTTTGATGATATGCCTTTAAAAATAAAGCTCTCTTATGGGCATGTTTCAGTAGTTAAAAGGGTGACATTTCTCCATATTAATGAAATAGAGTTAAGTTCCAATCAGATGAGCCTGACATAAATACTCAATTCTAAATGATAGAGTTTTTACACTTTCATTGAGGATAAAAAAATCACTTCCTGATTAAGTAAGAAATTTTAGCTCCTTCTTAGAAGAACAGTTGGGAGGAAAGGAACATAAAATAAAGATGTATTGCAGAGGAGAGCAAAGCTATGCAAGGTTCACATTTTTCTTTAATGCATGTGACAGGGCTCCAGTGGGAAGCCCTCTGGGAAGTAATTTACAACGGGGAAACTAAGGCTCCGCTAAGTTAATTGAACTTGCCCTGAGTCATTCTGCAAATTTGTGGTGGGAATGGGATTTGAACCCAGAGTCACTAAGTTATGACTCGGTTTCTCCTCTCAGAAGCGACCACATTATTGCAAAACTTGACATCAGCAAACCTGGCTGCTAACGTTGAATTCCACCACTGATTCACCTGGGCCACAGCCCGCGGCGGCCCGGGGGTCCATTAGGTTGTGCTGCTAAGGGATCAGCAGTCATTCTCCTCCCAGAATGTACAGACACTACAGCCACTTATCTTTATAGTTTATTGTTTTAATGCTATGCTTTTTTCTTTTAGTTTAAAGGGGGAAACATGCTCTATCAGACATAGCTAGATTTTTCTAAAGTAGGCCCACTAAATTTAGGATTTGTGGCAAGTCCACCCAAGTTGAAGCTGAATTTTGTGCTGTTTTGAAGAAAAGATGAACCAAGCAAATTAATAGCACAAGTAAAGGACATAATGAACTGAAATGGAATCATGTATTTTTAAGGATGTTGGCAGGGGATGGTTTGCAGTGAATACCTAAATGACACTAACAGCCCTATGCTAAGTGTCTGCTGCCAGCCCGGGAATCAGATACCATGACCTATTTTCTACTGTGGTCTTCACAGCAAGCCTATGAGATGATCCTGTTGTCTGGGTAAGAAAACTAAGAAAGAGATCATTTGACTTATTCAAGGTATCAATGCAGGAAAGAGGATTCAGACCCAGGTCTGACTGGCTTCAAAGCCCGTGTTCACACCCTCAGGTTATATTGCAATACTTCCTGGTCCTCTGGGGGTCCTGGGCCTTATAGGAATCTTATGAAAGGTGAGAAACAGACCACATTAAGAATGCTGCTTATGGATTCAAAGAGGATTTTCAACTCAAGCATGCCTGTCCTATTGCCTATCTATAAATCTCTTCTTTTCTTTTCAGAAAAACGAGTCATCCATTTGAAGGCATTTTGTGAGCCGTATATATTTTTAAATAACTGTACTAGAAAGCAACACAATGTTTTGACTTACAAATAGATTAATTCTGATTTTTTACTCATTCTTCCTTAGTTGGTATCAGTGACATTTTGTTGAATATAGATGGAGTTGAGCATATCCTTAATATTAACTGATAATTCACACAATAATGGGCAATCTCTTGGTTGTTACATGAATGTTCTAATGCAAAGCTGGCAATGGGCCTGGCGGTTGGGGGCAGTGACATGTTTGAGTTCAGACAGAGGCTGCACGCTGGAGGCTGAAGGCAGTGCCATGCGGAAGCCGGTCGGAGCCCGAAGCAAAAGGAAAAATCAGTAATACCCTGTCTTAGTTTAAGATTTTGATATTTTCTTTATCATGATATTTTGCTTTAATTTTGATTGTTAAAATACTGTGTTAAGATATTTTTTAACTTGGTTATTTTTGAGTTTGGGGGCATTCCCTTAAACTTAGCACCTGCCTCACTTATTTCACCCCTAGTCCAGCCCTTGATGAGAGGCTGGATATGGCTAGCAGAGTGTTTCTTAAGTGGGACATTTCCCATAAAAATCAGCATTTCCAGCATTCCTTGTAAACATGTAAATATCTGGCAACATTGGACTTGCATTTGCACATGGCAAAAGTGGCATCATCCAGGTGGCATCTGCCTTCATTGAGGGGTATCGCTGTCCTGTTCTCCACAGCCCCCCTCCAATTTCTGGCCAGTTCGTTACTGCCTGGCCCCCATAATATCTGAGCTGAGCCTTCTGAGGCTAGACCAAATGTAGGAATGTTATCCTTGAACCTTCAGGAAATTTGTTCTGCCATTGCCCATAACGTTCCTTCAGGTTTACCGATGTGTCGCCCTTGACAATGAATCACAGGATAAGATCACTGCCAGCAACACCGGGGGGAAAAAGCTCCGTTGACCAGCATTGCAGCATCATAGATCACAGTGCTGAGCGTGCACTTCATGTTTCCCATGCAGAGCAAGCTTCTTTTTTCACATCAAGGCCTTAACAAATACTTTGTATCATCACTAAGATTTTTTGAGCACTTACAATGCACCTAACTCTGCAATCTTATTATCCATCACAAGGATCACATGATATATGTTAATATCTCCATTTTACAGATATAAAAACTGAGTTACTAAGAGGTTAAGAAAATTGCTCAAGGATACCTAGGTGGTAAATAGAAGAACCTGAACTCAGACCCAGATGGATGACACCTAAAATACTATACTCTGTACCACTCAGTACCCCGCCTCTCGTGGCCCGCTGTTATCTTTAATAACAGACACTTGCTTGCTAAATTTGCTAATTTCCCCTTGCTATCAATGACTAGCATTTCACAAGCTCATGGAACTTGATACAAGTGCATATAACAGCTGCCTATGGTATTAAATTGACTGTAAGAGCCTATCTTCCTTGTTTTTGTGCCTGTTTTCATACCAGATTAATTTTTCAAAGGTTAATCACATGACACTTATTTTAATTATGCCTCTCTAGTCACGACAAATGACAGCGTTTGACTTCTTGTTGCCTTCCTTTGTATTGTGTGACCAATGAGATTATTAATAAATGCCTTTTTATTATGTAGTCATGCTGTAGATGCCCACAGGGCATGGGCTGGCCTCATGTATTTTATTCTGGGTGCAGTGTCAGCAGGGCCTTGTGGATTTGCTAATGAGCTAAATCCCGTTAGTCCACATGCCCCGGACTGCCAGAGATCTTTTAAATACATCATTGCTCTCCGAGACCCAGCTGGGTTCAGTGTGAGAGAGATTAACTTCTCATTCCAATTAGTGGAGAGTCATCCTGTCGGAGAGAGAGCTGCTCATGTAGCCCTGAACCCAGGACTTTTTGACTGATGACCAGTGACCAGTCAACACACATGTGGACTTAGAAAAGGATGGCATCAAGAAATAATTCTATTATTAATTATTATTATTATTATTATTATTATTATTTGTTTTGTGTGTTGCCTTAATAGGGTGGGCCCTTAGGAGATGGAGAAGCAGTTTTGTTTCCCATGTGGAAAATACACTGACTTCCATCTAGTATGATGGAAAGCTAAAAAGAAATGGAGTGGGCCATTTAAAATAAACAAAATTGGGTATATATCCTTGACCAAATTCCTCCACCACTAAGCACTGGGTATAAATGCTATTTTCAGTTCTATGTTTTATTTTTTTCAGATAATAATAATACTAGATAACCATCATTGCGCACTCCCAGGCACTCTTCTGATTGCTTTATGTGTATTAATTTAACCCTCACCACAACCTTTGGACAGAGATACAATCACCCCCCAAGGTTGTGCTGCCCCAAACAAAGCGTGTGAGACAACGCCTCTGTTCACCTTGTATTTCTGCCTCTTCGCTCATCTTGTTCTTCCTGAGATGAAGTAACATTTCAGGTTGTGCATATTGCTAATTTGTGTTTTTCTTCAGAGAATACATGGGCAGGTGTTTATTTTTTGTTTTGTTTCAAGTGGAATATTTTGGGGAATGAAAGTCAAGCCCAAATCAAGCCTCTACAAAGATACTGCAGATGTACGAAAAATAGGAAATTTCTACAGACACAGAGTAGCAAGAAAAAAAATTGCTTTTTTCTCAAGTAAAGTTTCTTCAAGTAAAGGTTTGAAAAATGAAATTCAGCCTGGAAATGAACATCTTTCATTTAAGATTAAAAATGATTCAGAAAAATAAAATCTTAAACATGCTCAATAGTAAAAGAAACAAATTCTGCTTAAATTAAAATTATCTCACCGTTGTTCTATAGGCAGACCAGCACACTGGCTTATGTGAAGAGAACTCCAGAGGTGTTCCTGAATAGACATGAATGTGCACACCCTAACCACAGTCCATCTAAAAATCAATGAGGTTTATATATATTACAAAACAACAACAACAACACTTGTTTTACAAGAGGATGTATTCTCTGTAAGCCGTATAAATCCAAGGAGTTATATTGGGGGTCTGAGTAATGTCCCACACTCAAAGATCAAATATCATAATCCTTGCATGTTTTAACAGAAGGCAAAGGTAAAAAAGAATTCTAAATGTATAAATGCTTTCTGAAGCTAAAATTGTACACACACACACACACACACACACACACACACACGCACACGCACACGTAACAACGGCTTTAAAATGGCCTTCTTACTTAGAAGCAGCCAAAGGCCAGACTTGCTAGGGGAAAGGGTTTGAATGACCATGCACAATGTCCATAAATGTGTTTTGTCAAGAGTGTAATTGCTTCCTTATCCTTAATGTCTACCAGGGAGTCGGAGTGGGAGTCGGAGTGGCCGACACTGGATGTGCAGCAGCGCAAACAGATTTTGATGGGTGTGCACTTGCATATATGTATGTGTATGGGGAGTGTGTGTGGAGTTGGTCTGCATGATGGTTAGAGTGGGAGGGATACAGGCACAACCAACCAACAAAATTCCTGAGGATCCAAGAGTCTCACTTTTTACCATCTTATAACAATAGTCAAATTTCTTATAGCGATGAATCCCGTCTGTTTCCTGTATTTCTGAAATGGGACATGCTCATCATTTGGGTCCTAAGAAGCCTCCTTTCATTCTGTTTCTTTATTAAAAGAAGCCTCAGAAGGATTCACCAAGTAAGAGGTAAAACTGTCTCCTCTCTAAGGGTTGCCTCCCCCTCCCACTGCCCAGCCCACCCATGGGCTTCCCCTTCATGCTGCCCTGGGCCCCACGGGATTGATAGCCATCTCCAAGCTGCCTTAGGCTCAGTGCCCTGTGGGCCTCTGGAAGGCCAGGGTTGAATCTTACTCATCCATGTGTTTCTGAATGTAGGACACAGATGCTGCATGGTTAGTAACATGTTGCTAATGAAGAAAAATTCCAGTTAACTCCTAAAAATGTGTTTATTGAACAAGTAAAAAGGAAAGCGGAAATGTGTATGATATCCATTAGGGTGCATAATTTTATTTTTTAGATCAGGATAAATTTGTTTTCACTTGCAGATCAAACAATCTTGATAAACATCATGTTCGAATTAATAAAAATATAACATAAATAATTTTCCTGAAATGTGTTCAGGAAAAACACACACAAAAAAACTAATGCCAAGAGAGGTACCTCTGATGTCATAAAAATGGAGAGTCTAGTGCAGTTGATGGAAGTTTTAAGTTTCCATGCTGCGTCCTGGAGCAATGACATTCAGCCTGGAAACTGATGATGACAAGTCAGGGCCTGGCCTTGCAGGTCTAGAAACTTCAGGTTAGGGCAGGGGTGGGCAAACTTTTTGACTTGAGGGCCACAATGGGTTCTTAAACTGGACCGGAGGGCCGGAACAAACGCATGGATGGTGTGTTTGTCTGAACTAATATAAATTCAAAGTAAACATCGTTACATAAAAGGGTACGGTCTTTTTTTTTTTTTTAGTTTTATTCATTTCAAACGGGCCGGATCCAGGCCGCGGGCTGTAGTTTGCCCACAGCTGGGTTAGGGCCATCATGGGAATAACAGAACTTTGAGAACTTGTGGTTTGCTGTCTTCAAATTCATATAACACTGAGTTGTAGCTGAAATTTAATAGGCTAATCTACAATACAAAATCTCTTAAGTGTTTAATATGTTCCATACATTGTGCTGCCAATTGGCCAAATGTTCCTAGAAATCTTTCTTTGGCAACCTCCTACTTTTTCCTTTTGAGTTTTATTTCTCTAGCTTGAAGTTTTCCCCTGTTCAAATAACTTCCTCTGAGAGAAAAAACAAGTCAGTAGTTGCAACTTATGAGTAAAGATTCCAATGAGAAAGATGCTGAATGGAGAATATTGATGAAGCTGCAAAGGCTAACTACATTTTAAGTTCCTTTGCTTTGGGCTGCAATGATGACATCAGGTCAGTGTGGTAAGCCTGGTTAGTCACCTGATAAAATCTGATTAGAAAACAGCTCAGCTCACCACAATACCACCAATGCCACTTATCAACAGGGAAATGCAAGTCACAACCACAGTGAGATGTCACCTTGCACCTGTCAAGATGGCTATTATTAAAAAACAAAAACACAAGACAAGTATTGACAGGGCTATGAGAAAATCAGAGCCATTGCACACTTGTTGATGGGAATGCAGAACGGTGAAGCCACTGAAAACCAGTGTGGAGGGTTCTCAAAAAATTAAAAATGGACCTACCACATGATCCAGCAATCCCACTTCTGGATATTTATCTAAAAGAATTTAAATCAGGATCTTAAAGAAATATTAGCATTTCCACATTCACTGCAGAACTATGTATAATAGCCAAGATGTAGAAAGAGCCTAAATGTTCAATGACAGATGAGTGGATGAAAAAATGTGGTATATACAGACAATGGAATACTATTCAGCCTTTAAAAAGATGGAAATTCTTTAATATGTGCCAACATGGATGAACTTGGAGGACATTATGTTAAGTGAAGTAAGCCAGTCACGGAAAGACAAATACTGTATGATTCCACTCATATGAGGTATATAATAATAGCCAAATTCATAGAATCAAGGAGTGGAATGATGGTTGCCAGGAGCGGGATTAGGGGGTGTGATTAGGAGTTACTTGTCAATGGGCATCAGTCAAGTAAGATGACTAAGCTCTGCTGTACAACATTGTACCTGCAGTCAATGTATGTTACACTTAAAAACTTGTCGGGTCATATCAATAGATGCAGAAAAAGCATTTGACAAAATCCAACACCCATTTTTTTTTTTTCTTTATTGTTCAGATTATTACATTTGTTCCTCTTCTTTCCCCCCATAACTCCCCTCCTTCCAGCTCCCACCCCACCCTCCACCCTCACTCCCCACCCACTGAGTTCATCCAAAGGTGCATGATTTTTGTCCAGTCACTTCCCCCATCTCCCACACCCCTTTTCCCCCAAGAATAGTCAGTCCATTCCCTTTCTATGTCCCTGATTCATTATAGTCACCAGTTCATTCTGTACATCAGGTTATTTATTCACTTGATTCTTAGATTCACTTGTTGATAGATGCATATTTGTTGTTCATAATTTGTATCTTTACCTTTTTCTTCTTCTTCCTCTTCTTAAAGGATACCTTTTAGCATTTCATATAATACTGGTTTGGCGGTGATGAACTCCTTTAGTTTTTCCTTATCTGTGAAGCTCTTTATCTGACCTTCAATTCTGAATGATAGCTTTGCTGGATAAAGTAATCTTGGTTGTAGGTTCTTGGTATTCAGCACTTTGAATATTTCTTGCCATTCCCTTCTGGCCTGCAAAGTTTCTGTTGAGAAATCAGCTGACAGTCGTATGGGTATTCCCTTGTAGGTAATTGAGCCTCTTTCTCTTGCTGCTTTTAAGATTTTCTCTTTGTCTTTTGCTCTTGGCATTTTAATGATGATGTGTCTTGGTGTGGTCCTCTTTGGATTCCTTTTGTTTGGGGTTCTCTGCGCTTCTTGGACCTGTAAGTCCATTTCTTTCACCAGGTGGGGGAAGTTTTCTGCCATTATTTCTTGAAATAGGTTTTCAATATCTTGCTGTCTCTCATCTTCTGGCACTCCAATGACTCTGATATTAGTCCGCTTAAAGCTGTCCCAGAGGCTCCTTACACTATCTTCACACTTTTGGATTCTTTTTTCATTTTGCTTTTCCAATTGGGTGTTTTTTGTCGAATCTTTGGTTTGATTCTTGTGCTCCTCTGGTCTGCTATTGGGTATAATATTCTTTATTTCAGTCCGTGTATGCTTACTTTCTAATTTCTTTATCGTAGCATCAAGGGTCTCATTAGTTTTCGTGAGGCTCTGCACAAATTTATGGCAAGCCCTCAAAATTGCGATTCTTAGCTCCATATCCTCCATTTCTGTCATGTTTTTTTGTCTCCGCATCTTTTATGCTTTCTTGGTGCACCCCCTTGTGGTCTCTGTGCGCAGTCTTGTTCTAGACAAGCCTTAATTGTTGTAGTTAACACTAGAGGGATTTGACCACCAGGCCGACTGGCTGTGGAAATCAGCTGTGGGAAAACTTCAGTCCTCAGGGGAGGCACTAGTCCAGCCCTTGCCTGAGGCGATCGGCAAATGGCTGTGCGCAGGGTTTGGGCGGGGCGGGCTCAACAGGGCGGGGGGAGGGAGCAGCTATGGCCGCTCTCAGTCCGTCCCCAGGGGCTCTGCCTCTCTGTCCCAGCAATCGCTGCAAACCTCGGAGGGGCCGTAGCCAGACAGTCCCGCTTCTCCCGTTTGAGTCTGGGTCCCTAGAGACTCGCCCGGATCTGTAGCCCAGAGTCTGAGACTCGCTCCTGATTGAAAACGACAATCGCGCCCTCAGCCGCCAGCCCGCTTTGCGCGCGCACCCTCACCACCGCACCGCCGTACCTTTAAATTTTCCACACTGCGCCTCCGCTGAGCGTCGGAATGCTGTTTATTTTGCTTCTAGTTGAAGAGACTCTCCTCAGCCAGCCTTCCCGTGGTTCTGGTTGATGTCCGCTCCGACTTTTAGTTGTATTTTTGAAGTGGTTGTCCACGGCGGCAGTCTCCGGTGTTTACCTATGCCTCCATCTTCGATTCCAGAGCCCTCCAACACCCATTTTTGATAAAAACTCTCAGCATGGTGGGAGTAGAAGGATCATACCTCAACATAATAAAAGCCATATATGACAGGCCCACAGCCAACATCATACTCAATGGACAAAAACTAACACCATTTCCCCTAAGAACAGGAACAAGACAAGGATGCCCACTCTCACCACTCCTGTTCAACATAGTCCTGGAAGTATTAGCCATTGCAATTAGGCAAGAAGAAGAAATAAAAGGCATCCAAATTGGAAAAGAGGAAGTAAAACTGTCCTTATTTGCAGACGACATGATATTATACATACAAAACCCTAGAGACTCCGTCAAAAAACTACTAGACTTAATACATGAATTTGGCAAAGTAGCAGGATACAAAATTAATGCCAAGAAATCTGAGGCATTTCTATACACCAATAGTGAACTTGCAGAAAGAGAGATTAGAAAAACAATCCCATTTACCATCACACCAAAAAAATTAAGCTACCTAGGAATAAACTTAACTAAAGAGGTAAAAGACCTCTACTCAGAAAACTACAGGACATTGAAAAAAGAGATAGAGGAAGACATAAACAGATGGAAGAACATACCGTGTTCATGGATTGGTAGAATCAACATCATTAAAATGTCCATACTACCCAAAGCAATCTATACATTCAACGCACTTCCCATTAAAATACCAACGGCATACTTCACAGATCTAGAACGAACTCTCCAAAAATTCATCTGGAATAAAAAAAGACCCCGAATAGCTGCAGCAATCCTGAGAAAGAACAAAGTAGGTGGGATCTCAATGCCAGATATCAAGCTGTATTACAAAGCCACTGTTCTCAAAACTGCCTGGTACTGGCACAAGAACAGACATATAGATCAATGGAATAGAATAGAGACCCCAGAAATCGGCCCGAACCAATATGCTCAATTAATATTTGACAAAGGAGGCAAGAACATACAATGGAGCCAAGATAGTCTCTTCAATAAATGGTGTTGGGAAAATTGGACAGATATATGCAAGAAAATGAAACTAGACCACCAACTTACATCATACACAAAAATAAACTCAAAATGGATAAAGGACTTAAATGTACGACAGGAAACCATAAAAATTCTAGAAGAATCCAAGGGCAACAAAATCTCAGACATATGCCGAAGCAATTTCTTCACTGATACAGCTCCTAGAGCAGTTGAAACTAAAGAGAAAATGAACAAATGGGACTACATCAAAATAAAAAGCTTCTGAACAACAAAAGAAACCATCAACAAAACAACAAGAAAACCCACTGCGTGGGAAAACATATTTGCCAACGTCATATCTGATAAGGGCCTAATCTCCAAAATTTATAGGGAACTCTTACAACTTAAGAAAAAGAAGATAAACAATCCAATCAAAAAATGGGCAAAGGATCTAAATAGACACCTTTCAAAAGAGGACATTCAGAAAGCCAAGAGACATATGAAAACATGCTCAAAGTCACTAATCATCCGAGAAATGCAAATCAAAACAACAATGAGGTACCATCTCACACCTGTCAGAATGGCTATCATCAACAAATCAACAAACAACAAGTGCTGGAGAGGATGTGGAGAAAAAGGAACACTTGTGCACTGCTGGTGGGAATGTAGTCTGGTGCAGCCACTATGAAAGACAGTATGGAGTTTCCTCAAAAAACTGGAAATGGAACTCCCATTTGACCCTGTGATCCCACTTCTAGGAATTTATCCCAAGAAACCAGAAACACCAATCAGAAAGGATATATGCACCTATATGTTCATAGCAGCACAATTCACCATAGCTAAGATCTGGAAACAGCCTAAATGCCCATCAGTAGATGAATGGATTAGAAAACTGTGGTACATCTACACGATGGAATACTATGCTGCTGTAAGAAAGAAGGTACTCTTACCATTTGCGACGGCATGGATGGAGCTGGAGAGCATTATGCTAAGTGAAATAAGCCAGTCAATGAAGGAAAAATACCACATGATCTCACTCATTCATGGATAATAGAGACCATTATAAACTTTTGAACAATAATAGATACAGAGGCAGAGCTGCCTCACACAGATTGTCAAACTGCAGCGGGAAGGCCGGGGAGGGTTGGGGGGCAGGAGGGAGTGGGTTAAGAGATCAACTGAAGGGCTTGTATGCATGCATATGAGCATAACCAATGGACATAAGACACTGGGGGGTAGGGGAAGCCGGGGTATTGTCAAGGGCGGGGGGAAAAAAAAAGGACACATATGTAATACCCTTTGTAAAGCTTTAAGCAATAAAAAAAAAAAAAAAACTTGTTGAAGGGTAGATGTCATGTGAAGTGTTCTTACCACAATAAAAAAAATCTGGTTGGCATTTGTACATGTATTTGATGAATAAAGAAATCTGAAAACACATTAATAATAAAGCTTTGTAGATAAAAATCTTTTAAAACATGGCATCTATGGAGGAGAAAGTAGTAAATTGTGTCCCTGGTGGTTAAAAAGGTTATGAAACACTGCTTGACATTATCCATCATGTGAATCTGAGAGGAAATGATGGTTCTGAGTGCATCATGTGTGTGTGGAGGAAGAAAGGAAGTGCTGGTTAAATACTAAATCAAGAGGAAAGTGAGAGCTCTTCTAGCCTCCCCGCCCTCCCCCCCCCATTACCCTAGCAGACAGAGGTTGGGGTTTACTTGGACCAGACCAAAGTAGGGCTGCTGAGCTGGGTCGTGTTCTGCAACCTGTTGCCTGAGGTTTTAGTGGGAAGTCTATGGCATAGTTACTAGGAGCAGGATTTTAAGGGTGTGTGAGGTCAGAACCTGGAAGAAAGTGTAAGATCAGGTCATAAGTATAAATATATGAGAGAGAACACCAAGTAATGAAGTCAAACAAGGCAGATAATAAAAGAAGTTTAAGTTAATCCTTGAAATAGCAGAGATGACAATTCTGTTAGGGAAAATGGTACCAAAACACTATAGATCCTAGAAGCAACTTTCTTCAGTTTCCTGTATGAGCGAACCCTGAAAGGCCAAGCCAGGAATCTTAACTCAGAAGAGCCCTCCTCAGTCTGGGAAAGATAAGCTCCACAGCCTGGGGACCCATTTGAGCAGCGGTGGACAAACCTACCAAGATGGGAGCCTCACCTCTGGATGGACAGCATTGCTCACTGAGATTTTGCTGAAATGATTGATTCATTTTGCTTGGGTTTCCAATGGCAATAATGACATTAAAAAGACCACCCATAAAACAGTTATCATCATCTGATTCATTTTGTGACATGTGCTTATATTTGGCGGTAGTTTGGAAAAATAGCAGTGAAGTTAATGCCTCATTACTTAGAACCTCTAAGTTTAGACTTTCCAACCTAAATTAAATCACAAAAATACACTTACAGCTAATTCACATATTAGAACAATTTCTATTAATCATAATTTGTGCATTTGGAGATTAGCATACACCTTGGATACTGCTCAAACCCCTGTCTCTCTAGCCATCCAATTTTCAGCAAATCCATCACAGCTGCAAAGCCAAAGTACAGGAAATAGAGCTGGAAATTGCAGGGGAAAGCATGACCCTAACTTAAACTGGAGACATTCCCCAGCCATTGTGAGAAGGACAGAATGAAGTGAAGCTTTCAGATCTAAAGGCCCAAGATATTCAACTTAATTTTTCTGCAACTCAACTTTTTTATCTGTTAAATGAGAATATTAATACCTCCCCATGTACCTCTCAGGCTTGTTAATGCCAAGTAAGAACTGTCATGGTCTTGCACAATGTTGGAAAGTGCTTCAACATGGACTCTGAGAAAAAAATCCTTCAGCTCCTTTCTGTCTCAATGTTGTCTGAACGAATTCTAGCTACATTTGAGAGGGCCTGGTGACCAACACACAATGACAGAAACTTTCAGATTAGAGAGACAGAAATCCAGTCATTTTTCAGATTGTACTGAAAGGAAACATGACCTCCTGCAGACATCTATCTGAATTTCTCACCTAAAGACTGAACAGGTGCAAAAGTAAGTCTATGAAATAAGGCATCATGATAACGTTATTACAGGTAATTATTATAGGTAACATTATTACAGGAGTAGCCTTTACTCAGTGCTCACTATGGATATTTATTTAATTCTTCCATCCAGTCTAGGAGGTTAGTGTGGATATACCCATTTTCAAAATGAAGAAACAGAGGCTCAGAGAGGTGAGGTGACTTACCTAAGGTCACACGATGAATGAAACAGATAGTGGCAGTGCTGGGGTTTACCCTGTATCTTCCTGCCTTCAGAGTCAACGCTCTCAATTGTTATGAAATATATCTGCAGAGTATGAAGTCAGCTCTTTCCAAGATTTTCTTCTCAACTTCAGAGTGCCTCAAGCTTTTGCATATATATCTTTTACATATGTACACACATGGCTACCTGAACTGGAAGACGACGCTATGCACTGAATATCTGTATCCCCTCAAATTCATATGTTGCAACCTAATCCCCAATGTGATGGTTTTGCAGGTGGGGCCTTTGAGAGGTAATTAGGTCAGGAGAGTGGAGTCCTCATGAATGGGATTAATGCCCTTATAAAGGAGGTTCAAAAGAAGTTCCTCACCCCTAATTCCTCCTCGGCTCTTGCATGCAGCACCGGCAAGAAGTCAGTCATCTACCGCATAGGCAAATATATATCAGAGGTTTCTCTTTTAATAAATTATTTAGATAGTTTCAAGAGAAGACATTTAGTTTGTGTGTGTGTGTGTGTGTGTGTGTTTTAAAAAGCCCAACAGAAAATGGCTGCATTAATATAACACAAATCCCCAATCATATTTTTAAAATCTCACTTTTAAATATGAGCAAACAAGCTAAGCTCACAGATACTTGAGAAAAGACCTTAGAATGTTAAAGAAAAAAAAGTAGAAAACATAATCCCTGGAAAAATAATTTTGGGGGCCAGATGAAACTTTACAAAAAAAACCTACAAAGTCAATACCCTTAGAGAAATATAAGAAGACAATGCATCCATGAATTGATATAAAAACAAAAATCAATCATCAGCTTCTAGAGGTATGTTAGACTGAATATTTTGAAAAGCTTTTCTTCCGTAAAACCCTAGATATGTAAACTATATTTACTTATACATTGTTGAACTCACTAAAAAGTGAGGGAAATCCCTAAAAGGGAGTGGAAACCAGAATAAGCGAATAGATCCAGAAACCAGAATGTTAAGTGAGTAGAGGTACTCCAGATGGCAAATGCCATAAAACAAAACCTAGGTCTCGGGAATTAATGTAATAAAAGGAATGGAAGATTGTATCTTATAGTTGTGCAAAGTTGCTGCTGAATCTGAAAACTCCACATAAAGCTGGTACACTAACGGTGGTGCCCACTCAATGATGATAGCTAGATAAAAATTTGGCTGGCTCAAAGTGAGACAATAAGGAAACCTGTGTTTACCACACTTCTAGATAGAAAAGAATAGCAATGATGATAATAACAGTATCTCCTTAGAATTATTAACTATAGACAAGTTCTCAAATGAGTTTGAGACTCAAATTTCTACTGTGTTTAGTCATGAACACAGCATGCCAAGAAATTAAATAAGTGGTCTCAGTTTAATAATGCCCCTGATACTTGAAAAAAGCAAACGCTGTTTTTTCCTTGAAGAATGTATTATAAACCCAGGCTCCTTGAGATATTAATTAAGTTCAGCCAAAGATGAGCTTACAATAAAAATGCCATAAACATAAGAAAGTAAGCCACAATGGCTGAGAAGCAGCAGAACCAACCAACCACAAAACTTAGGCTTTCAAGAATCTCAGATATTGGAATGATCAGACAGACTCTAAAACAATTGTGCATAATTGTTTAAGTTGGTCCAAACAAGATTTGAATGGGGAGTACGATATATAAAAATGATCAATGACTTATAAATAATCACCTTAGTTTCTAAAAATGAAAAGTAGAATATTTAGGATTTATAACTCACTGAATACCTTAACAATGAGATTAGCATGGTGCTGAAATAATTGGACATCCAGATGCAAAAAAAAGAGATAATTTAAATATGACATTATGCTCTTCATAAAAGTTAACTCTTAACAGACCATAGACCTATATATAAAACACAAAAATATAAAACTCCTAAAATATAAGATAAAAGAAAATCTAGATGACCTTGAGTTTGGATATATCTAAAGACATGACTCATGAAAAAAATAATTGACAAGCTAGACTTCATTAGAATTAAAAACATGTTCTGTCTATTTCCAGAAATCTCTGTCAAGACACAGTCAAGAGAATGATAAGAAAGCCACAGACTGGACATATGAAAAACACAAATCTGATAAAGATATACAAATACTTCTTAAAACTCAACAATAAGAAAACAAGCAACCATTTTTAAAATGTTCAAAATATATGAACAAACACTTGACCAAAGAAGATATATACATAAAAAATAAGCACAGGCTGTATAAGTTTGTAGCCTAGGAGCAATAGGCTATACAATATAGCTCAGGTTGCATAGTAGGCTATACAATCTAGTTTGTATAAGTGCTTTTTGTGACATTCACACAACACATCACCTAACAATGCAGTTCTCAGAATGTATACCCGTTGTTAAGCAGCACATAGTTACTACTTTCATCATTTCCATGAAAATAAAAAGACCTTAAACACATTAGCTCCTCAACTTTCTATTTCTGACATGTATGTATTTTAATTCTATATTAGACATAGATAGTGTGTCCTATACTCTTCACTGTTTCCCTATCCATTTTTCCTCTCTTTGAATTTCAGTCTGGGTATTTTCTATTGCTTTACCTTCTGATTTCACTAATGTATCTCCTTCTGTGTCTAATATCCTATTAAACCTGTCTATTTAGTCTTTCATTTCAATTATATATTTTAGTACTAGGATTTCATTTGATTGATAGATAGATATAGATATACATATATAGATAGATTAAAGTTCTCTGGAGAATTTATTTTGCCATTTCCTTTTTTGACTTATTAATCAAATTATTTTAAGGTCATATCTGATTTCTTTAATATCTCTATCATCTGTGAGTCTAATTCTTTTATCTGTTATTTTCTCTCAGGCTTGGGTCATTTGACCATGTATTCTACTATACATGCTAATATTTTACTGAATACCAGACAATGTATATGAAAACATTATAAAGATCATTTGAAGCTCTTGTTAGTGTTATCTTTCTCCAGAGAACATGTTTGCTTTTAGGGAGGCAGTAAAATAACAACAGAGACCTCGTCCATGATTGGGATTGAAATTCTTTGAAATTTGATTGTACTCTTGTCTTTCTGATGGTCTATTTCTGGTCCACCCTTACCAAAGTGTATCTTTCTAAGGATTTCTAAATGGGAGGGTGAAATTATTAACTGCACTCCTCCTCCTCGCCCACCTTTACCCTAATTTGTATCCCCAGGACCACAATACTGACAAAATTGCATCTCAGCTTCCCAAACACTGAGCTATCACTTTTTGTTCTGCTTTATTCTCAGTCCCAAACCCATTACAAATCAGCAAATTCTTCAAATGGAACAATATCTCACTTCATGGGCTTTTCTATTCTGTGAAATATTTTTCTCCTTAAATCCTGCCAGTCTTGGAAACTCTCTTGATGTTTTTGGTATTTTGTCCAATATTTCTCATTGTTATTGATAAGAAAGCTTGTTCAAAAAATCAAATTCAACCATTAGTGTGAGTCATTAAAATATATTTTTAATAAAACTGAAATAGATCATAAATTTGTTCTGATACTCTTACTCAAATTCAGACACAGTATTTTTATTACCTTCATTGATCTTACATCTATATCTCCTTTCTCCTGTGAAAAAATTACAGTTCTTAATGACACTAAAAAAATTATTTATTTGGTTTATTCTACTATAGTATACAGTGTATATAAAACAGTTGAATAATAAAAGTATCAATTAAAATATGATGACTAAAACAGTTTAAGAATTTTTAAAAGATTTGTTTTCACCTAATTGTGTTTTATAATTCTGTAAACTACTTACAAGATTCTAAAGTCAAATCCTTAAAGAAAGATATATTCCAAAAATTCTACCTTCTATTTCTGTCTCATCTTATTCTGTCCCTTCCCTATTTTTGATAATTTGTCTTTCCCTTGTTTTATAAAACATAATAAAATACATGTATATTTTTATAAACACCTCTATTAAACAAATGGTAACATCATACATCCACATTTTCACCTTAATTTATTCTAAAGATTATTCCATTGTAGTATATAATGAGAATCTGCATTCATTTTAACAGCTGCATAGTACTCCTTTGGTAATTTTCTCAATTGATTGCTTCCAATTTTATGTATTTATCTAAATATTTAGTATTTTTATTATTTATTATTACTATTTAAGTATTTGTTAATTATTTATTTTCTTCCTTTTACTTACTTTGATCTGCTTTTTTAATTTAATTTCTTAAGGTTTAATTTTGGAACATAGATTTCAAAGGGGCCTGAGACCTCAGGCAGACTGGAATGTTAGAGTGTATCCAGTACATAAGAACTTTCCTCATCTCCTCACTATATCCTCTGTAAAGTTCCAAAGTACACTTTCTTTATCAAAGCTGGGAGAACTACATTTATGAAAGGAGCCCCATCATCTTTGAAGAGCTTTGCAGTGCTGTTCTCTGTGAGTGAGAAATGATAGTGGGAAAGGCTGCCATCAAACTTGAATTCAACCATGTTGCGTTTGTGGGTGGCAGAGGCCAAGTGGTGGCACACCATCACCAAAGTCTATGTGAACATGAGTACTCTAAAGGGCAACAGAGTTAAAGCAATAATGAAAATTGTTTGAGCCACACAGATCAGTGCTGGCTTGCTGATTATGGTGACCCTAGAATTGAAATAGATAAGCAAACAATTGAAGCCTTACTTGATTGGTGAAAGTGGGAAAGCTCTAAGGCTGGTAAACAGGAAGCCTGATTTAAATTCCTATAACAGAGTCACAAATTCTCAGGATTGGAGCAGTTCCCAGACCCAAAGCCCCTTGAATGAGGGAGTGGCTGGATCCCCTTGAGGAAATACCCTACTCTATCAACAATTTATACTGTATATCTTCCCCTTCAGTCTTCTCCAAAGGAGCTGTGGCCATTTACCAGAATGACTGTGCATTGTGGAAGGGGATTACTGGATAATAGCTCTGAATTGAAACTAATTCCTGGAGGCTCAAAATGCCTGAGACACACCAGCCAGAGGAGGGGATTATGGAGGTCATATGATCAGTGGAGTTTGGGCTCAGGTTCATAGCATTGTGGATACAGAGTGATCTATAGTGGTCCACTGTGATCCACCTGCTTTTCACTGCCAGTACACAAATGTGTATGTGTGTGTGTTAGCTAGTTTGTGTCGTCAGTTGGTGAATGCATTCATACAAAGTACATTTTTTTAAAAAAGAGTATGAACTAAAACATATAATGCATGGTTATGATATAATGGGAAACATTAAATTTAGTAAAACATTCATGATTCCAAACATCTAATGATGAATTTTGTATTAGAAATGACCTGCATTTTTCACCTCCCCACCAGACCTCATGGCGATAGGAAGCATACTGATTGATAGGCCCTCTCTTTCAGGGAGCAAAAGAAAAGCACTAGAAATCACAGTTTCAGAGCTTCACCCATATTTCACTGTCACAAAGATACTAAAATACGCCAAGGATAGGAAATGAGATTCTAACTCTTCAATGAAATATAATGTGAAAGATGAAACTTGCCCCTCCTCTTCAATAACTGCAGAACTACTGTGCCCAACCATAAGAGTGATTGTCAATGGCAATTTCCAAATCTGATGCTTATTTTAAGGCACTGTTTGAAAATGTACTTTTTTTTGCATCCTCAAATTTTTCTCTCTATAATAATTAGAATGCCTGTGTCTCCTCATTGGCCTACAATGGTCCTACATGATGCCTATGTCCTGACATCTCATCCACCTTGAGCACTAACACTGTCAAAAGTATCATCATCTGGGATATAAATTAAACAATCACTCTATATAACTCAGGGAGCCTTTATCCATTTGAAGTTTCATGATTTTTTTTGAAAAAGGGAAAATAAATATGGGAGTCATTGCTATGAGACTGACAAAAGATCAAATATCTTTTCAGTCAAATAAGATAAGGTTAAAAACCTACTCTTATCCTCATGTTTCTGAGCCCATAAAATGTGACAGAGGATAGGATTCTCACCCCCGTTGTCTGTAAGAGTGATTTCTTACCGCAAGAGATATACTTCAACCTCATGGTAAATTAGACAAAAAACAAATGCTAAAGTCTGGTTTTGCTCTCACTTTTAAACCAGTTTGGCAATAAATTAATCCCATGCTTGGCCTTTTGGTAAGTTATCTTCAAGTCAGAAGAGCGAGGGCTCTTAAGTGCTGCAGAGTTGCTAGGGGTCCATGTTCAAGGTCTCCTTTGCACTAATGTATTGTAGGTCTTAAAGTGACATTACAGAGCACCCATCACTGGCAGTGTCACAAACTTTCATATATCAACATCTGGAGCCGAAGTAGTGAGGGCTGCTGGTGGGAAGGCAGTCTCCAGATTCAGTCTAGAACACTTGTTAGCACAAATGAGACAGTTCATGAGATGGGGGCCTTCAAACTGGGAGTAGTTGAAAGGTGGTCATATCAAAGTTGGCTTTGTTTTCCTTCTATAACAATGTGTCCTCCTCCCTTTCTCCTTTCCCACTTACAGTCTGTGAAATTCCTTCCTATCCGTCAAGGCTCAGATAGAATGCTACCCATTCAGGAAGCCTTCTCCCATTTTCTGAGTTATGCCCCTATCACATTTTATGCCTCCCTCCTAGCTCTTACCCTCTATTCCTAGAATGATACTTAGCTCCATGCACACTGCTTCTCATAACCAATAAGTACAAGCACCTGGAGAACAGGAACATGTTCTGTTGAGTCAGCTCAGCTACTAGAATGGTATCTGCTGTAACCGTAAACATTTCATTTGATTGAATGATGTTCACTATCTGATGCTCTCTCTTTTAATTACTTTTTCTTTCATTGTAAGTGGAACCAGTGTGCTCACACCTATGGAGCAGATGCCAGCCTGCTTTTGAATTATTTGGAACAATTCTTTCCAGTGTCTAGTTGAGTGCTAGTGCTCAAGCTAAAGGCATGTCTTAATGTGTAGAGCAGCTACTCCTAGATTTTCTTTACAGTGTGTTACAGTCTTTCAAATATGATCCACAAGACCTCAGAAGAAGTAGAGTCATTAAAAGGTAATATCCAGTGCATTTAAACATTGCTGTTAACACAATTATGTAGCCCTTGATTTAGAGAGTATTTGATACATGACAAGTAGAATGATCAGGCTCTGTTGCATTCACCACGTGAAGTAGCCCATTTTTTTTTTTTTTTTTTTTTTTGCTGTTTTCCACTATTGGTTATTATACCACAATAAACAGTACAATGCACTATTCTTAGGTATGTAACTGAATGAACATTAACATCTGAATACACTCATGTAACTATCATTCTGATCAAGAGGAAGAATATTTTCAACATTTTGTAGAAGGCTCCCTTATGTTCCTTCACAGTCAATAACCACTCCTCCCCTGGAAAAATAATTAGCTTCTGACTCTTAACACCCCATAGATTAGTCTTGTCTTTCATTCATATGAATGAATTAACAGTATGTACTCTTTTTTGCCAGGCCTCTTTCATTCAATGGTATGTCTGTGAGTAGCTGTAGTTTATATATATGGAGAGAGAAAGAGAGAGAGAGAGAGAGAGAGAGAGAGAGAGAGAGATACTTCCAAACAGTTTTACAAAGTAATTTTTACCTCTTTTCACTCCTTCTAGCAGTGTATGAAAGTTTCATTGTTCTCATCAAGTTGCTAACATTGTTACTGTCAACTCTTCCAATGTTACCCATTCTCATGGGTAATACAGCTATCTCATTGTGGTTTAAGTTTATATTTCCCTTATAATTAATAAAGTTGATCCATTTGCATTTTTAAATTAGCTATCTGATACTCATTTTTGTGAATTGCCTAGTCAAAAAACAGAGAATTAATGTTGAAGGGAAGGAGACTAGATTAGGGAGGAGGGAAAGGGAATTCATAAAGGAAGACAGATGGGAATGCTGTTCACCTACCTCACTGCAAAAAATCAAATAAAAGCAAGTATCTGTCTGATTATTTAACTTAACTTGACTTTAGCAAAGACAAACAAGTCTGACCACATGTACAAATACCTCCTGAAATAAAAGGATGTTATAATGGTTGCTGATGTTTTACAATATCCCTGGATCTGAACAGATGGAGGAAAGAGAAGAAATTTTCCAGAAAAACAGTGTGGGTAAGCTTCCAAAATAATGGATGAAGAGAAGTTGGGACAAACATGGTGCATGGGAGTTTGATGAGAGCAGATGAAGATGACTCTTCAGTGAATCACTCCATCCAAGGAACAAGTGGGTGTGGATACGGGGTCTAATTGTGCAGGTCTTTTCCTCAGCTTCTCCTCTCTCACCCAACAATGAGAGGTCTATGCTAATTAAAAACTCACTGGATGTGATTCCTTACCAGTTATAACTGCCATTTCATAATTTTTAGGCTGGAAATGGGATTTGGCAACGGGAAGTAAAGAAATAAACAGTATAGACCAGCAAACTGCTTTCCTAATTATTGAAGGTGAGGAAAAAAATCTGTTCTGGCTGAACAATAGGTTTGATTTCCAAGCATGAGCTACACAAAAAGAAGCCTGCCTGAAACACTGCTGTGTGTGTGTGTGTGTGTGTGTGTGTGTGTGTCCCTTATACAAACCTCTTTTTAGCCCTGACTTGCTCACAAGCTGCCTGAGCTGCCTCTTCCAATTACATCTTCTCCCCCAGAGTTCCATTCCTTGTCGAAGGCACTGATGATTCCCTAGAGTTCAGCCACCTGTCTACTAAGATGGTCACTTCCCCAGGGCTCTGCCACTTCTCTGGGGTTAGTTAGTTGCTTTTCCAGTTTCACTCATGAAAATGGACTTTTATGTTGGAGAAAATGTCCAGTTGTAATCATTATCTGCTTTTATAGGATTGCTCATCTCCCATAAAAATGTAAAATGTCAAAGCCAATAAAACCTCATTACTCATCTGGTCCAATCCCTTCATTTAGCAAAAGGAGAAACTGAGGCCCGGAGAGGTGAAACAAACTTCGGAGAAAGTAGTGACAGAGCCACGACTGGAACCCATCCCTCCGGGTCCCCAGGTCTTTGCTTTTACCCATCATGCCATGATTACATTTATTTCTCCCTTAAATTTCACTCACTCACTCACTCCTCCCAAGCCTCCCCCCAACAACTTGTTTGCAGAAAGTAATATGGACTGAAATAATCATTTTATAGTTTAGAGTCTGTGAGGCAAGTATGAGTAAATCCAACCCAAGCCAGCAAGTCATGAAGTATATCTGACAATTTGCTTTCTAAGAAGTTTAGTTCCTCTCTGTGGCTGCAGAGACAACACTTTAAGACATTTGTGTTTTATGCTGAGTTCTTCTTTGAGTTTGCCTTAAATTTCTAGGCAGAACAGTGTTATTTTTGAATTCTGAATTGGGTAATAATAAAAATAGTGAAGTCTGAAGTACAGCAGGGCATAAAAGGTTTCTCTTCAAAACTGGAGATCATTTCAATTGGTGGAGGAACTCAGCCCTTCTTTGTGATTTTAGGAATCTATATCCTATTTAATAATAGATAAACATGGTAATTGACCATATCTTTGCTACACCTCCCACTGGCTAATCAGGGCGATATGCAAATTAACCCCCAACAAAGATGGTGGCTAATTTGCATACTGCAGGCAGGGCGGGATAGCGCGAGCCTCCAGCATGAGCCACAACCCAGGCGCCCGTGTGCGACCCCAGAAGCCGCCTGCCTGCAGTCCGTGTGCGCGACCCTGGCGGCCCGCCCCACCCCGTCGCCCGCCAGGCCTGCAGTCCATGTGCGATCCGCCCACCCTGAACCCCGCCCCGCCCTGCCGCCTGCTGGGCCCATCGAGATCTGCCCGCCCCGCCCCACTGCCCGCTGGACCTGCCATGTTCGGCAGGCAGCGGGGCGTGGCGGCATGGCAGAGGGCCTGCCATCTGCCACCCAGGGAGCCACCCTAAGCCAGCAGGTGGTTATCTCCCGAGGGGTCCCAGACTGTGAGAGGGCACAGGTCCGGCTGAGGGACGTCCCCACCCTCCTCCCCCACCCACCTTCTGCCAGTGCACAAATTTTTGTGCACCCGGCCTCTATTCTATAAATAAAAGGCTATTATGCAAAGTGTCCCCTCAGGAGTTCGACTGGGAGACCAGGAGTTCGATTGCTCGCTATGACGTGCACTGACCACCAGAGGGCGGTGCAGAACAAAGGAAGGCCCCAGCCGGCAGCTGGAAGGCCCCCATCGGCCCTAATCATTGGCCAGGCTTAGGGACTCTACCCGTGCATGAATTTCGTGCATCAGGCCTCTAGTTAACAATAAAATGCATGGAGATAGATGTCACCTGTTTTTATTTACTTATTGTTTACTTGCCCTAGTGTTAAAGTTATTACAGGTAAGAAAAATATGGCTTAAGTCAGTGATTTCCAACAGGTGTGCCCCCCAACATTTTAAAGCATGTAATACATGCTATTTAGTCAGGGGCACTGACCTTTTTTTCCCTTAGACTGTCAAATAGAATAATGATAATGGCCAACACAACAATATCTGTCCAGTGTGAATGAATCAAAATCATACCTATTTTTTGTCAGATCAGCAAAAAAATCTATAATAATAAAAACACAATATGCTAATTAGACCAGATGTCCTTCTGGATGACCTTCCGAATGAAGCCACAGCGGCAAGGGCTGAGGCAGCCACCATGGTGGCGGGGACCGAGCCCCTTGCATGAATTTCATGCATCAGGCCTCTAGTATAATATAAAAATATAATATATTTTTTGATGTGACGCAGAACTTTAGTAATTAATTTATATGTGCCATGAGATGAAAAGGGTTGAAAATCATTGGAGTATAAGATGACTCAACTGGAAAAACATCTGCTGGCCTATTTATGAGTAATTACGCTGATAACCCTCTTAAACAAGGACAGGATGGACACACTGAGTTCTATAATGTCCAGGAATCCTGGGCCCACAGGTAAACAGTAGCATCATCCTTTGGCTGGAGTTTATTTCCCATCTGGATGCTCCCCAATAGTTCAGCACAGCTATTAAATTAGAGCTGTTGGAGGCTATTTCTTGAAATCTTTTGAAGATCTGTTCCATAGTGAACAGGGCAAATGCCATCTACAGCAGATCAGGCAATAGGCTACTATCTGTTCCTCAATTAAGTACAGAGTCCTCCCATTCCAGCTTCATAATGCATTTGAGAGCCAAAGGCACTCAAATAAAGGGACAAATAAACACCACTCCTTGCTTCTGAACAAAAATTTGGATGCATTCATTGGATTTCTTTACCACCATAAAAATGTGTTGGCCAATTACAAATGTCGTTTCTATTTTCAAGATTGATTATAGTTTAAAAATAAAGCAATTTCCCTCTCAAAGAATGAACAAATTAGATAGACCCTGTTGGTTTTTTTCCCAATAACAGTCAGGAAAAAAATGAGAAAAAAAATGCTAAGAAGCAAAGATGGCCAGTATTGTGTTTTTTTCTAAATATTGTTGTGATAGGCATAACTGATGTCTGGCATCCCGTGTGTGAAACTGCATTCTTGATGTTACATTAACACTTTCATCACATTTATCAGAGTGGCAATCTATCAGAGAAAGGCTCCTCTGCTCAATTCATCTTGATGGACATATGTGCAGCTTTGTACATCACAGGTTCGATTGCCATATTTTTCTCCACTTAAGAACTGAGTCATTGGCATTTTAAATGTAAAACACAGTCTCTGTTATGGTATAGCTTGGTGGACAGGAAAGAGCGTTGGGCTGGGAAATAGAATTTAAATCCTTGATTTGTTACTACGTGAATATTGAAAGTGATTCAAGTACTCTGAGCCTCAGTTTCCTCATCTATGAAGTGTGGCTAAGAAAATCTTTGAGTATTAAATATGTATATGACAGTGCATTCTAAAGCCTAATGTCCTACACAAAGGAAAGGTTAGTATTATTTTATTACTATTAGTTATTATTTCTAGCATAATTGATGTTCCTAGTGATTTGGATATTCAAGTTCCCACTTGCATAAGTGGAAACAATGAAGTTTCAAAGTCCATGGTGTTTGGGGAGTTGATAAACAATACACAGGGACAAATCCTCTGATCTTAACTTACAGTTTTTAAGAAGACAGACTGGGGTTGGAAAAAGGGGAAAGTTTGAGGTCAGGAAATCAGCTGGAAGGCTGTTGGGGGTGATCCAGGAGATGGGTGGTGATGGTCTAAACTATGACAGTAGCAGTGGAGATGGGAATAAAGGCAAATGGAGTAACAGAGTGGAAACTGGAATTGACAAAACTTGGAGTGAGGTATAGTATGCCCTTCACTGACATAGGGAGAAGATGTAGAGGTGATGAGATGAGTTCAGTTTTTGACTTGTTGAGTTGGACAGGTCAGTGGTACATCCAAATGGAGATTCTAGCAGAGGACTACATAAATGGGTCTGAATCTCAGAAGAGATGAGTTCATCTATCATAGTTGAAGCCAGGAAATTGGATAAGAGCATCCAAAGGTATGGAAGAGAGAAGAGGGCTCATGACAGACCATTAAGGAACTCCAATACTTAATGAATAAATGAAGGAAGAGATACCAGCAAAGATACTTAAAGATTAATCACCAGAGAGCTAAAGAAAGAACCAGGAAAATGTGGTACTATAGAAGACAAAGAATGAGAGAATTTCAAGAAGAAGGCAATAGTGAACATTGTCAAATGCTATTAAAGTACAAATAAGAATGGTACCCACTGAATTTAACAACAACCAAAAAAAAAAAAAACAACAACAACACACTTGCAATTTTTAAAAATCAGCTTGATTTTTAAATGCACATTTTGATGAATTTTGACCAACATATACAGTCATGTAACCAAAAGCACAATCATAATGAATAACAGTTCCATTAATCCAAAGTTTCCTCATGCCCCTTTAAGTCAGTCACTTCCCCTCACCCTTTGCCACAACTACCATAGGTCTGCTTTCTGTCACTGTAGAATTTTCTAGAATTTCATTTAAATGGAATGATAATATTTATGACTGCTTCTTTATTTAGCATAATGCTTTTCAGATTCAACCATGTTGCTTTATCAGTAGTTTATTATTTTTATTCTTGAGTAGCATTCAATTGTATGGATGTGCCACAACATATTTATACATTTACCACTTTTTGGATATTATGAATAAAGCCACTACACACATTCATGTACAAATTTTGGTGTGAATATATGTTTTCATCTCTCTTGATTGGTATTGCTGGTCATCTGATAAGTCTGCAAGGTGTGGTTAAGTTTTAAGAAACTGCCAAATGGCAAAGTGGCTGTAACATTTTTGTATTCTTATTTACAATGTATGAGCATTCCAGCAACTGCACATCCTTACCAATACTTGCTATTGTCAGTCTTTTTAATAGTAGCCATTCTAGTGGGTATGCAGTGGTATTAGCTTTGGTTTTCATTTGCATTTCCCTAGTGACTAATAATGTTAAACATCGTCTCATATGCTTATTTTTTCATCTCTATATATTTTTGGTACAGTGTCTATTCAAATTTTTGCTCACCTTTTATTGGGTTGCTTGTCATTTTATTACAGGCTTTTTAACAAGTCCTTTCTATATTTTGAATCAAGTCTTTTATCAGATATAGGTTTTGCAAATATTTTAAGTTAGTTGCTTGCCTTTTTATTTTATTAACTAGAGGCCTGGTGCACGAAATTCATGCGGGGGGGGGGGGGGTCCCCTCAGCCCAGCCTGCACCCTCTCACAATCCAGGACTGCTGGCTCCTAACTGCTCACCTGCCTGCATGCCTGATCACCCCTAACTGGCCCCCCTGCCAACCTGATTACCCCAACCACCTCTGCCTGCTGACCTGGTCACACCAACTGCCCCCCCACTGGCCTGGTCACCCCTAACTGCCCCTCTGCCAGCATGGTCACCCCTTACTGCCCCCCCTGCCAGCCTGGTCACCCCCAACAGCTCCTCTCTGCTGGCCTTGTTGCCCCTAATTGACCCCCCATCAGCCTGGCTGCCCCTTACTGCCGCCCCTGCCAGCCTGGTCACCCCCAACAGCTCCTCTCTGCTGGCCTGGTTACCCCTAACTGACCCCCCATCAGCCTGGTCACCCCTCACTGCCCCCCCCCCCCCCTGCTGGCCTGGTCGCTCCACGCAGCCTGCTGCTCAGTCGTTTGGTTGTCTCTCACTCACCCCCCTGCCGGCCTTGTCGCCCCACTCAGCCTGTTCGGTTGTCCATTCATTTGTTTTGGATGTGATGGCCCCTGGTTCTTGATAGATAGATAGATAGATAGATAGATAGATAGATAGATAGTTATGTATTTTGAAGGGCAAAACTTTTCAATGCTTAAGAAGTACAATTTACTATTTTTTTCTGTTAAGATCCATGCTTTTTGTCTTATCTAAGAAATAATTGCCTAATCCAAGGTCACAAAAGTTCCTCTAAGTTTTCCTCTAGATGTTTTATAGTATTAGCTCTTACATTAGGCACATGATTCATTTAGAGTTAGTTTTTGTGTATAATTAATAGGTTCAAAATTATTTTTTTAAATATATATTTTATTGATATATTTATTGATATATATATATATTGATATAAATATATATTTTATTAAAATATATATTTTATTTTATTGAGAGGAAGGGAGAGGAATAGAGAGGTAGAAACATCAATGAGAGAGAAACATTGGTCAGCTGCCTCCTGCACACTCCTTACTGGGTATGTGCCTGCAACCAAGGTACATGCCCTTGGCCAGAATGGTACCTGGGACCCTTGAGTCTGCAGGCCGACTCTCTATCTACTGAGCCAAACCGGTTAGGGCCAAAATTAATTTTTTGCATACATATATTCAACTGTATCAGCATCATTTTATAAAAAGATAATCTTTACCTCTCATTGAATTGCCTTAGCACCATTGTAAAAAATCAATTGACTATATATGTGTGAGTCTGCTTCTGGACTATTCAGTTTCAATGATCAGTATGATTAAGCTCATATCAATAGCATACTGTTTTGATTGTTGAAGATTTTTTAGTAAATCTCCAAATCAGGAAGTGTAAATCTTCCCACTGTTTTCTTATTTTTCAGATTTATTTTAGCTATTCTAGGTACATTGCATTTCTATATACATTTTAGAATCATCTTGCTAATTTCTGCAAAAACCTGCTTAGATTTTGATTGGTGTCATTTTGAAACTATAAATCCATTTGAGGAGAACTGACATATTTATACTAATTAGTCTTCTAATCTATAAATAGAGTATATCTTGCCATTTATTTAGGTTTTCCTTACTTTCTCTATGCAACATTCTAAAGTTTTCAGTGTATAAATTTATTCACATTTTGTTGAAGTTACCAAGTTGGCTATATATGTACGGGTCTACTTCTGAACTAAGATTATTATTTTTTATTCCTGAGTAGCTTTAACTGTGTGGATGTACCACAATATATAGGGTAGGGCAAAAGTAGATTTATAATTTTTGTAATAATACAACAATTATACAAGAATAAATTCTGTGTTTTTGCACACACAACTTAAACCTACTTTTGCTTCACCCTGTACTTATAATTCACCACTGTTAGGATATGAGTAAAGCCACTGCACTCCTAAATAGTTCATATTTTAATGCTATTATAAATATATTGCTTATTATTTCAATTTCTAAGTTTCATTACTAATATATAGAAATATATTTGTATTGTTATATCCTATGACCTTGTATCATGTGTTGAATCATGACCCCCCTCAAAAAAAGATACGTTGGAGTTTTCTCTGTATTTCATTTTGGATAATTTCTATTGCTATGTTTTAAAGGTCATAAATTTCCCTTTGTTATGTCTAATTTTCTTGTTAACTCCCTATGTTTTCCTCTAGATCAGTGATGGCGAACGTATAACACGTGTGTCAGAGGTGACATGCGAACTCATTTTTTTGGTTGATTTTTCTTTGTTAAATGGCATTTAAATATATAAAATAAATATCAAAAATATAAGTCTTTGTTTTACTATGGTTTCAAATATCAAAAAATTTCTATATGTGACATGGCACCAGAGTTAAGTTAGGGTTTCTCAAAATGCTGACACGCCGAGCTCAAAAGGTTTGCCATCACTGCTCTAGATGCATTTTTTGGTATAATATATTGTGGTTTTTATCTTTCAACATTCTATATGTGTCTTTTTAAGATCTTTAATATCTCTACTTAACATGTTCAGTCTTTCCTCTAGCTACTTCACTATATGAAATACAGTTGTAATAGCCATTTTATGTCATGGAATATAATTTTATCATCTAAGTTATTTCTGGGATGGTTTTGTTTAATTTATCTCCCTATTATGGGTCATATTTTCCTTCTCCTTCACATATCTACCATTGTGTGATTGGAAGGCAAACATTGTGATTTTGAATTTTTCAAGTGCTAGATAGGTTTGTATTGTTATAAATATATATTTGAAATTTATTCTGGAATACAGTGCAGTCTCTTGTAAAGTGCAGTATCTTAAGCTTTGTTAGGGTGAACCAGAGAATTCAGTCGAGGACTAATTTTTCCTCCTGAGTGCTCTCACTAATGCCCCATGAGTTATGAAATCTTCTCCAGCGTGTGGAATGGAATCAGGAACCACTGCTGCCCCATGTTCACTCTAAAGATTATTTCGTCCAATCTTTTCAGTTGGTTCTTTCCTAAGCCTCAGGTAGTTTTGTTACATGCACATGCCAATTGGTACTCAAATGAACATTGAGGGGACCCTCTTTAGATCTCAGAGCTCTTTCTCTGTAAAGCTCTCTTCTCTGTGGTATACTTTCTTATAACCTCTAGCCACGTTGGCCAACCTGGATTCCCGGCTTCCTCTTTTCAACTGAGAGAGACTGCTGAGCTCCACCTGGATCCCCTCTCCCTGCACCACAGCCTGGAAGCTCTCTCGGGGAAATTAGCTGAGGAAAGCATACAGCTCACCTCATTTATTTTTTCCAATCATCAGGGATCTCTGTCCTTTGTTACCTAATGTCTAATATATTGAAAACCATTGTTTTTTATTGTTTGTTATTTCATCATGTCCAGTCATAATTAAGTAGCAAATGAGTTGGGTTCAACATCAATATCAAATTGAAATTGCTTGCCCTGGCTAGTTTGAGTCAATGGTTAGAGCATCAGCCTGTGCACCCAAGGGAAAGGTCGAGAGTTTGATTCCTGGTTAAAGGCATGTACCTTGGTTGCAGGTTCCCCAGCCCTGACAGGGGCACATGTGGGAGGCTACCAATCCATGTGTCTCTCTCACATCAATATTTCTCTCTCTCTCTCTCTCTCTCTCTCTCTCTCTCTCTCTCTCTCTCTCTCTCTTTCTCTCTCTCTCTCTCCCCGGTCCTCTTCCCTCCCTCCTACTCTCTAGAAATTAATGGGAAAATTTGCCTCCAGTTAGGACTTAAAAAATGAAATTGCCCAGAATAATAGAAGGAAAGGGATGGGGGAAGAAGTCTGTATGTTAGGTGCCCCTGCTTTCAGTAAATAGGGGACAGTAATGGGGAGGTATTGAGTGTGGCTAAGCTGATTCACACATATCAAAGAGCAGGAGTTTTACCAGACAGTTCTGGCCTTACCTCCTAATGCTAGGCACTTGGGGTGGGAGAAAAAGCTGTCTCCCCTTTAGAGTCTGAGGGGAATAAAGTCCTCAAGGAGAAACCAGGTTTTTGATGGGAAAAGAAGTAAAAGGATTGCTCAGTGAAGAGGACAGAGGAGTTTGTTAATCAGACAACAAAGTTCCTGGGATCAAGGTGGAAAGATCCGGTCAGAGGAAGATTGGCTGAAGAAGAAACCTGGAAGGTACTAGAGAAGATAACTAGCCAGAGAACCTGGCCCTCAGGAACGTGGAACGTGGTGGGTATGACCGGCTCAAGGTTACTAACAGAATGCACCCACCACATCTGTGGCATCATAGGAATCACAACCAGCCTGCAAAGACTGCCCTCTAAGTAGGTCTCAGGCTGAGATGGATAGAGTGACTTCAGTCTTTCTTCAAGGATCTGATTAACTGTATGAGTCCCAGTGAGAAGTCCTCAGTCTCTAGGGTACTAACATCTATGTAGTAGTGAGCAGCCTGCTCTGAGGGTGGAGGGTAAAGATCTGAGTGGTCACAGGTGACCAGGAGCAGAGAGAGAGAACAGTCCATTTAGTTGCTACAAGCTGGCAAGAAACTTGACTGGGAGCAAAGAGAAAAAGGAAAACATGCTCAATTACAAATTTATTCATAAAAGCTGTATTAAAAAAGTTATTTAAGACAAAATAACCGTTACTAATACTAAGACTGGATAGACGTATTTCTCATGTGTTTTCTCAGAAGACAGAAGTATGTGATGTCGAGGTATAGTCATGCATCACTTGGGGCTCTTTGTTAAATCATATCACAAAGTTGTCTGATTACTTGGTCCTCTGTGTCATATATGTAAAAGGAAGTTCCTTCTAGTTATCAGAAGCAAAGAGGGCTCCTTCAAGAAATAGTGAGTTCTCTATGACAGCAGAATTTGCTATGAATGAGTTCCTCCATGTGTATACACGAAGTCATATATAAACATAGTCAAATACATATATTTACAGAAAATTTCTTGCCTAAAACATTAGGAGGAAGAAACTTTAGCTATAATCATAGAAGCCATTTCAGTTCATCTTTAGAACAAGTAGAGAATACTGTGGATAAATAAATGAACAGGTTAAATGTAAGTCAATGACAATCAATTAGAATGAAAATATTATAGCTCATGTTAAAGGGAAAATGTCATTTACCATATTTTATCACTTTAAAAATGTGTGAACTTTTTTCATTTTAATATCTTAGAAATCAGACTGCCTCTTAAAATCGATGATGTCTCATAGGGGCTGTCAGCATGGCAGTGGTGTGGTTGAGATTGCTGTACCAATGGTTCCAAGTGTGTCTGCCTCCTCCACCAGCAGCATCAGCATCATCTAGGGGAACCTGTTAGAAATGCAAATTCAGAGGCCCCACCCCAGTTAACAGAAGCAAAGAATCTGAATCAACAGACTATGTTTTAACAAGTCCTCCAGGTGATTCTGACACACGCTCAAGTTTCAGGTCCACTGGCTTGCATGCTTAAAAGAACATACTAGTAAAAGCACTAACCTCAAAACCTACAGAACAGATGCCAGGGCTTGGAAGAAAATCTAGGGGACAATAGTGAAGAATGCTTTAACTTCTAAGAACCAGACAGTTGTATGGTGGGAAAGATGGTAAATCAGACATGTTTAGCAATATTCCCAGAGCTGGGCTAGCTCTACATAATTGCAAAGCCAGCGTAGGAACCTAGAACAAATGTTTTTTAGTTTATTTGTGGGGTTTCTAAAGAAATGCTACTTCTTCAATGCACTTGATGGCATGGAGGATGATACTGTGCAAAAAAGCATAGTCATAGCTGATTGAGTAAAAAAGAAGTTCAGAAGAGTAAGACTCTAAATGTGAGGACGTTAAAAAAATCTCAAATCCACTTTTTATACAAGTTTTCTTTTCTTGTGTACATATGGATGATAAGCTATAAAACTGTTAGTGGAGTTTAAGCTTTTTTTAAAGAAGTCTAAAATAAAAATTCTAAGTGATAAAGAAAACTTAATTGGCAGCCTTTTCTCTTTTTCAATATATATAAAATAATGGTGTTTCTCGAATCCATGCATCTTAGTTTGATGAAATACAGTAAATTACATAAATATTAACCCCCTGTTTGTTAGGTACTCATCCTTGCCAAGCACACTGTGTTTAGAAAAGGTACAAATTTTCTAAAACTGCAGCCTCTTGATTTGGTCAGTTTCACAGAGAAAGTGGCAGGGTCAGAGAAGAAGAAATGAAAATTTCTAGAGAAGCAAAACAAGTTTTCCAGGTCTCTAAATGCTCCTATTACATTACAGAGACCACTACAAGTAGGTACAGCTTATTGGCCAAAAGTACGTTCTGAATTCTAGTTAACCTTAGTCCAAATCCTGGCCCTATCATTAGTTAGCTAGGAGGCTTTGGATAAATCATTGAACCTCTCAAAGACTCAATTTCCTCTCCTATAAAATGGGGATATTGCTCATAGGGTTGTAGGGATGATTGAGGTGGGTAACTCATATGAAGTGCTTGCAGAACACCCATAGCATAATAAGTACTCATGGTTTGGAAACTAATATAATAATTGCTTGCATATGCAGTGTAACCTCACTTGTAGGCTGTTTTCAGGGCAGCTGCCCAAGGGGACTCTGTCCAAAAGAACAACAAACACAAGCCCTTGGTGATGGGCATAACCACCTGAACCTGCACAGGAAGGGTCCGACCACCAGCTTTATTCTGATGAAGAAAACTCTCCTTTCTGAGAAAAATTTCAAAACCTCCAGAAAGTCAGTCAGTTAAAGAGTCTTTCTAATCACATGCTACATTATCAAAATGAAAATACTTTTTCATTAGGGAAAAGCATTTCAGAGGTTATAATTCTTATTGATGGCAAGGATCTCTGAAGAAAATGACTTGTAGTCAGAGAAAGACATTTTAAGGCAAATGGTCTATCCTTGATTGAATCAACAAGGAAATTATTTTTCTTTCCTGAACCAGTGTCCAGATCATCACACACACAAAAACTTGCATTGAGTCCTCAGAGAGCCTCTGCCTTGATAAATAATGTAGACACAGAAAGATCGGGAGAGCATCTGGAAGAAGTGATGTCACATGGGTTTAGGGTTTATTATTTTCCTCTGTAGCATGTTGATTGCTGACATAAGGTGAGGAGCTCAGAGTCGTGGGCTCTGATCTGAATGACAGGAAGCATACATCCCTTTATCGAAACAATATCAGTCTCTTAAATATTTTGCTGCAGTTATTGATGCAGTTGACACTCTGAATTATAATTTGAAGTCTAGAATGTCTAAAAGAAATGTACTTAAGTAAGGTATGCTCATGCACAATAGATAGATAGATGATAGATAGATAGATAGATAGATAGATAGATAGATAGATATTGATAGATAGGTGATAGATAGATCCTCTATTTCTCTTTGTGAGTATTATGAGGTTTGTAGATTATCTGGGATGAATTTATACTTCAATATAATGTCCCCTAGTCTTACCATTTTTTGTCTTGTTTCCTCATTTTCTCTTGATTAATCCTATATAATAAAGGGTAATATGCAAATTGACCCTAACAGCAGAACCACTGGGAATGACTGGTCACTATGACACACACTGACCACCAGGGGGCAGATGCTCAATGCAGGAGCTGCCCCCTGGTGGTCAGGCAGCTCCCACAGGGGGAGCTCTGCTCATCCACAAGCCAGGCTGACGGCTGCCAGCACAGCAGTGGTGGTGAGAGTCTCTCCCGCCTCCTCAGCAGCGCTAAGGATGTCTGACTGCAGCTTAGGTCTGCTCTCCGCTGGCATGTGGACATCCTCCAAGGGCTCCTGGGGTACCAGAGGGATGTCTGACCGCCAGCTTAGGCCCGATCCCCCGGGGAGCGGGCCTAAGCCAGCAGGTGGTCATCCCCCAAGGGGTCCCAGACTGCGAGAGGGCACAGGCTGGGCTGAGGGACCCCCACTAGAGCACAAATTTTTGTGCACTGGGCCTCTAGTAATGAAATAATAGTCATTATGAAAAAAAATAATTTCACTAGAAATTTAAACCATGATGGAAAGTGTGCTCCCTGGAATGTTAATGTGTCACAAAGTCAAATACAGACATATTTATGAGAGGTAGTGTTTTGGAATAACCATACTACTGAAGATTAAGCTGATTAGGCTGTACTGCAGTGATGTTAAAGAGTGAGGTTAGTTTGTCAGTCTACCTGAACTTCCCATGTGGCTATATCTTTCATGGAGTCTCTGTGGATCCAAAGTCTCACCTCAGCCTTTCAAGATCAAACACTTGTTTTCATTTGTTCCATAGGAGTGACCATATACTCAGTGTCTGACTTGTATTAACCAAACTCATAAGTGGGTGATTTGTAAACCAAATGCCAAATTTCTTACAAAGTGAAACATCTTCCCAGTAACCAGAGCCCCTGTGCCAGTTCCCCACAGGGTCCCTATGTTCTGTACCCTACAAACAAAATCATCAGAATGTTGTTTCTATGTTACGGAATCAGGGAAAGAATGGCATTGAGGTATTTTTACATCTTTTAATCCCTACAGTGCCTTGTCCAATACCAACATCTATTAAATTAAAGCTGTTAAATTTCATCCAATATGTCTACCTAAGAAGGAGGCTGGGTGAAAGGGTGAAGGGATTAAGTAAAAAATAAAAAGGAACAACACCTCATAGATAGACAACAGTATGGTCATAACCAGAAGGAAATGGGGGAGGGAGGAAACAGCAGAGGGTAAAGAGGGGATAAATGGTGGTGGAAAAAGACATGACTTGGGGTGATGAATACAGAGTACAACATACAGGCGATGTATTATAGAAGTGTACACCTTAAACCTATATCATTTTATTAACCAATGTAACCCCAATAAATTCAATTAAACATAAATAAATAAATGAAAATAAAAATAAAAAAGAATACACATTTCAGTGTCTTATGCACAGTTTCTTTAAAAGTTTTGGGTAATGACTGCATACATGTTGGTTTCGGGTTTTATCAGGCACATATCTACATACTATCTGCCAATGAAGGTCACCTCTGCTTATATTCTTATCCATGTGTTCTATTTTTTTTTCTGGTTTTAGTTTCAAAACATAACCTTTTGGGGACCTTGACTCAAATTTTGATTTAGATACACTCTATGCTATTCTGGCTATAGACTTTACAGAATCTTAGAATCAGATTTTCTCTTATTGAAAAGGATCAATGTTTTTCAGATTTAGTAACTTATATTTTTAATTTTTATTAAATGTATTGGTTAATAATACATAAGTTTCAGGTGTACAATTCTAGAATACATCATCTATATTGAATTATGTGCTCACCCTATTTTGAAGACCATTGCGTCCAACTTCTCATCTTAGGCTTGGATTTTCTGTGTCCTTTCTTTTTTTCTTTTTTTAAAATTTTTTATTGATTAAGTTATTACATCTGTGTCCTTATCCCCAGATTACCCCTATCCCCCCCAATCATGCCCTCACCCCCCTGTTGTCTGTGTCCATTGGTTAGGCCTATATGTTTGCATATAATTCCCCCTTACTCCCACCCTCCCCTACCTTCCCTCTGAGGTTTGACGGTCTGATTGATGCTTCTCTGTCTCTGGATCTGTTTTTGTTCATCAGTTTATGTTGTTCATTATATTCCACAAATGAATGAGATCATGTGGTATTTATCTTTCTCTGACTGGCTTATTTCTCTGTGTCCTTTCAACCTTTGGGATTATTTGGAGATTATTTATTTATGCATACATATGGGAAAGTATCATTATGACCTGATCTTTCTGCTAAATATGAAATCCAACTAAGACATAACTCACTGTAAAATTAATTGTGTGTGTGTGTGTGTGTTTCAAATGATATATTCACCATGAAGTTTCTTTCTCTTCAGTTGAATGAGAGGGAAACCATGGAATCATGGGTTTTTGGTGTGTGTGTTTTAGCTACCTATTTTATATGCTTTCTATTTTTTGGCAGCTGTTATAAAATGAAAGTGTCCTGCAGCCAAAATTATCTTCCTGAAATTAACTGCTTTTGATGGGAGAATGAACATTGAAGTTTGAACCAGCACTGACCCCCATCAGTCAAGCAGTCTGGTCAACTCATTAGGTCCTGAGGGAAGTTTGGATTAAGAATAAATAACACACGTGCACCAGAAGACAAGTCTTGTGGCCAGTGAGGAGCTAAAGTGATCATTTGCAAACAGCACAGTCCTAGAGCTCCTAGCCTGAAGGGTTACCAAGGGACCTCGGAAACAGAACACATCAGTTCAAGGAAGAAGTGCTTAGATGTTGGGCATATGGATTATTTAGTACTGCTTTGATTTTTTTAGATGGATGTACTGTTACAGAAGACAGAAGTGAATGCAGATGAAAATGCAGACAAAAATGTGTCAAAATCATAAACTGATCGCTCAGTGGAGGGAAAGAAAAAAACAGAGGGTTTTAGGATGAGGAAATATAGCTCACTCACCTGGTCTCTTTCTCTCTCTTCTCTCAGTTCCCAAGAAAAGGAAGTACTTTGAAGAGACAAAAAGAGAATTCAGCATATTTAACATATATCTGACTCTTTGGCATACTAATATTTGTCATGGGAAAATATAAGTTACACAAAGTAGAAACATAAACATTCAAGTGTGTGTTTCAATATGATATATACATATTGGGCAACTTTCATGAATACGAGCATTGCTAAGTACTGGAGTTATAAAAATAAGTATATTCTGATTCCTTTCTTGCAGGAGATGATGGTTTAGTGGGGGAGGAAACAGATGATTACACAGTGATGGAATACACCAGAGAGCAAGATTAAGACAAAGGTGGTCTGCAAATCCAAGACTAACTGACTTAGCTTGAATGGGACCTGAAAAGTGGGTTTGTGGAGGTTGTGTTGCTTCCTCCTCCATCTTCCTTTTTAGCTTACACCCTAACCGTAATAATATTTGCTACCTCATCCACACAAGATCTTAGTCTATTGTATGCCCTAAGAAATTCAGGAACCTGCCCAGATTTCTTTTGGGGGCAGCACCAATCTACTCACATTGAGTCAAGTGTAAGTAGAGCAGCGGGAGAAGAAAGCAGTGAACTTGTATTTTGATTAAATCAGACGTTGTACTTCTTCAAATACTTGTCACACACATGTGTTTGGTTCTTGTCCATATTTGCCAAATAGGTTAAAGACTACTCAGCACCTAAACAAAATGGAATGCAAAAATGTCTCCATGGTGCTAAACTTCTGTTTCATTTAGGAAACCCATGGCTTAGTAGATGTTCTTATTGTATAAAAATCCCTCCATATTCTGCTAATTAGGAAGATAATGGGACAGAACACATACTACTATTTTGTTAGATCAGATGTCATTCTCTTAGGAAGTCTTCCCTGAGAGTCCCTCCACCCCTCCCCCACTCCAAGACGGGTCACAGTTTCTACTCAGTGTAGCCAAAGCACCTGGAATGTCCCCCTATCCAAGCTCCCATCCTACTGTATTGTAATTGTCTATTTTCTTGTCTGTCTTTCTTGCCAGCCTGGGAGTGCCTTGAGGGTAGAGGGCGTATTTTGTTCACTGATATATCGTGGCATGGAGCCTGACATAGAGTAAGTGTGGTCAATCAATATTTATTTAAATCAAATATTACTAATTAACTCAATGTCAAATGAGGTATGATTGGGTGAACCAAGTAATAATAAAATCTCCAAATGCAAATCATGGTTCCTGCACTGGGGCCAGTGGCAGCCTGAATACCGGAAGTGAGTGAGGAGAGGGTGACTTACCCTCCACATGTCCTCAAAGCTGACTAAATGTGATTCAAGGGGGAAAGAATGGGAACACAAATCTACTCTTTTTCCTGGGAAGCAAGGAGGTAGCTTATCAGAATCCTCTTCGAGCAAATTGACAGATGATGGATCAAGTATGATGAATATATTCTGCTAGAAGTCCCACAAAAGCCTTTTTCCCCTTTAGCTGCTCCTATATTTCTGAAGGGAAGTTGGATAAAGCAACTTCTTTCTGTGCCTTTGAGCGGCTTTAATTGATGTGAGTCACTGACTGATTGATGAGGATGCAGCAATCAGTATCAACTGGAAGGCAGCTGAGGTAAGAAGATCAGCCGTCCTGCAGTCTAGTTTGCCAGCCCCATATAGCTAGAGCCAGGACAATTGATCTTTGGTTCTTTAAATGACCAAACTGCAACCTATTCAAGATGCATATGGTTTCAAAGGCTCCCAAATGCTGATGTTGGACACTGCTAAAAGGGGAATAATGAGCCTAGCACCATTAAAGTTGAAGTCAATTAGCAGAGTCAGGAGACTGACATTGTGTGTTTCTAAGTATAATTTGCATCCTTTGTATCTATAATAAAACCTTAGTGATTTTCCTATAGCTGGATCATTCCCTGAGGCATCACATTTGTGGCCCAGTGGAGTAGTATGGGGTGACATGAGCAATACCACGTCAGTACCGCCCCTAGAGGTTCAATGCCATCCTTAATCTCACACCATTCAAGCTTCCAAGCTAAGGATTGCTTTCTCTGGACCAGCTTTCCTGGGGCATGTTTTCAGCATTATATTTCCATAGGAGGTGAAATATCATTTAAGGGAAAAAAGTTCACATGGCCAAATAAAACGTGGGAAATGCTGTATTAGATAAAGAGGTGCCTTGATTTCAGGACACTTTTTGAGTTAACGTGTAGCGTGCACTATGAATTATGTATCTGTATTAGAAATTTCTAAGGGAGGATTGATATGAAACAAACATTTCACCATGAAGATTTGATCATAAACCATCTGGTGGATTATTCTGTGAAACAAACTTCAGGACATGCTGCCTCAGTGAAATACTCCAGGGATGGCTTTACATTTTGTCCCCTGACCCCTACTGTGAAGGAGCTTGCAAGGTTATTTTAGTTTTTAAAAGTGTGCTTTTCTAAATAAACTTATTATTTGAGAATAGTTTTAAATTTTCAAAAAAGTTACAAAGGTATTATGGAGTTCTCCCACAGCCCACAACCAGGTTCCCCTAATTTTAACATCATGCTTAGCTATGACACATTTGCCACAACTAAGAAACCAACACTGGTTCATTACTATTAACTAAATTCCCCACAAGTTTTGGGGTCTTATATTTGTTCCCTAATCGCCTTTTTTTTTGCTATCCTACCCAGTACTCCATTAAGTCATCGTGAATCTTTAGTCTCTGCTGTGTAGATTTCTCAGATTTTCCTTCTTTTTGATGACCTTAACAGTTTTGAGAAGGGTGGTTTTAAGTAGCAAGAGTGATCAGGGAAGCTTAATGAAACCAGAAATGTTCTGGAGGGAAAGGGAATAAAGAGAGCTGGAAAGGACAGAAAAATGCAAGATATAAAGGCAGGAGACAAGGTTTATTGATTCCTCAGTTTTACAAGATCAATCCCAGCCACAAATTAATTTTGTGGAATATATGTATAAAAGAGATGAATGCAAATCACATTTTAAAAATTTATATCATTCATATATATCAAATTTTCCTAAAACTGCTTGGTGTAGCTCAAAAGAAAATATCAAAACAAAAGATAGAGCTCAATAACATTTAGGACTAAGAAACACAAAAGTGGCTTGAGATGACCAGCAGGAAGCAGTTTGAAGGTTACAAGTGCCAAAAGATTTCCCATCATGAAGACAGCTCTTCGACTTAGTGTGTAGCTACTGAAGCACTACTGGTATCTTTTGTTCCCTCCTCTTTCTTCTCAGAAAGAGAGAGCTTTGAAAGAGGGAAACAGAAAAACTCTTAGAAGGATTGGCTCCTAGACTTGGCTCAAGGGAAGAGACACAATGGCTCCTAGTTACTATTTTTTCCTTCCCAAACCAAGAAAGTACATTTTCCCTTGTACTGGCCAGACTGAACAGACCATGGGAAACTCATGTGTAACTAAGAGTAGAGAAACACGACCATCTATTGGGCCCAACATGATCACTGGCCACAGCAGCCCTGGTGAGCAGCATGAGCAGAGAGACCATGTCCTGGTGGCCAGTGGCCAGAGTCCAGTTTCTTAGGGCATACAATAGACTAAGATCTGGTGTGGATGAGGTAGCAAATATTATTACGGTTAGGGTGTAAGCTTAACTGCTATAACCAAGATAAAAAATACAATTCCCCTTAAAAAATATAAATGATCTATTTCTCATGTAATAGTCCAAAGCTGGGCAGGCCATCAAGGGCTAGCAGTCAGCTCTGCCAAGTTCAACACTGGGTCAGAGGCAGCTGTCCCAGTTTTTGCTATTTCCCTGCTGTCACGAAGAGGACAAAAAGCTAGGTAAAATCACAACCAATCATTATATGAGCAAGATCTGAAAGGGATACCCATCATATTTACCCAAATATCACCAGCCTGAACTTAGTCACATGGCCACAGGTAAACTTTTCAGTGTTCGATTATCTTATATTTTCATTACATATTATATACAGAGTCAAGCAGAGAAAGACCTTGCCCACTTTTTCTCTATCTCATTTTCCAGTGCCATCCTTCTTTTTCATCATCTTAATTTTTTCTCTGTCCCCAGTCTAGGTCTCCTCTGCCCAGACTCTCAGATCTGATAGACTAGAAAGAGCACCAGATTAATATTTAGAATTTCTGAGTTCTGGCCTTGGCTTTGCCACATCCAATCAACATGTGTTTGAGCAAGTCATTTCACTGCTCAGAATTTTAGTTTCCCCACCTTTACTAGTAAAGTTGTGATGTTATCACAGTTCGTGACACAGAGTTCCTAAGACTCTTGTACTTCCTCAGTGGTAGTAGTGAGAGGAGCATCTTTTGTTATCTATAATAATAAAAGTGTAATATGCGAATTAGACTGGACAGCCGAATGAACTTCCGGACGTCATTCTGGATGTCCTTTTGGACAAAGCCGCGGCAGTGGGGGCCGAGGCAGAGGCGGTTAGGGGCAATCAGGCAGAGAGGCAGAGTAGTTAGGGACGATCAGGCAGGCAGGCAGGTGAGCGGTTAGGAGCCAGCGGTCTGGATTGCAAGAGAGTGCAGGCCGGGCTGAGGCCACCCCCCTCCCCCCCCAGTGCACAAATTTCATGCACCAGGCCTCTAGTCCATAATAAGCCCCTCTATCCATGCCTGAGCTTATATTAATCAGGTGACTCTTGAAGGATGGGGACCATTGATTAGAGAGTTGAAACTTTCAGTCCCACTACCAAACTTTCAGGAGATCGCCAATGGCCAGTGATTTCATCAATCATGCCTATACAATGAAGCCTCCATGAAAACCATAACTGAGGAGGTTCAGGGGGCTTTCAGGTTAGTGATCACATGACGGTGCTGGGAGAATGGCATGCCTGAAGAAAGCATGGGAGCTCCAAACACCTTCCCACGTACCTGACCCTGATCATCTCTTCCATTGGCTGTTTTCAAGTTGTATTCGTTATAACAAACCAATAATAGTAAGAGCTTTGCTGAGTTATGTAAATCATTCCAGAAAATCATGGAACCTGAGGAAGTTGGTGAGAAACCTCTGATTTATAGCAGGTCAGTCAGAAGTGCAGGTGACTTGTGACTGGCATCTGAAGTGGGGCAGTCTTGTGGGACTGAGGCCTTACCTGTGGGGTCTGCACTATCTCTGGGGAGTTAGTATCAGAACTGCTTGGTGTGGAAAACCTACACATTTGGTGCCAGAAATGTTGAGAGTAGAAGAAACAGGAGTTTACCTTTAAAAATAAAAACAATGATACTAAACTCATCAGCTAATGGCTCAACTGAGATAATACATGTAAATTCTGTAAATTACAAAGCACTTTATACATTTAATCTATTCATTTGTTCTCTCTCTCTCTCTCTCGTTCTTTCTTGGTGCTTTTAAGCACCAACTACAAGGGATAATTATTATTAATATGCTAACTGGTCTCCCCCTACTTTGGCTGATGAGAAACATGAACTCCTTCCTGAAGTGACCCACAAGTCATATAAGAAGAATAGTTCAGAGTTTCCACCAAAAGCAGGGGAGGTGAAAACAGAAATTCTCAGTGAAGGGACCTCTGCACCTGTATGGCTCTCAAATGCTCTTTGGCTCCATCCCATCATGCTACTTGGACAATGGCACCACTGAAGCCCAAACCTTGCTGCTGGAGCCACCACTAATCAGTCTCACAAAGCCTGTTCTCAGGGCTTCAGGGGCCTGGGCTCTCGTGAATTACGTGTCAGAGTAATTCATCTTCTCCATCCTGAAGCCCTGATATGTGGCCAACTGCCACCCAAGCCAAGAGCAATGGCACAGATTCATTGTTTAAGTGCACCTGGAAGCTGCCTTCTGAGTGAAGAGGTGCTAATCCAACCCCGATGGGTGCTCCTCAGAGAAGCAAGAGGTTCTTGAGGGCCGGGAACTAGTTGGGAATTTGTTGACTAATTCCTGCAGGGTTGACTAGCTACTAATAGAAATATCTCTTTATTTGGAGGAAGCTCATATATTAAAGAGTCTCTCTTTATCATGGGTCTTTTGATATTAATCGAGTCATAGAAGATTACTTGACGTTAAAGAATCCCCAGCCATTAAGACAACTATCATTTTCCATAGCAATTGCTATTTTTGTTATTATTATGAAACTCAGATACAAGAAATAAAAAGAATACAGAAAAATTATTTCACCTCATAAATAGAAAGGCATATTTCCACTGATAATGTTTCAGATATTAGTTAATTTTATCCCTTTAAAATTAGAATAAAATAAAAATGAAATGATTATACTTAAATATATTTTTTCTCTCTCAACATAATTTAATGTAATAATTTATTTATCTGTGTAGTTGATAACATATATAGTTAATGTACTTATTATGTAAAACCATTTCATTATGACCCAAACAGGGGTGAAGTCTTTAGGTGGGGTCATTATTTGAGTTCTTGTGAAAGTTCTATTAATTTCTTTCTGGTACCAAATTTATCGCTGTCCATTTTTAAAACCATAAGAAATAAGAAGGATTCTTATGGCATGAGATGGAAAAGATAATATGCTCTGCAAGCAAATATTTTAACAAAATCTATTTCTACATGTGTCGACTGTTCATTTTTAATTTATTTATTTTAGGCAGATATATTGATCAAAATTGACAGAATCATTGTCATTGAAATGGTTCTAAATTTGGGGCTTGTCTGTGGTGTGTGTGTGTGTGTACATGTATGCATGGGAAGAAAGAGTTTTGTTCTCTGAGCCCTTTCCCCAACTACTCAATAACATCCTATTTAATAAAAAGGTAATATGCTAATTGACCCTCACACCATCACAAATATGGCAGCACCCACAGCCAATAAGGAGGGAATATGCTAATTGACTGTCCCACCCTCCAATATGGTGGTGCCCATAGCCAATAAGGAGGGAATATGCTAATTGACTGCTCCGCCCTCAAAGATGGTGGTGCCCACAGCCAATAAGGAGGGAATATGCTAATTGACTGCCTCACCTTCAAAGATGGCAGCACCCACAGCCACAAGATGGTGGCGCCCAGTCCCCTCAGCCCTGCCAGGGCGCCTGCCTCCGGAGTCCCCTAGACCCCTCAGTACCCCAGCTGCCCAGGGCCAGCCCAAGGCTCAGGTAACCAGGGCTGGCCGAGGCTTGCGCTGCTGGCAGTGGCGGCAGCAGAGGTGTGATGGGGGCATCGCCTTCCCCTGATCACTGTGTTGCCTCCCACCCCTGAGGGCTCCTGGACTGTGAGAGGAGGCAGGCCGGGCTGAGGGACGCCCCCCTCCAGTGCATGAATTTTCATGTACCGGGCCTCTAGGTTTATTATAAAAAATAATGTTTAAAATACAGAGAGGCAAGCAAAGAAAAGAAAAACAAATCACTGCAGTCTAATCAAAGTCCAGCTTCATAACATTTAAGCTGCTAAGACTGAAGGAAGAAGGTAACTACAGTAGGAGTCCTACTCCTTAATCTAGATAAAGAATTAAATACTTTAAGACAACCCAAGGAAAACCAAATTCTACAAATGGTCATTTCAGGTAATTTATATTGAATAATGATAATTTTTATTTAGTAGAACTAAATTATTTGTTATATTCACTAAGTGCCAGGCACTTTTGGGTATTACTTTATTTTATCTTCCCAGCCAGCCTATAATTAACAGCTATTATTCTCACCATTTAAGGTTGAGAGTACTGAGGTTTATAAAGGTTAAAGCAACTCGCCCATGGTCTTTCTAGAAAGTGGGAAAAGCATGATACAAACTTGGCACTCTAGTTACAGAGACCGTATTATCAACTATCACACTACTTACCTCTTTTCTAATTGAAGAGTTTCAAAGATAATTCAACTTACTGCAAAATTCCATACCAAAATTATGAAGCAGAAACTCTATAGGCTGACAGTGCTCTTAGTTGATGTAATGCATGAAATCTTTTTCTCCGGTAACTGCTAAGACTTGTATTTAAAGTGACAAGAAGACAAGAAAGATAGACACCCTATAGATGACTATACATCACCAAAGATGGTTTGGAATGACCTCATAGTATTCTATTCAGTTGGTTAGAGATGATGACATTGGGCCAATGTCACATAATACTGGTTTCATTGATCAAGGTATCATTATTATACCTGAAAATGCAGTGTTTATTCATGTAAGACGAATAGTCTAAAAAGTATATCAAAGAGAATATATCTTATTTCCTCAATTCTAAGGTGCATTTTTTGTTCTCAATTTAATATTTCCGATTTGGAGGTTTATCTTATAACCACAGCCTACCTTTAGTTGGGATTTCCTCAAAAACTGTTAATGAACCTGCTGGTTTGTAATCCAGGAAATATTGGGTTCTTTGGCTCCTCCTCTCAGAGATTAGTCCCCAATGCTGGCTCTTATTCAAAGGTGAGCCAATGTGGGTGCATTACCCAGTGTTGGGCAGTCATGAAGAGTTCCCAAGTTAAGACCCAAAAGCTGCTGTAGCAAACCATGTGTCCCTGTAAGTCATATTACAGAACTGACTACAGGTACTCAGAATGGCATACTTGATTATGAGCTTTGATTATCTGAACTTTACCTTCATAGCTATTTTTATATGACTAGAGGCCCGGTGCACAGATTCATGCACTGGTGGGGTCCCTCAGCTTGGCCTGCAAGGATCGGGCCAAAACTGGCAGCCCAAAGCTGCCTGCTGCTCCTGCCTGTGGCTCCTGCTCATCCCGGCCCCTCTGTGCCTGCTGCCACTCTATAGGCTTGCTGCTGCTTCACTATGGTCTCCAGGCTGCGGTGGCCAGCCGTGAGCCCTGCATCTGGTGCTCATAGGTCAGCTGAGCGGCGCTCCCACTGTGAGAGTGAACTGACCACCAGGGGGCGGCTCCTTCGTTGAGCATCTGCCCCCTGGTGGTTAGTGCACATCATAGTGACTGGTCAACTGGTCAAACGGTCGAACAATCGAACGGTCGCTTAGGCTTTTATATAGATAGATAGATGGGTACTAAACTATAGTCAGTAACCTGAGAATTATGTACAAGTACAGTGTAACATTGCAATGTCACTGCTATGCCTAAGATTCTAAAATATTTGCACCAACTGTAGTCTATTCCACATAGCAAACGCAGGTACTGCCAAGTATAGTAGATTCAAAACTAAAGTGGCTTACCAGTTTCTAAATAATCCCCTAGGAAGCAGTTTAGTCTAGACCATTATCTTGATAGTTCATAATTAGGTTCAATAATAAAGCTTGTTTTGCTGACCTGGGTCAGCTCGGCATGTCCACAGCATCTGGGCGCAACGACCTTGCTTTGAGAGGGTATTGTTAGAAAATCCATTATTATCATCACATACACTTCAGAGAAGTGGCTGTTTTGTGAATTGATGGTGTGATGTTGCCACTTCAGATAAAAGAGTCCATGAATTATTGACTTAATGAGTAAATGTTGCTTGATTTCACAACAAAGTCTTTACAGTCTCTGTGCTATTTACTGAACACATAACCGTAGCATATGAAGGACGCACAGGTAATCGGCTGTGCTGTGCACTTAGAAGCCACATCGGATCTGCAAGAGGCATGAACTCACAGAGGTGTCACTGTCCCTCTGGAAGGCATGGTGCTTGGGTCAGTGTGTCTCAGGCCAACTCATGGACAGTGATGAGATGGCTTTCTTCCCATCATCTTTGCCCTGTAGACACAGAGCAGTTAATTGCTTTTTCCTCTCCCCGAGAGTTCACTTAGGGTCCCAGGCAAGACCCTGGGATCAGGCCTGTGCAATCATCTTGGCAATGTGACGTGGTCATGCTGAGTAGATGTTTAAAGAGAGCCCGTTGCAGGAAATATGCCACTACCCTGATGCTCAGAGTGGGAAAATGAAGCAAAATCTTCTAATGTGATGGGAATTTTCCTCAGAGTATGCTGAATATGGGGAAGATTGTGAAAACTCAGCACAATACAGTTAACAGGTTTTCCAGTGCAACCGGTGAGTGGATGAGACACCAGGATTTAGAGGGCTATTCATAATTTTGGTTATGCTCTTATTCATCTATGCTTATTATCTGTTAAGAGATTTGTACACAGTATTTCATTCAATCTTCCTAATAAGTGTCATTTTTTTCCCATTTTATGGATGAGGAAACTGAGGTCCAGAGAGAAGAAATAACTTGCTGTTATTTCTAGCTGCAGAACTAGCAGGAGAGGAGGTAGAACTCAGAGTGGGGTCTGGCAGACATCCAAGCCCATTGTAAATGCTCACTCCATTCCTCAGTACTGCAGCCTCCTGACTGTCCTTCCTTTCATGCCCTTCATCTGGACACTGTTTAACAGTCTACAAACCTCTTAGCCTATGTGGAGTAAATATCTCCTGTTGTCCTCCAAGTAAAGTCTAAAGTCCACGATGTTCACGGTGGCTCACATTTTAGTCCTGCATGACTTTCCATCCTTATTTCCATTCATCTCTGTTGGTATATATTTACCCTCAGCTTCCCTGCACAAAATTTGCTCTTTCATTTTCAAGCTCTTGGCTCAGATTTCCCCTTCCTGTCTCTATTGAAATTTGATCCAGTTTTCAAAACAGGCTTTTTTGTGGGTTCGTTTTCATGAAGTCTGTTCAGATCCCCCACCTCCATTAAAAATTATTTCCTATTCCTTTCTCCAATTCCCATAACACTTTGCTGTGCCTACCTCACTTAGGGTATTTTATTACAGTCTGATTTGTGATAATTACTTGTGGACTTGTTTACAAGCTTTCTCTTGTTTGAACTGGGAGCCCTTTGAGGGCAGGAACTATATTTTACCTATCACTTTAACTCCAGAGTTTAGCAGCATTTTTAGAATTCCAGATACTCAATAAATATTTGTTATACGCTTAATTAAGTAAATATGTCATGAAGAAACAGCCAGATGAAATGAGTTAAGTCATGGTACCTTATGAAACTAGTGAAAGGAATACTGTGAAAAAGTAGAACAAGTTACCTGTGTCCAGTTTGTTTGTTTTTTGTCCCAGGTTACCATGTTGTTTGCATGTTAGAATTTAGGTATGAAAACAGAGAAAATAAACTGATGTAAAATAGATCCTCTGCTCCATCTCACTGGCCCTATTTTCTTTGCCTGGAGGGAGCTTTTAAACAACTGGGGGAAATTCCTGTTCCATCTTGTGCAAGTTGCCTAAACATGCCATAGTTTAGTTTCTTCATCTGTATAACAAGGGTATATTGCCTATTAATTACTATTTACCTCATTTCTGGATACATTTTATGTCCGTTTGTGATTTTTCACTCACATCTTTGTATATAATGGGCTATTCTGTCAGCAAGCTCTTCCAGTGTTCATCTACCATCTGTCCCCTTTCAATGTCCAAGGTCTGTCTGTTGAACAGTTCAGAGCAAGTCTAACCCTCTTCTACATAATACTTGTTGGGTGACAGAAATGCCCATTGTAGATGCACATATACAGTTTGTTTGAGGCATATACATGCCAACAGGCACTTGGAGCCACAGTAGGAACCATTTTAGGAACTTAGTGGAGAAGCCTAGTTCAAGGCTTCATCCTGATCGGCTGTCTTCTGCCGTGGGAGTCAGTGTGGTGTAATGGCAAGAGGATAGATTTTCAGGGAGATGTTCCTGACTCCATTTCTGACTCTACTGATGGATGTGGAACTATCACTCAATTTTCTTGAGTCTCATATTTAACCTACCTTAAAGAGTTGTTTGAAGATTGAAAAATATTAATGGAATACTACGCCGCTATAAAAATGAAGGAACTTTTACCATTTGCAACAGCATGGATGGAACTGGAGAGCATTATGCTAAGTGAAATAAGCCAGTCAGAGAAAGATAAATATCACATGATCTCACTCATATGTGAGATATAATGATCAACAGAATTTGATGAACAAGAATAAATCCAGAGACAAATGGCAGGGGAGGTGGGGGAGTTTAGAGAGAGCAACCAAAGGACTTGTATGCATTAATATTAGCATAACCAATGGACACAGACACTGGGGTGGTAGGGACTTGCCCGGGGTGGGAATGGCTTGCGGGGGGGAGGGGTCAAGCAGGAGAAAAGGAGACATATGTAAAACTTTAGACAATAAATTAAAAATAAAATAAAAAGAAAAATATTAATAGATGCAGTGCCCAGCAAATGCAAGACATTCTGTCTTATCACTCAGTTTTCTATAACCCCTTTTCTTTCAATAAAATGACCAGAGGCTCCAATTGAGGGAAAGTAGTATCAGTAATTGTTCTAATTTCCTAAGAGCATCAAACAGTTAAACAAAAGCAACCCATAAAATAACATCAAAGAGTTTTCAAATATTCCAACAAATGGCTATTGCTGATACTTTAAATGTAAATGACTTTGCTTTGATTTTTATGATTTAATTTTATTTTCAAATTGAAAAACAACAATAAAGGTGACAATACTTTTAGCTCTGTCATCTGGTGGTTCTATGGAGTCAAAAGAAAAGCTGAAAGGTCACTGTGATTCTTAAAATGTTGAAACCACTAATACAGAGGAATGGGAAACCAGAGAGGAAAGCTGACATTCCCCTACACCTTTTGCCTCCAGAGAGCAGAGTGTGGGAGAGGGAAGGAAAGCAGGCTAATGGTCTGTGGGGAGTTTGTACCTCCGCAGGGGGACAGCCCAATGTGGCCCTTTCCTTTCCCTAGGTCCTCCACTTCCTTCTATGTTATAGCCACTGAGAGCCTCTGCCTTCAGCACCTCTGGGCATGTTCTCCCAGTGATGCGCCAGGGAAATGTTTCTGTCCACTGCTTACAATCACATGAAGTTAGAAAACCTTTGTACTGAGTGGAACTCAAGAGGAAGACCATGAAATGTGGTTCAAGTAACAGACTCTTCACCACTCAAGAGCCACCATGCATTGCCTACCTCAGCACCTTTCTGAAGCTGCACCCACCCCACTCTCCCATTGCCAGTTCTTTCTCTGTATCTTTACCTATGACTCACATGGGTTGTTCCAATTTCTTATACATTTTGATGCACATATGTCTGTAGCAAAGGTACATGAGAGGCTGCTTGGGCCTCTCTCCTATGCTTGGCCAGGGTATCTATTTATCCTTTTTCTATCTGCGGCACCACAACTTATGGCCTATCCCAGGCTCCAAGACGGTCCTTCTTTCACCTTCTCTGCACCACAAAACCACTCTCAGAGGTCTAAACTTGCTCTTCCACTTCCTTCCTTGCTCCGTATCCCTTTGCATTTTAAGTCATGTGTCTCCTACCCCTGATGAAACTGAACCTTAAAGCCACACCACCTCAAAATTTCCTACGTGCCAGGGGTGCAGTGCCAATTTAGTGCTCAGTTGTAGCACTTACCTGACCCCTAGAGCTACCATCTAGTTAGCTTTTGAATTGTTGTCTTAAAATGTTTATTTTAACTGTAGTCTTTGAGGTGTTTTCTAATCTTTCAGGTTTCTTCAACTGCTTTTGGGAAGAAGACAGGGAGTAAATCCGAGTTACTAAAGTCACCAAGACCTATGGATCCTTGGCTTTTACCCACCTTGGGTCATCTCTGATTTTGACACTGTTGATGGTCCTGACTCCTAGATGTGCCCTCCTTGACTCTGTCTCTTGCATGCTGTCTCCACCTCCTCTGCAGCCTCCTTTTTCTGCTCCCAAACAAACACATTTTCTGGCATTTGCCTTCCTCCTCTCCTGCCATCTTTTCCACTCGCTTCTACCCCCAACCTCATCCTATCTCCCTTGGTGGACCAATATCACCGCCATGGTTTCAACTTGGGCTACAATGTCAATGACTCCAAAATCTTGGTATTAATCAAGACTCAAGCTACAGACCTGCATTGCCAGTAATCTCTTCAACAGTCCTCCTTAGAAATGTTATTGGTACCACAGACTCAATAAAACTGACTTTATTTTTACCCATTTCCCTGTCTTCCATTTTGTTATTGACATAATCAGATCTTTAGTTCCCTGGACTTAGAACCTCAAGCCTTCTTATACTCCTTGCTGTCCCTCACCCCACAATCGATCAATAGCCAGAACACCCTCCTCATTTGTCCCCTCATTTTCCCCACTGCCTCTGTTCTTTATTAGTTCTTACCTGGAGAACTGTCACCATCTCCTGGTTGGCCTCCCTGCCCCTAGTCTTTCCCCACTCCAGTATGTTTTCCACACGGTGCCAGAGTCACGTTCTTTAAATAGTTGTCTGATCCTGTCACTCCCTGTTCTGATGCCTCTGATGTCTCCCTGGTGCCTACAGAAGCATGACCGGAGAGATGACTAGCACGCCAGTCAAGACCCTCTGGATTTGGGTCAACGCCCATTTTGCTTCTTCCCCTCTGTTTCCCCTGCCTTCTGGTTCCAGGGTGCTCCCTGTTCGTTCTCTCTCTCTCTCTCTCTCTCTCTCTCTCTCTCTCTCTTTCTCTCTCTCTCTCTCTCTTTGATTCATGCCCCTCCCATCTCTGCATCAAATGCTTCCCCACCTCAGAAGGCTTTCCCAATCTCTCTGGCCAGAATCAACCTTCCTCCTTTATTTTGCTAACATGTTGATATTTTTTGATACAGGACTTAGAGGGAACTCATTTAAAAAAATAAAAAACAGTCCTATATGCTGGGCTAAGTGGTTTACATTCTGTCCTTTTTAATTCGCATAATAATTCTATGAAACCCATTTTACTAAAACCATTTTACAGATGGGGAAACTGAGGTTGATAGAGATAAAGTAACTTGGACAAGGTTATGTGGGCAGTGAGGCAGCTTCCTTTAGACTGCCCCCTCCATACTCTTTTTCACTCTACCAGGTCACCTTTAAAGAATGACACTGCTTTGTCCCTGAGGACAAAGAGCCACAGAAATCTAAGGGAACTGATATGACCATTTAGCAGTGACAAAGCAGCTCTGACTTTGGACTGTCCTAGTCCTAGTTCTTTACTTGGCTTTTCTCCTTTTAGACCCTCTTCTGATATCTGATTTCTGTTACCTTTTAAAAGTTTCATTATTATGCATAATGTATTCATTGAAGGGCAGCATTTCCTGTAATTTATGTCTCTTCATTTTACTACTCAGCAATTCCTCGGTATTTAACCTCATAAATTTCCAGTTATTGTCCTATATTTACACATTGCATCTGCCGGAGAAGTCTGTGCAATTTAATACTGTGTGGAATCCGAAGAGACACTTACAAAGAGGGTGAGCCTGCAGTTTATGCCTCTCCTAAGGAAGTCGGATTGCTTACGACCAAAAGCCAGTCATCGCCCCTTTTCCCCCTCTTGAATTTATCTTATTAAATAACAGAAGTGCTGATTCCCCTGACTTCCCCAAATCATCCCAGCCCAATCCTGGGAGGCTGTCTGCATGCCTCAAAGTCCCTTCATGGCGGTGATTGCTTTCTGCTGCTGTACCTTTCCATCAGCCTGCCTGACCGCCCCTCCCACCCCCTCTGAAAAGCCAAACAGCACTAAAACCTCACCTCATCTGTCTCCCAGCCCCCTTTATTCCTCTTATATTGTTCTGCCGTTGCCCTAAGGCCAAAAGATCTTTGGGGCAGTGGCCCTGTTTGGTGTTTGGCACAATTTCATTTACTGAACATCTCTATGTACATTTATGATGCCATATAACTAATAATAAAAACAGGACAGCCTAGGGCATTGTTTTTTATTGTCAGCTGCACGGCAGCGGTGGGGGATGGGAAGGTGAAGGACAGAGCCCGCAGGAAGGTCCAGGACTTGCCAATAGAGGCCGGCCCTGTGAAACCCGCTCTGCCGCTGATGGTGACAATGCTGCAGCCTCAGCCAGACCCTCTCACAACACGGACGAGGACGGAGGGCTTTGTGTGCGGTAGGGGAGCTGCCTGGGTTGTGTACCCCGCTATTTTTCAAGTGGCAGGTGTGCCCATCTCCAGGTGCGTGCTAAATAGGCGACGGCAGAGCTCCCACTGTTCATCACTGCCTGCTGGGAAATGGATGCGGTGTCCTGGACGCCATCAGCTGTGCAGTAATCCATATTGATGGCTGGGCTTTCCAGCAGCCGTTGTATGCCCTGCGTCCCTCTGTGACTGTCTGCTCTTTGTGGACATGTCCCGGGTGGTACAGGCCCCTGGATCCTGTGACTGTGACTTCAGCGTGTTGAAGAGATCATTACAGGGTTTCCATGAGGGCATTCTCAAGAGGCAGCATAGAATAACGGAAACAGCCCTGACTCTGAAACTATGTGGCCTGATTTTGTATTTCTGGTCTGCCCTGTACCGTCTGTGTGGCCTTGGCTAAATCACTCAACCTCTCTGAGCTTTAGTTTTCCCTTCTGCTAGTAAGGAGAAGAGAATAACGCTCTACCTCACAGAAGTGTTTGAAAACCCCATGTAGTCTCTTAGTATATTAAAGAATATCTATACTTTACTTGCTAAAAAAGTGCTACAGAAGAGGTCATGATTATTGATACTTTAGTCAATTATTTTATAAAGGAAAGAAAGATACAGAAGGAAATATCTATGCTATATAGCTTACTACTGAAGTACAGCAAAGTGTGATAAATGTTGAAACCTGCACTAAAGAATGAAGGAAAAAGAAACTGCTCACTTCCATTCTAGATCGTTCCTGCTATTTCAGATGCTTTAGCTGATCTGGAACACTTGCACAGTGTATTATCAGCAGCATCCGCTACAGAAAGAGCGAGTGAACCCTCTCTAAGCTTACAATAGAAATCAGGGTTGAGTTTTACATCTATTCAGAGTGTGTGGCTTGTAAACAGTTAAAGGGCTTGTTCTGTGGGGATCCGTGGATTAAACACTGGAGAGCACACGGGTGGGATGTACTGGAAAAACGACTTCTGTCCACCTGATTGGCACTGACGGTGGGAACATGTGATCAGCTGGAAGCAGCCCTTGAACTTGCCAGCGTCAAAGGAGATGGAATCTATTTTACAAAATGTGCATCGCTGGACAACAGATTCATTTCAGGAGGGGTATTTAGCCACCGTGCCAGAGCAAAGATAAACTCTACAAAAAGGGGAGGGAGGGGACGGACCGCCTGGGGTGAGGGCCAGCTTGCATCCTCTTCCGAAATCCATTGTAATGACCTCAGCTGCTTCAGCCGCACATGCTGTTTGCGAAGGCACCATTCCCAGCACCTTTCAATACAGTCTCCTCTTCAGCATATGCAAACCCTCCTGGGCACACTGTGCCGGCTACCTGGGGGTTGCTACAGAGGCCTTAACCGTTACCTCCCAGCCGCATGTGCTGACTGCTGCCCTGGGCCCTGCAGAGGAGAGAGGTCAGTTTCCCTGATATGTTCCCAGGCCCTAACTGACATTTTAGAAAGAGGTGGTTACTAAAGAAGATAGAAATGGTCTATTCCAGGGGAATATTTTCTTTCGTTCAACAAGAATATGCCACAGAGTACTTTTTTGACTTGCCAACCTGCTTATTTTAACAAAGGGGGGAAAAACGTGAATGAGCACTTGAGCTGTCTACCTTTCTTTAGAACTGAGAAATCCATTTGGCCTATAAAAATGAGAGCTTGAGGAGATGTTTCTTCAACTGCAGACAAACGAAGAGGCAGTGGCTGCTTCAGGTTTGCTGTTGCCTCTTCTTTGTCCATTTTGACTCCTAGTTTTTGGGTTTTGGAAGGTGTGTCTATCCACTGGCCCCCACACCTGGTGCTTCAGGTTCCTTCGGTCATTAGCAGGAAGGAAGGGGATCAGGGCAGACACTGAGCCATTTATCTCCTTCTTCAAGTGTGACATGCTTTGTAAATGAAAGAGGCCAATCAATAGGGCAATAAGGAAGGAGGAGAGGTAGCTGGGAGGGCCCCACTGCATGGCGAGGTCTATTCACTAGCAGGACCCTGTGGACACTCCATCCCAGGGATGTGACTTATTAGCACTCCAGAGAGGAAAACTGGAGGTTTGGTTTGTTTGTTTTTTTAATTATCTCTCTATTAGGCAAAACAGTGACTATTTTCATACTGGCATCTGTAGAGTAAAAACACACATCTGTTTAACATCTGGAGTTATAGAAATCAGACCGAGGTATATATTAGCCACCAAATAAGAGACCGCGCTATGATGAGGCAAGTCATAGACTGGGGGTCAGACAGACAGGGTTCCAATCCAGCCTTCCCACTAAGTAGCTCTATCTAATTGTATGCCAGTGTGCTTCTCTGGCCTCAGTTTCCTCATCTGTACATCGGAATGAGAACTGCACTTGTCCTATAGGGTATATTGGGAGGACGACATGATCAGTCATGGTAAAGTATTTCACAAATGCATTAAGCAAGTGCTCAAAAATGTGAGTCCTCGCTAGTTTTTTTGTATGGAAACTGAGAGGCTAAAAGTTGGGAGAGAAAATGGATCACTCTGTGAGAACCCATAACGCCCCTTTAGGCTGTCCTATCAGGCAGGCATATCTGCAATTTCTTTGAGGAAGAACCATGTCCTGAACTTGAGGCTTCCCTTAGCATGAAGAGATGAAATATAATCGAGTTGGATGAACATAACCTGCCAACATGTAAACATACTAAATATCTCTACGGTGCATCACCAGGGTTTGATCACATATTTTTTTACTGGAACAGAACTCTAGAGCACACAGCCTCATCTGCTCATTTTGTGGAAATCTTGGGAGGGTTTAAGTGACTTGCCCAAGGTCACATGTTGAGTTAGTGGATTAAGTAACATTTCTCTTTTATTCCATTAAAGTAATTTCCCCAAACACTTGGTGGTAACAAAATTGCCTCCTACTTCCTCTCTCTACTTGTGACCTCTTGCTGACAGATTAGAGGTTCTTTTGGTCGCCCTAGCCCAGAATGCTATCTATAACATAATCATAAGGAAAAACACTGGAATGGAAAAATAGGCATAAACATACTATTTATAAGTTACAATTTATGAGTTATATGTGTCCAGAAATATATGATACAACTTCCAGTGTGGTATGGAGGCAGTTTAAAAATATTATAATGAAAAGACTATAGGCTTTAGGGACAGAAAGGTAAATGTTCAAATTGGTTCTGCCACTTACTAGCTCTGTGTCCCAGGGCAAATGACCTAACATCTCCCAACCTTAGTTCCTTCATACCTACTGCATAGAGCTGTGTGAGTTTTAGAGATATGTCTGTTACATACTAGATCTAAAATCGGATGCTGAAAAAATGCTAGTGATAATTCAAGTCAAAGCTTTCATTGAGATAACACTCTAATGAAAAACACCTACTTTTGACATTTTAAAAAATATTAGAACAATTAACTGGCAACACGGAAATACTTTAGATGAGCCATCGTAGACTTAGGAAATGAGGTCTGAGCTCAAAGACTATTATGCATGTATTGACTAGTTAAAGATATAAAATAGAGGTTGATTAAAGCTGGGTTTTCAAGTGCAATACACCAGATTTTTTCATCTTCCCAGAATTCAAAAATGTAAATGATAGATTTTTTTCCCCATTAGTGTTATTTCACTAGAAAACACTGGCTCTAATTACTGCAGACTTTAACTTTGCACATTAAAGCTCTCCCCATAATTTCATTTACATACGGCTCCCAATCACAGCCCCATGCTCACAAAGAGAAATGTCATTTACTTCCAATCTTGCTTCCAGCTGTCCTTCCCAAGCCCCTCTCCTCCCCCGTCAGCACCAGGTCCCAGAGCCCAGGCTCTGACCACTGAGGACTGTTGAATTGACTCCACACACCAAGTCCTGGCTGCAGGACCCTTGTGCAGATGAAGATGTCAAAAGGCAATCTGCAGCGAGAATGACAGTGTGATTAACCAGAATGAGGTCTAAGTCAGAAGTAGCACGGACCACTGGGAAATTAAGGCACCAATTTTCACCTTCAAGATCAGCTGTGATAGGGCGGTATATCCTAGCAACAGCAGAAGTCTTAACCTTGCCATCATAGCAAAAACTAATTTTGTGCTGTTATCTGTTCCAATATCTTTTAATCCAAAAAGTCTTTAAACAGAAAGTAAATACTCACACATTTCTTTTCCTACATCTGCCTTTTACCTCTAATTGGGAAATCCTTAATTCAATGAATTAAAAGATTACTGAGTCTTAACACAAATTTCACTTGCTTTCATTCTCAACGTATCTGTGGGAAACCCCATTGGAGAGACTGAGAGGGAGCATAAGAGTTACCGTTCATGGAGAAAATGATACTCAAAATCACCCTGGTGTATCTTAAACCAAACATACCACATCTTAGTATCTGGCTGAACAGTGTTATAGCATGCCCGGTTATTATGTTGATCCAGCTTTACCATAGGGCATTGTCACCTCTTAAAGCATAATTTCACATAAAGTGGCCACCTAATAAGGATGAAGGCTTTTCTGGCCCTTGACAGAAGTGCTTTTAAAAGGCCTGGCTATGAAATATTTATATTTATAAAAATAAGAATCATAGACCTTTAGCTGCCAGATCTGTTCTTGAGACAAGATAAATCAGCAATTTCATACACAGTACCAAACTGTCAGAGCACACAATTTCTCTTTTGAAAAATAAGCAAAAATACAGTTGTTCTTCAATAAGCCTAATTCTCCAATTAAAGGTAAAATTGCCAGAAGTCAAAATTATTCTGCATGTCCCTATATTTTTGCATAGGAGGCCCCTACCCCAGTTCCCTAAGCTGCCCCAGGTACAGAGAAACCATGCCTGAAGCAGCCTGTTTTACTCAGCCCCTCATGACAGTGCCCAGCAATCACCTGAGAGCTAAGCCCTGTGCATGGCACCCAGTGATGGGAAGGAGCAGGATGCAGAGGAGGGAGAGCAGCCACGCCCAGAGAGGGAAGAGAAAAACCTGGGCCAAGTAGAGTGGGGGATTCTAAGGGAGAAGATAGTGTTAAAAAGAACTGGAGTGAAACCATGTTGAATGCAGCCTGGATATTATAAAGCATGTGGACTAAGGGGAAGTGGATGGACTTGGAGGTCACCAGTGACCTGGAGGAGATCTCTTTCTGTGGCTGGATAGGGACAAAGTACAGGGATTAAGGAATGAGAAGGCTGGTGGTGAAAGAAAGGAAAAGAACCATGGTATCTCATCCAAGTATCCCAAACTCTACCCACTGGACAAAAGAGGGCCCCCACTTTGTGGTGTGATTTGGACTGAAGCCTAGCAAGATCCTTGCTTCAGGAGAAGAGTGAGTCCTTATATTGATGGATGGAAAATACTCCCTTTTACAGAAATTCATTCTGGGACAGAATGATAGTCAGTCTACAAGGCAACTACCATGCCAATTCCTGGAGAGAGAAAAAAAAGGCAGAGAAACCCAGAGCAGGCAACAGGATGAAGGATCCATTCAAATTCCAGCAAAGGGTTAGATCCACTTGCAGTGGTTCTCAACCTTCCTAATGCCGAGACCCTTTCATATAGTTCCTCATGTTGTGGTGACCCCCAACCATAAAATTATTTCCGTTGCTACTTCATAACTATAATTTTGCTACTGTTATGAATCATAATGTAAATATCTGATATGCAGGATGTATTTTGGGGGGTCACGACCCACAGGTTGAGAACCACTGATTAAAGCATGCACACTGACTAGGGGAAGAGGCTTCTCCCACTGACAAGGGGTGACTTGGATTGTGCACAGTAGAGGCTGTTATTCCTCTGGTCTTTGTGGTACACATTTGCCTTGGTATTGACTAAGGGCCTGGCTCAGAGCTCTCTAGAAAGTCTTAAGATCTCACACAGGAATGCCAGAGCAAGTTTGCCGGTGTCTTCTATTTGCCGATGTTACTGTGGTCATTGTTGTTTTGACACATGTGTGAAGCCGTGTCTTGAAAACCTGGAGCATGCCCAGCAGAACTCTTGTTTCCAGACACCCATGATCTCAGTCTGTCACTCAACAAACCCATGTAGATCTCAGGTCTGAGGATCAACTTCTGCATTTCTCAGGCTGTCCATACTGCTGCTGAGCTGCGCTTGCTAATACTAAGCCTCTGCTGCCTGCTAAGGTCCACTGGCAGCTTCCCTGACCTCCCCTTCCCCTTGGCTTCCTGACAGTGCTCAGAGCTGCACATCACAATACATTCTTCACTAAATACTTTCCTTCTCCTTGCCTCACTCAGAGCCTGTCAATCATTCACCTTCTTTCCTCCTCCTTCTGAGATGCAGTGTAGTGAATGTTACACAGATGGCTTTGGGGACAGACCGCCTGGACTGAATCCCAGCTCTAATTCTTACTAGCTGTTACTCAACCTCTCTGTGCCTTTTTCACACCACTCTTTAAGAACAACATTCTGGCTAACTTTAATCAAACTTTTGGTGTCTTATTATTGGAAAGCATTAAGAAATATCATCAACAGAATAACCTCTCCTTAATACTTAATTTGATATGGCTATGAGCCCTGTAATGACCAATACCACCAATTTTTTTAATTTACCAGTATTTCTAATCAATACTAATCAATAAGCTTCATCAATCTATTAGATTGGATTATCTGTTTGTTTTGTTGTTTTATAGTTTATGTTTTTGCAATATACCAAATGCCTAGCAATGACACAGTTCTTTGGTATTTGGCAAGAGTGCTTTCACACACACTGTTTCCCTAGATCCTCAACAACTCTGTGATATAAAAATCATAGTAGGTGTTATTATCTGCATTTTTCTAATGATTAAACTCAGCTCAGAGGAAATCTTCCTGTCCCGAGGTCAAGTGCATAGCAAGTGGCAGTTGGCACAGCACACATTGCAATGGCTGTCACATTAAAACAACAGAGATTTCACTCTCACTTACAACTTGAATTGCTTGTGGACCTTACTAATCCTCTCAATGGTTTTGCAGCCAAGTTTGGTGCATTTTGATTCATTCCTTGGCAGGTTTCCAACAAGGATGGGAAACGTCAGTCCCTGTCAAAAGAATGCTTGGTTTGATGCAAGGTGATGTGTGAGCACCTACAGGACGCTGTTAATTGATTCATCAATGCCCGTAAGTGTGACCAAGTGTGATGAAGTGTAAAGAAGTATGTGATGTGGATGTGGCAGAGCTGTCAGACAGAGAGGACTTTGACCAGCAGAAGACATGCCTCCTCAGCTACTGTCCAAATACCTGTCCCAAACCATCCGGCCTTGGCAACTTGAGGCCTTAGGAAAGGTGGCGAAGAGGCATGTGCTGTCTCCATACACACCTGAGTAGGATGGACACATGTGACCACACTGGGACTGGCAGGTGGATTTTCCAGGGGGAAAAGATCATCTCTGACCTGTATATAAGGACAGAGGTCATTTCTAGGACTAGAATTTTTTTTTAACGGAAACTGTACATCCTCACCAAAATCGATTTTTAAATTAAGAAACCTGCATCTAGAAAGCCATTAAGTCAGATATAAAATGTTCTCACCAAATAAGACCACAATGAAAAGCCTGGGTAGGATTAGAAAGGAAGAGCATAGCCAAGCAGCTGAGGCCAGAGGGTGACACAAACATGACCGGAAGGAGCAATAGTTGTGTAAATGTTTGAGCAATATTTCCCATCATTCTTTGCACCCTTGCACATGTCTCTGGCTACCTGTAGCCTGCTTCCTCCTCTCTTCTAACCAATGGGAGGTTAGCAAGTCAGAATATCATCAGCCTGTCCTGTGTACCATGACTTTTGCAGTTCAGTCTGTGCCTGAGAGTGGAAATGTAAGTAGCCTTGCTCCAAATCTCTCCCACATACTATACCTCTTTATGCCCTGGGTTTTGGCTGGTTGGGGTTTGCATTCCTCTGCAACTTTGATGCTCTGTAACTGTGGGAGTTTGCAGGGGGTATCCAGAAACAGAGCTGAGATAGAATGTGATGTGCAAGATGCTTACCAGGGATCAATGCCTATAGAAAAGAGGAAAGAAACAGATTGGACAGAGGGAAACGTAGAACTGAGATGCACATTGGAGGTCAGACAAAGCCTTGGCCAAACCAGTGCTGATCTGTTGAGTAGATATGGCCCATCAGTGTGTCAGAGAGTCACCAATGTGTCCTGGCCACATGGGAGCCTCGTAGTACTCAGCAAACTGGGACAGTTGGTCACCCTAGCACTTGTTCTATGTTGGGCACCATGTCTCACTGAGTCTCAGGCCCCAAAGCTGAGGCAGACCTTGAAGGGGCTTCAGGAAGAGGCTGTCCAATGAGCCCATGGTGGCAGTTCTTGCTACAATACAAGGGAGGTGTGAGCAGTGCATCTCTGGTTCCCCCACAGGGAGAAGGGATGCTATACTCCCAGTCCTGGAGGGCCTGGCTCTTACTTTATCTCTCCTGTCTCTGGTACATGTACTGGGTTTGAGAATAAGCTTGGCCTTTGAAGATATTCAGACCTGGACTTAAATTCCAGCCGGGCTGCTCATTGGGCTATTCATCCTCTGTAGCCTCCACTTTTCTTTTTCCTTGTGGGGTTATTGTAAAGATTCAGTAAAATGATATATATGTAGTATCAGCACAGGTCCTTGGTAAGGACGAGACATTATTTTGAGGGAAGTCTCCCACCTTGGGAAAGTAAAGAGAAAACTGCCTCGATCAACTCACACTCTGGTTAGGCTCCGGCTTTGTCACACATGCCCTTTAATACCCTTTTGAAAGGTGCAGTCTCACCTTTACCTGCTCACTGGATCGTTTCCACATCTGCGCAATCAAATGAAAGCAAGAGTGCCTGACGACCAAGAATTCTGAAATTCTCAGTGGCAACCAAAAGAGAATGGCTTTTACGTGCGGGCTGTCTGTTCTCATGAAAATCTGAGAGTCAAAGAGGCCCTGGGAGGCATCAACAGCCTGTGTTCAATGAGGTCCCTGCAATTCTGAACTGTGGGCAAGAAAAGGGTAATGCTGACTGAGCTTGAAAGAGTGCAGTGGAAGGCAAACAAATAAATGATTTAAGGTTTTGGAAGAAAGGCTTTTGAAGAAAGCTTGACCTTAACCTCTGGAGCTTAGAGCAAAGCTCCACTATGAGAAGGTGGGTTGCAGTAGTAAATTGGTCTGGACAAAACACATAGAGAGTCATTATGAGAGGAGGAAACCCACCTCACCCTGTTGGGGCAATGACTGCTGATAAGACACATCCTTAAAGGGCAGCCTGCTGGGAGAAATTGGCCTAAATTCAAGGACAATAGCCATCCTCATTAGGACCAGAAAGCCAGAGACTGTATTATGGGGTCCAGCTTACCAGGCTATTTCATGAGCTGCTTGTCTATAGCTGGTTGGCTCAGTTGAATAGAGTAGGGAGTTAATGAGGTCAAGGGCAGGAGGCAAATTCCTACAGAGACCAGTTAGCTTTAGACTTTTCCACCGCTATGGATTCCACCACTAAGATACTAGTATACCATGAACTTCACACATGTGTGTTTACTTTTACTGGTGTCTCCTCAAGTTAACTCTCTGAGAATTTCATTGAATTCTTAGTAAATATGGAGATACTTTTTTTTAGAGTCTCACCTAATGGTCTAGCCTAGCAGTAAGAAATTAATTTAATCATGCCTCTATTCCTTCTGTTAATCAACAAATATTTGAATACTCCCTCTTTGGAGGTATTGTGCTAGGTGCTATAAATATCGTGATAAATGAGGGGAAAAAAGGAAAACCTATCACTGGAGAAACATGAAATTTGACAGAGGAGAGAGATAAAGGGAGGACCCAGGTTGATGTGAATGCAAGTCCTAAGATGACAACTGACAGTTGTGCAGCAGTCCTAGAAAAAAAATGATCTCTGATTGGGAATAAAAAGGACAGAAATGTGTATCCAAGAAAAAAAAATAAGCTGTTGGGATGACCAAAGAGTTTAAAAGTATAGAGCCCAGCCGGCATGGCTCAGTGGTTGACCGTCGACCTGTGAACCAGAAGGTCACGGTTCAATACTGGTCAGAGCACATGCCGAGGCTGTGGGCTCAATCCTCAGTGTGGGGCATGCAGGAGGCAGCCAATCAATGATTCTCTCTCATCACTGATGTTTCTCTCTCTCTTCCTCTCCCTTCCTCTCTGAAATCAAGAAAAATACATATTTTTTAAAAGTATAGAAAGAAGATTTTCACTTCTATTGATAAATTGGGGGTGAATAAATAATACGTACATAGACAATTTTAAAAATAAAAAATAATTAATTCACGAGAAAATAATAAATTGAATGGAATAAGAAATTAGATTATAGTATAGGAAACAGGTAAAAAAAGTTGCATACAGGGAGTTGAAATTCAGAATGTGGAGTGGGGGGGCAAGGCAATCCTCTTATTTTTATTATATTTCTAGTACTGCTATTTGATCATTTAAACTGTAAATTTATGACTTAGGAAATGATCTTAATTTTTTAAAATGCTGCAAGTCTGATAGCAAAAGTCAGAAGGTTGTTAGATATACAACTTCAATGAAACATGTAGTCTGTAACAGTGAAGACAGTTAACTTAAATGTTCATCAGTAGGGATTGGTTGAATAAATATCAGTACATCCATGAAATAAATTGACTATTTCACAGCCTTTGAAAATAAAGGGTAAGTTGATGTGTATTGACATTAGAAGATCTCTCCTTATATTTTTAAGTGAAATCAAGTTGCAGAAAAGTATGTGTCAAAGTGTGCATGTATATGTGTATGTGTGTGTGTGTGTGTGTGTGTGTGTTATGTGTACTTATGTCTGTGCACGTGCTTGTACACACATAGAAAAATGTACAGGGGGATACACAATAAACCATTGACTGTGGCTACCTCCAGGAATGATTGAAGCAGGGTCTGAAGAACTTTCACTTTTCTCTCCAAATACCTTTTGTCTGTATTTTTAATAGGTAAGTTCTACCTCTACTGTTAAAGATGAAATCCAGAAAGAAAGTATTTTTTAACTAAAATACTAACAGAGGAGGTGTTGACTCAATCGCATCTGCTTTTAGGAGGCTCCCCAGTGGCAGTGTGAGGACAGGCAGGGTAAGGAGGAACAGAAGGCGCGCAGACCATCTGGAGGCAGCTGGTCCTGGCAGAGACTGAGGGGACCTGAAGCAGCACTCCAGTGGGGAGGATGACAAAGAGGAGCAACTGAGTTAGACAAACTGTGGCTTAGGCTTTGCATTGGTTGCCAGTAATGACGATGTATTTGATTTGATAGTCTGTGTTTTGTGGTAGAAAGAAATGGAGAGATGATCAGACCCAGAACTCCCCAAGCTGGGAACACCCTGTTTAAGCTCTTAGGGCAGCGGTTCTCAACCTGTGGGTCGCAATCCCTTTGGGGGTCAAATGACCCTTTCACAGGGGTCGCCTAAGACCATCGGAAAACACATATATAATTACATATTGTTTTTGTGATTAATCACTATGCTTTAATTATGTTCAATTTGTAACAATGAAATTGGGGGTCACCACAACATGAGGAACTGTATTAAAGGGTCACGGCATTAGGAAGGTTGACAACCACTGTCTTAGGGTATCTCTATCCAGAGACTAGAGAGAGTAAGTCTAGCCGCTGACCAAAGTTGCCAACAAGCTGAATCTGGTTCCCACACCCCAACAGGAAGCCTTTGTGGTCAGCAACTGCACCGCAGCCTGGTCATTTATGGACTTTTCTAGAACAGGCCTCCTTGGCCCATTTTCTCTTGGTCAGCACCTTCAAAACTTCCCATACCTATGGTGAAAAGAAGCCAAAAAAAGGCAACACAACCTGCAATGTGGGTGTGTATGGAGGGGGTCAGCATTTAAAACTTAAACTGGCTGTACCTGCTTGTGCCCTGAAGGTGCCTGGGGATAGAGGGGGCTGTAGAGGATGGGGGGACGAGGTGACAGACTCTATGTTGAAGGGGAATGTATGTCTATTCAGCTCTCTTCCCATTGCAGAGACAGGTGGAGGAGGAGGAGGAGGGGAGTTCCAGAGAATATGCCCCCCTGGTTACAGAGAGAGACCCAGAGCTGGGTTTGGGAGAAACCTGAATTGGTGGAAAGAACAAAAGGACAATAACCTGAATAAGAATATCTGCTCTTCAATTCTGTTTGCGTATCTGTCATCGAAACTACTCCTTCTTCTCTAAATAGTCTGTTACCCACACAAAAGCTTTATGATTGTGGGTTTGGGGAGTGGGCATTGTTAAATAGAACATATCTGGGAGAAAAAATATAAAATAATGATAGTGCATTCAGGATAGCAAGCCAATCCCTGAAGCTGGGGGTAGGTTAGTTTCATCTGAAGTTTAAAAGAGGGACAGCTCATTTGAACATTTAGGTTAAATGGTGGCAAAGTTATTAAGGTCCCTGTAATACGCAGTCCCTAGAGATCAGCCCTCTGGAGCAGGGAGCTGAGCAGAAAGGGAGGGAACATATCTAACGGGAAGAGAATTCTCAGCACCCGTGGGCATCCCACCTTCGAGGAGGGGCAGAGGAATGTGATTCTCATGTGTCCTGAAGGGGAGAAACTACACATCTGTTGAATAGCCAAAGTGAGATGGTTCACTGACTGAGGACATTTCTCTGTTTAGAAACCAGTGCAGAAACAATGGGCTTATATGTGAATCAGGGGCTTTATTACAAAATCCTCCTTAACCAAACACTCTGCATTTTTCAATGCATGATTCAGTCCTCTGAAATGTCCAGTGAGGCCGGGTCCCCAGACCCTCATGACTCTGTACCCTGAGTGCTGGGACAGTTTGCCTTTTTGGATATATCGGAGAAATGGTAAACATAAGGAGCTTTCTTACATCTCTCACATTTATATAATGCTTTGAAGTTTGTTTATAAGCATTGTCTCTTAAAATAATCCCACAAGGTGAATGTTACTATGATCTTTTATATAGGAAAACTAGAGGCCCGGTGCATGAAATTTGTGTGGGGGGGAGGGGTGGTCCCCTCAGCCCAGCCTGCACCCTCTCCAATCCGGGACCCCTCAGGGGATGTCCGATTGCCGGTTTAACTGGCAGTTGGACATCCCTCACACAATCCTGGGCCACTGGCTCCTAACCACTCACCTGCTTGCCTGCCTGATCACCCCTAACCGCCTCTGCCTGCTGGCCTGATCATCCCCAACTGCCCCCCCGTGCCAGCCTGGTTGTCCCATGCAGCCTGCTTCTCAGTCATTTGGTCACCCCTCACTAACCACCCTACCAGCCAGGTCACCCCATGCAGCCTGCTGCTTGGTCGTTTGGTCGCCCCTCACTAACCCCCCTGCCAGCCTGGTCACCCCAGGCAGCCTGTTCAGTCGTCCGTTCGGTTGTGGTTGCGATGGTCACTTAGGCTTTTATATAGATAGATGCCTCTGAGAGAAGTGAAATATCCACAGAGACAGAGTAAGGTGGCAAGTTTCATGAGGTTTCACTGGAGCCAGATCCCGTACCAGGCAGGCCCCAGTGGCAGGACTATGAAGAACATCAGATCTGTTGACACCTAAGCCTTCCTGCCTGTGGCCATGGGAGCTGCTTTCCTTTTGGGATGGAAAAATTGGCACAAGCTGCAGAGCCTCAAACAGTGTTAACGCTGATAGGTTGCTGGAGCAACTGCCACCTGGGTGCTCTTGGATGCCCTGCTGGGGTCTACTCAAGGTGGTCTTGGTGCCCTAGGCCTGCGTCCTCTGTAGGTCTTGTACCAGTTTGTTTTGATTTGGCCCTCGTGGTGGGAGAGGTCCTGGGAGCCACTGATTCCCAAATATGAGTGTGGTGTTTGCTCTGGGAAAATGTCCCACCTGGATCCCCCAACAAACAACCTGGTCAGAAAAAAATATATGGGCAATATGAGTGCAACATTCAGCAATAGTGTGTAGCTGAGATCTAGAAGCAAACAGAGGATGCTTTTTTTCTCTTATCTTTTTTTTTCAAATCTTGAGTGGACCCTAAACTGGGAACTCCTGGTTTCCTCTCTTATCAACTTTATTCACAGGCCAAAGAGTGCCAACAAAAACAAAGTCTGGCTGATGCGGCTCAGTGGTTGAACATCAACCTATGAACCAGGAGGTCTTAGTTCCATTCCCAGTCAGGGCAAATGCCCTGGTGGTGGGTTCGATCCCCAGTGTGGAGCATGTAGGAGACAGCGATCAATGATTCTCTCTCATCATTGATGTTTCTGTCTCTCTCTCCCTCTCCCTTCCTCTCTGAAATCAATAAAAATATTTAATTAAAAAAATAATATAAAAACCAGTCCCTAAAGAAAGATTGCATGGGTAGAAGAATTTCTCTTCTTGCTTTTATTAGGCTCTGAAGTCCTCCCATACCTAAGGTGAGTGAGAGGGGCGAACCACCAGGATGGAGCTCAGCCCTGTTTTATAGATGGGACTCTAAACAAAGCTTAGGAGCCACAAGGGGCCATGCTGACGGGTCAGTTATCTGCAGAGCTGCGCCTCCACGCTGACTGCTTTGCCTAGAGACTGCTCAGCATGTTTGCCCCTCCAATGGTATGGGTGTGAACCCTGGATCTACCTCTAGGATCCATGTGACCTTAGCAAATTTCTCATCCTCTCTCTGATTCAATTAAGGGGGAAAGGGGGAAATACAGATAATAATCATGGAACTTACACTCCAGGTAATATGCAGTGATCTCTCAGTAAGTGGTAACTACTATTGTTATTGTTTTGTTATTTTATTGCACAGAGAGCATTCCAACCCCACCCAAGTTTTCCAAAATAAAATTATTCTCCTTTCTAAAAGGTCTTCCACCACCCAAGAAAGCCTAGAGAGCCATCAGATGTTTACCATCAGCTGTTGTCCATGCCTGGCAGAAGACAAATCATTTCAGGATATACTAGCTGTCCCACAGCAGGCTCTGTGGCCAAGGGGAAGAGTCCAGGCTCTACTATGCACTACCTGTGTGAGCCTGGCAGGCTATCAAACCTCTCCAAGCCTTGTTTCCTCATCTTTAAGCCAGAGATGATATGTAACCGTAAGCACTTGTGTAGATTGGAAATAATATAGGAAAAGAGACATGTGTGGCACCTGGCTCACAGTAGGATCTCAATAAATTATAGCTAATATTCTGATTCTTATTATTCCATCTGATCAATGGCCAATCCTGTGATTCATGACGTAGAGGCACACATGCACACACACACACTTACAGTTCCTCTCTCAGGTCTAGAACCTCCATGCTTTAGGTGTGACCTCCTTCTCTTGGCAGGAATTGGTCCAGATATTGATTATAAGAGAAATGAGGGATATGTGAGAGAACTGACATGAAAATAGAAGAATAAACATATACCTAATAATCTCATTGTACTTTACAGTTTGTAAACCATAAATTTCGCCAAAATGTCTCAGGTCACATCTTAAGCAGTGATTTAAATCAGCACCTCAAAAAACAAGAGAAGTTAAGTGACTTGCCTAACGTTGCCCATGTTTTTGGCAGAGCTGAGACCTGACAAGGATTCTCTGCTTGACCAAACTCTAGATAGGCTCCTCTGAGCCTGACCAGACCCTGTTCTTTGGCATGTGCTCAAGAGTTCAGTTTTAGAAAGAATGCTGTTCAGTCAGTGTAGCTAGAATCCCCACCCTCAATATGCAACCAAATTCCTTATCACCCACCATCCTCCAGGTGATGTCAAATGAAAAAAACACTGTGTTCTGGGCCAGCAGCTCTCACTGCAGACCATGAGCAATTTTGTGAACCTTCTCTCCTTGCCCTTTGGTCAATTTGTTTATGGTCCCAGATAGTTGGGCAGGGATTATTATTTGCATCAGAGGACTTCCATTCCAAGTATCAGCTTCACCCAGTAAATCCTAAATTAAACCACAGTCTGAAAGCCTGTTAAGTAAATAATAGAAGGCAGTCACCTGCTATGTTCTACTGGCATTTTTACCTTTTTTTAAACTTCATTATAAAGCTGGTCTCATATACTGAATATATGAGACATTTAAAAAATGAAACCAGTAAAAATTGATTTCTAATCATTATACTATCTCCTGGACTATTGCTTTCTCTTGAAGTGAATTCAGATTAAGACTAATTTACATTGATTTTTTAAATCTAAATTGCACATTCCTCTACATTCAAAACACAGGACCAAGTTTTATACTATTGTTAAAGCCTTTTGGAAAGCTTAAGTGAACACCATTTATGGGTGACCCCAGTCTGCACTAAGATCTTACTACTTTTAGTGCTTTATATCATTTGATGTGATGCCCTAGGAACTAGATGGTCCACTTTGCATAGGAATTACTTGCCTTCCCTCAACCCCCACACCACACAAAAACAAAAGATTAAGAGAGTCTTATGTGTTTGGTCAAGATTGAGGATGATAAATTCTTCATAGGCAAGTTCTGATGATTATCTTGGTGCCTAGAAGAGTGTTCAACACAAAATAATAAACACAATAAATACTGACTAGTAGTATTATTAATATGCACTAAGAAAATTGAGACGTAGTTAAGCAAAGTTAATGAGTATCTGATATTACCACATTACATATTTCTATCCTGTTTCCAGGTGAGCTTCCCTAGCATTTTAGAAATTCCCCCAATACCATCCATGTGCCTCCAGGAAAGGTGGCCCATCTCCAGATACAGAGTGTGAGTCTAAACTAGAAGTTAGCAAACTTTTTCGTAAAGGGCCAGATAGTAAACATTTTATTTATTTTTTATTTTTTTTAATATTTTTATTGATTTCAGCCGAAACCGGTTTGGCTCAGTGGATAGAGCATCGGCCTGCAGACTGAAAGGTCCCAGGTTCGATTCCGGTCAAGGGCATGTACCTTGGTTGTGGGCACATCCCCAGTAGGAGATGTGCAGGAGGCAGCTGATCGATGTTTCTTTCTCATCGATGTTTCTAACTCTCTATCTCTCTCCCTTCCTCTCTGTAAAAAATCAATAAAATATATTGAAAAAAAAATTTTTTTATTGCCCTGACCGGTTTGGCTCAGCGGATAGAGCGTCGGCCTGCGGACTAAAGGGTCCTGGGTTCGATTCCAGTCAAGGGCATGTACCTTGGTTGCAGGCACATCCCCAGTGAGGGGTGTGCAGGAGGCAGCTGGTCGATGTTTCTCTCTCATTGATGTTTCTAACTCTCTATCCCTCTCCCTTCCTCTCTGTAAAAAATCAATAAAATATATTTTTTAAAAAAATTTTATTTTATTGATTTCAGAGAGGAATGAAGAGGGAGAGAAAGATAGAAACATCAATGATGAGAGAGAATCATTGATCGGCTGCCTCCTGCACAGGGGATCCTACTGGGGATCGAACCCACAACCCAGGCATTGCCCTTGACCGGAATCAAACCTGGGACCTTTCAGTCTGCAGACCGACGCTCTATCCATTGAGCCAAACCAGCTAGGGTGATAGTAAACATTTTAGATTCTGTAGGCCAAGAGGCAAAATCAAAGGTTTTACTTAAATTCTTATATAACCATTTAAATAGATGAAAACCATCCTTACCTCTTAGGCCATCATTAAAAGGTGGCTGGGCCCTAACCGGTTTGGCTCAGTGGATAGAGCGTTGGCCTGCGGACTGAAAGGTCTCAGGTTCGATTCCAGTCAAGGGCATGTACCTTGGTTGTGGGCACATTCCCAGTAGGAGGTGTGCAGGAAGCAGCTGATCGATGTTTCTAACTCTCTATCCCTCTCTCTTCCTCTCTGTAAAAATCAATAAAATATATTAATAGAATAAAATAAAAATAAAAATAAAAGGTGGCTGGCTGTTTGGCCAAAATTAAATGAAATGAATGGGAGAGGGTTCATGGGACAAGCCTGAAAGTGGCTCACATCACTTCAGCTCACATCTCACTGGAGAGGTTGTACTCAACTCATATGTACACACCCAGCAAGGGAGGCTAGAAGATGGAGTGTCTCTGGGCAGCCATATGCCAAATTAGAATTCAAATGCTTTGGAAATAGAGAAGAATGGAGTTGGTAGATAACCAGCAGCCTCTGCCACATTTATCTAAGTGTTGTCACCAGATCCCAAGCCACATCATTTGTACACCAAGGATCACAAAGTCCATAATAAAAACAGTCCCTTCAGCTCCCACTCTAGTCTCAGGGCTTATCTCCTCACATTGATTTTGAAGCTTGCTTTTAATCATTATTCCATTTGATTCTTGAACCCTAATGAGAAAGATTGGACAAATGTTATTAACTCAGTTTTAGAGATAAAAAAAACACACAAGTCTTTGAGAGGTTAAGCAACTTGCCTAAGTTTATCCGAGTTTTTGGCAGAGTTGAGACCCAACAAGGACTCTCTCCTTAACCAAACTCCTCTGAGCCTGACCAGACCCTGTTCATTGGCATGCCCTCAGAGTTCAGTTTTAGAAAGAATGTTGTACAGTCAATATAGCTAGAATCCCCACCCAGGATATGCAACCAAATTCCTCATCCTCAACATCCCCCAGGTGATGACTAATCACCCTGGCTTGACTTCAGCAAGAATCCTGCTAGACCTGTTTAGCCAGAATCCTCCAATACTTCCTGTTGTTTCATTAGTACCTTTCCATCTATTGACTCCCTCACCCTGTTCCTTGGCTATAAATGCCCACTTTTCTTGTTGTATTCATAATTGAGCTTACTCTCTCTCCCTTACTGCAAATCCAATTGCAGTAGTCCTGAATTAAGTCTGCCTTACTGTTTCAAGAAGTGTCATGAATAACTGTTTTCATTAACAGTCCAGAATACAGATTTCTTGCTTTAAACTGGGTACTTTTTTTTTTTTCATTACAATATATAGACTAGCAAGAGCAACACACACTAGCCCTCACTTATACATTCTCATCTACCAATAGACCACGTGTCAAAGGCAGGACAAAAATATCCAGCCAGAGAGGGATCCCCATAAAAGCTCTGGAGGTTGCTCTGTTCCCCCTGCAACCTCTCTGCCCTGGCCTGTGCAATGGAGGCATTTCCTGGGCTCCTTTGCTGTCTGGTTTCTAACTGGATTCAGCCAATGGGAGGCATCACAAGTGATCAAAGGCCATGGAGATTAGAAGATGAGGTATCTTCCCTGTTCCTTTCCTGCTTCTCTGGAAGTAGCTGCATTTGTTACCATTGTAATTATCTCATTACTACTAATAATAGGAAAGGAGCAAAGGGAAGGCTAGACATTATACTAGTAAGCATGGTCATCTGGTGGCTTCAACAGGAAAGTGAAATATCACACTCCCCAGGGAGCCACCTGTGCATTCCCTGCAAATTACTGGGGGAAGGGACTGGACAAAGGGGAGATGGATGCATGCACAGTAAAGTCAGAGTGGCTTAGGGAAGGTGCCTGTCAGTCTAACCTGGAACAGAGATCGCTGGCCAGGGGGGATAGGGTCATTGCAAGCCTTGAAATTTTGAAAATAAATAATCCCCAAACAAAGGAATTCTTGCTCTCTTGGCACTCTTGGCTCTTGGTTTTCTTGTTCCTCTGGTTCTGCTCCTGTTTCCTTGTATTTGCCTGTATTCCTAGAAGCTACATGGCCCATGGCCATGCGAACTCCACATGCAATGGACTGATGGACTGCAGCTGGAAACCAAACTAAGCTAGCCTGATGCTGGACTGGAGGGCTGTGCTCCAACATAGAACAGAAACTCCGGGCAGTGGCTTTAATTCTAGCCCTGCTGAAGACACAGGTGGACTTGTTCCTTTGCAGGACAAAGGGAAGTGGAACCGTGGAAAGGCAGGAGTATGTCATGTAAATAGATGCCACTCATTCCCCTGCGCGAGTTTCAGAAAATCCCTCTTCTCATGACATGGCAAGAAGCCCACCTCTCCCAGCAACAGATTGGGGACACGGAGAGCTCCCCACCAATAACACATCCTTCTGTAACTGCCTTTGCCAGGTAGCCCAGTTTCCTTGGCCCCAGCTCTCTCTGGGAGGCAGTCACACAATTTATTCCCTTCCCTCTTTAGTTCTAGTGATGATAACTGTTTCCACCCTTTCTGTTCTCTGTTTGCCTCAACATCCCTTGATGGTTCTTTTAAACTTGCCTTAATCTTGCCTCCTTTGTAGATTAATGCTTCTTCATTTGAACTATCTGGGGTAAATTATTTCCTTCTAGGACCCTGAGTGATATAGGAAACATGTGGGACATCATATTTCTAATTAAAGCAAGTGTGCCTGAGAGTCCTCCTCACCTCTGCAATGAGCATGCCCTGTTCATATCCATCACAGTAACATTTACTTCCCCAGTTTAGTGTGTAGACACCACCAGGGAAACTTGGCCCAGCCAGAGGTTGCAAAGCTGTCTTTTTTTGTTTGTTTGTTTGTTTCCTTATTCCCCCTCTTTCTTTTGCAGATGCACATTTTGGTCAATGCTTTGTGGCTTGTGGTTCACCTGCTGGCGATGCAGTCAGCAGCAGTGGGGAGGTTAATCAATCCCTCTGAAAGCCCAGAGAACGCTGGGATGCTGTTTTATGCTGCTCAGAATTCCTGTCCAGTGCTACAGGTGCCCAAATTCTCACCAGAAAACATGCGGGATGACTATCCATTAAAAAAAGATTAATAATTGCAGGCTTTCAGCACATCTAAGAGGCTTTTGGTAATATTAATGACAACAATATAATAGCAATCTTCATTGAGGATGTATTCTGTGCCAAGCTGTTATCAGGACTTCACATGTATTTACTTATGTAATCTTCCTAAAGGAGAAAGGGACTATACCTTCAGAAAAAGAGATACAGTTTTTTATTTTGACTTCAGAATCAGAGAACTCTGTGGTACAAGTGAGCTTACAGGTCACTGCATTTACCTTTCTTTCTACAGATAATAAGAGTGAAGTCCAGAGACATATGGCTTCTCCGCAGCCATTTTGCCAATTGGCAGCAGAGCCAAGTTACCACCCAAGATTCCAGTTTTTCTCCTTCAAACATATTAAACTTGTAAGTCAATGTGAAGCCATGAGTTATCACCTCAACAATTCATGCGTCAGCTTGACACACAGTATAGGAGAGGAGTCTCAGTAAAAGATATTCATGTGCTGGCTCTTTGCATATTAGCTGCATCTGTGGTTGCAGAGAAAATAGACACGGTAGGTAAGCCTTGGGTTCACAAAGTTCAGAGGCACTTCGGAGGGGCCAGATGGTTCTCTATCGCCAAGATGAAGGACAGTCTCCCCAGGACATACTGAGACTTCTGAGGATGAACTTATCACCACCACTATTCTGGCCAAGTGGAGGGGTTAAAATAAACTCTCTAGACAAGGCAAATTTCTTCCATAGCAGGCCAGATGGTAAATACTTTAGGCTCTCTAGGCCATATGGTCTCTGTTACTACCCAACTTTAATACCCCTCCAAGCTCCAATTTGCTATATTTTTATTTAATTTAATAATCACTAGTCATTGTTTTAGGTGTTGGGGGTAGGATAAATTAGATGCTTTTTCAATATGTGACTTTTGTTTCTGGCAACATTGAAACCTAAATTCAGATAATTCCCTGCTAATACAGCACACTTAAAAATGGTGAATAAAAAAATATTTTTAAATTTTTTTAAAATATATTTTATTGATTTTTTACAGAGAGGAAGGGAGAGAGATAGAGAGTTAGAAACATGAATGAGAGAGAAACATTGATCAGCCGCCTCCTGCACATCCCCCACTGGGGATATGCCCGCAACCAAGGTACATGCCCTTGACCGGAATCGAACCTGGGACCTTTCAGTCTTCAGGCCAACACTCTATCCACTTAGCCAAACCGGTTTCGGCTAAAAAAATATATTTTTAAAGTAAAGCATGTCTGTGGTGATAGAAAGATAAGAGTATTTCTTGGAGATCAGAAAGGCTAATGCCAAAGTGCTAATCCACAGGGATAATTGTTGGAACCAGAATTTTCCCAGGAAAAATACATCCATTCTGGTGGCAAAGTCTGAGTGTTAAGAGACCTCTCGAAGAAACAGAAGAAAAGTTTAGAGCTTGAGTGAAGAAGTTAGATAGAAGCCTCACTTAAAGCCAGGATCTTCACAAGGCAATACTCTCAGTGGGGAAAATAGAAAAAAAAATTATCATCTCACAACAGAAGATGGTTGGAATACTGTCTAAAACTTGGTTCTAGATGATTTTTTAAGGAGATTTCCTCTGTAAACTGCATTCATGAAGGCCTAGGCAAAAAGATATACTACCTGTCTGGCCCTCAAAATATAAAAGTTTAGTTTAAATTATTTCTGGGAGCAAACTGGGAGAAGTATAAGTCTTTTACACAGGAACACACTTTAAAATCAGGTGTCAAATAATTTTCACAGATAAAGTCTGTGGAAGACTAAACAATGGCCCCTCAAAATGTTCATATTCTAATCCCCAAAATGTGACTTTGCAGATATGATTAAGAGTTTTGATATGGGGAGATTACCAGAAGTTATCTAAGTGAGCCCTAAATGTAATCACAGTGTCCTTATAAGAGGGAGACTTGTCACAGAGGAGAATGTGATATAAAGACATTGCAGAGAGAGATCTGAATGTCACACTACTAGCCTTGGAGATGGAGGAAGGTGCCATGAATTGAGAAATGCAAGCAATGAAGCCCTAGAAGCTAAAATAGGCAAGGGAACAGATTAATTTTCAAAGCCTCTGGAGGAAGTGCAATCTTGCCAATATCTTGGTTTCAGCCCAATAAAACCCTTTCTGGACTTCTGACCTTCAGAACTGTAAGAGAATAAATCTGTGTTGTCTTAAGCTACCAAGTTTATGCTAACTTATTACAGCAACAATAAAAAGTCCAAAAAATGTGAACTCACAATTAAAAAAAAATTACTAACCACACAAGGCAATAAATTATCATGAGAAAGAATCTACAGAAGCAACATACTACAAAATCAGACCAGCAAATACAGCAAATGTTGAACTTGACAGATGTAGAGTATTAAATAAGATTGATTAATATGTTTGAAGACATAAAAGAGAGAAAAGTACTTCAAAGGAATGAAACCATAAAGTATGTCATGTAGATTTGAAAAACAAACAAACCAGAATTTTTAATATGAAAAGTACAGTAACTTAATTTAGAAACTTAATATATGTGCTAAAAGAATTAGACACAGCTAAAGGAAAATGGGTAAAGTGGAAGATAGACAAGAGAAATTACCTAGATAGAATATAGCAAAGTGTAAAAAAGAGATGAAAATATAAGAGAGAAGTTGAGACATGAGGATAGAGTGAGCTGTTCCAATGTATGTCTAACTGGAGACCTAGAATAAGACAATAGAGAGAATGAGAGAGGGGCAATAGAATATTCAGTAAGATAATGACTATACCTTATCCAGATATAATGAAAGATATAAAATCCTCAAATTTAGGAGTCTAATCAGATCCAAAGCAGAATAAAAAATAATCCACACCTAGACACAGTGTAGTGGAACTACAGGATACCAGAGATAAAAATTAGCTCAGGGCAAATGGATTGGGGCAGATTACTTACAAAGAAAAATTGGCTAATAATTAACTTAGTAAAACAGAAATCCCAATTCAATCGTATCATATTTTCAAAAACTTAGAAAAAAAGTTGCTTACAATTTATAATCTTGTGTGCACCAAATTATTTAAATGAAGGAAGGAATAACATTAACATACATTTTTATATAAAAAACAACTTTTAACTTTCAAAAAAGTAAGTAAAAGAAATTCTAAAGGCAAAAGTAAGATGATACAAAAATCTGAGAAAAAAGAATGATCAGTAGATAAAATGCCATATATATAGAAATTTGCAGGTCTAGAATGACAATAGCAAATAAATAAGCCAGCGAAGAGTGAGCTAAACTTGTTCACATTCCTTATGTTACTTGGGAGGAAAGTAAAGACATCAATAAATATTAGACTTAGAAATATAAATATTAAACATTCTAGGGCAGTGGTTCTCAACCTAGGCTGCACATTAGAATCACCTGGGAATCTTTTTAAAATCCTGATTTCTGGGCCTCATCCTCCAGAAATTCTGTTTCTTTGTTATGGGGTGGGGCCACAACATTAGTAACAAAGAAACAGAATTTCCGGAGGATGAGGCCCAGAAATCAGGATTTTAAGAAGATTCCCAGCTGATTCTAATGTGCAGCCAAAGTTGAGAACCACTGTTCTAGGGGATGATTAAAATAATAAAAATAGAATGAAAACTTTCTAATTAATAGAAAAAATGTAGTGAGAGAAAAAATATCTTAATCTGAAAAACTTTTTTTTTTTCAAGAAAAGAAGAATAAAATTCTAGAAAAGACAGGGTCAAAGTAAAGTGTAAAAGATATTAGAAATGAATCAAAATATATCAATAATTACAAATATTGTAAATTGACTAAACTTGTAAGGCAAAAGACAAGGATTTTCAGAACAAATTTTTTAAATATATTCTGCATTATGTTATTTTCAAAAGATACATCGAAAGCATTATGGCACAGAAAAGTTCGAAGTAAATAAATGAAATAAGATAGCAGTAAAATTTTTACCCAATAGACATCTGAGTTATATCAGTATTCGAGAAAATTTATTGTAGTGTGAAGAAGCATTATTAGAGATAAAATCATCACATGTTAATTAAAAGTGCAGGTTATCAGGAAGATATAACAATTCTGAATTTTTATGTACCTAATAATATTGAGTCAAAAATAGATAAAATTAAATGACAGAACTAAAATAAGAAATGTACACATCTACCAGCATACCAGGAGACTTTAACATACCTTTGTAAATAATAACTCAAGCAGGGAAAAATAAACCCAGTAGGGATATAGATATTAATTACACAATTAACAAAACTGCACCCAGGTGCTTCATACTATACCACATATCCAAGCATGAATGGAACGTTTACTAAAATTGGTTGCATACCAAGCCATAAAGCAAATCTAAGTAAATTCTAAAGCATCAATATAGAGACCACATTTTCCAATCACAATGAGATTATATTCAATAATTACATGGTAATTAAATAAGACAATATTCCTGCCCCCAACAACGTTATACTCAAGAAGCCAAGATGTAGAAAAAAGCAACTAATTAGAACAAAAGATAGGTTATGTTCTAATAAAAATGCAAAAAGCAATTTTGAGGAGATATGAAAGAACAACTGATACCAACTAGTGGGATCAGGAGCAATCTAATGGATGTGGTAACATCTGGACTCTACCTTAAATGATAAGGGTAACAACCTTCCAGGTAAGGGTACAAAATTAAAATTGAAAGCCTAGAAGTTTGGGATCATCATTAAGGTCAGTTTTTCTAAAGATTAATAACCTTTCTTTTGACATAGGCCTCTTTTTAAAATTTATTTTTAATGAATACAATAACATAAAATTACAATGAACACCAAATACAGTGAAATACAATTATAAAAATACTAGAGGCCCAGTGCATAAAAATTCATGCACTGGAGGGGGGGTGGTCCCTCAGCCCGGCCTGCCCCCTCTCACAGTCCGGGACCCTCAGGGGCAGGAGGCCACCCAGCAATTGGGAAGGTGACACCCCATCACACCTCTGCTGCTGCCACTGCCGGCAGCGCAAGCCTCAGCTGGCCCTGGTTACCTGAGCCTCAGGCAGCCCAGGGCATCTGGGCAGCTGACAACTGAGGCTTGCCTTGCCTCGGGCCAGCCCTGGGCGGCTGGGGACAGAAGGGACTGGGGGACTCCAGAGGCAGACACCCTAGTGGGGCTGAGGGGACTAGGCGCCGCCATCTTGTGGCTGCGGGTGCTGCCATCTTTGAGGGCATGACAGTCAATTACCATATTCCCTCCTTATTGGCTATGGGTGCTGCCATCTTTGCGATGGTGTGAGGGTCAATTAGCATATTCCGTCTTTACTAGATAGGATAATGTGTGTGATATTATAATCATATATGTGTGAGTTTAATAACAACCAGAATTTTAAAGTTATGATGAACTATAAACAATATATTCAAGAGACCTGCAACTTTAATATAATATAAAAATACCTGTATTTTCCATTTGTGATAAAAATTATAGCTGCTAATACTATAGTGACTGGTGCCCTGCACTCTTTATCAAAGGAAATACTAAACTTCACTTAAAAATTAGTGAAAATAAAGATCCCCCTTTCTCCCAAAATTTGATCTATAAAAAATGTTATCTGTACTAATAAAAGGGTAATATGCTAATTAGACCAGGAGACCTTCCAGGAGACCTTCTGGACAAAGCCATGGTGGCAGGGCCGAGGCAGAGGTGGTTAGAGGCAATCAGGCTGGCAGGGGAGGGCAGTTGGGGGCGATCAGGCCGGCAGGGGGTGCAGTTGGGGGCAAGCAGGCCAGCAAGGAGGGGGGGGGCCAGTTGGGGGCAAGCAGGCCAGCAAGGAGGGGGGGGGCCAGTTGGGGGCAATCAGGCAGGCAGGCAGGTGAGCAGTTAGGAGCCAGCGTTCCCGGATTGTGAGAGGGATGTCCAACTGCCAGTTTAGGTCCGATCCCTGGGATCGGACCTAAACTGGCAGTTGGACATCCTCCGAAGGGTCCCAGATTGGAGAGCGTGCAGGCCGGGCTGAGGGACCGCCCCTCCTCCGGGCACAAATTTCATGCACCGGGCCTCTAGTCCTATATAATAAAGAGCTAATATGCTAATTAGACTGGACAGAGGAACAACCTTCCGGAATGACCAGTGGGCAAGAGGTAGGGCTGTGAGGCAACTGGGGCTGCTGTGAGGGCTGAGTCCCCTGCACGAATTTCGTGCATCGGGCCTCTAGTAGAAAATAAAATATAAGCTCTGATCATGAAGTACTTTAGGTGTTATATTATAAAAGAAATTTTAACTTTGTGTGTGTGTGTGTGTGTGTGTGTGTGTGCGTGTGTCGGGGAGGCACAATGGGTGTCATGTTTGTATTGACTAAACATTTAAAGTTTTGTGTTATTTTGTTGTGTTTTTCTTCTCTTTCATTATTAAACTGTTAAGTGAGGCCAATACTTTCTCCTCAACTCTAAATATTTTCAGGAATATTCTTTAAAAATACATACTCTTATATAGAGTGCAATAAAAATGACAAATATAATTTTGGATTAGAGCTGCAAATATTTTTTAATTTCAAGCTGAAGGCTGAAAAGGTCCTAAAGTTCAAAGTATTTCTGTGATACCTTTATTGCATACTAGAGGCCTGATTCACGAAAATTCGTGCAAGAGTAGGCCTTCCTTCCCCTGGCTGCTGGCACCAGCTTCCCTCCAGCACCCGAGACCCAGGCTTCCCTCCTCTGGCCACCAGCAGGCACCTGGGACCGGGGCTTCCCTCCTCCGGCCACCAGCAGGCACCTGGGACCCGGGCTTCCCTCCTCTGTCTGCCAGCAGGTACCCGTGACGCAGGCTGGCTTCCCTCGGGCCGCCCACAGGCACCTGGGACCTGGGCTGGCTTCCCTCCGGCCCCGGCTTCATCAGGAAGGACATCTGGAATGATGTCCGGAAGACATCCGGTCTAATTAGCATTTTACCCTTTTATTATTATAGATTATAGCAAATGAACTGTTACCACTTTCAGAATATTACATTCAAGTCTTCATCTACCACCTCGTGTTTGCATAGCATGTCTGTTTTAGTTGCCTGACCTGTACATGCCTCATTTTGATAATCTACCTTAGTCTATTTCTGTGCAATGAAAAACAGTCCAGTTCAGTATTCCATACTTCAATATTAATTTGTCTTTTCAGCTATTTCAACAGAGGATGTGTGTCCTCTGCTACAACTTGGCTCAGATCCATCTGTCATTTTATTGACCTACTGGAAACAATGTCCAATGCATTCCGACTCACAGATTGAGTTTGCTTTAGCCACACATGAAACCAGGACACTGTTAGTGTCTGTTTTTGAAAAGAACATTCACAAAGACAGAGATTTGCCATATGAGAATAAATATACATCATAAAAACTAGCATATGGAACAAGAAATAGGAGCTTTCAAAATTTCAAAGGTTAAGCAAATCACTCAAAATTACAATCATAAGCGGATGATGTATGCATTTACTGTTGACCCAGGAACGTTCTCATGCTTTTCCTTTTAATGCTGATCTATAAAGGGCATTTCCCCAATATTTTTAGGAGAAGCACTGATCATTTTAAGATAGAATATCTGTTTACAACAAAGAAAAAAACCTGGGTACTTTGGAGAGAAAGAAGCAAATTATTTCCCAATATAAATTTTTCCTTTAATAAACACATTTATGAGACCAAGAGATAAGGGTGAAAGATTTTTTAAAATTTCCTTAAGGGCATGTGATCCTTAATGAAATTGTACACAGAAAAATCCAATATAAGTATAATTTTAGTTCCCCATATGTGTGGCGCAGCTCGTTGCATTATGAGAGAGGGTAGCTGTTATTTATTTTGTGATTTACATGGCCCCAAACAAATAAGAAACTGGCAAACAGTCATTCCATAAATGTGAAGTGGGCTGGACTAGTGGGATTTTTCTTAAATCCCTAACCAGGAGGAGTGCTGTGTTTTATTTATCAGGTGAAAGGAGAAGCCACTGACAGGACAAACAGAAAAGCCTCGTTGGAATTAGGCTCTGTTCTTCAGACTCTGTTTCCGAATGCCTCTTTCTCTAGGCAAGAAGCAAATTGTTCAGGATGACACCCAGGGTTGCTCTGCCTACAAAAGCTACTAAACACCTTCTCTGTCACCCTGGGTGGTTAGTTTATTTAAAATGACATTATTTGCTAGATTCAAAAGAGGAAATAATTCTCAAAGTGAATCTCAGGACTTCTAAGAATAAAAGACTCTCCACTTCGTCCTACATATATTAATATGCATTTTGGAAAATAGTGATTTTGAAAATCCATACTTCACAGACTGCTATATAGATTTTCAATTGCATTTCAATTTCAAATCAATTCCTGCATTTGCCAGACACACTGGTCCTAAAAATTGATTCTTTTTTGTTGCTGTTAATTCAAAAGTATGTGTATATATTTTTGAAAGTTATAATCACAAACAATATAAAGCATTAATTTTAAAACTGAAACAAATTAGATCATTGTTAATAATATGAGCATAATTGAAGAGAGAAATACAAGGCAACCTTTGACAATTATCTTAAGAAATGAGTAGATTTCCAAACTTTAATTATTGGCTATAATTCATTTCTATAAAATTAAAATTTATTTTCATGCACAAATTAACCAGCAAATTTTATCTGTCATATAGATGGCTAATCTGGGTTCAAATCTTAGCTCTTCCTCTTTCTAGCTGCCTGACCTTGTAAATCAAAAGTACTCAGAAACAGTAAAATGAGGATAAAATTATCTTCCTCTAAAGTTTTGAGGATTAAATCAGATAATGAATGAGAACATGCTTTGTAAGCTATAAAGTGTTACTGAAAGATTAAGTATCGCTAGTGCTTTTTAAAGTACAAACTGAGATATCATTACTCATATTTGATATATTGTAAAATGTCTCTCAACCCTTTTGTCTTTCTGAACCTCTCCCCTCTCTGGATTGGCATGAAAACTTATTGTTTCTGCCAAATGAGTCTGGATGTGAACAGCCATTTATTTGAAGACATGTGTTAACATTACTTGCCAAAAAAAGAAAAGTTACAGTACATGGTAATACAAAAATCACTAGGCATTGTTAGTATCTCAGTATTTAATACAGAAAATATTAAGTCAAATGTATGAAAATGACTTTTCTTGTGGATCAGAAAAGGCAAAATTTTGGCAATTTCATTGAAATAAGAACAAAAAGATTTTAATTCTATAGGATACATTTCAATGAAATAAAGAATTATTAATTGTCTTGAAGACACACACACAACAAAAAACAAAAGACAAATAATCGTCATAGACTGAAACATCAACCATTAGTAACAATTTGCTTTTTCTCCCATTCAGTTGTTACTTTTATAGTCGGAACTAGATTTTAGGTTCTTTTGACAATGCAGTTAGCTAACCAGTTGCAGGATGACTGAAAGAGGACTGCTTAATAATATTGCCCTGATCTATTATAAGCCTTTTAACTTTTAAATAGCTTCTTATTCTGCTTATGAAACTAATAAATGCTTAGAAATCTGAAAAATACTTCAAGATATAAAGAAAAAAGAACTCAACCTCTGTTTAACCATCCAGCAATAAATAATGCAAACTTCCTGGTATATTTCATTTCCAGTTTTTTCTCTACACTTATATTTGGGCATAATTGAAAGGAAATTGTGCATGTAATTTTGTACTCTTCCTTTTGAAACTTGGAAATTGTATCATAGGTAGTTTACCAGTATGATGTTAATTCACTTTTGGTAAATGTAATTTTTATAGAGAAAGTAATATTATGTAGGTGTGTCATATCCTACTGAATCATTCCACAACTGTTAGACACAGAGTTGCATATCCAATATTTTAATGAACATTATTATACTTAATATTTTTCTTTTTCATATTTTTTCTTATGATGAAGTTTAATAGAAATAGAATTACTGAGTAAAAGAAATACTCTTTTCAATGTTCTTGATACATATTAGTACTTTCCCTAATTTATACTCTCACCAATAGCATTTGATAATACCTGTTCAACATGAAATATTATCCCCTCAAAGTGCTATTAAATGTCTCAGTTCTCTTTTTAAAACATATTCTTTTTTATTTTTAAATTGATTTTTAGAGACAGAGGAAGGAAGACGGAGAGAGAAACATCTATCGGTTGCCTCCCATATGCATCAGGGATCAAACTCACAAACAGGGTATGTGCCCTGACCGGGAATTGAACCGGAGACCTTTCGGTGCACAGAATGATGCTGAAGCAACTGAGCCACACTGGCCAGAGCTAAATGTCTCAGTTCTTACTGTGAGTGTCCACCTGCCAACTGTACCCAATACTATCTATCTATCTATCTATCTATCTATATATATATAAAAAGCCAGTGTTTGTGACGACCGTGATGACCAAATGACTGGTCACCATGAGATGGTCCCTCCCTTCCTCAGCCTGGGACTGGCAAGTGGGGTGAACGGCTGACCTCTTGGTCCTTGCCCCCAGCCTGTAGGCTCCAATGGATCAGCAATGGTGAATGGGGGATTCAGGGTGGGTGGTGGGAGGACCAGGTTGGCTGTCAGGCCATTGGGATCACCAGCTCATCCCTGGCTGCTCGGGGGCTCAGGCCTGTGGGAAAGCAGGCGCCAGCGACTTCACCTACATGTGTGAGCGCCGAGCCAGCCACTGAGGGAACACGCTGCCTGCTTGGGGCCACTCATGCCAGGTCGGATAGGTTGCAGGCACGCCCTGCAGCTTCCATCAGCACCTCAAGCCCCAGCAGCAGTGGAAACGGCAGCAGCAGTGGCGGCGCCTGCGTGAGTGGCCCTGAGCCGGCAGCATGTTCCATCAGTGGCCGGCCCAGCACACGCGCATGGAGGTGAAGTCACCGCGTCTTTCCTGCAGGCCTGAGCCCTCAAGCAGCCAGGGATGAGCTGGTGATCCCAACGGCCTGACAGCCCAGTGGTGAAGGCGGTGTTTGGCCTGGGGACTGGCAAACGGGCAGAAGATGGCCCTGATCACAGGTGGCTAGGCCCTAGGAACCCTACCCGCACGATTTCGGGCACTGGGCCTCTAGAAGATTATAAATATGTAGTTTGATTATTTTAATTTCTCAATAGAAAGCTTTTTCCACACTGAAGAAACTGGTTTTGCCCTTAGCTGGTTTGGTTCAGTGGATAGAGCACCGGCCTGCAGACTGAAAGGTCCCAGGTTTGATTCCGGTCAAGGACACATGCCTGGATTGTGGACTCAATCCCCAGTGGGGGGCCTGCAGGAGGCAATTGATCAATGATTCCCTCTCATCATTGATATTTCTATCTCTCTCTCCCTCCCCCTTCCTCTCTGAAATCAATAAAAATATATTTAAAAAAGAAAATGGTTTTACTTTAATGATATTTGTGTTATTTTGACACAAACAATATACTTTGACTCTGTCACTATAGTACCAATAAATTAATAGCAAATATTTTTTAGTTATCTATATGGTTATTTAATTTACTCAACAAATAGTTACTAAGCACCTACTCAGATACTTGGAATCAGGTACTAGAATTTGAACATACAACAGTAGAAATTAGAGTTAATAAACAACTAAATAATTACAAAAAGTAATTTCAGATAAAAATTTCTAAGAATGAAATGTTTGATATAGAGAGGACTGGGAGGGTTACTACATTAGATGGCCTGGTCAGGGAAGGTTTCTTTGATGAGCTGACATTTGAGCAGGGATAAACAAGTCTTTATAAGTCTCTAACCTTATAAAGTTTAGTAAGAACCAAGTCCTTGAGGTTGGAATAAATGGACAACATGAAGAGGAAAATTTTAATTACTTAAATTCTTGTAATGTGAGAACCAAGATGATAGCTTGGAAGTTCAATGGAGCAAAATTTCGAGTCAAGACTGAACTGCAAAGGATAAATTCCTAGTTTCATTGGGTATGGAATCTTTTTCATATTAATTACATTCTAATGAGGAAAGCCACATGCAAATGAACTAAACTAAAATTGGGCTAAGTAGCTATAGTATGGAAAGGAGATTGGGAAATGTTTATGTAGTATATAGAAGAGGAGATCTCAGCAAGATGGTCTTGGGTTATAAATGAATGAGATCTGAATCTTGGAGATGGAGAACTAGTTTTGTTAACATGCTTAAGGTAAGTGTAAGGGAACTGAATGTTTTCTAGAATCCACATTGGCTCATATGTTTGGCCTAGTGGATTTTGCTGCAAAGGAGAAAACTTCAAAAGTAAATGAATTTTCAAGCTCATTTTTCTGGTAGTTTTGTGAATGTGTGTAGGTTTCTAGCAAAGATGGCTGCATATTATCATAAATGATTGACCTATTTATCATTGCCACTAAGAACACTCAAAGCCAGCCAAAGGTTTTTGATAGACAGATGGAGGAGTCAAAATGAGCAATAAATATATGATAATTATTATCTGACCATAGAAAAAGGGAGTTGAATTATATTATCTCTATTGCTTTTCAACTAAAAATATTTTTCCCCCTGCTGTGACAGCTTGTCTTTAAGATGGCTACCATTGATTTCTTCTCGTCCTGTCTGCCCATGTCATTCCCTCATTAAGAGGTAGAATCTATTCCTCTCCCGCTCCCCTCCTCTTGAACCTGGGCCTGCCTGAATGATTTGCTTGGCCAACAGAGTAGGATGAAAGTAAGGTTCTGGGACTACTGAGGCTAGATCATAAGAAGCCTTGCCATTTCTCCCTGGAATGATCATTCTGGAGCTACCATGTAAGAAGTCTGATTACCCTGAGACTGCCATGCTGTAAAAAGCACAAGTCACATGGAATGGCTCTGAAGGAAGAGACACCACATAGAGAAAGAGAAGAGAGGGTGTCCAAGGAGCACTGAGGCACCACACATATGAAGTGATGAGGCTACGCTGAAAGTGGGTCCTTCAGCTGCTCTCCCTGCTGATGCCTCTGGATCACAAATGAACCAGTTGAGCCCTTCCCAAATTCCTCACCCAGAAAATGATCGTTATTTTCAGAAACTATGTTTAGAGGTAGTTTGTCACTAGCAATAGGGAACCAGACCATCTAAATTGTCTAAATTAGACCCTCTAGTCAGCTACTAAGACCATAGAAACTTTGAAGAAGTTAAGGCATCCTATATAATAAAATGCTAATATGCAAATAGACCAAACAGCGGAATGACCAAACAACCGGTCACTATGACATGCGCTGACCACCAGGGGGCGTGTGCAGAACATGGCGGGCATTGGCTGCAACAGCATGGTGGAGCAGGTGAGCGGGGGCACCAGACCAAGGCAGGGCACCAGTCACTGTCATTGAAGCGAGCCTCTGGTAGTTACTGAAAATTCTTTGCTCCTGCACGCAGCGATCCCACCCAGCACTTGCACCTGCTGCTGGCACTGGCCCCGCTCACACCCCCTGCCAGCACCGGCCCCACTTGCACCTGCAGCCAGTGCTGGAGCCACCACTCTTAACTACTGCCGGTGCCTGGCACCAGTCCCGATCACTTGATGCCATCAGTGGGTGCGAGCGGAGGCTGCCGGCCCTGATCACCTCTGAGGGTTTCTCCACCTCTCCCTGCTCCTGAGGGGCAATCAGGGCAGCAGCCGCCGCTCACACCAGCTGATGGTGCCTGTCCCACTCGCACTCGCTGCTGGCGCCGGCCCCAATCTTTCTGCGCCATCAGCGTGTTCAAGCGGGGCCAGCGCCATCAGCGCATGGGAGCAGTGGCAGCAGGAGTGGGGCTGCCAGCAGACTGGGGACCATGGCCAGAGGGGCTGGGTGGGGGCAGAGAGGATGGGCCGAGACCTGCCCCTGTGCCTACCGCAGCCTCAAGGCCCACAGTTCCTTTCAAGGAGCATGAATTCATGCACTGGGCCCCTAGTACATTTATAAAAGCAAATGTTTAGCCATGGCACATCTGCTTCCCAGGCAGTTTTGTTAGATAATTGTATAAATTTATTGGGGGGGGGGGGGGTGTCTCTTATTTAAGTCAACAAATATGGGTGTCTAATAATTGACTGAGAGAACTCCCTTTTCTTAAGGAGCAGTACAAGAAACCTTAATAAAAGCAATAACAAGGGTGGACACCTTGGGAAATTTAGGAAAATTTCACAAAATAGGTGACACATGATGATGATCGTTGAAGGACTTCTTTTTCAAGAAAATATTTCTAGTTTGTGAAAAAATACATTATTTTCTGGATCAGTTAACCATTTATTCTTTCTATTCACTACTACAAGGAGCTTGAGTATACTTTGCTTAAATAATTATCTTTAAAGCACTGCTTTCCTGGGACAGGGGTGAATTATTTCAAAGAAATATTATCTTTCAATTCCTTCTCCTGAGATGTTTCCAAAGTGCAAATACAAGAACCAAGAATACTGAACAGTATAAAGACGATATAGTATTAAATGTCCAGCTAATAGTGAATCATATGATTCAATTCAACAGAGAAGGCTCCACTAAGTCTGTAATAAAAAAGTAATGAGGTTTTATAACAAAACTGAAAAGCCCTCTCTGAAATGCAGATAGAAATCTTTTCAGTACAAAGACAAGAAAGATTTACAATTGAACACTGACGACGCACAGTGTGAAAACCATAACTGATGAACTTTGAATATGCAACAATCTTTAGTTAACTACATTAATCAAAATGCACTGCAGTGCAATAACTGCATCTCATCATTTCGCCTCTTTGCACTTTCAGTATGAAAGGAGAGCAGAGAGGGGAAAAGAAAGTGCAGTCCAATGGAAACACACACACACTCCCAGAGTTGAATCGGAAACAATAGCATTTTCAAGCTGTAAAGAACCTGCAAAAAAAACCGAATTCACTTTCCTCATTTTACAACTGAGGAGGCAAGATGCTCAATAAGAGTTGCTCAAGGACACAGAAAAAGTTTGTATCAGAAATAAACTAAGAATCCATATTCTGACTCCAGACTCGAAATTAGGTTTCTTCCCCTATGGTTACTTAAATTCCCTCAATTAATCATCTTTATGGATATTTGTGTTTCTAGTAATGTGTAGTCAAAGAATAATATTTGGATTTATTTTAAATAAAGTCATTAGTCAAACATAATTGACTATCAATTAACAGAAGGAGAAGGAAAGCCAAGGCCAAGCTTTGTCCAGAATAAGGATGAGACATCTTATGTTCTAAAATACCAGGAGTGCTGCTTGTTTTTGTTCTTTTAGTCTTCTTCCTAAAAACAAGTCAAATTCTATTGCACTCCTGCATTTTTTCAGGCCCTCTGTTAGGCATTAAAGGAGATTATTAAAAAATGACTAAAATACAATCCCTGACCTCAAGGAGCAAAAAATCTAGTCCATAGCCTTTCTGTAAATATAAAACTGTTAAAATAAACAAAAAGGAGAATCTTTGATTTGACCTTTTGTCTCATTTGACCTATTCTTGGCTGGAAAAAAAAAGAAATTTTCAAACACCCTAAGTATAAAGACACTAATGTGGTTTGTCATGAATCTACATAGCAGCAGTTTAATGCAGGTTGAATCAAATCTAAAATCTATCTTTTAGTGGAACCAGCTCTTGCAGATGTATAATTATTTTTTCATAGTTAGACATTGTACCACCCACAAAACCCTCTTTCTTCCCAAGCTAGCACAGCCTGCCATCACAGTGTGGATGCGTGTTGGGTTACAGAGTCCTTTGGATTTAAAGGTCAATTAGTTTGGTTCCACTTTAATTAGAAGCCATCATAATAGTGCTGTGTGAGTAATATATAGAGGCATAAATATTGACATCAATTTTTGTCAGATATTCTGATATCATAAACATCATGTAAATCTAGGCACTAGCAATCAATTTGCACATAATAGACTAATTTTATTAGAACTGTATGACTGCACTGTTCCGTTTTTTGAGTCCCTCTCGTCTTGCTACATTAAATCATCGTTTTAAATCATGTCATAGTGTTCCTCACAGCAAGCAATCAAAAACAGAAAATTTAAGTTTATTGGATCTTTGCCTAATTTAATGATTTTTTTTTTCCGAGTTGTTCTCTCTCTGAGCCCTGCAATGATGTTTTGGCCCTGTGCCTAGAGGCGCCTCCATGTTGCTCAGAGCTGGGTGAAGTACACACCAAAGCAACAGCAAGAAAAATTCCTCGCTGTTTCTGGAATCTGGTGAGACTGCTAGTAAAACAATTTATGTTTAGTTAGCCTGCTTGGTGGGGAAGCTCTCTGATTGCTAAAAAGGTGACCAAGAGACCAGCCGGTGTGGCTCAGTGGTTGTGCATCGACCTACGAACCAAGAGGGCACAGTTCAATTCTTGGTCAGGGCACATGCCCAGGTGGCCAGCTCAATCCCCAGTCGGAGACATGCAGACGGCAGCCAATCAATGATTCTCTCTCATCATTGATGTTTCTATCTCTCCCTTTCCCTTCCTCTCTGAAATAAAAAGAAAAAAATATATATTTGTTTATTTTTAAAAAAAGGTGACCAAGAGTCCCTGAGCCAGGAACATCAAGGGAGCCCTCTAGTCAGATGCTTCTCAAACTATGATCCACAAATATATCTGCAGGGGAGGGGTCCTTGAATTGCCTATGAAAATAATTTTGAATTTTTATTTCAAATTAATTTTTTAATTATTATCTACTATTTGTAATCTGTTTCTCTCTCCTAGGATTTAAGCATCGTGAAGGTACTGATTTTGTCCATTAAGTTCTTGGATATATCCCCAATGCTGAGAACAGTTCTAGCACAAAGTAAGTACTTATTTGCTCAATGGAGTAATTAAGATAAGCAAATATTGAGTCAATTGGATGACCATCACATAATGGAGAGTGGTCCCAGAATTTTAGCAGCATTATTTGGGCTTATATTTATAATCATAGTGGGTCAAGAAATCAAGTCTAATTTTATGGCAGTATTTCTCAAACTAGGGTTCATGGGTTCCTGGGTTCTATGCAATGTTCCAAAGTATCTATAAATTCTTAAGGGGGAGAGCCTCTGATCAGGTACAATTTTCTCACTTTCCTCAAAGTGGAGGAAACTGAGTCCCAAAGAAAGAATGTAATTTTTTCAAGGCCAGTCAGTTAGCAGTAGAGCCAGAATTAGCATCTGGGTTTCTTATTTCTTGGCCATGTGCTTTTCTCATTCCACTGCACTAATATCTCCTTATACTTCTTGATCTTCTGTTCTGAAAGTTCTAACCATAAAATCCAAAGCTCAAACCAATCATTTGAGTAAGAAAAAGAAATCATTTTCTTGATAATGGTTGTTCCTTTTCTTGCTTTGCAATATGTTATTTTTTGATGATGTTGACTTTAAATATATTTAAACCTTGAAGCATTTGTAATTTGAATGAGTTTGCTATCTTGGTTGCTTCTTAGTCTACTTTATCTTGTCGAAATTATGAATGATCTGAGGACCTGAACGATGTTTTTACCATGTTATTTACCATCATCTAACTTCCAAAGGGTTTTCCACTTAGAATAAAATGAAAATTGTACAAGGAACACATTCTTGATATCAAGAACATAAACCAAATTGGACTTAGGTCTGCCCCCCAAAATAGGAAGAACTCTCAGAAGCTGAGAATCACTGTTCCAATTACACCCCTCTCTAAATAATGATTTTTCTGCCTTTCTCTCAAACTTTCCCTTGACTCAGAAAATTGCCTCTTTCCACATGCAAGTCGTGGGACGTATATCTTACCACTTTCCTACAGAGAAACATAGCCTAGTGTGGTACACAAGGACTGAACAAAAACATTGCCTCAGAAAGTTATTAGATATTGTCTTCAGTTACCTTTTTTTCTTGATATATATATATTTTTCATGTTTGGATATATTTTTATTGTTGGTAGTATTACAGATATCTCCCATTTCCCCCCTTCCAGTTACTTTTTTCTATATATTCATATGAGTTAAAACAATTTATAGACTTATTAATTCAAAATTATAAAGTATGATTTAAGGAAATCATTGGTATGATTTTTTTTTCCAAGATTTTGTAAAATATCCAGCCAGGGGCAGTGCTCCATTAGGAGAATTGTAGACTGTTTTTCAGAGCAACATAGAGTCACTGAATTAGAGCTGGAAGACATTGGGGTTATCTGATCCAACCCAGTCAATAAAGAAACTGAGGCCCAGCAAAAGGAAATTATTTGCATAGAGACACCCAGCTAGTCAGTGTGGGACTGAGATGTGACAAAAGCTTCCAAACTCCCATTTCAATATTTCTTTTACTTTAATAACACACAAGGGATTCATATTAAACAAATATTCTGTAGTGCTTATTATAGTGCTTATGAAAAATTCCTGATATTGAGCCAAAGATGTTTCAGAAGGAGTTGAAAATTCAGTCATGGTAGGTAGGAGGTCCCCTATAGGGCTTTTCCCCAAACTCTCACTGATGATATATACCAGTGATGGCGAACCTATGACATGCGTGTCAGAAGTGACACGCGGACTCATTTATTTGGTTGATTTTTCTTTGTTAAATGGCATTTAAATATATAAAATAAATATCAAAAATATAAGTCTTTGTTTTACTATGGTTTCAAATATCAAAAAATTTTTATATGTGACACGGCACCAGAGTTAAGTTAGGGTTTTTCAAAATGCTGACACGCCGAGCTCAAAAGGTTCGCCATCACTGATATATACCAATTAGTCCTCTTCCGTAAGGTATTAACTATCCTTTATTGTGCTGACAATATCTTATTTTAAATTTCACTAAGCCATCATTATATTTTTTGAAAAAGATGATGCTTTTACCAAAAACATAGTTCAGAAGCACAAGATTTCGCTACCTCTGGTAGGTTTTCCATCTCAGGAATAAGCCAGCCATGTTTCCTTATCTCCACTGATGGCATTGACCTGGCTCCAGCTGATTCATCACTGACTCAGTCAGTTTGTCAGTCTAGCCACAGTTCCTAGGTTACAAGTTATGGTCATCATGGTGGAGATGAGGTGGTAGAGGAGGCAATATCTTATTAATGATTTTTTAAAAAAATTGTACAAGTGTGGTGATAAAAATTTGAGCCATCGTAAGTATGTTTCTATTTAAAATAATGGGATTAACAGAAAAATGACTGTGACAAAGATCATGCCTTCCTGGAGTTTACAATCTAGGCATATATAGAAAGTGTGGTAGAAATGACAAGAGAGTTGGCAGTAAAGAATTTCAAGAGATTAGAGTAGGAGAAGACATATAATGGGAGTGGGGTAGGGTGGAATCAGGGATGATTTAACATCCAGAGCCATATCTAGATGCCATCAGAAATGGAGTTGATTTGGGTGTTGTTTCTGCCTCCACTCTGGCAGTAGCTGAGCACTTAGGGTGTATGAGCAGTAAGCCTTGAGAATTGGATTAATCATTTGGTGTTTGATTGCTTGCTTCACCATCACTGTGGAAATGGTGGCTCTGGACAATATTATAGACTCAGCCTCAAAGTCCAAGTTGTAAACAGGCTTTTTGAAACTCTTGTGGAAAGTAAGCCTCTACTTTGTAAATTCTTGCTTTGAAAGGGGCAACAGGCCACTTGGTCATTGTTATACTCACAATAGTGCAAACAGTATAGATTTTTAACAGAAGTCAAATACAGACTAACAAATATTTAAAAAGTAAAGCTGATTTGTACATTCTGCTGAATGTTCTTTACCTTACACATTCAATTGCTAATTCCTGCCAAGTATATTCCCAAGTCTTTCTTTGCCTAGTCCTCAATATCACTCTAACTCTGGAATAATTCTGCTCATTCTTCACACTGCAGCCACACAGAACTTCTAATTCTCTTGTTTAAGGATCATCTGGCCTTGCTTAGCATCCTACAGTGGGTCTTGTTGCCCATCAAATGAGTTCCAAGTTCCCAAACATGGTATTCAAAACTTTTCTTTTCCCTAAAGTATTTACCCTTTCCCTTAAATACATCCAAACTCTAACCAAGGTTTTCCTAATGTCAAGTTCATGTACCCATTCCTTTGTAAATGTTGTTCCCTATGCTTAGAATTTCCTTCCCTGGTAGGTACTTAGTGAATATCTAATCATTCTTCAAGGCTCCTCTCTGTTATCTCTGCCTCCATAAAGCAATTCACCACACAGATCTACTGCTCTGTTCTTATGAACATTAATTATTTACATACACCCGGGATAGTATGCATTTCTTTTCATTGTAATATCTTGTTTACATGCCTGACTGTGACTTCATGGTGTGTGGGGACTCTTTTTCATCTTTGCATCCCATAGCACTCTTCAGTTTGCAGAATAAGTAAAAGTCAAGCATTTGTTACATTAGTTGTCTTTATGCTTTGACTACAGATTTGTGTGTTTTTTTAAACTTGGCTGAGCTAAGACCCCAGATATTAAATGAAATTCAAAACTGTCAGTGAGAAATCAAATCATTTTTATATGAGGATGATCACAATAGTGTAGGCAAAATAGAACATTTTATGTTAAAAACAATCGACTGATCTTAATAACAGCTGGGCAAGTCAAAGGACAAAGTCCCTTGCTAGCTCCTTGGGAGCAGGGACTATTTTTTCATTCTTTCTTATCACATGCAGCATCTTGTAAAGTGTGAGACACAAAGTAAACCCTCAGTAAATTCTGTGGAAAGAATGAGTGGTTACAAACATGTGGATGCAACTCTATATTCTAAACTTGCTACTCATTGTCCCTTGCCTCAGACTATTATTTAAACTAGCTAATATAAAAATTAGTCAGCAATGTTGGTCAATCGCAACATTAGCTAGTATGATTAACCATTAAGAAGTGTCTCGGAGAAACCAAGATGGTGGCATAGGTAAACACTGGAGTTTGCTGCCTCGAACAACCACTTCAAAAATACAACTAAAAGACGGAACGGACATCATCCAGAACCACAGGAAGGCTGGCTGAGTGGAAATTCTACAACTAGAAGGAAAGAGAAAAGCATACTGAGACTTAGAGGAGGCGCAGTGCGGAAGTAAAATACTGAGGTGCGGAGGTGCATGCGGAGCGGGCTGGCGGCTGAGGGCGCGGTTGTCGTTTTCAATTGGGAGGGAGTCTCAGGCTCTGAGCTCCAGTTCCGGGTGAGTCTCTAGGGACCCAGACTCATACAGGAGAAGCAGGACTGTCTGGCATCGGTCGGAACCCGAGGGCAGCTTTCTCTCCAAGGGGCTTGCAGCGATTACCCAGACACTGACAAGCAGAGCCTCTGAGGGCAAGTCTGAGAGCAGCCATAACTGCTAGCCCCGCCCTGTTGATCCCGTGGGACCCGCCCCGCCCAAGCCCTGCAGGGAGGCTTTTTCTGGATAGCCTCAGGCAAAGGCTAGATTAGCACCTCCCTAGAGATCCAGGAGCCAGGAAGCCCAGAGGTCAGAGTGGGACCATCCAGTTTGCAGCTCCCTGGAAACATAAAGGTCACACTCAGGGGGCAGACTCAGTGAGCACCAAAGCCCCATTGAAGCAAGTCTTGCCCCAGAGGGGTGTCTCCAGCATAGAAGTTCTCCCACTGCAGACACAGCTGATTCTCACAGCCAATTGGCCTGGAGGTCAATTCCTCACAATGATAACTACAGCAATCAAGGCTTAACTACAACAAGACTGTGCACAAAGACCACAAGGGGGTGCACCAAGAGTGTCCTCCTCAGGTAATTGGGGAGGCTGAACCACTGGGCCCTAGAGGACACTCAGCACAGAAAACCACTTTTTCAACACAGGGAAGCATAAAAAATGCCGAGACAAAGAAACAGGACACAAACGAAAGAAATGGAGGAAAGCAAACTGCTGGATATAGAATTCAAAACCACACTTTTAAGATCTTTAAGGAACTGTCTAGAAGCCGCCGATAAATATAGTGAGATCCTCAAGAAATCTAGTGAGACCCTTGATGTTGTGATAAAGAACCAACTAGAAATTAAGCATACACTGACTGAAATAAAGAATATTATACAGACTCCCAACAGCAGACCAGAGGAGTGCAAGAATCAAGTCAAAGATTTGAAATACGAAGAAGCAAAAAACACCCAACCGGAAAAGCAAAATGAAAAAAGAATCCAAAAATACGAAGATAGTGTAAGGAGCCTCTGGGACAGCTTCAAGTGTACCAACATCTGAATTATAGGGGTGCCAGAAGAAGAGAGAGAGCAAGATATTGAAAACCTATTTGAAGAAATAATGACAGAAAACTTCCCCTACCTGGTGAAAGAAATAGACTTCCAAGTCCAGGAAGCGCAGAGAACCCCAAACAAAAGGAATCCAAAGAGGACCACACCAAGACACATCATAATTAAAATGCCAAGAGCAAAAGACAAAGAGAGTATCCTAAAAGCAGCAAGAGAAAGAAAGTCAGTTACCTACAAGGGAATACCCATACGACTGTCAGCTGATTTCTCAACAGAAACTTTGCAGGCTAGAAGGGAGTGGCAAGAAATATTCAAAGTGATGAACAGCAAGAACCTACAACCAAGATTACTTTATCCAGCAAAGCTATCATTCAGAAGTGAAGGTCAGATAAAGAGCTTCACAGATAAGGAAAAGCTAAAGGAGTTCATCACCACCAAACCAGTATTATATGAAATGCTGAAAGATATCCTTTAAGAAGAGGAGGAAGAAGAAAAAGGTAAAGATACAAATTATGAACAACAAATACACATCTATCAACAAGTGAATCTAAAAATCAAGTAAATAAATAATCTGATGAACAGTATGAACTGGTGATTATAATAGAATCAGGGACATAGAAAGGGAATGGACTGACTATTCTTGGGGGGGAAAGGGGTGTGGGGGATGCGGGAAGAGATTGGACAATAATCGTGCACCTATGGATGAGGACAGTGGGTGGGGAGTGAGGGCGGAGGGAGGGGTGGGAACTGGGTGGAGGGGAGTTATGGTGGGAAAAAAGAGGAACAACTGTAATAATCTGAACAATAAAGATTTAATTTAAAAAAATAAAAAAAAGAAGTGTCTCATTATCTTAGTATCATAGATCTCATGTATTTAAGATCTATCTGAATTAAATATCTGGGATATTTTAAACTTAATTTTTCTCCATATAATTTTAGATCCAGCAAGTTGGATGATTGACCATTTTGAGGTCAAGGATGCCAACATGAGCACCTCTGCATATGCCTTTTCAATACCCAACACATAGTAGGCCCTCAACAAATGTTTGCTGAAATGAAATAGCTAACCTAAATTATCAAGGTACAGAATTTAGCTATAGTACTCACATACAGATATATACAAATATATGGCATTTTAAAAAACAGAGAAAGAACGTGTACCTGAAATAGAAATAATTTAAACTAAGCACAAAGAATGAAGATGTGCATTTTAAAGGTTTGGGCAGCCAAGTCAAATAGTGGAAGAAGCATGAGTTTGGGGATCAGCTAGACCAGAGTTTTATTTCTAGCTCTATGATTTAACTGTTCAGTGCCCATGGGTAAAGATTTGTGCCTCAGTTTCCTCCCCTGGAAACACTGAGCTAATACCATCTTTTTAAGAGACAGTGGTCAAAATTAAATAACCTAATACATCTGAAAGCACCACTGCGCTTGATACAGACCTACCACTCTGTGATAGTTTATTATGGTGATGGCTGCTCAGCCTTTCTTCACCCTTTTTGCAGTAGCTGTTGCTGATGTCCTACTGGAGAATCAAGACCCTTTTCATCAGTGGTTCTTTTTATTTTATTTTTTCCATCACCTTTTATCTCCTCTATGCCCTCTTCCACCTCTATCCACCCTATTCCCCTGCCCCTGCAATCACCACACTGTTGTTCAGTCCATGAGTTATCACTTTTTTTCTTTTTTGCTCAATTCCTCCAACCCTCCGGCTCCCACCACACACCAGAGTTATCTGACCGCATGCTAAAGTTTAAGAACCACTGTTCAATCAAGCAAAATAGAGACAGACTCATAGATTGAGCAGCGGTTCTTAAACTTCAGCATGCAGCAGATGCATTGGCAGGGCTTGTTAAAACACGGTTGCTGGGCTCCTCCAGCAAAGCTTCTAATGCAGTTAAGTATGGGGTGAGGCCGACAGTTTGCATTTCTAACAACTTCGCAGATGCTACCCTTGCTGCTGCTAATCCCAGGACCACATCTAGAGAACCACTGCTTCTGAGAACCACTGCTGTTTGCTTCTGCTATTATGAGAAGTACAGCAAGAAAAAAAAGGCATTTATGGGTTCTTGAATGTGGAAATCTCTGAGTCCATTCTGGGACTTGAATATACAGAAACAGAATACTCTTGCTTACCTACACATGGAAAGACTGAAATCAGTTCATGTTTGCCAGTGGTTCTCAATGGAGAAGCCCTGAGCAATTACCAGATGGGCTGAGAGGCAATGACAGGGGAGAGGGCAAAAGACAGGAATTCTCAAGCCCCCAGACCACCTGAGTACTACTATTTTGAAAAGTTCTCTTTTGCTAACTCTATTAGAAAAGAATGAACTACTTCAGAAATTATATGTATTGAATGTACACTTATTTCTAATATTGTGCAACTTTATAACCAACATACACTGAGTGGCCACATTATTATGGCCACCTGATGTTTGTAGGCAAATTAGCTATAATTTCGCACTGAAGTTGCTAAAGGGCCAGGCCATTATAAATAGGGAAGCAGGTTGTTTACCACGAAGGTAGAAGCGATTTTTTTCTGAAGATATGGGTGAACAATGCGATTTAACAGCCTTTGAACATGGGATACACACACACACACACACACACACACACACACACACTGAGTGGCCAAATTATTATGACCACCCCAGGAGTACTTCGTTGGGCCACCTTTTGCCTTCAATACTGCGGCGATTCTTCTTGGCATTGACTCCACGAGATGTTGAAAGGTGATGCGAGGAATCTGACACCATGCCTGATGAATAGCACTGTCCAGTTCTGTGAGATTTGATGGTTGTGGAACCAGCTGCCTGATGGCTCTTTTAACTTCGTCCCACAAATGACTAGTTCCATTTTATATGTGAGGAAATTTGGGCATAGAATGGCTAAATGAGTTGCCCAGGCCACACTGATAAAATATAGAGAGTCAGAATTTGAACCCAGGAAATCCTGCTCAACACCTTTGTGCTTGGCCATACACTACCCAAAGCATTGCATAGAGAGACACAATTAAGGAAGATGCATGGAGGTAAAAGATGACACATGAGATTGGTTCAAATTCTTGCTTAGAAAGCCATCGTTATTTCTTCTTGTATCCCTGAGCTCAGTCAGTACTGGACACTTTCTGCTTCAGAAGTCAGCAGGTAGAGCCACACTGATTATGTGCACTGACTTCTGCTCTATTGCACTAATTCCTTCAATTGCATAGAGAGAGCGTGTCATAATAAATTGTCTCGATCCTGTGCATTAGTGCTGGCCACTCTCCCACAAACAATGTCAAAATCATAGGCAATTGGCACAGAGTGATTGTGACAATATGTAAATTACTTGTAAAGTGAACTTGATCTCGTGTAATAAATGCTATTATTTATTGTTAATTTGCTAACAATATTTTAATACAGTAATTGAGGTCATGGAAGATGTGGGCTAAAGATGAAACCATCTATAACTTGATTTTAAGCAAAATTGCATTACCCAGGTTTATGAAATATGCTAAGGAATTAAAAGGCAAATGCAATGCTTACATTTGGTATGAATAGATATGGAAATATAACTGTAGAAAGAGACATAATGTGCTATAGGATTAGAAGAGAGGTTTAGAAGAAAAGATCAAAGGTGTCTGCTGACTCTAAAATTGTTTGGTTCTAGGATCAGTGTCCCCTGACTCACCTAGGTCTTTCCTCAATAAAACAAAGAAACATCTCATTAAGTTACATGGCCTAGTTTTTTGTTTGTTTGTTTGTTTGTTTTCTGGGGGGGAAATATATTTAGCATTAGAAATTTAAATGTAAATATTATATGAATTCAAGAAGAAATACATTTAAACCATGCATTGCCACATAATCATCTATTTTGTGCAAAAAAAATAAAAATGATGTACTTTTTGAACATGTGTACATCAAAACCAAAAGGTAATTTTTACTTTTTCCTTTACTGGCAACTTTGGATGCATTTTTAGGTTTTGGTTCCCAGAGGCATTTTTTATAAATCTGGAAGCTGCACATCTGTCCAGCTTGGCAGCCTTCCCCTTGTCTGTTATTTCCTTGACTCTATTCATGTATACTCTGATTCTTTCCAATTCCTGCTTTACCGGATGTTCCTTGGGATTAACCCCAGGAGTTGCCAAACAAACTCAAAACATTGAATTTAGCATGGAAGCAGAAACTAAATCTACTTTTGCTTGTTCAAGTGGATCCAACTTCTGCAACAGCTCATTTCCAGAAATAGACATCATGGTTGCCAGCATGTCATCCACAGGACCAATGGAATTCTGAAATGCTGATAAATACTCATGAATTTCTGCTGGCAGGTCTTTATTCATTTCTTCTTTGGCCATTATGACCAACTGTGTGCTCCCTGAGGGCCCTCTTCTGATTGCAGACTGCCGACTTCTTATAGTCTCACTTGGAGAAGGTCTACATTACTAATTCTTAGTAATCTGGGGCACCTCCTCAACTGCATGCTTTCATAATTAATCATCACATGTCATTTGTTTTTTCAAAAAAAGCCCTCCACCAATTGCCTGCCCAATCTTCTCTTTTGAATCCAGCTATCAGATCAAAATCAGGTTCAGCATCTGTGGAATTAACCCTCAAGAGTGAAATCAGTTTTTAATGATCAGGTGTCAAAAGTGTTCTGCAAGTATAAGGTATTAATTGAGTGCTGTAATTATTATTAAGCAGCCACTTCCCACAGTGATGACCTTTGTGCTCCTCTACCTCTCCTTCATCTGCTCTATTTTATGGTCTGTCATTTTTGAGGGCTTAAAGGCTCTCTTCTTTTCTGGAACCTGAAACTCTGGTGTTCTTTCTTCCACCCAATTCTGCCTTCTGCAAGCTGGGCTAACCTTTCTCCAAACCCAGCATGCGCTGTAGAGAGAAAGCCGGCCTTGGCTGTGATTGGAGATAGTCACCATTCCTCCTCCCACATGTAGCCAAGCAAAACCATGTTGACTGACTCTCATTTAGCTTAGCCAATGTCCAGAGCAGGAAGATCTCCTGAAGGAAGCCACTCACCAGCAAAGACCTTAAAACAAGCCTCCTTTATGTTGTGCCCTTTGTTCAGAAGCCTAAAGTTCTGTGTTCTCTTTCTCACATCAAGTCATGAGTCCTCCTCATCCAAGGCCTGTAGTCTTGTTGAATAAAACCCATCCAATCACTACTCCCTCAGTTCTGTTTTTTTTCTCCATTCAGCTGTGTGTCGATGATCCCACTATTCTCTGTGCCTCATCCTGCTCTCCCAAACTTGGACTACCCATCCTGTTCATCATCCAGCCCTAGCCAGTGTTTCAGGCCAAGTTCAAATCCTTTGCAGTAGAGCTGTGGGCCACCACATTGGTTCCATATAGTTTGTTTCTTCTAGATTCAAACACCTGCTCAAAAGTTCTCTCTTCTAGAATTAATTCCTCCCTCTTCTGGGCTTTCAAAGAACTTTGCTTATTATTCTATGAAAAGACCAAATTGTACTACAAGTATTGTTTACATGTATCTGACTGTACAGCATATTCATAATAGCAGAATCTGTATTTTGTTCATTTTTATCATTTAAAAAGATGTAACAGAGCCTGATCTATAGTGGATGCCCAACAAACAATTGTTAAGTAAAATAATAAATAATTCCCCAAAATTCTCCTCTCTGTATGTGTGTATATATATAATGTGTGTACATGACCCTGTTATGCAAGTACAAGAGTTTATCTTGGGACTATATCTAAAAGTGGAGTTGCTGGGTCATAGGTACATATAGATCAGTTTTAGGAGCTAATGGCAAACTGCTTCCAAGATGGCTGTACCATAATTCACTCCCAGTAGCACTGTATGAACATTAATGTGAACCCATTTCCTAACACTTGGCATGTTGGCATGTGAATATTTTGCACACTACGTGAGTATAAAATGGAATCTCACCATGGATTTAATTTTCATTTCCCTGATAATAAATGATGCTAAACTTCTCTTCATACATTTATTTATACTTTCGTCCATTTATCTGTTACTCATTTTGCTTATTCATTTGTTTCTTTACATCTTCTTCATACCAGTTTCTTGTAGTTATATACATTGGAAATATTTTCCCCATTTGTAACTCTCCTCATTTGTAATTATTGTTTTAGGGTTCATTTACTAAGATGTTAATTTTAATTTGGTCATTTTTATAAATATTTTATTTCTTATTCAAGAGCTTTTGTGTTTTGTTTAAAAAAATATCTTTCTCTGCCCATTTTAAAAGGGCATAATATTGAAACTCAGAAAACCTGGGTTTGTGTCCATATTCTACCATTTATTTTCTATGAGATCTTGGTCAAGTTATTTTATTTCTGTGCCCCCTCTAATTATTTTTTTTTTATTAACAGGTCATATTATGGTACCATATATAGATTGCCATGAGGATTAAGTGTGCACATGTGCTTTATATATAAAGTGTTATACTGTATGCATGTTAATTGTAATAATGGTTAACATTCATTTGTGTGTAACTAGGATGGCCTGGAATTTCCAAAATAAAAAGAATACCAGAACAGGATTCAGAAAACCAGAGTTCTAGACCCATTTCAGCCATAACCTTTCTTAGACATGACTTTTAACCTTCATCAGCCTCAGATTATCCTACATTATAAAAGGCTAATATACAAATTGTCTCCTCAGGTGTTTGACTGACCAGGAGTTTGACCGCTTGCTATGATGTGCACTGACCACCAGGGGGCAGCACGAAATGAAGGAAGTCCAGGGCCGGCAGCAGGGGGAAGGAAGGCCCTGATTGGCCCTAATCGCCGACTAGGTCTAGGGACCCTACCCATGCATGAATTTCGTGCACAGGGCCTCTAATGATCTATAAAATAGTTACAGTATCTGTCTCGCTGTGATGCTGTGAGCAAGTGGTGTTGCTTAATTAACAGGGCTGGGACTAGGGTCAGGTAAGTGAGGCACTAACCTCAGGTGCAAAATTTAAAGAGACACCAAAAATATTATAATCAAGATAAATATTTAATATTTTTATAAATAATTTGATATTTTTAAAATAAAAATTAGTACAAAATTCTGGAATGAACCAGATATCAATTGTTTTCAGATACCAAAATTTTTAATTAAAATGAGATGTTATTTTTAGGAGGGATATTTGTTTTCCATATTTGAGAAACTATTACACAATTATCTATTACAGAATGGCCAGAGGTTGAACCAGAAATATGGGGGCAGGGGTGGGGAGATAATCATTTGCAGCTTTTAAGAGCCCTTGTGAGTGAGGCTCGATCTTTGCTCTTTTCAGCAACAGTGGATGGTGGCTGTTCAGCTGGCAGGTGACAGTTCTGAAGCGTTGGAAGCCCATTTTCAGCTGATCGGCTATTTTCACTATTGATGAGTTACTCTCTGCATCACAGCTGACTAATCGCAGCCGGCTGCATTCCTTGGCCCTGTACCTCTTCCCTTGGAAGCTAATGCCAATAGCAAAGGTGCTGCTTTCCCTGTGGCTACTGAAGCCTCCCTCTGCCTTAGGAGGAGCAAGGACAGTAAAGGGGTTTTCTCACAGACACAGTGTGCTCCCAGCACATAATAAATAATAAACTGAAACTCGGCCAGCTGGTGACAGGATTGGCTGGTGATAGGGACAGTTTGAGGCTGAGGAGTGCTTTTAAAGCCTTATAAACACTGACCATCTTCCAGCTCTACATGCTTGGAAGGCCCCAATAAGTCATAGGTTGGATATAATTTCTCGCTTCGGAAGCACCTCATGATGAGATTTACCAAAGAGGCAGAAGAGACTTTCAGATCTTTAACACACATTCAGGGGTAGGCTGAAGAAGGATAAATGTACTGTATGTAATAGTCAGGCATACCCTCTGTTTTTACTGTTGTGAATATTGACTTCCAAATGGATTTAATCAAAATCAATAACAAAATGTACAGTAATGAAGTAATGTAAAATGCAGTAATGTATAGGCCAAGAGGTTGAATGGGGGATATATTAACAGAAAAGCAGCTTTACTAGAACAATTCATCCCTCTTGTAGAAGCTTTCTTCACCTAATATAAGAAAACTAGTGGCCCGGTGCACAAAATTTATGGATGGGGGGGGTCCCTTAGCCCAGTCGGCACCCTCTCCAATCTGGGACCCTCAGGGAATGTCCGACTGCCAGTTTAGGCCCGATCCCTGATGATCCCTGCAGGGGACCGGGCCTAAACCGGCAGTCAGACATCCCTCTCACAATTGGGGACCACTGGCTCCTAACCGCTTACCTGCCTGCCTGCCTGATTGTCCCTAACCACTCTGCCTGCTGGCCTGATCTCCCCTAACTGCCCCCCCCCCGCTGGCCTGCTCACCCCAACTCCCCCCTCCCCGATGGCCTGATCGCCCCCAACTGCCCCCCTGCCAGCCTGCTTGCCCCCAACTGCTCCCCCACTGGCCTGCTCACCCCCAATTGCCCCCTCTGCCGGCCTGCTCACCCCCAATTGCCCCCCCTCCCCCACCAACCTATTGCCCCTAACCACCTCTGCCTCGGCCCCGCCACCATGGCTTTGTCCAGAAGGACATCCGGAAGGTCTCCTGGTCTAATTAGCATATTACCCTTTTATTAGTATAGATAAGGAGAGGCAAAGCTCTAGAGGTGGGCCACATGGGTTCTTTACAGAACTTTTAAAAATTATCTTCTCAGCAAATTTAGTTTGACAGGCCCTGTCCTGGTGGCTCAGGTGGTTGGAGCATAGTTCTGTACACCAAAAGGTTGTGGGTTTGATTCCCAAACAGGGCATATTCTTAGGTTGCAGGTTCAATTTCCAGTGGGGGTTCGTACAAGGAGGCAACCAATGGACATTTCTCTCTCACATCGATGTTTCTCTGTGTCTCCCTCTTGTTTTCTCTCTCTCCTCCACTCCCTTCTCTCTCACCCTGCCTTCTCCTTTCTCTCTCTCCTCCGCCTCTCTCGTCAATGGAAACATACCCTCCAGGGGAGGATAAAAAAATTTTAGTTTGACAGGATTGGGCTACAGCTAGAAAGACAAAATAAAAAATTCCATTTATAAGATCAGAAGGCTGACCTATGGGTAGATGGCCCAAACATTGTCCTTTCAAATTGGCTTGTAAAGGAAAATAAAAGTGACTGGTTTTAAAAATATCATAATTATTTTCTAAAAGTTAAGTGATTCTAAAATGTTTTATATATACCTTTGGTGCATACGCATGCGTCCTAAAGTTAAATGGCAAAGAGCACAATTGTTGAAAATTGTCTACTTATTAAATTTATATCCTAAGAGGTAAAAGAGAAAAATGTATTATATAGAATGGGTCAGAAAGGCCCAAGGTGATTTTTGAATAATCAATATTTTCCAATATATTCTATAGCCTTAAAACAGAGAAAAATAACTGATCCCGGCATTCACTAGAAATCTGTTTTGGTTTTTTTTTTTTAAGGAAGCTTAATAATTCACTGGGAAAGATTGTCTATAATACGAAGACTTCAAAGAGTATTTTACCAAGAAGGAATAGCACTCCCATTTTATAGGAAACCAAACTGAAGTCTGAGAATATTAAGAGGTCTCACTATAAATCGCTGGTTGAACTCTTTCACTCATTTATCATTTCTATTTCTTTCTTTACAATTTCAATTTATTTTTCCCTTCTCATATTTGGCTGTTACTCCTCTCAATTAACCTCTGTGTTACCATCTGCACTCCCTCATTTCCTTCCTCTTCTGTCTGTTTTCCCATTTCTTCCTCATCTGACTATCCTTCTACTCTCTCCAGAAGACTTAAAAGATGAAAAAAAAAAAATAGAGGCAACAAAGAGGGGAAATCACCTACTTTTAATCATAGATGGAATAGCTGATTTAAGCCAAGGGGTACCATCTTTTGAATATGTCCTCTTAAAATGGATGAACGGATCAGGAAGAGGGAGGGAGGAAAGGAAGGAAAGAGGGAAGAAATTAAAGGGGGAGAAGGAAATAAATGAACTATCAATATTTGCTAGTCCTGCAATGATTAAGGTGAACTTCCACATGCCAGTCCTGTGAAATGCCTGAGAGTTACTGGACACAAACGCTAACATACACAAACATTATTAGAGTCTGAGCAGCAGTAGCTGCTGCAGGGGTGGAATGGCTCAGAATTCAGAAATCAGGCACATTCCGTGGATGGCCTAGTGGCATTTCCTATTCATCCTCAAGGGACTCCACCATGACTGGAATAATAGAAGTCAAACTTCAATCAGGCCCTTATTAGTTACTTTGCACACAGAATATGAAGTACCATTGTTGGTGGCAAACGACAGCTACTGCAGCTTAGAATTGACAATGCCTTTTTTTACAAGCTATCTTTGACTGCTCAATATAAGGTTAGGAGCAGGTCATGTACGAGGTTTTTTACCAAATTAATGCTATCAGGGGAATTACACTTAAATGGAATTCTTTCTATCTAAACAATTCCATCTAGTTTCATCACTGCTTTTTCTCTCCATCCCTCCCTAAATAAAATAATTCAGAGAAGTAGACATCTGGAATAATATATACAGAATCAAGTTATCAAACAAGCCAAGATTTACTACCAGGCCTTATGCCCTCTCTCTAAGTCATTCAGGAAATGCAAGTATCAAACAGCCAGTAATTTTTTTTGACAGGTTTCAAATAATCTTTGACATTCTGCTTCTTGGTGCACAATTTTCATTCAAATGACCAAAATTAAAATTTAAAGAGACTCTTCCATGGGGGAATCATTTCCTTCATCTATTTTTAATTTAAACAGCACACTGCTGTGTGTAAGAGAAGACTTCCTAAATCAGCCATCAGATACATGTAGGAATCTAAATCTAATTACTAAGCTTATTATTCCTTACTTAAAGACAAGAAGCTCTCCGTTATGGCATCTGTTTTTTGTTTGTTTGTTTTCAATTCTAACTACTCTCTTGTATAGTATATCTATAATAGTCTTATTGTCATCACTGTGCCAGTCCAATGAAAGAAAACTTCATTCCACTTATGTGTAGGCACACATAGCACATTGGATAAATAAAGCTGTTTTCAGTAATTGAGTTAGCAATGATTCTTTAGGCACTTTCATGCCAACATTTAATGTGTGTGTATGAGATGGGGCACTGGGGCTGGGGGAGAGCATAAAAGTAGACTTTAAAGTAACTCTAGTAAGCATAGTAAAAGGTGATGCCGAGTTGATAGAAGTGATGTTGAGTTGATAGAGGGCCCTGAATTCTAGAATAAGAGGTATTTGGATTTTATCCACAAAATTATATTGAGTTATTATAGACTAGAGGCCCGGTGCACAAAAATCTGTGCACTCGGGGGGGAAGGGGGAGTCCCTCAGCCCGGCCTGTGCCCTCTTGCAGTCTGGGACCCCTCGGGAGATAACGACCTGCTGGCTTAGGCCTGCTCCTGGGTGGCAGAGGGCAGGCCCAATCCCTAGGTGCAGCCCCTGGTCGGGCTCAGAGCAGGGCTGATTGGGGAGTTGGGGCGCCGCCCCCTGTCATGCACAGAGCAGGGCGGATTGGGAGGTTGTGATGCCACCCTCAGTCATGCTCAGGGTAGGGCTGATTGGGGGGTTGGGGCACCGCCCCCTATCACACTCAAGGCAGGGTCAATGGGGAGGTTGCGGCACCACCCCCTGTGATGCACAGAGCAGGGCCAATCAGGGGGTTGGGGCGCTGCCCCCTGTCACTCACAGAGCAGGGCCAATCAGGGGGTTGGGGCACTGCCCCCCCCCCCCCCGTCATGCACAGAGCAGGGCCCATCAGAGGGTTGCGGAGCTCCCCCCTCTCACGCACAGAGCAGGGCCCATCAGGGGGTTGGGGAGCTCCCCCGTCACGCACAGAGTAGGGTGGATCAGGGGGTTGGGGCGCCACCCCCTGTCACACACAGAGCAGGGCCGATCAGGGGGTTGGGATGCCACACCCTGTCACACACAGAGCCGCAGGGCGATCAGGGGGTTTGGGCGCTGCACCCTGTCATGCTGATCTGGTGCCAGGAGACCTCTTGGCTCCGCTGATCCCGGTGCTGGGAGGCATATTACCCTTTTACTATATAGGATAGAGGCCTGGGGGCCGGCTGGTTTGCCCTGAAGGGTGTCCTGGATCAGGGTGGGGGTCCCCACCGGGGTGCCTGGCCAGCCTGGGTGAGGGGATGATGGCTGTTTGCAGCTGGTCACACACCCTTCAGGGTGGGGGTCCCCACTGGGGTGCCTGGCCAGTCTGGGTGAGGGGCTGAGGGCTGCTTTCAGGCTGACTGAAGCTCCCAACCACTCCTTTTTTTTCTTCTGGGCCAGCTTTAGCTCTGGCTCTAGCTCTGAGGCCTCCGCTGCTGGTTTGTTTCGGTTCTATAATCGAAACAATGTATAACTTCAGCTCTGAGATCCCAGCCAGCTATATTTGTTAGAATGTTTCAAACTGCCAGCTCAGAGGCCTGCAAGCCAGGCGGGGAGGGGAACGTTGCAGTTTGCAGTCACTGGAGCAAGCAAGCCTCATGTTCGCTTCCAGCTGCCTGGCTGCCGGCCGCCATCTTGGCTGACAGTTAATTTGCATAAGGATACGCTGATTAGCCAATGGGAAGGGTAGCGGTCGTACGCCAATTACCATGTTTCTCTTTTATTAGTGTAGATTCTTAAGCAGAGAATTGATGAGGTAAAAGCAATGTTTCTGGAAGATAGGTCTATTGTGAATGCTTGGCAATTGTGGGGAGGGAAGGATAAGGGAATAGGAGTTGGATGGGAAAGAGAAGAAAAACCAAAGACGTTTCTAATGCTTATTATGGCAATAATCTATAATAATAAAAGCATAATATGCTAATTAAACAAGACATCCTTCCGGATGTCCTTCCAGACAACCTTCTGGACGAAGCTGGGGCTGTGAGGAAAGCTCAGGTCCCAGGTGCCAGAGGGAAGCCGGTGCCAGCAGCCGGGAGAAGGAAGGCCTACTCTTGCATGAATTTCATGCATCAGGCCTCTAGTCCATAATCAGACCAAAAGGGCCCACTATAGACTAAATGTTTGTGCCCCCCTGAAATTCATATGTTGAAACCCAATCCCCAGTATGATGGTATTAGGAGGTGGGGGCTTTGTGAGGTGTTAGGTGATGAGAGTAGAAGCCTTGTGAATGGGATTAGTGCCAAGAAATCTTACAGAGTATCTTCACCCTTTCTACCATCTGCGGGCACAGCAAGAAGATAGCCATCTGTGAATCAGAAAGCGGACTCTCACCAGACACCAACTCTGTTGGCACCTTGATCTTAGACTTCCCAACCTCAGGAACTTTGAGTAATAAATGTCTGTTGTTTATAAGCCACCCAGCCTATTATAATAGGTCATAACACCCCAAATGGACTACGACATGATCTAAACCACAATGTGGAGAGGAAGGATCAGAAAGGCCAATGAGACTAAAAATGTGATTATTTTATTGTGAAGACTGACAGGTCTAGATAAATAGACAATTGTAAAATAGGAATCCTAAATTACAATAGTAGAGAATCAGGAGTTTACCACAGACAGGAAAATGGGAGTCGGCAAAAAACACTAATGTGGAAATGGGAGGAGTGGGGGAAAGGGCAAGGGATTCAGAGGTTAAATATGTGATTCAGCACTTGTTAAAGTTGAGATGATAAAGTTACATCAGTCTAGAGCAATTTAATTAGCAGATAAAAAGATGGTATCTAGATTAGAAATAAAAATTGAAATGGATGTTTTAAGCAGTCAGCATGGAGATGATAGGTGAGGTCTTGAGAATGACTAGACTGACCCAGGGAGAAAAGGCAAACAGTAGGCCAAGGGCTTGACTGTGGAGGAAATTTGATTTTGAAAGATGGGATGTGTATCAAAAAGAGAGCGAGAGAGAGAGAGAGAGAGAGAGAGAGAGAGAACTCAGAGGTGGGGGAGGGAAAGGCCCTAGGCATGTTGAAATAATTGCTTGAGACTTTACTAGGAAACAGAAAACATGGGTTCTAGTTTCTTGTTTTGTCACTTACTGATGATCGCACAGTTGAATTACATGCTTGCACTGTGCTTCTATAAAATAAAGGATGTAGAAGAGTTCTATTTCTGCTTAGGATATAGAAAGCTAGAAAGAATGCTGCTAACAACTCTAATAATAAAGATGCCATGTTTCTGAACTTCTTGGTCACCTGATATCACAGCACAAGCAAGTATCTTGAATTGCCACGAGACAGATACTTCTGAGAAGATATGGGTCATGCAGACTCACTCAGCACAGGAGGAGGATGTGCTAGCTACCATATGAGCAAGTTAGATGAAATCAGACAATTTTAGCAAATGCTAAAGGCCGAGTGTGGGCTACTGTGACAATATAGAACTCTTGGGAGCCCCAGAACACAAGGAAATCTATGCTCACTCACAGGCTGTTTTCCACAAAACTCCACTGAGTGACTCATAAGATAGCAGACAGAGTGAGAAACCAAAGAGAGCACCCTCGGTGGTACAGGTGTGCAGGAAGGGAGAAACCGACACAGCAAGAGTGCACAAGTTCTGTCATCCTGCCCAGAATCTTTTCTCACAGGGAGCATGAGGCTCCCTGTGAGCTGTAATCCACTGGAAGGGAGAGAGGCATAAATCCCATGGATGATAAACAACTATTGTCAGAAATAAAACCATCCTCTTCTTCAACAATGAAGTGCTAAAGGAGCTAAAGGACAATACAGTCCCTAACTCACCCACAGGTTTTGTCTGTAATGTTCATTTGCAAAGCAAGGGTTAGTTATCAGATAATTAGATCCCCAGGCCTGACCACAATCATAGGAAGGGGCATTGTTAAGGGTCGACTTGTGGCTCCTCTGCAAATTCATATGTTGAAGTCCTAACCCCAGTACCTCAGAATGTAAAGTTATTTGAAAATAGGGTCACTGCAGATATAATTAATTAAGATGAGGTCATACTGGAGTAGGACGGGTCCTAATCTAATATGGCTGATGTCCTTATAACAGTGGTTCTCAACCTTCTGGCCCTTTAAATACAGTTCCTCATGTTGTGACCCAACCATAAAATTATTTTCGTTGCTACTTCATAACTGCAATGTTGCTACTGTTATGAATCGTAATGTAAATATCTGATATGCAGGATGGTCTTAGGCGACCCCTGTGAAAGGGTCGTTCGACCACCAAAGGGGTCGCGACCCATAGGTTGAGAACCACTGCCTTATAAAAAAAGAGAAATTCAGACACAGAGACACGCACTTAGGGAGAACACAAGGTGAAGATGGAGAGGTTAGATTGATACTTCTGTAAGCCCAGGAATGTCAAAGGTTGCCAGCAGCCACCAGAAGCTAAGGGGTAGACATGGAACAGATTCTTCCTCCAACCCACAGAAGGAACCAACCTTGCTGATACCTTGATCTTGGATTTCTTGCCTTTGGAACTGTAAGATAATACATTTGTCTTGTTTAAACCACCCAATTTGTGAAAACATTTGGACTATGTGAAGTGAAATAGTAATTGACAAAACTAAGTCCTTGCCATCTAGGGGCTATTACCCTAGTTTAGGAAATAGACAATAAAACAAATGAATAAGTCAAATAGTGGTATGTGCTTTGAAGAAAAACAAAGCAGGATAAAAGGGTTAAAAAGTGTTGGGGGGGTGTGTGTGAAGAAATGCTTCTGTGAGGAGGTGTCATTGAGTAGAGACCTAATAAGGTAAATTCTTGGATTTGGGCTCCAGGCTGAGGGAGCAGCAAAGGTCTTGAGACAGAAACTTGTTTGGCATGTTTTAAGAAACAGAAAGAATGCCAGAATGTCCACAGCAGAGTGAGCCAAGAGTGTAGAAATGAGATCTGAGAGACAGAGGCGAGATCATATAGGCTTTGTTAAGATTTTGAATTTTATTCCAAGTGTGATGTCCTTTGGAGGGTAATGAGACGTTATTTAAGCATTAAAAGCTGGCTGCCATGGGAAGATTAAACTTCCATGGGAAGGAGGGTTAATGTGAAAGTTGGAAGATCCCTTTGGAGCCTTTACAGTTGTCCATGCTGAGATGTTATTGTCTTGGGCTAAGTTGGGAGCAAAATTGGTCATAGACAGGATGTATTTTGCAGAATTGCTGACAGCACATGGTAGCTATACAGGCATTGGTCAGGGTAAAGCCTCTGCTGTGATGAGAATAATTTCCAACGTGAATTAGAAGATATCACTCTAAGTAGATTTCACAGCTCTAGAAAATAAACTATATAGCATAGCTGGGCATATAATGGCTGTAAATATTTTAAAATCCTTCAAGACACTGGCAAATATTTTCAAGTGGTAGAATCTCAACAGAAAGTGAATTTTAACAAGAAACATGTTTTCACCATTCCATCCTTCAAAATGTTTTCTGTGTTCCCACCCGGGGTGCTCTCCCTAGCGAGAGCCATTGGTGGAATCGTTTTCAAAGTGCTAGCCTTTCATCACAAGCCAAAATAAATCAAAAACTGTGGTCACAGCTTTTGCAAGGATTGGTTCAATTGTGAAAAAGAATACGTTTGATCTGTAGAGGCTCTCCAGGGAAAAAAATGTTTTCAGTGAAAGGGCAGCATTTTATTTTCTAAAAACAAATGCTCCATCGTCCTTCATCCATAAAGGCTATCTCTGCACACCCAGAAATGAAGAAAAAAGTTTAAATACTTACCCAAGCTTGGCTGGTTTGGCTCAGTGGTTGAGCATCGACCTATGAACCAGGAGGTCACAGTTTGATTCCCGGTCAGGGCAAATGCTTGGGTTACGGGCTCAATCCCCAGTGTGGGGCATGCAGGAGGCAGCTGATGAATGATTCTCTCTCATCATTGATGTTTCTGTCTCTCTCTCTCTCCCTCTTCTTTCCTCTCTGAAATCAATAAAAATATATTTATAAATAACTAAATATTTACCCAAGCCATGTGCACACAGGGAGGTGCTGAAAGCAGGGAGAAATAGCATTACTGAGATCACAAAGGGATGATTCTGCCTAAATTATTCTGATTAAATACCCAACTGGGGTAAGTGTCCAAGATTATTACTCTACTTTCATTTCAACTAAAAGGAGGAAGATCTTGCTATTTGTATTCTCCTGAGATATTGCAAGCCCTTTTCTTCAGACTCTGTTAAGACAGATTTCCCAAGAGTTATGCTAAGTCAAAAATTGATAATCTTCATAATTATGAATCCTATATAATAAAAGGCTAATATGCAAATTGTTCCCTCAGGAATTCGACCGCTCTCTATGACATGTGCTGACCACCAGGGGGTGGCATGGAATGAAAGAAGGCCCCAGCCAGCAGCTGGCAGCCAGCAGCTGGGGGAAGGATGGGCCCTGATCACCCGCCAGGCCTAGGGATCCTACCCATGCAAGAATTTTGTGCACCAGGCCTTTAGTATTAAATGAGCTTCTATAAAAAGCAACTGTCTATTAAATGTCAACCCAGTACTTGTCCCATGTGGAAGGATGTTTTTCTTGATTAGATTTATAGCTTTTTCAATACCTTAATCAATGCAGTCTCAATCAAATAACTCTAATCAACTTTGCTTCCTAATTTGATGAATTATACTAATAAATTCCAATTTTCACCATGAAAATGTAGATTTATGGTCAATTCCTTTTCATTTGAATGAGACACTGCCACCATTTTCAAAATTATCTAATCTTGTTTTTTATTTTCAGAGGTTTTGACTAAGCTAGATTTTCTGTTGGAATGTACCCAAGATGCTAATAAATATTGCCAACTGACTAAATGCAAAATCAAACAAACCTCCCAAGTTGAGGTCAATTTATTTTGACCATTATTATTATGCCCCTACTATGTGCAACACACTATGGTAAGTACTATTGGCAATATAGCTCTTTGTTCATAGGCTCACAACTGGGAGCACTCCTAAGCTAGTATTTATCTAGAATGTTCCTAGATTGGTATTTATCTTGAAAAGATACAAAGCTGTGAAGAAGCCAATTTGTAAGAAATCGAAGAACAAGGACCTTTGGAGTCATTCATCACAGTCTCCCCATTCAGGGAAATTTCTTAACCATGGAATTCTTCAATCCACTCTAAGGAATATAAGTATGAACACAGAGGAAAAAACACATTATTCAGTAACTCTAATTTTCTGATTTTCAACACTTTTCATGAAAAAAGCAATCCTATATAATAAAAGGCTAATATGCAAATTGACCCTAAAGGTGGAACCACCAGGATGACCGGTCACTATGATGCACACTGACCACCAGGGGACAGATGCTCAATGCAGAAGCTGCCCCCTGGTGGTCAGTGCACTCCCACAGGGGGAGCTCCACTCAGCCACAAGCCAGACTGACGGCTGCGAGCACAGCAGTGGTGGCGGGAGCCTCTCCTGCCTCCTCAGCAGCTCTAAGGATGTCCGACTGCAGCTTAGGCCTGCTCCCCCCAGCAGTCAGACATCCCCAAGTGGGTCCCGGACTGCGAGAAGGCACAGGCTGGGCTGAGGGAACACCCCCCCCCCCCCCCAGTGCACTAATTTTCGTGCACTGGGCCTCTAGTTTAAAAGTAAATGTCATGTATAAAGTTATAGTGTTGGGCAGAGTCTTGAAAGTCCCTTAGTTCAATTCTCTTCTACAGATGAAGAAACGAAGGCTCAAAGAGGAAGCATGACTTTTCCTAGGTCATCCACCTGTTAGTGGCAGATCATGGATTGAATGTGGTTCAATGAGTCTTATTCCCAAACACTCCTAATCTCAGAGACCCTAGTTAATGTGGATGTGGGAGAGAGGAAAAGCTGTGTGGAGCCTGATTAATCTGGGGAAAAGACCAACAGTACGGATATAGTAGGAGAAACACTTCAGCTGCCTGGGGACAACACCCACCTTTATCATCTACTCTGTTCACTTAACCTCATCTCTAAAATGGGATACGTACCTCATTATGAGGATGAAGTGATTGATATTTACATAGTGATTATATTTGCCTAGAACATAACTATGCATTTTAAAAATAAATACAGTGCAATGATATAAATGCCCAATCTATGTGATATCAATCAGAATAATTAGAGAATATCTTGACTGAAAATAATCTCTTTTGTGTTTTTTATAGAAGCCAAATTTCAGAAAGTTAGAAGATTCTGTTGAGGATTTGTAGTGCAGTTATCATATACTATTCATTAAGATGTCAACTTCAGCTAAAAGTGGCATCATGCCATTCAGATGGAAGGCATCAGACACATTCATTTTTTAAAGAAAAACTAATAATCACTTTAGACTGGTATTTCCCACATTGGGATTTGTGGAACATCCATCTCCTAGGAATATAAAGAGGAGTTAAATGAACTGAAAATCTTCCATAGTCAATAATATTGGGAAGCACTAGGATAAACAAAATTTAATGTTTCTTTACTGCAGGACTTATAAGAGTCTATACTATGTTAACGTGAACTGTAAATTCTATTTATGAATTTACATAAATAGAAGCAAATCACATTAAATATAAATTAAAAGGAAAGCAGCTAAAGTGGGACTATGGTTTATAATACTTTAGATTATTAATAGTCTTTCAAAAGGTCATTCCTATAGGCCCTGATTCTGGTAGAGGTTTCAAAGTACAGTCTGTCTGATCATTGATAGTTGTGCATCTCTGTTGGCATTTATACAGCTATTAAAATCAGGGTGTTTTTAAAGAATTAAATATATAGATATTCTCTTTCAGAAATGTACCTTCCATTCTTCTAGGGATGTTTGTTCTTATAAGTTTTCAATATTATTTTATTTTAAGCCATATTTAATTTTATCATTATATCAACTGAAAATAAAATGTGAAATTGGCAGCAGAATTTTAGGCAGTAATAGAATTCCCAAAGGATTCCAATGTCCTTTTAAAAACGAAATTCAATAATGGAAAATAAACTGTAAAATACTAGCACTTCTCTTCCCCATCTCCTCTGTTTGTGTACCAAGCCAAGAGGTCCCACTGCCAATCATATTCTTGGAAAGAAATAGTGTGGAGATTGCTTTTGATGTCACCCATGCATTCATTAGATCCCCTGTTTCTCTCATTTAATTTTGAGTTCGGTGTTAATTAATTCGACATATATGTCTACATAAAACGTACTCAGCTTTTCTCATTATAATATAGGTAAATTGTTGGTAATTTAGGAAAACTGGATAAACCATAAAATTACTCATTTACGTGAAATATAGATCAGACACTGGATAAAACAGGTATGGCCCACTTTCCAACAAAATCTGAAGCAATATATCTAACTTATATTTCCTTACTTTAAAACATAGCCAAAAAAACCTTACTTGACATAAATATTTTTTTAAATTTAAATACATTTTTTAATGAACTCTCATTTCAGTGTTCCAATATGACTATAGAGAATTTCAAACCTTTTTTTTTTTCTCCAAAGCACTGAAAATCAAACCTCCCATGCCCAGTTTCAAAGAAATATTTATGGCTGGATTTAAAATGTCTCAACAAAGGGCTTTAAAATGAAATCCCCACTGGAAAAAAACATCTACTGATATCACAGCATAAATACCATTATTATGATAATGAGAAAAGTATTAGATTTTCAAGAAAGACCAATACAGTAATAACCCATCCCTCTAAAAGAAATGTTGGGAGAGGAAAAGATAGGGTAATTCCAAACTTAAACTTCAAGATAAAAAAATTAATTTCTCCATTAGTGTAAACAAGATGATTTGTCTTTTCATAACAGATCAAGTCAAAATGTGATGCATGTTATAGATCAGCCACCCCAGTATATGTGGCCATTCCTCCTTCTAATGTTCTCGGTATTATTACAATGCCCCTGGCTAGTTTCTTTTATTTTTTTCTTTTACTTATAAAGAGCAAACACTATTGTTTACATGTGGCAGATATTTTCCTCCAGAAATCTAGCACAAAGAAAACCTAGGATTTTTGTTAGACACATGAACATTTTTTAAAATGCCATAAGGGGCCATTCCCTTAGGATACTCGGCCCAGGAATTTGTCCCTGACAGTCTCCCAGACAGTAGGATAATAACATTGATTTTCATAATATCAACTTCCAAAAATATGATTTCTAATCTATGCATCAGAAATGTCCATAAGAACGAGTTCCATTACTGACCTCCATAGTTATGTTCAATCACCTGAAAAACTACATATTCTCTTTATGTATCTGCCATCTTAGGTCCACGAACTGACTACCACTGAATAGAGTAACATCCTTTTATGTGTCCATCTTAACCTCTGCAAAGTTTCACGGGGCTGCTACAGTAGTGACACTTACAATTAAGCACTCAGTTCAAATGTTTCCTGACTTTGTGAATTTACATGCCTATACAGACTGACAGCATGTTGTTGTTTCTACCTTCAGAGTTCCCCCTTGTCCAGTCCTGTATTTTCCAAGATTATCTCTCACCTTGTTCCTCCACACACAGCCCCAACATACAAACACACTCATATGGTCCACTGTGCAAGTTCCTTCCCTTCAGGGAACAGAGGTAAGGCCAGTGGGTACAACTGCCATTTACTCTCCCAGGTGCTAACAATCCCAGGTGCTTTACTTATTCTGGCATTTTATCCTCATGACAGTGATATGGAGTAAGAGTCAGTATTCTTAGTCCTGTTCACAAGTCGTGAAATGGACTTGAATACTTTGCCCAAGTCTCACAGCTGTAGGTGACAGAGCCAGGATTCAAACCCATGCTGGCCGGACATCCCATCCCTCCACAGGCAGGACCAGTAATTTTAAAGAGTAGATCATTTAGAATCTCCCTCCACAATCCCTTTTCTGCTCTGCCTTCCCTTTCCTCCCTCTTCAGAGTGGCTTATGCAACCACTTTATTGAAGAGTCCCAATAACTTGTTACATGAACTTGTTTTTTTTTAATGTCAATGTTTCAATTGTGTAATATCAATGACCCTTTATTTGCTGTGGTTCCTTTGATGACACCTTAGCCCAATTCCACAATTATTCAGACCCTTTTAATTATTAAAATATAACCCAACACAGCCTTGATCTTCACACTCATATCTAATTTAAAGCTCTAGTCTGTTGAGACTAGAACTGTGGCTCCAGGAGGGGGGAGGAAGAAGAAGGGATGAGTGAAGAGGGAAATGCATTTGTTTCCAAGGCCCATTCTCCCTCCCTGAGGCCCCACCCTGTGCTGGAGTGAGAAGGTGTAGAGAAGAAACATTAATCTCTGATCCACTCTGGCTCACAGGTTGGGATTAGACTGAGGCAAAGGTGGCACCAACCCCGCACTTGCCCAATGCTGAGAGGGAAGGCCTCCTTAAATTGGTGCTCTAGGCATCCCCCTTGTCTCATCCTAGTCCCAACCCTGCTTAGAATGTTCCCATCTGTCAGGAGACCTCTGCTCTATGCTGGTCTCCATTTATGGCAGTGGTTCTCAACCTTCCTAATGCCGCAACCCTTTAATACAGTTCCTCATGTTGTGGTGACCCCCAACCATAAAATTATTTTCATTGCTACTTCATAACTGTAATTTTGCTACTGTTATGAATTGTAATATAAATATCTGATATGCAGGATGTATTTTCATTGTTACAAATTGAATATAATTAAAGCATAGTGATTAATCACAAAAACAATATGTAATTATATATGTGTTTTCCGATGGTCTTAGGCGACCCCTGTGAAAGGGTTGTTCAGCCCCCAAAGGGGTCGCGGCCCACAGGCTGAGAACCACTGATTTACGGGGTGCTCATGATTGTCTACAGGCAAGGTCTGGCTTTGCCTGGGGCACTCCTTTTACTGAGGAGCAAGCATCACTCCCCCTGGGTTGCCATATTTCAATGACACCTTCTGGTCAGGTTTCCCTTTACTTGGCTTGCAACCCACCTGGGCAACCTTATGACTCCTGTCTCTCACTTCCTCCTCCTCTATGTTGAGCCTCAGGAACCACTGGGTTCTCTTATGTCCCCACCAAAGGCTAGAGCAAACCATGATGAGGCATGGGTTGGCCCCCCTTCCTAATAAATCCCTAAAACATAGTCCCGTTATGGCCTGCTGATGTGGACTCCTTGAGGGTGGCTCACACCTCCCCAGTGCTCTACACTGGGCTCTAGGTGCAAACCTGCAAACCTCAGGGAACATATGTCCCCCAAACCCCCCCTCATTGTGTTCTGTCAGAAGGTTGCTATCTCAGGGAATGGTTTCGCTTATGTTAATAAGGTTTCACAAGTACTTTCAAAAGCCAAGAAATATGATTTTTATAAACCTACAGTCAAGGTCCAAGCTCTCAGAGCATTGCTGTCACTGAAGTCACCACCAAGTATGCAAAACCTTCCTGACTCTGCCAGCCTCCAACGCTGCAGTGAGAAATGCTAGATGCCCACATCCTCACCTTGAGCTATTTTCCTGGCTGGGATATTTTTTCCCACCATCCTTGGAAGCACTAAGCTATTTCTGAACATTGGTTTCTTTTCTGATTGCTTACCAGGCAATAATTCTCCAGGTTCTCCATTCGCCCTAGAAACAGAATTACAGCTCACCTGAAAGTCAAGAGGCATGAGTGGGACCAATGCAAAGCAGCATCAGTGGCTCTCGGAGCCACACACAGCACTGCCCACACTGGCTGGGATCTCGGCCATGCATTTCCCAAAACCCCCAATGTGACCTGTGTGTGAGTGGTCTTGAGTTCTGATGTGATGGGGACCAGAATCAGAGACTGTCGGGGTGTCCTGGTTCAAGCTCCTGACAGATATGATGGATGTCTAACTTCAGAGGCTTGGATGAGTGAAGGTATCAGAGAAAGGACTCAGCTTCCTAGGAAGTCTCTCTGCAAAAAGCAAAGTTTTGCTAACTGTGCTCCTCAGAGCCCTGGGGACTAATGACAGGGTTGGGAAGAGAGAGGAAAATAGCTTCTCATGTTGTATACATTGGATTTGGGTGACAATTCAATATGAAAAAAAGGATTCCAAGGTTTTAAAAATGAACAGAGAATAGAGGTTTGCTTTGGGGAGGGGGGGGGGGAAACGTGGGGGATCCAAGTTCTAACTATGTCCTTCACTAGTCATTAATTCTGAGAAAATTGTTTAATGCCTCCAGACACAGTTCCTCATTTTTAAAAAGGCCATAAGGGGCCATTCCCTTAGAACACCAGCTATTTGTTCCTGGCAGTCTGCCAGACAGTAGGATAATAAGGTTGATTTTCATATCAACTTTCAAAAATATTATTTCTAATCTATGCATCTGAAATGCCCATAAGAATGAGTTCCATTTCTAACCTCCATAGTTACTAGTATGTTTCACAGCACTCTGAGTAATATAACTTCAGCCTTGGTCCCTCCTCCCACCTCCCACCTCCCACCTGCAGGCCCCTTGCTCCTCCCCTTCCCTCACCCAGGAGAAGTGAGGGAGGGGGCCAGGGGAAGCCAACAGAAAGAACCACAGACAAGCTAGATCTTACTATTACTACTCTTGGAGCCACAATGGACTCTGGTACTTTCTTAGGACAGTATAAGTAATTTTGCATAAATTTTCTGATAATTGGCTAAAATAGTATGGATCCCACAAAGCAGCCCACCTCAGTCAAGTTATCTCAATTTTCTTTGGAAGTTTATTACCAAGTTGAATTTAGGGAATATGTTAACCTTCCTGGTGAGTATGGTTCTGGTTGGCATGTCTGTTTTCATGCTTCTCCAGAAGAGCTCACCTGGAAGGACCCTCCGTGCCATACAAGGCGGTCAAATGAATGGTGCAAACATGGAGACTGCAAGAGTTCAAAGGAAGCCTGAACTGCAGGAAAAGAAACATGAAAGTTTTATGGAGGAGGTGAGGATTGAAAGTCTTAGTTTTACAAGTTAAAACAGAAGAATAGCTCTGTCATTCAATTCAGTAGCAGAGAGTCTATAAATTTCAAAGAATCGTTTTCTACGTAGAAATGCATTATTTTCTTTACTGGCTTCTAAAACCCAGATCTAATTATGTGATTTCTATTTCTATAGTCTTTTTTCATATCATTTAAAATTGTTCCTACTATGCCCAATATGTACAGTTCTTTGAATTTTAACTCATGACTGTTTTATGTTTTTCTAAGTCTTTTAATTGGCTCCCTGGCTTCTTAATAATTAATTAACATATTGCAAAATAGCAGGTATATGCTTTGATCACAGGATGGTTTAGCTACAAATATAACCCCCTAGCTAGAAATCTGTCTGGGCTCTGAAACCCTTTGCCACTTTCTCTGTAATTTTGTTTGGCAATTAGTACATCCCCCCTGTGTTATGGGGCCATAATTAGTATCCCCATGTCGTATCTCCCTGACTAGTCTGCATGTTCTCAAAGGACAAGATTCTGATCTGGTTCATATATGTGCCCAGCAAGTAAAGGGTAGTTAATAAGGTGGATGGTTTGTTTGACTATCTGTTTGATTAGTTAGCTGACTGAATGGAAGGGAGGAAGGAAGGAAGGGAGGGAGGGAGGAAGAAAGGGAGGGAGGAAGAGAGGGAGGAAGGAAGGGAGGGAGGGAGGGAGGTGAGGGAGGAAAATTTTTCTATTTTATCTGACTCTCCCTTCCCTACTCATCTTTGATCCAGTTATCAATTCTAAGGTATAGCTAAGCTCCCTTTAATCAACTTTATATCTTCTCTTTTTCAAGAATTTCTTTTACTACTAAGAAACTAGGAAACCAGCAAAATAACTAGAATAAAGCAATAATGACTTGAAGAACTGCTAATGTTGCCTTACTCAATAATTACAGAGCTCAACACAACTAATATGTAAGACTTTGCTGTAATTTTCCTTCTAATAATCCATGCTTCCCACTGTTTCTCTTCCACCTATGAACCTGGAGAATAATTCTACAATTTTGGAGTCAGAAGATATTTTACATTTCCTAGTAATTTCACAGTTATTTTTTTAAAAATATATTTTATTAATTTTTTACAGAGAGGAAGGGAGAGGGATAGAGAGTTAGAAACATTGATGAGAGAGAAACATTGATCAGCTGCCTCCTGCACACCCCCTACTGGGTATGTGCCCGCAACCAAGGTACATGCCCTTGACCAGAATCAAACCTGGGACCCTTGAGTCCGTAGGCCGACGCTCTATCCACTGAGCCAAACCAGTCAGGGCCACAGTTAATTTTTAAATAACCTACATAAAATCTTTGCTGAATACTCATTCAGTTTCAGTTTGATTACATCCAATGAAGAGAAACTTGCTACTTGCCAAATGAACCTCATTACATTTTTTTCTACCTGTACTTATTTTTAAGATTTTTATATTAAAGAAAAAATACAGAAAATGAAAGGATCCCATCACATATAAGTATATAAAACATATATATTTATATGTAATATATTTGTATGCATATGAATATATAAAAAAAGAATTTAAACAGCATAGAGCATATAACTATGGGACACATTATTTTTGTTTCTCATCATTTGCTAATAACACATAGATTATTTTCTGAACCTATTCCAAATGTAGAATCCCAATTTTTTAAATTGATCTTAGAAAGGGAGGAAGGAGGAGAGAAACATTGATTATTTGCCTCCTGTAAACCTGCCCAACCAGGGATGGGACACGAATCCTAGGTATGTATGTGTCCTGACCAGAAATCTAACCCATGACCTTCCATTACCCAGGACAATGTTCCAACCAACTGAGCCACACAGGCCAGGACTAAACTCCCATTTTTGATTGGGATTTTAAGATCGCCCCACTTTGGTTACATGTCCAGCTCTCACTGAGTTCTGTTAGAAAATTGATTGTGCCCCCACAAGAACTTCCCCTCTTCTAATTTGTTGAAGGAAATAGATTCCCAGAAAATAGCACCAATGAAATCTTACCACCTTCAGTATTTAAATGGCCTAATTACGACCAATGAAATGTTGCTGCCTGTTCATTAGAGTAATCCACACCAGCAACCAGCACTATCTTCTACGTGGGTATGCTAAAGTCCCTTTAAAAATAATAGATTTTATTCAACTCAATAAAGCATTATTTTCTTGTTCAAATGGGAAATGACAAACTTGTACCTCTCAAATCAACAAAATTTAACAGTGAATTAGTTATGATCTTTAAAGTGAGATACAAATAATTTCAGAAAGCAGTTACCTTCTTTGGCTAGGATGAGGTGAAATAAATATGGACCCAAAGATATCTGAGATCCCATTCTTTTATTCGTGCTTACACATTCACCATCAGTGGTTCTTCCCACAGTCTTTGTCAACAAGGGAAGCAAACTATGTCTCCTCTCCTAGGGCTGTGCCTTTAAATCACTGATTTATGTTCTAGGCCCTGAAGGCAATGTTTTACATAGTGCAATGCTGGCCAGCAGCGGAGTCCCAGAAGGTGAGTGTATCATTTGAAAGGGTTTTAATGCATCAGGAAAGAAGCACTACCTCCTGGTAATCACATGATCAGCACACCTAAATGGACAGCCCCAGCCTGCATATTTAAACCTGCAGCCAGAGAGGCAGCTCTGTTTGCACAATGCTATCCCGTGGCAGAATTACACAGCTCGCCATGGCTGCAGCCAGATAATTATTATTGATTCGCTCTCAAACTGTCAATCAGGGGACAGCTCCGAGGCAGTCAGTGATGGACAGAAGGAGGATTGGACAGCCACCATCCAACGAGGAAACTTCATCTTGAAAATGAACTTAGATGAGATGGTGCCAGTGGATAAGAGTAATTGATGATTGTTTCAGAGCAGAGGAAGGGGAAGAAGGAAAGATATTTTTAAAAATCCTCCTTGGCATTCATCTTAGTGTCCTTAGTAGGATGCATCCACAAAATGTAAAGTTTTGTACGGTTTTGTCCAAGAAATCTATCACTTTTAATATGCTATATCTTTAGTCATTTTAATTCTCAAAACATTCTCTGTTCCTATTTGACCCTTTGACAAATATATGTTAAGCTCATATATTTGCAAAGCAGCTTCACCCTCAACCATTATAGGTAAACTATCAAATACCAGTTGACAATTTGATAGATGGGTAAACTGAAGCATAGAACAGCTAAATGACTTGCCTAAACTCACAGAACTCATTAGAGGTTGAACTAGACATAGATCTCACATGTTTTGTCTCTTAGATTCTTATTCTTCCCCTAATATTTTATTCCTTGTCTTCAAATGGCTATTCTTCACTAAGCATTATGTAAGACACTTTGAGTAGATTATCTCATTTAAAATTCACAACAGCAAGGTGGTTTGCATGAGCCCTTTTGTACAGACAGGAAGTGAAATTCATAGCAATTTCAGGACCTATGTAAAGTCACTCAGGAGTCTCAGCTAGGATTTGAATCCCAGACTGTCTGGTGTAGTGTTGAAAGTAAAAGCAATGTGTCCGAGAATCAGAACTACTTTGGCAGCCACTAAGCAAGCAAACAAACAAACAGGAAACACTGGATTTGAACAATAACACATTAAGCTGCAGTCTTATGTGTGGAGAGTTTCCTGACACCCTGCTCCAGCATCCAACACTCAGAAGCCATTAACGGGCAGTGTCCTGGGTGTGTGGTATTGGACCCTTTTATTTGTTCCTCCAAATGTCCAGTGTGTCAGCACCCCAGCCTGTGGAAGCCACTGGTCAAACTGATCCAGACAGAATTGAAATCCAGGCTTCATGGCACGTTCCTTGTGATTCTTCCTTTGTCTCTCTTCATTTGAAGCACGACCTGGTGTTTGCTGATTGTCAGTGGCATTGCTTTGCTAAAGTCGTTTCCAGGCCTGGGGTGTGTTACCCTGGGGCACCTTCAATTTACTCAAGGAATCATCCCAAAATGCTTTTTTAAAAGCATTGTTAAATTCAGATAGTGTTTTTTTTAATAATTCTTTATTGTTTCCTTTTCCCCCCCATTGACCACCTCCAGCCCACCCCCGTCCCCCTCCCCAGGACCTCACCGTATTTTAAAAGTAGGAACGTGCATCTAAAAATCAAGCAACAACAAAGACACATGGAGTTAGGAAATCATTGATGAATATGTCAGTCATTATTTGAAAGTGGAGAGCTTGATATTCTGAGAAGTTTCAATCAAAAACCCTGAGTGTTGGGCCTAGAAGAAACTGCAGTCTATTCATGCAGTTTAACCTCTCATGTATTAGAGTCTGGTTATCACCAGCATTCACATGTTCAAACTTTGACCCTTCTTAAATTAGGAGTGAAAATGTGGTATGGAGGGTACAGAGAGCTCCCTCTCCAGCATATTCCCAAGGCTGAGTAAATCAGAAGCTTCTCATTGCCAGGGTACTTTTCACTTATGATCACACACTGTGCCCAAACCCAGCATCCATGGTTGCTTTAGCTGTCGTGTGATGCTCCTTACATGTGTCCAACATTCTTAATCTTCTATCTCATTTGATCCACATAAAATTCTGAAAGCCATGTCAGATACTACTACTGCTATTTTACAGATGAGCAAATTGAGGACCCAAGACATTAAATTATCTAAGTTTTTGGACTGTTAGTTCCAGGCTGTATCACTATGTCTCACTGATGCAGTGCTTGTGTTTTGATTTTAATGTACTAGATTCAGCCCTGGCTGGGTAGCTCATTCAGTTAGAACATTGTCCTGATACAAGGTTGTTGGTTCAATCTCCAGTTAGGGCAAATACAAGAAACACCAATGAACGCACAGACAAGTGGGGCAAGAAATATCTCTCTCTCTCTCTCTCTCTCTCTCTCTCTCTCTCTCTCTCTCTCTTCAACAAATTAAAAAACAAAAAAAGACTAGATCCATTTTGCATTCATGTAAGCATAGGACACTGGTAATAGTACAGAAACTACAAATTTATGTAAGTATTACAGCAATCTCCTGGTATATGTCAGTAAAGTGTCTCATTCCTCCAAAATTAGTTTATTAGGATAATATGATAACCAATAGGAGTGTAAGTTTAAAAGAAAGTGTTGTATTTTTATAATACCCAAAGATACCATATTACCTTTATCTATGGTTCTGAATCCATGGTCTCATGTCTGAATGTAAGGAAGAGATGGCTGGGAAACAAAAAATTCTAAAAGAGGTCTTTGCTTAAACCTCAAATATTAGACGCACTGGCCACTTTCTAGTTTTTCCTGTGGCATCTAGTGTCTGTAGGTGGGGACCAGGCGCCCTTCCATGAGACATCTCTTCAAGCTCTCTGGAGTCCTGAGAAGACCCAGAGCTTGACTATCAGGTGGAGTTAGCCCTGTTTGGGCTGAAGAAAATATCACCTTCAGTAGGTATTGGTGCTATTGATGCACTCGGACAGGGATGGATTTGTGGCACCCTCGCAATGGCCGTTTCCATCAAAGACCTGGGAAGAAGACATTGTCACTCAAGCGTGAGAATGGGAAATGGTGCATTCTAATGGGAATTAAGAAGACTGTTTGCAATCTTTCCTGAGGATGCTTAGAAATACTTAGGGGAGGAGGAGGGGAAGGGGCACTCAGAATGGAGCCTAGTTCAGGGTTTAGAATAATAATGGTTGTATTGTAGTTATAGCTATATTACCCATATCCAGGCTAATGTGGCCTGGACAAAAAGAAGGAGGGTCACATTAATATTTTAGATATTTATCAGAAATGTATGTTCTATTTTTTTTAAGGAAAGATATATGGATTATTAGGGTCTGACAGAATTGACTTTCAATGCTAGCCCCACCATTGACTAATTCTGGATACTTGAGCAAATAAGAAAACCGGCCTTAATCTGTTTCCTTAGTGGATGTGGGATGATGCTTACCATGTGGGGTTGTTGGGAACCTCTCTAATCTTAAACAAAACTGTTTACAACAGAGGTAACCCTCATTTGAGAAGACAGAAGTCTTTCACAGTCCTGAAAGTCCCAGTCTTTACCAGGAGTTAGTACAGCCTCTAGGGCAGTGATGGCGAACCTTTTGAGCTTGGCGTGTCAGAATTTTGAAAACCCTAACTTAACTCTGGTGCCATGTCACATATAGAAATTTTTTGATATTTGCAACCATAGTAAAACAAAGATTTATATTTTTGATATTTATTTTATATATTTAAATGCCATTTAACAAAGAAAAATCAACCAAAAAAATGAGTTCGCGTGTCACCTCTGACACATGTGTCATAGGTTCGCCATCACTGCTCTAGGGCATACTAGGCATTCATCCTGTGGTCCAGGTCATGATGAGAGTTTAAGTCACACACCCCTCACCTCCAATCTGGCTTGGTTCTCTAAAGCCCTGCTTGTGCTCTTTCTGAGATGTGTTTCTCCTCACTTCCAGGGGAGAAAAGCTGGGGATCTGTGAGGAAGGCTCTCAGCACCTCTGGGAGATACAGGTGCTTCCCCTCGTTCGGCCATCTCGTGGCAGGAATCAAGCTTGTATCAAAGGCAGATGTGGCAGAGGAGAAGGTCCACTTCAGGGAGGGCAGGGAGCCAGGCTGTGGAGAATGCTTAAGTAGAATTAACAGCAGGAATCTTTGATGGCCCTAGCAACAAACAATTGAGTGGCAGAACTGTAGTGTTGGTTTTTCTTTTAATCTTCTCTCACCTTCATAACATAGTTCTATGCTGGAAAAGTCGGTCTTTACCCATTTATAACATTGAGGCCAAGAATCACACAGAAATATTGCTTGAGCTGAAATTCTGAAATAAGACTTCATTCCTTGTGATTACAAAACAAAAAGAAAGTGAGAGTTTCTGTACACGATATCTCTTTCTGTGCTCATGATGTTTCTCTCCACACTATCTTTGTTAAGTGCCACAAAAGGTGCCAGAGCCTACCCCACAAGCTGATTGATGAAGGCTGCATTGGAGATGATTGACAAGAAAGGACAGAGGGCAAGAGAGCAAACAGAATTTAGAACAAGAGAGAAGTCCTTGCCTGTATCAGTTACTTTGACTAGGCTTTGCATGTATGGGTTGGGGAGAGCAGGTAGAAGGAGGAAGCAGCATGGAATGTGGATGGGATAAAGGGATCTAAAATGATCTTCCAAACTTTGTGTAACTAGAAATAAAATCAGTGAGTAATATACACTGACACTGGAGAGCTATATAAAAACCTAAATAAAAGAGATTAATAAGACCAGATTTAGTGTAGCCCCAAAATGGCTGATGTATCTTGAATTATCTGATCAAGCTGCCATAACAAAATACCATAGGCTGGGTGGCTTAAATAACAGACATTTATTTTTCTCAAAATTCTGGATGCTACAAGTACATGGTCAAAGTGCCCACAAATTTGGTTTTGGGTAAAAATTGTCTTCCTGATTGGAAGTTGGCCACCTTTCTATATGTCCTTTCCTTGGTATGTGAGATGAGAGAGAAAAGAAATTCTTTTTTGGGAAAAAGGAAAATGTTTTTTTATGGTAAAGACACTAATCCTATTGGATCAGGCCCCCACCCTTATGAGCTCATTTAACTTTAATTACTTCCTTAGAAACTCCATCTCCAAATATAGCCACAAGGAAGGCGAGGGCTTCAACATATGAATGAGGGGAAGGACACAGACATTCAGTTCATAACACACCTCATCTCCTGTCTCAGTTTGTTGTCTTTTAAGAAGATACACAAATCTAACTTTGACCCAAGACATCAAAATGGAATTAAAACCTTTAGTAAAGTCTCTCAAAGAAGCACACATGCTTGTTTCAAACAAAGCAAAATATTCAGATGCTTTGCTGATATCACTGAAGTTTCACTCAATGTGACAGTGGCTCGCCCTGCAGTCTCTCCTTTAGCGCATCCTCCCTAGATTCTCTGCAATGCCCATCTGTCTTTCCCTTATCCCCCCTCTCCCTGTCCTTGTTTCTGCTCCTCTCATTTGTCCTTCCTCCTCAGAGACATGGTCCCATCTTTTGCACTTAAAAACTCAAGATTAGCAACAAGGAAATGAACACTGACTGTGTACAGCTAGCTGAGGAAGCTGAATTCCAAATGGTTACTATGTTCCTAGTAAAAAGAGTGAATATCATATACAAATGAAAAGGAAACAGAAAAATGAACATACTAATGCTCTGGCCTCACATGGGCGTAGATTCTCCTTTTATTTATGCTATTTTGATGTTCTTGGAACAATAAACAAAATACTTTAAATACAAAATCTAATTTTTTATCTACTATCTCACTAAACCTTTCACAACCCTCCTACGGCATCTCCTCCATCCATCATCAAAAACACTTTCAGATCAAGTTCAGGTGGTCAGAGAGTTTAGAGTCCAGGGGTGGGCAAACTTTTTGACTCGAGGGCCACAATGGATTCTTAAACTGGACGGGAGGGGCGGAACAAAAGCATGGATGGAGTGTTTGTGTGAACTAATATAAATTCAAAGTAAACATCATTACATAAAAGGGTACGGTCTTTTTTTTTTTTTTAGTTTTATTCATTTCAAACGGGCCGGATCTGGCCCGCGGGCCATAGTTTGCCCACGGCTGGTTTAGACCGTTTTAGTCAATTAGTTTTGGCTGCTTTCTATCTTGCTTGCTGTCTTTTGTCTGTTCCTGCTCCCTGGGTGCTCACTTCTATGCACACTGGAAGGCTAATCATGAGAAGAGCAAGTAGCTGGTCTTCTAGAACCTTGGGACTGACTGTCATCTTCCCCTCGGACCGTGGCCAGGCCAGACTCCGTGGAGCACAGTGTGTCAGGGGCAGCCACGACTATTCCTGTCAACATTCCCATCCCCAAGCATTCTGGAAGCATCTTCCCCTCCCCACCAATGGAGCGCTGTGCTCTCAGCAATGGCCCCACCACCTGTTGCTGCTAAATGTTTTACTAAAAAAAAAAAAAAAAGTTTTCATATATTTTTAAACATGCATGAACATATATTTTATATGGGCATGTAAAATATGTGTAAAGGTAAATCACACATACACACATATGGGGGTACACGGGGGAAATGCGGGGGGCTCTGCTAAAGCACTGAATAAACAATTTGGGGGCAGGGGTTCATCCATTTTACTTAAACGTAAAACAAACTATCATGGAGTAGAATAAAAATTTTATAAGCATTTTTAAGATAAAAGTGGAAACGTGAAAGACATTTCCTGGGAAGCTTTGGTCAGATGCCTGGGGTTCAAATTCACCCTCCTTTGCCTGGTGTCAGTGGGAATCTGACAAACCGGGCACCTAGAGGCCCAGAGAGCTATGCTTACACGTGGCCAGGCTTTTATAAAACCCTCTGGTGTATTATAATTTACCTCCCGGAGAGTAAATGTCCCAACTCACTAATGGCAGTGCAGAAACTTGAGAACTGGTCTTCAGTTAGTAGCTGCGGTTACAGCAAGCCAGGGTGGGATTTGCCATCTACTTTTGGGCTGTGCCAGGCCTGCTGAGCTACTTCCTGCAAGGAACTGGGCAGACAGCCACCAGTACAAAAAGAGAAACCTGGAACTCCTCCATTCCAGTACATCTGACATTCAGTCACTTCTGTTTTAACAGTAGCCTTGCTTTGTGTGTTTATAAACTAAAAGTCTGAGTCAAGCCTGACCAGATAGTTTTTTCTGATTGTATAATTTCACTATATGAGGCCTGAATTTCTCTAGACCTCAGCAGCCCATGAACTCAGATAACAGAATCAGAATAAGAGTAGGAACCCAAGATTCTCTAGCTCTCGCTTTTAGACCTTGTTCATGTGAAACTTTCACCCCCTGTGAAGTCTGACTCTAGAATCTCTAAAAGTCCCCAGAGGTGCCTCAGGGGTGTTCGAGAATTAATCAGAATATCTATCAGAATCTCTTTCTGTCCCAGCCCACCACCAGTGTCCGTGGTGAGAGGGCCCTGGAGAGCATCCTGTTGCTGTCATTCCCACTGTGCCAAGTGCTCCGTGTTAAGCATGGCGTTTCCTGTGCTTGCAGAGGCAACAACACCGGTGTATCTTGTATAGCAGTGGAGAGGCTGACCCTCGTCCCACTCAGTCCCATATAACCATCCGGTACCAAAACAACGTTCCCAATGCCCCTACATCTGACTATGTTCCCTGTAAAAATACCTTCTCAATTTCTCCATGTAGGTTCGTTCATCACAAGGCTCAGAGACCTAAGACCAGGCAGCAAATCAATACTAAAGACAGGCCCCATGCAGTCCTGCCCCTCCTCATCGTCTCCCTTCTTCACCATGCAGCCCCACTCCTTCCTTGCATATCAGTTCACTCTGACTGAATACCTGAATTCCTTCTTTCACTGTTTCATCCTATATTCATGGACATGCCTGCATCTTTAAAGCAGTCATCTTTTAAAGTCAAGACAAACCCCAAGCCATATTGATGAGCCTTTCAGAGGTATGGAAATTAACCTCCAGTCACTGGTACATTCCGGGAGTTATGTTTACGAGGTACGTAACTGGAACTGACCTACAAAGAACAAGGTGACTCGCTGTGTTGAATCCAGGTGAATTTGGCCTGTGGGGGGTAATCCATGCCCAACCCTGTGACCAGCCCTAATGGACTGATGCGACTGTCATCACGTGAGCATAATGAACCAAGCATCCTGTTTTACAGGAACCAAGGTAAAAAGCACTTGCATTTGTTAAAATCCCTTCTAGGTCTTCAACTGAAATGTGATACAAAAGGACAAAGTGCTATTACATTAACCTAATTATGAAGTTACTTGCTAAGAGCAAGTTTTAAAGTATTTACGTTTGTTTAAAAGCCAAAAAGATTGTTAGCTGCACTACCACAGACTTTGAGGCTCCTATCTTTGCTTTGTTTACCAATTTCTAAATTTAAATGAAGGATTCCGTTATACACTTGAGCTTCTGGTCAATTCTGCATGGACAGACAGTGCAATGTAGAAAAGATACCAGAATTATGGTTGAGAAATATTAATACACAAAAATATTTTCTGTGATAGAAAATAAATGAAATGGTAAAAATAACATTTAAAAAAAAGAAGTGGCTTCATTTAACAAGTTAAAACTGTATAAGGTTCCTTGCGCTGGCCAGTGTGGCTCAGTTGAGCATGGTCCTTTGCCCTGGCCAGTGTGGCTCAGTTGAGCATGGTCCCATGCACCAAGAGGTCACTGGTTCGATTCCTGATCAGGGCACATGCCTGGGTTGTGGGTGCGATCCCCAGTGGGGGTCATACAGGAGGTGACCGATCTATGCTTCTCTTTCTCTCTCTCTCTCTCTCTCTCTCTCTCTCTCTCTCCTTCTCCCTTTCTCTCTCTCTCAAATCAATAAAACAGTATTTTTTAAAAACTGTATGTTTCCATTAATAGAAGCCTCTACAAAAAGCATATGGTGAATAATTCCTTATTCATAATAGGGAACAAAGAAATATGAGGTGCTTTAAATATTTTTATTTTTCTTTCTCATTTCAACTTTGTATAAAACTCTACAATATTAAATTTTATAGCTGGAAAAACAAAGATCTAGAGATGCCTGGCCTTTCTCTGAAGAAGTGAATAAAAAGAAGATTGAGGATTAGAATTCAGACACTGTTATTTCAAAGGGATAGGGCCAGGCCATAGAAGTCCAGTGCCTCTCAGACAGCATCTTCTCTTGTCAAACCAAGTCCTTTATCCACATACCTCACTTTTCAGGAGCCTGCTAATTAGGAACTGCCCCATCCAGAGCACAAGAGGCAAGTGGGTTGTAAGGGTGGGGGAGACGCTTTGACAAACAAACACAGGTGGTATCAACCATCCCACTGTGAGAATTTCTCACATCCTAGCCCTGCAGTCAGGCTGCCTGGCTCTTCGCCCACCTACACATGTGAGACATTGGACGAGTTGGGCCACCCTTCTGAGCCTTGATGTTCTTATCTGTAAAATGAAGATAGTAATTTTTGTCCCTCATGAGACTATCAACAGGATTAAATGAGGTCATATATACAAAGTGTTTAGAATACTGCCTAGTATGTAGTAAGTGCTCATAAGTGATGTTATGGTTTTTATTGTTATTGTTATTTATTACTCTAAATATAATTCTGCAAGCATAATTATTACGCTGTCTATGGATGGCAGATCAGAAGCCAAAAATTATGCAAGTAGAAGAATATTCTACTAAAAGCCTAGGCATTGACAGTAAGACACAGCCATGGCCACCAGATTGAAACTGAGAGAAAAGGCAAAAAGACAATGAGAATAATACACAAGCATTCAAAAAAACCATCATTCTGAATCCTCTTCATTTCAGGGGGAAAAAGTAGACAATATTTCAATAATTTCTTGAGATATTTTATTAATAAATAGTTGCCATTCAAAATAAATTTAATGCAGAGGACTCAGATTATGTTCAACTTATCCCAGGAGAAATTTCTTATGGTGTAGCACTAGGAGATGTTTAACTTTCCTTAAAGATATGGTATATATTTTTTTTTCTTTCTTGCTCAACAAACTGTTTTTAATATATTTGCATGTAGAAAAGATACTAGAAGGTTTCACTCCAAATGTTTTATTAAGCTAAATTCAGGAACTAAAGGGATATGCTAGCTGAAAAAATATTTTGCAATGAGGAATATTCCTTCTATGGAACAGCTTATTCCATAACTCTCCCAGAACAGGAAAGTACTACTAAATACTAGTTCTTCCTAAATGAAGCAGCAGATTCATTCCAACTACCACTGCCTCCAAAGTAAAGGCATCTCCACCTGTCTCCAAAGGGGAGACAATGAGCAGCACTGAGCAGCAGGATAGTGTAGGTACCAATCTGGATGGGTTCTTACATCCCATGTCTTAGTTCTCACTGGCATACACCCCAGTAAGGATGCCCTCAACTGACTGGCTGGTCATGGAAGATAGGAAATGTGTCGAATCCCAACTCTAATTTCATTCAGGTCCCTGGTAAGCATCACCGAGGAGAGTCCACTCCTCACCACCCATGTAAACTAGTGCCTCCACTCCCAGCCCATCTACTCCTCTTACACCACTTTATTGTTCTCCCAGGCACTTAACACCTTTTAACATATTTACTGTCTTATTCCACTTTCTGTTAATCATCTGTCTCCTCCCATTAGGTAACTTCCACGAAGTCAGTGACTATCTGTTCTGCTTGTTGTTTTATGTCCAGTTCCTAGAACAGTGCCTGGTAAATAGTGAACACAGTAAGTATTTGTTGGTTGAATGGATGAGTGAATGAAAACCCAAAATTTATTAGTCATGAAAGATTTTTTCCTCTCTGCCACTTTATAAGGAAATGTTGAGATTTCTTCAAACTCATAACTTTAGGTTCCCAAAACAAAGTGTCTTGTTAAACTATGAGATCAAACAGAGAAGCAGGAACATTACCTGTCTTGTCAAACATCACTCTCTTCCATCCTCTGGGGCCACACACCCAGTCTTATCTCAATTCCTCTAAATTATTCCAAAATTTACATCCCCTGTCCTGGCCTCTTTCCTGATTATCAATCTGTCTGACTGAGGGGTAGATCTGTATGGATATCCTATGTATACCAACTTTTCTAAAACCAAACTCTGATTTTTCCCAAATCAATTCTTTGAGCATGTTATTACCCAGGATGGAGGCTCATTAACTCTATTCTACACGGACAGGGGTTCAGTTTTTATGGTTTGGGGCATGGAACAGGCCCTAAGGGAATGAGATATCAGTTAAGCCACATTTAAATGTGATGAAAACAACAAATGAAGGAACAGAGAAGACATGGATGTCAGAGCATCCTGTATGGGGTAAGCTGAGCTAGTCCCAACTCTAATTTCATGGAAATGTTAAGGAAAACACAGGCAAGAAGGCAAAACCAAGGTCACCCAGTTCTCAGTCTTGCCTGGAGCAGTGCAGCATTAAATGAACCAAGTCCCAGCTAGTGAAAACAAAGATCTCTTAAAGAGGGCAATTTGCGATACCATATGTTGGCAGCCGTTTTGTGCAACTGCCGTTGGTTCTCATTTGGCCCTCGATTTGTCTGACCTCCGGAAGCTGTGGCTCAGAAGTGCAGAGTCACTTTGAGTATTTTGTTTGGAAAAGGTTTCTATTAATACAGACCGCAGCTTACCTAAAGAGAACCTCCATGCTTGCCAAGGTTTCTCCACCACCTCCCGAATAACAGGCTGATAAAACCTGAGCCAAGGTAGGGCAAAACTGCTAGTGGGCTACTCTAGCCTTGCTCATTCCCCTTCACCCATCAGTCAAGTGTTTAGTTCCAAATATTTGGCATTTTTGACTCAGCTTTCTGTCACATGGTTGAGTTAATGAACCATTTTGGCCCTGGCTGGTGGATCGGTTGGTTGGAGCGTCATCCATACACCAAGAGGTTGCTGGTTTGATTCCTGGTCAGAGCACATACCTAGGTTGACAGTTAAATCCCTGGCCGGGGTGCTTACTGGAGGCAGTGGATCAATGCTTCTCTTTCTCTCTCTCTCCCTCCCTCCTCCCTTCCTTCCTCTCTCCCTCCCTCTTTTTCTAAAAAAATCAATAAAAACACACGCTTGGGTGAGGATTAATTTTTTTTTATTTTGTAGTTATATCTATTTATTTCCCTTTTCAATTGCCAATATTCCTTTTTCTAACATTTTTACTATGCTAGGATAACTTGCAAAACAGGAACAGAGGTTCAATGTATTTCATAAAAAATCCTACCCTTAAATGCTGACAGTTTCTTCTAAATAATCCTTGAGATTAATAAATTACACCTCTGACAGATCATAGTGTTTGCAAAGCACTTTTTCATAGCTATCTCATTTAACAGTGGCAACAGCCCAAAGAGAAGGGTAATCACACCCTAACAGGTGAGGGACCTCACGCTCAGAGAAGGCCAGCAACTTGCCTAGAGCCACACCTGGGACTTGGACCACTTCCTGCCAGGTCAGACCCCACCGATGTGTGTTCCACCTCTGCAGCTCACTGAACTGTATGCAGGGAATCACAAGCCAAAATCGTCATTCTTTCCAGTGTTTCACCAGCCTTGTCTTTTTCAGAGCCAAGAATAGAGGATCGTATTTCCTCCTGCTCACTCAGCCATGCTTGTGCAGTGAACTCTTTTTGTTTATAAATCCCAAGCTAGCATTATGCATTTGCTCATTTTACCTGTATTTATTGGGTGCCTACTATGTGCAAGGCATCAATAGTGTGGCGATAGGTGATATGAACCATTTGTTAAATAATTATAGATGAGAGCATTATTTTTTTTTTAAACCATGCAGGATCCAGTGATCTATATTGTGTTCAAAGCAAACTAAATCACAGAGACGCTGGCTCCAATTCTTTTTAAAAGTAGGCAGGGCATAAATAATAAATAGAATAAAAGCGTCACTGTGAAAATTTTATCAGAGGCCGTAAGTATAGAAGAGTTAAGAGGCTGGGCTTCAGTCCAGACCCTGCCACCAGCAGTGTGTGACCTTGGGTGAGTCACCTCACTTCCACGGGCCTCCTTTCCTCCTGTCTCTGTAAAATACATGGACTGAGTGGGGTGGTTGCGAAAGTGCCTTTTCTCATTAGCAATTTCCTGGTCCTGAGATTGAAATATCACTCAGTGCATCTGACCTTGATCCCTGAGGATCTCAGGGGCTGAGAGAAATACAGGGACTTGGTTACACTTGGGATCCTTAAAGGTAAAGCACCATCAAGAGCAAATAGGCCATCCACTTGAATGGCAGTCAGCTGGCTTGTTAAATATAACTGATATGGAAAAATTAATATAATAATAAGTGAACAGTGGAGAAATTCCTAACATGGAACAGTCTCCTACAAATAACAAAAACCCAGGGGAAATTAAAAATCAATAGATAATTATGTATCAATATTGGTTTCCTAGTTGTGACATGTTCCATGGTAACATAAAATGTTAACAATAGGGGAGCAGGGTGCAGGTATATCTGGGACTCTATGTTCTATCTTTGCAATTTTCCTGTACATTGAAAACTACTCTAAAAACAAGGCAATAGGAATCCTCATGTACATTTACCAAGCTGGAAATTTTTCTCTCTCCACACCCATACAAAAAGGGTTAGTGGCAGACTGGAGATTAGCATTCTGCCTGTAAAGGCATCTTCTTCATTTCTATTAAAGTCATATTCAAATCCTTCAAAATTTTGGGGGGCATCCTTATAAATTTAATCAGAAAGTTTAAGTAGACTGCTTATCTATAATAATAAAAGTGTAATATGCTAGTTAGACCCGATGACCTCCAGACAAAGCCAGGGCTACAAGGGCGGAGGCAGCCACCAGAGTTGCCTCAGGTCAAGGCAAGCCACTGTGGCTGCGAGGGAAGCCGGGTCCCAGGTGCCTGTGGTGGCCAGAGAGAAGCCCAGGACCCGGGCCATAGGGAAGCTGGTGCGGGCAGCCAGGGGAAGGAAGGCCTACTCTTGCATGAATTTCGTGCATCAGGTTCTAGTTTTATATGAATATCAGGAGAGAGATAAGTGTAAGTTCTTCTCAGCAGTTGGAAACCCTATTCATAGAATTGGAAATAAACCTCCCAAACCAACTTAACTGATGGTGACATTTCCACACCCACCAATCTCTTTAACCACCTCTTTAAAATTGAAAGTTAAGTCCCACTCCAAGACCATAACAATCACAACAAGTTTACAAACTCATCCTTACAGGCTCCTCACTGTGGAAGACAAAGGGGCTGAGGAAGCTGGGCTCTAACTTCCCTGGTGTTTGGCCATCTTTTGGGAGCAAAGCAAACATACACACACCCCAGACTCAAAAGGGAAAGTCAGTAGTATGAATAATTCCACAGTGTGTGTTAAAAAGCCATGTGGATTAAAGGAAAACGCCCTGCCATTTCTCTTCACTAACATTAGCAAAATTCTTACATAAGTTACATAGCATTGAAGCCTGCAAATCAGGCCTAATTTTATCTTTGAGGCATAGACTTCTGAAATGTGCTCTCTTTGGTCCACACACTGCCTTTTGATATATTCTATTAGCTGGAAGCTCCAGCATCCTTTATTATGATTCCAGCAGCCTTAGCTCTCTGCTCACAAATAATTGATGCTCCCTTTGCACCAGGCTTAGTTTTCAACTGATAATCAGGAGGGTAATTGGCACCTTCACAGGATATTAGGAAGAAGGGGGGAATCACACTTTGCAGATAGGAAGCAAACAGCAGAAGGTAACCAAATAACCATGCTCCTGCTAAGAGGCTAAAGTCTTCCAGACAAATTATATACTTGGCATTTTCTATAGTAAATATTTATATTTATCAACACACACTGTAAGAAAAAATTTGTCAGGTTGGGGGACTTGCTGGGTTTATTAAATCTAAAGTGTTGATATTACTATTTATTCAGTAACGTGCACAATTTGATACAATCTCTAGTAATACTTTGTATTAACAGCTTATATATTTTCCATACTCATTGCAACATAATTAATGATGCTGTCATACTGAATACATGGACATGAATTATTACCAAATTAGAATAGAATTCCTATAGAATTATGTGTAATGCACTGTCACCACAAATACAATATTAATAAAGAATCTAGGTTAACCTGTACTTAATCCTTTTCCATCTAACCTTTTATTCTAACAAAACACATTTAAAAGCTCTGACTTTGCCATATTTTGGAGAAAGACTATTACATTTTTAGGACAAAAAGATGTCAATGTGATTTTGACAGCAGCACTGGGCATCTATTTTTAAATTATCTGCTTCAAAATAAGGTGTCCCCTAGCATAATAACTGGACAATAAGTGTATATGTGAGAGCGAGTCAGGAGGCTGGGACACAGAAGCTCAGGTGTGCTGAGACACTCTATCCAGTCCCATCCCACTTCCTGCCCCAACCAAACCTAGCTATGGCCTCTACTGAAGATCAGGACTAAATAAAACTCAATTTCTAGAGTTAGGTCAAAGGAGAGGGGAAATGTGAGGAGAAATATTCCAATAACACTTCCCACTCTCTCCCCCAACATCACCACCACCAGTCTCCATGTGCTGCCTGCCACTCCCAGTGGGATACCACTCAGATTCTGCCATTGAAGGACCTGATCTAGGACCATGTCAGCCTCAGAAGAAGCCTCCATCTGACCCAGATCAAATCCAAATCTGCTGGTTCAACTACTAGTTGGCCAGTTACCTGGTCCTCTCACCACATCAACTCCTTCCATCCTTCCCAGCTGACTCCCTAAACCTGGCTACTTCTGCCTCAGACCCTGAGCTGTGCTTCTCCATTGACATTTGATGTTTTGTTATATCTGAAGGGTTTGCTTAGACTTTTGACCCAACCATCAGCAACAACCCTGAGCTCGCCCCCAGTCTCTTCTAAATCAACTGGGTTAGCAGATGGAACAACCTGGATGTCCCACTGAGCCAGGATAATGGACCTTGATAAAATAATCTATTCATTTCGGAGACTTCATTCTCTTGATTAGCCCGACTACATTGCCTTATGATCTAACTTCCATTTATTCCACAACCATGTATTGAGATCTTACTATGAGCCAAGGAATCAGAGAAGCAATTTGCTCCCAGATGTCCTCCCTCTCCCTCTCCAGCTGTTCTCTTTCTCCAGTGACACCTGCCAATCTGCCTATGTCAGCAGCTCTCAAACTTTTTGGTCTCAGGACCTTTTACTCTCTTTAAAATTATCAAAGATGCAAAGAGCATTTGTTTATATGCACTATACCTTTTTATATTTACTGTATTAGAAAAAAATAAAATGTAAATATACTTATTACTTAAAGCCATGAACCCATTACATATTAACATAAATAATATCCTATCTAATAATAGAGAAACATGGTAATTAGCCATACCTCCACTACCCTTCCCATTGGCTAATCAGGGCGATATGCAAATTAACTGCCAACCAAGATGGCAGCCGGCAGCCAGGCAGCTTGAAGCGAACATGAGGCTTGCTTGCTTCAGTGACGGAGGAAGCCAACGTTCCCCACCTGCCGCTGCCGGCCTCTGAGCTTGCAGTTTAAGAAACATTGTTACAAATATAGAAGCTAAACAAAACCCCAGAAACCTGCTTTCAGCCAGCCAGGATCTCAGAGCTGGAGTTGAAACAGTGTTTCGATTATAGAACCCAAACAAACCAAATACCTGCTTTCAGCAGACAAGGTCTCAGAGCTGGAGCCGAGCCTCAGAGAGAAAGCCGGCTCTCAGTTCCAGTGACAGCCATAGAAAGTAAATAAATCCAAGAATAAAAAAAAAAAAGAAAAAAAGGAGAGGTTTGGAGCTTCAGTCGCCTGCCAGCCTGAAAACGGCCCTCAGACCCTCAGCCAGACTGGTAGGGCACCCCAATGGGGACCCCCACCCTGAAGGGGGTATGATCAGCTGGAAACAGCCATCATCCCCTCACCCAGGCTGGCCAGGCACCCCAGTGGGGACCCCCACCCTGAAGGGGGTGTGATCAGCTGCAAACAGCCATCATCCCCTCACCCAGGCTGGCCAGTCACCCCAGTGGGGACCCCCACCCTGAAGGGGGTGTGACCAGCTGCAAACAGCCATCATCCCCTCATCCAGGCTGGCCAGGCACCCAAGTGGGACCACCACCCTGATCCAGGACACCCTTCAGGGCAAACCAGCTGGCCCCCACCCGTGCACCAGGCCTCTATCCTATATAGTAAAAGGGTAATATGCCTCCCAGCACCAGAATCAGTGGAGCCGCGAGGCCTCCGGAACCCGGGATCAGCGGAGCCACGAAGCCTCACTCCCTGGGATCAGCGGAGCCGAGAGGCCTCCCGGCACCGGGATCAGTGGAGCAGCAAGGCCTCACTGCCCCTGTGTCAAGTGGAGCCGCAAGGCCTCTCAGCACTGGGATCAGCGGAGCCACGAGGCCTCCTGGCCCCTGGAGCAGTGTGACAGGGGGCAGAGCCCAAACCCCCTGAACTCTGTGACTCTGTGTGTGACAGGGGGCAGGGCCACAACCTCCCTATCCGCCCTGCTCTGTTCATGACAGGGTAAGGCGCCCCAACCCCCTGATCGGCCCTGCTCTGTGCCTGATAGGGGGGAGCTCCCCAACCCCCTGATCAGCCCTGCTGTGTGTGTGACAGGGTGCGGCGCCCCAACCCCCTCACGGGCCCTGCTCTATGTGTAACGGGGTGGAGCTACAACCTCCCCATCGGCCCTGCCCTGAGTGTGACAGGGGGAGTGCCCCAACCCCCTGATCGGCCCTGCTCTATGGGTAACAGGGGGCGGCGCCCCAACCCCCTGATCCGCCCTGCTCTGTGTGTGACAGGGGGCGGTGCCCCAACTCCCCTATCGGCCCTACTGTATGCGTGACAGGGGGGAGCTCCCCAACCCCCTGATCATCCCTGCTCTGTGGGTGACAGGGTACGGAGCCCCAACGCCCCTGATGGGCCCTGCTCTGTGCGTGACAAGGGGCAGCACCCCAACCCCCTGATTGGCCCTGCTCTGTGCGTGACAGGGGGTGGTGCGGCAACCTCCCCATCGACCCTGCCTTGAGTGTGACAGGGGGCAGCGCTCCAACTCCCCAATCGGCCCTGCTCTGAGCCCGACTAGGGGCTGCACCTAGGGATTGGGCCTGCCCTCTGCCACCTGGGAGCGGGCCTAAGCCAGCACATCGTTATCTCCCGAGGGGTCCCAGACTGTGAGAGGGCACAAGTGAGGCTGAGGGACACACCCCGCCGCCCCCCCCCCCCCCCCCGCCAGTGCACAAATTTTTGTGCACCGGGCCTCTAGTGTGTCTATAAAAATATACATTTTCCACAACAAAACAATTATCAAAATAGGTGCCTTTGTTTTGCAATTTTGCAATACTCCTTCATGTCTGGCTTAATAGAAGACAGCTGGATTCTCATATCTGCTTCTGCATCCAATCTGGTCCACTATGTCATTCTGGTTGAAGTATATGAAGATGATCTGGCCTCACACAGATATGTATGTAGCTGAAGATAGGAATATTTGAATAGCATTTAAGTCCTGGAAGTGAGAGGAGAGAATTGACTATAATGGAACACCTGGAGACTTTTGGGGGTTGATATAAATATTCTATATCCTATTTGTGGTATCAAATGCACACCTGACTATACATTTGCCAAAACTAATAGAACTACATATCTGAAAGTTTAAATTTTACTATATGTAAATTTTATGCCTCATTAAACTAGACATTTAAATGCGTGACATTCCTTACTATCCACTGTGTGTCTTCTCAGAAAAGTCTATGAGTACTGGAAGGTTCTCAAGCTCATGGTGGTGGAGCTAAACTTTCCAAAACTCTAATATTTGCTTGAAAACTTTAATTTTATCTCATTGGTGACACATACTGTCAGCTTATCACATTTACATTTAAAATATTCAATTATTTTTCTTTAAACTCTGAAAGATTGGTCTCAAAATGATGCTACACCCGGCACCATAATGCTACTCAAAAATCTTCTGTTGCACATGACACAATATGTTAATTATTAACATTGCTAGAGCCAGGTGAAGGATTGCTTTTGTCATACTTGTCCCTGATGAGACAGGCTCACTTCATTCATTTTGGAGATAATGTCTGATAAATACCAAAACCTGAAAGCCCGTAGTTTGTCTGCCCAGTCATTCTTTCAAGTAAAAATGATGTCCTATAACAACGGTGCCTAGATAAGCTCCCAACTCAAATAATCGTGCAAGTGCTTTTCGTAAGACAACTGTAGTCAGAATGAAGCAGGTGTGCTTTATGCATATGTCCAATATTATAATACAGAATATTATAAAGATATATACTCAATAATTAAAACTTAATAAAGTTAATAATTTCACAGCTTTGCCCAGGAAATTTTTAAGTGACTCTGGCTTTTTAAAAATTGCAAATGCCTGGTAGGAATTACAATGACTACTAAAGACACTTTGGTGGTACTGCTTTCATGTCTGCTAAAACACCTGCAGTTTTACCCACCATTGCTTTGCACTATTAGTGTAAATGTCAACACAGTTGTTTCAAGATAAACCGTGAGATTAAAAAAAAAAGTTACTCAATACTTTTGAATATTTCAGTACCACTTGTGTTTGTTGCCAAGGTTTCACATAAAAGAAGATCTTCTTTGATGATTCCTTGTTGCGGATGCCAGAGGGATACAAGCAAACATATATTCACTCGTTTATAAGGCAAAAGTACAAATCTTCAGATGAGATATTCAATCTTTAAATACACACAGCTTGATTAGTCTCTCAGCTATTATGTGTGCTTCTCTAGCCAATGCAATAAAATAATTTACCTATTAGATGCTTCTGTAACTATTTTATTCCTAGTTTGAAAATAGCTTAGTTTTTAGAGATCTCATATCTATAATAAAATACTCAATTACTTTTTTTAAACTCTGAAAGACTGATCCCAAAATATCACCACACTGACACCGTGATACTATTCAAAAATGTTCTATTGCATATGACACAATAAAATTAATGATGAACATCACCAAAGACAAAAGAAAGATAACTTTCATCATACTTTTTTTTCTTATTTACAGGTCTACCCAGAGTCCTCCCTTCTATGAGCAGTGAACTCTCTTTAGGCAGTTTCACCTTTTTCATCATCTTTAGATATAGATGGGTTAGCTGGGGATTGAAAAAGCTATTCTTCTAATTTCCCATTTTTAGGCCAACAATTCACCTTAAATATAGATATAACTTATTTTAATTTTTAATTTCAAATATTATTAAATTTCCAGAAGGTTTTTAGATAAAATTTAAAAGTTAAGAAATATTTTTATGTTTACAATACTTGTATATATTTTTAAAATATTGCAGAACAAGGCAATAAAGTATATTTCTTACTATGTTTCCACATAGACAGAAGAAAAACTTTAAAATCGTGATTTAATGGATGTTAGTGAAGCTACAGGTATATAGCAAATATAGCCTCCTATTAAGGATACAGCAGAAGTATTGAAAATGTACTGACATTTGTAAAAATGCTCATATTTTTACCCTAAACCTACTATCCTTAGAAAATTCTAGAAAACACAAAAATACCCAAGCACATATTCCATCAAAGCAATGTTGTTAGTGCACATCCGAATACCTGTGAAAGATAAGAGTAAAAACAGCAAATAGAATCTTAGTCCTATTATGAAAATAGTTCTGAGCTGGCAGATCCTCTGAAGGGTCTTGGAACCCACAGGGGTCCACAGACTACATTGAGAAATGCTAGTCTAGGTAACAATGGAGCCCTCCCGGAGAATGATCTGAGTCATTCCACTATAATTCTCTCCCTCTGATGACACTGAAGGAGGCTAGGCTGCTGACGACCTTGGACTGCTCGAGTTGTTTAAGAAACAGAAGAGGTACTCAAGCAGGTAGCAAAACCTCAAAACCTGAAGGGATAGGCAGCTAGTCAGCCAAGGTTAATGATGACAATGCTGCCATCCCACAGCTCAAGCTAGAAATCTCAGGTTCATTCTTGCATCCTTTCTCTCCTTCACCGCTACAGCAAATACAGGCCTCTGTCCTGGTCTGAGCTCTCATTATCTCTTGCTTGACTACTCCTTACAGCCTCGAAGAAAGTGCCCTGCCTCCTCCATCACCAGCACCACTGCTCAGAGCCTCCCACACACTGCTTACTAGATAAAGGACAAAGGGAGCCCTTTAAGTCAGGCCCCATAGACTCCCCACCATATTATCTGTTTCAACCACTCTAAAAGAGTTTCCTCATAATGCTGTTTTGCACCTCCAAGCTTATGCACATGCCCTTTTCCTTGAATTCCACTCATTCTTCAGGCTCAATTCAAATCAACTCCTTTATAGTCTTCCCCAATGTCAAAACCAGTGCCTGTGCCCCCAACATGTAACAAGCAGCTTAATGACCACTTTCATCACACCAGATTGTCTTTACTAGTTCACATAACAATCTCCCCAATCTTCCTGGGAACAGAACAGAGCATTTCTTAGCCCCATCTAGAACCACTCTAACTGAGCTTCTGCCTGGTGTACTAGTACACAGTAGGCATCTAATCCACATTTGTTGAAGGAATTCCATGAAAAAGCACTGAGTGCTCACCAATGACCCACTGATTAATATGGTAAGTTGAACTCTCCCATTCGGCTATCTTTCTACTGACTCATGTGATGCTTTGCTGCAATAGTGACACATGGTAAAGATGCCTGGAACATGACCTTGCCCCAGTGGCAAGAACAAAGCCATCGCTTTCTATTCTGTGAGATCCTGGCATCCTATATAGGTAGTTCTCAAACAACTGTGTCTTGTTGATGATATATGGCCAGGCACTTGTCATGGGATATCTCAATTGATCATTGCAACACGCCTATGAAGGAGGTGTTCTTAGCCCCACTTCATGGATGAGGAAACTTGCCCAAGACAAAGCTGACATCCAAGCCAGTATCAAACCCAACATCAAAGCCCAACAATTCCACGTGGCTGCTTACACAAAAGGCTGATTCATCCTCAAATCCTCAAATGTGGTTTCTCTAACTCCAAGAGGATTTTCTCCTTTAAGTCATTTTTCACTGCTGATTAGGGAGGTTTTGTTTGTTTTTGTTTAAGGAACACTGAGGAGAACAGGGTGAGAAGAATCTACTGCCAGTCACTCTACTACAGAAGGGAGAACTCAGTATTTGGAGCTCAAGTGCTCAGCTTCCGTTGTTGCCTTTGGCTAGTTCATGAGGGGAACAAATTAGCCCACCATTACGGTCATGAGCAGGACCTGCTTCTCAGAACTCGTATCATTTTTGCACTTAATTGCTGTTAAAATGTTCCTTAGAATTTTATGGGAAGGCAGTGTATGCACTTTAAATATTGTGATAGGTTTGCAAAAGGTGTAGCATTATACTTTACTAGTTTAGAATGAGGAGTGTCAATGGAAATAAAGGCTGTAACAACTATACAACACCCTGTTCCCAACACAAGCACTCTTGTCTGTCCAGAGGATGGTGTTGCTCTATTTGTTTTCCAATTACATCTTGAATGAACTCAATGGACCACAAGGCATGATGGGAGAAATCCAGTTTCTGGCAATTACAGCTTATGTTCTGTTTAGAGGTAGTAAACATTTCCATTGTCTGTATTTATCTGGTCTTTAAAAGTACGGTCTAGAAATCTCAAGGCTCAAAAAATGCTTTTCATGACTTCATAAGAGGAACCCTAAGATAATTCTGGCTTTAAGCTATTAATGCAAGGGGAGACAGGGTCTTCTGGAACCTATTCGAGGAATAGAATCAGAACGTCGAGACCTTTCCCATGTCAACTGAATTTGCATGAGATAAGGGACTTAAGCACAAATCATCAATGGGATGAGAAAATATGTTCTAGGAATGGGCAAGATGAATTTCCAAGTGCCAAAGAAAAAGAGTTCTAGAAATTTGTGTGTACCTTTCTTTGATTTGTAATTCATGTTTTTCATGACCTACTTTAAGTTGTTTTATTATACAACTTACCACCAAATAATATGTTTGGTTTTATATAAGAGTTATTTTTAATATGATTTTCTACAATGAAATTCTGCTGAGAATAACCACTGATGTCTGAATGACAAACACTATGACTAATATCACAGAATGTAACATGTATGCTGAATGCTTGGGCCATAAATCATGTGTCAAGTTCTTATGCTAATTCTGAAAGATGTTCTTTTAAATTAAATATTAGCAATAAGACGAGTATGTTATATCTATTAAGATCATCCATTGGGGAGGGAGAACATTACTTCTAATTGCAATTTGATTCATTATGATGGGGCTTTTGTTTCACAGAAACAATGGGGACTTTTAAAAGAGCCTCCTTGAAAATTCAGTCAGAACAGTATCTGTGCTAATATTATTTCACATAAACTATTTTCAAAGAGTTTTCAATATAAATGTAAATATCAATAAAGTATGGAAACTATGTCATTTGGAGCATAAAGGTATAAAGTTATATGTATTAGAAAGATTTCAAATGGCAACCTAATATAACCAACTGGTTTTGGCTCAATTCTGGCATGAAACAGAAAAATCCAATTTATGTAACTAAATATTTCAAGTTTCATTTGAAACTTTTTAAAGATATGCTAACCACATTTTTTTTAAGAAATATTACTGATTTTATGCTTCTAACAAATGTGAGTCACCCCTGACTCTTTCTATTTTATTATATGCAAAACATTCCTACAACAGCTAGGTGCTACACCTTTTTAAATCTTTTATATGCTGTTTTTGTTTTTTCCTTTGTAATACTTTTCAGCTTTTGGATAATAATCCATAGATTTCTTTTCTTGCTCACATTATTGCTCTTCTTTAGCCCTCTGGCTAAAGAAAATGGGATTCTACTAAATGGTTTAATCTAGCCCTATACCTCAGCAGTGATGATGTTTTTAAGATGTCGCCAACCAAAGGGGCCAGGATGGTCTCTTCCTCACTCACTTATCTCTCAGCCTTCATTTATGCTCTTCTGCCATTTCCCTCTCAGTTACTCACTTAAACTCTATCCAGTCTTGGAGACCACAAGCTTGACCTCCTCCATGGGCCTCCCCTGACACTTCTGTCCCATATGCAATGTTTCCCTCTCAACACTCTTATTACTTATGGCTGGGACATCCTTTAGTTGATGTCTTTACTCTCTAGGCCCTTATATAAAACTAGAGGCCCGGTGCACAAAAATTTGTGCACTGGGGGGGGGGGTCCCCCAGCCCGGCCTGTGCCCTCGCGCAGTCTGGGACCCCTCGGAAGATAACGACCTGCTGGCTTAGGCCTGCTCCCGGGTGGCAGAGGGCAGGCCCAATCCCTAGGTGCAGCCCCTGGTCAGGCTCAGAGCAGGGCCGATTGGGGAGTTGCGGCGCCGCCCCGTCATGCACAGAGCAGGGCGGATCGGGAGGTTGCGATGCCACCCTCAGTCACGCTCAGGGTAGGGCCGATTGGGGGGTTGGGGCACTGCCCCCTGTCACACTCAAGGCAGGGTCAATGGGGAGGTTGCAGCGCCACCCCCTGTCACGCACAAAGCAGGGCCAATCAGGGGGTTGGGGCGCTGCCCCCTGTCACTCACAGAGTAGGGCCCATCAGGGGGGTTGGGGCTCCATACCCTGTCACACACAGAGCAGGGTCGATTAGGGGGTTGGGGAGCTCCCCCGTCACTCACAGAGTACGGCCTATCACACAGAGCAGGGCGGATCAGGGGGTTGGGGTGCTGCACCCTGTCACACTCAGGGCAGGGCCAATGGGGAGGTTATGGCTCTACCCTGTCACACACAGAGCAAGGCCCGTGGAGGGGGGTTGGGGCGCCACCCTCTATCACCCACAGAGCAGGGCCAATCAGGGGGTTGGGGCACCGCCACTGTCACACTCAGGGCAGGGCCGATGGAGAGGTTATGGCTCTACCCTGTCACACACAGAGCAGGGCCCGTGGGGAGTGGGGGGTTTGGGCACCGCACCCTGTCACACACAGAGCAGGGCCGATCAGGGGGTTGGTGTGCTGCCCCCTGTCACACACAGAGCAGGGCCAATCAGGGGGTTGGGGCGCCGCCACTGTCACACTCAGGGCAGGGCCAATGGGGAGGTTATGGCTCTACCCTGTCACACACAGAGCAAGGCCCGTGGAGGGGGGTTGAGGCGCCACGCTCTATCACCCACAGAGCAGGGCCAATCAGGGGGTTGGGGCGCCGCCACTGTCACACTCAGGGCAGGGCCGATGGAGAGGTTATGGCTCTACCCTGTCACACACAGAGCAGGGCCCGTGGGGAGTGGGGGATTGGGGCACCGCACCCTGTCACACACAGAGCAGGGCCGATCAGGGGGTTGGTGTGCCGCACCCTGTCACACACAGAGCCGCAGGGCGATCAGGGGATTGTGGAGCTCCCCCCTGTCACACACAGAGCCGCAGGGCGATCAGGGGGTTGGGGAGCTCCCCCCTATCAGGCACAGAGCAGGGCTGATCAGGGGGTTGGGGCACCTTCCCCTGTCACGAACAGAGCAGGGCAGATAGGGAGGTTGTGGCTCCGCCCCCTGTCACTCACAGAGCCTCAGGGCAATCAGGGGGTTTGGGCGCTGCCCCCTGTCACGCTGATCCTGTGTCAGGAGGCCTCGCGGCTCTGCTGATCTCAGTGCTGGGAGGCATATTACCCTTTTACTATATAGGATAGAGGCCTGGGGGCTGGCTGGTTTGCCCTAAAGGGCGTCCTGGATCAGGGTGGGGGTCCCCACTGGGGTGCCTGGCCAGCATGGATGAGGGGATGATGGCTGTTTGCAGCTGGTCACATACCCTTCAGGGTGGGGGTCCCTAATGGGGTTCCTGGCCAGTCTGGGTGAGGGGCTGAGGGCTGCCTTAAGGCTGGTGATTAACTGAAGCTCCCAACCACTCCTTTTTTTCTTTTTTTTTAATTTTATTCTGGGCCAGCTTTAGCTCTGGCTCTAGCTCTGAGGCTTCCGCTGGTTTGTTTCGGTTCTATAATCGAAACAATGTATAACTTCAGCTCTGAGATCCCGGCCGTTTGTTTAGCTTCTATATTTGTTAGAATGTTTCAAACTGCCAGCTCAGAGGCCGGCAAGGCAGGCGGGGAACGTTGGAGTCCTCCTTCACTGCAGCAAGCAAGCCTCATGTTCGCTTCCAGCTGCCTGGCTGCCGGCCGCCATCTTGGCTGACAGTTAATTTGCATATACTCACTGATTAGCCAATGAAAAGGGTAGCGGTCGTACACCAATTACCATGTTTCTCTTTTATTAGTGTAGATAGTCTAATGCAGCAAACAGTAGTGGATACTTACCGTGTGATGAGCACTGTGCTTGACATCATGAAAGGCATAAATAACAGGTAGTATTTGAACACCTACTATATGTCAAACACTGAATATAGCTTTCTCATTGATGCTTTGAGAAGGTAACTAATACCCGCAAGACACCAATGAAGAAAAAGAGAATTAAAGGAGTTAAATAACCTGCTAAAATTTGCACATCTAATAAGGAAAACAGCCAGAACTTAAGTCCATATCAATCTGATTCCTTAACCCTTATTCCAGAAGTTACAGATACATGGTCTAAGTACATGAGCTTTGGTTAGCTGGCATGATGATTTAAAAAAAAAAAATGTAAAAGATGTGAGTGACTTTGGATAAGGTGTGTACTTTCCAGTTCTCCAGAGCCCCCACTCCACCCTACTGTCCTGTATTCACATACTAGGATATTCCTTTATGCTACCTGCATGGCTCCCAATTGCAGTTGACCTTGTTCCCCTGCTACTCCCTCCAATAGTCTATTTTGGGTCATGCTTACAATCTAGTAGGAAAGAAACGATAATATAAAATGGAAAAGAGATGTGCAGATATTCTCAAGGAGATGAAGAAATCTTCAGGGATACAGAATGGCATGAGTCTTAAAGAGTAGGATTTTGGAAGGAAGAGCTTGGGAAGAATGTTTCAAGGGGAAGGAATGGGAACGAAAGGTCCACAGTGTGAGAAGGGAAAGCAGTGTTGGACTTGGGAAGTAGGAGTTTGTTTTTTTCATTCGAGAGGGAGGTTTGATAAAGGCAACAGCAGGAGAGACAGCTGAGGAGGTGAGTGGGGACTTGATCCTTGAAGACTTTGAATGCCTCAGTCAGCAGCATGGACTTTATTCTGTGAAAATTAATTTCTCTAAAGGTTTGTGAGAAGGAACATGTTGGGAACCAGATAACAGTCTGGCAGGAATGAGCAGCAACAATTATGTATAAGGAGAATTGTGGAGGGGCGGGGGCAGAGAAACAAAGAATGAGGCCAGCTATTACTTGTCTGGGATTGAGACACTAGAGCCAGAACCAGGGAACAGCATGGAGAATGGCACAGGGGAAAGGGGGTGGAGGGTGCTGAGAGGAAATGTGAGAGTCCCATAGCCTGGCTTGTTCCAGCTTTGTGTATGAAGCACTCCACATTTTTGCTAAAATGCCATCTTATCTAAGATGCCTTTCCTGACCACCTGATGTAACCTAGCCCTCCCATCCCATCCTCAGCCTCTCTATCACCCTGATGTTGCCTTATCTTTCTCCCTAGACTTCATCACCACTGACATATTATATACTTATTTGCTTACTGCCTGGCTTCCCTGACAAGTTAAGCTTCAGACAGACAGGTTTTCTTGACTGTTTTATTCCCTGTAGTATCTCCAAAAGTGCTTGGTACATAGAAGTACTTAATAAATACTTGTTAAATGAATCAATAAATGGGGTTTTCCTGACGACATGGCATCTTCCTTCTCTTTGTAGATCATAAGCCCAAGAGCCAGGTTTCACAGTCCTGCACACATCACAGAACCATACTTACCTAGGCCCTGGTACCTCAAATGCTACAGCTAGACTTCTACCTAACCTTCCAAGTGGATATGACACTCTTTTCTAAGCTGGGCTCTCTGCAAGTGTCCTCTTTATATGGTGCCTCTTTCCTGGCACAGCATGACCAAAGTACTTCCCTGCCTGGGTAGGTCCTATTCATCATTTCCTTTGGGGATACTTCCTTGATCCTTTCCCTGGACCCCTCCTTTGTGCTCCCATAGCACCTTGACCTTCCTCCATAACAGCACTCATAGCATTGCATTGCTTGTTCACTTATCTGTATCTCCTCTTAAGAGTATAAAACCTATGAGGTCAGAGACCACGTTGATTTTGTTCACTGCTGTATCCCCTAGGGACACTGGAATCTCCTTTCAGTCCCTAGGTTTCCCTTATCTGCCTTCTCTAATCTTCTAATAGCCCATGTCTGTGACCCTCTTTGGAGGACTAACTTTAAGTCAACGGAGCCGTTTTGCCTACACAGACCAAGAGCTGGAGTTTATATTCACCCTTCATCCAGAGAACACACCTTCCCCACTGACTAATGGGACTAGAGTACAGAAGCTCAGATCCCTTTGCCATTAGTTGAAACACATACTGGGGTATAACTTACACTCTGGGTTCTCCTGTGGTATCAGGCTAAATCTACCCTCTGCAAAACTTGACTGAAAAATCGCACCTTGCTTGGCTCCTTCCCCTTTGGTATTTCTACCCCTTCTTTATAGGTTTCTTCTGACGCATTCCTTTATAAATCATTTCCAGGGAAATCCTTGTCTCAAGGTCTGCTCTAGCAAGCCTATCTAAGACATTCCATTAAAAACTAATAAAGTTATGTGGAGTAAAGTGACATGGAATAGAATCCAATGAGTGTTCATAAAATTAATCAATCGCTAGTGAAAGAATCCAACAAGGTAGGTATATTTCTCCTCATTCTATAGATGAGAAAACTGAGGTTAAGAATAATTAAATATTTGCTCTAATCTAGTACTTGGAAGGATCAACCCCAGGCTAATCTATGGCCCCCGAACTGTACTTTTTGGCAACTTTATGTCTGCCTCTGCCCTAATTCAATGGTTTGGGAAACAGAAGGGGAGTTGCCATACCCCTTGGGTCTCTTCTGGTACTTAATTCCCTCTTACTGGTAGCTTCCCCTAGAATCAACATTTACTCAACAAGGAACCTTCACAGCCCTGGGAACATATACTGCTCCAACCTGATTTATCAGATGACATTTCTGGAGTTCAGTCTTGTTATCAACTATCAGGAAATATTCAAAGTGTCAAAGCCAAATTGAGATCTACTCTCTAACACAGCAGGAGGGGAAGAAAATTTGCAGAAGTGTTCCATGGTATCAGGCATTGCCAAGGAGAGGGAGATAAAAAGTAATAGCCTAATTTTCATTGAGTGATTGCTCTCATAAAGTAAAAGAGAACTTGTCCTTACCAGGACATTAACCCTGCATTGCTCAGACAATTAAGGAAAGTCATAAATTAATCCATAATCACAACCTGAAAAGAAAATTTATCTTATCACAGAAGGTAAGAAAAGAAGAAAGCCATCTTGGAGAGGATGCTTCACCAGCTCTATTTTACAGGACAATCTGCGACCCTCCTGCCTTTATCCTTACAGCTCTCTTTCTTTAGTCCCCATCACCCCATCTCACCTTTTTATTTTTTCTCTTCTTTCTCTGCTCATCTTCAACTTAGCCCCAGCCCAATTCCTCAGATCTAAAGACTTAAAAATGTCACAAAATAGAACTGATGAAGCCACTCTAAAAGAATACTGCTTCACATTAATATGAAAATTCATTTTTAAAATGTGCCTTTTTCACTACAGACTATAAAGATCCTTCAGTGCTAGACAGAAATGAAACTTGGAAATTTAAATAATCAAATGATTATGAGATTGTAGGGCATTACCTTTGATTTGATTTTCTTTATTATCACTAATTGTAATATTTGAGCAATAGATACATATTTGGGAAGAGAGAAAAAGTGCTACAAAAGCAGAAGTGAGGAGATGCTGATCAGTGCTAGGCACTATAAATATAATTTATTAAATCCTAATTATAAACCTGTAAAATAAGTACTTTATTCCCATTTTACAGATGTTGAAACTAAATGTAATGTCTTATTCTCTTTCAGAACCAGGATTTAGTGCCGGCTCTATTTGTCTCTCCAAAGACCAAGATTTGGACTTTGAGATGAGCAATGACCAAGGATAAGAGATGGATAATGGACATAAAAGGCTTTAAAAACACTTAAATAAAGCTCCTGCTGTCCCATTGCTCTCTAGTAAAAAAATAATGTTGAAAGTAAGACCATTTCTGAATCTCTTTTGGCAGATGATGTTTTTCCAATGACAATCTTAAGGGGAAGCAAGTGAGGAGAATGGGACAAGAGAGTCACGGCATTCGGCATGAAGAAATACCTAATATTAACAGAAATGGTTCTCCTTTATCCTTTTCCCCATCACTTAGACAGTCTGCATTCATTGCCTCAAGAGAGGGATGTCTTGGCAAGCCAGATTTTTGGTATTTGAGATTCAAAAGCCGAGGTCTTAAAAAATGACAAGAATTTGGATGCATGGATAAGAAATTTAGGAGAATATGAGATAAGAGCAAAGCTTTTGTTCCTAGACAGAATCCCATGGACTAGCAGGAGGGGAGAGGACAGAGGACAGGATGGGTTAGAGAAGATTTGGTGACCACACAGACAGGAGTGGGGTCAGTGTCTAGAGACTGCCATGTAGATGTCAGCATTGGCTTCCAACTTGCTGCCATGCCAACAGCACCACTTCCAGGTGGTTCACTGACAACCCTGGCACTCCAGCTCCACAGAAGACACTATGCTTGAGAATGAACAATGCAGAAGACTTGGAGTCTGAGAAAGAACAAAATGAGAAACAGGGTTGGAGGCAGGGCAGGCTATGATCTGCACTGTTTCTCACCATCACTCCATCTGGTCCCCTGGGGATCCTTAGAAAACAGAGATATGGAGCACCAGCAACATGCCCCAAAGCAAGCACTTGATACAAAAAGTGTTTCAGGAATAAAAGGAATTTGTGGAATTCCAACTACTTACAAGCAAAGTAGGATGACTTTATAAAAAGGGCAAAGTGACTTTAGAGTGTTTCTAGGTTCCTGCATTCCCATAAAACTGCAGAAATTTTCGGGAAATTTTCAGTGGAGGCTTTGATATTAAATTTCTGCACTTAGTCAAAGTCTTTATATTTTTCTTTGATAAGATCCTAAAGTTTGAATTTGCCTGGATTGTATGTTATTTCTAAATAGTGGCCATCACTTGCTTATAAGCATATTAAGAATATTAATATGTCCCCTCATTTTTTTTGACAAAATATCAAGTTAACAGGAAAGCTGAAAGAAGAAGAGAGCAATGTATACACTTTCCTTATGCTTGTGTGGCCTAATAAAATAGCATACATATAATACTTCAAAAGATCATATAATGATCTTAAGATATGCCTGGCCCATAGTGATGAATCATTACTTCTGCCATTTACATATACTGGTTGCCAAAAGTCTCTGCAGGTTATAAAATACATCATGATATGCACAGAAGGCATCATGATGAAAACATGCTACCATGTTTGAAAAACTGATAGTTTACTTTTATAACAACATAAGCATAAAGTTACTGATTCCAGCATTATTATAGCAGCAAAATATTGGAAATAACCTATATGCTTATCACTAGATTCTGGCTAAATAAACTGTTGCTTCTACATAGCCATCCAAAAGGATGAGGAAGATCTCAATGAACTGGTATGTATAGATTATTAAATTAAAAAGCAAAGTGCAAAAGAGTGTATAAATAGTAAATACTTCTACATATGAAAAAAGAGAAAAAATATATATATACGTATATATTCTTATTTTTGCAAAAGGAAACACATCAGAAAATAATAAAAATAGTCCCTTTAGGGGTAAGTAGAAATAGAGTTAAAGGAATAGGGATGGGAAGGAGAGCTTTCTGATATAGGTTTTATTTTTGTGGGATGTTCTAAAAGAAAATTAGCCTTGACTCTTCAAAACTGTCAATACAAAAAAAAACCAAGAATTTTTCTATATTAAATGAGAATAAAGAAACATGAAAACTAAATGAAATGTATAATCTTTTATAGGCTCCTGTATCATATGTCTCTATGTATATATAGTATATATCATATTTATATATTTATATAGCTAACCTATCTATCAAACATACATAGTACAATGTCAACAACTGGTAACATAACAATTATAACATTTTAAAACCACTAACACACCATAGTTTTAATTTGCAATTCTCCTTTACAGCTTTAATTTGCAAGTTTCTCTTTAAGCACAAGGTTGAACCTGTTTTGAGCCATTTGTATTTCCTTTGCTGTGAATTATCTGTTCATATTATTTGCCCATTTTTATTTTACTGATTCATATGAGGCATTTATATAGTAAGAAAATAATCCCTCTGTGATGTAAATTGTAGATATTTTCCTTTTTTTATTTTAACTTTTTTATGGTGTTTGGTTTCCCAGATAGATTTTCTTTTTAATGTACTATAGTCAATAATTATCAATCTTTTATTTTTGTTATGGTGTTCAGATTATGCTTACAAAGGACATCCTCACTCAAGGTCAACTCATGTTTTCTTCTAGTATTTTATGGTTTTATTTGATATATATAATTAAATATGTAAACCACCTGACATTTATATAAGTTTAAATTAAGTAGGAATAAAATTTAATTTTTTCCAGATGACTACTGAATTGTTTTAACACGATGTGTTAAATAATTTATTTTCCCTATTGCAAATTCTTATATGTATTTGTGTCAATTTCCTATATATTATCTCCTTTAATCCTTAAAATAGTCTTGTAAGATAGGTATTGTTACAGATGAAGGTACTTGGGACAGGGAAACCTTGTATCTCAGAGTTTGGAAAACATGACAGCAATAGAATATGAATATAAAGACTTAAAAATTTAAGACCAGGGCCAATGCATTTGTATTAGATAAAAGCTTCATAAATTAATAAATTTAACAGTATTTATTATAGCTCTAGCCAAAAGAAATAATAAATGCAGTAAATGCCTTGTTAAAAAAAATACCATGTTATTGGCTAAATTATTAGCGAGCAGTGACCCAAATTAACAAGGTAATAAGCTTGGCAGCTTGCTGATGGGGCATTTTTTCAGAAGTCATCTGTGCCAGGTAAGCCTTCACAGCAGGGTAAGAAAATGTATATACTTACAAGGATAGGAAAAAAAGGGTTCTGACAATTGATCAGGGCTCAGAAAAGTGTGAGTTTTATTCTCTTGGCCTCCTCTAAGCCCTGCCACCTCCCACCCCCATTTGAGTAGACAGTAGAAAGAGACCTGCCCTCATTGGCTATGATGACCTGTGTTATAACTCTAAGGGAGACTTGGTCTTGGGATCCTCCACTACTTGTTCTATCCAACTTCTTCTTTGCTTTAGACTCTCAGGCACCCAGGAAGTTGCCGATTATCCAAATTTCTTTGCTCCCTAAGAAATTGGTATTCCTGACAATGTGGCCTGCAGCAGGATGGAATCTAATTTCCTCAAGCAGCTAGCAAGCCAGAGGCTTTAGCTTTGCATGATAAATGAAAGGACTGCTAGGATTCTTCTGATTTTCATTTTCAGGGTTAATGTTGGGGGAAAGAGGATTCCACACTGACCACTGATCTGAACAGGTAAGGCCAGAAGTCATAGCCTTGATGTAAACCTGAATAAAAAGGCAACTGACACGTCTTTGGGGTGAGCAATAAAAAGAAAATACACTGGGACCCTTTTACTTATATTTTTAATAGAGCAGTGGTATGGGAAAAGTAACATAAATTCACACCGGGATCCCCCAAAAAGCCCTACTTCTGAGAGTCTTCTTTGCTGACAACCAATCATTAAAAGATGAAATCAAAAAGAATCTGCTCTGCTCCCCCAAAAGTTTAATGAAGAAGTGTATCCTAACAAGTCTGGTATAGGCTCAGATTCAAATCAGTCCATCAATCCATGAATCAATACTTATCAGAGACTCTGATAAAATATTGACTCAGATGAGATTCCCTTCAGAGAATAATTTGATGTTCTCATTTTCTCCTGGTTCAGTAATTTAGGAAAACGTGAGATGTGACTATAAAGTAATGATACTGATTCAACCTGTCACACAGGAAAATCAACCTTGTCATATATATAATTCTAGTTACTTACATAATTTGGGACCTTGTCACATATAAATTGGGACACTTTGGGGGGAAAAATAAAAATTTTGTTATGGGTTATATCTCAAGATAATATTGAGGATGACTGAATTTGCCATTCCTTTAAATTAATAGACTGGATTTGATTTTAGAGTTTTATGGGTTCAAGTGTTTGAGATATATCAAAGATTTCTATGGACAAGGCAGTGTGGTGTGGTGTGTACATGTGTGTGGGCATACACCCGTGTGTGTGTGTGTATTTGCATGTGTATGTATTGGTATGAGGAAGGGGAGGAAGATGCAGGAAGATAAAGAAAAGAGAGAACTCGTAAAAGGTCTTGCAATCTAATTCAACATGCAATAACTAATGGACCCACCACTCACAATTGTGTGAGCATGGCCAACTTTGTAAATTTTTCTCTGCGTTTCCTCATCTATAAAATGGGAAGAGTAATAGCACCTACCTCATATGCTTAGTGTGAGGATTAAATGAGACCATGCACTAAGCACAGTACTAAACACAACCAATGTTAAATTTGATAATAGTACTACAATAATGTTGCTAAGGGATGATGTTGCTTTTTTTGCAATGACCACACTGCCTGATATCAGCTCCCAAGAGTTTTTGTTTTGTATGGTTGTTTGTTTGTTTGTTTGGACTGGAAGAATCCTTGACTTTCAAAGTTCTTTGGTTCAAAAACATTGTTTCACAGGGAAAGAAACTGGCCCATAAAAGTGATATAACTTGGACAATATCAGTGAGGAACGGAAGCCTAGAACCCATTCTGCTAACTGCCTTATTTGCTTAATTATGGGGGAGAGGAAGAAATTTTACACTTTACAATGAGTTGTTAAAAAAAAAAATCCGTGAGTGAATACTGTCAAAGCAGTTTGAGGCACGTAAAGGGTAGACATTAAGTAAAGTCAGTCACCAGTCAACAGCATTTATTGATTTATCCCTGTGTGAAGAGCATTGTGCTATGTACGGAATGGGAATTCTGTATTCTATTCAAGGCATAGAAGTTGACCTGGTATAGGTTGACCTGAATTTTTCTGTAAATGCTTTCTCCATCTAGTTGCTTAAGCAATTGTTAATCAAAAGACAGAACTCCATCCCTCACACCCTTCACTCCTGTAACTTCCCCGGCACTCTCTCCTGTGCCCCGAATGTCGCGGCCCCTTTCACTGTGCTCACCACATAGGCTGCTCCCTGACTTGAGAAAGACTTGATTCTGAAGTATAGGCTAAGAAACTATTCTCTACATTGCAAAGGAAACCTGTTTACTTACAAAAAAAATAAAGTTATCGTTTTCTTATGTAATGTCAGAAATTCATGAACCTTAAAACTTGAATATTTGATTGAATTTAATATTCTTAGATTGTATTCCTCCCTGGAAATGGTAGTAAAATCTTTAATAAACCTCCTGGTCCACAATATGAGAGCTGCAATGATTTTTGTCTATGCCTCTGTCTTTGCAAAAGGTCTCCTGTTATCAGACAGAGAAAATGGATTTGGCATTCTAGCTGAGCTCCAGGCACCCACACATCACTGCAGCATGTGCACTTCAAAGAATACTGACCAGCAACTGAGAAAGGTCCTCCAGTATTCCCTGGCCAGCTTCCCTATGGGTGTTTTATAGTTTGCTTGGTCTTCACTCCCTACCCCTACCTCTCCTCTACGTAACATCTGAATGTCTTTTGGAAACTTAGGGGAGAGATCTGAATAGTCTTATTTCCAGCAGATAGATTCCTTATTCTTGCTTATTTTTATTTATAGCATAAGTATGCTTTGGCAAAGGTGTTGTGCAGGTATTATTGTTGTCCATGCATATGTGTTTGTATCTGCCTGTATGGGGAGGGAGTGTCACCAAAGGAAGTATAAGATATCTTGAGCTTTAAGAGAAGTAATAATTAAGAGGGAATTTCTAGGTGGGATTTTCTATCAACTGACTAAGTTTTATGAACAGTCAGGCACATTGAAACATCATGACAAGCAAACAGCCTCCTCTCAGTTCTATTTTTCAGGCCTACCTAAGTTATCTGACAGAACCTTATGGAACTTGATTGTTTAATCTCATCCAATGTTCTTAGATCTAAGGTTGAATGTTGGAAGGAACAAGATTTTAAGTTTTTGCTTATTAAGATAGCAGGCAGGGAAGTTCCCAATTCTGGACTTCTTAGGCCACCAGCAGCACAAGTAAATGGAATCAGAAATAGATAGCCTGACAGGTGTGGCTCAGTGGTTGAGCATCGACCTATGAACCAGGAGGTCCCCAGTTTGATTCTCAGTCAAGGCACATGCCCAGGTTGTGGGCTCGATCCCCAGTGTGGGGTGTGCAGGAGGCAGCCAATCAATGATTCTCATCATTGATGTTTCTATCTCTCTGCCTCTCCCTTTCTATGAAATCAAACATATTTTAAAAAAATGAATAAATAGATAGATAGATAGATAACAGATACATACATAGATACATATACATGAATAGATATATGTATATAAGTAGATACATACATTATACATATACAGAAACAGACAAAACAGAAAATAATGAAATCAAATAGATTACTAGAAAGAGCAAAACATTTACACTTTTAAAAGTAAATACAAGAAAAAAACTCTCATTATTACCAACTATATTTATTCTAACAATATGTTTTATAGTTTTGTCTGTGGTTCCCCCTCCTCCAAAAGAAATATTATTCAGGAATTTATAATAAACAGAAGAGTGACAATTATACCTACAGAAGCAGCCTATAAACATACAAGTTTTGCATATTTTTAATTAAAATATCACATTTTTTTATTGTGCATTATTTAATTTTTGTATTAGAAATACTAGTTGCCTGAGGGCAGTTAGTATTTAAGCCGATGGATAGGGAAATTCTCTTATTCCACCTGATCTCAGAAGTCTTCCTGGAAGAGGAGGGTTTTCTCATAAAATGCCTCAAAGCCAAGAGCTCCAGGAAAAGGCAGGGGGCTTTATTTAAACCAATCTGAACAAAGGGGAAAAAAAACTACTACTCTTCACTCCTGTCTTTAAAATATCTAGTCTGTAAGGATTTTTACTCCTCTCCATCATAAGAATGACATTTGTCTTATGACACATATGCTGTTTGTGCAATGATCTAAGGCAATAAAATGAATATATATAAATATTCCTCATTGCACTGAAATTTTGGGCCTGAAATTGAGCAAGCAGCTTCACATTCTCCATTTTCCTGAGTTAGAGGTTTCAGAAACCCACCACACTGTGTTAGTAAAATGGGACTCACATGCCTTAGGCTCTCCACAGCCATTTTATTCACTTAATTGTCTGGAACAGTCATCTTAGAAATCCAAATATGATAAGTAATATCCCACATTCCTTACTTTTAGCATTTATAAAGCTTCATCCAAATGTCTCCTCCCTCCACCCCTGCCCCAATGATTCAGTCACTTCATATTGTAATACTTTGGTGATTATTGATTTGGGGTTAAGGTTGGAGCTCAGTACAACTGTGTGAGCATCCGCTGCCTTCAATTTGACGGTATGCTGCGCCTGCCCACTCCATATTGACAGGCATCCTCTTACTTTCAGATTGCTGTTCGTTTGCTGATGAACCCGCAGGAGGGGGGTCATGACCTTTTCTCTTATCTGGACAGCTCTTAGCTTCACAAACATTTTTTTGCTGCAGGGTGTTATTAACAACAGGATGATAGAACAAAGAAATGAAGTGATGGGAAGCACATCAATGTATGAAATTTTCTTTATTAGGATACCCTTGAGGCCCAAGGGGAGGTCTAATTGTAAAGGTGTTACCTTTCTCCTTAGAATAACAAATTTTACACACATATGCCCACACACATACACATGTGCTCTAATAAGGTCATGATTTGAAAATTAAGGGTTATTCATTTCCCTTGTTCACAGGAGTCTGCAACTCTGCACTCATTGAAAACCAGTATATATATATATATGTATATGTATATGTGTGTGTATATATATGTATATGTATATGTGTGTGTGTATATATATAAAATAAATAGAAAGGAAAGCTAAAGTAATTAAATTTATTATACAGCAATCATGAGTTAAGACAACATAATTAGATGGATCATGTTGACAATTAAAATTTAATGAGCTCATTTCTTCTATATTTGAAGGGTGTGTAAGCTCGACTTGTGGGATTATTTAGGGCAAAGGTGTCAGAAACACAGGCAAGTTATACTCAGTCTGGGTTTGAACCTTCCTTGCCTCACAAGCCCTATATCTGAATTTAAGGGCCCTTAAACTAAGGAATATCCAGACATTTTTAGATGAAACCCTGTCTTTAGATTCTAAATGACTTACTTTCTATTTTCTGTGTAGCTCTGAAGGAAAATTTTGAAGCTAAATGTATGAAGAATATTTTAAATTGATATTCTACCTTTCCTTTGGGATGGAGTAAATTCTAACTAAAATTCCCACATCACGGGTTTCTTCAGGGGTTATTTAGCTTAGGCCAATATTCTCAATGATAAGAAGCTAAAATGAAGAGATATGAATACCAGTAAGGAAAGCTATGGAGCAAAAACCTATGTAACTATATGGGGCTGATAGTTGGAATCAGCACTGAGGTATTTGCAATATAAAATCTCTGGGTCAACACTGATTATTCCAAACTGGTCATTTCTGTCGAGTTTCTTTCCCCCTCTGAATAACTAATCCCTTCCTTGCTTTTATGTCATAAATCCTAATACAAATGTGTGATAATGTAAAAAAATCAAAATTCTGTTTAAAAAAGATCTTATTTATAAGTTATAGAGGTACAAAATACTATTTGAAAACATTAACTTCTTTTATTTGTTTCCCTTACATGAAAAATGTGCAATCAGATTGTTTTTTCCCTCACAACTTGTTAAGATAAAATCCCCTCTGGCTTGAAAACATACACATATCAAAAACACTTAAAAATAGAAACTTAAAATGGAAACACTATATAACCTTAACTCTAATGGGCCCAGCAGGACTTGGACAATAAATATAAAGTAGTAAAAAAATCAAAATTTTAATTTCCAATGAGTAGTATTTTATATTTTTATATTGCATTTCATCTAAGCATCGCAACTACTGCATACCATTAAAGCATTAAGTTTTGTACTTCTCTAGAAGATAATGTTGTTTCCTCTGGAATGAGTATATCATCTTTGGAAACCACATGATAAGAGAAGAAGGATTCCCAGGGTGGTGTTGGGCCTGAAGTCATGTCCCTGTAAGAATCCTCCCCTGGTCTCTGAAATAACATCCTCAACCATTGCCAAGGAACAATGGCATGGACAGAAATATAGGAATATAAAGCTAAAAGGATGAGCCAAATCACCATCCAAACTCACTTATTTGTTAACTTGTAACTGAAGAAAAGAATAGCTATTCCCTTCCATTCGGTTAACTAGAATTTTCTATTAGCCATCATCTACATATTTCTACTGCAGTTATACCTGCTGCTTAAAAGTATGACCCTAAATTATAACACTCACACCTTTCTGAATCACTGAGGCAAAACCATATTACTTTCATCAGTGTGTCCACATATCATGAATTTCACTGCACTTAAAATTCTTCCTGCATTTGTCAGTAATGAGATACATGGATACTTCTCATTAATCGGAGACTCTGATTAACCAAAACCTTCCAATTCTTTGATGCTAAATAAAGATATGACACAAACTGATTGAGATGAAAAAGAATGAACCATAACCTGAGTGAATTAGGAAAACACCATTTTTCTCATGAATTATCTATTTTTCTATGGCCCGAAAGACCTACCTAAGGAAAGAAAACTTGAGGACTGAACCTTGTCAATAAAATGTAGTTCATGGAAAGTCCCAATAGCTACTCCAAATTAATCTATTGGCTATGACCCATCTAAGTTGAGCCCTTTTACCAACTGGATATGTTTAGGATTTTATTTTTATGACTATATCCTAGAAACAAACACAGGGAGGCTGCCAAAACGAGAAAACAAAGAAACATATCCCAAATGAAAGAAGAGAACAAATCTCCGTAATAAGAATTAAACAAAATGAGACAAGCAATTTACTAGAAGCAGAGTTCAAAACACTGGTTATAAAGCTGCTTAATTAACTTAGGGGAAGAATAGATGTACTTAAAGAGAAATTCAATAGCCTAAAAAAGGATATGAAAACCATTTTTTTAAAAATCAGAAATTAAGGATATACTAACTGAAATGAAGAATAATTTACAAGGAATCAACAGCAGAGTAGATGAAGCCAAGACTCAAAATAGTGATTTGGAATGTAAGAAAGCAAAAAACACCCAATCAAAAGAGCAAAAAGAAAAAAGATTCTAGCTCTGGCCAGGAGGTTCAGTTGGTTGGAACATCATCCCGTACACCAAAAGGTTGAAGGTTCAATCCCTGGTCAGGGCACATACAGGAAACAACTGATTGATATTTCTATCTCACACCAATGTTTCTCTCTCTCTGTGCCTCCTCTCTCTCCCTTCTTCTCTCTCTAAAATCAATAAACATATCCTTGGGTGAGGATTTGGAAGGAAGGAAGGAAGGAAGGAAGGAAGGAAGGAAGGAAGGAAGGAAGGAAGGAAGGGAGGGAGGGAGGGAAGGAGGGAGGGAGGGAGGAAGGAAGGGAGGGAGAGAGGTGGGGGAGGGTGGGGAAGGAAGGAAGGAAGAAACAAACTGAAAACTGAGAATAATGTAAGGAATGTCTGGGACAATGTCAAGCATGCCAACATTCTCATCATGGAGGTGCCAGAAGGAATGAGAAAAAGCAAGAAATTAAATACCTATTTGAAAAAATAATGAGAGAAAACTTTCCTAATCTAGTGAAGAAAATAGGCATACAAGTCTCAGAAGCACAGAGAGTCCCAAGATGAACACAAAAAGGCCCACACCAAGACACATCAAAATTAAAATGCAAAAGGTTAAAGATAAAAAGAGAATCTTAAAAGCAGCAAGAGAAAAGCAGTTAGTTACCTACAAGGGCGCTCCCATAAGATTGTCAGTTGATTTCTTTGCAGGCCAGAAGGGATTAGCAAGAAATATTCAAAGTAATGAAGAGCAAGGACCAATAACCAAGATTACTCTACCCAGCAAAGTTATACTTTAGAATCAAAGGACATTTAAGAGCTTTCCAGACTAGAAAAAGCTAAAGGAGTTCATCACCACCAAACCAGTATAACATGAAATGTTAAAGGGTTGTCTTTAAGAAGAAGGGGGAAAAATATGAACAATAAAATGGCAATAAATACCTTTCTATCAACAATTGAATCTAAAAAACAAAATAAACAAATAAGCAGAACATAAACAGAGTCACAGATACAGAGAACATTTTGACAGTTGCCAGATGGGTGAGGGGTTGGAGGGATGGCTGAAAAAGGTGAAGGAATTAAAAAGTACAAATTGGTAGTTACAAACTAGTCATGGGGATGTAAAGTACAGCATAGGAAATATACTCAATAATATTGTAATAACTATGACAGGACTTATGGTGCCAGATTGTACTAGATTTTTCGGGATAATCATTTAGTAAGTTGTATAATGTCTAATCACTGAGGTGTACACCTGAAACTAATATAATATTGTATGCCAACAATAATTGAAAAATTAGAAAGAATTTAAAATAAAATATCATAAATAAACAAGTAACTAAATAAATAAATTAAATTAAAAATCTGAAAATATTGAGCCTCGGGCCAATATAACCCAATCTCCTATAATTTTTATATCCATGTCCATGATACAGCACAATTATAACTAACATTTAAAATGATGAGCCAAATGTACTATGAGACCTCAGTTATCAGTATTTCACCTCTAACATATTTCATGAGCCACCAAAATGGACATTTTGGCAAACTTTCCAACAGGAAATAAAATTAAAATAAATGTTTAACTTAACTGTTTACCAGAAGACTATATCCTTCTGCTTAGTAAATTGAATTTTTATTGCATTTATGGACCAGTTCTTTTTCTTCAGAGATGAAAAGTCATTTTATATATTGAAGGAGAAAAGTGCCCTCAACCACTCCCCCTTCCCAGGGACCATGATACAATGTACCAATGTTGTTTTTATGCATAGAATTGGCAGCACAGACCCAAGCCAGGCATGACGCTGTCATTTCCAAGATTTCTATTTTACTAACATTGGAATAAGGTAATGTGTCTTTTTCTGGCAGACACTCAACCTCACTTCAGCTGAAAGCAGCTTTTAGAGAAATAGTAGAAACATTTGTTCAACATTTAACATTATTGAGCACCTATTACATACAAACCTGATTATAGTTTGGAACTATTGGCATATACATAAATAACTATAAACTATATGATACATACAGAAGTAAAGGCTATGCAAAGAAAAATATTACATGTGTTCAGAGAAGGGTGTAGGGTAGGTGTGACCATGAAAAGCTCATTGGAAGAAAGGCAGGTAAGAGCTTAGTCTTAAAGAGGCTGTATGTTACCTAGCCACATAAGATAGGTAGAGAGTTGGAAGTGAGGAGATAAAGGCCTAAGAATAAGGAAAGAGGTTTTTTGATACTGCCCCTTCCTACAATGAAGGGAGCAGTGAGTTCCATAATTCACTGAACAATGAGGTCCTTGAACCCAGGAATTTAGTCTCAGGAAACTTTGTGTCATCAGAGCCTAACACAAAGTTGCTAAATAAATACTAAATAAATAAATAATGTGTATGTATATGTATAGTATATATGTGAATAATATAATGAATAAATAAATGACCATTTTTTTGTTAAAAAGATAAAAATAGATGCAAGTTCCACCGGTCTTTCAAAAGTCAAAGGAAACTAAGGTAGACCCAGCCCCAGCACTATGTAAGTTTCCATGAAGGGTTAGTGGAAGCTCCACACCCTCCTCCTCATCAATTCATTCTCAAAGGCTTGCCGCCAAATGGGAGCTTTTCCCTGGGGATAATTCAGAGGCCAAAGGCCCCAGGGAAGTGGAGAAAAGAAGCAGCTACCTGGATAACAGGCCATAGAAAGCACAGGGTGAGGACGAGGGCAAGGTCGGCCTGGTCTGAAAAACTCCCTGGCTCTGGAAATCCAACCTGTGCGAAACGAAGCACAGTGGAACATTTAAGTCAGTTTCCAAGAACAAATCTATTTTTAGGTGACCCTTCCTTTTAGTAACAGACCCCCAAGTACTGGGAAGTACTTAAAATTCTTCACAACAAAATAAACATAGGTTTCTAAGGTTTATACTGTTTCATGATGTTTTCTCTTTTGCTGATGAAACTCTCCATGTGGGCAGAAGAACCCTTAATCCTGTATCCCATGTATTCATGGGATGTGAGGGAGAATAATTAATGAAAATAAGTAAGAGCCTGGTTCGATATTTTGTTAATATCAGACCAGGAAATTTCGACCAATGCTCCCACTGTCAACCAAAAATGAATGAATGAATGAATGAATGAATGAATGAATAGGAGCCTTCTCTGCTAGGAAACCTCAATGTCTTGTCCTATACACATCCAAGTTCAGAGTGATCCAGCTCATTCACTCAGGTGGGCAAACCTCCAGCTCATATCAGCCTATATGACTTCCCTCATTAGAGTACTCATATCAAAGGTATTTCCAGGGAGTTCTGGGCTGAAAGCTCTTGAACCCTCTGGCAATTGGGTGACAAATTTCATGCAAGTCAGATGCCATTTCAAACTCAGAAAAAGTATGGGCAATAAACCGTGTCACAATATGGGACCTTGCATTCCACAGGCATCTTGGGTCAGGGTAAGCAAAGGATTTGAGGAGGGTTTGAATCCCCACAGAGCAAAGATCTACCATTCAGAAAAGTGTTCTCCCAACCAAAGTTAAGACATCTGGAAAGCAGGGTAGGGTGACAGAGCATGAACCTGGAGCCAAGTGTCTGTTAATCCTTGAGTTATAGCTCCTTATAAATGGCTTTCTCAGTAGGATAATGACAAAGGAAATCAGCATGTACTACATGTTATGGGGGCTCTCCCGTGCTTTATTCTCTCTAAGCATCAGTTTTCCCATGCATAATACAAAGACAGCAATGCTTCCTCTGCTTATTTCTCAGAGAGCTTTGTAAATTATGAAAGAGATTTGCAAATATGAAAAGATTATAAATTTGGACTTTAGTGGATGCTTTTGTATATATGGCCTGACTGATGTGATGAAGACAAGAGTGTCCTCCCAAAACCACAGAATCATTCCCACCATCCTCTTTCCCAATAGGGACCATAAGGTGTAAAGAGGACAGACTGAAATCACATTATAGATATGTATATGTATTGAAAAGGGTGAATGCAGGGTTGCAGAATGGCTTATGGCTCCCTCCCTCCCTCCCTCCCTCCTTCCCTCCTTCCTTCTTTTGTCCTTTTTTTTTTTTTCAAGTAATCATGCCCATAACATGGAGTACCTAAGCCTAGCATATTCTCCTACTCTTAACTCCAATCCCACAGTAAACCTAAATTCTTATGGTGATGATGATAGTGGCTACCCTTTAATGAGCACTTCCTTGTCCAGCATGATGCCAAGTATGTTATATACATTCTCTCATTTACCTCTCACAACAATTCTGTCAAGTAGTCACTGTTGTCCCCATTTTACAGACGAGGAAAAGGAGACAAAGAAAGATTAAGGAACTTGCCTAAGACCAGCGTTACTATATGTCAGAGCGAGAATTTAAAATTCTAAGAATATGATACAGCCACACACATCCCAAATGATTATACCCATGCTTATATTTTCAGTCAAATTGAGCCAAACAAAACCACATTAACCACGAGGATTGTCTACTTGACTGACACAGGTCCTAAAAAGAAATCTCTTGCTTCTATGACATACTAAGTTTAAATAAATATCCCCTAAGCATGTGACTCTCTAGAAATAGCCAAGAAATTGCAGCTTTTAAATCAATCTCAGAACACCTGTTTGGCATAGAAGCTTTTGCTCGGAGACGTTGCCAGCCAGACAAGTTCAGAGAGGGTTTTCAGGGAAGAAGACAGTGTGGCAAAGCCACAGAAGTTTAAGAGAGCAGGGTAGAGTTTTAACTGAAAAAGGGAAAGTGGCCAGTATTACTATCATTATTATTGATAGAAAGACAAATTACCACCATTGCATAGATAAGTGGTAAGTGGTTGCACGGATTTTCCAAAAATCCAAAATGGCCACATTATGACATTGAGCATCCCCCATCTCTACTCTTACCTTGACTTACATCCTTAGCCCTGCAGTAAAGAAACCCTGGGTGAATTCCCTGTCATGCCCACCCACACAGAAATACAGGTCCCTCTCCTTCAATTGCTATCATCAGAGTAACTTTCACAAAACAAAAATAAGTTTTTCTCAGGCAGTCTTATAAACAAACACCTGCAGATGAATTGGCCTCAAGGAAAAATGACTCCAAGTTTGCCAATGGGAGAAGCTGCCTACCAGTGACCTGTGAATGGAGGACCAATTATCCATCAGTAATCAGGCACTGGGCCAGGAAGGATGAAAGAGGGCATAGGAGCACCACCATTTGGATCAATGTGGATGCTGATCTATGTGCCAGAAAGGGAGAGCCAGAATGGGGGGAGAGTTGCCTGCCTTTAACTAAGATCAAATGGTAATTTGTATTGGTTATGAAGATGCCACAACATCAACTGAATTGACATTTTGCTGGTCACAACCAATAGACATGACTTCCAAAACAAATATAGTCTGTTCTTTTGGCCAATCTGGATCTTTCAAGAATTCAATCATGTTATGTTGATTTGGCTGGCAAACTTTCAAACAAAAATTTTCAATACTGAGGTCAAAGACAGACTTTATAATTAGGCATAATCATGGAGAATGTCTGAACAAATCTGTTCCTTTTTATAAAGGAACTAGGCTAAAGTTCAGATAGGTGAAGTGATTTGCCCAAAGTCACACAGCTTGTAAACAAAGCCAAGACTAATATGGGAACGTTTGGTTTCAAAGTCCTTTTCCTTACTCCCAGGTGGCTTCCTTGAGTCTTAGATCACAAGTTTAAAGAGGCAACCATGCTTTTTGGGGGACAGACAACCTTGCCCCCGACAAGGTGCCCTGTGAAATCCCACAGCACCAGGAAGCAAAGGATGAACCACAGAATATGCGTCCAAGCCTTAGGAGGAACACCAACCTGGACCACTGGGCCAGCATGCTTCATTCTCATTTCAAAATCACTCTCACAGCATTTCTGTCATAAGTACACGAAGAAAGGCTGGAGTACCTGAAGCTGCCTCAATCTGAAACTTGTGAAGCAAGTGGAGACACTTGCGAGTTCACCCTCAGACAAGGGACGCAGGTCAATTTGCGTGTGGACTTGCCTGTGGATTTGAACACAGACACATGCAGCCAGTTATAAATCAGCCACCGCTTCTTCCTGCCGTGTCACGCGCCAACGCCCAGGGGGCGCTCTCGACATGCTCGGCAGCCCAGGAGCATCGCTGCTCCCAGCAGAACAACCAAAAATGATGGAGCGGGGTGTGTGGTTTGTTTGTTTGTTTTTTCCGTTTTTTAATTTACTTCAAAGTTTTAGGAGAAAGGAGAGACACAATCCCAAAGGGAGCTTACAAAACTGCCTTCCTACTGAGGCAAAGAAATATTTAAAATATATATAAATTGATTATTTCCTTTCTGCCTTCCTACAAAAGCAAACCTTTTTTGTGTGTGTGTGTCAATCTGCCCTAAAAGTCGGGTATGTTTCTATCCTTTTCTATGGCATGTGGCAAGCTTTTATGATAACAGAGTAAGGTCGTCTCCTGATTAAAATGGCTGGTTGAAACGACCTGCTTTTATTCTTGCTACAACTTGCCCTGTAACATAATGACCAGCTTTAAATCCATCAAAGTGGAGTACAGAGTGCAATTGCAAAGGTTCAGGCATGGAAATCCAGTAAATTTTATCTGCTATTCAGCCAAGGGACGCTTCCAAGTAGAGCTCAGGCCTGCCTGTATAGGCAATCAATTCCTCACTCCTAATCATTCACCTGGGCCAGGGACCTGCATCTACCTCCATCTCCAAGTCATTCCCAAAATGCTTTCCTGAGGACTGGGCTGGGTATGCAGGGGCTTCAACAAGCTTAAAATGAAGGAGAACTTAGTGATGCTGAAAATCGGCACTGCTGTGCCTTAGAACAAAAAATATCACAACTTAAAAATAAGCACCCCAAATAATTGAAATTAATAGCTATTACTGAGTGACTTGCAAATATCCAGGCAGAACTGGTAAGTGATTATAATTGCTAATACTAAAATGTGTGTGCGTACACATGTGTAGCCATATACAGATACATATATCCTTCCACATCCGGGGATTTAGGGTTTTTTTACGTGTATGTTTGCATATGTGAACAATTCTGGGGAAGATTATCTTGCACACAAAGCAAACGGCCCTGCCCCCATTGTGAAAGAAGCAGATCCCCTGAGACTAGGGAAGAAGGAATTGCTTATGGTCAGCAGAGGCAGGGAGAACAATGGAGACCCCAGCTAAAGGCACAGCAGCCGCAGCCTGCTAGGATGGGTGGGGGACTGACCACATGGCCATTGCAAACTGGATGGCATTGTCAGTGTCACCAGAAGTGACTAAAAAGAGCTCAAATTAGCAATTGTTATGATTAGCAGGTGGTTTAAGAGATAGGAGGCCCACGCAGTGACTCGGGCAGTGGGGGAGGGTGGGGTGGACATCAGAATGCATTTCAGCTTTTGCTATAGCACAAAACAGAAAGGTTTAGAAGCAGTTTCCTACTTGAATATAAGAACTGTAGATTCCTTTAAGGAAAATGAGGGAGGTGTTTGAGATAGAAAGGAGTCCCCAAGAGAAGAAAATGAATATGTCCAGTTCCTTAAATAAATTTGTTATGATCTTTCACAATGATTGTAGATGAATTTAGGTAAAAATTGAAAATTAAATACTATCAAATCACAATATAAAGAAAAAAGATACTCTAGATTTTGTAAAGCCACCTTAATTCAATTTTCCCTTTATAGTGCCTATTTTAAAAAGATGTTTTAGATCATTCAACAAAAGTTAATAAATTATTTCTCTTAAATTAGCTGTTATTTATTTCCCAATCTCTCATAGAGTGTCTCACAAAACTGATGCTTCTTACATAGACACAAATCAGGTTTCTCATGTCTTGACTCCACCTCATGAATCTCAGAACAAAAGCAAACATTTAACAGGCTGCTTTGTTATTTATTTTTCAGATTCTTTGACTCTGTCAAAGTAGAACTGTCAGGAATGGATGGTCCATCCACTTCCCTTCTGGTCATCGCCCTCAGATGCAGTCCCTATGTGGGATTTGTGTTCAGGTACATTTTTAGCCAAATGGCCAGGATTTCTCTTTTGCAGTTGCCAATAATCATAAGGCGTGTGTAACAGAGAATGAAGACATTTTCCCTAGGCATCTTTCAATAGGTCTGCAGCTCAAGAAGGCACTCGGCACTTTGGACAGAGAACCCAATTGCATCAAAGCTCACCCCAATACCTGCCTGGGGAAGAATTGGAGGAGTAATTTGTGAGAGGTTACTTTAGTGTGCAAACTCATACAACTTCATGGGACAAAAAAAGACCATTCCAGCTAGGGGACCTAAGACTTAGAATCAATTCAAATTGGAGTCTGGCAGATTTGATGGATTTTACTGAAAATGTGAATGAGATTCCAATCTGGGTATAATATGGAGAATGAGGAGATTCATTTTCTGGTAAAAATCAGGGTATGAAAAAATCATACCAGATAAGGTGTTACTACACTATATTCAACTTTTTACAAAACCTAAATATACTAGCAAAATTATCATGGCTCTCTCTCATTTTGTTCACAGAAGAATTGACCAGTGTAAACCTATCTTTGGACTCAAATGATTCAGAGATAGGCCGTCCCAAGTGAAATCCCAGTAATTCAATGCCCATGATTTGGGACTCTTTCTTAGGTGTCTGAAGAAAGATTCTTATTTTGTATGTTCCGTAATTTTATGTAAATGCCCCTAAAACTAAAATAATTCATTATCTACAACACTAAAAGCATAATATGCAAATTGACCAAATGACCAAACAGCAGAAAGACCGTCCAGACGACCACGCTATGACATGCCAGGCCAGCCAAAGCGGGTGCCATGCGATTGGTCGCCCTGCCATCACCCCAGGATGGCCCTGTAGAGGGAGGCCCCGGCCCAGGTCACCCTCTGCGCAGCAATCGATCGTGGATCCTGGAGCCCTGGCTGGGTTGGCAGGGCCTCCCTCTGCTGGGCTATCGATCACGGAGCCCCGCAATTGACTGCCCCACAGAGGGAGGCTCAGGCCACTGGCCAGCGACGCTGTGGCGGGTGTGTGGGGCTAGCCAGTGATTGCCCCACAGAGGGAGGCCCAGGCCAATCAAGTGATCGCACCCCATGCCTGTCGCCTGCAGAGGGAGGCAACTGGTGGGGTGGGGGGGCGCAGCGCCGCATAGATGGCAAGCAGTGGCAGTGGTGGGGGCGGGGGCAACTGCTGGCAGCAGAGGGAAGGAAAGCCCCAATAGGCCCTGATCCCCGGCCAGGCCTAGGGACTCTACCCTCATACCACACAATCAAAGACCCTGAACATTTCAGTAGATTTTAGATCACTTACATAAACATGTGTAGCAGCCTGTCTTTTGCAGACAGGTATCTGGTCAGCCCAAATTCACTGAGGAATGACTTGGTTTCCTCCAGACCAATTCACTTCAGTCATGGCACAAGAAGAGTTAGGTAGCCAACAACTACCGACTCTTATTCCCACCCTAAATTACCTTATTAGTAATGAAGAAAGGCCTAAAATAGTGAATTGGACCATGTAGTACCTGGTGCTGCCAGACCAAAAGCGGCTTTTTCTGCTGGGTTACTAGAGAATTGATGGGCATGGAGACTTGGCCTCAATGGTGCACTTGGTGTGAGCGCTGATGTTTGTCCCTATCCTCTGTTGTATTGACTTCGATCCAAATGGTCAAACCTGAATAAGGCTTTTAAAACATGAAATAATAGGCTGCTTGTCTCCCACAGGAAACTAGACCATTCAGCCACAATTGGAACCATTTTCCAGCAAAGTTGATGCGTGTGTACCTCACCTGACTGAACAGAAATTAACCCCCATTCACAACGCTGACCCCACACAACCCACTCAAACTAATGCACTTGAACATACTTATTTTGATACATTATTCACATATTGTTGCTATGCACTTATGTATTTAAGCTGTTGCATGGAGGCAACTAAGAGAGACCCAGTTATTTGTCCTTTTCATTAGCACTGTGTGGGTGAGAATGAAAGCAGTTCAGAGTGTCTCTGGATACTAAAATAAAGAGGAACATCATTTTAGATATAATTATCCAAAATGTCAAAGTAAATAAGAAACATTTTAGAAGGGAAAGCCCAAATGCCTGGGGTTTTTGTTGCTGATTTAAATGCACACAAAGATGTTAGAAAAAGATGCAACTTTTAAAAAATGCACCTACAAATGTTTGCAAATATAGCTACAGATTTGAAACATAACCTATATCCAAGAGTTATCTTAGTTCATTTAGCATTGATGAACCCTAAGTAAAAGTATGCTTGTTTAAACAAATGACAAACTTTCCAGACTATATATTTCTATGATATTTAATAAACACATATTACTTTTATAAATACAGTTTTTAAATAAAATTATTATGTAGTTAGTTACAAATTAAGCAAATAAATACACTGAAAAGAATGATGTTGCTGTTGCACTGTTAGTCATCCAAGCCCAACATTCAGGGATATAAGCAGAATTATCCCAGCTTGACTTCATTCCATGTTTGATCTATGCCACAGGAACTACTCAGTACCATGGACAGAGACGGCACAAAATAAATGTTTAAGGAATGAACATGGCACTAACTTCAATTGGACACATATGGAGAGAGAATGCTGAAGTTCATGGCTAAGAAACACAATGTTAAAAATCTCTGATTTCCCAGGATTAGCTGTTTCTTACATTAAGGACATCTGCTTTCATTAAGATTATAAGTCTATCGATGCTTTGTTGTATCATGTCCCCAGTCAAAAAAAAAACAAAAAACCAAAAAACCATAGGAAGTTTAAAATATATGCTATTTTAATCATAGCAAAGACTCATTTCAACATGCAGTCTTGAGAATAGTTCTAAAGGCAATAAAACAATTTATGGACTTGCTAAGGAGTTTTTCTTGCTATTAATGTTAGTTGATATTTGGTCTTCATACACATATAATACACACATAATACAGCCATATACATATGTTAATAATCTTAAGGATAAATTTTTTACTTATGAAAAATCTTATGCCCAATTGCTGATATTTCCATATAAAAACATTGATTTCGCATTTATTCTTTCTATCAAATTAACAGCAAAGTAATTTAACAGGTTTGTGGACATTGAAAAATGTTATGATTTATTTCAGATATAAAACCAAAAGACAATTTTAATTTATACTTTAATTGATCAAATATTATTAAGTCCTACTTATAAGATAATTTACTAAACACTGGGAGATTCAAAGATGAATTAAATAATGACCATTGCTTCCAAGGAACTCAGAATATAGTGAAAAATAGGTAAGGTAAGGGAAGGGAAATAAACAAGCATGTATTGAGTGAATGGTTATTTGTCAAATACCAAACTGTGAAGTTCACATACATTATATTATTTTGGTAGATATTATTATGGCCATTTTTAAATATAAGAAAAGTGAGGTTCAGCAAGGTTAAATGCTCTTTCCAGATAGCTCAGCTAATAAGTTAGAGAATCACAATTCAGGATTTTTCTGATTCCAAACCCTATGCTCTTGTTCCTTTACTTAAGGGGGAGAGGTGAACAATTCTGAAGGGCAACATGCAGGAAGGTTCCACAAAGTGGGTGCCATTTCAGCCTGAACTATTTTACCAATGGCTTGCAGACAGTGCAAGACTATGCTTATTTCTCAGGATACTTGATATTTACAACATGTCAATGAACCCATGTTTTTAATTGGTCTCTTGATTTTTCTTGCTACAAGAAGGCATTTGTGACAAGGATAATCCGGAATAAGACACAATCCGCAAGTCTTTTGTGTTTACATGTTGGCAACAATTCCAATAGCATATACCTACTAATCATGTTAGCAAAGGCTATCAAAATGAGCTTGCAATCAGCAGCACAGAAAATTGATGACAGAAATTGGCCGAGGGCTGCTGAGTCACCTAATGACAGCAGCTTTAATTTAAAATATGTTGTGGGTAATAGACCAAGTGGATAATCCACTTGTGGATAATTGAGAGTATATATGTGCCCACATTTTAAGATCTAGGTATTTCATAAAGGTCCTATAACATAACATGTCATAAAATAATCTGTTCCCAATGCACTAGTATCCATTAAAATCAATAGGGTTTTGCAAGCCATGCATATGATAGATAGTACGAAATGTAATTAGTATTGGAAAATTGCTATAAAGTCTGAAGCTCTTTGTACGTAAACGACCAAGATGTATCCACTGGGGCTCCTTTTTTAGAGCAACTGAGTGAATAGAGTCTGAAGAATTAAATAATTGGTGCCATGTTGGTTTTTAAGCAAATAAAGTCCTGTTGTTTCTGTGCACAGGAACACAAAATTTTATCTCTGTAACAAAACATTACTTTGATGGCATTTTCAGAAATGAAGTGAAAATCAGGATTTAATAGTCCTCGGGTTGAAATTTTTGTATCCTAATCTGACCTGCTGGGAATAAATTATCTAAGGCTGACATCCCTTAGGCTAAGGGTTTATAATAGAAAACACCCCCCCCCGTCCCCCCCCCCCAAAAAAGCCTTAAAAATGAAGCAATATCATGAGACACCATAATTTAGGTTCTCTGTTCTAAGTAGAAATTTTCACAATAAGGTAAACAAACACACATATGCTGGGTCCGAAAGATGCTTGGAGAGAGACGGGGAGAGAATAAATGCACCTTTTCTTTTTCTTTCTAACCTTATCTGTGCATTCCTGGGTCACACACGCATTGTGCTGACTCTGGATGAAAACACCCCTTTGATGGAGGATACATGCTGAAAGGGAGAATTCTGAATTATGTTCTCTAAATTATCCAAGGCTTGGAGAGCAAGTATTGATTTTGAAAATGACTGAGCCAGACCTCATACTGCAGAGCCCCCTCCACACTCCCTATGCCCCAAAGCACAACAAGAGATCTCAGGCGCTGTGCAGCCGCCACGAGGCCCTGGGCTGGCATTGTTTCAAAAAATCAGAAAGTCATCCATCAACCACAGAGTCATTGGAATAAGTACACGGTAGCGAAAGACACATTCTATCTGCTCACAGGCTCCGATTCAATGAGCTATGAGGAAAATTAGAATGATATTGGACCGATTAACTAATGCACTCTGGGAACCATGAACTGTTAAGATGTTTATTTTGCTGCCTCACATAAAAGAATGAGGAGTTTATCTGCATAGTTAAGCGTTCTGTTTGCTCCAGCAGTAAATAACTCGGAGCACCTCTGAGCCAGACCTCTTTTATAGAGGCAGATTGAGACCCAGAATTTGTTCTGTAATTGCTTCTATACTTTGCAAACAATTTAGGTGCAACATGAAAGGCACTGTTGTTATGGGTGACTGTGTGTGTGTGTGTGTGTGTGTGTGTACATACATCTGTTCCCCTGCTTGTGTGTGGTTCCCTTGGAACTATTACTAGACATTAATTCTATGGGGGAACTGAAGATGAAAATTATTCATTTCCATGCACTGAGAAAAATCACCAGTTCCATGTAGTCTCTAATTGTGATGAACATAATGAGTAAATCAAAAATTAAATCAGATAATACTAGGCCTTTAAATGCTTCCAAGGGTATATTTTCCATGTCTGAAGAACTAACATGGTGTAGTGGAGTAATATTTATGCTCATTCATACATGGCTGCATGTTTTAAGTGATACTTAAGCAAAACGCCATGTGGAGCAGGGCTTCCTTCTCAACCTCAGCACTGCCGGCATTCTGGGCCATATAATTCTTTGCTGTGGGGACTGTCCTGTGCATTGCAGGACGCTTAGCAGCATCTCTGGCCTCTATCATTGGATGCCAATAACACCCCCTTTCTGCAAAGTAGTGACAACCAATAATGGCTCCAGACATTACCAATGTCTCCCAGGGAGCAAAATCACTTCCAACTGACAGCCACTGGTTAAGATTTGTGTTTTAATTTTTGAGGAAAATGTTTGAATTGTTCTCTGAATGAAAGTTACACAAGCAGAAGGCCTCCACATTCCTCTGCGCTGACCCCTGAGCATATTATGCAAAATAAATATGATGGCTCAGAGAAGGTCCAAGAACTGCTAGGCTTTTCCCACATAACTTCACTTCATAATATACTTTTATAAAAGGCCTATTTCATCTCAAAATGGGATTTTCAAAGCTATTTGTAGTAGTGTTGAAATTTGGATAAGAAAAGTTATATGGGCTCTGTTGAATTCCATGTTTTGTACTGTGATTTTGACAAAATAGTATAATTCCTTGGTTTGCTGTAGCTAAAAATATTACACTGGATTTTTTCTCATGGAAACTCTCCTATGTATTTTTTCCTTGACCTCTTGAAGGATATGCAATTGAGTGATAGCACTGATTTCATTACCAATTCCTTCTGAAAAAGGGCAATTTTACCGGGTCAAGGTTGAAACAACAAGTCATGGGATAAGAAGAAACCTAATCTACCTCTAAATCGCTCTGTAACTTAGGAGTTATTATGTTGGAGACAGGTCTATGTAGAAGCAAAGTCAAGTCTAGAGTTGGCCCCTATCCAGGGAATTTGGGCTGTAGATTTAGCCAAAGAGGCAATTCACCACTCCCAGTCTCTTGCCAGAGTGGCAGGAGTATAGATGGATTGAGTGATCTACACTAGACAATTTTTCATTACTTGAAAGAGAAATTCAACTTGGATGATGTTTTATATACAATTTCTATTTCTATTCTACACCAGTACTTTCTATGGTGTGGACATAGCCAAAGAGTTTTATTGAAAAGGAGTTTGGGGAAACTGGGTTGCACATAATGAAATAAGCTAAGAAGCTGCAGATTTTCTCAGAGTCTTTCATATGCCAATGTGCCTTGTGATCTTCAAGGACTACTTTCATTCTAGGGCTGTATTTTAAGGGACTAGTTTTCCTCATAATGCATTTTGGGAATAATAATATGTACATATTAGTGCAAATGTCTGATATTACTTAATAAAGATAAAATCTAAAGCCCCTTTTTCTGTGCCACCTCAGGACTTGGGCTTTGATTCCATCACTTTTAGGAGTTCTGGGAATGTGATTGGCAGATTGCTGGCTTACAGACAGTGACTGACTCGAGTACAGCCATAGAGAATGTGTACATAAGATCGGGAGGCACGATGACACTCTGAGAACACAGGATTGTCACCAGATGACTTGAAATCCAGTCTCTGCTCTACCAGATACTAATTCTGTGAACTTAAATAGGTCATTTGGACTTTGTGCTTCAGTTTCCTCATTTGCAAAGGAGGCATAAACATGGGTGTTTGCATGTAAAAAAAAACTTAATAAAATGCATTATTATAAAGAGCTAGTTGGCATTTATTGTTGTAGTTACATAAAAGTTATCATTATAATCTCTGAGACACCATGCTTTTGGTTGCAATAAATGAAACCAAATTTAATGTAATTGAAGCAAAAAATTTTTTTAAGGAATTGATTAAAAATGGAGGTATGTCTCTTAGAAGCCAGAGTTAATGTATTAGTCAGGATCCCAACAGAAAAAAGACCTACTCAATTTAGGATAACCCAAAGAGAGTTTATTATGAGAACTAATATAACGGTGTATGTGGAATATGGGGAGCTACAAGGCACAGGACGGGACCCTAACCTCACAGCAGCAGAGCTGTCACCAGAAGGGACAAGAGGAGGGAAGGTTACCAGAGCCTGAAGGACAGAAAGTCATGCATATCTGGTTGCCTTTCTTTTGAGGGACAAAAAGAGCCTGAAGTGACCCCTCATGAAGGAAGGGTTCAGGGAGAAAAATGTCCTAATCCTGCTCTTCTACTCTCAGATCTCCCGCTGGACCTTCCCCATTTGGAAATCAAGGGCACAGTCCTGTGAATGCAACACAGCAACTCCTCTGAGGCAGAGAGGAGGGTGGAGAAGGGTGGGGAGGGGACCTACAGGAGTAAGTGAAAGATGTCCAGCACAAAAAGGAAAGCAGACAGGCCTGAGGAATGAATGCAAACTCAAGCCATTAGGAGAGGAAATGTATCTTTCCTAAAATAGTTATTAATTACTGTGGTGGTTTTAACATATATCTGCAACAGTGTTCATATTCTTTGGAATAGAGATAAAAGTTAACTCCCCTCCACTTAAGAAGGGGCTGGACTTAGTGACTTGCTTCTAATGAATAGAGAATGAAAATGGAAAATTAGTAACTTGGCAGTGGAGATACCTGGCAGACACCACCTTAGCTGCATGATCAATGTCATCGTTACCTGTATATAGTTCACACACTTGTCATAGGTGAGACAACTGAGTTTCCAAGATTAACATTTCCTAAAGTTTGTTCCCAGAAAACAGTTGCCTGGGATCTAATATGCTATCTTATTAGGACTCTGAGATGAAATTAATTTGGGAAACCTCAGATCAAACAAGTTAAATACGTACTTCTGTCCTGCAGGGCTCATTAGTACTGGCGTGCATTATAAATCTTGGGGTGGAGAGAAGGAATGAATATATAGGACCAAAAATTCTTATGTATATAGCACCTTCCAAAACTAAGGAAATGCTCAGAGACTCAAAAAACTGGCAAAAAGCATGCTGTTTTTAAACACACACACACACACACATACATACACACACACACACACACACACACACATCTGCATGAGCGTGAATACACTTACTGGTTTTTAGTGATCACCGCTCTCTCAGTGCCTTGATGATGCAGTAGATGTTCTCAGCCAGAGCAGCGGGGTAGCTTCTTCCTCCATTTCCCCCTCCCACCCCTTCACAGGGGTCTACTTGTAGGCAAGAGCAATGCCTGGGGAAACAACAGAGATTGGCTGAACCTACACTGGAATACTTGAGGCTCTCCTCCTTAAAGGACAGCTGGGGCTCCCTAAAGTCACCCAAAGGAGCCCAGGCTTTGTGCATCTTTTAGGAACATTATCAATCAATTTAGACATATCCCAAAAGGATAAAAATAAGATGAAATGGCAACATTACAAGAATCTGAGAAGCTTGAGAAAAATGAAAGAAAGACAACCAATGAATAAAGTTGTACCAGAAGAAGCAAAACTCATGAAACAGTTTAAGAGGTTAAAATATACGGTATAAATAATTTCAGAGAGATTAGAAAGACTATAAAAAACATGAAGAAAAAAACAATTTGACTTTTGTTTAAACATACTTTCTAGGATAGAGAACTCAACATATGGGTTGGCAGCATAACTCAAACCAGCAAAATAAAATTCAACCAATCCACTTGATAGAAAATGGGTATGTAAGGGGAAGCTGGAAAAAAAAAAACAGAAAAAGAAAATATGGAACCACATGGCCAAAATAAAAAGCAATGTTTATTATAAAAGTAAATGATTTAGACTCACTAATAAAAAGTCAACATTTCATGAATATATATTGTCTATAAGAGGAATTTTAAAACATACATGACAAAGAAAGTTGAAAATAAAATAAGTATTTAATAAACAAAATATCTATTTTTATATCAGGCAAAATAGAGTTAATATGAAAAAATATAAGGAACAAAAATGATCATTTATAGGTTAAAGAAATAACAAAAACATATAGTAATCATGTGTAAATATATACTCAATAATGTAGCCTCAAAATAGATAAAATAATTGGTAGAATTACAGGGAGAAATAGATAAATTGCCCCTCATAGCAACTGATAAATCAAAGATTAAATAAAATAATAAGTAATTTTGATCTAAATATATAAACTCGGTAGCCAATTGGCATAGAGTAAACTTTCATAAAGAGCATATATAAAAATTCCCCCAAATTGATTATATAAAAAGTCACAAAGGATTACATTAATAAATTGTTGGGCATCAGATACAATGTGTTTTTCTACAATGCAAAAAAAATAAAACATTAATTAAAAAATTACATCTTAATTTTTATGTCTATACATCTAAATATATATATGGTTAAATAATTTATAGGATAAAGAGGAAATGACCAGAGAAATTATGAAATGCATAAAAGGATTAATGCCGAAATGCATTGCATACAGTTAAAGCAGTACTATAGCCCTAACCGGTTTGGCTCAGTGGATAGAGCGTCGGCCTGTGGACTGAAGGGTCCCAGGTTCAATTCCGGTCAAGGGCATGTACCTGGGTTGCGGGCACATCCCAAGTAGGAGGTGTGCAGGAGGCAGCTGATCGATGTTTCTCTCTCATCAATGTTTCTAACTCTCTATCCCTCTCCCTTCCTCTCTGTAAAAAATCAATGAAATATATTTTTTAAAAAATAAAAAATAATAAAGCAGTACTATAAAAGACATTTAATCTTAATTATCCTAATATATAAAGAGCCAGGATCCATCACGACCTAAACGATTGGACGGATGACCAAATAGCAGGCTAGGATCTCGGCCGGCGTGGCGGGAATCAATCCTGAATCCTGGCCACCCGCGGTGGGAGTCAGTCCTGGGTCCCAGCTGCCTGTGGCAGGCCTGCGGTGTGGTGGCAGGAGAGAGCTGTGGGCCCCAGCCGCCTGCGGCATGGCGGCGGTAGGGAGCTATTGGAACGGAGCCATGCTACCATCAGACTGGCCTCTGGGTACCTCCCCCCACACCCAGGCTCTAGGGAACCAGAGCCTTGCTGCAATCTGGGAATCTTGGTTCCTCCCCCCGCCCACAGGCCTGGGGAACCAGAGCTATGCTGCGATGGGACTGGACCCTACCTGAGGGGTCCTGATTGTGAGAGCATGCAGGCTGGGTTGAGAGACGCCCCCCCCCCCCCGCCCCGAGTGCACAAATTTTCATGCACTGGGCCTCTAGTAGTTTATAGAAAGCTAGAACTAATAAAAATAAAATGAGATTTAATTTAAAAATTTAGTAAAAAACAGCAACAGAATCAATTCAGAAAAACAAAAATGAAATTAGTAAAAAAAAAAAAAGTTAAAATCATTGAAAAAAACAACAATTAAACATTAAAGATCATTAGGAAATCCCCCAAAAATGGTTCACTGAAAGACTAATAAAAGGGATAAGATGCAGACAAGATTGAGCTAGAAAAAAAATAGCAAGAAATCAAATAAACAATATTCAGAATTCTAAAAGAAGGAAACAGAAAAATGTTATTAGCATGCTAGAAAATCTGACAACTGGGATTAAATGAATAAATTTCTATAAAATTATAAAATATTAACATTAATACAGGAAGACATAAAACAATGGAATTGCCAACAAGGAACCTAGAAATCAGCCTTGAGAAGCTTCCCTCCACTATAAAAAGTGATCTGAGAGATGATTTTATAAGTGTGGGGTAGAAAAGCAAGTTTTGTTGATGATAGCCATTCTGACAGGTGTGAGATGGTACCTCACTGTTGTTTTGATTTGCATCTCTCGGATGATAAGTGACTTTGAGCATGTTTTCATAGGTCTCTTTGCTTTCTGAATGTCCTCTTTTGGAAAGTGTCTATTTAGGGCCTCTGACCATTTTTTTATTGGATTGTTAATCTTCCTTTTGTTAAGTTGTATGAGTTCCCTATAAATGTTGGAGATTAACAAATCAACAAAAGACAAGTGCTAGAGAGGATGCAGAGAAAAAGGAACACTCGTGCACTGCTGGTGGGAATGCAGACTGGCGCAGCCACTATGGAAGACAGTATGGAGTTTCCTCAGAAAACTAAAAATGGAACTCCCATTTGACCCTGTGATCCCACTTCTAGGAATATATCCCAAGAAAACAGAAACACCAATCAGAAAGGCTATATGCACCCCTATGTTCATAGCAGTACAATTTACTATACCTAAGATCTGAAAACAGCCTAAGTGCCCATCCACAGATGAATGGATTAGAAAACTGTGGTAAATCTACACAATGGAATACTATGCTGCTGTAAAAAAGAAGGAATTCTTACCATTTGCAACAGCATGGATGGAACTGGAGAGCATTATGCTGAGTGAAATAAGCTAGTCAATGAAGGAAAAATACCACATGATCTCACTCATTCATGGATGATAGAGACCATTATAAACTTTTGAACAATAATAGATACAGAGGCAGAGCTGCCTCAAACAGATTGTCAAACTGCAGCGGGAAGGCCGGGGAGGGTTGGGGGGCAGGAGGGAGGGGGGTAAGAGATCAACCGAAGAACTTGTATGCATGCATATAAGCATAACCAATGGACATAAGACACTGGGGGGTAGGGGAGGCCAGGGGATTGTCAAGGGCGGGGGGAAAAAAAGGACACATATGTAATACTCTTTGTAATACTTTAAGCAATAAAACAAAATTAAAAAATAAATTAAAATAAAAACAAAAATTCAAAAAAAAATAATCACAAAAAAAAAGAAAAGAAAGTTTTTATAGAAAACAAAGAAAGGAGGTTATCTAAGTCATTTCAGGAATAATACCTTCATGCTATAACCAAAAAAGAGGCATAAGTATAAAGGGAAAAATATATAGACCAATTTCATTTATACAAATTCCTAAATAAAACATTAGTTAATTTAAACCAACAGTGTATTGTTTGTAACACATCAAGATTAAATATAACATTCTTTCTGAGTTCAATATCAAATATCTTTCAATTTACTACATTAATGACCCAAGAGAGAAAAATTATAGTAATGCCTGCTATTGTAGTTACAGCTCAAACACTGCTAGTCCCTGGCCAATTCAATAATAGGAGAAAAAAAATAAATGATGCAGGATGGGAGGAAATATACAAAATCTTCTATTGTAGATGATATAATTATTTACATAGAAAATAATGATGCAAGATGAATATCCTATATAATAAAAGCCTAATATGCAAATTGACCAAACAGCAGAATGACCAGTTGCTATGATGTGCACTGACTACCAGGGGGCAGACGCTCAATGCAGGAGCTGCCCCCAGCCTGCAGGCCCCAGGCCAGCCAAGGCAGGTGCCAGCAGAGGGCCCCCCTGATCACCCCACCAATTGCCCCCACAGATTGGCTCTGATCGCTGGCTAGGCTTTTGGGCCCTACTGTGCACAATTTTGTGCACCAGGCATCTAGTAAAAAATAAAAAACTTCCCTCTATACCAGCAATAATTAGAAAATGCAAAAGAAAATAAGTAAATAAAGTAGCTATTATAGTAATTAATGTAAAAATTAATGTAACTAAGAAAGCATAAACCTTTATGATAAGTGAAAATATGAATAAAGGGAGAGATATATCGTATTAATGGATGAGATAATTTCACATTATAAAAGTATCAATTGTATCTAGATTCATTTAAAAATTTAATGTAATCCCAATTAATATTCCAAAAGAGCTTTGGAGGAATGTATACAAATAAAAATATCTAAAATTTATATAGGAAAATAAAGTTCTACAAATAACTAATATTTTTAAAAGGAGAGCAAAAACATCATACTATCAGATATTAGAGCAACTGCACATTAGTTATATCGTAATAGCATTGTTGCAAGACAAAAAATGTTGTCTTAAAAGACAAGCACACAATTACCTCTGTGCATTTTCATTTGCAACACTATGCTCTCAGTCATACTCTTCGTGCATTTGAAATATCTTCAGCTCCATGTCCACCTGACAAAATTCATATACATCAAGACCATGTGTAAACTCTTTCCTTTCCGTAGAAACATTTATATGAGGCCTGAGCAGAAAGAAATGCTCCCTTCTCTGAGGTCTCAAAATACCAAACCAATCTATTCTGTGATTACACTGACCCACAGGAATCCTACTGTTAGAATGAATTAAGACCAAGATTGGCTCACTAGAAAAATATGATTATATCCCTCTTAGTTTGCCTTAGATTTACAAATGCACATTTTCCCAACTATTTTCATATTTTCCTCAGCATCTGTCCATATACACATTTACTTCACATACATCTCATCAGAGAACAAACAATTGGGTGCTTTTTTTCACTATGTACATATCATAAAATTTTTTTTTTTTAAATTTTTTGCTAAAAGTATTACAAAGGGTATTACATATGTGTCCTTTTTTTTCCCCCCGCCCTTGACAATCCCCTGCCCTCCTTTACCCCCCAGTGTCTTATGTCCATTAGTTATGCTTATATGCATGCATACAAGTCCTTCGGTTGATCTCTTACCCCCCTCCCTCCTGCCCCCCAACCCTCCCTGCTCTTCCCACTGCAGTTTGACAATCAGTTTGAGGCAGCTCTGCCTCTGTATCTATTATTGTTCAAAAGTTTGTAATGGTCTTTATTATCCATGAATGAGTGAGATCATGTGGTATTTTTCCTTCATTGACTGGCTTGTTTCACTTAGCATAATGCTCTCCAGTTCCATCCATGCTGTTGCAAATGGTAAGAGTTCCTTCTTTTTTACAGCAGCATAATATTCCATCATGTAGATGTAACACAGTTTTCTAATCCATTCATCTGTGGATGGGCACTTAGGCTGTTTCCAGATCTTAGCTATGGTGAATTGTGCTGCTATGAACATATGGGTGCACATATCTTTTCTGATTGGTGTTTCTGGTTTCTTGGGATAAATTCCTAGAAGTGGGATCACAGGGTCAAATGGGAGTTCCATTTTTAGTTTTTTGAGGAAACTCCATACTGTCTTCCATAGTGGCTGCACCAGTCTGCATTCCCACCAGCAGTGCACAAGTGTTCCTTTTTCTCCACACCCTCTCCAGCACTTGTCGTTTGATGATTTGTTGATGATAGCCATTCTGACAGGTGTGAGATGGTACCTCATTGTTGTTTTGATTTGCATCTCTCGGATGATTAGTGACTTTGAGCATGTTTTCATATGTCTCTTGGCTTTCTGAATGTCCTCTTTTGAAAGGTGTCTATTTAGATCCTTTGCCCATTTTTTGATTGGATTGTTTACCTTCTTTTTGTTAAGTTGTATGAGTTCCCTATAAATTTTGGAGATTAGGCCCTTATCAGATATGACGTTGGCAAATATGTTTTCCCATGCAGTGGGTTTTCTTGTTGTTTTGTTGATGGTTTCTTTTGCTGTGCAGAAGCTTTTTATTTTGATGTAGTCCCATTTGTTCATTTTCTCTTTAGTTTCAACTGCCCTAGGAGCTGTATCAGTGAAGAAATTGCTTTGGCATATGTCTGAGATTTTGTTGCCTTTGGATTCTTCTAGAATTTTTATGGTTTCCTGTCGTACATTTAAGTCCTTTATCCATTCTGAGTTTATTCTTGTGTATGGTGTAAGTTGGTGGTCTAGTTTCATTTTCTTGCATATATCTGTCCAATTTTCCCAACACCATTTATTGAGGAGACTATCTTGGCTCCACTGTATGTTCTTATCTCCTTTGTCAAATATTAATTGAGCATATTGGTTCGGGCTAATTTCTGGACTCTCTATTCTATTCCACTGATCTATATGTCTGTTCTTGTGCCAGTACCAAACAGAAAATTTTCTTATTTCTAATTATTTTTATTTATTTTAATATCTCCAAAATTCTTCATTGTGTTGACATATCATCATCACTTTGTAAAAATCTTTATATGTGATCATTTAGTTTAGAAAAGTAGCATTTTTTCCTCTCTTTCCCCTCAAGCCCTATAATGATATATTCATACTAACCCTATGTAGACTAAAATAGGCAAGTTTTAAATAATCATGCTATTCTTTCACTAGCATTCATTGTTCCATGTCATAATTACTAGAACAAGGAATTAGGATAATCTATTCTTTGCCATTTTGATAAATTACCCCATTTTCCATTGACCAACATGGCCAAATAACAAAGTCCCTTCACAGTAACTCATATGAAAATCGGGACATGAATAACCCTACATGTCTTCACAGATTTGTAGTTTTAGTAAGAATTCCCTTGGAAAACACATTCCTCATCCATGGCTCTCTCCGGGGCCTTTACTTGGCCAAAATTATACTTCTTAATTCTCCAAATGGAGAAGATGACCATTAGCCCTTTTACATTGGCTAAATTATCAATTACCGGCAGGTAAACAGCCTATCACTGCAAAACTGCTCCAAGCTTATTATGAGTGTCATTTGCAAAGGTGGAGCCCTTCAGAGAGAAATCTCTGTTTTATTAGCATAAAGAGGTCCAAAGAGCACTGGCCAGGGCCAGGAGGCCCTCCCTAATCCCCAGGGATCACTGTTGATTTATGAGCTCCCACACATTCACCTATGACATCACAATTCATTCCTGTGTAAAATACTCTATTATTCCTTCACCCAAGCGTAAGGTCAGAAAATACCAAATGGAATACAATTTCTTAAACCAGGTAGGGAGGATAAGTGTATAAAAAGTCTCAAAGCCAAAATGAATTAAGCTGAAAAACTAATCTGGAGACAAGAAGTAACCAAATGAACAAAAGCAAGTAGAAAACACCAGCATGCATTTATAGTGCCAGTTCCCAGGTCCCTGGAGGTCAGGCCACAGGCATGGGCAGAGGCACTGAGCAGCTCAGTGAGGAGGAAAGAAATTCTTGAGAGCAGAAACCCAAGGTGCTAAAGGTTGTTCCCCCATTTTGAAGCCAGATGACTTCATGCAAGTTACTTAACCACTTTGAACCTCATCTAAAATCTCTGAATGACTTCACAGAGTCATTGTGTGGATTAAACTAAAATATCTACCTCCTAGCATAGAGCAGGCATTTATTTACACTGCCAGCTTGATGATCTACCCCATCAACATTGCTCTCATTACATTACATACATACTCTCTTCAGTTAAGCACCAGGTAAACCCTGCCAGCTTGGTCTTCTGTCTGGAAGACTTTTGTGCTCAAAGTACCTGTGTACATATCTTCTTCTATCCTTTTTATGTAGCCTTTAAAGCCTAGCTTTCTGAATTTTGTCAGAATATACAATCAGTCCTTTATACCACCTATGTCTTTATGCTTTGGTATAAACAAAGGCTTTGAATCAACCTCAACATTACTGTGCATGTTTGTTTGTTTAACTTTTTTATATTAACACTAGAGGCCCGGTGCACAAAATTCATGCACTGGTCCCCTCAGCCCAGCCTGCATCCTCTCCAATCCGGGACCCCTCCGGGGATGTCCGACTGCCTGTTTAGGCCCGATCCCGGGATTGGGCCTAAACCGGCAGTCAGACATCCCTCTCACAATCTGGGAGTGCTGGCTCCTAACTGCTCACCTGCCTTCCTGCCTGATCGCCCCTAACTGCCCCCCCTGCCAGCCTGGTCACCCCCAACTGCCCCCCCCACCAGCCTGGTCACCCCAAACTGTCCCCCTCTGCCAGCCTGGTTGCCCCTTACTGCCCCCCTCTGCTGGCCTGGTCGCCCCACGCAGCCTGCTGTTCAGTCGTTTGGTCATCCCTCACTAACCCCCCTGCCAGCCTGGTCGCTCCAAGCAGCCTGCTGTTCAGTCATCCGTCCTGTTGTTTCAGTCGTGACAGCCCCTGGTTTTTTAGATATTAGGATAAATATATGTGTATGTGTGTGTGTATAATATAAATATATGTGTGTTGTTTTGTTTTTTTTTTGTTGTTGTGTGTGTGTGTGTGTGTGTGTGTGTGCGCGCTTAGGAAGAAATACTATTTTGTGGGAAGCTAATAATTTTCTCTTTTTTGAAAGACAGGGTAAGAAAATTGAAAAGTGTTTGCAATTAGTATTTCCTTTCCTTTCAGTTTCAATTTCAGGATGTAAGCATCATTGGTTTAGCTGTTGCCAGTGAGCCAATTTATGTGCTGCATAGTGTTAGCAGTGAATTTGAGCAAGTGAAAGTTGTATATCCCCACGCCATTCAAAATTCCTTGTGTAGAAGAGGGGAGAGAAATACAATTGGAGAGGGGAGAGGTAAAACTTCTACTTCTTCATAGGAAAGCCCTAATATTCCTCCTCTCTACTTCAAAATAACTTCTTCCCAGATCCCTACCCTCTCACCCACACCCTTTCTCAGAGAAGGGCTCTTCCTTCTCCACATCAGAATGAATGCTGCTCCCTGTCCCTTGACTCCATTTGCTCCCAGCTCTCATGTGACTATTTTTCTGGAAATTTTTACAGACATTTGTGTACTAGATAGTAGATCCCTTCCAACCATGACATTCTGTGACTTCACAGTCTTGTGACTTCAATTATGCCTTCTCCAGCCAGCATCTTAAATCTCTTCCATGTCACTAACTCCTTTCTCTCTGATGTCCCCAAATCTGTGCCTTTAAATTGATAAAACTACTCAATTGATAAGGAGCACCCAGAGCTTAAGGCTCCCCAGCAAAGTTTACTTTGAATGAGACCTTGTTGGTTTGGTCATTTGATTTCCTTAGGCAGACAATTAAGGGCCCAGTGGGCACTCACAGCATGTCAGAATGGTTCCCCCTGACCCTACTTCAAGGCCTACTTAGAGTAGTAAGAAGCACATTAAGCCTAATAATCCTTTAGACTGCTGAATATCCATGACCCCAACACCACACCCCCACTGTCACCTTTTCTCCACGGTTTTTAGTGGGGAAGAAGAGTGACAATTATACTTGCTTATTTTTTACTAATACCTTTCAAATCTGTCTCTTTCTCTGTAAAGACCTGTTAATTACAGACAGAAGACTTGCTTCTAGCTTCACCCCATCTACATGACAACCTCCGGTACCAATAAATATGACTTCAGGTGCAGGAGTCCTTTTCTTAACAATATTCCTGCCACGGAGCTTTAATCCCTGCCATTTCCCCTTTGCAATGTTCACCCTCAGATTAAATAATATTCAACCCCTCTCATTTTAACTCTCAGCTTTGGTTTCCTGGTTTTTCCCATTCCCAGTTTCCCTATGTGATCATCTTGACCTCCCCTGAGGTCATTCTAGAGCCTCAGTTTTGATGATTTGTTTTACTCCTATGATTCTGGGCTATCAGTCATTGCTTATAATTTTTCTCACACCTGAGCCTTTTATCCCCATTTCAACTGCCACCAGGATTGTGCCTCCTTGTGTGTGGAATACTCACCTACTCAACATCACTAACTCCAGGGGGTTTCTTTCCAAATATTCCTCCACATTTTTAAAACACTGCTTTGATTGTGTTATACTTCAGTTTAGATCCTTCAATGGCTCCCCACTGCCTACAGTAAGAGTCCCCTGTGTGTGGCTCATGAAACATATAAAGACAGGTTTTCTGAAGCAATAACTAAATCAATTTTTTTATAATTTCTAAGGCCAGGTGCTCTTGTTGAGTCAAAATGCCCAAAAAAGGGCGGCAGTTATTAAGTAATGATTATAATTATGGGTTCAATTCTAAGCTCCACCACTGTGAATATCCAGGTAAGTTAATTTGCTTGTATGTGCCTCAGTTTTCTCATTTGCACAATGAAGATAATACCTACTTCACAATATAACTGTAAAAATAAAATTAACTATGTAAAACATTTTTGTATAGTGCCTGGTATAAAATAATGCTAAAAAAAACACTAATTTAAACTATTTCCAGAAGTTCTGATAATCTTAGGACTATGTGGTTAGTGTTGACAGGTATAGAGTAGAGGTAACAACACTGTCTGGTCTCCAAGGTGATGTGATCAGACCTATTGAGGATCTTGCAAAGGACCAGAGCCCTTCAGCCTGACCATCCAGAAGCTTCCCTGGCCCTAACTGGTTTGTTCCTCTGTGCTGTTGGTCACCAGCCTATCCCCAAGGAAGACGGGAGACCATCCTCCACTCACTCAATCCCACTATTTGCAACAACATGGATGGACCTAAAAGGTATTATATATATGAATTAAGTGAGATAGAGAAAGACAAATACCATATGATTTCACTAATATGTGGGATCTAAAGAACGAAATAAATGGAAAAAGAAAAGAGAAACAGACTCATAGATACAGAGAACAAACTGATGGTTTCTAGATGAAAGTGGGTTTTGGGGACTGGATAAAAGAGGTAAAGTGATTAAGAAGTACAAATTGGTAGTTACAAATAATCATGGGATGCAAAGTACAGCATAAGAAATATAGTCAATAATACTGTAATAACTATGTATGCTGCCAAGTGGGTACTAGACTTATTGGGGAGATCACTTTGTAAATTATATTATTGTCTAACCACTATGCTATACATCTGAAACTAATGTAAAATAATATTAAATGTCAACTTTAATTGAAAAATAAAAAATATATGTTGAATTAGCATCCAGGCGTGCCAATCATCCTAAATTTTTGCCTGCATGGAAAGGTCTATCTAGCTGTGTCCTAACGTTGTCTCAGGCATTGCAATGGTTAGTTTATGTCTTTGTCTCCAATACACTGTAAGTTTCTCAAAGGTCCTGGACAAGTTTGGCTCATCTTACTCTCCCAGCCCAGCGCACAGTGTCTTGCGTATCAAGAGAAAAGAGAGGGGAAAGGAAGGAGGAAGAAAGAGGAAGGAAGAAGCAAGGTGGAAGATGGAGGAGAGAAAAACAACTTTTAGAGTACGAAATCAGATAAGGATTCAAATCCTTAGCTGTAAACATGGACAAGTGACTTAACCTCTCTAAACCTCAGTTAGCTCATCTGTGAAATGGGGGTAGGTTAATAATACCCATTTCAGGGCTGTTGTAAGGTTTCAAAAAGATAAATATAGTTAAAGTCATAGATGCAATGCCTGGGGCATAGTAGGCAATTTGTAAACAATAACAATAACCAGTAGAAGTGAATAATTTTTTTTTTTTTGCAAAAAGAAATGAAGTCACTGTTTATGTCATAATGGAGGTGAGAAGGTCTTACCCTGGGCCTCTCAAGTCTGTCTTCTGGTCTGGCCAGTCCTTTCTGGACCTTTGTCTTTGGAGAGCCACTTTGCCTACATGGCTTTCACTTAAATGGGGCTTTAAATCAAACTGTCTTCTGCCACCATTCTTCCCTGGGCTTCCGATTATAATCATGCTCCCTGCTATTAGTACAGGGATGTTTAAAACTCCTATAAAACAAGAGCTAATTGCTGATCTGCTTAATTAAAGTGAGCCTTTTGTTGTCACATTTACAAAGACAAATGAAATAATCAGCTCTGGACTAATGAGAGATAATTAGATTATGCAGCCCCAATAAATAAAGACCAAAATGCTCCCAATTGTTCCTGTATGTCACAAAGAAGAACCGCAGTAAGCCTTAAAGAAGTATATGTTGGTGATGTTTTATTTTAACAATAATGAGTGATCATGGAATCCAGTTCCCCAATTCTATTGTATATTCAGATTTGCAACAATCAATAACGGTGATTTTCTTACTTGGCCCTACCAATACTTAAGACTAAATTCTATTTTTTAAAAAATAGACAACAGATACAACTCTTGATGTATCTGATCTAATCTATTAATGAAAGATATTTATTAATGTAGTAGAGATTCTACACCTTCCTTCCTTGTCTCATAATAATTTTTTCAATGACTTTACTAACACTATTGCATTAGGTATAAAAATAAAATATATCCAATATCACTGTGGCTGAAGGTAAGCAAGTTCATTTATTTCTGTGTGTCAAAAAACCTGAACTGCTCTAAGTCAGTTCCTGTGGCCTCACCTTAAAAGGTCAACCCTGCTCCCTACAGCACACACACGCAGAGACAGATCTCAATCCCTATAGCCAATGCAGACCAAAGCTCTTTCACAGACAAATTGATTGATATGAAGGTGAAGATAAAATTTTTACTTTGCTCAGATAAAAAAATAAAGACTGATTGCCCAAGTCTGATAACATATCAAAAGGACAGTCTCTCCCCACAAATGACAGTGATTACTATGTCTGGAAAAATACCTGCTAAACCAGTAGTTTCCAAACTTTTGATTGATGGGCTAATATTTTATATATTTTTAAATATCTGTTAAATTTAGGGAAGAACATAGGGTTTCTAACTTTTTATTTTACCAATCAAGAATTATAAAAGAAAAATCTATTTTCTCAACCATTTTACCATCAAAAATTAGAAAAAAAATATGTATATAACCTTGGAGTAAAGGCCTTTAAACTGAATGAAAATAGTCTATTAAGAAAATGCACTATTGTCCTTATTTTCTCATTTTCCTGAACCAATAGAGGATGCACCTTGGTCAAGTGTTCTTCTAAACATCAGAGTTTAGTAACCACAGAGCGAGGCTATTCTGTTCCCAGTATTGTCACACCTCCCTAAAGCCTAGCAGCTGATTTTTAAAGTCAATATTCTAAGTCATTTTATAGAATGAAAGGTTCGAAATAAGAATAAAGAAACCAAAGCCATCCAAATTGACGAGTCCTCAGCAGCCCTTCTGGTCTAGCAGGGAGCTGACCAGAGTTGTGACATTTGATGAGCAGGGCCAACACCCACCAGAAGTCTCCTCCCACCCCCACCTTGAGCAGTGACTGCACACCCTCCTGGCAGAGAGGCCAAGCAGATTTTCTGAACTGGAAAATTTCAAATCCAGTCTGTTTTGTTTTGTTTTCAAAGCATTTCCTAATTTTTGCTCTATATAAATTACAGTTTTTTAGAAATAAGTCCTTTATAAAGAGGGGAGCTTGCAGTGGTCCAGGGGGAAAGTGCCAGAACAGTTGGCCTCATTTCCATTTCTATCTTCACTTGTGATCAGTCTCTGAGTCTTGGTCCCTCCTAACATGGAGATGGTGTCTACCTCACAGGACACGTGAGACAATGATCAGATAAGCCAAGAGTTAGAACATAGCACCATGGGAATCTTTGATTCTTTCTGTTGGATCTGGAATCCAAATAATGTGTTCAGTGCAATGTTGAATCTTAAGACTTAAATGTAATGTCAACCTATGCAAAATTCTATACATAATTTGCTCACAGCGTTTAAATAAATTGGCCCTGTTTTCACTCTTCAAATAATATATTCCTGCTGTCCCTGGAAACCAAGGCATGGATACAGGAGAGGGCAGAGGGAGAGAAAGGCAGTCATAGATCAAGTGTCTCAAATGTCAATAAATGGCAAAGGAGAGTTATGGAGCACATAAGAGAAGGAGGAGGTTCAGAATATAGGGCTCAGGATGACCTCTGACCCCACTCAGAGAAGCCCAGTAATAAATCCAGAGGTGAGGGACATCTTTAGATATTGGAGCCATCCAGGAAAGCCATAGAGAATTTTTCAGCATCATAAACAGTTTGGAAACAAAAAAATCTAATTTGGGAATGGTGAAAAGGGAAAAAAAAATCCTTCATAAATTTTTGTTGCTATTTTTTGCCATTGTTGTTTTGTTGCCGTTGTTTTATATAAAAATTTTTATATCACTAGATAGGGCATTTGGCAAACCTCAACTGGACCTCTTCCTTAAGTCAGGAATCTGAGATAATAAGACAGATTGTCCTTGCAGGGCCATGTTAAGCTAACTGCTGCCTCAAACACACTGACACCCAACCTAGGAGGCTTCATTCAAAACCATAGGACAGACTTGCTTTCGTACATGCCTGGACTTGACATCACCTGTATTGATCAGAAATAAGTGACGCTAGCTGCTTTAGTAATCCCGAAATCTCAACTGCTTAACATAATAAAAGAACATGTCTCTTTCATGCCTAATCTGATGCAGGTCGGTCGGGTGAGTGGGAGCTTCATTTAATTAGTCAGGGATCCAGGCTCTCCTTCAGTCTAGAACTCAGGATTCTCTGCTGGATGCTCTACATTCAGGAAGAGGGAGAACAGGAACAATCTGGTAGAGTTTTAAAGGCCAGGCCTGGAATGATGCATCTCATACCTACCCGTATTTGATTAGGAGAATGTAGTCACACAGCCTCAGTCAAAGCAAGAGAGCAGGGAGCTTTCCTATATGACCATGTGGCATCATCTCTGCTACGCATGACAGTCCAAAGAGAAAGGTCAGGAGATGGGACAGAAAACATGGAAAAGCAGCCCCTGTGTGTAAGTACTGTGAGTATAGCACTTGATAATTAATTGGTTAATTACCTCTTATACTCAATCAAAAAGTAATCATTGAGAACCCACTGGATGTAGGGCACTGTGAAAGGCACTGAAGAGACCATGTAGTAAGATTCCAGTAGACAGAGGAGACCATCTCCTAGCTGAGATAGAATATGGACATGCACATGATCTTTCTAAGCCTCAGTGTTCTCATCTGTAAAGGGTGATAGCATCATATAACCTTTAGGGTCATTTTGAGATGTTACATGTGAAGCACATGGCATGTCACAGGTTTCTTCTTCCTCCTCCTACTCCTTTTCTTTCTTCTTTGTCTTCATATTCATCTTCTTCTCCTCTCCCCCTCCTTCATCATTGCTTTTCCTCCTCCTTCTCATTCTTATCACCATCATCACTACTACTACTATTATAATAAGATAGAGGATGTGGGCAAAGTACCATAGGATTCAAAGGAAAAGGAAATTGCTCCCAATGGAGAAACAGAAAAACATTAGAAGATATCCGTATTTCATGCAGAGCCTGAGAAATAAATATAATTTTAATAGTTAGAGAGGGAGAGGAAGTGCTTTCCAGATGAGAAGTCAGTAAGAGGAAAGATACCTGAGAAACACAAGGCAAGGCTCTTCCTGAGCACAGAGATGATGGAGATGATGATTAGGGGAGAGAGGAAGTAAGGGGCTTGCCAGAGGAAAAAGAGCAGCCAAAATATTTGAACACTAACCAGTTGGGTGGAAAATGCCCTCTTGCCTGGTAAATGATGTCCTAGGAGTTGTTCAAACTCTTTTTCAGAACCACCAACCTAGAGCTCAAATAGTTTTGGGAATCAAAAATTCCTCTTAAGACAGAGTAATGAGGATGGAGGAGAGTTTATAATGCACATGGAGGGGAAGAAGGACAAACACTGTGGGGATGTACGAAGGAGGGATCGGAGACACACAGGAGAGAAAGGCAGGGCAAGTTAGAAGGGATTACAAATGGATTGGGAACTTCCTGCGAGGGTTGTTGCTGAGAACAGGAAACAATAGCTTGTATTTCAAGCCAGGCCCACATGCTTATAGATGTGTGTGAACCTGGACATATCTCATTACCTCTCTGAGCCTCAGCGTTCTCCTTTGTAAAATAGAGGCAATAACAATCTCAGAGGGTCATTATGGGGATTAAATTAAACTAGATAATTTGTATAGAACACTTAGCACAATGCCATTCAACCAATGTTAGCATTACCTTTACTATTATTATGGTTATTATTGCTTATTCTTATAAGCTCCAGATTCTAACCATTTATCAATAGACACTTTTTTAAAAGCTTTTTTAAAATTGATTTTAGAGAGAGGGGGGAAGGGAGAGAGAGAAACATTGATTTATTGTTCCTCTTATTTTATACATTCATCGGTTGATTCTTGTATGTGCCCTGACCAGGGATCAAACCTGCAACCTTGGCGTATTGGAATGATGCTCTAACCAACTGATCTATCCTGCCAGGGCTTATCCATAGATATTTGATAACATATGTGAATTACTGGATGCTCAAAATATACATATGGCTTTAAATATAATGCTAAAATATACTCATGATGATTAAGATGTTAGTTATAGAAATAATTATAACAAACAAGGCCTTTTGGTCTCCCAATTTCTGGTTTAAAAGATTTCAATGTGGAAAATGGAATACATGTCACCAAATCTATGTATTAATTAAGGGAACTAGAGTCCTCAATTTGTAAATTAAAATGTAAGCACTTTAACTGCAGAGGGAAGCTAACAGCATTTGAGATGTAAGCTACAATGTCTAAAATTAAATTTATTTCTTGATTATGTAAAAGGTACACACTGAAAAGAAATGGCACTATGGTCATTATTCAAATGCACATTGAATCAAAGATCAACTATCTCAGCATAAATAGCAAAACAAAAATGCAAAGCACTGGAACTTACTAAGGCCCTTCCACTACAAGCTCTAAAGTGAAGATGAAGGCATTGACATTAAAATAGGAAAACGTGATCACTTGTGGTCCCTTGAATCCTTTCTGATTAAGCAATTCTGTTTCCCATAGAGCCTCTTGTAGCTAAATATGCTGCAGGGAATGACATCAAATTTGAGATTGAAATTACTAAAATAGAGGTGAAAATGTATCTCTGTGTTTGGGTTATCGTAAGGCTTCAACAAGTACATATAACACCACTTTTACATATGAGGAAACTAAGGTTTGTGGAAGTAAAGTGACTTTCCTAAGCTCATGAAGCTATCATAGCATGCAAACTTCCACGCCACTAATCTTTATGCCATAGCTTTCGGTCAACATTTTTATTTGAGGATAGCACAACAGATTCTCCCATTAAATATTGTGGCAATACAAGAACACAGTCTTCTATTTGCCCTTTAAAAGAAGGTAACAGTATCTCCTTCCATAAATCTCATTTTTGTCCAAACTAACTCCAGTACAACAACATCATGGCTTCCAGATAAGACCTTCTCTATGGAATTATCAATTCCCCAGTCTCCCACACAGACCAAATTAACACTGCTTAGTGCTAGGGATATCATCTTCCCTTATGTTATTAAAACCCATAATTTTCTATCAATTAGAGACTGGTTACAGAAACAATCAATTCATATTTAACTCACTGAGTCCTCAACTAATCATTTCAATTTCATTTTGGAATCTCCCACAGCAAATGATTCGCTATATTTTGAAAATCACAACAGGTCTTCAGAAAAGCAAAACAACTAATAGGCTTCTTTATCTCTTCCTTTATCAGAAAATATGGTTTCCATTCTTAGCATTTGAAATTATTGAACACAAAACACAGAAAGTACAGCAATTACCACGTGAAGTTCAGTTACAACGAAAGCTATTACAGAGAAGTCTGTGGGTTTTATCCTAAGACTTTTGTATTGTATGTAATTGGGATGATGTAGTCACATCTACAGTACTATAGGGTCAATCCTATATATTAAAGAGGTAATATGCAAATTAACCCCCACACCCTCACAAGATGGCTGCCTATGACCAGGCCAGCAGGGGGGTTAGTGAAGGACGACCAAACGACTGAACAGCAGGCTGCATGGGGCAACCAGGCTGGTGGGGGGGCCGTGAGGGGCGACTGTGGGGGCAGTTGGGGGTGACCAGGCTGGCACACAGAGGCAGTAAGGGGCGATCAGGCCATCAGGGAGGGGAAGTTAGGGGTGACCAGGCAGGCAGGCGAGCGATTAGGAGCCAGTGGTCCAGGATTGTGAGAGGGATATCCGGCAGTCGGACATCCCCCAAGGGGTCCTGGATTGGAGAGGGTGCAGGCTGGGCTGAGGGGGACCCCCCCCCCCCCCGTGCACAGATTTCGTGCACCGGGCCTCTAGTTTTAATATAAAATAAGAATATCCACCACCACTGAGGAAATTTTCACTATGCACACTTTCACTATGTTCACTTAAAATTAAACCTTATGATGTGGACAGCTTATTCTCATTTTCAAGAGAAGTTCCTGGAGGCCCAAGGAAGTTAAAGTGCCCAAGGGAAAGCCTTTATGAAGGGGCAGCTCGGGATTCTTGCCCAGTTCAGTCTGATTATAAAGGCTCTGTCTTCACACTTGACCACTAATCTGTGTAGACAGGGACATCCGCAGGCCTGTCCCTGCCTGAAACTCCAAAATCAGTTCTTCTCCTGCTTGAAGCAGCCCATTGTCATAGAAGTCAATCACAAGCTTTGGAACCAAATTGATATTGGCTCACACATCCACTCTGCCTCCTTATCCACTATGTGACCTGTGATGACGCACTTGACCTCTTTTTCTCCTTTTACAAAAAGAGATACAATATATTAGAATCCTATATAATAAAAGCCTAATATGCTAAGTGTCCAGTTGTCCAGTCAGCCATTCAACCAATCAAAGCATAATATGCTAATGATATGCTAAGGCCACTCAACTGCTCGCTATGACGTGCATTGACCACCAGGAAGCAGACGCTCTGACCGGTAGGTTAGCTTGCTGCTGGGGTCCAGCCTATCAGGACTGAGATGGGCCGGACATGCCCTGGAGCCCTCCCTCAATCCCTCCTCGGCCCAATCGTGCACCAGTGGGGTCCCTCGTCCTGGCCTGCGCCCTTTCGCAATCTGGGATGAGGAGCCCTCCCACCCCCCGAGTTCATGAATTTCATGGACTGGGCCACTAGTATTCAAATAATATTATGAGGGTATTTTGGGGGGATAATTTGGCCAAAACACAGCTTTTGAGGAGGCAGTATCATATGGTGGTGATGCTCCAGATCACCTGGAATCAAATCACCTGGGTTTGAATTTTGACTCTACCCTTAACAGTCCTGTGACCTCGGACAAGTCACTTGAACCCTTAGATCCCTCATCTAAAAATGGGAACATTAATAATACCTTCCTCATAGGATTAATGACATCAGTATAAATGCATTAAAAGATCAAAATACTTAGTGTAGTGGCTGCTACATAAGTGTTCAATATCCCACTATTATCACTTCAGTTTTTTCAGAAATGTTTGCTTTTGCCTTATATCAGAGCTTCCTGGCATGGCCTAAAATGCCTGCTTGTACTTCCCCCTAGAATATCTCCTGCTGAAAAACTACATGGGTATCTACCTCCATTGTGAGTCTGCCCTACTTCCCTGTCTTGGTCTATCTTCTGGTTTTTTCACCACTGCTCCACCCCTAGCCATGGTCTTAACCACACCAAGAAAACACAATCAGCCAGCTGTGACCTATTCTACCAAGAAGACCTCCATGAGGTCAAATGTTTTATTAAGCTTGTTCACTCACTGTTCAAATATATTTCTCTGGAAGGACAAGTACACAACAAGAATGTGGGGAAAATACATCTTTAGTCTTTCTCATCTTCCCAGGTGCATTGCTCTTCACATCTGGGAGAGCTGAGGCTAAGTTCCTGTCTTCTCCACTGATAATAGTTCACATTCTTGTTTCTTTCCTTTTTATCTAAGCCATAACTCTCTCCCACAGTCTCCATTGTATGATGCAGTAAAAGACACAACTCATGAACCTCCTCAACAGTCCTTCACAGAATGTTGAACACACAGTAGACAGTCAATAAATACTTATTCATTGTAATGCTAAGCATATTTTCCATGAGAAATGTGGCTGCAAGTAGCATAGCATTGCTATGCTGCAAAATGCATTAAAGATTAAATAAAATAGTCTTGCCTGACCCTGTTATCATTATGGATATTTCCTTCTTATATTTTTTCAAGTCACCATAACTTCCATATTGATAAATCCAGTAGTCATCTTGATCTATTACTGGTATTTGACATAGTTAATTACCTTCTCCTCCTTGACACACTGTACTCACCTGGTTTTCAGAATACTACATTCTTTCTTTTCCACCTTTTAACTGGTGCTCCTTCTCCCCAAACTTTTAATGTTGAAGTAACTGGTTCTTTTATATTCTTTATCCCCCCCCCCCTTACTTCCTTATCAATATCATCAAATCCCATTATTGACATACTATTTGCCAGCAACTACCAGACCTCTTCTGAATTCCAGACTCAGTGATCAGCTGCCTACTAGTTCTAATAGATATTTCAAAATCAAAATGTCTAAAAGCAAACTCTCCACCATAGTCAATGTTGACTGCATTCCCCCTTTGCATCATTCTTGACTCTTCTTTTTCTCTCACACTCCATATCCAGTTTTTCAGAAAATTCTATGGACTTCACAGTAAATCCAGAATATGGTTACTTCTAATACCTCACTGTGGGAGCCACTATCATCTCTCCTGAATTACTCTAATAATCATCTAACTGCTTCTATTCTTGTCCCTAACAGTCTCTTCACAACACAGCAACCAGAAAGAGATCATGTCACTTTTCTGCTCCAAACCCTCTAATGACTCCCAATTTCACTCAGAGTAAAAATTGTCCTTAAAATGGCTTACAAGATCCTGAATGACCTGGGCCCAATTACCTCTCTGATCTCATCCCCTACCACTGCCCCCTCATTTACTCTGCTAGAGCCACACTGACCTCCTTGCTACCCTTCAAACACATCAGGCATGCTTCTACCTCAGGGCCTTTGCACTAGTTGTTCCCTCTGCCTGACATGTTCCTTGCCCAATTATCCACATACTCAACTTACTCCCACATCTCCCTCAAGTGTTTACACAATGTCACCTTCCAAATAAGGTTTACACTGACCACTTCAGTATTCACATCACTTACCTTCTTCTAATATGCTATATATTTTCATTTGTTGTATTTAATATTTATAACCTGTGTCCATATAGTCTAAGCTCCATGCAGGCATATATATTTGTTAGTTTTGTTCACTGCTGCACCCCTGATGTCATTAATATTGCCTGGCATGTAGAAAGTTCTCAAGAAACATTTGCTGAGCTAACTGAATGAAATAATGTGGAAAATGCATTATCAATGCTTTGACTTATGAAAGGATTTTAGAATGTAACCCATAGGGTAAGTATCATTGGCAAGGTAGGTATCATTGAAACAGCTAGTGAAGGTTGAGAGGGAAGTATGAGTATTAACAAACAGATTTGAAAATCATCAGCCAGAAAGTAGTCAATTTTCTCATTTTTCTGCAAAAGCAGAGCATTCCACCTATGATATAGACATTCTAAATATGACCCTGGGGAGCACTATATAGGACTGGTACTTGATTAACAGCATCAAATATATAGAATAAAGGGTGGGAACCAGAGTACATTTTTAAACATTTGCTCAAATATATACCCTGATACAGAATTGCTTTCTGTGGTTTTCATTCCATCTCATTAATCCTTTTAGATCCTTCTCTTTGATCACCTGGGAAAACAGAGTGGCATAAAAGTTAAGAGAAAGGACTAAGGAGCCATATTGTGTGGGTTTAAATCTCCACTTCACTGCTTACTACTTTAGCTGTTACTAACCCTCTCTGTCCCTTTCACTGAAGGCATTCAAGTATAAAATATGGAATAAAAAATGTCTGAAATGTGGCCCTCCAACCTGGTTTGTACAGTTCATTACTTGAGGTAGTCTGCTGAGCATCCTCATGTGTAACAAAGATCTATACACCACAGTGAGCTAAAAATCTACCTAATATAGTTACTACAGTTAAACAACAAAGTTAGCGCTGAGCTTCCAGAAGGAAACTAAAGGGAAAGAATAAAGGCTCTCATTATCTGACAAAAGAAAGTATACCACTTAATTAAGAGAAACAAACATTTTTCCTAAAAGAGATTCTCTGTGACTATTATATAAACAACATTGAATACTATAAATATTTTTCTGCAATTTAAAAAGGCATAGAAATGGTCTTTCTTTTGGATTTTTTTTAATCCTCCCCCGAGGACATGCTTTCATTGATTTTTAGAGAGAGGAACAAAGAAACACTGATGTGAGAGAAACATTGATCAGTTGCCTCCCATAGGCACCCCGACTAGGAATTGAACCCAAAACCTTTTGGCGTATGAAACGACACTCCAACCAACTGAGCCAGGGCTCTTTTGGATTTTTAAAAAGTACATCCTCAGTCCTGGCCAGTGTTCCTCAGTGATTAGAGCGTTGACCTGCCCATCAAAGGGTCTCGGGTTCTATTCCCTGTCAAGGGCACATACCTGGTTTGCAGGTTCAATCCCAACCCTGGTCAGGGCAAATGCAGGAAGCAACCAGTTGATGTGCCTCTCTCACAATGATGTTTCTCTCTTTCTCTTTTTCCTCTCCCTCCTTCCCTTCTACTTGCTCTAAAAATCAATGGAAAATATATCCTCCAGTGAGGATTAATTAACAGAAATTAAAACTAAAAAATAAACAAATCTTCAAAGTAAAATCTAAGAGCAGAAACCAACTCTAGGCAGAAGCAATTAGTGAAAGGCAGAAGCCTATGGGATTGGAAGGAAGGTATGGGCATGGTTTGCCAGCAGGAGGGACAATCAATGTCCTGGGTGAGAGCTGGGTGGTGGATGCAGCAAGTGTAGTATCAGGAACCAAAAGGTGACCTCATCGAGGTCCCCACCCTACACAACCTGGAATCATGCTAACAACTAGATAACGCATAGAGTGGAGAGAGGAGGCATTTTCAGCAAAGGATCTTAAAACAATAATGGGAAGTTATATGTAATTCAAAACAGATTTGGGACTCTTTCAGTGATATTATTTGGTATTACAAGAAGTAAGTTTAAATAAATGTGTGCTTCTGGGTGGCTGCATTAATAAGATAATTCAGCTCTGTCAAGATAATATCTGGGAAAATGGATAGAAATGATCAGACTAGGAATTTCTGGATGAGGGCTAACCAACCAGCCTCATTTCCAAACACTCCCTGCTTCACCTGATGGTCCAAAAATAGTCACTGTTCTCACCTCTGTGCTTCGTATGTATGTCCCTCTTTTTGAAATGACCCTCTCTTTTCCCCTTTTAGTTCCATTCAACTCCTCACCCCTGCTCTGGATGTCACCTTCAGATGACCTTTCTTGCCTCCCTCACCTCAGGCTGCCAGGTGCCACTCCCCAGACATTTCTGTCACCATAACCAAGAGTACCTTCCACAGTATTTCCTCTGGGTAACTTAGCAGCTCCTCTAGGCCAAGTACCAAGACGTATTCAACTTGATTTCCTCAGCACAGCACTTGACACACAATAATCAACCATTAAATGTCAACAGCAGGAAGAGAGTTTGGGGATAACGTCAGATGATTCATTCTTACAGAGTATCAGAGCATAACAGGGCCACTGAGGATAACATGACCATAGAAGGAGTGGTTATGAGGAAGAATAATAACAATGTTGGCATTTCACTTGGCAATGTAGGTATCATTGAAACAGGTAGTGAAGGTTGAGAGGGAAATGTGGGCATTAACAATACACATTTGAAAATCATCTGCTAGAAAGTAGTAGCTGAAACACTGAGAGATGAATTTTCCTTTCAATTGCACTCTAATGAGCAATTACCCTTTGACTAAGATCTTTCCATCTTTTTTTCCTTCCATTGGGGACCATTACCACAGCATCAGGGTTAAATTTAAGCTTCTCAGCTTCATTTGAATAAAGTGCAAGGCCCTCCTTCAGACAATGCTACTCACCAACTCCAGGAAACTCATTGGCGACCCTCTGAACACATCTTGCCAATCACTTCCTGGGTGGTATTGCCACTTCCCTCCAATGAAATCCTTGAGGCATCCTTACTTTCAATGCCCTCTACCTCACACTTGGCTAATTCTTTCAAGTCAAAAATACAAAAGGTTCTTCAAACCTAAGACCCCCATATTGCTTCGTGAATATGTGTCTACCCAATCAGAATGCAGATCCTTGGCTACACTGAGTCTAAGTATAATAGTTCTGCATATTGAAACAATTGATGTTTAGGATATTAGTGGGAAGGAGACAGATTATTGAAACCCTGAGGCAGTTTTCAGATCATTGCTTCTCTACCAAATATCAATAATCTCTCTTCTTCTAAAGCCAGCACTATCCACTTTTTTGCCTCCATCCTGGAAGCTTTAGGATGGTGATTGTATTTTTTCTCCCGTATGACTCTAGCTCTGTTCTCATAATTCTCTGCATCTTTCTTATGGCTTCAGCATCCACATAGATGACCCTGGCTCACAGTTACTTGATCACTCCAATTGGAACAACCTTCAATTCTGTCATTTAAGCTGCCAATGGGAAAGTTTAAATATCATCACTTAAACCTTCTAGCTAACCTGTTCATTTTAAAAACCCGAAATGCCACATGGTCACCCTCCCACTCCACCATCCAGCTTCCTTTCCCAGGGAACCTGCTTCTCTCTCTCATCAGCCATCTCCAGCACAGCTCTTAGACTCTTTCCTTCTGTGTATGAGAGTGAAAGATTTGTGTAGTGGTGCCTAGAAGATAAAAAGAATTAATCAGGGAAAGTCCCAGCTCATAGTATGTGTTCTCTGAAGTAACCTTCTCCTTCTTTCTCGTTTCCTCTTTGAATAAAGATCTAATGCTTCCCAAAGCAGCCCTTATAACTGTGAGCTTCTTAGACTATTCTAGAAACTCTATCCTCTTTTTGAATCAAAATCTGTCTCCCAAGGTTCCCACCCAGTGGTCCCTGTTCAGCTGTCTGGAATGCTAAGAATGAATGACTTTCTTCCCCCAGGTCAGTCTGCCTGCAATCCTCAGACAATCCACATAGCCGACATAGCCGCTGGAGTCTTTTCTTCTCCAGGCTGACCACCTTGACGCCTCCTGCCCTTTCAAACGCATATGCAGCAGCCATGTTAGTCTCCTGATATACTCCATTATCTCACCCACGAAGCAATAACTTCTGCCAGAACACCAGCCCCATTCAAAATTCCCCAAAACTATAATGTGAACACTTTCCTGGCTTGACAATTTTCCTTGTTCCAAAAATGCTTGAAAAATAACTCTTTTTTCACAACTTTATTTACAAATCAAACTCTACAAGGGAGGGAAAGGGGAGAAAGCAGCTAACTGCCAGGACTGCAGAAAGCACTAATGCCAAGTGAATGGGGATTTTTTTAAGAGTCTTGAATCCTGAGGGCTTGTCTTGTTCTTTCAACTAGAAAGTTTGAGTCTTGATCCATTAATCCAAAGCTAATAAATGTCTGGTGGCAATTTGCCAGTCTGAACTCACAAGTGCGAGCTTATTTATTATTAGGAAGTAGCGATCTCTATGGGGAAATGCTTGCAAACAGGATTAGCAGAGCAAGGGGAGGGCAAAGCCTTTGGTGAAAAATGTGCCCATTGCTAATCAATGGCCAACAGCTTCTTGCTGGAATGAGTTGCAAAAAGCAATTGTAGCTCAGTGATCTTTGCATTCATCATTTGCCAGAGCGAGGAATAGACTTTGTATACTGGCTGAATCAGGATTTCCAAAACTTTTCCACCAAAGTGCCCCTCATAGCATTAACCAATAAGGTTGTGTCCCTAGGAGCCCAAAATGTTGTTGAAGTCTCCTGTTTGTTCTTTAATATTCATGCATATTCAGCATCTCTGTCCATACTATTTCCACATTGGTCTTAATATAAAAAGAAAAGGTTTCCCCATATCTTCATGTAATTCTGAGCCCGCAGCCCACAGACCATGCCCCTGGGGCTGCATACCCCTTATTTGAGAGAGGGAGCTGGGTCCCAATCCAAGAAAGGAGCCATACCCCCAGCAACCTGAAGGAGACCAGATTGTAGGTATCATGGCCATAGACCTGAATTTCTTATTCAGATCTATAAGTTAATTTATTTCAGGAGGAATTACAACAGAGAGGGTATAGCATTGTAATATCTCAGTATTGAAGACAAACAACAGCTTCACATTCATGTAACGTGACTAGAGGCCACTTATCCCCTCCAAGCCCGTTTCCTCACCTGTATCTATTGCCTAATTTGTTCTAAGGACTAAATCAGACCATGTGTATCAAGTGCTTAGCACAACAGGTGTAATGGAAATATTTGTTATCATTAGATTGGTGGTATTACCAACCAAAGGGTTCTACAAAACCCTGTCTTTGTGTGCTAAAGAGAAACCTGGAAGTAGACTCTGAAGACTGGTAATCAAGTTTTGATTTTGCCATTAGCTGGCAATGTGTTCTTAAGTGAATCATTTGAGCTGAACCCCGCCTTCCTCATCTGTGAAAATGGGAATATGACACCTATTTATAGACCATCCAATGTCATTGTGAAGATCACATGAAATGACATATGCATGATGTATTTGAAAACATTTGATAAAATTATACACAGATATAAGCTAAAATTTACCTTCTCTTCTTTAAAGGTACACAGTGTTTACTCTTTAAGGAGTTTTGGTGTATAGGAGAAACAAGGAAAAGATGTGAATAAAGCTATAATCTGAGCAATGGGGATGACCTCTGCCAACTGTGAGCTTTTCTCCCCCCAAAGCAATGCATAACAAAAATAAGAAATGATAATATTGAGCCTTCCACATGCCAGCCAGTATGCTAAATGCTTTACCTACAATCTCGTGATTAATCCACATAAACTATATATATTATGCTCCATTGATAACTAAAGAATTAAAATTCAGAGAGGGTAAGAAACTTGCCCAGATTAATAAAGCTAGGATTGGAACCAAATCTTAACCATTATGCTCTATTATTACACTAGTCCAGTGAAAAGAGCCTATTCTGGAATTCTCTCTTGAGGCCCTTGTACATTCCTGGCTGATTCTAGCTGCACTTGGCCAACCATCGGCTGAGGCTGTGACATCAGTCACTAACTAGTAATGTCAGAGAAGGGGTGAGACTGAAGTTCTACACCTTCCCCTTCCTTCTGAGGAGCCAGCAGGTCTGAAATACTGTGGGGTTGGAGTTATAATGTCTAAGATTTTAATTCCAGCTCTACTGCTTACCAAGTCTGTGACTCTGGGCATGTTACTTAACTTCTCTGAGGGTACAATAAACTTTATCATGCATAAAGTGAAATATTATCACCTCTAGCTTACAAAGATGGCTGGGAGGAATAACAGATATTGTATAAAGTTTATAATACAAAGAAAGTGGCTCATAAATAGGAGCTATTATTATTAATTATCATTTTTATAATAAGGTTTAAATATTTCATAAAGAAAATCAAGATAAGTTTTCAGATGTCACATTACATAAAATTTAAAATCTCGGGTATCCTTTTATCTCTCTCCAAAGCATTAAGCAAGTATGAGCAACTATCCAATAATTTATGTCCATTCCCAAATGGTCTGAATCTAAAAGACTTTACATCTTTTTTCCTAATCAAAAACCACCCTGAAGTGCTTAAATTCTGATAGGGAGAAGAAATCCATATAGGTTAGCAGAGCAATCTCCTAGGAGCATTAAAATGATTCTTGAATAATTTTCAAACCTAATTGTATTTGCACCTCCCACAGCTCTAAAGCCAAATCAAAATTCATTGACAAACAAGCAGAATCTTGCCAAGATCTCATGATTTATCATGTGAAATTTCATACACAGCACGTAACAAGGTAGCATGGGTTGAAGAGACATATGTTCAAAATTTCCTGATGATTCGTCTTTCCCCTCAAGAAAAAATGTCCAGGGAGTCAATCACTGGACCTCCTGGATTTGAGTTGATAAGCCCCTAATAGGCAAGCATGGATTTGATCAGGAAGAATCACCCCTGAAGTCCTGAAGAAAAAAGGAAGGTGGTGGGTACCCCAGGTGGAGTACAGGAAGACATGCAGATTCTTGCTCCCCTAGGGGACAATAAACGTGGCTGAATCCTGAAAATGAGGGGGAAAAGGACAAATTCAAGGAGGAACTGTAAAATGGCCCCAAAGGGTTCCTCAACTGTTCCTCCATCTCTCACACATCCTACCATAATTGCACCACAGCTTCCTGGAAGAGCCAGAAGAGTGAGTGAGAGACTGGAGGGAGGAGTAGGGGGATTCAGGTGGCTACATTCATATTACCCACAAGTCCCATGCCCAATGGTCCCACATAATTGAGGCCTCACACTTCCCTGAATGAGTAGGTCTTTATTGGTAAGACCAGCCAGTCAGCCAATTTAGCCAAAACAAGGACTAGACTGGTAATTCTCAAAGACCCAGACCACTTACAAAAACCCACTGCTCCTAGAGAGGCATATAAGTAGAAGAGTTAAGATCTCAGATTCTGGAGCCAGTATCTTCTCTGCTAGGTTAACTAACAAGTTGTTTAACCTCTCTGTGCTTTAGTGTCTATATCTGAAAAGTGGAACTAATAATGATAGTACCTGTCTCACAGGGGTTGTGATGACAATTAAATGAGTAACCAGATATAAAATAGTTATAACAATGCCTGACACATAGTAGGTGCTCAATGCATGTTCTTATTATTCTAAACCAGGCACCCCTTTGTCATGTAATGACATAGCTTATTTACAGTTCACTAAATGTTTTCAGGTTCCCATTCAAATCTCATGACAACCCAGAGAGGCTCAAATACAGAACTCCTGGCTCAGAAAACCTACATGGTTTATCCAATGCCATGAACCTAATTAATTATCAGAGGGGATAACCTAAGGCAGTGGTCGGCAAACTGTGGCTCTCGAGTCACATGCGGCTCTTTGGCCCCTTGAATGTGGCTCTTCCACAAAATACCACGTACGGGCACGCATGTACAGTGCGATTGAAACTTCGTGGCCCATGCACAGAAGTCGGTATTTTGTGGAAGAGCCACACTGAATGGGCCAAAGAGCCGCATGTGGCTCATGAGCCGCAGTTTGCCGACCACTGACCTAAGGGTTTGAGTTTCAAGTTTAGAGATCTTCTGTTTACATATCAATTACATAGCTTACTTATAGTTTTGGCTACAAAAATAAATTATATCAAAATGAACACTTTAAAATAAATCTTTATTGTGGAAAGTATTAGAGATGTTCCCTTTTGTTCCCCCACTTGCTTTTTTAACATTGCATCCACGTATGTATCTCAGCTGGGGATTACTCATTTCACGAGTGGGCTCCCGTATTCGCACTGGGGTCTTAGCACTCAGCTTGTGGGGGTGCCCTGTTAGGGCACAGGCCATTTCCAGGAACCAGATCCCGACCCTTTTCCATTTGTTCTCTTGGGTTTGAAGTGCTCCACCATCATGTGGAATAGGACCAAAGCCAGCAGGCAAAAACCCCCCCAAAAAACAGCTGTGAGTTACCACTTAAAAACAAATAACTATTCTGGCCAGAATTTAGGTTCCTGAATTTCCATGTGTCAAGACAAGCAGCCCTGTAATAAGCTCTCTCCGCAAACAAAATTCTATCTGCACACCAATTAGATTGCACATATCCAAAAGGCAGACTAATCACACCTCTTAAAGTGGCCGATGATAGGATAATCTCGTAGCTGAAGAACCACTTAGGTACTCTGGGCCAGTTGGGGAATGCCACCCGGGCAGGTTGGAATTGCTCAGATTTGCAAATAGAACAGGTGAAAACAGAACCAGTGACAGCTGGTGGGTGATTATTCACAGATCCTCCTGATTCAGACAGGAGTACTGTCACATAAAAGGGAAGAATAGAAAAGGAGATGCCAAAAAAGCATTTGGTCCTTGAGTTCTCTGAAGAGGAACAGATGGACATAATCAATTACCTAAATAATTCAGAAGAGAGAAAAGGCTGCTTTCACCTGAATTATCCAGATAATTTTTAAGATCTAGTTTGAATGAGGGTTTCCTTTTCATCCAAATGAACTGCATGTATTTCCTGGTCCATCAAATAATTTACTTCTACGTGAACAGGCCTGGCTTACGAGACTACTATAACCAGGGCGATAACTGCTCCTGGTGATGTCCTTTCTCTTATGTTTGTACTTCAGGGAAGAATTGGTTTCAAGCCGAGTCCTTTTTTCTCCTTTGTGTAGTGGGAAGCTTTTCCTCTGGAAATGAACTGGGCTGGCTGGCCCTTTGATCCCATTGTGCGATTCTATCTCGTTCATCAAGCTTTGGCACCTGACCTGTTACAAGGGTATAGAAAATAGTACAATTTGAGCATTTCAAAGTGCTGGTTTTCTATTAAAAAACGGGGGGATGTATTTGAAAGCCACCTTTAGATCTACTTGCTTATCTGGGTTGCATTTTAACAAATTTTTGTGAAAGCATACCATTTATTCACCAAAATTGGAAAAAAATGAACAATGGTGAGTTTATATCCAAGCAAATATTACTTGAAACATACAAAATACAGCCACGACTGACAGAAAGAGAGCATCATCATATCAGGGTGGCATGTGAAAATAGCCCAGGCCTGAGCTTCGACACCTGCAATAAAGAGGACCAAGCAGCTGGGGTGAGAGCTCAGTGTTTTTTTTTCCAGCACAGAAGGTTGTAGCTGTTTCCCCTCCACTCCATCATGTGGGTAGATCAGAAACGACACAGACATTTCCCTGGCCAGAAACCTCTTGGCTCCATCTTCATCAGGGGCGATTGATCAGCTTTTACTGATTACAGGAAATGGCTGTTAACTGGGTGAATAAATAACACATCTGGAGGCAAAGGTTCTAAGACGATTCAGAGCCCCCTCCTGCCTGACTCTCCTGCATAGCTCAGTGGAGTGAGCGCCTTCTCCCCACAAGAGACATATCGCATGCCCTATCTTTTCATCAGAAACGGAGAGCCTTGTAATTTCGGGCAACATAAAATGTCAAACATCAAAAAAATAAAAAGGTCATATTTTTTTGCAATAACTATGTTATGTGGCAAAGTGGAAGCAAAATCAACAAAGCCAAGGTGTTTGTCCTCCCCTGCTTTCGACTGAGATAAAATTCTACTCTTAGCTAAAAAATTATTTCTATTGTTTCCAATCAAATGCAATTTTAACTGTATTGATTCTCCTCAATTAAGTACACTTTAATGCTTTCCTTCATCATTTTTGTTGACATTCTGAAACCTTCCCTTGTGGATTCTAACCCTGAGAAGGGTCTTCCTTAGCGACAACATCCCTGTTGGTGTTTAAACTTCCACAAAGCTCTTGATGGAGACTAGCCCCGCCCTTCGCTGTACTGAGAATTCATGCCGCAACTCACTGTTGCTAGTCACACTTTTGCTTCCATTTGCTTGTGCTTCTGATTCTAATTCAATATGCTTTCATTCAGTTTGTAGAGTGCCCCTTTTTAGCCTCTAGCTGCTGGATGACACCATCTGTGATTGCCAAGGAAATTAAATTAAATTAAGTTAAAATTCAATCAACAGAAGATTGTTGCTTCTATGACTCTACTAGGAACCTTGAGAGGCTAAGTGTCTAAATGCCTCTCTCTTAATACAGAAACAGGCCGGTTCTGCTATGGCAACATTGGCCCATGGCTGAAGGCTCCCCCAGAGCCAGGGGCCAGTGACTGACCCCTTCCGTCTCACCTCGCATGGCCTGCAGTGGCTCAAACAGATTGGTTTGCTTCTGCAGTCTTTGCTTGGTTTAGGGAAATTTTTGTTTCTTACCAAAAGGACAGAAAACAAACAAAACCCTTTGGGTTTGTGCAAAAAAAAAAAAAAAAAAAGATTGTTAATTTGCACTCTATACCAAAATAAATTCAAGATGAACTAAATGGTTTTATTTTACAAATAAAAATAAACCATAAAAATTGAATTTTTTAAAAAAAGCAGTGCATTGATCTTAAGAATTTCTAAGCATTAAAAACACCAAGAAAAGTACTGATAGAGTTAGAGTTAAATACACTAAATTTGAGAAAGTCATATCAATGATATCATAAACAAAATACAAATACCAATTAAAAAATAGAAAAAATGTAACATTTATGACAGGCATTATAACCTTAAGAGATATATAAACATACACATACATATACAAATGTGTATAGATGCATAATAAAATAAATAAAAATATTCCATTTATGGCCAATGTATGTTAATAGAAATTAATAAATTAAAGAAATACAAATAGGCAATAATGCTTTCAAATTCACCTATTTTTTAAACCCTAGCACATGCACACACATTACAAAAACAATGAGAGACTACACAGCAAACTAACAAAGATTCAAAAATAATTATGTTAATTTTTGATGATGAAGTAACATAAAAACTTTCAAACATTACTAGCAAACTGTAATATGCCACCATCTTCCTAATAGGAAATCTTAACATATTTAGGGAGAAATTTATCCCAAAGACAGAACCCCGATGTGCATAGAAATTTTTGTGGAAGAATGATTATAGCAATTTTATTTATAACAAAAAAATTGGTAATAACCTAAATGCCAAACTGCTACAATAATTATATTAAATTAATTACAAAATATTATGCATTTTTAAAAATGTAATTATGTGAAGAAATGTTTACCATACATTACTACTACAAGCAGGATATAAAATTACATATGTATATGTATGTAAGTATATTTTTATATATGTACATATTAATTCAGATTTTGTTTAAAATATTATATGAATCATTTAAATATCATATGCTGTATTTAAAATATATGCATAAGTACATATATAATTGGAAAGATTGAAAAAAGGATAAGAAAAACTTGACAAAAAACAAACTGTAATTATCACCAAATGGTGAGAACATTTGTCATTTTAATAATCCTTAGATATCTGTGTTTATCAAAAATGTCGAAAATAAAATAAGATGATTTTATAATATAAAAAGTAATAAATATTGCTTTAAAAAGGGGGCTTGCTTTTCCTGTCTCTCCCAATTGGTAGAAGTCTTGTTCCCTTGCTGTATAGTAAGGTATATTTCATTATCATTTCCCATAACCATGTTATAATTATCTTCTTAACCAGTTCATAACAGGAAGTGCAAAGACTCACAGTAAGGCAAAATACCAGTAAAAATATCCCAAGGGAAAGAACTAAGTGGTTGAGCCAGGAAATGTGGTTTGCATTATCACATGTGGCTTCCCATTCTGCCTCCCCCACCTCAGATCTCCATGGCCCTGCCCTTTATCCCCCACCAACACTGCCCTGGAGCAAATGTGTTCAGATTTGGAAAGGAGATACTGCCAACCCACTCCTTGTTCCTATGTCATCACTTCAACCTTCACTTCCCAAAACCTGAGGCTCCCACAGGTAAACCCCAGGCACAGCATTCGGAATGATGTGTGTTCAGGAAGTCCAAGAAGTGTTCGTTATTTTGAATTCTGGTACCCCCAAATAGAGAACTAACATGCCACAAACCATGTGTTGAGCACTTACAATGTGCGGTTCCTCTGCTGAGCGTTTTACATGTATTCTCCTATTTTTATTCCTAAAACAACCCTGTAAGGTGCGCATAAATATCCCCATTTTACAGATAAGCCCCAATTTGAAACCTAGGAAGAAAAGTAACCTGACTATATCCTTTAGTCAGAATCCAAATTCAAGTCAATGCCAGTGCCTACACGATAAATCATAGCACCATATTATCTCCAAATAAGTTAGAAAAACATGCTTTTAAAACCAACCTGGATTCAAGTTCTGCTACTGAATTTTGGTATTTAGAGGGGAGGCTCGGGGGCTCATTTATTTCCATCTTTCCCTCACTTTTTCAGTAGATTGTTACTTGTCATTATTTGTGGCTTTATTTTCCCAACCACCCATTAAGCAAACTTTAGTATTAGAAACCCACATATTATTAGTAGATCCCCAAAAGTAACTGAAAACTTTGTGTAGTTCAGGAAGATGTGTTGTTGTTATTCCTATTTTATGGATGCATCCAAGGTATCCCAAGACATCTCAGGGAATCACATAGCTAAAAAGTAAGAACCCCAAACTCAAGTACCTTACAACCTGTCCCTGAGAACCAGCAGGAAAAGCCAGCAGTGCAAAACTTTAATGCAACATTAAAGTTTTTCACTCCCAGCAGTGAATGTTCTTCTCCCATAGATTGCTATCCCTATGCCATTTAAAAATAACTTGGCCTCTCTGAATAAAGCTAGCTGTATTTTAGAAGGCTAATACTCTTTCGACATTCTCTCTTTTTCCATGGATTACGTCTCTGTGATAGTCGCTACATGCCAGGTATCGTTGTGAGTTCTTTATGTATATAGATTCATTTAGTGCTTTGAATAACCTATGAGTTAGGCACTATTATACCCATTTCACAGATAAGGAAACTCAGGTCAGGGCTTAAATAATAGGCCAAAGTGTCAGACCTGGGATTTGAACCCAGACAGCCTGACAAGTCTATACTCCATTCCACTATACTGCACTCTCTATGCACATACATGGAAACTAGACCCTACAAGGGCCAGAGCTTTTATTCTGGTATTATTTACAACACCGCTGCTTAAAGATGTAGAAAATTTGGAGCAAATCCAGGGACACATAATGAAAATTATTAATGTTTGGAAAATGAAACATGTGAGGAAAGGTTAAGAGAAATGAAACTTCTCTTAGCCTTACAAAGAGAAGTATGAAGGGAAAGTTAATAGCTCTTCAATGAATGAAGGATTATTATGGAGAGAATGGTAACCAGAATTTATTTCCACTCCACAAAGAGTATAATAAAAAAACCAGCTTAAATCGCAGCAGGAGGAAATTAAACTACCTATAAGGAAGAACTTCCATTATTAGCATTCTTACTATGGTGAACTTCAACTTAACCAGCCTTCCTATATTGCCAGTTCAAGCATTGATCCTAATGAGATGAAGAATTCCTTTTTGACACTCCAATGATTAAATGGTACTCAGGGTAATCTTAGTTTCAAATGTTTTGTTTTATTTCCCAATTATTTGACAATCAGGCACCCATACCAGACTAATATGAAAATCCTCAAATGAGACTATATGACTAGTCACACTATATGATTCCCTGACCTGTCGTTAGAAGGAGGTTACATGAAGCAACAACCTAGAGTACATATGGCATCACTTTACTGAGATCCCTGTAAACAAAAGCAGACAACCATTTATCTGGGCATTTTTGATGGAGTCCAGGTCAGAAGCAGGGTGGTGAATTGCATTGACCTCTTGTGGTTCCTTCCTGCTTGGTGATTCTATAACCCCCTATGTTTGGTCATCCATCCCAATAAAGCTTCACTGTTAGACCCCATGGTTTCTTCACAACTGAAAGAATCAAGTACAGACATGGTACAGGTCAGAATTGTTGATGGGTAAGATGAATTGGACTCCAAGCTAACTTGAAAGAATCTTACTGTGTCTCTAGTTCAGATTTCCTTGATGTTGTCCTTGAATAACTTTGCATTAGAATTACCTCTAGCCTGGCCAGCGTGGCTCAGTGGTTGAACATGGACCTATGAACCAGGAGGTCACTGTTCAATTCCAGTCAGGGCACATGCCCGGGTTGCAGGCTCAATCCCCAGTGTGAGGTGTGCAGGAAGCAGCCAATAAATGTTTCTCTCTCATCATTGATGTTTTTATCTTTCCATATCTTTCCCTTCTTCTCTGAAATCAATAAAAATATATTTTTTAAAAAAAACAGAATTAGCCTGCCCCTGCAGGGATCCGTGCTAGGACAGAACCCCGGGTTCTCTCAAACCCGGAATGTGGGGCCTGGGCCCACAGTCCACAGCTCCCTGTCCCGCTCTTCCCCAGGCCCCCCACCTGCTGCTGCTGCCCCCGAGGAGCAGGGCGGCCATGCCCTTCTGCCCAGTGCCCATGAGGCTGCCACCGCCCATCCACTCCACCGGGACACCTGCTCCTTGACCCCGAGAACATCCAGTTTGATGTTTACTACAAGCTTTACCAACAGGGACGCTTATGTCAACTGGGCAGTGAATTCTGAGACCTGGAAGTTTTTGCTGAAGTATTGAGAGCTCTGGACAAAAGACATTTGCTTCATCATTGTTTCCAGGCTTTGCTGGATCGTGGTGTGAGAGTCGCTTCAGTTTTAGCCTACTCATTCAGCAGAAGGTGCTCTACTGAATCAGATGCTGCAGTAAAGGAAAGAGCCATTCAGGCTGGCTTTGTTTTAGGTGGCTTTCTTTCCGATGCAGGTTGGTACAGTGATGCTGAGCATGTTTTTCTGTCCTGCCTTCAGTTATGTACTCTACATGATGAGATGTTTCATTGGTTTTGTGCAGTAGAATGTTGTGTGAGTCAGAAGAAATAGCTTCCCAGAAGCCTAGCCTTTCCTCTTTGCTTACCTCTCTTTGAAACTAGTGAACAGGGACACATTCTGCACATCCTCCAACCCATATAAGATGGTCTGGGGAGAAAAACATTTTTAATTGTGCATTTAGCTGCCCTGAATATACTTATGGATCTATGCTACGGAGAGAGGGGAAGGGAATCCTGGATAGGTAAATATCAATCCAGGGCCTGTCCTGGCTGTCTTCAGAAATTAGAAATAGGAAATTAGAAAACTATCCGGACCAAGAAACAAAGCTAAGTATAATACCAGCTTATTCCTTGTATTTCTAGACATTTTGTTCTTGTGAATTTGAAATTTCAAAATAAAATTTGCTTCTACACACACACACACAAAATAGAATAACCTCTTATACTATACTTGATTACAATTAATTAGAATCTCTAAAGAGGGCCCCAAGAATCTGCATTTTAAGCACTCTTCCCCTATATTTTTAAAAATCTACATTAAGCTCTAAGAACCATTGAGATTCATGTCTAACACCTTCATCCCACAACTGAGGGAAAAGAAGCCTAAAGAAACTAATGTTTTACCACTTAGTTACTTCAAGAATCAGGAATGGAATCAAATGTCCAAACTACCAAGTTAACAAATGTCCCATCTACTTGGAAGCATTACAAATAGATTTTTAGAAAATGTCCTGTGGAATATGCACTTGGCATCAAAGCAGTGATAAAACTGGTTTGTCTCTCTGAGAAATTCCACTCTTTGTCACAGAGAAAAATACTAATGGTCTATCTCAGTCAAGTGCTTGGCACTGCAAGTAACTGAATCTCATCTAAAAGTGACTTAAACTACAAAGAAATACATTATCTCATCCTAGAAGCAGTCCAGAGGTGCAGCAGGCTTCAGGGCCATTGATCCAGTGGTTCAATCCTGCCATCTGAAACCCTGTTCCATCATTTCTCCACTTCGCCATTCAGATCATTAGGCTAACTGTCACTTCTGTCTCTTAAGAGCAGAACTTTTTTTTGAGAAGGCCCAAGAAAGATTTTCCTTGCCTTTCATTGGCTCAAAGAAGTATAAGCTTATCCATTCCTCAACTGATTACTAGCAATGAGACTAAAAAATACTGTAATTAGCTGTAATAATCAGCTGATATGGAACGGAGGTAGGTGAGTCCCCCATAATGTCCATATAAGCTGACAAGCAAATGGCCAAAGAAGCTCTCACACCTTTCCCTAGAAAGGGTTGATCCCCACATTCAAGGGCCTTGCCCGTACCAAGTACTTTCCCAAATACTAATGTGCAGAGAGCTATTTTCCACTTTCAGGGTGTGTTAACCAATTTTACCTTGGGACAAGGCCTTCCTGCCCTGTGCCTGCACCTACATTCATGACCATTGACTCAATGCTTTGGAAAGGGTAAGGTATGCTTTCTCATCCTTTATAATAAAAGCCTAATATGCAAATTGTTCCCTCAACTGGGAGTTCAACCGCTCACTATGATGTGTGCTGACCACCAGGGGGTGGCACAGAACATGGTGGGCATCAGCAACCTGGTGCTGGCAGTGGACAGCAGTGCAGGCACTGGCGGCCCTGATGGGCCGGGATGAGAGCGGGACCGCGCAAGATGGTGGAGCAAGTGAGCGGGCAGTGCCAGGCCAAGGCAGGTGCAAGCAGGGCTGATCGCCCCACTGATCACCCCACAGGGGGCAACCAGTGTCCATTACAGAGAAAGGGCAAATAGCAATATTAAAATATTTCTTCTAATTATTTTCCTTTCAATGTGCACAAATCCATGCACCAGGCCACTAGTAATAACGTAAAACAAAACCCGTCATCCCTGTGAAATATCAAAGCTGAAAAGATATATCTGTCCCCTTAGAGACTGAGGTTTAAGTGCAAAAGGGTAAAGTATCCATGAAATAAAGAAAAGAGACAGGTTTCCAGTAATCCTGACTGTGTCTAGACAGGCGACATCTAAAAGCCATATTGGCCAGAACTGTTTTTGCCATCAATCTGCATGGCAATGGGGCCCGGAAGTATCAGTGACACAAGTGCCATTAGTACATAAGCAACGGAAGAGACGGGAGACAGCCCAGAGCACAGCTAGAGAGATCTTTCCAGCCCAATTATAGACAGGACTTCTGTATCATCAGAGTCCATTTTCCTATTTAATACTTTTCCCTGAAAAGGTAAAAACTAAAACCTAATATAAGGTACTTGATGAAATGTCACTCAGTTGTGTTGAATAATTCATATTTGAGTTAATTCTTGGCATTCACAATAACAATATGACAATATTCTTGTTGTTTTTTGCCTAATATAATTAGGTTTATATTTTAACCTAAACCTGCACACTGTGCTTCTCCTACAAAACATAGGCATGTATCTTGCTATAAGGAAAACCATGTCTTTTTAAAATAATTCTATTTGTTAAGGAAAGGACAAAGGGCCTCCCTACAACTCAGATTTTAAAAAGAGAAGTTAGTTTGAGTTTTGAAACAAATATTATAAATACTTCTTCTGGGTCAACTTTAGTGCTAGAAGTCAATGCTAATTAGCCAGAGTCAATGCTAATTAAAATGCATTGATAAAATAGAGAAGGTAGAGAGAGGAATGACTAGCTAGTAATACTATGTTAACAATGCCATCATATGCAAATAGAAAGGTATACATAATAAGGTTTGATAGCAATGAAGAAGATCTAAGTTTTCCTCTGTTTTTCTATTTCTAATATAAAATAGAAGACTTTGCGACTAAAAGATTATTTTGGAACTCAACTTATAGAAAAGGTCTTCAGCTAAGGCAGTCTTAATAATAAGAGGTCAATGCAGAGAAAGTAAGTCTGCCACAGCAGCTCAGAGGAGGTGATGTCTAAGCTGGAATTTGAACAATGAATGAAACTTTGCCAGGCAGAGGGGAAAGAAGAAAAAAACATCCCCAAGAGAAGAAAGGGCAAGTGCAAGGCAGAGATGGGTGCAGTCACCTGCTATATTCAGGTCAACACACCACTTCGTGCCCATGAGGTGAAAAAGGGAATGTGGGATCCTTGAAAACAGGAGTGGGCCCCAAATGTCAACTGCTGCAGAGAAGCTGACATGGGACATGAACAGAACATTCCCCAGAATGTCTGTGATATGGAAGTCAACAGAGACCTTGCTCTGAACAGTATCAATAGTCAAGGCCAGGTTGGGTTTAGTAAATGGAACTGTGAGGTACAAATAGAATGAGCTCTGATAGGAAAAGGAAAGGTTGTCTAAAAACTCAAAACCATCATCGAACAAAAAGTAGGTTTTGTTCTGGTTTTTCCTAGAATGGGAGAACTTGATCACAGGTTAGTGTAAGGGAATGAGCAGAGAGAAAGAAGCTAAAGACACCATAGAAAATGGAGAGTGTTGACGGAGCAGCTAAGGTTCCAGATGAGACAGGAGGAACAGAACAGGGAGGATAACACCTCCTTTGGGTCTAGAGAATGGAATCAGAGGAAAATAAGTTTGCAGACAAGGAGGAGACAAGAAATTAAAGAGTTCCTGATTAATCTCAAACTTCTCGTAAGTATAAACCAAGGCTATTTATTTATATTAAACACCATTATGTTCCATACATGTTTTAAAGTAGCGTTATAGGGTCATCCATCTACTGAGAGGTATTAGTACAGGCATTGGAGAGGGGACAGAGCTGTTGAGGGAAGGGAAAGCACTGACAAGAAAAGAAAGAGAAGTGGTAGGGGATCTTGAGCCCAAAGGGTACTAGAAGTCATGAACTTGGACTGACACAAATATGTATCATTTGTGACTTTCCTGAACAGTAGTCAACAGATTGGCTGTGCAGCTAGACATGTGTAAGAAATGTGTCAAAAACATAAGCGGAGAGAGATATAAAGGTATTGGTGAGAGAATAGTTACGATGAACAGCAGCAATTTCAGGCTGGTGCAGAAAGAAAACAAGTCAAAAGAAAACTGACAAACTGAGAAGCTTGACAAATAGGTAGTGTTGGAGTGAAAGAGAAAGCAGGGAGGATGGAAGTTGCCATCATAAAGAAGAATCATCAAACTTGAAATTTCAGGCATGGAACAGTCTGCATGATGGCAAGGTGTTGCTGTGGATAAGAACTGCTAACATGGAGCAGAGATGAAGGCCACTGGCGTTGAGGAGATCAAGGAATTGGAAAGAGGGTGCCAATTGCCTACATGATGGAAGACTTCACACGGTTCTTAATAGAAGTTGGAGAGGAGAAGAGTCTGCATGTCACAAGAGCGATTAGAAGGGGAGGAGAGCATATCAACAGCAATAGGGCATAGCCAGGAAGATAGCAAGCTCCACTGTGTGGGCTTCAAATCAGGGAGAATGTTTGGGGAAGGAAGAGAAATGGTTATCAAAGAAGCCATGGCGAGTGAGAGACGCCATGGACAGAGAGAAGCACAGACTCATCTAGGACACAAGTTGTGTCGCCAGATGAGAAACAAGTCATGGTTAGTGCCAGAAAGGAGGAGTGTTGTGAGATGAGACTGAAGTACCAGAGACACAATGGAAAATATAGAGAGGGAGATCTGGGTACAGCCAGGAATCAAGGAAGAAGATGCCCCAGAGAAATATGGAGGCAACAGACTGAGGGAAGATTAGTAATAGCATATATAAGATGTCCAAGAACTTGGACTTGAATTGAATGAACTGATCTCAAGTTTTCCACTTTCTGGGTAATGCTGTTAGGAGGCAAAACAAGCCAAGAGTCAGAGAAGTATGGGGCCCAATTGTATCTTCTCCCCACGTTAGTCCTGTACAGAAGCTTCCCAAGGGCCCCCAGTAATATCTGGCCCAATGGCCTAGGCATCTCAATGTGCAATTTTATTAAGGTTAGCTGTTACCAGTAGTATCATGCAACTTTTTTTTTCTTCTGGCATGTTGGTAAATTTTCTGCTGAATTGTAGTTTATCTTTCCCAGCTTTAGTGTAGATGCTATAAAACTGTGATTGGTTTTACTGACCAGTTAGTTAGGTTACAACCTGGCTAGTAGTTCTTCTGTTTTGTAATCTGGGAAGGAAATAAATTTTAGATGCCAATTGCCCTTCTTCTGCTATGCTCAAACGACCCAGAGAAATCGGCCCACTAACATTCACATCTTACATGCAATGGCATCTAGGTATTTGGGCCACAATTAATTAGTTATTAGAACTGGTACTACAAGTATTTATCATCTAAATTTCCCTGTCAATACTAATGTAAATTTTAACTATTTTTGCCACTTGTGAACCAAATGTTTTCTATGGGTTTTCTTTCATTGCTTATGGTTAACCATCTCAATTACAATAAGACCAGATATTTATAAACTTCCTTGTTCTCTTTATTAATTTTATCTTTAATCCTTTAAACCTATCTGTCACAATTGTCATAGTAACCCAGAAAATATGTAATCTCCCCAACCCCATAAAATGCCTAGATGAACATTTATACCATAATTATATTTATTCACGTGTATTCTTCCCAGCATATCCTCTGCCATGTACACATTTTGAAAAAATAAATCAAGAGCAAGGTTATTTTGCCTGGCCAGTGTAGCACATTGGTTGAGCATCAATCAACCTATGAACCAGGAGGTCACAGTTCAATTCCCTGTCAGGGCACATGCCCAAGTTGCAGGCTCAATCCCCAGGAGAGGGTGTGCAGGAGGCAGCTGATCAATGATTCTCTCTCATCATTGATGTTTCTCTCTCTCTCCCTCTCCCTTTTTCTCTGATATCAATAAAAGTATATTTTTTTAAAAAAGAGAGAAAGGTTGTTTTCACATTTTTCACATACACAACTTTAATGGATTTTTCTGTCTGCTTGTTTGAATCTATAATCACTGCTGCCTGCAGAGGTGGGTCTATGCACATAAACCTTATGCTCACTATAGATTAAGAGTTAAATTAAAGGGCCAGCCAGCATTTGCAGCTAGAAAGAAAGGAGCAAAACCCTATAAGGCCCCCTCTCCACTCACCTAACTGTGTTCTTCATGAATATAGAGTAATCTTCATGTAAAGTAAGGTCTCTCAACCTCAGCACTATTGATATTTGAGACTGAAAAAAATTTGAGGGTGTGGGTGGGGGCAAGGGCTATCCTGTGCATTTCAGAATGTTTGGCAATATTGCTGGCCCCTACCCAGTGTCCTCTACTGGGGGATGTGTAAAGTGCCATGCCCCATAACCTCCAAGTTATAATAACCAAAGAGGTCTCCAAACATGGCCAAATGTCCCCTTAGAAGCAAATCTGGTGAAGAACACCATTTAAAACACCACCTTCCCTCACCACCACCCCCACTCTCCGGAAGAATTGCTAGGGTTGGTAGGAAAGGAAAGAAACAGGGGAGGGAGACGAGAAGGAGGGGAAAGGATCAAGAAGGGAAGAAGAAGGGGCAAGGCCAAGAAAAAAATAAAAGAGAGAAAGAAAACAAAATATGAGAAGAGAAAATAAAAAGAGTGAATGGGGAAATGCTTAGGAGGAAATTTAGATCCTAAATCCAAGTATGAGATGTATTTGTCTACTTTCCTCAAAGCCTAATCCTAATTTCAAAGATGAGAATTTTTTTTAAATATATTTTATTGATTTTTCACAGAGAGGAAGGGAGAGGGATAGAGAGCCAGAAACATCGATGAGAGAGAAACATCGATCAGCTGCCTCCTGCACACCCCCTACTGGGGTTGTGCCCGCAACTAAAGTACATGCCCTTGACCAGAATCGAACCTGGGACCCCTCAGTCCACAGGCCGATGCTCTATCCACTGGGCTCAAAGATGAGAATTTTATGGCAACATCCTTAAACTCTCCCCACTTAAAAAAAAAAAGACCTGAGTTGATAAAGTTGCATATATAAGGGAATCTGAGAGAGAAAGTATGAATCAGATTCTGTTAGATTCATCAATCAGAAATCAACCAATCCCACTGAAAATATTCATTCCCAGGAGCTGACTAGCAATTGTTGGAAGAAGGCTGTAGTACAGAGGGCTTTGCTCATCTGAAACTACTATTTGTCGTTTGTATGTTTGCTTAGCTTTGTTTTCCAATCATTATTTCAATATTCAGTTCTATGAATAAAATTTGAAACTTAGTTCATTGTTCTTAACTGAGGTTAGGACATGAGGCTGTGATGAGAGAAAACTGATAGCAATGGTATTTGGAAGCTGGACAATGGCTGGAGATAGCAATTGGTGAATCCCTTCAGGAGTTTAGATAAATGAATACTAACAGAAATCCAGACTGTCAACCCATTGCTTTAGCAAGTTCACTAATTAGCAGCATGTATATACTAGTGTGTTTTTTACACTTTAAAAAATATTTTTCACTGATTTTTTAGAGAGAGAGGAAGAGAGAGGGAGAGAGAACCATCTACCAGTTGCCTCCTGCATGCACCTCAACCAGGGATCAAACCTGCAACCTGGGCATGTGCCCTGATGGGGAATCAAACCAGTGACCTTTCTGTGCATGGGACGACTCAACCAACTGAGCCACACTGTCCAGGGCAGCATGTATATAGTTTTTATGGGAATATCATTCCTATGCTTTAATAATATTGAGCTCCTAAAATATTTAAAACTATTCAAACTCAACTAAGGTATATTATCTGATGGCAAACAGGTAGAAATTATAAAATAAAGTAACCTGGTTTTAATTAAATAAGTGATTTAGATTGTTCATAAATAACTATACCTTAACTAAATTAGCATTAGATATCTCTCCACATGACACTAGCCTGTTAGCCTACAGATACAAACAGGATTTCATTAATAATAATCCTATATGTCACTGGCTCTTGCTCCCAATGCATCACCAAGACCCAGCCTCCTAGAAAATGGTCCTAAGTTTGACTGGAATCCCAAGGGTTCTCCTAAGAATAGGTACAATGAGTCAACCTATCATCCTAATCAGGCCTCTTCTGCTGGCAAGAGCCAATGCCCAGGGGGACCAAGGAGCCACAGTGTTCTTGAGGCTAGAGGGAAAGGATATCTGTTTATCTGGCTCCCTGTAGGCATTATGTTCTCTTGGAGAGGATTCAAAACATAGTTTCTTGAGATTCAAACAGGCCTTTTATAAAAATTTATCTTTATTGCTGAAGGTATTACATATGTCCCCTTTTTTCCCAGTGACCCCCTCCACCCTGCATTCTCCCCAGGCCCTCAGCACACTATTGTCTGTGTCTATGAGTTATGCATGTATGCATGTAAATTATTTGGTTAATCTCTCCCCACCCACCCCGACCCCTGTTTTCCCTCTGAAATTCATCAGTCTGTTCCATGCTTCTAAGTTCATCAGTTTATTTTGTTCATTAGATTCCATATATGAGTGAGATCATGTGATACTGTCTTTCTCTGAGTGGCTTATTTCACTTAGCATAATACTCTCCAGGTCTCTCCAGGATGTCTCTTACCCTTCTTTTTTACAGCTGCATAGTATTCCATGTCAAATAGGCCTTTTAAATATCACCTATTGTCTTCTTCTCCAATAGGGCCCTGACTAAAAGACTGTAAATCACAATCACCACAATGTTTGCCCCTCCCTCCAACTTCCACAACATGGTCAGGTACCACATGCTTGGCTCTCTCTTACCTTAAGAAAAGATCCCTCTCTGGTGGCTCTTCAGGTCCTCATGAAAACAGACCTTTAGCCACCCTTCCCTACCAGCCTGCCAAACATGTACAAGGGCCAATCAAGAGCCTTGGAGAGTCTTCTCCTATCAGACAGACTGTGATGGACTACACTGACTGTGTCTCTTCTCAGGGAATCAGATGCCACCCACAGCCTTTGCTAAGAGGGCTGTAGATGATGCAGCCCCCTTCCCAACCCAGGACAGTTTATTAGACCAAACGGAACCCCTGACCTAAAGAGGGGGCTTCCCAAGGTTGGTTAGCAACGTGTGCCTTAGAGCAGAAAGGAGAGCTGGGCCAATTAGATTGCTGTCTTGGAAACAAGTAGTGGCAGAACAGAAACCAACAAACATGCAATGGATTTATATCATCGGTATTAAAACCACTGACTTCTGCTGCCCTTGTCTTACCCTTGTGGAGGCCTGGGCATTAAATGAGCCTCTTGGTATCATTATAATCAAACTTCCTTTAAGTTGGCATCAGTTAGATAAGATTTGTGCTCCTTGACACCAAATTCTGGTTAAAATAACTATATAGAAATACAATCCCCAAAATGCTTAATTTTGGCCTCTCATTAATACTACCTGGTTCATTCAGAGAAAACTAATATACTTTCTGAACACATTAGAGGCTGCCCTGAATGACATAATTATCAGTCATTTGGGAATAGGACTGGCATAGGGCCTCTGAGCTCAGGAGCATAAGAGACAGAAGTAAACCAAATGAGGAGCTCAGCTCTTGGCCATCTTTGCTTCTCTTCGAGATGGTCTAAGAAAAGTCCAGGCTGTACTGCTGTCCCTGGTAAAATGTTTGAAAATCTGTTCTTTATCAAGCCAATCTGTAAATATCATTAAATTTTAAAACCTGTGATTAAACTTTTTTAAGGCAAAAAGTCTGGGGGATGATCCAGGGGTCCTCAAACTTTTTAAACAGGGGGCCAGTTCACTGTCCCTCAGACCGTTGGAGGGCCGGATTATAGTTAAAAAAAAAAAAAAAAAAAAAACTATGAACAAATTCCTATGCACACAGCACATATCTTATTTTGAAGTAAAAAAACAAAACGGGAACAAATACAATATTTGTATTTGCATGTGGCCCGCGGGCCGTAGTTTGAGGACCCCTGCATAGACCTCTCTCGCTTGTGATTGCTAATGATTTTATTAATCCATCTCCCCCCATTTTGGTAATTTTCCACATTGTGGATTATGCTCTTCCCAAGCAGAATCCAAAACTTGCATTTCAAGCCTCCCTTGCGTGTGACTAGCTCTCACCAAGCAGATTTGTCCAGTGAGACTTGGAAGAGAAAGGTGAATTCTATGAGACCACAGGCTCCTGGAAAGCATGGTCCTGGAGGGGTTGTGTTCATCTGCAGCCGTAGTAGAGGTTCTGCTGCTCAGGTGGTGGATGCATGAGTGACAGGTGGCAGCAGCAGTGGACTTTCTGCTGGAACAGTCCGTGGCATGATTGAGCATTCTTCCTGGCTGTGTGGCATCCACGCCTGGTTCTCTGACTGCCCCCCAAAATCTGTAAGCTGTCTGATACTGTGTAATAAATCCTTTTCTGTTTAATCGAACTTGAGGTGACTGCAATTGAAGCCTGTGATAGAAAGGCAGTGAGGAAAGCCTCTTCCACACCGGCAAGGAAAGCTGCTGTATCAGGGCTGAGCTGAACAACACAGAGGAAAAGAATGTCCGCAATGCCCGTGTGGGTCTGTGATGATCCACAAAGTCTCAAGTGGGTGGTTTATGAGTGGAAACAGAGAAGAACATTTTCAATGAAATGCAACAGAGTTTGCTACATGAAGTGCACTTGCAGGGTCTCATCCTTGCCTCCTCTCCTCTCCTCTTCAAGCACTTATTTTGCTGTTTTCACATTCACTTGCTATTTATGTGTCTGTCCCCTCACTAGACTATGAGCTCCTTAAGAAGAGAAACTGTGCTTACCTTTTTGCTATTATGTTAGTGTCTGAGCACAGAATTTGGACTTAGTAGGTGCTCTAGCCATCCTTATTGGGTGTGTATGGCTGTTAGTTGCAAGATGCCCCCTGCTTCTCCTTTCTCAAATGATGGAATAGACAAGGGGGGGAAAAGTTCCCCCGATTCTTTTTACTTTAGGATATGACCTCAAAAAGTCTGTATGGGGTGAGATCGAATGTATCCCGCCTACCAGGAGTCTTACTGACAGCTAACACTGGCCCTGGTGGTTCTCCAATTTGTATTTATATCTACACACGCCTCTTCCATCAAAATATGCCATATGCAACTAAAAGATACTGAATCAAATATTAATGCCCAAGATGCCCATGCATTTTTGTAATGCCTTCAACTTTCTTTACAAAGGATTTTAATGCACTCTTGTAATTTTACTTCAGTACAGTGCAATCAGCAAATAGCGATTTCTCTCTGGGACCACAAAGACTTGTTAACTGCAGATTTACTATGCACATCCTAGTGAGGGAGAGAGCTGCTGTGTCAGACCCGCAGAAACTATCTCATCTCTGAGATCTTAGCATGAGGAAACCATGGAGCATGGGAAATACATTTACTTGCCAGGCTCCTGGTAATTGTTTGTAAAACGTGAATTCAAAGCATTTCTTCTGAAGTGCCCATCCCTTTTTCTCTGTTAAATGTCTACCTATTCAGTGAGGCTAAGCTTAAATGCTGCCTCCACAAACCCATGATTATGCAGCCAGAATTAATTCCAGAGTACTTTGTTTCCATTTCACCTATCAAAAGCTCCTTTGTCTACTAATTATTTGTTTACATCTTATATCACCTACCAGATAAGCACCTTGAGGATGAGGACTAAATATTTTAAATCTTTGCATCCCAGAACATTGATGAAATATTTGTTAACTGGATAAATGGTAAACTTTGTCACTTCTACTACCAGGATTAGGATGAAGAGATCCTGGCAGCTTAGGGAAAACAATAGCTGAAATAGACCATTGTAGTTAGGAATGAACCACTTTTTAAAAACATTGTTTCCTGGAGGACAAAAATCTGATATACAAGACAAGTTGTGTATGAATTAGGATTGACAAAGCACACTAAGTTAGAATCAACTTGTGGTAACTTCAAATGCTGGACCCCTAAAGGAAAGGTAAGGCCTCTTCTGCCTTTTTCAATAACAACATACTCAGATTCATTGTTCTTCATATGCACTGCTACGTCCAGGCAGAGGGAAACTATAGCAGGCTGCTGGGTGGAGCTGTTTCCCTTCTCTCACACTGGCCTGCTCTTCACTGCCCTGTGACTTCTTCCTGCAGAATTATAATTAACTCTCAGCAAAATGAGTCACCAGTATTTAGCAAGCAGTTCTATGGCACTGTCAGATTTCAACTTATGCCACCCAGAAATGTTCATCAAGTGTGAACACTTAATAAATAGGTAGGTATTCACTAAATGGTACCCTGGAGACTGCGCTTATTTCTGCTCTCTCTCTCTCTCTCTCTCTCTCTCTCTCTCTCTCACACACACACACACACACACACACACACACACACACACTGCCAGAGGATTTTTTTCAGTTATTAGAAAAGATTTATATAGTAATTTAATGTTGGGGTGTTTAGTTCCGAATCTATAAAAACAGCATTTCCTCCTGGGTTCCATGCCTACAATGCCAGCAGACTGCCCCTGGGCAGAAAGTGCTTTTGTCTTAGATTCATTTTTCCCAAAGTATTTTTGGGAATGTTAACAGGTAAATTGTGGAATGCAAATCCTGTGGTCAAAAGTTTGGAAAATACTCAATTTAACAAAATTAAATGACTTCACTGGGGGACTTCGCAGAGCCTTTCACATGAGAGCATGTACTGTGAATCTCACAAAGATTTATCTTTGGAACTTGTGTTCTAAACACACATTTTGAGAAATGCTACCTTATAATCGGACTGTTCTGAACTCCTTTCCTACCAAACTACCAATCATCTGTGATGGAGAAAGCACGAGTGAATGTCACTTTAGTGCTTTTCCTACAAATAATATCATAAAATGTAATGAATCTCATTACAAACATTTGCAAAACAAATTTTCAATACTGTAAAAAGAAATAAACTCCTAGGCATTACAAAATTATCTGACAACCATCAACTTTTGTTCAACATGCTTTACCTAGCCTTCTTCTTAGAGTGAATAATAATGATTATTATAGCTATTCTATAGGGAGTTTTTTAAATGTTCCAGGGATTGTGCTAAATGCAATTCTTAATTTAATCCTTAAACCTTACAAATAGTGGGGAGATACAAGATTGCCGTGGAGTAGGTGGAAACTACACTCACCTCCTCCCAGGACCAAACTGGAATTACAACTATAATATAGAGCAATCAACCTGAATAACAGCTGAAGCCTAGCTAAATAGAAGTCTTATAACCAAGGATTTACAGAAGCCACATTAAGACTGAGAGGAAGGGCAGAGACGCCGAAATGGCTGGCCTGTTTCCACGGGCAGTGGCTGAAATTCTGGAGGGATATCTCAGCTAAAAGTTTTCCCCAAAAAAGCATGGGGTCTCAACCCCATGCCAGGCTCCCCAGCCCAGAGCACCTGAACCAGGAAGAGGTGCCCACAGAACATTTGGCTGTGAAAAGCAGTGGGGATTCTGTCTACCAGGGAGAGATGGGAGTCTCCACCCAGTTCCTACCATACCCAGGCCTTCAACACATTACTGTCTGAGTCCATGGGCTATGCATATATGCATATAAGCTCTTTGGTTAATATCTTCCCACTTCCCCTACCCCCTTCCCTCTGAGATCCCTCAGTCTGATCCATGCTTCCATGCCTCTGGAACTATTTTGCCTGTCAGTTTATTTTGTTCATTAGATTCCACATATAAGTGATATCATGTGACACTTGTCTTTCTCTGAGTGGCTTATTTCTCTTAGCATAATACTCTCCAAGTCCCTCCATGCTGTCTCAAAGGGAAAGAGACCCTTCTTCTATACAACTGCATAGTACCCATGGTGTAGATGTACCACCGCTTTTTTATCCACTCATTTACTGATGGGCACTTGGGCTGTTTCCAGATCTTAGCTATTGTAAATTGCACTGCTATGAACATAGGGGTACATACATTCTTTCTGATTGGTGTTTCAGGTTTCTTAGGATATATTACCAGAAGTGGAATATCTGGGTCAAATGGCAGTTCCATTTTTAATTTTTTGAGGAAACTCCATACTGTTTTCCACAGTGGCTGCACCAGTCTGCAATTCCACCAGCAGTGTACTAGGGTTCTCCTTTCTCCACATCCTGGCAAACCCTTTTTGTTTGTTGATTTATTGATGATAGCCATTCTGGCAGGTGTAAGGTGATACCTCATTGTCATTTTAACTTGCATTTCTCTGATGATTAGTGACTTTGAGCACTTTTTCATATGTCTCTTGGCCATCTGTATGTGTCCTCTTTGGAGAAGTGTCTACTTAGGTCCTTTGCCCATTTTTTAATTGGATTGTATGTCTTCCATTTATTGAGTTGTACGAGGTTCTTTAATATATTTAGAAAATTAACCCCTTATTCGATGTATCATTGGCAAATATGTTCTCCTATACAGTGAGTTCCCTTTGCATTTTGTTGATGGTTTCTTTTGCTATGCAGAAATGTTTATTTTGATGTAGTCCCCTTTGTTTATTTTTTCCTTTGTTTCTCTTGCCCTAGGAGATGTATTTGTGAAAATTCTGCTACATGAGAGATGATGAAATTTATATAATTTTATTAACCAATGTCACCCCAATAAATTCAATAAAAATTTAAAAAAAGAAAAACCTTACAAGGTGGGAAGTATTACTAAGGAAACTGAGACTTACTAGTAGAGAGCTGAAGTAACTCACCGAGGTAAGTGGCAGAGCTGGGATTCCAGGCCAGGTCTCCAGGCCCCAGGGTTCATGCCACTTTGGGGGTGGGGGTCCTCATTATTATATACTCTCTACATTAATGTGCTATTCTCAGAGGTTTCCATACCGTGGCTGACTCTATGTTCATGTAAACATTTTACCAACCAATGCCCTCCAAGAGGCTGAATTGTGATCCCTCCTTTGACTATCTTTTTAGGGCTAATGAGAGGGGAAGGTGCTAATGGCCCATTTCCCTCTCAGTCACTGCCTTTGGCTATTCTCATGGACTCCTTCAAGCACATCAGAATCAGAGAGGCTTCTTTCATGCTCTTTCAAAGAAAGACAGTCTGGAATTTAGTCACAAACTTTTCTTTAAAATTTTTAAATTACAGTTTAAATTAAATATTATTTTGTATTAGTTTCAGATATACAGCATAGCGGTTAGACAATCATATACTTTGCAAAGTGTTCTCCCTGATATTTCCTAGTCAGTTTGAATGTTGCCTCTCCTGCATTCTCTCATTTGGACAGCAGAGACAAAGTACTGTGTTCCTGATGTCAGATTCCCCCCTGTGCGCTCCGGTCTAGGCTTCTCTCCCTCTTCATCCAAACAGGTAAGCATTATTAGTACCCCACTTTTTTTGCAGGTTATTCTTTAATCAATAAGGCTGTGGGATAGCCATGGCATCATCCTAATTTTAATGTGAGGAAGCGAGGCACAGAAGTGAAATGCGAAAATTGAACTGGAATGCGGGTGTTCCCCTGGGTAGGATGGCTTCCCAGGTTCTTGTCCAGGTGGAGTTGAAGAATGAAACCAGGGACAAAAGGTGGTATAGGAAAAGGTGGAAATTCATTGAGATACAAGCACAGGCTCCCACGTGGGGAGAGGGAGAGAGTCCCACTAAGTCCCTTTTTTCTACAGTTTATAAAGGCTGCAGTTCTTTGTATCTTGATATCCCCTCTGATTGGTCACTGCAGCAGCTTCAGAGCTCAAACCTCTTCTTCTCCCTTATTGTTTTTCTATTTCCTTTGGCCTTCCTCTTCCCTCTTTGCATGAGGGGCTTCCTTCCCTTTATTCTGTAAATATATACCTTCTGGCAGCTCCCAGCTCTGCAACCCTGTGCTCTTCCCATGGACCCCTTAATTCTTAAAATTTCCTAAACCTGCCTATTTTATCCCTAAAAACTCTTTTCAGAAGGACCCCCAAAGGTCCTGGCAGTGATAAGTTCTCAGGCTGTTCAAGCAGGGAATCAGATATCCACAATGATGCCAGATCTGCCTCTTCTGTGTCCTCACGGTACTCTTGTTCATTTCCTATGTGGATTTTTGCAACTGCCTGGCCCATTAAAAGGTTAGTCAAGACTGCAATACAAACTCTTTGAAATGCTCTACAAGAACAAAGTGACTTTAACCCAGTGCTGAATAAGAGCTTTAGGTATGAAAGTTATAGCATAGGCTTTAAAGAGAGAGCTCGTTTACAAGTCTTTGGGATTAAACCACTGTCTTGAGTTCCTCTTGGTCTTCCTGTCTCCTGATCCCAGCATCATAATTCCACTAGACCTTCTTTTGGGACCTCCAGACTTTGTGGCCCTCTAGTAGCCAGAGAGTAATAACATGGGGTTTCAACTCGTGGGTTCTCACATCTCCATCTGGCCGATACTTTCAGGGTCAAATATCTTGAGATCTGAGTGTACATATGTAGTGCTGAGACAAACACCTCTAAAGAATAAAACAAATGACCTCAATGTGGGTGGGGATGGTATTTAGACTAAACTGTCACAAAAGAGTAAAATATTATCTTAAATGTACATTCACCTGAAAAAATCACCATCCTAACCATGAATTCTATCATCGTTAAACAATTCTTGTTTGTGCTAATGTCATTGTGCATCTTTCTGCATGCTGTCTCTGCAACAGAACTATATTCAGGACTCTCCTCTGGAGCTGAGATGAAAATGTAGCATTATTTTATCCAAGATTTTAAATGCCTAGAGATATTGATCCAGCCTGCTAGCCTGCTCAGAAGGATGCCCCACTTGCTGCATTGTGCTTAGAGACAATCTAATAAAAGCTTGCTGAATAATAAACAATGGGAGCTCACCAATTCTAAAAATTTAGATTGACAGGAATAATCCCCTCCCTGGAAAAGACAGACCAGCAGGCGCTTCCCATAAACCCATTATTGCCCACTCACCCATAAGCCAATAGAAGATGTTGGATTATTGGAACTCCGAGCTTTAAGAGAAATTGCTTTCCTAAATTTGACCTCCCACACTAAATATAAAATATGGTCCATCTGTAATGAAGGAATTGCAGCCCAAACAGCCATCATCTCTCTGAGGCAGAGGTTAGAAGGTTGATGCACATTGGTTCCAAAGGGATGGGGATGAGGATGACCTTTTGCCTTGAAAATGGTCACTAGGAGCTGTAATGTGAGAGAAAGGGGTCAGGTATTAGCCAATAAAGAGTCTCAGAAGCTTCTGCCTTGTTAGATTCTTACATGGGGTGGGGTGGGGAAAGCCACAAAAGCAATATGAGCAAACAGCATCCATTCTTACAAACATGGGAATATAATACAGAGAGAATGTGAAACTGGATATACTTCAGATGCTGAATATGTTTCAAAGCCTTTCAAAATAAACAAGTATCTGTAGATAGAAGAGAGAGGATTTGGAAAGGAAAATAACTTCTATTTACTTGTGACATAGTTTTGACCATTTGATTGGTGTATCGGTATTGCTCTTTGCCCCCTACCTTCCAGGCTGATTCTTAAAAAAAAAAAAAAAAAAGAAAGAAAGAAACTATTTTAAAAAACACACTTTATAAAAAATAATATATGTGCAATGACATGGATGAACCTAGAAGGTATTATGCTAAGTGAAATAAGTTAGACGGAAATAGACAAACATTATATGATTTCCCTCATATGTAGAGTATAAAAGCAAATGAACAAACAAAACAAAAACAAGCTTACAAAAGCAGAGAAAAGATTAATGGTTAGCAGAGGGGAAGAGGGTACAGGGAAGGTGAAATAAGTAAAGGAGGTAAACTGTATGGTGACGAATAGAAACTAGACTTTTGGTGGTGAGCATGATGTAGTATATACAGATGTCAACACCTAATGTTATAAACCAACATTACTGCAATAAAAAATAAATTTTTAAAATACCATAAATAATAAAATAAAATGGGAACAAATAATATTTTATGGTGTTCAGTGAAATCCCCACTGTTCATGTCCTGAGTTTTGTTGAATTCTAACAAGAGTCTCTGACAGCAATGGAAGGGTAGCCCCAAAATGTTGGATGCTTTGTCAGCAGCAGCTTTTAGCAAAAAATAAAATAAAATAAAAGTAAGGCTGCAGATCAAAGATTTCATCTGAGAGCTAAGTGCCCCATTGAAGGGAGGGCAATATTAAGCAGGGATCTGAACTGCATAGGCAGGAGTGGGGCACACCAGACTGATGGGAAGATGCACTGATGTATGCGTGCACTGATGCTGGAGCAGGTCAGAAGATAGTTCTAATAAACGCACAGGCACACACACACACACACTCATCAGCCTCATGGATGCAATTAACAGGTTTCTGGCATATAGTTTCCAAATATAAGTGAGGGGAAATGAAGGTATCTGACTATAGATTATGCCATGATTGGTAATTTGGGAAGGCAAGATTGACCTGATGAATTATGAAAAAATTGAATGTGATACTGACTGCTCTCCGTTATCTCAAATAAGTCTTTTCTACTCAGGTCTCCCTCTCAAGCCATCTCTTCAAGGCCAGTGTTTTTAGCAGAACCATTTTCAATGCATGGTAAACACATGAAAATTAAATTTTAAAGAAAAAAGAAACAATTAATAGGGATTTCAGATAGCAGTATGCTCATCAGCTTAGTATGAGAAAGAAAAATGACAGAGTAATAGTGCCACTAGCAATTCTTAAGTCATGTGATTTTTTTTTTTTTTTGGACAGATCAATGATGGTTGCCAAGCAACACACACACACACACACACACACACACACAAGAAAAAGGGAGGGAAGCATTGTTATGTTTTGATAAAGATCTTTTTAAAAGAAATTTGTGAATTCCATACTGATATTATCATTATATTTTTCAGCTTTACGTTACTATAAAGGAGGATTAGCCTCACTTATTGAAAATAGCTTTTTTGAATAATCGGCAACATGCAACATACATTTGGTAAATGAATAGTGAACTTTAAGAACAAGGGGTGAAAATTCATAGTTGCTATCTTAGAATGTTTTATTAATGACAAGTTTGTGTTTATTAATGAGTTTATTGCTTTTGTGTCATACTTATGTCACCATCAAATATTAATGTTTTCTATATTATAATAATATCTATTGATATAACTAAAATTTGCTTCCCAGTAGGTGTCATCATAAATAATACTTCTGAAATAACAAAATCAATAACAAGAATATTAGGGGGGCTTTATAGTATGTCAATGAAATGAATTCCATTTAAATGCTACATGTAAAATAAACCAAGTAAATATACCAAGTTATAAATTTTTAATATATAAATATACAAATTATGGATATGGATCATATAATAGTCAAGAATAAGTTATCTGAAATAATAAAGACACCAAATAAATGAAAAGAGATTCCGTAAATTCTCTGATTTAAAGTCAAGATCCTGTTCATTATTGGAAATGAATAAGCATCCATTTCTTTCAATGTGACAGAAGATCATGTAGACAAGAGGTAGACTAAGTGGATCAAATAAATCCTAAATTCATTTACCCTTGGATAAGATGGCTGCTGTCCCTCCCTCCACTCCTCCTTTTACAATTGTAATCTCTTGTTCAGGAGCCATTTTTTTCAACCTTACATTGCACAGGATTGGATAGCGTCTGTGTGAGCAAGAGGCCTACCCAGTGAATACCAAGGCAGCAATGTTTGCAGGCTTCTGGACCCTGAGCGGAGGCAACTGCCAGGGTAGATGGGAGCTTGGCTGTTACTGCCTGGAGATCAATAGAGGACTTCAGTCTAGTGCTGCACAGAGCTCCTAATAAACACAGAGGGATGTATTCTTCCTTAACCAAGGGAGAAAACCATGGATATTCAACAGGACACAAACCTACCTACATTCTGTTTAAGTATCAGAATACCTCTATCATTGATTTCTCTCATAGGCAAGGCTGATAAAGGAGGCAAAACAGAAAGCATGCTCTTCTCTTCACCTCTTGCTTAATGCATCATTGGGTTGCCCACAGAGGTCCTCAACTTGGTATGTCCTGCTGGAACTTTCTTGATTTGCTCATACTGGTGCTAATCTAGTTCTGAGGTTATTGATTTATACTACCTAAAGGAAATTTCTCACCCTGAATGTTGTACAAGTCATAGTAAGAATCAGTTGGGAACATCTAAAACAATACTCAGGGGCAATTCTATACATGTAAAGGTGGAAAGAGAGACCAAACTCCACGTGATGTAGACACAAGCGGTATTGTGCCATCGTCTCCTTGCTGGGCTCTGTAGTACTCTGGCCAAAGCTACAGGCAAGATCTCATTTGGCTGGCTAGCTGCAGGGTCCCTGGGCCCCCAAGACTTTCTTATAGTACCCGGATTGCCAGCTCTAACTGCAGGAAAGAACTAAGCTGCCACTGGCATTGCTCTTCCCACTGTTTTCCATGTCCCTGGCCTTGGGTCTGTCTCCTCCAGCCTCCCACTTGGTGCTGGTCCCTGTCTTAACTCTCCAGGTTAACTCTGTATTAAGACGCTACACACTGGCTCTTCAAAGATCATCTTCCAGAGCCAGGTCTCAGGCCCACCATATTCTCAGCAACTCCATTCTCCTGATTATTTGATCAGAAGCCTCCAGGAACTCTCATGAGAAGTCTCAGAGTTCTTCAGTGTCCCTGGTCTCACTGGCCAGTCTGGCCTCATGACTATACTAGGCACCCCCTGACCATTATCACTCTGAAAGGATCTAGGGATTATGCCTCCATGTCCTGTAAGAAATACTAATTTCTGAACATGGCTTTTGAAAGACAGTCCTCAGTGAAACAGAATGTTTATTCTATGTGTTTATCTTATAGAAATGATTCTTAAATTTCAGTGAGCATTGGACTCACCTGAGGTGCATGTTAGAATTACAGACACACCTCACCTCTATCCACCTTCTAGAAAATTCTGCCTTGAAATGATAAGGTCCAGGGATTTATATCGTTTAAAAGACAGTGCACTAACTATACTTCCAGAAAGACTGCACTGTGGTTTTTCCTAGTTTCCACTTCAACACTTGCCCCTGACTAATGAATCTGTGTCCCTGGGCCCAGAACACTGAAAATACAAAACAAAACAAATTTTTAACTCTTCCTTGTTCTTAACATATTGCCTACTTCAATTGCCTTGGGAAACTAAGGCCAGAAAAAACAAGTGCTTTGCTCAAGTTTTCAAAGTTAGTAGCAAATCTTAGAGGAGAACACATCTCCCATCTTCTAAAAATTTCCTCTACCACATCTCACTTTCCTTCTCTGAAGTATCTTTTAAGACAATAAGTGGTGGGAATAATAAAACTAATATTTGACAAGGGATCCATGAATACTCATGGAAAAAAGACAGTCTCTTTAATAAATGGTGCTGAGATATAATTAGATATTCACATGTAAAAGAATAAAACTAGACAGTATCGTGACACCACTCACAATGAACTAAAGACTTATATATTTAAGACCTAAAATAAAATAATAAAATCTATATATTTGCATATAAAAAGATACCATTTATTAGAAAATCTATAAAAGGTTGTGCAGATTTTTACATAATTCAAAGAAATCACAGCTTTTTTAGAAATATGGCATAGAAGTAATAAAGTGTTGATTTGATAGCTTAAAAACTAGCCATCTTGATATCCAATCCTACTTTTACCTTGTGTAAAAGTTCTCTGAAAAAAGAAATCCATCAGTGCCTCAGTTTCTTTATCTGTCATCAGCCCATATAAACATGGTACAATTAAAGATTATAATCAGCATTCAAAAAATTCAAAATACAAACATATTCTCACCTTCAACAAATAAAATAAAAGGTATCCAGGAGAGGTAAATTTAAATGATTTTTTCCATTACAAAAAGATTTACTACAATTACCTGAAAAGCCTTTCCTAAAGTAACACCAATATGATTTATCTTATAGAAATTTTCCTTTAGAGCAACTATTCCCAAGATTGTATTTCACATTATGGAAAATTGGAAAGCAAAAGCATTTTTCCTTGGCAATGTTAGCAACAAGAAAGGCACAGAGACTGTCATCATCTAAAATGTTAAGAGAATTCAAAAGTTCACTTATTTCATTCATATCAAATAAGAAATGATCACTGTTTTCTATGAAGAAACCATACTGATAGAAAATTTGGTATTTGGCAAACTCAGCAATCAAAGGCCAACCAGGATCCAAATATGTTTAAGTTTAGTGAGTGAATGTGAAGGAGGAAAATGTGTGTTGAATTATTTTTATATGGAAGTTATGTAGTACCATACCAGAAAGACATAATCATTGCTTTAAAATTATGTGAAAACTAATATTTGACAAGGGATCCAAGAATACTCTATGGGGGGAAAAAAGGCAGTCTCTTCAATAAATGGTGCTGAGATAATTGGATATTCACATATATAAGAATGAAACTGAACCCATATCATAACACCACTCACAAAAATTAACTCAAAATGGACTAAAGACTTAAATATAAGACCTAAAACTATGACACTCCTAGAAGAAAACAAAAGAATAAAGCTTCTTGACATGGGTCTTAGTAATGAAATTTTTAATATGATAACCTAAAGCACAAGTAACAAAATTTAAAAAATAAACAAATGGGACTACATCAGACTAAAAACCTTCTGCACAGCAAGAGAAACCATCAACAAAGTGAAAAGACAACCTACAGAATGGGAAAAAATATTTTCATACCATATATATGATAAGGGGTTAATTATATATCATATATACACTGAGTGGCCAGAATATTATGACCACCTGACGTTTGTAGGCAAATTAGCTATAATTTCGTGCTGAAGTTGCTAGAGGGCCAGACCATTATAAATAGGGAAGCAGGTTGTTTACCACGACAGTAAAAGTGATTTTTTTTCTCAAGATATGGATAAACAACGTGATTTAACAGCCTTTGAACGTGGGATATATTTGAACATGAGTGGCCAGATTATTATGACCACCTGACGTTTGTAGGCAAATTAGCCGTACACTGCATCATATGGGATATGTAAGTCAAAGGCCTGTTTGAACACCTTTGCTATCTGCAGTTATCAGGATAAAATGTCTCTAATTCACACAGGAACACAAGGATTGGACAGTCGAACACTGGAAAAAAGTCATGTGGTCCGATGAATCACGATTCCAGTTGCATCATGCAGATGGCAGAGTGAGAGTTTGGCAGAAACAGCATGAAAGCATGCACCCCACATGCTTGAGTACAACCCTTCAAGCTGGTGGGGGCAGTGTTATGGTTTGGGCCATGTTTTCCTGGCATGATTTGGGCCCTTTAATTCGTGTGGAACAACGTCTGAATAGCACAACATACCTAAGTATCGTTGCTGATCAAGTTCTTCCTATCATGTTGATGGCATATCCCAATGGAGATGGCTTCTTCCAACAATACAATGTGCCATGCCACGGTGCTTGTATTGTGCAGGAGTGGTTTCAAGAACATGAGGGAGACTTTGCCTTGCTTAGGTGGTCCCCACAATCACCAGATCTCAATCCAATTGAGCATTTGTGGGATGACACTAAAAGAACCATCAGGCAGCTGGTTCCACAACCATCAAATCTCACAGAACTGGACAGTGCTATTCATCAGGCATGGTATCAGATTCCTCGCATCACCTTTCAACATCTCGTGGAGTCAATGCCAAGAAGAATTGCCGCAGTATTGAAGGCAAAAGGTGGCCCAATGAAGTACTGATGGGGTGGTCATAATAATCTGGGCCACTCACGTTCAAATATATCCCACGTTCAAAGGCTGTTAAATCACGTTGTTTACCCGTATCTTCAGAAAAAAATCACTTCTACTGTCGTGATAAACAACCTGCTTCCCTATTTATAATGGTCTGGCCCTCTAGCAACTTCAGCACGAAATTATAGATAATTTGCCTACAAACATCAGGTGGTCATAATAATCTGGCCACTCAGTGCACATATATATATATATTATTCAGCCAAAGAAAGGAAACCCTATTATTTGCAACAACATAGATGGATTTTGAAGGCATTATGCTAAGTGAAATAAATCAGACAAAGACATTAAATACTATATAATCTCACTTATATGTGGAATTCTACAAAAAATAAATAATAAGAAATAATTCACAGACAAAGAGATCAGACATGTAGTTATAAGAAGCAGAAGGTAAGACGAGGGGGAATGGAGAAAGGTGGGTAAAAATTACAAACTTCCTTCCATTTGTAAGATAAAGAAGTTCTATAATGTACAGCATGATGACTATAGCTAACACTGATATATAATATATAGGAAAGTTGTTAAGAGAGTAAATTCTAATAGTTTTCATCAAAAGGAGAAAATTGTTTTCCTGTTTCTTTTCTTTCTATTGTATCTATATGAGAAAATGGATGTTGGATGAAACTATTGTGGTTATCATTTCACAATGTATGTAAATTTAACTATCATTCTATATGCTTTAAACGTATACAATGATGTGTATCAATTATTTCTCAATAAAACTTAACCAATAAAAGAGAATTGTGTGACAAGAACTATATCCAGTGACTAAAGAAAAAGAGAGATCAATGCATTACTAAATAAAGAACTTTCTAGTTAACATTGCTCTGCAGAGAAGATGCAGAAGGCTCTATCCAGAAGATTAGGATCTCTCAGTAGGTCTCAAAGCCTTCTTTAGCTGGTTGTTTAACAATCTTCTACATAGCTCCTTGTTCAAATTCTTCCTCCATCACCTTCCTTCTTCATCCCCCTTACCAGTTACCCATTTATCATTCAGCCCCCGTAGAGATCTTAAAGTTTGGGGGAAATACCAGCTTTTTATGGAAAGATTAAAAATCCCTGTGTAGGGCAATGCTCTCAGTTATAAGCAAAATAGATTTTTTTTTATTAAAAAGACAATTGCAATTATAAAGTTGCTTTGATAACATTACAAATCATGACAATTATATTTGCAGGGATTTTTATTTTACTGTTTCTTGACCCTAAAAAAACTTTAAGGAAATTAAGATTTATTTGGTCAAAACATATGACATTTACTTCATTACTCAGTGCACTAAATTCTGTCTAAATAAATCCCATACTGATCTGACTTTACCCATGAAAATCTGTACAGTGAACTCCTAGTTTATTATGCCTACTTGAAAAGGGTAATTTAATAAGGCATCAGTACAAATACTTAATTGTGCAATGGCTATCGACAATGCCTTTAAACAGTTGCATATTTGCCAGATTGAGCTAATGGAAGTAGAATTGCCACTTAATGTCTCAGTTTGCACTGGTGGAAAATAAATTGTATCTGACATTCCTTTGGCTTTTAAAGGACATACTTAGATAATATTTACAGTCAAATTGATCTATTGTTGCATTTATGTTTTCTTGGGTTAAAAAGGGGGATCAAATGGGTACTAAAGGACAATATTTCTTTGTATGTGCTCAGTTCGGAATGCTTTTGCACACACTTGCCTCATTTACTGGGTATCTAACCAAAGTCTAAATATCTGAATAGAGAGTGAACATTTCAATCAGGCAAACAACTATTTTAGCTACAGCTCAAAGACCAGATGTGTGGAAGGTCAGCTGGTCAGTCAGCTGGATTGTTCACTTTTCATGGAGGTCATGTAGTCAGAACTTGCTTCATGAAGCCACTGACACATTAAATATTGCAGTATCTTCTTCTGTTGTTGTGCGAAGGAAGAAGAAAGAGCTCAGAGAAGAGAACTAATATTTCAACATCCGTTCCTTGCCAGGCAGTATGAAATTCAAAAACAGGCAAGTCTTATTATTGATGATGTCAAAAATCAGAAAAGTGTCTACTTGGAAGGTAGTGACAGGAAGCAAGCACAAGGGGCTTTAGGTACACTGTGATGTCCCATTTCTAGATCAGGGTACTGATTGCATGAATGTGTTTTGAACTCTCATGGCCTCATAATTTGGTTTTAGTCGAGCACTGAAGAGTTGAATCTATTTTTATTTCAGCCCTATATTTGGGATCACTTTTCTCTAGAAGACTATCCAACCTCCACCATGTCTTCAATGAAGAGAAAGAAGCTAGCAAATCTTTCTCTACACCATTTCAAACAGGAACAACCCTCACTCCCCTTACCCACTCATGTCCACAATAACAAAGGGAGAAATGTGAAATGTAAAGAGTCAAAGTCTATTCCTTTCAATAATTGTAAAAATATGTAAAATGCATACCTATAAGTGGGTGTGCTGCTCACATGGATTCACATTTTATATCCCCAATTAATTAGTAAAATTTTACTTTAAAAAAAAACCTGATTACCCTAGAGTTAAAAGGCCATCTCAACAAAAAGCTTTGATAAGGTTATTTAAAACTTAATATTCTAGACAAAGAATAGCTCAACTATTCCAAGTAATATGGTAATGAATCGAATGTCATTGTTGATTTAACTACCATATCTGCCCACAATCTTCAGAATGTTCTAGGGCTCCAGAAAGCTTCCCTAACTCTGACAGATCTTCTTATATAAAGCATGACACTGGACACCAAGTAATATCAAAAAAGACTCAGCAAAGTTAATTACTGTTCCTGACAAATCAACTCACAGCACCTGCTTAGTTTGATGGAGGATCTAAAGCATTAGGTTCTCATATACAGTTTCATTGACTTGTGTATAAAAAATTGACATGGCCTACATTCATTCATTCTACAAATACCTTTTTAATACTAGCAATATGCCAACATATACTGTACTAGACCCTGACTATACATTTCTAGTCAGTTAGGACAAATCTTATAGCAGCTAATGTTTCTCTCTCATCAATATTTCTCTCTCTCTCTCCCTCCTTCGCTCTGAAGTCAATAAAAACACATTTAAATTTTTTTTAAAAAGTACCTAAGAGGATATTCACTCTTTATAATGAAAAAATTACCACAGATAAATTTATACAAAGGAGTTTTCATTTTTTAAACTCCTTATGCAGTGATTCTAAGTATATAAGTATCTTTCTTTTCATTTTAAAATTAATATTTTTGTAGGAATATTAATGTAGGAAAAAATGCAGATGAATGGAAGATGTGCTTTGGCCCTCCTCCATATTAGTATCTTTTAGCTCAAGAATAAATGTCAATTCACCTGATGGCAGGTAACCACAGTGGGTATTTCACTCCAATAGAGGGAGACCCCCATCCATTATATAGTCAAAGTATGCAAGAGCTTAGTATACCTGACTTCATCTATATTCATTATTTTACACAATTATATGCCATTGAAAATTGAAAGTGAAAATTATATTGTTTACATATCTCAAAGAAAAGTCTCTTTTCAATATTTTTTACCTTTATATTATATTATGTTTTTAGATAGACAGATAGAATACATTTTATCCTTAGTATGCTAAAGGGTATTTTTAAAATTTAATAATACTCGAGAAGAATCAAAAGTGCCAAGTGTTTACATAATTGAGTTGAACAACTATTATTAAATCAGTGGCAATGGTTACCTTTTTCATAGAAGGTAGTTTGGATAAACTGTAAAACTATTTCAAATTCCCATGGAGTCTCCACCAATAGTTAAACTTCCATTCCTGTAACTAAGAAATGCCCGAGGGGATGATAACAATTTTCTTTTCCTCCTATTTTGTTAAGAACTAATAATAAAAAAAAAATCACAAGGAGTAATGAAAATCTACAGAATGAGGATCCATGTACACACTGTAAGAGGCATGGTTTATAAGGATCTTCTTATTCCAATTGGGGATTGTTCAAAGTGGTGGATTCTGTTGTACATCATATTGGTTCAGAGGTTTGGAGCAACAAAATTTCATCCTAATTCAGAAGATCAAAACATGAAATGAACAGGTCAGAAAAATCTGATGGGGTTAAGAAAGGCTAAAAGGGAACAGAGAAAGAAAAATACATGGTTTTACCTCAAGTTTATGCTGTTGAAATAAATAAGGGAGAACAATTATTCTGGAACATCCATTATTGTGGGCAATAAACACAATAAAGATAATTTAAATCAGTAACTGTTCAACCTTAAACTTTTAATTAGCCAACAGAACTAACTACCATGATCACAAATTTGCAGAGTGACTGATTCAGGAGGGCTTGAAGATCATTTACTTCATTCTTTTCTTCTTTTAACAAGATGAAACTACAACCCAGGAAAGAGAATCCCCCAAGGTTGCCCAGCTACTGATGGACAGAGCGGAGTCTAAAACCCTAACCTCTGGACTAACATTCTTTATACTACACTCCAGGCTCTCTTCTGCAAAGAAAAACAACCAACAGTTATTGAGGAGATACTTTTTACCAACAATAACTCCCAGGATTTTCCAGAGATTCACTCTTTTGATCCTCTCAACAATAGTAAGAGTTGAGGTCTGTTACTGTCTCCATTTCACCACTGGAGAAACTGAGGCTTTAGTTAAGTAATTTACCCAAAGATACATAGCTATAGTGGCAGAGCTGAAATAACTATTGTTTGTGTACTCTAAAAATAAGTTGTGAACCCTAAATTATGAGTTTTATATACAGCTGAGCAGTTATTGAAAAATCAGCTTAACTTTCAAGAAAAGGTTGTCAGTTAAACATGATGTCTCATGTGTTGTCCATAATCGTCAAACCATAGGAGTAAAAAACACAAGAAGTACACCTACCATATGTATAAATTAGGGCCTCCTATGACCTTTGTAACTCCTTCTCAACGAGCTCAAATCTAGCAGTAACAGTAGAAAATTAGACAAGTTTATAAGGACAAGTGTATAAGGATAACAATCCTAAGAGTATCTCCTAATCCTTAAGAGTTATTTTTATTTGTTTCATTTTGTATTTTTTAATATAATGACCTTTTAAAAAATGATGCCTGCTCATTATTTTTTTTTAAATCAAGCCACTTTGGAAAACATTTTAAATTTTAAAAATCACCGTAAGTCTCACTACCAAGAAATATCCATTAATCATTAACCTTGAGTGAAAATCATTATAGCCATTAATATATAAATAGACAGATAGATAGATAGATAGATAGATAATGTGGAGAAATTGTACTTGATTTTAATCGAAGAAAAGGAACCTGAAATGAAACCGAGGATATTGCTGTACTTTGGATAAATGTTTTTTCATCACCTTCTAAAGAATCTTCTATAGTTTTAAAGGTTTAGAAGTATCATAGTTTATTTTTATCATGTTTCAACTTGACACAGTAGTTACTGATTTCTTGCTATGAAAGGTGAGGAAATAATCTCACCTACACTTGCTTTCACCTTTCATCTGCCTGACTCTCTAATTTGGGCTAGTTATAATTTTCCATTTTCCATAGTTTATAACATTGGCATCCTATTCAGCCACCATAACTTTCACACTTCTTTAATCGTGGTTCTAACTTTTAACTGAATTCAAAACTCACTTCTTGTTTTTTCCATTATTTTGTCACTTTGAGGGTCTTGAATACATTTATTTTATGATATTTTATCAAGAAGTTATTTTAGCCCTAACCGGTTTGGCTCAGTGGAGAGAGCGTCAGCCTGCAGACTGAAAGGTCCCAGGTTTGATTCCGGTCAAGGGCATGTACCTTGGTTGCAGGCACATCCCCCGTAGGAGACGTGCAGGAGGCAGCTGATCAATGTTTCTCTCTCATAGATGTTCCTAACAATCTATCCCTCTCCCTTCCTCTCTGTAAAAAATCAATAAAATATATTAAAAAAATAAAAATAAAAATCATTAAAAAAAGAAGTTAGTTTAAGTCAAAGAGTTTGTGGATATTGGATTTTCTTCATTCATTTCTTGCCTTTACAGATGCAGGTACTTCTCAGGGTGATTCCAATGTCTACCACCTCCCAGACCCAGAACCACATGTCACCTTCTCTCATCTACCCATTGTAAAGCAATTTAAACTTTTATACTGAGGCATATTTTATTTAATCCACTTCAGCTGTATAATCCAGTGATATTATTTAGTAACTTGAGTGATGCAATCATCACCACAAATCAGTTTTAGAACATTTTTATCCCCCCAATAAAAGCAGTTTATTCTTTTCTATTGCTGAATAGTATCTACACTAATAAAAGAGAAACATGGTAATTGGCGTACGACCGCTACCCTTCCCATTGGCTAATCAGCATATCCTTATGCAAATTAACTGTCAGCCAAGATGGCGGCCGGCTTTAGGCTTGGGGCGGTGAGGAGCCAGCCAGCAATCTTCCATGGCGGCGGCTGCGGCGGCGGCTGTAGGCTTGGGGCGGTGAGGAGCCAGCCAGCGATCAGCTGCGGCGGGGAGCTGGGGGTGCCCCGGCCCAGGCCTAAAGCCTCGAGCAGAGGCTTTAGGCTTGGGCCGGGGAGAAGCCAGCCAGCGATCTTCCATGGCGGCGGCGGCGGCGAGCTGGGGGTGCCCTGGCCCAGGCCTAAAACCTCGGCCTGAGGCTTTAGGCCTGGGTCAGGGAGCAGCCAGCCAGCGATCGGCTGCGGCGGGAGCTGGGGGTGCCCCGGCCCAGGCCTAAAACCTCGGCCTGAGGCTTTAGGCCTGGGCTGGGGAGGAGCCAGCCAGCGATCTTCCGCGGCGGGGGGAGGGGGGGGCTTTAGGCTTGGGGCGGTGAGGAGCCAGCCAGCGATCAGCTGCGGCGGGAGCTGGAGGTGCCCCGGCCCAGGCCTAAAGCCTCAAGCAGAGGCTTTAGGCTTGGGCCAGGGAGGAGCCAGCCAGCAGCGATCTTCAGAGGCGGCGAGATGCCCAGGCCTAAAACCTCGGCCTGAGGCTTTAGGCCTGTGTCAGGGAGGAGCCAGCCAGGGATCGTTGATGGCTGCGGTGGCGGGGACCTGGGGGTGCCCCGGCCCAGGCCTAATGCCTGGGCCAGAGGCTTTAGGCCTGGGCCAGGGAGGAGCCAGCCAGTGATCCTTGATGGTGGTGGCGGCCCGAACCCGGGTGCAGCCAGCCAGCGATCCTTGATGGCCACGGTGGCTTGGAGCTGAGGGTGCCCTGGCCCAGGGCTAATGACTCGCCAGAGGCGTTATGCCTGGGCAGGGGCCAAACCAGCAATTGGTGTGAACTACAGAGGAAACACCTTTTCTGACCTCTGATTGGTTAAGCTCTCTGTATGCCACTGGTAATATTCTTAGTAACTTGGGTAATAAGAGTCCAAAAAGTGATCTAGGGTTTTTTTTACCACACTCCTGGAGAAAAAAATGAAGGTCTGCTGCTGGAGGGTTAAGAAATGTCATATCCTGTCCTAGCCAGTTTGGCTCAGTGGATAATGCCTCGGCCTGCCCAACGCAGATTCTGGGTTCAATTCTGACCAAGGGCATGTACCTAGGTTGCACGTTCCTCCCTGGCTCCGGCCCAGGTCAGGGCTCATGCAGGAGGCAACCAATCAAAGTGTTCCTCTCACTTTGATGTTTTTCTCTCTGTCTTTCCCTTTCTTTTCCACATTCTCTAAAAATCAATGGAAACATATCCCCAGGTGAGGATAAAGAAAGAAAGAAATGTCATATCCTATGAAAGACACTTCTTGAAAATGCCTAAAGAAAGTTGTCATTTTTTCATGGTAAAGGGACTGGAGTCCGTGTTGATGAAAACACCTTGGTGGCTGCGGTGACTGGCAGTGGCTGCAGCAGCGGGGTGATGGGGCTGTTGCCTTCCCCTGATCAGCCCGGTCGCCTTCCACAAAGGGAGGCCAGACTGTGGCTTAGGCCCGCTCCCTAAGGGGAGCAGGGAGCAGGTAGTAGGACATCCCCTAGGGCTCCCAGTATGTGATAGGGGGCAAGCTGGGCTGAGGAAACCCCCTCCCCAGTGCACAAATTTTTGTGCACCGGGCCCCTAGTTCCATTATAAGACTATTCCACATTTTCTTTATCCATTCACCAGTTGATGGACATTTAGGTTGTTTTCAATGTTGGGTTCTTATCCAGTAAGGCTGCTATGGATATTTGTGTGCAAGCCTTTGTCTGTACCTATACTTTCATTTCTTTTGAGTATATACTAAGAGTGGAATTGCTGGGCCATTTAGTTGTTTTTGTTTAACTTTTAAAGAAAATACTGTTTTCAAGGTATATGCACCATTTGACATTCCCATTAATGATGTATGAGGGTTCCTATTTCACCAAATGTTCACTGACATTTATTATTCTCTTCTTATTAGTACAACCATTCTAGTGGGTATAAATCATTTCCTTAATGAGTAATGATAAGCACATTTTCTTGTATTCATTCATTAGGCATTCATATACCTTCTTTGATGAAATGTCTGTTCATATCTTTTGCCCATTTTTGTTTGGGTGGTTTGTCTTCTTATTGCTCAGTTCTGAGTTCTTTGTAAATTCTGGATACAAATTCTATTACTAGGTATTTATTTTGCAAATATTGTCTCCCAGTTTTTTTGTCTGTCTCTTTATTTTCTTAACTAGAGGCCCAGTGAATGAAATTCATGCACTCGGGGTCGGGGGGCGGTCCCTCAGCCCAGATTGAGAGAGGGCACAGGCCAGGCCGAGGGACCCCACCAGTGCACGATTGGGGCCGGGGAAGGACTGCGGGAGGGCTCCAGGGAGTGTCTGGCCCATCTCGCTCAGTCCCGATCGGCAGGACCCCAGCAGCAAGCTCACCTACCAGTTGGAGCGTTTGCCCCCTGGTGGTCAGTGCACGTCATAGCGAGTGGTTGAGCAATCTTAGCATATCTTTAGCATGTTATGCTTTGGTTGAATGGCCGAACCAGACAACCGGACACTTAGCATATTAGGCTTTTATTATATAGGATGGTGTCTTTTGAAGAGCAAAAGTTTTTTAACTTAATGAGGTCCACTTTATCAATATTTTATTTTTATTCACTGTACTTTTGGTGTTATATCTAAAATATCATTGCCTGATTTAAGGTGTCAATGATTTTATTCTGTTTTCTTCTCAAAGTTTTGTTTAAGCTTTTGCTTTTAAGTCTACAATTCATTTTGAGTTAATTTTTGTGTAAGATATGAGCTGAGGGTCTAATTTATCTTTTCAGATATAGATATTCCATTTTCCCTGTACCATTTATTGAACTGACTACCCTTTCTCCAAAGATTACCTTGGCATCTTTGTAAAAAAAGAAAAATTAATTGATTGCAAATATAAAAGATTTATTTCTAAACTTACAATCTGTTCCATTGATCCAAAGCTATTCTTATCCTAGTGCCACACTGTCTTGATAATTGTAGTTGCATAATAAGTTTTAAAATTGGAAAGTAATGCAACAGCATGGATGGAACTGGAGAGCATTATGCTAAGTGAAATAGGCCAATCAGAGAAAGATAAACATCACATGATCTCACTCATTTGTGGAATACAATGAACAACATAAAGTGATGAACAAAAACAGATCCAGAGACAGAGAAGCATCGATCAGACCATCAAACCTCAGAGGAAAGGTAGGGGAGGGTGGGGGTAAGGGGGAGAGATCAACCAAAGGACTTACATGCAAGCATATAGGCCTAACCAATGGACACAGACAATAGGGGGGGTGAGGGCATGAATGGGGGGATAGGGGGTAACGTGGGAATAAGGACACATATGTAATAACTTAATCCATAAAAAGAAACATTGCAGATATTGCCTCCATGAAGCCTACCACCTACATGGAGGCAGCTGCTGAGTCTTAAGTTCTATGATATTATTCCACTGCAACATTGAAACTTTTGTCCTAGTTTCATCCCTTTTCACTACTATAATAAACCAAAACCAACCTATGACAAATTGTTGCCATCTGGACACAAATAAAGAACTAAGCCCTCCAAAAAATAAAAAATAAAAAAACAAAATAAAATTGGAAAGTAAAAGTTCTACAAATTTATCCTTTTTCAAATTTGTTTTTGACTATTCTAGATGTTTTACTTTTTTATATAAATCTTAAAAATCTGCATCAATGGGATTAAGGATAAAACAGATTGGTTTTAAGTCATTCAAACCACCAAAAGTCTGATACATCTTTTTACATAACAATGAGGCTTATCTGCCTCATTGAATAGCTACTTTAAGGTAATTTTTGCTCCTTGCTTAAAGTTTCCAGGCTTTCCCTTATTTCCAATGCTGGTATTGACATATATGTCCCATTTTTAGATTTCTTCAGCCATTTCCATGGAAATTTGGGATTGGAGGAGTTAAATTGACTCATATCTCCATTTTAAACAACTTGCTTTTTAATTATAATTTTACAAGGGTATGTGAATAAAGAAACAAATAATGACACTGATATTGATCTTGTTTATAGGAACTACAGCCAAAAAATGTTGATTATAGTTATGCCATTATGTAGCAATGCCTTTGCTTCAATCAAAAAAATGTCCAAATTCTACTTGAGGCAAATCATTTCCCTAAAGCAGGCTGTCCACTCACAGAGTCATGGTTGCTTAAAAGCAATAGTCTAGGCCAACTCCAATTTTTATCCTTCTTTCAGGATATATGCTGGTGTCTAAAAACAAGCCATTGAGTTGAACTGTTCGGCACCAGTGGGAACAGAAGCAGCTTTCTTTGAAGCCAAGCTAGGCTGCCTGGCAATATGCTCTAGTAAACTGTTCAGTTGAACTGATCTGTTCTGTCATAAGGCAAGACGTTTCCAGCTCCTGTTTGCTGATCTGGTGAATTACTTCATGTAAACAATAGAAACACCATAGAGCGATACTGCTGAACCTACCCCCTTACAAACACAACCTGCCTACAACTACTGAGCATGCTCAGCCCAGACTACATAAATCATTTATGATGAGGGAAGACAAGAGAGAAAATTTACAAAGTAATTTAGACTGAAAAAGAAAATGGCACAGCAAAAGGCATGGGAGAGATGGAGGACTAGGGTGGGAATGAAACAGGGGGACAGCCACCACAGAGATCAGAAATGTCCTTGGAGAATCCCTTTTACTCCAATCAATCCTTCCAGTGCTTTCTCTAAAGGGAAAACTCACTTCTCTCCATGGAAGCCTAGAGCATCCTGGTGTTCATTTTAAAGCCAGTAAAAGTAAGCTGAAGATGTCACTTTTCAGTGGTTGAATTTGATCATCCCATTGCTGAGCCAGGCAAGTCCCACGCCATCACTCATGTACCTGCCTTCTCAAAGCATTTCAGTGTAGGTAATGGGGCCCACATCAACAGAATGGAAGATGGCCCAGGGCAGGAGCAAAGCAGGGGAACACTCTCGTCCTATGTAGATTTGCTCTCATCCTTGGCTCAACTTGGATTTTCTGTTGTGTGATCAAGAAAGAAGACAGAAAAATCGGATGCTAATGCTCTTTGCTGGAGCCCAAGTCTGATCATTCAGGCATCAGCTCAGGTCCTGCAGATACTTACAAAACAGCACAGGATTCAGAGACAGAGCTCCCCGGGGCCAAGGCCACTCTCTACATTCTCTGTCTCTTTTGAAATATGTGCGGGGTCCAGGGAGCTACTCGGGCCTTAAATAACCCACAAAGTCCACTGTTATTAAGGGTGTTGTGAGAGAGACATTAATTATTCATGCCCATCGCCCTATTTTAAAATTCCAACAGAAAGAAGATGTTTATAACTATAACTAGAGGCCCTGTGCATGAAATTCATGCACGGGAACGGGGGTGGGGGGGTGGGGAGGGGGGAGTCCCTCAGCCCGGCCTGCACCCTCTCACAATCCGGGACTGCTGGCTCCTAACCTCTGACCTTCCTGCCTGCCTGATTGACCCTAACCACTCTGCTTGCCTGCCTCACCACCCCTAACCACTCGCTCGCCTGCCTGCCTGATCACCCTAATCACTCTCCCTGCCTGCCTGATCACCCCTAACTACTCACCTGCCTGCCTAATCACCCCTAACCACTCGCCTGCCTGCCTAATGCCCCTAACTGCTCACCTGCCTGCCTGATTGCCCCTAATCACCTCTGCCTGCCTGCCTGATCACCCCTAACCACTCTGCCTGCCTAATGCCCCTAACTGCTCGCCTGCCTGCCTTATCGCCCCTGTCTCTGCCTACCTGCCTGGTCACCCCTAACTGCTAGCCTGCCTGCCTGATCGCCCTTAATCACCTCTGCCTCAGCCCCCACCGCCGCGGCTTCGTCCAGAATGATGTTCGGAAGGCCATCCGATCTAATTAGGATATAACACTTTTACTGTTATAGATTCTCTAGTAAAGTGTAGAATAACTGGGTGAAAACACTGAATTTCAATGTGACTAGTTGTTATAACTGAACTTGGTGAATCAGGCAATGTATTCAGGTCATAATACTAGAAGCATATCACTGCACTTAGAAGAAATATTTTCCATGGACAGTGGAGTCTCATCATAAATGCATTTAACTTGAATTATATTGCATGAGTTAGGGAGAGAGATTGTTATTTAAATAATATTCTGTTATCGTTTTAAAAACATGCTCAGATTAGGAATGATAAGGGAGAAGTAAACCCACTATCCCCTCAGTTGAATAAGGGACAACAACCTGCAGCCCCCATACCCCTTACATATACACTCACCCCTCCCAGCTCCCAATCCCATATGGTGTGTGGATGATCTTAGGGCCATTCATTTAGGGATAATTTTAATCACTCAGAATTGTCACCTCCTGTGCACACTTTACACCTAAACTCATTGCAATAAGGTTTGAGTGATTACAAACCTGGCTCCACACAGCATATTGCAAGGCATCAAACTTTCATGAGACTGCTAAGTACCTGGAGATCTTGTTCGAATTCAGGTTCTGCTTCAGTAGGTCTGGCATGGGGCCAGAGAGTCTGCATTTCTAACAAACTGACAGGCGATGTCAATGTTGCTGAACCACAGACCACACTTTGAGTACAAAGGCTTATTATATGGATTTAGATGCACAACATTCAACACATTTCTTGAGCATCTACTACATGCCAAGCACCATGCTATTTGTTGATGATAGAAGATACTATTTCTTATTCTCAATGCTTTCACAGTCAAGTTTGATATAAGTAAAACACTGCACAAAATAGAAATCTGCCCCCCAAAAAAGTGTGCCTTAAAATAGCCCTCATGGGTATAGTGTCTTACAAAGCACTTTATTACATTTTGTCCTATTTAATGCCTCAAACACAGGATCTTGCCTTTCCCTCCACTGTAGCATGTAACAGATGATTTTTTATGTTGGCATAGCTGCATGCATACTCCCAGTGATGAGGATTTCCTCATTGCCCCACTTCATGGATCGTTGAATACTAAAAATTGATTAAATGAAACCTATTCAGTGACATACTAACTGCATGCTCACATGTGTGTGAGAAGCATATAAAGCATATTCTGCTTTTGTTTTACTATAACCTATGTAGAGTAGTGGAAAGCCCAGGAGGATACATCTCTTTTTCTAATATGAAGTCCTCTGCTGACTAGCTATGTAACCACATGCAAGTTAGTTAACCTCTGAGGACCTCAATTTCCTCATCTTTAAGGAAGGAGCTGGACCAGGCGACCTCTGAGGTCCTTTCCAGCTCTACAATCTATGAGTCTATCACCCGCCCACCTTGAATTTGCTATAATCTATGTTTTAGATCCCAAAGATAGATCTTTTCAACACCATCAGCACAACACACCTCCCCTCAAGCCTTAGCTATGCTGGTTCTCACGGCAAAGCTTTGAAATTCCCAAATACTGTAAGCTCAGGCCTGCCAGAGCCACTGGAGCTGCTACTTCACAATTCAAGAAGTCAGCTATTGACTCCTGGCAATCTATATCTGCATTAAAATGGGGAGTTTTGGATTAATGTGGAGCTGAAAGCCCGACTGAGGCTCTTTGCTGCCAGCCTGTCTCTGTAATTGCAGCATGGATTTCACCAACCACAAAGGGCAAAATGAATGTGATCATCCCTAGTAGTCAATAACCCATCGATTTTTTTCTTTTGACTCTATGATTCACACAAATATTGAAGCTCATTTTTTAAGCAATGAGGCTTATTAATCTACATTCTTCAAAACGAGTGGCTCCTTCAATGAGGTGACCTCAAAAGGTTACTTAATATGCAAGACATGAGTAGATTAGTCACATTAAATTTTGTTTAATTCTTTCTCACATACACACACACACACACACTCATGTCTTCACTCTTATTTAAAATTGGCATTCCACGTTGGCTGAGGAACTTTGTGCTCATTATCATGCTATTATGTGTCTGATTGTGGAGGAATTATTAGGATGGAAATGTTGGCAAAGCTCATTCTGGTCTGTGGTGACTATTTTCTTGGTTGAGTGTTGTTTTTCACTCACCCCTACGGTTATAAACAGAATGTGTACAATAACACCTGTGGTTCCTAAAATGAAACAATGATTCAGGGCCATTTCTTCCCCAAATGGACGCTATTAATCTGCAGTAACAAATACATGTTAAGGTCGAGAGACAAAGGCAGCTCCAGCTGAGTTCAATTGTGGTTGCTTCAAACCATACCAGTTCTTTTAATTTCTTGTGATGCATGTTCCATTTTATGTTGCTTCTGGTTATTATATCTTCTGGTATTTCTTTAGTCTATTATCTCCTTAATTTTGCTGGAAATTGAGACTCTGAATGGTTTGAAACCACATGTGTCAGATTTGTTTTTGTGTAGTTTGCTGTAAAATGCAGTGCTCTTCTCTCTTCCAATAGTCTAGCTTTTGAAAATAATCAATAGTGATAAAAATTGGTCATCAAATCCCATCAGCTTTTTTCTTCAGGTAAGCTTCCCAAATTTGGTTCCTACTCTCAATCCCAATTTTAGATTAGTTGTTTTGGTTTCAAGGAAAAGATATAATTTGGTTTACTTCAGACAAAGAGGCTTTGGTTTACTTCAGACATGTAGGAATTAAGATGATGAAAATCTTGACCATGGAAATTTGGCCACACAGCATGGCTCAAAGTGATAGAACTTGCTTGGGAACTTGAGGTTCCTTCAGGATCCAGCATGACTCTAGTTACTAAGGTACCTTGCCATCAGGAATTTATTGATTACAGTCCAACTATTTCACCACAGAGTGATTTTGCTTTGCTCTATGTCCTTTCAACTTTCACTCTGGCTTCTGGCTATTTAATTATTTCTCTATTTCTCAATTTCAAATACTTCAAGTCACAAATCTAATTGTTCAACCACCCCTACTGGCCATGACTTTTGTGACAGATTATTCTATTGACCACTAGTCAAGTCTATAGATGGGCTATTCTTAGATTAAGCACCCATTCTTTTTTTTGACCACTTTATTGAGGTATGATTGACACATAAGAATTTTATATATTTAATGTACGCAACTTGATCTCCATAAGTATACATGTGTGAAACCATCACCACAATCTATAACAGAAACATACTCATCACCTCTAAAAGTGCCTCTCACTCTATCTATCTATCTATCTATCTATCTATTTATTTATTTATTATTAGTGTGTGTGTGTGTGTCTGTGTGTGTGATAAGAACACTTAATAAAATTCTACTCTCAGCAACTTTGTAAGTATCTAATACATTATTATTAGCAATAGGCACTGAACTGTACAGTAGCTCTCTAGGACTTTTTCATCTTTCATAATATTACCCCATTTCTCCCTCCCCCAATCCCTGAAAACCACCATTTCCTCTCTCTGCTTCTCTCAGTTTGACTATTTTAGATTCCTCTTATAAGCAGTATCATGTAGTTTTTGTACTTCTGTGACAGGCCTATTTCACTTAGCATAATGTCTTCTAGGTTCATCCATGTTGTTCCAAATGTTAAGCATCCTTTCTTGATTCAACAGATAATAGTCTATATCAACATGATTATTTATATGGAAGAGTAGTGTAGCAGGAACCCCTTAAATGGGAAATATAAGCAAGTCAGCATATTGAAGCTTGTCCTACCCATCATGCCCATGGTCTCTTGCTGAATTGAAACCTACATCATCAACTACCTAGACTTTTGCAATAATTTCCTTACTAGGATCCCAGTGCCTAAAGTCTATCCCAATTAATCTATTATCCATTGTGGTAATAACCTTGGGAAAATACCTAAACTCTCTGAACCTTATTATCTTTATCTATCTCATTTATTTAATGGGCATGATAGTTGAGAGTACTTGAGGATAGAATGCATGCAAAGTTTTAGTCATTTTTATCACTATCCTATGAATACCTTATTCTGATTCTAAGAATTGTACTTGTTTATAAGAATGTCTCTCCCAGAGGAATGTGGACTCCTTTGGATCACAGATGAAGTCTTACTGACCTCTTTAACCCCTAGTCCCTGGCCCAGAGCCTAGCACAATTATCAACTCAAAATATATTGAATGAATGAAAGCATTAGCTAAGTCCCAGAGAATGCCATAACAAGGCTAAGATGAAAAAATAAAACCCATGCTTCCTTTAAAAACCAACTTTTCTTAATCTTTCTAACAAAAAATATTTTACCTCTCCGTGTAAAGTAGTTTAGAAATGAGAAGATTGGTTGTGTACCTATCTGTGCTAAGGAAATGGAATGAGACCCTTTATAAAGAGAAGACTCAGCCATAGGAAGTGTCTCATGTCCCCTACATCATGGAATGCCAAACCCAGAGGGACCCCAGAAATGATATCTTCCAACCCTTTATTTTACTTTACTTATTTTATTTTGTAGAAGTTTAACCTTTTATTGTACTTTTTATTTAATTTATTGGGATGACATTGGTTAATAACATTATATGAGTTTTGAGAGTACAATTCTATAATACCTCATCTGTATATTGCACTATGTTCTCACAACCCAAAGTCTAGTTTCCCTCCAACACCATATATTTGCCTTCCTTTTCCCTCTTCATCCTCCCTCACCCTTCTTTCCTATTGGTAACCACCCTTCTGTGGTCTGTATCTATGAGTTTGTTTTGTTCGTTTGTCTGTTTGTTGCTTTCTGTTTTATATCCCACAAATGAGTGAAATCATATGGTTCTTGTTCTTTTCCATCTAACTTATTTCTCTTAGCATGATACTCTCAGGCTCCATCCATGTTGTTGCAATGGCAGTATTTCATCCTTTCTTATGGCTGGGTAGTGTTCCATTGTATATATTTACCACAACTTCTTTATCCAATCATCCATTGAAGGACACTTAGGTTGTGTCCATGTCTTGGCTACTGTTTAACCCTTTACAGTCAAAAGGAAGACCATGAGGCCCAGATAGGTGACATGGCTCACATGACTTTACTCTGTGAGGTTGTACTAAGAACATGCCTGAAAACAAAAGTCATGAGTATGGACTCCCAAGGATGTACTTTACCAATGACTGGGGCCTTTCCTGCCTCTAAGATGGCATGCATCCAATACTTACTCAACAAGTTTTAAAATGTCCTGAAACATTTCCAAACCAAATTTATCTCTACTGGTTTGGAAATGTTTTAAACATAATTCCACTCGTATCCAATGAAGTAATGACACCACATTTTCCCTCTCAGAAAAAACGTGAGTCTGGAGTCAAAACAGGTTTCCTCCTCTATCACTGCTCCACAAGAAAGAAAACCTGTTTACTTGCCTTCTTTGGACTGTAGTTTCTGCATCTGTAAAATGAGAGGGTTGGGCATGGTCACTGGTTTTGAAGCTAGGCTGCCCAGAGCCCTTGGGTTCCACAGGAATGCCACAGAGTCTATCTCAGGAGTGCGAAGCAGGAGGTCCAGTTAGGCCTTAGTCTTTCCCATCTATTTTTAGCATTTTGTTCATTTTATAAATTTGGACATTTAAAAATCTCTAACTCATTTAAAATTAAATCTATCTCTACTTATTTGGAAATTTTTTAATTATACAATTCTTGTCTGGGCCTTAAATTTCATCTCTCAACAGAAATAGGGCCAGAGAATGGTTTCAATGTTTCCAACTTCTAGATCATATATTGAAAATTCTCCTGTACCCAAAAAATATTTTAAAACTGCAACACTAAGTTATAAGAATTCTTCAAAGCCACAGAATTGGCCCACAACCCCTGAAAATCCCTGAATATGGATAATAAAAGTATTATTAAAAGTATATACAATACTGCAGTATTATCTATATGGTACACAAAAATTTGTCAATATGTAAAACTCCACTTAACTGAAATTTTCTCTTTTTTTGTCTGCATGGAAAATTTTAGCCAATTTGCTACTTTGTTCAATGTGATTCAACAAATTTGTTTTTTACCAAACTGTCTGTTTCTAGAGAGACACACTCTTGCTTCTAGCCCCAGAAAAAACTCATGGAATTTACAGAAGTTGATCCAGGACTCAAGGCTGTCTTCTCCCTTAAAATTCTCACCCCTTCACTAGGAAGTCATCAAAATAGATTTAGCTGGTGTGCCACTTTGGTTCATTTATTCATTCAGAAACTCGAAAGAACTCTCTAGGTACAGAGTTAAATGCAAGGTTCTTGCTATATAAGCAGATAGGCACATAGATCACTAAAATATTATGGGATGAGTACCAAGAGAGACATATTATACCAGAGACTAAGGGTAAAGGAAGCAGTTTGACAGAAGGACAGAGTCAAAAAATAGGTCAAAGGAGACAAACATCTAAGACTTGCAGGTTACATAGGAATTCACACATATGGGCAAGCCCCAGTGAGATCAGATGAGGAGGGAAGTTATTTCTACAGAAGAAAGGGGACTTAAAAAGAATTCCAGGCAAACAGATAACCTGTTCAGCATCATGAAAGGGTATAGTGTTTCCAGGGAATCTCATATAATTCAGAATGGTAGGCAGTAGCATGATGCCAGGTAATAAGGTGGAAACACATTCAAGAGCAGAAAAATGCAAATATTCCTTCCTGGCAGGGTCAGGAGAGAGGCTTTATGAGAAGACTAAATGGAGAGAGGGAAGGAGGTGGGCTGGAGAATTTTATTCCACAGAGCAGGCAAAAACACGAGAGATATTCTTTAAAGATCGGTGATTCTGTATATCAAAATAAAAGATGTCACTGTAAAGTGTGCAAGAATAAAAACCCAAACACAAGCAGGTCACTCTGGAATCAGGGTTGTGAATGACAGAAAGAAGTGCTGGGAATGAAGGAAAGGGCAGGGAAATGTCAAGTCGGTGAATAGAGATCGTGAACTCTCTCCAGAAAAAAGACAGAGCTCGGAGTAGGTAACAAAATAACTCAAACTCTAAAATAAACTGACTATGCTCAGGGTGCATTGCCAGCTGCTATCAGACCTAATCAAATGCTTCTCGACCTGCCCCAGGAAACATCATGATCCCAGAAAGGACAAGGCAGACAAAAGCTGAAGATAACCAGCTAAGGAGGGGGGCGGGGGGTTGAAGGGAAACAAACAGTAAAGAAAAAATAATCACAGATACTAAAAAAACAGGGGGCCGGGGGGTTTGGGGAGAGAAGGAAGAAAGAAGGGAAGAGAGTCCACCCTATCTCCCATTCAATTCCTTACTTAGGCAGCAAAAGGTTAAGAAAATTTAATTGCAAGGGATAAGAGTGCCACAGGAAAGCAAAACATGATCCAAAAGGGAAACCCTTCTTATTATCTTGCCAGAGAAAGTGGTCACCTGCAGGTGTAAATTCAGAAATTAGACAAAGATCCCCTTCCCTGGCTACCCTGAGCAGCTGTCTGTCCCACATTACATCCCCACATCACCATCCCCAATAGAAAAACACTGCTGATTCCTAAAGTTCCTATAATTATCACTCTTCTGTTTGATGAATTTAACAGCAACTTTTTTTTTTTGCCGGTTATAATATGATCATCCCAGGGGTGAGGAAATTGGAGGAAGGTGGTCAAAAGGTACAACTTCCAATTATAAGGTAAATAATTACTAAAGGTGTTATGTACAACCTGATGACTATAGTTAACACGAAGGAGGTTGGCCAGCCGCAGTGGGTGATATTTAGGAAAGTTGTTAAGTAGTACACCCTAAGCGTTCTCAGTACAAGGAGAATTTTTTCCTTTCTTTTCATTGTATCTATATGAGATTATGGAAGTTAACCAAACCAATTGTGGTTATCATTTCACAATATCTGTGAATCAAATCATTATGCTGTATAACTTAAACTTTCACAGTGATATATAACAATTATTTCTCAATAAAACTGGACCAGGAAAAATTTTTAATGTGAACTTCCTGAAGGATGGAGGGTCACATACATTATCAGAAATAATGTATCTGCTTGTTTCTTAGGATAAGCAGAGGTAGATAGAAAGGAGGTTACAAGATTACATTCCTCACTGGACAGAAATGTTCCCTCCATAAGTGGGATAAACACTTCTATTCCAGTGAAGAAGAGCTCCTCCAAGGGAGGCTGCTAACTAAAGATGCAATGCAATGCCATCATGGTTCGGCCTCAAGGTGCTCTTGGTCCTGTCTCTATGACAAGGACAAACAAGAACCCTCATATGAGCCAAACCTCTAGGTAGTGAATGAAGCCCCGCATATGCAAGGCATTGGGCCACGCAATGCTTGTGAGATCAAAAAGGCAGATCTATGCTCATTAAAAGTTTGGAATCTAGTTGTGAAGACAATCTAGTTGTGGAGGTCTTAAGGGATATCCACCAGCCATGTAGCTAGGGTTAGATGAGGGATAGAGAACTGAGATCCAGGATCAAAGTAGAGAGTAGTCATTTCCATCTAGAATAATGCCTCACTTCTCAAAGCTGGGCCGCCTCAGCTTTAGGATTTATGGCCTTGGTTCAAGACCAGGAACTGAGCTGACGTAAAAAAAAAAAAAAAAGCTGGAAAACTGGAGGGCAGGGGGCGGGGGGGTTGCGGGGGGAGGGGGGGGGAGAGAAAGAACAAAGAGATAGGCCATAGAAGGAAACATGGGCAATTATTTCTGATCTTCTCTGAAACAATAATTTTCAAGTGTTCTTCCATCTTCTGCTGTAACAATTGTGGAATCACTAGTATAATTTGGGAGCCTTTCAGTGAAAGCCTATTATATCATTTTTTTATCTTTATAATGGTTCCCTTTTATTTGTACTTGCTCTTTCATTTGGAGGTATGGATCAGTTATCCATCCTCTGCTTCTGTGAGTGAGACCAGAATATAGCATAAGCATTAAATTGCACCTAGTATCACAGTTAAATATAGATAACAATGAATTAACAATGAAAGGAAGAAAAAATTACAAGTTTGAGTGAGCAAGATTATTTTGTATCACTAAATGAACAGCAGGCCACTTAAGCTACATTACTCTGCAGATTAAGGACTCTGAAAATTCTAACTCATGGTAGTTCAAATGTTTCAGGCTTCATCTGATGATAGTCCTAAACACTATTTATATATTGCTCATTGGTCATTGTTTATTGCTGACATAATGTAATTTCTATAAACAAGTTTCAAATAATGCACCATGCTCCATCATACTATACTGAAGTTTTCCAAGTGCCTTCCTCATCCATCATGTTGCTTCTATGGGGGGTGGGAGGGGAGCTCCCCACCAACACGGACTTCCCAGGCCTGAATTCCCACATCATTACCTCAAGCCAAGTGGCTTGGGTATGACGCAGTGGATCTCCAGACTGAAAGCCCTCTCCCACCCACTGGAGTTGAAGCTCCACAAATACTGCACCAGTATATCCCCGGGTACTAAAACCCACTTCAAAAGCAGATTGCAAGACTACCTGCATTTCTCAGGCTCCTTGCTCTCCCACTGTAAGATCCTTGGAACTGGAGCATTCGGCTTCTCAGAAACTCCTGCTACCACCCTAGAAACTCTTAGCATATAAACATCATTCCCTTTCTCTATCTCACAAATACACACACATCACATACACACACACACACACACACACACACACACACACACACACACACTGTGTATTATGAATCATCTAGGAGCAACTATTGATTTGCAGGTCAGAGGTGATACAGAACCCTAAGTCCTCAGCCTAAGGTCTCAATGGCCTGGTAATTGTGTACTCAGGAGCCAGCAAAATTTGCAGGTTTCTCCCCTTCTCAGCTTAGCTTTGGAAGTGTAACAACCACTGAGTTCAAAGGACACCCTGGCCTCTGAGGAATTGAGGGGTGCCGTTAGGAAGCTGATGACCTCGGCAGCTGTCAGAGCTGAAAATTGGCTGCCTTGAGCCTCTCGGCCAGCCCCCTTCACATCTGTGAAAGAAGCTGGTCACGCTTGATTCACTCCTCTTTGTCTTCGTGGATTTTAATCTTTCCTCCAAGCCTACGGGTGTTTATCAGGATATCAGAGGAAGGGAAGGAAAATATGATCTGTACTCCCTTGCTCACACATCTCACTCCCATACTCTACTATCAAACAGTCAGCCGAGGCTGCAGGCTGGAAGCAGGTACTTTCTTTGGAGAGTCTGTCACCCTCAAACATGGACTAATAGGAAAAAAAGTTCTCTTTTCTTACCCCCTCTTTTTGCATCACAGGACCCTGCCTCCCGTGTAAACCCTCAGTCCTCCCTTCACCTGAGTGGCCCAAGTGCGTCTGTTGAGCATTTTCTCACAACAGTTCCCAAAGCCCCTCTTTTTCACTTGGTAAGCAGCTCCAGAAAACTCACCTCTACCACAGCCTTCCCAGTTGGATTAGAAGCCTGATGGGGGAGGAGCCTGCCTCTGCCACTAGCTATGCCTCCTCCACCAGTCCCTCTGATGCCACCAGCCAAAAAACTTAGAAGTGAAACCCAAAGACATTCCCAACTTTAAAGGCTCATGCTCTGTGGCCAATTCTAAATAATGCATTTCCCAGTGACTTCTACGAATTAGAGAAAAATCTCTACTGAGTCCTCACACCTAATATACATACCCTATGCCTCATTGTAGTGTTTTATTTCTGTGGCCTTTTGAAATGCTGTTACTAACATGTTTTAATAAAATAAGACTATGATTAAAGCAGCTGCTTACACTTGCATTACATGATGTCCAGATGAATTCTCAACAGTTTAACAAAATAGTCTATGTCTACAAAGCTGCGAATGTGGATATACATAAATACCTGGATATTTTACCATGGGAAGCAATACATTCAGAGCATAGCTCATTTGGAGGTTTTGCCATCAGGGAGGCACCCTGATTGAACTCTGAACAGCTGCCCACCACAGTATTTGCTGCTGCTGAAATAACTTTGAATGACAAATAATCTTAATTATGATTAATCATCTCTTTGGCCTCAGAAAGAGCTCAGATTTGAAAATCCATCAAGATCCTACTGAAATGCAAAACTTAATATTTTTACCATCACTGTCTACCAGACGCTGAAACTGAAATTTTCCAAGCTTTATTCTGTGATGTTAAATCATCCTAAACATTGCCATTTTCCCCATAAATGAAAAGCTTATCTTTGCATGGTGAAAATTAAACAAAATAATAATTATCTGAGTGAAGCCAAGAACACAAACTGAATATCAAGTACAAAATGTTTAAAGGAGGAATCTCTTTTTAGATATCTAAAATTATATTTCTAATTTTCCTTTGTTATCCCTCCTTATAGAGACATTTAAGCAAATAATATTAAACAAAGCCATGTGCTAAATTTGGCACCATGTGTGCTTTTAGAATTGAGAATCCATAACTCAGTGTTTGTTTTTTTAAAATACTATTGGCTTTTTCCACTACCCTGCCTTGTATCCCTGTAGGATAAAAACCTTGGCAAGCATCCTGAAATGGCCAGGGGGTAGGTGGCAGAATGTGCTCTGACCACTGAGATATTCTCATTGTTCACACACGGGCCACACCAAAGAGAGACTGACCTCTTTCCAACACTGACAAGTGAACATGAACAGCCCTGCAGACTTTGATTGGCGGTTCACTGGGTCTCTGACCTTGAATGACATTGCTGGCAGATTTTGATTGGCAGGCTGCACCACAGCAGACCACCTCCGGTACACATGCCCACTCTCCAGAAATTAGCCCTTATCTTTTCAAAAAACATGGACTAAATATGAACCAAAATGTGACTGCAGGCATCAAACACAATCTGGGGGGGAAAAAAGCATGGTTTTTAATTTACAGCCCTCAGATCCCACTGTAATTGACATATTCAGTAATGCAATTGCTTAGCCTATGGTTGTATCTCCATGAGGCCAAACATCAGAATTAGATAAGAAAAATTCAGGCAGTTATATACATATACTGTCTACAGGGCACCAAACATTCAGATACTTTGTCACCTCCACATGTTTCTTAACATGTAGGCAAAAACACCTAGGTGACCGATCAAAGGTTTCCCTTTTCTCTGGGTGTCTAGGCATATGAAGGAAAGTCTCAACCTCAGCCAGCAGCCCTCATCCCGCATGTCCTTGGGCAAGACAGAGGCTGGTGATACCTTTCTCACTTCTGGTGAATGAAAATAGGCTGACTTTAACCCAGTACTCCACATATCACCCTAATTTTCCCCTAATAAATAAAAATGTATTTTCTAATTAAAAACCATTGCTTTATTTTTTAAACAAAATCAAGATGCTCCAAAACTGATAACAAACTGTGAATATCCCATATTCCTGGTTTAAAAAGGCATGTTTTATACCTTTGGTCAACCTGGGGTCCTTCAGACACTCCACTAAAACGTGAGTGAAAGAATCTATAAATTATAAGCCTCTGAATGTAAAAAGAGAGAGAGAGAGAGAGAGAGAAGTAAACAACAGCAAGTGAAGGGTAGCAAAAAAAAAAAAAATGGAATTAACAGAATGGGAGGAATTAACAGAAGTAAAAATTTTTAACAACTAAATACCTGCAGAGAAGAATAAGAAATACAACAGTTCCCCCAACAGCATCTTGGGGAAGCTCAGGAATTGGATGCACCCAGTACCATCACATAAAGGGTAGATGGGACTGAAAACAGGACAAGTGGACAAATGTTGGTATATGAGGCATTCAGATTCCAGGTTCCCTCCCAAGCCGCCAAACAACCAGCCATCTCTTATGCCACTGAGAGGTTTATTCTCTGGAGAAACTGAACCAAAGAAAATCCAGACTTGTGACACAGGCAGGACAAGAGCACTGTAGTGAAACAGAGGAGAATAAGAAAAAGTCCTCATCCTAAAAGGTAAGCCTCTAGCCGCCTTCTATCACTCAACTGAAATACTGTGGTCAACCAGGTGTAGACCTCCCTGTGACAGTCAGGCTAGATTACTATATGGAAGGTTTATAAAGTCTCTCATTTTAGTCCATCAAATCTCATCAAATTTTTCAGATAGTAGCTCAAATGAAGGTTACTAGTAAAAGTCAAAAATCACACTCAAAATTATCCTTGAAATCACAAATATAGACAAATACATGAAAAATGGTGTAACTGATGTCCATAGGCCTGCAACATACATTACTCAGAACCAGGGATTTAGTCTTGGCAGGGATGGTCTTGTTTGATGTATAAGTTTCCTGTGACTGCTATAATAAATCACCTCAAATTTGATTAACAGAATTTATTCTCTCACAGTTTTGGAAGCCAAAATTCTAAAATAAGCTTTATTGGGCCCAGACCAAGATGTCTGCAGGGCCACTGTCCCTCCAGGGACTCTCAAATAAAATCTGTTTCCTCCCCTTTTCCAGCTTCTAGATCTGCATTGCTTGGCTCATGACCCCTTTCTCCGTCTTCAAAGCCTGTGTCTAGCCCCTTCTTTCTCTGATTCTTCTCTCTGTGTCCTTTGCATGGCTTTATTTTTGTATGTGCTTGTGTCCAATCTTTCTTTTATAAGGACGCATGTCACTGTATGTAGGGCCCACCTGGACAATCCAGGATAATCTCCCCATCTCAAAATCCTTTGGTTAATCACCTCTTCCAAGTCCTCTCCTTCCCCATATACTAGTAAGGTAACACTCACAGGTTCCAGAGATTAGGACATGGATATTCCTTAAGGGGTAGGGGGGAGAGGGGCATTATTCAGCCTATCATGATTGGTAATCCAGGAACTGTGTCAAAATGTGCACTCTAGCAAGCCAGCTGGCTCATCACTCAACCTAGTTTATAACTTCAAACATCCAAACTCAAGTACATACTTGAAAGAGAAACACCCTAAAACCCAATCCTAAGCAAAACCAGGAAAAAAGGCAGGCATTTTAAAGAGAGAACCAGAGATAAGATCCCTTTAAAAAAGATAATTCACAGTTGTGGAAGGCCTGTCACTTAGCAAGAGCTGTGAGCCAATCAGATGCTCTGTCAAGAAGCAAACCAAGAGAAAACCTGCCTAATTGGATTGGCTGCCTTAATGGGCCAGAAGTCAACAAGTCAGAATGAAAAATATACTCAATTCAGCCACCTGGAATTGGTTGTAAAAAGGATGCAATAAAATAGGTCAATTTTCAGGAACTAGTAAGAGGGTCCACACCCAAATGGACCGAATACTTCTGTCTTTATACGCCTGTTTGTCACTTTGTGACCATAGCCTTAAGCCACTCGAGTGGGTGATCTATCTTGGTTTTAAAGGGTTAAAAATTAGTAAGTGAATTTATTCATTTTAAACATCCTTCCCAAGTACTGCCAATCAACTAAATCTGTCATGAGTTTGACCAATCGTACTAGTTCTCTCCCTGCTCAATGACATAGCTCATCCTTTTTAACATGTCAATACACTTTTAGTGCATGTTTTCATTAAAGTACATCTTCATGTGCCCTCTTCTCAGAATACCAACACACTGTGTGCATATCTGTTTTTATCTGCCTCCAACAGGGAAATTGTCTTTGTAGTGGATTATATATTTGTGATTCAAATGGTCCACTCAGCCATAAAATTAACTGTTCACAGCACATTAAAATGGTTGTGGAAGAGGTGGAAATGGATACTTCTGAGAATGGCTTCATCCTCGGGGAACTCCTTTTGGTCCTGACCCTTCATCCCTAGTTTACTCTTTGAGAAAATACTTGCTGAGCCCTGCCATGCAAGCCTCTCTACACAAGTCCCTGCTCCTAAGACTCTTGCAGTAGAATGAAACAGGGGCAGGTAGAGATGGCCTCATACTTCCAAGATTCTGGATCTTTATTATATATTGGAGCTATATCAAGCCTACCGGTCCTGTGTGTCCCCACAAAATCCATGTCTACTCAGAACATCAGAATGTGATCTTATTGGGAAATAGGATCTTTGAAGGTATAATTAGTTAAGAATCTTGAGATGAAATTGTCCTAGATTTAATGTAGTCCCTAAATCAAATGACCTATTGATATCATTTTCTCCCTTGCTAATACAAGGTAAGAGCATATTCCTTTATCCATGACTTATAGTAAACATATTTCCAAGATATTTTTCTAGTTCTCCATTAAGTTGACAGTTCATTCCTGTTTTAGTGGTGCTGATCTTATTCCTACAAGCCTTTGCTTTATGTCTTTCATTTTTCCCCCTAGCTGACATGTTAGCAGCATTCCCAAAAGAGTATCTGCTTGTAAGACCAGCATTTCTCTTACCTTTCTTTGGCCAATAGATCTTTCGGTCTATTAAAGCTAAAGATCATGTTTACAGAAAACTACCATTTGGACTGAATTGACCAAATACATGATATGGCATTTCCCTACACTCACAATTGATCATGTGTTTGAGTAAAGAGAACAAGCAGGTCAACTGTTTTGACATCAGTTTAATTCAATGCCTTCCCTTCCACAAAAAACACAGCCTTGACTATCTAGCCAGGTTTAGATATTAAGGGTAAAAAACAAATGCCATTGGCTCATTACAAGCTTATATATTTGTTAACTCAGGGTGGTTAGCCAATTTGTCCTCTCTTGGTCAGATCATGGGAGCACATGGCTGTTACTGAGAGGTAGCAAGAAATGCCAACATTGGGAGCCAAATGGGGGCTGAGGGAAGAGATTCATTAGCTACACTGCAGGCAACGGCAAGAAATGGCCTTCAGCATTACTAGACCTCAAGCCCTGCTGGTCAAGGAAAGGCAAGAGGAACTCTAGTTCTCAAGCTGCACACAGACCCAGCCCAGATGTCAGAATGCCACCAACATGGTGTTAAGGGCAGATAAGAAAAAGAAAGAACAAAGACTTGTAGGAATAAGGCCAACCTTATCTAATCAAGAAAGTGTCTATAAGGTGATAGTAAGATCAGGTGCAGTTCAGACAGGAAATCAACAACAGGCATGAGTGAGGAAGGAGAAATTAAGAAAAATTAATTCCAACAGAGTACAAAATTCTCTGGAGTCCAAGACAGCAAATAGAATCAGGGAAGGGGATGGGAGTTTTAACATTTATGAAGGACATCCTAGGTGTCAGGCACTATGCCAAACACTTTCAATATATTATTAGTTCACTGGTCCATTTTACATTTGAGGCTCAGAGGAATTAAATGACTTGCCCTTATAAACGTAACTGATAAGCAAATTCTAACCCAAGTCTGTCCATGTCCATAGCCCGTTTCAGTATTTCTCTAAGTATGGACTCAGGCAAACTGTGTCCAAGTCACCTGACATGCTTGTTAAAAACTCAGGCCCAGCACTCCTGAATCAGGTACTGTCTAGGTCAGCGGTCGCCAACCGGTGGTCTGAGGACCACTGGTGGTCTGTGAGGTCCAAAAGGTTGGCAACCGCTGGTCTAGGTGATTCTGTATACAATGACATTCTAGAACTACTGTCCATCACAATGCTTCCTCTCTGAAGGAGGCCTGCCCTCTGGGCTTTAAGTACATTTGCTTTACGTTGAACGATGGTCTGAGTGGTGGCAGGACTGAGTCCACAGTATGGGTGAAGTGCCCCAGCTATACAAAAGCAGGAACTCAAAATCCAGACTGATTATCCACAGAGCACGGTGAATCCAGCAGCCCCACTGGTCAGCAATCTCAGGTTTCACCCTAGAGCCTCCACACTCAATACCAAAAGGAACCAACTAAGTAGCCATGACCACGTGGTCAGAATTGTGGCAGCAATCAGGAGGCCAGCTGTGGCACTGGACCCAAAATCTCTGACACTGAGAGTCAGTTCTCTCTTTCTTTCTCTGTGTAAAACTTGCCTGTGTTTCTTAACACTCCCTCACAGCAGTTCAGCTTCCTTATATATAATCATAGCATAGCTGACATTAACTGTAAACTTCCAGTGTGCCAGGTTCTGTTCTAGAATTTTTATATGTATTTATTCATGTGAGCTGACAACCACTTGAGGAAACAAGTACAATTTCTGTCCACATTTTACTGATGAGGAAACTAAAACACTAAGCGATTAAGCAACTTGTCTAGGGTGACCCAGCTAGCAAGTGTGGAAGCTGAAATTCTAATCAAGAAAGAAGCCATACCTTTAGTCATGACACTTTTTTTTTCTCTGACAGTGGCTGTGGCGCCACCATCCACATTCCTGGTGCTCATTAGGAAGGTTTAGGTGCCATCCTTGGACTCAGATTACGAGTTAAATGCTGCCTTGAGCATTTGTGTCTGAGCAGCTATGGTGGGGAGAGAGGATCTCAGCAAATTTTATTCAGTCACATATGATTCTGCTGTGACATCGTAGATGAACAAGATCTGAGACTTAAGTTAAATGAGCAGAGTGGCCAAACCTCAGCAGATGCATGCCACCCTATTTTATTTAGCATGTGTCCATAAAGCATCGTGAACTCTCCAAAAGGCCTAATTTGGGATCCTAGAATGAGAAGAAAAAGAAAAAAAAAAACCTCTCCCTTGTAAACAGAGAAATCAATATGAATGTGGATCTTTCAAGAGTTCCTGGGCGCGCAGCGCGCGTGCACACATGTGCACGCACACACACACACATACACATACACACACAAAGGCGGCAGCAGTAGGACATGCTAGAGGATTGTCTCTAGTGGCTGAAGTGTCTACAACTGCCCAACAAGGTAAATCAAATCTGCTGCCAATACATTCTTCTGCTGTCCAGATAAAACGGCAGACTAAGCTGGTGAACTTTCACCCTTCACCCGCGCTCTTCAAGCCAAAGTACAGATTAAAAAAAATCAATAACCCCAATCGATGGGAAAATATTTTTAGTCTCTAACTGAACGATATGTTTTGACAAGGCCAAAGAGGAGCACAAAAGAATGGCAAAAGATAAAAGACAGAAAATTAGGAATTTGCTTTATTGGGGGAGGTGGAATCACCAATCACTTTCTTTTTCCCTTGCTGACATTCGTCTAAATTATCTCACAGCAAGGAAATAAAGTGTAAGGAGATGAATTTATAAAATGGCATGATTCACCGCCAAGCACCTTAAAACCTATTATTGCTCCCATTTTCCGTTACTATTTCCAAGAAAGCAATCTAGAGAAATGCCTGTGTTCAGAACAGAGTCGGAGGCAGGAGCATTTCCGCACAGTGGACAGAGCAAACAATGGAACAGAGTCTCCCACCCCCTACCCCAACCTGGAGGTTCTATCCAATACTAAACACATCAGAAAGTGTTTAAAATACACCCAATTTGGCTCCATTTTCTCTCAAAATAACCACTGTTTTTCATAACCCAATACCCTGGAGGTCCTTTCATAACTGAGCAAATTAAACACATAATATCACCTTGTCTTCTGGCCCCTTAAGCAATAATTTATTTTTTTACACAGAGCTAAGTCTGCTACATTTCCAAAAATAATTTCACATTTTTTTCTATATGGAATAAAAGTGATAAAGAAACATGAGACCCTGAATAACACAAACAGAAATTATCCAGCACTGGTTTGCTTTTTTGGTCTAAGAAAATTTTGAATATAGCGAATCATCTTGCCAATCGATTATCATTTTTAATTGTTTATAGCAGTAACAACAATTGGTGAATAGATTTATACATTCAAAAGTCTATATAAATACAATAGACTGATAATTAGGCTAGTAGCTAACTATTTTACTTATTAATGCATTTCCTTCTCTTCCCTACCAATATCAATCTCTTCCCTCCCAATATCAATGTCCTGCCTGTTATTTGATAAGCCTTTGATGTGAATTTAATAACTATCATTTTGCTAAATTCCTAATTTGCCCCTCTACCATAAATTTAAATACACATTTATTATATACCCATGCTGATGACTACATCTACATAATAAGAGCCAAATAAACCCACAAAAATAGGTCAATTAAATATAAAAAGGTTGCCAAACCAATAATTTGGCATCAGATATTTTGGTGGTCTAGCATCCATTCAATAGCTATTTGATTAGCTAACTTTTTACACTGTTAGTAAGTTGCTTTTTTGTTAAGATTGACATAGACGCTATAAAGGCAATCATTCTGGCAGAATGAAAAGCTGTGGACAGTCCAATTCCCTGGGACTATTCCATAAGATCCTGTGGCCCATCTTGAACACTTAGGTTCTATTTATGTTAGTGCTAAAACCCTTCAGACTGTTACTACCCTTACTTCACAGACTCTCCAGTATACTTTGATATGCTCACACTTTTATAATATGAATGATGTATTTTTCTGTCTCTAGTAATAAAAACCATATAATACTTGCTTCTTTTTTCTGAGCATTTACTATAACATGCTCTCTGTGATAAGCATTTTGTTTTTTACAAATTTGATCTTATTTATCCTAACAACAAACCTACAACATAGGTACTATTATTCCCACATTATAAGAGAGGAAAAGTCTTAGGGAGATGAGATAATTGCTCAAAACCACAACAGTTAAGTGGTAGATCCAGGGCATAAACCCATTTCTGTCTGATTTGATATTTACACCACTATCTCATTCACCTAGATGGAATGAAGCTGATCAGATTAACTATCGGTAGTAGTTGGGATGATCAGAAAATTATACTTGATCAAGTCTTTAGTTCACAAATCATTCTGTCATACTCAGATGGGCATGAAAGGCACTTTTAATTTATTAAGTCCTCAGTTATAATACATTTATTAAGAATCTTTAATTCTGGGATATTTACATAGATACAGTTCATTAATAAATTCCCAACAGTTCCCCTTGTTAAGGAATACTGTAATAAAAGATCAATGTGCATGATAAGCACATTATAAATATATTATGAGTGCATCCTATGTGTAGTTCATAAGCAAGTGGTATGTCAAAACCCAGAATATAATATTTATTACCTGTGAAGATTCATTTCCTTCGAATCTTTTAGATAATTCTGCAGTATCGAACTGCCATATTTCACATATTTCCCCAAAATGGCTGTCAATAAAATGTCATGCTTCAGGTCGCCTGTGTGTTTATTTTTTTCCCCACAAAATGCCCACAGGACTTAGGACAATGTGCTTTCTCTTTTTAAAATTCCCTGGAAATAGTTACTATGGTGGGTGATTGTTGAAGCACTACTGATTGAAATGAGTAGGTAATTATGATGTTGAAAGCTTTCAACATGCCCAGGAAAGTGTGATGACTACTTGAATTAGCTAACAAAACATGTCCAACTGCTGCCAAAATATCTGTCACAAAAATCCATTATTTGTGGCTAGGAAGTTACCAACACTGTGAAAAACCAGAGTGACCTTTTATAGCTCTGACTAGATCATCTGTGACTCTATCATTTGCAAGTAAAACTCAGTGTACATGTGAATCCCAAAATGTTTTCCAAATGGAGAGACATGCAAGCCTCAGCCATTCCTTGGTCATTAAGAAGTTCAAAATATTCTATTTTCAATGGAGATTAGCCTTTTTTTAGCAAAATTTATTTAGCAAGCTCCTTTTCTCTTTTCCATAAACCCCAAAGTTTATTCTGATTAATGAAATAATATTAATAGTAATAAAGCTGTTAATATTGATTAAGCTGTGTACAAGGCACTTTGCTAAGTGAGACTTTACAATTATTAACTCATTTAATTCTCACCAAAAAACCTATCAGTTATCTACTATTATTCTCCCCATTTTAAAGATGACCTCTGAGATTAAGTAACTTCCCCAAAGACATGAAGCTAGTAAACCATGTAGCCAGAGTTCATTTACTTACCCATCACCAACCACAGACCAGGCCCTGGGGCAGGCCCTCTTGGAGAGACATAATGAACAAGCAGACATAGCTTCTATTCTTGTGAAGGTTATTAGTTAGACTGAATCCCAAGTCTGACTTCAAAATCCATGCTTTTATCCACTATACCAACCCATCCGCAGGTGCATATTGATGGCTCACCTTGTTGGGAAAGGCAGTCTTATGTATGCAGCCTTTCTGGCCTAGAGCATTTCCTTACCAAGAGTTAAGGAGCCCTCAAAGCCTGTGCTGGACTTACCACCTTATTCAGGACTATCCCTGTTCAGGCTCAGTGTGCACTCCTTTGTTCTGCTTAAGGGTGTGTCTCATATGGCACCTGGCCAACCCACTCCTACAGGGAGGGGATGGGGTCTTTCTGCTGCAGCACAAGAGAGGTGTGTGCAGGCCAACACCCCTGCATCACCTACTGAGAGGGCTCCGCTGACCATGAGGGACCAACGCCCACTACTAAAGCTGATCTTGCTGTCTCCTCTCTATGAGAGTAAAGTGTTGTTCCATCCATATTGTGTTCACTATGTTGTGTTTTCCTTGGCAACTCTCAAACCAAGATGCTGCAGAAGTGTTCAGACTTCCACTCCTGGTAATAGGCAAGAGATGCTATTTGCTCAACACACGTCATTCAGGTACTTCATGTATGCTATTTCTCTCAACCCTCAAAACATCCCAGTGAGTGGCAGAACCAGGATCAGAATTCACAGGTAAATCATACAACGTCCTCAGTAGCAGTGAGGAATCCCTTTGGTATGGGAGCTCATCTAATGTTCTGTCATCTCTGTGCCTTTCCCTCCATTCCCACCACCTTCCCCCAAGAATTTATTACATGGAGCTAAAATTGTGGCAGGAAAAAAATCCCCCTGGCTTCTTTCACACATGCTGGCTTCTCTTGTTCTTGAGGTCCTCAAGGATCAGCTCAAGTTTTCTAAAATACCAGCTAAATCACGTGATTGTCCCACCTCAGAAACCCTCACTGGATCCCCTCACAGTCTACCCAATAAATTCTCATTCCAGAGCCCGGCATTTGTAGCCCTTACCATGTGGATCCAGCTTATGCTCCAGCCATATCACTCCTGCTCCTGAGCATGAACTGCCCCCTTGGGCACACTTTTTCTCTACTGACTGTCACCTGCCTTGTTCACACATACACCATGCTCAGTACATACAGAAGCCAAGAAGTGCCTCTGCTCCCCTGGGTCTCCTGCCTGGAATGTTACCCTCATTTCCAGGAGCAATTCCAGTTCCTTTGTCCATGGGGCTCTCCTCCACCTTGACAGTCCATGCCCATCTTGTTTTTCTTTCACAAGTTAGTACCATATAGCTGACATTTATTCATTCAACACACACCCATCTGAATGCCCATTTTGTTCATCTAGGGCACAGCCTCTAGCTTTCTTCATGTTCAAAAGACATGAAGAAATAAAAGTATATGCAATGCCCGGCCAGTATGAATTAATGGTTGAGTGTCGACCTATGAACCAGAAGGTCACGGTTTGATTCCTGGTCAGGACACATGCCCAGGTTGCAGACTCAATTCCCAATGTGGGGCGTGCAGGAGACAGCCAATCAATGATTTTCCCTCATCACTGATGTTTCTATCTCTCTCTCCTTCTCCCTTCCTCTCTGAAATCAATAGAATGTATTTTTTAAAAGTATATACAAGGTAGAGAGGCATTGGGGGGGGGGAGTCACTATTGAATAGCTCAACCTGTAGCAGGAGCCAGTCAGGATCAGCTTCCTGACGAATCAATAGCAGTACCCAAGGCAGTACTGTAAGAAGAATAGGACCAGAATCAAAGACTGACTTACATAAATAATTTATAGTTTCCTTATCAGTTCCATTGAGTTCATAAGGTTGTTTTGAGATTTAAATATGATAGGAAAAAGATTTCATCAAAAACTCTGATGGCAAACTGAACTGCAGTATTATCATGCATAGGTTTTGCCTCTCCAGTTAAATCCTAAATTCTTGAGAGGTAGAGACTGATGCTAGAAGTTGGACTAAGTCTAGCCTCTAGTCCATTTTTCTTAAATCTTCCAAAGCTTATCGCAGGACTGGAATAAAATCCAGATTTCTTTCCATAGCCTTAGGGCATTGGTACCTGTGTGGCCACTGCCAGGAATACATTACCCAGAGACCTCTGCATGGTGTGGTCTCATGGTCACCATGAAGTTTTCATGATGCAGGTCTCAGCTCAAACACTGTCCCTTCAGAGATACCCCTTGGTTCCACCATCCCTCACTCCCTCTTTATTGCTTTGTTTTCTATCCTTCGTAGCACCTGTCATTATCAGAAGTTATCCTACTAGAGTACAAGTTCCATCATCATCACTCCACTGTCTGGATCATAGCCTGGCAAAAGAAAGATGTGCAGTATGTGTTGAATGAATGAGTCTCGGTGCAATTATGAACAATCTGAACTGAATCAAATTTTATATTAAGCCAATTTGACTGTGTTTAACCTATATACTCAGATGCCCCTCTTCCAGGTAGGACCCCGCTCCTTAGTAATCCTTGCCTCCAGGACTTTTGCAAAATCCAAAAATGCAGGAAGATAATGATTTTTCCCTTCTATGGCAAAATCCTCACCTCATCAAAGTGATGATACACTGAGCTTTTTAGGGCAACCATAGGAAAGAGAGATTTCCCTCCAGGAACAGTGCTAGGAGGGGAGAACAGAGGCCCACACCCTGTGAGGGAGCCTCCAAGCAAGGTAGCAAGATTTCAGTGGTCTTAAAGGTACATTTAAGGAGGTAAAACCATGAATATGTATACCCCAAACATGGCAGCAAAGCAGAGCCACCTGACGTCAAGGTCTTCCCTCTGAGGGTGTCAGTGGCCATGAGAATGGGCTGGATGTAAAAGACCGTGCCCTCCTTTCTCGAACACCACATAGCTGCCTGGGTTATTTAGATGGGGGAGAGGTCCAGATAATGACTAAGTCTGAATACTCCAGAAGCCTACCAAAATGAAGGTTCTGAGTCTGATTTTATTTATTTGAGTTCAGGAAAATTCAGAAGTGAACTTCTTTCACACCTGAAAGTGTGGACTGAGGCTCTGACCTGCTGCAAAGGCCTTGCCGATCAGTGTGGCCTGACCAGGCATGCCTCCAGCCTTCCTTTCATCTTTGCAAGGGAAAAACTCCCTGGAATAAGGTTCTTCAAATTGCTTTTTTCTTATGGAAAAGGAGACTTTATACACACAGGGTACCACAAACCTAGAATTCAGAAAACCTGAGTTTGAATCTGGAGTTATGTGGCCTTGGGCAACTCACTAAACCTCTCCAAGCCCCAAATCAATAAGATTCCAGGGCTGTGCAGAAGATAAAAGAGAGAGAGTTATGTGTATAAAAATACTAGGTGAAATGAACAGTCCGAACATTAACACTTTCTTCCCATGAAGGAAAGAAAAAATCAAAAATAATTTCAATGTTAATTTCTAGCTCTGGCTATAAAACCAGTTCAGATGAGCCATCAAGCTATCTGTTTATCAGCGTGTATGTTCATTATCACGCAAGGAATGGAAGCTCCTTTTCCTCATCTCTGTAATTCTTACAATAACAAAGGCAACTTGAAATGAAGAAGCTGAGGCAAACCAGCTCCAAACTGCATTCCCTTTGCTCCCATTCTCGTTACTTCTTTATATGCACAGTATTATGTAGGTTGGCCAACATCTGGGACATAAAAATCCTCAAGATTCAGTGAATTAACAATGCAGAAGCTTATTTCTTGATCATGTAATCAATCAGTGCAGGCCCAGGTGGGAGGAGGGTGGAGTGGATGGTGCTGTGCTCTATCCAGTCATTCAGAGACTCAGGGTTCCAGTGGTTCTGCCATCTTCAACTTGAGTTTACGAGCTACATGGCATTGGCATCCAGTTGGCAGGCAAGAAGAGAGAGGGACTGGATAAGACAAATACTCAATTCTTAAATATCTCAACATGGAGAAAGAAAATAAAGCTGGGGGCCTCACATGTCCTGATTTAAAATATATTAAAAAGCTACAGCAGTAAAAAAAAAAAAAAATAGTGTTAGGAAAATCAGATACCCACATGCAAAAGGATAAAGTTGGAACCTAATCTTAAACCAGATACAAAAATTAACTCAAAATGATTGAAGACCAAAACATAAAACTTTTAGAAGAAAACTTAGAAGGAAAGCTTCACGGCACTGGATTTGACAATTATTTCTTGGGTATGATACCAAAAGCATAGGCAATAAAAGCAAGAATAGGAATACATCAAACTTCCATATTTCTGTGCAGAGAGGAAATAATCAACAGAATTAAAAGGCATCCTACAGAATAGGAGAAAATATCTGCAAACTATATTTATCTGATAAAGAGTTAATAGCAAGAATATATCAAGAATGCCCACAACTCAGCAACAAAAAGCAAATAGTACTCGAATACACGTTTTTCTAAGAAGATACAAAAAGGACTAAGAAGTATGTAAAAGGATGCTCAATATCTCTAAGCACTAGAAAAATGAAAATCAAAACAACAATGAGATATCACCTCACACCCATTAGGATGGCCCTTAACACAAAACAAAACAGACAAACAGAAAATAAGTACTGGCAAGAATGCAAAGGAACTGGAAACCTTGTGCACTGTTTATAGGAATGTAAAATGGTGTGGCTACTATGAAACAGTATGAAGGTTCCTCAAAAACTTAAAAATAAAATTACTATATGATTTAACAATCCACTTGTATATATCCAAAAGAATTTGAGACAGGATCTCAAAGATATATGTGTACACCCATGTTTGTTGCAGTACTAGTCACAATACCCAGCGATGGAAGTAATCTAAATGCCCATTGATAAATGAACAGATAAAGAAAATGTGGTATCTCTATATATAAAAGGCTTATATGCTAAGTGTCCCTCCCTCCATCTGACCGGTCACTATGATGTGCACTGAGCACCAGGAGGCAGACGCTCAATGCAGGAGCTGCTTAGCTGCAGTGACTTGGTAGCAGTGGTTCTCGGGTGATGCACCTCGAAACCAGAGAGGAGGGAGCCCAATTCCTTGCGGGGCCACACGATTCCACCTTCAGCCATGGGTTATGTTGTTGCTGGGGCACTATCGGCCTTGAGTCTGGTTTACTGCACACTTGCATTTGCATTCCACACCCTGTATGACAGCAACTTTGCAAAGTACCCTCTCGCACTCCAGGACCCCTCGGGGGGTGTTAGAGAGCCGGTTTTGGCCCAATCCCCAAAGGCCAGGCCAAGGGACACCACCTGCCAGAGGGACCCCACTCACTCCGCAGACACCTTTCAAGCCACGGCGCCACTCCAGGTGTGGCCGGCCAGAAGGGACCACGGGAGGTTGGCTCCAGTGCATGTCTGGCTCTTCTTACCCAGTCCCGTCCCACCAGCCACCTTCTAATTAATTTCCTTTCAATGTGCACGAATTCGTGCACCGGGCCACTAGTATACATATAATGAAATATTATACAGCATTAAAAAATAAGTAAATACTGTCATTTGATATAACATGGATGAATTTTAAGGACATATGCTAAGTGAAATAAACAAGTCACAAAAAGACAAAGACTGCCTTATTTTTCTTAAATGAGGTATCTAAAATAGTCTCACTCTTAGGAACAGAAAATAGGAAGGTGGTTGCCAGGGGCTTGGAAGAGGGAAAAAAGGAAAATTGTCGGTACAGAGTTTCACTTCTGCAAGATGAAGAAGTTCGAGAGATCTGTTGCACAACAAGGTGTATATTGTTACCACTACTTTACTGTACACTTAAAAATGGTTAATATATGCCTAGCTAGTTTGGCTCAGTGGGTAGAACCAAAGGGGCCCGGTTCAATTCCAGTCAAGGGAACGTACCTCGGTTGCAGACTCCTCCCTGGCCTGAGCCCTGGTCAGGGCACATGCAAGAGGCAACCAATCGATGTGTTTCTCTCACATTGATGTTCCTCTCTGTTTTTCCCTCTCTCTTCCACTCTCTCTAAAAATCAATGGGAAAATATCCTTGGGTGAGGATTAAAATAAAATGGTTAAGATAGAAAGAAAAAAGGTGATGCATATGTATACTTACTGATATTAAGATGTTGATGATATATTATTACAAAAAGAAAGTTACAAAATAGAATATATAATATGATCCCATTTTTAGAAATATATATATATGCTGTCTATATATATGTACATGCATATGTATTTATAATATATATTGCATATGTATGCTTATGTATTTGTATACATATGTGTATTTTACATTTATATATTTTATACATATCTTTATAATATATAATTTAATATATAAAGTATGTATAAATTATATAGAGTATCAGCACACCCTGGAAGATTTCATATGTAACTAATCTGTCATTTTATCCCCAGTGCACAGCATGTAGATGGTTAGAAACACTTCATAAATAAATAAAAATACGTGCCATGAGAAATAATGGAAAGTTATACACCAAAATATTAACAATAGTCATCTCTGTGTTGCAAGATTTTTTGGTATTTACTAGTCAGTATTTCTAGAATATTTTCTAATAAACAGTATTGTTTGTACTGAAAAATTAAGGCAATAGGTGGAGAAGAAATGCTTTGAGTACATAGTGAAATGGTTAAATTTAGCCCAATTGCTTGAAAAAGTACTTAAACTTCCCTTTTTACTTGGGGGAGAGAAGGAGAGCCCTCAAGATACAAAGTACGATGATAAAAAAAAAAAAAGAAGTTATGTCTAAATGGGTAGGTCAGGAGAAAGCTTGAAGAAGAGGTGGACAGGTCTAGAAGAATATGTGCATTTTCCATGTGTAAACAAAAGGAAAATTCATTTCAAAGGGGAGACTAGACCAGTAATGGCATGAACACTGAACAATGGCATGAACACATGAGGTGGGGTTTCAGTGATAATTAGTTGGAGGTAGACTTGGGCCTTTAAAGAAATGAGGTTAGAAAGAAAGGCATGAACTGATTGTAGGTGGAAGGTTACATTTTGGATGTTGTTCTGTGTGTGGTAGAGAGCTAGTCCAATTGTGCTAGCAAAGGTATGGCATGGCCAAAGTACTGTTTTACAAAGATTTACCTGTCAGCTACTTGTACATGGTCTCAAATTGGAAAGATTGGTTGAAAGTTTGAACAATATCCCAGGTTTGAGGTGATAGAGACCTGGACCAGGGAGAAGGAGAGAGGAGCAGAAATAGCAAAGACAGATGTAAGAGACGATGAAGAAAGAGTCATTCGGACGTAGAGATTGACTTTGGCAGCTAAGGATGTTGCAGGCTTGAGGGAAGCACTGTGTGCTCTCACTTTGTTTTTCCCCACTGACATAAAATCCGGTTAAAATAAACATCCAGAATGTCTTTGAAGGTAATTTCAAAAGGAAGTCTGTGTAAGCAAAAAGGTCACCCAAGGACTTTGGGGTTTGCGGGGAGAGAGAGATTTTTGTTTTCCAGGTTTTTTTGGAGGACGTGCTGTGGAGACTTGAATCAGACAATGCAAGAAAAAAAATGAACAAGATGTGGAATGACTGACATGGATATCCCAGGAAGAGCGGGGGGGAGGGTCTCCAGAGTAAGGCAAAGAAAAGGGAAGATACCCCATCTCTGAAAGATGAGAGGATGTGCTGAGGTAGAGAGAAGTGGGAACTGTGAGCTCACACACCATCAGATAATCTCTGGTTTTCTTGTAAAGGAGTTATGGGGTTGCCCGCCATGCACAAAGGGAGTGAGGATTGAGCAGAAAAGCATGCATCTGAAACATGAGTGTGAAAAGGATCTCAGAAAATCAGAAGATGAATAAAGCTTCAGGCAGCGAGATTTGGCTGTGGGTCAGGTTCACAGGACTCAGCTGGAACCCAAGTCCCTTAGCAAGGAGGCTCTGAGGCTTGGAAATGCTTGACAAGCCAGTAGAAAATCATGGTAGGTTCAGAACACAGAGAGGGCTGTTGAGGCTGAGATAGATGCACAGAAGGGGACCCAAAGCTCAGGTGAGAAGGGAGAGGCTACAGATAAAAAGTCAGATCTGCTTTCAAACCTCAATCATAATCTTTGGTGATTTGGGATGAGAGTGTCTTATGCACAAGTCTTCGAGCAGAACTATGGGGGAAATGGGTCTTTGAGAAAATAGTAAAGAGACCCCCTCAAACTGGCGGGGCATACTGAGGCAGCAGTAGTCTCATCAGAAATGGAGTCCCTCCAGGAGCTTCAAGTTGAACCAACCAGTAAGCACATATAACAGTGCAATGCCAGAAGGATAAAAAATGTGGTAACCAGGAATATGTTTAAGCAAAACTGATATAAAGTGTTGAAGTAAAAGAAGGCACTTAGAATGACTTACCGGCAGAGAGCTGAGAAGGGGTCAAGTCAAAGATCTGAGCGTGCAGACTGACAGAGGCTCGGGACAAGAGAATCCTATGTTTCGCACATTATCCAAGAGCGGTCGTGGAAGGGACATGTGAGACGTGAAGTTCTCAGATCTCAGATTCATTAGATCTCAGATCTAATGATGGCCAAGGTTACACTAGATGTTATATTAAACTGAAATTAATATTATTATTAATAATAACAAGAGTTACCATCTCTTGAGGGCTATCTGCCAGTATTTTTAAAGGTATCATTACATTAAATTATCACAACAATCCATTTCCTGGGTAAGGAAACTGAGATATAGAAAAAGTAATATTAACAATTATAAGCTCACAGAGATAATAAGTGGAACATCAGGACTTGAGCCCAACTCTCTATAGAGCCTAAGCCTGTACTAGGCAGCAGCAGGCTTCTCTGGGATGGTTGCAAGAAAGGATCACCAGCAAACCAAGAGGCAAAGGCTTTCCAGATACTTATATGCGAATTCAGCAGCCTCCTGGCCCGGGGCATCTGCAACATGCAGGTTACCCATATACAGATCTAAAGGCAGTTTCTAAATCAGCTAAACTAAAAACGGAAATCAACCAAAAACTTGTGTTGGTAGAAGATCTCTAGCAACATACCCAGCATTAAAGACAGCCCACATGAAAAGAAGGCCATGTTTAAAGGGCTTCCTAGACACACCAGCACACCCCACCAAGCCAGTGGGAAACACTTCAGGGTGACTCCTTCTATCACCCCTCTCAAGAGATCCTGACGTAGATCTCCTAATAACATCATATCCTAGGGACTGTCAGGTCCCAGGTCACCACCTTTAATATTGGTTGTGACTGGGACTCATTTGGCATGTGTGACACTTTGTATCATCTGGGACTGGAGGAAATCAGGAGGGACAGATATCAGTTCAAATGGCATTTTTCTAGCAGCTTCTGACATATGTGTACTCTCCACCTGTGTGTCGAATCTTCCTGCTCCCCCTGACCAAAGTGGAGTAGCTGTCCCAATTCACAGACCTCTTTGTAGCTTTAGGAGTTTAGGTAGAGGAGCAAGCTGACATTTAATAGCAGTGAACAAATAATGAATATTGCTGGCCAACATCTGAACTTGAGTCAGTGTGTATCCATCTATATAGATAAAGAAGGTGAGTAGAGATGGGCAACTATAATGGGATGAAAAAAGGCAATAGGCTCTGACATAATTATGTAAATCTTTGTATGGATCAGCTCTGTATTCAGTATGCATGGATCAAATATATACAATTATTTAAATACTACTCTTTTTTTCTAAATTCAGTTAAATAGCTTTATGAGGACAGAATCCTAGTCTGATTCATCTTTCCCTCCCTTTCTATCAAGATTTCAGAGAGGAAGGGAGAGGGAGAGAGAGATAGGAACATCAATGATGAGAGAGAATCATCAATTGGCCACCTCCTGCACCCCCCACACTGGGGATCGAGCCACAACCCGGGCATGTGCCCTGACTGGGAATTGAACCATGACCTCCAGGCTCATAGGTCAACGTTCAACCACTGAGCCACACTGGCCGGGCCTGTTAGCGCTTCTAAATGCAGCCTATCATCCATTTTTCTTTCTTTTTATAACCAGAAATTGAAGTGTGGTAGTTAAACTTCATGTCTGAATCACACACCACCTGATCGACCACAGTCTTTCTCCATAGCTCCAAGAGTTATTTGGACGAGGACTCGAGCCATCTTTTTTATGGCCATAGTAAGGAGCCCTGGGAAATAGCACTACCTAATTGTTTTCCAGATGATTTTCTCCACTGAGGTTATATAGCAACAACCAACAACTCTATGTTCTTTTGGAAATATCTGAATCACTCCTGGGAATGCTATTTCTAATCGACTTATCCTTCACATGCATGGACTTTTTTTAAGGGATCATACTACTTCAGAGCCAAAAGGGCTCATATAAATTATCTATTTTGAACCCCTTATTCAACAGATGGGAAAGCATAGGCCCAGGAAGACAAGGGTCTTGCCTGTGGTCACACATCTGGTTGGTGACAGAACCAGGATGAAAGCCCAGCCCATGTCCCCATTTTTCTTCACTCTAACTCCTTCTCCTCCTCAGTTCTCAACTTAAAGCCTTCCCTTACCTGCACCCCATCTAAATTAGATCCTCCTCCTACTCGCCCTGATAGTGCTCTATGCCTTCATACATTTGTTTGTAGGGTTCTGTGTTGAATGTCTGTTATCCACCAGGCAATTCAATATCAGCAGTTTGCCAGGCACAGAATAGTCAATAAACATTTGTAGAGAAATGAGAGAATGAATGAATGAGTGAATAAATATTCTCCAATAAATTTTCCATTATACCATGCAGCCTTCATTTAATTATGTATCTAATATATCATTTTACTTTTTCTGACTATCCCAAAAAAGTACATTTTCTGTCTATTCAGAAACATTTATTAAAAAACAAACTCACAGATTTAAAAAGAAAAATAAAAGTCTTTTAAAAAAATAAGAGCTTTGCCCTAACTGGTTTGGCTCAATAGATAGAGCATCGGCTTGCAGACTCAAGGGTCCCAGGTTCGATTCTGGTCAAGGGCATGTACCTTGGTTGCGGGCACATACCCAGTAGCGAGTGTGCAGGAGGCAGCTGATCGATGTTTCTAACTCTCTATCCCTCTCCCTTCCTCTCTGTAAAAAATCAATAAAATATATATTAAAAAAATAAGAGCTCCTAGATATATTAGAAACAGAAGTTTTATAAATTATTTTCAGGGATCCTTCATTCCTGTAGGGCTAGAACAAAGCTTTCTTTGATCTTCTTGCCCATTGTCTAGCACATAGTAGGATTGAAAAGTGGTAGAAATTTTAAAAACACTTATTGAATAAAAAATTTAAGAAATAAATAAGATACGTACACTGTACATGTGGCCAGATATTGGTAAATTATCTAATTGGTAAATGCTAAGCTAAAATATTACCCAAAATTTGCTTTTACATTTTCTCCAGGATAAGCCATCATGTCTTCTGGACAGGCCCACATTCTGAGAACTAAACAGGAGGTAGATGGCACAGTGTTTGAACCTAAAGTGAGTACTTGGTCTTCATTATAAGAGGTTAGGAGCCCTGTGTCCTCAAAAGTGAGAATAAGTTGGGGTCACAGAGAGGACAAGGAATACACCATCCCCTGCCTGTCAAAGTAGCAGGGACTCCGAAGTGAGACTGTCGCTGCTCTATGTGGAAACCCAGCCATGCTGCAGCCCGCTGGCCCAGGCACAGCTGAAGAAAAGCCACCCACTGCTCCAATAGAGCCCCCACACAGCATGAGGGCTGCAGTGGCCACCCCACATAGTCAGCTGGCCTGACCCAATTGCCCTTCAAACAGAAAGCACTTTTCTGAATTTCAGAGAGACCGGCTGCAGCCACCCCTGTGGCAGCCTTAGGTTAAGTCCACGAAAGCAAGGGTTAACATCCAGTGCTGTGAAGAGAAAGCACCGCCTGTATTATGTTAAACCCCCTTTATATAAAAGGAGAAATCCAACTGTTGTGCAGAAAATCCCTACCCTTTCCAATCGATGCTTCCTACCACTAGGGCATCTAGTAATTTCTGATTCAGTCTCCTGTAGCCTTTACTTCAATGACGGCAAAGCAGGCCAGGAACAGACAGCAGCCAGGCTCCTCATGGCAAACTATCAGCCCCACCACGAGGTGAGTGTTGGGGGGTGATGCACAAAGCAGAGGAGATGTCACCGTAGGTCACACTGGGACTGTTTTAAGCCTGGCCCAGGTCCTCAATCATAGACTCAGAGTTCAAAGGGCTGCTAGGCTGTTGGTCACTGATCTTATCTCAAGGTGATAGTCACCTCTGGCCTTTCTGTAGACAGCAAGCCTGCTGTCCATCCATCTTGGAGCAGCTTGACAGTGGATTCTCTACCCATTTTACAGCCAGTGAACATTTCCTATTGATTTATTGATTTGTGTCTGCCTGTGGAGGGAGCTTGGAACAGACTCTGTGTACACTCACAGCCTCCCGCATGGATTTTTTTTTTCCTGCTTTCTTTTCTCCTTTTTATCAAGGCATGTTATCAGTCCAGGAAGCAGCAGGAATTAGAGCATGCAGGAGCCCAATTTACCAGTGGTGAAAGTGCCTATCTTCCATTGGTCTACTTGTCTTTTCTTTCCTTTTCTCTTTACCTTCATTTGGTCCCGTTCTGTCTGAAATACTGGTCCCTCACTCATTCTTGTTTTGTTATGCTGTCTTTTCTCTTACCATTATTTGAGATAATTCTTAAATCCAACACAGAACAAGCCCAGAGAAGAGGGTTAGGAGAACTAACATGCTCTTTTTCCCTGTTCCCTGTTTGCTGTCACATCCCATTACAGGTGAGCACTTTATTTTCAAAAACAATACTTCCTCCTCACCCTTGGCTTTTGAATAAGCAATATTCAATTGCTTTGAATCATTTATAATTCAATTGAGTCATTCTGATTGCATTGCTTTCTCTTCTGGAAAAACAATTCTTTTTCAACATACTCATCCCTCCTGGAATTTCATGAATGAGCATTCAGAAGCCATAAAATGTGGTCCTTATACTTTTTAATCAGCAGAGCAAGGTTAAGAAAGTCCCTATGAAGCAAATCCCTTTCTTTAAGGAAGAGACAGAAAGTACAAAATCCTTATAAACACACATCTGCCAGATATAAAGTGCAACAATACAAATCATTGGAACAATAGCTAGTGTGTGTTATAAGCAGACCATGAGGCTATGCTTAGCAGTAATTACTTCCAAGTCATCTCAGACCAGACCTACAAATCACACCTCTGGATCCCACCTTCTTTACTGCCTTTGGAGTTTTCAGTAGAGGGAATCATTTATCTCCTAGTAGCAATTAGATGAAAAGATGACTACAGTGTCTTATGAGTAAAATATTGCATTGATCTGGACACTGGATACCCAGGTCACATGTTATTCACAAATACATATTCTAAAAAAAAATAATTTGTTTTGCTGGAAAAAAAATTGTTCTTACAAGAGCAAAATTTCCCAAGTAGACAAACTGGAAAGTAAGGCTGCTTCAAATGTCTGTTATCCAGTCTCAGTGTTTTAAAAAATTTCTAAAGTTGTATGGAGTGGGCTCTCAGTAACCCCATTTTAATCCTCCTCCCCCCAAAAGCCTTCTCTTTCCACTTGGAGCTATCAGTTGTCCAAGAGACTTAATTGACCAATATAAGCTAGCTCCTATGCTTTCATCTGCTTATTTATTCACTTAAATATGTCACAGATTTTTTTAGTATTTCTTAATTACTTGTACTTAATCTTTTTTAAATTTACTTGAACTCAAGATTCCAGTGATAAACAATTAAAGTAAGGAAAAGCAATTAAAAACAAAATTAAAAATACAAATTAAAATATGTTACAATTTTTATCTATCAATTAGCAAAAAAAAAAAAGTAATGGTAATTCATGATTGATGAAATACGGTAATATGACTACCCTGTAGGCAGTGTAAGTTACTTTAAAAACCATTTTAAAAAATAATTGAGCAGCATATATCAATAGCCATTAGAATGAATATATCCTTTTAATCTAATCTATAGACATAATTCTAAATAATGAAAAATATGCTTAAAGAGTTTCATATCAGTGGTTCATGAAAATAGCACCAAACAAAAGAAAACAAAAAAATCTAAATTTTAAAAATATGAAATGATTAAGTTCTGTTATAGTCACTCAAGGTAATGAGCCATTATAAAGCATGGATGGTTATGAAGAATATGTAACAAGGAGAAATTCCTCCACTCTAACATTAAGTAGAAGGGACTAGCAGATATTATCAACAATATCATTATGACTAGATGGAGAGAAATGGACAAAGAAAAAAATATACTAGAAAGAAAGTTTCTAAAGGCCAGTAATAATGTCAGGTAGAAATTATGAGATTCTAATCATTTTCTTCTCTTACCCAAGTGTTTTTTCAACTTGCATATATAATGTTTCTAGGAAAAAATAAACATAAAAATGTGAAAAAATGGAACAGTAACTTACCTTTGAAATGATTTGGGATGGTTCTCAAACATGTAATGAAATGTTTGCATTTTGATTTTCCTAACTGAGGAGTCACCAATGGAGCAGAGGTAGGCACTGGGCTATTTGGAAAAATGGTTTTGAAAGCAGCTTGACTTTTTCCCCCGCAAGTGATAGAAAGTTTTTCAGAGGTGAACAGGAGAGTCAGCAAACCAACAATAAGACAGGAATAACTAGATATCTGGAGATTGTGTGGTGCAGTAGAAACAAAGACTTTAGGTCAATTGCTCTGGATTCTAGACCCCATACAATCATTAATCAATTAAAGGCCTGATGCATGAAATTCGTGCAAGGGGCTCAGCCCTGACAGCCCTGGCTGCCTCATGGCCCTGCAGCCCTGCCCACTGGTCGTTCTGGAAGGTTGTTCCGCCTTCCAGTCTAATTAGCATATCAGCTCTATTATATAGGACTAGTGGCCCGGTGCACAAAATTTGTGCATGGGGGTCGGGGGAGAGGGGGTTCCCTCAGCCCAGCCTGCACCCTCTCCAATCGGGGATCCCTTGTGGGAGGTCAGACATCCCTCTTGCAATCTGGGACCGCTGGCTTCTAACCGCTCACCTGCCTGCCTGCCTGATCACCCCTAACTGCCTCTGCCTGCCTGCCTGATTGCCCCTAACCCTTCTGACTGCCTGCCTGCCTGATTGCCTCTAACCTCTCTGCCTCCCTGCCTGATCACCCCTAACTGCCTCTGCCTGCCAGCCTGATTTCACCCAAACTGCTCTCCCCTGTTAGCCTGATCTCGCCCCCAACTGCCTCTGCCTGCCTGATCACCCCTAACTGCCTTCTCTTGCCAGCCTGAACTCACCCCCAACTGCCCACCCCTGCCGATCTGATTTCGCCCCCAACAGCCCTCCCCTGCCAGCCTCATCGCCCCTAACTGCCCTCCCCTGCTAGCCTGTCTCACCCCCAACTGCCCTCCCCTGCCAGCCTGATTGCCTCTAATTGCCTCTGCTCCAGTCCCCACTACCATGGCTTTGTCCAGAAGGAAGTCAGACATCCGGAAGATGGCTGGTCAACCGGGTCTAATTAGGTATTACCCTTTTATTAATATAGATTAGGGGTGAGGGTGGATCAGTGAACTTCTTTATACTTTAGTATTTTTTTCATTCAAACATTTAAAATCACTTTTAATCATAATACTAAAAAGTATGATGGACCACTGGAAAACCAGGCAAAATACTTGCCATCACTCAGTTCCAGTTCTCACTTCCCCTATAAAATAATAATTATTTGATTTTTCTTTACCCTTCTTCTGGTTGGACTGGCTAGTTTATAAAGTAGCCCTTCAGTTTCATCATCTAGAATGGTTCCAGTATAGATGTCACTCACCCCTGTGGCAGGATGACTGTCTCTATTTCACTGCACACAGCCAGGCTGATGGCGAAGAGGCCTCCTGACAAGGGAGATGATGACCAATAACACAGGCCTTTAGGGGGGTGTGGCAGGAGGCCAGGCTGAGCCAATCCATTGACCTGCCTATATCTGGGAACAAACAAAAGTGAACTATAAGCCAGGTGTCCAGCAAGAGAACAAAGGTTGAAGCTAGGTATACCTTTAACAAGATTAAGTCAAAAGTTGGACAGAATTTTCTACCTGGATTCTCTTCTGATAGAGAGTCACTGTCAACAGATCCAAGCCCCATATGAACATACTGTCAACAAAAATGGCAGAAGTCTAAGTGACCATTCTCCTTGCCAATAACAAATACCAATGCTTTTTCCTAAACTACTCTAAGAATCCAGAGGGTAAGTCACTTGTAATAACTACAGAGGCAGGTCTTGAACTGCTTTCTTTATTGAACTAGCATTCATCAAGCTCCACAATGTGCTAAGCAAAGAGAATGCAAAATAGAATAGGTACCATCCTAGTCTCTGAGGGGTTTGCAGTCCACTGGAAATAATAACCAAATGCTGCACACTTAGCTTCCTATACAAGATCTGGTGCTTTTGATGCTGTGCAGGATTTAACTTCCCAGCAGCCCTGTGAGATCTTGCTGTGTAAAAATGTACCAATCCATGACTGGGCATAGGCTGCCAGACTGGGAAAAGCACAAGGAGAAAATGAGCACAGAATGTAGCAGGCTCACAAAGTTGAAAGAGTATGTAAGAATTAGAGAAGGTAAATCACCACATGCTATTCTCTTGTGAAAGAAATACATTTGCATGTTTCCCACTACAGTGTACCCTGGAGTGCTAAGGAGAAGCAAAGACCATTGGGACCCTCAGTTCAGAAAGGAGGTGTCTATAATTCCTATGAGTACTTCCTTGCCCAGTTCCTGCAGCTGCACGGTTTCAGCAACATCAGTCCTTGTCTTGAGGTCCAGAGAGCCAGGAGTTGGTAAGTGGAAGCTCCAGGGAGGAACCCTGGAGCTGACCCACCCAGCTGCAAATTTGGTGCTTATTTTTCTTATCAAATAGTCCAGAGTTCACACACCAGGAAACTATTTTCACAGGACACAGAGAGCCCTCAGCCATGATCATTCTGTTCAAACCAACCCCCTATTCTATTGCCTCAATATTTTTTCCGCAAGTAAAACCTATGGAAAAAAATATAAATAGAAAAATGGGAGCCCACATCTTGCCTAAAATCATTCAGCCAACCTACAAACTCTTTGTGATATGGGCCAACATAGATCTATGTCCCCATATGTATCCATGCATCCATTCATACAGGCAATTCTAGAGCGAGGGAGGGCACACTTGGAAGTCACTTGCCTGGACTGTGTGGTTGTAATTCTAAGGATTACCTGTATTAAGTATAACTATAGTTTGTACTGCAAAGGAAATACAGTTGGGTGGGTACTTCTCCCCATATCTGTACTGTGCATATGAACTTGCAGACAGAAATAAACATAAATGCAGACATTAACGTTATCTTAAAATGATTTCACTAATGTTGGTATTGGTATTTTTCATTGATTAGAACCTACTTTTGACTTATTCATGGCTTAATGTTGCTTGTGAAAAAAATAAAGCAGGCTCCTAATCATTCAACACACCTAGGGTGTGATAGTTGCAGCTTTCAGCATGTACTGATTACACAAGCTGACCATGATACAAAATCATTCATTCTTGCCTCCTTTCTGCCAGACTATTTCTGCACACGCCCCCATACCTCTGCCTCCCCCACCCTGTCCTGCCACTTGCTGATGCTATTTGCCAGGGAGTGAAGGTGTCTGTGAGCTCTGAAAATTGGATCACAGGGACAGTTCCATGCTGGCCCCAGTCATGCTGACGGCAAGACTGATCAATCAATACCCTGTGTGACACTTTCAGAATTCATTGAAAATGATGCCCTTTTCAAATGACACCCACATTTTATCGAAGGCAGCTTCAGTGGGGATAAAAAATACCACACCACAGTGTTTCTCTTCAACATATTTGGTTTCAGTAAACTTTGTTGGTTAGGACCAATGAATCTGGATCTCAAACCTTCCTTCTCCTATCTCCGAGCCTTTGAACAAGGAGATACAATGTTTAGACAACAATGCAAACTGACATTGAGTCCTGAAATCTCACATACAGCATAGAAGATAGGTATTCATCTTTCAATGCAATGGGTCTTTGAAAATTCTAGGTGCGTTGTGGACTTCCAGCACACCAGTCTCATAGAGAAAACCAGTAGAAATTTTCTTCAAGAATTAAATCTTAAAACTGCCAGGCTGTTCTAAATATTTTTGAGGTGAGCTGTTTCTTACCTCCCCCCTATAATGCTAGGGGAGTAGAGGTGGGACGGGGGGAGGGGGAGAGAGACACAAAGGCAATAATTTGCTTTCTTTCCAATAAGTGTGCAGCTACCTAGGCCAGCCCAGAAGGTTAGCAGTGCTGCTTAATCAAACCAGATGGGAAACTCTGGCTTAATTGCTAAGTTCTAATGAGGTGACTGATAGTGTTGCCAGCACATCCTAAAATCAAGCAGCCCACCCAGGCCCCAGGAGTAGAGGTTCAAAGGGCATTAAGGGACTGGGGAACCAAAGAAGTGATTCCCTGACACTGGGGGACTCAGAAGAAAAGAGTGCGAGAAGAGAGCAGAAAGAATTAGGATCCCAGCTGCCACATTTAAATAAAACCCACATACTAACAGTTAAGAGCAGAGATTCTCAACTTGATCTTGCATCAGGATCACCTAGAGCAGTGGTTCTCAACCTTCCTAATGCTGCCACCCTTTAATACAGTTCTTCATGTTGTGGTGACCCCCAATTTCATTGTTACAAATTGAACATAATTAAAGCATAGTGATTAATCACAAAAACAGTATGTAATTATATATGTGTTTTCCAATGGTCTTAGGCGACCCCTGTGAAAGGGTCGTTCGACCCCCAAAGGGTCGCGACCTACAGGTTGAGAACCACTGACCTAGAGGGTTTGTTCAAACACAGGATGCTGGCCCTACCCCCGCATGTTTGATTCAGTAGATTGCATGGGATCCTGGACTTTGCATTTCTAACAAGTTTCCATGTGATGCTGCTGCTGTTGCTCTTGGACCACATTTGGAGGACTACTAGTTTAGAGAACCTTTAACTTACCTACAAACCAAATAAACCCAGCTATGTAACTAGCACTAGAATTATTGTGTTTATTAGGGCAGATATAATAAAGCATCTCTTTAATAAACCAAATTGCCCAAAAACGTTATAGAGGGATGGTTTTTTTGTTTTTCACTTTTGTTTTTTGTTTTGTTTTGTTTTTCCTGCCTGGCACTGTGAAAGAACAAAGGTGGACTGTGAATTTTCTTCACTGACAATGACAATGCTACAAACAAAGTCCTTGGCAGTTCAAGTTCCCTTTAAGGTTCAGGGAGCAATCACCGGGGCCTGAGTATCCAGGTCAACTGAGTTAGCCAGATGCTGGTCAGTCATGGGGCTTTGGGCTGTCACAATAAATGGGCAATCAACGGGCCAATCCATTCCATTGTTGAAATAAAATCTAATGGCTGACCATTTCAACATCTGGTTCTCATGAAATCCGAGTGAGGTATCTTTAAATGGCCAAATTCTAAATATGAAGCAATTTGATTGGTCTCTCAGCAATTTTCTCTCTTAGCCAGTCAGGTTCATTATCAAGATCTGCCCAAAGTTCCTAAATTAAAATAACTAAATAATATTCACCTTTCTAACAGTAGTTCAAGAAGAGTTTATGAGGAATCACTATCTTTGTTTAGGATATCAAATGGAGGCAAGTCCACGAGCACACAAATATGAGAACTGATAGAGCATTCCTCTCCAGCCATGAGCATCACTTCATACAGAATCCCAGTATCTGTGGATTCACTTCTGGGCTGCTTTGCAGCATATAAGAATTTCACTTTCCATTGTCTTGTATGAGATTTATGAGTCCCTCCAACTGGAGATAATTTTTTTTTAAAAAAAAAAAAAAGGAGGTATAAGAAATAGGAAAAGGAGCAAAAAAAGATAGCAAAACACAAGTGAGAGTTTTTGCAATGTTTTTCTCCATCTCTCGCAGGACGTTGAAAGAAGTAAAAACTGGCCTCAGAACTGCACTCCTGTGCCCTTGAAGGCAGGAAGCAGAGATATGAGCATGGGGCCTGGGCAGAGAGAGGCTCCAAGTATCTGTGCACTAGGGAGAGGAAAAGAGAAATACCTACTCAGAGAAATCAAATAGGTTCAATAAAATTTTCCCCAAAACTTGGAGCTTACTTGTTTGTTATTTTTATCTCTCTCTTTTTTTCTTTCTATCTATCTTTAGCATCCAAACCATTCTGCATTTCTGAATAAGAATGATTAGGGCCTGAGGTGAATGGCAACAACCCTAAACCTAAGCCATTACATGGGGGAAAGGCATTAAATATCTGAATAATGGGGAAGACAAAAACAAAAGCTCTTCCCACATAAATGTTATAGGGGGTGGGAGGGAGAAGGGAAAAGAGATTAATTCATTTTTAAGTATTAAAAACAATGGTTGTTTTAAAATTCTAAATATCCTGCAGTAATCAAAGAAGGGCAAATAGAAATTAACTATGATGTAACTTTTATAACTAACTAATAATGATTAATATCTCATTGGTGTTCTCTTTATTTAATGTATTAATTTTACTGCTTTATTTTCATCTCATTAAATAGTTAAAATAATGTGTGTGTGTGTGTGTGTGTGTGTGTGTGTGCCATCCACTTCCTCAGTTCCACAACTCTTGCCTGTAAGATCATCTGATTCTCAACCATGTATCCCCCTATCTGGGGGCAACTCCTACGTTGCACGTGCAAGTCAGTGAGCTCCACTACATTACTGACACTATGCACAGCTCTGTTTGAGGCAGGAGGTGGAGGAACAGGGAAGGACAGGCAGAGAGCAAGACAGTTTCTTTGACATTAAAGAGCTCACAATCTAGTGGTGGGGGCAGATGAACAAAAGCTAAATTGTAATACAAGTGGAAAGTAGAGAAACAGTGTCCAAAGTGTTTCAGGATCACTGTTTGTGTGAGACTTACAAGGAGGAAGATTCTAGAAGTTTTCACAATGGAAAACACATTTAATCTGAACTTTGAAAACCACATAAGACTTTGCCATGATAGAAATGGGGTCCGAAGAAGGGAGTAATCTAGTTAAAGTCTGTGGCCTATTCAAGAAACCTCGCTGTATCAGTTGGAATTCACAACCACCATGAGTATTGTGGGAGTGAGGGATTTATATTCGGGATCAGACCTTACACAAAAAGGGAGGAGCAGGGGGGATGAAGCCTAGTAGGGGCAGCCAAGGGATCAGAGAAAAAGTCATTAGGCAGTTCACCTGGAGCACCTGCAAGAGAGGACAAACTAGAAATGCAAAAAAACAACAACAATCCAGGCAACCACCAAAATGACCACAAAGTAGAGACATGTGGGGAAGACTACTTGCGGGGAGGCTACTGCCTCTTAAATAGCCAACACCTCTGCACACCCATGGTCAAGAGTCTTGAGGCCACTATTGACCATTAGGGTAGCAACTGAGTAGATGAACTAAAAACACAGGCTGGAGAAGAGAAAGGACCAGCAGAATCTATGGGGTTCTGCATCTGACCATAACAAACTTCCGAAAGTAATGACTGCTGCTTCTTCCTACCTCCCCAAGTTCAAGTTCTTTTGAGCAACTCTAACTATGAACCATACAGAGGAAGAAATCATTTCTACTTGAACAGATCAGTGGAGCATAAACCCAAAGCACAATTGTAAGAAGGAAAACTGGAAAGAGTGCTTTAAGACTATAAAATGTGTCCTGTCCTGAGGAAACTGGGCAGTCATTAAAAGTTTTAACAGCAAATCGCATATCTAATTTATCTTCATAAAGAATAACTTGAGTGGTTATCTGCCATATATCACAGATGGGGAATATATGGGTTTACTCAAGTTACTTCTCCGCCCTGAACTGCAATTCTTGCACATGCAGTGAAAAATGTCCCTCCTCACAGATACCACCATTCAAACACCACCTCCTCTGTGAAGCTTTCCCTGACTTCCCACTCGGAATTCATTTCCCCCTATGGGTTCCCAAAATACCCTGTACATTCTTCTATTGAAGCCCTTTTCATATTAAGCTATACTTTTTTGTTTTTATGTTTCTTTTTATCCAGTTAACTATAAGGCCCTTGAGAAGAGGGACCATGTTTTATTCATCATTGTATACCCAAGATTGGGTTCATAGTAAGTAATCATGGGAGGAAAAAATGAATGAATGATAAATGAATGAATGAAATCCAATGGACATTAATGCAATAGTCTAGGCTAAAGATCCAGAGGCTGAACTAGAAGAATGGCAATAGGGAGAGAGAGAGAGTGAAGAATATCCAACTAACATTTAAAAACAGAATGGCTAAAATTTGGTACCAATTGATGGAATATGTAGAAGATAAGACATTAATAAAGGCTATAAATGAAGTAAACAAAGTGTAAGGTTGTACAAGGGATCATGGTTAAGTTTTATCAAAGAGATGAAATTGTTACAACATTAAGGAAGCTGTATGTCCATAAAGTAAAATATACTTAAAGCAATATCTAACAAAATAGCCTGATTTATCAATGTAGCCAGACAACTAAGAGAGGTTAATAGTATTATATATCAGAATTTTCCATAGGAAAACTTAATTTCTAAATTTCCAACTCTATTTTCATTTTGTTTCACTTAGTAGTTATCATCAACTTTAATTAAATCAAAAGAACTATAAAGTCATAACTTCTAATGCAATTTTATCATGAAGCATGTGACATTGTTGATTCATTACAGATTTTCAAAATGGCCCCACACTGAACTGAGCAAGCCAGAAAGCTCCTAATTATTTTTAATTAATTTATTTTTAATATGTTATTGATTTTTAGAGAGAGAGGAAGGGAGAGGGATAGAAATATCGATGAGAGAGAAACAATTGGCTGCCTCCTGCACGCCCCCTACTGGGGATAGAGCTCACAACTTAGACATGTGCCCAGACCTGGAATCAAACCAGCAACCTCTTGGTGCATTAGATGACGCTCAGCCTACTGAGCCACACCGGCCAGGCTGAGTAACATCATTTTTAATCTGGTGGCCTTGCTAAATCTGACCTGCTTTCACTGAGGAGGTCTCCTCCTTCAGTACAGCTAACTACAATGAGTAGAATCCCAAAGCCACTCACACTCCAGGAATGTGGTCATTAGAGCTATATCATCCGTCACCTTTGGGTGGTAATTAGAAAAGGGAAGTCAATAACAATAGTACATAACACTACTTTACTAAGATTTAAACAAGTTGTAATATTGTTGAACATGTATTGATGAGACCAAATGTGCCACAGGCTATTGAGCACAAGGAGGACTTTGATGGGAGGCTTTTCATTATTAATTTGATGGGGTGAGGTTTATAGATATCGCAGCATACATTTTCATTGTTATTTGAGACCTGGTCTCCCACAGCCATCAAATCTAATCAGCATCTTGTGAGGTGACAGCCACGGTGGGGGAGGATGCCTCAGAGGTCTGGATCTGGGACTAGCAACCCCATGAAAAGAAAGGAGCCAAGTCTTGTTGGCTTTACCTGGCTCTTTCCAAAGTATAGAAAATACCCTAGGGAAGAAAAGAAAAAGAACCTGTGACTCTTGGTGAAAAGAATCTCTGAGCTGAAAATCAAAAAGCCTAGGGTATCTTTGTTTGTTTGTTTGTTTGTTTTCTTTATTGATTAAGGTATTATATATGTGTCCTTACCCGCCCCCATTGCCCCCCCCACACACTCATGCCCTCACCCCACTGGTGTCTGTGTCCATTGGTTATGCTTATATGCATGTATACAAGTCCTTTGGTTGATTTCTCCTCCTTACCCCCAGCCTCCCCTACCTTCCCTCTGAGGTTTGATGGTCTGATCGATGCTTCTCTGCCTCTGGATCTGTTTTTGTCCATCAGTTTATGTTGTTCATTATATTCCACAAATGAGTGAGATCATATGATAATTATCTTTCTCTGACTAGCTTATTTCGCTTAGCATAATGCTCTCCAGTTCCATCCATGCTATTGCAAATGGTAAGAATTCCTTCTTTTTTACAGCAGTGCAGTATTCCATTGTGTAGATGTACCACAGGTTTTTAATCCATTCATCTGCTGATGGGCATTTGGGCTATTTTCAAATCTTAGCTATTGTAAATTGTGCTGCTATGAACATAGGAGTGCATATATCCTTTCTGATTGGTGTTTCTTGTTTCTTGGGATATATTCCTAGAAGAGGGATCACTGGATCAAATGGGAGTTCCATTTTTAGTTTTTTGAGGGAACGTCATACTGTTCTCCACAGTGGCTGCACCAATCTGCATTTGCACCAGAAGTGCATGAGAGTTCCTTTTTCTCTGCATCCTCTCCAGCACTTGTCATTTGTTGATTTGTTGATATAGCCATTCTGACAGGTGTGAGATGGTAGGTACCTCACTGTCATTTTGATTTGCATTTCTCAGATGATTAGTGACTTCAAGCATGTTTTCATATGTCTCTTGGCCTTCCTTATGTCCTCTTTTGAAAAGTATCTATTTAGGTCTGTTGCCCATTTTTTAATTGGGTTGTTTATCTCCCTTTTGTTAAGTTGTATGAGTTCCCTGTAAATGTCGGAGATTAAACCCTTATTGGTGATAACATTGGCAAGTATGTTCTCCCAAGCAGTGGGCTTTCTTGTTGTTTTGTTGATGGTTTATTTTGCTGTACAGAAGCTTTTTATTTTGATGTAGTCCCACTTGTTTATTTTCTCTTTAGTTTCCATTTAGTTTCCCTAGGTGAAGATATTGCTTCGGCATATGTCTGGAATTTTGCTGCCTGTGTATTCCTCTAAGATGTTTATGTTTTCCCAGCTTATGTTTAAGACCTTTATCCATTTTGAGTTTATTTTTGTGTATGGTGTAAGTTGGTGGTCTAGTTTCATTTTTTGCATGTATCTGTCCAATTTTCCCAACACCATTTATTGAAGAGACTGTCTTGACTCCATTGTATGCTCTTGCCTCCTTTGTCAAATATTGAGCATAGAGGTTTGGGCCGATTTCTGAGTTCTCTATTATATTCCATTTATGTATATGTCTGTTCTTATGCCAGTACCAGGCAGTTTTGAGAACAGTGGCTTTGTAATATAGCTTGATATCTGGTATTGAGTTTCCTCCTACTTTGTTCTTCTTTCTCAAGATTGCTGCAGCTATTTGGGGTCTTTTTTTATTCCAGATGAATTTTGGAGAGTTCATTCTAGGTCTGTGAAATATGCTGTTGGTATTTTAAGGGGGAGTGCATTGAATCTATAGATTGCTTTGGGTAGTATGGACATTTTAATGATGTTGATTCTACCAACCCATGAACACAGTATGTTCTTGCATCTATTTATGTCTTCCTCTATCTCTTTTTTCAGTGTCCTGTAGTTTTCTGAGTACAGGTCTTTTACCTCCTTAGTTAAGTTTATTCCTAGGTATCTTAATCTTTTTGGTGCAATGGTAAATGGGATTTTTTTTTAGTCTCTCTTTCTGTAAGTTCACTATTGGTGTATAAAAATGCCAAAGATTTCTTGGCATTAATTTTGTATCCTGCTACATTGCCAAATTCATTTATTAAGTCTAATAATTTTTTATGGAGTCTTTAGGGTTTTCTATGTACAGTATCATGTCATCTGCGAATAATGACAGTTTAACGTCTTCTTTTCTAATTTGGATACCTTTTATTTCTTCTTGTCTAATTGCTATGGCTAGTACTTCCAGAACTAAGTCAAACAGGAGTAGTGAAAGTGGGCATCCCTGTCTCATTCCTGGACTTAGGTGAAATGGTTTTAGTTTTTGCCCATTGAGTATGATGTTGGCTGTAGAAGAAGCCTAGGGTTTTAGTTAATCTCTGCTAGTAACTAGTTCTGCATCCTCAGGCATGAGTCTAATGTCACTGTAGCTATCTGGGCTAGAGTTTCTTTATCTATAAAATGATAATCTCTTAAGGTGATTTTCAAGCCCACTATTCTATGATTTTTTTTTATCTTGGGTTACCTCTTCACTCTCATAGTTTAAATACCACCTATGTGCTGCAACTTCCTATTTGTAATTCCATCCCCAAACTCACTTCAACTCCAGACTGATATATATAACTTCGCACTTGGAAAATCCACTTAGATGGCATCTCAAACTTCACATATCCTTCTCCGTAAACCTGCTTCTCCACATCCCACCCCAGTCATCTCATCATAGTAAATGGCAACTGCAATCTGGAACTTTCCTTTGCATCCTCTTCCTCTCACACTCAAAATCTAACCCTTCAGCAAATTATGATGTCCATAATGCCCATCTTTTCCATCCTAACTGGTGTCTCATCCTTCACTCATGCCCATCCCTGGGCTATTCTCCACACACCAGTAAGAATGGTCCTCTGCTCCTACCCCCAGACACCCTTACAGCTTACTCCTCCCTTCCTTCATGTCTTCATTTAAACTCACTTTACAGAGAGGCCGTTCCCAATAATACCATTAAAATGGTATTTGTATTTGTTTTGTGTGTTTTTGTTGTTGTTGTTTGTCTTTTTGTTTTTTGTGTGTTGTTTTTTGTTGTTGTTGTTTTTGCTGTCTAACAAACCGCCACCAACTTAGTGGCTGAAAACAACATGCATTTATTTTCTCACCATTTCTATGGGTCAGGAGTCCTACAAGAATCCCACAAGGAGTCTCTCAAGGCTGCAATCAAGGTTGGCTGAGCTACACTCTCACCACAGTGCTTGACAGGAAAGAACCTGCTTCCAAGCTCATTCATGTTTTTGGCAGACCTAATTTCCTTGTGGCTCTATGGCTGAGATCCCTATTTTCTTACTAGCTAAAAACTGAATGGTGCTCTTGGCTCTGAGACTGCCCTCAGGTCCTTGCCATGTGGCCCTTTCCATAGGCAGTTCACAACCTGGTTGCTTTCTTCTTCAAGGCCAGAAAGAAAATTTATCTCTCACTCTGGTAGGTCTCAGTTACTCTTTTAAGGACTTTACATGATTAAAAGTCAGATCTAACCAGGAAAATCTCCTTTCTGATTAACTTAGTATCAACTGATTTGGGACCTTAATTACATCTTCAAAATCTCTCCACCTTTGCCATATAGCATAATCAAATTATAGAAGTTGTATTCCATCAGTCACATTTAAGTTACCATAACCTTTATTCCATCTCTTTTTATATTCTTTGTCCCCAACATATGATTTGTTTATTTGTTATTCTATTTCCCCTGAGTAAAATGAAAGATTCCTGAGAGCAAGAACTTTATATTGTTCACTGTCATTTCTCTGGCAACTAGAATAGTGTCTGGCATATAATCTGAGCTCAATAAATATTTGTTGAATGAAGAAATGAATGAATGAATCTAAACATAAATTTCTTTGACCCTTCACATTCCAGAAAGTCCCATATATTATCTCCCATGGTTTATTCCTCTAACAAATTCTGGTCACTTACAAGTTAGCTCTGGTGAATATTTATTGAGCACTTATACTTTACCAGCCACTTGAACACACTGTAATTAATCCTCATAATCACACAATCTCTTCTGAGCCTGGCTGGTGAGAAATTGAATTTCAGGCATACTTTTAGGAGTCCTCTATGCTTCTAGTGGGTCCTAAGTATTTATCTATTCTCTCCTTCTTCTGTTTAGAAATAAAATTCTCAGTTTTAGCTAGGCACAGAGCAACCTGATTATAGAACCCCAACCCAGTTTCTCTTGAAACTAGATGTGGCCATAAATTAGATTCAAGTCAATGGGATGTGAGAAGTGATGAGCACAATTTTATCTCCATAAAGACAAGATCACTTGCCCCGAACTTCTCTTTTTCTCTTTTGTTAGGGCTGGAGCATAGACACGGAGGTGGGACATCTTTAACACTCCAAACAGGATCCTTAACCAGGGCTTGGCAGGTCTTCAAAGGGCCCGAAGACAGAATTTAGGGCGTCCAGAAATTTGGATGGAAAGTTTCATCTTTATTTTTAATAACCTCCTATTAAAATTCAGCATTTTCTTTAATTATGAATGTAGGCAACAAACTATAGTAATATTCATAGTATCTATGACCTTGTCACCCTCAGAAACCATAGATATTTTCGTATCACACTACATTTATTCAGATATTATGAAATAAGTATTGGTGCCCATCACTATTTTGAAACTACAGTACTTATTGGACATACCACAGGATCCTACTCTTAATAAGGAAGTATATATATTAGTACATCACAAATCTGTCTTTTAAATATTGTGATAATTGCATTTTACTATAATTTACTTCCTTTATAGTCCTCCTATGTATTTTTTTAAATATATATATTTTTTATTGATTTCAGAGAGAGAGAGAGAGAGAGAGAGACATCAATGATGACAGAGAATCATGCCCTGCATGCCCTGCATGCCCTGCACTGGGGATAGAACCCACAATCTGGGCATGTGCCCTGACTGGGAATCAAACATGTCACTGAGCCATGTCAGCCAGGCCCTCCTGTGTATTTTTTCTTTTTAGACAGAGTCCACGCACTTCATTATATTACCAAAAGAGCTATAGCATAAGAGTTTAAAATTCTGTCCTGGAAGATTGTAAGACATCAAGATGAGGAAAAACATGAAATTCTAAATGTCCTTGTGGTTCAGAGCTGCTTACCAGATCTGGACAGCTCACTTACTTCCAGACTGGAGAGAGAGAGAGAGAGAGAGAGAGAGAGAGAGAGAAAAGCCCTGTCTTCTAATTTGTCTGAGCCTCGTATTTTGAGGTTTCTATGCTACAGTAGCTGAGCCTACACTTTAGTCAGCATGTCCTCTCCAAAGTCAAGCCAGAGTCCTGGGGTACATAGCACTTAGGAAGGAACTCACCAGTCTTTATACCCCTTGTTACAACTGATGCACTCACCATCCAAGCCTGCATGTTCCTAGAAGACAGCAACAGTGGGCTGGTGACTTCTAATACCTGCTGGTCCTAGGGCAACAGTTCTTAAGGTCTGGCCCATCCATCACCCCAACCTCACTCATTAGAAGTACCAACAACTGCATTGAAAGGGATCACAGTGGTGTTCTTGACTCCATGGAACTCACCCAACACCACACCCTTCCTTGTCTCAAAAGAAATCATCTAAAGAAACCTCCTTTCTCTTTAGCTTGGACTACTTCTACCTCCCAAATTCAGTCATTCACCTCTATCGCCCTTACCCTCTGGAATGATCCAGAATAATTAATCTCAATGAGCTTACATTTCTGCAAACAAAATCCTTACTGGGTGTTGCCTGGAAACCTCTTCTTGCCATATCCACTCCCCTTCACAAAATTTCCACAGGCAGAAGACGCAAAAATGAGGTTGCCATCTTGTTACAGGGAAAGAAAAACTCCTTTCAGCAGTGAGAAAGAGGTTATTATCTCAGTATATTGTGTTATAGCTACTGCAACAATTCAAATATAAGATCTTCAGAGCTTGAAAATGAAAGGAGAGTGGCAACTGTAGAGAATATAAGAAGGTTGAATAAAAATAAATAGTGACTGGTTAGACGTGGAAGTATAGTGAAAAAAGAGAAACCAGAGTTGGCTGTAAGACTGAAGTTTAACTGAGCAAAAGAAGGATAAACAAAAGAGAAACATAGAAAGGAAACGCATTTTGGAGAAGACACAGTTTTGGGAGTTTGAAAATCCAAGAGGAAATTCCTCAGGGGTGTGGAATGAGAGCCCTGGGATCAGTATCTAGTAGGTAGAGATGTTGAAAGGGGCCAGGAAAATGAAGGCCCTCACTGAGGCAGAGAATTAAGAGGAGAAAAAGCAGAAGACTACCTCTGGTCCTTGAGCAACACTCACTTTTAGTGAACAGAAGAAACCATCAAAGGAGACAGAGAGGGAACAACTAGAAAAGGAAAAATAAGATTAGGATAGTGCAAAGTCACAGGTAGCAGAGGCTGTGAGTAAAATGCATAGAGAAACTAAGGATAGGAACTGAGCAAAGATCAGCGAGTTTATTGATGAAAAGATGACTGATTAGTAGATAGCTTACTAATAATAGGTATCCATATAAATAAGACACCCTGAGGTACAGATATTACCAGGGACAGAGGCTGTCAAGATTCTGTTAAGGGCTACAATCTTCCCTAAAACCTTTTCCACAATTTCTAGAAAACTCACTACACAAAATATGTCTATGTGCTACTTACAACCCATAAAATGTCCCTGGTTTGAAAAATATCTACATTCCAGAAGGCATGATTCAAAGGCAAATAGGCTAGGAATTCTTAAATATATTCCATTGGCTCAATAGCATGGAGAATATTTATTTTCATTTCACATACCAGAAAACTCTAGGTATTAGATATAGCAGCTCTTAATATACAAACATTTTCCCCTAAGCCGTGTCAATGAAGGTATTTCCCTCAATTTTCATATTATATTGAAGGAATAATGTAAGTCCTATTTATGGCACTACCCAGTGCTTGCCTAAACCCTGTGAAGGTTCACCCACAATGGAATCAATAGATGGAATATAGAATTCATCTCACAGATGAATGACGCCTAATGGATCCTAGATTTTAATTCTAAGACATGAGCCCAAACTGAAAAAAAATAGAAAAAGAAAAGGAAAGAAACAAAGAATAAGTTCTTCTACAAGTCAGAAACAAAGTGCACATATTTAGGCAAAGAAAAAATTATGCAATTTACAATGCCCTCATAACCTCTCTAGTGAACATGAATAAAACATTAACAGAAATTTTACAGATTAAATATTGAGGCGCTGGATGTTGCCACTCACCACAAATGAAAGCTTTTACCCTGACCAGTTATTTCCTTGTTAAAAGATTTTCGAAAGTCAGAACCATGATCAGAGAAAAATTAAAGAAGCCTCTTTTCCCTACCATTAGCCCCAAAAGAAAAGGAAAATGACAAATTTAGGTTATGCTGCACTTGCCTAACATCTGATCATTTAAAGGATTCTCATGGTTGCATGAATTTTTCAATTTCCCTCCAAATATCTGGCTGCATTTGGATGTAGGCTTGTATTTGGTCTCCAAGTTCTATTTTCATTAAAAATCAACTGTGTTGTTGCTAGCTATGGTATGGGGTCTGACATTCAGCAGTAGATGGCACTGGGCAGGTTCCAATCTGATATAAGTTGCAGGAAGCTGAAATGACCGGATCTTGGTGATGTTTTTAATCACAGTGGCCACAGTGGTTATTGCACACTCTTCTCCCATTCCCAATTCCGATTCTCCTCTACCCTCTGAGGCACTGGTCTACTTTGCTGAAATTGGAATTACCCAGCTCATACTTCCTGGCCCTCCACCCATCTTTGCACCTATCTATTCCTAAGAGATGGAGTCAGTCCTCAAACTTCTCTACTGGCTCCTTACCCTCGGCTGCAAACATTCATTGGCTTTTCCCATTTTGTTCTTGGGGAAAGAAAGACCCTCCCTAATTTGAAGGGAGGCTTCATTTATCAATGCATTTTTCCATAGACTCCCTTTCTTTTCTGTCAACCTTTTCTAACAAGTAAACTACAGTAGGAAGTAAGATAAATATGCACTCGGTAACAACAACAAAATAGAAAAAAAAATCACATTCACAAAATTAAGAAATATATATATTGAATATATAGAAAATTTAAATAAGAAAAACGTGCCTATAAAAAGAACATCACAATACTGATACACATAATTTTTTACTAAATGGACATGTGTTCTGGATGGGAAAACTGATTATCAAAAATATCCCAAAAAATAATGGAATATAAATTGGAAACATTTTCCTGGGGTACGTTTTGTTTATGCCTATCAAGAACCTTAAACATTTGACCATTTTTTTTGAGTCAACTATACCATTTCTGAGAATCTATCTGACAGAAGTACAGATCAAAATGCATGCACATTTTGTATGTTTGTGTGTATGTTCATTTCAGTTTTATTTATGATAGTTAAAAAAAACTTAGACCCAACTTAAAATTTCAATGAAAGATGATTAAGAGAATATATGGCACATCTAAACAATAAAATGTTTTCCACTATTAAAATTCAATGTAGGGCAAACATTTTAGTAGGAATGACCTCTGGGTAATAGATTTAAGATAACAATTTTTTTTCTATTCCTTTATACTTTTCTGTATTTTCCAACTTATTTAAATGAGCATATGTTATTTCCAAAATATAAAGTTAAATAATCAGAAGAAAAATTGAAAGGTGGGTGGGAAAAGCTCGTAAAAGAGTAGAGTTTTGTGTTAGGTGTGTGGTTTGGGTATCAAGCTAATCTAGTTTTAAGTCCTAGTTCTGACCTTTCTAGTTTTGTGACCTTGGTAAGACACTTCACCCTCCGGATCTCAGTGCCTCCTCCCTGTTATCTGAGGATAACAGTATTAACCCATAGGTTATTGAAATGATTAAATTATATCATTCAGACCCTGGCTGTATATAGTAAGTCCTCAAATTAGGCTGTGATAGCTACTAATTCCCTAATTGCCCAGCTACAGAAATAGTCTTTTCCCTGAAGGCTGAGTCCCCCTTCCCCCAGCCAAACTCCCACCATTTCCCTTCCTGAAAATACTCTCATAAAGGGAAGAAAAAAATAAAGGGCAGGAGAGCGGTCCCAATATTACCTTTATAGAAGGAAAAAGACAGATGCACTCCCCACACTCACAGGAGGTAGACTGCTGGGGTTTGAGCAGCAGGTAGCAGAGGACTGAGAAGGCAAGTAGAGAGGCCTGAACTGTGTGTGTCACCACCATTTCACATGGATGCATGGGTGTGACTAGTCAAGGGAGAATCTATAGTCTGCCTGGACAGGAATCCAGATCAACTGTGGCTGAAACAGCCATGGGCTGACACTCTCATTTTCCAAAGGGAAAATTGGTCCCCATTCCCATGACCTACCACATACTCCTTTCCACCTTCAGAGGGTTATGCATACATTTTCTTCTGCTAGAAGGCATCCCCCTCCTTCCTACTCTCTATCAATGCCATCACCCTTTAGGGAGCAACTTCAGAATCACCTTCCTCCAGAGATCCTTCCCAGCCACCCAGTTCCCTGGAGTCCCACTTTTCCCCCTCCTGACTCACACCCTGCTCTTGCCTGCTAATGAGCTATTCCTTATTGCCTTGTGTCATCTTGCCAGGTCACAAGGAGTGGTCTTCCCTGTCTTCACCATGTGACCCACAAAACAGATGTTTGGAAAGACTGTGAATGAATAAATAATTTCCTGTTCAGACTTGGATTAATGAAATCTGTTCCATGGGTAACTACCCTTTTCTTTAATTCCCCAGTTACAAGAGAATACAGGAGTAAGTCACTTCTCCATTTTTCATTCCAACAAAGAACCAGGACGCTGGTGCAGGTATACTGCTCCTTCTTTTTGTGACCTACAGCCCTAAAGGGTCTGCCTTGAATCACAGCCAACTGCATGGATTTTTAGTTTTGAATCTGCAGTACATACAGTCTCATCTCTCAGCAACCAGATATTGATCTCTGTCTCACTGAGTCTACACAAACTGGATTGCCTGAATTCAGGGGTTGTTTTTTTAAGGAATAAATTCAGTAAATTAAATGGAGTGATGTGTGTTTTTTCTTACACTATGCCAAATAGCAAGTTTGACTCTTTTTATCTAGTTTTTCTAGTGACACAAAAATCTACAATGCAGAATGGGTATGAGGAAGCCATTATTCATGCCTCATCAGAAATGAACCAAAGTTATAATTTTGCCAATTTCACCACAGCTGTATTTGTGCCTAAAGCAAGCCCTACCATCATGTGTACATATAACAAAAGAAGAGTTTACGAGGACAAAGGCCGATACAGTGCTGGTTCACAGATCGGCAACAGAACATCACAGATGTTGCCTCCATGGTGAGCCAGTCATAGAGGCTGCAAATATTTAGTGAGCACCTCATGATGTACCAGATGCAGGAGCAAGATAGATGTGTACCTGTCCTCAGAAACTTGCAGGCTGGTAGGAAAGACAGACCTTTATCTGGTCACTATGGCTGTGATTGCAGGACCCTAGAAGAAGTAAAACGTTCTGTAAACACCCAGCTAGGCCCAGCCTAGCCTGCAGAGCAGTCCTTAAGAACCTATCATTTGATTCCAAAACGGCAGCCAGGAGGATGGCAGCGAGGGAGAGAGTGTGAGTGAGGGAGCAAAAGGAGAGTTTGTGAACATGTGGTGTGTGTGTCTGTGCGCGCGCGCGTGTGTCTGAGTGAGGGACAGCTAGATCTCACAGGACCTTCGGGGGCTAGTGGACCAGGCTCGCATAGTCAGGCAGCCTCTGCTACTGCTGTAATCTCTCCTGGAGCACCGGCTCTGCCGCAGAGGCCGTGCCATCTTGAAGGAGAGAGCTGCTGTGACTGGGAGTCCAGCCTCACCTCCACCCAGGGTGCTCTCAGACACCACCCAGGATCCTACAGCCACTCCGGCCAGGGACCTGCTGCCTCGGCTGCCAACCCACGGACACCAGGACTCCAGCCTCCCCAGCTGAGGGCTTCTGTGAGTTCTGGAGGGTGTTCCCCTCCTGACAGCCAGATGCTCTAGCCCCGGGCACCACAACCGCATGAGCAAAAAGCCAAGCCTTATGCAGCAGCCCCAGGTTCTGTGACCGCTCCAGCAGTCATGCGAGCAGCCACCTCCCACAACTACACAAGGAGCAGCTGCCCCGCAACCCCCCGCCCCCAAAAAGCAGCCACCACCCGCAACCGTGCTGGGAGCAGTAGCTGTGCAACCATGAGGAGCTGCCACCACCTGTGAACACGCAAGGAGCAGCAGCCCCACAAGCAGCAGCCACCCCATGACCCCCCCCCCCAAGTAGCAGCTGCCACCCACAACTGTAGGAGGAGCAGCTGTCCCATGACCGCATAAGGAGTGGCCACTCCACAAGCAGCCACTGCAACCACCTGAGGAGTGGCTGCCCAGTGACCGTCCTAGGAGCTGCCACCGCCCATGACCACCTGAGGAGCAGCAGCCGCCGGTGATCACACAACCCACCACCAAGCCCACTGCTGCAGCCACAGGCCTCATGAGACATGACACCTAGATCCTTTGGTGAGAGCAAAAATGGGAGACAGAAAATCAACCCCCAAGGAAAGAAAAGGATGAAGCGTCAGATAAGGAACTAAATGAAACAGAGGCATGCAATATGTCAGAGAAAGAATTCGGCATAAGGGTTATACAGTTTATAAACTGGATTTCCAACAACCTATGTAAGAATCAGGGGGAAATAAAAAGTGATAGAGCTATAATAAAAAGTAATATGGAAGCTTTCAATAGTAGACTAGAAGAAGCGCAGGACCAAATTAGCGAATTAGAAGACAGGGAAACAAAACACACCCAATCTGAACTGCAACTGGAGAAAAATCAAAAGACAGGAAGAAAGCCTGAGAGAGCTTTGGGACAACATGAAATGAAGCAACATACATATAATAGGAGTTCCAGAATGACAAGAAGAAGAGCAATGGTTAGAAAACCTATTTGAAGAAATAATGTCAGAAAACTTCCCTGATCTGGGGAAGAATAAAGTCACACAAGCACAGAGAGTTCCAAACAAGATGAACCCAAAAAGACCCACACCAAGACACATCATAATGTTCAGGACAAAGATGGCAAATGTTCAGCAAATGTGTGATGGCAAATGCTCAGGACAAAGATTGAATCTTAAAGGCTGCAAGAGAGAGACAGAGATTCGCGGTCGCTCAGAGCGCAGTCACCATTCTCTTTCGACCCGCAGCTTCCTTCACCAGCAAGACCATCACCCTCAAGGTGGAGCCCAGTGACACCATCGAGAATGTCAAGGCCAAGATCCAAGACAAAGAGGGCATCCCCCCGACCAGCAGTGGCTGATCTTCGCCGGCAAGCAGCTGAAAGACGGGCACACCCTTTCCGACTACAACATCCAGAAGGAGTCCACTCTGCACCTGGTCCTGCGCCTGAGAGGTGGGATGCAGATCTTCATGAAGACCTTGACCGGCAAGACCATCACCCTGGAGGTCGAGCCCAGTGACACCATCGAGAATGTCAAGGCCAAGATCCAAGACAAAGAGGGCATCCCCCCTGACCAGCAACGGCTGATCTTCACTGGTAAGCAGCTGGAAGATGGGCGCACCCTGTCTGACTACAACATCCAGAAGGCGTCCACTCTGCACCTGGTCCTGCGCTTGAGAGGGGGTGTCTAAGTTAATCCCTTTTAAGCTTTCAACAAATTTAAATTGCACTTTTCTATCAATAAAATTGTTGCATTCCCCCTCCCCCCCAAAAAAGAGAGAGAGACAGAAAGTTACCTACAAGGGATTTCCCATTAGATTATCAAATGCTTTCTCAACAGAAACACATCAGACCAGAAAGGAATGGAAAGAAGTATACAAAGTGATGCAAAGCAAGGGAATGAATCCAAGAATACTCTATCCTGCAAGGCTATCATTCAAAACTGAAGGGGAAATAAGGAGCTTCACAGACAAAAAAAGGCTAAGGGAGTTTATCACTACCAAGCCAGCAATGCAAGAAATCCTAAAGGGACTGGTGTAAAAAGAAGGGGGTGGGGAAGAGGGAAGAATAAACACAGGCACAAAAAATAAAAATGGCTACAAACAAGTACCTATCAATAATAACTTTAAACATAAAAGGCCTAAATGCTCCAATCAAAAGACATTGAGTGGCTGAATGGATAAGAAAACATGATCTATATATATGCTGTCTACAAGAAAGCATGATCTACATATATGCTGTCTACGTTAGAACAAGGGACTCACACAGACCAAAAGTGAAGGGATGGAAAAATATCTTTCAGACAAATGGAAATGAAAAAAAAAGCTGGGGTGGCAATAATTACATCTGACAAAATAGACCTCAAAGTGAAGGCCATAACAAGAGATAAGGAAAGCCACTTCATAATACTAAGGGGATCAATACAACAGGAGGATATAACTCTGGTAAACATATCACCCAATGCAGGAGCACCCAAATTCATAAAAAAAACTTCTGGAAGATATCAAGGGAGAGATCCACAGCAATATGATCATAGTAGGGGACTTTAATACCCCACTGACATCACTGGATAAATCCTCTAGACAAAAAAAAAAAATCAGCAAAGAAACAGTAATCCTAAATGACTCAGATGGACTTAACTGACATCTTCAGAACATTTCACCCGAAAGCTACAGAATATACATTCTTCTCAAGTGCACATGGGACATTTTCAAAGATAGACCACATATTGGGTCACAGGCAAAGTATCTCCAAATTGAAGGAGATTGAAATCATATCAAACATCTTCTCAGACCACAATGGCAACATATTAGGAATCAACTACAATAAAAACAATCAAAAAATTCAAACACTTGGAGTAGCATGCTATTAAACAATGATTGGGTTACCAAAGAGATCAAAGAAGAAATTAAAAACATCCTGGAAACAAATGACAATGAAAACACAACATGGGGCACAGTGAAAGCAGTCCTGAGAGGGAAGTTCATAGTATTACAGGCCTACCTCAAAACACAAGAACAAGTGGTAATAAATTATCTAACTCTAAAACTTAAAGAATTAGAAAGAGAGCAATAAGAAAAGCCCAGAGTGAGCAGAAGGAAGGAGATAATAAAGATCAGAGCAGAAATAAATGACATAGAGACCAAAAACACAATACAAAAGATCAATGAAACCAAGAGCTGGTTCTTTGTAAAGATAAACAAGATTGCTGAACCTCCAGCCAGGCTCACCAAGAAGCAAAGAGAGAGGACCCAAATAAACAAAATCAGAAATCAAAGAGGCAAAATAACAACAGACGCCCACAGAAATACAAAATATTGTAAAAAAAAAAATACTATGAACAACTCTACTCCAACAAACTAAACAACCTAGTGCCGTGGTCGGCAAACTAAGGCTCGCGAGCCACATGCGACTCTTTGGCCCCTTGAGTGTGGCTCTTCCTAAGCCTTAGGAGTACCCTAATTAAGTTAATAACAATGTACCTACCTATATAGTTTCAGTTTAAAAAATCTGGCTCTCAAAAGAAATTTCAATCGTTGTACTGTTGATATTTGGCTCTGTTGACTAATGAGTTTGCCAACCACTGACCTAGAGGAAATGGACATATTCCTAGAAAAATATGACCTTCCAAAACTCAATCAAGAAGAATCAAAAAATCTCAACAGACTGATAACTAAGGAGGAAATTGAAGCAGTCATCAAAAGGCTTTCAGCAAACAAAAGCCTGGGGCCAGACGGCTTCACAAGAGAATTTTACCAAACATTCAAAGAAGAACTAAAACCTATCCTTCTCAGACTATCCCAAAAAAATTCAAGAGGAAGGCACACTTCCAAGCTCTTTCTATGAAGCCAGCATTACTCTAATCCCAAAATGAGATAAAGACACTACAAAGAAAGAGAATTATAGGCCAGTATCCCTGATGAACATAGATGCTAATATCTTCAACAAAATTCTAGCAAATCAGATCCAGCATTACATTAGAAAGATCATACACCATGACCAAGTGGAATTTATTCCAGGGATGCAAGGCTGGCACAATATCCACAAATCAAAAAAAACATGATACATCACATAAACAAATTGACGGACAAAAATCACATAATCATATCAATTGATGCAGAAACGGCATTTGACAAAATCCAACACCCTTTCCTGATAAAAACTCTGAGCAAAGTGGGAATAGAGGGATCATACCGCAACATAATAAAAGCCTTATATGACAGACCTACAGCCAACATCATACTCAATGGGCAAAAACTAAAACCATTTCACCTAAGAACAGGAACAAGACAGGGATGCCCACATTCACCACTCCTGTTCCACATAGTTCTGGAAGTGCTAGCCATAGCGATCAGACAAGAAGAAAAAATAAAAGGCATCCAAATTGGAAAAGAAGAGGTGAAACTGTCATTATTAACAGAAGACATGATATTGTACATAGAAAACTATAAAGACTCCATCAAAAAACTATTAGAACTAATAAATAAATTCGACAATGTAGCAGGATACAAAATTAACACCCAGAAATCTATGGCATTTTTATACACCAATAATAAACTCAAAGAAAGAGAAACTAAAAGAACAATCCCACCTATCATTGCAACAAAAAAATTAAAATACGTAGGAATAAATTTAACCATGGAGGTAAAGGACCTGTACTCAGAAAATTACAGGACGCTGATAAAAGAGATATAGAGGAAGACATAAACAAATAGAAGAATATACTGTGTTCATGGATTGGTAGAATCAACATCATTAAAATGTCCATACTACCCAAAGCAATCTATACATTCAATGCAATCACCATTAAAATGCCAACAGCATACTTCAAAGACCTAGAACACGCTCTCCAAAAGTTCATCTAGAATAAAAAATAAAATAAAATACAAAAGACCCCGAATAGCTGTAGCAATCTTGAGAAAGAAGAACGAAGTTGGAGGGATCACAATACCAGATATCAAGCTATATTACAAAGCCACTGTTCTCAAAACTGCCTGGTTCTGGCACAAGAACAGACATATAGACCAATGGAACAGAACAGAGAATCCAAAGATCAACCCAAGCCATTATGCTCAATTAATATTTGACAAAGGAGGCAAGAGCATACAATGGAGTCAAGACAGTCTCTCCAATAAATGGTGTTGGAAAAACTGGACAGATACATGCAAAAAAGTGAAACTAGACCACCCACTTACACCATACACAAAAACAAACTCAAAATGGATAAAGGACTTAAATGTAAGATGGGTAACCATAAAAATCCTAGAAGAATCCATAGGCAGCAAAATAGCAGACATCTGTCATAGCAATATCTTTACCGATTCAGTTCCTAGGGCAATGGAAACTAAGGAGAAAATAAACAAATGGGACTGCATCAAAATAAAAAGCTTCTGCGCAGAAAAAAAAAAAAAAACTATCAACAAACAATAAGAAAGCCCACTGCATGGGAGAATATATTTGCCAGTGTTATCTCCAATAAGGTTTTAATCTCCAAAATTTATAGGGAACTCATACAACTTAAAAAATGGAAGATAAACAATCCAATCAAAAAATGGGCAAAGGACCTAAATAGACACTTTTCAAAAGAAGACATACAGAAGGAAAAGAGACATATGAAAACATGCTCACAGTCACTAATCATCCAAGAGATGCAAATCAAAACAACAATGAGGTACCATCTCACACCTGTCAGAATGGCTATCATCAACAAATCAACACACAACAAGTGCTGGAGAGGATGCAGAGAAAAAGGAACCCTCGTGCACTGCTGGTGGGAATGCAGACTGTAGGTGCAACCACTGTGGGTGGTGCAACCACTGTGGGAAAAGAGTATGAACTTCCTCAAAAAATTCAAATTGGAACTCCCATTTGACCCAGTAATCTCACTTCTAGGAATATATCCCAAGAAACCAGAAACACCAGTCAGAAAGGATATATGCAACCCTATGTTCATAGCAGCACCATTTACAATAGCTAAGATTTGGAAACAGCCTAAATGCCCATCACCAGATAAGTGGATTAGAAAACTGTGGTACATCTACACAATGGAAATACACTGCTGTAAAAAAGAAGGAATTTTTACCATTTGCAACAGTATAGATGGAACTGGAGAGCATTATGCTAAGCAAAATAAGCCAGTCAGAGAAAGATAAATATCACATGATCTCACTCATTTGTGGAATATAATGAACAACATAAACTGAACAAAAACAGCACCAGAGACATAGAAGCATCGAACAGACTGTTCAACCTATGAGGGAAGGTGGGGGGAGGAGGTAAGAGATCAACCAAAGAACTTGTATGCATGCATATGAGCATAACCACTGAACACAGACAGGGGTGGGGGTGTGAGGGCATGTGCTGGGTTGGTGGGGGCGGCTGGGGAGAGGCCAATGGGGGGAAAAGGAGACGTATGTAATACTTTAAACAATAAAGAATTTAAATTTTAAAAAATAACCTATCTTTTAAACAGAGACCTGAAGGATAAGTAGAAGTCAGCTAGATTAACTGGGGCCAGAAAGTGGGTGGGGCTTCAAAGGGAGAAAGATCATTCCAGGCAGAAGAGGCAGCATGCACCTGGGATAAAAGCACACATGGCCTGTTTGAGAAACTGAGCAATGTCCTCAGTGGCCAAATGGTACAAAAACAAGGAGGAATCCATAAGGGTTGGAGACTGGGAAATAATTAATTCTGAGCCTACAAGGCCAGGTAAGGATTCTAAACTTCTTTCTACATGCAAGGAGAAGGCACTTGAGAGCTTTCAGTTTGGTTCCTTTGGCTGCAATAAGGAGATGTGTTTGGTAAGGGGAAGGTGAAATCAGGGAGATGACTTAGGGGGCTGAGGCTATAGCCCAAGCATGAGATGGTGGTAGCCTGGGTGGCATGGTGACAATGGGCATGGAGAAGAGAGGGCAGATTTGTGGAAGAGTTCCCAAACAGAGGCAGTCCTCAAATCACATTGCTGCTTCCTTTTATTGAGTCAACCTCACAACTCATCCCCCTCGGCCTACTATATCCCACCATCCACTCATATCCTGAGAATATATATGAAAGTAGGGAGACCAGGTGGCTTTCCCTTGAGCCATGAGCAATTTTATTTATCTATCTATCACATTTATAATATCAATTGGAAAGAGATCCCCTGCCATTAAACATGCATATTCCCACTTCCATATCCAATTAATCACTGGAGAGACCCTCGGTTTTACAAAAGGAAAGAGACCAGTTTCAGCACAGCCACTAGCAACCAGAAATGAGCCTGAAAACTAAGTCCTCCATCTCTTCCCAGGCCAGGGTCCTGTCCACACGACCACTGAAGAGAAGATGGTGATCAGCGTCATGCTGCTCTGAGGTAAGAGGCTACCTGTCCTTCCCCTCCACTTCTACAAGGCTCCGGCCACTTCAGGACTAAAATGGACATCATGGATTCTTAAGAGGATTTTTTTTAAAAAGAAACAAGTAATATGTTTCCTCCTCTATTGTGCATTTTCCCTAGAAGCCCTCTATAAAAGGTTTTTATTATCCAAGGCAGCCTTTGAGATGTCACTCCAGCCCTAAGTGTATTTGCATTAAGGTGTAGCTTATTTCTTGCATCTCCCAGAACCGTGCCCTCTTGCTATTAGTACATTCACAACCCCTCACACTCACAACAGAACAAGAGAAGTCAGAGTAGATGAAAGGAACCAGATCCATTTGCTCCTAACCAGGCCCCTTAAGAGCCTCTTAGAGGATCCCAGGTTACAAATATGTTCATCTTTTCCATTCACAAATACCTTTTTGAAGGCAAAGATGTGTCTATAAAATGGGACAAGAATAAAGTCTATTGTTCCCTTCTAGAATCCTTTCTTCAAAATGTTTTTACCCACTAACCACAAGACTGGCTTTCGATGTATACCATTTTTTCACAGATGTATTTTAAACATATACCTGTCTCTCTGGGATTCTGGGTTTCTGAGGCAATCAACATACTGAAAGGTGTGACACAGGGAAAGAATTTGATACTCTTGTTCTGAGGAACCAAGAGAGAAACCAGGGCTTTATTTATAAACCAGAAGAATTTCATGTACTTTAACAGAAACTTTGTATTGACTTCAAAACCTTTACAGGGATAATTTCTGCTTTCCATAACAATGATATCTATGGCATCTAGCTTTCCACTCTATATTGGTGACACAAGACAGAGGAAGGCCACATGTGATGAGTTCCATTATGCATCAGTTGCAGCCATGGAAATTCAAGAAAGACCCCCAACTTACCCCGTATCTTGAGAGTTTTAGACGTTATGTTGCTGACACTGTGCTGTGGCTAAAGGTTGAAAATAAAGATATTCTATAACCTTGGCTGTGAGCCTTGAACATGGCTGGACTGGTTTCTCACATCACAACTCATTTTTCCATGAGCCTCGGTGCCTGGATGCAAAATACTTTTTTTTTTCTTTGTCTCAAGAGCCTTTTTTTTTTTTCATTTTTACAATGGAGCAATGATGAAAAAATACATTAAACATGAGAATGAAAATCCTAATCTAAATTATCCTTCCAGTCATTCTAGTTGAAATACTCTATGAAACAGAATATTCCTCATGAAAAACATCTTTAGGAGAAACATAAAATAGGTTCTGGGAAAATTATTGTTTCTGGGGGATTTGACTTTTGTCCTGGTCATGCAGAGAGTGCTGCTCAGTGGTTAAGCCCTAGCTACTTTTGGGTCAGACCAACCTGGGCTCCATCTCTACTCTGTCATTTACAACTATGAGGACTTTGCAAGTTGATTAACGTTTAATTTCGGGGCAAGAAGAGGGTTGTGTAAACTGGGAATAATAACTACTTTATATGATTACTAGGCTTAAGATAATATGCAAAAGAGCTTAGCATTGTGCCCGATAGATGTATTATTTATATTCATCTTAACTATTATTGTATTTATTCGAGGGCCGGTGCACAAAATTCATGCATGGGGTGTGGGGTGGTCCTCAGCCCAATCTGCACCCTCTTCAATCTGGGACCCCCTGTGGGATCAGGCCTAAACCAGAAGTCAGACATCCCTCTCACAATCCGGGACCGCTGGCTCCTAACTGCTCACCTGCCTGCCTGTCTGCCTGATTGCCCCTAACTACTTCTGCCTGCCAGCCTGATCACCCCCTAACTGCTCCCCTGCCAGCCTGATCGCCCCCAACTGCCCTCCCCTGCTGGCCTGATCACCCCCAACTGCCCTCCCCTGCTGCAACCCACCTCTTCCGCTGGGTCCCGCCTCCCCTGTGCGTGCGGCCATCTAGTGACAGCCATCTTGTGATGGCCATCTTGTGACGACATTAGGGCATGATGCGTGAGGGTATGACAACCACCTAGGCTATTATTACTATAGATTATACTTATTTTCAGTACAAGGCATAATCTTCATGTTCTTTTAGGCTAGTATGATGAAATGTCAAGCTATAACTATTATGTTCATATGCAGTTTTAAAGAAACCAATTTTTATGACACCCTCTTAGTAAGTGAAGGAAATATTTTTAATTCAAACCAAAAATATTATTTTAATCAAATTTCCAGGATAATTCCTCAAAATCATATTTTACTTAAGTTACCCAAATAATGGCTTCAGTTATCCACATTCCATCGCAAGAGACTTTGGATGTGTCAATGAACTGCTGCTCTAAACTATTATTTCCTAAAATCAATCTATTTGGACAAATTTTGGCAAAGCCATAATAAGACTTCTAATAGTCCTGAGGAAATAACCAAGTAGTTTCAGAGCAGAAATTATCTACACTTTTATACACTACAGTTTCTTTACCTATTCATCCATCAATGTACACTCAGGTTGTTTCCATATCTCTTACAAGAAAAAAAAATTTAACTATGTATGGTCATGGATGTTAACTAGATTTATTGTGGTGATCAATTTGAAATATATACAAATATCAAATCATTATGTTATACACCTAAAACTAATGAAATGTTATATGTCAATTGTACTTTAATTTTTAAAAGTCACTATAAAAATCAAGTTTGAGAAAAAGGAACCCTCGTGTACTGCTGGTGGGAATGCAGACTGATGCAGCCACTGTGGAGAACAATATGGCGTTTCCTCAAAAAGTTAAAAATAGAACTCCCATTTGATCCAGTGATCCCACTTCTAGGACTATATCCCAAGAAACCAGAAACACCAATCAGAAAGGATATATGCACCCCTATGTTCATAGCAGCACAATTTACAATAGCTAAGATTTGGAAACAACCTAAGTGCTCATCAGCAGATGAGTGGATTAAAAACCTGTGGTACATCTACACAATGGAATACTACGCCACTATAAAAAAGAAGGAACTTTTACCATTTGCAACAGCATGAATGGAACTGGAGAGCAATATGCTAAGCGAGATAAGCCAGTCAGAGAAAGATAAATATCACATGATCTCACTCATATGTGGGATATAATGATTAACATAAACTGATGAACAAAAATAGACCTAGAGAAAAATGGCAGGGGAGGTGGGAGGGAGGGGTTAGAGATCAACCAAAGGACTTGTATGCATGCATATTAGCATAACCAATGGACACAGACACTGGGGCGGTCGGGGCTTGCTCTCAGGGGTGGGGATGGCCGGGGCGGGGGGGGTGATCAATTGGAGAAAAAGGAGACATATGTAAAACTTTAGACAATAAAAAAAATCTATTGCTTTTTTCTAAAAAGTTATTGAGGATATTATTTATCTATTTAACCACTATGTAATTCCAATATGTAGATAAGGGTGAGAACTATCTTTGAGATAGAGTAAGAAAAGCTTTACTTCTAGGTATATATCCAAAGAAATCCAAAACACTAATTTAAAAGTGTCTATACACCCCTATGTTCATTGCAGTGTTGCTTACAATAGCCAAGATATAAAAGCAAACCAAGTGCCTATCAATAGACAAGTGGATAAAAGTTGCAGAACATATACATAATGGAATATTACTTGCCCATAAAAACAAATGAAATCTTACCATTTGCGACAGCATTGATGAACATAAAGGGTATCATGCTGAGAGAAATAAGTCAGCCGGAGAAAGACAAATACCATAGGATTTCACATATATGTGGTATCTAAAGAACAAAATAGAAACAGACTCACAGAAACAGAGAAGAGTTGTCAGGAGAGAAGAGGTTTGGTGGGCTGGGTGAAAAAGGAGAAGGGATTAAGAAGTAGAAATTGGTAGTTATAAAGGAGTCACAGGGATGTAAAGTACAGCAGAGGGAATATAGTCAATATTTTTAAAATTATGTATGGTGCCAGGTGGTTACTAGAAATATCTGGGGGGAACACTGTGAAAGTGTATGATTGTCTAACCCAGCCGTGGGCAAACTACGGCCCACGGGCCGGATTCGGCCCGTTTGAAATGAATAAAACTAAAAAAAAAAAAAGACCGTACCCTTTTATGTAATGATGTTTACTTTGAATTTATATTAGTTCACACAAACACTCCATCCATGCTTTTGTTCCGGCCCTCCGGTCCAGTTTAAAAACCCATTGTGGCCCTCGAGTCAAAAAGTTTGCCCACCCCTGGTCTAACCATTATGCTGTACACCTGAAACTAATACAAAATAATATTGAACGTAAACTGTAATTGAAAAATAAAATCTTTTTTTTTAAAGAAGAAGGTTTTTAATCATAAATGATAATTCAGGTGACAAAGAATAAAATGTTTTCAGTCACAAATGATAACTCGGGTTATATAGAAAGAAGTATTTCAGTCATATAAGGAAAAGAAAAAAAGCTTTGTTTTCCCCAAGGAACAAGTATGTTCTGCCCTCTCCACTCTTAATACTTCCTCCTTATGGGCAATGTCAGCATGTTACTAAGCAGGTATCTCTTTACATTGGCTGCCAGGAAGCTTCAACTTCAATGAGCAAGTATATTTACTTATAATTCTACTAGAGGCTCGGTGCATGAAATTTGTGCACTCGGTTGGGGGGGGGGGTCCCTCAGCCTGGCCTGCCCCCTCTCCCAGTCCGGAAGCCCTCAAGGGATGTCCAACAGATGGCTTAGCGCTGCCACGAAGGCAGAAGAGGCTCCCGCCACCACTACTGTGCTCTCCAGCCATGAGCCCGGCTTCTGGCTGAGTGGCGCGCCCCCTGTGGGAGTGCACTAACCACCAGGGGGCAGCTCCTACATTGAGCATCTGCCCTCTGATGGTCAGTGTGCATCATAGCGACCAGTCATTCCACCGTTTGGTCAATTTGCATATTAGCCTTTTATTATATAGGATGATCTGCATGTTTGTGACCTAGCTTTCACTTACGCTTTATTTCTATTGCCTTTATATATGGGGTAACCCTAATTTTTAATTACATTTTACTGTAAGACTTTTATAAGCCACATCAAATCTAAGAGTGAAGTAAGAAGTTAGAAAGTCAGAAAGAAATGGAAAATTAATCACTATCAAACACCATTAGTGTAAAAGGCAAGTGTTATGAGCTTATATCAACAGAAGATTAGTCATTCTGGTTCTCCACAGCCTGTCCACATATGTCCTGGATTCATCACTAACAAGCTCTGTGACCTTAAGCAAAATATTTAACCTCTCTGTGCACATTTTCCTCAACTATATAATGGGCTTAATAATAGTACTCTTCTTATAGCATTGTTGTGAAAGTCAAGTGAGTTGATTCTGTAAAACAATGCCTGGCAATAACAGGTATTCTGTTAGCTACTGTTGTTATCAAGAACAAAAAAGAAGACATCATTATTGGTACAAAGAATCTCAGTGTCTAGTAAGATAAGTGCCTACACACAGACAGGAAAAATAGTGCAAAGGATGGTTTCATTGTTACTGTGTTTGACAACCAGCTCATTCAAAAATCATACTCTGCCCTTTTATTTACATTCCTGTCACTTTCTATATGTAATGTAGAGCCAAGAGAATTTTCTTCCTTAAATTCCAATCTACAAACATGGGGAAGTTAATATTTCATTGACATTTAATCTAATTGCCCATATGTGATAGCAAGATTATAGTACTTTGTCCCTGACATTTATGTTGCCTGAACATCACATGGCTTAAATTGGCCCACAAGCCATAACTGTCTTCAATTGCTGTCTGTCTTTAACTTTTCTGGATTGAGAACAAAATTTCAGCACCAGAGTACATACTCTTTCACATGCAAACAAACCCAAACACACAAGCACATGTGTATACACAAAGGAGGTATGTGGGTACCATAACTGAACCCACCCCTGCCCAGTCAATCTGCTATTATTTTTCATCATTTCAATTGATTGTGCAGCAGTCAACTGGACTGATCATGTGGTGACCCAGCCTGGTCATTAAAACAGCTGTGATAATCAGATCAGCTGGCAGTCAACTTTGTTCATCTAGAGATGGCAGGAGTCTCCCATGTCAAAAAATTTTGCAACCCTGAGGTAGACTTTATTATTGTAGACAGCATTCCTTTTTCAGGCCATTAACATAACTGGGATCCAATTATCAAGTTCACTTAAAGCATCACTTTTTGAAACAAGCACATAAACTGCAATCAAAACTTGGAATGCAGTGCTCACTTCGGCAGCACATATACTAAAATTGGAATGATACAGAGAAGATTAGCATAACCCCTGCACAAGGATGACATGCAAATTCATGAAGCATTCCATATTTAAAAAAAAAAAAAACACCTTGGAATGTATGTGCTACATCTACCGAGATCCTCCTGTTAAATAGTTAGAAAGGGGTGCCACAGAGACAACAAGGCTTTTTGGCTCCGGTATAAAGGGCTGGATTCTTATGGTGCTTTATTTCCCAATTTGTAATTCCAAAGTCTGAGCAGTGCCGATGTCTAGTTAGTTACATCTTCATGTCCTGTATGGTGGTGGGTGCAGCTGGACAGAAGCAGGCTGCTGGTTCAGTGTGATTGTGTGGCCCAGCCTGAAAAGCCTCCTGGGACCATCAGTGTTCTGCAAATTACAGTCGGCCTGGCCTGAAGGTCAGCAGCCATCCCCCAGCAGGCACTGGCCGTCCCAGCCCACTGCCCTTGAGAAATTGGTGTGCTGCAAAACATATTTGCTCAGATACAGAGAGAAAGCGATTCTTCACCTAATTATATCCATTTGGCTCTGAACAGATAGATCAGGTCTCTTTGTGGGGAAACAAAGCAAGAAGGAAAGGGACGTTTATGTTTACTTGCTTGTTAAATCTCTCCAAAATTTTGTAGGGAAGCTGTGTGTAGCTAAAATTAGATCATGAATGTTTATGCTTTGTGAATTGAACACACTATATAAATGAGGAAATGGAAAAGTGAGAGAAGGATAGAAAGAGAGAGGTGGGGCAAGAGTATGCACCCCAGCGCAGGGCTGTCTTACAGAAATGGCCATAGTGAATCCCTATCTACAAATAGCTCCCAGCACAAATGCTTTCTCTCTAGCCTGTCAAAATAACAGTCATTCTCCATCATTGAAATGCTTCTCTGAGTGCTGCTATTCAATCTTTCTCGGCTCTATGCAATGTCTTGACTCATTTGCAAAGAGAGCTGAGTGTAAGCCAGCATTTCACATGTAAGCTGTTTTGCCAACTTAGGGTTAAATCAGTACACAGAGAAGCCCAACTGGAATGGTCTGAAAGTACCCACACAACAGCTTGGGAACCACATAATACGGGTGCACCAGCCCAATGGGGCAGAGCCAATTGACCTCAAGTCTATTTGGACAAAATCGTACAGTAGGTAACATTTTCTTTGGCCCAGGAGGTTACCAGAGCTTTTACCCGCTATCTTCCTTCTTAGCTGGTGTCCAAAACGAGTTCCCTTATTCTTTATCTATTCCGTACTCATCTTCATTCTTACTCCCCTAATTTTGTCCTCTTAGACCATTCATTCACACTAAGATATATGACCATTCTCTTGGGTTCAGCTGTATTTTAATTGGGGTCAACATAAAAGAGATGAAACTCTGGGTGGAATTTCAGGCCTTGTTCAGAGAAGGACTTAGGGCCATGTAAACCTTTCTGACTGACATTCCTAAACATCCCACCCTGCTGCAGGTCGCCACAGTCTCTGTTCCGTAGTGGACCTCAGAATCATCCCTTGTGGCTAAAGCTTTTTCTGCACAGCCTTGCAGAGGGCTGACTTGGAAATTATCTTGAGCACAATGCTTGGTCCAGGAGCCCTGTGAAAGCATGGCCCTGGAGCAATAAGGCAGGTAAAATAGCTGGGAATGAGAGCCAACTTCCAGCCCAACTCCACCACATTCATCTGGAAAATGAGGATGTTCTTTGTCATCTTGACCACACAGCACCTTGCACAAAGGCAGCTGGAGCCTATCTAAGAAAGCCTTTGAACCCCTCAGATTAAAGGGATTGTATAGTTTAAGAACAAAAGGATTCAAAGCTCTACTGTACAGTTTAAAACATTATTACTATCCTGGCTTCTGGTCTCTAAGAGAGAGCCACTGCTTTTCTAGTTATTTTATCTTAATTTGCAAACAGTCCTAGCTGAATTGTTCATTTATTTTCAAAATCATGCCATTAGTTACAAGGTTAAGATTCAAATGGGCAGGGGAGAAAAAAAAGAAGCAAGCCAGTAAGAAGAGAAATGGACACCTAGATCTTTAGTAAGAGTTTTGTTTGCAAAGCATGCATTTCATTCCATCTGAAGGTAAAAACAAACACATGTGGGGAATGGTCTCTTCACTTCCAGCTCCGTGGCATCCCGGAGTCTGTCCAACTCTCCTGTCCTGGCTTAGGCTGAACAGCTTTGGGGTTCTGTTCTGGAAGCACTAGCTCTGTGAGACTACCATGTGGAATGCCCTATTCTTGGGGAGTCCATTATAGATCTCCAAACTAGAGGTTTGTCTTGGAGGTTCATGAATTTAGCCTTAAGGAAAAAAATGTGATTCAAACAACAAGTCATAGTTATTTATATTCAGCTCAAAAAACTTCTGGCTAAGAAAGGAAGAAAGTAAGATGTAAAAAGGACAAACTGTGAAAGTGTCATGTACATCAGCAATATACTTAGTTGAAGCATACTAACCAATCTTCTCCACCATGTTCTATTGGTGGATTCATTCTTAACTCAATCCAAAATTGTATTCAATTCTTAAAAAGAAAGAAGAAAGAAAAGAACAAGACTGACTTTTTTGATTCTGTCATTAACTGTGGTAAAGGGTGGTTTTTCAGCCCCTAGATGGCTAAGGGCACTTCATAATAGAATCCAGCGCCTTTCACCCCTAAATCACTGATTTGAATCCAACCCAGGTCACTACTGACAGAATGTTATTACCTCTAGGTGCTGTCTAGTGGCCCATGTGGAATGAGTTGATGGTCTCTGTCCTGTTCCATGTGGGTAGTTGCCCACATCACCTCGTTGTCAGTTTCAAACGAGAAGCCAAGGAGTTAATGGATGTGGCACCAGAGCCCCCCTTGCCCTGGGAGGTGGTGCCCTCCAGGTCGGAGTGGAGGGCACTGCCTGCAATGTGTGAAGCCAGGCCCCAATCTCCCTCATCACTTTCTGGGACATCAATCCATCTCATTGTTCCATAATAACCTTTGCCATGGACAAAGAATAAAAGGCACGGCTGGGGTTTTATCCAGGATTTATTTCCATTTTTCCTGGCATGGAAGACTCCCAGTCGTGAATGCCACCCGCTTATGTATATCAACTTTCAATTCACCATCCTAATTAGAAAAACAGGAATTTGTAACACCAATGCCATATGAATATTTAGTTTTCAAATAAAATGTTATTGTATTATGTTTTTCTATTTGCTTTGATGTAAGAGATTTTGCTACAGAACAAAATAAAAAAAAAAAAAGATTTAAACTCAACCAGAGCCACAGACACAGTACAGGAATTTCTATTCATGAGGACAAAGGCACGCATGTTGAGAAAGAATGACCATACATAATCCATACTCTAGGACTGTATATATTCCTACCCTTTAGAGATCATGTCATTCAACCCCCTCTGTTTCAATGAGTAAACTGACACCCACATAGGCAGTGTCTTGTTCCAGGTCACACTGTGAGACAATAACATGACTAAGATTGATGAGGAAGCCCCAGACCTGTGCTGCAGTGCTCTTGCACAGAAGCATTTTATTTCGTTTCCTTAGCAGGTGTTCGCTGAGCACTTCCTGTGAGCCAGGCACTCTGCTACATCCTGTGGTGGTGGCAGTGGTAGCCGTGGTCATGGAAGTGGGGTCATGGGGACAAGAAAGAAACTCTCCCAGCTCAGCATCTAGCACAGAGCCTGAGATGTCAATAAACAAGAATAGACGTATGAACAAAAGGTTACATATGAGGGTTATTTTCTGATAGGTTTTACAAGAGACATCCAGAGACAAATATTTAAGTAAAGGTAATTTATTTTAGAAGTGATGCCAAGAAGCAATGACAAAAGAGAGGGGAAATAAGAGAGGGAAGAAAAAGAATGTCATACAGAGTGTGCTAGTTAGTAGGTTGCTACTGAGGGCACCTGGGGCTCAATCCCTCAGGGTACTTGTGGGAGACAGCGAGAACAAGTCTCAGGGTTGTCCCGCAAGTGGTAAGGAAGTGGGATATCTATCCACCAACGTCCACCCATCACAAACAGGGCATTCACTCCCCAGCAGCTCCCACATGCTACTACAGTCACAGATGACCCTCACATAGTGGGTCATAGGAGCTGGCAACAGGAAACCATCAACCTTTCCAGAAACTGAGTGTTGAAGGGGTGTGAGTGGGGCAGCAACAGCTTCTGCTATAAGGGTTTATGATCTTGTTAAGAATATATCTAACATTTAGAAGACAGTCAGTAATACATAAGAAAGGAAATACAACATGGGGAGTGATTGCTGTGTGTGCTCAAAACTGGGCAGGTCCAGGAGAAGGTGCTACTTCCTGTGCAAAGGCCTGGCTTGCAGCACTGTCTGTTCCCTGGCCACCCATTCCCAGCCAGCAATGCAAGGTGCTCCACACCCCTTACCTCTTCACCTCTCTGCTCGGCCTCTTCCTTCAGCTATACGCTCCATAATGGCTCCTCTGCAGAATTTCTTCCTTCAAACGCCTTTGTCTGATCCCTAAGATCCTCCTGTTTTAGGCCCCACCAAAGCAGCTTCCTCCATCATATTGTTTCACTCTCAGAGCCTCCAGAACTGGAGTTTCTCCCTCACATTTCATCCTCCAAATATCTTCCTATTTTCCCCTCACTTCCCCAACATCTATGGTAATAAATAGGAATTTGTTTCTGAATATCAACAGATAGCAGTTGTTCAAGGGATTTAGTGAATAAATGAATCACCACATTACTAAGTCAAGCTGCCAGAAGTGCTCAGGGGAGAACAGGCCAGACACTGAACTGAGAATTTCATAGCAACTTTCAGTCCAATTCCTGAAGAAAATTAGACAGACCTCCACAGCCCTCAGGAATCAGCTGAGTTCCAGTGATGTTTGCCTTTAAAACGAGAGAAAAGCCCCCTTGGAATTCTCATGCCCAAGCACTGTGCAATTCCCAGAACCTTCGCTCAGCTCCAATTTCCCTCAAAGAAACTGTCTCAGTAATGTACACAGACTTAAGTGCATAGTTGCACAGACATTGAAATAAGGTGAAGGGAGGGAAATCTGTCTCAGAAGATGTCAGGGGGAATGAGGAATCATCTTCCATTTCCCTCTTGGGCAAACTATAAATATTTTGGAGGGGAAAGTTCATACAGAAATGATTATAAGAATTTTTTTAATTATCTTTTCTTCCCTAATAGCCTAATAGCTAAGAAGTGTCTTTTGTATGCAAAGAGCTAGCTGGGTGCTTTATACAGTATCTCATTTAATCCTAATAAAATCTTATGAGTAATAGTAAGTGGCAATATTTATTGAGGCAATATTCTGAGCACTATACTAACAACAATATATTGTCTTGCTCAAGCCTCACAACACCTTATTTTTATTCCCATTTTACTCATGGATAAACTGTGGCTTTGAAATATTCTACAATCTGCCCAAAGTCATGCAGCTCACTTGGAACCACTGGATCTGGAATCGCACACTGTCATAGGGGCACTCCAATGGTTTTTCACCCACGATCTTCCAGAAATGGTGGCTCGACTATCATGAGGTAATGGGGCACACGGTTACCTTTAAGAATGTCAATTTCAAAAAAGTTTGGGACACATTCCAAAAACCTAGCTCCTATATTTATCTATGGATCTTGCATCCATGAATATCCAAGCTTTGAGACTGTACATACAGGAGGGTCACTTCTGCTCTTCACAGTCACTTTTGCAATCCCACTAGCACCAAAAATACGTGAGAGGAAATAATGTCCTCCACTTCTGCAAACCACAACCTCCTGCTGGAGGCAGGCTGAGGTCTGCAGATTTAGGAGTAGCCTTACACCTAGTTTCCAATACTGGGCCCAACTCAGCAGAGACTGGGAAATGAGAGCAGCACAAGAAGGCCCAAGATGCAGCACATACATTTTAGGAGAGACATACCTATCTGAGAGACAGGCGGTGAAGCCTGTTTTGTATTGACCCCCAAGAAAGCCCTGACTCCAAACTGTAGAGCTTAGTAGTACAAATGCCAAAAGGTAAGAGGGTAGCGAACAACTTAAGAGTGTTCCAAACAGGCATTGTTGCATTAAAAACTCAAAAACAAAGCTTCTGGATCCTTACTAGTCTCTTGGCCTCAACCACCACAGTCATCACCAGCCCAGAACCCTAGTCATTTGAAGCATTCTCTGGTTTATTATTTAATGCAAACCCCAAGTTACAATCTGGCTGGATTCACAGAGGCCTCAAGAAGTGGTTTAGAACTTGCATTTCCTGGGGACACAAAATTGTTAAGAGTAAGGTTTTCCCAGGCAGCCAGTGAAAGCCACCTGAGCTCATCTTGTATTATGCTTCCATTTTGGATGATGACAACCCGCCTCCCACTGACGCCTTCCCTAAAGCAGAGCAGCACTGTAGAGATGTAGGGGTGGTGCTGTGGTTAGGAGCCCCATGGGATAACACCCCAAGGAGATCCGACCCTGGACTGAGGGTTCATCAGCAGGTCCATTGGTGACAACTCCTGCAGAGCAAATGCTAGAAGCAGAGCAGGGTGTGGAAGCAACTGCCCAAGGTGCAGGGTGGGGAAGTACCTGAGTAGCCATAGGAAGAGGTCTGAATCAGGAAACACATCATGGAAGCTGGGTGACTTCAACTCTCATCCACAAAGTATAGGCAATGACTAATACATCTCATCTATAGGCTACTGTGAGGATTTAATGAGGAAGTGTAGTTGAAAGTCTCGTGGCATGTGGCACTTCATATGCACCAAACACACATGAATTAAGAGCATATTTGAATTGTAAAAGAAACTTCTACACTAATAAAAGAGAAACATGGTAATTAGCGTATGACCGCTACCCTTCCCATTGGCTAATCAGCATATCCTTATGCAAATTAACTGTCAGCCAAGATGGCGGCCGGCAGCCATGCACTGAAGTGAACAGGGAGGCTTGCTTGCTCCAGTGACGGCAGACTCCAACGTTCCCCGCCTCACTTGCCAGCCTCTCAGCTGCAACTCTAAGCAACTATGTTGCAAATATAGAAGCTAAACAAAACCCCAGAAACCAGCTTTCAGTCAGCCGGGCTTCAGCCAGCCGGACCACAACATTGTATCAAATACAGAAGGTAAAGGCCAGAAACCTGCTTTCAGCAGCGAGGCCTCAGAGCTAAAGCTGGCCCAGAATAGAAAAAAGAAAAAGAAAAAAAGGAGCAGTTGGGAGCTTCAGTCACCCCGCCAGCCTGAAAACAGCCCTCAGCCCCTTAGCCAGACTGGCCAGGCACCCCAGTGGGGACCCCCACCCTGATCCAGGACACCCTTCAGGGCAAACCAGCCGGCCCCCAAAGGGTAATATGCCTCCTGGCACTGGGATCAGCGGAGCAGCGAGGCTCCCGGCACCGGGATCAGCGTGACAGGGGGCAGCGCCCAAACCCCCTGATCACCCTGCAGCTCTGTGTGTGGCAGGGTGCGACGCCCCAACCCCCCCTCCACGGGCCCTGCTCTGTGTGTAACGGGGTAGAGCCATAACCTCCCCATTGGCCCTGCCCTGAGTGTGACAGGGTGCAGCGCCCCAACCCCCTGATCCGCCCTGCTCTGTGTGTGACAGGGGGCGGTGCCCCAACTCCCCTATCGGCCCTCTGTGAGTAACAAGGGGGAGCTCCTCAACCCCCTGATCGGCCCTGCTCTGTGCATGACAGGGGAGAGCTCCTCAACCCTCTGATGGGCCCTGCTCTGTGCATGACAGGGGGGAGCTCCTCAACCCCCTGATCGGCCCTGCTCTGCGCATTACAGGGGGGAGCTCCTCAACCCCCTGATCAGCCCTGCTCTGTGCATGACAGGGGAGAGCTCCTCAACCCTCTGATGGGCCCTGCTCTGTGCATGACAGGGGGGAGCTCCTCAACCCCCTGATCGGCCCTGCTCTGCGCATTACAGGGGGGAGCTCCTCAACCCCCTGATCGACCCTGCTGTGTGTGTGACAGGGTACGGAGCCCCAACCCCCCTGATGGGCCCTGCTCTGTGAGTGACAGGGGGCAGCGCCCCAACCCCCTGATTGGCCCTGCTCTGTGCGTGACAGGGGGTGGCGCCGCAACCTCCCCATCGACCCTGCCTTGAGTGTGACAGGGGGCGGTGCCCCAACCCCCCAATCAGCCCTACCCTGAGCGTGACTGAGGGTGGCATTGCAACCTCCCGATCCACCCTGCTGTGTGCATGACAGGGGGTGGCGCCCCAACTCCCCAATCGGCCCTGCTCTGAGCCTGACCAGGGGCTGCACCTAGGGATTGGGCGTGCCCTCTGCCACCCAGGAGCAGGCCTAAGCCAGTAGGTCGTTATCTCCCAAGGAGTCCCAGACTGTGAGAGGGCACAGGCCGGGCTGGGGGACCCCCCCCCCCCCACCGAGTGCACAAATTTTTGTGCACCAGGCCTCTAGTTATATTATAATTAAACATAATACCTTAGATTTACACATTTCTCATTTCATAACGCAATTTTGAGCATCTAAATTCCAATCCTTGCAACAGTCCTAAGGATGAGCATTTATATTGGAAACATAGGCTCAAGACAATTCAATGGCTTGCTCACAGTCACACACAAAGTGATAGAAGAGGCCCTGGACCCAGAGAACTCTAACTCTATAGGGAAGTCGGTCATAGACTTCTTGGTTCACTGTACTTAGTGTCTGGAAACAGTGATATGTAACCTCTCAGGTCAAAGCAAAAATGGCATGGACAGTTAGTCACCTTCCTCCCAAGTTCCAAATATTTGCCTTGTAGAAAAAATAGAAGTAAGAATAATGATGAAGTAAAACAGAGATCTGCTAGAACCTGGCCCTGTGGTTTCCATTTTTCATTTACTCCAATTCCCTACAACTGGCTCTGACATTCCCCTCACTGGTCTCCTGTTTGTTCCCCAGGGCAACCCTACTAGTTATCAGAGCACCCATACCCCTTCCTTCCATTTTCCATGAAGCTAAAGCTTCAGAAAAGGGGCTGTTGGCTAATCCCACCCCTCCCCACTTTCTGGAAGTCAGCAAAGCTTGCCAGATTTCTCCAAGAACAAATTCCCACCTTTACTTTTTCCAGTGTTTTCCTGGTCATGTCACATAGCAGGCATGGTTAGGGAGGCAGGTCAGGTATGAACATGGCCCTCGGTCATCATTCCAGTCCACACCACACAGCTCAGCCACCGCCTCCAGTTGTGTGCGCACTTTAAAGCCAAGACTCTATCTGTTTGACCTTTCTTTTGCCATCAGCCTCTGACCATTAGCAGGCCTAGTCATTCGTTTCCAAAAGAGGGGAGCAGGAACCTCTTTTGTCTGTTTGCTTTATCAAACCACAGTCACAAGAAGTTTACTCAGAACAAAGATGTTCTCTGTGCCCTTCACCTGGCACATGGCCCTGACCAGAAGAAATGCATTTAATGGCGAAGTAGGAAGAAACAGAGCCAAAAGGTGTAGCCCCCACATGCACCCCATGCCCCTTCCCTTTGCATCTCCTTGCCACAGCTGTCCTGCGATGATTGACAACATACACAAAAGGGGGGGGCTGTATTTCTGGGGCTAAACATTAAGACAAAGACAGCCAGAGCTACTTAATTCTTTGAATGAGACAAACATAAATGGCACGTGGATGTGCAATAAGGTGTAAAAGAGGAAGTGAGATGCATTAGAACCAAGAGTGCATAATGTATTATCAACAGCTCTGCGGCTTTGATGGGCGAAGGCTTTTATACAGACGCTATATTGATAGGTATTTCAACCAACAGTAAAAAACCGTTCTTGACATTCATCTATAGGGAAAAATATCCATGTACTCTTGGCTGTAGGACCAATTAGTCTGTGAAAGCAGCGGGGAGGGGGACAGAATATAAATGCAGGATGCATCCGCACTTGATTACTCTAATGAAATGTCCATTGATTCCTATAGATTAATGTGAGAAGAACAGCAGCTGCAGAGTGGCTAACACCTCTAGGTCAGCAGCTGTGTGTGGGGGTGGGGTGGGGGCAGTTGTGCATGTGTGTGAACACCCCCACTAGTCTGATGCCATGGAGAAGAGAGAAAAGAAGGGATGTGTGTGTGTCTGTGTGTGTATCTGTGTGTGTGTATGTGTGTGTGTGTGTGTGTGTGTGTGTGTCGAGGTGAGACTGTGCTGAACAGAATCAAGGAAAGGAAGGGTCTGGCTCTTAGAGATCAAGGTATGTCTGTGTCTGCCTATGGACAATAGGAATTCCACTCCAACACTTGCCAGGACCTGGACTGAGCGCTCCATTTCCCATTTCTTGTCCTACTCACACCCACATTTGACTTTGCTATGAGGGGGACAGGGCGCTTACAGGTCACCTAGTTTGGTTCAATTGATTTCATATAGCCTTCAACCACCCAGAGCAAAATGTGAAGTTCACAGATGGCTCTCTGCCCACTCACTGGTGCCCACCCTCCCCCTTCCCATCCCAAAGCTGACATTGGCTTGTCCAACCCAGTACTGTGCCTCGGGTAAATGTGCCAAATTAAGTTATTCACTCCCAAGCTTAGAGGATCCACCCCACCCCCTGTAATTACTGGGGAACTATTCTAGCCCTCCTGGAACTGGCATCAACTTAAATTCTCCATCTCAAGAGAAAGAATACTTAAATGATGTTCATTCATTGCCAAGTAAACAGTTCTACCATGGCTACGAGAGCCCACTTTAGAAAATGCTATCTACGCAGGCCCATAGCAGAAGGTCTGAGGTCTGCCTGGGGTTTTAGCTAATCTCTCCTGGTAATATGCACAAAACTCATCTACATAAAAATGTACACTAATTAGTATATGTTTGCTTCATGTGATTCTCGATAATTTCTACTTATTAAAAGGAAGGAAAGTCTGGGACCCAGGAGAACCCTGTGTATGCAAGCACCAAGTGGAGCTCTGAGGAACACTGAGTCCATTGCCACTGCCCCAGAAGGAGCAGAGGCTTGTGGGGATTCTCTCTGAGCCTCTGCAGAACAGCAAAGATGGGAAAGCCAGTGAGAAGAATAGGCTCTGGAAATATTTTCACACCAGAGAGGGACTTCTGCCCCAGCAGGAGAATTCAACACCCAACAACCATGAATCCCACCTAAGCCCAATGCAAAAGGAAACGTCAGCCTCGGTGTTCAGAGCCATGTCCTTCTTACTCGCTCAGAGGACTCTCCTGGCTCATCAGAACCTGCTGGTCACTCTGAGTTCTGTGTCTCAGAATCATTGCTTGTACAAGACCAAAAAGAAAGAGGGCCTTCAACGAAGAGTCGAGAAAATGGATGACAGGATGAAACACATTAATAGCACTGTTAGGTATTTAACATGGCAAGAAAACCCCACACACTTTACCACAAAATACATACAGTCAGCAGTCAGCATCCATGTATTTGCTCCATTCATTATCATTAACATGATTTTAGATATAGTTAGAAACAGAACCTTTAACTGGAAATTTATGAAGATATATCCTAAAAAAAAAAAAAACCCTAATATACAAATCGACCGAACGACAGAATGACCTGGCGGAACAGCCAGCTGAACGACAGTCGTTATGACGAGCACTGACCAACAGACTGTGTTGTGCATCCGCCCCCCCCCCCCCCCACCACCCAGAGGGAGGTGACTAGTGGCAGTGATCAGGGGTGGGGCCAGCCAGTGGGCAGTGCCAGGCCACCAGCCAAGGCAGGTGCCAGCGGGCGCCCCCCTATCGCCCCATCCACCAGTTGCCCCACAGATGGCCCTGATCGCCGGCCAGACCTAGGGACCCTACCCTATATATTGAGAATAGTCTTTTAGATTTAAAATTTAAAACCTGGCAAGGCTACTCTAACACTGAAAAAACAGGATGATGCAGCGATGACATGCATGGACTCTGGCTTGCACATTTTGTGGTCAGCCCTGATTCTGACACTTATAACTGTGTGACAAAGCCAATTATTTAACTTCTCTCTGCTTCAGTTTTTCCACCCATAAGATGGGAAAATGGTACTACTGCCTCAGAAGGATCATGCTATGTACTACTTTTTATAATCAGGGCAAAAAAATGTAGCTGCCCATACAACAGCAAGATGCCTTTCACCTGTATGAAAAGTATGGTCACTGGTGCATCATGCAGTGTCCCGGATTGTGAGAGGGATGTCCAAGTGCTGGTTTAGGCCTGACATCCCCCAAGGGGTCCCAGATTGCAAGAGGACGCAGGCCAGGCTGAGGGAAACCACCCCGCCCCCCTGCACGAATTTCGTGTACCAGGCCTCTAGTGTACACACACACACACACACACACACACACACACACACACACACACACTGATACTGACTATAATGGGACCAAAATTCTCTGTGCATCAAATCTGATTAGATAGGTGGGTAGGTAGGTAGCTAGCTACAGGCCTAATTTTAAATGTAAATAGTCATAGTCTCCTGACTGCTCTCCTGCTAAGATAAGGTTTTCCGGTTTTCCAAGTCTCCTTCTCCTGTCGCCACCATATAAGTCTGTATTTTAAGGAATATAGGCCCGGTGTTCTTTTTTTATTGAGAAGCTGCAGAACTCTAACTGGTAGTTCAATAAATTGTATTACATCCCCCTTGCACTGAATGCCCTACACGCTTTGGCTTTCCATGTGTAATTGCAAGCTGTTATTAGCCCTGAGCTGTGTCCGTTACTGGCCACACTCTTGCTGAGCGGTCAATTTTTTCCCCTGCCATTTCCTTTGCTCACACCATGCTGACCACGTTGGCCAGAGGCAGCCCGAGGTTTATAGTGCAGCATTGATTTTTCTTTTCTCTCAATACTGACAGAATCATAGATCCAAGGCAAATAAAGAAATGCATTCTGGGGTGATGAAATGTCTTTCATTCAGGCTGGATTGAATCAAAGCCCATCACAGAAATGTAGGGGCTCTGAAATGCTAGGGAAGCTCATGCCTCAAATTGTGGAAAAATAAATTTTATGTGTTATCCCCTTTCCTTTGGATTTGTAAATCACTGGGGACTCAGATGGTCCAGCCAGTGACCAACTTGTGCAATGGGGCCATTGTAAACAAAGAGTGACTGTTAACCACCTTCATTAATTGGAGCATTGCTTGTAATTCTGTTTGAAGGATAGTCATTTATTAGCTTAAGTAACACCCACAGTCTCCCAAAGAACTGTCTACTGTAAAAATATTGACTGAGGCTCAGCCTTTGCTAAGAAATGCAAGATAGCAATTCACACAAACTTGTGAAATTCAAGCACATTCCCTGTTACTGAGGGGTAGTAGTGACTGACTGCAGTAAATTGAGGAAATCTTCACTCAAACAAATGACTCAAGTTGACACTTGGTGAAATGTAAATATGACCTCCACTAATTAATTTGGTGATATTCATACCTTGTTTATAGACATTAATCCAAGTTTGATCGTTAGCACACACAAGAGTCCATGTTCACAGAGACAGTGGATATTTAATGGAAAAACTCCTGGAGTGAGAAGTCAGAAGACCCGGATTTCCATCCTCACTCCTCCAATAACAACAAACCTTTAGCCCTGAACACATGACTAACACCTCTCTCAGTCTTTCTTTCTCATCTGCAGAATAGAGATGGTAATATCTACCACGAGTGGTTTTGATGGTTCAGTGGGATAATGTATGCAAAGTGTCTCATCCAGAACCAAGCACATGTCAATCACTTGTACAACATGAGTGGTTGAGCATTTACCTACTATATGGAGACATCAAGATAGGCACTATGGATACAGCAGCAAGTTTCTGCCTTCGTGGAAACTAACGCCTGATGCACAGTGCATGAGTAGCAAGTGCACAAGATGACTGTTACATCATGATAATTATCATTAGTTGTAGTAGTAGATTTTAGAAGTGGAAGGCTTTCACTACATGAACTTAGGTCCTTTCTAAATCTCAGACTCTTTAATCCATGATCAATAATAACTATCTATCTGTGTGTGTATATTAGTATGTGTATTCCATTATATGTATAATTAGTATGCAGTAGAGGTTTGCACTTAAGCAGATCTGTCTGCCAAACAGCTCCTTTTCCATGTTCAAGTTTGGGACCATTCAAAAGTCATGTGTATATTTATTTGTTTTCAAATAAGCCTAATTCTAAAAAATAATTTTAAATAGTATATCATTTTAAATGCCATGAAACCCCTAGAATGTCCAAAAAATAACTCACATTGTTATTTGTCTGAAACAGTAAATCTAAGTCCCCCAAACCTAAAAATATTACAAAGTATAGCCAATAAGTTTGATTTATTATAGGTACATGGAGGTACCAAGTAGTACAAGGACATCTTTGATTTCTGCTGATCTTAAAGACTAAACACCTCTCTGCCTCTATGACATCTAAGTTTCTGGAGAGGAGAAGCCTTCTGTTATTTTGCATTCATTCCAGGCACATAATAGGTGCTTAATGAATGTTAGTCAATCAATCAATCAGTGTCCCAATCAGTCAGACAGTCAGCTCTGCCTTAGGTTCTTCCATAAGCAAACTGCAAAAGCAGGTTTTCCTTTGTCGATATAGCTAAGAGCTAGGGAATCGTGACACATTTTGGTTCACAGTGCTCAGGATAACTATCTTGAAATTCAAAGTCTATTACCTGCAACTATTCTCTATAGTTCCCCGAGCTTCAGAAGACATGAAAACAGAAACCCATAGGAGATGAGGAACTCCACAAGTCAGAAATGCCTCGATCTTCTCCCTGTACTGGAGTGGAGAGGGAAGTAAGGCTTTTCATCTTTGTTTCTCACTGATCCTCTGTATTTCAAATTGTCCTCTAGGAAGGATATCCTCTTCATTTTGTTTTTTTGTTTTATTTTTATTTTTATTTTTTTAATATATTTTATTGATTTTTTTTACAGAGAGGAAGGGAGAGGGATAGAGAGTTAGAAACATCAATGAGAGAGAAACATCGATCAGCTGCCTTTTGCACACCCCATCCTGGGGATGTGCCCGCAACCAAGGTACATGCCCTTGACCAGAATCGAACCTGAGACCCTTCAGTCCACAGGCTGACGCTCTATCCACTGAGCTAAATCGGTAGGGCTTGTTTTATTTTTAAATCTCAACAGAATAGCTCTTTCAATGTTTATTGACACCTAAGTTTGTTTTGAATGCCCCTTACCATTTTTCCGCATTTGGGCTGCAGTGAGTCACCTTTTTGAACATCTGTTTGATTTTTGACATATGACATAATTCCAATGGCCAAGCCATAATTATAAGCTTAAACAGCAATACTTATAAAATGCTAACACATATAAAATGCACTCCTGCTGTTTTTTCAAATAAGGATCAATTTGTAAAAGCCATTACTCACATTAGGAACATATGTCAATTTAGATTGTTCTTTATTCCAGAGTCTACTATTCTTAGGTAATTTATGCAAAGTGGATATTATAATTACTCAGGGCTGGAAATACTCTACTGAGTTCTACCTTTGGCCCTGAGAAATGTGCATTCAACAAGCATTTTCTAAATATCCAGGACATATCAGACACAGGGTATCTGCCTTCCTGAGGGAAACAAAAGCAAGCAAATGGTCAAGACTCAGCCGACAGGGGCCATGATGGAGGACATGCCTATGCCGCAGAGGCTAGAGCAGGGGTGGGCAAACTTTTTGACTCGAGGGCCACAATGGGTTCTTAAACTGGACCGGAGGGCCGGAACAAAAGCATGGATGGAGTGTTTGTGTGAACTAATATAAATTCAAAGTAAATATCATTACATAAAAGGGTACGGTCTTTTTCTTTTTTTAGTTTTATTCATTTCAAACGGGCCGTAGTTTGCCCACAGCTGGGCTAGAGGATGGTTTGCATCTGGAGTAAGGGGCATGGGCCAGAAAATGCTTCCCAGGCACTTCTGGGGTGAATTTTGCAGGAAGCATAAGACTAGAGCAAAGGAAGTTGAAGCCAAGAGGAAATTTGTTCTTAAATTTCCAGAGTGGCACCTCTTGTGCTCACTTCCTGGGTTGCCCATGAGCTATTCAGAGGAACATCTACACATGTTACAGTGCTGGGAGGGGAAACCTTTCAGGCCCAGGAAGAGGTGGGGTGGGAGGTGAGAACAAATTTCTCCCCAACTCCTTGCAGCATGAATCTGAGTGGTTCTCTCCAATACATGCACTTGGGGAGGTCAACTACCCACAGGTCAGAATCTCAGGGTTCTAAACCCCTATAAGTTTTCCACATGCATTCAACCCCACTCAGTAGGCTCCTGGAATTTTGACCATGGCCTGATGGGGTATCTGGAAGAACAAAGTACATCAGTGATGGTTCAGGGTGACTAGGCTCGAGTCTGGCACAGGAAAGTTCAGCCTCGGCCTTAGTGGCTGGAAATGGGAATGGGATGAGGTAGGAGATGAGGCAGAGGAGATAAAGTCCGCTTTGGTGAAAGGAGAGAGGCAGAGCTAGAGTCAGCCTAAGGCCATGAGGACAAAGAAAATTCACCCTGAAAACCCAGCCAGTCCACTCCCAGGAGGTGGTCTGACAGTGCACAATTACCATTCACCTTAATTCAAATCAATTCTGATTTGCAGGAACATCAGCTGTTTGAAGAGATAGATGACCTCGCCAATACAGTTTTGCTTATCTTTTTCACTGACTAAATTAAATTAGTAAATTTAACAACAACAAAAAACTTTTTTTGGTGAGGAAAAATGTTTGCATGGAATCATGTAAATAAAAAAGGGATATTAGAAATGTTTTGTGTGTGTGTGTGTGTGTGTGTGTGTGTGTGTTCAGACATACAGATGTGGCACCTCATGACTTACAGAAGACTTCAAGTCATCTAAAGAATGAATCATGCCTGGCATAGTAGGTACCAAAATGTGATACAATGTGATACATTAAAAGTGAATAAAGGATTACTGTCAATAATACTACATTTCTTTTTTTTTTCCTTCAGGCACTAAAGATTATATTGTGGTAGGAATGAGGAGAATGCTATTCTCCTCTGCCCAATCTTGCCTTAAATAACAATATTGCAGAAAAGATTAAAACTCATAGTTTGACTGTTTACATAAAAATATAAACATTTTTTGTTTTCAAATATGTAGTTTCTGGAGCTGTTGGAGCCAGGAGTGGGTAATTTTTCATATTTCCTTCTGATACATCTTATCCTCCTTATAAGAAGAATTGCCTTTCTCCTATAGAAGTTTGGTGGTCCAACAGCCTTCCCATTTTGTTTTCTCTCTGTCTTTTCCAATCCAAGCTGGCAGTTTTTCTGCTGGCATAAAATTCTCAAAATCCTTGTGGGTTTCTTATGTGTGTCATACAAGTAAATCTACTCAATAATACTGTATTTCTAAAACAGTAAATATTTTGGAGTAAGATAGATGTAATTTTTTTCATTTATAGTATTATTCTTGTATTGGTTACTTTTAGAAACCTTCAGGGTAAGAATTGCCCAGATGCTACCCAGCATTCAGAAGGGCAAGCACACCCTTGTATGGGTGAATTTTATATGAATGTTAACAGGTTCCATCCTCTCTCTAGGATCTATAGAGATCATTTAAGAGCAGAGCATATGGTACAGAAACCAAGATGGCAACATAGGTAAACACTGGTACTCGTTGCCTCCCACAACCACGTCAAAATTACAACTAAAATACAGAGCAACCATCATTCATAAATGCCTGAAAACTAGCTGAATGGAAGTCCTACAACTAGAGAAGTAAAGAAGAAAGTACATCTAGATTGGTAGGAGGGGCGGAGGTATGGAACAGACTGGTCCGACACCCACATGTGGCATTTTTTTAAATCAGAAGGGGTATCTCCACTGTAGAGGCCTCCCATGAGAAGGGGTCCCAGCCCCACACCTGACCCCAAGTCCAGAGTTCCAGAGCTGGGAAGAGAAGTCCTCATAACTTTCGGCTATAAATACTAGCAGGGACTGTGGCTGAGTGACATGGAAGCAGTTCCTCTTAAAGGGCCAGTGCACCGACTTACATAGTCCCGCTCCCTCTGAGCTCCAGCAATGGGCAGCAACTTTGGGGGATTCGGGGACATATGGGGAGGAACTGGATTTTCTGACATCGGGGCAGGAACTTGGGGTGTTTTTGTCCCAGACAGGGGTGCTCACAGGGGTTATTGTTATTGTGCTGGGACCTCCCTTGTCACAGAGCTGACTAGCAGACATATATGGGTTTCCATTAGCCTGGCTCACACTGTTTGGTCCACCCTGGTGTTTCTCTGAGACCCTACCCCATCCAATTTGCAGCTCCACCCAAGCTGTTTGCAGGGGCTTTTCCATATGAATGGCCTGCCCTGGCTCAGGCTTCAGACATTCCTAACATCTCTCAAACAAGCAGCAGCTGGTGTCACCCTTACCTATCAATAAGAAACCCTAAACCTGGCATTATGGCCAGCCTGCCTTGCTTCACAGCTTGGCCTCACCTGGGCACTTCCAAGCCCAATACAAGTAGCAGTCATCTGCAGATAACTCTGCAGTTCTTGCCAGGTGGCCTCAGGCAGTGGCTGACTTTTCACCTTCAAGGGAGTTCCTCTTAAAGGGCCGGCACACAAACTTACACAGAGGCCTCAGAGTCAGCTCTAGACCATACCAGATTACAGCTCTACACATCCACAAGCGACACACTCAAGGGGCAGATTCAGTGAGCACCAAAGCCCCACTGCTCCATAGGTGTATTTCCTACACAACAGCTCTTCCACTGTAGTCACAGCTGGTCCTCACAGCCAATTGGCGTGGAGGTCAATTCCTCCCAGTGACGCCAACAGCAATCAAAGCTCAACTACAACACAGGGGTGCACCTAGAGTGCCCAGATCAGGTGATTAGAAAGACTGAGTCAATGGGCCCTTCAGGACACCTACTACACAAGGCCACTCTACCAATGTGAGGAGACATAGTGGCTCTGCCTAATACACAGAAACAAACAAAGGGAAGCAGCCAAAATGTGGAGATAAAGAAACATGTCATAAGTGAAAAAATAGAAGAAATCTCCAGAAAAAGAACTAAATGAAATGGAATCAAGCAAACTACGGGATATAGAGTTTAAAACAATGGTTATAAGGTTGCTCAAGGATCTTAATGAAAGCTTCAAGGGACTTAGTGAGACTTTCAAGGATCTTAGTGAGAATTTTAAAGACATAAAAAAGATCCAATAAGAAATTTATCATACACTAACTAAAATAAAGAATAATTTACAGGGATTCAACAGTAGGGTGGAAGATTCTGAGAATCAAATCAACAATTTGGAATATGAGGAAGCAAAAAACACCCAATCAGAACAGCAAAAAAAGAATCCGAAAATATGAAGATAAGAAGCCTCTGGGTCAACTTCAAGTGTACCCACATTCGCATTATGGGGGTGCCAGAAGGAAAAGAGAGAGAGCAAGATAGTGAAAACCTATTTGAAGAAATAACGACAGAAAACTTCCCCTACCTGGTGGAAGAAATAGATTTACAAGTCAGGAAGTACAGAGAGTCCCAAACAAGAGGAACCCAAAGAGGCCCATACCAAGACACATCATAGTTAAAATGACAAGGGTTAAAAACAAAGAGAGAATCTTAAAAGTAGCAAGAAAAAAGCAGTTAGTTATCTACAAGGGAGTGCCCATATGACTATCAGCTGATTTCCCAATAAAATACTTTGCAGGCCAGAAGGGAGTGACAAGAAATATTCAAAGCTGAATAGCAAGGACCTACAACCAAGATTACTCAACCTAGCAGAGCTATCATTTGGAATTTGAAGGTCAAATAAAGAGCTCCACAGACAAGAAAAAGCTAAAGGAGTTCATCACTACCAAACCAGTATTACATAAAATGTTGAAGGGTATTCTTTAAGAAGAAGAAGAGGAGGAGGAGGAAGAAAAGGGGAAAACAATAAAAAACATGAACAACAAATACATATATATCAACAATTGAATCTAAAAATCAAAATAAACAAACAAGGAATCTAATGAACAAAATAAAATGATGAACAAAATAGAACCAGAGGCATGGAAACATGAAACAGACTGATGAATCTCAGAGGGAAGGGGGAAGGTGGGAGGTGGGAAGAGATTAACCAAAGATCTTATATGTATATATGCATTACCTATGGACATAGACAATAGCGTGATGAAGGCCTGGGGTGGGGGCAGAAATCAGGTGGAAAGAGCCAATGGGGGCAAAAGGGGAGGCATCTGTAATAATCTCAACAATAAACATTTAATAACAATATTAATAATAATTCATTATTTTTTTCCACTAGCAAAAAGAGAGAGAGAGAGAGAGAGAAGAGCATATGGCGCCTCCCCCTAGAATCAAAAATTCCACATACAGTTGAAACCAGGCCTTGAAGGGCAGACCAGTGTGGAAATAATGTATTCACTGATATACCCCAACACCTAGAACACTTCCTGGCACATCAGAGCTACTCAATAAATATCCGTTGAATGAATGAGTGAGTGAACCTGTGAATGAATGAACAAAAACCTTGTTTCTGATAAATTCATACATCACCAACATAGCACATTGAACAGCACCCTCCAGACTCATGTGATGTTTTCTCTGCCTAGAACACACTTTTCCCAGATTTCCACACAGTTGACTAATCTTTATGAGTCAACTACCAATTATCTCCTAAGAGTGGCCCTCCTTGACCACAGTATTAAGAAAAAAAAAAAAAAAAATATATATATATATATATATATATATATATATATATATATATATTACCATCCCATTAGCAGTCACCAGCTATCTCCTTCTCTTATATTATCTTCCTTAGAGTAATTATTACTCCCATAAAATACATTATAATGTATTAGTTTTCCATGGCTATAATAGCCTTAGTGATGTAAAACAACAAATTCATTATCTTACAATTCTGCAGTTCAGAAGTCCAACGTGGGTCTCACTAGCTAAAATCAATTTGTCAGCAGGGCCACATTTCTTCCTGGAGACTCTAGGGGAGAATCCAATTTCTTTCCATTTTCAGCTTCTAGAGCCCAGCCACGTCAAATGGAGCATAGCCCCTTCCTCCGACTTCAAAGCCAGCAGCACTGCATCTCTAACCAGTTGTCCAGAGTCACATCTCCCTCTCATCACAGAAACTTTTAATAATCTCTGCAATTATATTGGGTGCACCTGAATAATCTAGTGTCATCTCCCATCTCAAAGTCCTTAATTTAATCACACTTGTGAAATCTGTTTTACTATGTATGTAAGACAACATATTCACAGATTCTAGGAATTAGGATGTGAACATCTAGGAAGGAGCATTATTCTGCCTAGTATATGTGACACCAATTTATTTTTTCTTGTTTCTTGTTTCACTCTCACAGGCTATAAGCTCCATGACAGCCAGGACGTTGCTGTATCTGCAGCACCCAGGACATTACCCCACACATGTTAGGCACTTAGTACATACTTGTCAATGAACGAATAAGTGAATGTTCCCCTGTGTATGGAACAAGTGGTTTGGCCTGATATTTTGCCACTCTACCGCCCAGTTTTTATCCTGCTGTAAAGTACTTATGAGCCATTTAAATCATCCTATATATATTTGTAATAATGCCATCATTACTCAGAATTATCAAAGAGCTAAAATGGGGCAAGGGCATTTTTTTAATGTCTCCCATCTATTTATTCCCAATGAAAAAGCAGTTGTTGAGTTTATCAAAAATCAAACTTTATTAGAATCCCCAATCCTTTGCAAGTACTTGCTTCACAGAGTGAGACTGGTTTAAGCAAGATCATGTGTACATTGTGAGAGATAGACTTACATCTATCACCCTATCTTTCCTATTAAGGACTTTATGTGATTTGGTTCAAAGGAAGACAGATTAGTAAACTGCAGTATGGTATCATATAAAGGATATCAAAGTCAAAGAGGCCTCAGTTTGATTCCTGGTTCCACCACTTTCTAATTGCATACTTCTGGACAATCTCCATAATTACCAGACTCAGCACTGTCATCCACAAAAGTTACTCTCAAAGGGCTGTCATCAGGGAGTAGGTGAGAAGATAGATATCAAACATGTGTGTGGCACACACAGGCACTTGGTAAATATCAGTTCCTTTTCTCTCCTCATGTCCTGAAAGATTAGAGGATGGGAGAAGGGAAGCTGAGAACAAGTAGAAAAGAGAACAGACAGTTGGGTAGGACTGAGAAATTAGAGCCTGCTGGCAACAAAGGCTGCTGTTTCAGATGGGAAGAAAATAAGTACCTGGATATTACCCAAAGAGAACATGTGAGGTTTCTCTCAGTACGCGCTTGTTGGGGGACGGGGAGGGGGAGGGAGGTGTAACTTCAGCCTGGCATTCAAGTCTTCCATCAACTAACCTTCCCTAATTTCCCTAATTCCACTGAAAACTATGTGCTTATATTCCCTCCCAAAGGAGAATTCAGGACAATCATTCATCAGGACAAATGAAGCACTGAAATGATTCAGTGTTCATGGAAAGATTCATTGAATAAGACTGCACATGGATAGTTATTTCAGATGAACTATTATTTTGGTGTCACTCCTTCCCTACCATGTGTGACATCTCCCCTGTTTGGAATATCCTATTTACTCCTCTTCATCTCAATCTTATCCCTCTTTCAAGTCCCAGCTCAAATTCTCCTATTAAATCTTTCCTGACCCCCCGCCCCAGCCTTATATGATCTTTTCAATTTCCAATCCTTTAGCATTTGTTATCTCTAATACCGACTCCCAAACCTAGCTGATCATCAAAATCCCCTGGTTAAGGATAGGCAAAATTGTACTATGGTAACAAAAACTCCAACATCACAATGGCTTAACACAACAAATTTCTATTTATTGCTGATGCAAAGCCCACTGCAGGTTTGGGAAATTTTTTGTGCCATTTGTTCCATACAGTGATTCAGAGATCTAGGCTAATAAAAACTCCACTATCCTATACCTGAACTTCCTGAAATATATAGTCTCCTTGATTGATACAACACTGGAAGAGAATGCTAGAAGTTCTATTGCTGGTAATTAAATGCTTTATCCTGGAAGTCATATATTTTACTTCCACCTCAACTTTCTGACTATTCAGCCACCCAACTAGAGGGGGCTAGGGAAGTATAATCCTGCAAAGTGCCAAGGAGAAGAAAACAGGTCATTGATGAGTCTCTTCCATACCTTAAAAATAAGTAAATAAATAAATCTCATAGATACAGTCAACAGTATGTTGATTACCAGAGGGAAAGGGGATGAGGGAGGTGGGAGAGGGTAAAAGGGGGATAAATGGTAATGAAAGAGATTTGACTTGGAGTGGTGAACACACAATACAACATACAGATGATATATTATAGAATTCTACAACTGTAATTCTACAAATAATTTTATTAACCAATGTCACCACAATAAATAAAAATTTAAATTCAACAAAACAAAAATGAAACTAAAAATATAGAATCCAAGGAACATACCACAGACTTATCAAATCCAAACTTCTCGAAGTGGGTCCCAAAAGTCTCACTTTAAGAGCCAACTTTGAGAACCCTTCATTCATACCACTCATTCTGACCTGTCATTTATTTCCCAGTATTTTATTCTTTCCATGTTCATACATACAAGGTCCTTGAAGACAAGTACTATATCTTTATTTAACTCAGGAAATGTGTATTAGTCGTGGTGACAGAACCTGAACAATTGTCTGGCATGAGTACTTGCCACACTTCTGCCACTGGGTAAGTCACTAGTAAAAATGTTTTTATTTTTAATTGAGATATAATTACATACCATACAATTCACTTTTAAAGTCTACAATTGAATGGTTTTTAGTATATCCACAAGGCTGTGCAACCATCACCACTATGTAATTTCAGAACATTTTCACAACCACAAAAGCAAACTCCATACTTGTTGGTAGTCATTCCCAATTCTTTACCCCCACCCTTAGCCTGTGGCAATCACTAATCTATCTACTTTCTGTCTCTGTGGATTTGCTTATTCTGGATACTTCATGTAAATGGAATCATACAATGTGTGGCATTTTGTGTCTGTATTCTTTCATGTAGAATAATGTTTTCAAAGTTGAAGCATGCATCAGTAATTCATTCCCTTTTATTGATAAATATTTTTCCATTGGATGTATATACCATATTTGTTTATCCATTCGCCCATTGAGGTTGTTGGGTTGTTTCCACTTTTAGGCTATTATGTATAACGCTGCTATCAACATGCATGTACCAGTTTTTGTGTGAACATATGTTCTCAATTCTCTTGGGTATATCCCTAGGAGTAGAATTGCTGGGTCATATGGCAACTCAATGTTTCACAGAATTTTTTATCTGTAAAATGTGGTGAGTAGTCCCCTGACCTGTGAATTACAGAAGTATATGAGGATTAAGTATGTAAGTATTTTGTAAACCCAAAAATACTAATAAACTCTAGGTATCATCATTATACTTCAAATGCACTGTGCACAATTGCTTACACACAGCAGATGCTCCATAAACATGTGTGTGCTGATTGATTTGTGTAATTAACAAACCAGGAGAAAAAAAATAGATCATTAAGTGGTATTAAATCCTGAGTATTGTCCCAAGCAAGGAGAAGCAAGTTACTCAGTGAATACCATGAGTCTTCATTTGATTTCTTTTCCTGAAGCAGAACAATGAATGTGTTCTCAAATAAAATAAAATTGACCTGATGTCTTTAAAGGGTTTCCATGCTGGCAATCTGTTTCTTCAGATGGGCTCTGGAGTGAACTGCTTGTGCATGCAACAGCGGTGTCCATCAGGCACGTGTGACATTTGGGCAAAGTGTTCTACCCCAGTTCCTTTGAAGAAGTGCTCTGCCAAGACTTTTTTTTTTCAGGAGTTAATGTGGAATCACACCCTTCCCCAACAACTCTAAAGAGAAAACAACATTTTTTCAATAAACTTAAAATTGGCATCCATTTATAGCAGACATGTCACTACCATTTCAGCAGTGTGTTCATTCAGGTGTTCTGTCTGAATTGAGACTTTTAGGTACTAATAATAATTAACTACTTTCTTAGCAATGAAAAAAGTCTTAAATGCCTATTTACTTAATGGTCCCCTAGGGTGTCTTTGTTTTGAATGGGATAAAAAAAATATTAGCTGCAAAATAAGCAGGTGATTCTAATCAATAAAGCCAGAGGACTATATTGATTACAAGAACTCCATTCTTTAGTCATTAACCCTGTGAATTCTCTACTGAAGCCGGGTAGTACTGTTTCTACCTGTTAGAAATAGAAAGGCTCACTGAGAAACTGGAATCTCATTTCACTTTTATGATTTCCACTCTGCCTACAGGGCCCATTTGGGGGAGTCCATTCCATGGGCTGTACCTGTAGGCAGATGATTTTCATGACCCTCTTTCAGTAGGGGTGTGCTTGGAAGTATTTAGTGGTTTTCCCCATTGGTGGTGATAGATTTAATGATAAAGTATTAATCTATCCTTGGAATTTCTTCTGCAGAAGCAGGAACTTTCCTCTCCTCTTTGGGGAATGCCAACATTTTCACATTTCAAAGAGAATGTAAGGATGAGACATGGCATTGATTTTTTTTATTTTTCTTTATTGATTAAAGTATTACATATGTGTCTTTATCCGCCCATTGGGTATTGATTTTATTAGTGAGAAACAGCAGTTAATGTGATCCAAGAAGGTACAATAGGCTAAGTGAGGCCGAATCCGCAAATCTGGCTTGAATTGCAAAGTTTAGGTTCATAGGTGTGTGTTGCAATTGAACAGAACATAGTTTCCAATCATTGCTTTTCCCTGAAATCCCATAGAACCTTATAACAAGAGGTGACACACCATAGACATGCCCCACCAAGAATCAGCAGTTGTGGGTTCAATCCTGACTGTCCCACTGAACCAGCAAAGTTATCTCATCCTTCAGGGCCTGATTATTCAGCTGTAAAATGATCGAATTTGGACCAGATCTCTGCTTTGGTCCAAATATTAAAAGAATATTAAAAGAATATTAATCACCTGGGGATCTGGTTAAAATGAAGATTCTGATTCAGTGGGTCTCAAGTAGAGCTTGAGATTCTACCCAGGTGAATATGAAGCTTCTGGCCCATGGACATAATTTGAGAAGCAAAGACCAGATCAAGCATGTCAAACATACAGCCCGCCGGCCACGAGTTTGACATGCTTGGACCAGATGATACCTGAGTTTACCTCACTCCAACACTATAGCTCTAGGGTCTGTGTGTTTCTAATGGCATCAATATATTGCTGTCTTGTGCTATGGATATTTATGAAATCCCTAATTAAACTTACAGCTCCATGATGGCAAAATAGTTGTTCCTTAAACTCTGTATCTTCTCTGTATGCCATAGGCTACACTATGTTTGGCATAAAATAGGTGCTCAATAAATATTTGCTAATAAATGAATGCATTAGGAGATCTATATATTTGCTTATTCTTTTTCAAAAACATTTTATTTAATTCAGAGAGCTAGAAGGATGGTTTGAGATAATCCAATCCAGCAGTCTCATTTTATCCAGAATTCTAAGACTGAAATTACTCAGGAGTGCATAGTTAGCTAGTGCAAAAAATATAAAAAAATTAAACTCCAATTGAACTGTAATATGTAAAACTACCTTGCTTCTACACAAAAGACGTTGGCAAAGAGGTTTAGGGAAGAAGTTGAGATCAAAAAACGAGGTTGGTAGGTAGCTATTTATATTCTTGGTTCCCTCTGGATCAAGGGAGAAGCCTAGAAAATATTTAGGTTGACAAATGGTTAGTACAGTTCATTAGCTTCTGGATATGACTAAATTGCCAGACTGCTGCCATGTGGCCTCAACCAAGTGACAATCTTCCCATCCTTCAATACCTTTCTTACTCCTTTTCATCTCAGGTAGATGGATGTAGTACTCATCTACTTTTTGATAAAGGAAATTTACTAAATCCCAATGCTATTGGACATAAAAATTACTGCTACAGCAAAAACTGTAATAATTATATTGTTGCTCATTCAACAAAATTTATAGAAGTATGGAGCATATAAAAAGGAGCTTACATTAAACTAGAGCCATAGCTAGGGCAGATCATAGATAACTTGTTTGTTTGTTTGTTTGTTTGTTTGTTTTTTCATAGAGAGAAGGGAGTCGAGGCAGGGTTTTAAGCATGGGAGCATTGTGCTTAGATCTGAACTCTCAGGAGAGAACTCTTGCAGAATGGATATCATGAACATAAGGCAGGAGGCTGTGAGTTCAAATAGGAGACTGCTGAAGAAACTCTACTGAGAAATATGAGAACCTGAGCTCAGATAATGCTAGTCTGAATAGAAAAACAGGAATTTCATAGAAGATTTGAGGCTCTCCCCTGTGAAAACATAGCAACATGTTGGGGGGGGGGGGGGGGCAACAGGTTCTAAAAATCTAGACCAGAAATAAAATGCAAGTAAGGGTAGGAAAAGACCAAGGATGGGAAATGGATACCAATGGATATGCAAGGCATAAGGATCTACATAGTTGGTATAGGTTGACTATCAAATTTGACTCTCCTGGAAACCAAAGGGAAAGTAGAGACATAGGGAGCTCTTATTGTCCAAATAGACCAAAAACATAAAATACTTAAAAACAGCTCTTTAAAAGAAATATAGCCTTTCTAGCACTCAGCAAGAAGAAAAAATATTTTTCACATGAGATTTCATAGAGGAGACACTGCAGGATGTAGTCACAATGTTCACAACAGCATCCTTAGGGTAAAATGTAGGAGTGACTTCAATTAGGGCATTTCTGGTAGAGGGCCTCAATGAATTTAATGCATAAAAAGCATAGAGAAACCTTGTCAAAGTAATGGTACATCAACAGTTACACTGAAAATGCCTTCTTCCCCTAATACTTAGTGGCTCCCTGTGGAGTATCTGAGTTCATTTATCCAAGCAGTAGCAGGTATTAAACAAGGAGGGAAGATTAGCTCTGATGCAACCACAAGAATGTGAGCTCACCATTCTGCTAACTGTTCAACCCACAGTGCCTAGAACAATATCTGGTACTCGGGAGACCTTCCATAAATATAGGTTTAATCAATGAACAAGTGTTGGCAATAAACACCATCTCTGACTTTGAAGGGTTCTGCTTCTATCAAAAAGAATTTAGAGGTCTTCTAGTCTTTCCTGAGGCTTAGAAAATGTTGATAATGATGATAATATAAGTAATAATAATAATAATAAATATTTGCTGAGTACAGCAAAGTTAAGTGACTTCCCTGAAGTCAAACAGTGAAACTGCAACAAAGCCAAAGCCACCCCAACTCCTAACTCCTAAATCTCTGTCCTCTCCACTGCCTCACACAATCCCCAGGCAACTAACAAGCCCATGTCCAGGTTCTTAGCTTGACCAGGAGGCTCATGAAGCTGACTGATCTCAAAGATCTCAAAAGGAAATGGGCAGAAAGTCCAAATTTGATTCTAGACCCTGTGCATCATGAAAGGGAGGGCTGGAAAAATCCATGGGAAAGGTTGTCCCTAAGGAATAGAAGCACTGTCCCGAACTCCTCCCCCGCTCCCCCCGGAAGTCCTAGAATAATCCCCCATGCTTGTTTAGCACTTTAACATTTTTACAGTACTTTTGTAGCCATCATTTCATTAAATGTCACAAACTAGTATCTTGCTGGCCAAATCTAGAACATAGACAGGCTTTGTGTTGGAGGACAGATTGCTACACTGATCCCTGTTAGGGACTTAACACTTATTTCCAGAAAAACTGCAAAGTAAAAAGCCATTAAGTAAAAAAAAAAAAACATGCATTAGAATAGAAAAAAAATTCTGCTTGTCCCATCCCAAATGAAGATACCCAAACTATTTCTCAGGTTTAAAAAAGGAAGGTATAGCAGTTGAACAATGAAAACAAGTATATAGGTAATAACGTGAAAGTAAATAAATACAGTTTGCACATAAAATATAATGTGAATGTGATGAAAGTTTATTATAGTCATTTTTCCTTCTTTCTGCATCATTTTCTTCATCAATTTTTCAACCTTTTGGGGGCTCATGGTTATCTTGCACTTAAATTGCACTTGAAAATAAAGTTATAACACAGAAAAACACCCTCTGGGCAAAATAAAAGCTAAGCAAGAAAACACTTCAAAATGTGAAACCAGCTCATACATGCAATTGCTGGAGAGTCAAGGGAAGGCGCTAACACTTCATCCCTAGCACTTGGCATTTGCACACAAAGCAAAACATTTTAAGTGCATCCAAACATGGTATGCAACTCAAATTTACTCCATCTGATACTCTCTGACTAGAAACTGCTGTGTTGTATACATTGGTAAGTGAATTTTGCCTAAAACCATATGTGAAAATATCACTTTTATATTGCATTTATTTAGTGTGTATATAGGTTAAAAAGTCATACACACACCAAAAAGAGGAAGAGCCCAAAATGTAGTGTAATTTTTCAAAAACCATTAGAATGAAAAGGCTTTAGCTGAGCAATTGTGATATGTATTTTAAAATTAGAATTAGTTGAAGAATTTTTTTCTTTTTAATTAAATTTATTAGAGTGACATTGGTTAATAAAATTATATAGGTTTCAAGTATAAAATTCTATAATATATCATCTGTATATTGTATTGTGTGTCCACCACCCAAAGTCACGTCTTCTTCCATCACCATACACTTGACCCTCTTTACCCTTTACTCAACCCCAAAGCTCCTTCCTTCTGATAACCACCATACTGTTGTCAGTGTCTATGAGTTTATGTTTGTTTTTCTTTTTGTTTGCTTGCTGCTTTTACCTTTATATCCCACTTATGCATGAAATCATAAGGTTCTTGACTTTTTTGTCTGACTTATTTCACTTAACATGATATTCTCAAGGTTCATCCATGTTGTTGCAAATAGCAGTATTTCATCTTTTCTTATGGCTGAGTAATATTCCACTGTATATATGTACTACATCTTCTTTATCCAAACATCTATGGAAGGACACTTCAGTTGTTTGCATGTCTTGGCAACTATGAATAATGCTGCAGTGAACATAAGGGTGCATATATCTTTGCAAATACATGTTTCCAAGTTTTTTTATAGATACCCAGAAGAGGAGCTGCTGGGTCATATGGTAAATAATTCTATTCTTAATTTTTGGAAGAATCTCCATACTGTTTTCTATAGTGGCTGTACCAGTTTACATTCCCACCAGCAGTGAATGAAGGTTCCTTTTTCTCCACAAGCTATCCAATACTTATTATCTGTCTTATTGATAACATGTGTGAGATGGTATCTCATTGTAGTTTTGATTTGCATTTCCCTAACAGCTAGTGAAGATGAACATCTTTTCAAATATCTGTTGACCATTTACATGTCTTCTTAGAAGAAGTGTCTGTTCAGGTCCTCTGAATTATTGTTTCGAGAGCCTTTCTCCAAAGGCTTTCTTATTATCTTTTCCCCTCTGGGTATAATTTCAACTCTGAAAAGAGAGTCGGGAAGGATAAGATGTTCTGAATATTTAGAACATGCCAAAGTCCAAATATTCTACCTGAGTTTCTCTCCAAATTGGCTATTAGAGCAAACTTTGTTCCCTGTGGTGGTTTAGCTGTACTCTCAGTTTGCTGATCAATCAATACACACATGTAAATATGTGTCTGAGTGTTAGGATCCCTTGCATTTTAGAGAAAAGACATGAGATCTTAGCAATGTGTCTGATCCAATTATAGGAGCCCACAGAAAAGCACAGAAAGGTTCAAAGAAGCCCACAGTGAGAGGGCAGTCCAGAATAACTTTATTGGTGGTCTTGAAGAGCTGGGCTGATACACCTCAATGGGCCATTAAAGGAGGAAGGAGAAAGAAAGAAGGTGATAAAGATGCATCTCAGTCCCAAATGTACTCATCACAAAAGGCCTGCATTTTCCATATGGACAAAGCCCAACTGCTGTTCATTTTAAAATAGTGATAAGAGCTATTGAAGCAGACAGGACCCATACCTGGAACACCATTAACAAAAACTCTTAACCAGAGGTGGGCAAGGGCTTCTGACCACATATCTATCTTTTCAACTAAATGCATATGCTCAGGAAGCAATTCTGTCCAAGGGTTATCTTCAAAAAAAATGTACACAGATACATGGCACACAAAAACAAAATGTCTACCTATACAGCAAAGACCACCTACAAAATACAGCCCATTTTCAGAGAAACTGGCCATTCTGCCAATCTGAGTAGAACCTTTCCAAGCATGAATAAATATTTTATTCATGATGCAAATAAAAACAGCAAGGTAATATTACTTTCACTGCATTAAAGAATCAACAAGTTCTTTTAATTAAGTTAATTCTTATGTATAAAGTATTCAGTAGCTGACTTAAATAAGATTTTTACAAAGTTAGATTTTGACTTTGCAGTCATTGCCCTCTCTTTTGTAGGCTTCTGACAATGTCAAGTAAGAGGCAATGTTTCTCATCTGTCTCTCCTCTTCCAGCGTAGGACTCCAAAAGTTTATCCAAGGCCACATGTCAAATAATTACACCTGGGCTGACTTAAAGACCTAAGATCCTTCAGAACAACACCCACAGTCAGTAAGAGCATCAAAGAAGTCCATACTAGAGGTCCATTTGGGCTAACAAATAAAGCAAAATACCATAGGATGAGGGGCTTATAAACAACAGAAATTTATTTCTCACAGCTCTGCAAGCTGGGAAGTCAAGACCATGATGTCAACTGATTCAGTATCTGGTGAGAGCTTGCTTCAGGAGGCAAGCTCATAGACAGTTGTCTTTTTGCTGTGCCTTTACATGGTGGAAGGGGTGAGGGAGCTCTCTGGTGTCTCTTTTATAAGAACACTACACTCCTTCATGAGGATTTTACCTTCATGAGCTAATCACCTCCTAAATGCCCCACCACCAAATAACACCACCTTGGGGATTGGTTTCAACATATGGATTTGGGGAGACACAAAAATTTAGTCTGTAACAGAGGAAAATAAAAATAAAATTAGAATCGGGATTAAGGATACCTGAGTTCAGATCTCAGATGCTTCCTGACCTTAAGCAAGTCATCTGTTCCAACAAAATCAATGAGTTGGAATGGGGTCTCTTCCAGGACTTTACGGAGTAGGACAATTAAAGGAGCTACAATCGCCCTAACCGGTTTGGCTCAGTGGATAGAGCGTTAGCCTGTGGACTGAAAGGTCCCAGGTTATATTCCGGTCAAGGGCATGTACCCTGGTTGCGGGCATATCCCCAGTGGGAGGTGTGCAGGAGGCAGCTGATCAATGTTTCTCTCTCATCGATGTTTCTAACTCTCTATCCCTCTCCCTTCCTCTCCATAAAAAAATCAATAAAACATATTTAAGAAAAAGAAAAAAATAAAGGAGATACAATCAATGTTGGGGTGGGGAAAGGGGCATATAGAATCAGCAGCAGGTTTGTAACAGCTACAAAAGGTAAAGAAAAGCAGAAGAGGTAGTAACTAATTCTGACTCGAGAACAGGAAGGGCCTGGGAAGATCTGAGCTTCAGTGACAGGGTGTCCAGGGTCATCAAAGAAATGGGGCATCATGTTCTCTCTATTATGGAAGGTCTCTTTAAATATGTCCAAGAGATTAGAACTACTTCATTAAAGGTGCCTGAAGGTTATATTTGGAACTAGTATTCATTTCATGGTCTTGAGTCTATTCTAAGGCTTGATTAGATTATTGATTTTTTTCACTCTTGACAGAGCCCCAATTCCTGTTTAGAACCCTGTCTCAAACTCAAAGATACAGCCTCAGAAGCTGAGCTTCTAAAAATGAAGACAAAACCATTCCTTAAAAGCTGGCCTCACCACTAGGATCAACACCGAAACAGCTCTAGGACTCCCAGGTTTTACTTATTAACACCCAGCCCAGGACAGATGTGCTTAGCCCTCCAACAGGGGCACAAAAGGATCTCAGCAGGCCCTTGAATTCTGACTGTCTTTATTTACATTCATACTGATAAACACTGAGTGCCCACTATGTAGAAAACACTGTAAAGATGAAAAACATTAAGAATCTATTTCTTTTCTCAAGGAGTTACAATCCACTGGGAAAGATATTAAATTGAAGCTGAAATGTCTTATGATTGAGGCACAAAATGCTACGATACCACAAGCACTGTGGTTCCATGTAGAAGGATTGGGTGGGCTCTCAAGAAGGGCTGCATTCTCACTAATCTAACTGAGCCACTTACTGGTCCTCCTCTCCCCTTAGCCTACCTGGAGCCCTACTGACTTTATCTTTGAGACCAAGCTACTGCTTGACCTTAGACTATCCTTAGACCTAGCAGGTGACACCTGTTTCGTTCATTGCCCAAGACAGTGTTCAGGATTCTGACCAACTGGACAACCTTGTGACATTATTAAATTGCCCGCAGCCCTTGGAGAAGGGGAATGGTCCTAGCAGCTCATTAGATTACCAACTTGGAATACCAGGAAAAGCTTGCCAGAGGAGGTGGACTTTAAGCTAGCTCTTGAAAAAATAATTTTAATGACTGTTTATATACCTCTGTTGGATGTCAAAGAAAAAGAGAGAAAGGGGGCATTCCAAGCAAAAACAGATGGTAAGAATAAAAGTACAAAAGAGGCATAACCCAATGCCAGTGAAGAATACTTAGGTGGATACATCAAGTTTCAGGAGGCTTCTGAGCCCCTTTGTCAAATGGGGATATTCATATGTAATAGGAATATAAACACAAATATTATGGGTAAATAAAACAAAAACTTGTGAATTAATTTAATTACCTAAGGAATTGGAATGTATCACACAAATGCTGTGATCTTAAACACTTACACTTTGTTAAAATAAATTTGAGTGATAGAACTCTTGGCTTCTTATGTATATAATGGAAAACTATTGATTAAACTATCCTTGAATAATATCCTCCTATTAGCATATGTGAAGACCAAATCTAACTGATGAGTGACAGAATGAGCCCAACAAAGCACCAGAAACTAGACTGGTGTAAATCTCAAGAAGAGACCCTTGTTAGGTTTTATGGATGAAGGCAAAAGGGAGAATAAGAATGCCAGCACCTACTGTCCAGCAATCCTAATGAGTCCCGTCAAGCCGCACTGTCTGCAGCCTTAAATCCTAGCTCAGTCAGTCTGGGTGGGCTGGAGAGGCTGAGTACACTGCAGCTCCCACCCCACCCAAGGCTTCCTCAAGAGCCTTAGCCACATGGCCTGACAGCTATGGAAGCTTAAAACTGGGTGATTCTCTACTAGAACCAAGCAAAGGATAAGAAGGGAGGACATAATTTGGGCAGTTCCTTCTCCTTTGTAGCTCCTTCAGGTATGAATGGCACAGAAATGAAATAACTTCCTCTTTACAAACCTGTTTTCCATCCTGCTTTTATTTGTTTCCATTCCCTTTAAGCTTTCCCTGGGGCCTCAATTCTTCTCCATCAGCCATGCAGCTTGGTGTGCAGTGTCTGAGGAAAATTGTCAGGAGTGGCATTTGCTACTTGACATTTTCTACCAGAATGATTTTTTAAGGCACAAGAAAAATTTACAATAAAAAAGAAGGTAAATCATTCATCTTCTGCAGATGCTGCTGGTATATGAAGACTAAGGCTTATCTGACATTCAACTTTGCTTTCAGTGACCTCTACCCCTAAAATTAACTGTGCAGAGGGCTTAACCCAACAATAATTCTACAATAGTCTGTTGAATGCCACTCATCCATATTCAAAGACGAACACATGCCAAAGGCCAAGCAGAGTGCATGCCAGCAGCATTTAAATTTAAGGTTTCTAATGCCAAACTCTATGAAACAGATGTACCCTTCTATTAATGTTAAATTTAGGCTCTATTGAATTATTTTGCATTCCCTGAACCCATACAAAGTTATTCATTTAATTCAACAGATATTTAAGTACTGCTGTGCGTCAGGCACTGTGCTAGATGCTTGGAATATGGCGGTTCACAAGAGAAATAAAACTGTGTTTTTATAAAAGTTTACTCTAGTGGAGTAGACTACACAATAGGGTAAGGGAGAAAGGAAAGAAGGATAATCAATTAAATAAAGAAAAATAAATAGAGTAACAGGGTGATGGGAATGAGGAGCTGCTATTTTAAACAAGATGATCAAGAAAGACTCTGATAAGAAAATAGTTGAACTAAGCCCTAAATGAAGTGAGGAAGCAAGCTATGCAGATACCTGGGGGCACAGCACAGCAGAAAGAGGAGATTGTCCATACATAGGTAGTAAATGGTGCACTTAGGATGTGCAATAAATAGTAAGAGACCATTGTGCTGAAACACAGCAAGCAAGGGCAGCATTGTAAGAGTCAAAGTTGGAGTAGTTAAGATGTGAAGGATAGTTGCCCCTACATCAGGTAGGGCCTTGTGGACCATTGTCAAACCCCAGGTTTTATTCTGAGGAAGTCATTTCATGGTTTTGAGCAGACACTTGTGTTTTTAGACTTGTGTTTTTAAAGGATCCTTTGTAGAAAGCAGAGTGTCAGGGGGGCAACTAGCCTCAGCAGTAATTTTCCCATCTCCCATTGAAGCAGACACAAGCAGGGAGCCTCTTGCCTCCCTTGGCTCTCACCCCAAAGACATTTCTCTCTTTGTTTCATAAAACAGTTCTAAGATATTCACTATTCAGCTTTAGAGAAGCATTTGTTCTCTTAATACACTTCTCCCTTGAAGATATTTTTCAGGGATAAGTGAGAAAAGTCACAATTTGGATCCTTAGGTAAGGTTAGTGTTGCCAACAGACAAGTACCATCACATTCCTATCTTTCTCCAGTTACCTAGGCCATAAGTGGCCCCACCTCTTTAGATACAGCCTAAATTACACTAGGTGCTACTCTGTTCATGTGTAAAGTGTGGTCCCCATTCCAAGTAAATTTCTTGAAAGGGAAAGTTAAGAAAGAACCCTTAAATCAGAAAACTTCTTTCTGCTCCTAACTCTGCCACCAGCTCACTCTGCATCTTCGGGAAAGTCTTAGTGTTCTCATGTGAAAATAAAGAGACCAGGCCCATCCATCCATTCATTCATTCCACCCACATTTAATGAGCATGTTTCAGGGTCCAGACTCCTGTCCAAAGTGCTGAAAATAAAAAGATAAATAAGGTCTGGTCCTGGCTCTCAAGAGCTTGCAATAAATTGGGAGAGGTGGCTCTGATAATTTCATATAATATGATATGATAATTACAACAGTAGAGATGAGAACAAAATCTTTAGAAGGTGCAAAAAGAGGAAGCTATGCCTAAATATTTTTACGGCTTTAATGCTCTATGACCTCTAAATTGACTCTGGAGAGTCTGCCACTCAATAGCCTTAGGAAAGCCCATCCCTAGATAGTAATATGCCAACTTTGGCTCACTGAAGGCAGTTCTTAAATAAAGAGCTCACTTTAATCTTAGCAGCCAACATAAAAAGAGTCATCAAGAAAATTAGACCTTCCTGCTAAATTTAGAAAAACTAGCACTCATCCCAATTTAAAAATAGACATCTGAAAAATTATTATCTGAACGTTGGTAAAGTGCCTCAAGGTGGCTGCCCTGGGGGTATGTGAACCTTGGTGAAGCATCCTGAAGAGAGGGCATCACCTTTGGGTGGGGGAAGAGTGTGCTTTGCACCAGTGGCTCCTCCATCTGACTATCACCAATCCCTGGAACCACACCTTAACAATTTCATTCACTAGCTCCCTGATTGATGTGAAACACAGAGGGACTCTGACCCAGGAAGCATTCTTCAGTCACCCAAATATCCACTCTCAAAGAATGTCTACAGCAGTCAGTGCATGCTCATCTTTACACAAGATATGTAAAATTCTCCCTGTCCCTCGGAAAGCTAGCTAAATTTGACCAGACATCCATCCCTAAGGTCCTGACATTCTAAAGCACCCCTGTGGCTTCAGGGAACAACCAGGACTTTCTACCCAAGCATTGCTTTGTCTCTGTATCAGCAGCAGTACACTTATAGTTTATTGTAGTGCAACTCTCGCCCACAGATAACTTTTCACAAAGGCAGTTTATACACACACAAAATATTCACTCAAACCCAAGCATTTGGTGAATTAATCTTACAAAAGATTTTGGAGTAGAATCAGAGGAAGAGTTCATGTCAGAGAAAGTACAGCCTTCCAGCCAGTCCCTTAGAGCCTCCACCCTGCTTTTCCCTCTTTCTCTTCCTCTATTATCTTCCCAGACAATAGACAGGGCATTCCCCTCTTCTCATGCAGACCAGGCAAGCCCACCTTCAGGGCCCCTCTGGGAGTCTCTTCAGTACCTCAAGCTTCCATCAAAGCATTTCTCTCAAATAAATAACTCACCTTCCCTAAGAAGAATGCTGGTTAATGAAATGTTCTCCTTCTGTTCCATAAAGAAATATGCAAATAAAGAAATTCCAGAAAAGCAGGCAGATGTCACCAAGACCAATGTTATTTGAAAACTACAACAGAAAGGACTATATGGAAATTCTTAAAGGTTAACTAATAACTAGGTATATCTAGTCTCAAGTATTTTAAGTCATTTAACATAACATTGTTCTTTTAACAAATGTGTACTAAGTGTCAATTATGTGCCAAGCACTATTTTAAGTTACAATACTTTTTAAAAGTATACTTAGCTACCAGTCCCTCCTTAACTGAACTCTGCATTTACTAAAGGAAGATTAATAGGTGGGGAATGACATCATGTCCAAGAGTGATAAGTGCTATAAAATAAATAAATCTTAATCAAACTTTGCTAAGGAGCTTGTATAACCCACTTAAGTGTGGGCATGCAAAGGTTGAACAGGAATCCACCAGCAAGAAATTCCTAAACAACTATGAGAAGCTATGCCATGCACACTTCTTTTTCGTCTTAAAAGTCAAGAAAATCTATAAAACTTCTCTTCCAAGCATTTAGTGAATTAAGAGATTCACCAACAACTGTTGCTCACTTTGAAGAAAAGTCACTCTCACATTTACATTTAGCATATTACATATGACTTACATTACACATTACATTTACAGTTAGCAATTAAGCACATAAATCTCTTGGAGTCTAAGAAAGCAGTTTTTAAGCCTGTGTGGCACAAGCCAAAAGTCTGTCCCTTAAAGACTAAACTTGGAGTAATTAGCAATGTAGACATTGAGTGTCCTTCTTTGTTGTTATGCTAGTTCTGATGTAAGAATTGACAGTCCAACAAGAACCAGGGAGTGGCTAAGGTCATCTAGATCAGGACAAGGCTAGGGTCAGCCTGAGACATTAAGATACATACACAGAAGAACAAAAACTAAACAGCAATTCCCTGGATACTCCTGTCTAAAAACTCCGCCAATAAATACCCTGGTAAGATGTTTGAATTATCACCAAACCACAAAGGTTCCACCTGTGTTTGGTATTTCGTGTACAATGGATGTGCACATAGAGCAGAAGCCTTCTCACCATTACAGTAACCCCATAGTTGGTTAGCTAATTGGAAGAATTGGTTAGGGCTCTGGCCAGTGTGGATCAATTGGTTGGAGCATCATCCCTTGCACTGAAGGGTTGCAAATTCAATTCCCAGTCAGAGCACATGCCCAAGTTGCCAGTCGAGGTGTGTGTGGGCAGCAACTGATTGATGTTTCTCTCTCTCCCTTCCTGTCTCTCTAAAAATCAATAAAAAAACATATCCTCAGGTGAGGATTTAAAAAAAATTAGGAAGGAAATAAAAAATAGTGACAAGTTCATACCTTAAACCTTGTTATTTAATCTTAAAACATATGTGTATTGCCGAAACCGGTTTGGCTCGGTGGATAGAGCGTCGGCCTGCAGACTGAAGGGTCCCAGGTTTGGTTCCGGTCAAGGGCATGTACCTGGGTTGCGGGCACATCCCCGGTGGGAGATGTGCAGGAGGCAGCTGATCGATGTTTCTCTCACATCGATGTTTCTAGCTCTCTATCTCTCTCCCTTCCTCTCTGTAAAAACATCAATAAAATATATTTTAAAAAAAAAACACAAAAAAAACATATGTGTATATTTATTTGTTAATCTTTTGAAGTAGGGCCAGGGCTTGAGTGTGGTCTTCTGATTGGGGTTCTATAGTCGTACTTGTGTACACTTCATCATTATGCCTCAACTGCAACTTGCAGTTTCCATTTCTTTAAAGTAGAATGATAACCTAAAGGCACTCATAAAGCATCAGGTGTGTATATTCTTCTAATTGATTTCAATTATTTACAGTCATCTCATTCACACCCATACAACCACAGTTTTAGAGATTTGATTTTATCAAGTTTCTCCAAAGCACTCAGATTAGTTTTAGAAGAAACAATTCTCTTTCATTTTTATATTCACACGTCATCAATTAAGTAAGATTTATATACTATTTAATTAAATTATGTAATTACAGTAACAAATAGGCATGGCCTAAACAGGTTTGGGACAAACACAACCAGTAAGCATCAACTTGCCTGGTGGGGGTGTCTTAAATGCCAGCCTATCAGCTGTTGGAGTTCATGTGCTTTGGACTCAGTCAGTACATCCTCTAGAGGGATTAGGGAAGCCAGTTAAATGTAAGTTGGATAAGAGAGATTCTAAGGTATATGCATGTGTATGTACACATACTAGTATATTAGAAGTCAAAATAATACCTCCTTTATGAGAGCTCCACCCCAATGATTTCTACTCAGAAAGAATGCTTTCTTATTTCCTTCTCCACTAAACTTCACACACACATAGGAAAAGGTCATAGGATATTCCTGTGTCCCCTTGCTATAACTCCTAAATATTTGTCTAAATAAAATAGAAAGGTAAGAAATGCAATGAGATTAACTTGTTGAAGGAGCAGTAGCAAGGCCACCTTTCAGCTCAGTGGAATGAGACAGCCCATAATTCTCTCCTATTCCAAAATATCACCTCCACAAATATTAAAATCATTTATATCCCATTGATTGCAGCTTGGAGTAAGACAAAGAAAGGGCCAATTTGCTCTACATAATAAAGTAACCAGGTTTTTCTTTTCTAATTTTCTGGAGCATCCTAAGAAACAGGAGGACTGAGGGCCCTGGACCTGGGAAAAGAGAAGGTAAGGGGCCTGGAATGAAAAGTTACTTAGCAGCAGGCAGGGAAGGAAAGGAAAGATGACCAACGAGAGGCTCCCAGGCATGAAGAAGACTGGAAAACCTCAGGTCACTTATGCTGACCATGGTTATTTAACATTTTTTAAAGCATTTTATATCCCTAAAGAGTTTGCACTGCTCATTTGCTTAGTAAACCCTTTTTATTTATATTTTTAATTGATTTCAGAGAGGAAGGGAGAGGGAGAGAGAGTCAGAAACATCAATGATGAGAGAGAGTCATTGATGGGCTGCCTCCTGCATGCCCCTCACTGGGGATCGAGCCCACAACCTGGGCATGTGCCCTGACCAGGAATTGAACTGTGACCTCCTGGTTCATAGGTCAAAGTTCAACCACTAAGCCATGCCGCCCAGGCAGTATTTAACCTATTTACTTGTCTCCTCAGATTCCTCAAAACCATACTTGTAATATCTTCTGTTGGTGCTTTGGACACAGTGCTTCTGTTTCCTGGTTGGAGTAACGTGTGCTTAACAAAAAAACAGAAGCTTCAGGACACAAAACGCTGGACGGTGGCAATCCAGCAGAGCAAAAGTGGAAGCAAAAAGAGATAGAAATGGCTTGGGATAGCCATAGAAACATGGAGCATTGTTCCCATCACCATAAGCAGACTATGTCATCAAGAAGCTTAGTCTTAGCAAGGAAACTGTATGTGTCCACACGAAATATTAACATAAAAAAAGAAGAGATCATGTAGGAACGTGAATGGCAAGTTGCCTGCTTGATGGAAATTGCATATGAAGCAGATGGCAGTACTGACTGAAAAGTATTTAAAATATTAGAAAAGAGAATATATGCTTTTATCTCATAGTACCCTTATCAGAAACTATTGTTTGCGTCTAGAAAAAAACAACAACACTAAAAAGGCAGAACACTTTCGTAGAAGCTGTCCTCACCATGTGACCTCTCTCTGAATGGCATGATGTGCATGGGTACTTTCTACTGTCACAAATATGGACACATTTTCCACAGATTTTTTTATCTAAAAGTTTAGTTTACCAAAATATGAAATGGACTTAAACAAAGAAACTGAGCGTCTTGTCAAAAGACAAGTGTCCCAATGTGTATGGATGGAGAATGTGCAGCTCCCTGGGCCAAGCAGCACATGGTCATTACTCACCTTCCTCAGATCCTGTGATGCGTGTTCTAACGGGAGGCATAGCTCCTTTGTCACTGTCCACTCTCTCTGCAGTGGCCCACAGTGGCCCTCTCCATGGTGCCATAGCTGCAGTGCCCGTCAGGACAGAGAGACATAGAACATGGAGATGCATGGAGCCTGCCTGGGCCCAGGTCAATCTAGCCTCGTGAGTCCCAGAAAGACACCTGAAAATATCTATGGAATTGAATAGTTCCCAAGCTTTACAAATTTCTAAAAAGATAACATTTAAACATTGTATTTGGCACAAATGTATTAACCAAGAATAAAATGAGAGAGCCAAAGGAAGTTTCCAGTACAGGTCCTTGGGTAAGTGTGCCCACTCCATCGTTGTCACACACTGCAAGCAATTATTACTTACTGCAGGAAAGGAAAATGGTTTTCTCAAACCATTTTTCCCCCGCCCATCTGCTGTCAGAAAGGTCATTATGATGGAGGACGTGTCTACAGAATTGCACAGAACAAAAAAAAAACAAAAACAAAAAACACCTGGCTTTACTACCAAAAGGCAACCGTGTATCCACATAACAGAATATGAAGTCCCTGTTGGCCACTGCAGTAGTATGCCTTAGGTTATTTTTATACACGCGACTGTAAGGAGGAATGCGAGATAAACCGTGCAGGCACGTGCTGTGTCCTTCCCATGCATCCACACGCATTTGATTTTAAAGGAAAAGGTCTTAAAGTCATGTTTTAGCACACATTTCTCTATACCCTTCATAGTCCTGGTTTTGAACTTTACCTTCATTCAGCATGCTGTGTTTATCATTCTTAAAAGGTAAGGGATATGGAACTGGCAATAATACTAAGTCATTTGGAGCGTGCATGATAAGTTATAGAGAAAACAAAGGTTCTGGTTTATTATGCTGAAGCTATGAATACAAAATATGGCCAGCAGTCACCTTGCTTTATTCTTCTTTTAACAACTTACTAACAGTGTGTAAATAAGAAAGTGAACTTTGATTTCTCCATCAGAGCTCTCTGAAATGGATACTAGAGAGTATTTAACATCGTGACCAGAAATATTGAAATTTGACAGCTAAGAGGTTAAAGGTCTCAAATTTATACATCAAGGTGTTTGTTCCTGTCATCATCCCAGCAGCTTGCTCAGAATAACCCCTTTTGCTTACTGAACCTTTGAGGAACAGAGAACATTAAGTAATACATCTTGGCAGATGTCCTGGGATTCTACTCCCACCAGAAAGCAAGCCATCCAAAGCTCACTAAAGAATTCTGAGCATATATAAAAGGCATCCAGGCAACCTTGGTATTTAACTATATTGGACCAAAAAAACCTCCTATTGTTTGGGCCCCCATTTTAAATATGTTAGCCTAAAATCCTAGACTTTGTGCTTGGTTTTCTGCATACATCTCATCTGATACTTTCTTCTGCTAAAATTATATTAGCTGATAACATAGAAAATGACCACTTGAACGCTTCCTGAAAAGGCAGGAATACTGTCTCACTTGGGAAAAATTTATCTTCAGCACAAATACTCATTTTCATTTCACGGCTCATTTCAGGACCTACCTCCCATTTCTGGTAACATCCCATCTTCCACCGCGCCCCCCTCTCCATGCACCCAGACTGCTCTGTCCTCCCCCTGCCCATTCAAACTAGCCAGCTGACCAGAACCCACACTGTTGATATTGAGAAGACCTTGGTCTGCCTCAAAATATGGACTCTTCAAGTGTATAAATCCTGTAGCCAATTTGCAAAATCCATAGCAGTAATTTCTTCAAATAGAATAGTAATAAACTCTAACAAGAGTTATCATTAAAGAAACCAGGAGGCAATTTTCATAATACCTCACATGTGTTAAGTATATATCTGGTCTTCCACATGTATTAACTCATTTAATCTTCAAAACAATCCCATTAGACTTATGCCTTTTATTCCTTCTCCCTTCTTTATAGAAAACAACAAAATGGCAAAGATTTTTTTTAAGCTGCTTTAAGATAAAGATTCTGGGTCATCTGCTAGGCTCCCCCACCAGAGAGGGATGTAACTGGTTCTCGCTGCAAAATGCACAGTTACTCAGTGTCCTGAGTCTTCAAGATCATTTGCAAGTCGTTGAAGCTTAAAATGGTAAATCCTGGAACACCAGTTCTGCCACCAACCCACTTTTAATAGAATTTACTTCATTAACAAGTTAATGCATTATCCCTGCCAGGAATCTCTGTCATCTAATAACATTTAAACCAGAGGAATTTATTGTCAAAGATTGAACATTAGGCATCACCTTTCTAAAAAGGAAAAAAAGAGATATTTTTGTGTTCTTTCAAATTCTGCTAGATCAAGTAACCATTTCTCCTCCTATGTACAAGGCCTTACCTGACTGAAGTAACACAAAACAGGCAGGCCAGACTAGACACTGCTGTACCTCTGCTTCCAGATTTTTTCAGAAAAAAAAAGGACATAAAAACCATGTTAAACGGTTAGAAAATAAAACAATTACTTTTTATGCATAGGTGATATTTGGGAATTTCCCCATTAATGCTGTACTGACAAGAAAAATTTTGAAATATTCCTTTCGAACTTGATCCTGCAGCAGAATGATCTGGAGGAACTGTTAAAACACAAATTATTAAAATCACAGTTTCTGATTCTGCATATCTAACAAGTTCCCAAGTAACACTAACGCTGCTGGTCCAGGGACCACACTTTGAGAACCAATGCTTCTTGCCAGGGCAGAGAAAGAATGTGCTGGGTTTCCCTAGGTGTTTTGGAATGAATGGGGGAGGTAATAGATTCATTTCTAGCAGAGGTTCTCAGGGTAGCTCTAAACTTCAAATATGTATTGAGCTCTTACAATGTGCAAAACACTATGCTAGGCATTGAGGGAAACCTGATGAAGGAAACAGACATCAGTGTATCGTACTCAGGGAGGTGAGCAGATGAGGCTGAGATCTGCGGAATGAATGGGAGTCAGTCAGCCACGTGCCCTTGGAACCAGCTTCCCACTGGGAAAGGGTGACTGACTGACAGTGCAGAGTCAGACTGGATGAGCCTCACCAGGGAGGCTGAGCTGGAAGAATCAGTGCACACAGGCATGTACACACACACACACACACACACACACACACGTATGCGTGCACACCCTTCAAAATATGCACAGAACAGAGGAGATAGATGGAAATGATACCTGTGGGTAAGCCTAGGCCAAAGGTGGTCAGTTTATTTCCCTCCAAAGAAATTGATATTGATATGATCTCCCCCAAACCTAAGCAGAAGCCTAGAATGAAAGGATGGGGAAAAAAAACGCTACAAATAAATAGCTATTTTATGTGCCTGCCATGAAACACCTGCATAAAAGAGAAAAGGGATAAAAATCTATTTTATACCTCAAACCTAAAGGGTTTAAATTCCCTTCAAGTTATCATATCAGGGCCTGAACTTGATGTTTTATATGTGTAGCTCACTCTTTATAGCTCTCTGATAGAATAAATGTGAGGTGGGGGGAACAGCCAGAAGAGTTACCACATTGCCCCTTCCTCTTATTTTGTGAAAATTATCTTTTCTAAGACTCACCAAAGCCTCAAACTCTGCATGATTTACTAGGAAGGCTTTAGAAGCCAAAGCTTTTGTAGACCATTCAGCCATGGCATACGGGCTCAAGTTTTTCTTAGCTCATCTACAGGTACCAGATTTATCACCCTTCATGGTCATAAAAACACAGCTATGCTATGTGAAGTTTTGAATGATCTGGGATCACTCTTTTGTCCCCATTAAGTCCTCTAAAGATTAAATAAATTTGCACAAACTGTTTTGGCAGCCATAAACCTATTTCCTAGTTCCCATCTAAAAAATAGTTAATAAGCTAATTGATATCTTAACATCAGTTGTTCCAAATTTCTGCAATGGAAGCCCATCTTCTAGGTTTCTACATCCCTTTCCAAAAAGGTACATTCTCTGGTGATGCCCACACATCACAGCTTCTTTGGGTAACACTTTTTTCCCTCAAGCCTTAAAACATGTGATTAAGGCACCTACAGTATCATTTAAGCAGCTTGGAAGCAAGTTCTCACTAGTGAATATGAAATTCCTTGGGTCAATGAAGCCCTCTTGCTTCCCTGGCAGATAGAGTAAGAAAAAATGCCTCCCCACCTCTCACAACTCCATCCCCAGCTACCAATGAATCTCTAACTGCTGATTTGTTTCTTCTTTCAGTCTGGCATAAACAAAAAGGCCTGCAGCCCCCTTCCATGGCCACCTGAGCTCACCAACAACCATGCAAAGGCAGCAATTTTTCATTATTGATAAAATTTAATGTCATAATGTCATGGTCTTTCAGGTCATCATCTTGGTAAGCCAGAAATGGCATTATCATGTTTAATAATAACAAATGGCCATAATGTTTGCATATAATTTTCATTGGCTCCCTCAGAATTCTAATTCAACCACATCAACAGATGGAATTCAATAGTAACTTTCCATATCTACTTTCTTAGATCTGCTCAAGACTAACAGTAAAATCTTCAGGAATCATAGCTCATTAAAGGTACAAGGCCCATTTCCCTCCTTTGACTAAATGTTTTACTTTTAGAAAGAAGAATATTTTCAGCATGTATTTGTACTATTGAATTTGGGCATGTGAATGCATTTAAATACATCTACTCGCTATTCATTCATGAACTCTCACTAACCCCTTTCTGTCCTCTTCATGCCTGTGCTTCTCTAATCTGTCTAGTGATTTTTGAGTGCTGTGTTCTGCCTGTTTCACAGTAATCATAGAACACTAATTGGCCTAAATGATAAGAATCATTCATGGGGCACTCATTTCCATATATTAGCCTTCTGACTCCCCTTTTCCCTGAGAAAGTGGAAATATTTCATTGTCTAAGACAGAACTAAAACCAGAATTCTTTAGGAATTCTTTATTATTCATTGACAACAAAGAGTAACAAACAGAGTAGAACTAGAACACTTCAGTACTAAATAAACTAAATCTAAAATACATTTGGGAGATCTCAATAAATATTTTATAACTCTTTTAGCACTTCATGAAGGAGGAAGGGGAGAAGGAGCGGAGGAAAATTATCATTCACTGAGCTCTGTGCTAGGATATGCTTACATGTACCTCCTCATCTTATTTTCACAGAATCCCTGCAAAATAGGAATCATTCTCCAATTTAACATAAGGGGAAACTGAAGCTCAGGAAGATTATACAGCTAATGAGTCACTCGGACTTATCAGCTCTAACTCCAAAACCTACTCAGACTTAACACTCAGATTTAGCAGTTCTAACTTCAAAACCTAAGAATGTCCCATTGCACAAAACTCCCAAAGCAACTATTCCACTACAGAAGAGTCAAATTTCCCAGCCAGCCCCAAATAAAATCATCATATATTCATAGAACTAAAAGATGTGAGTATATTTCCATTGCAGAAACTCTTTAACTTGCCATTAATACATCTATTTAGACTGTTATTGGTACCACATTCTCAGAGCAGGCACATCTTAATTGCATTAATAGCTTCAGTGCATCTGTGTGATTCCTCATTGATGTCCTTTCCACATTACTCAGTAGATTTCAGTATTGTCACTGGAAATGGGGCCAAATTAGGTAGTTTCATCAGATTTGTAGATCAGGAACCCTTTAGCTGACACAATAAAAACCATGTAAAAGAGCATATAATGGTGTTGGTATGAGAGCTTCCCAAGCCTGCTCCAGTCAATCAGAGGAGGCACTCATTACCTCTTCCACTTAAAATAATGAACATTTCTAAAGACTTTACAACTCACAGAGCACTATCCATTATACTATTGTATTTATCCTCTCAGCAACCCCATGTTCAGGTAAGGAAACAGAGTACTTGATTTCCCCAAGTTCATAGAGACACCAAGTGGCAAACATAAGATCCAAACAAAGGTCTTCTGGCTCAACTGGCCATACTCTTTCCACTCTATCAAGGCCTTTAGAGTATTTAGGACAAGTGATTTCCGAAAGCAATGCACCAATATTCAGAGAAATAGCAGCCTTCCCTCTGAGGGGCAAGTCAGACAAATCACAAAACAACTGAAGGCTCTGGAAATGGAATGTGAGAGTGTAGGGGAAGGACTTCCAGAGAGTGAGGTTTAAGAAGCCACTCTGTTCAATAAATCATAAGTACATGTTGGAGGGGGAAAGGCTTCCCTTCATTCTTCTTCATTCAGTCAACAGTTCCTAAGGGCTTCCTCTTAGTTCATTCATTTGTTCATTCATTCAACATACATTACTGAGCACCCCCTCTCGACCAACATTATGTCAAACACTGAGTATACAACAATAAATGAGATACATATGGATCTCCTTTCACGGAGCTCACATTTGTGCAGAATAGTTAGACAACTAATGTCACACCATTAATATAACTGAAGACCAGTTGGAGGGTGGGGTGTTTCAGGAGGATTTGACTAATCCCAAGTAGTTAAAGAAGACATCTTAAGGATGAGACATTTAAACTGAGATTTGAAGCATGAGTTAGTAAAGAATCTCAAGGCAAAACATTAGGGAACCAAGGGAATTTTCCATTCTTGCCCCCATCCTTTAGACTCCTTCCTGTTTGGTTTCCCTTGCTTTGTTAGCCAAATGCTATGGCTACCATAATGGTCACTAGGTGAATCTTAATTCAGCACTTACCTGATATAACTCACTGACAATTTGGACTTTGTGTGTGTGTAACTTTGACAGGACAGAGATGGCCTGACTTAAAGCAAAGTAAAAAATTTGAAAAGGCTTTTGGGACTTGGTAAACCAAATCTCATGGAAGTCTATACTCTTAGTGTCCATACAGGTACCAAATGTAACTATTTTCCCATATTTGGTTGTAGGCACTAGAGGAAAAGGATCCAGCCTTCCAAGTTGATCTTAGTTCTAGAAAGTAAACTGGAACCTTTCCTTGGGTTAACTTGGAAGCAGACAAATGCTTTATTTAGAATTAAGTAGCCATGTACAGGATTTCTGAAACTGCCTAACCTGAAAAAGGCATTGTATCAGTCAGTAATATCCAATAATGCTGTGTGACAGACCGCCTTAAAACTCAGTGACAGTCGGCAATAAACGTTTCTTTCTCGCTCATGAATCAGTGGATCGGCTGCAGTTTGGCTGGTCTAAGGCAGACTCTACTGCAGGTTGGGTTCCCATCTGTTCCACATGCGCCTCACCCTCTTGGACCTCTCAGACATGTTATTCTCATAGCAAAAATAGCAAAAGTCAGCACAAGAAGGCAAGCACAACTCCAAAAGAGCATATCATGGCTTTTCTTTAAACCTCGGTCAAAGCAAATCATATAATGAGGCCCAAAATCAAAGTGTAGGGAAGTACACTCCACCCACCATGAGGCCAAAACAAGTGATATGGCCAAACCCAGCATCAATGGGATTGGAAAGTACACTCCTGCGGGGTACACTCCTGGTGGGTGGAGGGGAGTGGAGCAGAGCGAATATCTTCTTAACTATAACCTAATTAACTACAGGAATGTTATTCACATTTTACAGATAAGAAAACTGAGGTCATTTGCCCAAAGTGCAAAGCTAGGATTTAAAACCAAACCTATATTTTTCCAACATTCACATTTTTTTTTTTTTACTTATGTGCTACCTCCAGGTAAATATGAGGAAACCTTGTCATACATAATGGGCCTTCAAAAATATATATTCTCCCATTATTCTTTTTTTAATTTTGTTTTATTTTAGAGAGAGGAAGGGGGAGAGAGAGAAAGAAACACTGATGTGAGAAACATCAATCAGTTGCCTCCCATATGCACCCCGAACAGAGACTGAACCCTCACAACCTAGGTATATGCCCACACCTGGAACTTAACCTGCCACCTTTCAGTGTACTGGACAATGCTCCAACCAACTGAGCCACACTGGCCAGGGCTCACCCATTATTTTTAGTTTTCATAACAAAACTAAATAAAAGGGAGGGAAGCTGTGAATATTCATCATTTACTATCTTTCCTTTTTTTCCACTCTGTCACTGTAGCCTTGTTCTTGGTCTGACTCAGCCCCCAATATCCTCCTACCTGTACAGGCATCTGCCAAACCCCTCCTACCTGCACAGGCATCTGCTGAACCCCTTCCTCTGGGCCACCCTATAAATATTCTGATTTCCCCCACATTCTCCCCAACTGTCTGAACATGTTCTGCCTCACCCTCTCAGGAAGAGAATACTTTTGTTAACTTTTGATATACAAAGTCTACTGTTGCAAGGATTCCTCATAGTGCAATACAGTGTTGTCTGGGGTTCTTCTTTTTTTTTTTTTTACTTTCATTTTTATTAAATTTACTAGAGGCCCAGTGCACGAAATTCATGCACTGGTAGGGTCCCTAGCAGCTGCCGGCTGCCGGCTGGGTACTCCCTTCCCCCGGCCGCCTGCTGCCGCCGCTTGCCAGAGCCTCCCTCCCTTCCCCCAGCTGGCCCTGCCCCCTGGTCGAACTCCCAGACAACTCTTGGTCTAGGGGACAATTTGCATACTATGCTTTTATTATATAGGATTGGGATGACATTGGTTAATATGATCATACAGGTTTCAGGTGTGAGTTTCTATGTTACAAGATCAGTATATTGCCCTGTGTGCCCACTACCCACAGTCAAATCTTCTCCCATAACCATTTACTAGGTCTCCCTTCACCCTGGGGTTATTCTTTTTTTTTCTTTATTGATTAATGTATTACATATGTATCCTTATCCCCCCCCCATTTCCCCCCGCCCCAGGGTTATTCTTAAAAGAATTTCCCTGGAGACAAGGATGTGCTCCATAGGAATAAATCTCTACTGGTTAGAGATTAGGGTCTACAAGCCAAGATATACACCTGAGACACCATCAGCCATAGTTCCTCCAGTGAAAAGCAACTCATTTGCATGCCATAGGAGAGGATTTTTTTCTGTCATAGAAACAAGGTCACCCAAATAAACAGTAGGATCACTGATCTCTGTGATATGAACATGGAGAGACACCTAAAGTGCTCTGCCCTCATAATGTAATGTCTTTAGAATGTTTCTGAGCATAGACATGCCCTGAAATGTGGTTGGGGGATTATCAATGGATATATATTTTATCCTTGTTCTCCCTAGCTCCCTTCTACCATAGATAATTGGGAATTGATGGAATCAAATGGACAGTAAATAGGCTGGCAATTTATTTATTTATTTATTTTTGTTAATCCTCACCCGAGGATATTTTTTCCAGTGATTTTCAGAGAGAGTGGAATGGAGGGGGAAAGACAGAGACAGGGAAACATCAATGTGAGAGAGATACATTGACAGTTTGCCTCCCACATGTGCTCTGACCAGGGCCAGGGATCGAGCCTATATGTGCCCTTGACTAGAATCAAACCTGTGACCGTTCAGTCTGAGGGCCAATGCTCTAACCATTGAGCAACCAGCCAGGGTCTGGCAATTTATTTTTATTTTTATTTTTCCCCATAACTAAAATCCAAACATTTATTTTATTTATTTTATTTTTTAATTTTAATTGTTTTATTGCTTAAAGAATTACAAAGAGTATTACATATGTCTCCTTTTTTTCCCGCCCTTGACAATCCCCTGGCCTCCCCTACCCCCCAGTGTCTTATGTCCATTGGTTATGCTTATATGCATGCATACAAGTCCTTAGGTTGATCTCTTACCCCCCTCCCTCCTGCCCCCCAACCCTCCCCAGCCTTCCGGCTGTAGTTTGACAGTCTGTTCGAGGCTGCTCTGCCTCTGTATCTATTTTTGTTCATAAGTTTATAATGGTCTTTATTATCCATAAATGAGTGAGATCATGTGGTATTTTTCTTTCATTGACTGGCTTATTTCACTTAGCATAATGCTCTCCAGTTCCATCCATGCTGTTGTAAATGGTAAGAATTCCTTCTTTTTTACAGCAGCATAGTATTCCATCGTGTAGATGTACCACAGTTTTCTAATCCATTCATTTACTGATGGGCACTTAGGCTGTTTCCAGATCTTAGCTATGGTGAATTGTGCTGCTATGAACATAGGGGTGCATATATCTTTTTTGATTGGTGTTTCTGTTTTCTTGGAATATATTCCTAGAAGTGGGATCACTGGGTCAAATGGGAGTTCCATGGCAATTTATTTTTAATAAAATCAAATCAACTGCTTATACTCATCTCTTTCCCCATGCATTCCTTTATACTGTTAAGATAAAATACAACTTCTATAGATATGTAAACTCTAGAGGTCTGGTGCACAAATTCATGCACCAGTGAGGTCCTTCAGCCTGGCCTGCGGGATCAGGCGAAACTGGCTCTCCAATATCCCTTGAGGGGTCCTGGATTGTGAGAAGGCACACGCCAGGCTGAGGGAACCCACTGGAGCATGATTGGGGCCAGGGAGAGATGCATGAGGTTGGCCAGCAGGGGAGGGACCACAGGAGGGCTCCAGAGCATGTCTGGCCCATCTCGCTCAGTCCCAATCGGCCGGACCCCAGCAGCAAGCTAACCTACCGGTCAGAGGGTCTGCCCCCTGGTGGTCAGTGCACATGATAGCAAGCAGTTGAGTGGCCTTAGATTATCATTAGTATATTATGCTTTGATTGGTTGACTGGCCGACTGGTTGACCAGACACTTAGCATATTAGGCTTTTATTATATAGGATACCACTTAAACTGCAAAAAGTGTAAAATTAATAATAAAGCAATAAAAAGAAAATATGGATGAATATGGATACTTATCTAATCTATATAAGGAAAGGAATATTTAATCATAAAAAGGAAGGAAGGTGGAAAGAAGGGAGGGAAGGAAGAAAGGAAGGAAGGAAGGAGAAAGTGAGGGAGGGAGGGAGGGAGGGAGGGAAAGAAGGAAGGAAGGAAGGAAGGAAGGAAGGAAGGAAGGAAGGAAGGGAAGAAGGGAGGATTTTTATTTTATAAAATATGAAACTATAACTATTATTTGCGTCAATGATGAAAAAGGTTTAATATTTCTTATATATAAGGAATTCTTATAAATCGATAAGAAAAATATGAGCACCCTGTAGGAAATAATAAGTAAAATTATGAACAGCCAATGAGCAAAAAAGAAAACAAAAGATCATGAATAAACATATGAAAAAAAATCTCTAACCTCACCAATAATCAAGGAAGTACAAATAAAAGAAAGATGATTATTTTCTGCCTATTAAATTTGCAGGTTTTTTAAATATGTTTTTATTGATTTCAGAGAGAGGAAGGGAAAAGGAGAAAGAGACAGAAATATCAATGAGAGAGAATCACCCATCAACTGTCTCCTGCACACCCCCAACTGAGGATCGAGCCCACAACCCAGGCATGTGCCCTGATAGGAATTGAGGCTCGACCTCCTGGGTTCCTGGGTCAATGCTCAACCACTGAGCCATACCAGTCAGGCTGCAAAGTTCTTTTTACTCATTATACTCAATATTTATAAGGATGCAGAAAAATATACATATTTATATAATGCTGCTGGGAAACTGGTGTCACCTTTCTGGAGAGCAATTTGTCAATTTATGCATATTCTTATTTTTTATATAATAATTTCATCCTTAGTATTTGTCCTAAGGAAATAATCAGAAATTTACACAAATATTTATGTGTAGTGATGTTTGTCCTCTATAGGATTTTTTATACTGGACACCCTCCAAATGCTTAACAATAAAGAAAGGCTAAGTAAATTGTGGCAGTCACACAGAAAATACTACGCAAGCTCTGAAGTTATTTAATTGTGGCAGATTGTACTTCCCCAAAACTAACTGCAACAATATTTCTAGTCACATGTACTCTTCTAGAGCCCTGCTGTGATAGACTGAATAATGCCCCCCGCCAAAGATTTCCATGTCCTGCCCTGGCCAGTTTGGCTCAGTGGATCGAGCATCGGCCCGTGAAGGGTCCCTGGTATAATTCCGGTCAAGGGCACATACCTCGGTTGCAGGCTCAATCCCTGGCCTGGATCTGGGTGCGTGCAGGAGGCAACCAATTGATGTGTCTGTCTCTCACATCCATGTTTCTCTCTCTCTCTCTCTGTGCCTCTCCCCCTCCCTTCCACTCTCTCTAAAAAAAAAAAAAAAAAAAAAGGAAAAATATCCTTGGATGAGAATTAACAAAAAAAAAAAGATGTCCTAATCACTGGTACTTGTGAATATATTACCTTCCATGGTAAAAGGAACTGTGCAGATGTGATTAAGCTAAGGGTCTTGATGGGGAGATTACCCTGGATTTATACAGCTGAGCCCAGTGAAATCACAAGGGCGCCTATAAGAGGGAGGAAGAAGGACCAGAATCGAAAGTAGAAACTGTAATAATGAGCACAGAGGGTCATAGTCAGAGAGAGATTTGAAGATGCTAGGCTGCTATCCTAAAAGATGAAGGAAGGGGCCATAAGCCAAGGAATGAAGGCAGCCTCTTGAAGCTGGAAAAAGGCAAGGAATTGGAATCTCCCCCTAGAGCATTGGTTCTCAACCTGTGGGTCTCGACCCCTTTGGGGGTCGAACGACCCTTTCACAGGGGTCACCTAAGACCATCGGAAAATACATATTTTCGATGGTCTTAGGAACCGAGACACCGCTCCTCTATCCATCGCCAGGAGGGTCCACCCACATGCAGATACACCCACTTACAGGTACCCAGCGTATTAAAAGGTTGCGGCATTAGGAAGGTTGAGAACCACTGCCCTAGAGCCTTCTTAAGAATGCAACCCTGCCGACACCTTGATTTTGGCCCAGTGACTTCCATTTCAGACTTCTGACCTCCGAAACTGCAAGAAAATAAATCTGTGTTGTTTTGAATTTGTGACACAGGTGATAGGAAATGCAGACCATTCAATGGATCTCAAGAGGAGAGCTGGTTGTGGGCTTTGGGGGCTGTGTTACTGCCGTGGTGAACAGCACATGGCAGAGGAAAGCTGTGAGACTTCCTAGACTAGGTCATGAAGGTGAGTTGGCTTTAGCCCAGCCGTTCTCCACGGGCATGCACTTGTGGAGCCCTGAGCTGCCATGTAAGGAGCTTGGCTACCCTTAAGCCACCATGCTGAAGAGACCACATTAGAGACTAAAAGAAATGTCCAAGAAACCCAGCTGTTCCAGCCTCCAGCGGTTTGAGTCTTTCCAGCCCAGGCACCAGACATGTGAACAAGCAAAGCTCAGCTAGATAATTAGCCCAATCCACCACCAGAGGACAAGTGCAGAAAAGATCCTGAGCAAGAATGACTGAGCCAAGCCCAGTCAATTCCTAGAACCATGAACAAAAGGAAATAAGTATTCTGGTGTTTTATGTCATAGGTTTTGAAGTAGCTTATTATGCATCCATAAGTAACTAATACATGAATGATAAACAGAAATCTTCAAATACAATATTAAGTAACAAAGTAGTCTATAGGCTAAATGTGTGTGTGTTTGTGTGTGTGTGTATATATACAGAAAAAACTTTGAGTCACCAAAATATACTGCATATAATGGTTACCTCTGTGTGCTGGTGAGGAAATTAATGTCTTCTTTATATTTTCTACATTTTCAATCTATTCATTAAAGATGCATTACTTTTATAATCAGGGAAAATATTTTTAATTATATGCTATACTTGTAAATTTAGTACCAATGTAGTAAACATATGAGTGCATCCTGTGTGGGAATACATGCACACAGGCATGTATGTACGTACTGAAGATAAAATAAAGAGAACAGAAGAGGTCACTTGGTTGATCTAAGTAAGGACATGAACCTTTATAAATTACTTTTATTCCTCCCTTTTCTACAGCAGAAATGATAGCAAGTACCTTATAATATGGGATCAAATACCTAATCCTTTTAGCCACTCCCAACTTATCTGTAATTGCTGATGCAACTGGATTTGAATTCACATCTGTGACTCAGATAAAAGATTATCGATAGCTTCTCCAAGGAACAAAGTAAGCCATCCCTTTGAAAATCACCCCTTTCTCTGGCCATAGTGCCTAAAATTCACCCTGTTTTTGCTGTTGTTCATCAGTACTTTTGAAAGATGGTCACCTGGAGAAGAGTCAGGAATAAGATGAGAGAATGGAAAGGAGATGAAGGTGCATCCCATTTAATTATCATGATAACACTAGGGGTGGAATTAACAGCCCCCCTTTTGTTGGTTAATCCTCACCTGAGGATAGTTTTTCCATTGATTTTTAGAGAGAGTGGAGGCAGGGGAGAGAGAGAGAGAGAGAGAGAGAGAGCAAGAGAGAGGGAGAGAAACATCGATGTGAAAGAGACACATCAATTGATTACCTCCTGCACTTGTCCCCACTGGAGCCAGGTATCAAACCTGCAACCCAAGTACCGTGCCCTTGACCAGGAATCAAACTCCCAACCCTTCAGTGTGCAGGCTGACTCCCTAACCACTGCTCGAGCACCACCGGCCAGGGCAGCAGTCCCTTTCACAGATGAGAACATTTAAGCTCAGAAAGACTAAGTGATTTACCCAAGTCAAAGAGCTAATAAGTGGCAGAAGTGAACTCTAACACAAAGTTTCTTATGGTAAGACTGCACTTATTTTCCTTTGCCTCAGTTTTCAAGTTCCTAACTTCAGAGTTGTAGTGTGAATTCAGTTTTTGAATATACATATCATATCATATGGAACAATGCCTACCACTTGAGAACTCCCTATTATCAGTGTTGGCTGCCATTTTAACTGCATGAATCAAGTCACATCAGAAAGCACAAACAAGACTGGAGACCCATAACTGTCAGTGTCATTTCAGAAATCACTGTATCTCACCTTTTGGGGACAGCAACCTACCAAGCAATGGTTGTTTTTCCATGAAAATTACACCCAAATCTGGAGCCCACAAAGTAGCAACTTAGAGACCCACGCCAAACATACATTTTCCTTGCTCTTTTTCAAACTGCACAATGGCTCTCACACTCTCCAAGGGCTATCATTAAAAGGCAGCCGCTCTCTGGATGTGTCGATTCCAGTGGCACTGACAAGTGAGGATGGGAGGCAGGGGCCTCCTCCCACACAAACCCGCTATTGCTATAAAATAAATGAGGATGGAAATGGTGCTGGGATCTGCCTTCTAAATGCACTGAAAACCGAGGTTCCTGTCTTGGCATTTCCTAAAAGGCCTCTTGAGCTTTCCTTGGCAAGCCTTGAGATTGAGGGTACTTTTAGCTGTTTAAGCCTTCCTCTTCTAACAGGGGTCAAAGGGCTGGAAAGATCTTCTCAAAAGGATAGAGAAGGAATCATTAAAAGGGAGGAGAAGGAAAGTGACAGAAGGTCAGCCTTTTTTTTTTCCCAATGAGTGCGTCCCTCAGGGTAAGGCTCAGGGGCTGTGTGTTACACAGACACCTAGCTTCCAGAAACCGGCAGCAATTCGATTCACACTCCCCTGAACAAGAGACCCAGAGGAAGCTCAAAGGAACAGCCTGCAGAGGGAGTGGAGATGAAAATAGACACAATAGAAATCTGATTGTGATAAGTAAATTTCACTGATCACATTCACTTAAAACAAGAATTGTGTTTCAATAAGCCAGAGAGGACAAATGCTTGAAATCTTCGTGTATCTTGAGTCTGCCATAAAGCTTATTTCCTTATATCAACTATAAATTTACCCTAAAAATACCACTTACCACATCCCATGAAGCTTTTTCTAAGGACTGCTTGGGGATTAAAATTCACCTTTACATGCGACACAAGCACACAAATGGTGAGGGTTTTCACTGACTTTTAGTCAGCAAGCAATAAACTGCATTTGCACCCACACACCTATTCCTGACACCCCATCTGGTAACATTTCCACGTTTCAGAGAAAAAAAAAATCAATAGCAATAATCCATGAGGGACTCATAGGGTGGATATTTTTTTATCACACTGCCATTTAAAGAAAAAAAATTTCTATCTACTTACAGTCAAAGAACCTTCTTTTGTGTGTTCACATGGAAATCTAGACATTATTTTTAGGGATAGAGGGGTTAGGAGGAAAAGGGAGATGAGTCAATTAAAACAAATGTGAGAAAATCTAACACGTTTTTTAAACAATACTAGTTGTATTTGAACAATCCAAATGATAATCGATGTACAAGTTGAAAAAAAATCCCCAATCAACCTGCAGCACTGAAAATTACATTTAGGAAAGGAAGGCTAAAATGCATGCTAATGCAACTTCTCCGAGAGGAAAGTCATCCTCCTTTCAACCCGAGGTACAGGGAGAAGACACCATGCCTGAACCCTGGAATGTAGAACTATGTCATTGCCAGTTTTCTGTGTGAGAAGGAAATATGATTCTTTGTTGCTGCTCTTATTTATTGCAGACCTTGTCTGGAATCTGGTATTGAAGCCCTGCTTGATGAGTTGCCGCCTTGAACTTTCCCACTGATCAATGCCGGTGCGGCTGCTGCATGAAAGAATAGCTTTCCTGAGGAGCCACTGTCACAGGAAACCTAGCAAGCTTTTTAAAATGTGGGCCAGTCTTGTATGCTTAAGCTTCGAAACATGCCCCCCCCCCCCAAAAAAAAAATAGCGAATGGTGACTGACCATTTGAAAATTGGAATGTTACAACAGCGAGAGGTAAGGTCAAAAGCAGAAATCCTCCTTTCTGCAAAATGATCAGACACCACGGGATGAAAACGTGCAGGAAAAAGGAAGGCTAATATGAAGCAAGAGGACAGGAATCATATTTCTTCTCAGCGGGGTGACAAATAAAAAGTTGCCTTTATTTTTCTGTGCAAATAAACTTTACTTTAGGAATTGTGGTAGCAGGTTGGTCTCCCATAAAATAGGTTTTATCTGCTGTGGTGACAACTTAAGGTGGGGAGGGGTTACTGGCAGGGTAGTTGCCATCTTTTCCATTATTTTTGTCAATATTTTTGTTATTTTGTGGCGAGATTGCAGGAGAAGTCTAGACAAATGCTCTTAAGAATGAGGGCCAAGAGAAAGGGTTTAATCCAATTCTCTGGCAGTTCAAGTATAAAGCATGTGTCCCTGGGGGTGGGGGGTGCAGAGGGCCAGGATGGAATCTTCAAACACATCCAAGTTGGTCTCTGAGTAAAACCCCAGCCTGTCCACACGTTCTATATTTTAAGAGCTTCCCTAAACGGGATACCCACGGAAAAAGCATCCACTGAGAAGAAAGAAACCTTGAGAAAGAAGCACAAGCATCAGGAGCTGTTGGAAGCCATTTCCTTCTGGAGAGTCCCAAGCAACAACCAAAGCCACGAGAAATCAGACAAACTATGAACCTCTGTCTAGCTTAAGAAATGAAATAAGAATGAGATCTGAGGTTCAGTAAGTTTAATCAAGCTACCTTCACCCACTATCCATCCTGCTGGGCTTTTCATGTGTAATAAATACTTTAAATAATCACTAATCCTGTTGTGAGTTACTTATATGCTTCCTTTAATCTCTTTTCCCTCCTCCTAACACCTTCCATTTCCTATAGTCATGATTTGTGTGCGTGCCACACCTTCAACTCCAGACATCCAGCTGCTCAATCTAGGTCGTTACATCCTTGTCGTTTCCTGGCTCTGTGCTTCACATACAGTAGACACCCAATGTTTGCTGAATGAACAATTGATGGGGTGAATATATGAGGGCCTCATTCCTAAGGATTGCCATGAAAGTCATAGCAGCTAATCTCCTCCACCTTCTATTTCTATTTCAGTCTCCCTGTCCCATCTCTGGACCTCTAGACCAACCATCACACCCACATTCAGGCACCTAGCCCCCAATAGAAAGGTGTTTTGGTTGGGCTTCTGTCCCAATTAACTAAAACCACCCAGGTGTTTCTTGCTCCTCCACCTTTCCTGGCTCTTCATTAAGTCCCATTTTACTGGTTCCAACATTGGAATAATATTGTCAGAGCTGCCCCAGCCCTCAGCCCCAAGACAGAATGCACTGTTTGATTTTGCAGCTCCAGGGTTATCCTGAGCAATTTTGTATTTATCTTCAGCTCCCTCTGTATCTAGGTGCTGCCCCTCTCCTTGGAATCGCATTCCCCATAGACCCAAATGGGACAGCAATCCCCTTGACAAATGCTTTTCAGGTCATATCTGGTCCTCCACAACAGGGAGCGCCCGCCACAAGCAAACCTCCAGCTTATACCAACAGATTCAATCGTAATTGGCAACTCCTCTCCTGGCCACGCCACCTACCCTGAACCACTGTGTCAGCCAGTCAGACAGAACTACTACATCCCAGTTTTTACTACAAGGATGGGAAGGCAGGTTCTCGGGCTGTTTGAAGACTACCTGCTCCTATATGTTTTGGGAGCAAAGGTAGGGGACCTTGTAGGTCACAGGAAGACCATGATCCTGTTTTCCTTGCAAAGATACCATAATCTGCATTCAGTGGAAGTGGCCGGACTTGGCAGCAGCACTGCCCACGTGGTGCCCAGTACTGAAAGAATGCATTCATGATACAATCCTTAATTTGAGTGGGTGACACCTTGTGTGGGTTGTTCTTTTGTTTACAAATTTCCATCAGGAATATTTCCACATTTGATCCAACGCCCAGTGGGTGGGTAGGAAAACTCTAGTTGTTCTCCCATGTTACCCCTTAGAATGCAAGATACTTCCCAGAAAGAGCCATGCATTTTACCTACTTACACACACACACAAACACACACACACACACACACACACACACACGTCTGCATATACAAATGCCTACACTGAGACCAACTTCTACGTGTAGAAAGCAGAATACATGAGTAAATACTACTGAATGAATGAACTTGTTGAGAGAGTTCTCAGATTCAGAAAGAAACAGTCAGCCCATTTTATGCTGAACAATTGTAACCCCAGTAATCAAGGACTACTGCTCCATCTATGCCATTTGGTAATGTCAGAGGACATTTTTGGTTGCCACAACCATGGGAGGTGCTACTGGCATCTGGTGGGTAGAGGCCAGAGATGTCACTAAATCTCCTACATGCATAAAACAGCCCCCCTCCCCAACAACAGTCATCCTGCCCAACATGGCAATAGTGCTGAGGTTGAGAAGCCCTGCTCTACATCTGTACTCTAATACACTGTTAGATGTCCCATCAATGCATAAAAGAAGGCTCCAGACCATCCTTAAGAAATGTCCTGAAATCTGTGAAGAGTGTCTTTTTTACATTCAGATTCTGATTCCTTTCATTTCCAAGAAAGTAGCCAGAGGACTAAACAGAGAGTCTTCAATTCCTGAAGAGGAGAAGGGAGAGGAGAGTCTCAGAAAAGGATGCTGAGAATTAAGGATGGCAACCCAGAGTCTCCCTAAAGAGGGAAATGTGCCCATCACACTCACAGACCTTGCCTGGCTCTGGATACCATGCATTCTGGTTTCCTGCTAAACTTTGGCAAAACAAAGTCAAGTCATAAACAGGAGGAGACACTATCATTTAGGCCCAGCCTTTATTAACCCAGAAATATGGATCCATTAGTAAAGACACAGAGAGTAACTCTCACTTTATCCCTCTATCCTGATGACCCTAGCACACGGCTCTGGAAGGCATTGTTCAGGTTCAGTTACACCTATGACCTTCCACCTCCTCCTGGCCACTCTCTATAAGCCCCAGCTTCTAGGAGCAAGGGGTCTATGGAACCAGCTTAGGGAGAGAATTGTTGGCAAATGATGTCCTGAACAGGAAGGACAACAACACAAAAAAGCAGGTGTACAGTATACTCTCAGTCCACATTGACTTAAAAACTGATTCACTGTCAATCATCCACGGTTTAGTATAAATAAGTTTCTAGATTCAACTGGAACTTCTAGTAACTAATCCCAGAAGCTGTCTTCTTCAGCCTTATGGTGTGTGACTTCAACAGTAGCTAACATTTATTAGACATGTCCCATATACTAGGTTCTTGGCTCTTCACAACTGTTCTCTCAGTCAAATCTCTTTATTACTTAAGAGGTAAAATTACTATTCTTATCATCCCCATTTTATAGATAAGAAAACTGAAGCACAAAATGTTTAAGTTACTTTCCCAGCTAGTAAATGACTAAGACAAAATTTCATTCCAGGCAAACTGGCTCTAAATTCTGAGTTCTTAACTCAGTTCTGCTACTTGGCTTTAAGCTGTTCTTTACCCAGGAATACTGAGGCAAGGGTATTCTGACCAGGGATCAGTGTAACATAGGGAGTGTGTGTAAGCTCTCAGCCATCTTTTTCTCATCTGTAAAGTGGGGATAATATAAGTGCCTACCTCATAAAATTGTTGAGAGGAATAAATTAAATAATACGTGAAACACTTACCCAGTGCCTGGCCTACAGTAAGCTCTCTGAAAGTGTTAGCCGTTATTATAATTATTATCAACTAGAGGTCTGGTGCACAAATTTGTGCACCAGTGGGATCCCTCAACCTGACCTGCAGGATCAGGCCCAGCTCTCCGACAACCACCGAGGAGTCCCGGAATGCAAGAGGGCACAGGCCAGGCCGAGGGACCCCACCAGTGCACAATCGGGGCCAGGGAGGGATTCGAGAGGTTGGCCAGCCAGGGAGGGACTGCAGGATGGCTCCAGGACGTGTCCAACCCATCTCGCTCAGTCCCAATCAGCCGGACCCCAGCAGCAAACTAACTTACTGGTTGGAGCGTCTGCCCCCTGGTGGTCAGTACACATCATAGCGACTGGTCTACCAAGCAACTATCTGCCCCCTGGTGGTCAGTGCATGCCATAGGGAGCAGTTGAGCAACCTTAGTATATCATTAGCATATTACACTTTGATTGGTTGAACAGACAACTGGATGACCAGACACTTAGCATTTTAGGCTTTTATTATATAGGATTACCACATAGCTAGTGAGTGGTGAAGTCAAGAAGTAAACTCCATTTTCTACAGCTTCAAAGTCTAGACTCTAGGCTGAAGAACTATCAAAAAGGAAAAAAGAAATACTTCAAAAATTAAACTGTTTAGAAGTGAGCTTCCTCCCAACTAAAGATAACTGCCCAATGCACAAATCATTTAGCACATCACAATAATTTGGTGGTCTTAATTTTTAATACTAAATTGTGTCCCTATTAGCGTCATGGACTTATAGCTTGTAGCTTCAAGGAATGGATGATAATGACTCCATAAGTCTGGGCTAAATTTAAAACTGATGCTGGTGGCTTATAGTCTGAACATTATGTGAGTTTGGTCCTGAGCCAAAGAATCATTAAAACATGCAGCTTAACCAAAGTGACTTCCAGAGGTCACACAGCCATCCCTCTGTATCCAGAAGTGCAAAACCCACTTCACTTCACTGAGCAACTTGGCATTTCTGAAAACAGAAAGCATTACACTGCAGCTAAATATCTTCAGCACATGTTGAAAAGATAAATAGAAATTGTGCTCTTTAAGAAATGAATTAGAAAAAAAAAGAAACAAATTAGCATATATATAAATTAAGCTTTTTCACATTCAATTCTTTATTTCAACTAGAGGCCTGGTGCACGAATTCATGCACCAGTGGGGTCCCTCAGCCTGGCCTGCGGGATCGGGCCAAAACTGGCTCTCTAACATCCCCCGAGGGGTCCAGAATTGCAAGAGGGTGCAGGCCAGGCTGAGGGACCCCACCAGTGCACAATCAGGGCCAGGGAGGGACCGCGAGAGGTTGGCCAACCAGGGAAGGACCGCGGGAGGGCTCCAGGGTCTTGCTCAGTCCTGATCAGCTGGACCCCAGCAGCAAGCTAACCTACAGGTCAGAGTGTCTGCCCCCTGGTGGTCAGTGCACATCATAGCATTGAGCGGCCTTAGCATATCATTAGCATATTATGCTTTGGTTGGTTGAACAGACGACCAGACAATCGGACACTTAGCATATTAGGCTTTTATTATATAGAATATAATTATTATATTTTTCTGGTCATTCTTCTCTTATCATTCTTCTCTTATCAAATCCATAAAGCAATCAAACTTGCTACAGGTTTAGTATAGTATCACCTCAGTGAGAAAGCTGAGTGCCTAACATAGTATTTGGCACATAGCACATGATCACTAAATAAGTGATAAAGACCATGACACCTGGCAGCCCATTCAAGGTCAACTTTTGAGGATAATTTCCTGTTCTCCTTATTTGAGTTAATAAAGAATTCCCACATTAAGTTGACTATGAGCCCATAAAACCGCTCTACAAGTAAATTAAAAGCTTTCAAGCAGTTATCATGATTTGAATTTTGTTTTGCAGCTACATTCAGCAGCCTGTCCCTAAGCAACTTATCCTCCACTTGAATCTCCATTCCATACCTTGTGCAAGGCCACAATGTTGCGTAACTCCAGGGGTACCGTAACCATCATGAAGTATGTAGTTACACCATGAAGTTGCTCAACTCTCTTAGAGATGTTCAATGTGAAACCTCACAGCTGTACACAATAGCTTATTACAGTTCAGGAACCATTTTAGCAAAACAAGTCAACCTTTCTGTGAGAAGGGCCCAGTTGCATTTTCTTGAACCACTTGGGCAGGAATAAAAAAAGATGTTATAGGTAAAATTCCTAATATACATGGAAAAGTGAAATTATTGCTCCCTGAAGAAAATCCCAGCAAATCTCAAAGATGTGATGTAATAAAAGCCACAAATTTGGATCCACAAAGTTGGAGCTCCAAAATCTACTCATGGTTTTAATATTCTGTCTAGGGAACCCTCTGCTGAAACCTTAGTCCCAGCAGCAGCACTTCTGATCCTGAAAAATACAAAATGATGCTTCTTCAATGCCCAAAAGAGCTTGCCCTGTTGTTGGAAAACACTCCAAGCAAACAGCTTTCACTTTTCCCTTTAGTTTCACTCTATCACTTAGCCACATGCAAATTCTATTTATTTCCTTATGTGTGCTTCTACCATCAACACTAGTTAATTTTTAAGTTTTCATTTTCCAAGTTCTTTTATTGCCAATTGTAATTGTCTTAAAGCAGCAACACTTTTGTTAAACCACACTAGAGCATCATGATGGCCAATTGCATTAGGTGTCAGTCTCTTCTGAAAGCCTAGTTTAGGCACCATGTTCTAACTATAAAATTAGACCAATATCAGGTTGAAACAGCCCCGGTGTGGTAGGGACAACCCCAGTGAGGTTGAAACGGCCCCCGTGAGGTAGGGACGACCCCGGTGAAGTTGAAACGGCCCCCGTGAGGTAGGGACGGCCCTGGTGAGGTTGAAACGGCCCTGGTGAGGCTCAGATGGCCCTGGTGAGGTTGAGACTACTCCAGTGAGGTTGGGACAAATAAAGGGGACCAGTATGGACTGATGAACAGGGGTAGATACAGAAGCAGAGCAACATTGAACAGAATGTTAAACTACAGTGGGAAGCCTGGGGAGGGTTGCGGGGGGGGGGGATTAAGAGACCAACTGAAGGACTTATATGCATGCAGATAAGATTAACCAATGGACACAAGACACGGGGCGGGGGGGGGGGGGCGGGGGGTAGGGGCCGGGGGAATGTCAAGGGGGGGAAAAAAGGAGACATATGTAATACTCTTTGTAATACTTTAAGAATTAAAAATTATTAAAATAAAATAAAAAAGAAAAAGAAAAAGAAAAAAAATAAAATAAAATAAAATTAGACCAATAGGAAGGTTTTGATTTTTTAGAAACCCTATATTTTAGATATGGTGACCATTTGTTGCTACCTAAGTTGAAGTTTGTTCTTAAAAGTCATTTTATATCCAAATGTCTCACTGAACTTCCTAAACATATTAGCATTACTTAAGTGTGAGGCTGACCATCCCTGAGAGGTTATTTAGTCTGGTAACTTGACTTCCCTCAAATAAATATCCTAAATATATGAGTTTTTTTTAAAGATTTTATTGATTTCAGAGAGGAAGGGAGAGGGAGAGAGAGATAGAAACATCAATGATTGAGAGAGTCATTGATCGGCTGCCTCTTACATGCCCCACACTGGGGCTTGAGCCCGCAACCCGGGCATGTGCTCTGACTAGTAATTGAACCATGATCTTCTGGTTCACAGGTCGACACTCAATCACTGAGCAAAGCCGGCCAGGCAAATAAATATATAAGATTCCATTGCTTTTCAATGAGGAGAGATTACTCTAGAAGTGATGACATTGAGTGAAAGGTACTGCTTCCATTGACTGGAAAGGGAGCTGAGGAGAGATAGGTTATGGAAGAGAAAAAAAATCCAAGATGATTAGGCTTTTATTTTAAAAGTGGAAGAAATGTGAACATGTCTGAACTGGAAGAAAAAAGCCAAGAGAGATGGAGAAATTGTAGGCACAGGAGAGGATAATTACTACAGTGTATCCCTAAGTAGGTGGCAGGGAACAGAGCCCAGGAAATTGTGGAGGGATTAGCTGTCACAAAAGGAGAAATACTTTCTCTGGTGACTGTTATGTGCATGAAGAAACTGAAAGACTTCCAAAAAGCTTATATCTGTTTCCTCTGACTGCAGTATTATCTCAGGTCAAAGCAAGTAAAGTGGAGAAAATTCTTGGGTTTAACTTACCTCTAGATAACATTTAGATCTTTGTACTGAATCTTGCTTTTCTCTAACCAGCAGAGCATGTTCCCTTCTTCCACAATTACTTTAGTATTCATTTGCAAATATTTTTACTTAATTGCTCATAACATATCAAAAAAAACCCTCTTTTGTTTTATTAATCCTCACCAGAGGATATTTTTCCATTGATTTTTAGAGACAGTGGAAGGGATGGGGAGAGACAGAGAGAAAAATAACGATGAGAGGGAGACACATCGATTGGTTGCCTCCTGCACATGCCCGACCAGGGCCAGGATCAAACCTGCAACAAGGTATGTGACCTTGACCAGAATAGAACCCAGGACCCTTCAATCCACAGGACCAAAACTCTATCCACTGAGCCAAACCAGCTAGGGCTCAAAAAAAAAATTTATGTTCTCTATTTCTAAGATTTTCTTAACAGAAATCTGAAATCCATTACTATTTTTAATTGCTGTACATTCCAGATAGATATGAATATTTTTTGCTTAAGTAGAAAGATTGCAGATGATTAAAAGCAGTAACCACATCTCTATGATTTCTAAAACCCTTGAACCAGAACAAAACCAGAACTTCAGAATAGTCTCTGTCACTGTCCTGAAACTGCTCCCTTGAAAGTCACTATTCACTTATTTCTTGTCAAACCCAAGTCTTTTTCTCTTGATCTCTTGCCAGATATGTCACTTTTAAATTCAACTCTACAAGCATTACTCAAGCATAGATGGTGTACAAGTCTAAGTAAGTCAATGGTAAGAGGCAGTCAATAAGACACAGCCCAAAGCTTCAAGTCATTTACAAAATAAAATGACAACACATACACACATACACACATGCACATACGTACCACTAACTATAATGCAATGTATTAAGTGCTACACAAAGAGTATAAACCAAAGGCTTAGGGAGCCAAGGAGAGAACAACTAAGTCTGCCTAAAGAAGATGGATCCTCCTGGGCCTTGAAATACAAATAGGAGTCTGAAATATCAGTTGTTGTGCAGCCATCACAGTGCTGTCTCCTTCACCAGCAACTCCTCTCTCTACTCTGCTCCAACCCCAAGTCTATCCTCAGTTCTTCATTCTTCTCCATACATACTTTCTCCCGGTCAGCTTATCACTTCTCATTGCTTTTAACTATCAACTTTCTGATGATGATGCTGCTGCTGCTGCTGCTGCTGCTGCTGCTGCTGCTGCCATCTCAGCTTCCCCCATGGTCTTTCCCTCCGCACAGGACATTTCTACTTATAAGATGCTCCATTACCCAGGACTCAACAGTCTCAGAACTGACCTCACTCTCTTGGTCATGGTCCTCTTCCTGGGTTAACATGCCTTCTAAGATCACCGAAGTCCACATCTTCCTATACCTGCACAGTTTAAATGTTTACTATACTGTCTGCAACTCACAGACTCACCAGCTCACATCATTCCTCTCCAACTACACTGGAAATATAGCTAAGAACTATATCTATCGCTTCTCCAGATAAACTTTTCTCTCCCTTCATCTCCCTTCATCCCTACTCTTCCCATTTCCTTAGGGTCTAATCAAAGAAAGAAGACATATACAGTCAGAGCTCTCCCTTGGCCATCCTGCGCTCACCAATTAGACGCAAAACTAAAATTTGTCTCACAATCCCCCCCAACATCGCATTTCAGGCAACTACTACCAGTCCAATGGAAATGGCTCCCGGATTAAAATCTATTACCTAATAACATAATAGACACAGACTTGCTTTTAATTCATACTGGTTGATTGGTTCAATTTTGGCCTTCTTAACAAGGTGGCCACATAATACTTAAAAGCAATATTATAAGGAGTGTAAGTAACCGCATTAGGTGGAGGACATAAAGGAGTAGGTTTGAACTTTCATTGATAATACTTGCTAAATTCCAGCTTCCACTTAAGATGTAGAAAGCTGGAAAAAAGCTCTTACAATAATGGGAAATCCAGATAAGAATTAAAATCATACATTTTTGTAACCCAAACAAGAGCTGAGGTTGCAGAAAATACAAGTAACCTGAAATCTAAGGAAAAACAAATGGCCCTCTGGTTTGACTCAGTGGATAGAGCATTGGCCTGTGGACTGAAGGGTCTTGGGTTCGATTCCAGTCAAGGGCACATGCCCAGGTTGTGGGCTCGATCCCCAGTGGGGCAGCCGATCAATGATTCTTTCTCATCATTGATGGCGACCAAACAAGCAGGTAAGGAAAATTCCATCTCTCTCTCCCTCTCCCTTCCTCTCTGAAATCAATAAATATATATTTAAAAAAGACAAATGCCTCCCCCAAAGAACAGGATACAAACACTAATTTACCTGGGACAGACAATGGCTACCAGATAAGCAGATAAGGAAAATCCAGCTAAAAATTTTAACCAATTGCTAAAGGCTGAGAGTGGGCCGGCATGAGATCACAGAACCTCTGGAAGACACAGACACAGAGAAATCCACACCCATTCACAGATCTCACAGGAAAGACAGGGGTAACATGAGAAAAAAAAACAAAACACCCTCAATGGTATAGGCCTGGAAGGGGGAGCAGTTGCCATCACAGGAAAGGCACAAAGTCCTACCAATAGTTTTTTCCAAAGGAAATAAAAGCTGTTGGGGAGAGGGCAACAAGCCCAGTCACCCTCAGAGCATAGGTGAAGACCCACTGTGGCTGGGAGAGAATGAGAGGGGAAAACCTCTATCTGAGAGAGAGAGAGAGAGAGAGAGAGAGAGAGAGAGAGAGAGAGAGAAACATGACAGTTCCAAACCATTAGAGATACCTAACATTGGGAAGGGACAGGTTACTGAGAAAACCCCACCATCAAGACTTAGGAGCACAGAGCCTGTCAAAGACTAAAGCCAAACCATGAAAACAGATTCTTCATCCCACCTCTCCAACACTGGGTTGGCAAGAATTGAGTAGCAAGCAAAACCAGAGAAACAAGAGCATGAGAAATTCTCTGAAGTGCAGGCTCACTGGATGACCTACAGCTGATGATGGAACAAAACAATGAGGGGGATTGGGGGGGGGGGGGCACGCGTGGGCCCAGCCGGTGTTGCTCAGTGGTTGAGCATCAACCCATGAACCAGGAAGTCACAGTTTGATTCCTATTCAGGGCACATGCCCTGGTTGCAGGCTCAATCCCCAGTGGGGAGCATGCAGGACGCAGCCAATCAAATGATTCGCTCTCATCACTGAAGTTTCTATCTCTCCCTCTGCCTTCCTCTCTCTGATCAATAAAAAAATATATTTAAAAAAATTTTTAAAACATTGGGGGGAAATCTCTAGAAGCCTAGCCCCAGTCTAAACACAAGTTCATGCCAGAGGAACTTGAAGCCTTATGGTGCACTGAAAGTAAACACAGCACAACAAAACATGATCAAATCCAGACTAGAATCTCTCTCACATACATACACACACACACACACACACACACACACACACACACACACACCTGGGCTAGAAAAAAAAGAGATATGCCCATTTTAGGCATACATATATTTTCTTTTGCCTCCAATATCCTACACAAGATGTCCAGATATCAACCAAAAATTACGAGACAATAAAGAAGCAAGGAAAAAACAATACACTGTTCAGAGAAAAAGCAACCAAGGGAACCAGATTCAGATATGTCCCAGATGTTGGGATTATCAGACACAGAATTTAAAATAATTCTGATTAATATGTTAAAAGCTCAAATGTAAGTGGTTGAAATAATATATAAACAGATGGGAAATTCAGCAGAAAGGGAACTACTAACCAATATTCCTTATTGAACACAGAATACAAAATCCTAACAACATTCTAGTAAATTGAATCTAGCAATATATAAAAAGAACACAACATGACCAAGTTGGATTTATCTCAGGAAATGTGATGCTAATTCAATATTTGAAAATCAGTTTATATAGTTTACCATATCAACAGATTAAAGAATAAAACCATATGTCATCTCAATTGTTGTTGAAAAATCCTTTGAAAAAATATAACATTCATTTCTAATGGGAAAAGAAAAAAACACTCAGAAAACTAGGAATGTAGGAGAACATCCGCAACTTGACAAAAAGCACCTACAAAAAAAAATTAAAGCTAAGGTCATAGTTAATAATGAATGACTAAATGTTTTTCCTCAAGATTGAGAATAAAGTAAGGTTGTCAACTCTCTCCACTCATACTCAACATCAATCTGGAGGCTCTAGCCACTGCAATAAAATCGTCAAAAGCAATTACAACATGCACATTATAAAAAGAAATAAAACTCTCTCCTCATAAGTGGCATGGTTGTCATAGGTGACATGATTGTCTATGAAAATCTCAAGGAATCTGACAAAAAAGCTACTACAACTTCACTACATAGCATTAAAATAGCCAAAATCTGGAAGACTAACAGAAAATGCTCATGAATATGTGGAACAAGAGCAACTCTCATTCATTTCTTATGGAAATGCAACATGGTACAGTCACTTTGGAAGACAATTTGGCAGTTTCTTACAAAATTAAACATACGCTATCATACAATCCAACAATCGTGCTTCTTGGCTTTTACTCAAAGGAGTTGAAAACGTATGTCCACGTAAAACCTGCACATAAAGGTTAATAACAGCTCTACTCATAATAACCAAAACTTGGAAGCAACAAGATGTCCTTCAGTAGGTGAATTGATAAATAAGATGTGGAACATCCAAACAATGGAATATCATTCAACACTAAAAAGAAATGAGCTATCGCAGCATGAAAATACATGGAGGAAACCTAAATACATATTACCAAGTGAAAGAAGCCAACCTGAAAAGGCTCCATACTATGTGATTCCAACTATATAATATTTTGGAAAGGGCAAAACTATGATGATAGTAAAAAAAAGATCAGTGGTTGTCAGGATTTGGAGAGAGGAGGAAATGAGTATTCAGAGCACAGAAGATTTTAAGACAGTATGATATATAATGGTGGATACATGTCATTATACATTTGTCCAAACCCACAGAATATACAACACCAACAGTAAACCCTAATGTAAACTATGGAGTTTGGGTGATAATGATATGTCAAAATAGGTTCTTCAATTATAACAAATGTACCTCTCTGGTGGAGGATGTTGATAATGGGGAAGGCTATGCATGTATGGGAGGGAGCAAGGGTTATATGAGAAATCTCTGTACCTACCTCTCAATTTTGCTATGAACCTAAAACTGCTCTAAAAAATAAAGTTTATTTTCTTAAAAAGCAACTAGAACTAGTAAGTGAGTTGGGCAAGATCAATACACACACAAAAAATCAATTGTATTTCTATATAACAGCAATGAGCCACTGGAAATTGAAATTTAAAACATAATGCCATTTAAAATGGCACACAAACTATGAAATACTATATCATAAACCTAAAAATTTTTTTTGCAAGATCTGTACAACAAAAACTAGTGAACATTGATGAAAGAAACAAAAAGAAACCAAATAAATGGGGAGATATATAGTGTGGATTGAAAATCTCAATATTGTTAAGATGTTAATTCTCCTCAAACTGATCTGAAGATTTAACTTAAGTCCAGTAAAAATTCCAGCAGTATGCTTTGTAAAAATTGACCAGCTGATTCTAAAATTTAAGTAAAAAGCCACAGGAACTAGAATGCACTAAAAATTTTTGAAAATAATCATAATAGAAAATCACACTATCTGATATACCATCAATCCAAAGAGTATGGTACTGGCAGAAGGATAAACATATGGGTCAATGGGATAGAATAGAGAATCTACATACTACATATGAGCACTTGATTATGAACAAAGGTGCAAAGGTAATCCAGTGGAAAAAATATAGGCTTTTTGACAAATGATGCTGGACCATTTGAATACCCATAAGCAAAAATATAAACTTCAACTTCCACTCATATCACACAAAAAATTAACTCAAAATAAAACAGACATAAATGTGAAACCTAAAACTTCCAGAGGAAAACAAAGGAGAAAATTTTTGTGACTTGCGTTAGGCAGAGATTTCTTAAATACAACAGCCAAAACATTATCCATAAAAGAAAAAGATTGATAAATTGAACATCTAAAACGTCAGTAATTTTGGCTCTTCAAAAGACACTGTGACAAGAATGAAAGATACTAGTAAGCCACAGACTGGGAAAAGGTACTTGCAAATCTCATATCTGATATATGAATTATATACAGAAAATATTAAACGGTTTCAAAACTTAACGATAAGAATAAGAAAACGAAAACACAAAAAATGAGTAAAAGACTTAAACACCACTTTACCAAAGATGATATATGGGTGGCAAATAAGCACATTAAAAGATGGTCAACATAATTAGTCATTAGCAAATTAAATCACAATGAAATGCCATTACGTGCCTATCAGAATAACTTTTTAAAAAAATTTAATTGATAATGCCAAATGCTGGTAAGGATTTAAAATAACTACAACCCTTATACATTCCTGATGCAAATACAAAATGGTGTAACCATTTTGGAAAACAGTTTACTAGTTTCTTATAAAGTTAAATATACCTTATTGTATAGCACAGCAATCTCACTGCATTTCATTTACCCACGTTAAATGAAAACATATGTTCATACAAAAGCCTGTACTTGAATGGTTATAACAGCTTTGTTGATAATCTCCAAAAACTGAAAATTCTATTTCAGAATGGATAGACAGACTGGTATATCATCCTATATAATAAAAGGCTAATATGCAAATTGTCTCCTCAACCAGGAGTTCGAACAGGGGGTGAAGCTGGCCAGTCAACCGCCTGCAGCCCCTCCCCCCAGCCAGCCCTGCCCCCGATAGGCCCTGATCAGGGTGGGCCGGCCAGACCCCACCCACATATGAATTCTTGCACCGGGCCTCTAGTACAATAGAATACTACACAACAAAAAGGAAAGAACTACTGATACACTCAGCAACATGAGTGAATCTCAGATGCAATATGCTAAATGAAAGAAGTCTACATATTGTATTTCATTTATATGACAGTCTCAAAAGGCAAAACCATAGGGGCACAGAAGAGATCAGTGATTATGAGGCTGTGGAGGCGGGAAGAGAGTTTGACTATAAAGAGGAATAGGGAATTTTTTTGAATGTCAGGACTGGTTTATATCTTGATTGTGGGAGTGGTCACATGACTTATACATTAGTCAAAACTGGTAGAACTATACACTTAAAAAGGGAAAATTTTATTGTTTGTAAATTATCCTATATAATAAAAGGCTAATATGCAAATAGACCAAACGGCAGAACAACTGGAACAACCAAACATCTGAACAACCGGTCACTATGATGTGCACTGACCACCAGGGGGCGTGTGCGAAACATGCCAGGCTTTGACCATGGCGGGATGGTGGAGCAGGTGAGTGGGGGCACCCGACCAAGGCAGGTCACCAGTCGCTGTCATTGGGGAGAGCCTCTGGTGGTTACTGAAAATTCTTTGCTCCCACCCGGCACTCATACCTGCTGCCAGTGGCAGCCCTACTCGCACACACTGCTGGTGCCGGAGCCAATGCTCACACCCACTGCCAACGCTGGCCCCGCCTGCACCTACAGCCGGCGCCGAAGCCGCCACTCGCACCTGCTGCCGGTGCCCGGCACCAGTCCCAATCACTCAGAGCCATCAGCAGGTGTGAGTGGTGCCACTCACACCTGCTGCTGGCGCTGGCCCCAATTGCTCCATGCCATCAGCAGGTGTGAGTGGGGCCAGCACTGTCAGCGCATGGGAGCAGTGGGAGCAGGGCTGCCCCAGCAGACAGGGGACCAGGGGCCGCGGCAAGAGGAGCTGGACGGGGGCGCAGAGGATGAGCCAAGACCCACCCACCCTTGTGCCTACCGCAGCCTCGCAGCCCACAGTTCCTTTCAAGGTGCATGAATTCATGCACTGGGCCCCTAGTGCCTTAATAAAAAAGTGAGCTGGGGAGAATGTATGTTTGAGGTTATAGATAAGAAATTCCTACAACATTCTCTGTTGGATAGAACTGCACACGTAGATAGCTCCCAAACAATCTACAATGAATTTATATTTAAGGTCCTTATACCCATATCATGCTTTTTTGAGGACACACAAGGCCAGGAAGACCCTTACAACTAGTATGAAAAAAAGGAGAGGTAGAGGTATCCAACTCTGCCTCTTTGTCTAGTAGGAATAGAAAGAGGGAGGGAAGGATAGACAGAGGGAGGAAGGGAAGGACTGGTATATGCATAACTGACATAATATGTCTGTAGACAAACTTCTTGGCCATTAAAGCATCTAAGAAATGCATACAACCCTTAAAGTTTACTCAACATCATACCCACTAAAATCCATGTTAGTTTTGGTAATCCTTAAATTTACTAATCCAAACAAATAATCATGTTAGTGAGGGATTTATTCTAGGCAGGCAAGGTACCATGTTAGGGTCAATAAACATGAAAACATGCATAATGCATTCTTTGTAACCTAAGTTATTCTAAATGGGGAATCCTGAAAGCTCATTAGCAAATTTCAAAAAGTAGCCCAAGTCATATTTATTTGCTTCATCAATTGGAGATGAGGACAAATAGTTCTTATGCCAAGGAGACTTTATATTCCTAATTCCCGTTCGCTGCTCTCATAATTTATCGAGAGCCATAAAGCTTTGCTGGTCTACAAATTTCACATACAGCACTTATGCCTATGTCTTGAGACTATTTATTAAAACCCCACAAGCAAATGGCACTGTGAAACAAGTCAGTCACTATTCCTGCACTGAAGAGATTATGATCTCAATAGACAGCATTTACATGGACAAACAGTGCACAATGTTAGAATGGGCAACTGCAAATAATAATTTAATTAAATTACTAATTCAATATCTCCTGTATGTAGAGGTATTATGTGACACATACTGGCGTATAGTTTAGCAGCCTCAATAGATTCAGAAGGCTTTGTCAACACTATGCAAGAATCTCCCTGTTGAGTGGACAAGATTGTTAGGTACTAGATAAAGAAGGCAGCAAGGGAGCTGAGAGTGGAATGAATTGAGGGATCAAGGGAGGAAGGAGAAATTATGCAGACAAGCCTATCTAGTAGAGGTAATTATCTAAAAGACATTTTATTCTGAAGATGAGAAATTGTTAATAGTTTTTGGATCAAGTCAATAGAGTTGATCACCATCATGTGATTAAGATGGTGCCAGAGGAAAATTACTTTGCAAGAGTGTGTTTGACAGGTAATAAAGGGTAAGGGCCAGAGGCAAGGAGATCAGTCTGTAGATCGGACAGAATAGATGGAGGCAGAGCTCTAGAGAAATAGCAGATGGAGCAGAGGATGGCAAGAAGTGAAGGTGTAGAGATCTGCTGTACAACATAGTACCTAGAGTTAACAGTAGTCTATTGTGCACTTTGGAACATGTTAAGAGGATAGAGCTCATGTTTAGTGTTCTTACCAACACATACACACACACACACACACACACACACACACACGAAACTTTTTGGAGTTGGTGGATATGTTTAGCACCTTGGTTGTATTGATAATATCACAGGTGTATGCATATGTCTAATCTCATCAAAATGTATACATTAAATATGTGCAATTTTTGGTATATGAATTATTATATCTTGATAAAGCTAAAAAAGAACTATTTATATATTAAGAATAAAATAATAAGGTAAAAAAGTAAAGGGATTGGGGGGAAGGAGACTTACATAATACTTTAAATAATAAAGAATTTTTAAAAAGTTAAGGGTAAAGAAAAAGGAAAGAGTGATTACAACTTAGCATAATGTCCTCCTGTTAGCTCCTTCTGCTCTTCCCTTATGTGCAAACCCATTGTAGCAGAGGCTGATGTATCCCTAAGGGATCTGGTGCAATTTTTTGTCGTTCTGATTGAAATGTGTGCTGCCTGGTCCCTATAGTTTAATTTAGAACAATTAAGGTTCAGGGTACATGAGCTGGCAAAGCACATTACAAACAATGGCTGCAGAATAAACTGCAAATCAATCCACACTAAATCACCCTGAAAATCCCTGCCAGTGCTGTAAAGCCATCCCGATTCCAGCCCTTCCTTCTCCCCGCTCCATCTTCACTGCAGTAAGAAAGTCTTCATTGTTCAGGTTTATAATGATTTTGCAGAAGCATTCATCCTTCCAGACATAAAACTTCACAATCTTGGGCTGGGGTCAGGGACAGATAGGAAAAGGATGTTGGGGGGGCAGGGTAGTTGTTCAGTTCATAACTATTTTGCCCCACAAATGGGATATATGTTTTCTGTTTCCCAGCTCTGATATTGACACTTTATGGAAACATGTCACCACACCAAGCTGACTTACTTTATAGGAGATATTTGCTCTTTTGTTCATCAACTTATTTCATTTGACTACTGAGTGAGCAACTCCTTCCTTCCTCATTCCTCCACATACATCTGCCCCATAAAGCTACATGGTCAGAGAGAATGAGCTGCCCAGATAAAAGAAAATCTTCTTCAGCTACAACCTACAAACATCCTAAGGACCCTCCTTCAGCATCCTTTATCATTGTGTAAGTGGAAGAGCACTAGGATAAGGAGCTCATCCTGTTGTTCCAGGCAGGGACAATGCAAGGCTGGCACTGACCATGTTTCCCAATTCATCCACATTGCACAACATCAAAATTTCAAATGTGCAAATCCTTCCATCTAGCAATTCCACTCTTAAAGTTTTAGAACTATTTCCCCAACAAGGCAAAGATATGAATGTGAATATTTCTTGAAGTATTGTATAATATAGTTTGTGAAAAAATGGTAACCAATATAAATTTCCATCGAGAGAAAAATAGATAAAATGCATGATGTAATCATGTGATAAAAGCTGTGCAACCCTTAAAAAGAAATGTATACTAACAGGTACTAATTCAGAAAAATTTCCTAAGGTACAGCTAAATTTAAAAATGAATTGTAGAACAGATTGAAGGTATGAAGCCATTTTTATAAAATACATATATGTTAGTATATATATTTTTTAAATCAGGGAAAATAGAAACCAAATCCTTAACAATCGTTACCTCTGGGGATAAAATATCAGGAGGCTTTTTTTCTTCATATATTTTGGTATTATTTAATTTTTACAAGAAGCATATAATACTTTTCTAATCAGCAAATATATATATATATATATATAAACATATATGTAGGAAAACATGATGTAAACAATGGAATTATCTCCTATTTTGCCTCATTTTTCTATCCACTCAACAGAGAGTTAGTAAAAGCCTGTTGATCTATTAAATGCCACTATAGTAGGTTCTGAGAATACAAAAACAAGCCTTCATAGAGGTTAGAACCTAGTGATAGGAAGCACCACTCCTCTGAACACCTTCATTATAGCCCATAATCTTGGCTTGACTTCCCAACCAACCAACATAAAAAATCAAATAATGACATAGATTAATTCAAGTTCTTTGTTTTCCCTAAAATCAGTTATTATGGATAGACATAAGGGTGATAGCTGTCATTCTATAACTAGGGGCTGGTCACCTGAGATCCCTCCAGGCTCTGAATGTTCAAGTCTTCTTGGGGCTTACTAATAACAGAACTATAATCATGAGCATTTTTATTCAGCACATACTGTGTGTCAGACACTGCACCAAACTCTTTTTTCTTATTATCTCATGTCACCCTCTTAACGACCTTATGAAATACTTACCATGACATATATTATCTTTTTTTTACAGGTATGACAGCAGAGATCTGCCAAGGTCATCCAGCTAATACAGAGAGCCAGGATTGCATACAGCCTAAGTGTTTAGACCCTTCAGTAGTGCTGGGCAGATAGTAGGTGCTCACACCAGAAGTAGTCACTGCAATAGCCGGTAGTTCGAGTAACATTTGCTAAGCTGTCAGCCTATGAAAGGAAACTGATGAAGCAAGGGAAAAACAAAACACAATTATGAGATTTGGAAAGTCCATGCCAGTAACCTGTCAAACTCATGATTTATGAAAAGCGTTAATGAAGTATAAACAATTCCAGGTGGGTCATTCAATCAAGCTCTTGATGGTTAGCTTTCACTGTTTGGAATCTGGGTAGCTACCAAATAGAATACTAATTCCTTACGGGAGAAAACTTCAGATTGAATTATGCTGTAATTATGAACTCAGGAAGGGGGATGGCATATAAGCATGTCTGTGTATTGAGTGTATGTGTTGGCTATGAAACCAGGTCCTCTCACATTAAGCCATCATGGAATGCAGGATGCTCTGGATTCAAGTCCAAGCTTTGACTACAGAATTTGAGCTGTGAACCCATCTAACCTTCAGTTTCCTCCCCAACCTCATGAGACAGTGTATGGAAGCCAGTGCAACAAGCAATGCTCACTAGGCTTCCACCTCTTAACCCTGCAGGCTCAACTTCCAACACAATTTCATCCAATAAATAATCTTCTATCATCTAGAGCAGCGGTTCTCAACCTGTGGGTCGCAACCATCGGAAAACACATATAGCATATCAGATATTTACATTACGATTCATAACAGTAGCAAAATTACAGTTATGAAGTAGCAAAGAAAATAATTTTATGGTTGGGGGTCACCACAACATGAGGAACTGTATTAAAGGGTCACGCATTAGGAAAGTTGAGAACCACTGATCTAGAGTATGCTAGAAATGGTGCTTCAAAATAAAGTTGAAAAAACACACCTCCACCCAAAGTAGTTCAAAATCTGCTCAGGGAGCTCAATTCTGGGAGAGAGTCTACAGATAATTTCCCAGATAGTACATTTTTAGCATGCCACTTCCTTCTTAAGAATAAAGGTTAGATCAAACATAAAACCAACCACCACCTTCTAGCCCAAAGCATGACCTTTCCTCTTTTATAAAACTCTCCATTTCACAGATGTCTTTCCCTAACTCTGGATGACTTCAGTACCAGTACTTAAAATCTGTTTTAGGTTTCTGAGTTTTTTCTCAACCTCATGCTGGGCATACAATTGGCCCTTAAAGACATTTTAATCAAATTAATAAAATATAAATAAGGAAAAGGGGGAATTATTAAAATATTCTTCCTATTCTCATAAGTTAGGCTCCTTTTTATTACTAAGTTGCTAATTTCTCATATACTCCTGGTGTGTTTAAAACTGAACAGGTCCTCCGAAATCATCTAATTCAATCCCTTATTTTCCAGATGAGCAAATTACCATCCAGAGAGAGAAAATTAGCTGTGGATTACAAATCTATTCACTTACTTATTTGGTAAATATTTATTGGACATCTAGTACATACCAGCACTACTCTAGGCCATGAGGAAATTGACAAAATCCCTAACCTCATGGAATTTACATTGTAACGGGGGAGAAAGAAAATAAGCAAGTAAACAAATTAATATATGCTATAATTTCAAGTAGAGGTAAGTGCAATGAAGAATACAGGGAATAAAGAGATGGTGGGGTTGGCATGTTACTTTAGATAATATTTCAGAAAAAGGGAGCAGCGAGTACAAAGGTTCTGAGGCAAGAATGAACTTAGTACACTTAAGAGACTGAGAGAAGACTGGTGTCATTGGAACATGGTGAATGAAGAGTAACAGAGTTTAAAGAAGCAGAAAGGGACCATAATTTCAGGGCCAGGTAAGCTGTGATAGACTTTGGGTTTCAATCTAAGTGTGATAAGAAGCCATTTGCAGAATCTTAAGTACAGGAGTGACATGATTTTATTACAATTTTAAAAGATCATTCACCGTAGAGCAATAGGAACTCATTCATTGCTATATGGGGATGAAAATGGCACAGCTATTTCATAAGACAGTTTGATAGTTTCCTATAAAACTACTTTATTGTACGATCCAGCAATTCTGCTCCTTGGTATTTACCCAGAGGTATTGAAAACTTATGTACACACAAAAACCTGAACATGAATGTTTATAAAAGTTTTATTCATAATGGCCAGAACTTAAAAGCAACCAAGATGTCCTTCAGTAGAATAAATAAACTGTGGCACATTCAACACTAAAAGGAAATGAGCTATCAAGCCAGGAAAAGACAGGGAGGAAACCTAAATGCATATTACAAGAGAAAGAAGCCCATCTGAAAAGGCTGCATACTGTATGATTCCAACTACATGACATTCTGGAAAAGGCAAAATGATGGCGCGAGTAAAAAGATCAGTGGCTTCCAGGGGTTGGGGAGAAAGAAGGATGAATAAGCAGAGCTTGGAGGATTTAGGACATTGAAACTATTCTGTATGACACTATAATGGTAGATACATATCTTTATATATTTGTCCAAACTCATAGAATGTACAACACCAAGAATAAACCATAACGTACTACTCTGGTGCAGGATGTTGATAATGGGGAAGACTATGCATGTATGAGAGCAGGGGGTGTATGAAAAATCTCTGTACCTTTCTCTCAATTTTGCTGTGAACTTGAAACTGCCCTAAAAAATAACAAAGTCTATTTCTTTAAAAAAAAAGATTATTCTGGCAACTGTATGGAAAAGAAAATAGAGACCAATGACAGTAGAATTAAGGAAATCAGTGAGGTGGCTACTGCTAGTCTAGATAAGAGATGAAAGAAGCCAGTACTAAGATGGTGGTAGGGGAGGTGGTGAGACAGAGTCAGAATTGAAGTATATTTTGAAGATATAACTGACAGGCTTATTGATGGACTGGACATGAAATGTGAAGGAAAAACAGATCTTTGACCTGATGATGCTGAGAACAGAAGATTGAGGAAGAAACAGATTTGGAGTGAAATAAAAGTCTCTGATCTGCACACTTTAAATCTAAAATGTTGTGTTAGACACCTGGATGGAAATGTTTAGCAGTGGTTAAATATAAATATCTAAGTTTTAAAGAACTCTTGCGGGTAGAGATATAAAATTTGGAATCACCAGCTTCTAACAGCATCAAAAGCCATGGGACTAGATAAGGCGACTAGTGAGATTAAACAGTAAAGGGAAGAGATGTGAACTGAACACTGTCCTCAGGAGCACACCAACATTTAGAATCCAACGACAAAATATTGATGAGAAATCACTTACCAACATGGAAGCAGAAGGGATTTAAAGAAACAGACAAGATCCTCACCAGCCAGAATCCTAAACCAGGAACTCATAATCTTGAACCAGAATCCTGAAATGCTATAGTCTCTGTTCCTTTCTTCTCGATATCAGGATGGGGCACAGATTCACATGCATGTGCCTGCTCAGAGTTGAGGTAAGTTGACTGTGCTTATATGATCTTGGTGTAGCCTCCTGCTCAAGATGAAAGAAAGCTCTTAACTACAACAGCAGACAGTTGCCTAAACACTCATGGCAAATACCTAGTATAAGATCATGGGTACTGGACAGAGCAGGGTAATGAACTCATTAGGTGGAGAATAGGCAATGCCTTAGCCTGGGAAACTTGTCCTTCCACAACTGAAATGGATCAAATCATGAAATGCTGCGTGTCAAACACTGTACTGAGTATATTAGGGCAGCTGCATAGATACATACAATAAATCCCAGATCTTCAAAGAGATGCCAGTCAAAGGGGCTTGAGGAGAAAGTGGCTAAAGCTGAACCCTAATCCTGAAATGTGGGGCAAGAAGTCTCACCCCACATTACCTGCACCCTTACCTTCCTGGAATTCGCTATGAAAAATGAGTTGGGTTTTCCATGGTGTATATGCTAAAAGGCCTCTTGGAGGTGTGTGCCTGACAAAGTCCTGGAGCATGCCCCTATCTCCACTATCTGCTTCTGACAGTCCTGCCTCCTGATATAAAGAGTATACAGAAGCATGCCAATCAAAGTTGTCTTGACAGCAGATAGGATAAAGAAGTTTGAGAAGAGACCATTCCAGTAAGAAATGGGAGTGATTTTCACAACTGCTTGATTAGCACCCTTCAAGAACACAGCATTTCAAGGCTCTCTATCCTTTTAACGGGGCTTGGGTTCTGCTCCTCATTTTTCTGACCTAAAGGAGGTTCTATTGTTGATTTTTTAAATTAATAGTATTACATTACACATTATTGCAACTGCATAGGACAAATACCTACGTTGTGTACTTTCACTCTCCAATCCGTCACCTGGGGCAGGCATCACTAATCAATCATGATACACTTCTCTCCTGTATCAGGATGCAACCTCAGAATCCTTTTCATCACAGTATTGCAATCAAAATAACCATGTGAGATGACACCTATTTCACATCTCTGGGATAGTAGTTAGCAGTAAAGCATTTAGAATTGTTCACAATTCCAAATCCTGGTTCTATCAGATTCTATCAGCAGTTTCACTGCTTATTAGCTGTTTAACTTTGAACACATTAACACGTCTCTCTAAACTGTTCTTCAGAGGAAAAGCCTATGTTCCTACAAGAACTTAGGATGAGCAAACACATTTGGATTGAGAGGAGTCAGGCAAGGCTTTCTTGACGAGGGAGCGCTTGAGCTGAGATATGGGCAGGATGGGAGCACTGTCACCACAGAGAGGAGCATGCTGCATGAGAGAAGGTCTCTGAGGGCAGAGGACAAAGGTCAAGGAATCATCAGGCAAGTACCAGACTACAAAAGGCTTTTAGAACATACTAAGTTTTGTCATTATCCAAAATGCCATGGTTGACCATACAAAGGATAAAGCAGAGTGAAGGCATTTCCACTGTCTGGAGGGCATTACCACTGTCTCTCTGATGGTGATACATACCATAGGAAGACATGGGTTGAGATGAGAAGATCAGTTACAAGGTGGCTGCCATACAGAGAGGAAAACTGTAGTAACTCAGATTAGAAAGGCAGCTTTTAAGACTGGGAGAAGTAGAGAAAACTCAGAGATCTATGAAGGCTTAAATTAAGAAAGATGTAGTGATGCATTTAGGGAGAGGTCAAGGATAATGCCAGGGGTTTGGATGGTAGCATTAACTAAGACAGCGAACATCAAAGAAGAACAGGTATGTTTTTGGTCTGGTTTTGTATTTTTGTGAGAAAATATTTGCAGATCCAAGTAAAAGTATTAAGTAGGCAGATGGACACATAAAATCAGTCTTGCCGGCATATTTAATCAATGCATGAACTTTCACATAGACCCAAAGGTATCCTCCAGAAGATCATGGATTGAAGAAAGAACCAGCTGATTCTCCCAGCCCAGCCTGGACATAAACACTCACAGCAGAGCCATCTACCCAAATGCCTACCTACACTAAGAATACTTAGCCTTGCTGCTCCTGCCCAGAGTCTGAATGCTGAGAAACTGGATCCTAGAAGGAGATGTAAGGAGCATCCAGTGCCAATTCTTGGCCATATGGAGATGTGTCAGAATGAGCCAGTGAGAGAGGGTACTGACCACATTTTACAGATTTGAAAACTGAGCCCCATCAAATTGAAATGACTTGTCCAGTTATAACGGGAGTTATTTGCAAGGCAGGGACCTATATCCACATACTCCCAAAACTTTTCAGCATTTCCAATTTTTCAAAAGTTTCTAAATCCCTAATTATGAGAATAAGTACATGGAAGAGGTACCAACAAATCTATGAATTTAACCCCTGTCCAGATTTCTAGTTTCACTCATTCATTCAACAAACATGCACTGGGTGTCATTCTAAGTGTCAAACACAGGGACAAAGAGAAGGGTTGGTATAAACTCAGGTCTTAGTTAATCCACGGACTAGGTAAAATGTCTGACTGTATGGGTGAAATACAGAGTTTTGAAATTTCATTCATATTTGTGGAAATTCAAAAACATTTTCCAGCTTTCTAAAGTAGTCCAAAGCTCCACAAGAATTCACTTTCATCAAATGATTTGCCTTCATGATGTCAGAGTATAAAAGCTCTAGTAGCCACAAGGATTTGATTTTTACACAGGGAAAGAGCACACAAAAGGTATGATGCCTACCTACTCTCTGAAAGAAACATGCTTCCTCACGTGGGATCAGAAAGATTGTGTTCCACAAGTAACAATGGTCCTGTCTCCTGAGGGTCATACATTTAGTTCAGTGAGGCCTCTGAAAGTTCAGATCTCTATCAGAAACAGCCAGACAAATTCAAGCCCCTTTGATATCTGGTTATCGGTATGAAAACAGGACTTCTGGCGCTAGATACTGCTGATGAACCACAGTGGGCAAAGAGTCTTTATTGCAATTCTGCCTGGAGTCAGCTTTAAAAAGCTGAATAAAAGAGAAGAGCAAAGGAAAAGATTAGCTGGGGCTTTCCAACCCTTAAACTTGCCATTATAGTTTGGGTTTTGCACAAACTTCAGGCTCCTTGTTCTGTTTACCCACTATGAAGGATTACTTACTTACCATCATTTAAGTTGTGACTAAATGTCACAATTTACAAGGTTTGGGGGTGGGAGGTTGGATTTTGCTTGTTTGGAATTGTTTATTTTTAATCTTCATCTGAGGACATGCTTAGAGAGAAGGAGAGAGAGACAGACAGACAGACAGACAGACATTGATTGGTTGCCTTCCGTACATGACCCAACCAGGAGTCCAGGTATCGAACCCATAACCTGGGTATGTGCCCTGACCAGGAATCGAAGCAAAAACCTTTCGGTGCACAGGACAACACTCAACCAACTGAGCCACTCTGGCCAAGGCTATAGGTATTTATACTGATATAGGTATATATGCTGATAAAATATTAATAAAAGAATGTAAACTATCACAAATGCTCCAATTATGACTTGTGAAATGGGTTTGTTTTAATATATTTTTATTTATCTCAGAGAGGAAGGCAGAGATAGAAACATCAATGCTGAGAGAGAATCATTGACCAGCTGCCTCTACACACCCCACTGGGGATTGAGCCTGCAACCTGGGCATATGCCCTGACCAGAAATCGAACCATGACCTCCTGGTTCATAGGTCGACACTCAACCACTGAGCCACACCCGCCAGGGATGAAAACAGGTTTGCATTCAGTAAGATGAGATGTAAATGGTATATTGCTGGCAGTAAACAATAAAGTATTAAGATGAAAGGACTAAGGAGTACCAGGGGAGAAGGAACATGTTTCAGTTTTCTATAGTTTGGTTTTATTTGGGGAGGGGAGGATAATTAGTTTCTTGACAGGGTGTGAACCCAAGGTGGCATAGTGAAATAGTCCCCACAGCAAGCCGGTGATAGAGTGGAATACTTTTACTTTTTCCCTTTGTCTGTGTGATTGTAATCATTACCTGCCCAATTTTAGCCAGGAAAAAAAGCAGAAGACACTTATATAAAACTTAAGTCTTGGTGTAAACTTCACATCCTTTGGTCCACGTACACAAGGGGGACCTGTAGAGTGTTTTTTTAAACTGGATTCAAATGTTCATCTAGCCATTTCCTTCAAATCCTTGCCTGTTAAGTGGGAAGAAGGAGAAGGAAGGAATATTTGCTGAGTGCTTACTATGTATCAAGCTCTGGGCTTGGCAATTTTTTATACATCATTTCATCTAATCTTCACATCAGCCCATGAGACAAGTATTAGCCTTCAGTTTATGGGTGATACACTGAGGCTTCAAGACATAAATAATGTGTTACAGTCAGACAGCTAGGAAGTGGCCAAGCCAGAATCCAAACTGAGAACTGTTTCGAATCTGCTCTTTTCTCTCTGTGCATATAACCTCCTTGGGATTGAATTAGGTTACAGGGACTGATAAATATCTGTTGAATCAGAACCTCCCTATTACCATCAAACCCTATGAGATCCCACTCTAGTTTCTTCAACTACCTTGACCAACCCAGGAAGGAGAGGTTTCCCCTTTGCCATTGGGTGAGCCTCTGTCTTCCGGTCCCATGGAAGACAGACACCCACATGCTTCCGAAGGGTAGCAGGAGACCTCTCTGCACCTGAGCAGAACACAGACTGAGGGATGTAGGTGTCTGAGTCAGGGCAGCCCTGGGCATCGCAGCCCTGGGCATCGCAGCTTCCCCAGGTTGCAGGTCCTGAGCATTCCCCAAGCCCATCTGTGTGCTGACACACAGCATTGAGTGAGAAGTTCTGCTCAGTTAGAGCAGAAAGAGGACTTGGGGAGGGAAGGAAGAGGGAACACTGGGGGAGTGGAGCGGGGCTGTCAAAGGGCTCCCTCTTTCTCTCCATCCTAGCCTCTTCAGCCACAGGCTTTCCACAATCCCAAGGGACAGGGATACCAGGTTCTGGTCCCGTTTTAAAACTGACTCCTAATTCCAATTCAGCATTGCTCTACAGAAAGCACATAAAGGTATTTATTTTCCTAGATCCACCATCATTGTATCAATACAACTAGCCTTTCCTTTCTCCTTTTGTTCACCGTGAGGTGAGGTAATTTCCCTTTTTAATATGACCAAGACTATTTTTTCCCTTCAAATGCAAGAAAAGAGTACTAACATTAACAACCCCAAACTGTTCCAGAATATAGTCTTCTCACTGGCTTTTTTGCATTACAATACATTTAAAGGCTCAGATAGAGAGCTGAATTAAAGATAGACACTTCCCTAGTATTTTGAAATCTTTATGAGTTACAATCCTTTTGATGCAAAGGGCTTCTTTTTTAACCATAATGTCTTTTATGTGGGTAGTTAAAAAAAAAAAATGTTCACGGTAACAAATGCACCAGGAAAAAAAAAGGTTAGAGGGAAAAAATGGAAATCCTGTTTGTGTCCATAGGTGAATTGTTGCTGTGAGGCGGCTGCAATTTGACTTTGTACAAAAAGGGTCACTGAACAGAAGGTCAGGCAGCTGGCCATTTCCATCTCAAAGATGCTATCAAAAGGCCAAGAGGCAGTTCACCCAGCAGCCCTTTAGCAAACAAGATTTTCTCCTCTCTCATTTATGATTTTTTTTTCCAAAATAGTTTAGTGAGAAAGGTCCCTGATTCATTTCTCCTAGAACACAAGTGGCTTGTGTGAGGTTTGGGGAGGACTTTAGTTTAAGGAATTGGAAGAGTTTTGAGTAATGAGGAGCCATTTGGTGGCCACTTATCAAAGGTTTTGCAGCAAGGTAATAAATCACAGCAGAGCTCCTTCATTCCAGGCTGAGACAAGTGGGGAAAGGTAACTCCGTTATTAGGAATTATGGCTTGACACATCTGCAATGAGAGAAATCGGTTTTTGCAAACACCTCGCTTATTAATTAAAAGCCCCTTGCAAAAACTATAAGAGAAAGGTGCAACATTTGGGAAGATTATGATTTTAATTGAGTTTGAGGTCTTAGTAGTTAGATCTGATCTAGTAGCTATTTGCCAGGCAAAATTATGCTGGGAGAGCTAGAAATTACAAACCCTAAATTTCATGGGTTCCTATTATGTAAACACAGCAGAAATACAAGAGCAGTCACCCAGTCCAATATTGCTCACTGTTGAAATTCTTGTGGGTGTTCCGAAGAGCAGATCTCCAGTCACTACTGAAGAAAAAAGTAATGGTTAACACTAAAAGCACCACTCTTGGGCTTGCCTGTCATGGAGACCCAGGATAGGCTGGACCAATGCTAAGAGAGTCTTGACCCATTGTGATCAGAACCACCAGCCTGAGGCCAACCCAGAGAACAAGCCAGCCCTAGCAGTAGCAAAGGTCAACACCAGGGAAGTCCCATCCATCCACTGATCCTAGAAATGCACAAGAAAGCTAAGGAAAGGTCAGGAGCTGCATAAATGCAGGAATAGGGTGACACAAAGAGCAAGGGTGGATGAAAAATACAAGGTCCATAATAATTACTATAAAAAGGGTGTTTAGTGAAGCAGGGCTTTGTCATAAGAGGAGCGATGGTATCTAGCAAGGCTTCAAGCTATAGGCCAGGTCAGGTACGGTACCGGTACCAGCTGTAATGTTCCCCCAAGCTTCTTTAAGAAGCCCTCATTCTTTTGCCTTCTTTAACCTTTTTCTCTGTAAAATATACAAATGGTTTCCCAGCTGGTCCTTTTACCCCCACGACAGCATGAGCCTTGATTGACCCATCCCTGATGACCAAGTCATTAAGGGCACAGAGCAGCCATGGAAATCTCACTGAGGTTGAGGTGGGAGTCTGGAAACAAACTCCTGGAAGAGTATGCCTACAATTTCTTTGCTGCTTTGGCCATGCTAGTGAGCTCTGTGCCCAATTATAAAAATAATTCTAATCCTCTTGAAGAATAAATGAAAAAGCTTAATGAATAACTGCTCTATTTTGAAGAACTACTTAATACTATGAAGGAAAAGTATGATTGCCCCCAAATATTCTAGCAGTTTTAATTGAGTGCTACCTAAAATCTAATAAAATGAATGAACTTACCTTTTCTTATCATTTCATCTTTCAAAATAACCCTTATTTAACTCATTTTATACTTACAAGGGCAAAAAGGAAGCCTCTTGCTCTTCACATTTTTCCAGAAAATTTCTGCCTCCAATGCTTAGGAGAAATGTCTGCTGGCAGGAAGGAGGGGTGGGGAGAGAAAAGGGAGGGAGGGAGGGAGGGAGGGAGGGAAAAAGAAATGGAGAAAAAGAGAGGGAAGAAGGAAGGGAGGAGGAAGGAGAGAAAGAGGGAGGGAGGGAGGGAGGGAAGGAGGGAGGGAGGGAAGGAGGGAGGGAGGGAGGGACAAATACAATACTGCACTGGCTGCTGCTTCAAGAAGCAATCACTGGCATCTGTCAGAACTCCCACTAAATGAGGCTCTGTCTTATCATGTGTTTGCTCTGCTCCCATACACCTAATTGTGTGGCCTTGACTATGACGGAATTTGTTCCTTAAGGAAACAGGGAAACATGAGCCTTGGTGCTTTAATAGGAAGGTATCTTCTGAAGTAATAAATGACCCAGAGGTTGGATTTGGCAGCAGGGGAGACTACTTCCTACCATCTCCCCAGAGGTGTCAGGAGCAGCTTGGATCATTAAAGAGACAGAAAGGAATTTGGAAGGAAGATGGCATGAGTAGAAAGGACAGGAAGAAACATGTGAGATGATGTCATGGAAGAGAGAACAGATCTTACTGAAGTCTCTGCCTGTAACAACTAAGCTTTATCTGTTTGGAACAATACACTTTGAATCTATCTCGTAGTCGCTGGGCAAATTCGTTAATAAGAACCTTTAAGAGGCCTGACTAATAATTCCCCAGTGGTGGCTGGTGGGTTTCTAGAATAAGAGAGACTAAATCCAGACTCACAGTAAATGTTGTCACTGCCCACAATGTCTCTCTACCCTCCTTCTGCAAGTAGTTTCTCCTTGCACTTCCAGCCCCACACCCTACTGTCTCCACTGCAGAGTCCCTTCAAACCACAGAGAATGTCTGAATCCCCAGGGAGGTTCCCGTGGCCAGCCCTCTGCATAAGCCTCCATGCAGAGAGCAAGCAGCAGAGGCAAAGAGCGCACACATGTCCATGGGCAGATGTTCACATACCCACTGAATACAGTAGGTCATCCTATGAAATTCCTGGAGAGAGGAAAGAACATCGGCATCCAAGAGAGTGTGGCCAGAGTAGTCTGACCAAAATTCACCCGCTAGGCATGAGGACAATTGAAGGAGTTTGCAATGGCCTATAATAATAATGCCTTCCTTTTCATCCACCTGCTTTCTTTGTTCACACAGAATAAAAATCCTGTCAGTTGTTATTATTCCTCCCATTTAACCTCCGAGAAAGATGAGACTCAGGTTAAATGGCTGCTCTAAACTAGTGAATGGCAGAACCAGGACAGACACTCTGACCCCCTAACTCCACATCCAGCCATCCCAGAGCCAGGAATGGTCTGCTTGAAGAGTGTGGAAAGCTCTTTCAATCTAAACAATAAATCCCTAATTGACCTGAGCCAGCGCTGGGAATTCCCACTGTCTGATGCCCTTGGACTAAAGAATAGCATCACCAGTGTCTTCTCTGGAGGCAGCAAACCAGCAGTGTTTCTTAGACCTGAGTGAGGTGATGGACGAGACAAGAGGAACACAGAACCAGCGTCTTATGCCCACAAGTCCTGGGGGGTAGAGGGCTGCCAGGAGGAGTCAGGACAATCAGGAAGCAGTCGAAAGGTCCCTGGTACCAGGTAAAGAAATAGGAATAAAAAGGAAAGAAAAATAGAGACTGTCTACTCACAGAAAGGAGCCACCAGCAATCACAGGGTGGCTACAGGAGACAAGCAATTTGCCTCTCCTCCAGGTAAGCCTGTTGCAGGCACTGGCTGGAAAGAGGATAGGAGACTGCCCAGGGGTTCAACTTCGGCTCATGCCCTAGCCTCACCCACATCCCCTCCCAAGCCCTCTGGACCTCAATCTAAAGATCTCAGATAATGCTTTTACCCTGGGTTACTTGAAAACCAAGCTTGTGAGATAACAATTTAAATAATCAGACCCTCAAAACTCAGAGTGATTGTCAAGCCAGAGTCACCTGGGCTCTAGTAACAGGAGCACTGGCCCCAGTCTAAGACATGGGGTAGAAAGAATCAACATCTATTGAGTTCCCCCTACAAACTGGGTACTATACCAGGCATTGTCCATGTGTTTCTTATTTAATCCTCCCAACAGCCCTGTAAGAAAGGCATGATTATCCCCATTTTACAAGTGAGGAAACTGAGGCTCAGAAATTAAGTAACTTGTCCAAGATCCCAAAGCTAGTGAAGCAGCAAAGACAGCATCTGAACAATCTGGCACAGATTATGCTCTTTCCACCACACAAACGGCTTCAGTAAATTTTATGGAATTATTTCAAGAAATAAATTAAACAGTGGTAATAAAACTCTGGATAAACCCACAGCACTCTGCAAATACCAGCTCCATGTGTGCCTGTGTGAACAATCATTGTACACAGGCAAGTATTCAGATCTCCAGTTCCTTGTATAGAACAGCCATGTGAATTAGTGTCAGTGGCATGTTTCTCTCCACAAAGCAAACATCTGTACCTTACACAATTCCCCTGTGAGCCCATCAACACCATGGCCATTAAATGTGGTCCCAGATGAAGTATGAGCATGCTGGTCAAAAAGGGATATTCACAGGCTGAAAGCACTTTATGATTATCAAGGGACAAAAAATGAATTAAAATCACACCCTGCTAAGTACCACAGAAGTATTTTCAAATTAGCATCGTTGCCGCTATCTCCCCAGTCCCTGTCATGTGGATTGTACCTGCTGACATGTCCCTCAGGAAAACTAATATGTTCAAATCAGACCTGAGACAGCTGATTACAGTTTATTTTACATGCCAATGCCAACAGAAGCAGACCCGCTTTGTCAATGGGGAAAAAATGCTGTGGGCTCTCTCCCCATCCTAATGAAATTTGTGCCATTTCTGTGATTTACAAATTTCCACCAAGACTGAGACTAGAATAAAACAAGCGAGCCATCTAGAGCGCAAAATTTAAGAAAGAACTCATTCTCTGGGTCACGCAAGTGCAGACCCTGTACTTGCATGTCGCTGAGAGTGAGCACCACCTAAAAACTTGCATGGCAGGCACCATTCAAATTGTCTAGCACCAGCACCTAACCTAACAGGAGCAAATTTTTCCTTTTATCTATTGCCATTTTTAAATTCTTGAAAAGGTGAGATGATAGTGGAGGAGCAGATCAGCGGTTGCCTGGAACTGAGGGTCAGAGGAAGGGACTGACTACAAAGAGGCAGGGGAAAACATTTTAGGATATTGGACCTGTTCTGTGTCTTGATGTGATTGAGATTCATCAAACCATACATATGGAACTACCAAATTTTATTACATGTAAAGTACATTTCAATAGAGATGGAAAATGCCATTTTTCACAACAGAACAGCATAACTTAAGAATGTCAGTGAAAATCTTTCTGTTACACAGAGATGGAAATATTAGGTCTGCCAAAATATCTCAATAACAGGGTACTTCATCAGAATATGTCAATATTTCATGGTATAAATCACCACCTGTCAGCTGCCTGAGGTAGAGCTGGGGAACACTGAACATGCCCAGAGTGTATGTTTCTCCATCGCATCCTCCAGGAGCATTAGTTAACCCATTAGAAGTCAAAGGCAATAGCACTCTCAAGTGGACTCTCAGTAGGCAAGTCTGGTACATAGAGAAAGAAGGCAAGGGTTTTGAGTCAACATGGAACTCTGCTGTTCCATAGCCCAAACATGTGGTATTTCCAGAGCCTTATCCTAAGTCCATTTCCATATTTACTTGGCAAATCAGAAATGTGAGGCCCAGATGTTTTTGCCTTGCCCATTTGATTTAGCAGGGGACAGCCTGGTGGCACCAAAAAAATTCCCTGGGAATCTATAAGGTTGAAGACTACAAAGACTGATAGTAGAAGAAATTTCTCTTGCTCTGTTACCCCTAAGGGTAAAATATCTAGAACTGTGTAGATAAAACCATTGCTCCACTCTTTTTAAAGCTCTGCTTAGATGCCCCCATCTCAGAGCCATTCAGAAGTGCCTGGAAAGAGGAGGTCCATGAAGATACCTGCATACCCCTTTGGGGATCCTACACAGCAATGCTGAGAGGAAGAGATAGATAAGGTCTCAGGCTTGGCACTCAGACTCCTGATTGAAACCTCAGGCTGGCAGTAGAAAGAAAAAAAACAATAGACTACTTATGTCTCTCACTCAACAAACCTCCCAATCTCAAATTCAAGAAATACAGCATTGTTATTTCAATCCACTAATTCTTTGTCAAAAAAGTCTGATGGGAAACTGGATCTGGGAACTAGAATGAGCACCTCAGTAATATATGCCTCCCCTGAGCTGGATTTCAATAGAGCTCGAAAATGCCATAATGCCATTTTTTATTGGTCCACATCACTTCCTGAATGGTCATCAAGAAACCCTAATTCGGTGAGAACAAATCCAAACTTGTTCAAAATTGTGAGCATTATTACTCACAATTCTACCCCTCACCTGGATCCCTAGACTAGAGATTAACAATAGGTAGCCAGTAACCCAAGCCCCAATCTGAGAAGACACCTGGAATCCTCTCTCCTCCTCAACCACCATCATATTCAATTATTCACCAAATACCATCAATTCTGTCACATAGATATCGCCTAAATCCATGTCCGTCTCTCTTCATTGCTACAAATAACACTTTTCCTGACAACTCTTAATTGTTTCTCCACATCCAATGGGATGATTCTGTTTCATCCTCTAGAGCAGTGGTTCTCAATCTTCTGGCCCTTTAAATACACTTCCTCATGTTGTGACCCAACCATAAAATTATTTTCGTTGCTACTTCATAACTGTAATGTTGCTACTGTTATGAATCGTAATGTAAATATCTGATATGCAGGATGGTCTTAGGCGACCCCTGTGAAAGGGTCGTTTGACTGTCAAAGGGGTCGCAACCCACAGGTTGAGAACCACTGCTCTAGAGCTAATGCTGTTGGAGCCCCACCCAGGTCCCTTTACTGACTGATGCACTCATCCCCCAGAGGCTGCAGTCTTGGGCTGCTAACAGCTCACACCTACACCCTTCTCTGGAAGACAGCCAATGGAGCCATTTTACCTGGAGATACCTAAGACACCATTCTTCCTTTAGGGGTGGGGGGTTCACAGGACAACCTCTGTAGTTCATGCTCCAGAGCCTTCCCTCCCATATCAAGCTAGATTCTTCTTGAAACTACATCTTTGTCCAGCTTCTTCCTTTGCCCTGTTTCACTTCCCTCACTCTCTTATATTTTTCCTCTGAGAGCACCCTTCAGTAAATCACTTATACAAGAATCCCCAACTCATGCTCTGCTTCTAGAGAATCTGATCTTAAGATATCCTTCATACTGGCACAGAATAACTTATTTTCAAAGATATAGTTGATCATGGAAATCCTCAGCATACATCTTTAAAATTTATACCTCATTATGTACATATGACCAAAGACCTTAATATATCATATAAGCTCTTGCCTATTTCTCCAGGCCCGTGGTCGGCAAACCATGGCTTGCGAGCCACATGCGGCTCTTTGGCCCCTTGTGTGTGGCTCTTCCACAAAATACCATGTGCGAGCACGCACATACAGTGCGATTGAAACTTCGTGGCCCATGCACAGAAGTCAGTATTTTGTGGAAGAGCCACACTCAAGGGGCCAAAGAGCCGCGGTTTGCCGACCACTGCGAGTCCAGACACTTCTCCCACCTGTCCCCTGTCCCAAGTTGCCCACTCCAACCAGGCCTTCTACCCTTCTCATCTACTAAACTAGTTTACTTCCCTCAAAAGCCATGCTGTTTCACACCTCTATACAAGCTCATGTTCTTCCCTTTGCCCAAAACTCATTTCACCATCTTGTCTAAGCTCCTGTTCATACACTAAGACTCAGCTTAAACATCACATCATCCTTTAACTTTTCCTGAGCCTTCCCACCCTTTTAGGCAGAGTCAGATACCCCATCCTTCATAGTTAAGTGGTGTTGTTACCACATTTGCCCTGTTGTATTGTATTGCCATGTTATCATCAAGATAATGCAGTGCAATGTTACTGTGAGTTTTATCAGGACAGGGACTATGTCTTAGACATCTTTGTATTCCCATGCCTAACAGTGCCAGCACAGAGTAGGTACTCAACAAAAATTTATTGAAGACATGTACAACCAAGCCATATTCCATTCTCTAGCCCTGGGAGTGTTCTTTCCTTTTGTTTCCATTGTTTCCAAAACAATGGTATGGGCTCATTGTTCCACCTTATCTTGCTTTCTGCAAAGTCCAGTGTGCACTGTGGCTTCCCTCCCCAGGTATTTCTGGGGTGTCTGAGAGATACATTTGTATCCCAGGAGTCACCTTAGCTGCCACTTGTCAGGTGTAGATCTGGAATACTACTCTAGGCTTCTCTGAGGTTCACTGCTTGGCATAACCAGCTTCTCCAGGTCACCTGAGAACTCTCAGTACCAATTCTTCCCAAATGAGGATACTGACTCTTCCTTGATTTTCCAACACATACTAGTAGTTTTAGGCAAGCTGTGTGCTCAGCACTTTTACTGAAAGCTTAAGGGTACCAGAGAGGAGTTACAATACAAGGAAAACCCACAGAACTCGGTGTGAGTAATCACTGCTCCCAGAGCCCATGGAGTCATGCCTCTGAAGGCATCTCTCTCCTAGACCCCTAGTACACATGCCACCATGTTTCCAAGCCAGCCTACTACCTCCATGGACAGAATCTTCCCACCTAGAAACCAACACCTGAGACCCCCTTCACTCCAGCTGGGGGAGGAACTCTCCCCTTTGTCTCTCTGTCAGTATCAAAACAATCACTGCAGAGATTCAACTGTAACAATAAACCACACTTTACGTCATTTTGAGTTTAGCTCCCTCCTCATAAGTCTCAAACTGTCCTTCCCAAGCAGGATCTGCACTTTGCCTTTGCATTACCAAAGGCATAGTAAAATGTCAGAGTCCCCAGATCAAAAGAAAAAGAGAGAGGACAGTCTTCCCACCTTCCACAATATAAAATCTCTACCTCTGAAAAACAGAAAACTGCTATTATCTTTGAAATAGAGTTTCACTAACCATCAAGCTTTCACAGGCACTGTATTCTAAACTCACAGTATTGCCCTACTGAAATGAATACATAAATAAATGGATGAAAGAGTAAACCAAAAGTATTCATGCTAAAGTAGTTAAGTAAGGCTTTAGGAAAGGGACTCGCAAGAGGGATCACCTAAACCTACAGAGAAGGAGGGGACTCATTCCAGGGAAGAACCATAGAGCAAAGGTCAGAGTCCAGCAAAAGGAAACTTCATGACACTTTAACTGGGAGATTCATGTATCAATTAGAAGTGGTCAAACTAGAAGGTGAGTAAGATCCCTTCCAGTGCTGATATCTACTCCTTCTATAATAGACGTGATCTGTGTATTTAAAATGATAGGCGATGGCAAATCTTTCAAGGTTTTTGCTGTGGTCTTAAATCACTTTGTGGGTTGCTAACTTTTGGTAGAAATAGTTGCACTGAATCTATCTTCATACTAGAAAAAAAGATGGGGGCAGGAGACTGCCAAAATATTAAGAGTGCCTCTTGATCAGTGGTTCTCAACCTTCCTAATGCCACGACCCTTTAATACAGTTCCTCATGTTGTGGTGACCCCCAACCATAAAATTATTTTCTTTGCTACTTCATAACTGTAATTTTGCTACCGCTATGAATCATAATGTAAATATCTGATATGCAGGATGTATTTTCATTGTTACAAATTGAACATAATTAAAGCATAGTGATTAATCACAAAAACAATATGTAACTATATATGTGTTTTCCGATGGTCTTAGGCGACCCCTGTGAAAAGGTCATTCAACTCCCAAAGGGGTCACGACCCACAGGTTGAGAACCGCTGCTCTTGCTGGAGAAATTATAGATGAATTGTTGTTGTTGCTGCTGCTGCTGCTTTTAATATATTTCTGTATGTCCCCAATTTCTTGCAAGAAGCATTTACCATCTTACGATAAATCTGAAGAAAAGCATTGCTACAATATTCATAATTTTTCAAACAAACTCTAAGAAATATCCTGGGTAACAATTAAATTAAAAGGAAATAATCTTCATTGAGCAAACTTAGTCCCCTCTAATGGCACATTTACTAAGAAGCTAATTCAGCCACTAACACATTACCTCTCAAAAACTGCAGAGAAGAGCAATGACCAAGTCAGCATTAAAATCCAAAGAGTTGTATCTCTTTGGTCTATTCCCAAGCCACCTATCTTGATGAGAGCACAGAGACATAAATATTCCTTTGGAAAAATCTTAGCAAGAACCAGAGACAAGCAGGATGGCATGGAGGATTTCACTTCATCCCAGAAACACATCTTCTAGGAGCTAAATCAGGAAAGAAGTGGTATCTGTGTGCAAAGAGCACATAACCTCATCTGTGCGCTATTTACTGAGAGTACCTAGAAAAGAAATTGGATTGGAGCATCCAAACAATTGAAGCTCATACTAAAGGAGAAATAAAAGAGTTTAAAGCGATATGCTTCTCAGAAAGAAAGGTATAGAGTTAGAATGTGGCCTGGCCCAGGGGGTGAAAGAAATCCTTCATGGACTTGGGAATCATCATTAAGATTAATGCCAACTCACACAGAGGGCATGAGGTATCATTTGGAAGATGGAAGCATCAACAGGAAATACCTGAATGAGCCTAAAAGGTGACAAAACAATACCTGGAAACAAGAAGACGATGGAGGGGCCATGTGATCATTCAAAGTGAACACGTGGAAAAGGCAAAGGTCAGTGGTGAAATGGGAAGAGCTGTCAGTGGGACAAGCCAGATGAAAGATGAAGTGAGCGTAGGGGCAGAGGGAAAAGAATATCAAATGAAGAGGTCACCATACCATGTGCTACCTTCTTTACGAAGGGACTCAGTCACCTGGCCAACAATTCTTCAAAATAGAGAAGAAATTATCTGCCAGTTTTGAGCTCTGTAACTGTAATAATTCTTAGCTAAGGTCTTAGCTTCTGACTGAGAACTCCAGCTCAGCATGCTTCAATACAGATACTAAAAGAATTTTTGAAATAAAATAAATCAGTAAATTTTTGAAATAAAATAACTCAAGACATATGTCTGAGTCTTAAACCAAAAAGGAATAGCAAACATTTATGAAAACATTAGCTTAGGAAACATAGATTAGCAATCTAAAGGGTTTTCTAGGTCAGAAAAGGGGTCACACCAGAGTTTGGGCTTGTTCACTATGGAATTTCCCAATCCTGGGAATCCAATCCAATGTAAAATCCCTGAAAAGTATTCTAAGGAAATTTTGATTCTACAGAGATGGCTGAAAAAGAGTTCTGCAAATGGAAGACAGGAAGCAAAGGGAGAACTCATACAATTTTTTATTGCCCCCAGAGAAGAGAGAGGAGGATTCGTCCTGGGATACTGAGAAGGCTGGACTTAACCAAAGATAAAATAAAAGCCATACCACAGCTCAAGAGAGGCTCACAAGACAAGTGTATTTTTCTTTTACTTGATTTTATACTCTCAAATAACACCTGTGATAAATTCGCACTAAAGTGGGATCTATTCATTATGTATCACACACGGACTAACATACATAAAAGAAGTTACATATATAATATACACTGAAGAAGCAGGAATGACATCTGGCCCATAATTGGTACTAAATAGGTAGCATACAGTCATTCACTTATTTATTCACTTATTCAATATTTATTGACTGTGTACTCTATGCAAGGCATTGTTCTAAACAATGAGAATTTAGTGTTAAAGAGAAAAGACAAAGCCCTCATGAAGCTTACTTTCCAATGGGAGAAAAAAATAGATAGATAGATAGATAGATAGATATAGATATAGATATAGATATAGATATAGATATAGATATATAGACAGACATATCTATATTATAAAAACCCAGTGGCCCTAACGCCGTAACGACCAAAGATCAGTCACCAGGAGGCTGTGTGCACGGCGAGGCGCGTGCAGGTGGGCAGGGGCTTGACTCTGGGTCCCATGGCGCAGCGGGACACGGGGGAGTCCCACAGCGCGGCGGGGTCTGGGGTCCCCGGGTCTCGTGCAATTTCCCACAGGTCTGGGTCTCGCGCAATTTCGTGCGTGGGTCACTAGTAAATACATAAAATACAAAGGCAGAGAGCAATAAGTGCTATGAAGAAAAAGAAGCAGATAAAGGAGATGAAGAGTGACTAAGGGTTTCTTTAGATAGGGCAGTCAGGGCAGTCTCTCTGAGGAGATGGCATTCAAGCAGAGACCTGGATGAAGTGAGGGAGACAGACACATGGCTATCCAAGAGAGCTTCATGCAGAAAGAGGGGAAAATGCAAGGTCCTAAGCTAAGGACCAGCCAGGCAGTAAGGCTGGATCAGAGTGAAGGAGGACAGAAGGAGTGAGAAATGGGGCTGGAGAGAAATGTAAAGGCCAGAAAGGACTTTGGATAGTATTCCAAAAGTTGAGAAAGCTACTGGAGGGTCATAAACAGGAGAGTCACATGATTTGATTTTCATTTTAAAATAATCACTCTGATAGTTTATAGAGAGTGGTCCATGGGGGTTGGAGAGCAAGAGTAGAAGCAGGGAGAAAGCCGGATCAAGGAGTGAGGAGATGATGACAGCTTGCAGGGACAAAACAGAAAGTGATCTGCCCTCTCCCCAAAGAAGTTTCCCCAAATGTATTTTGGCCAACTTGAATACATGATTTCCAGAATGTTAATAGTCAAGTTTCTACTTAGAATGTTAGTATTTTCATTGTACTCACACATATACTTAAACTACATCTACAAAATCAATCTAGAAATATAAATATTTCTTTTGTCAATCTCATGTTACATAATTTTACTTGAACTCATCACAAGTGCGTTTGACATCAGTGTATTTTAGAGCCGCTTTCAGGGTCACTTCACACAAATTTCAGAGCATAGTGTCTCCACTTCCTTTTAGGCCTGTTTTGAATCTATGTATAGTGCTGTATCTGAATGTCTAATCTCAAGCCACAAGTACCCATTGACAAGGATTCTGATTTTAAAGCAGCACTTTCATTATAATGTAGGTTTCTTGAAGGCAGGGATATTATTTTGTTAACTTCTGTATCCCCCTGTGTCTAGAGCAGGAATCAGCAAATATGGCCTGGGAGCCAAATTTGTGAATAAAGGTTTTATAAATGAGTTTTATTGGCACACTTCTGCCTATTTATTTGCATACTGTCTGTGACTATTTTGCTCTATAATAGCTGAACTGTTCTGACAGATTGTATCACTTGGAAAACCTAAAATATTTACTATTTGGACCTTTACAGAAGTTTGCTGGCCTCTGGTCTAGGGCGTTGTCTAACACATAGTAGGCACTCAACAAAAATTAGCTGACTATAAGGCAACTTTTATTTTCCAAAGGATAATTTAGAGGAAGGAAAAAATAAAACGAAACCTCATATTCCGCAACATTTGTTGAATTCATCCTCAAGCATCCTCCACACTGGCCCCTTCTAGTGGTTCTTTTCAAGCACTAAGTGCCATTAAAAAAAAAAAAAAAAAAAGCGCCTTTCTGTCTAATTCTTAAGGGAGCTTTTTCTGAGGCAGCTCTCCTTCCCTCCACATCATAAGTAACTCGAAAGACAGCACTTCTCTCTTCTGTGCCTCCATTTTCCACAACTTGAAAACAGAGTGTTTGTGGAACTCGTGGGTCAAGTGTTTTCAGAGAAAAGGTACTGCAGTAGGAGTGTTTGACTTTTATATCTGGAAAAGCACAGGACAGGAGTGTGGGAAGTCCACATACACATGGATGGGTGGAAGTGATGGCCAGAGCAGGAGCAGGTGGAGAGTGAAACCTGTGGGGAAAATGCACCTTTTGAAAAGGGACTTCTTTCTTCCATGTGTTCAAGCCACTCTTATGAGAGCATGCTTTGAAGGGGTTCTGGAACTATGTAACATTCTATGGTAAAAAAAAAATGTACAAAATTGTCTGATCTTTGTAGGCAAACTCTCTCAGAAAAGAGCACCCGCCCCCCGGGGAAGTACTTTGGAAAGGTTTGCATGTAGCTCAATCCAGCCAAGGCTCTTTCAACAGCAGCACCCTAGATATACAATCACCTGGAAGAACTCCAAGATAGAAAACTGACAGAGTGGTGATTGCTTTACTTCCTTTTATACAGCCAAGTGGAAATTAACCTCCCTCTAGTCGTAGGAGGCAGAAGCCTACACTTTTCCTCAGAGTAAGGGCTCAAAAATGTTATTTTACTACTCTCCCTTTTGTCTCTGCCACCTCAAAAGGAGCAGAGAAGAGCTCTGAGAGGAGTTGAACCCTTTAAAAGTATTTTAGCAGCAATTTGTGCAAGAGGACATTCTAGAAGCAATTTTTTGTAGCCTGAAATACCCTTTGGGGAAGCAAAGAGAAGCTGTGAGGGCTTTTGCAGTCAAGCCTGAAGCCCTGGACTCAAGGACCTCTCCGGGAGCATCGGCCCCATGACAGTTTTCAGAATGAGTGAGAAAGAAGCCTTCTATTACACCCATGCTGGTAACTGCGTCCCACTTTCTTCATTAAACACAACCACATGATGGCACTGAAAGAATGAACTCAGAATAAATGTGAGAGCACCTATGGCAAATAGGTCACCTTACTATAAAGCAGATCCATGAGAGATGCAGGTTAAATATTGAGAGGCAGGAGAAACACCACTAGGCAAGTGAGGAAGTGTGACCAAGAAAGGAAGGAAGTAATAAAAGGGTCAGATGTCAAGCCAGATACCACTGTGGGCAACTGGGGCTTATTCTCATGGAAAAACTCTGGAGCACAGTAAAAAACAAGAGCCTCTGGTTTATCCCACCCAAGAGACAAGGAAGCTGGGCTCAGTGATTGACTGACAGGGCTGGGGTGGTATTAATTCACCCAGCACTCATCCCTGGGCAAAGAGATGCCGATGCTGGCAGCTGGAAGGGATGAAGCACCTTAACATGATGAGTTCCAATGGATATGGGTGGTACCCCACAACACCTGCTATAAACCTTTTATCTTTCCTTGCCCACGTGCCACTCCTTCAGATACTTGGAAACCGAAGTTGCCTGGAATGGTGTCATGACATCTGCCACATATACAGGGCCAATGATCTTGTGAATTGATGTCGTCTGTCTGGGGAAATCCCCACATTGTGACTCCAAAGTCCCCATAGTAGAATGCAAATGCCCAGCCTCCCTTGCACTTAGGACACAGGCCTGAGGTTGTGTCCCAAGAGCAACTCCCAAGGAGATGCTCTGCATATTAGCCTTTTATATATATAGATGGAGCTGCCAACTGACAAACATTACGGAATCATCACCTTCATTTTTCCCAGTTCAATGTCTTGAAGAGAGACAAAGATGTCAATATTTAACATAATAGAAAACTGTTTCCATATCACAGGGGTTTGAAAAGCACTTGTTTTTCACAAAGAGAGCTTACTTTCAATTCCGCCTCTATTCCCAAGTCTTTTGAAGCCAAAGGAGAAACTCAGGAACACTTCCTCAAATCTCTACCTCAGAAGTCCATATGATTAAATGGTGGTGAAAAGAATAAAATACAAAATAAATTTTTTTTTTAAAGTCAATCTGAGGAAGTCCCAATAAAATGAATTGTTTTCCCCTTGTGCAAATGACAGTCCCGTTTCAGGGCCATACATTTATTCTCCTTCAGCTCTTTAAGAACATCCCTCTCTGATGTTGGGACTTAATAACAAGAGCTATGATGAACATTACATTTCTGTCGGCGGTTTTCAAAAATCATATGGGGGATGGGCCACTGGGTCTCAGTAGTACTGCATTAACATCTTTCCTTAATTAAATGTTTTACTCATTGACCTTAAAATTCTTCAAAATTTATATTTTCCTTTAAAATTACTACAAATATTACAAACCCTACATAATAAAAGGCTAATATGCAAATTGACCAAATGGCAGAAAGACTGGTCGCTATGACGCGCACTGACCACCAGGGGGAAGACAATCAACACAAGAGCTGCCCCCTGGTGGTCAGTGCGCTCCTTGAAAGCAGGCCTAAGCCAACAGGTGGACATCCCCTGAGGGGTCCTGGTCTGCGAGAGGGTGCAGGCTGGGCTGAGGAACCCTCCACCCCCCAGTGCACGAATGTCATGCATCAGGCCTCTAGTATAACAACAGCATGATGCTTCAAGAACAAGTCAGGTTATGCTGCATAGGGAATGAGATCTGGAATCAGAAAAGCCTAGACTCCAAGGAAGGACCCTTCCCTCCTTATAATCTGATCTTCCATAGTTTTTAACTACGGACCTTGGGCAAGTCACTTAAAATCTGTCAGACTTAGTTTCTTCATATGTATATGGAAACATAATACCTACCACATAGGATTATTCTGAGGATTAAATGAGATAGTATATAAAATAAGTAAACTATGCCTGGCATATAATAAAAATTCAGTAGACAGTAGCAGTTGTTTTTCTTGTTCTTCTTAATTGAACTGTGCATCTTTACATCTGTACATGATTATTTTCAAACAAACTATTTATATATTTCAATGTGAATAAGATATTGTCTCCTGGCTTCAAAATTTCACCAAGTTTTACATATCTCATTTTCTGTGATCTGAGCTGTTGCCATCGTTTTATCAAACTCATGTGTTGATGACTGTCTCCTCCACAAACCTTCTGACTGTTGCCAAAGTTCTTTTTTCCAATGATGTGATGAGCACACCATATTTTAATGTGCCAAAGTGGATTCTCATTGTCCTATGGATCCACTTCAAGCTCTTTATCACTTGAAGCACTATTTCAGTCTCACTCCTGCAGTCATTCTCCCATTCCCCCACTGTATCGAGTCCAGGAGCCTTAATTTTTGTTTCTCATACCTTCTTGCTTAACAAATTATACACAGAGGAAGTAAAGCTGTAGAATCTTTAGTGATACCAGTGCCCCAAAGTAAGGGCCACCAAATGCCCCCATCCCAGATCTAGGTAGTACCATAACTAATACCACTATGCTTTTAAAAATTGTTCCTCCACACTCATTCCAATTTCAAAGTTTTCTACTGGATACTTCAGCTCAAACTCAACTCTTCTTACTCCATTAAATTCTTTGAGCTCATATTATAATCCCTTAGGTTGCAAGCTACTTAAAGGCAGAGAAAATATTTTGTTCATGGCAGTAACCTATCCCCTACTCCTACCCACAATACATACACGCACACTCCTATCAAACTGCTTTGGCACATTGTCCTTTTCTTAAAAGCTTGTCTGCATATCTTTTTTTTAATCTTCACCTGAGGACATGCTTATTAATTTTAGAGAGAGGGGAGAGGAGAGAGAGAAACATCAATTAGTTGCCTTCCTGTTTGCAACCTGACCGGGGATTGAACCCGAAACATAGGTATGTGTCCTGACCAGGAATCAAGCACGAAACATTCGTGTACAGGACAATGCTCCAACCAACTAAGCCACCTGATCAGGGCTGTCTGCATATTTTTTTAATATATTTTATTGATTTTTTTTACAGAGAGGAAGGGAGAGGGATAGAGAGTTAGAAACATCGATGAGAGAGAAACATTGATCAGCTGCCTCCTGCACACTCCCTACTGGGGATGTGCCCGCAACCAAGGTACATGCCCTTGACCGGAATTGAACCTGGGACCCTTGAGTCCGCAGGCTGACGCTCTATCCACTGAGCCAAACCGGTTAGGGCTGCATATCTTTTTTAAAGTTGTGTTCTGCTCTTTGCTTTCAAAACACAGTGGATTATTTTGTGCTGAATCCCTTCCTCCCTTTGAGCTCAGAATATAAAAAGTGGCCAGTAAAAAAATCTTAGAAAGATGTATTTTCAGAACCAGAGGCAACTATGCCTTAAACACCACCCTGAGGAGGGGCACCCAACCTGGACCCACAGAGCTCACAGTTGTCTACAGAGACTGAGGCAAACATCCTGGGAGGACTCTACTGGTTTACAGAGAGTTCCAAGTAACAAAATATTTGATATAGGAAGAACTTCAGAGGTCATAGTGCACAACCTCTTCAATTAATATGTGAAGAAACAGGATAAGCAAGGAGAAAGTAACTGGTTGACAGTCATCCAGAGGTTCTGCCTGAGAAGGGACTGGAGCCCCTAGCCTCGCTCCACTTGAGTCCACTCTACATACATGGCCTGAGGTAGTCAAACCACTCTTGGCGGTGTCTAGAAAGCCCATCTATCCTCTTCACAGATACTGGGAATTCCAAGACTGAACCTGGCATCAGTCTTTCCCAAGCATTTCTGGGTGACAGCAGAGATAGTGACCTCAGTGACAGGTCCCTGAGCACTCCCTCAGCATCCCATATTCTGTCCACCCCACAATCAATCCTTTCTAACCCTTCATTTATCACGCCAGAACTTGAGAGTGAAGCCAGAGGAGAGAAGGCCACCATTACTGCGTGTCCTCCACACCACTCATCCTGTACATAATCTCTGGGTAATGATTCCTCTTGCCAGAAGCCCAGCTCCCGAAATAGTCTGGTGCATTGGCGGAAGTCCAGGAGCTAATAGGGACGGCAGCATTGTGTCTTATGATGCGTTTTAACTGAGCTAATTTAGAATTTACCTGACCAAGAGGACCATAAAATGTACTCCTCAAGATGAGATTGTTAATTACCACAGGATGACTCCCCTTTGTTTGGTGGTTGGTGGCTGGGAGAGAGCTAGAGGGGAAAGGCTGGTTTCCAGAAATAATCTTTCCCTCCTCACCAAATAGGAATTAAGTGTGGGAAAGGGCAAAGGGGATGATGGAGAGATTCACCCACAGGAACTAAATAGGGTTATAATTAGTTTGTGTGTTTGCAGGTATCATCTTTCACCTTCTGCCCTGGGAGGAGGCAGTGGGTAAGCTCAGAATCCTTTGTGTCTCTTGGAGAAGGGCACTGAGATCCTTGGGGTGTTAGAGGGACGCTGGAAGCGAGACAGACTGCTAGGAGCGAGGCAAGTGAACTCTCTGTGATGGAGAGAGACACCGCTGCAATGACCCCCTGAATATAACACTGTTTACTGACAGCAGCTCCCCAAAGCTATTACAGAGCTGCCTGAGAGCATCCTAATTAGTGAGGGTTGTCAGCACGCCCATTATAATCCCCAGCTGAGTGTGCTAAGTGTTTACCTCAGCCACTTCAAGTCACAGCCTCTGAAAATAGCCTTGAGTGGCCAGTCTCACTTGTTTTTACCCGCTGACTTATTCTCACCATCTCCATGCTTCATATGCATCTCAAAGGTATATTCAAGTAGAGCAGTCCCCTATTAAAGGAGATTCTCACAGCTGTCTCATAGCTGAGATGTCTATCACTTTACAAAAACCTTCTGCCAAAACCGGTTTGACTCAGTGGATAGAGCATCGGCCTGCGGACTGAAAGGTCCCAGGTTCGATTCCGGTCAAGGGCATGTACCTGGGTTGCGGGCACATCCCCAGTAGGAGATGTGCAGGAGGCAGCTGATTGATGTTTCTCTCTCATCAATGTTTCTAACTCTCTCTACCTCTCTCCCTTCCTCTCTGTAAAAAATCAATAAAATATATTTAAAAAAAAAAAAAAAACCTTCTAAGCACTCTCCTTCCAAAGGGTTCCAAGATGAGTTATAAGACAGATTCAAAGCATGTTCTTCCACCGTCGTGTTCCCTGTTTTTTCTCAACTGGCTCCGGACACTTAAGTGGATCTAAGGAAGCAGGAGTTTGTTCCTGCTCTCTGCTGTATTTGATTGTAGTTCTGCACATAAATCAGTCGAAGACTGTGCTCTGTGACTTCACCCTAAGCATGCTCTCCTTAATATCTGTTAATTCATGAAACCCATGTGGAATTTGGACTGTGGTAGATATTTAATCTTACTGTAATGCCATAAACCTTTACGTGACATGATCAGCCTTGATGTATAGACTAGCCTGATTAAAAGTAATGGGTTTCCTGCATTTTGAATTGAGTGTTCTGAAGAACAGGAATGAATCTCAAATGGGATGATATATGTGTAAAAACATGATTCATGTGGACACAGTCTTGTAAGCACTGCCTCCCTTCTCCGCCAGCCCTGCTTCACAGCCACAATTGTCAGGAGAATTCCAGGGTGAAAAGCTGAGGAAGGGGAAGCCTTATATTCTTGAAGGGCCAGTCAATACCCTGGGTAAGTATATCAAATATCAGGCTTTTCCTTGGACAGTGTAGAGCTGATCTAAGCTTAAGTCTGACACCAAAACCAGTGGTTTGTGAAACAAGGGAAGTCCAAAAGGTATTAATAGAGGCCATATTGAATCCTTTTTGATATCCAAGTAAAATTAACATTAATTAACTATTAGTAATAGTCACATTCCATGTCATTTCAATTCACAGAGCCATATCCAACGTTTCAAGAAATTTAGTATCATTTTTTAACTTTGTATTATGGAGATTGTCAAACATATATAAAAGAAGAGAGAATAATTTAATGAACCCCATGTATGCCCAGCTTCAACACTATCAACTCCTAAAAAAATCTTATTTTACCTCAATTCACCATTATCACCTCTACCCACTCACACATCCCTAGATTATTTTAAAGCTAAAGTCAAACTATTTCAAGATTTTTAAACAGGCCTTTTACCTGCCTTAGAGAGCCCATTCTGGGATGGATTGCCATCTCCAGTCAGGGCACTGGGCCTACCCCTACTGCACTCTTACACCCCTATCACCCTCCACAAGCCTCATCTGACAACAGCCACCAGAGATGTCCTCACAGGGCTATCTTCAAACACACTATGAAACTCATCAATGGTCCAGAATTCAAGGAAGTGACTGGGTGCCAAAAGTAAGAACAATGCCAGATGAATCTTAAAGCCTGAGGGGCAACACTACCCATAGCCTGAGACTGGCCTCCATAAGCCAGCATAGGACAGCATTTACAAGTCCTTAGCACGTCACTAAAATAACATCAAGTGCTCTATCTATCAAAGAACTGAAAACAAGAAAGCATCATCCTTGCTCTAGAAAAGCTCAGTAGCCTGTGTCCATGGGTTATGCATATATGCATATAAGTTCTTTGGCTAATCTCTCCCTGCCCCCCTTCCTTCTGAGAATCCTCAGTCTGTTGCATGAGGGGACAGGAGTGGGGAGGAGGGGGTCAGTGGGAGGAAAGAGGGGAAACATCTGTAAAACTTTCAACAATAAAGATAAAATTTTTAAAAAAGAAAAGATTAGTAGCCTTGAAAACAACAATAAACACACACGTGGTTTGTGAACAAGTATAACTTTCATTCTACAGAAATGCATATGGAAACTGATATCATGGAAATAAACCCCCAAAATTTTTTTAAATAGAGCTTGTAATATGATACCAAAATCAGACTCTCATGCTCTAACCACTATTTATATATTATATATTAATCTTCCTGAAATCACATTAGGAAGAGATGCAAGGGGGGAAAAACAGCTGCAACTCCTGGAAAGCTATTTAATTTACTCCTAGAGTTTGTAAGAGCTTGACGGTGTTGACAAATGTACAAAAGAAATACCTCGGGCAGTAATGACCAATGGGAAGTTTAAGGACCTGAAAATATTTTAAAATCAGCAAGCCCCTGATCTTGGCACATTCGCAGCTATTACTATACAAAAATGATCTTCTTGGAAGTCACGGAAAAGTCAGAGACATTCTCCACACTGAAGCAAACAAGTATGATTAACAAGATGAGCCTGTACTAAAATTCTAATGTCCCCCATCAAAGCAATGGTAAATCAAGCCATGAATGAGCAAATATACGTTTTTAGATGACACGAGAAATACACATCAAAGAGAATGTGTGTCAGCAGAATAGCTAACTTGGGAAGAAGAGACACATTTGAGATACTGGTTAGTAGGAAGAAGAAAAAAAAAGACCCTCTTAATCAGCCTTTGTCAATCACTGCCCGAAACACAAGGAGAATGGCAACACCAGTAACCAGGCCTTGTCAGAGAGGAAGGCAGAGCTAGGAGCCCCAAGAGTTAAAACCCTGTTTACTATGTCTGGAGGTGGTGCAATCTATATACCAATCACTGAAGTCATTTGAGGCTTGCCTGTTGCTGACAAATGTAGATGGACAGATATGTAAAGATGATGCGTCATGAACTACAACTGATGAATTTCCTGCAGAAGCCCCTGTACTCACATCAGAAGTGTCAAGAGGTGACAGAGCTACATCACACCAAGTCTGGCAGTTTAATTTGGTGTCGGCTATTAGTGTTGACTCTCAGCGCTATTGCCATTCAGTGTTTCTGCTGGCAAGGTGACACAGCCTCAGAGATTGCTAAATTTTTTTGTGGAATGAAAGAGAGGTTGCCTGGTTTGCTCAGTAATTCCTTGCTGAACAATGGGGATTGCAGAGGTGCAGAGGGAAGAAATGGGGGAAAATTAACTTGTTTCCCAGAGCTTCTCTAAAACTTCCCTTGCGTAATTTTAGGTAAGAATCTGATGATTTTGTTTGAGTAAAAAGCTAATGTCTAGGGCAAAGGATGATTTATGTTGAAGGTTTGGCTCGGCTGAATTAGAAGCTACTGAGTGCACTGCCATTACGGAAGTAATCTCTCTACATTGGTCTTAGTGAAACCATCACATTCGCTCAAGAAGGAGGACTTGGTGAGTTGGTCTGACCTCTGGATGTCAACCAAATTGTCCAGTGTACTTCTCCTGGCTCCATACTTGTGGGAGAAGCAGGTTTTGGCAGTGTGTCCAAGGACATATCAACCTTCCTTGGTTACCCTTTATCCAGAGAAAAGAAAAAGGGTCTGTACCCTATATCCTTCCCCTATACCACGCCACTACTGGCAGGGGGAGAAGGCATGTGATGCATCTGGCCAGGGAGGCCCTGGCAGCTCCACGCTGAATAAGGGAAGCTTGACATTCATTCATGGGAATTTGGTCAAAGGCTAGATGGATGTCCCAGTCCTCACATCTGGAGGCCACACAAAGGTGATAAAGATCACCAGTTCCTAGGATACACCCTTCCAGAACCAACTCTGAAGGTTGTGAAGAAGGTGAATGAACCATGGAGAGAAAGTTACAGTCATTAGTAGTAAAATAATCTGTAGCAACAAGAAAAACATAGCTCAAAGTTTAAACAGCTTGTCTAATTTATTAAGTTAGGATTAGAGTAGGGCAAAGAGGAAACACTGCAATAATTCTGTATTATAAGAACAAGAGCAGAATGCAGTGCTTCTTACCACCTGCCCTACCATACTGAACAATAGCCTGCTCACAATACTGCCTTTTTTTTTTTCATGGAATGCCACACCAGTCTGTGGCTTTTACTCCCATAACTCATGATAGCCTCATTCATTCCATGGTTTCCTGAAGCCACTCCCACACACTGGTTCTGAGCTCTTCCAATACTCCAACTTCCACCCACATTCTTCTCCTTTATAGAAGAAAGCTGCATATTCTAGGCGAATTTCACCTAATGCCATGGAGCTGACAACTCCAAAACCATCACAATAGCATAACCTAGACTTTCTGAGCTGGAATAGTTGGGTAAATTTCTAAGAAGAAAATACAAAGGTCAGTCCAAGGAATTCTATATAGACAAGGAATGTCTGGGATAACTGAGCATTTTAAAAGAACATCTTCAGGATGACATTGCAACTTAAAAGCCCATAGAAATAACAAACTCACAATTATAGTGTTCTTATGGGGGGCTTTTATTCCTGTGAAAATTTCTCCAGTTGAAAGACCCTAGCATTAATATTCTAAGGGTCCTATGTCCTTGATTTCTGAAACTACCTCCCTTCCATAAACATCTTTAGAAAGATCATCTACGGCAGTGGTTCTCAACCTTCCTAATGCCGCGACCCTTTAATACAGTTCCTCATGTTGTGGTAACCCTCAACCATAAAATTATTTTCGTTGCTACTTCATAACTGTAATTTTGCTACTGTTATGAATCATAATGTAAATATCTGATATGCAGGATATACTTTCATTGTTACAAATTGAACATAATTAAAGCATAGTGATTAATCACAAAAACAATATGTAATTATATATGTGTTTTCCGATGGTCTTAGGCGACCTCTGTGAAAGGGTCATTCAACCCCCAAAGGGGTCGCGACCCACAGGTTGAGAACCGCTTATCTAAGGACTATTGGGCTATATACCTAGATATAATGTACAGAGCAAGGTCAGTGAGAGTCTCTGCCCCAAACTGGTCACTCACCTGGAATACTGTGTCCATGTGTGGAAGCCACACTTCACAAGGAGAATTGACCAGTGGGGTGCATTCACAGGAAAGCAGCTGGGGCCTTAAGGAGTCGATAAAACCACCGTGTGTGGTTGAAGGTCATTGGTCAAAGAGGACGATTAAGTACAGTCTTCAGTCAGTAGGAGAGTTACCATGTGAAAGTTAAGGGATGTTCATAAAAAAAAATAAAGCAACGCCTTTCTTCAATACCCATAGAGGCATCCTTACAGCACTGTTCCGGTTTCCCCTCGTAACTTCAAGGGAAATTTTCACAATGTTTGCAGCCGTTGACGCCCTGCAAATTAAGGAGGAGGGTGTCCTCCAATTCTTTGCAAAGAAACCCACTTAGGTAGCACCAACTTTGACTTCCACATAGAACAGTTCACCTACAAAAGGAAGCGTGATGGCATCTACATCAGTAATCTGAAGAGAACCTTCCGCAGGCAGCTCGTGCCATTGTTACCGCTGAAAACCCCGCTGATGACAGGGTCCTATCCTCCAGGAAAACCAGCCAGCCAGCTATGTCGAAGCTATTGCTGCGCGAGAACCACTCCTATTGCAGGCCGGATGGTTCCTGGAAGCTTCCAGAAGGAGGTCCAAGCAGCTTTCCGGGCGCCGCGGCCTCCGTGGCTGCTGCTCCTAGGTGGCCACCAGCCCCTCGCAGAGGCGTCTTTCATTGCCTGCCTACCCTAGCTGCGTAACCGAGTCTGCTCCGGCCCGTGCGGACATTACCAACCCGAGCAGCAACAACAAGGTCGCTCTGTCGCGGGGTCTGAAGCGGTGCATGCGGCGGCCAATGTTCTGCGCCTGCGCGGGCCGCTCTCGCGAGAACACCCACGGGAGGTCCTGGCAAATCTCTCGGCCGCAGCGATGCGAAAGAGACTGAAACGGAAGAGCAGGCCGCGGCCTGAAAGGCTGTGACCAAGGGGACATTTCAGCGCGAGGGAGCGACGGCTCCGGCTCCCAAATTTACTGCTACTCCACTGAAGCCGTAGCGGGTCGGTGGCGTCAGGGTTCCCCACGGGACACGGAGCCATGGCCTGTCCCTGAGGACTGGGCCTCGCCCCCTCCACACGGGCCACCAACCCGGCAGGAACAGCCTCGGTGCTCTTTAGTGAGTCTTCCACAATCTCTGACACAGAAAACGGAAATACGGTTGGTGGAAAAATAAGCCGTTTTCAAAAATGAAAAGTCAATCAACAGAGCCAGGCCCGAGCAGTGGGGGTTCCGGAAGACAAAATCTGGAGGGAGGAAGGTGTCTGTGCGGCCCGCCTGCGTTGGAAGGCGCCCGCCAGCAGCCGGAAGCTGCGAGTTGCCTGCACTGGGAGGCGGAGTGCTGAGGCGACCTGCGCATCACACATGGAGCTGAGTAAATGAGCGCTCAGGTCCCTTCCCACTCTCCTGTTCCATGGTCCCGGAATCTTCTCACTTAAACCGTAATGCATTGCACAAGAATGAAGGGACTTCAGACATTGCATGCCCTGTCCATGGGCGAGGAATGAACTGCTGCCGCCAAGGAGGTAGGAAAGCTTGAGGTAAGGAGAATAACCCCGGGGGCCACTTAGGACGCCTCTCCAGGCCTCCTGGCGTTTGTTCTCCCTGTAGTTTCAGAAAGGCTTCAAGTCAGAAGGTCCGCTGGTTGAGGAAGGTCGGCTTTCTTCAGTCTGGCTGGATTTGGCTATTTGGTTGTTTTTCTCGGATATAGAAACAATATCTGCCTTGTAGGGGTTTGAGAGTGTGAGGGTCTGGCACATAGAAAAGCAGCCATTTCTGTCCTGTTTCCTCTATTTTAAAAAAGGAGTCTCAAAGACAACTTCGTTGAATGCTTTTATTCTGAGGCTCAGAAAGGTCAACTCGCTATCCCAGGGTTAAACTGATCATTACTATCAGAGCTGGGCCTAGAGCATGCGTCACCTTGGCCCCCTATCCAGTGGTCTTTCTTCCACCAAAAACCATTTTTATCCACTGGGGGTACAAATACCGGCTTTTCCAACAAATCAATGACATGGAAAGTGAGTTGATTAAAAAATTTAAGAGAATCAACTAAATGCACTGGTTGGAACTTGTTTGAATTTTCACTGGGGAAAAAAAAAAACAACTAAAAAGACATTTTGGAGACAATTAGCAAAACTGAATATAAACTAGGTATTAGGTAATATTATTTATTGGAATTTTATGGATGTATTAATGGCATCAGGTATATATAACTTTTTTTAAGTTATTAGTTTGAATGCATTAGTTTGAAGTGTTAACAAGTTACAAAACATATCTTGAATTTCCTTTAAAAATACTCCAAAAAAGGGGGCTTGGGGTTAGTCATGAATGAAATAAGATTCGCAAGTGTTGGTAACTGTTGAAGCCAATGGGTACGTGAGGGTTTATTAAGCTACTTACTCTCTGACCTTTGTTTATACTAAAAAAGTGTTCATTTTTAAAAGAAAACATACTAATCCACCTTAAGGCTAAGGAGATTGAAAATATAACCTTTCTCCTATCTCCTGGGAAGCAGCTCTGGGGGTGGAGAGGTAGCCTGGAGAGGACCGGTCCTTCACTCACCACCACCCCAAATCTCTTCACTGAAGATACCAGGTGGGGAGCAGACCAGGAAATCACACTGTGCTTCATGCATATATATCCATACATCTTTTAATAGCAAACTGGAAACTTTCCAGCAAAATAGGCATGTGTTGTGTTTTCCTTTGTTAAAATTTGTAAAATTAAAAAGCCCTTACACTCTGCCCATGTACAATACCCTGTTTAATCAGATTCAGTGTTAGAGCTCATCAGTAGTTTATAGGGCTCATCAGTAGTTTATTCATGTTACCAATTCTCACCCTCCCTTGGTGTTGTGTCTTCCTCTACACACACACACACACACACACACACACACACACACCATGAACCATTAACTGTACAGGCACTCAGTTTGTTTGCATATTAATCACAAGGAAGGAAAGCTACCCTTAGATCCAAATAGAAACTTGCTTACAATATGCATTCAGAGTGTGGTTTGGCTTTGAGCTTCAGCTCTTTTCCTGTTAATTTTCTCAAGGGACTTGAGTAAGTTGGGCTTCTATAATTAAAGAAATTGTGTATTTGTGGGAACATTTGAAATAACTTTGAACTTTTGAATCTACTTACCATTGGAGTCTCAATCTAATAGCTTGTAATAGTGAATCCAAGGGCATTCACAGGCCTCTACCCAGTGACTTAATGAAATAGATTAGAGATGGAAGAGAGCAGGGGGGGGGGGTGGAATCCATCAGCACAGTCTTGGAAAATTGCTTTAAATGATCAGGACTACATAAATTACTTTCAATCCAAAAAAAATTTACCTTGATTCCATCACATTAGCTCCTGCCTGGTCTTAACATCCCTGCCTCCTTTTACTGTTGTTATCTCTCGTCCATAATTTCTCAACATCAGTGATGCTGTCAGCCATCACAGAGATTCCTTGAAAAGTCAGAAATTTAACAAATATTATTGTGGCAAATGATATTGTGGAAGAAACAGGAAAAGAAGCATGACCCTCTGTACCAAGGTTTGGGTTACTTGAAAAAAAACATGGAGACCTGAAGTCATTGGATTTAACTCTAGGCCCCCACATACTAAAAGAAAGCATTCATTAGTAATTGCAAAGTAACATACCTTCAGCAACCTTATGCCCCTGGAATGCATACCCTATGTGGGTAGGAGTAGGGACCATATCTCGCCCCTTCTTTATGTCTCCCACAAAGCTCAGCACAGTGCTTTGCACCTCGAAGAAACAATAGTGATTAATAGACCTAGAAATGGAGAGTTTTTCCTAGCAGGCTTGCACCAGGCACAAGACTCACTGTTGCTAGTACATATGGAAATCAATCCTATTCAAAACTATATATAAATGCAATTATTTGTAGCCTGAATGTTTCATTGATATGAAACTAAAGCATTGATATTTCCAATTTGTAGAAATAAAGGTATTTTAATCCCACTAATCTTTCAGTTGAAGATAGTATATTAGACTAGAACAGAGACTTTTACTCAAGAGATAGCTCCTCTAGTCTCATTCCATTAGTTATAAAAAGGCTCCATCACTAAATATTTGACTCCCTTGCTAGGAGAGAATTGTAATGAGTGACTGGCTCACACAATTGGCCTAGGGAACCAGACTCATTCATTGAATCAAAGAAAAAAGGATGTCAAGTAAGGAAGAGAAAGTCAAAGAATAACTCTCTGGGTTCATTTTTTTTTTCTTTCCTTTAGTAGGGCCACTAGCATCTTTCTTGGAAATGAGGTAACACTCAGAAGGTCTGCCTGAGTGTTCAAGTGACTTCAGGTGGATCTGCAGCATTTTAAGCACTGACTATATACAAATCCTTCAACTGTGATTGAAGAACCCATTGCAGACCTGCCCAATGCGGGCTCTGAGAACCTGTTGTCTCATTGAGAAGACTTAAAACAGAAGAGGCATTTTTCAAACTAAAGAAAAAGCAGCATAAAAACTAGTGGAAAATAATAAAATGCAAATGAAATGCCCAGGGACCAGGGAGAGTTGGATTAAAGCCACAATTAAATCAACATAGGCAATAATAAGTAATTCCTTCCATTTGTATAATACTCCACAGTTTTCTAAACATTCACACCCACTCCCTCTTTTAATTTTCAAACAATTTTATGAAGTAGGCTTTATCTTCACCAATTTCTCAATGAGAAAACTGAGTCCCATGTAGTTGGTGTGATGTGTCCAAGGTCCCTGAGCTAGTTAAGTGGCAGAGCTGAGCAGAAAATAATTCAGGGCTCTAATCTGCTGACTTCTGGCCATTGATGTTTCCACTTCACCACATTATCCACTCAACACTATATATCTGTGCAGAGGTTTACTTTACAAAGTATTTTCACAGGTATTTTATCATTTGGTCCTCTCGGCAGCCCAGGGAAAGGCAGAGCATAAATTCCACAGGAGAGCAAACTAAGATCTTGGAGAGTTTTCCCGCCTCAAGTTACGTAAGCAGTCACTGCCCATCCATCCTGACTCCCAGCACAGGGACTGTTCTTTACACCTCACTGGGATTTCACCACAGGGGTGAGCAGGAGAAAGGATAGATGCCAACCAGACATGTACTTTCATTTCTTCCTGGATCTGTACCTGTCAGGTAGCATTTAAACCTTGAGAGGCCTGAGATAAATATCATCCTGTTCTCTCTGCAGCTTCCTTGCTTTTCAGAGCATCAGGAATGGTGGGGGCTCCTCACATCCCCAAATCACCCTACGTCCCTTTGCTTGGATCAAGGCATTGGAGTTGGATGGTGAATTTAAATCATGTCCCCAGTTCCCAACGCTAAGCTGTCTAGCCTGTCAATGGAACTGCCACAGCCTTCCCTATTTTGCATGCCCTCTGTGCAGGAGACTGAGAGAAAGATAACCCCAGGGTGAGCAGGAGAACCACTTTGGGAAATGTATTCCCGCAGCACCTGGGAAGGAGCGGGCTAATTGGCTCCAGTGGCAGCATGGGCAGGTAGGATTGCTCGGTTCTTTATTGACTGGTGCAGTCACTCATTGGGAAACCATGTTCATTAGCTGTGTGTAAAGTTATATTAGAGGGGAGATGCTGGGTTCTGTGCTGAATGACTGAGCACGCAATGCACACCTGTTGGGAGGTACATTATGTAAAAGCGCCTCTCAGAGTAATCGAGTTACTTCAGTGGATGTGTTGAGCTTATCTGAGTGGGTGCTGCTATGAGAATGCAAGATCAGGAGGCGTTGAAATGTGAAAGGCCACTCTACCTCCAATGAAGTAAGCCCTCAGCCTTTTGATACCCATTCTCCACATCTCTCTGTAGTTATTATCAGGAAGTAAGAGGTCTTCCCACTTACCCTGTGTTAACTCTTCAGGTTCCAGTGGCAAAGGTGGGTAAGCAAGCTCCAAGGATCTGTTTGTCTAGCACACCGCAGAGGAAAGTAAAGAGGCCAGCTCTTCTTCCTTCAAATCTTTCTTAGTCTTTTCTGTGACATGAGAAAGCTCATTGGCTAATCCCTAGGCTTTAAAAGATTCAAAGGAATAAAAAAAATTTTTAAGCTACTAGACCAATGGTGCTGCTCACGTCACAAGTAGCAAAGAAGTCACTGTACTTGCCCCACGCCTTCCCACCACCACCTTTGGAGGCATAGAAAGGAAGATCTTGTTTAACATGGATCTTGTGCTAAGATCAAATGAGTATAACAACCCCCACATCTCCCTCATTATGGTTCCATAAAGTATTGGTCATCAACCCCCTTCCTTTCTCTCTAGTTCACTGCCCTCAGAATCCCCATCCTCTTTTCTTAACCACAGCTTTTCAGTGAGATAGAGACAGTCACACAAAAGCAATTCTCTGACTCTACCCCCACCTATTCTGCAGGACCTACAGACCCCTTCAGTTCCTCTCAAATCATCCATTAATCCCTAGAGGCATTTCCTAGGTGCTCCAAAACCAAATTTCTGGGCTACCAATGTCCCCTATCCCTATCACACTTACAGGGTTATATATACAAGGTGTCTCCCATCAGAGCTGGCACCAAAAGTAGCAACTGTGTGCCTCCTGAAGCCTAGGATTCTGGATCCTTCATCCAAATAGAACACAGTTGGTCTACACTTCCCACTCTAGTCCTGCAAATATTCTAGGGAGAACACAGTTGCAGCTCACACTAGGACCCAGCCCACTTTCCATGGCTCACAACCACCTACACAATGCAGCCCAGATTTCTTTAGCATGGCATTTAAAGCCCATGTCACTCTTCTTCCACCCCCTCATACCCATCTCCTTACCCACCCATCCCAGACTACTTGCCTTTCACTAGACATATTTTGAATACTCCCTGCCATGGGCCTTTATACTAAAGTTTTCCTGAAACTGACCTTCCCTTCCCTCCACTCACTGCTGCTTTTTGAAATCCAGCCTGTCAACCAGCAAAATCCAGCTCAACACAGTGACTTTCCTCCTCTCCTTAAGACCAGTTTACATCACAGTCAGTGGTGTGTGTCCCTCCCTAAAGAGTGAGCTCTGGAGGGCAGGGACCACATCGTATTTATCTAAATCCCTATTATCAATAACATAGGGCTTTGCACATAGTGGGTGATCAACAAGAGATCATTGAATGGACAAGGTCATAGGCATCTAAAAATGATGCTAGGGGAAAATAAATCATTTACATTTAATTATGAAATCATTTATCCATTTTGTTTCTTTCGCATGAAAGTGCTCTGGTGGAATAGGAACCAGAACTGACAAGGTTTGATGGACAAGTTTATGATTGGGAAATGCCTAAAGCATGGTCCATGGGACACCCACATGTAAGGTCCTTACAACCAGTGGGAACCATAGGAAATGGAGTGAGAGGAAAGAGACAGTCAAAACAAAAGACTCTCTTAGGTCTGACCGCAACACCAACAACGCATGACAATTGATATTCTCCAACTTGTTTATTTCAACTTTCTTTCACAGATCTAAGAGAATTGTGGATCATCAGATATTACAATTATATTTTATAGTCAGAATTGGAGGCTCAGATTGCTAAAATGGCTTTCCCAAAGTCACACAGCCAATTAATGGCAACTTCAGAACTAAAACCCAGTTCTCCTCGATTCATGTGCATATTTTTTTACTAATATTACAATCTTTTCTTCCCATCTTTTTTTTTTAAATATATTTTCAATGACTTTAGAGAGAATAAGGGAGAGGGATAGAGAGATAGAAACATCGATGAAAGAGAAACATCGATCGGTTGCCTCCTGCATGTCCCCGCCCCTCTGGGGATGGAGCCCACAACCTGGGCATGTGCCTTGACCAGGAATCAAACTGTGACCTTCTGGTTCATGGGCCAATATTCAACTACTGAGCCACACTGGCCTAGCTCTTCCCGTCTTTTTATCATTTATTTTCATAAGATAAATGAGAATTACATGAAAGGATGAGGAAGTAGCATGAGGAGGAGGCAAAGAAAGAGATACTAAAAAAGGAATATTCATTCATAAATCTTTGTCCTGTATTCAATGGTCCCCAAACATAAGCAATAGAAGGCTTTTGTAAATACCCTTGTTTTTATGAAAAGGGACAAGAAGACATGGAATTCACAAGTGACTGGGTGTCCAGATTCTGAATGCCAGGCTCCCCTGCTACATACAAGCCCCTAGCCCTCCTTGCTGGAATCTGGGTGGGCCGCGCATGAAAGTGGGAGGCCAGATTCTTGACATTATTGTCTTAAGCACCTGTCCCCAATCCTGCTAACTTTCCTCTCTGATTTATTAGCACAAACCCAGCACTCTAAAATTATAATTACTGCACTGAGAGTGTTTTTCCTGTCTTTAGACTGCAGGGGTTTAAGCAGCACATAAACTCTTCTGACACTGAATTATATCCTGCAAAGCCAAAACTCTGTACTCTGCAAAACCAGCCGGACAGCTGGATGATCCAATGGGCTGCAGATGTGGGGTGATGCTCACTAGCAACTGTCATGTGAATGAGGGCAGTAATCATGTTTAACATACAGTACACAATTTACAGCGAGGAAGGCAATCTCATAGATCTTTCTTGATCACCTTAATATGAACTATTTCCTAAGACTTAAAGTAAATCTATACTAATAAAAGGGTAATATGCTAATTAGACCAGACATATTCCGGATATCATTCCAGACGTCCTTCCTGACAAAAGCCGGGGCCTGGGCGAAACTGCCCAGGGTCCCACGTGCCTGCCCGGGTGAAGCCACCCGGGTCCCGGGTGCCTGCGGCCAGCCAGAGGGAGGGAAGCCTGGGTCCTGGGTGCAGGGGCCAAGGCAGAGGCAGTTAGGGGCAACCAGGAAGGCAGGCAAGCAATTAGAGGCATCAGGCAGGTAGGCAGAGTGGTTAGGGGCGATCAGGCAGGCAAGCAGTTAGGAGCCAGCAGTCCCAGATTGCCCATTTAGGCCCGATCCCTGCAGGATCCCTGCGGGATCGGGCCTAAACCGGCAGTCGGACATACCCCAAGGGGTCACAGATTGCGTGATGGTGCAGGCCGGGCTGAGGGACCCCCCCCCTCTCGTGCATGAATTTTGTGCACTGGGCCTCTAGTAAATAAATAAACTAAAATACACCTCCAGATTCTCACCCTTGGTCTAGAGAAAAACTATAATTTTTTTGTGATGTATTAGTATAAAACAGACAAAAGAGATGAGTTAGATATCATGTTTCTGAATGAAAGAAAGGTCAGAGAAATACAGCCTTAAGCATGGGTCCCTCAAGCTCATTCTTCTACCACCCCTTTTTATCACCTTTAAAACCCCAAATGGACTAATAGCTTCTACTCAGTCTCTGGACCCCTCCAGGACTCTGAGAAGGCCTTGCGGTGTAGTGACTTAGGACTCATCCCATCTCTGCCATGGGTTTGCTGAGCCATAATGAAAAATCTCTGTGCCTTGATCGCCACAACTAAAATAGAGATTACAGCCTTCCTGTATTAGTCTGCTAGGGCTACTATAACAAAATACCTCAGACTGGGTGGCTTAAACCACATTTTTTTCCCTTCACAGTTCTGGAGACTACAAGTGTGAGACCAAGAAGTCAGTAAGGTTGGTTTCATTCTGACACCTCTCCCCCTGTGTCCTCTGTGTGTGTGTGTGCTTGCACATCCCTCTGTGTCCAAATTTCCTTTTCTTATGAGGACACCAGTCAAATTGGATTAGAACCTACCCCAACAGCCTCATTTTAACTTAACCCCCTCTTTAAAGACCTTATCTACACTAATAAAAGAGAAACATGGTAATTGGCGTACGACCGCTACCCTTTTCATTGGCTAATCAGTGAGTATATGCAAATTAACTGTCAGCCAAGATGGCGGCAGGCAGCCAGGCAGCTGAGAACAGGATGCTTGGTTGCCCCAGCGATAGAGAAAACCAAGGTTCCCGCCTGCAGCTGCGGGGCTCTGAGCTCCTGAAGCAACAGCTCCAAAAGATACAATGTTTCAATTGTAGAAGCTAAAAGATGGCGGTTAATCTGCATACTCAGGCTCCAAGCGGTAGAGCGAAGCCAAACAGCCCTGAAGCTGCAGAGCAGAGAGGCCTCACTGCCTGGGGATCAGCAGAGCCGAGAGGCCTCCCGGCCGCCTGGATCAGCGGAGCCGAGAGGCCTCCCGGCCCCGGGATCAGCAGAGCCGAGAGGCCTCCCGGCCGCCTGGATCAGCGGAGCCGAGAGGCCTCCCAGCCGCCTGGATCAGCGGAGCCGAGAGGCCTCCCGGCCCCGGGATCAGCAGAGCCGAGAGGCCTCCCGGCCGCCTGGATTTGCGGAGCCCAGAGGCCTCCTGGCCTGGGATCAGCGGAGCCTGATGGAAGCCCTGTGTGTTTATGCACCCTGGGGGTGCAGAGGTCCTGTCCTAGGCAGAGGCCTATGGCGAAATTTTTGACTCTGAGAAGCAGCCTATGGGCTGGAAGGCGGCTCCTCTGACCACAGTGCTGGAGAAGACCAGTAAGCAGAAAACTAAAGAAACTGATTTTACATCATTTCCCAGGTGGAGAACAGTTGGCATGTAAGCCCCTGACCAGTGCTCAGCCTCTCCTCTGTCAGTCTATCTCACTCTTTGGTACCATGTTCTTTGTTCTGTCTTAACTGCAACTCATTTTTAAACTAGATTGCTTTTAAAAGAAGACTAAATAAAGTTTCCCTTAAGTTATTTAGGTGGTGCTGGGGCTGCTGGGGCTGCTGGGGGCCTGATAGAAGACACAAACACGCAACGGGGGGCCTGTACCCAGCAGCCTCAAGGCCCGCCACCTTGGTGCTGGGGCTGCCGGGGGTATCAGAGACACAAACCTGCAGGCCCTGCACCCAGCAGACCCGAGGCCTTTGTGGCAGCACTAAGGAGCAGCAAGCCAAGTGGTAGGAAGCAGCAAGCAGGTGGGCAGTAACAAGGGAGGGGTCCCGGACTGCAAGAGGGCACATGCTGGGCTAAGGGACCCCCCCACCCATCCCCAGTGCACGAATTTCGTGCACCGGGCCTCTAGTCTATAATAATAAAAGCATAATATGCTAATTAGACCAGAGGTCCTTCCAAATGATCTACTAGATGAATCTGGGGCTGTGAGGGAAGCCCAGGTCCCGGGTGCTAGAGGGAAGCTGGTGCCAGCAGCCAGGGGAAGGAAGGCCTACTGTTGCACGAATTTCGTGCATTGGACCCTAGTCTCTAAATATGATTACATTCTGAGATTCTGGGGGTTAGGACTTCAACAAATAAATGTGGGAGGGGGAGGACACAATTCATCCCATCACATGCCCACTGTAATGTGATGGTAAGAATCAAATGCCATAATGAATACAAAGTAGCTTACATAGGGTCTCTACACAGTAAATGCAACTAAGTTTCATTTATTTCTATTATCTCTTTTTGTAGTATAATTTTGAGCTTTAAATAAAACTCAGTGATCATCATGTTTATTCCCCATTTAAAAAGTTTACAATGTCATTGAAACCTTTGGCCAGAATAAAGTTCTAAACACTTTCACATCACTTAAAAACTTTTTAGAACCTGGATTTGACCTATCTTTCCTACCTGTCACTCCTTCACAAACCTGATGCTCTATGTTATTCCATTGGTTCTCCAGACATGCTGGCCCCATCAGACACATAAATACCTCTTCCCTCCACTACACGGTTGGTGAACTCTTACACATCCTTCAAGACTCACACTAAGTTTGACTTCTTTTTTTTTTCTTTCTAACTCTCACCCTAGGATATGTTTTTAATGATTTTAGAGAGAGAGTAAAGGAGAGAGAGAGAAAAAAAAGAAATAAAGAAACAATGATGTGAGAGAAAAATATTGATCGTTTGCAAACCCAAGACCCTTTGGTGCATGGGAGGATGCTCCAACCAACTGAGCCACAACAGCCAGGGCTAAATTTCACTTCTTTTGTGAAATCTTTCTCCTAACCCTGGATCAAAATCAGTTTCTCTTATAGTTTTGCAACTAAGTCACTTTGCATATAAATTTATAATTGCATGTATTGCTTTGTATTTTAACTATTTGTATGACCGCTGTGGCTTATTTACCCTTTTTCACATAGTAGGTTAAATTAGGAAGGCAATATTCTTTACGCATTCTATCAATTCTAATCTCATCCAGAAATGCTCTCACAGACATACCCAGGAATAATTTTTGAGTAAATATCTGGGCATCCTATGTTCTAGTCAAGGTGACACATAAAATTAACCATCGCATACAATATTCCCCAAAATGTCTCCTACTTCAAAATGCCTCCATACAACAGTGTTTCTAAGACAGTGGTGGTCCATGGGTCACCTGTCTCAGAATCACCTGAGCTGTTCTTAGAGATTCTTATTCAGAGGTCTGGGTTGGACTCAGGCATGAATCACAACTTTCAGGATCATACACCTAAACCTGTGGATAGATCTCAGCATTACTGAAAGTGGGACTCCTCCTGCTTTGACATCATGCATTCTTGTCCCCAAAAATTGAACTGAATCTATACAAGTCTCAAATCTAAGTGGCTATCTATGAATGAAAAATACTGGTAAGTTAATTAAAGTTCACTATAAGGATATAATCAGCCAAATACAGAATGTAGTATATTCTACAGAATGCATGATTTGGTTCTTCAGCAAATCAAGGGTATTTTTTTAATTAGTGGAGACTGTCATAGATTAAAAGACACTTAAGAAATATAAAATTCATTGCAATGTATAATGTATAGAAACCACCTTTAAAGGACATTTAGGAGATAATCAGGGGAATATGAATATGGATTGAGTACTAGCTAATGTTAGAAAATTATTGATAATTTTGTTCTGTGTGATAAGGGCATTGTGAATGCACAGAAGGAATGTCATCTGGCAGAGGTGCATATTGAAGTATATGCAGATGAAATTATATGATGACTGAGATTTTCTTTAAATTACTCCATTAAAAAATAGAAGAGATAGAATAATGTTCTCAAGATATTGATAACTGTTGAAAGTGAATGTTAAGGAAATAGCTTTTGTATACAATTTTCTTGACTGTTGTATTATATTTCAAATTTTACATGATAAAAATATTTAAGAGAAAAGGAAAAAGCACCCCAGGTGATTATATGCATCCTAAATTTCTTCTTTCCAAGTAGTGTTAGGGCAAATGTGTCATAAGGAAGCAGAAATCAACTCAAAATTTCAGAACCTTCCAACAATTGGACATAATGACTCTGGGAGTGTTCAGAGGAAGGTCAGGGATAAAGAAAGCTGCTGAGGGCCTTTCTGCCTTATTTTGGAGGCTAGGCAGTGACCCATCCAGCCAACAGCTTGTACCCTCCAGTGCAGTTCCTCTAACCACTCCTGGCCACCCTGATCCCTAAGGAGCATAAAGGTTGCCAACTTCCAACCACTTGTCCCACTCACTACTGTCCATATTACAGAACCTCTAATCCCCAGCCCAGAGTATGACCAGGACTCTTGGTATCTTTGGTATGACTTACCAACTACTTTAAACTTTTAAAGTGGCTTGTGCCAAACAAAGGCAATGGATCATTCACCTGAGCATCTCTCCAGCTGACAATTTAAAATATTTGTCAGTCCCTAGCTGGTTTGGCTCAGTGGATAGAGTGTCAGCCTGCGGATCCAAGGGTCCCGGGTTCGATTCTGGTCAAGGGCATATACCTCGGTTTGCAAGTTCCTCCAAGGCCCGGGCCCCGGTCAGGGTGCCTGCAGGAGGCAACGAATCAATGTGTTTCTCTCACATTTATATTTCTCTCTGTCTTTCCCTCTCTCTTCCACTCTCTCTAAAAATCAATGGAGCCCTCGCCAGTTTGACTCAGTGGATAGAGCATCGGCCTGCAGACTGAAGGGTCCCAGGTTCGATTCCGGCTAAGGGCACATGCCTAGGTTGTGGGCTCGATCCCCAGTGGGGGGCATGCAGGAGGCAGCCAATCAGTGATTATCTCTTGTCATTGATGTTTCTATCTCTCTAACCCTCTCCTTTCCTTTCTGAAATTAATAAAAATATATTTTTTAAGAAAGGAAAAAATCAATGGAAAAATATCTCAGGTGAAGATTAATAATAATAAAACTTTAAATAAAATAAAATATTTGACAGGTCTTGCAAATAGCCACTTGCTCAGGTCAAGAAACTATTTATTAGGGTCACATAGAAAATGATATTAATTTCACTTACTGTGCTACATACGTGTATTTATCCCTGGAGGGCAAAGGAAAGTCTAGGTTTGTTTTCTGGTTTGTTTGGGAGGTTTTTTGTCTTTAAGAAAAAGAGAAAGCTATTATGGGCTAAGAGGAATCTCTAATTTTTTTAAGTATGCTATTTTAAGAATCTGTTCAGTTTGAATTTGAAAAAATAGTGTGTTTATTGTCTAGGGAAGTTCCCCATTTCCTAACAGAGAACCACTTGGAATTGTGAGAAATCCCAAATAATGAAGAAAAACAAATAATGTCCATATGTCACTGTAGAGTTCATGCTGGAGAGAAGCTAATGAAGTTGGCTTGCAAAGTGTCATTTATACTTAAGGTTATCTGGAGCATTTTCCATCCCCCCCCTCCTTTAAAGATTTTCTAGTACTCCTTGTACAAAAATCACCTTTGCAAGTAGTGGCACAATTGAACATAGAAATCTGCTCCCAGTTTCAACTCAGAATTTCACACACATAATCATTCAATGGCTCTTTCAATCAGCCATGTCCATGATAGCTGCACAGCAAGGGGTGCCACCCCACAATTATTTTTCTTCTGCAAATTAATAGTGTTGCATGACTCAGTTAAGATAAGTGTGTTTGACTTTTCTATTAAGTTTTATTATTCCAAATGGGTTGTCAGTCAGATTGTCCTAATTAGGAATTCAAAACTTCATATTCTTCAGGGAATCCTTTAAAATAAAAGCCTAATATGCTACGTGTCTGGTTGGCCAGTCAGCTGTTCAATCAAAGCATAATATGCTAATGATAGGTTAACGCTGCTCAACCGCTTGCTATGACATGCACTGACCAGCAGGAGGCAGACACTCTGACCAGTAGGTTAGCTTGCTGCTGGGGTCCGGCTAATAGGGACTGAGCAAGACGGGCCAGACATGCCCTGGAGCCCTCTCTCGGTCCCTCCCCGGCAGAGATTGTGCACTGGTGGGGTCCCTCGGCCTGGCCTGCACCCTCTTGCAATCCGAGACACCTCAGGGAATGTTGGAGAGCTGGTTTTGGCTCGATCCCGAAGGCCAGGCCAAGTGACCTGACGTGTATGAATTCGTGCACCGGGCTGCTAGTAGACTTAGAATGGCTTATTCATAAGAAAAATTAGCTCTGTGATGTCTCAGGAATTCATCTCTTCCTTTCTCCTCCCACAATACTTGCTTTAATGCCCTCCCTGCATCTGGCCTATAGAAAAGCCTTCCCTCCTCCATCTCCACCAACTCCTCTCTTCCCCTCCCCTCTGTTCCCCTTCCCCCTTCCCTTTCCCCTTCCCTCCCTTCCTCTTCTCTCCCCTCTTCTCTTCTCCTCTTCTCTCCTCTCCTCATCTCTCCTCTCCTCTCCAAACCACATCCCACAATTACCAGGCCCTTTCTATTCCTTCCTGCCTGGATGTCCTTATCCCATACCTGTGCCTTGTTAGAGATCCATCAATTATTTAAGGCCTGTTTAAATCTTCAAAGTCTAGAAAAACTTCTCACATCTCCCCCAAATAGAATTTATTCCTCCTATGTTCATTCTTTGAACTCTGTATACACCTCTTACAGTGCACCTACAGCCTATTTTTTGTATAATTACCCAAGTTATATACCTTCTCCTCTACCAGAACATGAGCTCTGGGAGACAGATGCTTGTCATGTTCATCTTTGCTTCCCAGGCAACACCTATCACCTGGTAGGTACTCCATACATTTTGTGGTTACAGTGAAATGTTAGGCAGCCATTCAAAACAGATTTGAAACTATGAACAAGATATAGCATTAAGTAAAAAGCAAAGGCAGAAAAGTATTTATACCATGCTGTCATTTATCTTATATAATAAAAACCTAATATGCAAATTGACAGAACAATGGAATGACCAGTCATTATAACAGGTACTGACCACCAAAGGGCAGATACTCAACACAGGAGTTGCCCCCAGCCCACAGGCCCCAACTGGTGGCAGCAGGGGGTGGAGATGGTGAGCGGGTGGTGCCAGGCCAACAAAGGCAGGTGCCAGCAGGGGCCCCCCATCACCCCACTGGTTGCTCCACAGATCGGTCCTGATCTCCAGCTAGGCCTAGGGATCCTACCCATGCACGAATTTCATGCACCGGACCTCTGGTTTAAAATAAAATTAGATATGCATAGAGATATTGATTGATTGATTGATTGGTCTCAGATGGTATATCTTTCACAGGATTCACACACATACAAAATCTTCTGATAATAGTGGTTGCCACTGCAAAGGCCACAGATACATAAGTTATTGATGGTACAGAGCTTTACTTTCTCTGTGGGCTATTTTATACTATTTGAATTTTATAACCATTGCATATACCTTGTGCATATATTACCCACATTACCTATTCAAAGATAATTCAATTAAACTTAAAGTAATAAAATAAATGTTTGATTTTAATTGAAGCTAAACTAAATAGCCCTGAAATTAATAATTGGACTGGCTGGAGTAGTCAAATTACCCACTCCCAACGAGTTCAGCATTCAGAAAGAATTTTATTTCTCTAATTATATGGTGATTCAAGGCCAAGTTGAATTCATTAGTTTTAGTAATGGTAATAATAATGAATATGCTTATAAAACTAATAGATCAGACACAATTTTTTATATTGAGAAATCTTATTCAAGAGTGTTTAAATTCTATTGGCTTAGATAATCAGTTTACAATATGAGCTCTTAGCAATCTCCCCCAACCCCAGGATTATTATTGGAAAGTGTTGCCAAATAGCAAAAGCAGAAACATTGCAATAAATATGTCATTAAATCTTATACTTACATAAATTATATTGGTAAATCCTTTCTGGAAATGCATGCATAGGAAGAATAAAAACTGTCCTTAGAGTTCAAGGTACAGTTTTCTCAAGATAATAGCTTAAGAAAGTCCTCTCTGTGAAGAACTGAAACATGGTATTTGCAACTAACAGATTCCCAGACTGGGCTGTGTGGCCAGGTTCGCACAGGTCTGTGGAGAAGGTCATTCCGATTCTAGTTTCCTCCAGACAGAAGAATTCACTCTATCATACCAACTCAAAATATTATGATTCCCTCTTTAGCTACTTCTATCTCCTTCCTTCCCTCATGACCTATTAGCAAATACATGAACATTCAAAAAAGATCAAACAAATTAAAAGAAATGCTTCTACAGTGTGCAAGGTTTGCCAGGTGCCTCCTTCAACCTCCCTGGTGAAAAGACCCTGCTCTGGACCCCAGGGTTTCATTGCTTTCATCATTAGCTTAGCCTCTGGAGCTATAAATGTTACATGTGACTGTTAAATTATCCTGCCATCTCTAAGGTCCCTTTTTAAAGAGTCACCTATGATGTATAAGCAGCATTGATATCCCACTCCTGGAGGCTCTCAGTGGAATGTTGGGGGCAGAACAGAGACCCAGGTGGCAGCAGCAGATCCTAGGGGAGGCTAAGCAGGGGCAGAGCCAGAGAAGTACTACTTATTATTAACACATTAGCCCTGCAGGGCACTGTGCCAGTTTTAATAAGCAACCAATCTGGCAACCAACATGCTCATCTATTAAAGATATAGGAACTCTGGAAAAATATCTGCCTATACTCTTAACACCTTATTTCCAGCAGTGCCTGGAATAACACTTTTTCATAATGGCAAATTCTCAGACACTGGTAGTCACTATAGTAATCTTAAGTATTATTGCTGATAATAGAATAACTTAGTATTTTCCACAACAAGTGTGGTTACTACTAAGTTATACTACCATAGAGTTTGTGCTAATAATAATAAACTATCATAATATATTTTGTGCACCACTATATCCTGAGATTAGCCTGGGATATGGGAGGTGCCTAATATTTGTTGAATCTAATTGAGTATTATACACAACATCTATACTAATAAAAGGGTAATATGCTAATTAGACCAGGTAGACTGGATGTCATTCCAGACATCTTTCCTGACAAAGCCAGGGGCTTGGCCAGCCTGCAAACTGCCCGCAGCCCCTCGCCCAGGCTGGCCCCGCCCCCCAGTGGGGACCCCCGCTGGATCAGGGGCATGGCCGGCCTACAAACTTCCCTAGGCCCCTCACCCAGGCCAGCCCCACCCCCCCAAAAGGGACCCCCATCCTGATCCAGGTCCCCCTTCAGGGCAGGCCAGCCAGCCCCCACTGTTGCACCAGGCCTCTATCTACACTAATAAAAGAGAAACATGGTAATTAGCGTACGACCACTACCCTTCCCATTGGCTAATCAGCATATCCTTATGCAAATTAACTGTCAGCCAAGATGGCAGCCGGCAGCCAGGCAGCTGGAAGCAAACATGAGGCTTGCTTGCTCCAGGGACTGCAGACTCCAATGTTCCCTGCCTAACTTGCCGGCCTCTGAGCTGCAACTCTAAGAAACTATGTACTATGTTGCAAATAACAAGCTGAACAAAACCCCAGAAACCAGCTGTCAGTCAGCCCTGGATCGCAACATTGTATCGATGTTTTCAGCAGAGAGACCTCAGAGCTAAAGCTGGCCCAGAATAAAAAAATTAAAAAAAGAAAACAAGGAGCGCTTGGGAGCTTTTAGTCACCTGCCAGCCGGAAAACAGCCCTCAGCCCCTCAGCCAGCCTAGCCAGGCACCCCAGTGGAGACCCCCACCCTGATCCAGGACACCCTTCATGGCAAACCAGCCAGTCCCCACCCATGCACCAGGCCTCTATCCAATATAGTAAAAGGGCAATATGCCTCCCGGCACCGGGATCAGTGGAGCAGCGAGGCTCCCGGCACTGGGATCAGCGTGACAGGGGGCAGCGCCCAAACCCCCTGATCAGCCCTGCTCTGTGCCTGATAGGGGGGAGCTCCCCAATCCCCTGATCGCCCTGTGGCGCTGTGTGTGACAGGGGGCGGGGCCACAACCTCCCTATCCTCCCTGCTCTGTTCCTGACAGGGGAAGGCGCCCCAATCCCCTGATTGCCCTGTGGCTCTGTGTTTGACAGGGTGCAGCGCACCAACCCCCTGATTGGCCCTGCTCTGTGTGTGACAGGGTAGAGCCATAACCTCTCCATCCGCCCTGCCCCGAGTGTGACAGTGGCGGCGCCCCAACTCCCTGATCGGCCCTGCTCTGTGGGTGATAGAGGGTGGCACCTCAACCCCCCTCCACGGGCCTTGCTCTGTGTGTGACAGGGTAGAGCCATAACCTCCCCATTGGCCCTGCCCTGAATGTGACGGGGTGCAGCGCCCCAACCCCTTGATCCACCCTGCTCTCTGTGTGTGACAGGGGGTGGTGCCCCAACTCCCCTATCGGCCCTACTCTGTGAGTGAGGGGGAAGCTCCTCAACCCCCTGATCGGTCCTGCTCTGTGCGTGACAGGGGGGAGCTCCCCAACCCCCTGATCGACCCTGCTCTGTGTGTGACAGGGTACGGAGCCCCAACCTCCCTGATGGGCCCTGCTCTGTGAGTGACAGGGGGCAGCAGCCCAACCCCCTTATCGGCCCTGCTCTGTGAGTGACAGGGGGCAGCGCCCCAACCCCCTGATTGGCCCTGCTCTGTGAGTGACAGGGAGCAGCGGCCCAACCCCCTGATCGGCCCTGCTTTGTGCGTGACGGGGTGGCGCCACAACCTCCCCATCGACCCTGCCTTGAGTGTGACAAGGGGTGGTGCCCCAACCCCCCAATCGGCCCTACCCTGAGTGTGACTGAGGGTGGCATCGCAACCTCCCGACCGCTCTGCTCTGTGCATGACGGGACAGCACCCCAACTCCCCAATTGGCCCTGCTCTGAGCCTGACCAGGGGCTGCACTTAGGGATTGGGCCTGCCCTCTGCCACCCGGGAGCAGGCCTAAGCCAGCAGATTGTTATCTCCCGAGGGGTCCCAGACTGCAAGAGGGCACAGGCCAGGCTGGGAACCCCCCCACCCCCGAGTGCACAAATTTTTGTGCACCGGGCCTCTAGTCTACACTAAAAAAAGAGAAACATGGTAATTAGCGTATGACCGCTACCCTTCCCATTGGCTAATCAGCATATCCTTATGCAAATTAACTGTCAGCCAAGATGGCAGCTGGCAGCCATGCACTGAAGCGAGCAGGGAGGCTTGCTTGCTCCAGTGACAGCTGACTCTAACATTCCCCGCCTCACTTGCCGGCCTCTCAGCTGCAACTCTAAGCAACTATGTACTATGTTGCAAATAAGAAGCTAAACAAAACCCCAGAAACTGGCTGTCAGTCAGCCAGGTTCAGCCAGCCGGACCACAACATTGTATCGATGTTTTCAGCAGAGAGGCCTCCGAGCTAAAGCTGGCCCAGAATAAAAATGAAAAAAGAAAAGAGCGGTTGGGAGCTTCAGTCACCCGCTTCCGGAAAACAGCCCTCAGCCCCTCACCCAGACTGGCCAGGCACCCCAGTGGGGACTCCCACCCTGATCCAGGACACCCTTCAGGGCAAACCAGCCAGCCCCTACCCATGCACCAGGCCTCTATCCTATATAGTAAAAGGGTAATATGCCTCCCGGCACCGGGATCAGCGGAGCAGCGAGGCTCCCAGCACCGGTATCAGCGTGACAGGGGGCAGCGCCCAAACCCCCTGATCAGCCCTGCTCTGTGCCTGATAGGGGGGAGCTCCCCAATCCCCTGATCGCCCTGTGGCTCTGTGTGTGACAGGGGGCGGGGCCACAACTTCTCTATTGGCTCTGCTCTCTTCCTGACTGGGGAAGGCGCCCCAACCCCCTGATCAGCCCTGCTCTGTGCCTGATAGCGGGGAGCTCCCCAATCCCCTGATTGCCCTGCGGCTCTGCGTTTGACAGGGTGTGGCGCACCAACCCCCTGATCGGCCCTGCTCTGTGGGTGATAGAGGGTGGCGCCCCAACCCCCCTCCACGGGCCTTGCTCTGTGTGTGACAGGGTAGAGCCATAACCTCCCCATTGGCCCTGCCCTCAGTGTGACAGGGTGCAGCGCCCCAACCCCCTGATCCGCCCTGCTCTGTGTGTGACAGGGTAGAGCCATAACCTCCCCATTGGCCCTGCCCTCAGTGTGACAGGGTGCAGCGCCCCAACCCCCTGATCCGCCCTGCTCTGTGCGTGACAGGGGCTGGTGCCGCAACCTCCCCATCGACCCTACCTTGAGTGTGACAGGGGGTGGTACCCCAACCCCCCAGTCGGCCCTACCCTGAGCATGACTGAGGGTGGCATCGCAACTCCCGATCCACCCTGCTCTGTGCATGACAGGGGGCGGAGCCCCAACTCCCCAATTGGCCCAGCTCTGAGCCTGACCAGGGGCTGCACCTAGGGATTGGGCCTGCCCTCTGCCACCCAGGAGCAGGCCTAAGCCAGCAGGTCGTTATCTCCCGAGGGGTCCCAGACTGTGAGAGGGCACAGGCCGGGCTGGGGGAACCCCCCTTCCCCCCCCCCCCCCCCAGTGCACAAATGTTTGTGCACCGGGCCTCTAGTCCTATATAATAAAAGGGTAATATGCAAATTGACCCTAATGGCAGAATGACCACTGGACCAGTCACTATGAGGTGCACTGACTACCTCTTGGTCCTTTTCCCCGGCCAACAGGCTGTGATCGGCTGATGGCCACTGGTGGCAGGGGCACAGCCAGTGAGCAGGCAGGAACAGCCTACCCTTGGTCACTTCCCCAGGTAGTCAGGTACCAATCACCCAATGGTGAACAGGGAACTGGGGGTGGGTGACAGTGGGGAGCGGGGCCAGCTGCAGGCAGCTGGGGAAGATGGTCCTGATCACAGGCCAGGCGTAGGGACTGTACCCACACACGAATTTCATGTGCCAGGCCTCTAGTGATAGATAATATACTATCTTATTTCCAAGAAAAATAAAGACTTGATTTCTTGAAAAGTGATTTCTGGCCCTGACCAATGTGACTCAGTGATTAAAGCATCAGCCCACATACCAAAGAGTCAGGAGTTTGATTTCCAGCCAAGGTCATATACCTGGGTTGTAGCTTCAATCCCTGGCCCTGTAGGGGTGCATGCAGGAGGCAACCAATCGATGTGTCTCTCTCACATCCATGTTTCTCTTTCTCTCCCTCTTCCCCTCCCCCTCTCCTTTCCACTCTCTGAAAAACAATGGAAAAATATCCTCAGGTGAGGATTAACAACAAAAGAAGTGATTTCTGACTCCTGTGTGTTTTTATCTGCAGAGATGGGCCACACCAGAAGAAAGATACTGAGGAGAGGAAGGGGGCCTTCTGAGCGGCTAGCTGGGCAGGTTAGTAGTGGTTCACCTGCCCCTTCATGCAGGCAGTCCTCCCTGAAAAAACAGGAGGAGCAGTCCTCTCCTTTACACAGAAACTACAACATTTAAGCCTCTGATCCATCTCTTGAGTGCCCATCCTTCTCTGTCCTCTGGCCCAGGACAGGCTCTAAATTGCTTATGGAAAGTATTTGGAACCACTTTCCCCAGAATCAGGAAAAGACATTTGCAATACCTTTCAAATTCCAGGTTCAAATTGCATACTGCTAGTTGGCAAGAATATTGGTACAAGCCTTTTGAAGAGCAATTTGGCAATGTACATAGCAAGAACTCTAGAATCATGCATATCATTTGGCCCAATAATTCACCTCTGGAAAGCCAACCTAAGTAAATCATCCAAAATACATAAAATGCTTTCTAGTCAAATTCATTCGGAACCTCATCTATAACAGTGAAAATATGGATGCAACCTGAATTTTTAATAATAGCAAAATGTTTTATTTCACTTATTTCACTCACATGTTGGAACATAATATGGCCACTAAAAATTATTTATGAAGAGCATGTAACAAGAGGAAATACTTATATTTTGATTATAAGTGGAAAAATATACAAAAATATGTGCATATAGGATGATATAAGAATCTGTGCATAAAAATAGGGGCTCAATTTCTCTAGGGAAAATGCAAATAAAAATTACAATGAGCCTGGCCAGAATGGCTTAGTGGTTGAGCATCAATCTATGAACCATGAGGTCACACTCTCTCTCCCTCTCCCTTCCTCTCTAAAATCAATAAAAATAATTTTTTAATTACAGTGAGATACCATTTCACCCCATCAGATCAGCAGAATTTGAAGTCTAATACCAAATGTTGGTGAGGCTGTAGAATAATGGAAAGTGTTGCCCTAAATGTTGATATCTAGTAAAATGAAGACTTTTTCTTGGGTATATTTCTAAGAGAAATTTTTTACATGTACATAAAGAGACAACCATTAAAAAGTTTACTGTTTATAAAAAATGAACTATGAAAACAACTTATTATTATTTTCTATTCATAAGAGAATGGATGAATAAATGGTAGTCAAGTCACACAAAGAAATACTATATATACAGCAATGAAAATAGAGGAACTAGAGCTACATCAACATAGCTAACTCACAAACCTAATATTACGTGCCAAATGCCATGCATATAAAAATAATTATGTAAATTTTAAAAACATGTAAAACAATATTTGATATTGCTTGATGGATGCATATAGATAAAAGATGCATCCATCAGGGGAAGAGGCATGATGGGAAAAAGGCACAGAGAGAGCCTCAATAGTACAAATGCATCTTTTATTTCTTTAAGCAGGATGTTACATAACTGGATGGTAACTGTATTATTTCTTACACTGTTTGGTATATCTTAAATATTGCATAACAATTGAAATCTAATGAACAAAATAAGCTGATGAACAAAATAGACCCATACACATAGAAGATGGAACAAACTGAAGACTCTCAGAGGGAAGGCGGGATTGGAGATGGGGAGATTAACTGGGGAATTTATACACATAGCCCATGGACACAGACAATAGTGTGGTAAAGGTCTGGGAGTGGTGGGTGTGGGATGGGGGCCAATAGGGAGGAAAAGGGGGAGATATCTGTAATACTTTCAACAATAAAGATAATTTTTTTAAATATAAATATATGGCACAAAAGAGAAGGGCATTAACTATATCCAAATCATACAATGGCTACCTCTCTGTGTTGGGTTCACTTTCCACTATTTTCTAAGCAAGTATAACCTGGCACAAATAAGGAGCACCAGTCAGAGCCAGGAACTCTAGAGATAATGGGCATATAGGAGAGTGTGACCAAATGATGATGAGAGGGCATTCTTTGTAGATCCCAACTGTTGAGTCTTTCTTCTAAGTAAGTCCTGTGCTCAGTTAGCTCAAATTCACTGGGCCTAGAACACCACAGCCATTTACTGCAGCTCCCATGAGCTCAGTTAGTGGGTTAAATATATATTTACTATAGATAGCCTACAATGTACTTGGCATAATAGAGAAACATTGTATGGTCTCTTCCCTGTGCCTATCCTCCCTAGACTAACTAGTACTGGTCACTACCAGTCTAACCCAGGTGCCTTTCAAAACCAATCAGGTGGGTCCTGTCCTGAGATAGAACCTAGTGAATTGAGATGTACTTGACTCCACCTAGAGATGTAGTGCATGTAAAGATGCACAAAGGGCTCCACCTCATATCACTCTACTCTGGGCTCTTTTGCAAACCAAATATAAAGCTCTGGAGCACCAGCTGTTCATCTCCGTTGTCATGCATGTTTAGATTTCATCAATTCTACTCAACTGCTTCTTGTCAGTTAGGAGCTTACAGAGAGCTCTGAAAATAGCCAGAGAGCCTTTGAAGGACAGAAAGAAAAAAATAGTGTACTTCCAAACTTGCTTGAAAACTAGCTCCCTTATCAATTTGAACAAGGATTTATGTGGTGCTTACCATGTGTCAGGTACAGTTCTTAGCACTCCACAGATATTATCATGTTTAGTCCTCCTAACAATCCTACGAGGTGGGCTTGATTAATATTCTATGATATAGTTGAGGAAACTGAGGCACAAGATCACATAGCTGCCAGATAGTAGATCCAAGAATCAGACCTACACCTCCAGGGTCCTGAATCCAAGCTAGTCATCAGTGCTGCTACTGCATTCACACAGACTGGGGAATAGGAATAAAACTCCATATTCTGTCAACAGCTAGAAAGAAATCAATCTCCATGTCCCACTGTTCATACTAAGGCCTCATTGCTTCTTATAAGTCCAGAGTTTGCCAACCTGAACCCAATAATATGGCCTGTCCTCACTTCCTATGGAGTGACCAAAGATCATGAGACTTCCTGTCCTAAAACCATTTACTCACCCCTCCCAGGACCCAGACCCCACCATTCCACCAATCATTAACATTTGTTCAAGTGGTTTATTTGGGGGGAAGTTTGGGCAAGAAGACCAGTTCTGAGTTCAGGGGTTTCCAGTCAATCCCAGAGGAGGAAGGGACTTTTGCTGGGAGATGAAAGTGCTTAATGAAAACAGCTTTTAAGTTGAAAGTCAAAATAGCAACAAAATACCTGTCTGAATTTTTGCAAAATAGCAAGTTTTTTTACTGAATATACACACATTTTTTATGATGGGTGGGAAACAAGCATTCTCATACACTGTTAGGTTCATCTAAATTTTTGAGTAGGGAAGGACATTTTGGTAAAACTATGTGTGTGTTTTTTAATTTTTAATATGCACACTCTAACCCTGAAATTCCACTGCAAGTAATACACACAGCCTACACACAAGCACACACACACAGCTGTAGTGCTGCTTGCAATAGCAAACACAAATCAGAAAAAAACTAAATTTCCATTATTTAGTTATAATTAAATAATTACAGCCTATCTACATAATGAAATACTTCAAAGCCCTGACCCCAAAAAGAAAATTAGGTAGATCAGGTTGAAGTGAAATGAAAATATGTTTAAAATACATTGTCAAACAAAGACTCACAGGAGTAGGTGTAGTATGCTCCATTTGTGTAAATGTTTTTAAAGCATAGGGGGAATTCAAAATTGTACAAAAGACCACATGAGAAATTGTTGACAGTGATTCCTAGTAATGAGGAGTATGTAGAGTTTAATTTTTCATTGTATACCTATTTGTTTTGAATTTTTAATATATGTAAATATTAGCTTTACTTTACTGTTTTCATTTAAAATATATTTCTCTGATTTGTTTAGAAATAAGTAGCTATAATTACATTTTTCAAATACATATGTAGATATATATTTACAAGTACATATGCACATATGTAATGTATGCATATTTACATATGTGTATGTGTATATATCCATGTATATATTATATATTTTGTTACATATATTTGTATATTTTATATTATTTCTATTTTATTATGTTATTTCATATATCATATATTTTACTATTTTTAAATATTATTTACATATATATTTATTTTTTTAAATATATTTTATTGATTTTTTACAGAGAGGAAGGATAGAGAGATAGAGAGTTAGAAACATCGATGAGAGAGAAACATCAACCAGCCGCCTCCTGCACATCTCCTACTGGGGATGTGCCCGCAACCCAGGCACATGCCCTTGACCAGAATCGAACCTGGGACCCTTCAGTCCGCAGGCCAACGCTCTATCCACTGAGCCAAACCGGTTTCGGCTACATATATATTTAAACATAGACACACTGGATATAGAGACATACAAATATTTTTTAAATTCATTTTATTAAAAATATTCTCAGATGTGTCAAAAAAAATGCCCAAAGACAGACTTTTCACTAAGTGAAATAAAGATAAAGCAACATTAATCCTGCTTTCCTGTTATTTTTTGAGTATCAGACAAAATGAATTCCTGCTAGGAAATATTAGATGGGGAGAAGATGGTCATTTTATACTACTAAAGAATAAAATTCACAATAGAAATATTATATCAATTTTTATGTCCTGAACATTATTTCATTGAAACAAGGCCCATAATGGTTAGCAGTATAGAAGGAATGACCAACACTTCATAAACATATTTGTCTCCAAGGAGATAAGGGGCAAGAGGGGTATGAGCACTTGCTCAGTTTTTTTGTTAATTTTATTTTATATTGATTAGAGAATCTGACCAATATGATGAATAAGGCTAACATAATAGGTATGAAACTTTGCACCCCATAGGAAATAGAGCTCTATTTTTTCTTTTTGAAAGTGTCTATGTTTTATTGATTACATTATTACACAGAAGTGGGAAAATACCATGTAAGGAAAAATATCCTGTAACTAATTTACATCTAGAAAAATTTTTTCATTTGTAATGCTAACAGCAAGACACCCATGAAAAACATACATGGTGTCAGAATAAGCCAAAGAAAAATCATTTGGGCTAATGTAAAAAGGATCCCAAGTAAAAATTTCCTTTATTAACCTTTGGTCGAGAATATGTTTATATATTTTCAGAAAACAACTTCAAGACCATGTGGATTCCTGCAACAGAGAAGAATTATCAGGAATACTCCAGCCATGAAGACAAGAGGAAAAACAATCCAGAGATGGAAGACGCTGACGACGCTTTGTCATGCTAGCAGTCAGCAGCTGTGCGTCGCTGCAGGTTGCCCAGGATCAAACTAGAGAGGGTCGGACCTGCCACCAATTTGTCCACCATCCAGAACTGAAATACCACTGCTGACATGTACACATAAGGAACCGTCGGACACTGAAACTTGTACTCAGAACTGTTGGACATTGAAATTGGGATTTAAACATTTTTTTGTTCTTGAAATGTTATGTTTAAGTTTTAAAAAGTTTTGGGTTACGGATTGGCATTGTTTTAATAGCCAGAGTTTTGTGCTTGATGTTTAAGTTTTATTTTCATTATAGTAGCTTAATAATAAAAAAAAAAAAAAAAAAAAAAAGGTGAGATGTGGGAAACTGATACAGGGTTAAGCCTCGGACTGACCTGTTGGCAAAGTCACAAACAAGTTCCAGCTTAGAGGGCACAGTCCTCTTAGCATAATTAGGTTTGACCTTATAACACTCCCTAGATCTTATCTGGGAAGCTAATGGGCTGAGGGAAGTGCAGGAAGTGTAACTATGGTCAAAACAAGTGAAACTCACAAGAACTGTGTAACTATGGTGACCACTGCCCTGTTTACCTCTGACTATAAAAGGTTGGTAGGCCTGAGCATGGTGGAAGTCCTTCCTCCTGAGTTGGACTTACCCACCTGGCCCCCAATATTCCCAAATTATTTCGTGTCTTTTCTCTTTCATTTGTGTGCGGCTCTTCTTCCAGATCCCGAACCCTGAACCACGTGGAACATGGAGGGAAACATTTACAACACACAGATGTCCCCCATTTTCCCCCCTTTGCCCACCTCCACCCAGCCCCCGCTACCCCTCTCTGGCCTTCACCACTTTGTCCATGGCTATGTATATAGAGACATACAAATACTTAACTGCATTATTGTGGATATTAAGTGATCCTGGCTTTAAAAACTTGAAAATATAATTCTATTTCTTTTTTAATATATTTTTATTGATTTCAGAGAGAAAGGGAGAGGGAGAGATAGAAACATCAATGATGAGAGCACGCCCCTCATAGGGGATCGAACCTGCAACCAGTCATGTGCCCTTAACCAGAATCAAACCCAGGACCCTTCAGTCCGCAGGCTGACGCTCTATCCACTAAGCCAAACCAACTAGGGCTATAATTCTATTTTTTAAACATTTTTTCTACTTCCCTTCTTTCTACCTCTATACATTTTGTTTGAATGATAAAATTAGAATGATAAAATGTTTCTAGTGTGTTGGGGTCCAACCCCAGCAGGTCTAGGGGTTCCCAAAGGTGTGGACGGGGTCGTCGAAGAAGGAATGATGCAGAGACAGCGTTCAGTTGATCAGCAGCCTAGCCAGGTTCTCTAGCCAGGATCTCCAGCCAAGTTTTGTGTTTATTGTCCTGTTATATCTGTATTTATACCAGTTGATTTTAATCCTATCCATTCTATTCCAAAGGTTACGGTGTTTCTTATCTCCATTCCAAGGTTACTCTATTGTTCTATTAAGCTACAAGGAAGTAACTGAGGGAGATTATCCTAAGTAAAGATTATGTAGCTTAAGCGTGATTGTTCGTAGTTAAAGTGATTACCTGCCTGGCACTTAGTAAAGGGGTTTTATTCCCTCCCTAACTCCAGGGAAAAATCCCCACCTGGGGAAACAACCTTTCTCAGAGAGGTGACCTCCAAGATGATAACAAGATAGAGCCATTTAATTCCATCCTGTTAACCAAGGCAATTTCTGGGATACGAGAATTATCAGAGTTCATTCACCTATTCAACAAATATTTACCAATCATTTAGTTTGTGCTACATTGTTAATATAATGCAACCAAAAAAAAAGTAATGTAGGAGTGTCTGAAGCCTTTTCTCTAACCCCACCCTGCCAAAGAAAATACAGTACTCTATTTTCCAGCCCAATTTCTCCTCCTCCCCATTCCGTAAGAGGAAAGATTGATCTACTAGTACATAGTAAAGATTTGGGAAGTAAAGTGGGAGAGAAAAGCAGCACCAAACAAAACCTAGGAGGTGATTTGAAGTGAGCTGTGGAACAAAATGCACTATAGCAGCTGGGCATTCTGAAAGAAGAGAAAAGATGGGTGGGAAAGAAAAGATTTTAAGAAATATTTCAGTGGACTATTAAAATGTATGTGAATCTCTCCACATTTTTGCAAAATACAAGTACAGTATTTGAGCTATCCTGAAATGGCTTGTGGTTACTGAAGGGTGTTTATTTGTCAGACTCCAAGAACGAGCCACATATATGCTTGTTGCTAAGGATTACATAAGAAACAAATACAGAGGAGAAACCAAGATGGTGGCATAGGTAAACAAGGGAAATTGCTGCCTCCCACAACAACTTCAAAAATACAACGAAAAGACAAAACGGACATCATCCAGAACTACAGGAAGGCTGGCTGAGTGGAAATTCTACAACTAGAAGGAAAGAGAAAAGCACACTGAGACTCAGAGGAGCTTCGAAAGTAAAGCGCAGAGGTACAGTGGCTTGAGTCCGCGCGGCAAGGGGCTAGCACCTGAGGACGCGGCTGTCTTTTTGAATCGGGAGGGAGTCACAAGCTCCCAAATGCTCTGAACTCCAGTTCCGGAAAGTCTCTGGGGACCCAGGACTCATACAGGGAGAAACTGGACTGTCTGGCAGCAGGCAGAACTCGGAACTTGAGGGCGGCTTTCCCTCAGAGGTGCTTGCAGCAATTACCAGGACACTGAGATGCTCGGCCGTGTTGATTCCCTGAGACCCCGCCCCACCCAGGCTGCAGCAGAAGCTTTTGCATATGAATGCCCTGGCCCTTTGCAACCTGAAAATTACCTAACAAATTGCAGCTGGGCCAGACAGACCCAGAACTTCCAAGAGAAGACCCAAGGCCCCACAGCAGCTTGCATTGCTTCACAGCTGGGCCTCATCTGGGCATCTCCAAACTCCAAAAAAAGGAAGGGGAATCTCCATATCTCTTTGTAGCTCCTGCTGGGTAACCTCAGGCAGAGGCTAAATTAGCACCTCCTTAGATCCAAGAGCCAGCGTACCCAGTGGTCAGAGTGGGACCATCCAGATTACAACTCCTCAGATCCATAAGTGACACACTCAGGGGGCAGACTCAGTGAGCACCAAAGCCCCACTGAAGCAAGTCTTGCCCCAGAAGGGTGTCTTCAGCACAGAAGTTCTCCCACTGCAGACACAGCTGATTCTCACTGCCAATTGGCCTAGAGGTCAATTCCTCCCAGTGATACCTACAATAATCAAGGCATAACTACAACAAGACTGTGCACAAAGCCCACAAGGGGGTGCACCAAGAGTGTCCACCTCAGGTAACTGGGGAGGCTGAGCCACTGGGCCCTATAGGACACCTAGCACACAAAACCACTACCAACACAGGGAAGCATAAAAAATGTGGAGACAAAGAAACAGGTCACAAGTGACAGAAATGGAGGAAAGCAAATGACTGGACATAGAGTTCAAAACCACCTTTATAAGGTTTTTCAAGAATTTTCTGGAAACCGTCGATAAATTTAGTGAGACCCTGAAGGATATGAAAAAAGACCAACTAGAAATTAAGCATACACTGACTGAAATAAAGAATAATATACAGAGATCCAACAGCAGACAAGAGGATCCCAAGAATCAAGTCAAAGATTTGAAATATGAAGAAACAAAAAATACCCAACTGAAAAAGCAAAAGAAAAAAGAATCCAAAAATATGAAGATAGTGTAAGGAGCCTCTGGGACAACTTCAAGTGTACCAACATCAGAATTATAGGGGTGCCAGAAGAAGAGGGCAAGATATTGAAAACCTATTTGAAGAAATAATGACAGAAAACTTCCCCTACCTGGTGAAAGAAATAGACTTCCAAGTCCAGGAAGTGCAAGAACCCCAAACAAAAGGAATCCAAAGAGGACCACACCAAGACACATCATAATTAAAATGCCAAGAGCAAAAGACAAAGAGAGAATCTTAAAAGCAGCAAGAGAAAAAAAGTCAGTTACCTACAAGGGAGTACCCATATGACTGTCAGCTGATTTCTCAACAGAAACTATGCAGGCCAGAAGAGAGTGGCAAGAAATATTCAAAGTGATGAATGCCAAGAACCTACAACCAAGATTACTTTATCCAGAAAAGCTATCATTCAGAATTGAAGGTCAGATAAAGAGCTTCACAGATAAGAAAAAGCTAAAGGAGTTCATCACCACCAAACCAGCATTATATGAAATGCTAAAAGGTATTCTTTAAGAAGAGGAAGAAGAAAAAGGAACTCTTACCATTTGCCACAGCATGGATGGAACTGGAGAGCATTATGCTAAGTGAAATAAGGCAGTCAGAGAAGGATAAATACCACATGATCTCACTCATTTGTGGAATATAATGAACAACATAAACTGATGAACAGGACTGATCCAGAGACGGAGAGGCATTGATTGGGCTGTCGGGCCATGGAGGGAAGGTGGGGGAGGGTGGGGGTAAGGGGGAAAGATCAACCAAAGGACTTATATGCAAGCATATAGGCCTAACCAATGGACACAGACAATGGGGGGGGGGGGGGTGAGGGCATGAGGGGGGGGGTAGGGGGTAACGTGGGGATAAGGACACGTATGTAATATTTTAATAAAAAATATATTTAAAATAAGAAACAAATACAATGTGATTCTTAGGGAAAATAGAGAAACTGAGTTATGGACCTTTATTACCAGAGATAAAAATTTTCCCATAAGAACACCTTGTACCCACTTAAGTGTTCACCTCCATTAGTTCAATAATATCCTCTGCCAAATTATTTCCGTGTTGTAAACAATGTGATCAAATAAAGCAAGTTTGACTTGTTTGCATTTTATTGCTGGTTTATATAAAAGACATTCATTCTATCAGATGATTGAAATCGAAATGTTCTTCAGACCACTGTGAACACATGTGTTTTGGGGAGATTAGCTCATCAATTTAAGTACCAAGCCACAAGTACACAGGCATTTCAAATAAATGATTTCTACTCAAATCCAGGGGATGGAAAGAATGAAAATAAGATGATTTGGCTTAGTTATAATGTAAACTGTGGGCTTTACTGATTTTGTATGGAATTGTCAAATTTTGTGAGAACAATAGACAACAAAAACATTAGCAAAACAACAATAATAATGGTGTTTAGAACCACAGCTCACTTCAAATCTCCTCCTAGGTTTTCTTAGATGCTGCTCTTCTCTCCCACCCTACTTCCCAAATCTTTACTATGTAGATCAATCTATCCTCTTTTGGAATGTTTCCTTCTAGGTGCAGGGTACACAGAATTTCTAATTAGCAATATAATGGTGTTTAGAACTGGAAAATATGTGCTACAATGTTTTAAAAATTACTTAAACACTTCTTCACATCAGCAAATTAAATACTGCATTGGAGAAAGGCAAATATGCTCAAATTTTCTACACCATTTGTAATTGTAAGCATTGGAGAAAGGCAAATATGCTCAAATTTTCCACACCATTTGTAATTGTAAGCATAAGAACTTAATAATATCTGCATAGATTCAAAGATGTGCAGGAAAAAAATAGAAATGTAGAGATTGTTTGGTACAAATTCTTCATCTTAGAAAGGAAAAATTCAAGTCCAGAAGAATTAATCTACTTTTTTAAAGCTACACAACTCCAGTACTTAAACCCAGGTCTTTTGATTCAAAATCTATGTCTCAACGTAATATGCTATAGCTCTAACAATACTTGCAGTATATTTTTTGAAAGGGCAAGGGCTAGGCCCTCCACTTTGCCCCAGGGTAAAGGCTACGCCCTCCATCTTACCTTGGCCACGTGCTTGGCAAGGAGCTTCTTCCCGGAAGTCTAAGACTCTGCTAGCCACACCCAGGAACAAGACATTGACTTGCGCCTGGCCAATCGGCAGAGCACAATCCTTTCTCCTCCCCTTACTCCAACCCCCCCTTTAAAACCAGTCTCTAGGCGGGGTTCTGTCTCTCAGCCACTTGGCTTGCCTTTGTGTCGGTGATTCTGGTGGACGGGGAGCTCAAGCTAGCTTGAAATACAGATTCTTATGCTTTTGCATCGGATTGGCTGGCTCCCTGATGTGGTTTCTTGGGGATCTTGAAATCTGGGCATAACATTTTTCTAAATGATTATCTTCATTTTCCTAAGTTTTTTTATTATAAAGGTAATTTCTTCATGATGGAAATTGTTTTTAAGTGACAGAAAAGATGGACATATCAAATGAAAGTGCATTTTTTCAAAAATAATTTAGCAGTATCTAAGAAGACCAACTGATGAAGTGTTGACAGAGGACTAAAAAGAAATTAAATCTTTTCTTTTCTTTTCTTTTCTTTTCTTTTTTTCAGTTGGTCAGCAGCCTAGCCAGGATCTCCAGCCAGGTTCTATGTTTTATTGTCTTGTTACATCTGTATTTATACCAGTTGATTTTAATCCTATCAATTTCTATTCCAAAGTTTAGGGCGCTTCTTATCTCCATTCCAGGGAGTAAAGATTATGTAGCTTAAGTGTGATTGTCCGTAAAGTGATTAACTACCCACCTGGCATTTAGTTAAGGGGTTTTATTCCCTCCCTAACTTCAGGGAAAAATCCCTACCTGGGGAAACAACCTTTCTCGGAGAGGTGACCTTGGTTAAAACACATAGTGCCAAGAAGGGGAGCAAACATATTAAGAACAGTATGCCATATATGCCAGGTCCCTTGAAACATATGCTGTGCAGATGTTTCTTCCCTGCAGCGACTGTGTCAAGCAGCAAGGATGGACTGGAAGAAATTAAATCTTAAGAGGATCTGATAGCATGTAAAAAAATTATAAAGTTAGAATAAGGAAAGCTTTTTGGAAATGCTATAAATCCAAAAGGCAAAATGAAAAAGACAGATGAATTTGATTACATAAAAATGTAAAAAGACTAATAGTGAAATACTACCATTTACATATCAGACTAATAAACACCATTAAGTTCAAAGAAATATATGTTGGAAAGAATATAGGGCAACATATTGTGAACCCTGGGGGGGAGGGGGGGGAGGAACACTTACTAAAAAGGGCTCCTAGTGGGGCTAACTGTGCTCAAATATAAAAAATTTAAACAAAAAAAAACGGAAGAGGAAAAAAAACAGAGCCTAGCAGCTATTTCTGCACAGGGGCCTCTCCCTTGAACTGCACTTCATGGAAAAGTCTACTCTGAACTGCCTGTCTTTGCATTGAACTCAAGCCTGTACTGTATTTCCGCCATCTGAGCCATACCTTATAAAGGTTTCCTGGAATCCTATTTCAATCAATTGGATAAGGCTTTCCCCATCCAATCAGAGTGGCTCTATTCTGACCAGTCAAATAGTGTCTGTTGGAACAAGGAAACTGCAAGGATTTGGAACACTTATTTGCATGAGGACAGACCAATCAGGGGCCAGGGGCGGAGCCTTCTGACCATATAAGTAAGCTCCCCTCTGGCTCCAGAAGTGCAGTTTCTATTTCCAGTGAAGACTGAAGACTGGGAGTAGATAAAGGCGCTGTTTTGGAGGGGCCGCGGGAGCCGAGGAGTCGCTGCAGGTTCGCTCTCCCGTGCGCTCGACTAGGTGGGAAGGCCTGTTCTCCAGTCCGCGCTTTTCGTTGTCGCCATGTCCGGAGGTGATGTGATTCGTGGCCCGGCAGGGAACAACGACCGTCGCATCTACGTGGGTAACTTACCTCCAGACATTCGGACCAAGGACATTGAGGACGTGTTCTACAAATACGGCGCTATCCGCGACATCGATCTCAAGAATCACCGCGGGGGACCACCCTTCGCCTTCGTTGAGTTCGAGGACCCGCGAGACGCGGAAGACGCGGTGTATGGTCGCGAAGGCTATGATTACGATGGATACCGTCTGCGGGTCGAGTTTCCTCGAAGGGGCCGGGGCAGGGGTGGAGGTGGCGGAGCACCCCCAGGCCGCTATGGCCCCCCATTCAGGCGATCTGAGAACAGAGTGGTTGTCTCTGGACTGCCTCCAAGTGGAAGCTGGCAGGATTTGAAGCGGGTGATATATGTTATGCTGATGTTTACCGAGATGGCACGGGTGTCGTGGAGTTTGTACGGAAAGAAGATATGACCTATGCGGTTCGAAAACTGGATAACACTAAGTTTAGATCTCATGAGGGAGAAACTGCCTACATCCGGGTTAAAGCTGATGGGCCCAGAAGTCCAGGTTATGGAAGATCTCGATCTCGAAGCCGTAGTCGTAGCAGAAGCCGTAGCAGAAGCAACAGCAGGAGTCGCAGTTACTCCCCAAGGAGAAGCAGAGGATCACCACCCTATGCTCCCCGTCATAGCAGATCTTGCTCTCCTACATAAGATAATTGGTGACGGCCCTAGCCGGCTTGGCTCAGTGGATAGAGCGTCGGCCTGCGGACTGAAAGGTCCCAGGTTCGATTCCGGTCAAGGGTATGTACCTTGGTTGCAGGCACATCCCCAGTAGGGGGTGTGCAGGAGGCAGCTGATCGATGTTTCTCTCTCATTGATGTTTCTAACTCTCTATCCCTCTCCCTTCCTCTCTGTAAGAAATCAATAAAATATATATTTTTTAAAAAGATAATTGGTGACGCTTTTTGTAGAACCCATGTTGTATACAGTTTTCCTTTACTCAGTACAAACTTTTCATTTTTTTAATTCAAACTGTTTTGTTCAGAATGGGCTAAAGTGTTGCATTCTTGTGTAATATCCCCTTGCTCCTAACATCTATATTCCCTTCATGTCTGGTAAATTGTATTTTTAAGTGATGTCGTAGACAGGATTGTTTAAATTTAGTTAATTCTCCATTCTCTTCAGACTGTGATATTGTGCAAATGTCTATTCTCTGGTTTGTGTGAACGGGGATGTTGGGGATGTTTGTGGTTATCTTACCTAGGGAAGTTCTTATGTTTATCTTGCTTTTCATGTGTCTTTCTGTAGACATATCTGAAGAGATGGATTAAGAATGCTTTGGATTAAGGATTGTGGAGCACATTTCAATCATTTTAGGATGGTCAAAAGGAGGATTGAGGAGGATCAGATCAATAATGGAGGCAATGGTATGACTCCAAGTGCTATTGTCACAGATGAAATTGGCAGTATTGACCTTATACTAAAAGGCAAGTGTTAAAAATGATATATATGCATCTACCTTAAAACACTTGCAAACATCTTATGCAGTTATCTTTACCTACAATTGCTCGGCTCTTTAAACCTTGGCAATTGTGGAAAAATTATATTGCCCATTTGTAAGAGTTTATCTTGTTCCCTTCCTCCCTTTTTTGTTTTAATAGGGACTAATGTGGGAAGAACTGCTAATTTGTCACAGTGCTTAGTTACAACTGTTAATGTGTGACCTGCTGTCGGTGTACATGCGGGTAAAGGGTGTCTTTAATTCCAACCAGATAGACTAATATCAATACTGCTAAATCTGCATGTCCTCTGTGTGAAATGAAATAGCATTGCTATTTCATTTTTTTAAGACAAAATGAAAGCAAATTATAGAATTCCAACATATTGATGTAGATAATCTAGTTGGGAATATACTTTTAAGTATCATCTTCCCCTTTAAACTAATATTCATAATTGACTCATGTTTAAAACACTTTAATTTACAAATTAAATTGCAGATGGGAGCATTAGATTTAGTTTAGACTTAGGTGGGTAACAATACCAGTAAACTTTTCAAATACATAACTTTTTGCAACCACAAAACTTGTAATAATGCCGTACAGTAACAAGTGTTGGCATTATCAGTTGAACTGTAAATATAAAATGCTTCTTCCAATTAGTCTCTATGATGATTAAGTTTCTAAAGTTTATCTGGACACCATTCAGAAACTTGTTTGGGGGAATTTGATAGTTATTGATGTACATCTGTTAAACTGATGACAGACATAACTCATCATTCCCCAGAAAACTCCTTTGATTACAATATCTAACATTTTGCCTCCTCTTTTTTGGTTTTGCTGGTTATAAAGGTTTGGATTGGAGAGGGCTCACTGGATCCCAATTCTTGGAGCTGGATCATTGGATTCAAATCATAATGTGGATAGGAAAGGGAGGATGAGTTACAAGGATTCATGGAGCGGGATCAGGTTACCAGGAACATAGGAGTGGATTCCTGCCCCATCCAAACCGCATTCGTGTGGATTTTTTTTTTATTCAACTTAATTGGCTATTCCAGAGATGTCTTTTCTTCCCATTTTTGACGATTGGAGCCCTTAAGATGCACGATGGAATTGTGTTTTGCATTTTTTGGTAAAAGGAGCAAAGCGAGGACCTGGAGATATACGCTGGAGCAATCTCCTTGGAAGGATTCAGCACGAGTAGATGGTAAACACTTAAAGGGGAAAAGGGGGGGTGTTTGTTTAAAATAGTAAATCAGTAAGTCATTTCTAATGTTAAAGAAAACGAAATTGGAGTTGAAGAATAAGTAGGTTTCCAATTGGCTGTTGACGTTTTTCTTTTGAAAAATAAACGTTTTTTAAAAAACTATTCATGGTTGTCCTTTTTCCTCTTCTAAGATTTTAACTGGGAGACTATCAGTTGATACTTTAAATGATAAGATTCTGACTTGCATGTATGTGTTAGTAAATTAAAGGTTCTTGAAAGGTAATTTAGTGGTATCAAGCAATTCTTGTTAATTGTAAAAATATTCAGGGGAAGAGAAGAAAGGGTGAGAAAGGCAATTGTGTATGTAACATGGTGAATGATGGGTGATCTAGTCTCTGAAAGATAAATTTCAGATACTTTGATAAAAAAGTTATTAAAATGTAAAAAAAAAAAAAAAAAAAAAAAGAGTGAAGACAGCTTCTCCCTAGCGGAGCTGAAACACCTAAACCGTCCCTCCAGAGCAGAGTGGAGCTAAGATGTCTCTCCAGAGCAGAGTGGAGCACGTGCTTGAGCAGAGGCAGACCATCTGGAGTGGAGCCATGGAGAGCTGCCTAGTTGAAGAGGGACCTGCCCCCCAGGGCCACCTCAGAGCCTTGCTGTTTACACAGCCACTCTGTAGCACTCGAGCAGTTTGTACTGAATAAAGTTTTCTGCACAACAGCCCAAATTGGGAATTCCTGTTGAAGTTGAATTAGAGCCAATGACCATCAACCATCAGTTGACAATATTCAGTCATCGTTGGTAGAAATATAAACTGAAACAACTTTTCAGTCAAAATTGGAAATATTTCAAATTAAATATTTTGTAACACTTAATACAACAAAACTTTTAATTTTGTAAAGAGCATCCACAGTAAACCTACAGCTAATATCATACTTAATGTTGAAGTACTAAATCCTTTTGCTCTAAGAACAAAACAAGGCAAAATACAACAGTTTATTCATGTTATTATTTATTAATTATCGTATTATTTTCCATATAAACAAATGTATACCTACCTTTGCCCTACCCTGTATATACAATGGAATATTATTCAGCCATGAGGAAGTAGGAAATCCTGCTGTCTCTAACAACTTGGATGGCTCTTGAAGGCATCATGATAAGTGAAATAAACCAGACAGAAAAATACAACTCCTGTATAGTATCACTTATATATGGAATCTTGGAGAAAAAGTCAAACTCAGAAACAGAGAGTAGGAAAGTGGTAGCCAGGGGATAGGAGTGGGAGAAATAGGGAGAAGCTGGCAAAAGTGCACAAACTTTCAGCTGTAAGATGAATAACGTCTTAGGATCTAATGTATAAAATGGTGACTATAGTTCAGTGATGGCGAACCTTTTGAGCTCGGCATGTCAGCATTTTGAAAAACCCTAACTTAACTCTGGTGCCATGTCACATATAGAAATTTTTTGATATTTTCAAACATAGTAAAACAAAGACTTATATTTTTGATATTTATTTTATATATTTAAATGCCATTTAACAAAGAAAAATTAAAAAAATGAATTTGCATGTCACCTCTGACACACGTGTCATAGGTTCGCCATCACTGCTATAGTTGATAACATTGTGTTATATAATTGCAATTTGCTAAGAGAATTTAAATGTCCTCACTAAATATATATATATATCTCTACACTAATAAAAGAGAAACATGGTTATTAGCATATGACCGCTACCCTTCCCATTGGCTAATCAGCATATCCTTATGCAAATTAACTGTCAGCCAAGATGGCGGCCGGCAGCCATGCACTGAAGCGAACAGGGAGGCTTGCTTGCTCCAGTGACTGCAGACTCCAACGTTCCCCGCCTGCCGCTGCCAGCCTATCAGCTGCAACTCAAAGCAACTATGTTGCAAATATAGAAGCTAAACAAAACCCCAGAAACCGGCTTTCAGCCAGCCGGACCGCAACATTGTATTAAATACAGAAGGTAAAGGCCAGAAACCTGCTTTCAGCAGTGAGGCCTCAGAGCTAAAGCTGGCCCAGAATAAAAAAAAAAGAAAGAAAGAAAGGAGCAGTTGGGAGCTTCAGTCAGCCACCAGCCGGAAAACGGCCCTCAGCCCCTCACCCAGACTGGCCAGGCACCCCAGTGGGGACCCCCACCCTGATCCAGGACACCCTTCAGGGCAAACCAGCCAGCCCCCACCAGTGCACCAGACCTCTATTCTATATAGTAAAAGGGTAATAAGCCTCCTGGCACCAGGATCAGCAGAGCAGCGAGGCTCCCGGCACCGGGATCAGTGTGACAGGGGGCAGTGCCCAAACCCCCTGATCGCCCTGCGGCTCTGTGTGTGACAGGGGGCGAGGCCACAACCTCCCTATCTGCCCTGCTCTGTTCATGACAGGGGAAGGAGCCCCAACCCCCTGATCAGCCCTGCTTTGTGCCTGATAGGGGGGAGCTCCCCAATCCCCTGATCGGCCTGTGGCTCTGTGTGTGTCAGGGTGCGGCGCACCAACCCCCTGATCGTCCCTGCTCTGTGTGTGACAGGGTGTGGCGCCCCAACCACCCCCCCCCCCCCCACCACGGGCCCTGCTCTGTGTGTGACAGGGTAGAGCCATAACCTCTCCATCGGCCCTGCCCTGAGTGTGACAGTGGCGGCGCCCCAACCCCCTGATCGGCCCTGCTCTGTGGGTGATAGAGGGTGGCGCCCCAACCCCCCTCCACAGGCCTTGCTCTGTGTGTGACAGGGTAGAGCCATAACCTCCCCATTGGCCCTGCCCTGAGTATGACAGGGTGCAGTGCCCCAACCCCCTGATCCACCCTGCTCTGTGTGTGACAGGGGGCGGTGCCCCAACTCCCCTATCGGCCCTACTCTGTGAGTGACAGGGGGGAGCTCCCTAACCCCCTGATCGGCCCTGCTCTGTGTGTGACAGGGGGCGGTGCCCCAACCTCCCAATCGGCTCTACCCTGAGCATGACTGAGGGTGGCATCTCAACCTCCCGATCCGCCCTGCTCTGTGCATGACAGGGGGCAGCGCCCCAACTCCCCAATCGGCCCTGCTCTGAGCCTGACCAGGGGCTGCACCTAGGGATTGGGCGTACCCTCTGCCACCTGGGAGCAGGCCTAAGCCAGCAGGTCATTATCTCCCGAGGGGTCCCAGACTCCAAAAGGCCCAGGCCGGGCTGGGGGAGCCTCCTCCCCCCCGAGTGCACAAATTTTTGTGCACCGGGCCTCTAGTATATTAATAAACTAAAGGCCCAGTGCATGAAATTCATGCACAGGTAGAGTCCTTAGCCTGGCTGGTGATCAGGGCCAATTGGAGCCTTCTGGCTGCCAGCCGGGGCCTCCCTTCTGTGGCTGCCAGCTGCCGGCCAGGGCCTTCCTTCATTCTGCACTGCCCCTTCGTGGTCAGCGCACGTCATAGCGAGCGATCGAACTCCCGGTCAAACTCTAAGGGGACACTTTGCATATTAGGCTTTTATATATATAGATGTGTGTGGGTGGTGATGAATGTGTCAACTAGATGAAAGGATTCTTTTCACAATGTATACATATATCAAATCATCACAATGTATACTTTATTTTTTTAATATGTTTTTATTGATTTCAGAAAGAAAAGGAGAGATAGAAATATCAATGATGAGAGAGAATCATTGATTGGCTGCCTTCTGCATGCCTCCTACTGGGGATCGAGCCTGCAACCCTGGCATGTGCCCTTGACTGGAATCGAACCTGGGACCCTTCAGTCTGCAGGCTGACGCTCTATCCACTGAGCCAAACCAGCCAGGGCCACAATGTGTACTTTAAATGTCTTATAATTTTGTGAATTATACCTCAACTAGAGGCCCGGTGCATAAAATTCATGCACTGGGAAGGGTGTCCCTAGGCCCAGCCTGTACCTCTTCAATCTGGGACCCCTCGGGGCATGTCTGATTGCAAGTTTAGGCCCTATTCCTGTGGTATCGGGCCTAAATGGGCAGTCAGACTTCCCTCTCACAATCCGGGACTGCTGGCTTCCAACCGCTCCCCTGCCTGCCTGCCTGATTGTCCCTAACCGCTTCTGCCTGCCAGCCTGATCACCCCTAACCACTCCCCTGCCAACCTGATTGCCCCTAACTGTCCTCCCCTGCAGGCCCAGTCATCCCCAACTGCCCTCCCCTGCAGGCCTTGTCCCCCCAACTGCCCTCCCTTGCCAGCCTGCTCACTCCTAACTGCCCTCCCCTGCCATCCTGGTCACCCCTAACTGCCATCCCCTGCAGGCCTGGTCCCCCTCAACTGCCCTCCCCTGCCGGTCATCTTGTGGCATCAATCTTTTGCCCACATGGGGGTGGCCATCTTGTGTGAGGGTGTGACTGTCAATTTGCATATTCCCTCTTTATTCTCCTAGCTAATAAAGAGGGAATATACTAATTGACCCTCATGCCATCACAAAGATGGCGGCACCCACAGCCAAAAAAAGGGAATATGCTAATTGACTGCCCCGCCCCCAAAGATGGCGGTGCCCACAGCCACAAGATGGTGGCACTCAGTCCCCTCAGCCCCCCAGCCGCCCAGGGCCAGCCCATGGTGCAGGCAAGCCTTGGATGGTGGCTGCCCAGCCAACCAGGGCCACCCGAGGCGCAGGTAACCAGGGCCAGCCAAGGCTTGCACTGCCAGCAGTGGCAGCAGCAGAGGTGTGATGGGTGTCGCCTTCCCCTGATCGCTGGGTCGCCTCCTGCCCCTGAGGGCTCCCAGACTGTGAGAGGGAGCAGCCCGGGCTGAGGGACCCCCCTTCCAGTGCATGAATTTTCATGCACTGGGCCTCTAGTATAGCATAAAGCTGGTGGGGGGGCGGGGGGGGGGGAGGATGCCATATTCATTATTTGGAAGACTCGACAAAGTAAAGAAGTCAATTCTCCCCAAGTTGATATACACTGAGTGGCCAGATTATTATGACCACCTGATGTTTGTAGGCAAATTAGCCGTACACTGCATTGTATGGGATATGGAAGCCGAAGGCCTGTTCGAACACCTTTGCTGCCTGCAGTCACCAAGATAAAATGTCTCAAATTCGCACAGGAACACAAGGATTGGACAGTCGAGCATTGGAAAAAAATCATGTGGTCGATGAATCACGTTTCCAGTTGCATCATGCAGATGGCAGAGTGAGAATTTGGCAAAAACAGCATGAAAGCATGCACCCCACATGCTTGAGTACAACCCTTCAAGCTGGTGGGCGCAGTGTTATGGTTTGGGGCATGTTTTCCTGGCATGATTTGGGCCCTTTAATTCGTGTGGAACAACGTCTGAATAGCACAACATACCTAAGTATTGTTGCTGATCAAGTTCATCCTATCATGTTGATGGCGTATCCCAATGGAGATGGCTTCTTCCAACAAGACAATGCACCATGCCACGGTGCTCGTATTGTGCAGGAGTGGTTTCAAGAACATGAGGGAGACTTTACCTTGCTTAGGTGGCCCCCACAATCACCAGATCTCAATCCAATTGAGCATTTGTGGGACGAAGTTAAAAGAGCCATCAGACAGCTGGTTCCACAACCATCAAATCTCACAGAACTGGACAGTGCTATTCATCAGGCATGGTGTCAGATTCCTCGCATCACCTTTCAACATCTCGTGGAGTCAATGCCAAGAAGAATTGCCGCATATTGAAGGCAAAAGGTGGCCCAATGAAGTACTGATGGGGTGGTCATAATAATCTGGCCACTATATATATCCCAAGTTCAAAGGCTGTTAAATTGCATTGTTTACCCATATCTTCAGAAAAAAATCACTTCTACTGTCGTGATAAACAACCTGCTACCCTATTTATAATGGTCTGGCCCTCTAGCAACTTCAGCACAAAATTATAGCTAATTTGCCTACAAACGTCAGGTGGTCATAATAATCTGGCCACTCAGTGTACAGGTTTATATCATTTCCTATGCATTTCCTATCAAAATCCCAGCAAGATCTTATAAGTAAAGACAAGCTTATCTAAAATTTATATGGAAAAACACAGGCCCTAAAATATATAAAACAGTCTTGACAAAGAACAGTAACATGGGAGGGATCTATTCCACCCAACATTAAGACTCCTCATATGGCTACAATAATCAAAACAATATGGCATTAGCTGAGGGATAGACACATGGATCAAAAAAATAGAATAAATAGCTCAGAAATAGACCCAAACAAAATATGACCAACTGTTGTTGTTTTTTATTTTTATATTTGGCATATTTAACTCTGTTTTTTATTTCATTTTGTTTTTAGAGAGAGTGGAAGGGAAGGAGAGAGAGAGAGAGAGAGAGAGAGAGAGAGAAAGAGAGAAACATCGATACGAAAGAGACACACATTAATTGCCTCCCACCTTCAGGAATCGAGCCTGCAACCCAGGTATGACCCTTCAGTCCTCGGGCCAATGCTCTAACCACTGAAAAACCGGCCAGAGCTGATTCACTCTGTTTTTATTGTTTCCAGACACAATATTTGCAGTGACTATGAGTTTGAGTTTTAAATTTCTAAAATACAATGGGGGAGGAAAATATATTTCAAGAAATAGATTCAGCATTTTCATGCTTCAGTATTTTGTTTTAGGAGCCTTAGATCAAGTGAGCCATAAGACACTGGCCATTATAATGTGTAACTGGGCACCATGCTCTGTCATAACAATGAAAGTCAGTAGTTTGAAGCCAAATGCTCCAGTGCTAAAATAAAAACAATAACATAAAAAGGCATATGAACACAGACTTCTACAGAATTGGGGGGTTTTCTATTTGTATCAATAAATCTGAATGAAAGAGTGTATATCCCAACAGAAAAAAAAAATGCTGTAGTTTCAAAGGAGACAAGAATAGATAAACTCAAGCACAAGAGAAGCCTTTAATTGCATATCTTGTGGACAAGGTCACTCAGGACAGCCTCTAACTAACCAATGCTTCTTTGTTTTTGTTTTTTTCAGTGGATGCATAATAGTCTCCATCACTTTAAGCCCCACCTGGATGCAGGCCTACCTCAAGACCAGCCTGTGTCAACCTGGGTAAGCAGACATTTGTGTAGCATGGTTCTGGAAGAGCATTGCTCAAGCCAATCAGAACTGATACCTCCTTTAATTTACAAATATTTTGTTATATCTCCTTTACTATTCTAAAGCAAAATTAATTAATAATATAACATACTAGCACGCATATTTGATAAGGCTCCAATAGTAATAAGAAATAAAATTGAAGCAATTCATCATTTAAAAATAAACATCTCAAAATGTAAATGCTCAATCATATGTTCACTGAAGACCTAAGAAAGTAATTGAAAGCTTATAACTATCAATAATGAATAAGTTTGGAGTAAGAAATATAAGAAAATCCAAAGCCATTTCATATGAGAGTCAGAGATAAATAAGAGGACATATGAATAGGAGGCCATAGAATAAAAACTAATGTTAGGATAAATAACAAGAAATCAAAATGTACCTGTATGCCATAAGACAAAAAGGGAACTGACCAATATGTCTTGACAAGTTACAAATGGTCAAAGTGAAGAAAATGAGGAAATTGCTATGATATTTTTTGGATTGATTAATAATGTCAGTACACCCCTGCCAGGATAGCCAGGTTTTAGAATCTCCTTTCTTTTTTTTTTTCTTTTTTTTAAATTGTTTTCTTGCTTAAAGTATTACAAAGAGTATTATATATGTCTCCTTTTTTTTTCCCGCCCTTGACAATCCCCTGGCCTCCCCTACCCCCCAGTGTCTTATGTCCATTGGTTATGCTTATATGCATGCATATAAGTCCTTCGATTGGTCTCTTACCCCCCCCATCCGCCCCCCAACCCTCCCCAGCCTTCTGGCTGTAGTTTGACAGTCTGTTCGAGGCTGCTCTGCCTCTGTATCTATTTTTGTTCATAAGTTTATAATGGTCTTTATTATCCATAAATGAGTGAGATCATGTGGTATTTTTCTTTCATTGACTGGCTTATTTCACTTAGCATAATGCTCTCCAGTTCCATCCATGCTGTTGCAAATGGTAAGAATTCCTTCTTTTTTACAGCAGCATAGTATTCCATTGTGTAGATGTACCACAGTTTTCTAATCCATTCATCTACTGATGGGCACTTAGGCTGTTTCCAGATCTTAGCTATGGTGAATTGTCCTGCTATGAACATAGGGGTGCATATACCCTTTCTGATGGGTGTTTCTAGTTTCTTGGGATATATTCCTAGAAGTGGGATCACTGGGTCAAATGGGAGTTCCATTTTTAACTTTTTGAGGAAACTCCATACTGTCTTCCATGGTGGCTGCACCAGTCTGCATTCCCACCAGCAGTGCACAAGCGTTCCTTTTTCTCCACATCCTCTCCAGCACTTGTCGTTTGTTGATTTGTTGATGATAGCCATTCTGACAGGTGTGAGATGGTACCTCATTGTTGTTTTGATTTGCATTTCTTGGATGATTAGTGACTTTGAGCATGTTTTCATATGTCTCTTGGCTTTCTGAATGTCCTCTTTTGAAAAGTGTCTATTTAGGTCCTTTGCCCATTTTTTGATTGGATTGTTTATCTTCCTTTTGTTAAGTTGTATGAGTTCCCTATAAATGTTGGAGATTAGACCCTTATCTGTGATAACATTGGCAAATATGTTCTCCCATGCAGTGGGCTTTCTTGTTGTTTTGTTGATGATTTCTTTTGCTGTGCAGAAACTGTTTATTTTAATGTAGTCCCACCTCCTTTCTTTTTTTAAAATAAAAATATATTTTTATTAATTTCAGAGAGGAAGGGAGAGGAAGAGAGAGAGATAGAAACATCAATGATGTGAGAGAATAATTGATCGTCTGCCTCCTGCACATCCCACACAGGGGATTGAGCCACCCAAGTGCCCTGACCAGGAATTGAACTGTTACCTCCTGGTTCATTGGTCGAGGCTCAACCACTGAGCCAGGCTGGTGGGGCTAGAATCCCCTTTCAAAGTCTATGCAGGTTTTATCACTCAGAAATACATTCAACTTCTAGTAACACATCTGAAATAAACGACTTAAATATGATAAAAGCCTTTTTCTCTTTTATTAAAAAAAAATCCATCCCTCACCGGTTTGGCTCAGTGGATAGAGCATCGGCCTGCAGACTGAAAGATCCCAGGTTCAATTCCAGTCAAGGGCATGTACCTTGGTTGCATGTGGGCACATCCCCAATAGGGAGTATGCAGGGAAACTGATCGATGTTTCTCTCTCATCGATGTTTCTAACTCTCTATCCCTCTCCCTTCCTCTCTGTAAAACATCAATAAAATATATTTAAAAAATAAAAATAAATAAAATAGAAATAAAAATAAAATCCAAAGGTACACACTTAAGTGCTGACATCATGGCACCATCATCATCAGGAACCAGGCTCCTTCTACCTTTATGCTTGCTACACCATCTTTAAAACATAGCTTTTATCCTGAAAATTCCCTCATAGTTACAAGATGAGCACTGCAGCTTCAACCATCGAGTCCATGATCCTGACATCAGGAAAAATAAATGGGCAAGGACCAAAGGTTGTACATCCCAACTGATTCAGCCTTCTTTAAAGTACTTTTCTGGAAGTCTCACCACAACACACCTGCTTACCTCTCTTAGACCACTACCCTTCCTGCAAGAGAGATTGGGAGATACAGTTGCATATCTGTATTGCTATGCCAAAAATATACCAATTTAATTACTAAGGAAGAAGGAGTGGAATTTGAGGGGAGATTAAGAGATGTCTAAAGGTGAATTTTTCAGAAAATGTAATATGTGGATTGCTTTATAAGATAGTGCAGGTTTAAGACTCTGTCAAAAAGAGACTGAAGCTCCACTTCATTCTTGAAGGCTTTTTGATTTCCTTTGATTTGTTTGAATATGATCAACTCACACGGCCACTGAAGACAAGTCCAGGGACAATGGTTGTCCACCCAAAACATGCAAATCAACACAAAACAAGAACATAGTCAAAGGCAAAGCTATTGGGGTACTTATTGCAATAGAAGGGAAAATTAACCAAAAGTAATCATGCACAGAAAAAAATCACATTATTCTCCTCAGATAAATTTGATACTATGATTCCTCTGTGATTGAATTAAAAATTGAGATTTGGAAAATCATTTAATGAATTAGGGCTTATATACACCAAGCATATCAAATTTGCCGCCCTCAGGCTGCATGCAGCCCACAGCAAATATTTTTGCAGCTGAGCCAATATAACGATATGTAAGAAACATTCTAATAAAAATTTCATAACTTAATTTTTACAATATCCTGTTATACATAATCCTATCTAATAATAGACAAAGATGGTAATTGACCGTACCTTTGCTACACCTCCCATTGGCTAATCAGCGTGATATGCAAATTAACCACCAACAAAAATGGTGACTAATTTGCATACTGCAGGCAGGGCGGGACAGTGCGAGCAGCCATCCGGGCCCCGCCCCCAGCCGGGACACCGGTGTGCCTCCTAAGCCCCGCTAAGCCTGGCTGCCAGCCAGGAACCCATGCGATCCACGAGCAGGAAAGTGCGGCCTGCAGGCAGCACCCAGGTGGGCATGCTCCTGGGTCGCCATGGCGATCCCAGAGCAGGAAAGTGCAGCTGGCAGGCAGCACCCCACCCTGGGATGCTCAAGGGAGAGAACAACACACAGTGGAGGCCAGGAGCCTGAGAGATCAACACAGAGGGGCACCTGCTCCAAGCCTCCATGGTGTGGCTGGGGGCAGGCCCCCCAGCAGACACACACACACACACACACACACACACAGTGCCTGCTCTGAGCCTCCAATGCGGCTGGGGACAGGCCCCCAGTGGGGACACACACACACACACACACACACACAAACACACACACACGGGACGCCTGCTCCGAGCCTCTGCTGCCAGACTGTGGCCATCAGTAGGACATCCACTGAGGGCTCCTGGACTGTGAGAGGGGCAGGCTGGGCTGAGGGAACCCCACCTCCCAGTGCATGAATTTCATGTACCGGGCCTCTAGTTATTAATAATTAACTACAACATTCGCTAATGACTGATTACTATCATCGTGTTGCATTCATTTCCTTTATGCGCCTTACGCTCAGATGCACCATTTTTTTCCACTAATACTAGCAGCGAATATTTTAGCAGTCCATTGCCACGTCATTAGTCTTGAACTGACTTGTTTGGTGTGTGCAACAGGAAATATTTCACTTTCAGAGAACAAGAAAAATAGGTTTATTTGCATTACACTTATTAATTTGTGCTAATTAATTCAGTGTCTGGTAAGTTAATGTTCAAGAAAAAATACTAGTTTTTGTTAAAATGTTTTATTATTTTATGTTAACGGTTACTCATTTATTTCAGCCCTTTGTATTCAGCATGTCTCTATCGAAATAAACCTACGTTTCTATGAAAATTTAAGCTTTTGTTTTTTTATGGCCCACATAGACTTAAACCTTGTTTATTTGGCCTGTGTTAGCCTTTGAGTTTGACATGCTTGGTATACACCAATAGTATGAATACCAGTTTTATTTTTGCTTGCCGTTTTTCTCGTTTTTATACTGGCCTTCCTGTCTCCATTCTCCTCATTCTACCACCAGTTAATTTTCCTAAGCAATAAATCTGATCATCTCACTCACCTGCTTAAAAACTTCTATTACTTCCCTGTTGAGTAAATAATAAAATTCAAACCCAACTTGGCAACAAAAGCCCTTCACAGGCCCTAGCTGACTTTCTTCTTGAGCTGTATACTTTCACACCTGCTATGTTGAACATTCAGACAGTAATACCTTTGCACATATTATTCATTGTCTTTGCCTCTATGTTCTTCCCCCATCCTAATCTTTGTCCGCCCACTCTTATCTACCCTGAGTTTGAGGGGTTGCCTCCTTGGGTAAAGCTTTCAGTGACAAACTCCCTACCCTGGACAGCTACCCACACTCTCACAGCTTTCTTCAGATCTCTGAAACAGCATCTAAATATCTGTCACTTTCCTGAGATTAGGAACAGGGATTACTTTTTAATTCCTCTTAACTCCAGTGCCCAGCAAGGTGCCTGACACACAGTGGGCAGTAGATGACTAAGCAAACATGAAATTTTTCATGCTGTAAATCACTTTCTACCATGTTTCTAAGAGCTTCAGGGCAACTCCCCATAGCTTAATGCCAAGAGGCCCATTGCCCTCACTCAGGAGGACCAAGAAGTAGAAAATCAGAGTTTAAGACCACACCAAGCATTTCCATAGAACAAGTTGGTATCTTTAAGAGGTAACACTCTAGGATACATCCCTAGGAACTGTTTGTCAAAAATATTCCCCACGGATGTCTCAAAACAAAATGATGAGGGCAAGGGGTGCAAAAATGTTTTTCTTTCTATTCCCTGGATCATCACAAATTACAGAGAGAGAATGAGAGAGGAAGAGCAGAGCAAACTGCTGGCACCTGCCCATACCTCCTACTACTCCCTGCTACTTGGGAAGTCATCCAGCTAATTCTTTGCCTCTTTTGCATTAATCTTGCTATCTGAGTCTTTCCACTGCTAACCAAAAATAGAAAGGAAAATTTGGTTTGCCCCAAAAATCAAAACAATGTGACTTTACTCGGATCTTTACTTTTATCTAGATAAACATCTATCTTGTCAATGTTAATGCTTTTATTACAGTAAGTAGTATTTATGTTGTGCTTGCAAATCAGAATAACTCAGGGTTCCTACTGTCTCTGTAACCAGCAACATCCAACAAGTCAGTTCAGTTTTTTTCCTCAAATTCTTCGAAAATATTCTCAGAATAAGATGATTTATCTTTTCAATGTTTTAAATTTAAATTATCTGGAGTTTATTTTCCTTTCTTCTGCTTTTACTCTAATGTTTAGTATCTGCAGATCCTAGCCCCAGAGTTAGATCAGCCTGGACTATTTCCAATGTCTTGAACTCTCAGTTCTGGCCTGATTCCTGACCCCCTGGGAAATATAATGCTGCTTCTGGAATCTTTCTAAACCACACAAGGACTGTTGTATAAGGACATTTCAGTGATCTGAGTTTCAGACTCAGAGCTTTTGAAAGTCAGTTCCAGCATCTGTTCTTACATTGCCTCTTGGTCAGGGTTTAGGCTCCCTAGTTTCTCCCCACTTCTAAGAATTGATGAGAAAATAACATTTGAAAATATAAAGTTAAATTATAACAAGATAATTTTATAAAAGACTATATATATATATATATATATCCTATATAACAAAGAGCTAATATGATAATTAGGCCAGATGGCTGAACCACCTTCCAGAATGACCAGTGGGCGGGGCCACAGGGCCACAAGTCAGCCAAGGCTGTGAGGGCTGAGCCCCTTGCATGAATTTTGTGCATCGAGCCTCTAATATATATATGGGGAAAAGAGGGTTAATGAATATTTGGCAATCATTTGGGACCTAACCCAATATCAATTGAGTATATGCCAAGCAATTTCACATATATTCTCCCATTTAATCTTTAAAGTAACCCTGTGGCATCGACATTAATTATAGCCACATTAAAAGAGAAAACTGAGGCTCTAAAGGGGTTAATCCATTCCAAGGATCCCACTGACAGTGAGTGCCACAGAATTTGAACTGAGGTCCTTTGTCTCCTGGTTCAGAATTCTTTTCACTGCACCACTCTGTTGGAAAGACTAGTACATTCCATGGTTGGAAATTTGTCACCCATTATCTATGAATCACTTTTTAAAAATAATTTTTATGGAAATATATTTTATTCTACTACAATCCCAAAAGATTACCTTGTCTAGAGAAATGGAACTGAGAGGCTACCCCTATCGTAGGACAGCCTCACTTGAGCAAGAACTGAAAAAGGTGGAATTTGTAGAGACTGCCGAGGCTCCTTTACAAACAGGAATAAACCCCTATCTAATGCAGACTACTCAATGCCCCCTCCTTTTGGACTAAATGGGGCCCTTTTACAGAGGAAGCTGCTAATATGGCATCTAGCTATTAATGGGAAAAGCATTTACTTTAGATTAAGAACAGTGTAAAGTAGAGAGGGGGCTCTCTATGACTGGCTATTAGGGAAGTTAATTAAATATTTATAATGTCTAAATTAGCATAGTGAAAGCTCAATTCATCAATTTGTTCTGGTCTGTTTGTGAGGGGGAAAATAACTCCAAATGCCCCTGAAGAAAGATGCTTATGTGAGTCAATAGGAAGATGACTGAACAATTTATTATGATTGTGGTAAACTTTTTATTTTGATTTTATTTAAAGGTACTTGTTGCAGCACCTTACTTTAAAGATCATTTACCACAGTCAATATACTAGAGGTCTCTGCATTATTCATTGTCAGCCAATGAAAAATTTGCTAAGGTGCTTCAATTCTGAATGTCTGATTGATTCATTGATTTGATAGTTACTTCCAAAAGGTAGCGACTGGGTTCAACGTTGAGAACTGGGGCTGGAAGCCAGAAGCCCTGGGCCCTTCTATTACTCACTAGCCTGCGGAAGGACCTAGTTGTCCATGCCTTGAAACGATATCTTGCTCTCAAGCTTCATGGTTAATAATTGAGAAGAATAGTTGGATCTTCTGCTGAAAACTGCTGTGTGACTGCTTTTCCCTCTGTCTGGTATAGGGAAGCCAAAACTACCGCCACCTAAATGTCCAAGCCTGTGGATGCTCAATGAATGTATTTTATGAATTCCATTAGTTAAGAAAAATGTGTTACCTCATTTTATTAGGAAAATCTCAAAAGGGAAAGACCAACTGTCCAACCTGTTTTCAGCTGTAGATGAGGCTGGCTGCAATGGAGACTTTTCACCACCAACACTTTTAATGGAGTTGTCTGTGGCTGGATACTCATCACCTCTCATACACATTTGGGCCAATAAACTTAATTATGGAAGGAAAATCTGGAATTTTTTACGAACCCACTCTTCTCACATTGGCCCATTAGTTCCACAATCATATTTAGTAATGTACTCTTCCCCAAAACTAAAAATGTTTTAAATAAAACTTTTGGTGGATGGGAAGAGCTCAACCATAAAGAACTTGTATGCATATATGCATAAACCATGGAAAGACATTAGGATGGTGAAGGCCTGGGGGTAGGGGTGGGCTAGAAGAGGTCATGGGGGGGGGGGGGGCGGGCGGAGAGAAGGACATGTTATACTTTCAACAATAAAGATTTTTTTAAATATAAAAATAAAACTTTTGCCCTGACCATGTTACTCAGTGGTTGGAGTACCAGCCATCCACTGAAGGGTCATGGATTCAATTTCTGGTCAAGGGTTGATACCTGGGTTGCAGGTTTGATCAGGCCTGGTCAGGCATCTATGGGAAGCAATCAATTAATGTGTCTCTCTAATCTCTCTATCTATCTATCTATCTATCTATCTATCTATCGATCTGTCTGTCTATCTATCTATCTATCTATCTGTCTGTCTGTCTGTCTATCTATCTATCTATCTTTCTTTCTCCCCATTCCTTCCTCCCTTCCGGTCTCTCTAAAAATCAATGGGGAAAATATCCTAGGCTGAGGATTAACAAAAACAAAAAAATAATAATAAAAATAAAACTTTTTAAATACCTTTTTGTTTGGGCCGTAATTAACTGTTCTTCTTCTCTTGTACGTTTTCTCCTACAGAGAAGTGACCAGAAATACAGTTTTATCCCTCATTATATGGGTACATCTGATCTCCCTCCTCTATCTTTCCTCCTTCCCTAGAGGGAGGGCTGGTATGAAAGGGTTAAAGGTTCTCTGGTCAAAATGACCCAACAGAAGGAGCCCGGCCCTGAGCTGAAATCTAAGTGCTAATGACCGCTGCCCTTCACCCGGCTGCTGTCCACCGGCCAGACCTGCGGCCGGGCGGGGGCCCGGACTGGGAGAGGGCACAATGTTCTGCATTTAACATTTGAACTTCTCCTATCCGAGGCAGCAGGCCGTTTTGTCCTGGGGTCGCTGACCCTGGCTCCCCCATCAGCTGCCCTGAAACCTTAATTGAATGACAGATGGTCATCTTCTGGGGGCGCCAGAAGCTGCGGGCTGCCCGCCGCGCGGGGGCTGCGGCCCCAGGCCCCAGCGGTCCTGCCCCTGCTCTGCCAGCGAGGGGCGGCGGCGGGGTCTGTGGGCCTCCGCCACTCGCGCAGCCCGCACTGCGAGAGGAAACCAGATCCCAGCGCCTCTGCCAGCCCCCGCGTCCAGCGCCCGACGCAGGCCTGTGGCTCCGTGTCCCCTGGGCATCCACGAGCCCAGACCGGCCTCGGGCCCTGGTAGGCGGCTGAAGATGGACAAAGCTTCTCGCCTTCTATGCCGGAAGGTCCAGGTTCCAGCATCCTCGGCCCTGAGCGTCGAGGTCTGAGGCCTGCATGGCCCCAATTTGCCCATCCCGGCTGCACGTAGCCTGCCCCGAGTAGCCAAGAGCGCCTTCGCGGGAGCGCCATTCCCGGCGGGAAGCCCTGGGAGCCTCGTGGTCCCCAGGCTAATGCACGCGCGCTGTGGTCGCAAAAACAGCCCACTGTGGGGAGACTTCTGGAGGGTAAAAGGCGCCCCAAAAGGCGCCCGGAGGCATCGCTGCCTCAGCCGCCCGCCAGCACTCTAGCGTCCTATTCTTTAAAATAAAAGCTGCGAGCCCTACAATTACTGGGATTACAGAGAGCGGGTATTGATCTGCAGCCCGCATTGTAGAATCATCAAGCAGGCGGGCGAAGGCAGACGTCGCCGCCCCCGCCCTTCGCCGCAGCCTAGTCCTGCAAAGCGCTAAAAAAAAAAAAGAAAGAAAGAAAGAAAAACCGTTTCTAAATGTTTGATTTCAGACGCACCACCAACACCTGCTGCAAAGAATGACACACACCCCGCCCGAGCGGCCGTACCTCCTCCCCTCCGCCCGTGGGCCTCAGGCCCGAGGCAGCTACGCCGCCACCTTCAACCGTGTGTGTGTGTGTGTGTGTGTGTGTGTGTGTGTGTGTGTGTGTGTGTGTGTGTTTTCCTTTTTTTAATTACTGGGGGGAAATATACACATAAGCAAAAGAAAAAAAGAAAAGCCTCCGGGCAGGCGCGAGCGGGGGTGAGGAGGGAGGCGAAGGCGGTAATGCAACCCTAATGCACAGATAGCTGACATCAACTTCCGTCAGGCAGCTCCTAGAGATCGAACCTTTCGATTGTAACTGGGACAATTTGCATAGTGATTCCCTTTCAGAGCCTTCCCGGGTCCATAACAAGCCCAGGCAGCTATTCAAATGCAAGTTGCAACCCCAAATGCAAGGCTGGCCTGACCAAAAAGAGCCGTCCGGCGCCGGCGCAGGGGCAGAGCGAGACCCACGCTCCGGCTCTCGTCTTTCTCTTTCTCCTTTCTTCCCTCTTTTTCTTCTCTCGTTCCTGATTTAGCCGGGAGCTGTTTATTTATGGCTGCAAATGTGTGCGAGCAAGAGAGAGGGAGAATTGATCTTTGCTTGGACTTAAAGATGGAGCCGAAGGCGCTGAAGGGAATTTGGGTTTGTGCGTCTGGCTCAGACCCTGGGCGCCGAAGGGGGCTGCTTGGCACAGAGCCCGAGATCGTTCTTCCCTTCGCCCCTCACCTCGCGACCTTGCCGGAATCCGCGGGCCCCGGCGGGGCCTGGCTGACCCACCTGCCCCGGGCTGCGGAGAAAGGCTTCAAGGAGGGGGCCATCCTGTCCCTGTCTTTAAAATGAGCGCAATAAAAGGTATCACCCGCGACGTGTGCGGATTACTTTTTCTTACTGTGCCTTGAGCGTGGGGGGGGGGGGGTAGTTGGGGACTACAGGTTAGGGGGAAGGCGGCATTAGGGTTTTGAAATTAAGGTCCCCGTTTGTGGTTTATTTCTCATTTGAAATTATGCAGATTGACTCTCCTTTTCCCTCCCTCCTAGGGGGCAAATCCTCAAACGGAAACCTGACCGCTTGTCACGGAAGCAACTTGCCATGAAATCAGCTAATGCGCTGCGACTCGCCCACTGGGGTAAGCCAGTCTCACAGGCGCAGGCCGGGCGTGGGGGAGGTGGTCAGCCAGGGCAGGGGCCCCACCAGCCCGGCCACGCTGGTCCACTGCTGAGCTTGTTCCACGCAAACGGGGAGGGAGCAGAGGGCGGAGGGCAGCAGCGGCGTCACAGCCGGAGAGCCAAGCGGGGGCGCCACCCTCCCAGCCTGCCATCCCAGCCAGGGCCACTAACAGATCCTCCTGTCGATTTTAAAGTAGCAAATGAGGGCAGGGAGGAGGCCTCCCAAACAGGGTGTAAATATCCCGGTGCGCCCAGCGCAGCGGCCGGTATGGGGACGGGTCGGCGGTTTGTGCGCGGCTCTCCCGCTAACGCAGCGTGCGGCTGCAGACACACACACCTGTGTCCGTGCGAGTTGTACCAGTGGAGCCGGCCACACTCCCTCACCCGGGGAAGTCCCCAAATTGGAACTTGTCTACACTTTCCTGGGCTGGTTCCCGCTCTCTAAATCTCCCAGGTTGCTGGCTGTCTCTCCGGATCCGCACAAACATGCTAAAGATGACCACAGTCCACTGTCCTTGCAGCACTGGCCGTTATCGGTGGCAGAACCAGATCCTCTGGTCAGACTGACATAAAGCGGCGGATAAATGCGTGACTTTTTTTTTTTAGTGGTGAGAAAATGTAGGCTTCTTGCGCCTACAGAAATATCCAAACATATTTCCCAATGTTCTTTGCTTATTTGGTTCGGTGCCGGAAGCTATCTGGCTGTAAGCTATTTCGCTGCTCCTGTTTTATGCAGAGCACTTGGGATAGCTTCTCATTTTTTAAAGTCTTGGTATCAAAAAAATATATATATATGTATAGAATGCTTCTCCGGTGGTTTCACAATAGGTTTCTTAGGGACCAGATCTGTAGGGGAGTGTTTGGGGATTGAATGATGAGAAAAGCAGTACAAAGAAACCCAATAAAAAAAAAATAATTGAACAGACTAAATGACTATGAAAGAAGATGAGAGAATTAACTAATCTGGAAAGAGCACGTTTAAGGTCTGAATTTTCTAATGTAATGGCCAAACATAACAGATCAAAAGGAATTAAATCTGTTTTTTTGCCTGTGTATGAACAACCAAAGAGCAGGGGCCCTCCGGCGTGTTTCAGTCAGGTGTACATGTAGAGGCATTCAAAGGACAAGTCAGCTTTAGGAGGCTTCCCTACTCTTTTTGGTAAACTATAACCAACTAGATGACCTTTAGTTCTGATGAAAAACAATTTAAAATTTACTTATGGCTGTAGAGGGAAAAAATTAAAAACCCTGATAGTTAAATTATCACTGGTTTCTAATGGGTTAATGTTGATGTAAATAACCTACTTGCCTTTGAGCAGGGAGGAAGGCAGGTAGAGGCCTGGTGGCAAGAAGCTTCAGTCCTTTAGTGACAGAGCTTTGTGGGTTTGAGAGGGTTCGGGGAGGCTCTAAACCTAGCTTTGGGTTTGTTGCATTCCTCTTGCTCTTAAAACAGTAACTCAAGATGTAAGTAAAAGTGTTTTCATTTTTTATTGATCCTGCTAACATCTTTCATTATCCAGCATGTAGCCACAGCAAATTATTGCTCATTTGATACCGAGAGTTCTATTGACCATCACATTCATTCGAGAGAGAATTCTAACTACATGGCTGCTCTGTAGTCTGTCAGAGCTGAGGCTGAGGATATTCTCAGCTAAAAACAAAACAAATTGAGCCCTCTGCCTCCAGGAATTGATGGAGATGTGTTCATTACATTGGGCCACGTGAACATGCATAAAAATCTGCTTTTTACTCTGCTGGCCTTGCCCCCATTCACGTGAAAGGTCGACCCCTTTGGAAGAGATCTGCCTACTTGGAGAGCTGGGCTTCGTTTGTCTCTTGTAGATTGCTTCTGGCAACTTCTTTCCAGCTCTGGCCTGGGTTTGGGCAACAGAAATGATAACCACACCAGTTTGATAACCACACCACGTCATTTCTGTAATGATACTTACAGAAATCATTAAACACCCAGCCCCCAATCTCAAATAACCACAAATGATTTTATACTCTCAACATAATTTCCTAAATTAACCTGCCCCCACCCGAGACCCCTGTCATCAGAGAGGGCTACATAGAGGAGGAGGGAGCTCTGAGATCTGCTTCTGTACTCTCTTGGGTGGGCGATGGCGGTCAGCGGGAAATGAGAGACTAGGCGACTCCTGACCGAGCCAGCAGCAGTGCTGGGAAGAGGCCAGGCCTAGGAAGGCCTGACCTTTGACCCTCGGACTGGCTGCTTGGGGCGAAAGGCTGGAGAGGTAGGGGGAAGAGGCTGGAGAGAGGGACTGGAGAGGAAAGGAGAGATCGGGTTTGTTTCCCAGAAAGCTGGTGGCTGGATCTGCCTTTATGCAGAAAGGAGTCTGAGCTGCCCCCTCCCAGAAGCCGGGCCACAGGCTGCCTTCCTCCACCCCAAGGCGACCTCCTCAAGCCTGCCTGTCCGGAGCCGCGCGCCCTCGCCGCCTCCCGTCGGCGTCTGGGAAAGTTGCACCGACACGAGGGTGCTCTGGCCTGGCCCCACAACGACGTCGAGCAGAAAGTGGGCGGCTGAGCTGGCGGGGCTGGACCCCTGGCGTGGAGGCCTGTCAGATCCCCAAGTAATAAGGGCATCCACGTCCGCTTCTCCTGAAGTCCTCGCCCAAGAGAAGGCGTTGGAGGAGCCGCGCCCCAGGGACTCCGTGGAGGAGATGGTTTGTTTGGATTCATTTTCGCAACCACCAGGAGATCAGCCCCCTCCGGTCCAGAATAAAAGGAGGACCCATTAACGTCTTTAACAAACGAGTCTGAGGCGCGAAATTACGCTGGTTCCAAACGGGAAGGCGCACGAAGGGGTTCCGAGGGGCCCGTCTTGCTGGTTATTTCCCTAATGACGCGCGTGAAGCTATTCGCGCTCTCTCGTGGGCCGCGCTCCGTGAACCCTCGAGCGTTTGGGAGCCACTTTGTTCTAGAACAAGGCGGGGAACGGATAGATAGGAGCGTGTTCTGCGTTCTCTGGGCTCTCGCCGAAGAGCAGCAGCGGAGATAGAGGATAGATTCTGACTCGGCTTTGGGGGGTGAGGGGGTAGGGAGGGTAGTTTAAGATGAGATTCACACGGTGCCTGTTTTTTGGTTTTCCTTTTTGTTTTCAACATAGATAAATAACCCCGGCGTTGGTGTAACCAGCGCGTGCCCCTATACAGCCCTATCCCCCCGCATGCGGCTCGCCGGCCGTCACGATTGGAGAATCCAGCCCCGGAAGTTTCCGAACCCCTTGGTCCTGGTCAAGCAACCCCACACGCGCTCAAACGAGGCAGTGCTTCGTAGAATCGAAGATCCAGGGTGGCTGAATGGGGGTCTAGGAGGCCACACCTGCGTGAGCCAGGAAGGCAACCACTAACGCAGAGTCATCCTGAGAATTTACCTTTGAGAACAAGATGTGACCTGGGTTTAAGTTGAAGAAGGGGCCAGGGACAGACTGCCTGCATTTCTTTGGGACGCAGCAGAACTGAGACCCACCCAGCTGGACCCGCATGGCTGAAGACTGGAGATTAGGAAATGTATTCTGCCACACACAGCGGCGCGCATCTCCTCCCATGGTGGGACGCACTGGGGGCAGCGGGGGCAGCGAGTGGCCGCTGCTTTCCAGCCGCCCTTCCGGCCTCCTCCAGGTTTTGCCAGGCAAATGAAACGAGCAGAACTCGATCGTAAATTATTTTGTTCAGCCTTCTGTCTTTTTATGAAAATAAAAGGCAACACTTTGTCATTTTTAATCATATAAACAGACAATAAATCTAATTTCGATATTGATTTTTTCCCCGGAATCAAGTGATTTTGTACAGTGTCCGTTGTGTTGCCTTTCGGAGGAAGGGCCTTTGCTGGTACATTGTGTGGCTTTATGGCTGTGTCTACATCGGTGCGCATCTGACACACGTACTGTGGTTGATTGTAGACTTTGAAGCTGCGTAGCTGACAGGGGACTCTTGCTGGGTGGCAGGAAATTTTATTTTTGTCTACTTGTCTAGATAATGGTTTCAACTGGGCCACCTCTGGTGCCCTAGAATAGATGTAAGGCTCGGCAGGTGCTTTTAGGAACTATGGCCTCAGCGATTCACTTTGTTTAAATTTTTTTTTTCAGAAGAGAGTCAAATAACAATAAGCCAACTCATAAATCTTGGTGATGTTTTGGGGGGGGGGTCTGATGGGGAGCCTTAGCAAGAGGAGGACACTCTCCTGGTCTCCCCAAACCTGAGCCCCGGGCTCCAGAAAGGGGCCAGACCCTGAGCCGTGGGACACCCACCCCTGCAAAGGCCCAGCGGAGTAGTGTTGGTGACAGTGAAAGGGCCGAGGCACCGGTGCTCCCTCCACATTCTGGTGCTCATCTGCCTCTTTCCTTTTTCAAAAATGAAATTATTTTATATCAATGCCGAATGGAGTTTGCACTTTTCATGTGATAAGTCTCAAGGAGCAGAGAGGTCGGCCAGACCTCCACCTACCTATAGAAGGAAGAAAAGGAGGGAGGGAATGAGGGAGGAGAAGTTGAGGGGGGATAGGGGGAGGGAGAGGTGGAGAGGAAGAAAGGGGGGAGGAAAAGAGAAAAAGAAAATAAGAAAGGAGAGGTGGGAAGAACAAATGGAAGGAAGGAGGAAGAGAAAAGGGAAAGGAGAAGTGAAAAGAATGATGAAAGAGGCTAAGGAAAAGGAGGAAAAGCAGATTTTAATAACGAAAATATATAATATTACCCATCCTTCGGAGGAAAACTGTGATTGATTGCCTTGGTAGACTACCTGGGCCTTTTACTGCAGCTGCAGGTGCCTTCTCCTCCCCCTGAAATTCAGACCAAATGACAGTCCTAAGCATAGATGAAAAGCCCCCCAACTTCCTACTCCAATCCAAAAGACTGGTCGCGTGACCTGACCTGGAAGTCCCGCGGGCGCCCACCCGCTAACCTAGCATCACCTTGCCTAACTCCTGGCCTCCTAGGGCCCAGGGCCCCGGCTGGGGGAGGGGATTAGGCTGCTCAGCGCCTGGCGGTGACCCTGGGGCACTGACCTTTCCCGCTATCCTCTAGGGTCAGTATTTAACCTTTTGTTCCTCCACCCTACTCCCCCGCCACTCAGTGGCCCCGGGCAAGTGAGAAAAGGAGAGTGGGTCGATATTTGAGACCATCAGGGGAGGGGCGGCGCCAGGCTGAATTGCACGTGGGTGCAGCCCAAACCAGCGCGCTCATTTTCTCCGCAGGCGAGGAAACTGAGTCTCAAGGATCCCACACTTGCCAGGCGCTGGCAGGCAAAGCCCAATTGAACCCCGGTAAAGTCCTGACTAAGGCACGAAGGAGAAAAGTGGGCATTTTTCCCAGTTTTTCTGTCCCGTTTAGAGCAGTTTTTCTTCATCCAAAACCCCACCTCCAAACACCAGCTACCCGTTTACATTTTGGGGCTCCCGAGAGTCTGGACCAGATGGGTGAGAGGCGACAGTGCAGAACCAGATCTGTGCCCCACTCAAGCCCCGAGCATTTGACTCCTCTCGGGAGCGGGTGCCAAGAGCATTCGTGAAGAGATCGAGCCAAAGGCTGCAGGGACCGCTGACGGACTTACTCCTCCGCACAGCAAGGACTAGCCTCCAGCCTGCCCCTTCCACCAACTTCCAAAAGCCCCACCACGTCGCCCCCAGAAGGGCTCTCCCGCAGGGGATTGGGGAAGGCGGCAGCAAACCGGAGGCTGTCCAGGCGGGGGAGCGCCCCCCCGCTACCTGCCCCCGCCCCCTCCAGCTCCCAGCCGCTTGGGGTTTTCGTGGTCTCCCCAGCTGGAGCCAGGGCTGCCAGGAGCCGAGCGTTAGGTTCAAATGCATCAAGGCTCTGAAGTCATTTATCCGGTTTCATAAATAATTTTCTTATTACACTTAAGCCCGTGTCCTGCCCCCTTCCCGTTTTTATTGCGGGGTTTCAGCGGCAAAAAGTTTCTAAGTCGGGTGGGCCCTTGTTTTCCTTTTTCCATCATTAACATCATTAATATAAGCTATCAATAACCCTGTCGTTCGAAGCCGAGTTTCACGGTATTGATCCACGCGGCTATTCATCTCTGCCATGCAAGACACGGAATAATTTTCGCATTACAGTAGGTTGGATTTGCTTTTAATTCATATTTAAAGCTGCAACCGGCTCAGTGGAGCGCTCTGCGAAAGACTAGAGGCGCCTAATTAATAATAAGTTAGAAACGAAGGAAGGCACCAGCGAATAAATAATTAATACAGACATCTATGTCTCTTTGAATATTGCTCCTTTAAAAATTTAGACTTACCAGGACCATACTGTAAGTCTGCAATTTATATTGCGGGGATGATTTAAGAAAGCTATTTTTTTTCCTTGAAATACAATACTAAATTATTTACAGTGTTTTGCAAACCTAACTTCCTTCATTAGCCAGCCCCTCTGGTTTGTTTTTTCCAGGTGGAAAACACCAATTTAAAAAAAATAATAATAAGAGGAATCATAATAAATTCCCTACAAGAACCGCCGGCTGCAATTAGCTTCAGGCGGCTGAGGTGAGGAGGATTGGCAGGGAGGGCAAGTGTGGGTTCTCTGGCTCTGGGGGTGGGGGGGGACTGGGGGCTGCCACATGGGGGGTTCTGTTGGAGAAGGAAAACAAAATCCAAAGTCACTGAGCAGGAACTTTGGGCACCCCCTGGTGCAGAAAGGGACAGAATTTAAGGTAAACCCTTGGGGTCCTCAAAGGGCCTTGGGGAGGGAGGAGGCTCGGATTTTGAGGGTTCCAGGTTCCCCCCAATGGCAAAAAAAATCAAGATTTTTTAGAGAAGGCTATTGAAAGTCAGGACTGAATTCCAGGCTAGCCAGGAGCTACCAGTGGGCTAGGAGAAATGACAAAATTCAAGTGGGTAGAAGTGACTGAAAATCTGACGAGGTTTTTGTATGAGAGAGACTAGGATTTGTTTGCAATATTGTTAGCAATATTGATTTTTTGTTACTTTGGATTAATGTATGTTAAACAGGAAAATACAGACGTTAGTCAAGTACATTGTAATCATCTATTGTTGAGAGCAAAGTCTCTCAGGTGAGTGCTTGCAACCTGGGACTGGGAGGCAGTTCTAGGGGCCTTTGAGACCCTCCAGGCTCGGGTTGGGGCCTCCGGAGCTCCCAGTGTCTGGCAGTCCTGAAGGGGGGGGGGGGGGGGGTCGCCTCCAGCTCATTCTTTCTCTCGACCTTTAGAATTACAGCCGGTATTTCTCCAACCCACTACCCAGATGTGTCAGACTCGGCCTCTGCTGGGTTCAAAGGAGTGGAGGTGTTCTTGGCCAAAATTCTCACTGCGCCCACCCATCATCCCCGCAGCTTCCCAGCCCTGCTTCCAGGTCTCTTGGGTCTGACGGCCATCCCTACAACCCGCTCGGGGCTCCCACATCCCAGCCCTGGTGGCGGGAGACCCCTAGGGTACGCCACTATCGCCTCTACACAAATACATGCACACGCGTAGACGTGCACCCCACAGCCTGAAGAAAGGCACGAGGTGAGGGAGACACAGGAGCATCTATTCAGGAGCTCCTGGGGCCCTCCCGACCCCTAGACCTTGGGCGCTGGCCCTGGCCCAGAGAAGTGTGCCTCTGAGGTAACACGCATCCCTCAAACATCATCTCCAGGGACTCCACCTTCCGCCGCAGCACGGACTCCTCGCCCAGGCTTCGGGGATTGCGGGCCAAGGCCACGCTCAGCTCTTCATCTCAGCCCCAGTCGGCGCCCCAGGTCACCACATATATGGGGCAAGACCCTGTGAGGCGCGCAGCCCCGCCGCGTTGGTAAAGGTCTTCTCCTAGCGCAGCAGCACCGAAGCTAAAGGGCACGCACAGGCCACTTAGGTCTTGGATGCTTCAGGCGGGTGTGAGAGGGTGAGCATCAGAGCTCGAGGGCGAGGGCCCCGGGGAAAAGGCTTCTGGGCGCTCGAGGACTCCATCGTCCTGCGCGGGGATGGCGCTGGGGCCAAAGGGCAGGCAGGCGCGCTGGCCCAGAGCCGCACGGGGCCCACGCGGAGGCTGTCAGCCAGGGGTGAAGGGATGAAGAGGCCGAGACGGGCACCGCGGACAGGGCAGGGTGGGCAAGAAAAGAAGGGAAAGTGTGCAAAGTGTAAAGAGGAAAGGAAAGACAGGGAAGGAAGGAAAGAGGAGGCGAGGCCCGGAGGAAACAAAGGCCAGGGGCGTGCGGGCCTGGAGGGAGGCGCAGGCCAGGGGCGGGGAGCCCAGAACACCGGCGTTTCATTTTTAAATCATCTAGGTGTCTGCGTGTCAAATAAAGACAAGGGCGGTAACGATTATTCTGTTAAATCTATGGTACTTGACTGCGCAAACACTAATTGATTAGACACCAAAATGATTTGTTTAAAGAGTTTTCCTTCCCAAGTGCAGCTGCTCTCATCATCTTGCGAGGCTGTGGAGGAGTTTGCCGAGTGGGCCGCTCGCGCCGCAGGTCCGCAGAGCCCCAGTGGGCCCCGGGGTGGGGTGGACCGTGCAACTGGTCCACCCCTGGCCACCGCCCCGAGGCTCCCAGCGGGGCTGCAACCCGTGACTTGCGTCCTTCCTGCAAGGCCCGGGATGGTGCATCTGGAGACCATCTTGAGCCAAGCCGACTTTGGTCTCCCACCGCCCTCTTTGCTCTGAGTTTTCCCACTTCGGAGTAGAACTGCACCAGCGAGAGGGCCCCTTGCCCCTTGCCCTGTCCTCCTAGTCCCGAACCCTGGCACTCTACCCTTGCACCTCCTAATCTAGATTCTAGGCACCCAAACAGGATCCTGAACCACCGCCTCAAACCCGGAAAATCCGTCACTAAGTCCACCCCGGTAGTCCCGACAGATCTCCTCTGAAATGTACTTCAACGATATAAAGATCAAAGAAAGAGAAATCCACTGCAGGTTTGACAAGAGAAAGGGCAACTCCCCCAGAATCCAACTGACTGAGGAAAGCAGCGCGGGGTTCTGCAGCCCGAGCATCACCCGGGAGCCTTGGACCCCTCCACAATATTAGGACACTCCTTCCTCCTTCAGGGCACTGGGCCTGAGGCCTTGAAAAGCCCTCATTGAAACTGGGGACCACAAGAACAGATTTAAACCCAAGAGAGCCACTTCTAGCTTATCAGATGGCCCAAGAGATGAAGTAACTGGAGATGCTGGCAAGGGGTCTGAGGTCCTGGCACCGCTCTCCTGGACACCCTCCGCATCTCCCAGAATCCCGGCGTCAGCTGGAGATGGCACCAGCTGTGGAGAGCCCTTCACCAGAGCACCTTCTCTTTGGATTTGGAGAGGGTAGGTAGGCGATAGAACAAAGGAGAGCGCAAAAACACAGAGTATAAAATATACATATTGTCATGAGCAAAACCCTTAATTTAGGTTAAGAAGGGAAAAAACTGAACAGATGAATTAAAAACTAGATGCTAATAGAAGATCAAAGATTGATGAAGAGGGCTAAAATAATTGGTTACCCTTTCCTTGGCCCCCAGAGAGTACAGAGAAGTCATTGATTAATTTTTTAAATGGTTTTCAATGGGAATCACCAGACCACCCCCTTCTGAATTTCTTGGTGTTCTATTCTAAGCCAACAGCAATTTTCTGAATTAAATTTCTCCAGAGGCGGGAGGAAGACAAGAGAGCCTGGCAGAAAGCACCACCAAATCCTTCACCCCGTAGTTATCAAGTTGTGGCCAGTATACTGTTGCCAGACACCGAAGAAATGGTTCCTGGCCAGGAGTTTAATTCTAGACTTGCTTCAAGCATCAGAAACACTGGTGAGTTAGCTTCTGAAACTCTGGCCAAGGAGCCAGCCTCTTACTGGAACTTGGCTGGGGTGGGGGGGGTGGGGGGGGGCAGGGACGGGCTTGCTGTTCATGTGGTCAACAAATGGGAAGTAAACACTCAATGTCTCAGAGGGGCTCTCGAAACATTCCTTTGGAATGGCCCAGAAAACTGGGCCGGGGCCATATGTTAGCTCTCTATTACTCACAAAGAAAACTAAAGCAGGAGCTCTGAAGCTGAAGGAAGTTTTCAGAAAAGCTTGTGTGGCCAGCATTTGGAGGAATGGACTTATTTTCATTCTCTTTTCTAAGTTTAGTGGGGTCACCTGGCAAGCTCTAGCCCATCCAGCATGGGAAAGATTTTACCTGCCCAATCACCACCACCACCACCACCCCGATATTTACAAAATAAGCAGTCTGAAATCCTGGTTTCCACACTGAAAATATTACCAGCAACCAGCATCTAGTCAATAGTCTTATTTCCCTTTTTCTTAAATATATACATGTATGTAATTTTGTGATGATGATTGACATTATTTTTTTAAGTTCCCTGCAGCTACTCAAATTCTAACCAGTTGCCAATAAGCCCTCCTCTCGAACTTCTTGGCTGTCATAAAGAATTGTGCAGCATACTGTAATACACTTAATTAACCACGTAGTTTCAAGGAACTTCTCCTTGGGTTTGAATTGTTTCATTCCCTCACAGTGCACCTGATGGGTGCCAGGCATTCTGCTGAGCACTGGAAGGGGGAAGGGAAGAGAGAGAGAGACAACATGACAAAAAGCTATCTCAGCAGTTGGCAATCTGTTTAGTCTCTCTCTCTCTCTCTCTCTCTCTCTCTCATTTTAATCTGGCCTAAGGGAAGCCACCCCTTTCCTTAATAGAGGAAAAATTTCCAAAAAATCAAGTAAGGATAAAATGTTTCTGAGAAATCACTGTAATTCAGTCAACTATAGGAAAACCATGGTTAAATATAATAGCATGAATAGCCAAGAAAGATTAGGGAGATTTTCAAACCAAAGCAAGTCCTACACACATATTAACTCAACATAGATAATGCTTGTCTGATCTTTTCTTTGACTTCTCCTTTAGGGACCAACATTGAACCAGTCCTCCTTTTCTCAAAGGGAATAGGGGAGTTTTGCTCACCTGATCCCAGCCCTCTTCAGGTAGCCTCTAGGCCAGTGATGGCGAACCTATGACACGCGTGTCAGAGGTGACACGCGAACTCATTTTTTTGGTTGATTTTTCTTTGTTAAATGGCATTTAAATATATAAAATAAATATCAAAAATATAAGTCTTTGTTTTACTGTGGTTGCAAATATCAAAAAATTTCTATATGCGACACGGCACCAGAGTTAAGTTAGGGTTTTTCAAAATGCTGACACGCCGAGCTCAAAAGGTTCGCCATCACTGATCTAGGCCCTAGAGTCTAGGGGCTCAGGCAGAGCTTCCTGTGAAGAAGGGTTTCCAGGATCAAGTCCCTAATTAGATACACAAAGAAAAAACCATGAACAATTTGTGCACTTGGTGGTATTTACTTCTTTCTTTTAACAAACTGCCTTTTGGGAAAAGACTTGTCATATGGACAAGTCAATAATGTCCAAGGGATTAAAATATGGGGGTATGGGGAGACAATAGTTTAGCTCAAAAGCTGCCTGCTACGTTAACCCATTGTCTGGTTTCATATGAGACCCACACATTCGATGCTATGACAAAAAAAGAACAGAAACAATAAGGAAACAAGAATGCAGCTTTCCACTAACATATTGTGATCCACTAGGCAGAAAATATACTTTGTGCTTGTTTCTCTGGATAGATAAATGTAGATAAAAGTTTAAATAGAGTAATTTTGTTTTCTGAGTTTCTTTATGTCAGTGTATTTTCCCCAAAGATCTTTTTTCTCTCTGGGGGCCTTAAATTCCTAAATGTTCACTGGGCAAGTAGATGCTAAATCCATTGAAGTAGATCCCCAATTCCAAGGCCTCCATAGGCATTGTTTGGACAAGATAGGAGTGTCTCTGGTGACCAAATCAGCCAGATTAACCAATTCCAGGACATGACCACTTTCAAGGAAGTCAGGCTGACTGACTGTACCCACCAGTCTTGACCTACCTGGATCATGATGTCCTGGTGGTGGCAGGAACCTAGGCAAAGAGATGGACCTGCTCATGCCTTAGCTGGTGGGAAGTTCCCCCAAGGGTGGCCCTGCCCAAGCTTTTGCCTAGCCTAGGCCCTAGGGGAACCAGTCACCTCTGCTACTTCCATCCCAGCCCTGATGTCTCCTGGGGTCTGGGAGCATTTTCAGTAGAAACACCTCTGGTGGGCTCTGACCAGGTATCCCAGCAAAGGGAAGTACAATTTGAGTTTGGACCAGTGCAGGCCACACACACTTTATTCCATATCCTGGCCCAGATACCCAGGCTTTGAGAGGCAGGCTCCCATTGTGACCACCTTTCGCCCGGGGCTGAGGCTTGGCGCTGACCCGGTCGTAACTGCCAAGAGCCTGACAATGGGCACATCTGTCCTTTCTCTGAGGGATGAAAGCACCTAAGCGGACACGGCTCTGCCTTTTGTTGCAGATTTTTTTTTCTTTCCTTTGTAAATGAAAGAAAGCCGCGGCATGTGGCGGCCGGGTGTACATCCCACACTGGGGGCCGCCCCACGCGTCCCCACCAGGCCCAAGGACCAAGTTCGATTCCAGATTGGAGAGTGATTGTGAGAAGCGGACAATTACGCCCGAAGCTGAATTGATTTTCAAATCTGGAGGCTTCTCACGCGGACGCTGGGAAAAGGGCGTCCTTGCGGGGCCGAGCAGAGACCCGAGCGCCTGGTCCACTCTGCGGGTATCAGTCCTTCCCGCAAGCAGTGGCTTCTGGGCGCTTTACCAGGAGGGCCGAGAAGAAGTCACAGGAACGGCCTGCGCCTCGGCGGCCACCAGCACCCAGAAGTTAACCTGGGAACCCAGCAGGGCACTCCCCGCCCCCAACACACACACACACACACACACACACACAAACACACACGACTTCGGAAGCAGACGCGCCGACTTAATTGTCAGCCGAGCCAGAGGAGGAACCAGCCGGCAGGAGACAGCCAGGTATGGGCCGGGCTGGGACTCTTGGCACCGAGCGCTCCTCTCCCACATCGTGGAAGAGGAGAGAGGGGTGGGCAGAGGAGTAACAAGGAGGTCCGAGCTTTCTGGGTCAATAGCCACAGAGCTGACCGAAGCCTTTAAGCTATTTGTTCCCTGCGGATGGGGAAAACGTGGACTCCCCGAAGCCCTCCGGAAAATAAAGCTTAGTGGGCCAGGGTGGTGGGAGTGGTGGCAGCCTCAGCATCCCGGGCAAACTGCGCCGGGAGGCAGCAGCTGGAGAGAGCGCCGACGGCTCTTCAGCGCACCACCCGGGAGGAAAGCCCAGCCAGCGCAGCCGGGGGCTGGGAGGAGAGCGCCCCCCACCCCCAGCCTGGGAGCCGAGAGGGACGCGAGTCCCCCGGGGTTGTGGCGGCGGCCCCAGGTCTCTCTGTGTCCTGGGCCTTCCCACGTGCGCGCCGCAAATCCGGCCACTCGGCGCCACCGGTGAGACGCAGGACCCCCTCCTACATTTGTACGGGGACGTCACGGGCGGCGCGCGCGGGGGCCAAGGGGGCGGGGCCGAGCCGCGCGCCTGCGCGCTGCGCCCAGCGGGCGGGAGGGCGGGCCGCGGCGGCGGCGGCGGCGGCGGCAGCGGCGGCAGCACCGCGGCCACAGAGTCTGCAACAGTAACCCAGCCATGGCTCGAGCTGGCCAGCGGCGCGGGCAGGCAGCAGCCGCGGAAGGCGCGCGGGCTGCGTCAGGGGAGCCGGGGACCTCACAATTCTAAGAAAGAGAGGGGCGAGAGGGGGCCAGGGGCGAGGAGGCTGGGGACACAGCGCTCACCCAACGGTGAGGATCCTTTTTGAAAATTAATATTAAAAAAAAGAGAACGCAGAGGAAAAGGTGGGGGCAAGAGGGAAGGCGATTCATAGAGAGGGAGACAGAGCCCCACAGTGAGAGGAAAAGGAAGGAAGCAAGGAAGGCAACAGTCGCCGGCAGCCGATGTGAAGACCGGACTCCGTGCGCCCTTCGCCTCCTCTGTCCGGCCTCATCGATGTTGTGTCCGCCGCCCGCTCGCCCGGATCACGATGAATGCGCAGCTGACCATGGAGGCGATCGGCGAGCTGCACGGGGTGAGCCATGAACCAGTGCCCGCCCCTGCCGACCTGCTGGGTGGCAGTCCCCACGCGCGAAGCTCCGTGGCGCACCGCGGTAGCCACCTGCCCCCCGCGCACCCACGCTCCATGGGCATGGCGTCCCTGCTGGACGGCGGCGGCGGCGGCGGCGGCGAATACCACCACCACCACCGGGCCCCTGAGCACAGCCTGGCCGGCCCCCTTCACCCCACGATGACCATGGCCTGCGAGACTCCCCCAGGTATGAGCATGCCCACCACCTACACCACCTTGACCCCTCTGCAGCCGCTGCCGCCCATCTCCACCGTCTCGGACAAGTTTCCCCACCATCACCACCACCACCACCACCATCACCACCACCACCCGCACCACCACCAGCGCCTGGCGGGCAACGTGAGCGGTAGCTTCACGCTCATGCGGGACGAGCGAGGGCTGGCCTCCATGAATAACCTCTATACCCCCTACCACAAGGACGTGGCTGGCATGGGCCAGAGCCTCTCGCCCCTCTCTGGTTCCGGTCTGGGCAGCATCCACAACTCCCAGCAAGGGCTCCCCCACTATGCTCACCCTGGCGCCACCATGCCCACCGACAAGATGCTCACCCCCAACGGCTTCGAAGCCCACCATCCGGCCATGCTCGGCCGTCACGGGGAGCAGCACCTCACGCCCACCTCGGCCGGCATGGTTCCCATCAACGGCCTCCCTCCGCACCACCCCCACGCCCACCTGAACGCCCAGGGCCACGGGCAGCTCCTGGGCACAGCCCGGGAGCCCAACCCTTCCGTGACCGGTGCGCAGGTCAGCAATGGGAGTAATTCAGGACAAATGGAAGAGATCAATACCAAAGAGGTGGCACAGCGCATCACCACCGAACTCAAGCGCTACAGCATCCCACAGGCCATCTTCGCTCAGAGGGTGCTCTGCCGCTCCCAGGGGACCCTCTCGGACCTGCTGCGCAACCCCAAACCCTGGAGCAAACTCAAGTCTGGCCGGGAGACGTTCCGGAGGATGTGGAAGTGGCTGCAGGAGCCGGAGTTCCAACGCATGTCTGCGCTCCGCTTAGCAGGTGAGCGCGTCAAGGAGTTGGGCGCGCGGGGATAGAAGGGATGGGGACGCCCAGGAACCGAGGGAGGGCGGGAAGGAGAGAGGACTGGGCCTCGTCACCCCTCCTCCTTTCCCCGGGATGGGGGCCTTGGGCCTGGAAGAGCCGGTACGGGGCTCCAGACAGCAGACCGCCTCCTCCAGGACTTGGTGCGTTGGGCTGTGGGAGGCTCTGAGGGCTGAGTGCTGCGGTCTCTGCGACTGCGGGGCGCGTTTGTGCTGGGAGACAGCGCGGGCAGCCCGAACTGCCCGAGGCGGAGAACGCCCCCCTCACCTGGGGAGACACAGTCTGTGCGGCGCTTCTCGGTTGGACACTTGGGCTGGAGCTGCCTGCCAATGTTGATCTGAACTCGCTGCGGTAACCCCCCGTCCCGCATTAACTCTATAGGGGCGGGGGGGGGGGGGGCCGCAGTCAGAGTTAGGGCAGAAGGTTCTACAGCCGCGAGGCGGTGGGTGGAAGCGCGGACTTGCCGCGGGCTGTGGAAGGAAGAGGGAGACGGACGGTGCGGAGGTCCTGGTCAGCCCGGAGGCAGCCTGCGCTGCTTACTCGCTTAGGACTTCTCATTTTCATTGTATCCCTTTGCATGATGTTTCGTCTAAATCCCAATGCAGGGAAGGGCGGGGGTGTGGAAATGGCCCCCGAGTCTGCGAGCAAAGGTCTCCCGGACCCGAAACCCCGAAGCGTTTCGGAGTTTCGCGGGAAGGTCTCGGCGGCGCTGCACAGACATGGTGCCTAGCTCCCCTCGCCTCTTTCGGCCACGGTGAGGACGAGGCTCCGGCGGGCGGACTAGCCGAGGGAACAGCTGAACCCAGCCTGAACGGCACAGAGGATTTCGTGCGGATTCTGCGACCTCCGAGGGCGGAGGACACGAGGGGAAGTAGAGCCACGGGTAGCCTTGGGCGGACTCGGTTTGATGAGACCCGGGCTGAGCTGAGTTACTCCTGGGTTCATCCCCCCCACAACCCCCACCCCACCCCCAATTTTAGCCCCGGCGCCATGGCCTGAGTCCTGGCGAAGAGAAAGGTAAAAGCCGGTATGCGGGTTTGTTAATTAACTGATCGTTCTCCATTAATTCGTCCCTGGAGAACGAGAGACAGTCAATCCGCTCAGAGCCGGGGGCACTGAGCAGTTTCACAGACTAAAATCAAAGCCAGAGGCCAGAGCCCCCCTCCCCCACCTCGTGCGGGCCAATGAGAAGCTAGAGGGAGGCAGGTGCTGGCATGCCCGCGAGCCCGCGACTCCAGCCTGGAGGCGACGCACAGCAATCTTCGGTTCTGGGCGTTTCTGGCCTGCCCTCCCGAGCGACCCGCTTGCTGAGCCTCAGCCCCGCGCTCCTGCGCTCCAAGCAAAGACCCCGCGCAGGGGAGACAGGGGTAGGGAGACAGGAAGGAAGAGGCTGACTGGGTGCCCTCTAGGCTCCCGCGATTCCGCTCGCTAGCCTCGTGTGCTGCCACCGTATCGCCCTCCCCCGCCCCTCCACTGCCCCTGCGGCTGACTGCGACCTGAGAGCCGCTGAAGTTCCAGGGAGGGTGGAGAAACGGCTGCCCCACTCCCGGGCAGCTCCACTAATGCGGGTGCCTAAGGTGATCAGTGCCTTTTCACACGCCTGCGCCAGACTCCAGCCGGGCTTCGGGACCTTTTACCCGGGCAGTACCCGCACAGGCCGGCGGAGGTGGGGGTGGAGGGTTGGTGGAAAAGGAGGGGTGCCCCCGGGGAACCCGTCCCCCACCCGCCACCCCGTGAAGGCGCTTGCTCGGGCCTTCAATGACCCTTCCTCCCTCATTGCCTCCTGTTGCCGCCTGGAAGGACAGACTCTCAGGTTTTGTTCAGAGACGATCCCCGAGCCCAGGAAACCCGGTCTTGGGCCCTGTCCCGCGTGAGCGCCCTCTGATCTCCATGCCTGAGCACCCCAGTGCTGTTGAGGGGAAGCCCGAATGCTGCGACCCGCACACGGGAGGCCAGGGCAGCGTGCTGGCTGAGGCTCCTGGAGCCGAGGAGGCTATCGAGTGGGCGCCTGCCTGGTATCCAGCAGCCTGTGCCGTGTCATTCTCCGCCCCAGGCATGTGGTCTTTTTTTTGGGGGGGGGGGCGGGGAGGTTGGAGACTCTGGTAGGACACACGTTTGAACCCCTAATCCCAAACGGCCTCCGCATCCTAAAACCCGGATGGAGGGATGGAGCGTTGACCCTTTCATTTCCCTTTCTTTAGCTTAATTAACGCGGTGGGGAGGGCTGGGATACGGTCTGGTGCGGAGGGAACCGGGAGCAATACCATGTTGCTGCAAAAGCCACGATCTACTTTTAAGTCACTGAAGAACGATGAGGCGTTCTGTTAGCGTTGTTATTTATAAAAAAACAAAAGCGAGGTCGTTTCCTGAACCCTCTCAGTGATCTCGACTGGGCTTTGCAGGAGACACAAAATGGGTTTCAGGGCATGTTGGTTGCAGCTGTGCAACACTGTTGCCTCCTCCCCACCACCACTTCCCAGGCACCCGGAAGCTCCTTGCAGCTGTGCTCGCTGTTGCACTCAAAGACCCGTCAACCTAGTCCCTACCCCATTCGAGGCTGGGCCCGCCGTGGTCGGTTCCATCGGTGGCAGGAGAGTGGTTTCTCTGTGCCCCTCCTTGTACCCTAGGCTCCCAGCAGTTTGCTGAGAATCAAGCCCTCCACACGTGGCTACGTGTTTGGGGAGGTGCCTTCTCCTTAGGAAATTACATCTGCTGGTGGAAGACGGGAGGGAGACAGGAGGAAATTCTCACCAAATTAACTACCTTTTAAAAATCAATATATGTTCCCTCAATGCAATACTTGCTGCTGCCCCATTAAAGTGCAGCACAACCAGATTCGCGCCGCTCCTCGTCCCAGGTGGGGGTGGGAGGTCTTGGCTGTGAGGGTGGGTGTGTGCCCCGCCTCTGACGCCGGCGCCTATTAAGATGCGAGGAGATTAGTTTCCAATTAAAGATTCCAGAAGGCGTCCAGCACACTAGGGGAGCTGCCAGCGCAGGAAGAGGCTGCAAAGCGCACCCGCCAGCTGGCGCAGCACCCGGGACCTGGGAGGCGAGGCCTGCAGGCCCAGGATTCGGGCAGGGGTGTGTGCTGGGCCACTCGGACCCTTTGGTACCTGGAGGCAAGGAAACCTCCGGAGCCGGCAGGGTCTCCGGAACCGGACTGCGCCCCCTTCCTGTCCAGAATTTGTTTCAGAGTGACTTAGAAAAGGGCCTGGGGGGGGGGGGGGGGGGAGGGGGATCAGGCCAGGAGGTGGCCATGAGAAAGTCTGGCCGGGGCCAACCTGGACTGTGTTTGCCGTAAGTGGCCTTGCGGCCTGGTTGATTGATAACAGGCCCCTGCGCAAGTTCATTTGCTTTTTGTTAATATTTATCCTGGTGGGTGACATTTCAACTGTCCTCTTGCTTCCTGGGGCCACGGGAGCCAAGCAGGAGAGCCTGGGGCCAAGGTGCTGGCTCTGGGAACCCCACTTCCCCAATCCTCAAAGACTCCCGCTGGCCGGAGCCCGGAGAACAGCCGGGACTGGGTGTGGGGAGCTGGAGCTGGGAGAGCGCCTGAGTGGTAGAGTGGGAAGAGAAGGCACCAAGTGAATTTGTTCTTTCGCGCCCCAGGTCTCCCGCGCAGTGCAGCTGCTCGCAGCAAGCTGCCACTGGAACAAAGGGCTGGCGGGTGCGGCCGGTGGCGGCTGGGCTCGAATCCCGTGAGGAGTGTCTCTTCCGAAAGCCTGGAGGGCCTCCTCCCAGAGTGGCTGGGGACTGGGCCAGTAGTCAGAGGGCGATTGCCCCCACCCCACCCCCAGGCCCAGTGGTGGCCGGAGACCCCACACACACCAGCTCAGCAGGAAACCAAAAGGCCTGGCTCTTGGGGACAGTTGGCAGAAGGTTCTAAGTGAGCCTTTCTTGCAGCCCATGTCTGAACCCTCGAGGATATGGGACAAAAGTTTCCTCTTGCTGTCCCCACCAGGGAGCACAAACACCCGGGTGAGGAGAGAAAGGAGGGGGCGGGGGGGCGGTAGGAAGTGTGCACGTGGTTTGACTAGGGTCGGGGGAGACCTGCTCTGGGGGCTTGAGGAGGCCTGACGGTTATTGTGTAGCGACTCAGGTGTCAGCTTATCGAGGATGGCCACCTGAGATAAGTAAACACCTGGGCCTGTTCAAAGGGCCACCGGCTGTCCTGCCAGCGGTGCAGCCCCGAGCCCCTTGGAATCGCCAGGGGGATGATGGGTTTGGCCTGAGCGACCCGCCTGGCCCAGGGCTGCTGTGGTCACTAGAGACCCAGCCCTGCCGTCGCTGCTTTGCAACCGGCAATTGGGACGGACTGTGCCATCCCATCGCAGGTTGTGTTCGTAGCCTCAGAGTGACTGAAAACCCAGGGCGCGACTTTATCTTCAAGCTTCCAGCCGTGGGCGCGCTCCCTTTGGGCTCGCCTTCCCTGGGTAGCGGCCGGGCTGTGCTGCGATAGCTGCGCGCGCCCCCTGCGGGCGGCGGGCCTGGCGCCCAGCAATCCTCCGTGGTTCAACCTGCTACGGAGCTGTCCCAGGGATTTCACAAACGGTAACTATTTTGAGAGGAAGAGGATGTGGAGGAGGAAGAAAAGGATAGCTAGTGAATCTGTCTTGGTCCCCAACAATGCTTTAATATTACCCCAGAGAGACACAACATTGCCATCCCATCCCCCAAAGTACACACCAACTCTAACCTATCCAAACAAGATGCGAGTCTGGATTTTCTAGCCGAATGATACTTTTGCTGGCATGTTTTTATTTGAGGAGCTCAGGGAAAGAGTAGAGAAGGTGACTCTGTGTCTGAAGAAGGAGGTTGGGGCTGAGGGCTGTAGGACCTGGAGGGCGGGTTAAGGGTTCCTTTGTTTTATTGTTTCCCCTTCCAGCTAACTGACGGAAGTTGGGAGGCTGCTCGGAGGCCTTGAGCTTGGAGGTCTTTGTTTGGTCCCTTGTTGAGTGGGTGAAAGGGCGCCTGCAGGCCCACTGGCTTGGAGCCTTGGTGCAGCGTCAGGACCCTGGACAGGGCCCTGCCTGCGTGCAGCCTGGTAGATCCAGTTTCTTGTCGCCCCTGGAAGGTGGCAGGGATGTCTTTGAAGAGATAGAGTGAGAAAAGGAAAACTAACAGCTAATATTCAGACGTTTGTAAGAGATCGTAAGAGCCCGCCAGAAATATACACCACCACAATCAAGTAATCGGAAAGATCAAACCTATTCTCGTCGATCAGGTGGTTGATCTTTACCTCCCTCTCTAGCAGCTTTCTGTGTGCGTCTGAGAGCACACCTGCTTATAAAATCGGAATTCGAGTCCCTATGGGTGTGTCAGGGGTTGGATCATTAAGCTAAAACGTTCAATTCAGTCCCTTTGATCCATGCTGGGGAAAATCTATAGTCATCTCTAATCTACGAGGTCTTTAAAGAGGTGGTTACACGGGCTGTTTTGATGTCATCATTTCCACATTTGTGGTGAATTCAGCTAATCAAACAGACACTGCTACCCAAAGTTCTCAAAAGAAACAGTTCTTACAACGTATATCAGTAAGATTTATTGTTGATTTCCGTGAAGGAAAGAAAATCCTGAAATCCGATGAAGGTAGGTAATTAGCAGGGAGGTTCTTGGTGTCTTGCTCCTCAGAATCCATAGTTAGAAGACTTGCCCTTCAAGTAACAGTGCTCAGTGGTTTTTGGTAAACTCCACATATCAGAATAAACACCAACTTAATGTTTAAATTAACCAAGAAGCCTTGTTGGATTGGGTGAGAAATGACTAGTTTCACTGCAGACCCTGTTAAAACAGTAGAATTTCCACTCTTTTGGTAAAATTGAAAAATCCCCTAGGGTAGCAACAGAAAGAGGCTCTTAATGAAATCATGGTAATTAGAGGGTAGATTTCTTATAATTCTGGATAAAAGCATTCAACAAGTATTCATTAAATACAATTTCATTATGTATCTATTTGAATAAGAAGAATAAACACATTTGGGAGAAGAGCTTTATTATTTCCACATGGAAAGAGTTCAGTAACAAGAAAAAGACTCATTTGTAATGTGAATAAATTTAGGGAACAATTATAAATTCCTGCCTCCTATCAATATATTTGTATAGGTTTTTACTTTCAACACACATATGTTAATATTAATGAAGCTTTATTTCCTCCTGAAATGATAGGATTGGGTGAGATGACCAATCACAAGACAATCTGATTATTTTTATATGAACAAAGACTTGTGTTTTATCACAGGGTCTATAAAGTGATCACGTTATATTTCCCCCAGGAGAGATTATATTATCATAAAGTTGGAACAAATTAGCTTCTAGAAATTTTCTTCTCATTTAGGTGAGACACTTTGATAAGACAACAGCTGAACAGAACCAGACCCTGAAGTACAACCCATCAGATTTTCATGGCAATTGAGAAGGAAGGAGCTTATGTCTGCTGTGCACTTTCTGTTTGCCAGATACATGCTAGGCAGAGAGATGTTCTCATTGAATATTCATTGTCTATGCCAGTGGCTCCCAAATTGTGCTAATTATTGGAATCACTTAGTGATTTTTTTAAAAAAATGATTCCTGGCTACAACCTTAGATAGTCTGTTATAATTGCTATAGGGCATGATCTGGGCATTGGGATTTTTAAGAGTTTGAGGTGATTTCAATGCGCAGCAAAATTTGGGGACCACTAGTTTATGTGCTAGTTACCACACTTACCCTGTTTCTCTGTACAATGAGATTAAATAACTTACCTGAGGTAGCACAGCTGGAAATCACTGATGCATGGAACTCAGGCTTCCCAGCCATGGCCCAGAACCCTCTTGCCCTCCTCCTTGTGCCTCTATTACTAGTACAGGTCTTCCAGGTCATGGGCCCCGAGTGCAGAAATGTCTGATTCTCTGTCACAAACACCCAATCTAGAAAGTCTCTGCATAATAAAGGTCTTGAAGTTAAAGGGTGCGTCTTCTCTCTGGGACTCTCAAGGAGAGTTACTTATGGAAACTTCGTATTTCCTTTTTACTCAGGACTTACCAGAGAGACTTTCTGTTGCTCTCTTTTGAAGAAGCAGCCAGAGGGAATGTAAGGCAGTAACAGAGCTAGATGTGGAACCCCAGTCTCCCTGTCCATTTGTTCACTTAAACAATTATTGATGGGCAAGACCCATCTCATTAGATGTGTTCTGTGGGTAGGACTGGCCCACTGGGACCCATGCCTGGAGGAGGGCCCAAATGCCCAAACCTCCCATACTTTCAGGCATTGGTCTTCTGATCTGCACTTGCACAGCAATTACATTTCTTGGCTTCACATCAACGCCAGCCTTGCTATTCCAAAGCTTGCCTATTATTCATAGTTTAGGACTCTGCTCTAAAAAATAATGAATTGACTAAAACTCTGTATATATGTTGGCAATCATCCAGAGGGCAACTTACAATTCCCATCAAATACTGTGTGTTTCCAGTTATCCATGTGTTTCTCAGCTCCCTTCGCATATGCCATAGGGCACTCAGAATCGAGTTGCTGAAATCACTGCTTTCGTTTTCACATCTGGTGATGAGCTCATAGTCCCAAAGAGGGACTGTCAAAGGAACACGATAAACTATGTGCTTTTCTCTTTCTTTCCTGTTGTCTTCTAAAACAGATCAGTGGGGGAAATCAAATAAATAAACCAGCGAAGCGCGCCACCTAGTGGCCCCCGTGCTCACTTCAGGTAAAGTGCGTGAGAGGAGTGGCTAACGCGATTCAAGTATTGATGGAGTCACAAAAATCGTTCATTAAGGCAATTTAATCTTTGCTATTAAATGTCCCTTCAATTCATTTGGGGTAATTAAGATGCAGTTAAAGTGATTAAATTCTAATTACTTATGCTAGACAAAGACATATTTGTCACACTAATGCGGTTAACTAAGGACTCAGAAAGAAAGTTAACATTTACTTCAAATGATGCAACTGGAAAAATCAGTTCCTCTTTTCATCATTAATCTAGTGAGCTGGGTGATTATGTAATGGCACTACAAGCTCATTAAATAGGGGAAGTGCTGATTAAAATGACTGCGAAGAGGAAAACCTGAACCAGGAGTACCTCAGTACCGTTTGCTCAGCATTCCTCCCAAAGTTACTTGGTGTTCTTTCCCACCCCACAGCAATAAACAACTCCTGAGTTTTTTCCTGATGCTAAAAGAGGGATGGGCCCACAGAAATCTTTTCTTGTCAGCCTATAGACATTGTTAAACCAAAAGATATGTTAAAATGGTAAATAAATTCTTGGGGTAGGGATGAGTAAGGGAAGTGTGTCTGTCTGCATTGGAGGGTGGGTCGTTCCTGAGTTAAAATGTCCACTGCAGGCTTCTGAACCACATTCCCTCACACAAACACCCTTGCTAGTAAGCGGTCCTTCTCCCCCTCCCTAGTTCCACTTTACTGCCTTTGATGCCTGGAGACAGATTCCTTTGCACAGGATCACGCTCTGTTTAATTATTAGGTGCACTCAGCTGCAAATTGGTCCCTCTTCAGTGTTTTTCTACATTCACATGTAAAGCCATGTGAGATGAGACTATAAGCCGTCAAGTTACTGAGACTATTTTGCCATAATGTGCACATAGTTCCCAGCCTCTTGCCATAGCTTAATTATGGGTGCTCAGAAGAGTAGGGTGAATTGAAACTTATTAAATTTGAAGCTAGCCTTCCTTACAAAACGGCTTCTTAAGGCAGTGCCTAGCATTTCCCTGGGGTGGAGGTGGGGGTGGGGGTTGGGGGGGAGGTGATCAGAAACAAAAATGGTCAGTCAGAAAATTGGGGATTCTTTTCCCCAGGAGATGGGTGTCTTTCAACACTATTAAATTTGCATATTGAAAACCATAATTGTGGAGATTGCCCTTATCTCATTGAAATTCAGTATTACCCTGTTGACTTCATACGCAAAGAAGCTAATGTTATCAAATGTATCAGTCAATTAAGTCAAACCACCACCTTTTAAAAATAAATGGGAAGCTATTTGAATATTTAGAGTCATTATTAATTTAATAGAACATGTTATGCCACCTTAGATTACTAAAACAAACAAACATTTTTAAACCCCGGAGTAAAAATCAAAGCCCTGGAGACAGGTTCTTGCACTAATTAGCTCTGAGAACTTGTCAAGTCTTTGAACCTTTCTGGGCCTCAGTCCCCTTAAATGTAGAATGAAGGATTTGGCCTTAGGGTGCTTCCAGGTCTCACATTCTATGATCGATTACCTTCTTTGGTGACTGCACATCCACAGCAAAGTCTGTTTTCTCAGTTCAGTGCTCTGTCCCAAAGTCAGGATTCAGCAGGATGTAAGGCCCAGGGGCCATCTCTTGGGCAGAGTCTCAGAACCAGGCTCTCCTGTCAGATGGCCAGGAGGAAACAGTCCATCCAGTCAGGAGAGCTGCCTTTTAGCACAAAAATGCTGCAGTTTGAGATTGCAGTTCCTGGGTCCTAATAGTACAAGCTGTTGGCAAGGCTATGGATCACCAGGAAGTCATACACTGCTGGTGAGAATGTAAATTGGCACTGTTACTTCAAAAGATAGTTGTGACATTATCTTATAAACCTGAACCTACTCCTATCCAGAAATTCCAACTCTTTGGTATATACTCAAAATAAATTTACAGATGTTCCTGGAAATGCGTGCAAAACTGTTATCAACATTGTTCATTAGAAGAAAAAAGAAGAAGAAAAACAGCCCAAATGTTCACTGATAAGGAATGCATAAATAAATTGTGATGGCCCTGGCTGGATGGCTCAGTTGGTTAGAGCATCATCCCATGCATCATTGTTAGTTCAATCCCCGATCAGAGCACATACCCAGGTTCAAACCTCCGTCCGGGGGAGTACAGGAAGGCAACTGATTGATGTTTCTCTCTCACATCAATGTTTCTCCCTTCTTCTCTCTCTAAAATCAATAAACATGTCCTCGGGCGAGGAAAATAAATAAACAAAGATGTCACAAGATATTTAAATAAATAGATAAATAAAATAAAAAATAAATTGTGATGTATTTATATAATATAGTAGTATCCTGTGATGAAAATGAATGAGCCACAGCTATACACAACAGCATAGTTGAGTCTTAAGAACAATGTTGCTTAAAAAAAAAACCACCACAACAACAAGATGTAGAAGATCATACCAGAACAATACCATTTTTACAAACATCAAAAGCAAGCAATGCCAAATAATTATTGTTGGCAGATACATAAGTATGGTTTTAAAAAAACAAATGAATAATGAATACAGATTCAGGAGCGTGGTTACATCTGGTAGGAGAAAGCCAGGTGATCGGAGGAGAGAACACCCTTGTAGGTTCACATGGCAGCTGATGTTCTAGTTCTTTTGTTGAGTGCTGCCGTCACAGATATTTATTTTGTTATTATGCTTCCTGTCTTAAGTATATGATGCATATTGTTTTGTAGGCAATACGATAGGTTACTTAATTTTAACATTGGGGAGTAGAATGATTGTTTTTGTCTGGTTCCCCAAACCAAACAAACCCCACAATTATATTTGGCCTATTTAGTACAAATTGAAAGAGGAAATGTCATTAGATATGGAAAGAGGGGACATTCTTTATTCGTCTGAGCAGCTGTTATAGCAGCACTTGTGCTTAGTCCTGGGGATAGTGTGTACAGCGGACTAGTCCCTTGCAACTCACAGTCTAGTGGGGAAGAGAGATAAGTCACTATCCATATCCTTCTTCTTGGTCGTTTGTGCTGAGAAGAGGTTCAGGGGACGATGAAGTGACATTTTTGGAGATCTGGAAGATGAGTAGGACTTGGATCAGAAACCAAGCAAGAGGCTTCCAGGCAGAGGGAACAATAGCATGGGGGGAAGCCCTGGCCGGAAATCCCTTTGCAGGTTTCTTGGATCTGGATTATCACTGATCTGGAGGCCTGTTCATTTCCTGGCACAGCTGAGTGGCACAATCCCCTGCCGACGATAACAGAAGCCTTCTCTGAGGCTGTGGCTTTCAATGGTGGTCAGGGGTGGGCAGAGGTTTTCATATTTCTAGGGGAGCAAATCCGATTGGTGGAAGAGAGGTCAGGGAGAATACATGTTGGTTAAAAAGCCTCCCACATGATCCTAATATAACTCCAAGTTGAGAATTAGAATATTGACATTGGGAATTTAAGAGAAAATGACTTTTTAAAAAATGTATTTTTTATTGATTTCGGAGAGAAAGGAAGAGGGAGAGAGAGAGAGAAACATCAATGATGAGAGAGAATCATTGATTGGCTGCCTCCTGCATGCCCCACACTGGGGATAGAGGCAGCCCCACACTGGGGATCGAGCCCACAACCCAGGCATGTGCCCTTGACCAGAATCGAACCTGAGACCTTTCAGTTCGCAGGCCGATGCTCTATCCACTGAGCCAAACTGGCTAGCGCAAGAAAATGATTTTTATTTTTGCCCCTTTATTATTTATTTTACCTTTTTTCTAAAATAACCTATCATTCCATAGCTTAAATACAGGGATGGGCAAAAGTAGGTTCACAGTTCATAGGGAAAATAATACCATAGTTAAATAATAAAACAAAAATAAACTCTTATTCTTTTATTATTATTTATTAATTATGGCAAACCTACTTTTGCCCCACCCTGTATAATATTATTATTACATAATACATAATGTTATTTATCATTATATAATATTTCACTTCTTTTTATCTCTTTTGAGATAAAAATTTACTCACAAATTCAAGATTCCTGTAGGAATAATTGTTTCCATACTCTCCTCAATCTAAAAAATTATCACTGTTCTTTTGGTCCTCCCCACTGAAAGTGTGGTTCCCACACAGCAGCACCGGCCTTCTCAGGGAGCTTGCAGAGAAGTGCAGACTCTCAGGTTCCATCCCAGACCTACTGAATCTGAATCTGCATCTTGACAAGATCCCCAGGAGATTCATGTGCAAATTCAAGTCTGAGATGCTCCATGGAGGGTCTTATCACATCATCCAAAAGTTCTATTTTCCTTCACTCACCAAAACATTGACTGGGTGCCTCCTATGGGCCTGGCCTCGGGTGCCTTCTGTGTGCTGGAACTTGGGATAAGTGCTGGAGCTGAAAAGAGGAACGATGTGTCAAATCCTGCAGGAGATGGCAGGGAGGATGTCGGTTAATAAATACTTACAGTGTCTCTGATGAATGCTATGATCCTGGTAGGAATCAAGTTCTGTGGGAGCAGGTAAGGAAAGTGGAAAGAAGGCTGAAAAAGCGACTACAAAGAACCCAGTGTATCTGTGCGGTCTAAAGGATTTGGGCCTATACGAGGAGGAGCTAAACGAAGTTGTTTTTCTTGTGGAATGAAGTTTTGAGACTTGTTCTTTTGAAAACAAGCTTGAGTAGGAGATAATGGGAGAAGAGGCAGTAGCAGGGGACTAGCTATGAGGGTCTGATTATATGTCATTGTCAACACAAGTGGAGAAAATGGGTGGGCAGAATTTGAGGGACATTTCAAAAGTAAAATCCAGAAGTCATTGTGGAGAGTGAAAAAGGAAGAGGAACCGACCCCTGTGGTTCTTTCGTGGGTAGCTGGGTGCTTGGGTACACCTTTAGCCATAGAATGGCTGTGGTGATGTAAATATAAAGTTATAACATTTCAGAATAGTCCACACTCTCAATCTGTCACCTCTGCACAGATTTGATATGTAAATTCAAGTATATATGATTCACCAGAATATGTTACTTAATGATGTTAGTATGATGCTCATGAGGAAGATTGTGGACTCGGCCCTTGAGGTCTGGTTTTCACTGCCCAGTGTTGGTGGGCAGTGATGGACCCTCTGATTCTAGCCAACAGTCAGCTGTTGGGAACACAATAACCATGAAGAACTAGGGTAAAGGTTAGTCCCAATCCATTCCTGCTGGTAGAGAAACAGAAGCAGTACCCAGTAACTGTGGGTCAGGAGTCTTCTGTCTATAAATGAAGACAACAGGAGAGACGATATAAGGACAGACAAGTGTTGGCAAGTCTTGGTTTTCATCACTTTCAGATCACTTTGGGATGGCCCAAAGTCAAGCATCTTCTCATACAAAAGAAAATTTTGCTTTATTCTAGTTGTTTTCATGATTGCTCACAAACCTCAATTTTTTAAAATTGTTTTTAATAAATAGATATTTATTTTTGAGTACCTGCTATGGGCACATCATTTTTTAAAAGTTAAACAGCATAAAAAGGTATACAGAGGGAAAAAAACATGTTCCTCCAAACCAATGACCTAGTTACGCAGTCCCCCTTCCCTAGAACAATTCCTGTTAGCATTTTCTTGTGTATTCTTCGGAGATAGGGCTTTTCAAGTGTGTGTGCGTGCGCATATTTAAAAAAAATAATCAAGGTCTTCTTCCATCTCCCAGACAATAACACTCTGGGGGAAATAGTGAATGGCTCTTGCTTCCTCTTACAAAATTCTGCTCTTTTGACTGACAGTTGCCTTCCTGGAAATATATATACATGCCTGACAAAGTGCTACCCACTGCTATTAACTGAGCATTGAAATTAAAGGATTCGCACAGGGTGAATGCCCTTCTGGGTATGCTGAAAATGGTCTCAGGTGTTTCAATGGCTGTCCCCTTAATCCAGCTCTTTTATGAAAGTCAACTCAATATACCAAAGTGGTCCAAAACTTAAGCTTATAAAAATACTAGAGGCCTGGTGCACGAATTCATGCACCAGTGGTGTCCCTCTGCCTGGCCTGTGGGATCGCCAAAACTGGCTCTCCAGCATCCCCCAAGGGGTCCCGGATTGCGAGAGGGTGCAGGCCAGGCTGAGGGACCCCACCAGTGCACGATCAGGGCCAGGGAGGGACACGAGAGGTTGGCCAGCCAGGGAGGGACCACGGGAGGGCTCCAGGGTGTGTCTGCCCATCTTGCTCAGTCCTGATCAGCCGGACCCCAGCAGCAAGCTAGCCTACCGGTCAGAGGTCTGCCCCCTGGTGATCAGTGCATGTCAGCGAGCAGTTGAGTGGCCTTAGCATATCATTAGCACATTACGCTTTGATTGGTTGAACAATTAATCACTTAGCATATTAGGCTTTTATTATATAGGATATTCTATCTACCACCAGCCTCTCTATTTTAAAGTAATGCAATACCCAGACACAACTACTATGTCACTTTAGGGCCTTCAACACAAGGGTGAAGGTTTTTTTTTTTTCCAATGAGTGAATTATTATATTATGTATATATAATGTTGGATCCTGCTTTTGTCTGACATAGCCCTACTAAATTTTTTTTACCATTTTTGCATACTTACCATGTCCAACATCTTGTATCTTATTTTTAAATTTTACTTCAATGCTTTCTAAAAAGTAACTTATTCTTGTAACAGTATAATATACTAATCAAGAAAAAAGAAGACAAGCCCTAGCAGGTTTGGCTCAGTGGATAGAGCATTGGCCTGCGGACTGAAGGGTCCCAGGTTCGATTTCAGTCATGGGCACATGCCCAGGTTGTGGGCTCAATTCCCTAATGATCTCTCATCATTGATGTTTCTATCTCTCTCTCTCTCTTCCTCTCTAAAATCAATAAAAATATATTTTTTTAAAAAGAAGACAAGAAACACTCATAACACCCCCACACAGAGATACCCACCTTTTGTTGTGAATATCCTTCTAATCTTTCTTCAATGAGATGATGCATACATATTATTTTGTAACATTTTAAATTTAAAAATTCCATGTTATTAAATTTATGGTAGAATATTTGAAAATACGTAAAAGAATAATGGAGCTCCTGGCTAGTTTGGCTCAGTGGTTGGAGCATTGGCCTGCAGACTGAAGGATCATGCGTTAGAGTCATGGGCAAGGGTCCGAGCCTCGGTTGCAGGCTTGATCCCTGGCCCTGGCCAGGCCAATGCAGGAGGCAACCAACTGATGTGTCTCTCACATCGATGTTTCTCTCTCCTCTCTCTCTCCCCTTCTGTCCCACTTTCTCTAAAAAAGGAAGACGAAGCAGAAGAATGGAGACGATAAAAATCCCTGGTAATTCCACCATCCCTGCCCACTCCCAAATACCTCATAAGTAGCATCCATTAATTCAACATATATGTAGAGATAGAGTTTCACAATTTGGAATCAGCAGAGTGCTCCACGTCAGAAAACCTACCCATTTTCTGTTTTACAGCTATGCTATATTTTAATCAGTCCCTTATTTGGGTGCACTTAGATTGGCCCATAAATTGATTGGGTAAACATAAATTTGTATGACTTTATAGTATTTTAGTATCATGATTTACACAACCTCTCCAACAACTTTCCCCATCATTGGAGATTTCAGTGATTTCAGGATTTTGGTTTTGTTTTGTTTTTGCTTTTACTAATGTCAGCAACATTATACATAAAACTTTACTGAAATATTACTTTCCTCTTTGAAAGCTATTTTTTCTCTAATTATTGAAGTAATACTTGCTCAGTGTAGGACTTTGGAAGATATGAAACATTATAAACAACAGAATCAAATCATTTATAATTTCATAACCCAAAGATCATGCCTGCTTATATGTTGGTTTGTTTCCTTCCAGCTTTTTAAAAGTACATAAATAAAATACATTTTTTTAATTTTCACAAAATTGAGCTCATAGAGAATTTACAACTGAACATATCTTGATGTCATTAAAATAAAAAAAAATTAATTGATTTAGAAAGAGAGAGAGGAAGGGAGAGAGAAACATCAATGTGTTTTTCCACTTATTTATGCAGTCATTGGTTGACTCATGTATGTGCCCTGATGGGAATTAAACACACAACCGTGGTGTATCAGGATGATGCTGTAACCAACTGAGCTACCCAGCCAGGTCAATGTCATTAAATATTATTCAAAAACATGATTTTAAATAATTTTATTTGGAAATTATTTCACAGTTTCCAATGGTATAAAAATAAAATAGTAAAAGAACATCCATATATTCTTTGACCGATTGTTAACATATTGCCCTACCTGCTTTATCATTGGCTTGTTCACATTCTCTCTCTCTCTCTCTCTCTCTCTCTCTCTCTTCCTGAATTTCTATATGCACCAGTGGAGGGTAAATTATATCTTGAGTGTATTTCTAAGGGTAGGGGCATTCCCTTCCGTAGCCACTGTTGACCTTTGTCAGTGGACCCAGTAAAGTCTTCCATGGCATTGTTATCCTCCAGTCAAATATTAGTTTGTCATAGATCTTCTTTTTTCTTTAATCTGAAACAGTTCCACAGCTTTTTTTTTTTTTATATTTTTCGCTAAAAGTATTACAAAGGGTATTTATTACATAAGTGTCCTTTTTTTCCCCCCCCGCCCTACCACAGCTTTTCTTTACCTTTTATAGTGTTGACATGTTTGAAGAATACAATCTCCACTTTTTAGAAAAGATACTTCCCGTTTTGTGTTTATCTGATGTTTCCTCAGTTAGATTGAGATGATTCTTGCCCAGAAAGCTGCATGGTGAGGTGTGTCCTTCCCTGGGGATCTCATTTGGAGGCCCATGAAGTCTGTCTGTTCCTTATTTACTGGAGAGTTCATTTTGATCATCCAGTCACGGTGTTGTCTGCTTTCTCCACTGTATAATCACTGGGGCTTTCCCCCCCGTCCCTTACAACTAATAAGCAGTCTTTGGGGATACTCTTTAAAACCATGCAAATCTCCTCCTCATCATCAAAATTCCCCATTGGTTTAGCAACTATTGATTCTTGCCTGATCTAATCGTTATCACAATGGTTTCAAAATGATTTTCCATCTCCAATACTTCTGACCATTTAACAGTCAGCTCTCATCTTTTTACTGTAATCAAGAGTCCCCTTCCTTCTCATTTACATATGCATTTATTATTGGTGTAGACTCATGCATTCCTTTTCCCCCCAGTGGTTTATAATTCATTACTATACTTCACTATTTCAGTGCTCAAGTTGTCCCAGATTTAATCCCGCTCCTGTGTTTTTCCAACTTTTTTTTTTTTTTTTTTTTTTTTTTTTTTACTTTCTGGCATTATAACAAGACATTTCAAGTTCATCTGTTGCCCCAACCCTAGAATTTGCCCCTTCTTTGATGAGCCCTGGTTTATTTTGGTGGGGTATGGTATTAGAGACAAGAAGATCAGGACAACTAGGTGTGTTCAGGGCTTCTAGTGTGACTTTGTTTTTTGGCCCTCTCAGACAAATCAGGAAAAATAAGCATGCATATGTACACACACACACAAATGTTCATACACACTGATACATACATAATGTACATGTGCACATAAATATGCTTATGCACATATTTTATTTTTTAAATTCTTATATATTTTTATTGATTTTAGAGAGTAAGGGAGAGGGAGAGAGAGAGAGAAATATCAATAATAAGAGAGAATCATTGACTGGCTGCCTCCTGCATGCCCTCTCCTGGGGATTGAGCTCACAACCTGATCATATGCCCTTGACCGGAATCGAACCTGAGACCCTTCAGTCTGCAAGCTGACTCTATCCACTGAGTCAAACTGGCTAGGGCTTATGCATGTACAGTATTTTAAAAATTATGAGTTCGCACCAGTACCTCCACATTCCATTGCTATATATCCCCATAGGATTTTTTCTTGCCTTTCCCCATTCCATATTTATATGTCGCTTCCTCCATAGTGAGAATCTGGCACCCAATAACATCTCTCTCTCTCTCTCTCTCTCTCTCTCTCTCTCTCTCTCTTATAACATGCATTTACTCATCTACTCAATTAAATAATACATCTAAAATACTTTCAAAATTGCTTAGCCCATACCCATAAAATAAACAAACCTGCTGAAATATTTTTAGATAGGACTCATCTGCATTCTTCCCACACATATACATCCAGGCCTCACTTGGGGCCTTGTTAGAAATCCTACCGACTCAGACTCTGGCATAGAACCCAGGAATCTGTTTTCACAAGCTCTTAAGTGATTCTAATGCAGGCTAGAGTTTGAGAAGCACAGCCTGGAATATGCAGCGTGGCTTTATGATATAGATATATGCGTCTACCCATGTGCCCACGTATTATTACGTAACATGATACTTTCAACATATTCGAAATACAACACACAAAACAGGGCCAGTGCAGACTGATAAGGGGTTCTGTTGTCGCAGCATGGGTGCAAAGGTGTAGCTGTGAAAGTAAACAGACCCTCCAGTCTTTGTTTCTCCTCCAGGTACCAGCCAAGAGGAAGGGGGAGAGGGTGGAAGTGCCCTTGCTGGGGTCGGGGTGCTCTCCCGTTCCACAGCCCCCACACCTCCCTGTAGACACGTGCAGCAAACTGAAGATGGAGGAAGCTCTGTTAGTGTTGACAACCTCACAGGGTGAAAATCTGACCCTTTCCCCCTGTTCTCACCCAACTTCCTCTCTCCTCAGAATCAGAACAAAACTCTCGCCTCCAGCATTGAACCCCATGGACTGTCTATGACAGTCACTGGAGCTGCATTTGACAGTGACCATTTCATTGTGGAGAGAGGGCGGAGAGTTACCTGGACCTTCCCCAACTGCAGCAAGCAGCCTTTCCTAGGCCTGAAATCAGAGCCATTACCTAGTTCTCCTCTTAGAGTAGATTCCCTGGCCATTCCTAAAATTCTAATTCAATCCATCTGCGTTTCTGACAAGTGTGGGGTGTGATTCTTTGGATCTTGGCAAGTTTTGAACTATTAGCCTAGGAGAAAATGGCTCTAAATTCGGCCTCTAAATTCCCTGGGCGGGAAGCTGGTTAAAGTGTGTGGGGGGGAATCCCACTCTCCGAGAGTCTAATTTAGTGGCGATAGGAAGGCGTTCTGTGCATTTTGGACACTCTGGACACTGGTTACTCAGAGGAGGGCGCTGGACCAGCAGCTGGGCAACACTTGGGAGCGCCACCCAAACCTGCTGAATCAGAATCTTCATCGTAACAAGATCCCCAAGGGGTTCCAGTTTTTGAAAGTTCAAGTTGGAGAAGCACTGATTTAGAGTTGAGGTTCTCAGCTTTGGATATGTGTTTGGATCACTTGGGGAGGTTTCAAAAATCTCAGGGGTTTCCAATTCATAGACACGGATGAGAACTGTGAGGGTCCCTCCAGCCTCTCCCACTGCAGAATTCAGTCTAGCTGTGAAGTCTGGGGGAAGGAATGTCACCCTCACCAATTCAAAAACTCCAATGACATGACAGTCACTAGAAGAAGAAGAAACAAATGGTATATAATTTCTTCTTATCTATAAATGGGTCTTTACCTATGTCCTTTATCCCTTAAACTTGATTTTCCGCAAAACTATTTCCCGGGGGTCATCTTGTTAATTTATTGTATGATTTCCACCACACAGACTCTGTGTGGTTATTTGCTAACATTATCCATAAATTTTATCAATTCTATATTTGACTAAGGTATATATGGACCAATCACCACCCAGCATTAGCAAGGACAGACACAGAAAGCAACCCCCTGCCTCCTGGGACCCAGTGACCCCAGACCTGGGCACCTCATCTAGGAGGGGCTGGTTGCCCTATTCCAAGCCCATTTAAATGTCCCAGCCCAAATTCAGCCCCTCTGAACCTTCAGCTTTCATATATATATATATATATATATATATATCAATTTTTTACAGAGAGGAAGGGAGAGGGATAGAGAGTTAGAAACATCAATGAGAGAGAAACATCGATCAGCCGCCTCCTACATACCCCCTACTGGGGATGTGTCTGCAACCAAGGTACATGCCCTTGACCGGAATTGAACCTGGGACCCTTCAGTCCGCAGGCCAACGCTCTATCCACTGAGCCAAACTGGTTAGGGCCCTTCAGCTTTCTTTACAAGGTCTCAGCCCCTTTCACTGCCTTGTCAATAACAATTCAGAAATATCCCCCAGAGTGCCATCAAATAACTTCACAATAATTATCCAAAGTAATAAGGATTAAGGAAAATGTGTACTGCATTCTTATGTATACATTTTCAAAAGATAAAGACTTGTGTCTTGGGTGTCTCCGTTTTCTATGGGGCCACATCCAGTTTATATATGCAGCAAGGATGCTGAATATGCCAAAGAAATAATCCATGGTATACTCTTATGGATCTTATGATCTAGTGAGAGAGATGGGTAAGTAAGTAACTAATTATCCAGGGGGCTCTATGAGCACAGGAGAGAGCGGCTCTGGACAGGAGAGGAGAGAGAGAAGGCTTAGCAGAAAATGAGATGCTTAAGCTGGGTCTTGATTACATAGGGAACTTTTTACGTGGACAAAAAAGAGAAGGAAAGACATCTTGGTGGGGGGGGGAGGGGGGGGGGACAACTTGTGCAAAGGAATGGGGCCGTGAAAGTTCACATGTATTAAGGACTGACTTCTGAGTGGTGTGGATCAGTGGGGTAGTGGCTGGGCAGTAGTGGGAAATGAGATGGGAAAGGTGGTTGGAGTCAGTGTCAAGATCCTTGAAGATCATGGTTTTCCTTTCAAGGGCTGTCCTCTCAAGCTCCTGGGAGACCCTTGTAAGGCTAGTTGTGTAATGCATGTCACTGGGAGAATAGCATTTACAATTGGACTCTACAGACAACTTTCCAGAAATGCAAACCACTAATCTGCAATTACTTGCGGAAAATGTCTGCTGACAGTGCAAAATCAAAATTGTAGGTTATTTTGGAAGGAATTCCATTTTATAACTTTTAATTGCTGTGAATATTATGAGGTATTTTGCACAGCTATTAATTAAAGAAATTGGATCATGAAACTAAGATTTACAATTCATAGTAGGCTTATATGAGAAAATAGTGCATAATAAGCATGTAATTCATCAGGTGTGTCATTTGTTTTGTCTTCTAGAATCAACATCATAACTAGGGCATCAATATCATATATTTCTAATTATTGGGGTCCAAACTGTTGAGGGGCTCTTCAAGATGAGGGGTGCTAATGCAATAAAATTCCAATGGATCAGACATTAACTGGAGTTTAGGAATTTAAAAATCAGAATCTCTGCCCTAGCTGGTTTGGATCAGTAGATAGAACTTCAGCCCATGGACTGAAGGGTCCTAGTTCTGATCTGAGCAAGGGCATGTGCCTCAGTTGCAGGTTCGATCCCTGGCACTGGTCGGGGTGCATGTGGAAGGCAACCAATCGATGTATCTCTCTCACATCAATGTTTCTCTCGGTCTCTTCCCCTCCCTTATACTCTTTCTAAAAATCAATGAAAAAATATCCTTGGGTGAGGACAACAACAAAAAATCAGAATTTCTGAGCTAATCTTTCAGAAAAGTCACATGACCTTTTGTTACTGACTAGACAAGCAGGTGCAAGACAGCAGCTTCTCTTCGCACTGGTTCCTTTGAAGCTGCAGTGCAGAGAAAGAGCTTTGTGGAGGGAAGGGTCAGGTGGTGAGTGTCCCTTCCTGTAAGCATCAAAAAACTTGAACCTGTGCTGCGGAGAATGTATGCATGCAAGCATGAATGGCCAGCAAGACAACAATACAAGTATCATAGGAGTATGAAAACGTATTCATTCATTGAGGAGTCTCAGCTCACCTATCTGTCTCAGGTGTAGCCTGTACACAGAACAAAAGAGAGAAGACAGCCCTGGTCAGTGTGCCCAGTGGTTGGAGCACAGGCCGGGAGCGATCAAGGGCATGTACCTACCTGGGTTTCAGGTTCTATCCTTGGTCCTGGTCTGAGTGCTTTTGGGAGGCAACCAATCAGTGTGTCTCTCTCACCTCTCTCTTTCTCTCTCTCTTTCACTCTCTCCCCCCTCCTCCTTCCCTCCCTCTTGCTCTCTCTCCCTTGCACTCTATCTAAAAATCAATAGAAAAAATATCCTCAGGTGAGGATTAACAAAACAAAAGAGAAAGAAGACAAAGTCTGTGAGAACTAAGATAGTCTGGAATCACATAAAAAGGGCTGTCTGAAGGGCCATGCAAAGTGAAAGCTGATACGGCAAGTCCTCCAATAAAGTAGCTTCACTATAATGTTGATGAGATGCTAGGAACGTAACTCCTATTTATAGCATTAGACTATGGTAAAATTGGCTTCATCATAAGTCGTTTCACTTAAAGTCAGAGAACCTGTGGATGAAGTCAAGTGAGGACTTACGTATGATTTTCTGATTTTCCCCCAACCTGTGCTGAGGAATACCTGGGCCACACCTGGTCTCCTCCAATACCATCCCTAGGCCCCACCCCCACTGGCTCTAATCCCAGCTCCACCACTTACTGTCAGGGTAACCTTGGACCAGTCTCTTCATCTCTGAGCCTCATTTGTAAACTAGAGATAATAAATGGTTCGGACCTCCCATAGTTGCTGTGAGGCTCCGGAAGATACTAACACATGTGGGCTTAGCACGGGGGAAGCAGCCATAAGTTTTGGTTGATCGTGTTCCACCGTCCCAGGTCCGGCAGCCTCTGCCCTCCTGTGACCACAGGTTCCAATGGATTCCCCTCTCCTGGGCTGCAGCTATGGAGATTTACCTGGAGATGAGAGGTTAACGGAATTATGTTATTTGCTGACTCTAGAAGGACTCCAGGCAGCAGATGCATGGGGAAGCAGGACTCTGTCCTGGACAGCTAGCTCTGCTAAAAAAGCAAATAGGTGGCCCGGCTGGTATGGCTCAGCGATTGAGCGTCAACCTGTAAACCAGGAGGTCACTGATTCGATTCCCGGTCAGGGCACATGCCCGGATTGCAGACTGTCATCGTTGATGTTTTTGTCCCTCTCTCCTTCTCCCTTCCTCTCTCTGAAATCAATAAAAACACATTGGTGGGAGGGAGGGATCAAATAGCTGGAGTGGTGACAGGTTTGGGTGACTTTTCCCACCTGAATCTGATGGAGCAGACAAGTCCTGGCTTTAGCCTGCTGCCCCCTGCCTTCCCTTTTCCTGTGGGTCAGCAGCTCCTTCAGCTTCCTCCCAAAGCCGATATCCACATGGAGACAGCTGTCTCCTGCTGCTCTCCTGTCCTATGGAAACTGGGCTCACTCCTGTCCCTTTCCCAGGCCAGCGTGAGTGAGCTGTCCCCTACACCGACTTCCATCTCAGCTTCGTGCATCCCGCTTTCCGGGATGGGCAACTGCAGAGACGCAGGTCTGGCTGACAAGCAGCCTGTGCCTGCAGGCCACCTGCTCCGCTCTGCACACAGTGGCTGCGGGTTCCCTGGACTCCCTGCACCTGCTGCTCCTGCCCTTTCCCATCCTGCACAGTTTGCATGACGCATCCGCCATGCTGACATGTGCCTCCAGGGCACAATGGATTTGGAGGCCCCCCACTAACCAGCTGTGTTCCCTTAGGCAAGTGACCTGCCCTCTCTGATGCGGTTTCTTTATCTAGAAACAGAAATAACACCCATTTCTAACTCACTTGAAGGGTAGGTTTAACAGAGGAGTTTTAAGTAAAGCAAGATTCAGGGATGGGTTACTGTGCTCATTCCTGACTGCAAATGCCTGCTCTTTTTGGGTTTTGGTAGGCCTTTTGTGTGCATGCCCAGAAGAGTTTCCGTGGGTGCTTTGGCCGCCCACACACTCACAGACATGAGCAAAGCAAGCATGCGGCCAGCAGGCGGTGTTGGCTTCGTCTCCTCTGCTGGCATCTCAGCCTCTAGACAATCTGCACAAGTCTGCTTCCCGTGCAGGGGCCGCCCTCGCCGTATCCATTAGTCTTGCTGGAGTTACTTTTCAAATTGTTCATTGTGCTGTGCCCTCTGAATTGGCCACTTAATAGCTTCTTCATTCCCAAAACTATTAGGAGCCCCATCTTATAAAATTATGCCCAGGACAGCAAAATAACTCAAGGTAGATCCGATAACATTATGATCCTGACATCTGAGCTCTAATCCTGCAGCTGTCCTGGCCCACCCTCTGGCTCTGTGTTCCCCACAGGGCGGGTACTGGCCTGGGAGATGGGCTCAGGGGCAGACCGGCCACGCTCACTTCCACTGTTCCCCCTTTACATTTTTTTTGATCCCTAACTGATTTACTGAAATCTGTCTTATTTGCATGCTTGCTCCTTCATATATATTGTTCTGTAGAGTTTACTTTGAAAAGCAGCTTCAAGGGAGGGTCTTTGGGGGCTCAACACACATGCCATTCATTTGGCTCCATTTCCATCTTATTCTATCAGATACCACAGCTTCCTAGAAGCACGCCGACCACTGATTGTCCCTTGTCTGGGTGTGTATCCACACCCCCTCCCCAAACCACACGTCTCCTATCCGTCCCTCGTGTAACTAACATAATCTAGAGTTCTCTAAAGGACCTTTATAAATTATGTCTAAGAATAACTTAGGAGTTATTTATGAAGTCCAGTTTCCTGATTATACTGCTTACTAAGCACAGAGGTCTTGTCCCCCTTTTGACCTCATCTGAAGGTGCGCTGCCCCAAAGGCCTCTGTGCCCAGTCCCACCCCACCTCTGCTCACCAGGAGGGAGATAGAGTCAGTGGTACCTGGTTCATCTAACAAAAAAGGGGCGTGGACTGGAAGGGTGGCCTAGCCATCCCTAGAATGGATAGTGCACCCCTCTGACTTCAGGGGCCCGCTTAGGACACAGAAACCAATAGTCCTGGGGAGTCTGTACCACCTGCTACTTCCCTTGGGGTTGGAAGTGTTTACACACATCTGGTCATAGAGCTGTAGCCCCTGGGAGGGGCTGTAAGTTATTTAGTCCAATCCCTTCCTTATACAAGGAAGGAAGCTGGATTCTATTTGGTTCAGGGGTTTAATCTAGTCATTCAGCTAATTAATGACTAAGCCAGAGCCCAGAGTTTCTGACAACCAGTGCAGAAGCGTCCTCCCTCAGAGACCAGGAGTGTGGAGAACGCTCCAAACACACCTGGACCCTCAGTGCACTTGTAGTGAGTGCACGCGGAAGCATCACAGCTCCACTGACCCAGGAAGACAGCTGCCCTCTGAGCCATGGCTCCATCCTCTGAGGCAGCCAGTGCAGGGACAAATAAATTGTCCTACAATTTTAATAAAGAAGTAGAAACTCGCTAAACATACAAATTAACTATTGTTTAATGGCTCAGAGACCCAGGCAGGCAAATGCTTAACTGTTCGCAGGGTCTGTGGGAGTGGACTTGTAAATGTCTTCATCTATGAAGCTCAAAGATTCAGAAAGTGAAAGTACTGTGGGGAATGTGAGTGTATGTTTATCACCTGCATGCAGATGGGTGTGGATCTGCATTCTCTGCAGCACTGGCTGATGTCCCTGCAGAGCCAGTGCCTGCTTCTTCGAGAAGCCATAAGGATGGAGAAGATGCAGTGGAAAAGTAAACATTGTGGGTAAATATTTTAAGGACAGACTACAGTTACCTTGGAAAAAATTTTAAATCCTCACCCGAGGATATATTTATTGATTTTAGAGAGAGCACGGGAGAGAGAAACATGGATCGGTTGCCTACTGTATGTGCCTGACCAGGGGTCAAACTCGCAACCTATGTATGTGCCCTGATCAGGAATGGAATCCATAACCAACTGAGCCACCTGGTCGGGGCTACCTTGGAAACTTTTTAATAGACTTTGGAAACCAGGAGACACTGCAACCATCCATTCATCGACTCACAGGGCTTTCATGCCAGCAGGGGACCTAGAGCACTGCCTGTTCATTTAAAGGGTGCCAAGAAAGAGATCAAGTGATGCGTCCAAGTTTATTCCACAGGCTGGAGACAAAGCAAAGGTCCCAGCCTGCTGTGTCAATTCAATAGGTAAGCTTGCACCTTGACTAAAGAAGGAAGAAAGCACCTTGCCGGTGTGGCTTGAGCAACCACCCATGCACCAACAGGTCCCTGGTTCCATTCTCAGTCAGGGCACATGCCTGGGCTGTGTGCTTGATTCCCCACTAGGGTGCAGGAGGCAGTTGATGATCAATGTTTCTATCTCTCCCTCTTCCTTCCTTTCTAAAAATCAATAAAAATATTTTTTTTAAAAAAAGAAGGAAGAAAGTATCAGAAAATTAATTTGCAAACAACTAGATTACTCCTCAAGGGTTTAGAGTTTTAATAATTACTTCAACATATGTTATCTTGTTTAATGCTTATTATAACCCTGTGAGGAAAGAAGGACATTCCCTCTGTTTGCAGCTGAGTGAACTAACGCTCACAGAAGATGAAGGACTTGCCCAATATCACTCATCTATCAGTACCTACAGAACTGGGACTTGAGCTTGTGTGCTCTGAGTCAAGGTTCATATGAGAAGTTGTATTATAAATCTATCTGGCTTTATAAATGTCTTCCAGGCCGGTATGTCTGTGCCCACATATTCCTAGACAAGTTCTTGGCAGACTTTTGTATAGCTTGATCAGCACTTTAGATGTTATAAAGTCTTTTATGTCATTAAATTGGAGAAATGGATAGAAGTTGGTTATACAAACACTTGGCTGAGAGCTGAGTCTAGGATGTTATTGTATGCCATCTATACTAAAAAAAGGGTAATGTGCTAATTAGACCAGGTAGACCAGACGTCTTCCGGACGTCCTTCTAGACAAAGCCATGGCAGCTGCGAGGGCTGAGAAGGCCTGGCAGCTGCGGTAGCTGTGAGGGCCCAGAAGGGTCGGTGGCTGGCAGTGGCAGCAGCAGCAGGGTGATGGGGCAACGCCTTCCCCTGATTGGACCGATTGCCTCCTGCAGAGGGAGGCCAGACTGTGGCTTAGGCCCACATCCCGTGGGAAGTGGGCCTAAGCTGTCAGTAGGACATCCCCTGAGGGCTGCTGGACTGTGAGAGGGGGCAGGCCAGGCGAGGGACCCCCCACCCCCAAGTGCATGAATTTTCATGCACCAGGCCTCTAGTGTTTTATAAAATGTGTTCTAAAGCCAGGCTTCATATGCTCTATCTAGTGAAGGACTAGTTTGTTTCTAATTTCCATCTGTCCTGGACCAATAATTTTGATAATACAATAAAAATGTATTACTAGAACAATGATCACATACTTGAATGTTGTAGTAATGTCAAACTGCTACAAAACTTTCTAATTGCTATTTCTCAGTTTTCTGTACTGACCTTGCTTCAGGTTAGTAACAGTTCCCAAATCAGCAGGGGGTCTGCCAACCACATGCTGAGAAACACTGTTCTCAGCAACGCCATTCATTTCTGAGAGGAATTCTCTGAATAAAGTGTTCCTTAGTCAAATAAGTTTGAGAGACTCCATAAACTAGAAAGTATCAGTGCACATTAGCATACTGAAGATTCTGAGAAGTCCTACATTAAAGAGCTTGTTTAATCATCAATTACTTAAGCCTTTCCCAAACTCACTGACATCAAAACTCATTGTTCATGAAATGAAATACCTTTCCTCATCCTGCAGAATTCATAGTTCGTGAAATACCCTTGGGTCTGTCTTGCCAACTATGGATAACGCCCAGACCCCAGGTATGCCTGAAATGAAAGCCTCTATCCTTTGCCCTCACCCTCATGTGTTTCCTTTTAAACATTTAAAAAATATATATTTTTATTGATTTCAGAGAAAAAGGGAGAAGGAGAGACAAACATCAATGATAAGAGAATCATTGATCGGCTGCCTCTGGCATGCCCCCCACCAGTGATCGAACCTGCAACTCGGGCATGTGCCCTGACTGAGAATCAAACAGGGACCTCCTGGTTCATAGGTTGATGCTCAACCACTGAGCAACACTAGCCGGGCTCATGTGTTACCTTCTTTTTAAAGTTTAAATTCTTTATTGTTTAAAATATTACATACGTCTCCTTCCCCCCCGCCCCCACATTGACCTCTCCTCATCTGCTCCCACCCCCTAGCACATGCCCTCACTCCCCTACTGTCTTTGTCCATGGGTTATGCTTATATGCATGCATACAAGTCATTTGGTTGATCTCTTACCACCCCCCCCCCCCCCACCTTCCCTCTGAAGTTTGACAGTCTGTTCAATGCTTCTGTGTCTCTGGATCTATTTTTGTTCATCAGTTTATGTTGTTCATTTATTCCACAAATGAGTGAGATCACGCAATATATGTGATATTTATCTTTCTCCAACTGGCTTATTTTGCTTAGCATATTGCTCTCCAGCTCCATCCATGCTGTTGCAAATGGTAAGAGTTCTTTCTTCTTTCTTTTTTATAGCAGCATAGTATTCCATTGTGTAGATGTACCACAGTTTTCTAATCCACTCATCTGCTGATGGGCACTTAGGCTGTTTCCAAATCTTAGCTATTGTAAATTGTGCTGCAATGAATATAGGGGTGCATATATCCTTTCTGATTGGTGTTTCTGATTTCCTGGGATATATTCCTAGAAGTGGGATTACTGGGTCAAATGGGAGTTCCATTTTTAATTTTTTGAGGAAACTCCATACTGTTTTCCACAGTGGCTGCATCAGTCTGCATTCCCACCAGCAGTGCACGAGGGTTCTTTTTTCTCCACATCCTCGCCAGCACTTGTCAATTGTTGATTTGTTGATGATAGTCATTCTGACAGGTGTGAGATGGTACCGCATTGTTGTTTTGATTTGCATCTCTTGGATGATTAGTGACTTTTTCATATGTCTCTTGGCCTTCTGTATGCCCTCTTTCGAAAAGTGTCTATTTAAGTCCTTTGCCCATTTTTGATTGGCTTGTTTATCTTCCTTTTGTATGAGTTCCCTATAAATTTTGGAGGTTAAATCCTTATCAGATGTAACATTGGCAAATATGTTCTCCCATACAGTGGGCTCTCTTATTGTTTTGTTCATGGTTGCATGTGTTACCTTAAAAAAATTCTTTATACTCTTTTGTTTATAGTGCACATAGTCATACTCTGTCTTCCACCGACTTCCATGCCTACTTCTGCTTCCCACAGAGGACTTGCTGTGGGTGATGTCACCCATAAAGAAGGTCACAGGAACCTGTCTGAGACAGCTCCCACCACACTTTGCCACTGCATCTTGAAAATATATTTGCTTGCCCACCTTCACAAAGGTGACTCATGTTACTCTTCAGTATTACACAAACAAGAGGAATCCTCTTCCTGTAAATCCAGCTCTATGGGAAATGCTTGTCTATTTGTCATCAAAACTGTATACCCACACAGTGTAACTTTCCCCTAAAACACATGTTGTTTCCTATGCAGCAGTACCTCTTGTCATGTTCCACTCACACTTCTTCCTCCTCCTCCTCCTCCTCCTCCTCCTCCTCCTCCTCCTCCTCCTCCTTCTTCTTCTTCTTCTTCTTCTTCTTCTTCTTCTTCTCTCTCTCTCTCTCTCTCTCTCTCTCTCTCTCTCCCCCCAGTTGGTGGTTTCCCACCTTATAATAGTAGGTAATTTTCTATGGAAATTCCAAATCATTGCTCTCATTCATATTCTCTTAACAGTCCTAACAACTGTAGTTCTGTAAAGCTTCTAGAAGTATGATTTTATTTCTGAGGGTAATTCCTCCTAGCCTCCTTGTTGAGATCACCCAGGGACTCTCAACAAGCTTTTTTTTTTTTTTTTTGCCTTTGAAATTGTCTTTATTTCTGCTCATTCCTTTACAACCATCCACCCGAGGATTAACTCCCACAGATGCACCTCGAGCCCAAATCCCCAACTCCTCCCCAAGCAACCCAGATGCATGTTTCTTTTTTTAAATTAAATCTTTATTGTTCAGATTATTACATTAGTTACTCTTTTTTCCCACCATAACTCCCCTCTACCCAGTTCCCACCCAACCCTCCGCCCTCACTCCCCACCCACTGTCCTCATCCATAGGTGCACGATTATTGTCTAATCACTTCACTCACCCCCACACCCCTTTCCCCCACCCCAAGAATAGTCAGTCCATTCCCATTCTATGTCCCTGATTCTATTACAATCATCAGTTCATACTGTTCATCAGATTATTTATTCACTTGATTCTCAGATTCACTTGTTGATAGATGCATGCTTGTTGTTCATAATTTGTATCTTTACCTTTTTCTTCTTATTCCTCTTCTTACAGGATACCTTTCAGCATTTCATATAATACTGGTTTGGTGGTGATGAACTCCTTTAGCTTTTTCTTATCTGTGAAGCTCTTTATCTGGCCTTCACTTCTGAATGATAGCTTTGCTGGATAAAGTAGTCTTGGTTGTAGGTTCTTGGTATTCATCACTTTGAATATTTCTTGCCACTCCCTTCTTGCCTGCAAAGTTTCTGTTGAGAAATCAGCTGACGGTCGTATGGGTACTCCCTTGTAGGTAACTGATTTTCTTTCTCTTGCTGCTTTTAGGATTCTCTCTTTGTCTTTTGCTCTTGGCATTTTAATTATGATGTGTCTTGATGTGTCTTTGGGTTCCTTTTGTTTGAGGTTTTCTGAGCTTCCTGGACTTGGAAGTCTATTCCATTTACCAGGTAGGGGAAGTTTTCTGCCATTATTTCTTCAAATAGGTTTTCAATATCTTGCTCTCTCTCATCTTCTGGCACCCCTATAATTCGGATGTTGGTACGCTTGAAGCTGTCCTAGAGGCTCCTTACACTATCTTCGTATTTTTGGATTCTTTTTTCACTTTGCTTTTCCAGTTGGGTGTTTTTTGCTTCTTCGTATTTCAAATCTTTGACTTGATTCTTGCGATCCTCTGGTCTGCTGTTGGGAGTCTGTATAATGTTCTTTATTTCAGTCAGTGTATGCTTAATTTCTAGTTGGTCCTTTATCACAGCATCGAGGGTCTCATTAGATTTCTTGAGGATCTCACTACATTTATCAGCAGTCTCACCAGTCTTCTTGAAGATCTCACTACATTTATCGGCAGTCTCACCAGTCTTTTCGAGGGCCTTATTAAATTTATCGGTGGCTTCTAGACAGTTCTTTAAAGACCTTAAAAGTGTGATTTTGAACTCTATATCCAACAGTTTGCTTTCCTCCAATTCTGTCGTTTGTGTCCTGTTTCTTTGTCTTGGCATTTTTTATGCTTCGCTGTGTCGATAGAGTGCCTTTCTGTACTAAGTGTTCCAATTACCTGAGGTAGACACTCTTGGTGCACCCCCTTGTGGGCTTTGTGCACAGTCTTGTTGTAGTTAAGCCTTGATTGCTGTAGTTATCATTGTGAGGAATTGACCTCCAGGCCAATTGGCTGTGAGAATCAGCTGTGTCTGCAGTGGGAGAACTTCTGTGCTGGAGACACCTCTCTGGGGCTAGACTTGCTTCAATGGGGCTTTGGTGCTCACTGAGTCTGCCCCCTGAGTGTGTCTTTTATGGTTCCACGGAGCTGCAAACTGGATGGTCCCACTCTGACCTCTGGGCTTCCTGGCTCCTGGATCTCTAGGGAGGTGCTAATCTAGCCTTTGCCTGAGGCTATCCAGCAAAAGCCTCCCTGCAGGGCTTGGGCGGGGCAGGTCCCACGGGATCAACAGGGCAGGGTTAGCAATTATGGCTGCTCTCAGTCTTGCCCTCAGAGGCTCTTCTTCTCAGTGTCCCAGTAATCACTGCAAGCCCCATGGAGAGAAAGCTGCCCTAGGGTTCTGAGCGATGCCAGACAGTCCCGCTTCTCCCGTATGAGTCTGGGTCCCTAGAGACTGGAGCTCAGAGCCTGAGACTCCCTCCCGATTGAAAACGACAACCGCGCCCTCAGCAGCCAGCCCGCTCCGCATGCACTCCGAACCTTAGTATTTTACTTCAGCACTGCGCCTCCTCTGAGCCTCGGTATGCTTTTCTCTTTCCTCCTAGTTGTAGAACTTCCACTCAGCCAGTCTTCCTGTGGTTCTGGATGATGTCCGTTCTGTCTTTTAGTTGTATTTTTGAAGTGGTTGTTCGAGGCAGCAAACTCCGGTGTTTACCTATGCCGCCATCTTGGTTTCTCCCAGATGCATGTTTCTGATAGTAGGACACTTTGCCTTTGAGGTCCCATGAACTCCCCAACCTTTGTCCCTGCAATCCTGTACCCGGGCTGGGTCCCTCCCTTTCCACATTCACACTGAGCATGAACATGAAACGTAGTAGCCCCACACACTGCACCCCGGTCCAAGGTTTCAGGTTCCAGGGGCCCAGAAGGAAACCCTTGTTAGGTGCACCTGGTGAGCAGGGTCACTACAGGGCCACATCACGGGCTCCATGCCATGAAAATGCCACGTCATAAAACTCCCCAGACCTAAAGTACTTGGTGTTAAGACGGATGGTCCTGAGTTGTCCTAACTCCCTCAGTATCCCGGTGAGCTCAGCCTGGATCAGGGCAACTCTCTCCTGGTCCACAGTCTCGTGGGTCCTGTAACACTCCAGGGGGACGGGGTACCACTCAAGTTCTAAACTGCGCAGCCCGGCTGTGTGGCGCAGCAGCTGCTTTATGGTGGCCACGGAGAGGGGGTTCTCAGTGATGGTGAAGTCCCTGAGCTGGTGACAGTGGCTCAGGACAGGCAGGATGGCCTGGACTTGGGAGTCCACTATTGCACAGTTATCCAGGCGCAGGTCCTGGAGGGTGGGTGCCACTGCCTCCAGCAGAGCTTGGAGGGGCTCGGGACTAAAATCAGTGAGGTTGGCGCCATAGAGACACAGGGACTTCAGCTGCCTGAGGTTCGGGCACTGGAACAGGTGTGTCAAGTCTGATTGCGTCAGCGGCCAGCAATCCCATATGGAGAGTTTGTCCAAGGGGGTCTGCAGGCACCTGAGCATCTGGTCCAGACGGCCTTGGAGGAAGGAGGTAGAGTGCAAGTAGAGCTTCTTGAGGTGCTGCAGCCTCTGCATCTGAGAGAGGAATTGGGGAAAGTATCCTTGCTCCTCCTGCTCCTCCCTTTCCCTCTCCTCTTCCTCCTCCCACTCCTGCTCCTCCCTCTCCCACTCCTCTTCGACCTTCCACTGCTGCTCCTTTTCCTCCCTCTCCCACAAATATTCCTCCTCCAAGGCCTGCTTCTTTTCCTTCTGTTCCTCTTGCTCCTCCTCCTCCTCCTCCTCCTCCTCCTCCACCTCCATTTCCTCCTCCTCATTCTCCCCCTCAGCTAACACCTTGATGTGGCAGAGGCCGAGACTCTGCAGGTTACTCATCTGACCCAGGTAGCGAGCAAATGTCCCCAGGGTGGGCAGGTCCCAGGTGCAGTCCACTCCCACCTCCTGGATGCAGTCCAGCTGCACCCTATCCAAGACCTTCCTGGTCCTCTGGAAGGGCAATTCCCAAAAATTCAGCGTCTTGCAGCACAGGTGTACTGACCCTTTTCTCTGCTGGGCCCATTGGATGATGTACATGAAAAACTTAACCGTGGCCATTTCACTGAAGTCAAGGTCTAGGAACACCTCCAAGGGAGCCAAGGGGTGCTCCATGTTGGGGCTGGAGCAGTGCACAGCCACTGGTCTTGTGTGAGAGCACTTCCAGGTGCTGTGTCCACACCACATTCTCCAGAGGTTGACATCCATGTTCCTTAAATCCAGCACCCGCAGTTTCCACCTCCTGGGGCGAACCCCTTGGGCAAGCAGACCATCAAGCCCCTCCAACACCGCTTGTAAGACCATGACTGGAGGCAGCCTCATCAAGCTCCCCAGAGGGAGGACAGGGAAGGGCCAGGCTTGCACCAAAACCTTCAGGGGCTTCCGCATTCTCCTCCGGCAGGCCTGAATGAAGAGTGGTGGGAAGAGCTCTGCGGGTAGGTACTCCAGAGCTGCGATGGCTGAGGCCTGGTCCCTCAGCAGGCTCTCTCCTGCCAGCCACAGGAGTGTGGGTGGGGTCCAGATGCTCATCTTCAAGGTGCTCAGAAAAAAACCCAGCAGAAATGTCTGCTGTGACCGGGTTGGCTGGGGCTCAGATCTCAGACCTGGTGGAAAAACACAGCACTGACTGTAGAGCTGGAGGACTCTGAATTTCTCCTCTGGTGCCTGAGGTTTTATACACCTTCTCAAATGCTAACAGCCAATCAGAAACCTCAGTCTCCACCCCTTTATTCTAAAGGGATTATTGCCTCTCTTCAGATTAATGGATTGAGAGAAAGTTAGGGAGGGCCAAGGTTGAAGCCTGGCTCATGGATTCCTTTCACAGACACTGACTGAGGTTGACTGATGGCCCCTAGTTGTCAACAAGCTTTAGTCCACTCTCTATTCTACCAATATCTCTGCTTTCTTGTTCAGTGACTCCAACTTCCACACGGAGTTCTTTCCAGAAATACCACATGCATTTAGTCACAGTCACCCCCTCCAGTACCCGCATGGTACTGAGCTCCCCTTAGAGCCAGGCACTATGCTAGGAGGCCCTGGAATACAGAACAAGGCTCTCTGCTCTGGGGGAATTTTACTCCCAGGTGTTTTTTGTTTGTTGTTGTTGTTTTTTTTTATTTCAGAGAGGAAGGGAGAGGGAGAGACAGATAGAAACATCAATGATGAGAGAGGATCACTGATGGACTGCCTCCTGCACACCCCCCACCGGGGATCGAGCCCACAACCTCGGCATGTGCCCTTGACTGGAATCGAACCCAGGACCTTTCAGTCCACAGGCCGACACTCTATCCACTCTATCAAACCAGCTAGGGCTACTCCCAGGTTCTAATATTGTGATGTCTGCATTGCTTGAGAGCTCAAGGCAGGAACTTCCAAACTGTTTCCCCAACATTAGTGTTGTGTGAGACATTAATAAACAGTCCCCACCAAAAAGGATTCTGGCTAAGAAAATTTGGGAAACAGAATTACACATGCTAACACGTATTAGGAATTTTGAGGAGGTTTTTGTAAGTGTTCTTGACCTGCAAACCATCTTTCCAAGGAAGTCCTGTTTGAGATATTCCTCTGATACCCTTGGAGAAATGCTGGCTCAGGAGTAGCTTTTAGCCTGCTCAGTCCTTCAAGTGCAAGGACCACATAGAAGTCATTCAAGCATACCTCCTTGTTAGGTGGGAAATGGATATCTACGTGATTTCCCTTCACTCTACCTTTTGAATGATAAGTAAGCTGAGTCTGCACCCAACACTCAGGTATTTACTTTTCCCCAGGTGTGTGTCATATGTAATTTACCATCTCAGTCTATATTCCTAGCCCAGACCTCTCCCCTTAGCTACACACCACATATATCCTCCTGTCCTGCCGGAAGCCAGTCCATCCTTGCTGCCTGACACAGTCGCTGCAGGGAAGAAATATCTGCACAGCATATGTTTCAAGGGACCTGGCGTATATGGCATACTGTTCTTAATATGTTTGCTCACCTTCTTGGCACTATGTGTTTTAACCAAGGTCACCTCTCTGAGAAGGTTGTTTCCCCAGGTAGGGATTTTTCCCTGAGGTTAGGGAGGGAATAAAACCCCTTAACTAAGTGCTAGGCGGGTAGTTAATCGCTTTAACTATGAACAATCACCCTTAAGCTACATAATCTTCACTCCCTGGAATGGAGATAAGAAATGCCCTAACCTTTGGAATAGAAATTTTCAGGATTAAAATCAACTGGTATAAATACAGATGTAACAAAACAATAACAGACAGAACTTGGCTGGAGATCCTGGCTAGAGATCCTGGATTTCACCCTCTATACTATTTCCTATATCCTGGCTGATCAACTGAACGCTGTCTCTGTGTCATTCCTTCTTCGAAGACTCTGTCCACACCTTTGGGGACCCCTGGACCTGCTGGGGTTGGACCCCAACACTGTCCTCTGGACAACCACCTAGTGGAGATCTTTAACAAAAGGTCCAGCAAGCTCTTCAAATTTGTCCCACACAGAAGTGATTACTGCCTTTGTAAAATGCATTTCCCCATCTGCATCGCCCAATGGCCTCCTTACTACCATCCAACCAGAAACCTGGAAGGTGTTCTAAACACCATCCACCCAGTCAAGTTGTCATTAAGTCCTCTTGATTCCTTCTTCCTTCCAAGAGGCTCTTGGATTTACTCCCTATATTGCATCCTCAGCTGCATTATCTAATTTGGGGTCCTCGCTACAATGGGTCTCTAATGGCTTCCATCTTAGGCTAGGTTTCCTGGGGAAAAGATCTGGTTTTCTGCAACGTGCATGCAGGAAGGCTATTGGAGAGAGCTATGGGGAATCACCCCTGTGAGGGTTGGGGGTGGCAGATGTAAGACCAAGCAGAGGGATAAATTGAATGTCAATGTGGTTACAAGAGTAGCCTCAATCAGTCCTACAGGGTGCTCTGGAACTGGGTGACCCTTCACAGTTGTCCCAACTTGATACAAGGGGCTGAGGTTGTATGACCTTAAACCAACACATGTCCACTCTTTTCAACCTCTACCATCCACACCAACCCTTCTTCCTCCACCCCACCCCAAAGTGGCATAACCTTTGGCCAAGAGCAATTCCAAGAATGGACCTCAGCTAAGAGTCGCCAGCCACCAACTCTCCCAGAAGGTGGAAGATTGAGTGCCTTAGCTCTGAGGGGGTTGAGGTGGCATACCACAGCATCCCTATCCCTAATCTTGCTGCTTTTCAACCCCCTGTGACACTACTGGAGGAGTTTTACTAAACCCAAATTTACTCACACTACACCCTTACTCATAACCTTCCAATAGCTCCTCCTTACCTATAAGATAATTCAATTCTGATCTCTGTCTACCTGAGAAGCCTTGTCTTCCACAGCTTTCCTCCTGCGTGCACTCTTGCCCCACGAATACCAGTCTCCTAATACTTATCAATCCTTCTCAGATGCTGCTGTCCCTGCTGAGTATGAGTTTGTCCCACTTCTCTCACTAACAAACTCCTATTCATCCTTTAGGGCCCCGTACACGCGCACCCCCCCCCCCCCCCCGTGATGCCTTCCTTAATATCCTCAAGCAGAGGTAATCTCCTGTATACTCTTTTTCTGCTCTTGCAGTTATTTGCTTATGTGACTGACCTCCTTAAGAGCAAAGCCTGTGTTACCTTCACTTTTGAATGTGAGTGAATCAGCCATGTGCATCAGTATTGTATGAAGCTTTGTCTACATGGGCTGACTCAGACTAACTAGAACTGTTGGTCTAGGCAGCTGTTTTTGCAGGGACTTAAACTAGTTGTCCAAGGAGGGCTGTAGGCTGTAGGGGAGGGACTCTGTTTGGGGAAATTCAGCTGGCTTGGTATATATAGCTCTATGCAGTTAATAAATACTTCCCATTGTGTTGGTGCCGTTCTGTCATGTTGGGAAAGGGATGTAGCCAGTGACCTACGGCATATGTCATGAAAGGTACCACGTGGCCTGTCTTGCCCCCAAATCTATCTTTTATGAGTGAGATCTCCCCTCATGTTCAGTCTGAAATTCTTACCCTGTATGTTCTGACTAGGTCAGTGGTTCCTTCAGGGGGTGAATGCACTCGAAGGCATGGGCAGGCTGATGCATCTGTAGAAGAGAATTCTTATGTCTCTTTATTTTTATTTTACCTTTTTCAAATTTCCTATATTTCATATATGCCTTATAATGCACATAACATAATACACATGTATATATACATGCATATAATTTATAAACAAATAGTATTAGGGAGTCTACACTCAAATCATTTTTTTACTAAGTAGCATATGGTTAAAAAAAAATACTTGGATACCCCTAGATTGGACTCCAAAGACTGGAAGCTTCTTCAGCCTTCACCCAGTAGCTTTCCAGCTGATCTGATTGCTGAGCTAATTTGTGCTAACGTGCACTTAAGGTCTTAGGGCAGTGGTTCTCAACCTGTGGGTTGCGACCCCTTTGGCGGTCGAACGACCCTTTCACAGGGGTCGCCTGAGACCATCCTGCATATCAGATATTTACATTACGATTCATAACAGTAGCAACATTACAGTATGAAGTAGCAACGAAAATAATTTTATGGTTGGGTCACAACATGAGGAACTGTATTTAAAGGGCCAGAAGGTTGAGAACTGCTGTCTTAGGGGAACTCTGAAATCTGGGATCTGGAGCAGTTAGGAACGAAAGGTAGAGACAGGCAGAGGAGCAGGGCTACCTGAGGAGAGCACAGAGGCTGCATCTAGTCAGAGATGGTGAGCCATCTCGTAAGGAATTGAGAACCTAGACTACAAAGAGCCAGGAGGTGGAGCGGGAGACGACAATAGGCCGGGCAGCCAACTGCAGGGTTGAGGGGATATGAAAGGGCAACAGTCCCAACCTCCACGAGGAAGACACCCACCTGGCTCTCAGTGCGGCTGGAGTTCATATCAGAGTACAGCAAGCCAGACACCACATTGCCTTTATAATGAGTCAAAGCGTGGGTGTACATATTTTTGGAACACCCTCTATACTATTTCCTATATCCTTACCACAACCCAGCCAGCTCTCGGTATTCTTATATCCATTTTGCAGATGGTGATAAAAAATTCAAACAATAAGTTTGTTTAGCCCAAACCCTATATTCTACAGATGAGGACTGCGAGGCCCAGGTAGGGTTAACTGATTTGCCACAGATAAAATGCAGATACTGTCAAAGCCTCAAAGCCAGAACTCCACCTCCTCCTAATCCTCCATCGTTTTGTTACACTTCCCTGCCAGCCCACCATGGTGCTAAAAGCAGAGGTCAGCAGGCAGAAAGCAGGCGTGTGGAACGGCTAACACGTCTTCTTGGCTGCGCCTGTCCACTCCGGCTCTTCCCAGGCAGTTTGTTCTAACGGCCTCTGTGTTTCTTTGCAGCGTGCAAAAGAAAAGAGCAAGAGCACGGGAAGGATAGAGGCAACACCCCCAAAAAGCCCAGGCTGGTCTTCACAGACGTCCAGCGTCGAACTCTACACGCAATATTCAAGGAAAACAAGCGTCCATCCAAAGAATTGCAGATCACCATTTCCCAGCAGCTGGGGCTGGAGCTGAGCACCGTCAGCAACTTCTTCATGAACGCGCGGAGGAGGAGCCTGGACAAATGGCAGGACGAGGGCAGCTCCAATTCAGGCAACTCATCTTCATCAAGCACTTGTACCAAAGCATGAAGGAATAACCACGAACTAAAACCTCGGTGGAAAAGCTTTAAATAAAAGAAATTTTTAAAAGACAAGGACCTCAACATAGCAGGTTTATACTTAGAAATATTTGAAGAAGGAAAAAAAAAGTGTTATTTATAGTCCAAAGAAACCAAAGACTTAGCTCACCTGCATTCTGACTTTGTTCGGAGACACACACTTCAGCGGGGCGACGACTTGGCAAGAAAAGTTATGAGCAGGAAAACACCACTGGGTTTCACACCTTCGATCCACGATCCTTCTCGCTGTGCTTGGCTGTTTCGTGGTTTGGAGCAGTGATTTTGAGCCATTGGGTGGACATCTTTTAAGATCAGACTTTCTCACCTGTTCCACCGCGCCACAAAGGTGTATGGTGTCTCAGTACTGCGTGTGGGTGCGTGCACTACACACACACACACACACCACCACCACCACCACCACCACCACCACCACCACCAGTGGTCAGGGACTTAGGCAAGGCGGGCCTTCAGGAAGGATTGTGCTGTAGGAGAGCAACCATCAATGTGGGGTTGTTTGAGTTCATTGGATTAGGATGTGATGTCGCTCGTCTAGCCTATTGTTTGAACCTGCCAGGCCCACAACCTAAATGCAGATTCAAACCCAGCAAGGAAAATTTGAATGACACCTAAACTCGTGCATTCTCTTTGTTTGTTAAGGACTGTTCAGATATTTTTTAAGAAATGAAATAAGAGTCCATCCATTTAAAAAAAAAAATCACCTAGGTACCAAAGAACACACTTAATATTATAGTGCAGGTATTTTATTGCAATGATTTTAATAACCAAAGCTATTTTTACACAAGATACTATGTAAAGTTATACATATGAACTGATCTAGCTGTAATACACATGCCACGTAGAATCATGACTATTATTTATGACTCTTAAAGCATTTGAAATATTTGTTTTCAGAACTGGCAAGAAAGAATGTCGCTCCAGGGAAGCAATTGCTACCATAATAGAGAGTTCGATGCAGGATGCACGTACGCCCAGGTGGCACACTCCCTTTCGGGACCCATAAATGTCACTGAGGTAGACATATGACATGATTCCAGAATCTGTTTATAGCTGGGAAAACCTGGGGATTCTGCCAAAGTAGGATCCCATTTATAAACTAGAAAACTAAGTTCACACAGGGCAGGTAACTAAATTAGAAAATTTGTTTAAAGTAATGCTTTTCGGTAAAGAGACCATGGAATTAAAGGACTCCATACTTAGATTAATTTGACAAATTTGCTTCATGCCTTTGACACCAAATACCTTTTAAAAATATTTTACAAACACTCAAAGAGAGCCGACCAATTTTATTATTAAAATGAACTATCTAACATTTGAATAATTCTAACAATACCATCAAACTTATTTAATTGCTAATCTCAAACATTTGATGACTTGGACATGAATAAAAATAGCACGTCCAACCAAGAACGGTGGGATGTAGAAAAAGCCAGAGTCCTCAGCTGTTTACTTCCTTCAACACAGCCTCCGGAGCGTACCACATTCTTTCCTGCTACTGCATTAAGCTGGACATTTTATAACATAGATTCCACTCTCTAACAGGGACATATAAAAACTAGACCTGAACCTCCAAATATAAACATTTAAATTCCTATTTTCCCAAATCACTTAACCAGGCCTATAGAAATCAAGGCAAAAAGGAAAAAACAAACAAACAAACAAAAAAAGCAAAAGATAATACAGTTGTAGTACCCAAGTGAATCATTTGATTCCCCCCTCCCTCCCCAAATTCTCTCTGAATTCCATTGAATTATCACTCATATAAGTGGATGTCTTTTGTACTATTGGGTAAAGAACTACATAGTCTTGATTAATTAGCACATCTAACTAGGAATATAAAATTAAATGTTATCTCAACAATAAGGTGTTTATTGAGAGTCGTTAAAATGCTTTAAAAAATTAAACCATCTTGTCTAGGTCTAGAAGAGGCAGGCGCCTCGAGAGAGGAGGCCACACCAGCCAGCAACCTGCCTCCTTCGTGTCTGCTGGAGGAGGACAGGAAGCCGGCACATACTCCCCCTTTCATGAAAGGACGTATTTGCCTTGACACATGTTGTCCATTTTCTTTCTCTCGCTCCAAATTCCAGCTTAAAAATTTTCCTTCTAAACATGGCACAATTACAATACAGCTATTAAAAGATACCATTTAAATGGCCACCCTCCAAGATTTGCTAAAAATTTAATCTTGTCAATGACATAAACTAAAAGGAAAAAAACTGATTAACGTTTTCTCTTTCCAGGAATAGAGGGGACAATGGGTACAGCTACATAATATACTTATAATTTAGGAGGGAAGAAAACCTTATTTATTTAAAACCTGAGAATTTTAAAATCAGGGAAATTCAAGCTGTGTCTACACCCAATCTTACCAAAGCCAATGCCCCAGGAAAAACAAAAGTAGAATTCAGGTGACCACTTTTTTTTGCTTTGATTTTACTACATGACCCTGCCCAGTTAATCTAACCGCATTTTAAGGGTTCAACCAATTCTTTTGGTACTGTGTAGACACAATCTCAAAGAATATTACTGCATTTTTAATATTCTCACCATGCTTTTTTTGAAAAATAACCAGTGATTCTATTTGCTAACACCAAAGATAATTTTCATACCAGCATTGAATGTGCACCCATTATGCAATTTCAGGGCCTAGAGATATATTTTCTCACAAACAGATGCACAAATCCAAGCCTGAAAAGCAATGTTTTACTTGACTGTTTAAGCATCTTCACAACCTCTGCTTCTGAGAAATCACAATGGACAAACTCAGCTTCTCACAAGCAATACACTTATCCCATCAAGTATGACTGCTTCTGTTCTGCTTCTCACTTGCCACAGAGAGAGGAAATGCTTCCGTTCCTGTCTCACTAATTTACGGCTCAGGTTCTAAACCCAACATAACCAAGGTCACATGCTTTTGTTCATCTATCATTTCCCGGACCTTGAACAAAATCCACCTAAAAACACATCTCACTCTTTCATTTGTATGTATATTTATTCCAAAACTGCACTTCAGATAACACATTTTGGGTTTGTTTGTTTTTTTCACAGAATGGAAATTAGACTGGTTTTGGCCATAAATCATTTATGTCCTCTCATGACCAAACGCTTCCCTGAAAGGAAGCCAAGAGAAAGAGTGGGAGGTCTGGACACCCCAAAAGCCCAGACTTCGGTAAATGTTCAGGTAAAAGAATTCTGGGAGCCAAGAACTGAGTGTTCGGTCCCTGGATGCAGCTGGAATAGGCCCCAAAAACCAAAGAAAATGTGTGGGGAAGTTCTAACTGAACATGTCACTCACTCTGCCTCCATCCCCCCAAAAAGCATAATTAATTTTCCAGGAACAAAAGTAAAAGCACTATGCTATGTTTGGACTTATTCTCCACTCCCCCTATCCCCCCCGCCCCCCGCCCCCACATTGCTACCCCAGGTGAATGACCCATCTTTGCAGGTTAAATCCAAACTTTACTATACCAAAGAGTCCTAGGACATTTTCACATGAGCTATAAAGGCATTTTCCCTCAAAAAGATCCTCCCTTCTTTGTACATAAAGGATGAAAACTATGCATTTAGCAAACAAAGAGAAAGCACTTCTCCCTTTCCTATCTAGCTGTTTAGGGTGCATTCAAACACCAGAGGCCGTTTTGAGATGCGACTGGCCTTCTGGATTATTCTTGTGGTGTGGTTAGCTTTACAGTGCATTTGGTAACTATTTCCTAAATAGGAAGGACAAAGAAGCAGAAGGTAAGAAATAGCTACTTCCACGTGTAAAAAAAAAAAAAAAAGAAAAAAAAAAAGAAAGAAAAGAAAAAAAGAAAAAAAAAGTGTAAAGATCTACTATTTATAGTGTGAACCAAAGACGCTACCTCACTCGATTTCCATTGGTGATTTTAATCACATTGATATGATACCAAAGAATACCAAAGATATTTTCATGCACGGCCTCCGTCTGCAGAGGGAACTCCACCCCGACCCTTCTCCCACGTCCTCGCCCCTCCTCACTCTTCACTCAGTGTGTAAACTTGTCTTCATTCTTAATAATAATGATACCACAACAATGACAACATTAGGAAATACTACTCTTATGACTGCTAGTTCTACTTGTAAATCTCTAGGCAAACATGTTGCAAACTTTGTAAACTCCTAGGACGAGTGCCTTGCTTGAACCAAAGTGTTAAACCGCTGTTGACCTCTCTCACCTTATACTCTTTGAATACCTCAGCCTCTTAGAAAGGCCACTAATGGAAAGAAAAGGAAAAAAAAAAAGGAATAATTATTCACCGTGGTGCTTTTTCCGTGCAACCATGCAATGAAACTTTCTTTGATACCAAAGGATGACTTTTTCCCCCAATTTCTTGCTGAGAAACCAAAGCTCCTCCTCCTCCTCCTCCTCGTTCCCTCTTGAGGTCCCCCCACCTCCCCGAGTCCCTTCCCCAGGCAGGCCGTGCATCACTTTTACCAATTCCTCCAAATACCTCATAGTAATAACGTTTTAGGGTTACGTTGTATAGAGAGTCTATGTGATAAGGCAGAACTTACTAGTTTGATAATTGTTAAGGTTACTTTGAAAAAAAAAACCAACTTTATAATTCTTATTTATTTTGTAGTTTGTATGTTTGGGATGTCCGCCCCCTCCTTGCTTCGGTTTGGGGTTGATTTTCTTGGCAGAACTGCTCTGTTGCTCAAGGAAGACTTGATTTCTGGATATGTTCCCCGCGTAGGTTAAGGGTTGTGTAAAAACTGCAAGAATGGAATAAGAAATGCTTTTCATTTTGATGGTTACTTATAAAGTTTTGTGTTTCGTAGTAAATTTGTTTCCACAGGGTAAAAAAAAACATATTATATATATAAATATATATATATAATCTCTTTTTTTGTGAAACTGGTTTCTATTTTCTCTATAATGTGCTGTGATTTTTTTTTAATTTAAGTGCATTTATATGAGCTTATTTAATCACTGCTTTAATTTATGACTGTGTAGTTTTTAAAATGTATATAGTAGAATCCAAACGGCCAAAGCTTTTATGTTACAATCTTTTTGTTCTTGATGCTAAGATGAGCTGAAGGCGAGAGCTTCTCTTCACTGCAGGGTGTAGCTTTAGCTTTTCTTAGCCGGCACTTCAGTGTGTGTTGTGAACACTGCCAGGCCCCCCCTCAGAAAACGTGTACATGCCAAAGGGAGAGTTTCAAGGCCGTCCTTTTTGTCACTTAGAAAGAAGAAAGGCATTATTCGTGTTCTTCCTTTAACTTATTAAATTTTTTTAAAAGAAAAGATTACCTTGCAGGTTAGACCTGAAATTCCAAAGAATTTAAGACTTGTTTAATGTTCCAAAGCACTGGCATTTGTGAGATACTTTGCTTTTTTTTTTTTCCTTGCCATTCGCACGGGTCTGAGAAGTAGAGTGTAAAAACTCAAAGAGACAAGCTAACTTGAATTTGGAAATCCTCTTCCGTTTCACCAAGTTTCTGAATTGCTTCAAGGCAGGGGCAGGGCGTGAACACAGTTCCTTTGGCAGAGCTGAGAGGAGTATACAATGGCTTCACACCCTTAACAGAGAAAGTCCAGGCTGAGGGCAGCGACCTGGCTCCTGCCCATCTGCCCTGACTCATGAAAGAAGCAAAACATGATTGCTCGGCCCCAATTACTAGTCCAGTTTAAGGAAAATGTTTCACAGTTACATATTCCAACCCCACATCTCTTTCGTGGAATCTGCTACTCACAGGGAATGGGAATTCCTAACCCATTCTCCTCAAATGTCAGAGAACCCTGGCGAATGTACCCCAGGCCTACTTGAGTTTGTCTCTTTTCACTCTTCATCTTGCCACTAGTTTTCGTTTCCACACACTAGAGGTGGCCCCGGCCTCGGGCCCCCTTCACCCGGGCTGTTCAGATACTTGGCCCCAAGTTAATTTAGATCAGCACACGCAGACTTCTCAGTCGATCTGCAGCATCCTCAGCAGACCCAGTGCTATTTTGCTGAAGTAAGAGTTGCTTCAGCTACATGGCACACATCCATAGATGTAAATACTTTTCCTCTCAATACAAGAAATTTACATTCTTTGCTTTTGCAGGGGTGTTTGGGGTGGGGAAGGAAAGGGAGGGCTTAGAATTTGGGTCAAATGTTACACTTTCTTAGAAGCATTTTTGTACTCGTTATGTATTTTAATAGGGCAATACGTCTGCTCTGAGTCGCAGGATCATTCAGTGCTCTGTTGGTCAGCATTGACTAATCATGTGTGTTTCATGCAAATGCTGTGCAGTGAGTTACAGAAAGCCAGGAGAGTGGTGGCGGGAGAAGACTTGGACCCTCAGCGGTGAAACGCTGAACAGAGTGGTATGCACAAGGTCATGTTTCCTGTTTCTGTGTTAGTCTCGATTTTTTGGTGGATGTTCTGCATTTATTACATAATCATTGTGGGCTCATTTTAGATATGCCTTTGGAACCACGTGATGAGTATTTTTTAACAAAATAAACTTTAAAACATTGTCTTCCACTTGCTTCGGTGATCGTCTTCATATCTCCCTGTGTTTTCTCATCCCTCCTGAAGTCAGCCCACCTGTTACTCCCTGAGGTCGTCCCTTCTCCCTCTTCTCTTTTCAATACCCCTTTGACTTTAGCTATTGTTTGAGTGTGACTCATTTTCCCTGTTCAAGTTAGCTTGATGGTTTATTATGTAAGGAGGGTGCCTAAGACAATCATCAGGTAAAATAAATAAATAAATAAAAATAAATGAAAAAAAAAAAGGTCAATAGAGTAGAAAATCTTCCAAGAGCAGAGGGAGTTCTTCCTTAGCAACGGGGAGGGAGGGAGGGAGAAAAAGTAAATAAATAATTATATTAATTTAACAACCTAACCACGAGGGGCTTAGATTTTTGATAAAAAAAAAAACAAATGTTGCTGTCATTTTCTTTGTCAATTAGAAAGCAGTGGTAGTTTCTACGTTGCACCTACATTTCAGATGAAATGATTATTGTACCCAGTTATGGTTGTTTGCTAATATTTTGTCTCTCTCTTTCTCTCTGTCCAATGCTTCTTCTGTATTTTTGTGTGTAGCAACAAAAAGTGTAATGCATTAGGCGTTTTTCTCGTTTGTTTATGAGTATTTCCTGTACTGCATTAAGGTTCCTTTCTTTTTTTTTAAGCTTCGCTACTGTTCTCACTTTATGCCGTGCAATATCATCTGCTGTGTTTGCTAAGCAAAAAAAGAAAAAACAGAAAAAAAAGCAAGTGATGATGCCATCATGCTTTTCAGTGTTAAAATGTTTCAGCATTTATGTAGTCACCAAAATGTAGTAAATAAAATGTTGGATTTTCCAGCACTTTAAATTTAGACAATTCTTGTCTTCTTTTGTTTTATTCTCTTTGTAAACCCCAGGAATGACTAATGGACTTTCTTTGAAGGAAGGGTGAAGCTGAGAGGACAACATGCTTGCAAACTAAAGCCAGGACCATGTTTTAAAGAGAGATTACTAGTAACTGCCTGGCCAGCATGGCTCAGTAGTTGAGCATCTACCTATGAACCAGGGGGTCACAGTTTGATTCCCGGTTGGGGCACATGCCTCGGTTGCAGGTTCGATCCCCAGTGTGGGGCGTGCAGGAGGTGGCTGATCAATGATTCTCTCTCATCATTGATGTTTCTATCTCTCTCTTCCTCTCTGAAGTCAATAAAAACATTTTTTAAATAAATAAAGAAAGATTAAGGGGGCAGGAGAAGAAGGAGGTGTTCTCTAGTAGAACAGGAGGAAGTTTTCAAATGGAAGTGTGGTGTTCTATTTGTAGATGTTAGCCATTTATATTAACCTGATTGACTCTCAGAAGAAAGAAAATGATTATTAGAGAAGATAACTTTAAGAAGTCCTCTCCAGTAAAATAATGTGTTTGTGTGTGGGGGCGGGTGTCTGTCTGTCAGTCTGTCTTAGGCGATGGGGTGTTGGAGGTGTTACAGGCAACCAAAACACCGGAAAGGTGTTACCGGACAGCCCCCCACATCAGAGGGAGAGGGCTGTGCCTTCCTCGGTTCTTGTCTTCTCCTATGAATGAATTCCAATGAGTGACTCCAGATGAGTGCGTTGTGATAGAGTGAATTTATTAAGAAAGTAAAGCATGTTATAGAGCATTGGCCTGTGCACCGAAGGGTGGTGGGTTCAATTCCTGGTCAAGGGCATGTACCTGGGTTGCAGGTTCCATCCCGGTCCTGGTTGGGGCACAGGCACATTGATCTATGAAGCAAGAGGTCAGAGTTGATTCCTGGTCAGGGCACATGCTCAGGTTGTAGACTCGATCCCCAGTGTGGGGCGTGCAGGAGGCAGCTGATCAATGACTCTCTCTCATCATTGATGTTTCTATCTCTCACTCCCTTTCCCTTTCTCTCTGAAATCAATTAAAAAAATATTTTTTTAAATAAAAATGTATTTTAGAAAAGAAAGTAAAGCATGCAAATTTATTAAAGAAGCAAGGCAAACAAGTCTATCATCCGACATAAAGCGAGGATCTGCTCACTCAGCTAATCTGAGGAGCGAGTGGGGTGGGGGGTTTCTACCTTATATACTTTTCTGTCTGTGGGTTTTTAAATTCCTCTGCTGGATATCTTGGTGCAGATTAATTTTCAAGGCCCCCCTTTTACTTTGTTGTGGCCTTCCCAGGATTTGTGAGGAGCACCTGGCAATGTGATCTTGCCAAACCCCGAGACTGCTGGCTTCTCTGTTTAGGGAGTGAAATAAAACTGCCCTTTTTTCCTTTCCTCTTCCCCCCTCTTTTCCTGCATTCTCTCCTTAGCAAGGCTTTTCTAACCATTGTTCTCAAGTGTCCTTGGTGTGGGGAAGATAATGGCTTGGTATTACAAACCAGCTGCAAGCTGTCCAAACTGCTTGGCTTTGTTTAATTTTCTTGTCTCACTTTCCCTATTCCTCCTGCCCCAGAATTTTCCTAGCTTCTTGCTATCCTGTAACAGGGGGGCTGGGAAATTACATCTTCCTCTACTTAGTAAAGCGCAGTGATTGGTCAAAAGGCCTGGTTTCAGGAAGAGAGAAAGGAGGCTTGGAATTCCCGATGTGCTGATTGCTAGCTGTGTAACCTACCAGAGGGATGTTCTGCCCCAACCAGGATTAATACCAACGTTATCTTACTAGTCCATAGACATCTTGCTCCTCTATAGTTCTGTTCTCTCCGGATATGGTCAGTTTCATGTGTCAACCAGGCTGGTCTCTAGTCCCCAGTTATTCAACCGAACACTAATCTAGGCGTTGTGATGGTATTCTGTGCATGTTATTATTGTTCATAATTAGTTGACTTTAAGGGAATGCAATTATCCCTCACAGGTGCATAAAGATGTTCCGATTCCTAGAAATATGTCAGACCTCATCAAAGTTCTTTACGGGTGTCTCGTTCCCAGCTTTGCCTTTTAAGATTTTTGGTGAGTTTCTTGTTTTCCCCCACTGTGGCCAGTGTCTCAGGCAGCTGCAGATTAGGCAATTGTTACTGGTTGTTCTTGATGAATTCTCCAGAGACAAGAAGGTTTTGGGAATTGAGCAAGCTCTGAGTTAGGTTAAATAGAAAGAAAGAAAGAAAGAAAGAAAGAAAGAAAGAAAGAAAGAAAGAAAGAAAGAAAGAAAGAAGAAAGAAAGAAAGAAAGAAAGAAAGAAAGAAAGAAAGAAGAAAGAAAGAAAGAAAGAAAGAAAGAAAGAAAGAAAGAAAAGAAGAGAAGAGAAGAGAAGAGAAGAGAAGAGAAGAGAAGAGAAGAGAAGAGAAAAGGAAAGAAAGGAAGAAAGAGCACTGAGAATGGAGCTTTTGAGGGAACTTCCAGATGGATCAAATAATAATTCTGAGCCCTAGCCAGTTTTCTCAGTGGTTAGTGTGTCAGCCCATAGACTGAAGGGTCTCGAGTTCAATCCCTGTCATAGGCACATACCTCGGTTGCAGGCTCAATCCCGGGCCATGGTCAGGGTGCGTGTAGGAGGCAACGAATCAGATGTGTCTCTCTCACATCGATGTTTCTCTCTGTCTCTCCCCCCCCCCTTCCACTCTCTCTAATAAAATAAAATAAAATAACAATAACAATAACAATAACAATAATTCTGAGAACAGTGTTTTGGGAGAACTCTAATCCCATCTGTTGGTTTTCACTCTGATTCCAGGGCTGTTCCTTTTCAAGGTACCACAGAACCAAGAAGGGACACAGCTGGGACTAGCACTGATGAAAATAACATGAAGCTAGCTGTATCACTAAGATTCAGCTATTTTTTCTTAAATAACATTCCTCAGCATGTTGCAAGCCTGTGGTTAATTCCAGATTTCGGCAAACGTTGGTTTTGATGACTTTGCCCATGTTGCCATTGCTTTTACGTAGGAGTGGCTTTTTGGAGGCCCTTCCTCTGCCATCCGCTCCGCCCCAAAGCTGAAGCTGCAGAGCTGAGGGCCAGGAGCCGTCTCAGGAGGGCAGCCACAACCTCAGTGCTGCCCTCTCAGGAGCCGTCTCAGGAAGGCAGCCACAACCACACGGCCGTGCTAACAGCCTTTAGAACTCCTAGGTTTTTCCGACCTTTGTATCTTCTCCGTGGTTATTTTTATCATGCCACGTCCGTTTCTCCACAGAGTAAAATACAAAGGTCCTGAGGGCCGGGACTGGGCACAGTGAACTGTGATCAGGGAAGAGCGTTCACGTGCCCTCTTCTGAACTCACACATGGAGAACATCCTGGGATGTTATCTGGGATCCCTGAGAGAGCCAACCGACATGTCCACTCTGCAATTGTCTTTAGGTCAGTTCGCTGGAGATGTAAAATAGATAGTTGCAAACATGAAACAGGAAGGCGTGGTGATGGGCAGATATTTTGTAAGGAATAATCTCAGAGGGTATGTGCTGTGGAGTATAATGAACAAAATAAACCGATGAACAAAATAGAGCCAGAGACACAGAAGCATAGAACAGACTTCAGAATCTCAGAGAGAAGGTAGGGGAGGGTGGGGGGGGTGGGGAGATGGGGGGAAGAGATCAACCAAAGAACTTGTACGCATAGATGCCTAACCCATGGACACAGACAATAGGGTGGTGAAGGCCTGGGGTGGGGGGCGAGGGCAGAGTAGAAGGAGTCAATGGGGGAAATAGGGGGACATATGTAATGCTTTTAATGATAAGATTTAATTAAAAAGAAACAACAAACACAAAATGGAATCCCTTTTGCTAAATCCTACCAAGACTTAATCCCTAACCTCATTGCAGTTTCAGCCTCTCGCAGGAGTGGAATTTTAAGCCAATCAGTCTACAGCAGCGGTTCTCAACCTGTGGGTTGAGACCCCTTTGGGGATCTAACGACCTTTTCACAGGGGTCGCCTAAGACCATCGGAAAACACATATATAATTACAAATTGTTTTTGTGATTAATCACTATGCTTTAATTATGTTCATTTTGTAACAATGAAAATACATCCTGCATATCAGATATTTACATTACAATTCATAATAGTAGCAAAATTACAGTTATGAAGTAGCAACGAAAATAATTTTATGGTTGGGGTTCACCATAACATGAGGAACTGTATTAAAGGATCGCGGCATTAGGAAGGTTGAGAACCACTGGTCTAGTTTCCTGGTCAGCACTAGCAAGGTAATCCACCTGATAAAAACCCCTGCCCTCCCCTTAGGAAAGCTGTCCTTGCCTGAAATAATCCACTCATCCTGAAAATGCAAGTTTGGTTTAACATCTGAATATCATTTCATGTAAAATACCATGTTAATACAATAAGGAACAAAATCCACATTATCATCCTAAAAGATGTAAGAAAAACATTTGACAAAGATCAGTATTTTTTTCATGATAAAAACTCTCAACAAACTAGAAATAGAAGGGAATTTCCTCAACATGATAAAAACACATCTATAAAAAGTTCACAGTTAAAAAGAGGACATACGTAATACTTCCAACAATAAAGATTTAAAGAATAAAGTTCAGAGCTAACATATGGCAGTTCCTCAAAAAGTAAGCCATGAATTACCATTTGATCCAGCAATGCTACTTGTAGGTATATAACCAAAATAACTAAAGACATATGCTCATACAAAAACCTGCACACAAATGTTTATAGCATCATTGCTTATTATAGCCAAAAAATGGGAACAAGTCAAATGTTCATTAACTAGTTAATGGATAAACAAAATGTGGTATGTCCATATACAGGGCTATTATTCAGGTATAAAAAGAATTGACACATGCTACAACATGAATGAACCTTAATGAATTATGCTAAGTGTCCAGCCAGTGTGGTTCAGTGCTTGAGCATCAACCTATGAATGAGGAGGTCATGGTTTGATTCGCAATCAGGGCACATACCTGGTTACAGGCTTGATCCTGGTGGGGGCGTGCAGAAGGCAGTCTTATCATTGACTAGAGGCCCGGTGCACGAAATTCATGCATGGGGCGGGGGGGTGTGGGGTCCCTCAGGCCAGCCTGCACCCTCTCGAAATTCGGGACCCCTGCAGGATTGGGCCTAAACCAGCAGTCCGACATCCCTCTCGCAATCCGGGACCACTGGCTCCTAACCACTGGCCTGCCTGCCTGATTGCCCCTAACCACTCTGCCTGCCTGCCTGATTGCCTCTAATCGCCTTTGTCTTGGCCCGCACCGTTGCGGCTTCGTCTGAAAGGATCTCCGGAAGGACGTCTGGAATGATGTCCAGAAGGTCGTTCGGCTGTCCGGTCTAATTAGCATATTATGCTTCTATAGAGACAAGGCAATATGAGATCCTGGACCAGATCCTGGACAAGAAAAAGGCCATTAGTGGGAAAACGGTCAAAATTCAAATAAGCGTGTAGAGTAGAAGAAGCTTGGATCAGATACTTTGTACTGTTTGTAGTGTATTGTATCAATGTTAACTTCCTGGTTTCAGTAATTGCACTATGATTATGTAAGATGTTAATATTAGGGGGGCTGGGCAAAGGGTAAATGGAACTCCCTATACTATTTGTACAACTTTTCTGTCTAAAATTATTTCAACATAAAAATGTTTTAAATCTTTGATTTAAACAACTACATTCAGATTCATTTTTCCCTGAAAGTACAGGTGTGGACCCCTTCTTTACTTCATAGGTTGGTTGCTAACAGAGTAATGTGAAAAGAAGCGACACAGCAGGTTGTCTTAGAAACCTGTTTTAACATTTTCCATAGCACGGATCCTTAGTTATATATACCTAGACCAGTAGGTGGCAGCACTTGACCAGTTTCTCATCAGAAAAACCCAGGAAGAAAAACAGCTGAGATTGAACAGTGGGAGGGAGGTAAAACAATGACACTTCCCCGACTACAGGGAGATGCCATTTTTATGGGCACTTAAGTGATGAAGCATGGAGGAAAGAACTTGTAAACAGTGATGTAAGGCTTTTAGGCAAAATTGTCCACCCCTCCCTGTCCCCACCCCAGCCTGGGGCGTCAGGAAGGAGCGTGAGGCGTCACCTCCGCTGAGATGCTGATGCCCCACAGTTACCGAATAACAAAGGTGACCTGCAAATTTCTAAATTTCAAAGAATGAATTACAAAGAAACAATAAATCACTAATAGTATAAGAACTTTAATAATTTTTATATAAGACTATTGCCAATTTTTCTTAGAATTGCAGGCCTGGAAGGAATGCCACTCAATTCTTTTTCTCCTCTGTCTTCTCTCTCAAATCCCAGAACTGCTCCCATCAAAGTCTAAGACCTGAGTTATCTCAGCTCTCTTTAGGAGTTGATGGGCCCCAGGTGGGGCAAGAGACTTGTTTAACATCCCACAGCCATCAAGTGCCAGAGGTAGGATTTAAAACCAGATTTTGGAGAGTCCAGTCCTCCCTCAACTCCTTCCACAGAGCTTAAGCCCATGCTAAGCTCCTGCCTTCTATCTGTGAAGGACCGGGCTCAAAGGGGCAGGAATCCAGGTTGATTTCTGGCGTGGACACCAAAGGGGCAGGAATCCAGGTTGATTTCTGGCGTGGGCACCAAAGGGGCAGGAATCCAGGTTGATTTCTGGCGTGGACACCAAAGGGGCAGGAATCCAGGTTGATTTCTGGCGTGGGCACCAAGGTCCGCCTGATGGATTGAGTTGCAGTAACTAAGCTGAGCCTTCCCTGCAATGGTTAAGACTAGAAAACATGTATTTTAATAATGTGCTATATTCTGATTTTCCTAGACTGAGAACTTTTGTTCCTCATTCTACAACCCCACCCAGCGAACCCTTTCTTTTCCCCATGGAAGTGGGAGGATATGATCATAGAATGTAAAACCCCAAGCTTCTGACCAGAGCTTCCTGCTGCTCCTGCCGCTTCTCCCAGAGTGACCTCAATCGCTAGGCCTGAAACCAAACAAACAAAAAAATCTATTTAAAGATACCCTTTCTGCCACTCCTAATCCATAGCCTTCTGCTAATGGACAGATGGGCATGGTGGTGCCAGCTCAGAGAGCTCCCCACCAGTATTAAAATACTCAGTTAACAGCCCTCGCCTGGCCTCCCGAAACTCCCCCACCCCCACCCTCACAGCTCATTCTGCAAAGCAGCAGGCTGGAAGGCTGTGTGCAAGGACGTGGCCTTCAGAACCAGCCAGGAGCAGCAGGGATCCCTGGGGCCTAGGCTTGAGAGATATTAGGACTGACAGGGATGCGCTTAGAGAATCAGTTCCAACAGGAGCGGTTCTTGAGTTTCTGGTCCAAGCCCAGGTTGGGGCCACTGAGGGAAGCCATCACTGTGGGAGTCTTAGGAAGCGGGAGGGCCCAGATCATAGGTGGTTCTTCTCAATGGTCCCCTCCTGAGAAAGGCCTCCTTAGAATGTAGAGGCTCAGGCGTGATTCTGAAGTCTGGATGCTGGAGAGGACCCTGAAGGCCCATGTGACTCACATCCGCCTTCCCACCCAACCTGAGTGCATGCACTTCACTTTGACCCACAATATGCTGAGGCCCAGAGCACGGGTCGCAGTGTTGGGGGAGGGCGGTATGTATTGCTTTGGAGCTTCTTGCTACCTCTGCAGCTGAATGTGGCAGGATGTGGGTGAGCGGGCTTGACTGCTGTGATGCAAACTCCGTGTCTTTAGGTAACACATGGAGTGCTGACAGTGCAAAACGTAAGACAGGAACTCAATACCCACACAGGCAACTCAAGAAAGGCAGCCATGCAGGGCTGCAAACATTTTGAGTCACTGTCATTTCTGCCCTACACACCCCCCCGCCCCCCCGCCCCCCCCCCCCCCCCCCCCGCCCCAGTTGCAATGATGACACTTGCTTTTAACCACAATGAAAATGAAAGCCTAGCACAGCCCTAAGACCCTGCCCTGAGCTTGTAAACCTTCTTTTTAAGGACTCAAAAAGTTTTCGGGGACGGGGAAGGGGAGAGTTGGCTGTTTATTTTTTAGCTTCCGTGTACATCTTTTTGTTGTTAATCCTCACCAGAGGATATTTTTCCCATTGATTGGTTGCCTCCGGCATGTACCCTGACCAGGGCTGGGGATCAAATCAGCACCACAGGTACGTGCCCTTGACCAGGAATCGAACCCAATACCCGTCAGTGCCCAGGCTGATACTTTAACCACTGAGCCACGCCAGCCAAGGCTACAATGTGCATCTTTTTAAAATAAGAACTTTGGGGGTTTTTTTTAGTCAAAGTAACATTTCACATTTAACCAAGATAAATTATATAATTATATTCTTTTAAAAAAAGAATATATATATATATATATATATCCCTAGCTGGTTTGGCTCAGTGGATAGAGTGTCGGCCTATGGACTGAAGGGTCTCGGGTTCGATTCCAGTCAAGGGCACATGCCCGGGTTGTGCGGGCTTGATTCCCAGTAGAGGGCGTGCAGGTGGCAGCCTATCAATGATTCTCTCTCATTGATGTTTCTATCTCTTTGAAATCAATAGAGAGGAAGGGAGAGGGGGAGAGAGATAGAACCAGGGACCCTTCAGTCTGTAGGCCAACGCTCTATCCACTGAGCCAAACCAGCTTGGGCTAATTATATTCTTTAATATATATAATTCCCAGTTAAAATTCAAATTCTCCCAAATTGTCCGTTCCCTGGCCAATTTGGCTCAGTGGAAAAAGCATCAGCCTGCAGACCGAAGGGTCCCGGGTTTGATTCTGGCTAAGGGCATGTACCTAGGTTGCAGGCTCCTCCCCGGCCCCGGGGGCCCTGGTCAGGGCTTGTGCAGGAGGCAACCAATTGATGTGTTTCTCTCACATCGGTGTTTCTCTCTGTCTTTCCCTCTCTCTGAAAATCAATTACCAAAAAAAAAAAAAATATATATATATATCCTTAGGTGAGGATTAAAAAAAAAATGTCCGTTATAGTTGGTTTGTCTAAAATAGGATCTAGGGAGCGGGCTGGAAGAGATTAATGGGGAGAAAAGGAGGACCTATGTAAAGCTTCCAACAATAAAGATTAATAATAATAATAATAATAATAATAACTAAAATAGGATCTAATAGCAGGTCCATACATTGTGTCTGTTTTTTATATCCCTATCATCTCTTACTCTACAACAGTGACTTTTTTTCATGCTATTGACTCCCTGTAGACATGGGTCAGTTGATTTGTAAAATGCATGGGTGTGTCTGACTGCTATTTCCAGATGTGGTTTAGCTTGTTTCTCTATCCCTTAAATTCCCTATAACCTAGAATTAGGTCTAAAAGCTAGATTCAGCCCTGGCTGGTGTGGCTCAGTGGGTTGGGCACAGGAGGCAGCCGATCAATGTTTCCCTCTCACATCAATGTTTTCCTCTCTCTCCCTTTCCCTTCCTCTCTCTCTAAAATCAATAAAAACATATTTTTAAATAAATAAATAAAAGTTAGGTGCAGGCCAAACATTTTTAATGTGCCAGAATTCTCAGTATATTTTATAAAATGGAGAAAGTATCCCACAGAAAAGCTGAATGAGATAAATGACAATGACCTACACTACATAAAATATCACACATGTATCAACTGGTACTGCTCAATTAGATCACATTTATCTTAACCTCATGAAACACAAAATCTACTTGTATGCTGATCACATGCACGGGAGTCTCCTTAAATTCTATCTTTAGACTCTCATAAGTCACAAACATGTGGTCTGAAGGGGCTTGGAAAAAAACTGGCATAAAAGAAATCAGAATATTTAAAACTCCTACAGGAAACACCCCTGTTTCCTCTTAGGAAATGGATCTATTTCCATTTTTTGACTCACAACCCTACCCTGGCCCTGCTGGTTCTGGTCTGAGTCCAGTCCATTTACTTCCCACTTGTTCTGTCTGGTCCCTACCTCGGCCCTGCCCCATGGTGTCAAATCAAGAGTAGCAACAACAAATTCAGGTGGAAGAAGATTGGTCCTTTGAAGTTCTACCATGCTTTCAAAGTTTATATAAGAGCTTCAAATTTCAAAACTTTACCCCAATATCTAACTATTTTACCATGTTTTTTGAATAAATAATTTGTTCTATGAGCTTGAGTCTTACTCAAAGAGGCCGCCGTAAGTGGTTTTGGCCATTTCTTCGGTTCAAGGAAACGTAGAGTATTGGGACCATTCTTGGACCAGTCAGTGTTGCCCTCTGTATGGCGATCATGCAACACAGGGCAGGGGCCCAGAGGATGAGCTCCGTCTCCAAGTGCTAAGATACCCTCTGTGTAAACCACTCTGTAAAAAGGCCAGTTAGCACAGTTGGTTGGAGAGTCCTCCCGATGTGCCAGGGTTGCAGGTTCCACCCCTGGTCAGGGCACCATTTTAAAAAAACGAAAAGAAAAGCGCTGGCTGATGTGGCTCAGTTGGTCGGGCATCGTCCCATGCCAGTTCCATTCCGGTTTCTGGTTCGATTCTCATAAGGCACATGCCCAGGTTTCAGGCTCAATCCCAGTCGGGGGAGTTGTGCAGGAGACGGCTGATTGATGGTCAATCTCACATGGATGTTTCTCTCTCTCTCTCTTTCCCTCTCCCTTCCTCTCTTCCTAAATGATCAATTAAAATTACATATAGAAAGAAAACTAGAAAGAAAAAAGAAAAGTTGGGGGGGGTGGGGTTTGGGGTGGAGGTGGGAGAGCAAGGAGCCACAACTGTTTCCTCACATGTAGGTAAAAAACAAAGGAGGGGACCATACGGGGACATCTACCTGACAGATGCCACAATATGTATGGGATATTTCTGGAGGGATATGTAAGTTTTGTTGTTGCTGTTGTTTAAACAATGATCTATAATGTTACCCTTCTTGGGAAGCTATGCCCTTTCACGTGTCTTCAGCTAAAGGCATCTATCAGTGAGAGAATTTCAGGTGTCTGGTTATCAGGGTAGGGAAGACATTTTACCCGAGAAAGCTTTTCCCAAGTCTTCTGAAATCGTGATGACAGCTCAAGACTCCCCGTCGCGCTTCTGGGGAAGCCTGCGGTGGGCTGCAGCAGGATGCCCTGGCCAAGCAGGGTGGCTTGTGGCCTCACCGCCCTCTCCACGGTGGAGCCCTGCTCTCCCCCAGCCAGAACAGAGAGAGGTATTTTTAACCCTGGTGTTGGCTTACACAGAGCTTCAGGTATTCTCTGGGGTGTACTCTGAGACAGGAAAGCTGAGATCTGACGCTTAGACTCATTTGCCCTACCTCAATGTGCTGGTTTTATGCACCTTGGAGGATTGGACTCTAAAAGCTGTAATAAGTGAACACTATTATACTTCCCTAGAAACCCTTTGGACATCATCTTTCTTTAGTTTCTGACACAGAAGTGCAGTGCAGGCATGGGCAGCTAACCCCACTGCCTACCTACGCCCCTGGGGAAGGGGATAGAACAGCGACTTTCAACCTTCTTCATCTGTGGCACACATAAACTAATTACTAAAATACTGTGGCACATCAAAAAATATATTTTTTGCCAATCTGACAAAAAAGTAGGTATAATTTTGATTCATTCTCATCAGATGGCTATTGTGTTGGCTGTTGTCATTTTTTTTTTTTTTTTTTTTGACAACCTAAAGGGAAGGAGGTCAGTGCCCCTGACTAAATAGTTCGGTATTTACGGGTCTTAAAAATTCTTTTGGCACACTGGTTGAAAATCGCTGGGACAGAAAAATGACCTCGGTATCACCTGCCTCAACTAGACCAGGAAGAGAAACCAGATGTGGGCTATTACGAAAGAACTAGAATTACAGGTCGGTTATATAGGTCCTCTTCAGAAGGTGGTGTGCATTAGTCAGGAGACCTAATGGCACATGCATGACACAAATGAAGTCAACAGGAAATTGATCATGTTGCCTAGGAGACAGGACAAACGTTGAAGTCTGTGTGCTACACAGAAAGATTCTTAGGAGATTGGGGGAATCATAGATTTTATTTTATTTCTTTTTTTATCACCAAAGGATAGAATGAAGGAATACTGATTTACAGATCTGTTAACAAAAGAGGGATATGGGCATTTCATTTAAGTAAATATATATCCTGCAAGGCACCAGGGACACAGAGCTGGGCCCCATTGGGGAGATTGTCCCTTCCCTTAAGAGATAAGAAGGCAAACATAATCAGGCAGTGAATTTGTTTCAAAAAAGAAGCACAATAGGAAGATAAGTCTATAGAGACATAAAAAATTCTGATTATGAGAATATGTAATTCTTTTTTCTTTCTTTCTTTTTTTTGTTTTGTTTGTTAATTCTCACTAGAGGATACTTTTACCATTGCTTTTTAGAGAGAGTGGAAGGGAGGGAGAGATGGAGAGAGAAGGAGAGAGAAAGAGAGAGAAACATCAATTGAGAGAGAAACATCAATTTGATCCCAACTGGGAATAGGGATCAAACCCGCAACCCAGCCTGATAGGTGCCCTTGACCAGGAATCAAACCCGTGACTCTTCGGTGTGCAGGACAACACTCTAGTCACTTAGCAACACCAGCCAGGGCAAGGCTCTGTAATTCTTATATTCCATGGCCCTTCATGAAATAGAGCCCACTGAAGACTATAAATCACAGTCAGTCCAAGCTTTAGGGTTCACACTGGTGTAAGCATAAGCTTGTTCCTCACAGTAAACGAAGACCTGGCTCCTCCTCTTGTACCACTGACACAGAACGTTGCTGGTGCAAGGCAGGATGGGGCAATGCGTAGTTTATAGCTGTCTGTCTCGTTCCAGATTCCAAACGCCTCAAGGCAGGGAAGGAGGGGGCCCCCGTCCAGCTGTGTGAGTCATCTCCCAAAGGTAGTCTTGGGACCGCACTCCCTCACACCTCCATCCCTCCTGCCCAAATGTTCATCCCTCTTCTTCAAACTCTAAAGTAACTCTGACCATGGGCTCTCTAACTCTTCCATCTTTACTGTTTACTTAATTCATTCTCATTTCTTTAGTTATATCAAATGATGTGATGGAAGAAATCAGAAGTCTCGATAATTTTCAAAGTCAGCATTCATTTACAGACCAAGTGCCCACATTGAAAGTGACTCCGTGTGGTTTTGGTCTAACGTCCATTGCCACACAGACTGAACTAAACAGTCGCGGTTCTTCGGTCTTGCTTCTTACTGGAAGAAGAACCTGGAAATCATTGCCAAATAGACTGCGTGAGTCACAGCAGGTGACTGTGTTTTCCTTTCTGGTGCGGGGCAGGGCGAGATAAATTTAGTTTCATTATTTTTGTTGTTTCTCGGGAAGAACAGGGCTTGCAAAATAAACTGGGATTGCTGCTCTGATTCATTTCAGTCTCTGTGTCCTTCAGGGGTGTTTCTGGGCCCAGAATGGAAGGTCTCTTCATGAACCCCTCCCAGGCTCTCTGTGAATCAGGCCTCAGACATGATCTTTGTGTTGTTAAGACATATCTGGACCACTCACTGCCACAGCCACACGGCCTGCTCAGTGCAGTATTGACAGCTGACAGCGGAGCCCCTTGTTTTTCGTTTCATACGCACTCACTTCGCAGACATGGAGTCCGCACCTGCCGCGTGGAGGATTGCCTTTTGCGCTGTGGGAGAGAGGACGGTGTAAGATTTGGCCTCTGTTTTCAAGAAAACACTAACTCTAAGGTAGCCTAGATGGCAATAAATAATGTATGTGTAAATGCAGAGTTTCAGGAGAGGAAAGGTTACCCTGGGAGATGACTCAGGAAGATATAGGAAGGAAGCGGAGTGAAATGGGTAGGTAAGACAGCAGTAGAATTGGAGGCACTTTGGAAGCACGCCGAATAGTTGCCCCAACAGAACCACTAGATCGTCAATGAAACTTGCTGCCCTGTGCATCGGTGAGCTCTCAGGAAGGGAAATTTCCCAGAGGAAGAGATTAAAATGTGAGGTGGAAACAGGATGGTGAAAGAAGCACACAGGAGGAAAGCGGCAGGTGCCGAGGGCCAGTCCTGGCGAACAGCACTGTAGAGCCTGTATTGGTTCGCTAGGGCTGCCATGACAAAATATCCCAGACTCGGTGCGTTAATGACAAATTTGTTTTCTCACAACTCTAGAGGCCAGAAGTCCAAGGTCAAGGTGCCAACAGGGTTGGGTTCCTCTGAGGCCTCTCTCGTCAGCAGGCAGATCCTCTCCCTCCATCTCCTCCTCACCTGGTCATCCCTGTGCTCAAGCCTCCCCGGTCTCTTCCTTTTATAAGAACACGGGTCATGGTGGGTTAGGGCCCCACCCTAACAGTCCCATTTTAACTGGGTCACCTCTTTAAAAAAAAAACCTTGTCATCTAATAGGCTACATTCTGAGGTCCTGGGCATTGGGACTTGAACATGTGAATTAGGGGGTGGACACAATTCAGCCCATAAGAGAGCCTAAACCCTGGGTTCAGCAGCAACGTGAGGGAGTGAACCTTCGTCTCCAGGTTAAGCCAAGACCCTGGAAGGAGCCCAAAGTTCCCAGTAGGGGGTGCCCCCTGTTTGCAGATGCAAATGAAAATTTCCTCTGAAGGAAAGCAACCCCAGTTTAGGCTCTGGGAGTGTGACAGAGTGAAATGCCTGGTCTCTCTTGGACTCCTGGTTCAGCCTGCTTTGTTCCCTTGGCCTTCGGGCTAATACCTTCAGCTTAGTCTTCCATGGGGACGAGCTAATCATTAGAGGAATTCTGCTTGCAGCTTGAATTTTACAAAAACAGCCCCCACCCCATTTCCCCTTCCCCTCAACATAAAAGAGGCCTGAACTCTGTACCTTGTTAAGATGAATTTGAGGTACCACTAAGGCTCTGTCTTCGTCTTCTCGGGTGGTGTCTTCTCCATCAATAAACCTTTCCTTACTCCAAACTGATGTTTTGAGTTTGGGCCTTTTAACGCAGTGGGCTCAAGGACTTTGGACCTGTAACAAAGGTTCCTGCAGATTAAAATCAAACAAATAGACTGTATGTCCAGCAAAACTATTTTCCAAAAGTAAGAATAAATGAAGATGTTTTCTGATAAATTAAACTGAATTGGCCACCAACAAATTCACACTGAGGAACTTCTAAAGGATCTGGTCTTCACTTGCTTTCCCTTAAAAGTATACCCTGATTGGCCCTGGACCGAAGTGGGAGTTAGGAGTGCTTTTAACTCTACATTTGGCCCTTCGCATCCATGGATCAAAAACAGTATATTCAATCCGGGTTTGGGAAGCTGTGGCTGGGAAATTGCAGATGGGAATGTGGAAATACTGTTTCCAAACTGCTGGTGGTCAAATCTATGGCTAGGATGGGCCGATGGCATTGATTGAAAGAAATTTGCATGTGAGGGACCCTGTAGTCCCAACCCCAGTAGTTCCAGGATGAACAGTTGTTATTTGAGAAGTAATTTCAGGAAACACTGGTGGGTCCTGGGAAAGTGAGAGAGGAAAGGACGGAATGCCAGGAAAGGCCCTAACCAAGCAAACCACTGCCATGGGCAACCGGAGCTTCATTCTGCTAAGGAGCCCACTGGGGCTGGGGCAGAAAATGTCTCAGTTTTCCTGCCTGAAAGGCAAGTCAGCTGGGTATCCCCCAATTCCCTCCACCCGCTCCCAGGAGGCATTCCTCCCCTGACATTTCGTGCCTGCACCTGGCAGGAGCAAGGGGCTGGGCAGCCATCAGAGAACTCAGGTCGAGTTGCAGGTGCTGAGGTGGAGGTTGGCTGGCTGAGCTTGGAAACGGTAACTGTTGATGGGACATGGAAGGCCCCTGGCAAAGTCTACTACCGTGTATCACAGGAAACCTGCAAAATGACTATGGAAAGGGAAGGTCTGGTGTACCAAAAGCAATAATGATTCAATATATTGGCCACACACAAAAAAAATACAGTGGCCACTATGTAGGTGCATCTAAACAAACATTGTTAGCATAAAAATATAATGTTAGTGCCCAGCCAGTGTGGCTCGGTGGTTGAACCAGGAGGTCATGGTTCGATTCCCAGTCAGGGCACATGCCTGACTTGTGGGCTTGATCCCCAGTGGGGGATGTGCAAGAGGCAGCTGATCAATGATTCTCTCTCATCATTGATGTTTCTATCTCTCTCCCTCTCTCTATGAAATCAATAAAAATATATTTTAAAAAAAGAAAAGTGTAATGTTAATATCTAATTTGTAGTCCAACACAAATCAAAACAGAACATAACTATACTATTGGATACTAGCATATTTTAAATCAGTGTCTGCATCACTATTATGGGGAAGAAATTAAAAGTTAGGAACCATATGACAGTTTAGATTGGTGGAAGGAAGATATATGTATGCCACCTAGGTTATCTGATGGAAGAGAAGCTTGGAGGGGAGCATGGAGTAGCACAAGCTTCCAGAAACGGCCAGCTTGATTGGAGGGGAGGAGCTGTGGTGGGAATGGCTGGAGAGGTACGGCAAGCGGGAGAGGAGATGCTGGAGAAAAACCTTGAAGACAACATTTTATCCTAGAGGCCAGGGATTCCCAATGTTTTTGTCCAGTTTTATTGAGAATAATTAGCAGACATTACTGTATAAGTTGAAAGCATACAGCATGATGGTTTGACTTATATATATATTGTGAAATGATAACCACAATAGATTTGGTTAACATCCATCATCTCATATAGACACAATAAAAAGAAAAGAAAAAAAAATGCTCTCTGTGTGATGAGAACTCTTAGCCCAATTTTTAAAATTACACATCTCATCTTGCAGGCTCCTTCCTGGGCCAGGCCCTGGTCAGGGATCGTGCAGGAGGCAACCAATCAACATGTTTCTCTCACATCTATATTTCTGTCTTTCCCTCTCTCTTCCACTCTCTCTAAAAGTCAATGGGAAAATATCCTCGAGTAAGGATTAAAAAAAAAAATTACACACCTCATCCATTAATACTTTGAGTTTGTACCCTTATGTGTAATAAATTACTTGTACTATATTATGAATATGTACAGTATAAAACATATACTCAAAAAGAATTTTTAAAGTGAGATTGATTAGTTATAATAAGCATTTTAATATTTGTTCTTCCTAAAGATAATATTAATAATTTAAGTGTGAGGATTAAGCTTGACTATGATTCATTATTTTGGAAATCTTGACTTACAGAAGATGGGTATATTTTGACATTGGGTGTTAGTGGCTGTCATGGCCGATAAAAGATACCTCACCAAAGTAAAGCAGACCCAAAGGAAGAAGTGCACTTATAAAACATGATAATTTTTATTTTGTCAGTCCCACATACCCATTATGCAAGCATTTTTGTTGAAATTCATCTAGGAAATTTCCACGTTCTCTGATTTCAATCAGTGGTAATAGCATAGTGATCAGAAGGGGCTAATTTACACTTTTCAAAACAAACAAGTCCAACCCGTTGTAATTCTTCATCAGAATAATTTTTAAACAAATTAGAAAATTATGTTTCTGCGTTTTTTCAGCAGGCCCTGCTAGGAGGCCACTGCAGCTACCAAGATTAGGACCTCCAGCCAAGAGGTGGATAGAGAAAGGAGGGGTCGCAGGACAGTTTTGGCAGAACGTGGTAACGGCCTATGCGAGAAGGAGAAGCTAGGATTCTAAGTTCCTGGGTTACTCCGTTTTTTTCTGGTTGCAAGATGCAAAAATATATTCAAAATACCTCTATGAATGGGAGATTATTATAAGGATCCATGCAAACCTAGAGGTGACAGGGAACCATCTTCGTAATTGCGTTGCTGGCTCCGTGAAAATGTCCCTGATGCCGTTTCAAGACACCATGTGGCTCTGGTAACCCAGTTTAACTCAGAGTTGATTATAATCCCCATCCTTGGCTGAGTCTGCTCTTCTCTGTGTTGTTTTATTTTTTCCCTCACGACTCCTGCTTAATCACGGTTCCTACTGCTTCATGACTCCTCTGCTGCCTTTTCTGTGTCTCAACCCCAATTCACTCATTCAGCATCCCCTCTCTGCCTCACATTAAAAGTCTCAGAGGGAGAGAGTCTAACTGGTCCAGGCACCACACTGTTGGCCAAAGGTCTCGAGTGAGGCCAGTCCATTCACTGGCCAGACTTTACATGGCTGCCTTTGGAGCACGTGTTCGTGTGGTGGGTCATGTCTCCATGGCACAAATTAGAGCAACCTATGTACAAGGAACCCTTCAGAATGGACTGTGAGCTTAAAAACAACTTGAACCTTGAATAAGTGAGCTGGGTAATGAGCAGGTTGCCTAATAGAGTCTGTCCATTGTCGTCGGGGAGATAGGCAGAGGGGATATTCTGACTGTGGCTTATTTTACAACCAAGGCCAATGACACGCACGCATGTATTTCACTTACTACCTAAAGCTTTACTTTGGTTATTAACGTAGGAAATTATACCTTAAAAGTTATTATTATACCACCAGCAGAAGGATTATAAGATGCCAAGTGGTTAAGATCACAGGCTTTAGAACTAGACACCCTGTGGTCATGTCCCAGCACTCTCTTTTACTGGCTGTGTGACCTTGGGCAAATCACTTAACTGGTCTGTGTTGCGGTGTCCTCATCTGTAAAATGAGTATGATACAGACCCATCTCATTGGGTTGTTATGAGAATTAAATAGTTAATACGCTTACATTGCTTAGAACAATGCCTGGCATGAAATGAGCACTATATGAATGTTTGCTGTTTTACTTTCAACCATGAGTTAAACTCCAACTATATATTAACATTCATGCACTATAGCTCCCACTTTAGTCCCCCTGGTTTAAGTTTGTGAATTATTTTCTCGTGCAGTCTTGGCTCTTTAATAAGATTTATACTTTCATCTGTATAAAATAAATATTTTCTGACTCAGAATTTTAAAATGGCTTTCTTTGTTTTTATTTTACAGCCGATTCTTGGAAATAATTCTTATCAAAGTAAATATTCTTTTTATCTCCCCTGCTCTTATGTTTGTTTTAGGATGTTATTTTGTCATAGTTTTATTGATTTCCCTCTGGAGAAGGTCAATTTCCCAGGAACATTTGATGTCATTATTCAGAGATGAAGTAGGTGTTACATGTTTATTAAAAATGATCCACAAGAGTGATTCAGAAACCAGGGTACATTGATATTTTTTGCCTCAGTAATCTTGCTGGTCTGCTTAGATGCTTGAATTTGAATGCTGGTTTAAATTAATCTTTTGTAAATGATCAATAGTTGGTAGGGTTTGCTCCAAGTATTGTAACTGCAATATTGCACTATATTTACAGATGTAACAAAGCAAATCTTCATGATGTCATTATATTTGAGATTTCATACCCTAACTGTGGGATATAAATCTACTCTTTCTAGACTGATGAAAATAAAAAGAAAATCACTTTTCTTGCTGATTTTTGTTTTGTTTTTAGGTAGGAATATTAATCCCTTCTTTTGAATAATCCTGTGATGCACAAATGTAACAAAATATGTGCCAGCACTTTGAAAAATTCTTAGTACTATTCAAATGCATGGCATTATTATTATTGCTCTGATCGTTGCCATGGTTATTATTAATATGATAATATTATATCAGGGATCCTGGTACTCAGGGAAGTCTGCCCAGAGAAGGAAGTATCAGAAAATCTGAGCCAGCGTTGGAAGATGTGAGGGATTCTGAGGGGCAGGAACAGCCCAGGCCTGGGGGGACAGGGGAGAACAGAGCAGGGGCAAGGATGGACGTGTGGAGAATATGAGGTATAGCCCCACCCGTGTGGCTCAGTGGTTGAGCATTGACCTATGAACCAGGAGGTCCACAGTTCAATTCCCGGGCAGGGCACATGCCCGGGTTGCGGGCTCAATCCCTAGTAGGGGGCATGCAGGAGGCAGCCAATCAATGACTCTCATCAGTGATATTTCTTCTCTCCCTCGCCCTTCCTCTCTCTCTCTTAAATTACATATATATATTTTTTTCTTTTTTCTTTTTTTTTTAAGAATATAAGGTATAAGTGGGATGCCAGGGAAGGAAGAGAACACATTTATATGGATAAGGAGACTGACCCAGCGCAGATCCCACCATCAAGGTACCACCTGTGCATGCGTCCTGCAGCTAGAAAGGAAGAAGCTGGCATTTCCTCTTTTTTTTTTTCTAGATAAAGTCTGTGCTTCCTATTGGATGAAGCAGGAGGAGTAGGCGGCCCGATGCCGCGCAGGCAGGGCTTCACCGGCTTGTAGGCGATGGAGAACTCGCCCAGGTAGTGGCCAATCATCTCAGGCTTGATTCCACCTGGTTGAGGTCTTGCCACTGATCACGCCCACCGTGCCGCCCACCATCTCCCGCAGGATGACCATGTCCCTGTCCCGCAGGTGCGTCTTCACCACGAGGGCTGCTCCATGGGCGGCTCCTCCCATCAGCATCAAGTGCTGCTTCCCCCGCAGGCCCGGGTTCAGCGGCCACTGCCTGGCGCACCAGCTGCTCCCAGGACGCGGAACCGCTGGTGGAGATCCACGCGTGACCCGTGAGCTTGCGGGAAGTCGCTTCTTCTGCTCCACATCTGCCATCTCGTCGGTTCTTCGAAGGCCGTTGGTGCTTCCCTTGTTCAAGATTAGGGCTGTGCCCGGCGGTGCGGTGTGGCGCAGTGGTTGAGTGTGGACCTATAACCAGGAGGTCATGGTGGGAGTTATGGTCGGGCAGCCAGGGTTGCGGACTCCATCCCTAAGCAGGAGGCAGCCAGTGGATAATTCTCTCTCATCACTGATGTTTCTCTTTCTCCCTCTCCCTTCCTCTCTGAAATCAAAAATATATTTACAAAAAACAATCAAACAAACAAAAGACTAGGGTTTGCTTAGAAAAAGCCAACTGAGCAGTTCAGATGTCCAGAGAATCACAGTTGAGCCATGAACAACACGGGTTTGAATGCGCGGGTCCACTTACAAGATTCCTTTTTTCCAATAAATGCATTCTGCCCGTCGTATCCGTAGGTTTTGCATCTGTGGATTCAACCAACCACAGATCGAAAGCAGTATTTTCACGTTCCCAGTTGTGGATTCCCAAACACAAATGAAAAATACTGTTTTGGATCCGTGGTTGGTTGAATCTGAGGATAGAAAAGAGCCAACTGTAGAGTCAAAAGTTATTCACGGATTTTGGATTGTGCAGAGGTGGTGTGGGCGTGAGGGTAGGTGCCGCTGACCACCCCCTACCCCCACACCCCCTCACTCCACATCGATCCAGGGTCAACTGTAAGATGTCTCGTTCTGCTACACTTCCCAAGCACGGCCCCATTATTCCCAGTAAAAATATTCTTTTCCTGTGACTTTTTTTTAAAACATCTTTTTATTGATTTCAGAGAGGAAGGGAAAGGGAGAGAGAGGTAGAATCATCAATGATGAGAGAGAATCATTGGTCAGCTGCCTCCTGCAAGCCTTACCCTGGAGATTGAGCCGGAAACCCAGGCCAGGGAATCAAATCATGACCTCCTGGTTCATAGGTCGACACTCAACCACTGAGCCACCCTGGCCTGTCTCCTGTGACTTTTGGGCTGGAGACAACAAAGTGCCCTGAAACCGCTGGCTGAATTGAACCCACACCCCCTCGCGTTATCTCCCATCATCACGCTACTGTTGCTCCCCGTTCCTTGAAGTTACCAATGACCTCATTCTGTGCCAATCACTGGTCCCTTCTTTGTCTTCATCTTTCTTGACCTCCGCTGAAGCTGTGCCTGGCCCACTCACAACACGTTTTCACAGAAGGCTGTATTGTCCGCTCCGCGCTGGGAACAATGCCATCCCCGATTCCCAGGCAATCAGCTTCAGAATTCTGCCTGAAATTTAAACCACAGAGATATTTATACCTGTAAACCCGTGTTTTCTCTTAAAATACAAATGCATCCCAGGTGGCTGAAGAGGGCTAAGGTTCACACTTTGTTGTTAATTATTTTAATTAACTAGAGGCCCGGTGCACGAAATTCGTGCACTGGGGATGGGTGGGGGGTCCCTTAGCCCAGCATGTGCCCTCTTGCAGTCCGGGACCCCTCCCTTGTTACTGCCCACCTGCTTGCTGCTTCCTACCGCTTGGCTTGCTGCTCCTTAGTGCTGCCACAAAGGCCTCGGGTCTGCTGGGTGCAGGGCCTGCAGGTTTGTGTCTCTGATACCCCCGGCAGCCCCAGCACCAAGGTGGCGGGCCTTGAGGCTGCTGGGTACAGGCCCCCCGTTGCGTGTTTGTGTCTTCTATCAGGCCCCCAGCAGCCCCAGCAGCCCCAGCACCACCTAAATAACTTAAGGGAAACTTTATTTAGTCTTCTTTTAAAAGCAATCTAGTTTAAAAAATGAGTTGCAGTTAAGAGAGAACAAAGAACATGGTACCTAAGAGTGAGATAGACTGACAGAGGAGAGGCTGGGCACTGGTCAGGGGCTTACATGCCAACTGTTCTCCACCTGGGAAATGATGTAAAATCAGTTTCTTTAGTTTTCTGCTTACTGGTCTTCTCCAGCACTGAGGTCAGAGGAGCTGCCTTCCAGCCCGTAGGCTGCTTCTCAGAGTCGAAAATTTCGCCATAGGCCTCTGCCTAGGACAGGACCTCTGCACCCCCAGGGTGCATAAACACACAGGGCTTCCATCAGGCTCTGCTGATCCCGGGGCGGGAGGCCTCTCGGCTCCGCTGATCCAGGCGGCCGGGAGGCCTCTCGGCTCTGCTGATCCCGGGGCCGGGAGGCCTCTCAGCTCCGCTGATCCCTGGGCCCAGAGGCCTCTCTGCTCTGCAGCTTCAGGGCTGTTTGGCTTCGCTCTACCGCTTGGAGCCTGAGTATGCAGATTAACCGCCATCTTTTAGCTTCTATAATTGAAACATTGTATCTTTTGGAGCTGTTGCTTCAGGAGCTCAAAGCCCGCAGCTGCAGGCGGGAACCTTGATTTCCTCTATCGCTGGGGCAACCAAGCATCCAGTTCTCAGCTGCCTGGCTGCCGGCGGCCATCTTGGCTGACAGTTAATTTGCATATACTCACTGATTAGCCAATGAAAAGGGTAGCGGTCGTACGCTAATTACCATGTTTCTCTTTTATTAGTGTAGATTCTTTTAAAGATATATTTTATTGATTTTTTACAGAGAGGAAGGGAGAGGGACAGAGAGTTAGAAACATCGATGAGAGAGAAACATCGATCAGCTGCCTCCTGCACACCTCCCACTGGGGATGTGCCCGCAACCAAGGTACGTGCCCTTGACCGGAATCGAACCTGGGACCTTTCAGTCCGCAGGCCAATGCTCTATCCACTGAGCCAAACCGGATAGGGCTATTTTAATTAATTTATCTTTCTGCTGCCATCTACCTATAAATGGCACTTGAAGGAATGAGGACATGCTTGTTTTGACAAGTTGAGGTGGAGGAAAGGTCACCTGTGGGATGCGAGACACAGACGGTCAAGTGAAGAGCAGGGTGAGTGAGGACACCAGAGATAAACTAGTTTTCAAACTTTTTCAGAACTCAACGTTGCCCTGTGCACATATCTAGGTTTCCCCTTCAAGCTTCTCACCGCACTCTGGACTTTTCTCCCCCTGACAGACTCAGAAGGGAGGCACCTTTCATTCCTCAGGGCAGCTTCAAATTGAAATAAATATAAATTACTCCCTTCCCTCCAGACAAGTCCTGTGTGTGTGTGTGTGTGTGGGCGGGGGGGGGGGGGGGGGGGGTGCATCTCAGGAGGGAATCCTCGGTTCCTTCCCAGGACTGATCTCGGAGTTTCAGTTGCAAATGCTCAAACTGCAAATTACACCTGCCTTCCCCTGCTCGCCCACCAAGAACAAGAGGGCGTGAATGTTACCCAGCTCTGCTCTGATGAAAACATGGGCTCATTAAAAAAAAAAATCACTTCCAGGACCCACCCGTTCTGGAATGTTCCCCTTCGAGGATAAGACAACTAAGGAACACTTGGCCCCTTATTCTCATGTTCCATCATTGGCCCCTAAAATAGTTACTTCTGCCCACATTTTGTCCTCTTAGAGTAGCAAGAAAGCTGCTCCCAGCTCTGCCCTTTAGGGAGGGGTGACTGATATGACCAGGCAGATGGGGGTAAAGGTCGCACTGCCTGCTGGCTCTCTCTGGCTACGACCTGCCGGTACATGCCGGTGCAGCAAGCAGAGCTGGGAGGGGACTCAGTGCCTGCCATCAGGAGCGGGACTCCTCTCAGAATCCCACAGGGACTGAGGGTTTTTGCTGCAGAGGCAGGTCAAGTGTGCTCTGCAGAGCAGCTCTCTTCATCCACAGGTAGAACTGAAGATCCCACCTTGGCCACAGGGGCAAGCCGTGTCCTCTAATCCAGCCTTACCATTAATAAAGAGGTGGTTTAATTCCCATGAGTCTTGTATGCCCATTTTTCAACTAATTCAGAGCCAGAAGGGAGGAGCATGTGGTTGACCAGCATCCCTAAGATGTCAACAATAGCTTGAGAAAAATTGCTTAGCAAAGAATTCTACTCCTGCCCAGCAGGCATGGCTCAGTGGTTGAGTGTCAACCTATGAACCAGAAGGTCACAGTTCTATTCCTGGTCAGGGCATATGACTAGGTTGCGGGCTCAATTTCCAGTGTGGGGCATGCAGGAGGCAGCTAATCAATGACTGCCTCTCATAACTGATGTTTCTATCTCTCTTTCCCTTTCCCTGCCTCTCTGAAATCAGTAAAAAAATATATATATTTTAAAAAGAATTCTATTCCCTTGCTTCTCAGTGTCCTCTGAAGAACAAGAATAAATTCTGATATATTTTCTTAGAGATCTTGCCCCTACCCTCACTTCCACCCCTAGCCTTCACCTACCCCAGCCCCATTTGAGACCTGGAGTTTGTCAGATATATTCTGTGGGTTAGCGAACAGCTAAAGTTGAAGACGAGGACCCAGCCACTCACAAATTACATCCTTTTATTTTTTACACCTTTTCAGTGTCCCTCAGGCTCTGGTTTGGGGCACACTATGGATTACCGGGGTATTTGGAATTCTCTAAGGAAAACAAGGTACCCTTAAATGTATGGTTTTCCTGCACAGTTATCGGTATTAAGATAAAGAATAGAACATTTTTCAATGAAGGAAAAATACCACATGATCTCACTCATTTATGGATAATAAGGACCATTATAAACTTATGAACAAAAATAGATACAGAGGCAGAGCAGCCTCCAACAGACTGTCAAACTACAGCGGGAAGACCGGGGAAGGTTGGGGGGCGGGGTAAAAGATCAACCGAAGGACTTGTATGCATGCATATAAGCATAACCAATGGACATAAGACACTGGGGGGTAGGGGAGGCCAGGGGATTGTCAAGAGTGGGGGGAAAAAAGGAGACATATGTAATACTCTTTGTAATACTTTAAGCAATAAAACAATTTTAAAAAAAGAATAGAACATTTTTAAAATTGTTACTATTTATTTAAAAAAACATTGTGGGAACACTGTAATCTATTATTTCTCAGTGGGACCTTTCATAAGACTAAATATTTTTATCTTTCAAGCAACCATTTGATGTGTTACTTTTAAATAAAGATACATTTTTGTTTCTCAAGAGGGTTTAAACAATAACTCTAGAATTCAATTACAGTACTACATTGTCAGAGTTAACTGACACAACCCATTATTGCAATGTGCCATAAAAAACAATGAAATAAGAAACTAAACATTGTTTTTATGTCTGGAATGTTGGCTGACTGGCTGTCATGGCCATATTGATTGGAATAATTATATTCCACCTATATAATTTTCACCTACGATTGAGCTGGATTGGCCTATAACAGGAAAAATCATGTATCAGACATTTAAGGACTGAGGCTTAGAAAATCTCACCCCATTCCACTCTAGAAGTGGGCTTTCAAAATGAGTGGCAAAGCAATTTCAATAGCCCCATGTTGCAGCCGATTAAATTCTTAGCCATAAAGGCTACAGAATGAAGTTTTATTTGAACGGCTTGAGGTAACAGAATATTTAAATAGAAATCATACATTTTTCTATCAGATATCGCTGTTAATACACATTTCTACCGGTAAGCAGAAGTGTTCTTATATCTGATGCTTGGAGCAAATGCTTAAAAAGCTGCATTATTCTGAACATATATGAATGGGGGACAATTCTGTTTGAAAATATTTGAGAAACGGTGTTGCTCAGTCATGAAAAACCATATGTGCTACAGAAATCTGAAATTTCCTATGTCAGAGGCTTATCTCGACCCTACCAATAACCGAGGATTGAAAATTTGGCATCTTCTCTTGTCTCCTTTCTTTTTTGTTCCCCGCGTGTTGGTCACACACAATCTTCCCTGTGTGGCCTTCCCAACTGCTATCACCTATTCATTCCTTTGGTCATAGTCTTGTCACCACCCTTCACTGGGGCTTTTGCAAGAGCCTTCTAACTGCAGTCCTGTTCCCCGCCCAGGTGAGGGGCCCTCCCTGGCCCTCGTCTGGCTGAGCCCTTCCCCACAAAAGGATACTGCAGAGCGGAGGGACATGCCACTGGGAGTCCGAGCCCTGACTTTTACACGGCTACCGGAATACTACTATTCAGACTCTGGGATTTCTTGTCCAAATAGTGCTGAGCCTGCTTCCAGAGACTGTGCAGGCTTCTTCCTGGGGTCCATCCTCCCAGCAGTGACTGTTAGGTCCCTGCATCTAGGGTAGCCTAGCCCAGCAGGCATGGCTCAGTGGTTGAGTGTCGACCTATGAACCAGGAGGTCAGGGTTCGATTCCCCGTCAAGGCCCATGCCTGGGTTGCAGCCAATCGATGATTCTCTCATCATTGATATTTCTATCTCTCCCTCCCTCTCCCTCTCCCTGCCTCTCTGAAATCAATTTAAAAAATTAAAAAATTAAAGGGTGGCCTAGGGAGGGTGTTTGCAGAGGGTATGGATGTGTAGTCTGGATGGGGAGGCCTTCACAGGGCTAGATGGTGGTAGGGGAAAGGAAGGGGGTGGGCCCCGGGGCAGGGGATGCTCAGCCAGGCTCAACTCACTCTGTGAAGCCACATTTTTATATGAATTTCTGAAAATTTTAAATTTAAACCTGGCTCTCCAGGTTGTTTTGAAGGGAGGAGGATAAAACATATTTTATTTAGCAATTGGTCGGCTTTATTTACAACTTTAAAATATTTAGACGTCTGGTGTGTGGGCTTCTGTTTGTACTCTTGCCTGAGCCCTGCTCGTGTTAGCAGAAGGCCTGCCTACCCGGCCTCCCTACGCCCAGAATTTCTCAAGGTGAACAGGACCGCCTCCAGCTCGTAAGCACAACCAGGAGACATCAGTGGTGTCTCAGGTTTTATCCCTAAGGATCTTTGGAAATGTGTTTGAGGTTTCGCCTTCAATTATTCATTTTGTGTCATTTACAACGAGTTAAAAATAAAAAGCAAGCAGCTTGTTTAAATGACTAACTGCATTGGTGAGTCCATCAACATCTCCATCCAATCAAACTGTTAAGGTGTCCAGAGTCACACGTCCATGAACTGAGAGCTACATACTAGCAGAGAGCAAGCAAACCAATCAACGCCTACGTTTGCAGAAGCCTCCGTACAGTACCTCACCTCATTTGACCCTTTTAATTACCCCCGAAGGGCAGCTAAGGAGCAAGCTGATTCCCGTGCATAGACAAGAAAACAGGCTTGGAGAGTTTGAATGAGTTGGTAAGTTGCCTGAAATTACACAGCTAATAAATGGCAGAGTCTCCTAAGGCCTGACTTCAACTTCTTGCTTCTAAGGGGTGTAGAATCCAAACTTACTCTAAGACACACAGATGCTCTGTTTGTGCTAGGAAAGTACTAGTATATTTGGCTTCCAGTTCTGATTTGCCACTGACTAAGGTTTCTTGGGGAAGGTGTCCAACAGAGGTAGGCCTCAGTTTCCATCTTCAAGATAAAGGAGTCGAAGTAGATCATCGCTAAGGTTTCTCCCAGCTCTGTGGTTCTTTTACAGTCTATACCCCAGATTGCTTTTCACATCTGTGAAAGTGGCCCTGAAACCCAGGCAACACTGGCTGTGTTACATTAATGAGTCTTTATCAAATGGCCCCAGGTGTCCTCCATCGCCCCCCCCGCCTCCCGCACCCCCGGTTAATCAGATCAACTGGCACCAGTTTATTCAGAAGTTAAAAATAAACTTTGGGGACAAAATGGCAAACCAACAGTACATATTTTGTTGCTATTTCCAGACATTTTTAGGGACAAGACCACAGGGCAGTATTTTCCACAGAAAAGCAGTTCCAAGGCATATTAATAGAATCTCCTTGAAAAGGGAGTTTTTGGTCACTGGGTTAAACAATGTCAAACAGGTATTTCTTGTGTGTGGAGATCTTTAATACTTATATCTTCCAGGAGGAAGATTTATTATCTTCAAGAACTAGTGCTCAGAACATAGTTTGGAAAACACAATTAAAAAGTGTCACCCTAACCGGTTTAGCTCAGTGGATAGAGCATCAGCCTGCGGTCTCAAGGGTCCCAGGTTTGATTCCAGTCAAGGGCATGTACCTTGGTTGTGGGCACATCCCCAGAAGGGGGTGTGCAGGAGGCAGCTGATCAATGTTTCTCTCTCATTGATGTTTCTGACTCTCTATCCCTCTCCCTTCCTCTCTATTAAAAATCAATAAAATATATATATATATTTTTTTAAAGTGTCTGGGCCAGACTGGGTGGCTCAGTGGTTGAGGGTCAACCTATGAACCAGGAGGTCACAGTTCGATTCCCAGTCAGGGCACATGCCCCAGTTGTGGGCTCCATCAATGCAGGAGGCAGTCAATCAATGATTCTCTACCATCAATGATGTTCCTACCTCTCTCTCTTCCTTCCTCTCTGAAATCAATAAAAATATATTAAATTTAAAAAAAATACACCTATCTACATGGCAGTTCTTCATACTCTCCCCTAGGAGATGTTATACTTAATACAATACCCAATCAAATCTGCCATGGTAACTAATGGAATGATGTTGGTTGTTTTATTTTTTTCTCCAAGATATTTTCAATGTTGTTTGTTTTAAAAGTGCCAGAAGTAGCCCTGGCTGGTTTTGCTTAGTGGTTAAAGATTCCCCGTCAAGGGCACATATCTCAGTTACAGGTCCCAACCCTGGTTGGGGCGAGTGTGGGAGGCAACCAATTGATGTGTCTCTCTCATGTCAATGTTTCTCTCTCCCCTACCTCTCTTCCTCCCTTCCACTCTCTCTAAAAATCAGTGGAAAAAATATCCTCCTGTGAGGATTAAAATGATAATAATAATAAATAAATAAAAGTGCCAAAAGTGGTCTTTTGAAAATGAATTCTGGATTGGGTGTAATCCACAGAAGGAAATGTTCTTATAATTTAACTAGAGGCCTTGTGCACGAAATTCATGCACTCAGGGGGAGAGGGGTGTCCCTCAGCCCCGCCTGTGCCCTCTCAAATCTTGGAGCTCCATGATCAATCATCCCAAAGAAATAGGTTCTGCCCACCCAGCCAGGGCTTCGCGATGGATCACCCTGCAGAGGGAGGCGCCGCCCACCCGCTGCAGCCCACAAGTCGGTGGCCTGGGCTTCCCTCTTTGGAGCGATCGTGGAGCCCCCTGATTGATCGATCGCCCCACCAGCTGATTGCCTGGGCCTCCCTCTGCAGGGAGATCATGGGGTGATGGCCAGGCCCCCGACCAATCGCATTGTACCCGCCTTGGCTGGCCTGGTGCCAGTGGGTGTCATAGCATGGTGTCTGGAAGATCATCTGGACCGGGGGTCCTCAAACTACAGCCCGTGGGCCACATGCAAATACAAATATTGTATTTGTTCCTGTTTTGTTTTTTTACTTCAAAATAAGATATGTGCAGTGTGCATAGGAATTTGTTCATAGTTTTTTTTTAAACTATAGTCCGGCCCTCCAACGGTCTAAGGGACAGTGAGCTGGCCCCCTGTTTAAAAAGTTTGAGGACCCCTGATCTGGACAGTCGTTTGGTCGATTTGCTTATTATGCTTTTATTATTATGAATAGTTACACTCTTCATTTTTTTTTAATCCCAAAACAGCTTTACTCAACATTTTTAATCAAATTTAACTCCTAAAATTTTTTGCTATTTTAAAAATAGTTTTTTATTGATTTCAGAGAGGAAGGGAGAGGGAGAGAGATAGAAACATCAATGATGAGAGAGAATCACTGATCGGCTGCCTCCAGCACACCACTTACTGAAGATCGAGCTCCGCAACCCAGGCATGTTTCCTGACCTGGAATCAAACCGTGACCTGGTTCATAGGTTGGTGCTCAACCACTGAGCCATGCCAGCCGGGCATTAACTATTTTTGAAAGTCAAATCTACCACTGTGGCAGATTGTATTTTCCAAAGGTGCCTACAAGAATCTCATTCCCCATTCTCTTCTTACAATGAGACCTAGAGTCAGATCATGAAAGTGTCAGGCACCTCCACCTTGCCTGGGTGGGACACTCTTTCTTGGGATCCAGCTACCATGCTGTGAGGAAGTCCAAACAGGCCTTTGTGGAGACGACACTGAGAGACCATGTGTAGCTGAGCTTCACCAACAGCACCATCAACTTCCAGACCTATGAATGACAGGGTCTCCATCTGATTCCAACCTTCAGCCATCGAATACCCCAGCTGAGGACCCAGAATCAGAGCAGAGACAATTGTCTCCTCCCTGCTCTGTCAGAATTCCTAACCCACAGAATCTATGAGCATAATAAAATGATTATTTTTTAATTAGCACATTATGCTTTTATTATTATAGATTATTGAGACACAGACCTTAAGTGCACAGTTCAATCAACTTTGACAAGAGAACATACCCATGGAACTGTCACTCCTATCAAGATACAGAACATTTTTGTCATCCCAGAAAGTTCCCTTGTACCCTTTCCTAGTAAAACCCACCTCCAGACCCTTATCCCTACAACCATTGATGGGATTTTGCCTGTTTTATAATTTCCTACAAAAAATTTGCCCCTTTTCATGTTTGACTTCTTTTTTTTAATTAAATCTTTATTGTTCAGATTAATACAGTTGTTCCTCTTTTTTCCCCCCATAGCTCCCCTCCATCTGGTTCCCACCCCACCCTCTGCCCTTAATCCCCTCCCCCACTGTCCTCATCCATAGGTATACGATTTTTGTCCAGTCTCTTCCCACACCCCCTACACCCCTTTCCCCCCCAAGAATAGTCAGTCCACTCCCTTTCTATGCCCCTGATTCTATTATATTCACCAGTTTATTCTGTTCATCAGATTATTTATTCACTTGATTTTTAGATTCACTTGTTGATAGATGTGTATTTGTTGTTCAAAATTTGTATCTTTACCTTTTTCTTCTTCTTCCTCTTCTTAAAGGATACCTTTCAGCATTTCATATAATACTGGTTTGGTGGTGATGAACTCCTTTAGCTTTTTTTTTATCTGCGAAGCTCTTTATCTGACCTTCAATTCTGAATGATAGCTTTGCTAGGTAAAGTAATCTTGGTTGTAGGTTCTTGGTATTCATCACTTTGAATATTTCTTGCCACTCCCTTCTGGTGTGCATAGTTTCTGTTGAGAAATCAGCTGACAGTCTTATGGGTACTCCCTTATAGGTAACTGACTGTTTTTCTCTTGCTGCTTTTAAGATTCTCTCTTTGTCTTTTGCTCTTGGCATTTTAATTATGATGTGTCTTGGTGTGGTCCTCTTTGGATTCCTTTTGTTTGGGGTTCTCTGAGCTTCCTGGACTTGTAAGTCTATTTCTTTCACCAGGTAGGGGAAGTTTTCTGTCATTATTTCTTCAAATAGGTTTTCAATATCTTGCTCTCTCTCTTCTTCTGGCACCCCCATAATTCGGATGTTGGTACGCTTGAAGTTGTCCCAGAGGCTCTTTACACTATCTTCATATTTTTGGATTCTTTTTTCATTTTGTTTTTCCGGTTGGGTGTTTTTGCTTCTTGGTATTTCAAATCTTTGACTTGATTCTTGCGATCCTCTAGTCTGCTGTTGGAACTCTGTATAATATTTTTTATTTCAGTCAGTGTATGCTTAATTTCTAGTTGGTCCTTTTTCATAACCTCAAGGGTCTCACTAAATTTATTGGAGGTTTCTAGAAAGTTCTTGAAAAACCTTATAAGTGTGGTTTTGAACTCTATATCCAGCAGTTTGCTTTCCTCCATTTCTGTCATTTGTGAACTGTTTCTTTGTCTCTGCATTTTTTATGCTTCCCTGTGTTGATAGAGTGGCTTTCTGTGTTAGGTGTCCTATAGGGCCCAGTGGCTCAGCCTCCCCAATTACCTGAGGTGGACACTCTTGGTGCACCCCTTTGTGGGCTTTATGCACAGTCTTGTTGTAGTTAAGCCTTGATTGTTGTAGGTATCACTGGGAGGAATTGACCTCCAGGCCAATTGGCTGTGAGAATCAGCTATGTCTACAGTGGGAGAACTTCTGTGCTGGAGACACCCTTCTGGGGCAAGACTTGCTTCAGTGGGGCTTTGGTGCTCACTGAGTCTGCCCTCTGAGTGTGTCCCTTATGGATCTGAGGAGTTGTAATCTGGATGGTCCCACTCTGACCACTGGGTACACGGGCTCTTGGATCTCTAAGAAGGTGCTAATTTAGCCTCTGCCCGAGGCTACCCAGCAGGAGCTACAGAGAGATCTGCAGATTCCTCTTCTTTGTTTGGGGTTTGGAGTTGCCCAGATGAGGCCCAGCTGTGAAGCAGTGCAAGCTGCTGTGGGGCCTTGGGCCTTCTCTTGGAAGTTCTGGGTCTCTCTGACCCAGCTGCAGTTTGTTAGGTAATTTTTAGATTGCAAAGGCCCAGGCCTTTCATATGCAAAAGCCTCTGAGAACAGCTAGGGTGGGGCAGGGTTTCAGGGGATCAACAGGGTGGAGCAAGCAGCTATGGCTGATCCTCAGTCCTACCCTAAGAGGCCCCGCATCTCAGTGTCCTTGGTAATCGCTGCAAGCACCTCTGAGAGAAAGCCGCCCTTGAGTTCCAACCAATGCCAGACAGTCAAGTTTCTCCCTGTATGAGTCTGGGTCCCCAGAGACTCGCCCGGAACTGGAGTTCAGAGCAATCAGGAGCTTGAGACTCCCTCCCGATTGAAAAAGACAACCGTGTCCTCAGTTGCCAGCCCTTTCCACGTGGGCCTCTGTACCTCTGTACTTTACTTCCGCAGCTCTTCTGGGTCTCAGTGTGCTCTTCTCTTTCCTTCTAGTTGTAGAATTTCCACTCAGCCAGCCTTCCTGTGGTTCTGGATGATGTCCGTTTTGTCTTTTAGTTGTATTTTTGAAGTGGTTGTGCGAGGCAGCAATTTCCAATGTCTACCTATGCCACCATCTTGGTTTCTCCCTAAAATGATTATTTTATGTCCCTAAGTTTCAGGGTGCTTTATTAGGCAGTAAGTACTAGTAACTAAACAACCACCAATGGATAAAACAAATAATTTTGAAAAAATATTTAAGTGCCCAAAATGTTTTATTTTATGAATCCTTAAAAGTTGAGATTTATCATCCTAGACCCTTGGACTTTTTTGTATTGAATATTTCTGGATTTGGCACCCAAATCGCCAGCATTTTAGCATTTGAGTTTCCCCAAATCATAGTTCATTTGTTTAACAACAATTTTCCAAGGATTTCAGAATCCTATCAATTTCTCAGCATGTCCAATGTCTAGAAGCTGGGCTCATGGAATCAAATGCCTTCAGAGGCCTGCCAGGTAAGAGAAATGAGTCAAGTAGAGATGTAGGGGCTTGGGGAAAATTAGAAGGTTCCAACAACATTACTGGTGTGTGACTTCTCTTAGATGAAAGCTACCTGGTCCCACCTTCTCTTTTTTTTTTTTTTTTTTTTTTTTTTTTTTTTTTTTTTTTTTTTTTTTTAATCTTTATTGTTCAGATTATTACATTTGTTCCTCTTTTTTCCCCCCATAACTCCCCTCCTTCCAGCTCCCACCCCACCCTCCACCCTCACTCCCCACCCACTGAGTTCATCCATAGGTGCATGATTTTTGTCCAGTCTCTTCCCGAATCTCCCATTCCCCTTTCCCCCCCAAGAATAGTCAGTCCATTCCCTTTCTATGTCCCTGATTCATTATAGTCACCAGTTCATTCTGTACATCAGGTTATTTATTCACTTGATTCTTAGATTCATTTGTTGATAGATGCATATTTGTTGTTCATAATTTGTATCTTTACCTTTTTCTTCTTCCTCTTCTTAAAGGATACCTTTCAGCATTTCATATAATACTGGTTTGGCGGTGATGAACTCCTTTAGTTTTTCCTTATCTGTGAAGCTCTTTATCTGACCTTCAATTCTGAATGATAGCTTTGCTGGATAAAGTAATCTTGGTTGTAGGTTCTTGGTATTCAGCACTTTGAATATTTCTTGCCATTCCCTTCTGGCCTGCAAAGTTTCTGTTGAGAAATCAGCTGACAGTCGTATGGGTATTCCCTTGTAGGTAATTGAGCCTCTTTCTCTTGCTGCTTTTAAGATTTTCTCTTTGTCTTTTGCTCTTGGCATTTTAATGATGATGTGTCTTGGTGTGGTCCTCTTTGGATTCCTTTTGTTTGGGGTTCTCTGCGCTTCTTGGACCTGTAAGTCCATTTCTTTCACTAGGTGGGGGAAGTTTTCTGCCATTATTTCTTGAAATAGGTTTTCAATATCTTGCTGTCTCTCATCTTCTGGGACTCCAATGACTCTGATATTAGTCCGCTTAAAGCTGTCCCAGAGGCTCCTTACGCTGTCTTCACACTTTTGGATTCTTTTTTCATTATGCTTTTCCAATTGGGTGTTTTTTTGTCGAATCTTTGGTTTGATTCTTGCACTCCTCTGGTCTGCTATTGGGTATAATATTCTTTATTTCAGTCCGTGTATGCTTACTTTCTAATTTCTTTATCGTAGCATCGAGGGTCTCATTAGTTTTCGTGAGGCTCTGCACAAATTTATGGCAAGCCCTCAAAATTGCGATTCTTAGCTCCATATCCTCCATTTCTGTCATGTTTTTTTGTCTCCGCATCTTTTATGCTTTCTTGGTGCACCCCCTTGTGGTCTCTGTGCGCAGTCTTGTTCTAGCGAAGCCTTAATTGTTGTAGTTAACACTAGAGGGATTTGACCATCAGGCCGACTGACTGGCGGTGGAAATCAGCTGTGGGAAAACTTCAGTCCTCAGGGGAGGTGCTAGTCCAGCCCTTGCCTGAGGCAGTCGGCAAATGGTTGTGCGCAGGGTTTGGGCGGGGCGGGCTCAACAGGGCGGGGGGGAGGGAGCAGCTATGGCCGCTCTCAGTCCGTCCCCAGGGGCTCTGCCTCTCTGTCCCAGCAATCGCTGCAAACCTCGGAGGGGCCGTAGCCAGACAGTCCTGCTTCTCCCGTTTGAGTCTGGGTCCCTAGAGACTCGCCCGGATCTGTAGCCCAGAGTCTGAGATTCGCTCCTAATTGAAAACGACAATCGCGCCCTCAGCCGCCAGCCCGCTTTGCGCGCGCACCCTCACCACCGCACCGCCGTACCTTTAAATTTTCCACACTGCGCCTCCGCTGAGCGTCAGAATGCTGTTGTTCTTGCTTCTAGTTGAAGAGACTCTCCTCAGCCAGCCTTCCCGTGGTTCTGGTTGATGTCCGCTCCGACTTTTAGTTGTATTTTTGAAGTGGTTGTCCACGGCGGCAGTCTCTGGTGTTTTACCTATGCCGCCATCTTCGATTCTCCTCCCACCTTCTCTTTTGAAACTTTACAGGAAGCCCTATTGACCTGCTGCAATCCCTGCCTCATGCTAGATCTCTTTTACAAGCTCCAAAGGACACTCAGAGCCCTGGGACATCCCCCAAACCTCAATTCTTTGGATGTTGAAACATGGGTTCAAAAGTTATTCTCAAACTCACTGAGCCTGCTGACTATGCTGGTGCCATAGGACAGACTTGATTAGATTCCTCAGCAGAAAATTAGTCTGAGAACTGGAAACTCGGTCATTTGCCCCATGGGATCCTATCACATTTTCAGGAATAAAATGCTTTTATCAATTCATAAATGTGGCCTAGAGTCCTGAGAATTCTGAGCTCTGTGGCTGACAGTTCACCTCCTAGTATGTATGTTCAAAGCAATCTGTGAACAAACAAGCAATTTCTTATTTGCTTATTGTTTTTTTAAGACACATTTTTAATTAATTAATTAATTAGATTTTAATGGTTGTCTTCCTTTCTAGTCTGTAAGCCTCTCCTTAGGGGAACCTCTTCCTATCTTTTTATTTTTATTTATTGATTTGAGAGAGAGATTTCTAGTTCCACTTACTTATGCATTGCCTCTTCCTATCTTGTTTACAGTTGTATCTCTTGCACTCAGCACAGTGCCTGGGTCACACCAAGTACACAATAATATTTAGTCAATGAACGAATGTCCCATTCATTTGGTTAATGCACACACATTAGACACCACTTATGTGTCAGGTGTTAATATTGGAGGTAGGTGTAATGGTATGAGCAAGTCTCACAGGCCCAAATCTGCTGTCATGGCACTTACAGTTTAATGAGGGGAGGGGACTGGAGAAATACCCAAATAAACAAATATACTCATTAATTTCAGGTAGTGCCAATCAAAGAAATAAAAAGGTAGAAACAGCCCTAGCCAGTTTGGCTCTGCAGATAGAGCTTCGGCCTGTGGACTGAAGGGTCCCAGGGTTGATTCTGGTCAAGGGCATGTACCTGGGTTGCAGGCTCAATCTCTGGCCCTGGTCAGGATGCATGCATAAGACAACCAATTGATGTGCCTCACATCAATGTTTCTCTCTCTGTGTCTCTCCTCCTCCCTTCAACTCTCTAAAAATCAGTGGAAAAATACCGTCGGGTGAAGATTAACAACAGTAATAACGAAGAAAAAGATAAACAAAAAATAGACCCCCCCCCCCCTAAAAAAATAATAATAATTTCAGGTAGTACTAATAGCTCTGAAGAAAACAAAACAGTGTCCTTTGTTACTGTACTCTTACAACCCATAAACAGTCCTAGAGGGTAAAGTCAGGGGAAATTCTTAGAAAGACTGTTCCTGGATGAACTGACTAATGAATGTTGGGGAGCCAGATGTTTATGTAAAGGAGAGAGCAATAGCAGTGGGATGAATGTCCCAGTTGTAGAAGTAACCCATGCAAAGGTCCAGAGGCAGAACTGGCTTATTTAAGGGATATGGCACGTGTAGAACACAGTGCAATTGGGGCATAGAGGGAGAGGGTCGCATGGTAGGGCATAAAGTTGAGCTGTTGGTGGGGCAGAGCAGGGAAGGCCTTGCAGGCCGTGAGAGAGACTGATTCCAGGAGGTGCAGAGTAGAGCAAAGGAGCCCGTAGGCCCAGTCCTGTCTCTCATGGACCTAAAATAACATAAACACACCTACAACAGGAACAGAAACTCGACTAGTTACAGCTGCAGCCTTCCAGGTGCTCACTCTTACACCAGGCCTCTGAGCTTCAGGACACCTGAGCCACTGCTGCCTTTCTTTAGGACCAGCTGCCAGCAATGCAGCACGCCAGGGACTGGTCAGCAACTCACTGGCCCAAGGAATTCTGAGTTCTTGTGGGGCAGATGTCAGCCTGGTTCAACATCATTATCACTGTAACAATAAAAACGCCCGAGCTGCTTTACTGTAGTTTAGATGAATCAGACTGCAGTGTTGGAAACCAGGCCTTAACAACCAAACTATTCGGGGTTAGTCAGTCTGTGGCAGTCCAGCGACTGACTCCCTCCAGCAAACCAGGCCTCCTCTCCTCTCTCTCTCAAGAGCTCGGTTGGTGCTTCCCCTCCCACACACTTGATCCTCTGCAGTTGAAGCTGCAATCTTCCATGGCAGGGAACACTTCTGGTCCCTGTGGGCAAGACCTGGTTGGTATGTGTCTGGAGGGGGTGGGGGGCGGGGGGAGATGGGAAGGCAGGTTGGGGATAAGGAGATAAAAGATGGGAAAGGGGTATATGAGGAGTACGTGGTGGGGGTGAACAGGTTGAAGAAACTAGGCAAGATGAGGAGCTCAAATAGCTTTGTGATCGGATGAGCTGAGAGAGTTATCTGGAGTAATCAAGGGGGACAAATGGAATTTGGGTGCAATCTTGGCAGGGGGGAAAGGAGTCTATACACGTTTTATGGTAAAAGGTCAACATGGAAATAATCCGTAACTTGTTGTTTTGTAACCAGCAGCTTGGTCCTTTAAGAGAGATGGCAGAACTCGAGCTTTGGGGCAAAGTTCCACAGATGCAGTTGACTGTTGAACAACAGCAGTTTGAACTGTGGGGGTCCACTTATGTGCAGATAAATACGTACAGTACTATACATGTATTTTCCTTTCTTTTCTTTTTAAAATTAGGAATGGTGTCTTTTTTTAAAATATATTTTTATTGACTTCAGAGAGGAAGGGAGAAGGAGAGATAGAAACATCAATGATGAGAGAGAATCATTGATTGGCTGCCTCCCTTGCACCCCACACTGGGGATTGAGCCCGCAACCCAAGCATATGCCCTGACCAAGAATTGAACTGTGACCTCCTGGTTCATAGGTCAATGCTCAACTACTGAGCCATGCCAGCCGGGCTTTTGTGATTTTCTTAGCATTTTTCTTTAGCTTGCTTTATGGTAAGAATACGGAATATAATACATAGAACATACAAAATATGAGTTAATCAACTCTCTTACTGGTAAGGCTTCCAGTTGAACAGTAGGTTTGGGGGCAAGTCAAAATTATATGTGAATTTTCAATGGGGGTGGGGGGGTGTCAGCATCCTTAATCCCCTCATTGTTCAAGAGTCAGCTGTACATGGAATATTTTATATGAACTTCTCCTTCAAGAATAACCACTCTACCGCATAAAGGCCAAAGATTTTGCAATGATACGTGATCAGCCCGATCCATGCAGGTTAATAAGTACTGGGGAAAAGGCTCCGGGCCAGTGAACATGCCAAATGTGAAACTCCAAAATAATCAATTGCAGATTTGGGAGCTAAAAGGGAATTTAGACATCCTCTAATCTAGAGAGGGCAACACTGACCCACTTACCTGGATGTGCTTTGCTTGCAGGCGGGGCATGCTATCTCCATTGGCCCAGTCCTCGCCACTCCCTAGCGCTCACCTCAGGGCAGCCAGCCACACAGAATTGTGTTACTTTGTTACGCCCGCCCTGGAGGACTTGAGGCTGGGACCCCTGGTCAACTGAGAAACCTCATTTTACCAGGGAGGAAGGGGAAGACTCCCATAATATGTCAATGAAACAATTAGCTGTCTGTAAATATTGGGTAATATTGGGGTGAGTGGCCTAGGGGTTAAAGTAAGAGACTCAAGGAGAATTTGTTCACACCAACTGGAATAGAAAAAAGTTTACACCAGCTTTTAAATCGGTGCTGTATTCTTTCTTTCCTAAAGCAATTTAACAGAAATTCTCTCTTCAGTCCCAACAATTTGTGAGGGAATATAACTATTCCCACATTACAGACTGAGAAACGGAGGCAAAGAAAGTGCCTTAATTTCCATCTATACCTTGATTTTTAAAAATTCTCCCAAACCTGAGCGCTGTTATGAAGTCGGTCTGGTCAGCAAAGTTCCTAAGTCGTGGGAGCAGGAGAGTTTGTGTTCTGCAGTTTGATAGCAATGATCTCAAGCGGCTCACCTGGAATCCCAGGATTAGCTTTCTAGCAAATTATACAGGTAGTGAGGATCTCTCCTTCCCTTCTTTTCTAAATTTAATTTTTATTGGGGTTTTTTTTTTTACCCCTTTTCTCTTTTTCTCCCCTCTTTATAACTCAAGGATTTTTTTCCCCTTCCTTTTCTTAATGCCTCCCTTTTCTAAAATGAGGAAATCTATTCCTAGTTTTTTCTTAGTCCTTTACAATTGTGAATTGTACTGATTAGTTAGCTGGTTATGCTTCAGCATGAACGCATTTCCAGGTGCCATACTCTGACAGTTATTTACATTTGAAGACTATCACAAATGAAAGACTGCTTTCTGTTTAAAGGATTAAGACTCAAGTGAGGAGTTAATTTGAGGTGGGGAGTGGGAATCGGTCAGCATCGGCCTTTATGGTCAAGGCCGGTAAGTGCACTTGAGTCACCTTTTAGAACCCGAAAGAAAGCCCTCTTTCTCCCTCCCCTCCCTTCACTGAGGAAGAGGGGCGCTGGAGCATGAGTGAGAGGAGAGGTTCTGGAAGGGTCGCTGTTCTGGCTGTAGAGTCACAGCCCCCCAAGCTGATGAAAGCTGATTGACCCCAGCTTCACTCAGAGGAATTGACCTTCCTTCATTTTGTTCATTTTTCACTTCGTCCTGTTAAAAAGAAACAACAGACCCAAAATGGAGTCACTTGTGGTAAGCCCCACTAAGACCTCAAACCTAACCTAATTGTAGTTTCAACCACTCCCAGGCGTGGAATTTTAAACCAATTAGTCTGGAATTTCCTGGTCTGTTCTAGTGAGGTCATCTGCCTGATAAGATCGCCTGCCTTCACCTAAGGGAAGCTGTCCTTGCCTGAAATAAGTCATTCCTTCAATTCCCCTGTCCAGCCCTCTCTGGCTCTCAAGGCCTTCTATTTCATACAGCTCCCCCAGGCACCTTTCTGTTTTGTTGCATGGGATACGGCTTGGTTCATTCAATAAAGCCAATAGAACTTTAAATCTACTCAGTTGAAATTTTCTTCTTTAATAGTTCTATTTACTACTATTCTTATTTTTCACTGTGTTTTTCCCTGGGTAACTCCCCTCTTTTCTTGAAGTTCCAGAAAATACCCCTAGGTCCCCTTTGGTTCTACTCTCTGGTACGTTTTCTATGACAAAGAGATAGAGTAGTGAGGATTTGGGCTTAGGGTTTTCCTAGTTCTATCCTCTTTGGACAAGCAAAACTGCCCTCAGGGGCTCCAATGTGAAAGGCAAATGAGTTCAACGGTATCATTTTATGACATTTCTTACAAACAGACTTCTATTAAACTTTTATTTACGGAAATATTGTAAGAGTAGTACAGAGAGCTTCTGCATACCCTGTACCCAGGGTCACCACCTTTCCAACCTTTGCCACATTTGCTTTATCATTCTCTCTCTTCTTTACCTTGCCCCCCCCCCCCCACTATTTTACTTTTTAAAAAAACTATTTGAGAGTAGGTGCTCCTTCAGTGTGTATTTCCTAAAAACAAAGATATTCTATTACATAACCACAAAAAATTAACAAATTCAAAAATTTAATACGGATAAAATAGTTTTATCTGATCTACAGTCTATATTCCAATTTTGTCAATTGTCCAAGCAACATTTTCCCCTACTGTAGAAGATGATATCACGTGTCTTTAGCCTCCTGTGATCTGGAATAGCTCCTCAGTCTGTCTTTGTCTTTCATGACCTTGACATTTTTTAAGAATGTAGGCCAATCATTTTATATGTTCTTCAACTGGTTTATGTAGTAGTTTCTCATAATTAGATTCAGATTATGCATCTCTGGCTGGATTATTACATAGATGGTTTGTTCTCCCAGACTATCACATCTGGAGACACATGTAAAAACATTCAAACCTGGAAAGAATTTTTGTAAGTTTATTTGAGCCAAACTGTTGACAATTGCTGGGAAGCAGAATCTGAACGGATTGGGATAATGCTCCAGAGAATGGCTGTTTTTCACCTAGTTTTATACATTACAATCAAAGGAGGAGACGTAGGTGGGTTACACGAAATCCATTGGTGATAGATTAGAGAGGTGGGAGAAAGCAAAGTGGGGAACCCTCTGGGATTGGATAAAGAGTAAAATGATAGACACATACTTCTTTTACTTAGGTGGGTACAGGATAGATAACAGTCAACAAGTAACATGATAACAATAACAATGAAGAAATTTGTGGTATCTCTCCTGGTGCACAGGGCATTTGGTTGTGGCCTGAGGGATCCCCAAAAAAGAGAAGTTACAAGTAACCCTGACATTTCAAGGATATGTTATCGTGGATGCAAAAAGACAATAGGATCTGTTCAGTAGGTAAGATTGACCTTGTCAGGGAAGATACCGGCCTAGGACGTGACTACGCACCATAACTGCTTTTAGTTGCAGTTTTCATTTCAGACCGTCCTTGTGGTTACTTTAGGTCTTAGATTCACCACTTTTCAACATTTGCCACACTTGCTTTATCAAATGTGTAAGACTGCCATACAGGCCTACCCTGAGCCTGCCAGGTTAGCATGTGGCCCCTTTCACCCACACATCTATTGGGTGCTGTCAGTTTTAACCACCCAGTCATTGTTTATTTTTTCACTGTGTATTCATTACCGTACACTTACAACCAATAAGCAATCCTTGGAAAGATAATGAGGCCATGTAAATAACCTGCTCCTCATCAGAGTTTTCCTTCTTGATTTAGCACGCATTCTTGTTCAAGTCATTCTTTTCCATGACGGTTGCAAAATTGTAACTTTCCTATTATACCATCACTGCCACTGCATTTACCAAATGACAGCTGCTGTAAGGAGGAGTCTTCCTTTCTATGCCATTTTTTGTTTGTTTATAGCTTCATCGACATTCACATACCATATAATCAATTCATTCTTTCAAAGTGTACAATTAGGTGGTTTTCTTCTCTTTATTACAATAAAATACACATAATAAAAATTCACCATCTTAACCATTTTTAACTGTACAGTTCAGTTTAGTACAATGTATTTAATTGTACTAACTATATTCACATTGTGCAACCATCCCCATCATCCCCATAACTCTTTCATTTTGCAAAACTGAAACTCCATACCTCATTCACCCCTCCCTACCAGCTGCTGGCTACCATCCCTATCCTCTCTGTCTGTAACCACTCCAAGTGGAATCGTAAAGTAGTTGTGTGTTTGTGACTAGCGTATTTCACTTAGCATAATGTCTTCAAAGTTCATTCATGTTATAGCATATTCCAGAATTTCTTTCCCATTGAAGGCTGAGATATTCCATTGTATGTGTATACCACATTTTGCTTATCCATTCACCCACTGACCAACACTTGGGTTGCTTCTGAGTTTTAGCTATTGTGAATAATGTCGCTGTGAACATGGGTGTACAAATATCTCTTCCAGACCCTGCTTTCAATTCTTTTGAGTATCTACCCAGAAATGGAATTGCTGGATCATATAGTAATTCTATTTTTAATCTTTTGAAGAATGCCGTACTGTTTTCCATAGCTGCTATGGTATCTTACTTACCCACTAACAGTGCACAAGGGTTCCAGTTTCTCCACATCCTCACCAACACTTGTTTTCTCTTTTATGGATAGAAAAAACATTGGTGTGAGGTGGTATCTCATTGTAGTTTTGATTTGCATTTCCCTAATGATTAGTGGTGGTTAGCATATTTTCACACGATTATTGGTCATTTCTCTACCTTTGGGGAAATGTTCATTCAGTTCCTTTGTCCATTTTTGAACTGAGGGTGTTTTTGTTTGTTTTTTTTCTTCAGTTTTAGGAGTTCTTTATATTTAGATACTAATACCTTATCAGATATATGATTTGAAAAATATTTCTCCCTTTTTGTAAGTTGCCTTTTTACTTTGTGGATAGTGGTTTTTGGTGCACAAACTTAAAATTTTCATGAAGTCAAATTTCTCTGTTTTTTCTTTTGTTATCAGTGCCTTTTGTGTTCAGCAATTGTAAGTAGTTTGGTGTGCAGCATTCGAGTTTGCTAGATATCACTTCTTTGAGTGTGCTTTGGGTAAATGAAGGGTAGTTGCTTCTATGTATAAATAATAAGCCTAATCGCTCTATTGATTTTTTTTGTTTGTTTTTTGAAAGTATCTTAGATCCCTTTGAAAATGTGAAAGCTGTGGTCGGTCTCCCTTTCTCCCAAAATACATATGCTCACCATATTTTTCATATGGTAGAGGTGGCAGAAACTCCCTGAAGCTAATTATTTGGTGCTAGTTTTGAACACAGCTAAATAGGCAATGTCCAGGTTTGGTTACTTTACCCACTGGCATTAATGCATACTACTTATGCCTTCATATTTCTTCTAAGGGACTTGTAATTTATATATATAAAAGCCTAAGTGACCATACAACCAGATGACTGGCTGGTAGCTATGGCACGCACTGACCACCAGGGGGCAGATGCTCAACGCAGAGCTGCCCCCTGATGGTCAGTGTGCTCCCACAGCCAACCTCCCGTGGTCCCACCCCCTTGGCTGACCAGTCCTCATCGGCCGATCACAGGTCAGGCCGAGGGACCCCACCTGTGCACGAATTTGTGCACCGGGCCTCTAGTTTAACTTAATGTGGTTCAGAGCAAATTTTAATTTGGCATGCAAAACCCCACCAAGAAGACTACAGTATTGTCCTTGTGAAAGTAGTAGAAAAGAGAGTGTCTATCTTCTTCCTCTGCTGGTGGTTAATCTAATTCCACACTAAGAATTTAAACCTTAGATTCTAAAGGATTTATACATTGAGACTAAAGTACTTGATGCCATACTTATACATATTCTGAGCATTAAGGAAGAGAAGGTGTGTTCTAGAAAGCCCCATGTCTCGTGTTTAATCTATATCTAATTTGAGCTAACACTTATAGGAGACAAAGGCAAGAAGGCAAATGACAGAATTGCTGCTGATGTCTCTAGTATTCTTCAGATTCTCACAAGTACTAAATCCAAATGCTACAGTAGGCAGCAAGAATAAGACACCCTTAGAACTTTGGGTCATAGTGACTCACCAGTACTAAATCCAAATGCTACAGTAGGAGGCAAGAGTAAGACACCCCTAGAACTTTGGGTCATAGTGACCCTCTGAAGGCTAATGTGGGGCCATTGATATCACATTCTAAGGACAGGCACAGATTGACTGGAGAGGAGATAAGACTGGAGAGAGAGACATGCATCCACAGATCCTTAAAGGCCCGTTTAGCACCATGCACTTTGGATTTTTTTCTGAGACAGAGGGAACCCACCTACTTTATGGGTGAATCACTCCAGCTGTTGGAGAGTGGAACTGGGGGTGGAGAAGACCTCAGAGGCAAGAAGACTATTTAGGAGACTGTATTAAAGGCAGTGGAAGGCACAGGCAGGACTGAAGAGGTTTGGGGGTTGCATCAGGAGGATACATCCAGGACAAGGGGGTACTCTTACAAGGATGTGGGAGTGTCAGGCCTTAGAGATCACACCCGTGAGTCCCTGTCTCTCTAGCCAAATGATTTCTCTTAAAGTAATTTTTCTACCTCATGCCTGGCTGCAAAAAGAATAAAATGGTTTTTAGTCCCAAGTGTTACCAGTGTGAAGACACAGACAAGAGAGAGGAAATAGGAAGTAGACAGGACAGAGATGTTAGATAACTCCAGAGTAATCATATTGCAATATATATTTTTCATTTTTATTGCAATATTTTGTTTTGTTTTTAATCCTCACCTGAGGATATGTTTTCCATTGATTTTTTTTTTTTTTTTTTTTTTTTAGAAAGAGTGGAAGGGAGAGGGAGAGACAGAGAGAAGTACCAATGTGAGAGAGACACATCAGTTGGTTGCCTCCCGCATGCCCCCGACCAGAGCTGGGAGCCTGCAACCAAGGTACGTGCCATTGACCAGAATCGAACCCAGAACCCTTCAGTCTGCAGGCCTATGCTCTATCCACTGAGCCAAACGGGCTAGGGCAATTGCAATATATTAAATATATCACATCAACACATTGTACACCTTAAACTTACACAATGTTATATGTCAATTTTATCTCAATAAAAAGAAACTTAATTTATTTATTTATTTTTAATATATTTTATTGATTTCAGAGAGGAAGGGAGAGGGAGAGACAGACAGAAACATCAATGATGAGAGAGAATCATTGACCAGGGATCGAGCCCGCAACCTGGGCATGTGCCATTGACCAGAATCGAACCCGGGACCCTTTGGTCTGCGCAGGCCGATCGATACTCTATCCACTGAGCCAAACCAGCTAAGGCAATAAAAAGAAACTTAAAAAAAACCCACATCTATTGATGGTTAGGAGGCCAACATTGTCACCCTGTTCAATGAATTCTGAGCCATTGGCTTAACCCAGGTTGTTATTGGTCCAAGGCAGAGGCACGCTTGTGTGAACGTGGTACATTTATGCTTTCAAAATACTTCTATTTTCATTCTCCTTTTTACTCATCCAAGAATAACTTTCTTATTTTTTCCACTGGATCAACTGGTGGTTTGTTTTGGACTATATTAAAACCATTTTCCAAATGGTTTTGCCATGGTTTGAGTTTCCCAAAACACTACCACTTCTGCAGAATTGACCAACTTTATTTTTACTTAGTAATAACATACATATAGTGAGGTGCATAAAGTGCACTAATCTTAAGCATAGAGTTTAAATGTTTGTGTATACACACACACACACACACACACACACACACCTGGATAACCACCATTAAGATAAAACTATTATCTTTTCTGCATCCCATGAGACTCCCTTGTGCACTTTTCAATCTGTTCCCTGAAGGAGTAATCTCTTTCCTGACTTCCAGAAACAACTTTTAGTTTTGCTTGTTCTTAAGCTGTATATAAATGGAATCATATATTAGAACTCTTTTGTTTCTGGCTTCTTTCATATAATATAGTATCTGTGAGATTTCTCCATTTTTTTTGCTAAAGCCAATTATTTCTTCTTTTAATTGATGGGTAGTGTTTCATTATATAAATGTATCACAATTTATCTGATTGTTGATGAACAATTGGTCGTTTCATCTTTTGGATACTATGAATAAAGCTTCTATGAATAGAATCTACAACTGAGAGAACATATGCACTCTTTTTTCTTGGAGATAAAGAATCACATTGTTGTATAATGAAGCAAATGCATATTTAACCTTAGTAGAAACAATGGTTTTCCAAAGAGATTGTGTCATTTTGCACCCCCATCCCCACCTACAATACATGAGCTCTACAACCTTGAAAACACTTGATATTGTCAGTCTTCTAAATCTCAGACTTTCTGGAATGGGAACAGTGGTCTCTCGTTGTGGTTTTAATTTGTGTTTCCCTGATGAGTCATATAAAGCCCTGGCGAGCTTGACTTCAGATGTTTACTGACCATTTGGATAACTTCTTTTTCCAAGTTCCTTTTCATGTCTTTTGTCCAGTTTTTTACTGGACTGGTTATCTTTTCTTTATTGATTTGTAAGAGTCTTTTTTAATGGTGATTCATAGGATTTTGAAAATAATACAGGTAATACAATCAGGTCTAAATGGATTAGATATGGTTAGAAAAGGACTTTTAATCTTTTCTGGTCATGAATCCCTTTGGAAGACTAGTAAGTACCTAAGAATAATCATTTTAAATGTAAGTTAAGATACAGCCCTGGCTGGTTTGGCGCAGTGGATAGAGCGTTGGCCTGTGGACTGAAGGATCCCGGGTTTGATTCTGTTCAAGGGCACATGCTCAGGTTGCGGGCTGGATCCCCAGTATGGGGTGTGCAGGAGGCAGCTGATCAATTATTCTCTCTCATCATTGATGTTTCTCTCTCTCTCTCTCTCTCTCTCTCTCTCTCTCTCTCTCTCTTTCTCCCCCCTTCCTCTCTGAAATCAATGCAAATATACTTAAAAAAGAAAAAATGAAAGGGCCTTAAATTGTGTTCAGTGGACTTGGTTAAAAAAAAAAAAAGCAACACATAGAACTTAAAAGGAATCCAATAACGTTGAAAATACAAAATATTTCTTAATTATGACATTTGCTCCATTATTAGCACATTTTTAAAAAAGATGTAGTGGCAGGTCTAATAATTATAGTAATTTCAAAGTAATAATGAGTGTAAATGATGTCTTAAGATATATATTTCAACTATGATGTGATATGAAAGTATCTATAATTTCTGTTGATGACAGTTACAGGTTCTGCTAATACTATGGTTGTTGCTGACATCCATAACTAAAGGAAATATTAAATTTCAGTGAGATGTTAATGAAGATAAAAATGCATTTTTTTTTCTCATTAAGGCCACAGACCCAGTGAAGTCCATGAAGGTATCCCTAATTAGGATTCCCTGTGATTGCCTGGCTGGTGTGGCTCAGTGTTGAGCATTGGCCTATAAACCAGGAAGTCATTGTTCGATTCCTGGTCAGGGCACATGCCTGGGTTGTGGGCTTGATCCTCAGTGTAGGGCATGCAGGAAGCAGCCAATCAATGATTCTTTCTCATCAGCAATGTTTCTCTCTCTCTCCCTTTCCCTTCCTCTCTGAAATCAATAAAAACATATTTTAAAAATAAAGATTGCCTGTGACTAGAAGGATACCTAGCTGTTAGGATAGACTAAAAGGGACAAAGGAGGCAGGGAGGCCATTTCAGTGGGCCAGATAAACCTGAGTAGAGGCTGTGGTCTGGGGTGGAGGACAGTCCTGGAATTTGAAACTAGAATGGAGGTGTGTGCAGGTGGGAAAATGGCTGGGGGCAGGGACAAAGGAATGACTAGGTAAGAGGGGTGATGGCAGTCCCAGCCACAGTAGCTCTTACCTGGATTGCGATAGCAGCTACTAACTGGCTAGTAGTGTCTGTTCTCGCCCCACTATAGTCTAATTGCAGCAGAGTAGTCAGAGTGGACTTTTAAAGCATAAGCAAGATTACATAATGCCTCTGCTCAAGGCCCTGCAATTTGGCCCCTTTGGGGCCAAAGTCCCTACAAATGACCTCAATACCCATGCGATTGGACCTGCATCTTCTCTCTGACCTCATCTCCTATTGTCTCCCTGTGTACCCCCTCCTTCCCCCATCCACTGTGCTCCAGATACACTTGCTCTTCTCAAACATACAAGGCAATGTTTCTGCCTTGGGCCTTCGCACTGACTCCTCTCAATCTGGAAAAGCAACAGCCACATGCTAACTTCCTTAACTCCGTCAAGTCTTTGCTCCTTTAATCTTCAAATCACAAAAATGAGGTGTACCCTGACAACCCTATTTAAAATAGCCTCTCCTCAAAATAAATAAATAAATAAAATAGCCTCTCCTCAAGTGCTACTTACTCTGCTCAGTTTTTCCCCTGCCTTTTATATAGCATTTAACTTAATTTATTGTCTATCTCTTCTCTCTAGAATGTAAGCCCCATGAGGACAGGGATCTTTGGTTTTTTTACTATAGTTCCAGACATCAAAAACAGTGACTGGCACGTAACAGGTGCTCAATAGATATTGTGTGAATGAATAGGGGATGGTGATGCATCTCCAAAAAAGAAAAGGCAGGAGAGGAGTAGAAGCTTTCAGAGGATAAGGAGAATGTCATTGATTTAATATACAGAGGAAGGATCTGCGGGTCATCCTGGGGATGCAGACAGCTGGGTGATCTGGAATCAAGGTGAAAGGATGAGCCTGGCCAGCATGTGGTTGAGCATTGACCTGTGAACCAAGAGGTCATGATTCAATTCCCAGTCAGGGCACATGCCCAGGGTTGCAGGCTCCATCCCCAGTAGGGGGCGTGCAGGAGGCAGCCGATCTCTCATCATTGATGATTCTCTCCCTCTCTCTTCCTCTCTGAAATCAATAAAAAAAAAATTTTTTAAAGGGGGAAAGGATGATTGGTACAACATTGGAGATTTGGAACTAATTAGCATGTGGGAGATAGTTGAACCTTGGACTTGTTCCGAGAGTACCTGTAGACTAATGAAAGAAGAAAACTGATAAATTTTGGGGAAAACTAACATTTAAAACATAGTCAGAAAAGAGGTGACAGTTTTTTCTATTGTTCTTTATTTCTTTTGCTATCAGAGAACAAAGTAATTACTAAGCTTACAAGTAGAAAAGTATGGGGATCCAGGGAAATCAGTGAGACAAATATATTTTTAAATTAGATTTTAAAAACATGTAATGAGTTTTTCTAATTGTGCCAACAGTGCTGTTGTAAAACAGTGGGGTTCTGTGTGTGTTACAAATGATTTGTTTCAGTGTTGTTTTCTAGCTGACTTAATACAAAGGCACCAGGTCAAATTTCCATGTATGGCTTTTTGAGTCTCAAAGGAGAAATGGTAATTATCGGTTTTAATTCTAAGCAATTATATATTAAAATATATTCAGTGGAGGTTTAAGTGTGAAGCACAAAATAAAAACACACACACAATAAACTGATTTGAAAATATGCAAAATTCTAGGTTGTTAATTTAGCGAACTCACTTGAACAAAATAAAGGAGGTCTATGTGTGAGAAAGAAGAGAACAATTTAAATAGTGCAGGCACTCATATCTGCCATTTCCCTCAACTAATATCTTTTCTATGTGAGCCTGAGAAGCAAGGCATAAAGGGGTGATTCCATTAATTGGGAATAGTTTCCACATACTCTTAGTGTAAGCATTTTCACTGTGTTAAGTGTAATTCTAGTGTTTCATATAAACTTTTATAATCAACTTGTCAATTCCATTAAAATTTTCTAAAAAAGAATTTCTTTGGAGCACAGTGAACACACAATATAATATACAGATGATATATTATAGAATTGTATACCTGAAACCTCTCTAATTGTATTGACAAATGTCTTCCCTTCCCTGGAAAATTCAATTAAAAAATTTCTTTGGAGATTTTGATTGACGCTGTATTAAATTTATAGCTTGAGAAAGCTTATAGTTAAAACATCAAGTCTTCCTATCCATGAACATAGTCTATCTTTCCAGTTATTTAAAGCTTCTTTTATGTTATTGTTTTTTCCTGAAAGTCTTTAATTAGTTTTATTTCTAAGTGAAGTAATGATTTTGTTGTTGCTATTGTGAATAAGATCCGTTTTCCCTACCATTTTTGACCTGTTTATTATTGAAGTATTAGAAGCTAATAATTTTCCAAGTGTTGATCATATAGTCAACTTTTGTACTGAATTCCCTTATTAGTTCTGCTAGTTTAACCATAACTTCTGTAATGGTTTTGTCTCAGCCTTTCTACTTACTTATGTCTTACGTCTCTTGTCCTATGTTAGTGTGTCAGCAAAAATCTCAAAAATAATAGCAAATTGTAGTGGTGGAAAAGGTATTCTTATATTCCTGACTCGTAAGGGAATGGGTGCTTTTAATGTTTCACTATTAAAGTTTGATGCTGCTATGAGGTTGTGGTAATTGTCTGTAAAGAAATTTTCTTTTTCTCCTTACTCTCTGAGGCATTTTAATAGGAATGGTATTAAATTTTGTCAAATGTATTTTTCAGCGTAAGAGGATCATTTGGCTTCTACTTCCTTAACTAGATAGTATGGTGATTTGTTTTAATAGACTTCACAACATTGAAGTACTCGTCTATTCTTAGAATAAACTTTCTTGGTCACAATGTAATATTTCTTAAATAAACTGCCAGATTCTCTGCTAATACTTACTGTATTGGGGATTTTTGCTTCGATGTTCATAAATGAAATTTAATTATGGTAGTTTTTTTTGGGGGGTGGGGGGGGGAGTACTTTCCATTTTGTTTTGTTATCAGGATCATGTTGGTCTCAGAATGAAAAGGGAAGCTTTTTATCCTTTTCTTTGCTCTGGGCAGTTTACTTAACAAAAGAATTATCTGTTCTTTTACAGTTTGTTAAAATTCTTTCAAACTCTTCTGGTATCTTTTTTAAAAAAATTATTTTAATAACTAGAGGCCCGGTGCATGAAATTCTTGCAGGGGAGGGAGTCCCTCAGCCCAGCCTGCACCCTCTCCAATCTGGAAAACCCTCAGGGGATGTCCGACTGCCCATTTAGGCCCTATCCCACAGGCAGTCAGACACCCCTCTCACAATCCGGGACTGCTGGGTCCTAAATGTTTGCCTGCCTGCCTGCCTGATCACCCCCAACTGCCCTCCCCTGCCAGCCTGATTGCCTCCAACTGCCCTCCCCTCCTGGCCTGATCGCCCCCAACTACCCTCCCCTCCTGGCCTGATTGCCCCCAACTGCCCTCCCTTGCTGGCCTGATGGCCCCCTAACTACTTGCTCCCCCATGCTGGCCTGATCTCCAGCCTGATCTCACCCCTAACTGCTTGCTCCCCTGATGGCCTGATTGTCCCTAACCACCTCTGCCTCAGCCCCTGCCACCATGGCTTTGTCTGGAAGGAAGTCAGACGTCCGGAAGATGTCCGGTTACCCGGTCTAATTAGCATATTACTCTTTTATTAGTATAGATTCTTTATTGTTGAAAGTATTACATAGGTCCCCTTTTTTCCACCATTGTGGCACCTTCAGCCCACCCCCACCCCCCACTCTCGCCACAGGCCCTCACCACCCCATTGTCTGTGTCCATGGGCCATGCATATATCCATGCAAGGTCCTTGGTTGATTACCTCCCACCCACCCACCCTTCCCCGCCTTCCCTCTGAAATTCTACACTCTGTTCCATGCTTCCATGTTTCTAGATCAACTCTGTTCATCAGTTTATTTTGTTAATTGGATTCTACATACGAGTGAGATCATGTGATACTTTTCTTGCTCTGACTCATTTCACTTAGCATGATACTCTCCAGGTCTCTCCATGCTGTCTCAAAGTATAAGATATTCTTTTTCATTGCTGCATAGTATTCCATGGTATAAATGTACCACAGCTTTTTTATCCACTCATTTACTGATGGGTATTTGGGCTGTTTCCAGATCTTAGCTATTATAAATTGTGCTGCTATGAACATAGGGGTGCATATATCCTTTCTGATTGGTATTTTGGGTTTCTTAGGATATATTCCTAGAAGTGGGATCACTAGGTCAAATGGCAGTTCCATATTTAATTTTTGAGGAAACTCCATACTGTTTTCCATAATGGCTGCATCAGTTTGCATTCCCACCAGTAGTGTATTAGGGTTCCCTTTTCTCCACATCCTCACCAGCACTTGTCGTTTGTTGATTTGTTTACGGTAGCCATTCTGACAAGTGTGAGGTGTTACCTCATTCTCATTTTAATTTGCATCTTTCTGATGACCAGTGACTTTGAGCATTTTTTCATATGTCTCTTGGCCATCTGTATGTCCACTTTGGAGAAGTGTCTTGGTCCTTTGCCCATTTTTTAATTGGATTGTTTATCTTCCTTTTGTTAAGTTGTATGAGTTCTTTATATATTTTGCATATTAACCCTTTATCAATGTATCATTGCCAAATATGTTCTTCCATACAGTGGGCTCCCTTTTTGTTTTGTTGTGCAGAAGCTTTTTATTTTGATGTAGTCCCATTTGTTTATTTTCTCCTTAGTTTCCTTTGCCTTAGAAGATGTATTGGTAAACATATTGCTATGAGAGATGTCTGAGATTTTGCTGCCTATGGTGTCTTCTAGGATTTTTATGGGTTTCACGACTTACATTTAAGTCTTTTATCCATTTTGAGTTTATTTTTGTGTTTGGTGTAAGTTGGTGGTCTAGTTTCATTGTTTTGCATGTATCTGTCCAATTTTCCCAGCACCATTTATTGAAGAAGCTGTGTTTACTCCATTGTATGCTCTTGCCTCCTTTGTCAAATATTAATTGAGCATAATGGCTTGGGTCAACTTCTGGGGTCTCTGTTCTGTTCCATTGATCTGTATGCCTGTTCTTGTGCTAGTACCAAGTTGTTTTGATTACAGTGGCTTTGTAGTATAATTTGAAATCTGGTTTTGTGATTCTTCCAACTTTGTTTTTCTTTCTCAGGATTGCTGCAGCTATTGGGCTCTTTTTTGATTCCATATAAATTTTTGGTATATTTGTTCTAGGTCTGTGAAATATGCTGTTGGTATTTTAATAGGGATTGCATGGAATCTGTAGATTGCCTTGGGTAGTAAGGACATTTTAATGATGTTGATTCTACCAATCCATGAACAATGGGCCTGGTATTTTTGAAGAGTAGATCTTTTACTAACTTTTCTGTTTCTTAGATGACGGTTGTTCTAGTCAGATTCTTTTATGAGATTATCCACTTTGTTGTAATTCTCATATTTGTATAAAATTATATAAGTAAAATTTTTTTGTAATTAAAATTATTTTCTGCAGCTATAGTTACATCATCTTTCTAATTTCTAATGTTGTCTGTGTTCTCTGCTTAGAGCTTCAGACATTTAAACTGCACCCTATTGAATTGAACACAACAAGAGATCATTTGGGTTTTTTTGTGTTGTTTTTTTTTTCCTCATCTGAGAATATTTTTTCCATTGATTTTTTTTTTTTTTAGAGAGAGAGAGAGAGTGGAAGGGAGGGGGAGAGACAGAGAGAGAGAAAATCGATGTGAGAGAGACACATTAATTGGTTGCCATCCCTACCCCCTCACCCCCAACGTGCCCCAACCAGAGCTGGCGATCAAGCCTATAACCATGTACATGCCCTTTGAACCCGAGAGCCTTCACTCTTTGGGCCAAAGCTCCAACCACTGAGCAAAACCAGCTATGGCAAGAGATAATTTCTATAGCAGTACTATTGCAACCAGACTAAGTTTAATACAGCAAATAGAAATTTAGGTGTTTAAGGATTCGGGTATTTGGGAGGAAAGCCTGAGAAACACTGGAGAGTCTGAGGAACTGAACAGCTGAACAGTGTTTCCCCACCTCTCTACTCTCACAGGAACCTCTTATCTCCAGTGGGACAGACATTCACTCTTAATTTTACTTGGTCTAAGAAATACAGCATTAAAAAGTTTTACTTGACTATTGGGTTACCAGCAGAATGCATCAATGTCAATTTCTTGACATTTCAATTTCACCAAGCGCCAGATTCCATCTTCTCCATTTTCCTTCAATCTAGTTTAATGAATCGCCTATATCTTTATTTTCGGCCTTGTTATCTTGGGCAAACCATGTCATTAATTTTTAGTTTTTTCTTTTACTTAGAATGAAGAAAAATGTTCAGCCTTCTCACTCCAGGACTCACTTTCCTTACAGGAGGCGCATTCTCACTGTTGCAAAACGCTGGCATATAAACGTCATCACTTCATTTTCCTCCGCCATTGATTTGTGCAAGCCACGCCTTGTTCCTTTGCTCCTGGCTCTTCTCAGGAACCAGGTTCTATAGTTTATAGTTTTGTTAATCCTGTTATTTGCTCCGTCTCAGATGTGGTAAATCTTAGAAAGCTCTGCATGAAACTTGGTTCTGATACAGATGTAGGTATTACTAAAGTATTAACACATGGGTTTTAATGCTATACCCTTATCAATGTAATATATTTGGAAAACCATGAATATTTAAAACAAACGAAAACAAATGTAGAGCACAAGCTCCTGAGACATATTAAGTGTAGGTTTGACATGTTAAGTTTAGTGTGTGTTAAGACCCAAGTAACCTAAGTATTCCAGACTAGACTGCAGCACCACACAGGCAGGGGTCATGTCAATCATGTTCACTGACAAATTCCTAATGCTAGTACATGTCTGGCACAGAGCAGATGATCAGTACATATTGTTGACTGAATAATTAATTGACCTATGGAAGGAATCTAATTCAATAATGTGTCTTAACATTTTTACTCATGATTTGAAAGCAATGTAAAATTGTGTTAGATGCTTCCAAGTTTCAAGTATCAGAGATGTTCAGGTTGCCTTTGTTCTAGAGCAGTGGTTCTCAACCTGTGGGTCGCGACCCCTTTGGAGGTCGAACGACCCTTTCACAGGGGTTGCCTAATACCATCCTGCATATCAGATATTTACATTACGATTCATAACAGTAGCAACATTGCAGTTATGAAGTAGCAACGAAAATAATTTTATGGTTGGGTCACAACATGAGGAACTGTATTTAAAGGGCCAGAAGGTTGAGAACCACTGTTTTAGAGGCATATTGGAAGGATTTATGGAGCCATAAAAGGAAGACAAAAACATCTCACCAGCTATACAATTAGGCTTTGCAGAAAAATGGACCATCATTCCCACCTCCAGCAGCCTAATTGCAGCTCTTGGTTTAAGAGATTGATTGCCAGTCTATAGAGGGGAGCCTTTAGGTCAGGTATTGAACCTTGGCCAGGGAAGTAGGGTCACATGGCAAAAAGGAGGCTACTAGTGAGGCAGGTACTCTGAGACTCTTTGCCTGGCTTAGTACTACCTTACTAATAAAAACAAGAACCAAGTCTGTCCTATATCAATAGTTAGCCACCCAAACAGCTCTACTGGTTTTATTTTATATTCATGTTGCCACAGTGTTTGCTGCGTGGATTTCATTTGCTAGACAAGCCATCAATATCCAGTCATGTTTCCTGTCATCATAATGGCATATCCTGAGAAAGAGCCAGAAATGAGCCATGATTTATTGAGAGGAAAATTTCATGTATTATAGCATACTGAAGAGAAATTTCATACATGGGCAATTACGAATAAGAGCTGGAGAGGGCATTTTTTAAAAATCTTTTTTATATGTGACATTCCTATAAATCAGAAAATATTTCTGAAGCACATTCCTCTCTGAAAAACAGTTTTTTTGAGATCTCTGCATGTTGGATTTAGCTGGAAAACTTCATGAAATCATGGATAATGGTCTTTCTGGGATATACTACAAATGATGTTGAATTCCTGAAATATGTGCTCAGGGAAAAATCTATTGACTATTCTCTGAATTATGCCATGCTGGCCTGGTGTGAAGTAGTGATCTGATTCAGAGCATTGGTACACTCAATTTCCCAACTGTGGGCTATTTTCTGATACACAGTGAATTCAATTGGGCCCAGGCTGCCGCTGTTCATTTGTAAAAACGGTTTCAGAATTGTTCCCTCTCTTATGGGTGGCATGATTACCAAATCAAAAGAATGTTTCTCAGTCCTTACCTCATGTGACTTGTCCACAACAGCCGACATTGCTGAACACCTATCCTTCCTGTATTCCATATCTTCATCTGCTCCCAAAGAGTAACCACCATTGGGGTGCTGATGGTTTCTGCCGAATATATATCTGAACGGACCTCATCCCCAAGCTAGAGTGTAGAATCTTTCTCTGCTTTCAGAATGTCTGTCAGGGGTGGGGAGCCTTTTTTCTGCCAAGGGCCATTTGGATCTTTATAGCATTATTCGAGAGCCTTACACAATTATCAGCTTAAAAATTAGCCTGCTCTATTTGGTCAAACATTTAATTAACTCACCCCTAATGCCTTGGCAGGCCGACCAAATGATTTTGTGGGCCTTACACAGCCCACGGGCTGGACGTTTCCCTCCCCTGACTCTATGCTTACAGGTTTTTCAAACTTAATGTGTCTAAAACTAAATACCTTATATCCTGTTCTCCACCCTTACCCCAGCCCTGGGTGGCCTATATGGTCTTTTTCTTGTATTTGCTACCCACAAGTACATGGTGATCCACAACTATTCCAAGCCGGGGTAGGGTGGAGTGGTGGGGCAGGAATGTTTCTCTTTGCCTACAGCCAATCACCACCCAAATGCTATCAATTCTACCCCCCAAACCTCTCTCCAGACTGTTTTCCCTATTTCATCCTACTGCCACTGCTATAGTTCAGATCTGCATATTTTCGGGGTTGAATCATTGGAATAGCTTCTTTGCCACCCTCTCCCACCATCCTTTTGTCTTTTTCTTTTTAAAAAATATATTTTTATTGATTTCAGCGAGGAAAGGAGAGGGAGAGATATAAACATCAATGATGAGAGAAAATCATTGATCAGCTGCCTCCTGCACACCCCATACTGGGGATCCAGCTCACAACCCAAGCATGTGCCCTTGACCGGAATTGAACCCGGGACCCTTCAGTCCACAGGCCAACGCTCAATCCACTGAGCCAAACCAGCTGGGACTCCCACCGCCCTCTTTTCATCTCCATCTTCCACTTTGCTCCTGAAGCCATCTTTCTGAAATAATCTAATCATTTATTTATTCAAATCCTTTGGAGTTTTCTGGCACCCACAAGATAAAACCCCAGTTCACTAAGATGGCTGAATTGGTTTGTTATTGCTGCAATATTTCTGCATAACAAACCATTCCCAAACACAGTGACTTAGAGCTACAAGTGATACCCATGGCTGTATGGGTTGTCTATCGTGGTTCTGCTCATCAAAACTGGGTTAATCTGTGGGTCAGCTGAGGTGGCTATTGTTCCAGGGACCAGCAGGTTAGCCTAGGCATCTACTTGGTTTTCATGCTAATCCCTGAGGCACAATAGAGCAAACAGCCTGGACCTCCTAAGGTCTAGCTCAAAACCACCACTTCTGTTCACTCAAGCAAGTCATGAGGCTCAGCCAGGAGCTGGGAAATATATTCAGACCTGTTACTGGGAGGGACTGCAAGTTACATGGGAAAGGCATAGATATGGGGAGGGATAAAGAACTGGGGGCAATGGCAAAAAAAATAAATAAAAAATAGGTAGGTAAAGAAAAGAAAAAAAACCTCTGCTAATGTTGTATATGTTGTATCTATCACTTGCATTTAACTTCCTTGAATCTGACCTTCTAATATAGCACCTTGAATAAAATATGTTCTGTCATGCCTCAGGGACATGCTGTTTCATTGGTGGGGAACAACTTTCCCATCTCCATCCCAGCCTATTTGCCTGTCTGATGACCTCTAATGCTTCTGAAACGTAGCCAATATAGTGTGAGGCAAAAGTAGGTATACAGCTGTGAGTACTCAAAGCAGAGTTTATTCATGTATTATTGTTTATTAATTATTGTATTATTTTCCATATGAACAACTGTAAACCCACTTTTGCCTCATGCTGTACATTCTCTTTTCCTTCTTTGGCAACTCTCTGTTCTAGAGAGAAGTAACCTTTTTCTTCTTTGTGTCACCTGTTTTCTTTTTTTTTTTTTAATTTTTTAAAAATATATTTTATTGATTTTTTACAGAGAGGAAGGAGAGAGATAGAGAGTTAGAAACATCGATGAGAGAGAAACATCGACCAGCCGCCTCCCGCACATCTCCCACTGGGGATGTGCCCGCAACCCAGGTACATGCCCTTGACCGGAATCGAACCCGGGACCTTTCAGTCCGCAGGCTGACGCTCTATCCACTGAGCCAAACCGGTTTCGGCCACCTGTTTTCTTTAGGCTTTTTTTTTCTTTATCAAACTAAATTATAGTTATTTAGTTACATGACTATATCCTTTTAGATTAATGGAAATTTTTGAGGGTTAGTAGTTGGTTTTTTTGTCTCGGTCTCTCTAGGGCCCAGCAAAGTATTTGGCATGCAAAGTTCAACGAATGCTGAATTGAATTAAACTTATGTTAGACAGAAATGACATTTTGGAAATAAGACCAATTATATTGAGTTGCAAGTACAGAATTTTCCTGTGCAATTTGGAATAAGAAGGTAGCTAATGTTCTGTTCTCTCTGAAGCAGATACACCCACCAAGCAAATGAAAGAATCACTTCTAGAATTCTCTTTAGGCTACATGGAGTTTGGGGGTTTTGCTAGACGAAGCAGAAATTTGATTTATTTAAAAGTATTCCATCCCTGGCCAGTGTGGCTCAGTTGGTTGAGCATTGTCCCAAGCGCCAAAAGATTGCCCATTCGAGCCGAAACCGGTTTGGCTCAGCAGATAGAGCGTCGGCCTGCGGACTGAAAGGTCCCAGGTTCGATTCCGGTCAAGGGCATGTACCTGGGTTGCGGGCACATCCCCAGTAGGAGATGTGCAGGAGGCAGCTGATCGATGTTTCTCTCTCATTGATGTTTCTAACTCTCTATCTCTCTCCCTTCCTCTCTGTAAAAAATCAATAAAATATATAAAAAAATAAATAAATAAATAAATAATAAAAAAAAGACTATCTTTAAAAAAAAAAAAAAAGATTGCCCATTCGATTCCAGGTCAGGGCACATGTGGGTTGAAGATTTGATCCCTAGTTGGAGGGTATGTGAGAGGCAGCCGATTGATTGGTGTTTCTCACAATTATGCTTCTCTCTCCCTCTCCCTCTAAAATCAGTAAAAATACATTTAAATAATAAATAAAAATATTGCAGATTACTTTATCATACTCTACCTAGTACGTGTGAAGATTTTAGTTTCGATTATGAACATTCCCATTTGTGAAACGGAGTTGAGGATTTCCTGCATTATTTCTGTGTAATCTTACAAATCTTTGATTTCTTTCTTTAAAACCTAAGATCAGTGGTTCTCAACTTTCCTAATGCCGCGACCCTTTAATATAGTTCCTCAGGTTGTGGTGACCCCCAACCATAAAATTATTTTCGTTGCTACTTCATAACTATAATTTTGCTACTGTTATGAATCATAATGTAAATATCTGATATGCAGGATGTATTTTCATTGTTACAAACTGTACATAATTAAAGCATAGTGATTAATCGCAAAAACAATATGTAATTATATGTGTGTTTTCCGATGGTCTTAGGCGACCCCTGTGAAAGGGTCGTTCGACCCCCAAGTTGAGAACCGCTGCCTAAGATAATAGCATAATAACCTAAGAAAAGATCCTTTGTTTTTGTTTTGTTTTTAATCCTCACCCGAGAATATTTTTCCATTGATTTTTAGAGAGAGTGGAAGGGAGGAAGGAGGGGGAAAGAGAAAGAGAGAGAGAAACATTGACTCGAGAGAGACACATCAATTGGTTGCCTCCTGCAGATGCCCCGACTTGGGCTGGGGATCAAACCTGCAACCGGGGTGCATGGAATCTGAACCCACAACCATTTGGTGCTCTGGCCAACACTCTAACCCTGCCGTGGGCAAACTACGGCCCGTGGGCCGGATCCGGCCCGTTTGAAATGAATAAAACTAAAAAAAAAAAAAAAGACCATACCTTTTAATGTAATGATGTTTACTTTGAATTTATATTAGTCCACACAAACACTCCATCCATGCTTTTGCTCCGGCCCTCCGGTCCAGTTTAAGAACCCATTGTGGCCCTCGAGTCAAAAAGTTTGCCCACCCCTGCTCTAACCATTAAGAAAAGCCAGCCAGGGCAGAAAAGATGCTTGTTATAAACATTTTTGGAGGATAAAACTCAAGTTTTTCCCCCTGAAATATCTGATCATTTAGTTTGTCATGTACATTTTTAAAATCATTGCTGTTGTTTTTTTATCTACTTTTCAAGACAAAATGGTATGGATTCTTTTTCTTCTTTTTTACTATGTAAAACACTATCATAGAATTCTCATTAGGATGCAATGAACTGATATATTGTGATGAAAAGATTTAAAAGCTCAGTAACTTAATTTATAATAGGCTTAATGTCTCTATCAGATCCTGGAGAGTTTAACTGTTTAGTGAAGTCCAGATATCACTGCCTCTGAAAACAGCTCAGTGTATGAGTAAGATGGTTCTGAGTGTGAATCTCTCTAACAGGCAAGAAGAGAAAAATAATTTCTTTTTTTTTTTCATTGATTCTAGGGAGAGAGAGAGAGAAACATCGATTTGTTATTCCACTTATTTATGCATTCATTGTTGATTCTTATATGTGCCCTGATCAGGAATGTAACCCACAACCTTGGTGTATCGAGATGACTATCTAACCAACTGAGCTATCCAGCCAGGGCAGTGCTTGCTACTTTAAGTACTCAGGAAATGTGAGCTGCTATTATTAACTAAACTAGGGGACCAGTTTAGTTAAGTCGTGCACCTTGGAAGGAACTGTGGGCCTCGAGGCTGTGGTGGGCACAGGGGCGGGTCTTGCCCCATCCTCTGCACCCCCGCCCGGCTTCTCCCGCTGTAGCCACTGGTCCCCTGCCTGCGGGCAACCCCACTTCCACCGCCACCTCTCCAACGCGCTGACGGCATTGGCCCTGCTCGCACTGCTGACAGTGCAGAGTGATTGGGGCTGGTGCCATCAGCGGATATGAGTGGCGGCTGCTGCCCTGATCGCCCCTCAGGAGTAGGGGGAGGTGGAGAAGCCCTCAGGGGTGATAGGGGCTGGCAGCTGCCACTCACATCCACTGACAGCTGTGAGTGATTGGGCCAGCACTGGGCACTGGCAGTGGGTGCAAGTGCCTGGTGGGACCATGGCCCACGGGAGCAAAGAATTTTCACTAACCACAGAGGCTTGCCCCAATGACAGCAACCAGCGCCCTGCCTTGGTCTGGCACCCTGCTCACCTTGCTCCACCATCCACCACGGCCGACGCCCGCCATGTTCCACACTCTGCCACCTGCTACCAATGCCCACCATGTTCTGTGCGTGCCCCCTGGTGGTCAACACACATCATAACAACCGGTTGTTCGGTTGTTCTGCTGTTTGGTCTATTTGCATATTAGGGTTTTATATATAGGTGACTTTTTGCTGTTTGGAGTTAACATACAATAAACCAGAGCCATTCTGTTTAGAACTTGTATCTCAAAGCCTAAGTTTACATAAACCAATTCACATTGTAAATGTACAACCATTTTCATTGTTTCTGACCCTTAGTGCCCCTATTTGAAAATTTTTAAATAATTTAACCTACTTCATAATGTTGTGATGGAAATTAAAATGAGTCCATTTACACCAGCTGGTGTGGCTCAGTGGTTGAGCACTGACCTATGAACCAGGAGGTCATGGTTCAATTCCTGGTCAGGGCACATGCCCAAGTGGTGAGCTCTACGCCCAGTATGGGGCATGTAGAAGGCAGCCAATCAATGATTCTCTCATTCCATTGATATTTCTATCTCTCTCTCCCTCTCTCTTCCTCTTTGAAATCAATGAAAATATATTTAGAACAAAATAAAATGTGTCCATTTAGGAAGCAGGCTCCTTTCACGTATTAACTGTAGCTTTGGGAAAGTTACTCACCTATTTGAGCCTCCATTTCCTAATTCACAAGATGAGAGAGTGATATTATGATCAAGTGTATAATATATGTAAAATGCTGAGTCCATTTACTGTCACAAAAATGAACAATTATTATTATTTTTACAAATATTTTTTATTGATTTCAGAGAGGAAGGGAGAAAGAGATAGAAATATCAATGGTATGAGCGAATCATTGATCGGCTGCCTCCTATACACCCCACACTGGGGATCCAGCCTGCAACCCAGGCATGTGCCCTGACCAGGAATCGAACTATGACTTCTTGGTTCATAGGTTGATGCTCAACCACTGAGCCATGCCAGCCGGGCTGAACAATTATTATTAATTTTTTTTTATTGAGTTAAGAGAGAGAGAGAGAGGAAGGAAGAAAAAGAGAAACATTAATTTGTTGTTCCACTTACTTGTGCATTCATTGGTTGATTCTTTTTGTGCCCTGACTGAGGATGGAACACACAGCCTTGGCCTAGTGAGATGATGTTCTAACCAACTGAGCTACCCTGCGAGGCTCTTATTAATTTTTGAAATGACCTTAAGTCTTGATGACTCAGAGACCTCCAGCAGCTCAGCAAACCTTCAAATAAAAGGTTTCCATGGCTTGAAGTTAACAGGCTTTTGTACTTTTCTAAGTACTACTGTCACTTATGCAGGCAGGAACCAATAAGAATCATTTTTCACTTCCTTATACTTGTGGTTACAAAAGTTACACAAACAGGAGCTTCAAAAAAGGACCAACCAGCCAGGAAGGTGGAGGGTTGTTTATAGTACCTTAGCAATGACTACATGATTTTTCTCTTTAGAAAAAAATGAACTGCAATGAATTTAGTGAACTGCTGGAAACAATTTAGCTATGGAAAGGGTAGCTTGTCTTTCAACTTATTGCTTCAAGAACTAAAAGTACACAATTTGATTTTTTTTTACTTATACATTTCAGTTAATTGTACTATTTATTTTATTATTTTTTAAAATCTTCACCCAAGGATATGTTTGTTGATTTTAGAGAGAGAGGAAAGGGGAGGGGTGGGGAGAGAGAAAGAGAGAGAGAGAGAGAGAGAGAGAGAAACATCAATGTGAAAAAGAAACATCGATCAGTTGCCTCCTATACTGCCTCGACCAGGGATTGAACCACCACCTTTTTGGTGTACACACAAGCATGTCAAACTTGCAGCCCACAATGAATATTTTTGTGGCCCAGCCAATATAACGGTATACAAGAAGCATTTTAATAAAAATTCTGTAACTTAATTTTTACAATATCCTGTTATACATAATATATATATATATATATATATATATATATATATATATATATCATGCTAAGTGTCCAACCGTCCGACTGGTTGCTATGACATGCACTGACCACCAGGGGGCAGACACTCAACGCAGGAGCACTGGCCATTTACAGAGAAGCAACACCGCGGACCTGGTGCCCACAAAGCAACACTTGGCTTCCCCCAAGTGGGACACAGACCCTGCCACCACCTCAGAGCAACAGCCCACCAAATCGCAGCCAATGCTGCTGAGACACCATGGTGCAAAATGCAGCCCACAGCCAGCCCAGCCCAGCCCAGAACTGGTTGCTGTGGGAGCTGGGTAATGACATCACATAGCAACGCCCAGCTTCCTCTCCCTAGCGACTAGCCTCCTTGGAGTTTCTTCAGCCCAGGAATATGACTTGCTTTATAGCCAGGTGGAAACATTTTACACTGTAACCAAATGTCTGTGAAGCGTTTTCCTGTGCCTCATCTCATTTGATCCTCACAGAAGTCCTGGAGTAGGTAGATAGGAGACTTGGTGGAATCCTATTTTCTTTTCATTAGCTGGTAAACAGAGATTTAGAAAGCTTAGAAACTTGACCCTACTGAAAAGAAGAAATGGTGGACCTTGAAAATGACTTCAGGTTTTCTCACTGCACAGAATATAGTCAAACACTGCTGCAGTTAAATATTTTACCCTTTGTTCTCCCTGCATGATCTACAATAATAATCTGCTATTTTGATATTTACTGCTATGTTGCTGACAATTACCTGAAAGAGAAGTTGGGGTGGTTCACTGGGCTGGAAAGTTTAGCTAAATCAGAAAGCAGGTCTAATTAAGCAAGTTTATTCTATATATACTAGAGGCCCAGTGCATGAAATTCGTGCATGGGGGGCGGGGCCCCTCAGCCCAGCCTGCACCCTCTCCAATCTGGGACCCCTCAGGGGATGTCTGACTGCCTCTCAAAATCCGGGACTGCTGGCTCCTAACTGCTCACCTGCCTGCCTGCCTGATTGCCCCTAACCACCTCTGCCTGCCTGATCGCCCCTAACTGCTCCCCTGCTGGCCTGATCAGCCCTAACCACCTCTGCCTCACCCCGCACCCGGGACCCGGGCTTCCCTCCCTCTGGCTGGCCACAGGCACCCAGGACCCAGGCTGGCTTCACCAGGGTTGGCCGCAGACGCAGGTGCCCAGGACCACGGGGTGGGCGGCTTGTCCCTCTCCTGGGCCACAGCCTGGCTGGGCCCCATTCCTCTCTCGCAAGCTCATTTGTGCCCGGCTAGTCCCCATTCCTCTCTCCCCAGTGTTGAGTGAGCAGTTATGGCGTGATGGCATGAGGGCATGATGACCATTTGCATATTAGCTCTTTATTATATAGGATACATAAAAGGCTAAGTTGACTCGTGCATGTGTGATACATATAAAGCTCTCCCTGGCACCAATCGCACGCGTGTGTTTCTATCATGAATTTAGTTGACACTTCCATTATAGAGAAAGGGCGAATAGCGATATGAAGATATTTCTTCTAATGAATTTCCTTTCAATGTGCATGAATCTGTGCACCGGGCCACTAGTTATTAATAACAAACTACAACATTCACTAATGGCTGATTACTATAATCGTGTTGCATTCATTTCCCTTACACACCTTACGCACAGGGGCACCATTTCTCTTCACTAATACTAGCAGTGAATATTTTAGCAGCCAATTGTCACATCATTAGTCTTGGGCTGGCTTGTTTAGTGTGCACAACAGGAAATATTTCACTATTGGAGAACACGAAAAATAGATTTATTTGCATTATGCTTATTAATTTGCGCAGTTATTCAATGTCTGGTAAATTAATGTTCAAGAAAAAATATTAATTTTTATTAAAATGTTTTATTATTTTATGTTAATGATTACCCATTTATTTCAGCCCTTTGTACTCAGCAGTCTCTATCAAAATAAACCTACATTCTATGAAAATTGAAGCTTTTGTTTTTTTGTGGCCCACATAAACTTAAACCTTGTTTATTTGGCCCATGTTAGCCTTTGAGTTTGACATGTTTGGTGTACAGGATGACTGTCCAACCAACTGAGCCACCTGGAGGGGGCATTAATTGTAATATTTCTTTTTTTTAGAATTTTAAATATATATATATTTTATTGATTTCAGAGAGGAAGGGAGAGGGAGAGAGAGATAGAAATATCAATAATGGGAGAGAATCATTGACCGGCTGCCTCCTGCACAACCCACACTGGGGATCAAGCCTGCAATGTGGGCATTTGCCAGATCGGGAACTGAACAATGACCTCTTGGTTCACAGGTCGATGTTCAACCACTGAACCACACCAGCTAGGCCTATTTATTCTTTACTTCCACAATACTTTATGATAAACAGATCTACTAATCACCATATTTAAAATTTCATTGGATGATTTTCAATCACTTATTCATTATTGTTCTTAGCTATAGGTCACAAGGTTGCTCCTCCGTGACACTTGAGAGATTTTCTTCACATTTGCAACTGATTTATTGTAATTTTTACAGAATTAAAGACCTCTGTGTTTGGCGACCATTCAGAACCTGGAACATTTAGAAAACTTGCAATATCAACAACACAACAGGCCAAAAAAAAATTTACGACAATATTCTTTGCCAGAGTTCTATATTAGTTTCCAAGAGCCAGAGTAACAAAAGACAGCAAACTTGGATGGCTGAAAACAACTGAAATTTATTCTTTGTTCGGAAGGAGAAAAGAACAAAGTGAAGGTATGAGCAGGGCCATCCTCCCTCTGACATCGCTGGGGGGAATCCACACTGGCCTCTTACTAGATTCAGGGGGCTCCCAGAAATCTTTCGTATTCTTTGGTTTGCAGCTGCATCATTCCAATCTCTGTTGCCTTGTCACATGGCCATCTTCTCTGGGTCTCTCTGTCTTCATATCTCTCTCACTTTATAAGGTTCCTAGTAATTGGATTTAGCATCCATCCCTATGCAGCCTAACTTCATCTTAACTTCGTTACACCCGCAAAGACCCTATTTCCAAATCAGGTCACATTCACAGGTACAGGGGTTAGGATTTCAACATATTATTTTGGGGGGCACAACTCAACCCACAACACATTCCTACTATAACGAGACAACACCAAAAGTGCAATTAAAATGTATTCTTCACATATAAAGTTTGTATCACACACTGTTTTCCCAATTCTTTTTTTTTTTCTAAAGAAAGACTGCCATGTGCAGCACCTCATTTGGATGTGTCTGGAGTCTTGGACCTTGAGAGCTTGTTTGGAGGTTCTAGCAGCGGGGCACAGCTACTCATATACCCTTGACCAAAGACGGGTCCTCTCCTCTGGGGGGGAAGGTCATCCTTACGATCTTAGGGAGGGTCGCACATGGATCTGTGAGGGAACCCACCTAACCAGTCAGATCAGTCGAATCAACCCTGGCGATCATTGGGATGATGAATGTCGCAGCCAGATCGCCCTCACATCCTGTTTTCCCAATTCTTAAGCTTTATCCCACTAGAGAGAAATGCCAGTTGATATCAGGGTACAGTTTGTGGGTATGTGCAAGAAAATTTCATTGGCCATTATAAAGGTTGACATGTATTGAGCTCCTACTCTGTGCCAGGTCCTTTACCTGGTGCTAGAGATAACAAGAGAGAAAAAAGGCACCAGTCCTACTTTGATGGAGCTCATTATTATAGCCTGGACTGGTGCCATGACCTTGGCTATGGTAACAGCCCTGGAATAATAAAGTGAGCACACCAGCTATTTTAATCACCTTGGTAAGGGAACTTACAGAGCCCTCTATTAACTACACAGCTTTGTTAAATACTGCCCATTTCAACCAAACCTGCAAAAGTTGAGAGGGATTACCTTCTTGCTGAAGATGAGTTAACATTTTTGAAGGTAGCTGCGCATAAATTGTTGGAACACCAGGGGAAAGCAAAATGGAGAACAAAACAGATGGGAAAAGGGTATGGTCCTGCCAGTTGTTTTGACTTTCTTTTGTCGCCTACCCTCACCGCTGACCAAGTATGAACCAGAGACATTTGTTTTGCTTGGGTGCCCCAAGATGCAAACCCACTTATTGCCAACATTTAGAGTTGCTATTGTAGGTAGGTTCTTACTTCCAAACACTCTAGACAGGTTTAGGACTAGAAAGGAAAAAGATTATTTATTGTCAGAGTCCAAGCACCTCATTTTTGTAGGTGAAAGAAGGCTGAAGAATATGACTTGGCCAAGGCCATGCAACTACAGTCGTAAGTACTGAAAGCTCCATGAGAATAGTCACCCTGTTTTTGGTGACCTTTGTATTCACAGAGATTAGCATGTGCCTAGCAAATAGTGAGTGTTCAGTAAATATGTGCTGAGTGAACAAAATAGTAACTTGAATAATGAATGAATGAGTCAAAAATATACCGCTTTCGAATACTTTTTGCAATGCCATAATGATCTCCAATTTCTAACAGACCTAAGATTCTCAATAAAAAGTTTCAAGGTAAAAAAAAAAAAGTTTCAAGGTAGTCTAACAAGTGCTTAGACAACATCACTTATTCACATGCTGTTAACTTAATTATTTAAAAGAGAATTTGTTAGTTTGTGTTCCAGATTATCCAATATTTATAGCTTTTGCTCTCAATATATTTTTCTGATCTTTATACCTCTTGAAAATTAAGCAGAGAAAGAGGAACTAAATCACAGATCTTGCTGGCTTGTTTACCCAGTAAGCCTTTTACAATAGTTGTTATCTGGTCCCAGCTGTTGTGCTAAATTTAGGATTTTGGATTATCTGTAACTGTTCTTTCTGTCTCCCATTACCAAGGTTAATTGAGAAGTGATTGTAGAACAAGTGAAACTTCAGTTCATAAAAGAAACTACATAATACACTATTCAATAATATCAGAGCCAAATTCACTGAGAGTTAACATTTGTAGCCATTAGATAGGTTAAAGAACTGTTACCATTGGTCAGAAGTTTCATCTTCATCAGAACATTTCCTTGAAAACAAAATGTTACCTTCCTGTATGTCCTGTCCTGTTTTTTTCTTTCTCTCTCAAATCAGTAAAGAGAGAGAGAGAGAGATGAAGGGAGAGAGAGAAAAAAACATCAATTTGTTGTTCCACTTATGCATGCATTCATTGGTGGATTCTTGAATGTGCCCTGACTGGAATGGACCCACAGCCTTGGTTGTATAGGGATGATGCTCTAACCAACTGAGCTACCTGGCCAAGGTTGTTTTGCTCTGTTTTTTAAAATATGTTTTTATTGATTTTTAGAGAGAGAAGAAGGGAGAGAGATAGAAACATTGATGAGAGAGAAACATCATCGATCGGCTGCCTCCTGCGCGCGCACACCCTCTCCCTTCTACTGGGGACCAAGCCCACAACCTGGGTATGGGCCCTGACCAGGAATTGAACCAGTGACCTCTCGGTTCATGGGTTCACGCTCAACCACTGAGCCACACCAGCCGGGCTGCCCTGTTTTTGTATGTGTGTTTATTTGTTTGCTGGTTTTTTTAAATCCTCACTTGAGGAAATATTTTTATTGACTGTAGAGAGAGGAAGGGAGAGAGAGAGAAACATCTATTCGTTGCCTCCCAAAGAGGCCCCAACTGAGAATCTAACCTGAAACTGAGGTATGTGCCCTGACCAGAATCTATCCAGAAACCTTTTGTTGTACAGGTCAGCACTCCAACCTACTGAACCACCTGGCCAGGACTGCCCTGTTTTGATTAGATACAATCTTAGAGTTAAGGCTGATAATTGCAGTTGTGAAGTAATTTTACAGTACGTATCAACACATCTAGAACATATTACTAATTTTTCATAAAAGAAATTTCATGTATTTGATAGATCTGAGGCAAAAAATGCAATTTCCAATTTCAGACTTCCCAATAACTTTTCTGAAGTAAAAGTAATATACTCACTGAAAAACCTTGGAAACCACAGAAGAGTACAAAGACAGAAGTAAATCACTTGTAGACCTTCCCTGTTGTGATTCTTGTATGCAAAATTATTTCAAAAAAAATCTTTTCCTAGTGAAACCAAAGAGCATGGCAAACTTCGTACTTCTCCTTGCCTCTGCTATGAGCTCACAACCCCATCTGTACTTTGCCTATTCACTGAGTAGCTAATAGCTTCAGTACTTGCTAGAATTGCTTTTTTTAAATTACAGCAGATCCTTGTCATCTGTTTGTGTTTGCGTGATGACACAAGATCACAACCGAAATGTCATGTCACATTGTTACAGCAAACAAGAAAATTACAGCTCCCCAACAATAACATGGTGTCAATAGTGCCCTCCTGGCATGAGTCAGTGTCTTAGATGTTATACAAGTTATTTTTAGCACAGTCAGTGCCTCCGGAGCTTGGGTTCCGAATCCTGCAAAAATCCCCAAGGATTGGGGAAAATCTAGAGTACGAGGGGTTTGTCCTTAAACTTCCGAATCCCTGATGCGCACGGCTGCCCACTCTCCTGTCCTGACCACATTAGCCGCGGGGTCCACCGTGCGCTGCAATCCACTTGGTGCTCAGACAGAACTCTGCGCCAGCCTCGCGTGTGGAGGAGGAGGCGGCGAAGGAGGAGACTAAAATTATCCTCCACGTCTGGGGCAGGCCCTCGGATGACATCTCCCCAGTCACCCTGTGTTCTAATAGCGCAGCTCAGATTCCTGGTCCCAGACGCGCTGCAGCTGGCTCCGAGCTCAGAGTTCAGACGGGAGGCGACCGCCACCGGAGCGCCTCGAGCCGCTCCGGCCTCCCGGGCTCCGCCGGCCACTCGCAGCCGCCACCCCCGCGCCCTCCCAGCCTCGGGGCACCTGCACCCACACCCCAGCCCCTCCAACCAGCGCCCCGGGGCGCGCGGGGCGTTGCCATAACAACTGGGCGCCAGCGCGGAGGCCGCCGGGGAGGAAGTGACGAGCGGTGGGTTGGCTGTTGTTGGGACACGTGACCCGGGCAGTGTTTTGACAGGGCAAACAGCAGAGAAAGAACTGGGCGAGCAGGGGGGACCGGGAGCGGGGCGCCGGAGCAGAGGCAGGCGGAGAGCTGGCCGAGGCGCGGGGCAGGCGGGCCGGCGGGGGGCCGCAGGGCTCGGGCGCGCGTCGGCGGAGCGAGGGGCTGAGTGCGGGGAGCAGCGAGGCGGCCGCCGAGGCGGGGGTGCATGGCCACAGGGGCGCCGGGCAGCCACGTCCGACTCGTCCTCTCGGGCCCCCATGGTCCCCTAACGCAGCGCGGGGGGCCTCTGCGCGCCGCTCTCCGCTCCCGCCGGCCCTGCGCCTCTCCGAGCCTCCCGTCTCCGGGGGGAGTGTGATGCGGGTCGCCGCGAGCGGCTGAGAAGTGCCAAGAGGAGGGATCGGGACCGCAGAGAGCGAGTTGGGCAGCTGAGGTCGGCCGGGGGAGCCAGGAAAACAACTCCCCGGTGGGGAGAGGGGCTGGCGGGGCCGAGGGAGGGGCGGCCGCGCGGGACGGCTGCGCAGAGCGGGGCGAGCGCCCAGCCGTGAACCTGCCCCGGCGACCTCGGGCTCCGCCGCGCAGAGCCTGGGTGGGCGGGGGGACCCCGGACGGCCCCGCAGAGTGCGCTTGGGACGGGGGCGGGGCGCGGGGAGGTGACTCGCTGAGCTTTCTGGCCCTCGTATTGTGTAAACTTGGCCGGGGCGGCGCAGGAAGGCTAGCCTGAGGGTAATTACACAGGTGAGGCGGCCGGAGCGCTCGGGGAGGCGCCAGGGGCGGTTTGCAGAGTTTCCTGCGCCCAGGCACCAGGTCGGAGGATTCCTATTCCAGCCCCTGCGGAGGTGCCACTGTTCCCAGCGGCGTGGGTTTTTTTTTTGTTTTTTTGTTTACAAAGGGGTTATTTAGCTTGTGTTGCTTGAGTCTTTTTTTTTTTCCCCCTTGCCTGTACCTCCAGGTTATAAATAGATCTTCCTTTTGGTTCAGAGACACTGTGTCAAGGAAGGACACTTTGGCCTGGAGCGCACCGGGCAGGGAAGAGGGCTGCTGGGTCCGGAGGAGTTGGGGGAGGCGGTGCAGAAAGAGTTTTGATTTTTTCAAACCTGCCGATGGTGCTGTCACCGCAGTTAGTGCCAAGAAGAGGCCTAAGTGTTAACAGTAGTTTTCTTGCAAGTTCTGAGTGTTAGAACAGGACCTGATTAATTTTATTGTGGTCTCTTTTAGCATTTTGCTAACAGCAGTAGCCAAGAATCTGCGGCGAGCCTGTTGAAAGAACCCACACGTGTATTTCACAGCACCCTGGGTGGACGTTGGATGTGAAAATGAAGCCAGACCGAGGTAAATGACTTATTTAAGTAGGCTTTTCACCCCCATGCCCCATTTTAGAAGCGTTAACCTAATTCTATGGGAGGACCAACCTTTTGTGTATTACATATGATTGCTTATTTCTTTACAGATTCCAGCTGGGAAGGTAGAGAAGGGGGCATGGAAGAGACAGTTAGGATCTAGATGGGAGGATGCAGTCTTCAAAACTGAAGTAATTTCAAGACAAGTTCTGTTGTAACCCAAAACGAGATTGTCAAGCACAGCATTTGTAACTGTTGCCACAATACTTGGTATCATTTTAGAGTTACATTACTCATTTGAGGTAAAGTCAGTCTAACTTCAGTTTTAAAGAGGTTTACAAACTTTTTCAACTTAAGAATGTGAACTTGATCTGTTGAGGAAAATTTAGTTTAAGACTGTTTGAGTTCACAAATACTATTTATTATTTGTGTCACTTTCATTAGCTGATTTTTGTGCCTTAGGCAAACTCTGAAACTTTGCAAAGTACTCCGGGGCCTTATTCAATATATCAGTATATGGGCAGCTAGGGCAATTGAAATCCCTAATGATAAGTAAATGTGTCATTTCCTTTTCACGCCCGTATTTTCAGGACTTATGAGAATAATGTATACACTGTTTTTTAAGGACTTCAGAGGAACTGAAAACTCATTTATCAGTTTTCTTTTGATTAATGGCATGGATCAAGATGAGATTTTAATATAGTAGTAGTTAGAAGTGAAGGCTTTTCAGTCAGATGGGGATTTGATTCCAAAAGAGATGGTAAGAAGATGATTATTGTATTTGGTAGGGAGTTGGACTAGATGGCAAAGTTCCTTCCAAATCTGAGAATTTAGGTGTGGAAATGTTAATTTATCCTCATATGAATTAGACGCTCATTTTAAAAAAAGAGATGTATTAAACTGGTTATTTTTCCATATTTTTTTCCAAAGTGGATTAGAGAGAGAAATTTTCTTTTCTAGTCATCGAAGCTAGTGTGTTTTTTTTTTAAATGCACTAGAAATGGAGAAAGCCATACTTAACTTAGTGGCTTAAATTAGTTTAAAGTGTTTGGCTGTTTCTTAAAATCAGCTAGTTATGCATGGAGTATTAGTAAGTATATTGCTACTAAGCAGATTGTTTGTGTAGAATCCCAGGTTTCTTTAGACTTTTAGATTACATCAGTGACTTTGGAAAAATGGCACCAAGGTCACTAATTGCATCTCAGAAAAAACAAGTGCCCTAGCTGGTTTGGCTCAGTGGATAGAGCATCGGCCTGTGGACTGACGGGTCCCGGGTTCGGATCCAGTCAAGGGCACATGCCTGGGTTGCGGGCTCGATCCCCAGTAGGGACAAGCAGGAGGCAGCCAATCAATGATTCTCTCTCATCATTGATGTTTGTATCTCTCTCTCCCTCTCCCTTCCTCTTTGAAATAAATAAAAAAAAAAAAAATTTTTTTTTTTTTTAAATCAAGCAAGTAAAATCAAAGTTGCTGTTTGTTTGGAGGGTTTTCATTGTTGTTAAAAGTTGCTTTTAAGCTTGTAAAAAGTTCAAAAATATTTTCACACAATCTCTGTTTTTGCCAAAACTAGTACTAAACATAATAAAACGTTAGTTTATACTAGTATAGATTATTAGGGAAAATAAATAAATTTATCCATCAAGACTGCTGAAGAAGTAATTTTTTCCTCTCTAAAATTGTATCTTTCTTAAGCATTATGGTGTAAAAATGATGGGATTGCAAGTTTGGTACTGTAATTATATTTCACAATAATTACTTGCGTCTTTAGGCCCATGGCTCATTTCTTTTGACTAGAAACCAGAGTAAGTAATGTCTTTTACTTTGCAAAGTAGTATAGAAATACTGAAATAAACTTTTCACAAAGCAAACTTACGTCAGTTTGTGCAATGTGGCTTGTATTTACTGTTCTATTTCTATTTTTAAAAATTGCTGTCACAACCCATTGAATTGATTTCTTGACCTGCATTTGGAAAGGCACAGTTATGGGCAACACTTACCTAGCTGACAGTGATAATTCCTTGTTTTCTACATTGGTGTCTAAGAAACTGTTCTATATGAGGGAATTTTCTGGATAATTGAAAGTTTACTCTTTAAGTGCCAAAAATATTTTCGATTGGAATCATGGTATGTGGACAAACCTCTAAAATAGTAATGCTTCTTTGCCCTTTTTAAAAAAAGATCTATAGAATCAATGTAGTTTAATCTTTAATAGTAAATGGGGCATTGTTATGAATTTCAACTATGAACTCTGTCATAACCTAGAAATGCCCTAAAGAGAGTTTTAAGTTTATAAGATTTTTTTTTTTTTTGCCTCTAGCTTAAACCACTTCTGCAGATTTTTGTGTTTTAGATTGGATTTTTAAATTCTCATGCTGTCAACAGTTTTCATTGCTAATATGCATATGCTTATTCTTGCCTCCACTTAATTTCATGGCTTTAGATCTCTGGGCTAGAGAGCTAAATAACCACCAGACTTAACGTTGAGTTCTCTATAAAATGAGAGTAAATAGGGGAACCCTTGGGTATTCATTCAGAATCTGAGTCAAGTGTATGAATTCTAGTGTAGAAACATTGAGACATTTGCTTAGTGAGATACAGCTGTGCTTCAGAGAGTTTCTAAATATGCCTACATGATTGGGTGTGATGGTTGGCTAGTTGAAAAAGTTATTTTAAGGGAGGAATTATAAAAAATAACACCCTTAATTATTCACCTATCTTTTAGGATCTGGCCCTTTTAGGGAGTAAAATGGGGCCCATTTTTCAGAGATAATCTCTTTTTTTGTATAAAGCACACCATATGAACATCTGGTTTCGATTTTTTTAAAGTTTTTTTAATTGATTTTTTTTAAAAAAATATTTTTTTTTATTGATTTCAGAGAGGAAGGGAGAAGGAGAGAGAGAGAAAAACATCAATGATGGGAATCATTGATCAGCTGCCTTCTGCGTGCTCCCTACTGGGGATCAAGCCTGCAAGCCCATATGTGCCCTGACCTGGAATGGAACCATGACTTCCTGGTTCATAGGTTGACGCCTAAACACTGAGCCACGCCGGCCGGGCTAATTTTGAATTTTTTAACATGGAGTAAGACTTTGCAGAGCAATCTGAAGGAAGAATCTTTTAAATTTTAAAAAGTTTAAATTATTTTTAATGTTTCACAATTTTATAGGTGTCTTATAGGAATTTGTTTTGAGGGAGAAGGGAGTATATGCTCACCAAAATTATATTCATCAAAATATGCTCCAAAGCATTCAACATAGTTTTCACTGAAATAACTATTTTTTTGCACTCATTTCATTGGTCTATATAATATTTTAAATAAATTAATTTTGATTGGCATAAAACAGATTTGGGAACAAACACCAGATACTAAACATACAACTCTACTAATAGAAGTAAAAGCATGCAGGCAACTAGAAAATACAATAAGTCCTCACTTAATGTCATGGATATATTCTTGGAAATGGCAACTTAAAGTAAAACAATGTGTAACAAAACCAGTAGCCCAGCTGGTGTGGCTAGATGGTTGGGCGTCGACCTATGAACCAGGAGATCACAGTTCAATTCCCGGTCAAGGCACATACTTGGGTTCCGGGCTTGATCCCCAGTGCGGGGCATGTAGGAGGCAGCCAATCAATGATTCTCTCTCATCCTTGATGTTTCTCCCTCTCTCTCTTCCTCTCTGAAATCAATAAAAATATATATTTTTAAAAATAAATATATTTTTTAAAACACCAATATTACCATAGGCTAATTGATAATAAACAAAAGTTAAGTTCCGGTGGCATAGTTCTAGTCACAGAAACATCACCAGACTTTTAAATAAAGACCCAAAACACTTCTATTAAACATTGAAATAAATGAGCTATACCTATATTTAAGAAGATTAATAAAAACAAAGAAGATAAGAAATAAATAAAACAACAAGGCAGATAATTGTTTTCCAACCCACTTATTCCAGCTCAGGGTCACAGGTGGCTGGATCCTTTCCCAGCAGCTCAGGGCAGGAGGTGGGAACCACCCTGGACAGGATGCCCTTCCATTGCAGGATGCATCACACACACCCATACTCAGTCTAGGACCATTTAGACACCCCATTCACCTCACATGCACATCTTTGGGAAGTGGGAGGAAACCCACCCAGACATGGGAGGATGTGTTAATTCCACACAGACAGTGCCCACTCTCCCACCCCTTAAGGCCCCCCCCCCCCGGCCCGTCTAAAAATCAATTATTTTTTTATCAACATTATAATGAAACAAGGTTAACAATGATATCTAAAAACCTGTTGTACCCTATTAGCTATTAGTGACTTTTAGTTTGCTTTTATGGAGGGGGAAAGCATTGGTCAATCTTGCTAGTAGGTTAAGTGAAAGTCAGGAGAGCTTCTACCATACTTTCTGATAATCAAGATGTTACTGTTTAATGCAGTGGTTACATTTCATTACAGTCAATAGTATTTACCATTATCTCAGGTAAATACTTAACACTTGGAGTGTGGGAAACGAGTTAAGTCGGCTCGCATGAATTGCGCGTACTCCGCGGGAGCCGTCTTTAACTCGGTTCATATAGATTTGCGGTGGAGTGCGGGAAACGTGTAAACTCGGGCCGATTGTAACTGCGTATTACCAAATATTTGTTTGTAATCCACCCTTTTGGTGGATGGAACAAAACCAAAAGACAGAGCCATCTTATATTTTGGCGGGAAATTCACCCGCACTCCAAGTGTTAAAAAATATTTTAAAGCATTTACATAGCATTACTTGGGCAATGCTGCCAAAGATGGTTCTTTCATGTTATTAGCATAGGCTTTGGAATTATTTGTATTTGTATCCTTGTTACATTACTTGCTAGCTATGTAATCTTCATCAAATTACTTAATCCCTGAGAGTTTCAGATTCTTTGTAAAATGGGGAGAATTCCAACTTCTCATAGTTGTTACAGTGAAATGACAGTGTTTGGTACATAGAAATAAATTAAATGATAACCTCGATCATGTTAAACAAGACATTACAGATGCTTCTATGTTGGTCAGTTATAAAATATGCTCAACTGAGTTAAGGAAATAATCAAATGTGCAATAACCTAACACTATTTTGTTTTGTTTTAAATTCATAGTGTTCAACCTGCTAAGGCTCAAGCAGATTTAATCGGCTTTTAATGCATAGTTATCTGAGAAAACATAAAAACGACAAAAGGATGCTTGCCATAGGTGTGATTTATTCTTTATATGTGATTTGTTATTACAATTATAGTTTAATCACTCTATGTAAGAGGTGACCTGAGTGGACCAAGCTTGCTAGGAATAGCGTTTGCAAGGTTGTTCACTGGGCAGCTGGGAAAGTGAAGGGACATTACTCCACCTTGTACTCGTGTGCCAACCTTGGACCTGGTCCTAGACATGTATGGAATATGTCCAGTGTTTCAAGAGAAGTCTAACGTGTGATCTTCGTGTCGAAGTAATTAAAGCATTAGGTTATGTTATGCTATAAATGTATGGTATTTCTAATTATATTTATTTTTAAATGAGTGGTGTTTTTTCCCTATAAAAACTTATTTCAGTATAATGGACTATAACCTTACCTTGTTATTTCTAATGTTCCCAAAGTTTCAAAGTCTTAAGCTTATGGTATTGTACAATAATCTAAGTAGAACCAGCATCTTTTTAATCCTATATAATAAGCCCTAATATGCAAATCAGCCAAATGGCAGAATGACTGTTGCTATTACACACACTAACCACCAGGGGGCAGACGCTCAACGCAGGAGCTGCCCCCTGGTGGTCAGTGCGCTCCCACAGGGGGAGCACTGCTCAGCCAGAAGCCAGGCTTACGGCTGGTGAGCGCAGTGGCAGTGGTGGGAGCCTCTCCCGCCTCTGCTGAAAGTAGGTGGTAAGGAGTGAGGTGTCCAGGACTGCAAGAGCCCTGGACTGTGAGAGGGATGTCTGATTGCCGGCTTAGACCCGATCCCTGGGGGTATCGGGCCTAAGCTGGCAGGCGGACATCCCCCGAGGGGTCCCAGACTGTGAGAGGGCACAAGCTGGGCTGAGGGACCCCCCTCCCTCCAGTGCATGAATTTCGTGCACCGGGCCTCTAGTTTAAAATATAAATATCAATTTGCTATGCTTTATGTTTTGATTAGAAACAGTTTTTTCATTAGCCATTTCTAAGAGTGTTATCTGAGCTTATTAACTGTTATGAAAGATGAAGCCCTATAAAATCTAGTAAATCGTCAATAAATAATTTAAACATACTGTGTTTCAACTCATATTTGAACACATTGTAGGCCATTTATGATCTTAAGTTGAAGCTTTTGGTGCAAAGCGTGTTCCACAAGCAAAATACCAAACAATTTTACTTTTTTGAGGTTAAAACTGAAAGGAGCGCTGTGTTAGTTTATAAAAGAGGCCCAAGAAAACTCCCTCTCCCATTCCACTGTCTGAGGTTTTAGTGAAAAGACTGACTATCATGGATGAGGAAGCCAGATCTGCTAGTGCCTTGATCTTAGATTTCCCAGCCTCTAGAACTGTAAGAAATAAACTTCTGTTGTTTATAAACTACCTCATGTTTTTTATTTCTTTTTTTTTAATTTATTTTATTTTTTATTGAATTTATTGTGGTGACATTGGTTAATAAAATTATGTAAGTTTCAAGTGTGTGATTCTAGAATACATCATCTGTATATTGTATTGTGTGTTCACCACCCAGGGTCACGTCTCCTTCCGTCACCATTTATCCCCTTTACCCTTTTCTATCCTTCTCCCCTTTCCCTCTAGTAATCACCATAGTATTGTCTGTATTTATTCGGGTTTTTTGTTTGTTTTTTATATTGATTTTAGAGAGAGGAAAGGGGGGGGGGGAGAGAGAGAGAGAGAAGAGAGAAACATCAGTGTGATCCGTTGCCTCCTGCGTGCTCTCCGACTAGTACCGGCCCTGGGTATGTACTCTGATCAGAATCAAACCTGCCACCTTTTGGTGCATCAACCAAATGAGCCACACTGGCCAGGGCCTATTTTTTGTTTCTTCTTAATCCCTTTACCTTTTTCACCCAGCCCCGTTACTCCCCTTCCCCTCTGACAGCTATCAGTCTGTTCTCTATCTATGAGTCTGTTTCTATTTTGTTCTTTAGTTTATTTTGTTCAGTAGATTCTACATATGAGTGAAATCATATGGTACTTGTCTTTCTCTGACTGGCTCATTTCACTCAGCATAATGCTCTCCAGGTCCATCCATGCTGTCACAAAAGGGTAAGATTTCCTTCTTTATTTCACGGCTGAGTAGTGTTTCATTGTGTAAATGTACCACAGCTTTTTTATCCACTCATCCATTGATAGACACTTGGGTTGCTTCCAGATCTTGGCTATTGTAAATAATGCTGCAGTGAACACAGGGGTGCATATATCCTTTCAAATTAGTGTTTTGGGTTTCTTCAGATATATTCCCAGAAGTGGAATCACTAGGTCATAAGGCAGTTTCATTTTTAATTTTTTGAAGATATATTTTCTGTCCACAGTGGCTGCACCAGTCTGCATTCCCACCAACAATGCATGAGGATTCATGTTCTCAGCATCCTTACCAACATTTGTTTGTTGATTTATTTTGACAGCCATTCTGGTTTTAAGCTGCATCTCTCTGATGATTAGTGACATTGATCATCTTTTCATATGTCTGTTAGCCATCTGTATGTCCTCTTTGGAGAAGTGTCTATTCAGCCACCTAGTTTATGATACTTTGTTATAGCAGCCCAAATGGACTTTCTGATTATATTACTAATTTAGCTTTAGCCTTAGTAGTGCAGTGGCTTATGAACTTATCCATCATTTAATGCAACCCTGTTACCCTCAAACAGTCCCTTCCTGGACAACTGAACTAGGAGGAAAGAAGTGGTAAGGATTAGAAAAAAAACAGCAAGGGAATTAGCTGCGTTGCTTACTTGCTAAGAATAGTTCATTGTTAGCCAGTGTAAATCAAACAATACAAATGATAGATGTTGATAGAAAAGAAAAGAAGTGTTGACTAGATTAAATAGAGTAGCCTTTTGCTAACTTCCCAGGTGGAGATGTGGTGGTTATATTGATAATAACAGCTAAAACTGTCCATGCTATGTGCCAGGCACTGTTCCAGTTAGTTTGCATATGTAACTCATTTAATCCTCACAGTTCCTCAAGGAAGTAGGTAGATGTTATTGTCATCTCGATAAATGAAACCAAGTCACAGAAAGTTTAGTAACTTACCCTTTGTTAAACAGCTAATAAGAAGGTTGGCCCAGATTTGATGTAAGCTCCAATAGTGCTGTTAACCCTCTGATTGGGAGCAGCAAATTTTGTTAAAATATTATAAAATATTGGGACCAAATTGGTTTAAAAATAGGCTTGAGGAAAACTCAAACCGATTTGGTAAATATTACGGTCTTGTAAAGCTCCTTATTTTCTGTTTTACCGCTTCTTCCTCCTTACAGTGGGAGAAGTAAGAGTACTTTTTCTTTGGGTAATTTTGAAGGTTAAATAAATTAACGTATGTAATGTGCTTAGAATAGTGGCTAGCATATGGTAAACATTCAAAGGTGAACTGCTATTATTGGACGTATTCTAAATTAAGAAGTCAGTCATGTAGGAAAGCAGGGGAGGACAAAAGAAAGGCGTTAATTGAGCTATGCGTGCTTTGCATATGCACTGTAATCTCAAATCAAAACCTGTCTGCTATTGATCTGTCATCCATTTACATTGATGGGTCTTGACATATCAGTAGCTGTCAAATAATTGTTGGTTTGATACAACTTCTGAGATTCAGATACTAGAAGAATTGACATAGAGGCTCCTTGTTTTGTGTTTTTGCCTGCCATTTGAGGCTAAGGATGTTAAAAACTGAGGGAATATTAAACTTAGAATAACTTAATACCGATATTTCTTGTAATAAAAAAATCAAAATTGTAGTGCCTGAAAATAGTATTTTTCTCGGTAGGTAAGTGAAAGTCAATTTGTCAGTGGTTATTTCTGTCTTTGCTTAAATGGGTGAAAACTCTGAATAATTCCTTTTTTAAAAAAATATATTTTTATTGATTTCAGAGAGGAAGGGGGAGAGAGAGAGAGAGAGAAAAAGAGAGAGAGAGAGAGAGAAAGAGAGAGAGAGAGAGAGAGAGAGAGAGAGAGGTCAATGATAAGAGAGAAACATTGCCGAACCGGTTTGGCTCAGTGGATAGAGCGTCGGCCTGCGGACTCAAGGGTCCCGGGTTCGATTCCAGTCGGGGGGCATGTACCTTGGTTGCGGGCACATCCCCAGTGCGGGGCGTGCAGGAGGCAGCTGATTGATCTCTCTCATCGATGTTTCTGGCTCTCTATCCCTCTCCCTTCTCTGTAAAAAAAATCAATAAAATATATTTTTTAAAAAAGAGAGAGAAACATTGATCAGCTGCCTCCGCACATCCCACACTGGGGACCGAGCCCGCAATGACTGGGAATCAAACCGTGACCTCTTGGTTCATAGGTTGACACTCAACCACTGAGCCATGCATGCTGGCCAGCCTCGGAATAGTTTCTTGATTATGTCAGACTTTCTTACTGAACTGAAATAGGATGGACTGGGTAAAAATGGCAGTAGCCAGTAAAAATATTAGACAGTAGTCCAGGTTTAATACCAAAGACACCTAGCAATAATCTGAGTTGCGTTTTCTCATATTTTCTGTCCATATAGAAGATACTCATCCTGTAAAATTACAAGAAGGCCTTTTGCATCTCTTCCCCTTGTTCACTAGGCCTAGCTCCACTGGCTACCTTTTAGGTTTTTGATGACTTTTCAGGGCCATATATGCACTATTCCTTCTGCCTAAAAGCCTTTCTCTCCAGTCATCACATTGGTAACCCTTTGTTATTCTGATCTTGGCTTAAATGTCATTTTTCAGAAAGGCTTTTTCTGACTACCCTATCTAGTGTGCTCAATTAATGTAAGATGCTATCATTACTTATTAAATTAGATGTCCTTTGTTCTGTGTCTCAGCAGTCTTGTTTGTTTTTTTTCATAGCGTTTACCACATCTTGTAACTTTTCTCCCTTTGTTCATTGTCTGTCTCCAGACCAGACTTTTAAGTTCTATGAGGCCTGGGACCTTGTCTCTTTTTCACATCTGTATTCCCCTCACCTAGCAGGTAGCCTTATGCATGTGGATGCGTTGTGGGCGCTTAGGAGTTGCTGGATATGTATTTGTTCATATTGTTGCTTCAGAGCTTCAGGTGAGATAATGTGTCAGAGAACTCCGTAAGCTGTGAAGTGCTGTATATATGTTGACTAGCTTACCTATGGGCAGGAATGTTTATATAGATGAGCAGAGGGCAGACGCTTCCAAGTCCTGCCACTTACATCTTAGATGGGGCCCTCTGTCTAAAAATACCCATTCACACAGTGCCTAATTTTCATTATTTTTAAAGGTTTCCTTTGTTGTCCTAACATTATACCAACTAGAAATTCACTTAGATTAATAAATGTATATTTTAGTTACACATATTTGAGGACTATTGAAGGTTATACTTTGGTATAAAATTAGCTCAAAGGAGTCCTTCTTAGTAGCATGCTGTAATGCAGGAAGAGTTTAGGCTTTACAGTCAGACTTAGAAATTCTAACTTCAGCACTTACCAGCTAGATGACCTTGAGGAAATTATATAGCCTGTCTGAACTTCAGTTCTTTTATTTTTCCCCATTTGATCTTTAGAGAGAGAGTGGAAGGGAGAGGGATGGAGAGAGAGAGAGAGAGAGAGAGAGAGAGAAAGAGAGACATTGATGTGGGAGAGACACATAGACTGGTTGCCTCCTGCACATGCCCCGACCAGGGCTGGGAATCGAACCCGCAACCTGGACCAACACTCTAACCACTGAGCACCTGGCCAGGGCTTCAGTTCTTTTTGTTCTAACACCATCAACCTTAAGGATTGTGGGAGAGACTGAGAACCCATGGTTTAACACCTAGAATATACGTCGCACAGGGTAGGGTTTTACTTCCAAGGATACACAACTGAGAAAATGAGTCTTTCTTTTTGTTTCTTCTTTTCTTCTTCTTCTTTTTTCTAACTGAAAAGCATGCAATTTATTTAGCCTTTATAAGGAAATGAAGATCTAATGAAATGGGTAAACCAGACTGTTTTTATACTAGGTTTGAGGAAGGTTGGCAAGTTGTGGGAAAGTGTGATCCAGGGGTGGGCAAACTTTTTGACTCAAGGGCCACAATGGGTTCTTAAACTGGACCGGAGGGCCGGAACAAAAGCATGGATGGAGTGTTTGTGTGAACTAATATAAATTCAAAGTAAACATCATTACATAAAAGGGTACGGTCTTTTTTTTTTTTAGTTTTATTCATTTCAAACAGGCCCGAGGGCCATAGTTTGCCCACAGCTGTAAGCTAAGGGTAGTAAACTGGGGAAAACTTAGCAAGACCAGTTTATTCAGTTTCCTCTGGGTAGAAGGAGGTTACCTCTCATGTGAGGGTCTTATGACCTGCTTCAGCGGGGATAGAGGTTGCCACAGGACTCATTCTTGTACCTGCCAGAGAAAATGAGTGCTTCAATGCTCTGTTGGGAAGGCTGGTCAAAACAAGCATAAGAGATCAACAGACACTGTTGTGTCCCTCTGAAACATATTCTGCAATATATAACCAGAGGAACAGAAAACCAGCATTTTCCCTAGCTGGCTTGGCTCCGTGGATAGAGGTTGGCCTGTGGACTGAAAGGTCTCGGGTTCAATTCCAGTCTGGGACATATGCCCAGGTTGCAGGCTCAATCCGCATAGGGGGCATGCAGAAGGCAGCTGATCGATGACTCTCTCTCATCATGGATGTTTCTATCTCTCTCTTCCTCTCCCTTCCTCTCTGAAATCAATATAAAATCCAGCATTAGACCTCTGGAATGTGCATGCAACGGGGGAGGGAAAGTAGGTAATTGGAGCACACCAACTATTTCTGGGCAATAACGTGCTGTAATGAGCACCGAGAGCAGCACTAGAGCAGAAAGATTGGGGCGGGGTGGACTCCAGAAGGAGGTTGATGGAAAATATTAGAGCAGTGAGATAGGGCCCAAAATTGCTTTTTCCTTTATTTCAGAACATTAGCTAGGATTGATTCAGGGCTTGGAGCATGGCCCTTCAGCTTCTGTGACTTAGGATTTAGACTTGTTCCGTAATGGCCATTATAGGTTCAGAAAGTTTGCTAGACTAGTCTAGGAATCTAATCATAACTCACATTATTTATAACTAATAATATTAATTCTAAGTATGACCATTATTTACTTAAAAACTTACCCTTTTGGGAGCACAACCAATTTGTAGTTGGGAATTAACATTTTAAATTAATATAGAATTTCCTTTTTTTTATTTTCCCACTTATCAAACTTATATATTATTGAATGGAATTAAAATCTGGTATCAATATCTGAAATCAGGCCATTTAAAACTTTTATCTTGAAATTTTTTTTTACATTTTTTAACCAAATCACCAATTTTCTTTTGTGAAGAGATATCATGGTTTGTCACATGATAATGGGTCATTTCTACTTAAATTTATAATAGTAAGAGAATGTGTAACTTTAGGACTTACTATTGGCAAATTGCCTTTTGGCTCTTGAGGTTTGGTTTTTAAAGTAACTTTAGGTTAAAGCTCCATATCATATTTGGTACACTTGATGAAAGGATACTGATACACAAGAAATTCTCATTTATTCATTTTACAAAAGAATTAGCCATAAGGGTTTTTTTAAGCTTCCCTACTTTGTTTCCTCCACAATTTAATTTATATCCAGTTTTTTAAAATTGCAAACCCACAGAAAAGTTGGAATCCCACAAGTAACATCCAAATACCTTTACATAGATTGATTGATAACATTTTACCGCTTTTGTTTTATCTCTTACTTGATAGGTAGGTAGATGGGTAGATTAGCTGGGCAGCGATAAGGATTTCTTATGTTTTTTATTATTTGTTTTTATAATTTGAGAGTATGTTGCAGACATCACGACACTTCAATCCCGTGTACACGGAGCTTGCTGGCATCAGCACATGAAGCTGATTTTGTAAATTTCTTCCCAACTCTGACATCAGGTTGGTTGCCTGATGTCTGCTATGTGGCAATATTTACTCTCCCATGGAAATTGACACTGCAGCAAACCAGGGTTTTTCCCCTCTGGAGCCAGCTGTTGAACGTTTATCATCACACCATGCCGGTATCTCCTAACAGTAAGAACTTTCTCCTGCAGACCTGCAACTCAGTTATCACCGGCAAGAGATCTAGCCCTGACGCAATACCGGTACCCAATACGCAGTTTACATCCACATTTCCCTAGTCATCCCAATGTCCTCTTCAGTCACATTGCCTTTTAAGGAAGTAAGTTGCTTCCTATTACAGAAATGGAGTTAGGCTCTTGTTGGGCAACATTTAGAAAGGTTTTAGGGTACGCTGTGAGAGCAAAAGGTAGAAGTAAAAGTACTTCCTTTAGCAAAAAACAAAACAAAAAACCAACAAAAACCATTAGGCCATGTAAATTTGATAATTAAGAGTTTAGCAGTTTTCCCCTTACGCTATGTAACTTTTTAATAGATTACTTGGACAAAGTGGATTTAAGAGAAAAAGTATTGATGAAATTTCAATATTCTTTTGAATTGGGAGAATTGTATTTTTAATCCGAACAGGTCAGGCTAAGACCTCAGTCCTTAGTACTCCAAGGTTCCCTGCACTTGCCTTTTGGGCACATTGATCTCGCTGTTCATCAGTCACCACAAACACATGGACGAGGTGGGGCCTTTGCATTTGCTGTCCTCTTTTGGAATACAAGTCTCATGACTGCGTCCTTTATTTCATTTGACTTTCTGCCAGGTTGTCACCTCTGCAAAGAAGCCTTCCCTGATCATCCTATCAAAAAAGAGTGTAGCTCTTCTCTCTACTCTGCATTCCTCTTCTTTAGGCTCCTTCTCACTGCTTAACCTGATGTTCTATATTTATTTATTTGCTTTTTTCCCCCTCCCCAATAAGAAAGTAAGCTTCATGAGGACAAGAACATAGTGACATTTGTTCACTGGTGTTTCCCCATGTGTGGACTGGTGCCTAGTAGTCAGTAGCTGCTCAGTAAATATTGTTAAATGAATGCTTGCATGCATTCTAGCATCTTTGCAGTACAGCATAAAGTTATTATGACTGGAAAGATTATACATTCTTTTTCTGTTCTTTGTTGGTTTTGTAACATAAGGAATTGATTCTCTAGTCTTGGTTTTTGTTTCTAGATGGGTATATTTATGCCCATTTTTCAAGGTTATTTGAGGATCAAATGAGATAACTACACAAACGTAATGCAACACAGCCCTGGCCGGTGTGGCTCAGTGGTTGGAGTGTTGGCCCATGCACCAAAGGGTGCCGGATTCAATTCCTGGTCAGAGTTGCAGGTTCAATCCTAGCCCAGTTGGGTCATGTGCGGGAGGCAACCAATCATTGTCTCTCTCACTCGCATTAATGTTTTTCTCTCTCTCTTCCCTCTCTCCTCTTTCCAGTCCCTTAAAAAAATCAATGGGAAAAATATCCTCAGCTGAGGATTAACAACAAAACATAATGCAAGGCATTTGATAACTGAATAAATGGTTAGAATAATGTCTACTATCAAGTTCATAGGGAATTATTAATTACAGTGGGGTGATTAATTTCCAGGCAGAGGCAGCAGCTGGATTAAGCTTAAAAGGTAGGTATGATTTGGATAGATGAAAATTTATAGAGATTGAGAGGGAAAGGTCTGGAAGAGAGGACATTCTGAACAATTAAGACGTTCAAGGGATAGCATGTAAACTAATGTGAATTGGAGGGGTTGTTTCTCTGTTTTCCCTTTGCTACCATTCTTTGTAATATATGAGAGATTAGTGTTTCCTTTTATGAAAATCTTGGGAATATTAACATAGCATACAATACCATAGCTGTTGTTTTATGATACTCTTTTGTCAGAGTCATAAATTGCACTATTTATTATAAAGTATCCATGTATTATAATAAATACAGGGGAGGAAAACAGGATGAAGTTAGAGATTCCTTCCCTCATTCCAGATAATTGCTAGCAAAAATGTAATAAACTCTGGGATTAGCGGCTCTTGTGCTTTCCAAGCTTACATGTGTTATGAGAGCAAGGAGATCCCCACAATACTGATAAACTTTCCTAGCTGTATTAAGAATGAACTCATATCTTCTCTCTTATCCAATCAGGTAAATACATCACACCAAAGCTTCAAGAAACAAAATGTTTTGGCTATAGGAGAGGTTTGTTCAGTGTATTGTAGTAGAAAGAGCACAGAGCAGGAAAACTTTCAGTCCATCATTTATAACGCCTTTCTTACAAATTGTATCCCTGGGAATGTGTATTCTTCTTAAGTTGGTATACTCGCTATTCAGAAGTTAGGATAAGGAACATGCCTGTGTCTTTGAGGAAGTGTATTCAAATCTTTGTAATAATGTGTTGATTGAATACTGGTTCTGGGGGCATATTATTAGTCCAGCATATAACAACCCTAGCCTGTGCTTTTTCGTGCAGCTTATCTTGCAGGTTCAGGTACCTGCCAGGGGATTCTGAATGGCTAGCAATTAAAAAAAAAAAATCCTAGGTTACATGGTGGTACAGATTAAATTCCATCCTGAAGAGCTCAAGACATGAAAATGCTTTTATTATTCTGAAATTTCTCTCAAAATCATGCTATTGCTAGAAATCAGAGTAGGAAAGGTCCTCAGAGGTTGTCTCTTTCATTTTTACAGTTGAGAAAACATAAAGCCCAGAGAAAAGAAGGAATCTGTCCAACTACAGAAATAAAACTCAAATTTCCTGTAGGCCGTTTGAATATTTTCTGTACTACTTTACCTCTAGCAAGAGCACAGAGCACAATACCTGTAGGCTCTGGCAGCAAAAGCGACATCATGGTCATCCAGCCTTCCTCAAAGAACTTGAAAGAAACAAAGGCGAGGTGGTTATATTTTAACATTGTTCCCCAGTTAATGTCTAGTACGTGCTGGAAATAAAATGATGAGTGAGGACTAACACGGCCTCTGGCCTCTGGAACTTGTAGCCAAATACAGTCTTTCCTGACTTTTTTTTCCAGAGTCAACAGGCAAATCAGGACTGGAAGTTTCCATGTGCTGTTTGGAAGAGGCACAGGTGGGGAGTAGGGAAAGTAACCCAAGAGGAAAAGAGTCTCAGAGGGCCTGCGCAGACTTGTAGAACTCCTACATTCCACTCTTCTTTTCTATTTGTGGTGGTCTCACACGTTTTTGGTTTGAGTGTGTGTGTGTGTGTGTGTGTGTGTGTGTGTGTGTGTTCTGTTTTGAGAATGAGGAATGGAAATTTATTCTCAGTCAGTGCAGGTTTCAAATGAGGTGCTCCCTTCCTGAGGCTTTCTCGATTTTCCCCTCTAGGCCATGCAGCTGAAACCTTCCTGGCCTAAAAGGTTAGAAACTACTTGAGACATTCAAATCACAAGTACTTTCCACTGACCTGCTGGGTGAAATGATTGTATAAACCGAAATTGTGTTGAAAATGGAGAGCTTTGATGGATTGACTGTAGCATTTGTATGAGGAAAAAGAAAACTGTCTCCCTCTACACAAAAAGGTCTACTCAATAGGTACATTCCTTTGGAATCTACACATCTGTGACCCTGGAAGTGTAGTTAAGAAAGGTTTGTAGGACTCAGTTATGGCAGCCTGTGAGGTGTGTGAATTCTGGTTGCAAATGTCTAGCAACTACTTCTTTATCAAACTCTATTTAATAAAATAAAAATACCAACCTTGAGTATATGCTTCCAAAGCCCATGTTGGTTGAATGTGATCAAGTAGAACAAATACCTATTGGGGGACATTGTAGGGGATGGTGGTAACTGAGAGACAGTATCAAATGGAGCAGTGGCTTTACATTTTCTTTGCCTGCCACCCTGGCTGCTGTGGCTCAGTTGGTTAGAGTGTTGTCCCGAGCACCAGAGGGTCTCGGGTTCGATTCCTGGTCAAGGTTCCATCCCCAGTAGGGGGCATGCAGGAGGTGGCCAATCAGTGTTTCGCTTTCATATCAATGTGTGTTTTTTCTCTCTCTCTTCCCCTTTCTCTAGAATCAGTGAAAAACATATCCTTGGGAAAGGATTTAAAAAATTATTTTTTGACTGCCCACAACTACAAAAAAAAATTGATGTTGCTGCCCATAGCAGCACTCTCTCTCTCCCAAAATAATAGTCTTAACTCAATCTTGCTCATGCAATGGTGGCACGTCTTTTTCCTATTTTATTTAAAAATGAAATAATAGTCCCAACACTTTAAGTTAATTTCATAGCACATTTAATCCTACAGATTGTTTTAGTATTTAGAACTAGAAAGACCTGGGTTTAAGTCCTGTTTTGTCACCTCTACGTACCTAACTTCTCTGGGCTTCATTTCCTCACTGGTTAAAATTGAGATAATAATGCCATTTATTTTATAGTTTTTTTTTATAATGACATAACCTGAGTAAAGTGGTTGTGCCAGGCACTTAATAAACACATAACCAGTGGCTATTTTTCTCTCTCCAAAGTTTGTTAGCTTAGAGGATTGGGAGTGAAATAATGTTGAATCTTCTTCAGAGGGAAACTAATTCAGTTGTAGGTATGTATGTTGGAGTTTTAGGTGTTATAGATAGCAAGAAGAGTTTAGTCGTATCATTTAGAAACAAGACTATATGAAATAGTCTGAGATTAGCAAATTTTAAAAATGCAAGCAAGCAGAGTATTAAAATTTCAGGGACTTAATGATTGAGTCTTTTTTTTTTTTTTTATTAACTTCAGGGAAGAAGGGCCAGGGAGGGAGGGAGAGAGAAACATTAATGATGAGAGAGAATCATTGATTGTCTGCCTCCTGCAACCTGGGCATGTGCCCTGACCAGGAATTGAACCGAGACCTCCTGGTTCATAGGTTGCTGCTCAGCCACTGAGCCACGCCAGCCAGGCTAATTGAGTCTTTCTTAAAGCTACATGAGGTTTACTTAATTCTACACAACTGGTTTACTTTTTCAGATTTCTGCTAAAATTCTCCAAGATTTAAAATGCCAAATTTGTCATGTGTATGAATGACTATTGGCATAATTTGTAGAGGTTATGAGATCTATCAGTAATAGGTAGTTGTGGGAAAAAAATGACACAAGACTTGGAATTGACAGGTAAACCCACCAGCTGCCTTAAGCTCTTCATCTACAAAATATTCTTTTCTTTTTTTAAGATTCTCACCCAAGGATATTTATTCCATTGATTTTAAGACAGAGTGAAAGGGAGGGAAGGGGGGGGAGAAAGAGAGAGATATATCGACATGAGAGAGACACATCAATTTGTTGCCTCCTGCATTTTAGTTGACTTCTGCATGTGCCCTGACCAGGGATGAACCCACAACTGAGGTACATGCCCTTGACCGGGAATCAAACCTGTGACTTTTCAGTCCCCAGGTTGACACTCTGACCCAGTGGTTCTCAACCTTCTGGCCCTTTAAATACAGTTCCTCATATTGTGACCCAACCATAAAATTATTTTTGTTGCTACTTTATAACTGTAATGTTGCTACTGTTATGAATCATATGTAAATATCTGATATGCAGGATGGCCTTAGGCGACCCCTATGAAAGGGTCGTTCTACTGCCAAAGGGGTCGTGACCCACAGGTGGAGAACCGCTGCGAGTCTAACCACTTAGCAAACTGGTCAGGGCTCTAAAAAGTCTTATTTCACAAACTTACAATGATCTAATGTACAGGTAAATGTAGTATACATTATCTCCATGGGAATACTTTTAGTAAAACATTTTTTTAAATCAAAATAAAAATATTCATGATTGGTTCTAGATTATGAGTCAATCAAACATACCATTTTTTACTAGCAGGAGATTAACAATATCCCAGAACATGTCTTTAAATGAATATGGGTATAGGTCAAGGGAAACCCATGTGCATCTTGGCACACATTTTATGTAATAGTGGTGATATTAATTTATAAAGGCTAAGTATGTAGGCAATTAGAAGTGAATTCTTGTACCTGATCTTGACTTGTGTGTGTACAAGATATTATTAGACAAAGTGTTTGTCCAGTAGCTTAGATTATAAATAACCCCTGTTCTAGCTCATTTTAAACAATGTAGTCTGAACGATGCCAAAAAAACAGGCTAGAACATTTTCTTCTCTCCAAGATCTTAGATTTTGTAAACAGGGCTCTGCTCCTGGAACTAATCTAGGTCATTATAACCCAAATCTTTTGAAAGATGAGAACCCCAATTAAGACTCTTAGGTACTTTTTAATATTTAAAAATGAAGAAGTGTTTTAGCTCTTAGAAACACAGTATTCTTGGACTCTGTTTGGCCACTTGGTTTATTTGTGCCATGCCATAATGAATACAAATCACTGAGTAATTTCAGCAATAATGATTGCTAGGAATCTCCATGGGAGTGGAAATTAATGTACTTTATTATGGCTGAATTTATCCCAATACTGACCTAACGCCATAACATTTTGTTTTTGAATAAAAAGTGATTTTTTTTAAAATAAAGTAATTTTTTTAAAAAAAGTGATTTAATGAGAAAAACAATAAATTTCCCTAATTTCCAAAATTGGTAACAATGTTAAATTTTAGCTGTTGTTTAGTCTTTCTTGCAAATTAGCTATTCAGCTGTGAAATGTGTTGTTAAATGTGACATATTTAAGAAGCTTTAAAAATATCAGTGTCATAAAAATCATTCTTTGGTAGTCAAGATTTAAATTTCATCCCCATTGTTATTAATATGGGATACTGCTAATGGATTGCCCTTTATTTGTTGGAGTGGGTGTGAATACTACGTGTGTGTGTACACACATGCACAGTCACATTTATTAACATCCTGTAGATCTGCTGTTTGCACAGGAAAAGAGGAAACCTAAATTGCTTGAGAGCCAAGTACTCAGCTAGATGGTTTATACCTCTTAGAGAAATCATTATTCCCACTTTATAGATGAAGAAATAGATTCAGATAGGTTAAATAATTTTTTATTGATTGATTTTTAGAGACAGAAGAAGCGGGGGGGGGGGGAGGATGGGGGGGGAGAGATTTGTTGTTCCCACTTATTTATGTATTTATTGGTTGATTCTTGTATATGCCCTGACCAAGGATCAAACCCAAAACCTTGGTGTATCAGGATGATGCTCTAACCACCTGAGCTACCAGGCTAGGACTTTGGTTAAATAATTTGATAGCACAGCTTGTTAAGTGGAAAGAACTTGAGCCCTAGACTACCTGTCTCTTCTCCATTATGACCTACTACTTGAAGGGATCATTTCCAGTAATGAGTTGGATTTTGTACAAACATGTTTATATTTCTATCCCCTAGAAGACCACCAGGGATGACAATAATCCTATTGGTATAGCACTTTGCTGTTTTCAAATAACTTTATCCTATCTTATTTGATTCTTACAACATATCAACATTGCAGGCAAAAAACAAAAAATACTGACGTAAAATTTGAGCAATTTCAGAGAAGTGCTTAAGATCACAAGGCTGATGAGAGATAGAGTTTAGATTAGAACCCAGATCTGTGGTTCCTGGTCTAGTGCCCTTTTCTACTCCCTTTACCTTGTCTGGATTAGGTATGTGATCTCTGAGCATAAAATACTGAAGTTTTACAGACTGAATCTTTTATTGTGTCATGTAGTGATCACAGTACAGCTACAGTCTGGCTCCCCTATTTAGCAGTCCCGTTTTCCTGTAGTATTAGTATGACAGTTTTGAGGTGTAATGGGCTATAGTGTTGGTTATTGAGTAAGTAATAATTGGGAAATGTTGACTTGAGATTTCTGCATGTAAACTTTATTTTTGTGTGAGGCCACATTTGCCTTATGGAAATGTATATAAGAAAGACATTGTTAGGAAAGGACAGTAGTGGTTAAGAGCATGCACATTAGGTTTTGGAAGACCTACATTTGAACCCTGGATTTGCCCACTTAGTTCTGGTTACTTGGGCAAGGAATAAGACAGTAGTAGCTACCACAGGGTCAGAGGATGGGTAGTAGAGAGATTAGCACCATACCTGGCCCATAGGCCTTACACATACAATAGTTATTTAATCATTACCTTTGATGGCCTTTTTTTTATAGCAATATTTCTTTTTGTTTAGAAAGTATCTAATCTAGAATGATTATCTCTAAAGTATCTTAAAAGTAGATAGTTTTCAATTACTTGTCTCTAAAAGAGAGCATACATGACATGAAACAATTGATATTTTAAATTATTCCATTTTGTATTTGAAATATGTAGTTTAAAAAAACTCATAAAAGATCTGCTTTCCTATTTATTCCATTACATTACGATAATATGAGTAATTTATATTTCTTGAGCTGGTTGTTTGAAGAACACAGTTATGACCATGTTAGGTGGGGTACAGGGAATGTATGGGGTTTTTTCATGGCTGGGGGTGGAGAAATAAGAATCTGGGACTAGTATTTAGTATAGAATTTCATATTATTCAGATTCCTAACTTGTAGGCTCTTGAGATCTACAACGTAGATAATGTGTCGATATGTTATAGCACATTCATTTACAGCTTTGTATGTACCAAGATGAACAAACAAGGGAAAAGCAAGCATTTTTCAGGATTACATAAAGTGTCATTTTGAAATTTATTGGAAAACTGGCAGCACATTGGAAGCATTTCACTAAATAAACCTCTTGGTTGGGTTTTACTTTTGAAGATGGCATGTCTCTTAGAGTGCATGTTATTCACTTATAATTATGTTTCTGACAAAATTTAATATTTTTTCTGGAAATTCTCTTTGTATATGCTGTTAACCAATAGTTTTAGATTGTAGATATAGGATTTCATTAGCCTTTAATTTAAAAGTTTATGGATTATAACTCAAAATATTCCAAAACAATTTAGAGATTATATATTATTCCTTTTTTGAAAGATATAGGAAGAGGTTAATTTTGAATTATAAAGTTATTCATCCAAAAATTTTATTTCCTTTGTCTTCTAGTTGTATTTCGTAAGTAAACAGACCTTTAGAGCTGATTTTCTTATTCGAACACTGTGAATAATGATGCTTGTTCTATTTACCTCCCATAGTTGCAAAACCAAACCAAATAGTATCCTATATAATAAAAGGCTAATATGCAGATGGTCATGACACCCTAACGCCATAACGACAGATCAGCAGGAGGCTGCGTGCATGGCAGGCGCGGGTGGGCAGGGCTGGGTGTGCGGCAAGGCTGGGGGATGTGAGGCTCTGTCTCCCACCTGGCGGGGCTTGACGGGGGTGGGGCTGGCCAGGTCTGGGTCTCACCCAGTGGGGGTGGGGCCAGCCGGGTCTGGGTCTTGCACAATCTCTGACACTTCTATTATAGAGAAAGGGCAGATAGCAATATTAAAATATTTCCTCTAATTGATTCCCTTTTAATGTGCACGAATTTCGTGCACTGGGCCACTAGTATGTATATAAATCAGGCATGGTGTTAGGTAAGCAATAATGTAGACAAAGCACTTACAATGTAGTGGAGGAGAATTTTATTAAACCAGTCACTTTGCAAATAATGTTTTGCAAATTATTTCACATTGTATGAGCTAAGTACTAAGAAAAAAGTACAGGGAACCTGACTAGTCTTGGATCTAGATTGAAAACTACCTGGGGAAGAGAATTTAAGCTGAGACATCAATTGAAGGCATTGTGGAAGACCACTCCTAGTGGAATAGGAATAGTATTTGCAAAGAAGCTTAAGGGTCCTTAGTAAGTAAAAATTCAGTCCAGCTGGCAGTAAGCACCCTTTAGCCTTCACAATAGCCCTGTGAGTTAACTCTATTTTACAGATAAGAAAACTGAAGCTTAGGGTGGTTCAGTAATTTATATAGGGTCTTGCTGTTTCTAAATGGCAGATTCATGTTTTGAACCCAGTTTGGTTGGCCCAACTCCAAAATCTTTGTTCTATCTGCTGTGCCATTTCTTTTTCTCAGTCACTTACCTCATAGGCTTATTGTACTCCCAAAACCCATCTTCCCTCTTGTTATTTCTCAGAGGGCTTTCTAACTCTCCCTATGGCTAATTGTGGAGCTTTCTTTATGCTAAGGTAACAATGGGGCTTAACTCCTGCAGGGTATACACTGTCTACTCTTACTTGTATGCTATAGAACAGCGATTTTCAACCTTTTTCATCTCATGGCACATAAACTAATTACTAAAATTCTATGGCACACCAAAAAATATATTTTCTGCCGATCTGACAAAAAAAAAAGAGATATAATTTTGATTCATTTACACCAGACAGCTATTGTTTTGGTTGTTGTCGGGGGTTTTTTTATTTGACAAACTAAGGGAAAAAGAGGTCAGTGTCCCTGACTAAATAGTCAGGTATTGCATGTTTTAAAATTCTTGTGGCATGCTGGTTGAAAATCACTCCAGAACTCCAGGGATCCTAGAAGCTTCTGTAGGGGTAGGAATCTTGCGGATTCTGGGGCTCATAGGCAACTGCAGTGTTGTTTGTGGCCTCCCATTTAAAAATAGCCTCGTGGTGCTCATGGGGTACTTTAATGGAGCCAACGTTTCCATCAGCCTCTGCTCCCTACCCCCAAGACACTCCAGATAAACAAAGATCTGAGTAACAGCAGTGTGCTTCTGCTGTAGCCTCTGCCGACTCCCACAAACCTGCCTGCATAAGAGTCCTCCAGCCGCCAGTAATAACGCACTTTATTGGAAGCATGCAAGTAAAAAGGGTCCCATTGCTTTAAAAGTTTGAAAAACACTATCCTAGTTTATGTGATGTTCTGGGGAAGTGTTTCCTAAATGAGGTGGTTTTGTTTTTCCTCCTGATCCTTCATATCTGCTTATCTCCTACTACCTGCAATAATTCCCCCAGACATCTTTGTAAGTTGGGGAGGGATTTTGTTGTTAAAGCTTGTAGAGATAGTGCAGACTCTGTAGACTGAAGCTCAGTACTTGAAACGTGAAAAGAAAAAAAAACACCTCCTATGTCTTTATATTTCCAGATACTTTCATGATAGAAAAAAATAAATGAATTCAGGCTAAATGTCATTGTTGTTTTATGTAAGAAGAGATGTTTTGTTAATTTTTTTCTATTTTTTTCAGTGTTATATTTTTACTGAATTTATTGGGGAGACATTGGTTTCAGGGGTACAATTAGACGATACATCATCTGTACATTGTATTGGGTCTTCACCACCAAGAAGAGATGTTTTAAAGCCAATATCTAGTTAAATCTTTTATTGTTGCCAGAGTTTATTGAGTAACTAACTATTTTTCCTTTTTCAATATTTTTCTAACCCATCTGTTAACCTCAGATTTCCTCGCCCGCTTAAAAGGCACTGCATACATTTGCAGGGGGGCTGTTTCGGGCCCTCATCCATTTTAATTAACTGGTTGTGCTTTTCTAAGGACTGTGGGGTTTATGGGAAAGCCGCTCCTAGTCCTAGGTAGACGGAGGTGGATGCTTTCTTTTCATTGTAAATGTTTGTATCTCCGTGGTTTCAAGGGGGTTTCACTTGGTAGAACCTGATTTACTTGAAACTCGAAGTAATAAATCTATTCCCCACCACCACCCCCTTTGTCCTCCGTTTTCTGTGCAACACGGACTGCAGTGTTTGCCTTCCACGTCTCTCTGTAAAAGCACCCAGAGACGCACACTGTAGGGGCTCGTGCTAGAACACCCTGTCATTGCCGCTCCGCCGCGCCTGGCTTTCAAGTTGCCTCGCCACAGCCGAGTTGGTAAGGGGAGCAGAGACAACAGCGTAGCGCTGCCAAGTAGACAGGAAGCCGTAGTGGACCCGGCGAGCGGGCCGAGCACGCCCCGCGTCCAATCAGCGGTGAGTGCTGTTGCTATGTGCGCTCTCACTCTGCTGCCTTTGTGAGCAGCCCTGGAGGGAGAGCGGAATCAGCACCCACCACTGAGCATTTGTTCTAACCACTGCAGACATCTGGATCCCTCAGTTCCTGGCTGGCTAGCAGTTGACAGCCAGAAGGCAACTTCTTTCATGCGAGGATTCCAGTATGGTTTTCAGTGGAAACAAAGGGCCTCACAGAGAAGGTGTGTAATGAAGTGTTTTTAACGGCATTATTTTTAAAGCTTCCAGTTTTCTGTAGCTGTTTACCAGGTGTGGTGTTTGCTTTGCATGGATTTGTAATAAATAGGTCAAGAAAAATGATCTTACTTTGAAAAGCATTGAACTTGGGGAATTTTATTTAGCTTCCTCTAGCCTGTTTTCTTTGAACAGCATTGCTTTAGAGATGATTAAAATGCTGATCTGAACAATGAGTAGGAAGAAAAGAAACCAAAATACAATGGGCTCACTCTAATGGGGTGTGAAATAAGATAAAAATGAGAGTACTAGGAAGAGAATAGGGTTAGCCAGATCCATGAACTGTATTTGAGGGCAGGAGGTAAAAATAAAAGCTGTTAAGGAGAATGTATTTGAAATAAGTTACATGTTTTTAACTACAATCTGTTGTTTATGAATTTGACAGATTGTCAGAATTTAGGTTAGTGAGAATTTGACATAGTTTAAGAAATTGATGTACTTACTCTTTTTACAAAGGATTTCTGAAGAAGCTACCTCCAGTTGTACAATTTCCTAATTATTTGATCTGTTGACTAATTCTGTGCAGTTCAGATAAAGGGTAGTAGTATAATCCAACAGCAAAGTAGGTGTTGTGTTCTATTAAATGTCCATCTAGAAAATTGAAAATAAAATAAAGGATTTTGAACACAGCATATCATAAATGGTGAAGATCGTATTTTAAAATTAAAGTAGACCTCTTAATTCCATATCTGACTTAGTAAATACTAGTAGAATATAGTAGTGTCTTATCTAATTAAAGCTCACTAATTCAATATTTGTAGTACTTGAACACAATATGTGCTACGGTTTGGTTTTATGGGGTCTGGAAAAACCAGTTTATCCAACTGATTATAAGAAAGTTTTAAAATACCCTAGATAAACAAGTGTTTTTCCATGTTCTCAAATACTGTGAAATCATAGAGTTTACATAGTTGATTTAGCTAATGATTCCTTTAAGTTAATTAAAGCAGAGAAGACTAATTAGCATATTATCCATTTATGAACAGTTTTCTTTTGCTCATTCAGTTTCACCTGGTTGTGTAAGTAGCTCCTTTTTAATTAGTGATTTATGTCTGATGAATAAAATTAGTATAATATAAATTCAAAGTTAACATTCAAGCTTTATTTCTTATCTCTACAAATATATTTTGGAATCAGATTGTTTTGATGGTGGTGTTCTTTCCAAGAAGTACCTGTCACTAGGAAGGCTTAGCAATCAGTGTTAGCATTATTTGATAAGTGACGAGAGTTATTTCTTTTCTTTGAAAAGAACTTAAAATATATCTCATGCTTTTGTGCCCATGACTGGTCACTTTTAATGATGCATATCTAATGCTTCTATTAAGTTAAAGACTTCGAATAGTAGATGCAAATATACAAAATAAATTGTCCTTAAACATTAAAGGAGTGTTTCTCACATGAACTGACATGTTGCTGAAATTTAAGAGACTCTGGCATGTCTCAGTTTTTCCAGTTGTTAGGTGTAGTCCTAAGCTTGAACTTTATAGGAGTTATAAAAATTAGAACAAAATGCAGAAAGCTATTATATTCTTTGGACTCAGTGGCCTCCACAATATAAAGCACTCATTTGCAGAAGAGGAGCAGTGAGGTGGTAGGGGCTGGGAAGCAGAATTATGTTAAGAAGATTAAATAATAACTAACCATATGAAGGTCACTCTAGTCATTTCTGTTTTTTGAGCTATCATTCTCCTCACAATTACTTTTTAAAAAAAATTATAGAACCACAAATACCAAAGCTTTGCTTGAATTGGTTTGCTGCCCTTTTCCCTTGGTTTATTTCTTAAGAATTAATAGTCTTCCAAGAGCAGGCTGATTTTATTCACATATTGCAAAAGATAAAGGAACATGATATTGGCAAGAAAATTGAGCCTATTGCTGTGTCACACAAAAGCTATGTCTTTGTGTTGCAGGAGAAACAGTCCTGGAAGAATCCCAGATTTTGTGTTTTTTTCTGTTTGTTTTCTTTCTTTCTTTTTAAATATGTTGTTACTGATATCATAGAGAATAGGGAGAGGGAGGGAGAGAGAGAGAGAAACACTGATGTAAGAGTAAAACATTGATCAGCTGCCTCCTGCATGCCCCCTACTGGGAATCGAGTCTGAAACATAGGCATGTGCCCTGAATGGAATCGAACCATGACTTCCTTGTTCATGGGTCAATGCTCAGCCACTGACGCCCTCGGGCTGGGTGGAAAAATCCCAGATTTTATTCCTGGGCTCAGCCCCTAAACATTTATTTTGTTCTGTTAATCCTCACCTGAGGATATTTTTTCCCTTGATTTTTAGAAAGATTAGAAGGGAAGGGGAGGGACAAACATTGATGTGAGAAACACATCAGTTGGTTGCCTCTTTCATGTGCCCCGACCTGGACCAGGGATGGAGCCTGCAACTGAGGCATGTGCCCTTGAGTGGAATCCAACCTGAGACCCTTCAGTCTGCAGGCTGACACTCTAACCATTGAGAAAACTGGCTAGGGCTTTTAAAAATTTTGTTTTAAATTCTCTTTTTTCCAATATATTTTTATTGATTTCAGAGAGAAGGGAGAGGGAGAGATACAAACATCAATGATGAGAGAGAATCATTGATCAGCTGTCTCCTGCATGTCCCCCATCGGGGATTGAGCCAGCAATCCTGGCATGCGCCCATGACTGGAATCAAACCTGGGACCCTTTACTCCACACGCTGACGCTCTATCCATGAGCCAAACACACACACAGGCCCTCACCCCCCTATTGTCTGTGTCTGTTGGTTATGCCTGTATGCATGCATACCAGTCCCTTGGATGTTCTCTTACCCTCCTTCCCCTCCCCCCTGCCCAGTTTCCCCTCCCCTGCCTTCCCTCTGAGATTTGATGGTCTGGTCAATGCTTCTATGTGTCTGGATCTATTTTTTGTACATCAGTTTATATTGTTCATTACATTCCACAAATGAGTGAGAGCATGTGATACTTATCTTTCTCCGAATGGCTTATTTCACGTAGCATAATACTCCCCAATTCCATCCAGGCTGTTGCAAATGGTAAGAGTTCTTTCTTTTTTACAGCAGCATAGTATTCCATTGCATAGATGTACCACAATTGTTGTTTTTTTCATTTTTGTTTTTTTAATAAATCTTTATTGTTGAAAGTATTACATATGGCCCCCCCCCCCCCCCCCGCCCCCATTGACTCCCTCCAGCCTGCCCTCGCCACCCACCCCAGGTCTTCAGCTACCTATTGTCTGTGTCTGTGGGTTATGCATATATGCATACAAGGTCTTTGGTTCATTACTGCCCACCCACCCACCCTTCCCTGCCTTCCCTCTGAGATTCCACACTCTGTTCCATGCTTCCATGTCTCTGGATCCACTCTGTTCATCAGTTTATTTTGTTACTTAGATTCCACATATGAGTGACATCCTGTGATACTTATCTTTTTCTGACTGACTTATTTCACTTATCATAATATTCTCCAGGTCCCTCCATGCTTTCTCAAAGTGTAAGAGATTCTTCTTTTTTACTGCTGCAGAGTATTCCATGCTATAAATGTACCACAGCTTTTTTATCCACTCATTGGACTGTTTCCAGATCTTAGCTGTTGTAAACTGTGCTGCTATGAACATAGGGGGTGCATATATCCTTTCTGATTGGTGTTTCTGGTTTCTTAGGATATATTCCTAGAAGTGGGATCACTGGGTCAAATGGCAGTTCCATTTTTAATTTTTTGAGGAAATTCCATACTGTTTTCCACAGTGGCTGCACCAGTCTGCATTCTCACCAACAATGCAGGAGGGTTCCTTTTTCTCCACATCCTCGCCAGCACTTGTTGTTTGTTGATTTGTTGATGATAGCCATTCTGACAGGTGTGAGATGGTTCCTCATTGTCGTTTGATTTGCATCTCTGATGATTAGTGACTTTGAGCATGTTTTTATATGTCTCTTGGCCTTCTGTATGTCTACTTTCGAAAAGTGTCTTTTTTCCCCCAGTAAATGAAAGTTCCTGTTCAATATCAAAACTTCAGATTAATAACAGATGTTTATAATTTGATTAAATGTAGTAGCGTTGCTAGAGTATTTCAAGTCTCAGAATTTATTAACAATAGAAATTTGTCTTATTCTATGTCAAATCTTTAAATCTAAATCAGTTACACTTTTGTGTACATATAAGTCGAAAAATATTTCAGTTCTCAAAAATAGTGATTTTTTAAAAAAGACCTTTAAATTTTATTTTTCAATTACAGTTTACATGCAATATTATTTTGTATTAGTTCCAACATAGTGGTCACACAACCATATACTTTACAAAGTGTTCCTCCTGATACTTCCAGTACCCACCTGCCACCATACATAGTTATTATAATATTATTGACTATATTCTCTGTGCTGTATTTTACATTCCTGTGACTACTAGTATTTTGTAACTACCAATCTGTACTTCTCAATCCCAGTTCCTCAACCCCCACTCCTCTCTGGCAGCCATTTGTCTTTTCTCTGTGTCTATGAGTCCGTTTCAAAAAATAGTGAATTTCTTTTTTTTGTCTTGGCCACTTGATAAAGCATAGCAAATAGAAATGCTCACATTTATCAGATTCAGTGATTGCTATAATTGATTTTATTTTAAATAAATTCTTTATTTTGAAATCACCAGGCAATATTATGTAAGTAGTATCTCATATACAGTTCTTCAAAAAATTCTCTAATTTAAAACCTCAGGTTGGGAAGGGATAACAATCAGAGTTTTTCTTTTTCTCGACAAATATGTGAAATCTCTTTTAAATCATTCCTATTTCAAGTATTGCCCAAATGTTTGATTCCTATATGTATACTATTAAAAAGTTTAATGTACTTAGTTGCTTTTTCTTTAATTCTCATCTGAGGATGTTTTACTGATGAAAAAGAGAGGGGGGGAGAGAGAGAGAAACATCGATTGGTTGCCTCCCTCATGCACTTTGGAGATTGAACCTGAAACCTAGGTATAATACGCTGACTGGGAATCTAACCGGCAACCTTTAGGTGCACAGGATGATGCTCCAACCAGCTGAGCCACACCAGCCAGGGCCTGTATGTATGCTTTAAGTGCTGTGTGACACATGTTTCTTGGACCCTTCCTTGAAGAAATTCCTAGTTATTCATATTCTGATTCCAAAAAAATGATTTGATTATCATAGTCAGCTGGGCAGGGACTTTTAATTTTTACAACTTTTGTCAGGCCTTTTCACATGGCAACAGTGCTAGTGCATAAACTGCATTGTTTTTGCGAAAAGATAGTAAATCTTTTTATTCCTTTTACTTTCAGATATTACACTATCTAAAGTCAAAGACCCAAGTTTTATTATTTATTTATTATTTTTTAAAATATATTTTTATTGATTAGAGAGAGGGAGAGAGAGATAGAAACATCAATGCTGAGAGACAATCATTGATTGGCTGCCTCCTGCATGCCCCCTTCTGAGGACCAAGCCCACCACTCCTGCATGTGCCCTGACAGGGAATCGAACCGTGACTTCCTGGTTCATAGGTCGATGCTCAACCACTGAGCCATGTCAGTTGGGCCTGAGTTTTAAAAATATAGTTGTTTGCAGTATTGCTTGAATTTGATTATATAATCTTCTGTGGTGCAGCCAAGTTAAAAGTGGTTGCATGCAGGCTATTAATTGAGAAACTGGAAGTATCTTCTTGTTCTTTCTTCACTGGTCTCCTCAGTATTTTTCATTCAAAAACTTCTGAACATCAAAATATTTGAATTATAAGGTTTACGATAAGCCCAGGGACATTAAAGTAATAAATTATAGTAAGTAGTCAAGATAGGGTAGAAAAATAAGGCTCATAAGTAATTGGGCCTCAGATTTTGCTGTAAGCTTCTTGTCATACAGAGTATGAAAGGGAAACTACCAGTCAGTTTTCTATTGTTTAACACTTTATTGCTAATTTGGCCATTAAAATTTAACTTGGTTTCCATTTTCTTAATATTTAGACTTTTGGGGCTCAAATTTGGGATAGCTTGTCCTGTCCTTCGTGATTAATTATTATTTTGCTGTGTGATGCTGTGCATGGTTTCGCCTCTTTGAGCCTTAGTTTCCCCACCTGTAGAAAGAGGTCTTTGGGTAATTGTGGAGTTTAAATTAAAAGGAGGTATGAAAACTACTTAGATTAGTGACACAGAGTTAAGACTCAATAAAAATATGAGATTTTATTATAGTAAACTTTTCTTTAAAATTATTCTACATTTTGCCCTGGCCGGCTTGGCTCAGTGGATAGAGTGTTGGCCTGCGGACTGAAGGGTCCCGGGTTCGATTCCGGTCAAGGGCACATGCCTGGGTTGCGGCTCCATCCCCAGTGGGGGATGTGCAGGAGGCAGCCGATCAATGATTCTCTCTCATCATTGATGTTTCTATCTCTCTCTCCTTCTCTCTTCCTCTCTGAAATCAATAAAGAAATATATTTTTTAAAAATTATTCTACATTTTAAAATTCTGAGAATTTTCAGTATAGTTTTTTTTAGACTTTCCCACTGAGCTTTTTATATGCAGGTATACTTTTCTAAGGTAGGAACTTCATGATCATGGAAATATGGGGATTTATTAATTTTATTTTTTAATATATTTTTTATTGATTTCAGAGAGGAAGGGAGAGAGAGAGAAACATCAATGATGAGAGAGAATCATTGATTGGCTGCCTCCTGCACGCCCCCTACTGGGGGTTGACCCACAACCCGGGCATGTGCCCTTGACCAAAATTGAACCTGGTACCCTTCAGTTGGCAGGCCGATGCTCTATCCACTGAGCCAAACCAGTTAGGGCGAAATATGGGATTTAGAAGAAAGAAGAGGGTTTGAAGGGAAGTACATGACTAAGTTTTTGAAGAAAGATAGTCAATAATAGTAAGAGAAAGTAAAACAGGAAGATACAGAAAAAAGGCAGGAAGAGAGCATTTGTGCTCTTTGATGTTATTTTTGGGGTGTGTGTGTGTGTGTGTGTGTGTACACGTGCCTGTGCACATGCACACGAGAGCCCACAGATGCTGAACTGCCTGACTAGAGTTGCTAAGTCCACTGGGGATTTTTTTTACTGGGAAGCAGCTTGTTTCTGACTTTTCTTTTGAATTCCTCAGTGAGGACTGGGCTAAGGGTGACCTTGTGTTTGACACCTATATTGACGACAAGGGACAAGCCAGCTGCTTGGGAGCCAAAAATTAAATATCATCACATACATACCTGTCTTGAAATATAAGACCTTCAAGAATAACAATCTCGTGATGTAGGGCTAAATTTTTAACTCAAACTTCTAAGCCAACATGTTCAGGAAATGCTTTTATTTGTCATTTTAATAAGTGTGCACAATTTCAACTCTCCACAGAATTGTCATTGCTTTGATCGGTCATAATTTTATGTTATTTTGGGAAAGAGGTTTAATCTGGGTTCCAATCCTGGTTTTCCTGTTTTCTTTTTAAATGTGTTTGTATTGATTTTTAGAGAGAGAGGAAGGGAGAGGGATTGAGAAATAGAAACACTGATGAGAGAGAAACAATATTGATCAGCTGCCTCCTGCACACTCCCTACTGGGGATAGAGCCTGCACCCTGGGCATGTGCCCTGAGCGGTAATCAAACCCGCAGCCTTTTGGTTTATGGGTTGATGCTCAACCACTGAGCCACACCGGCCAGGCCTGGTTTTCCTATTTTTATTAAGCACTAAGATTTTGTGAGTCCTGCATTAACTTATATTATTTAGCCACCCAATTAGCTGAAGATACAGGTTAGCTTATTGAGAATTAGAGAACTAACAGATGTAAAGAAAAGACAATCTCTTCCATGTGTGCTCTATTTCATCACTGTCAATGCGTTCAATAGCACTGCCCAAGGCTTCTGCAAAGACACTGTTTTGCAGTTGACATAAAGGGTCAGAGAACTCTTTTAGAAATAAGTATCCTAGTTTTACCTGATTGCGTTGCATTGGTGTATTTGCATTGGGTAACGCATACTTACCTTAAATATAAAAATGCAAACAGAAAAGAACAGAAGCTGTGACTATGTTAGTGTTTCTCAGGTTGCTGTACTGATCCTTTTAAGAATCTGCTAAACTGTCTATCCCCTTGTTCGGAAAAAAAAAAAAAAAGGCATCATAATTTTGTGAAAAATAGCCAGAGGTTCATAAATACTTTGATTAAACATGGGTTCAGTCAGAGAATAAAGGCATTCATTTTTTAAAACAGGCTTAAAGCAGACTGGGAAGGACTTCAGGACATGTACGCAAGCACAGTGTTAAGTATTGAGCATGGGGCACTGCTTTGTAGCTTCTAGGGAGATGATACGTTAGGACTCTTGCAGGTAGGTTTGCCGGGTGTAGCCCACTTTCCTGCACTGCTTCCTGTAGTCTGGGTGAGCTTTTGATAGAGAACCTAGCACAAAAGGACCAGGCTGGAGTGCAGTGTTTAGGTGCCCAGGACTTGCGTGCCGTCTCTGACTATTAGAGGAAACCAAGGAGACACTCCTTTGGCCGTAGGCTACCTCCTGGAATCACTTCCAGAAATCATTCTGCACTAGAGGTGACAGGTCCAATGCTACGGATGCCATGTCGTTCCATCTTTGTTTGAGAGAACTGAGCAGAACTGATCTTACTGTGTGCTCAAGTTTCTCAACTCTTAATTAAAAACAACTATTCCATCCACTTTATTTTTTTCTTTTTAAAGGAGTTTTAGGTTTCTTGCATACAAATACACACTCAGTGGAAAATATGAATGTTGAGAGTATGTAGAAGTAGGTAGGGGTCTATGTGGTAGAGGCAAGGAGGTTGAAAGGACAGAGTGTATTTTTTGGGACCAGTCTATGTTGTAACCATATTCCCACGAGGTAAAAATGTAAGACTAAATTAGGTTAAGCTTGAGGATAATTTTGGAAAGTTATGTGCCAGTTATCTGGGATTAGTAACAGTGGAACAAAACAAAACACTAGAATAGTGGGTTGTTGCTTTTTTAGCACAGGGTTGTCTTCTGAGTGTATAGCTAAATCTAGAACTTGTGGTTTTGAGAGAGGATTTTGTTTCCTTCTGTGACAATATTTTCTCAGCATTTTGTCCCATGGTTCTTTCTGCATGGGGTGTGGCGTGGTAAGACCATATAATTAGGAGTAGTCCCACAAAGGACAGTGAAAAGGACAATATTTCCTACTTGAGGATTTTTAAGCCCTAAAACAGTGATGAATTAGGTCTAATGCAGTGGTTCTCAACCTTGGCTGCACATTACAATCACCTGGGAATCTTTTTAAAATCCTGATTTCTGGGCCTCATCCTCCGGAAATTCTGTTTCTTTGTTATGGGTTGATGCTCATAGCAAAGTAACAAAGAAACATTAGTAACAAAGAAACAGAATTTCCGGAGGATGAGGCCCAGAAATCAGGATTTTAAAAAGATTCCCAGGTGATTGTAATGTGCAGCCAAGGTTGAGAACCACTGGTCTAATGGTTTACACAGAGCACAGAAAAATGAAATTAAATAGGGTTAGTGCAGGTAAGTGTAGCTCTTAAGTTTGTGCCCATGCATCTATGATGGTGTGGCTAGGAGCCTAATTCCAGCAGCCTTTAAGGAGGCAAAATAAATGGATGCTGGTACATTTCCTCAATAACACTGACTAGTTCTAATTCTCTCACTTTAAATATCAAGTCCTCTGGGAGCTTTCTGTGATGTCCAGGATTGATTTTCTGCCTGTGCTTTCCCATAGCACCCTGATCTTCCCCTGCTATCATTTATCACATCACCACGAGTGAGGGTGATCTGTATTCTTTCCATACCACGGTCTGTGAGGCAAAGGCAGCTTGTTCTCCCAGTGCCTCCGGAAAAGAGCTGAACTTCAGGGACAGTCGTTGACATGTAGATAGTTCTCTTTCCCACTCTGATATTCTAGCCAATCTTGAAAATGACTTAAAATTCCGTTCTCTTTCTAGAGCTTGAGTGGCCCCTAATGTATTACACAAGCACTCAGAAGGTATTGTGATGAATTTTCTCTATAATCCCATAAAAGGCTGTGGAGGCTCAGAAATCAATTTGGAAATTAGAACTCAGAAAGTGCTCTCTTCTTTTTTATTTTTGACAACTTAAATATTTTTGCCGTGGGCTAGAGATTTGGTGATTACCTAATGCAATTTTATTATTTTAAGAACAAATGTTTCCTTGTCCCATTTAAGAGACTTCTATTGATAAAGGGCATTAAAAACAACTCACAAAACTATTTCAGTACAAAAGAGAGAGTGGGAACCAGACCCCTCTTGATTTAAACTAAGACCTGCTTTAGAAGCAACAAAAGTTCAGGAAATTAGGTGTAGTGCATTGTTTTATGTGATGCATTTGTAGAATTTTATTTCCAACTTTGACTTTTTAAATGTGAAAAAAAAATTAGAAACAGTTGGCAAATAAAATATCAAATCCAAAAGAAGAATAAAATGATAATTATCTGCAAAGGGGAACAGCAAGGATTTATCACTTTAATCAGAAATAGGCGTGGCTCAGTGGTTGAGCATTGACCTATGAACCAGGAGGCCATGGTTCGAATCCCCATCAGGGCAAATGTCCAGGTTGTGGGCTCGATCCCCCTTCTCCCCCCCAGTATGAGGTGTGCAGGAGGCAGCCAATCAATGATCCTCTCTCATCATTGATGTTTCTATCTCTCTCTCCCTCTCCCTTCCTTTCTAAAATCAATAAAAATATTTTTTTTTTTAAAGAAAGAAGCTGAAATAGGAAGAAAACCACATATGATGGAACATTGACCGTTCATTATTTCAACATGTGTTCAAGTGCTGGTTCATGCCACACCCTGTGCTGGGCAGCAGGATCAGCTTGTTCTTATGGAGCTTAATGGGTTAGAGGAGAGATGCAGACACTGATTTAATTTTATTTGTGCTAAGTTTAAGGAAGGAAGAACGTAAGTTGCAATGAGCTCTTCTCCTAAGAGAAATAAAAAGCCATGGAAGAGTGTAATGGGACTGGCTGAGCTGGGATTAGACCTAATGAAGAATTTTATGTTTAAGCTGAAATAGGGATCATCTCATCATTTCATACCCTATTTTTAATCTGTAGAACTTTAATCAAGTGGCAAAGTTAAAGTTTTAACTCCATAAAAGTAGAAATTCTGTTACAAAATGTAATGAAAAAGTTCCCATGCACAAGAGCAACAAACAAATCTTATTTTGAATGAACTTAATAGAAATATTTAGGACCTTTATTAAGAAAATATTAAAAATTCTACCAACGAATGTTTTAAAAGGCTTGTATAAATGGAGAGAAATGCAGTCATTTGAACGTTAGATGAAGTGATTTTTGAGTCATTAGCTATAATTTTAGGAAATCATTGATAAGTTACTGAAGACAAGAAAAGCAGGCAAGAAGAGTGTTAAGAGAGTTGGGAGTGCTCTCCTGATACACAAAATGATGTCACCTCCTTACTGCAACATTTTTCCATGGTGTGGCTTTAAGAATATTGACATAATTGGAGGGAAGGATTACAACAGCTGAGGTGGGGTCATGTGGCCTGGCAGGAAGGGGTCCTGGGAACAGCAGGAGTTTAGTGATTCAGTGGAATACTACAGAGGGTGGGGCACCTTGAGGTGGCTCCAGGAGAGAATGAGTAGATCAGTTTAGCCAGAGCATTGGATGCATAAAGTAGAGGAGAGTAATGAGAGATGAGGTGAAAAAGGACCCTATCTACCCTTTTTCACCTCTTCTCTCATTACTGCCCCTCATGCATCCAGTGCTCCAGCCAAACTGAAAATGGTGAGGGATCAGGTGTGGGAAGTTATTTGAAGAAGGAGTCAGACTTTAACCATTGATGGCTTATTGGGGACAAGAGAAAGGAAGGAGGCATAGGTCATTGTAACATTTTGAGCCGCAAAAACAAAAATAACTGTGGTTGGGACAAGTTTCGTACTGTGATCAGCACCCCCCCTGATTATTTTTAGTTTGTAGTAGGCTAGATATTCCCCCATCGGTCTGTGATTGTGGCAAAAGTGGTACTAACAATAAATGGGGTGGTATTACTTTATAACTCCCAAAATTGGCACTCATAGAATCAGATACTTAAATTGAAGGACCATCTAGTTTCACACACCTTCATTTTACAGGTGAGTTTGCTGAGTGAGGGTCACTGTTTAACTGACCTTTCCCAAGGTCGTGAGGCTAGTTTATTATTAAAGCAGATTGGCGCATTTATTTTCTAAACAGCTGATTTTAGAATAATACAACAATATTGAGCGTAATAACTATACTCAATTGACTATAATTGGGTTTGTGAATTGGCTGAACTAAAACCAGTTTAATCTGGTTCTAGGAAATAGTCTATACTTGGCTGACTGAAGTTGATAATGACCACAGAGTCATCCAATAACACAATCATTAAAAGCATTGCTTAAGCATTAAATCCCCATGCTTGATCATTATCTTTATCAAAGGACACTGCCTTTGGCAGAGTACCATTTGAGAGGGGAAATAGAACAATATGAAACTGCCTTGGAGGAAAAACATTAGGGAGCAAAAAGTATTGTTTTTGTTTTCACCAACCTTATAGGGAGGTAGTATCTTTACAATAACCACTTACAATTAAACTGCAACTTTCCATTCTGAATAATTGATCTCCCCACGTTTATGCAGAGGTTAATGAATGGATGCGCTTGAACCAACAAATGCTCACAAGGGTGGCATTGTCTGTCTTCTTCAAGCGGTGGAGCCACTGAAGGAACCAGTGGGTATTCCTTCTCAGTGCTATTGCATCATCTCATTTTCTTTTTGGCAAGCTATCATTCTCATAGCCTTCTGGTCCATTGCCCCCCTCTTTTTTAGAATTGGCAGTTTTCCACTTTTGTGGAACATGGTCTCTATCCTCCCCATCATTGCTCCTTCAAATGATAGATTAGCTTCTCAGGCTGATTGAGGTGGGAGCAGAGGGCAGGGTGGGGAAGGACTTTGGGTTACTTCTATAATTAGTGGTAAAATATTGAACACTTTCTTGCTAAAATCAGAAAGAAGGTATTTAGTCTAGCCACTTCTATGCCACATTGTATACCAAGCCATTGCAGTAAGTAAAAGAAAAAATAAGCATTAAGACTGGAAAGAAAGAAGTAAAATTATTTGCAGTGACATGATTATTTACATAGGAAATTCCAACATATAAGATACAGAAATTAATGAGCTAGTCTCTGTCTTCAAGGAACTCACTCACTGGATTTTTAGCTTTAATACCAATAGGATAATAAGAAATATCTGCCTGAGGGAGGAAGGGATGTTTTGTTTATGCCTCTATTAAATGATTTTTAAACTGCTTCTTAAAAAGTAAAGGTTGGGGCCTTAAATTGTAAACAGTGGGAACCATTAAGGAGATTTAAGACAACATAATCACATTATATTTTAAATATAATTCTAACAAGGGATATGAGAATGTATGGGAAGGATCAGAGACTACTAGATGTATGGAGACCAATCACAGAGCTATTTTAACTATCCACATAAGAGACAGCCTTAGTAGTATTGGCACAGATTATGGAACGAGGAAAAAAGTGGCTAGCTCTAATTAGGAGGTACAATTTATAGGACTCAGTTGCCAAGTTTTTGGCTTAGGCAGTTGAGCATGGATAATATTAGACTATACAGGTTGGGGCAAAAGTAGGTTTACAATTTTGAGTATGTGAAACAGAATTAATTCTTGTATTATTTTCCATACAGACAACTGTAAACCTTCTTTTGCTCAACCCTGTATAGAGAACTCAAGAGGAGGAGCGAATTTCGGGTTGGAGGTGCATGTCTAGTAAGGGGGAGTAGGTTATAATATTGGGCTTAGTGAATTCTACATGTATTTACCATTGTTTTTGTTTTTCTTTTCCCTTTATTCCCCACTCTTTTTTCTCTCTAATTTTCTCCCCTTACCCCACCTTTATTAAGTAGCTATGACAAATTACAAAAGGTGGTTTTTTTTCTTTTGAGTAAGACCAATTTAATGATTCAATTGACATATCTCACTTCTGATCCTCACAATTTTCCAATATGGTTAGATAGTCATTATAATTGCTAGAGATTCCTGGTACTACTCAACTACTCCCCATTTCTCCCTCTGAGTTCCAACTGGAACTATGTATACACATGATTGATAGTAAAATAAGAAATGAAGTATTACTTTATTAACCCCATAATCTCCCAAGTGCAAGGCTTCTGGAAATCCATTTATGCCCGGTATTTTCACTCCCTCTTTTATTAATTGAAAACATCTAGGCTCTAGGCTCAGGCTGCAGCATGCCTTTTCCAGAAATCTGGAGCTAAGTACAAGACTGCTTCCTTCTCAGTTTCAGGAATGGACAGGAAATAGGGAGCCACATTCCTGACTTTTAGTTTTGTTGTATTGGTCAGCTTGGGCTGCCATAACAAAATACCAGACTGGAGGCTTACTCAACAGAAATTCATTTTCTCACAGTTTATGGAGGCTGGGAAGTCCATGATCAGACTGACAGCTGATTTGGTTTCTGGTAAAGGTTCTCTTCCTGGCCTGCAGGCAGAGGCCTTCTTGCTGTGGGCTCATAGGGCTTTTCCTGGGTGCATGTGCCTGGAGAGAGAGGGAGAGGGTTCTCTTCTGCTTCCTATAAGGCCACCAGTTCTATAGAATTGTAATGACCTTATTTAGTCCTAATTACCTCCTGAAAGCCGTTATCTCCAAATACAGCTGCTTTGGGGGTTAGGGTTTCAACATGAATTTTAGGGGAACACTATTCAGTCCGTAGCACTTGGTAACCTCACTTCAGAGTAAATGGATGGTCCAGTGACTATTAAAATCACATCAGTCATTTAGTTTCCAAATATTTAGAGATTTTCCAGATATCCTTCTCTTACTGACTTATAATTTAATTCCATTGTGGTTGGAGAACACACTTTGGATGATTTAAATCCTTTAAACGTATTGAGACTTGTTTTATGGCCCAGAATATGGTCTGTCTTGTTAAATGTATTGTGTGTGCCTATTAAAGATCTGTACTCTGCTTTTGTTGAGTAAAGTGTTCTGTAAACGCTAGTTAGGTCAGGTTGGTGGAACTGTTTTTATATTCTCACTGAAATTCTGTTTCTTGTTCTATTGACTATTGAAAAGGGGAGTGTGTTGAAATCTCCAAATAAAATTGTGGGTCATCTGTTTCTCCTTATAGTTCTATCAGTTCTTACTTTATACGTTTTGAAGCTATTTTATTAGGTGCAAAAAGTTTAGGGCTGTTCTGCTCTTTGGATGGATTGGCCTCATTACCATTATGAAATGGCCATCATTATCACTCGCAACATCATTTGCTCTGTCCAGAGTCTATTTCATCTGATATTAATACAACTACTTCAGCTTTATTTCTTTTATTTAAAACTGGAGGCCCAGTGCACGAATTCGTGCACAGGTGGGGTCCCTCTGGGTGGCCTGCAGGGATCAGGCTGAAACCCACAGTCCAATGCCGCCTGCAGCTGCTACCTGCCGCTCCCGCTCATCCCGGCCCCACTGTGCCTGCTTCGGTCTCGCACCCAATCGGTCACGGTTGGGAGAGGCTCAGGCTACCACAGCAGCGCTCGCCAGCCATGAGCCCTGCGTCTGGCGCCCTCCCAAGGGCAGTGGCCTGTGGGATCAGACTGAAACCAGCTCTCCAGCATCCCCCGTAGGGGTCCTGGATTGCAAGAGGGTGCAGGCCAGGCCGAGGTACCCCACCGGTGCACGATCAGGCTGGGGAGGGACTGCAGGAGGGGTCCAGGGGTGTCTGGCCCATCTCTCTCAGTCCCGATCAGCTGGACCCCAGCAGCAAGCTAACTTACCGGTCAGAGCATCTGCTCCCTGGTGGTCAGTGCACGTCATAGCGAGCAGTTGAGCAGCCTTAGCATATCATTAGCATATTATGCTTTTGGTTGTTCAGTTGTTCTGCCGTTCAGTCTATTTGCATATTACCCTTTATTATATAGGATATTTTAAAGAAATATATCTGTATTTGATATCAGATAGAGGAAGGGAGAGGGAGAGACAGCTAAAAACATCAGTGATGAGAGAAAATCATCCATTGGCTGCCTCCTGTACACCCCCTACTAGGGATTGAGCCCACAACCCAAGCATGTGCCCTGACTGGAAACTGAGCCGTGACCCTGCATCACCGGTCGATGCTGAACCACTGAGCCACACCGGCCGGGCTCCAGCTTTTTTTGATTAATGCTAACATGGTATATCTTTCCAATCTTCATCTTTCAACCAATTTATGTCTATATTTAAAGTGGGTTTTGTTTAGGTGGTATGTAATTGTGTCTTGCTTTTTAATCTATTCTGATAATCTCTGCTTTTAATTAGACCATTCACATTGAAGGTTATTATTGCTATGGATGGTATCTTACCATTTCCTTTCTGTGTGTCCTATCTGGTCTTTGTTCCTTTTTCAGTTTTGCAGCATTTTTAGTTAAAATAATTTTAATGGAAGATATGTAAATACTAATCATAAATGCCATATTTCTTAGTCATGTAAGCTTTTAATCTATTTATAATATAATCACCCAAGCCATTTAAATGGCGTAAAATATATGCCTTTTGAAAAGTTTTGCTATAATCTACAATAGTATTTTTAAAACTATATAGCATTGTATTGATGGTAAACAAATTCTAATTGGTAGAAAATTGTTGTTTTATATTAGGCAATATTTGTGAAGGTGGGGGAGGGTGAGTACTTATACTATTACTTGGCTGTAAGTAACTTAGAGAACATAGGAACTCAGTGTGGCTTGATGCTGAGTACAAAAGGACTGTCATAGCTCATGTCAAAGGAGTGCCTTCTAGGCTTCTAGAATTCTCGTAGGTTCTCTTAAAATTTTGTATATACAGGGGAGCAAATGTAGGTTTTCAGCTGTTTGTATGAAAAATAATACAATAATTAATAAATAATAATACTAGAATACACTGTTTCATGTACTCACAATTATAAACCTACTTATAAAATTCGCAAAAACACTAGTCTGAGCCTGATAGAATGCCTACAAAATGAGCAACAGTGTTAGAAAAATTTAACAAACGTTTCAGAGCATTGAAAATCATTGAAATTCCCAATTCCCACATATCCAGTCACTAAGCCTGTTTTTCTTTCATTCATTTCTATTGGTTATACTAGTTGTGTTAATTATTAATGATAGAGAATTCGTGATTAGGGGATTAGCTAAGGCTTCTTCTTTAGTTTCTGTGAGATTTAGTGTGATGAAATTTACAAGACCGCAAAATTACCTGCTTTCAGCATTTTAGAGGAGAAATTATCAGATGACAGAACTAGCTTTCAAATTGGAATTAAGAAAATGAATTCTCTTGAGACACTGTTGACTAAGATCCAGGAACATACATAATATCATTTTAGTGGGGTCTGTGTGTCGAGGGGAGGGGTTAACATATTTATTAAAATATCCGTGTGAATAAGTTAAATTTTTTTAAAAAAAACGTACTAAAATAGAAGTTAAAAGAACTTCCTGTACATTATCTGATGTTTTGACCACCTGCAGCCTGCCATCGGTTATAGGGCTAATAACTCGAGTTTACCTGTCCTATAACATCTGCATTCTTCACAGTTGGTCATGCTTACATATAGATCTGAAGTAGATATACACGTGCTAAAGTATTTTAATTAGCTGTATAACTACACGTAAGCATACATTCATTTTGTTTACGTGTTCATTGGCTCTCCTGTATGCCAGGCACTGTCCCAGGCACTGGTAAATAGAACGATGAATAGGCTCCTGCACACCTACAGTTTACAGTCTAATTAGAGACAAACAGCCTAAATTACAGTTGTGTGATACCTGGAGTGGGAACACATGAAGCTTATAAGAGAATTTCTCTTTGCATCTGCTTCCCACTTGACTTGAAGTTTCACTCAAATCTGGGACTAAAAAGAAGTTGGAAGAGTTTTCAACTTCTCCATTGGAAAATATTCACTTTGAAACAGTGTATTCTTTAACTCCTTTTAATGCCTTTAACTCCTGCATCCCTCTTTGGTGTTTTCTAACTCATTCACAACTCTTCTTTTGCAACCTTCAATGTGTCAGGTTTAATTTGGGTGCCCATGGCATATCAGAATCCATACTAGATACATTAGATATTGAAGAAACATACCTGAGGTAGGTAAGCACCTGTGCCTCAGTGGCAAAAAAATAAATAAATAAATAAGGTCCAGACTGGTTATACGAGCCGAGAGAGAAAGCATTCTGGCAAGAATGCGGACTAGTAGCCATGTAGTCTGGAGGTCCAGTTAGGATTCACAAGGATTGGGAATTAGACACCAAGATGTTTTATACTAGAACCAGAATTGACGTTCAGAGGCCGGCTAACTGATACAGAGTGAGCAGCAAGAATGACCTGGATACTAAGTCAACAAATACCTAAGGCTGATTTTCCACCCATGATTCCTCCCTGAGTCAGAATTGGAATTGCACTAGTAGGGTGAAAGAATTTAGGTGGGCAGACTAGATGAGATTTGGAAATAAGTCCTCAAATTTCTAACATTTTACATACACAGGAGATCTGGTGTAAGGCCTCGTGTTATTATTATTGCTGTGTGTGTCTGAGCAATCTCTTTACCTCTCTGAAGTCCAATTTCCTCACTATAAGTTACTAAAAATGCATGCTCTTGAAGGTTCCTGTTAGTTCTGTAATTCCTGAATTCCTACAAAAGCCAAGTCTCAGCCTTTTTTTAAAAAAATCTTACTCCTGCCTTTTTGCTCACAAAAGCGGTTTAATTTTCTTTGATGATAAAGGGACCAAGCTTGGTTTTAATTAACTCTAAGTGCTTTTATGCACAAAACAGAACTTTGAAATGCTTTATTTATAAGCAGATTTAATTGTACAGTTTTCCCAAACATTCCAAGGATAATGTTTCTAAGTGGGATATCCTCTTGCTGTTTCTGGAACCATATGTGATCTAGGCCTTTTCCATAATATCTAAACTGAGAGAGCTTCAAGCAGGCAAGACAGACAGAAAGAAAAGAATAGCTATTTAAATTCTTTTACTACCAGGAATTCTTGAAAATATGTCTGTCTAAGTTGCTTTCTAGAATCTATGCCCTGAGTTGGTAGGGTAGACTCTTGAGTAACTTTTGTGTGAAATGAAAAATATGAGCTTCTGTAATTGAGAATTAAAAACTTTCCCTTAGAGAAGGTTTTCCAGTTACTAATAATGTGCGTGACCTTGGGCAAATGATTTTACAAATTTTTCCTCATCTGAAAGTAAGAGAAAGACACACCACATCATTGCATTTGTTCTTTGTTTAAATATAACAAACATTTATGTGGTGCTCATAGGTGCCAGGCAATATCCTAAAATTTTTATTAATAATAACTCAATCCTTGTAACTACCCTCTGAAGGCTGATACTTATTATCCCCCATTTAGTACATTAAAAAACTGAGGCAAAGAGACGGTGTATAACTTGTACAAAGCTGAACAACTGGCAAGTAGCAGAACTGGTTGCATGAGCTCACAGTTCATGCTCTTAACTGTTACTCTATGCTACATCATGAGAATTAAACTGAAGAAGCACCCGATGAAACACTTCACAACTCAGAATGATGGTGATCATCTTTGTTTAAATTGAATGTTTGGATTATGTGACAATTAATATTTAGAGCCAGTTTTCACAGAGCTAGATTATTATAAAAAGCATGCATATGACTTAGATTTTTCAGATGGCACCTCAGAACATTGCAATGCTTTAATCATAATTTTCACTTCAGCGGTTATTGTATAATGTCAATGTACAGCAGAAATACTTGGTTGAATTCAAACAAACCACATGCATGTCCAGAAAGTTGCTTTTAAAAGTCAGTCTGTAATACATCTGTGTGCAGATCACTTTGCTTTTTTCATAATAGAGTGCTAAGTATTTTTTAAAATTCAATTTATTTTTTTTGTTGCTTAACAAAAAAAATAAAGAATATTTTTGTATTTGAAGATACTATTCTGTATGTGAAAATATTTATGTGCAACAAATATTCATAAAATAATAGTGCACATTTAAAATTGCTCTTTTGTTCACAGCCATAGCCACTATTTTTTGCACTTGTCACTAAAGTCAACATTGGATTTTACTCTCTGCTTAAGGACTTCTCATGGTATATAAGTCAAGAAGTGAAGAAACCTGGATTCTAGCTTGCAATAGACAGCTTTGAACAAGAAAATTAATGTCTTTGTACCTTATTTTCTTCATCTAGAATTAAGGTAGGTTAGGCTACATGATTTCTAAGATCCTTTTCTCAGTCAAAACAGAAACACACAACATATAACTCTGAGATTGAAACATAAGATTAGAAACCAAAAATATTTCCATGTATGTAGAATTTAACTCCTATGCATCCATGAAATATTAAGAATATTATTCTAAAGAAAAGGGTGGGAGCTTGTAAGCAAGCTGAGTTTTTCCTGAAGTGATGGTTGATTTGCACTGACCTGTCCTTTCCTCTTTCACGGTCACTTGTGATCAGTGCCCCAAGTTTGCAGGAAGCTTGGCTGAAGTTAGCAGTACAATCTGTCCATGGGACAGAGTGAAACTTACCCACATGGTGGTGAAATTCATGACCTTAAGGTTGTGCGCCAGCACCGTGAAGTAACCCTTGGTAGCCTAGATTGCTTACGTGAGTTCTGGGGAGGAATGCAAAGTAAGTGAAAGATCAGTGTGGAAATGGGTTTGGAAAGAAGTCTTTTGTGAAAAAAACAGGGAGTCAGGTAAGCTCTTCAGAAAGCTCATAATTGGTGGAGAGGAGAGGAGGAAGGCATGTCTAATAGCTAAAAAAGAGTAAGCAATGGTACCAGATGGGAAACGAGTAGAGTGTCATGTAGGGAACAGTTGGACTGGAACAGAGGGAGCATGTAGGGAGCAGTAAAAGATGAGATGTAAAAGATGAGCAGTAAAAGATGGAAGCAAAGGGGAAGACCACTGAGACTTCGAAGGTGGAGTCGTAAGCAGGGTCACCTCTGATTAATTCCAAGCCTCACTGTTCACATCCGAATCTGGAAGTGCTCGGTGTGGTGGCCCTGGCCCTCATGTCAGGCTTAAGAGTTTACATTGGATTCAGTAGCTAGGAGGCTGTTGTCGTAATTCAGGTTGTGAGGCAGTAAGAGCCTAACTAGGTAACTGTCTTGAGGTTAAAAAGGAAGTATTGAAGTCCAAGACAACTTTAAAAAACACATTAGTAAGATTTAGTGAATGGATCTCATGGCCATAGGGAGGCTCTCCTGCCCCTATCCCATAGACTTAGAAGGGAACGTCTTTTTTCTGTTTTAGGGTTTGGCAACAAATTTGTAAGAATGATGATATTGCATGTTTAATACTTATCTTGCTTTTATAGAAAGGGCTATTGTGATACATGAATGGCCATTGTGTTCAAAGAATACTAGGGAAAGTAGGCTTTTGTGTTTATCATCTATACCCTTCAGAATAATTGACGATTCACAATAATTGACAATAATTGACATCTGTCCAAGCTTCCATCATCACCATCTACTGAGATCACTGTTGTCAAGGTCACCAATGACTTCCTTATTGTCAAATCCAGTGGCCTCTTCTTTGTTTATATTTTATTAAACCTCACCAGTGTTTGATTCCATTAACCACACCCTCCTTGAAAATTTTTTTTTCTTGTGTCTTTCAAGATACCATATTTGACAGCTGCTTGTAGTGGTTCATCATCTACCTAATTGGTTCTTGTTGGAGGGCCCCAGGCTCTATTAGGAGTTTCCTACATATTCCTCTGGGTAACTTGGCTCTTAACACTTTCCAAATGCCAATGATTCCCAAAACTATACCCCAACCCTGCGCAACGACAGTGACCTCCTAACTAGTATATCTACCTACTTTGAATCTTTCCTGTTTTATTATCAACACTAGGGGCCCGATGCACGAAATTTGCGCAAGGGGCTCGGTCCTCAGAGCCCTGGCTTCGTCTAGAAGGTTTGGCTGTCCAGTCTAATTAGCATATTACGCTTTTATTATTATAGATAGCAACCAGGGTGATGGTTTTAAAATGTAAGCCAGATCATACCATTTCTCTAGTTAAAACCCTTCAGTGGTCCCCGTGGCATTTGGGATAAAATCTAAACCCCTTGTAGCTTCAATATTCCATCCAATCTAGTCCCTGGCCACCATTCTAAACTTCATGTCCTACCACTTTCCCTCTCTCCCACTGCCATTCCAGCCTCTCTCAACCTCCTTTGAGTTCCAGACACGTTACCCACTCATTCTCACCTTATACCCTCTGCTCAGAATACTCTCTCCCCTGTTTTTCAAAAGGCTAGCTTCTTGTTCAGATCTCAGCTTAAATATTATCTGCTCAGAAAAGCCTCCCCTGGATACTCTATATACAGTGTTCATACATCACTCTCACATCACCCTTTTGACAATGATGGCACAGCACTTAGCACCATCTGATTTTTTCTTATTAATTTGTTTTTCTCTGCTCCCACTAGAATGTAAGCTCCAATTCTCAGTATCTAGGAAAGTGCCTGGCACACAGTAGGTGTATGATGAATATTTGTTGAATAAATGAAGTCTTAATACCTACTACATACTGGTTAAGTCAACTGAAAGTCCTATTCTTTGAGCATAACCTCTTCTGCTAATTCTTTACACTTATCCTCAGATCCATCCATATATGTTTCTCATCAATATGAGAGTCTAGCTTTTACCTAAATTTTTTTTTAAGTTATTCTTAAGCCTTGGCCAGTGTGACTCGGTTGGAGCGTCATCCTGTATACCAAAAGGTCATGGGTTCAGTTCCCTGTCAGGGCACATACCTAGGTTGTGGGTTGGATCCCCAGTTGGGGCACATGTAAGAGGCAACCAATTGGTGTTCCTCTCTCTCAAATCAATAAACATATCTTGGTGAGAGTTTTTTTTAAGTTTATATTTACAAAGAGAGTAAAAGAAGTGTTTCTTTTACTCTCTTTGTAGACTGCTAAGTTCCAGTCTTTAACACTAGAACCTGTATGCTTCACAATTCCCCATGTATGTCTTCATAAATTCGTATATATATTTAATTTTAAATCCTTGAGGGGTACAGCGTTACACGGATTCTGTGTATAGTGGCCTTAGCAAGAAGGTTGCTTTGGAATTTGACATAAACAATGCCACTGTTTCCATGAGCATGAGTTACCTTTCCCCAGGTTACTCTGGTTTTGTTTGGTTTGCCACCAAGAGTCACTGTGTTGTTCTTTGCCTTGTACACATAAGCACATCTCTTGCCTAGATAGAATTCAGTTTCATCTCAAGCATAAACACCTTCAGTTGTTTTTATTTTATTTTATTCTTTACACTATTATAGATGTCCCCATCCCCCCACGCCCCACTTTGCCCACCTCCACCCAGCCCTTGCCCCCTGCCCCTTCCCTCTCGCCAACACCACGCTTTTGTCTGTGTCTATGGGTCATGCATATATGTTCTTTGGTTAATCCCTTCATCTAGTACCCCCCTCGCCTCTGACAGCTGTGGGTCTGTTCCATATATCCTATTCATGCCTCTGATCCTATTTTGTTCGTCAGTTTATTTTGTTCATTAGTCTCCACATATAAGTGAGATCATATGGTATTTGTCTTTCTCTGACTGGCTTATTTCTAAACACCTTCAGTTTTAAGAAGAGCTGTGTGCTCCTCCTGGTTCCAGAGACCCCACTTATAGCCAAGAAAAATGGCCTTGGACCTCAGCCTTCCACACATTTTGTTGTTTTACAAGCCCTGTTCCCAGCAGGCCTCCACAAGCTCCAAGAGGAAAGAGGAAAGAGGAAGGTCACAAATTCCTATGTTTTGCCCACTGGTCCCAGTCTCTTGTGGGGCGCTGGGGGACAGCAGACAGGCAGTCTGTGCACTTGGTGGAGGGCAGGAGTGCTGGATGTTCAACCACCAGGAACGCCTGGAGATTTTGTCTGGTGGGGAGCCGTCGGCAGGGGACAGAGGGCCAAACTTCCTGTTTCCCCGGTAAGGCTGGGATGGCCCCGGTGAGGTTGAAACGGCCCGGTGTGGTAGGGACGACCCCGGTCAGGTCGGAACAGCCCCGGTGTGGTAGGGACAACCCCGGTCAGGTTGAAACGGCCCCCGTGAGGTAGGGACGACCCCGGTGAGGTTGAAAAGGCCCCCGTGAGGTAGGGACAACCCCGGTCAGGTTGAAACGGCCCCGGTGTGGTAGGGACGACCCCAGTCAGGTTGAAACGGCCCCGGTGTGGTAGGGACAACCCCGGTCAGGTTGAAACGGCCCCGGTGTGGTAGGGACAACCCCGGTGAGGTTGAAACAGCCCCGGTGTGGTAGGGACAACCCCAGTCAGGTCGAAACGGCCCCGGTGTGGTAGGGACAACCCCGGTGAAGTTGAAACGGCCCCGGTGTGGTAGGGACAACCCCGGTGAGGTTGAAACGGCCCCCGTGAGGTAGGGACGACCCTGGCCAAGTCGAAACGGCCCCGGTGTGGTAGGGACAACCCCGGTCAGGTTGAAACGGCCCCCGTGAGGTAGGGACGACCCCGGTGAGGTTGAAACGGCCCCCGTGAGGTAGGGACGACTCCGGTGAGGTTGAAACAGCCCCCATGAGGTAGTGACAACCCCAGTCAGGTCGAAACGGCCCCGGTGTGGTTGGGACAACCCCGGTCAGGTTGAAACAGCCCCGGTGTGGTAGGAACAACCCCGGTGAAGTTGAAACGGCCCCCGTGAGGTAGGAACGACCCCGGTCTGGTAGGGACAACCCTGGTCAGGTCGAAACGGCCCCGGTGTGGTAGGGACAACCCCGGTCAGGTTGAAACGGCCCCGGTGTGGTAGGGACGACCCCAGTGAGGTTGAAACGGCCCCCGTGAGGTAGGGACGACCCCGATGAGGTTGAAACGGCCCCCGTGAGGTAGGGACGACCCCGGTCTGGTAGGGACAACCCCGGTCAGGTCGAAACGGCCCCAGTGTGGTAGGGACAACCCCGGTCAGGTTGAAACGGCCCCGGTGTGGTAGGGACGACCCCGGTGAGGTTGAAACGGCCCCCGTGAGGTAGGGACGACCCCGATGAGGTTGAAACGGCCCCCGTGAGGTAGGGACGGCCCCGGTGAGGTTGAAACGGCCCTGGTGAGGCTCAGACGGCCCTGGTGAGGTTGAGACTACTCCAGTGAGGTTGGGACAAATAAAGGGGACCAGTATGGACTGATGAACAGGGGTAGATACAGAAGCAGAGCAACATTGAACAGAATGTTAAACTACAGTGGGAAGCCTGGGGAGGGTTGGGGGGGGGATTAAGAGACCAACTGAAGGACTTATATGCATGCATATAAGAGTAACCAATGGACACAAGACACGGGGCGGGGGGGGGGGGCGGGGGGTAGGGGCCGGGGGAATGTCAAGGGGGGGAAAAAAGGAGACATATGTAATACTCTTTGTAATACTTTAAGAAATAAAAATTATTAAAATATAAAAAAAAAAAAAATTCCTATGTTAAGTAACCAAACATAGTAGGGGTTCTACAAAACAGTAACTAGTTAAAGTACATGATACTAGGTAATGCTTTTATTTATGTGTTACTTTTCAACTAATAGACCTTGTCATTTATCTAATCCTAGTCAGAGAATAGTAATTTATTTCAAATTTAGTTTATGGCCCTTGAGGATGTGACTCAGTTGGTTGGAACATTGTCCCATACACCCAAAGGTTTCAGGTTCTGTTCCCCGTCAGGGCACATGTCAATGTTTCTCACATCAATGTTTCTTTCTCTCTAAAACCAATTAAATAATAATAATTATTATTATAGTTATAATAATAATAATAAAATGCAGTTTATGTTTGTGTGTTTGCTATATAGGACTGATAATAGTTTGTTAGAATGTATATCTTTCAGTGCATGTATGCCTATGTGTACCACGAACAGATAATCAACATTCTTATGAAACATTGTGTTTTCACTTACACTGTAGATATCTTGTCAAAAGTAGATTTATTTTAGATATGTATCACAGTATATTGAGCCAGTCCCATATTATTGGACATTTAAGTTTATTCCATTTTTTAAAACTGGTATAAACATTTTTAAATCCCTTCAATGTCACCCCTGACAATTGTTTATCAGTCTGTCCTTGAACTCTGTGGTGAAGAATTTACTTCCCAAGTTAGTGGATTTGCCTGTGGATCCACTCTGATTGTTCGGAGTTTTTCCAGTGGCCAAATTGGTCACCTTTTTTTTGGACAGAAAAGATGGCAAACTTTAAGAATATGGGTAAACTCCAGAGCCAGGCGAGCAAGCATGTCACTAAAAAGCAGCAAGTCCAGTCACGGCTCTCAGCCAGACTGTGGTGTAAGCACAGTCCTCATGGAGGTCTTGGAGGAAGAGGGGCTCCGAACGATGTTGTGATTGATTACTTTCCAATCTCCAATGACCTGTCTCTCATAGCCTGTGGAACATGATAAAATTCTTTCTGTTTTCTTCAATGTTATAGTTTCCAAATCATTTATCTCTTGTAAAATGTGTAACTAGTAGGTAAGCCTCGCCACATTTGTCTAGATTTGAAACACTTTTTGTTTTTGCAAAGGTAAATTGTTTTCAGGGGTCCTGAAATCATAACTTATTTCTGAAGTAAGTTATGTTGTATTTGTCTTTAATATCATCAAAATATCAAGTTATATCTATTGAGTTTTCTTTAGCCTGACATGATGTTTCCCAGTTGCTATTCATATTCTTTACTACAGTAAACTCTGCTCGCTGGTATTTTAGAGGTTGACATTATCAAATTTAAACTGTGCAACTTTTCTAATGACTAGTGATTAGTATTCTCATTAATTAAAATTCAGACACCCATAAATTTTTCCTGACAAATTTCTAAAGGTTGTCATCACAGAGTCACATGCACGTAGGTAGTATTTTATGTGTTTCATAATACCATTGTATAGTTCATACTGTTCCTTGCAATGCTTATGTAACAGTTACATAGCTAACTAATAGATAACTGCTGTCATCTCGAACCTTTGTTTCAATTATTTCATATAAACATTCACTATTCTGGCTAAGTTCAATAAGTCATTCAGAGGATCTCAGATCATGGTTTTGGAGTTTACTATCTGAGGAGATAATGACTAAAATAACCCAATTTTAGTCAAATGTTGATTATTCAAAAGTGCTTTTTTTTTTTAATAATCCAGTTTTTATTGCTTTAAATGTGATGATTCCTAATGTATAAGTAAGCCATTCCTGCTAGAGCTTTGGAGATGAATTATCGTCTTGCAGGCATACGGATAATGAGTGAAAGGGTACTGTTAGCCCAAAAGACAACAAAAACACTCTCTCATACTCCCCTTTCCACATGCCCTCTCCCTCCTCCCTGATCTGACTGGGTAGTTTTCTCTCAACAGTCGAAATACTATACTATTTTTTTTTAAGTAGCACATAAATATGAGACATTAGTTAGGTTGTGGGCCACCCTTAGTAGCTGACAGCTGGGCACCACTCAGCATTCCATAGATCAGGAGCCAGTGCTCTGCCACAGTTCTTAGCTCCCCAGAATTATCCCACAAACTGAGGGAGGGGCCAGGATGAGCCCAGAGAAGTATCCCAGGAGCTAACATGCCATGTAGCCCATGGTAAGCCTGAACTGGCCTTGAAAACCTGCAGAACCAGCAGAGAAAGAGGCTGAATGGAGTCCTTTTTACGTCTTTTGCTCCCCTCTGAAGGACACCATGATTTACCTTAGTGAGTCCCAGGAGAACACAGGAAACGCCTGATTTATGTATGACCTCATTGGGCCCTGGAGGAGAGTTGAAAGTAGAGACCTCTTCTTCTTACCCCCATTGGCACATTATTATAAACTAGAGGCCCAGTGTACATGGGTAGGGTTCCTAGGCCTGTCTCTCGATCAGAGCCAATCAGATCCCCACCTCCCCACCCTCTGCCTCCTCCTTCCTTTGCTTCCTCAGCGCCCCACCACCAACACTGGTTGTCTGCCATGTTCTGCACCTCCCCCTGGTGGCCAGCACATGTCATAGCGAGCAATCAAACTCCCGTTCTCCTGGTTGAACTCCCAAGGGGACACTTGCATATTAGCCTTTTATATATATAGATTAGGGTACTATTCCTGGAAACTAATTCTATACTATAAATATTCCAAAATGTATTATTAAAATATATGTTGAATAGATATTATTTTCATTTATAATTTTACAAACATAATATTAAAGTATATAAAAACAAAATTTATACCCAGAGTGAATGAAAACATGTATGGGGGGTGGTTAAGAATCTAGATTCTAGAGCCAGACTGTATAGGTCAGTGATGGTGAACCTATGACACGCATGTCAGAGGTGACACGCGAATTCGTTTTTTTGGTTGATTTTTCTTTGTTAAATGGCATTTAAATATATAAAATAAATATCAAAAATATAAGTCTTTGTTTTACTATATTTGCAAATATCAAAAAATTTCTATATGTGACATGGCACCAGAGTTAAGTTAGGGTTTTTCAAAATGCTGACACGCCGAGCTCAAAAGGTTTGCCATCACTGGTATAGGTTCAAATTCCATCTTTGCTGCTTCTTAGCTCAGTGATCTTACACAGATGCTTTAACCTCTCTGTGCTTCAGCTGTCATAAAAGGGTGGTAATTGTTCTTGCCTTCTAGAGCTGATCTGAAGACTAAACGAGTTCATGTGTAGAAAGTGCTTAAAACTGGTAGTGCCTTGACAGTGTCACTAATTGTTAGCTCTTATTGTAGGTGTTATAAATGGTCAATTTAAGGAAACTTTCTAAATGGTCTTAAAATACCAGTTCAGTCAAGTTGGCATTCAAGGCCCTTCTTCTCCTGGTGAGCCCGCGTGAGTAGGCATTCTCCAGGCTCCCCTTTCAAGGCTGCTCAGGTCCATCTCCAGTCCTGCTTGCCATTTCCACATTTTCCACTCAGGTTGCACTTTCTCTTTCATGGTTCTGCTCAACAACTACCTCTTTTGCAAAATTTTACCACTATCTGAGCTTCTTTGGAGTATATTAAAGTTGCAATGTTCTCTTTGTCTTTAATATAATCTCTGAATTATAAGCCCTTGTAGATTAAGAGCTATGTAAAATATAGCACTCTGTCCACCTGGGGCCTAACACAGTGTAGCAGGCACATACTTAAAATATATGTTGCTTAATTGGATTGCACAACAAACTGAATTTTGTGTGTGCACATGTGTGTACATGTGCATGCATGTTCAACCTCTGTAGCAAGATAGAAATTTTGAAAGTAATCTGTTTTTAAAAATTAGAGCACTTGTAAGAAATCGAAAAATTAGTGAAAATACCTGCAGGTTAGATTGTTTGGAACTGTGGAGTAACCAAAAAAATCACAATTTATGTCTAGCAATTCAGGCCTGCACCGCCTGCTGGGTAATTACAGCATTTCTCCCTCTGTAACTGCTACTACTGCCTAGGAAAGGCAGAGAAGATCCCTGTGGCTCTAAGTGTCCACATCTCAGAATTAGGGCTTCGAAAATAAGGCACTAGTTAAGGAAGAAGGGAGAAAAGGGGAAGAGACATGCATTTGGATCTGCATATTTTCCTAATCTATAATAATAAAGGGTAATATGCTAATTAGACTGGACATCCTTCTGGGTATCCTTCCTTCCGAACAAAGCCGCAGCGGGCAAGTGCTGAGGCAGAGACTGCAGAGGCTCTGGCCGTGGCGGCGGGGGCTGGAGCCAAGGCCCTTGCACAAATTTCGTGCATCAGGCCTCTAGTATTTAATAATAGTAATAAAACATCTTAGCCTAAAAGGTGACATAATAAAACACTTTAACCTTTGGCTAGTGTTGAAGGGTTTTGTGTGAAAACTATTATACTTGACATCCAAAAACATAATTATCTATAGGATTAAAAATGGCATTCCTAAATCTTTGGTATTTTAACTGAAGTTTGCATAAAACCAATTTTATGCGATAATTTTTACCAGCTTTGTCTTCACTGGAATTTTGAATTATGCATCATCTCCTGACTCTGTGTACCTGGTGAATCAGGAGTTTAATTGCCTCATTTTTGTTCTCTTTTCAGTCCTTTGTTGGTGAATATACTTGAGTATGGAATGTGACAGTTATTTTAGACATAAAAGATGAGTTCTTATCAAGAGAGTTCATTAAAGCAAGTGCTTTTTTCTTTCTCTCTTTTTTTTTTAAATACCAGATACTCTAGATGAATATTTTGAATACGATGCAGAGGAGTTCTTGGTCTCCTTGGCCTTGTTAATAACAGAAGGACGAACACCTGAATGTTCTGTAAAAGGTCGTTCAGAAAGTTTCCATTGCCCTCCAGCACAGTCCTGTTACCCAGTAACCACCAAACATGAATGCAGTGACAAGCTGGCCCAGGTAAGAATTGTGTGTTGAGTTCTTTTTATTTATCTTTTATATAAACTACACAGATTCTGTCATCACTTTTGTTACACTGCAATTACAATGCCCACATTTAAATATAAAGTCAGTCACAGCCGTTAACGAAGAAAATCCTAATCCTGGACCATAGCCAACAACCTTGGCTCTTAAACCAGCTCTGGGAGGCACTGGGTAGTTTTGCTGATCGGCAGGCAGGTGGGCAGCCGATTTCAGACCTGCCTTCTCACACACCAGGTTTAACATTCTATTTGCTGCTGATTCAGCTTTCTTTCTTTTAGAGTCTCAGCCCTGGCTCATTGACTTTATGTTCTTATTTATTAGTGGACTGATATTAATAATTATTTTCCCCACATTAACCAAATTTCTATATTTCTTTTTTTTTTAATGGGTGGATGCATTTTGCTATCATATTAATGTTTTGGGATAAAATACGATTAAAATATTTATTTTGGTAAGTACTGTCTAATTTGCCATAAGGATTTTTTCCCCAGTTAGTTTCTTAAATGTAGTCCAAAAATTTTAACTGGTATATATTGTATATACTTAATCTTGTATATATTGAGCATTTAATGAAAATGAGTATTTAATATTTTGATCTTCGCTTAGAATGAGTCTTTCCTCTGTAATGATGATGTAATTAACAAACTAGGCAATGCTAGGCCACCTCAAGAAAGAGCAAAGATGTCCCTCCCCACCAGAAAATTTGCGTCATAAACGTTGTTCAAAACTAATCCTTGAACTTTAGAGCTCACTAGTGTGAATTCATTATTTAGTGAGGAAACCTAAATAGGCAAATCTAAGCGAGTTCTACAGTTGACGACTCATTTCTCATATAGATATGTACTTTACAATTATAATTTTCAAAGTAAAATATACACTTGTGGGGTTTACTGAGACCTTTGGCTTATATTCATTTTCTCGAAGTGTCGCCAAGCCAGACGAACCAGGTCTGAGGTGGCGCTGCTGTGGAAGAACAGCCTTCCGATCATGGTGGAGGTGATGCTGCTGCCCGACTGCTGCTACAGCGACGATGGGCCCACCACCGACGGCGTGGACCTCAACGACCCTGCGATCAAGCAAGACGCATTATTACTGGAAAGATGGGTGTTGGAGCCGGTTCCTCGACAGTAAGTTGTACAACTGAGTTTCAAGTTGTTCTTGGTAAATCAGGTTTTCCACAACTTTCTGTACATTATTGTAATAATATATGCTTTTTCAGTATCCCTCTATTTATGTAGTAAAATTTAGTACAGATATAACTGTAGGCACTTAGTACAGTTATAACTAACTTTAAGTGACAACCGGTAAATCTGCTATGCGCTTGAAAGCAGACATCCTGAGGGGTATGTTTGTTTCAGCTTCTATCAAAAACTCAGTTATTTTGTACTTGCTGACATTTAGATGATGCTTTTTTTTTTTTTTTTTTTACTTCCCTTAGGAGTGGCGATCGATTTATTGAAGAGAAGACCCTTCTATTGGCTGTCCGCTCATTTGTGTTTTTTTCTCAGTTAAGTGCTTGGCTGAGTGTTTCTCATGGTGCTATTCCACGAAATATTCTTTACAGGTACGTGTAGGCACAAAAAGAGCAGTGTGTATTCAACTGCATTGGTTAGCTCCTGAATGATATTTTACCTTTTCAGTATTTTATTTCTTTCGTTTCTAAATATAAGTGGATAAAATTTACTGGCATCTTTCTCAAAACAAGTTACAGAAATGTTGATAAGAATCAGGATGAGTTTTGTTTCTCAGGTTATATTTGATGTGGAATAGTTTGCAGAGAACTTTTATGCTTGGTTTATAGAACCAACAGTGTACTTAGTGCTGCCATTATAAATAAAGTAGAAAAACGTTCAGGGCTGCTGAATTTCCGTAATGGCAGGCTTTCTTAATTTTTGCCATTTTGATAACTATAAACATACAAACTGCTGAACAACTATCTATAATTGTCTCTTTAGGCAGGTGGCCATGAGATAGAGTATCTCTTAATCACCTTGTACAATAGAATTAGCTGAATCCAATTGTTTAGTGGTAAATACAAAGTCCTTTTATTCTTTCTGCTCTGACAGGTAATTTTAAATTATAATATTCTTGAGCTTTAATGCTTGCGTGGTCGGTCTAGTGTTCTTAAAAAGAAGATCATCTCTACTAGTATTTGAAGCATAATCTATACTTCTTTTGTTGGTTTTGTCAGAATGACATGCATGGCAAAGTAGCTAAAAGCAAAACCTCAATCATAATTAATGCAAACAAAGATAAGTATATGACTGTTTAAAATTTTAAAAAATACTATACAGTAATGATTTTCATAACCCATCGATTCCATATTTTTCTGTGTGATTCTAGAATCAGTGCTGCTGATGTCGACCTGCAGTGGAATTTTTCACAGACTCCAATTGAACATGTGTTTCCTGTTCCCAATGTTTCTCACAATGTGGCCTTGAAAGTCAGCGTTCAGTCCTTGCCCAGACAATCTAATTACCCAATTTTGACGTGTAGTATTCATACTAATATTGGCCTTTATGAGAAAGGAATTCAAGAACATGAACTTAAAGCCCATCAGCACCACAATTCTAACGAAGCAGAACAGTGTAGTACGAACAGTTCACAGCGTGTGTGTAGCAAGCAGACTTGGACCGTGGCACCTGAAAGTGTATTACATGCAAAAAGTGGCACCCCTCCAGAATACACTGCAGCTGTCAAAAATGGCAAACTGTACCCAGGCCCTGGCAGTAAATCTGACTATGGAACTTGTCAAGCCAATATTGTGGGCTTCAGTGGTACAGGAGATAAAAAGTCACATGAAACATCAGTGAGGACTTTAAAATCATTTTCAATGATCGATTCCAGTGTCCCCAGTCGCCAGAGTTCCTGGCAGCCAGTTGGTGAGACTAATCCTTTAGTATGCTCTTTAATTCAGGATCGACAAGAAGTTATTGCAAGAATTGCTCAGCATTTGATCCATTGTGATCCAAGCAGTTCACATGTTTCTGGACACGTATTTAATACTCAAGAGTCTAGTTCAGTTAATTCAAAACTTTTCCGGGTTTCACAAGAAAATGAAAATGTGAGAAAATGTAAAGAGACTTTCTCCATTTCTTTCGGTAGTCCAGAGCTTACCTCCTCAGAAGACAGCAGTGAGGGGAAGATCCGAGTAAAGCCAGAAATTCCTCGAAGTGAAACTTGTACTGCTAATGGTCTTTATTCTCATCGGTCTGTCGGGGAGACGAACCCTTTAATAGGCTCATTACTCCAGGAGCGGCAAGATGTGATTGCAAGGATTGCTCAGCACTTGGAGCACATCGATCCAACAGCATCACGTATACCCCGGCAATCGTTCAACGCACATGACTCTACTTTGGTTCCTTCTAAAGTGTTTAGGAGTTCATACGAAGACAAAAATTTGTTGAAGAAAAACAAGGATGATGCCTCTGTTTCCATTTCTAATACAAAATGTTCCTTATTAGAAGACTGCAATGAAGGGGAAAGCTTAATACCTACTAAATCTCTTAGTTCTTTTAAATGCAATAGTAAAGTCAAGTCCTCTTCGAAACCTCAAATGAGAAGAAATCTGTATCAGGACAATCCTAGTGAAGACATCCAAAGTACATTTCAGGGGATACAGAACAGAGCCACTAGTTTATTGGCTCCCTCAAATATGTCTCATTGCAAAGAAGATAAGTTAGTTTTGACAATCAGGTTGGAAAATACACTTTCTGAGTGTCAATTTAAGGAGCAAGAAATTAGCAATGGAATTGATAAACGGAGTTCACATGGCCATGGTGTTGACAAACAGATTTGCACAAATAAGAATAAGGAAAAAATAATTCAAAATGAAAATTGTAGCCCAGAATCTTTTAACAGTCACCAATTTGATAAGCCCAAAAATAATGACTCGAAACTAGAAGTTACTACATTGGAAATGTCTGGATATTTGAAGAAACGTGAGAACAAGTGCTCAAATAAAGACTCAAAAAGGCCTGCAATATATGAGCAAAATATGCAACTTAATAGTATAGAAAATTATCTCAATAAAGATAAGGAAGATTTCAAATGCAGAAGACAAGACCAATTAAAAAACGAACAGGATAAGAAAGAAGATCCAACTGATGAGAAATTTCAAAACTGTCCTCAGAGAAAGAGTATAAATGGCTGTTTGTCTACATGTGAACAACTGAAAAATAAAGAGGTGTTGGTAAGTAATATATAATATTTCAAATATAATTCTTAAACATCTGTTACGGTGTGGATTTTCTTTACAGGAGGTCTAGTATTAAGGCGCAAGGTGCCCATTATCTATAGAACATACAAGTTGATGTAATAATCCTGCTACAGAACTAGTATTAATATCATTGCAAATAACCCACTCACTGAAGAGCAAATGCTAGGTACATTCTTTCTGTTGCCCCTTTTTAGTTTATTTCAATATTATGAACAATTGCTGGAGAGTAAATAGGAGTCATAAATAAAATTTATTTTAACTTATTGTTGATCAGTTGTTCTGTCAGTGTACAGACCTGCAACCTTGGCTTATCGGGACGATGCTCTAACCAGCTGAGCTACCCGGCCAAGGCTATGTTCTGTTATTAACTCCAGTTTACAGATGAGAACCCAAGACCTGGAAAGGTTAACTTAATTTGCCCAACATCACAAATCTAGTAAATGGTAGAGTTAGAACCCAAATTAGTCTTTTCTGATTTTTATTCGTGTGTTTTTATGAAATTTTGATCTTTGGGTATAAACTTACCTAGATTCTTAAGAATTAGCCTATTTCCTGTATCACTTCAAAAACATGGTACTGTGACTGTATTAGATATATTTTAAGATTCATGTTTATTATATTGCTGTATCATTCCCCACCAACTTATATCCTCTGAGAATGCCTTTTGATATTTACATAGGTTTATATTTTAGAATATTATGCTATTTTTCCTACCTATGAGTAGTTTTTTCACAAATAAACAGAATCAAATATTACCTTACTAGATGCTAGAATCCGAGTATTTATAAATATGACCATATGTTGATAAGGTATTTGAACATACTTTCTTTAGAATATTTGAGTTTATTTAGCATCTTAAAAAAAGTTTAGACATTGTTTTCTGATTAAAGTGTGTGTGTGTGTGTGTGTGTGTGTGTATAAAGATACAGATATATAGATCATTAACTTCACCACCAAGGATGTAATACCTCAATACATATTAGAAATAAGTCTAACATAAAAAAAAAATCACCATCAAAATCTAATTCTTTTCCTAGCAGAAAACTATACCGCTGAAACATTCAACTGTCTGGCGGAAACATAATTTTCATTCCTTGGATGGAACCGTAACCAGAGCCTTTCATCCTCGGACTGGCTTGCCTCTTCTTTCAAGTCCTGTAAGTATTTTCCTTTGATATCATATTTAGAAATTGCAAATATCTAAAATGTTTGCCAATCGTTTATCAGCAGCACTCTGGTGTAAAAAGCACTATAGACTTCATTCAATATGGTGCACTGAGTTGATACAGGAAGACCTCCTCCTCCTTCCCAAACACAGAAATCCTGGATAAGAAAACACAACTTGTAAATACATAATATAGTGTAACAGCAAGAAAGGTACACCTCTGAATACTAACTTGGACAAATTACGGCCCTCTCGGATGTCTGGACTGAAGATAGTGCTAGGGGTTAATGGCCTTCCTGGGACAGGAGTCAAGGCGGCAAGTCTGCTCCAGTCATAGCTGGGTCCTGAAAACCAAACTCCTCATAAAACTAGAAGCAGGGGTGAACTACCCTTCTAGAACTGGGAGAGGAGGGGGGAAATCACCTGTTTATTTAAGGGTGCAACAGGGAGGTGTATAGTGGGTGGGAAAATAATCCCCCAAAAGAATTTTGACTTAAACCTAAGCCACTCATGGTAGTTCTGAATTTGTGCTGTCTGTGAGGTTCAGAAACATCTAGCTAAGAAATAACCATAGACTAAATTGAAACCTGTAAAATCCATTGAGTCCTAGCAGAAGAAACATGTAACTATTCCACATCTATACCCCATGGCACCAAGGATTTCTTTTCCTGGAAAATAACTCTTGCTGAAGATTATCTCAGAGGAAAAACACTACAAATCACCTTAAAAGAATCAGAAGGAGCAAGAAATGGGAGAATTCACATTTAGGAATCCTGCTATCAGAGCAACCTGAAAAGAAAGTAAAAAGTAATTGTTTAAAATATTCTAAGATATAAAGGATGATGAAAACAGGGGTTAAGATGAAAGAGCATGTGGATTTGAAAGAGAATTAATCACATTATAAATATGAAAAACTATTATAATTCAAGTATACACAGGTGGACATACACATACAGGTGGATTAAACAGTGGACTAGAACGAGCTAAATAGAGATTTAGTGAATGGATTAGACAGATATTAAGAAAGCACTTAGGGGGGAAAAAACACCAAAAAAAGCACTTAGAATGATGCATAGAAAGGAAGAGAATGGTAAAATATGAGAGCCATGGAGGATAAAATGAGATGCTCAATATAAGTCTAGTAGAAATTCTAAAAGGAGGACTAGATAAAATAAGGAAAATGCAGTATTAGAAGAAATAAAGATAGATACTTTTTTAGAATCGAAGAATGAGAGTTTAGATTGAAAATTTCACATTAAGTGCTGACTACAAAAAATTGCATGGTGTACTTGCACAACTCTCAAAAATATTGAGGTTGGCCCTACCGGTTTGGCTCAGTGGATAGAGTGTCGGCCTGTGGACCGAAGGGTCCCTGGTTGATTCCAGTCAAGGGCACATGCCTGGGTTGCAGGCTCGATCCCCAGTAGGGGATGTGCAGGAGGCGGCCGATCAATACTCTCATCATTGATGTTTCTATCTCTCACTCCCTCTCCCTTCCTCTCTGAAATCAATAAAGTATATTTGAAAATAATGTGTTTGATAAGATTGTGCACATTTAAAAAATATTGAAGTTGTTTAGATTTTCAGTGTCATCTGTTTCTTTATAGTCACTAATTAGACTGATCACTTAGATACTTGTATATACTTAATATTAATTCTAGAAATATCTGTCTAACTTGCATGTTGTACATAATTTTACTTTTAATTTACACTTGGGTCTTTCATTTTTAGGATATTTTGATCTAGATAGTAGTTTGTGTTAAATGTAATCTGGTATACAATGGTGCTTCAAACTGCAGAGTGTAGTATTTTTCAAATCTATTGCCTATGGAGCCCCAGGGTTCTTGGAAATGTGCAGTGTGGTGGCGATGGACAAAGGAGCAACACAGCTGGCCCCACCCACCCCAGGCTCCCATCACCATTTAATTATTCTTTTCCTTTTTATTTTAAACCTATAAATCTTTTATTTCTGCTCCCAAAATACAGAAGTATGTAAAGTAAAAACATCTTATAATTATATTGGGATTCCATGTAGGATTTGGTTTTAGAAAAAACTGGTTCTGCTTCTTAAAAAATAATAAAAACCTAGTAAAAGTGCTTTTATTAATCCCATTTTTCCCATATTAGTTAATAAAATAAGAACATAAAAACAATCTATACTAATAAAAGGGTAATATGCTAATTAGACCAGATGTCTCCCAGACATCTTTCAGGACGTCCTTCCCGATGAAGCCGGGGCCAGAGGGAAGCCAACCCCGGTCCCGGGTGCCTGTCGGTGTCCCAAGGGAAGCCAGACTGGGTCCCGGGTGCCTGCTGGTGGCCGTAGGAGGGAAGCCCGGGTCCTGGGTGCCGGAGGGAAGCTGGTGCTGGCAGCTGGGAGAAGGAAGGCCTACTCTTGCATGAATTTTCATGCATCAGGCCTCTAGTATATAATAAAGAACATGATTTTAAGTAAGCTGTTTTGGGAGAAAGTTTATTATTTTTAAGATACAGTTAGCTTTCATTTGTTAAATATTGTCAATTCAAGAAAAAATTATAGTCTTTTTTTTTTTTTTTTTAATTTCACAAATGATTACTTTGACCTTAGGTTCCTCAAAGAAAGACACAATCAGGCTGCTTTGATCTGGATTCTTCATTACCGCATCTGAAAAGCTTATCATCTAGAAGGTATTTACCTTAAAATTCATTTGTGTATATGAAATAGTATTACACAGAATTCTGACCTTTTACAATTAATAATGTTGGCTCTAAAAATCACAAATTTAACAGAAATCTTTTTCAATTGGTTATCATTTTCAATGTGATATCACACATACAGTTATTAAGGATGAGTTAGGGAGAAATTAATACTACATAAACAAATCTTTAGCATTGGTTTTAACATTTAAGTGGGTTTGTATATTTCCAGTCATTCACCTCCTCTTTTGCCTTACACTCATTTGCAAAAAGCCTCAGCATTTGTTCCAAGTTGACATATAATACTGTCATTCTTTAGTCAGATAATTTTGCCTTTGTATTTTCATTTTTCACTGAAAACAAAAACTGATATAGGAGACTGCATTATTATATATCTCCAGCAGATGCCACTACGTGATATGTTATAAATTCCACCATGAAAACTTCCAGGATGTTATAAATATTCTTTATAAAATATTGTAACAATGATAAAATCTAATCAAGAATGTTAAGCTAGATATTTAACATCTTAAAATTTGGTAAAATTAATTTTTTATCATGGTAGTTTAAGTAAAATTAATCATATTATCTTAATTTAATGCAAAAGTAAATTAGAAAACATTTTGGTTAATATGTACATTTGCTTTTTATTTTTTTAGTCCTCGGCCCTGTTTAAACATTGAAGGCGACCCAGAAATTCATGAAAAACCATTACTGAGTTCTAGTGCTCCACCTATAACAAGTCTTAGTCTCCTAGGAAATTTTGAGGTAATGTTTTTTTAAAAAACTATTTTAGAGTTGAAGTTTCTTAAGCTAGCTAGATCCAGGGTATAATTTATGTCATTTGTTTATAAAAGGGAAATAAATAAATGGGTTGTATTTTTCCAAAGCCTGGAAATCACCTTTCTTTCCCCCCCTTCCCCCCCCCCCTTTCCCCTCTTCCCTTTCCTTTTCAGGAGAAGTGGATTTGAGAGACTTGTTAGCTGTGACATCTTAGAATTGGGTAGCTTGTAGAGGAGACAGAGGACTTAGATGCGATCAGGTTGGATCAAGGTATCTGTGACTCTAGCTGCAGGATAGACTTGACTCACCTTCTTACCTGGTGCACTTGGCTCTGGGACCCAGGAAGGATGATGGTGAACTGATAGCAGCCCCTTCATGACCAATGAGGTTGGCTTTTAAAATCAAATGGTTCTTTGTACTATATTTGCAATTTCTCTGTAAACCTAAATCTGTTCTAAAATATGAATTTTTTTTTTTTTTTATCAAATGGTTAAAGGTCTCTGGTACATGTGCTGCTTTATTTAGTGTGGATATTTCTACTTGGGACCAAGGGTATTATTATGGATTTTGTTGTCATTAATTAGAAAACCACCTTAAACATGAACCTGTTAATGACATTTTAAAAGTTACTTTAATTGATGAATTTTTATGGGAAAATAACTTAAGATTTGTATTTTTAATTTAAATAGCTTATCAGTTATGGTGCTTTGATATATTAACAATATTGCTTTATTCAAGATAATTTTTTAATATTGAGGCTATCTTTCAAACTTGTAGTAGCAACAGAAACTATGTTTCATGGTAAGTTGATGAATCTCTTTTCCATGTCACTGCCCAAGGCATCAATTCAGAGATACTGATCTCGATATTCTTCTTTGTCATCAATTTAAAATTATATAAGGTCATTGTAAGGCTCAGGTCCTCTGCAATCTTTGTACCGTAATCCAAGAACATTTATGAGAGGGAAAAGAGATTTTTGATGTGTGAAAACCTTAAGAAAGAGAAGATGGTTAAAAGGTCAGTAAACTGGTTGTCTCCTACGATTCTATGCAGATAATGCATACATTTTCACGTGACTTAAGTAGAAAAACAGAGAAGTTCTGAAACTGTCCAACTCATAGGTCCTCTTTAATATATAATGAATTAGGTGCTCTCTCCAATAAATACTGATGATATATAGATAGATATAGATTATTATTATTTTTTTTATTTAGTTAGTTAGTTTTGCTTAGTGTATTTGACTCTCTGTGGCAATTTTAAAAAGAGGGAGAAGATAGACGAACTACTGAACTGACACATTGGTCTTGTTTCATGAAACAGGGCAAAGCCTTACCCTGCAAAGTTATTGAGGGGAATCTGGATGTTTTTTTATCATTTGTGGGGCTTTAGGTGGAGTCTAGAAACACATTGACCCAGAGTAATACCCAAGTAGAAGACTGTGCATTTATTTCTGAGGCTAGTTTCTTTTTCTTGTTATCATTTAGAATGTTCTATCTGATAAGGGGTTAATATCCAAAATATATAAGAACTCATTCAACTCTATAGCAAAAAATAATTTTGATTGAAGTTTTCTACTCCAGCCCTACCTGGTTTGGCTCAGTGGATAGAGCGTTGCCCTGCGGACTGAAAGGTCCCAGGTTCGATTCCAGTCAAGGGCATGTACCTTGGTTGCGGGCACATCCCCAGTAGGGGGTGTGCAGGAGGCAACTGATCGATGTTTCTAACTCTCTATCCCTCTCCCTTCCTTGCTGTAATAAATCAGTAAAATATATTTTTTTTAAAAAGTTTTCTACTCCAAAATAAATACATTAATTAATAAAATAAAATAAAAAGTTTTTGAGTCCAAAAACCTTGTCTTAATCCATTCCACTTATCTGTTCTGTGAATCTCTTCCATCAGTTCAGTCCAGCACAATACTGACAACCATTAGAAATGGGTGTTTTTTTTCTACATGAGGGAATCCCAGGAATTTCTATCACTGTAAAAAGCTTGCATTTTCTATAATTTTATATAAGTAGATTCATTCAGCATTCACTTTTGAGGGTGGTGTTGGTCAGGGGTTTCTTTTACTGACCATTATTAGTTATCCATATTGTCCTGTGCGTCAAGAGTTGATTCCTTTTTATTGCTATTATATGATATAGCACAGTATGTTTATTGATTCACCTAATTGTAGACATCTGGGCCATTTCCAGTTTCGGCTATTACAGATAAAGCTGCTGTGAATATTCATATTTCTGTGCTAACATAAATTTTCATTTTGCTTGGGTAACTACCTAGGGATGGAATGTCTGGGTAGTATGGTAGGTGTATGTTTAACTTTTAAAGAAACTGCCAAACTGTTTTCCAAAGTAGCTATACCATTTTTAATTCCCACCAGCAATGTATGACAATTCTAGTTCCTCCACATCCTTGCCAATGTTTGCAATGGTCAGGTTTTTTTTGTTATTGCTGTTTTTTAAACATCCAAGGCTGTGTTTAAATGAGTTTCCTTAAGGCCAAACTGTATGTTCTACATTTGTGTTCCATGAAATTCTCTTATATCCTTTTACTTTATTTTTCAATTACAGTTCACATTCAATATTATTCTGTCTTAGTTGCAGGTGCACAGCATAGTGCTTAGACAGTCATATTCTTTACAAAGTGTTCCTCCCAATATTTCCAGTACCCACCTGACACCATACATGGTTATTACAATGTTATTGACTGCATTTCCTAGGCCAGTGATGGCGAACCTATGACACGCGTGCCAGAGGTGACACACGAACTCATTTTTTTGGTTGATTTTTCTTTGTTAAATGGCATTTAAATATATAAAATAAATATCAAAAATATAAGTCTTTGTTTTACTATGGTTGCAAATATCAAAAAATTTCTATGTGACACGGCACCAGAGTTAAGTTAGGGTTTTTCAAAATGCTGACACGCCAAGCTCAAAAGGTTCGCCATCACTGCTCTAGGCTGTCTATTACCTGCCCATGACTCTTTTGTAACTACCCATTTGAAGTTCTTAATCCCTTCACCTTTTCCATCCATCCCCTAATCCCCTCTCCTCTGGCAACTATCAGTATGTTCTCTGTATCTATGAGTCTATTTATTTTGTTTGTTCATTAATTTTGTTCTTTAGATTCCACATGTAAGTGAAATCATACAGTATTTCAATGGTCTGTCTTTTTATTTTAGCCATTCTAGTGTGTGTGTAGTGCTTTTGTACTGTAGGTTTTGTTGTTTTTAGAGAGAGAGGACTGGAGGGAGAGGGGCTCTGTGAGGATTAACAAAATTTCTGATATCATACCTACTCTGGTAGAGTTTTGATTTGTTTATTTACAGAAATAAGAATAACTTGGAACAATTAGGTCTAACGGTGAAATTCAAGGATAGTTCAGCATGGGTTGGAATAGTGAGAGGAGGCAAACTTGATAGCGTGTTAGAAGATCGATGGGAGAGGGGTTAATTTCAGGTCAGGTGAACATTAGAAATGAGGGCATGGCAATGGTAGCAACCACTTTTCTTGTGCCAGAAGGCATAGTAATGTATTTCTTTAAATAGAAGGCAAAATGAATGTGTTGTGTTAACTTTTAAAATTTATATCTTAAGAATTATTTTGTCTTCTAGGAATCCGTCTTGAACTATCGCTTAGATCCTCTCGGCATTCTTGACGGTTTTACGGCCGAGGTAGGGGCCAGCGGTGTTTTCTGCCCCACACATTTGCTGCTTCCGGTAGAAGTGTCATTCTACAGTGTCTCCGATGACAATGCTCCCTCTCCTTACATGGCAAGTATTTTTTAAACTGTCTTTTTCTGCTAAAATTTACCAACTTAATGACAGATGTCTTTAAGTTTAAAGAGATTGAGGACTGCTTTGGTGCAATGGTTGAAAATATAAAGTATTTCCTAAGAGAAAATTGAAGGCTGAATAGAGACTAATTAATATACCAACCAACATGTTACCTCACAGCTTCTTTCTGAGTTAGCTCCAATAATAGATATCTTCTTTTGCATTTGACAGTGGTGCTGACATTTTACTTGTTTCTGTGTGATTTGAAAAAAAAGATAAAAATTTGATTCGTGACACTATCATTCCATGTCTTGCTGAGTTCACACAAATTCTCAAGTGCTTACTGTGCACACTGCTCCCACAAGGGTTGCCTTCACATGTGATCCTCATCTCAGTAGAGTTTAGGGAAAGGCACAGTAACCTAAGGCTTCTGCAGGGCCCTTTTACCCACTTTGTCCTGTTTGGTTTGTCTTTGGACCATTTTATTCTAATCCTAAGGTCCTTTAGAATATTAGTTATTCTGACTGACTGCTAATGTTTTACTGGAGAGTAAGATAGCTCAGGGGAATTAGAGCAGAGTATTGAGCCTTCCAGTCCTGTGATTTCATCTTTTCCATTTTTTATTCCAGTGGATTGAGCATAAATTAAGCCTTCAACTGCAGAAATGATACCAAGTCCTGGAGTATAATTAGTATCAGCCATTTTCCAAAACACAGAGAGTGAGAAGCAATGCAAGTCCATACAAGTGTACAGAGATGGTGTCAAATATGGAATCAGAGCTGGGTTTTGGTCTTCCTTTGAGAAATATATATATTGCCATAGGCATAGAAGTATACAGCTTTGGTCTTGCCCCTCAAATGTCCTACCACCTGGCTCAATTGCCTCCTCTCCCCCATCTTTTAGATTTTCAAGAACATTAATAACTGTCTTTTGTTATTAATAAAGTTGTGAAAAGGGAATTCTACATAATCAAGAAACAATAGAGGAAGGGAAGTTTTACTTTTTCTTAGGAACCTAAATATAGCCTACTCACTATTGGCTCAAGGAAGCCTTATTCCATTCTAAGTGTGAAAATTTTAGTCAAGATTCTGATCCACATTTCATACTTCAATAGAAAAAGCATACTGGTGTCTGCCCATTTATTCAGTTTTATTTTTCCAATAACATTTACACTTGCGGATCATAACCATAATGATGCACAACATTAGTTATTATGAAAAATGAGGCCCACTCCTTGACAAACCTACCCGTTATCCCATAAGCCACCTGTTAGTCATTTACTATGGAAACAGGTATTCACTTTTCCAGTATAATTTTTGAAAAAATAACTCGTAATTTGGGATAATTAATATAATGGAAAGTGCCATTGAGATAAGGTCAATATTAGGATAAAAGTGCATCATACTGGAGTGCTTACAATATTATAATATAATTGTGACAATGTCCATTTTGCTTTACCAGGACATCAAGAAGTCTCCGGTTTAGCTTATTCTACTGACACATAGTGACAGAGAATTGAAAGATAAGGTTGAAAATACTGTAATCTGTCATTGGGGCACAGAGTCCTGATAACCATTAGGATGGCTGAGGAATAAGATAAAAGAGTGAATTGGCTAAACATTAGCTCAGATAAATATATTTGAGTGAAATTCATGAGCAAGAGGTCATTTGAACTATGCTTTTAAAAAAGCACAACAGCATTAATCCTTGGCCTTGGTTGACATCTAAAAAAATGAAGGATTAAGAGATAAAGGATTAAGAGATTTCTGTCTTTAAAAAGTACACACAAATGATTACAGATTTTGAGAGTTTAAATCAGATTATTGTGTTAGACTATTCTTAAACAATTCTGATTTACTTTTTCCTGATAATGTTCTTCAATAAACTTTCCATTGTGTAATTTTGTTTTGTCAGATTACTCATTAGAAATGGGTTCCCTTTGCAGCAAATGATGCAGTCCAAATCTTAGACCACAGATCTTTCCTACTATAAATTAACAAAATTATTGTTCTTCAGGGAATTGGTAATTCCATCTGTTTTCAAAGTACTGATTATGTTTTGATAAGATAATACATATAACAGATCAGCAGAGTTGAGACACCAAACTCCTATTTGTTACTCTAATAATAACCTTGGGACCTCACATTACAAATTACACAAATGACTCACAAAGATAAATGTTTGGCCCAGAAATGTCTGCCTTTACGGTATAGAAGTAGTACTGGACTTTTCATTAAATAATTCTTTAAAAATTAACTCAAAGCTATGCAATATCTCTCTCCAATTGGGTGTCAGTGGTAAAAATGTTCTTCAAGTGTTGTATAATATTACAACTTTTCACAGTTTAGAAACTGTTGCTTAGTGGAACCAAGCAGAAAGGTCTAGAGCAGGTGTGCCAGTACCAAATTCAAGTTATAACTTGTATTATCATCATATTAGCAGGGTCATGTGTTAGTTTCTCCTATTTGTAAGTAACCAAATTAAGATAAACTTCTTTCTGTTTTATTTAGATTTGTATATTTTCTATTAAACAATAATTTGAGAATAAGTTTTTGTGTAAGATTTGACCCAGTTCATTTATCTTAACCTTTCTATTTCATCCTAAAATGCCGCAAGTACAGCAACTTTTTCTACATAGAAATATTGATATGCTGACCAATTAAATAATAACTTTAATAATAATTGAATTCCAAATAATTTATTCATTTCTTTCTGATTCCTAATTTGCCAACGCCATACTGGCTTAGAAATTGTAAAGTGTTGCCCTGGTCAGTGTGGCTCAGTTGGCTGGGCATCATCCTATGCACCGAAAGGTTGCCATTCAATTCACAGTCAGAGCACAGGCTCTGGCTGTGGCTGGATCTCTGGTGGGGGGAGTGCAGGAGGAAGCCTATCAATGTTTCTCTCTCTCTCTCCCTCTCCCTCTGCCTCAAAAAAAAAAAATCACTAAAAAATCTTGTTAAAAAAAGAAAAGAAATCATAAAGTGTTGCTTTAAACCTGAAGGTTTTGTGTGGTTTTTTTTTTAATTCTATTTTCTTGACATGCTTCTCCCTCCGGGAAGCATGCCTGTGCCTTTCCCTTCCCCCATTCTTTCCTCTTAGGCATGTGTCTCCTAAACTCCCAGGGTTCCTACAAGACTTGGAACCAGGGGAGCAATGGGCAATGACTGCTCGTCTCAGGCTAACCCCCTGAGCCTGTCTCCAAGGTCCTCTTCGTTGCTTCTTCTATTCTAAGCCCTTCCTTGTTTCACTGTCCCCCAGCTTTAATAAACTTACTCTCAAAATGAAAAAATAATCTATATTATTTCTTTATAAATTAATTTTGTTACTGTTACCATGTTCTGAAAACTATTATAATTGTATTAAAGGAAATAAATATAGGCTTGATAGTAGTTTTTGAGTTACCAGTTTCCCTTTACTTATTGAAGGTAGGGTGGCACAGAAGAACAGTAATGTATTAGCTGTAGCAATGTGATTGTAAAGGTGGCTAGTATTTATATATTTTTTTACCGTTTTCCTCTAGAACTAGGAAGAAGATGCTGTAGCATTTTTCATATAGAGCAGATTGTAAGAGAGGACATGTTTAAAGCTTCATTGCTGTTTTGGTTAGGGATACAGTTTGTTGATACTCTTGTTTTCATGTTTCAAATGGCCATATATAAATCACATTTGTCAAGAGCCACGTTTCTTCTCAGTGCCTATTTTCACGAACATTTCCCAATATTAACATGTTAATTTAACAGTCTGATGTCAAGTGTTGTTCACTTGCAGTTGTGGTATTTCCATATTGAAGTCTGTTTTTTCTTTTCACCTTGTCCACTCCTTTTTACTCTCCCCTCCCCTCCACCTTGGCCTGTCTTTCTAACACACGGATGTTGCCTGATGGGACAGTCCTGTTTTATACTTAGTTTTACATAAGATTGGCATATTTTGGCTTGCACAACATAAAAAGACAGGATATAAAATGGAGAGAATGCAATTATTCTACTTAACTACTCAAAACTGTTAGCCCAGTGAAAACAAATGAATCAGCATTCTTCTCATAAAACCATCTGAGAATTAAGTATCACAATCACTGCCTGTCATTTGGTTATCCTGGTTATCTGGACATTTTCACACATTCAGTCAGAGCTTCCCTTGTATTAATTGGTACTTCTTTCCCATTTGAGGACTGCTGCAATGATTAGGACATCCTTCTCAGGAAACTTCATTATATAGCACAGCAGTGCTTTTCATACATGAATGTGTGCATGATATCATCTGGGAAATCTGGTTAAAATGCAGAGTTGATTTGGTAGGTCTAGGCCAGTGATGGCGAACCTATGACACGTGTGTCAGAGGTGACACGTGAACTCATTTTTTTGGTTGATTTTTCTTTGTTAAATGGCATTTAAATATACAAAATAAATATCAAAAATATAAATCTTTGTTTTACTATGGTTGCAAATATCAAAAAATTTCTATATGTGACATGGCACCAGAGTTAAGTTAGGGTTTTTCAAAATGCTGACACACCGAGTTCAAAAGGTTCGCCATCACTGGTCTAGGTCTAGGGAGAAGCCAGTAATTCTGCATTTCTAACAAGTTCACAGGTGATAATGATAATGCTGGTCTGTCTCTAAAGAACTGAGTGCATTTTTGGCCAAGACTTAGATCCTTCCATATTCCTGACTTCTTATATGTCCAAAGATCAATAAATTATTTTGCTTCATTTCCCTCCTCCCACATGATACAAGGGGATAATCCTATATCCCCTCCCTTTATCCTTTTTAGTTAAGGAACTTCTTACTTTTGTATCCTATATCTTAATAGAAATGTCAAACAGTATGGTGTTATATAATTGTTATTTACTTGGTATATTTGTTATTCTATATAATAAAAGGGTAATATGCAAATTGACCCTAACAGCAGAACGACCAGAACGACCACTGGACCAGTCACTATGAGGCGCACTGACCACCTCTCAGTCCCTTTCCCCAGCTGGCAGGCTCTAATCACCTGATGGCAAACGGGGATCCAGGGTTGAGTGGCGGGGGACATGGGCGATGCCAGGCCAAGGCCCCCACCCCACCAGTGGCCCCACACACAGAGGGTGGAGGCAGGGCTGGCGATTGGGTGGGAACAGCTGACCTCTTGGTCCCTTTCCCCAGCCATTAGGCACTTATCACCCAATGGCGAATGGGGAACTGGGGGTGGGTGGTGGCAGGGGGTGGGGCTGGCTGTGGGAAGCCGGGGAAGATGGCCCTGATCACAGGCCAGGCCTAGGGACTGTACCCATGCATGAATTTGGTGCATTGGACCTCTAGTTTATTATATATTTGATGTTACCTATTATTTGTTGCAACATCTCCAAGAAGAACAGTAAATTGTTTTCATACCAGTGGTACTCTAACTATTTCATACTATAGAATTATCTGTTAATGCAATGTGAATTTTTTTCCATACAAATAGAATTCTGAAATTTTAGTAATTACATTTACTATTATTTTAGTCTTTTGTATACATATGCATCAGTTTGTACTCAATTTGTCTTCTTTTATTTCAAGGGTGTGATTACTTTAGAGTCCCTTGGTAAAAGGGGTTATCGAGTACCTCCTTCAGGAACAATACAAGTGGTATGTGTTTTATAGCCTACAATTGCAATAATCATTCTCTCACATACATATAGAACTTAGCCCTTTCTCCTGCTACTGCTGCTGCAACGACTTTGGTAAGTAACAGTGGGCTGCAGCTTTGTTTGGAGTTTCCCTGCTCTGCCCCAGGAATGACCATGTGGGGACCTCCATAAAAGGAAAGCATTTATAAGCTAATCAAGGTGAATGCATTAAAAAAATAGCATACGACAGCTCACATAACTTAAATAGGGCTATTCTAATATAATCAGAACCTAGCATTACCAGTGCCTTCTATTTAAAATAGTAAGCCAGATTGAGATCAACCTATTCAAAAGGAGACCCCAAATATCAGACCCCAGGAAAACTTAGGGAACAAAATTACATATCCCTAGGGTAATAATTCCTACATTGATCTAATGAGAATGTAGTCCGACAGATGTCAGGGCAGAGAAGGCATGTTTCCTTTCGGTCTAGGTGTTGATCTAGTTTGGGTCCAGGAGAACTGTTCCGGCCCAGAGCAGTCCTTCCGCATCCTTGGTCTGAGGTTCTCGTAAGAGTAATTAGATAATTCGATGTCAAGGCCACCCTGCCACTGAGTGCATCTCCGAGTCAGACCCAGGTCATCTTGAAAGCCCCGGAGTCTATTTATTACAGAGTTGGCCCTTGCAGACCAAAAAGAGTCTCTTTGATATTTGTCAATTATACCTCAATAAAGCTGAAATTTTAAAAAAGAGGAAAAAAAGTCTAGTGCAGTGATGGCGAACCTTTTGAGCTCGGCGTGTCAGCATTTTGAAAAACCCTAACTTAACTCTGGTGCGTGTCACATATAGAAATTTTTTGATATTTGCAACCATAGTAAAACAAAGACTTATATTTTTGATATTTATTTTATATATTTAAATGCCATTTAACAAAGAAAAATCAACCAAAAAAATGAGTTCACGTGTCACCTCTGACACGCGTGTCATAGGTTCGCCATCACTAGTCTAGTGAGTTCCTCATGCTTAGGATCTGGTGTAATTCAACAAGCCTTTTTGTGACCTTTGGCTTCGGTGGGGTTGGTGCTCACCAGACCATTTTTACTCATCACCCTTGTTCCACTACAGCCAAGGAGTCTATACCTTTGTTTATTGCATATCACACAGGAATTCAACAGGACTATGCAATATGTATGTGTGTGTAGATATTGCAATATTGAGGAAGAATCACTGCATATTAAAGTAAAATATTTATGTTGAATGGAAATCTTGAACTAAAAGAATGATGCTCTGTTCTCTTGCCTCTGGCTGTGTAGAGCATATGCAAGTGTGAGTCACTGGAAAGCTAGCTGTCAGTTGTCATAATAATGAGGCATAAACACAAAGGCAGCACAGTCACCTCTTGTTTGAGGACTGCCAACTTTAATGGTTAATTTTAGATATGAAATTTAGGTATATCTTTAATTTCTTACATAGTTTGATTATATATAAACATGGTTTGAACTCCTGGCTTGCTAGTTGTGTGGTTTGTTGAATGTATTTGCCTTAAATCTGAAGACTCACTAGATTTTTAAAAATTGGATCATAATATTGATATATTTCTCATTTTGATTCAGTGAGTGATGTCCAGTGCCACGGATGAGCTTCAGAAAGCATGGGCACCAAGTTACCTATTGATGTGTTGGTAATTTGGTTAAAGTCAGATCAGCAGCATGGGATTTTGTTTATAAATCAGCATTTTAAAAAATAATATTCCTTTGATTATTCATAGTCAAGTGTCAATTGAATTTAATTCAGTCTTCACCAAGGATACATATTTTGGTCTATTTATGATATTGATGATTTTAAAAAGTGTTACTGCAGTTTTTGAAAAGAATCCAACTATGAGAACATGAAGTTTTATTTAGCTTACTTGATAACTAATAATAATGAACTTTATTCTCTAAATTTGGAAGCATTTCAAATAAGAAAAAGTCTCTTTTTTGAGAACATATTTTAAATTTTATAATAAATATACGGACCTAAAACACCAAAATGTCTACCTTTATCAAGCTTTTATTTTTAAAAAAAAATTCTATTTATTCACTATGAAAATAGGAGGAAAATTAAAATTGTATTTTGGGAAATTTGTAGTTGGTACACTGTAATGAAACTAATGTTTGAAATAAATGAGCTGGATTATTTTAATCCATTGAGGATATATTTTGCATAATCTAGTGGAGTAATTTATTAAAATTTGAATAAGGAGTAAAAGTTATGTATTGTCTATTAATAGAAAATTTGTGACAAATTTTTTATTTGCTTTAGTATTTTATATTATTGTTAAATAAATAATATAAATTGAACCATTTTTTTAAATTGAATATCAGTTTATAAACTTCTGAAATTTTATTAGCTTTAGTCTCCAAAACTGAATTATATTCACTGGCATTAATTTATTACTTAAAATCTTTTTTTTATTGGCATAACCATTTTGAGTCAAATCAACAAATCACTGTTTTTAAAAAAGGATTTCTGTATTGTTTCTTCAGACCTTATTTAATCCCAATAAGACTGTGGTGAAGATGTTTGTTGTGATATATGACTTACGAGATATGCCAGCCAATCATCAGACATTCCTACGACAAAGGACTTTTTCTGTACCCGTTAAACAAGAAATGAAGAGAAGTGTTAATAAAGAGAACATCCGTCATACAGAAGAACGGTTATTACGCTACCTCATACATCTGAGGTAATATTTAAAATGAAAATAAAAATGTTACTTTAGAAGAACAACTCTGAAATTTTTAGTTTATTTTAAAAACTGTCACTCTAATTAGACCAGTGCCCCTTGGGATTTGCTTAACTTGCAAACTTTGATGATATCCCAGGATGCAGCAAACACATGGCACATCTTCTTGCAGTCATTATTACTTCCTGAATCGGAGGAGTTTTCATTTCTAGCTGTATGCAAAATATTTTATATCAAAACAAATGCTGATAAATCTGGGACAGTGAGACACATTTTCTAAACCAACACTGTCCAATCCTATATAATAAAAGCCTAATATGCTAAGTGTCCAACCGTTCGACCATTTGACCAGTGGCTATGACGTGCACTGATCACCAGGAGGCAGACGCTCCAACTGGTAGGTTAGCTTGCTGCTGGGGCCTGGCTGATGAGGACTGGGTGAGACTGGCCGGACACACCCTGGAGCCCTCCCACAATCCCTCCCCTGCCCAATCGTGCACCGGTGGGGTCCCTAGGCCTGGCCTGCTCCCTCTTGCAATCCGGGACCCCTGGGGGGATGTTAGAGAACCAGTTTCAGCCCGATCCCCACAGGCCAGGCCAAGGGATCCCACCAGTGCACCGGGACTCTAGTAGAATTATAATGAGCCATATATGCAGTTATATATTTTCTAGTAGCTACATTAAAAAAATTAAGAAAAAGGAAAGATTAATATATTTCATTTAACCCAATATATCCAAATATTATAATTTGAGTAATCAGTATACCCAGTAAGTATTATGACTGAGATGTTTTATATTCTCTATTATTTATTATTATAAATATAAATAATACTGAAGTATTTACATTCTTCATTTATACTGAATACTTAAAATCAAGTATGTATTAACACTAACAGCACAATGCAGTTCACACTAGCCCTATTTCAAGTGTGCAGTTAGCCACATGTGGCTAGTGGCCTTTGTATTCAACAGGGAAGTTCTTAACCTTCATTCATTCATTCCATGAATATGTGCTAGGCATGCTTCTAGGCACTGGGAACAGTTGTAACAAATCTCTGTTCTCATTGAACTTATATTCTAGTGATTCCATTAGAAATATATTTTCCTCTCACAGCTAGAGGTTGTGAGAAAGCACTGTTTGCCCTTGAGGTCCAGGTTGCCAGCATCCTAGAGTAAGGCTTTCAGACCTGAAAGCCTAGTATAGCTCTCAGGATTAATGAGCAAGTCTGCTGTTTAGGAGAGAGCTCAATAGCCTTTTGCCTGTAACTTTATTCCTGTTATTTTTCTGATGCCATTCATACCAAGTCCTCAATCATATCAGTGACAGAAATTCATCTTAGTTTAACTTTTTATTCCAAGAGCCCTATTCATCAGGAGAAGGCATCTTTCATCCAGGGCCCAGGCAGAGAACCTCTTTAATCTGTTACTGATGGTGACCACTCACTATCTTTCAATAAATTTGCCTTGTGGTGAGCTAGTGTGAATAAGGAATCAGCTATACACTTAAGTCCCACACTTGAAAATGTCTGTTAAGTTTATTGGTCACCCCCCACCCCCCATAACACTGCTTAATTGGTACTCTTATTTTGGGGTCTTCTGCCTGGTGTTCCGAGCAATCTAAGGAGATGTTAAACCAGCACAGTGTGTTTAAACCCAACCTGACACGCCCTGACCTGAGCTTCATGGGAAATGTTGTGCAAACTGTGGGAATGAAAAACATACCAGAACAGACTTGGAAGACTTTTAAAAAGAGAAATGGTATAAAATAGCAGACTATATGAATAGCTCCCAGCCCGGTCTAGAGAAAGAGTCAACTCTCTTTAAACTTCCATTTGAGACCATTTCTCTTGAAGTGTTAACAACCATACCAACATTTACTAAAATAAAATTCAACTGCCCCAGCTTTTATAATCCCTACATAATGATTAGATACTTTAAATGCTGTAAAGAAACCTCTTTGCAAAGTGTGATATAGCTCCCAAAGCTCACCATGTTCTCCTTCAGACTGAGATCATGAAAACCTTCACAGAGAGGAAAAGAGTAAGACGGTCAAAGAGGTCTGCTTTAAAATACATTGCTGACCGCCAGGTTATTCTGCTAATTTAGGAATAAAACCACAAATCCAGAGAGTATTTCTGCTATTCAAAGGGAAAACCAGAGAAGTGAGCACTAAAAGCTGCGTTTGACTATCTGCCAGATAAGTTTATATGATTAAAGATTCTAGTGCCTTGTGTTATGCTATAAATATTAATTAGCAGGGGATAGAAACTGTTCCGTATGCAGTTTTGGTAACCGTTTTCATTTCACTGATAACTTTTTAAATGATTTTTAAATGATTAGGCTTTATTTAGGTAGCCACTACTAATGGTAGCAGTCCTTTCTCATCCTATGATTGTCCTCAAAACTTGATTATTTTTCTGAAGACTTTTTAAGTATGGAATCAATGTGAATGTACTCAAAATTGTGGGAGGATAAGTTGTGTGAAATGGATCAATCTGTGTGGCTAGAAGATGTCTGAGCTGCAAAGCCCAAATGTAGTATAATTGGCTGATGTGAACTGAAACTTGACACTGTAGGTGAGAAAGGTGCATGGAATGTGGTGTCAGGGCTGAAAGGTAGGAGTAAATGTGCCAGATTGACGGTAGGAGGCATCTCTGGCATTGTATGAGGGAAAGGGGAGTGTGAAGTGTTTAGGGAATAGTAAGAGAGAGGCACTTAAATAGCAGCACAGGCTTTGGCAATATAAGACAATATCTTGTTAAAAAGTCACTATTGATAACATGGCAAGACTAATTCTTCTTACCTTTAAAATTTAATTATTCAGGTTTTTTCTATGTTTTGTTTTGCTTTAAAGACTCATTCCCTAAATGATGCACCCTTTTGTTTGTGTTTTTTTAGGTTCCAGAGTTCTAAATCTGGAAAGATCTACCTCCATAGAGATGTCCGGCTCCTGTTCTCGAGAAAGTCAATGGAAGTTGATAGCGGTGCTGCATACGAACTCAAATCTTACACTGAATCGCCAACAAACCCTCAGTTTTCACCAAGATGTTGATAAGAAGTGACAATTTAAAGTATTCGCTCAGTACGCCAGTTTGAAAGTAAAAATTAGCATAGAACGGAGTGTACCAAATTAACAGCCAGGAGAGTGGATCCTCTCCTGTTATCCTGGACCAGTTTTCATTAAAGGATTCCTGGAATGAGATCCACATATTCCAAGTAGACTGGAAACACTCATGTCCTAAGCCTTTTTGTACTGTTGAAACCACTTCATGGGACATGTTGCAATAGCAAAACCCCCCCGTTAGATTAGTGTTTACACATTTTACTTCTCAGTTATTTAATATTTAATGTTTTCCTTAATACTCAAGTGATGTTTGTCTCTAGTGTTCTAATGTAGCACAAATCCTATGTAAAATCATACTATGTATTTTTGACGTTAATGTTGAAATCTAAAATATATGCACAAGTCTTTAATTTTGTGTGATGTGTTTTAAGTATTATTCATTTAAGTTACTGAAAACAATGAAATGAGAATGAAATGTTGAGCTTCTTTAAGATTAACGCACTATGCAAGCATGTGTAGTTTTTATATCCCCCAGGTTCAGTTTTTAAAACACCCCTTCCTCGTTGCTGTCTCACACGGTAGTCCTTTAACATTCTGTATTGGCAGTGTAGTGCAGACTCAGCTGCTGCACATTCCCTTTGCGAGTTCAGATTATCATGCCCATTCATATTCCTCCTAGAATCCCTTATCCTCAAAACAGTTCTATTTTTCCTTAATCACTACTACAGAGGCTTTGCATTAAATTGCTGCCCCATGCTAGATAACTTTTGCAAATGGTTAAAAGAATATGTACTTTGAAAACAAATTAGTATTTATATTGTAAATATATGTAAAAAACAAAGAACCGTGTATTTGGCTTTTATTTTTAGCTGAGACATATATGTGATTGAGTGCATTTCTGATAGCCATCAGACCCTTTCCATTCTAACTTTACAGCTGACAAGAGGGGAGGGGGTGATGTCTTAAGCCTTGTCCCAACTTACTTTCTTATTCAGGGACACAATGAAAGGCATTTGGCAACTGGGAAAACCACCGAGCAAGGGAATTTGAATACATCACAAGCCTTATCTCCGTTCCCCTTAGAAAGTCTTACTTTATTTTATTTTAAATATATATTTTTATTGATTTCAGAGAGGAAGGGAGAGGGAGATAGAAACATCAATGATGAGAAAGAATCATTGATAGGTTGCCTCCTACACGCCCCCTACTGGGGAATCCAGCCTGCATCCCAGGCATGTGCCCTGACTGGGAATTGAACTATGACCTCCTGGTTCATAGGTCCATGCTCAACCACTGAGCCATTCTGGCCGGGAAAGAAGAATGGTTTTAGATGTTTCTGTATGGACAGTGGGCAACAGTGTATCAGACAACAAGGCACAAATACTGGGACAAAGCTGCAAGGGCGGGTTAGAAAATAGGTACCACTTAAGTATGCCAGACCCAAGAGTTCTGGGAGTCTAGAACCCGGTGAGCATTCTGGAATTTGAGAGACTAGAAGGTCTTTAGTTTGGGAACCGGATAATGGGCAGACTCTTCAAGAGAATCTGGACAGGTGATGAGTGTGGGTTGGCCAGCAAGAAGCCTCTTATAAATTTATTTTAAAATACCAGAAGAGAAAGGGCTATTTGTATTTTATAAAAGTAAGAACAATGTTTTCATGGCACACATTTATAAAGACTTACCTCAATCATCAGGCTGGATGGAAATAACATGAGATTGGGGCCCAAAAGGTTTGGATTGTAATCCTAGCTCTCATTGGACTGACTCCAAGAATCCTCTAACCCTTCTGTGTCTGTGTGATTGAGAAGATGGGGTGATATTCCTAGTACATGGCTTTCCACCTTTCTGGGCATATTTCAGAAAATTTTCAAGAAGATGATTGAAGCATCTGGGCGCATCTTGTGCTCTTCCTGACAAGCTTGTGCAAGGGAAATGTGCTCACATTTTGTTGCTCTACTTCTTAGGGCCTTCTTTGCCCATGATGTTCTTCCCAGTGAGGAGTGGTCCCCCAGCACTGTCTGCTCTCACTTGCCCTGGTACTAGATCTACCTTAATGGTTCTTTTCCATCCTTTGGCTATAGGCTGAGATTTTGCTGCACTTTCTGCATCACTCCTCTTCGTATTCTCAGATTATGTCAGTCGATTGAGTGTTGGCATGCAGGTAAAGACACCAGCAGACAACCCACAGTGCTACTACCTATGGTAGATAATAGAGATTTCCTCATTTCAGGTTCACTTGGCAGTTTTACAGACTAATAAAATGGGTCATAACTGATACTTACCTTTAAAAAGGAACTCCAGAACTTCTTATCAGAAGAGAATGGAAAATATTAATAAGTTATGCAGTGGGGACTGGCTGGAAGATGCTCACCAGGAAAATCCCTCCTCCTGCCATTTCCCCCACCATCTGTCATTCCCACAGGGTTAAAGAAAGGAAACAATTTCTCCTTCAAAAACTTCATCCTTGGGATCTCCACTCTTCCTTAAATTGTTTGTGAATGAAGTAGTGATTCTTTTTAAAATTTCAATTTAAAAACGTATTTAATACATGTTTACTATAAAACTTTTCATCTATAATAATAAAAGCGTCATATGCTAATTAGACCGGATGTCCTTCAGGAGGACCTTCCAGATGTAGCCAGGGCTGCGAGGGAAGCCCGGGTCCGGGTGCCTGCTGGCGGCCAGAGGGAAGCCAGTGCTGGCAGCTGGAGGAAGGAAGGCCTACTCTTGCACGAATTTTGTGCATTGGGCCTCTAATACTCTATAATTATATAAACAAAATGTGAAAGTCCCTCCCTCTGCCTTCTAGCTATCACTTTTCAGAGATGGTCACTGTTAAAATTTAGGTATAAGACTCCATAAGGTCTACTAGACTTCAGAACAAACACAATATCAGTCTAGATGAGAAACAGGCTTTTCATCATGGTAGGAACTCACCCTTAATCCCTAAGAATATTGGAGCCAGTCCATTCTACTCCATCTTGAATTATCAGTCAGAAATATTTGTCTTAAACTTGGACACTGTGGGCAGAAGAAGAGAACATGAATGCCTACTATGCGCCAGGCACTGTAAGCAATTTATACTTATTTAATACTGACGGTCATACTTTAGAGACCGTATGGATATATTCTACAGTGAGAGAAAAGGAGCTTGAAGAGCTTGCCCAAGATCTCCCAGTAAGCAGAAGAGCCTGGATTCAAACTAAGTTAAAGCTTCTCCCCCTCCCCCGACTCTACTACACTGTATTTTGTGTTTTTTTCTTTTTACTTATAATTATGGCCTGGCATTAAAATATACTTTTCATCAATATTCTTGGCAATAAAGTTTGTAATTTGCTGTGTGATAGGTGAGATATATAATAAGGCAATGCCCATTCATCATTGGAGTGGGGCGGGGGGGTGATTTTTAAAAAGACTTTAGGAAGGAATATCCTAAAGCAACTCAGATGCCATTCAACTTAGTTTACTGTCAGGAGACATGCAAATGTAGTTGAGGAAAGTTTTAGAAACACATTGTGACAAATACTTCCAAACCCCACTGCTCATGGTTCTTTTTAATTCATTCAACATTTTCCTGTTCTACCCTTTCCAATTTATATAAAGGTCTGCCTCTCACTAAATCCCTAGAGAGATGGCATCCTCCACTTTCTAGGTTCTACTTCCAACACTTACCTTGTTGAAACAAGTCTTTTTACAGTTTTCTGACCTGCTTATTTAGGTAAGTCACCATTTAGCCTCCCGGGTTTTGGCATTCTGTATCTCACTTGGATTCCCTGAGTTGATCTTCTAGTCTCTTCCTATATATTCCTTTCATTAAAATTGTGTTCTGTTCTTGGTATTTGCAATATCAGCAATGATGCAGGTGAACTTTCCTCTCTCAGAAGTTTGAGAGAAGGGAAAACCAAGATGGCGGCATAGGTTAAAGACGGAGTTTGCTGCCTCGAACAACCACTTCAAAAATACATCTAAAAGACAGAATGGACATCATCCAGAACCACAGGAAGGCTGGCTGAGTGGAAGTTCTACAACTAGGAGGAAAGAGAATCGCATACTGAGACTCAGAGGAGGCGCAGTGCTGAAGTGAAGTAGTAAGGTGCAGGGTGCATATGGAGCGGGCTGGTGGCTGAGGGCGCGGTTGTTGTTTTCAATTGGGAGGGAGTCTCAGACTCTGAGCTCCAGATCCGGGCGAGTCTCTAGGGACCCAGACTCAAACGGGAGAAGCGGGACTGTCTGGCTTGGGTCGGAACTCGAAGGCAGCTTTCCCTCTGAGGTTTGCAGCGGTTGCTGGGACTCTGAGAGGCAGAGCCCCTGGGGACGGGACTGAGAGCAGCCATAACTGCTCGCTCCGCCTGCCCTGTAGATCCCCGGGACCCGCCCCGCCCAAGCCCTGCACAGAGGCATTTGCCGGATAGCCTTAGGCAAACGCTAGACTAGCACCGCCCTAGAGATCCAGCACAGAAGTTCTTCCACTGCAGACACAGCTGATTCTCATAGCCAGTTAGCCTGGAGGTCAAATCACCACCAGTATTACCGACAACAATCAAGGCTTAACTACAACAAGACTGCGCACAAAGACCACAAGGGGGTGCACCAAGAAAGCATAAAAAAATTCGGAGACAAAGAAACATGACAGAAATGGAGGATATAGAACTCAAAAGCACACTTTTAAGGTCTTTCAATAATTTTCTAGAAACTGCCGATAAACTTAATGAGATCTACAAGAAATCTAATGAGACCCTCGATGTTGTGATAAAGAACCAACTAGAAATTAAGCATACACTGACTGAAATAAGTAATATTATACAGACACCCAACAGCAGACCAGAGGAGCGCAAGAATCAAGTCAAAGATTTGAAATGCAAAGAAGCAAAAAACACCCAACCGGAAAAGCAAAATGAAAAAAGAATCCGAAAATACGAAGATAGTGTAAGGAGCCTCTGGGACAGCTTCAAGCGTACCAACATCAGAATTATAGGGGTGCCAGAAGATGAGAGAGAGCAAGATATTGAAAACCCATTTGAAGAAATAATGACAGAAAACTTCCCCCACCTGGTGAGAGAAATAGACTTCCAGGTCCAGGAAGCGCAAAGAACCCCAAACAAAAGGAATCCAAAGAGGACCACACCAAGAGACATCATAATTAAAATGTCAAGAGCAAAAGACAGAGAATCTTAAAAGCAGCAAGAGAAAGAAACTCAGTTACCTACAAGGGAATACCCATACGACTGTCAGCTGATTTCTCAACAGAAACTTTGCAGGCCAGAAGGGAGTGGCAAGAAATATTCAAAGTGATGAATACCAAGAACGTACAACCAAGATTACTTTATCCAGCAAAGCTATCATTCAGAGTTGAAGGTCAGATAAAGAGCTTCACAGATAAGGAAAAGCTAAAGGAGTTCATCACCACCAAACCAGTATTATATGAAATGCTGAAAGGTATCCTTTAAGAAGAGGAAGAAGCTGAAACCGGTTTGGCTCAGTGGATAGAGCGTCAGCCTGCGGACTGAAAGGTCCCAGGTTCGATTCCGGTCAAGAGCATGTACTTGGGTTGCGGGCACATCCCCAGTAGGAGATGTGCAGGAGGCAGCTGATCGATGTTTCTAACTCTCTATCTCTCTCCCTTCCTCTGTAAAAAATCAATAAAATATATTTTTTAAAAAAAAGAAGAGGAGGAAGAAGAAAAAGGTAAAGATACAAATTATGAACAACAAATATGCATCTATCAACAAGTGAATCTAAGAATCAAGTGAATAAATAATCTGATGTACAGAATGAACTGGTGATTATAATAGAATCAGGAACATAGAAAGGCAATGGACTATTGTTGCGGGGGGGAAAGGGGTGTGGGAGATGCGGGAAGAGACTGGACAAAAATCGTGCACCTATGGATGAGGACAGTGGGTGGGGAGTGAGGGCGGAGGGTGTGGCAGGAACTGGGAGGAGGGGAGTTATGGGGGGAAAAAAGAGGAACAAATGTAATAATCTGAACAATAAAGATTTAAAAAAAAAAGAAGTTTGCCGAAACCGGTTTGGCTCAGTGGATAGAGCGTCGGCCTGCGGACTGAAAGGTCCCAGGTTCGATTCCGGTCGGGGGCATGTACCTTGGTTGCAGGCACATCCCCAGTGGGGGATGTGCAGGAGGCAGCTGATTGATGTTTCTCTCTCATCGATGTTTCTAACTCTCTATCTCTCTCCCTTCCTTTCTGTAAAAAATCAATAAAAAAATATATAAAAAAAAAAAAAGAAGTTTGAGGAATGGATGGGTAGGACATGGTCTCATCTCCTTTACTCAAATTTCTACCAACCAAACCTCACCAGGACCCCTGATCTCTTTAAAGGCGTTTATACACCTACCAAGTACTCAGCCTGAAAAATCTTTTGTGCATGTACACATCAGAATCACCAGGGGGAGCTTTGGTTAAACATCAATTCTTGGACCTTGCCCCAGACCTAAAGAGAATCTGTCATTAAGGTTTCTCAGTGATTCTAATTCCAGTGGCTAAGTTAGTCGATTAAATTTAAATAAAAATTAAAATTCAGTTCCTCAGTTGCATTACATCTCAAATGATCAATAGTCATACGTAGCTATTGACTACCGTATTGGATAGCACAGATATAGAATATTCCCATCATCACAGAAAGTTCTGTTGGACAGCCCTGATCTAGAATATAGAGATGGCAACTGAAGCTATGAGAGTGCAGTAATCACTTGGAGAGTGAAAAATAAGAAGAGAAAAGGGTTCCCAGAACAAAATTGTTAGAATGTTTTCTATTAAGAGGCAAGTAGAGACTCAACAAAGGAGAAAGAATGGCCAGATTCTGTCAGGGGAGTGAGATAATCTTAATGACTTTTATATTAAACACATTAGCTATAGGTCCAGAATAGGATGGAGGCTGGAATAAGAGTGGAGGCAGCACGCTTTTTTTTCTTCCTTTTTTTATTTCTTTTTTTTTTTAACATTTAAGGATTGGGCTTTATTCAGTGCTTTTTCTGAATCTATTAAAATGCTTCATATAGTTTTTCTCCTTTAATTAATTAGAAAATTGCATAAAATACATATTAATGTTAACCATCCCAGCATACATGAATAAACCACATTAGTTGACACACACAAAAAAGAAGGAATGGCCAGAGAATAGGAGAGTGGGATCCTAGAAGTCAAGAGAAGAAATTTTAAAGAAACAGGATGTTGGTGATCAGTGTGCAATTTTAAACATTAAGGTTGATGGTTGATAATATTGAGGGGTTTTACTTGGAGAAGCCCCCAATTGCCGGGTCACCTCCTGCCACTGAGGCTCCTGGACTGTGAGGGGGACAGGCTGGGCTGAGGGACCCCTCTCCAGTGCATGAATTTTCATGCACTGGGCCTCTAGTTTATTAATATAAATACAATTGTTAGATGCTTCAGTTAGCCTAACTAGTACATTCTCTTTTCTCCCTCTAGTTCTGCATAAAAGGAAGGCAATTTAAATATTGATCGGCTGCCTCCTGCATGCATCCTACTGGGAATCGAGCCCACAAACCTGGCATGTACCCTGGCTGAGAATCAAACTGGTGGCCTCTTGGTTCGTGGGTCAACAACTGAGTCACGCCGGCTGGGCAAGGAAGAAAATTTTTAGTAGGTTACTTTGTGAATATGGAATGAGAATACTTATTTGATCTTACAAAGTTTCTCAGCTGATACACCTTAAGGTGTTGGCTGCTGGTGAAGTCAGACTGGACCTTGGTTCAGCCACCTCAGTTCTTGAGTTCTAGTTGAGAAAGAATTCAGGCCAAGATTCATGCTATAAGACAGTGATAGCAAACCTATGACACGCGAACTCATTTTTTTTGGTTGATTTTTCTTTGTTAAATGGCATTTAAATCTATAAAATAAATATCAAAAATATAAGTCTTTGTTTTACTATGGTTGCAAATATCAAAAAATGTCTATGTGTGACACGGCACCAGAGTTTAGTTAGGGTTTTTCAAAATGCTGACACGCTGAGCTCAAAAGGTTCGCCATCACTGCTATAAGAGAAAGTTTTTTAAGAAGTCACAGACTTAGAAGAAGTGAGCAGAAGAAGAAATAGCCTCAGGAAACAAGTTACAGAGGGAAAAAAAGGAGCTCTTGGAGCTTAGGAGAGAGACGGGTAAAGGCAATGCACCTGCGGGGGGGAGGGGGGGGGGGCGGGGGGGACACAGGAGGGGGAGGGGAAAGGATATGCTCTTGAGAGGGAGAGCCCTTTTAAGCAGCGGTTCTCAACCTGTGGGTCGAGACCCCTTTGGGGGTCGAACGACCCTTTCACAGGGGTCGCCTAAGACCATCGGAAAACACATATATAATTACATACTGTTTTGTGATTAATCACTATGCTTTAATTATGTTCAATTTGTAACAATGAAAATACATCCTGCATATCAGATATTTACATTACGATTCATAACAGTAGCAAAATTACAGTTATGAAGTAGCAACGAAAATAATTTTATGGTTAGGGGTCATCACAACATGAGGAATTGTATTAAAGGGTCGCAGCATTAGGAAGGTTGAGAACCACTGCTTTTAAGGGTAACTTTTAGGGCGCTTGTCTCTAGTGATTGGTCCGCACAGGGGGTGTGGCGGTGGGGGAGTGTTGGGGGAATCATTAGTCATCACAGCTGGTCCCAAGGTCAACCATAGCATCGCTTGTCTGGTTTTGCTGTTCTTCTAGGCTTGGAGCTGAAGCACAACTGAGGTCTAAATGTATTTGATGTGGGTCAGAACCTTATTGTCCTGGAGGTTTAATGTTTAAGAGCTATTCTTTGCGCTGCCCCCCCCCCCCCCGCCCCCCTTGTTCATTTGAGGGACTAGCAACATGACAGGGGAGGAAAGGTCAGGAGACCGTCTGAACCCCGCATGGCCAGCAATATGAAAGGTCAAGGGCGTCTTAATCAAACACCCAGTGATATGCTAGGGCAAGAAAGGTTACTCTGGAGATGAGGTCCTTGTTTTCCCAGCTTTGCCTGTTGCTAGGCCCCCTGGGGCTTTCTGCCCAGTGACCTTCTGTGCCTGGCCCTTCATCCTTGCTCTGCTCATGTCTATCTGTTTACTACAAAGAAAGGAATGTCCTTGTCAGAGTTGGCCTCTCGAACCCTTCCCAAACCTCTTCCTTTTTTGAACAAAAAGGAACCACATACTAAACCTGACAAGCTCAGGGAAGTCCTGCATGACAGCTTTACAAACTCAGAGACCTAAAGTAACCACATAGGATGGTCTGAAATGAAAACTTTTTAAAATCCCCACCCTAGGATACTTATTCCATTGATTTTTACAGGGAGTGGAAGGGAGGAAGGAGGGGTAGAGAAACATTGATGTGAGAGACACATGGATTGGTTGCCTCCTGAACATGCCCGGACCAGGGCCCGGGATTGGACCGCAACCAAGGTATGTGCCCTTGACCGAGAATTGAACCTGAGACCCTTCACATGGGCTGATGCTCTAACCACTGAGACACCAGCCAGGGTTGAAATGAAAACTTTACAAATAAAAGCAGTTTATGGTATCTTTTTGCATCTACCGAAACATACCTTTGGAATGGCTGGGTAACTTCCCTTTTTCCAGACCTCTCAGGGCACAACCAATGCACCAGGGCAGACCACAAATCCTCTCATTGTTATTGTTATCGTGTTAATTGTTGACTGTTAACTATCCTATACCCACCTATATAAAAGAAGTATGTGTCTACCATTTTACTTTTCACCCAATCCCAGAGGGTTTCTCACTTTGCTTTCTCCTGCCTCCCTAATCTATCATTAATGGATTTCATGTAACCCACTTATGTCTTCTCTTTTGACTGTACTGTATAAAGTAAGATGCAATACTTCCATGCTCTGGACCATTTTCTCAATCCGTTGAGATTTTGCTTCCCAGCAATTGTTTATAGTTTGGCTCAAATAGACTCACAAAATCCTCCACAGGTTTGGATTTTGTTTGTTTGTTAATCCTCCCCCGAGGATATTTTTCCATTGATTTTGGTTGTTGTTGTTGCCTCCCCGCAATGTGCCCAGACCCGGAGGGACTAGGATTGATACTGCAACTGAGGATCCTGCAACCGAGATATGTGCCCTTGATCAGAATGGAACCTGAAGCCCTTCAGTACGCAGGCTGACGCTCTATCCACTGAGCCAAACTGGCTAGGGTTCTCTACAGGTTTGAATGTTTCTTACATTGACACTTTCCCCCAAAGGAGTGCAGTGTAACTCTTGTTTTTTAAATTGCAATCCCAGTACAATTCATCCTGAGATTCTACCCAGGACAGCCTGGTTGAGTTTTGATGGTTTACAAATTCCACAGAATTGCAGTCGTCTGTTGCTTTTCACTAGTTTAACTCTTAGAAGGAAATCTCATTGCCAGGTGTCTGAGAAACACTTCATTGGAACCTGTATTGCCAGTAGCTATCAGATGGCAAGTAGCCTGAGGATTTGCCCTAGCCCGTGTGGCTCAGTGGATAGAGTGTCAGCCTGTGGACTGAAGGGTCCTGGTTCAATTCTGGTCATGCCCCTGTCCGCCCCAGGAGGCAGCCAATCAATGATTCTCTCATCATTGATGTTTCTCTCTTTCACTCTCCCTTCCTCTCTGAAGTCAATAAAAATATATTTAAATAATAATAAAAATGTAAAGCCAAAGGATTTGGCAGTCAACACATTGCGGACGGATCATGAGAATTCTCACTTCATATTCCACAGTGTTTTACAAAGTATCGTACTTTAAAAAGATATTAGCTTGTAAGAACATGTAATAAATAACTTCAAAATGCAGTGGGTATTTAATTTTAAAGCGTGCCTTTAACATTTATGTAAAACGTTGTTTGTACTCGTTCAATAGAAACTTATCTGGCCACTGGGTAAAGCTAGCAATAAAACGACTGGTCCTGGTCTGCAATGTGTTAAGAAAGCCATGGGCGGATTTTGGCGCCTGCAGTTTCAGCAAAGTTGTGGGACGACCGCCCCCCCCCCCCTCCCCCAGTAGACAAATGAAGAAGAGAAGTTGAATTCCTTAGTCAGATATTTATTGAATGTTTAAGAAATGCTAGGCTCTGGGCTGAAATAAAAGCAAATATGGCCCTAACCGGTTTGGCTCAGTGGATAGAGCGTCAGCCTGCGGACTCAAGGGTCCCAGGATCGATTCCGGTCAAGGGCATGTACCTTGGTTGTGGGCACATCCCCAGTGGGGAGTGTGCAGGAGGCAGCTGATCAATGTTTCTCTCTCATGGATGTTTCTAACTCTCTATCCCTCTCCCTTCTTCTCTGTAAAAAATCAATAAAATATATTTTTTTAAAAAGCAAATATGTACGAGGTTCCTGCCTGATGTGGCTTATCTGAACAGAAAAATTGACATTAATAAGGGAATAACAATGACTGTCTAACAGTGTGCGTTGTTAAACTACCCAGAGAGGTGGTAGTGTTTGCTAAAGTAAGAGGTGGATCTGACCCGATGTAGGGCTAGGACGCTTTCCCAAGGCAAGGACGGCGGCTGGGGAGCGAGAGGCCAACAGGTGAAGGCAGATTAAGGAGATGAAGCAGAAGGGGAGCGCCTTGTGCGGGGCAGCAGCATCGAGGCCCGGGCGCCCGGAAGGCAACCTGCGTGGCTGCACGGCTGCACGGCTGCGTGGCTGCGTGGCTGCACGGCTGCGTGGCTGCACGGCTGCACGGCTGCGTGGCTGCGTGGCTGCACGGCTGCGTGGCTGCGTGGCTGCGTGGCTGCACGGCTGCACGGCTGCGTGGCTGCACGGCTGCACGGCTGCGTGGCTGCACGGCTGCAGAGCCCAGAGCGAAGAGAAGGGACGGGGAGAGGCTAGGGAGGTGGAAATAGGCCAGGAAAGGCGGGGAGAGTCGGCTGCACCTACAAACTCCAAGTCCCAGAAAGCACCGGGCAGACGGATGTGAGCGAGGCGCGAGCCGCGACCCTTGAACGGGGAGAGGAAGTGCTCGGGCATCGCGAGCCGAGCAGCGGGGCCAGGTGGGCTGGGGCGCGGCGGGCGCGGGCGGCGGCGGGCGCGGGGCTCGGGAGGGGGTCGCCGAGCGCCCGCCACTGTGTGTCGTCATAAGGTGCCGGCCACTTTCGCGGGCGGAGGCGGCCCGGCGGGCGCTCGGAGAGCGGGGCGGGCGGGCCTGCGGCGGCCGGCGGCCTCGGCCACCGGTAATTGCATCTTTTCCCGGCGTCTCGTCTGCAGAGAGAGCAGGATGTCCGCGGAAGTCCCCGAGGCAGCCTCCGCGGAGGAGCAGAAGGTGAGTGCACGGGGCCGGGGGCCGGGGGCCGGGGGCGCCCGGGGCGCAGGGGGCTGTGCCGAGGCGCCTGGGCCGCGGAGGCGGGACACTCCCTGATCCACTGCCCGCAGCAGGTCGGGTCCTGAGCGCCAACGTGCCGGGAGTTTGAACGTTCGCCACGCCTTTCCTCCATAGGCAGAGCCCAGGCTCGGTTCCGAGGCGTGGAACCCACGTTTCCCGTGGCTTCCCCCGGCCTCGGAAGTTTCCTGTTGCCCTTGGAGAACGGCTGCCCTGCCGTGTAGTCTGCGCGCTGTCCATGCCCGAGGCGGCGCCGGTTTGGGCGGCCACGGGTGGAATTTCAGGGCCAGCCCCTGGTGGCCACGGAGTCCTGGTCAGTGATTCCACTCATTGGGCGTCCGTGTCCCAGTCTGTAAAGTGAACACTAGGGCTTGCTCCGTATGGTAGTTTGCAGGTTCAGAGGACGGGTAACTTAGGGTATGCAACGCCGGATGTGTTCACAAACGCGAGCCGGTGATCATGGCACACGGTCATCGACTAAAAACCGAAAGGTTGGAATTAAAACTTACCAGTTTAGTTGGTAAGGTTTTTCATGGGAACATAGGAATATTTTGTAAACTCACTGGTAATATCTCTGTTATGTAGGGAAGTATGCCATGGGTCGTTATGATCCACATGACGAATATACAGGCCCTAGATTTTATCTAGGCTAACTCTTGCCCCTCCCGCCAAATTCTGCTGCCCTGCCCTCCTGGGTACTTGGGGCTGGTCTACAAACGTCCATGATAAGTTGTTTCCTAAATTGTTCATGGAGCGTTACCATCATTTTCTTTAAAAAAAAAAAAAAAATTCAATCTGCATTATCATAAATAGGACTTGTTTTAATCCTTGGACATTGTAAGGGGCATCTAAACCCATTCCATGTGTTCTTAACTACGAAAACTTTTTCTGAGTTGGATGGTTCTGTTGTGACATTACTTGTAAAGTAACTGGAGCAAAACAAAACACCTATAGCATAAATAATAGGCCAAATTACTGCATTATTTGGAAATATTCCAGTGAAACTGTGTTGGATATTTCTCACTTTGTAAAAAAAAAAAAAAGGACTTTGGGGGCAAAAAATATATAGGTTAAAGAGTAAAATTTTTACAGGCTTGTCTGATGTACAATAGTACACTTGCCATTTTCTTTTGAGATTTGCTAGTATGTTGCCAGAGGGTAAAGTGCTGTTTTCTCCAGTATAAATGCTTTAAGTTGGAACAGCCTAATACTCTGTTTCAGCAATGTTAAGGAAATCATGAATATCTTCTCTTTGTGAGTGTCTAAAAGTTATTTCAGGTCCTTTGGTTGTAGGCTTGTTGTCATTAATACCAAAGAGTGTTAGTAATATAATGTCCCTTGAATTAAGAATTGGCTGTAGATGTTGAGTGCCTGTAACATGGATACCATTCCTAAACACGAGGGAAATGTGCAGAGTCACTTCTGTGTTCCTATGGGCCAAGTCACCTGTTTTTTTTCTGTTTGGAAGAATAGTTAGATGACCTAAAACATTGGATTATTGTCTGTGTACCCAACTGACCTTTCAATTAAAGTCAAAGTGTTCCACTAAAATAGCTTTATAATTTCATGGTACTTTAGCCTCTGAAAAATTAAGGCAAAGAGATGAGTACTGCATGGAGTAAGAGCTAGATCACTGTTTCTCTACCTGAGTAGTCTGAGTACCCTTTTTAAGAGAAAAAAAATCAACAGAACTATTTCTTATTGGAATACTAAATATACTTAAGCATAAAAAGAAGTTTAAATGCATATCTTTTATACCACTCTAAAACTAAAATTAAATACAAACAAAACCAGTCTATTATTTCAGAGTCACATGGAGTTTTGGTGAAAATTTCCAATGTATTGAGAATATGGTAGCAATTGTTAAAGTTCAGGAGCTTTTTGAGTGTGGCAAGGTAACACTTCCAAGACCATATGATGACTCAGTTCTCCTCATTACAAGTAAGTTGTGTGATTATTTAACTGTAGAGTCATAGATACATTATTTAAGTTGTAATTCAACTCTGTTCTTTTCCCATCTTGGACAGTAGGAGTAATACTGCTGAGTCTGTGGTCATAAATGAAAGCCCAGACAAGGAAGTCACATAGCTCTACTTAGATATGAGATGGCAATTCAGAGGTCCCAGAATATGCTTGTAGATAATCTCTTAGATTATCACCCACGTGGAAACAAAACGTTAAACAAGTTTTAGCAGAGGCCTCATGGATTTATTATCCGTGATCTCCACTTCGAATACTACTAAGCTAAGACAGAATGCTCTTTGGTCATGGGGGTGAGGAGGTATGTGGAGACTTAAATACATAATTGTGTTTTTATTGAGAGTATCTTGAGCTCAGGGACCTTTAGTTAGTTAGTTATAGAGGAAGAGAGAGAGAGACATTGATCTTTGCCGTATGCATCACGGGATATCAAACCCACAACTGGGCATGTGCCTGACTGGGAATCAAACCCTTCACCTTTTGGTGTACGGGACGACATTCCAACCATCTGGGCCACACCATCCAGGGCAGGGACCTTCTTATTTGTCTTTTCTCCCATATCACCTAGCATAGTACCTGGCATTGTTCAGAAAATGTTGAATGAATTTTTCTCAGAACTTTGCAGTTGAAACTATTGCCAAAGTATTACTCTAATACAAATGGCAATGCTAGCACTATAGTTAAAAGAGGGGTCTGGGGGAGTAGAGAGAACCCTAGCCGGTTTGGCTCAGTGGAGAGAACATCAGCCTGCAGACAGAAGGGTCCCGGGTTCCATTCTGGTCAAGGGCACATATCTAGGTTGTAGACTCAATTCCTATCCTCGCTTGTGAGTGGCAACCAATCCATGTGTCTCACATCGATGTTTCTCTCTGTCTCGCCCCCTTCCTTTCCACTCTCTCTAAAAATCAGTGGGAAAATGTCCTCAGGTAAGGATTAACAAAAAAAAAAGAAAAAAGAGAGAAAGAGGAATAGACCATGGCAATATAAAAATCTTAGCTTAGACCTACTTAAGTCTTAATGAAAAGGGGAAGGGGAGTTATAAAATAAGCCACAGGGATGTAATGTACAGCACAGGGAATAGAGTCAATAATATTGTAATAACTATGTACAGTGACAGATGGTTACTAGGTTTAGTGTGGTGATCACTTTGTAAGGTATATAATGTCGAATCTGTATGTTGTACACCTGAAATGAATATAATATAATGTATGTCAACTATAATAAAAAATAAATTTTTATAGCTGTGCCCAGGCAGGGCACATACTCAGGTTGAGGGTTCCATACCCAGTTGGGATGTGTACGAGAGGAAACCAGTCGATATTTCTCTCTCACATTGATGCCTTTCTCCCTCTTCCTTACTCTCTAGATGCAATTTTTTTTTAATAGACTTTTATTGATTTCAGAGAGGAAGGGAGAGGGAGAGAGAGATAGAAACGAGAGAGAATCATTGATCGGCTGCCTCCTGCACGTTTCCTAGGGGGGATTAAGCCTGCAACCCAGGCATATGCCTTTGACTAGAATCGAACCTGGGACCCTTCAGTCTGCAGGCCGTCCCTCTATCCACTGAGCCAAACCTGCCAGGGTAAAAATTTATTTTTTAAAATAATTGATTCTAGCCCTAGCTGGTTTGGCTCAGTGGATAGAGGGACGGCCTGCAGACTGAAGGGTCCCAGGTTCGATTCCAGTCACAGGCACATGCCCAGGTTGCAGACTCGATCCCCAGTGTGGCATGTGCAGGAGGCAGCCAATCGATGATTCTCTCTCATCGTTGTTATTTCTATTTCTCTCTCCTCCCTTCCTCTCTGAAATCAATAAGAGTCTATTAAAAAATAATAAAATAAAAAATAAATTTTTACAAAATTAAAAGATGCGCATACACACACACACACACACCCATACACATATATATATATATATGTTTTCCCCATATATATTGTGGGTTTTTATTATTTTTAAAAGATTTCAATAGCATGTTTTCTAGAGATTTTATTATAAGATCGATTAAATCAAGTTAGTTAAGAAGTCTTGGAAATAGGCTAACTCTAACTCAAGTAGAGTTTTCAACTATATTATTTCTGTCAGTTTAAAAGATATGCTTGGTCCTGCTGGGCTGGTGTGGTTCAGTGGTTGAATGTTGACTCATGAACCAAGAGGTCACTGTTCAATTCCTGGTTAGGGCACATGCCCAGGTTGTGAGCTCAATCCCCACTGTGGGGCATGCTGGAGGCAGCTGATTGATAATTCTCTTTCATTGATGTTTCTATCCCTCTCCTTCCTCTCTCTGAAATCAATAAAAACATATAGTGTATATTTTTTTGGTTTTTGTCACCCAAGGATATGTCTCCATCGATTTTTAGAGAGAGTGGAAAGTGCGGGGCGGGGGGGGGGGGGGGGGGCGGGGGGGCGGGGGGGTGGGTAAGGGTGGAGGGAGACACAGAGAGAAACATCGATGTGAGAGAGATACATGGATTGGTTGCCTCCCGCATGCACCCCGACCAGGACAGGGAATTGAACCTGAAACTGAGGTAAGTGCCCCTGACCAGAGTCAACCCGGGACCCTTGAGTACGAGGGTCGATGCTCTATCCACTGAGCCAAATCTGCTAGGGCAATAAAAACATATATTCTTAAAAAAAAAAAAAAAGATATTCTTAGTTCTTTTTTGAGTGGTGGAAGAAGAGAACTAATATTTAAATTTAAAAGTGCAGTTAATACTATCATTTTCTAGGACTGGTCTGACAATACCTTTGGTAGCTAAAAGGCTTAAGAGTGTTTTCAATTCAGAGCCCAATGTGCTAAAGCTATCAGGTGTTTAGATAGAAAGTTCCTTAGCTTTATTGAAATAGTTGGAGTGTACATCGTTGTATTTGTTGAACACCCATTAAGTGGCAGGCAAGCAGCAAGGACTTAGGATGACTACAGTATTTTTCCAGAAAGGTTGACAGTATTGGTACCTTTCTGACAATATCCCAAAGGATTTGTTGCTTTCATTAATCTTTTCTATTTATTCATAAATCAGTGCATCAATGAATTATATTGCTTGGCAGAGAGAGGAGAATTTGCTTAGAATGGCCAGATTTTTATTGTGTAACTTCTCTGCTGAAGGCTGAACATTGGTATCAGTCATTCAGGCTTAATATCAGTCCATGACAGACTACAAAATAATCCTTAGTTATTGAATGTCCTTTTATATGTATGTATTTATAACTTATACCCCACCTATTTACTGAAAGGATAGCTAATGTATTTCAATAGACTAGTTCATAAAAATGCAAGTGCCTACCATTAGCAAATGTTAGGCCCTGTGCTAGTATAGAGTATACAGTGAAGATTATTTGGGGGCAGAGGTACTTGTCAAGAGGATAACTGTGATTTAAAATACGGTTTTAAATTATTTTTTGTACATCATAAGCATATCTGTTACGATATCCTGAATTTCTGCTTTCTCAGTTTGTGCCTAGTCAAAAGTCCCAGAATCCTAATGGTACTCCTCCTTCCTCCTCCCCCTCAAAGGTCAGCTAAGTAAATCCACTCACTTTCCAGCACCTATTACTAAAAAGTAGTAAAATGGCTGCATAACACAAAGGCTTCTTGGAGAATAAAATTTCAAAACCAGATTTGAATTTTATTTTATTTATTTTATTTTTATTTTTTTAAAAATTAAATCTTTATTGTTCAGATTATTACATTGGTTACTCTTTTTTCCCACTATAACTCCCCTCCACCCAGTTCCAACCCCACCCTCTGCCCTCACTCCCCACCCACTGTCCTCATCCATAGGTGCACGATTGTTGTCTAATCTCTTCACTCACCCCCACACCCCTTTCTCCCCCCCCCCCCCAAGAATAGTCAGTCCATTCCCTTTCTATGTCCCTGATTCTATTACAATCACCAGTTCATCAGATTATTTATTCACTTGATTTTTAGATTCACTTGTTGATAGATGTGTATTTGTTGTTCATAATTTGTATCTTTACCTTTTTCTTCTTCTTCCTCTTACAGGATATCTTTCAGCATTTCATATAATACTGGTTTGGTGGTGATGAACTCCTTTAGCTTTTTCTTATCTGTGAAGCTCTTTATCTGGCCTTCACTTCTGAATGATAGCTTTGCTGGGTAAAGTAGTCTTGGTTGTACGTTCTTGGTATTCATCACTTTGAATATTTCTTGCCACTCCCTTCTGGCCTGCAAAGTTTCTGTTGAGAAATCAGCTGACAGTCGTATGGGTACTCCCTTGTAGGTAACTGATTTTCTTTCTCTTGCTGCTTTTAGGATTCTCTCTTTGTCTTTTGCTCTTGGCATTTTAATTATGATGTGTCTTGGTGTGGTCCTCTTTGGATTCCTTTTGTTTGGGGTTCTCTGCGCTTCCTGGACTTGTAAGTCTATTTCTTTCAGCAGGTAGGGGAAGTTTTCTGTCATTATTTCTTCAAATAGGTTTTCAGTATCTTGTTCTCTCTCATCTTCTGGCACCCCTATAATTCGGATGTTGGTACGCTTGGAGCTGTCCCAGAGGCTCCTTACACTATCTTCGTATTTTTTTATTCTTTTTTCATTTTGCTTTTCTGGTTGGGTGTTTTTTGCTTCTTCGTATTTCAAATCTTTGACTTGATCCTTGCAACCCTCTCTGGTCTGCTGTTGGGAGTCTGTATAATGTTCTTTATTTCAGTCAGTGTATGCTTAATTTCTAGTTGGTCCTTTATCACAACATCGAGGGTCTCATTAGATTTCTTGAGGGTCTCACTACATTTATCGGCGGTCTTACCAGTCTTTTCAAGGATCTCACTACATTTATCAGTGGTCTCACCAGTCTTTTCGAGGGCCTTACTCAATTTATCGGCAGCTTCTAAACAGTTCTTTAAAGACCTTAAAAGTGTGGTTTTGAACTCTATATCCAACAGTTTGCTTTCCTCCAATTCTGTCGTTTGTATCCTGTTTCTTTGTCTCGGCATTTTTTATGCTTCGCTGTGTCGATATATCCAACAGTTTGCTTTCCTCCAATTCTGTCGTTTGTGTCCTGTTTCTTTGTCTCGGCATTTTTTATGCTTCGCTGTGTTGATAGAGTGCCTTTCTGTGCTAAGTGTCCCAATTACCTGAGGTAGATACTCTTGGTGCACCCCCTTGTGGACTTTGTGCACAGTCTTGTTGTGGTTAAGCCTTAATTGTTGTAGTTATCACTGTGAGGAATTGACCTCCAGGCCAATTGGCTGTGAGAATCAGCTGTGTGGGGCTAGACTTGCTTCGATGGGGCTTTGGTGCTCACTGAGTCTGCCCCCTGAGTGTGTCTTTTATGGTTCCACGGACCTGCAAGCTGGATGGTCCCACTCTGACCTCTGGGCTTCCTGGCTCCTGGATCTCTAGGGAGGTGCTAATCTAGCCTTTGCCTGAGGCTATCCAGCAAAAGTCTCCCTGCAGGGCTTGGGCGGGGCAGGTCCCAGGGGATCAACAGGGCGGGGTTAGCAATTATGGCTTGCTGGGGTCCAACCCCAGCGGGTCCAGGGGTCCCCAAAGGTGTGGACGGAGTCGGCGATGAAGGAATGACACGGAGACGGCGTTCAGTTGATCAGCAGCCTAGCCAGGATCTCCAGCCAAGTTCTGGTCAGGATCTCCAACCAAGTTCTGGTGCCATGTTCTCTCGCTAGGTTCTCCAGGTTCTCCAGCCAGGTTCGGTCTCCAGGTTCTCCAGCCAGGTTCTATCCAGGTTCTTTTGCCATGTTCTGTCTAGGTTCTCCAGCAAAGTTCTGTAGCCAGGTTCTGTCCAGGATCTTTTGCCATGTTCTCCTGCTAGGTTCTGTCTCTAGGTTCTGTCTCTACGTTCTTCAGCCAGGTTCTCTCACTAGGTTCAGTCTCTAGGTTCTGTCTAGGATCTCCAGCCAAGTCCTGTCTCTTGGTTCTCTCTCTCGGTTCTCTGTTTTGTTGTCTTGTTACATCTGTATTTATACCAGTTGATTTTAATCCTGTCAATTTCTATTTCAAAGGTTAGGGCGTTTCTTATCTCCATTCCAGGGAGTAAAGATTATGTAGCTTAAGGGTGATTGTTTGTAGTTAAAGTGATTAACTACCCGCCTGGCACTTAGGTAAGAGGTTTTATCCTCTCCTTAACTTCAGGGAAAAATCCCTACCTGGGAAAACAACCTTTCTCGGAGAGGTGACCTTGGTTAAAACACATAGCGCTAAAGGGAGCAAACATATTAAGAACAGTATGCCATATACGCCAGGTCCCTTGAAACATATGTTGTGCAGATGTTTCTTCTCTGCAGCGACTGTGTCAAACAGCAAGGATGGACCGGCTCCCGGCAATGGCTGCTCTCAGTCTTGCCCTCAGAGGCTCTGCTTCTCAGTGTCCCAGTAATCGCTGCAAGCCCCACGGAGAGAAAGCTGCCCTAGGGTTCTGAGCGATGCCAGACAGTCCCGCTTCTCCCATATGAGTGTGGGTCCTTAGAGACTCGCCCGGAACTGGAGGTCAGAGCCTGAGACTCCCTCCAGATTGAAAACGACAACCGCGCACTCAGCCTCCAGCCCGCTCCGCATGCACACCGAACCTTAGTATTTTACTTCAGCACTGCGCCTCCTCTGAGCCTCGGTATGCTTTTCTCTTGCCTCCTAGTTGTAAAACTTCCACTCAGCCAGCTTTCCTGTGGTTCTGGATGATGTCCGTTCCGTCTTTTAGTTGTATTTTTGAAGTGGTTGTTCAAGGCAGCAAACTCCCTATGCCGCCATCTTGGTTTCTCCAGATTTGAATTTTAAAAAATACTTCTTGATTAAGCATGTCATTTCCCCTCTTTGTTGAACCTCTCTATTGTATCTTTGTTTTCTGTTTCATTAATTTCTGCTTTTTATTTTCTCCTATTCTCTTTCGGTTCCGTTCTTTGTCTGATTTCTTAAGTTAGGTGCATATAGCTCATTGAGTTTTGTTTTTCCCCTCTAATAAAAGCCCTTTAAGGGACACTTGTATCCCACAGATATGTTACATGTAGTTTTTTTTTTTATTAGTGAGTTCCAAGTATTTATTTTTTATTCCCATGATTCCTTTTTAAACCATTAATTATTTAGGAATGGGTTCTAATTTCCAAATGGCAGGAGTATAAACAAATTTTTATTATTGACTTTTAACCTAACGAATTGCAATCATAGATGGTGATCTGGATCAAAATGGTCAAGACTTACTTTATGGTCTAGTATTTAGTCAGTTTTTCATTTGTGCTTGAGAAGAAAATGCGTTTCAGTTGTTGGGTAGAGAATTAATATCAGGTATCTTGACAGCTTTGTCTTTTTTTAAAAAATATATTTCTTTATTGATTTCAGAGAGGAAGGAAGAAAGAGAAAGAGAGATAGAAACATCAATGATGAGAGAGAATCATTGATTGGCTGCCTCCTGCACACCCCCCACTGGGGATTGAGCCTGCAACCCAGGCATGTGCCCTTGGCCGGAATTGAACCTGGGACCCTTCAGTTCGAAGGCTGATGCTCTATCCACTGAGCCAAGCCGGCTAGGGCAACAGCTTTGTCTTTTTTACCTGTAAATAATTGAAGAAGATATGTTGAAGACTATGCTGATTGACTTTTTAGTTGCTCCCTGTATTCTGTCAAATTTTGCTTTATATATTTTGAGGCTTCTTTTTTTTTTTTTTTTTTTAATATATTTTATTGATTTTTTACAGAGAGGAAGGGAGAGAGATAGAGAGTTAGAAACATCAATGAGAGAGAAACATCAATCAGCTGCCTCCTGCACATCTCCTACTGGGGATGTGCCCGCAACCCAGGTACATGCCCTTGACCGGAATCAAACCTGGGACCTTTCAGTCCGCAGGCCGACGCTCTATCCACTGAGCCAAACCGGTTTCGGCATGAGGCTTCTTTTAGAGACATGAATATTTAAATCTTCTGTCTCCTAATGCTTTTTCTCTCAAAATCTGTTATCTGATCTTAATATAGGTGTGCTGGCTCTATTTTGGTTAACATTTGCCACGTATGTTGTTTTTGTTTTTCCATGTTTACTTTCAAATGATCTCACTTATGTATATAGATTTGTTTTTGTAAAAAAAAATATTTTTATTTATTTCAGAGAGGAATGGAGAGTGAGAGATAGAAATATCAATGATGAGAGAGAATCATTGATTGGCTGCCTCCTGCACACCCCCTACTGGAGATCAAGCCCACAACCAGGGCATGTGCCCTTGACCTGAATCTAAGGGACCCTTCTGTCTGTAGGCTGATGCTCTATCCACTGAGCCGAACCAGCTAGGGCTATAGATTTCTTTTTGTACTCAGAAAGTGGCTAGGTTTTATTTTAATACAGCTGCTAAATTTAAGTGGACAGTTTATTTATGTTTATTGTGCTTATTTACATACTGGGTTTTATTTCTCCTATTGTACTTTTTTGTTGTTGTTCTTGCTTTTTTTTCTCTTTTCTTGCCCTTCTTCTCCCCCTCAAAGCACCCCCCCATTTTACCCCCACTAGAAGTTATATACTTTGTTTCTGTTATTTGAATGGTTCCCCTTGAAATTTTATCATGCCCCCTTAACTAAACAGATTGTTAGATTAATATCATCAATTCTTTTCTAAACAATACTTAAACTCTAAAAATACTGTGCTGTTAAATAGTATTATTGTTTGTTTGTTTGTAACCATACATATTAAGACTTTAAAATTAGAAAAGTATGTCAATAAAGCTGGGGGAAAAGTAGAAAAGTTACTAGTTTGTCAGTATACATGCGCATACCAATTTCTTTGTTTGCTCTTTTCTTCTATATCTCAAGTCTTTTTAGAGATTTATTTTTATTCTAGCTGAAATAAATGTTCAGAAATAGCCTTGGTTGGTGTGGCTCAGTTGGTTGGAGCACCATTCTGTGCACCCAAGGGTCATAGGTTCCATTCTTAGTCAGGGCACATACCCAGGTTGCAGAACCTATCGATGTTTCTCTCTCTCTCTCCCATTCCCTCCCTTCCCGTCTATTCCCCCTCTTGTACCTCTCCCCCTCGCTCTAAAAATCAATTAAAATATATTTTTAAATTGATTTCAGAAAGGGAGGGAGAGGGAGAGAGAAATAGAAACATCAATTGGGATCAAGCCCGCAACCTGGGCATGTGCCCGACTGGGATTCGAACTGTGACCACCTGGTTCATAGGTTGACGGTTAGCCACTGAGCCACTACGGGCGGGCTCTAAAAATCAATTTTTAAAAAATTAAATGTTTAGCCCTAACCAGTTTGGCTCAGAGGATAGAGGGTTGGCCTGCAGACTGAAGGGTGCCAGGTTTGATTCTAGTCCAAGGGCATGTACCTTGGTTGTGGGCACATCCCCAGTAGGGGGTGTGCAGGAGGCAGCTGATCGATGTTTCTCTCTCATCGATGTTCCTAACTATCCCTCTCCCTTCCTCTTTGTAAAAAATCAATAAAATATATATTTTTAAAAAATAAATGTTTAGGAATTCCTTTGAAGGATATTAGAAATATGCAATCACACCAAACTCTGTGTTCCCTTTTGCATTTTTTTTAGCATGGCTCTAGGGATAAGTTGTTTATTTACCTGAATTTATCTGTTGGTGTCCTGTCTGGAGGATAGAAACCTATTTGGGTGTTTTAAACGAAAGAGGTGTGATTTAGGGAATTAGTTTACAAATTATTAGAAGGGATAGAAGAGCAGTGGTTCCAGTGGCGTGGGAAAGCTGTTGACCCTGCAAGAGTGAGCACTATTGTGAGCCCAATGTCCTCCATGCCCACTCTCATGTAGCTGCCACAATAGCCTCAGTTTATCTGCTCCAAGGCCCCTACAAGAGCTACTGCTACATTGTTAGTGGCATCACCAGGAACAGAATAGATTCTTTCTTGCTTGCTTTTTAATCTGGTGTAGGTACCACTGACAGAACCTAATAAGAATGCAGTTTGAGAAATGTCATTTCAGGCTTCTAACTGTAGAGATTCAGGAGAGTTTTTAGAGAAGGGTAACTGGGGTGAATGCCAGTGTACATAGTCTGCTACCTGCCATGTTATTTATACTTCACTCCACAAGCAAATGTGTAGCTGTGTTGGAGTATTGCTGAGCGTCCAGCCAGGCATTTGAATTTGCTTACCAGTGAGGTCCTAGAACTATCTACATCTGAGAACATCAAGAATGTTTGTTTATCATCCATGAAAAGTATTGATGGTATTTACTATGTTTAAACATGTAATTTACTATGTTTGGACATCTCTTCTCCCTTTGGTATTAAATGCAGCTCAAATCATGAATCCAGCTACGAATTTTCATCTGGCAGGGACTTGCCATTGTGTTACGTATTTGGCAAGAAAGTTCAAGAAAATCCATTCTCAACCTAAATTTTCTTTTCAGCTATAGTTGTGGTTTTGCCGAAAACATTCTTCTATAGTATATTATTTTAATTGAATTGAGCATGCTTACTATTATATGTAAATGCATTCCTTATTGAGAAAGTTAGGGAATGCCAGATAAGATGGCATATGGTGTCCAATTTTTCCTCCTGATATAAAATGGGGAAAACCTGAAGAAACACTGCAATTTAGGGAATGTTGCTGCCCTTATGCCAGAAATCTTAGATATAGAGAATGATATTCAACTCAAAGGAAGAAGCAGAGAGCGTTTATTTCCTAGGCCCAACAAAGCTGGATGGTTTCAGTGGAAATGTGGGACTCAGTTAACACATTGGAAAGCTTGAATTAGAAAGTTCTGAGATGAAAGGCTGTAATCAGGTTGGAGTCCTTTCCAGCCCACATCCAAATTTAATGTCCACCAATTTAAAAAACAATTTTACAGTGAACTCAAGTGTAGGTCCTTCCTCCCAGTTCCACTTCTGAATTGTAACACTGCTAATACCCTGGGGCCATAGTAGATGCCTGAGCGAATGCTGAGACACCGAGAAGAAACTGCAGTGACCCGGCCCACCTCCTACATTGAGCTGGCAATCTTAAATTTAAAGTTAGTAGGGGTGGGATGAGGGCATGTGACGGGGTAGGGGAGGCTGGGGGAAGGTCAGTGGGGAAAAAAAGGAGATATATGTACTACTATGTGTAATACTTTAAACAATAAAATATAATTAAAAAAATAAAGTTAGTAATAAGGCAAAATCGCATATAACTAAAATCCCCCTTGAAAAATCCCAACAAAGTCATGATCATATTGGAAACTTTCCCATCAGTTCTCAGTAGGTCAAGTATTCACTTGTTATCTGGTGTTTGAACAGATGGCTGGGCTGATTCTTCAGGTGATTGCCAACTGAGGAGTAGGCTTGTGTTGTAGAGGCTAAGTTTTTCAACACTAGATTGATAAGTACATAGATATGCTTGCACTCTGAGAGACACTCAGGGATTGAGATCATAGGAATGCATCACACACCTCACACTTCAACTCTCTGAGGCATACCCTTTAAAAAAATGTTTTCAGAGAGGAAAGGAGAGGGAGAGAGAGAGAGAGAATCATTGATTGGCTGCCTACTGCATGCCCCCAACTAGGTATGGAACCTGCAGGCTGGGCATGTGCCCCAACTGGGAATCGAATTTTGTATGTGAAGGAACCGCTGAGCTAAAGCCAGCCCAAGGGAATTGAATTTTGACCTCCTGGTTCATAGGTTGGCGCTCAACCACTAAACCACACTGGCCGGGCCTGGGGTATAACCTTCTTGAATGGAATGACTGGCAGAGTCACTGATGCTCTTTAGAATCTCTCTTTTTTTAAAAAAATATATGTTACTGATTTTTTTACAGAGAGGAAGGGAGAGGGAGAGTTAGAAACATCGACGAGAGAGAAACATTGATCAGCCTCCTCCTGCACACCCCCTACTGGCCGACGCTCTATCCACTGATCCAAACCAGTTAGGGCGCTCTTTACAGTCTTATCTCTGGCTGAGTCCACCTAGTTGAATTTTGTGTGAATCAAGTGAGTGAATGGTATGACCACTGTAAAGAGACTAAAAATCAAAATATGTGTATGAAACTGCAGCATAAAAGGAGGAAAGTAAACACTTGAAGCAGAAGGGAGCATATACATAAAGGAAACTCCATAGAACAAGTCTATTTGACAACAGCTGCTTTTTTCTCAAAATCCTCTAAGACTAAAATTGAGAAGATGTAACAACACATGAAGCTGTTCAAGATGAAGGGGATATTGATGCTATATAAGGTGAATAAAGCTGATTATAAAACATGTATAAATATAATTTTGAGGAAATTTGTACAAAGTTTTTTCTTCTCTTCCTAGATTGATAAATTATTTACTTGTTATATAAGAACAGTAGGCTTGACATTTATGGATTTAACCTTCCTGCTTTTTTTGACTGTTCATAAATAACCTGGAAGAATTGGGATATGCAGAAGTGTGTCATTTTGCTGAGCTGGTATATAGAGTACATTAGCTAGAAAGTGCACCTTGCCATTGCCCCGCCTCCCATATCAGGGTAGTTCTGTTTTTCTTGATTCATTCATTCTTCCACACTTCTTGCCATAAAATAATGAACACTGCTTCTTTATAAAATGCTGGTGGCCTGGTGCATGAAATTCATGCACATTAAAAGGGAATTAGAGGAAATATTTTAATATTGCTATTTGCCCTTTCTCTATAATAGAAGTGTCAGAAATGAAAGAAAATTAGTAAAATGTATAAGAAAATCTCTCTCCTGTCAGAGTCTGGGGTGCGCCGCGGGACCCAGAGTCAAGTCCCCACCCACCCACGTGCTCCTCGAAATCGTGTGAGTCCCAGACCCAGCCAGCCCCACCCCCATCAAGCCCCGCAGGGCAGGGGGCACAGCCTCAGGTCCCCCAGGCCGGTGTCGGGCAGGGGGTGCAGCTTCAGGTCCCCTGGCCCAGTGCTGGGGTTGGGGGGGTGCAGCCTCAGGCCCCCAGGCCCCAACACAAGGGTGTGATGACCATTTGCATATTAGCTCTTTATTATATAGGATAGGATGGCTCTTGGGAAGAAACTAGACTATATCAGGGCTGGTGTTAAAAATGAATAGCCTTGCCCTGGCCAGTTGCTCAGTGGTTAGAGCATTGTTCTGCACACCGAAGAGTCCTGTGTTCGATTCCTGGTCAAGGGCACATACCTGGGTTGCAGGTTCAATCCCTGCCCCAGTCAGGGCACTTGCGGGAAGCAACCAATAGATGTGTCTCTTTCACATTAATACCCCCTTTCTCCTCTCCCCCCACTTTTCTCCCTTCTACTCTCCCTACTAGTAAAAATAAAAAAATATGTCCTTGTGTGAAGATTAACAACAACAAAAAAAGTGAATAGCCTTAAGATATTGACAGTCATTGGTCAGAAAACACATTTTCATACATCAAAGAATGGAATGTTTAGTGTGAATAGGGTCATTAATTATGGGGCATAATCAGGTAATAATATATATATATATATATGTATATATATGTATATATATATATATATGAAGACTGATGAAGATGATGTTTTTCTCCGTTACAAATGTCACAGTCTTCTGTAATGAGTTATTCAGAAAAAAATGTGCTGGTTACTAAGCTGCTGTTAATTTGTATTAAAGAATCTCAGGAGCTTCCAATCATTCAGGGTTTTGGATAAATAGGTGATCAAAAATATCTTGTGTATTTTAACAGTATTAAGATGATTTTCCATATATAGGCAAAGAGTTGATGAATTCCATAGAAGGTAACTAACTATAAATGTATTATACATGACTAACAAGGAATGGCAAGCAAGACTTCAGAGCTGAGTTACCTTGATATTTTTATCCACTGTGTGGGGTGTTGCACATGCATCACACAGCTATAATAGAGCTATCACGTGGATCATTGGGAAAAAGAAGATAGAGATGTTTTAAAAGCTTCTGTGTTTCATTTTTTAGTCAGATGCTGCATTATTTGGCATTAGACAAAGTCAGAATCCAAGTATTGAAAGGTGAATTATTTTAAATAACTGAATTGTAATAAAGAAGTAATTTATTTAACATTTTTTCAGGAAATGGAAGATAAAGTGACTAATCCAGAGAAAGCTGAAGAAGCAAAATTAAAAGCAAGGTATCCTCACCTGGGACAAAAGCCTGGTGGTTCCGATTTCTTAAGGAAACGATTGCAGAAAGGGGTAAGTTCTTTTTTCTAGTCTTCAAATACTTAAGCTCTATAACCTCAGTGTGCCGATAGGGATTGTGATACGGGTATCTGCATATATAGCTCTGTGTGTGTGTATAATGGTTTTTTCCGCAATGTTTTAGCCTATTCATCCTATGATAAGAATTAAGAATCTAGGATTCTTTTATCACTTTTAACTATAAATTATTTCGAGCATGTAGAAAGGTTAAGATAATATAATAATACAGTAGAACCCATATACCCACCACGCAGATTTAACAGGTTTATGTCGTGCCATAGTTACATAAGCTTTATCTTTGCAAGAAAGAAAATGTAGATATACTTAAACCTACCACATGTGTTTGCATATCACCTTTCTCCCTTCTCTCCAAAAGCAGCCACCATCCAGATGCTGGTATTTATTCTTCTGCTCATGTCTTTGTGTTGTTGTTTTTAACTTTTAACTGTTTTCAAGGTGATTTCTACATAATATCCAAAGGCTTAAAATACCTTTTATTTGGATGAAATGAGCCTGCTTTTTCCACTAGTAAATGAAAGGCTTGCATTTCACTCCTTAAGTCCAGGACTGTTCCTTCCTGGGTGGATTGATGAGGAAGCTGATGTCAATCTTGAGGCTTCTATACTGAAACCGGAATGATATAAGTAAGCCCGAAGAAAGGGTTGTTGCCTAACTTCTCCGTTGGCTGACTTGTGGCTGACAGAGATAGCTATTTCATCTAATTTTTGTTTTTGCTTAAATTTTGTTAGAATAACTTACACTGGCAATATAGAGTCACATCTTAAACCAGTGTAATTGCATATGAAAGCTTTTAAATTCTCTGAATTTTTTTTTTCTTGTAGCAAAAATATTTTGATTCTGGAGATTACAACATGGCTAAAGCAAAGATGAAGAACAAGCAACTTCCTGCTGCAGCCCCGGATAAGACAGAGGTCACTGGTGACCACATTCCCACTCCACAGGACCTTCCTCAGCGGAAACCATCCCTTGTTGCTAGCAAGCTGGCTGGCTGATTAAAAGAGCTGAACTGCATGAATCTTCTAATTCCCATTGTTTTTCCTTAATATGTCACTCCCCGCTTTTTATTTCCTTCCACTCACAAAGTCATTTGAGAGTGACAGCTTTGCAGGTAGTGGTAGTGTGTGCTACTATTGTAAGGGAAGATACATGTAAGAGTTTTTGATTAGTTTAACAGTGCACTGATGAAGAGAACATGTTAGAGCAGCATAAAGTAATCTACTTGAAAATAATTGTATATATTACCTAACTGCTAGTGTAGGGAGGTCCTAACAACTACGAAGCAAGTTTTACAATTTTAATGTTTTGGCTTTCTTTACTTCATCCTAATTATAGCTTTGTAGGTTACTCTTATTTAATTAACCTCTATTGTATTGATTTCTTTGGTATCTTCCTTTTGGATTTTATAAACAGAAGTTTAAGACCACAAGTTGGACGAAAAGTCACATATTTCAAACACAACTAGATGGGGCTCCAAAAGATTTGTATTTCTGTGCTTGGACTTGAATGGCCTTAAACCTGTTTCAGCTTTAACAATAGAAGTTTACTTGGGCAATATTTGCCCATTCTGGTGTAACTTATGTGACGCTAGTGCTTAACAACTGCCGTTGAAGCTAATATTCTTCTTCAGTTCTATAGTTAGAATACCTTTTGTTAAAGATATGAATGAAGTATGCATGTGCATCGACTGTTGAATTCACTTTTGTGCCATTTTTGTAAATACAATAGTTTTGCACAACCTCTCACAAATGTCTGTATTAATTTCATATATTAGAAAGTAGATGATGTGCCAACCAGAAGCACAAAAGTTCCTACACAAAACTCTGTATGTCATTAGAGCTTTTGTATAGTAAGAGTAGTTTACAATCCTGGGCTTATAGAATACCAAACTGACATCTTTGCTCAGTCTGCCATAGACTTAAGCTTTTTCATTTGTTACTAATATCCATGACATTCAGTGGCCTTGTGCAAATATGATATGTTGCTTAGGCATATCTTTTGTCCTATGCAGAACATTTCATTTTGACTTTTAGGGAAATTGCAATTCATGTAATTTATATAAACTTTTAAATGTAGAAACTTTTTACTTCCACAGTCAGTTTTGGGGACACTAAAATAAAAGGCTTCAAAGCTCTGCCTCCTGTGGCCCCTCCCTTCTTTTTTTTTTCTTCTTTGACTCAAATATTGGGCTGTGCTGTTCAGTCTGTTTGGAAGCATAATGTCTATATCCTTACTCTTGAAACTTGCTCTGCTGAATGCTGGATTTTATAATGATGTTTTCCTTACAACATTTTAGTTAACCATTGTTATTCCTATATTATTAGTATTTGACAGTTTCAGTAAAAGGAACTTTATAATGAAACAAGTTCTTGAGAAGACTGGCCCGAGAACCTATGTCAGGATGAGCTGAACTCTGGTAAATAATTTTAAGGAATTCTGATGAGCTAAGTGAATTAAGCTTGTGACGATTAATGTACATGATAGGTGGAACATACTCATACTAAAATATTTAGATGTCTTGCTTCTATAGATGTCACTTTAATAAAATATCAATTTATTTTTAACTTGTGTTTTTATCTAATTAGTAAGAACTTCAACAGACTTTATTAGGACAAATTTACTGCTCTTATAGGAACTCTTCCCATAAGTCGTTGTAATGTTCTAGTGTGATGAGGATCAGTAATCAGATGATACTATTTTTCTCTTCATCCTTGACTTGCACAGGGCCTCCCTTCTTTTGGGTCCAGGCACCTAAATCATCATAGATGGTGCTTTGAGTATAGCACCTGCACTTAAAGACAGCCTAACGCTCTGAGGAAAGCTCACTGATTATCTTTGTGCTCTACCCACCCCAAAAAGCAGAAATGAACAAAGTCAGTAATGTGTTAATTTGTAATTTTAGGAAATGGGAACAAGTAGGGTATTCCACAATACCTATAATTATTGCAGGATCGATTTAAGAATTACAAAATAGTGCTGACTTTGGCGCACATACACTAAAATTGGAAAAATAGAGGTTAGCATGGTCCCTGTGTAAGGATGACAAGCAAATTCATGAAGCGTTCCATGTTTAAAAAAAAAAATTACAAAATACTCCAAAGTAGAAATTCTGCAATATCTAGTTTTTTAAAATGCTTATGTGCAAGCTATCACCATTAAATCTATGCATCAGAGACGAATCTGAAAGATCAGAGAAACCGTATTATTCTTGACCATGATAGCACTCCTGCTGTGATTTGTGACAAGTGATGTAACGTCTGCCTGAGTTTTAGTTTGTAAAATCAAAGCTAATATTTAACCTACCTCAAAACTTGAGGATCTGTGAAATACTGAATAAGTGCCCAAAATAAAATATTGTCTTTTTATTAAAAATTTCCTCATTAAACCAACCTGCCTTCTGTAAAGTCACAGTGCTTAAAATCTCAGGATTTTCCATTGGGAAAGACCTGTCATTAAGGACTTGTAGGTATAATTGCTTAGCCTCCATTATTGGTGCTTGGGATGGAGAGGTTTTAGCTTTCTGTTTTTGGTTCACCTCTGCTCAGTTTGCTGACATTTGCAGATCATTTCACCACTGCTAGAATGAAGATTTTGACTAGATGAGCTCAATCATATTCATCCATTTCTATGATTGCAGAGTTGTGGTTTGAGAGATGGCTACTTTTAATTGTCCTGTTTATTATAAACTAGAGGCCTGATGCACGAAATTCATGCAAGGGGCTTGGCCCCTGCGGCCACCTCTGCCTCTGCCCCCGTCACTGGGGCTTCGTCTGGAAGGACATCCAGTCTAATTAGCATATTACCCTTTTATTATTTTAGATGAATACTGAAGTAAAGTGAAGATAAATACTTCATGAAAGTCTTGGATAACGTCTGAAATAAATTACCTGTTTCATGTCTAGTAGCTCCTACTTGATAGTACAGTTTTGAGAAACATGCCAGTTTTGAAAGCTACAGCTGACTAAAATAATGACCGTTCTTGGCATTTGGAATAGTAGTAATGCTTGTTGGATTGTTTTTGATGAACTAGAAGGAGCATATTTGCAGTCTATTTACTAGTCAACCCTTTTGTGCTGCTGACCTGGTAAAGTACTTGTTTTACTTCAACAGTGGGAATTAGTCACTCTTCTTACTTGATGTAACAAAACCATACCTCTGAATATAACTGATACTTTTTACTAAATCAGATGTATTCTTAGTCCAAATTAGTGATGCTTTATCAAAGTTGAAATGTAATCTCAGCTTAAATTGTGTTCTAAATTTGGTGTTTGGTGAGCCAGGAGCAAGAAAGCCTATAGGAAGAGCACATCTGAGTGGCGACTAAAACAGTTTCTCTGGTGGCCTTTTCACATTCCCCAGTGTCCAAACACATGTCCACTCTTTCCTTTTTCACCTCATTTTACTGCGTCCCACATCCTGACTTATTTAAGCCCTGATGGCTTTCATTAAATGGTATTTAGGGCTTGACTTACCAATTTTTACTATTGTTCCCAATAGGTTACAATTAAGGACACATTTTTAATGTTCTAAAACACTATCTTAATCTGAATAATGACCAATTTGAGCCACCATCCCAACTCTGCAACTCAGTATACACTGCCAGTCTTCCCCACCACACCTTGTAAAATTAAGATTTTAAAAAATCTCATTCTGGTATTGTTAAAATAAGAGTACAAACACTGATTTTAATAGTTTCGGTCATTTAAGTAAGTAGGCCTATATGTTTTATTCTGCGAGCCACTGGTGGTGGTGATAACCATTAATGTGTGTTTGTATTATTTTTCAACTAAATGGCACTTGAAAGGAAATATCTAATTCTTTGAATATACCCTCAAATCTGTTACCACATCTCTCATTTGTGATGCAGTAGGACACTTTGTACTAAAAGGGCCAAGAGTAAATGCCTTTTTTGTTGAACATGTCTGTAGAGTTGGCAGTTAATGCTGAAATTTGTCAAGTAGCCCTTCCAAAATTATACTTGTGAAATATACAGAAAAATAAATGGATTTACTTAATTTCTACTGATTTAATTTGCAGTTTTTGTCTCATTTAAATGTTAATGTTTTTTCAGTGTATTTTGTGAAGTTGATCCTTTTAGATTTTGGCTATTTTTATATACAGAAAGAATGATTGCAGTCTTAAATTTTGTTTTAATGTGTGTTAATGAGATTCTAGCAGTTAACTTTTATCTTTGTGAAGGCTTTGTGTTTAAGGTAACATTAAATGTTTGCAGATTGTGAGTCTTATCCATGTCATGTATAAAACACGCTAGTACAATATTGTCAGAGATAGAAAGATGGATGAGACAAGAAGCTTACATTCTGAAAAGATATATAATAGTATGTTTATTATATGTGCAGAAAATTTAATTCAGGTAGAAAGTATTACATTTCTTAATAGAAATAAAGTTCCAGGAAATCTAGAGAAATGAGTTATTCAACTTGGGGGGATAAACGGGATGAATGAAATATCAGGGTAGTCTTACAAGTAGCTTTAGGAGATAGGTTGGTGTAGGCATGGGTGGGGGAAAAGGTAGGAAGGAGACCATTTTAAGAGGAGGGAATGTTACTTTCAAATAGTCGCCCAACCGGTGTGGCTCAATGGTTGAGCATTGACCTATGAACCAGGAGATCACGGTCCGATTCCCGGTCAAGGCATATGTCCAGGCTTGATCCTCAGTGTGGGGTGTGCAGGAGGCAGACAGTCAGTGATTCTCTCTCATCACTGATGTTTCTATCTCTCCCTCTCCCTTCCTCTCTGAAATCAATAAAAAATAAACAAAAGAACACAGTCAAGGAGTTAGGAAATGTGGACCTGTATAAGGAAGATTGGATGGAGATCATGGGCATGTGAAGGAACTCTTGATTTTTCTCCTTAACACTCTCCTTTCCCTCCAGCCTTCAACTCAGGTGCTCAGACCAACCTTGCTTCCTCAAGCTGGGACCAACATCCACCAAAATCTATTGGAATTTTCGATTTATCTCCACTGCCACCACCGTATCCCAAGCCACTAATAGTTCTTACCTGGATAGCTGGTGCAGTTCTAACATCACTTTCTGCTCCTGCTCCCTTCATGCTGTGCCCTTACCCATCCTTTCGCTCCATTCTGCTTCCATTTTTAACAGATCATATAACCTCTTAATATGTTCCATGTTCATTCCTGCTCCTGTTCAACACATTTCTTTTCCATTAAACACTTCCCCTAACCTGGCTGCTTCTTTTTCTTTGGATCTCAGCTCAATTTTTAACTTTCTTAGCGGGAGGTCTAATTCATTATTGTATCCTTAGCACCTAGAAGCAGCTTATACTCAAATGCTTGTTGAACAAGTAAAGTAAAATAGAATATTGGGTTGGAAATGTAAGTGGAAAACCAGATTAAGGGGATGGATACAGAGAGATAAGGCTTGATTTCTCAGTCTCAGCCAAGTCTAGCTTTCATAGAAGTAGGCCTTTATACTCAGCATTTCTGTGAATGAAGAAATGTCAAAGAGCTTTGTTCTCAGAAACTTCACAACTGAAATTGGTATACCTGGTTTCCATGGCAAGGATGTATTAACTTGGCTGCTTCTCTGCTCTTGCTTGTGATCATGTCCTTGCAAGCATACTTTATCTGATTTCCAAGGCCCTTTATTGACCCATTTCCAATGCATAAGGCTGATTGTGATGTATTTTAGGTTCTTGTTTTTCTGCATCTATACTAGCTAATGTTTTGTAATGACTATGTATAAATGGAAGTTACCATTTGTTTGAATTACTGCAGACATTATCCCTGGAGGCTAGTCATATTTTAACGATAAAGATCAGAAGCAGACTCCAGTGGGCAGCTTTCTGCCAGGCCACACTTATAAGTTATAGAATACAAACCTTTCATATCTTCCTTAATTCTCAACTACTTTAATATCAACATTATGAGAAGCCCCAATCACTATGGATGTTAAAAGATAGACTAAAAATATTCGTTTTCTTTTTAATGGTAGACATTTACTACTGATTATAAGATATATCTGTCTTGAAAACCTGTATATGGGTTAGGTACATGGCTCATGTTGTCAACTGGGGTAATTAAAATGGTCATATATAGTACTATTCCTACCAAATTTATTTTCTGCCAGGTTTATATGTAAACTTGAAAGAACTATTCATTATACTTGTAATTCCTGAATATATTGTTATGATGTTGCCAGCTAATTGCAGTATATTCCTATTCCCATGAGAGCTAGCTGTTCTACAAGAGTCAGAAGCAAAGGGAGGAAAAGGTTTTAATAAGAGGGAGATGGTCTCCAGTGGGGAGCGCAGTACAGCAGTGAGAAGAGTGGGACCTGAAAAAAATGCCAGAAAATTGGGAAATTGGTATCGCTGGTCCTTTGGCAAGGACGGTTTCAGTGGAGAAGATATGCATGGGCGTGGGGCAGAGGAATAGAAGAATGATAAACAACTAAAGACGAATTAAAGGTGAAGATGTTCTTCTGAGAGATTCTGAGGTACATGAAAGAAGATTTTGATTTTAAATGTAGGAAAGGTTTACATATGGTTATAGGCAAAACAAAAAATACAGGGAGAGAAACCAAAGGAGGCAAGAACTGGGATGGAGAGTAGGCGTGAAGAGATCAGCCTTGGCATGTCTTCTGAAGCGTCAGAGGATTAATGACCAGAGTTCAGGTGGGGAAAAGAGGCACTAGAGGATTGCTCACCGAATGACCTTAGTCTCATCCAGGTGGTGAGGTCATTTTCAAAACTGAATGGAGCAAATGCCGTCCAGCGGAGCATCAGTCATAGAGTAAATATATGGCAAGAAATGATAGAACTGATAGTTGGATCTAAATTAAATTGCTAGATTTCTTTTCCTGCTTCTATTAAAATTATTCTTGTGTGTGATTCTGAACTCAAGTAGTATAGGAGGGCACAGTGAAAAGCTTTAGGAATCACAAAATGTACTTCTATTACCGACTTTAGCTCTATAGAGGACTTGAAACAGTCAAGCTGTTTTGAGTTTTTTTCAGATAGCTGCCTCCATTAACTCTCAAGAATACGTTTGTACCACTGTTTCTTGATTTCTTAATTTTAGGCACAAATTACTGGTTGTCAAGACTGATGAAGATTTAGTTTACAGCACTTCCCACATTGCTCACGTCCTCTTCCTAGGATCATAATGTCACTACTTTTGATTCCTTTATAGGCTTTCTTTACAATGTCAAATAATATATTTTCACCTTTATTTCTTATTTTATTGTCTATCAACAGTATTTAGCCCTCTAATGTGTGAGATGACAACATTAACACCCTGATGCTTCCTTTGACTCTCCTCCCTTCTCTCAACTTTTGTCATCTGTATTCTTACATTATCCAGTTAACAACACTTATGTTCTATTTAATAATCATGAATAGTCTTCAGCTCTATAGGATGATACATACAGTTCACTGCAGATCACAGCTTATACTCTGATTACATTTCTTTCTATAGTTTTTGTTTTTCTTGGTGTTTCTAATTATTATTTTCCCCTTGTGCTTTTGGCTTCTATCATAGCCACAATTATTTCATGTCTTCCATCCTATCTAGTATTTTAGAGTCTTCCTTATGTTCCAGAAACTCTCCCCTAGAGGCCACTTCTCCCTTGCTTCAATCTGAACTTGTTGCTTTATTATCCCTAATGCACAGCTCTCATCGTGGGACCTAGCTGCCCTCCTGAACTGATTCCATTATTTTCTAGATTCCATGTATGGCAACCATTGCTTGTTGCCTTTGTCTTAGTTCAGGTCCCCTAGAAGAACTGGAAGTTCTTTATTTTTGAAAAGTTTTGTGAATAGTTACATACATCATAAATATCTTTTCCCAATTTGTGGTTTGTCTTGTCTTACTAGGGATATCTGTTGATATACTTCTAGTTATATTTTAGTTAGAACTATTTCAAACATGCCTTTGTGAAACGGAATATTCTCCTCCCCCATGTGTTAATTGTACCATCCTCTGACACACAATATCCATTTCCACATAACATTTTAGCATGTAATCACAGTGCATTCTAATTGCATTCATTCAGTTACTTCCTTTCCATGAAAAGTAACATTATTTTGCTGTAGCACTTACTTAGCCCAGTGCCTGGCCATAGTAAGTGCCCAATACATATTTTCTGATAGAAAGTACACCATTGAGAGTGTAGCCATTCCCATTCACCCCTGCTATATATATACTGTATATATTAGAGGCCTGATGTACAAAATTTGTGCACGGGTAGGGTCCCTAGGCCTGGCCGGCGATCAGGGCCGATTGGGGCCTTCCGGCTGCCAGAGCCTCACTTCCCCAGCTGCTGGCCGTAGCCTTCCTTCATTCCGCACTGCCCCCTGGTGGTCAGCGCACGTCAAAGTGAGCAATCGGTCTCCTGGTGGAACTCCCGCAGGGACAATTTGCATATTAGGCTTTTATATATATAGATATGCACATACACTATATCATGGTCAGGGCTCTTAATCACAAATTCATAATTCTGGCTCATTAGATCAGGTCACTTACAAAATTGTCGAAATGCTAGAGAAACAGTCTATTTTTAAAGATATATTTTTATTTATTTCAGAGAAGAAGGGAGAGGGAGAGATAGAAACATCAATGATGAGAGAGAATTATCGATCGGCTGCCTCCTGCACACCCTCTTACTAGGGATTGAGCCCACAACCCAGGCATGTGCCCCTGACCGGAATCGAACCTGGGACCCTTCAGACTGCAGGCTGATGCTCCATCCACTGAGCCAAACCAGCCAGGGCTAGAGAAACAGTCTTGATGTAAATCTAGGAACAACCCCAAAAACATGCTCCACTAATGGCTTGATAGGGAAACTGCTGCTGCTGCCACCACCAAACTGAGAGCCAGGAACCCAACTTGGCCACCTCTGCTGCCACCTTCACTGGCAATGGAAGTTCTATTTGCAGAGCCTATTTCTTATATCCTAAGTATCCTAAGTCTTGTGCAGATGAATCTAGTAGACTAACTAGGTCATATAGTCATATAGCATTCAAGCTGCAAAAGAGGTGGGACTGGCATCTTGATTTTTCTATCAGGAGGCAGGACTAATGTAGAAATTTTCTTTAATTGATCTTTTAAAATGTATTTTAGAGATAGAGAGAGACATCAATATGAGAGAGAAACCTTGATTGGTTGCCTCCCACACACCCCCCAGTTGGGGATTGAACCCACAACCTAGGTGCCCTGTCCAGGAATAGAGCCCGCTACCTATTTTGGTGCATGGGATGACAACATTCCAACCAATTGGCCAGGGTGGAACTCCCTTAAAATACAGAAAAGAGGACAGACAAATATGGTAGATGCCACTATATCTTCCTGTCCAATACAACACTGCAGTGTTGTCTACTCTCCTCTGGGAGAACTTCAGGGAGTTCTGTATTACTTTGATTTGACATGCCTAGAGGCATTAAAAGAGGCTCTTAAACTATATTGCCAGATGGTAACCAATTAAGTTAGAACATTTTTACAGTCCTAATCTTTGGCCTATATATCCCTCCTGATTCACCCCCAAGTTTATTTTCTCCCCATCAAAAATGTTCTTTCAGAAGTCACTCAGTTCTTGATTGGGCTGCCCTTGAATCTTGCAACATGATAGAAGCAGGCCGTCCAGGACAGGGAGTGAACATGTGGGAGCTAGGACTGAAAATTTGATCAATATTAACTTAAAATTATATAGCACAGACCCGTTTCCAATACTTTCTCATCTCATTTGAACCTGCCAACAATACACACATAAGTTGTCCTTTCTTTGCTGATTAAAAAAATGATAAGCTTAGGATTCTCAGTGTTGGAAAATATAGGGATAAGCCAGGGGAGAAGGCTAGAATGATTTCTGTGGTGATGGGTCAGAGTTGAAGACATTAGTATGAACTCATGCTTACCTTAATATAGTTTACTACATATAGAAATATTTATAGATATGTGTGTATACACAGATAAGTATACACATATTTCCTTACTCTGTGGCTAGAAAAAAATGAGGCCAAGAGCAATGAGGCCAAGATCTTAGTTTCTAATACTCTCCAATGAAAGGGACCAGGGCTCCTTGGAGAAATGGCTGATTCTAGGACTGGAGAAGAAATGAAGAAATATGAAGATGAGTCTGCAGCATCTTACTGAGCTAAAAGGTAAGGAAGTAATCTGAAAAACAAAAATAAAATAAAATAAAACACAACACAATCCCTTACACAATGATAGGGGGCTGGGGGTGGGGGGTATGTCAAAAGGACACAGGAACCAACTGAAAGAGCTCCCAATGGCTGAAGCTTGAATAATTTCAGCAACAAAATAAAGTATCAGATCATAACTGAAAGTATTAAGTAAATACTTGTAAGTCTATACTTGCATAAATAAATAATTGAATGAATAAATGGTGGAAATGAGACAGGTCGCCCATGTAGAAAAATTCCAAGGAGGTGGAGCATAACTTCCCACTCATATGTGAGCTGCATATAGTGACTTCATTCAAAGAGTATGGAGCTCTGGCAGGTGCAGTTGGTTGAGCATCGTCCTGTATACCAAGAGGTCACTTGTTCTATTCTGGATCAGGGCACATGCCTGGGGTTGTGGGCTCAATCCCCAATAGGGGGCGTGTTTCTTTTTCTCTCCCTCTCCCTTCCTCTCTCTCTCTAAAAAAAAAATCAATTAAATAAATTTTACAAAAAAGAGTATGGAAAAGGGCATGTATTAGTTTGCTAGGGCTGCCATAACAAAGTATCACAGACTTGGTGGCTTAAACAACATACATTTATTTCTCACTTTTCTAGAGGTTAGAAGTCCAAGACAAGGTCTTAGCAAGCGTGGTTCCCTCTTAAGCTCCCTGGCTGAGTCAAAATCAAACTGACAAAAACAGATTAATAGGAGAAAGGCATGCAAACTCATATTAAATTTTACATGACATGGGAACCTTTATAAGGAAATGAAGGCCCAAAGAAATGGCAAAACCTACTTGCTTTTATATTAGGTTGAACAAAGAGAAATAATTGAGGAAAAGTGACTAAACTATGAAAGGAGGTTAAGGAAGAGAATTATTTTAAGGTCTGTATAGAATTCTCTTGGCCTCAACTTCTAGTCCTTGGTGTTAAGAATGTTACTTACCTTGTCGTATAGGGAGGATATCTTTCATACAGAATTTCACCTGCTTTTAAGAAAAAGAAGGAAGGTTAGAATGTTTTTTCTTATATATATATATTTTTTAATATGTTTTATTGATTTTCTACAGAGAGGAAAGGAGAGGGATAGAAAGCTAGAAACGTCGATGAGAGAGAAACACCAATCAGCTGCCTCCTGCATGCCCCCCACTGGGGATGTGCCCGCAACCAAGGTACATGCCCTTGACCGGAATCGAACCCGGGACCCCTGAGTCCGCAAGCCGACGCTCTATCCACTGAGCCAAACCGGTCCTGGCATGTTTTTTCTTATATTTTTTTTTTTTAAATTAAATCTTTATTGTTCAGATTATTACATTTGTTCCTCTTTTTTCCCCCCATAACTCCCCTCCTTCCAGCTCCCACCCCACCCTCCACCCTCACTCCCCACCCACTGTGTTCATCCATAGGTGCATGATTTTTGTCCAGTCACTTCCCGCATCTCCCACACCCCTTTTTCCCCCAAGAATAGTCAGTCTATTCCCTTTCTATGTCCCTGATTCTATTATAATCACCAGTTCATTCTGTACATCAGATTATTTATTCACTTGATTCTTAGATTCATTTGTTGATAGATGCATGTTTGTTGTTCATAATTTGTATCTTTACCTTTTTCTTCTTCTTCCTCTTCTTAAAGGATACCTTTCAGCATTTCATATAATACTGGTTTGGCGGTGATGAACTCCTTTAGCTTTTCCTTATCTGTGAAGCTCTTTATCTGACCTTCAATTCTGAATGATAGCTTTGCTGGATAAAGTAATCTTGGTTGTAGGTTCTTGGTATTCAGCACTTTGAATATTTCTTGCCATTCCCTTCTGGCCTGCAAAGTTTCTGTTGAGAAATCAGCTGACAGTCGTATGGGTATTCCCTTGTAGGTAATTGAGCCTCTTTCTCTTGCTGCTTTTAAGATTTTCTCTTTGTCTTTTGCTCTTGGCATTTTAATGATGATGTGTCTTGGTGTGGTCCTCTTTGGATTCCTTTTGTTTGGGGTTCTCTGCGCTTCTTGGACCTGTAAGTCCATTTCTTTCACCAGGTGGGGGAAGTTTTCTGCCATTATTTCTTGAAATAGGTTTTCAATATCTTGCTGTCTCTCATCTTCTGGCACTCCAATGACTCTGATATTAGACCGCTTAAAGCTGTCCCAGAGGCTCCTTACACTATCTTCACACTTTCGGATTCTTTTTTCATTTTGCTTTTCCAATTGGGTGTTTTTTGTCGAATCTTTGGTTTGATTATTGTACTCCTCTGGTCTGCTATTGGGTATAATATTCTTTATTTCAGTCCGTGTATGCTTACTTTCTAATTTCTTTATCGTAGCATCGAGGGTCTCATTAGTTTTCGTGAGGCTCTGCACAAATTTATGGCAAGCCCTCAAAATTGCGATTCTTAGCTCCATATCCTCCATTTCTGTCATGTTTCTTTGTCTCCGCATCTTTTATGCTTTCTTGGTGCACCCCCTTGTGGTCTCTGTGCGCAGTCTTGTTCTAGCCAAGCCTTAATTGTTGTAGTTAACACTAGAGGGGTTTGACCACCAGGCCGGCTGGCTGTGGAAATCAGCTGTGTGGAAAACGTCTGCCTTCTGGGGAGGTGCTAATCCAGCCTTTGCCTGAGGCGATCGGCAAATGGCTGTGCGCAGGCTTTGGGCGGGGCGGGATCAACAGGGCGGGCGGAGGGAGCAGTTATGGCCACGCTCAGTCCCGTTCCCAGAGGCTCTGCTTCTCAGAACCCCGGCAGCCGCTGCAAACCTCGGAGAGAAAGCTGCCCTCAGGTCCCAACTGATGCCGGATAATCCCGCTTCTCCCGTTTGAGTCTGGGTCCCTAGAGACTCGCCCGGATCTGGAGCCCAGAGTCTGAGACTCACTCCCGGCAGAAAACGACAACCGTGCCCTCAGCCACCAGCCCGCTTTCGCGCGCACCTCGGTACCTTTCTATTTTCCACACTGCGCCGCCTCTGAGCCTCGATTTGCTGTTCTCTTTCCTTCTAGTTGTAGAGTCTCTCTTCAGCCAGCCTTCCTGTGGTTCTGGGTGATGTCCGTTCAGTCTTTTAGTTGTATTTTTGAAATGGTTGTTTGCGGCAGCGGTCTCCGGTGTTTACCTACGCCGCCATCTTGGTCTCTCTCTGTTTTTTCTTATATTTGCTGTTTTTCAAGTACCCCTTGAAATAGTCCATATGCCAAAGCAGCATTACCATGGGGTGACATGCCCTGAACTCCTTCATCAGCATCTCAGCACTTCTCAACAGTTGGGGGAGGTAAGTATTATCCCAAGGGCAAGAAAACAGAATGATTACCACCTTACACAGGGCACGAAGGAATGTAAGGGGGTAGAATTCAAGTCTCTTAAATCTCAATCCAGTGCTCTTTTTAAAATATTTACATATTTTTATTTATTTCAGAGAGGAAAGGAGAGGGAGAGAGAGAGATAGAAACTTTAATGATGAGGAAGAATCACTGATTGGCTGCCTCCTGTACATAGAGCCCACAACCCAGGATCGGGAATTGAACCGTGACCTCCTGGTTTATAGGTAGACGCTCAACCACTGAGCCACACTAGCCGGGCCAGTGCCCTTTCTGTTGTACTGGTCATAACTGCACATATGATCTTGTTTTATGTTTGGGCAATAAAGGTGGGACCCCGAAACATAAAGGTTTGGTTTTAGAATGGTAAGGAACACAGAGAATTCTGTAGGACTTTGTACTCTGTAGCCTTTACCTCTGGCACCTCTGAAGAGACTATGGGCAGTGAGCAATGGAAGGAGAGACCTGAGTTCCAGAAAGTGAGAAGTGGCCCCTCTGTCAATGATCTTCCTTCAACTACACATGCAGGATATACACAACCAAGGATGCAGCCTTAAGAGATGGTCTTGATAGACACCATCCCAGATTCTCATGACAGGCACTGGGCACCACTTAAAGTTCAAAGAAATAGGGTGAGCACACTAACAAGAAGCTGGGATTAAAAAATATGTATATACTAGAGGCCCAGTACATGAATTCGAGCACGGATGGGGGTCCCTAGGGACCCCCGGCCGGCAATCGGGGCCCATCAGGGCCAAGGGAGGTTGGCCGGCCACAACCGGTTGACCGGTCATTCGGTCGCTTAGGCTTTTATATATCTACTAGAGGCCCGGTGCACAAAAATTTGTGCACTCGGGAGTGGGGGTGGGGGGGTCCCTCAGCCCAGCCTATGCCCTCTTGCAGTCTGGGACCCCTCGGAGGATGTCCACCTGTTGGCTTAGGCCCGCTCCCTGGGGGGTCAGGCCCAAGCTAGCAGTCAGACATCCCTCTGGCAGCCTGGCAGCCCTCGGGGGATGTCCACTTGCCAGCGGGGAGCAGGCCTAAGCTGCAGTCGGACATCCTTAGCACTGCTGAGGAGGCGGGAGTGGCTCCCACCACCACTGCTGTACTGGCAGCTGTCAGCCTGGCTTGTGGCTGAGCAGAGCTCCCCCTGTGGGATTGCACTGACCACCAGGGGGCAGCTCCTGCATTGAGTGTCTGCCCCCTGGTGGTCAGTGTGTGTCATAGTGACCAGTCATTCCCAGTCGTTCTGCTGTTAGGGTCAGTTTGCATATTACCCTTTTATTATATAGGATAGAGGCCTGGTGCATGGGTGGGGGCCGGCTAGTTTGCCCTGAAGGGTGTCCCAGATCAGGGTGGCAGTCCCGCTGGGGTGCCTGGCCAGCCTGGGTGAGGGGCTGATGGGTGTTTGCAGGCCGGTCACACCCCCTTCAGGGAGGGTGGTCCTGCTGGGGTGCCTGGCCAGCCTGGGTGAGGGGCTAATGGCTGTTTTCAGGCTGGCCACACCCCCTTTAGGGTGGGGGCTCCCCACTGGGGTGCCTGGCCAGTCTGGGTGATGGGCTGAGGGCCATTTTCAGGTTGGCCAAGCCCCCCCCCCCTCGCCCCAGGTGACAGAAGCTCCCAGCCTCTCCTTTTTTTCTTTTTTATTCTGGGATTTATTTACCTTCTATAATTGAAACTTTGTAGCCTTGAGAGGAGCTCAGAGCCGGCCAGGGTGGGTGGGAGGGAAGCTTGGCTTCCTCCATCACCAGGGGCAACCCATTCCTGCTTGCTCTAGCTCCGTGGCCATGGCTGGCTAAAAGCAGGTATCTGGGGTTTATTTACCTTCTATAATTAAAACTTTGTTGCTTTGAGTGGAGCTCAGAGCCAGGGCAGCTGGGAACCTTGGCTTTCTCCATCATTGGGGCAACCAAGCCTCCTGTTCGCTCCAGCTCCATGGCTGCTGGCTGCCATCTTGGTGGGTTAATTTGCATATAGTCGCTCTGATTGGCTGGGGCGTGGCTTAAGGCCTAGCGAAGTTACAGTCAATTTGCATGTTTGTCTTTTATTAGTGTAGATCAGGGGCCCTCAAACTTTTTAAACAGGGGGCCAATTCACTGTCCCTCAGACCGTTGGAGGGCTGGACTATAGTTTAAAAAAAAAACTATGAACAAATTCCTATGCACACAGCGGCGGCAAAAACACCCGGCGGGCCGGATAAATATTTTTGGCAGGCCACATGTGGCCCGCGGGCCGTAGTTTGAGGACCCCTGGTGTAGATTGTCTTTTATTAGTGTAAATAGACATGGAGAATAATCAACCCAGGAGTGAAAGTGTGGGTGGGAAGGAGGCAGCTAGAGGGTGAAGCCACCATGGGGGTGGGGATGCAAAGACCATATTCTTATGCCTGAGGTGCAGGGATAACAGTGAGTAGACTGAATGCTGCTTCTGAGATTGAGTCTTTTATACAGAGCGACATTTTCGGTGTAGACCCTCCACAAAAGCCCTCAGGGGGCATCCGGATCGGCTTCAGCAGGATTATACATGGTGTGGGCACACCGGAAACAGGACGAGGAAGAGTCTGGAGAAAGGGCACCCCTACAAACACAGAGGCCTAGGAACAGGTCGGCTCCTGGCCCCCCCCCCCCCCCCCCCCCGCGGGGCATCTTGCTTCAGGGCTCACTTAAGTGTCTGTGGCTTAAAGCAGGCCGCTCTGCTTTGGCATCATTACCTGACCCAGCTGCAGATACCAAGGTGTTCCGGTGACCTCGGTGATCCATCCATCCATCCATCCTCCCTCCCTCCACTGCCAACAAGGCTCTTGTGGAATTCTAGGTCATCCTATGGCCTTCCACGGCCCTCCCTCCGCCCCCCCCCCCGCCCCCCCTTTAGCTAGAAATGCTTGGAGGACAGGAGAAGCAGACTTTTACCTGGACACCCTCAGTGACACCAGCTACCGCCGCCCCTTGCAGGGCTGGCTTACTCCGCACGGTTCCGGGCTCGCTTGGGGCAGGGGGCGTCCGGGGTGCACCGCGAGTGACCTGCGGGCGGGAGACCCGGGGCTGCGCGGGGTGGCCGGACAGCGATGCTCCGAGCCCGCAGCCGACGGGAGGCGACGTGCGCCCGCGAGAGCCCGGAGCGACCGCGGCAGCCGCGCTCCAGCGCAGCCTCCTCCCGTTCCCACAATGCACAGGGCGGCGGCGGCGGCAGCATCTCCGGCCGCCGAGCGGGCTGCGGCGGCGACTCCGAGGACCCCGGGCACGCGGGGCGCTCGCGGCTGCTCGCGGGGCGCCGGGGAGTGATGGCGAGGCTCCCGCGGGCCGCCCGCGCCTGAGGCGCCCCGCCCGCCCGGCCCCGCCCGGCCCTGCCCGGCCCTGCCCTGCTCCCCGCGCGGCAGCCCGGGCGCTTCCTAGTCGGCGCGGGCGGCCAGCAGGCGAGGTGCGGCCTCCGCACTGGCGGGGGGCGTCGGTGCCGCGGGCGCCATGGCCGCGTCCCAGCTCTACACAAAGGTAGGGGGCCCGCGGGGTGGGGAGGGGCCCCGCCGCCGGCTGTCAGGCTGGGCTGGGGGGTGTCGGGGGCACCACTCCCTTTCCGAGCATTTCCACCCCCTGCCCCCGCCCTGCCGCCTGCGCCCGCGGAGGCGCCTTCCTCTTTCGGGCGGTGAGGATGGTGAGGGCGGCGGGGGAGGCCGGCCTCGCGGGTGTCGCTGGCCCGTGCCACGCTTGTGGGGCTGGAGCGGAGCGCGTTTCTGGACCGGAGGCCGGTGTGGATCAGTAGGGCGGGCCCGGGGCAGGATCGCTCTGCCCTCCGTTCGCTTCTGGAAAAAATCCTGGCGGGTGGGAGATGCTTGTCAGATGGGCCCTCCCTTGGGGACACGCGCTTAAAATAACGTCTGGGGTTGGTGCGCGGTGCCACTTGCACTGCCAGCCAGGCTTTCCGTGGGATTATTTGGAACCCTGCAGACTGTCGCCAGCCAGTATCCACCCCTAGTCGCCGGGTTTCAGATCGCTGCCCTCGGGTGGTGAGCCCCGGGGTGGTGAGCCCCGGGGTGGTGAGCCCCTGGATGGTGAGCCCCTGGATGGTGCAGCCGGATCAGCGCCAGCTCATTCACGGGTTGGGATGGTCCTTACTCATTTGTCGCCGGGAGTTTGCAACCTGCATGCAATCCCCTTAGAGCCTCGTTAGGCTCCATGTCTTCACCCTCCGCTGGGGCGAGCCCTTTCTTCTGGGTTTAATTTAAGGGAAGTGGCATCCTTTTCTTTGTAATACGGACCCCAGTATTCTCTGGGTCTGGAAATCTCTAAATGGCATGTTTTGGAAAACTGTGTCTTTGAAAACTCTTCTGAAAATTTGTCTTGGGCAGTGAGTATGTGGAGTCGTGACATTTTATACTGTAACTCATGGGTAGGTAGGTGTTTTGCCAGCTATTAATTACCTCTAATTACAGTGAACAGAATTGCCCTAACTTTGCAAAGTTTGCATTTGCAGCAGAATCTCCATTTAAAATCCTGGAATCATTGTGTCCAAATGTGGCCCAAGTAAGCCCAGGGCCCATGTTGCAGCATGTTTCAGAGAAAAGAGGTCTGGACCCAACCTCAAGAGAACTGGATCCCAGCCCCGGGCCTTGTCACTTACTCTGTGACCTTGGGCAAGTCCTTAACCTCTTCAGTAGATGGAGTTAATTATACCTGCCCTGCATCTCTTACAAGGCTGTCCTGAGGATTAAGCTTAATAATAAACAGGAAAGCTTTCTGTAACCCGTGAATTTCTCTATAAGTACGAGGTGTTCGATTAATTTCTTCAACCATGAAATGAGGAGTTTTCATGGAATATTCTCTGGGACCTCTTTCCTTCCAGCCTCTTTCCTTCCCCCTCCGCTGGGGCGAGCCTTTTCTTCTGGGTTTAATTTGAGGGAAGTGGCATCCTTTTCTTTGTAATACGGACACCAGTATTCTCTGGATCTGGAAATCTCTAAATGGCATGTTTTGGAAAACTGTGCTGCTCAGTTGGAACTTCTCTCTAAACCTGGTAATTTCTTTAGGCGTTGTAGATCTCTAATGTATAAATGAATACAATTGGAAACTGACTCAAAGTTTCTTTATTAACAAACATTTATATAGTGCCTACTGTGCTCGGTACTGTTCTAAGTGCTTTACAGGTTAACTCATTTAATTCTTATAATAAATGTATGAGGCTGCTACTAAGAAATATCAAATATCAGAGTCATTTTCACATGAAGCGATAAAGATCTGCAAACATTCCTTCACTGTGGTGAGGAGTCCATCCTTGAACTGCCTGACTAATTGTAGGTGGGTTAACTAGAGACTAACTGCATAATAAATTGCTCTTGGATTTTGGATTTGCTTTTTTCCACCCAGATAATCAGGGGGTGGGGAGGGAGGTACTGTGATTTTTCAATTGTAGCTTCATTCATCAAAATCTGTTTTAAAATTACCTTCTAGTCATTATAAAGACAGACTGATTTAGACATCAAGACTGAAGTTGGCCCTGGCCGTTGTGCGGCTCAGTTGGTTGAGCGTCGTCCCGTGAACCAAAAGGTTGCGTGGGTTGGGATACATGTGGGATCTCACATCGGTGTTTCTGTCTCTCTCTCTCCCATCCCCTCTCTCTCTAAAATCAATAAAATATATATTCTATAGAAAGACAAGTTGAGCTTAAGCCACCTTCTTCTAATATACTTATGCCCAAGAATAATCTGGTCACTTGGCTATTGTTGATTAATTCTTTGTGTGAATGGACTTTAGCTTAATGGTGGGCAAAAATATTTATTGAGCACCTCCTAGGTGCCAGGTATCCTGTTTAATGTTGAGAGGTTCTAACAATGAAGAAGACACAGCCCTTTCCCTCAAAGGGCTCACAGTCTGCTTTTGATATTCCTGACCAAATTTGAACCTCCAAGGCCATAAATAACCTGCTGTAATTCAACAGCAAGCAGACAGCTGGTATAGTATTAGTAGAAGTTAGGGAATAGGTTAGCATATGGGGAATGTTAGAATGAGTCTAGAGATGAAAGCTTGAGTAGTGATTATTAGAGAAAGAGGGCAGTCATTAGAAGTAGTATCAGTGGATAAACACAAGGATTTTTCCCTTGCAGAGGATTATGGGAAAGGAAGTTCTGGGGAAGATAACTAGGAAAGATATATTAGTGACATGCCATCATAGTGGTATTCAACATAGTGCATGTTTGTTGGCCCTAGCCAGTTTGGCTCAGTGGCTAGAGCATTGTCGTGTGGACTGAAGGGTCGCAGGTTTGATTCCAGTCAAGGGCACGTATCTCGGTTGCAGGTTTAATCCCTGGTCCAGGTCAGGAGGCAACTGATGGATGTGTCTCTCTCACATCAGTGTTTCTGTCTCTCCCTGTCCCTTCCACTCTCTCTAAAAATCAGTGGAAAAATATCCTCGGGTGAGGATTAACAACAACAAAAAAACATGTTTATTGGTTTTAAAATAACAGATTTATTGAGATAGAATTCACATACTATATATACCATTCGCCAATTCAATTGTTTTTAGAATGTTCATAGAATTGTATGTTGATTTGTTTTTAGATCTACCTGGCTTGTTCCCGAAAGAATTGAAGGTGGCTATGATATATTTTGAAAATATTTGCTAGTCTTGACTTGCCAGTGGATATCTGAATCATAACATTACCCATAGATGCTTTCAGCAACTTCAAAGGATTCAGTGTATGTGAAGCAAGGTTTATTAATGAGACCTAGACGGATCACTCGCAGCAATAAAATATCATGCTAGTCCTCTTTGCTTGAGGTTCTGAGACACCATGGATAGCACCATAGATACTGTGGAATGGCCAAGATTACCTGAAGCTGTTTCATTAGGAGTCCCTGTGCTGAGTTTTGTAACAGTGCAAAAAGGACTTAAAGCCCCCGCTCTGGAGCCACGTAAACTTTCCTAGATGAAACAGCTGTTTATGCCAGTCGATTGTATATTTGTAGCCTTCCTTTCCCACCATATTCCCTCATACCTACTGAATCTATGGTCAAGATTTTTTTCTGGGATAGTTTCAATTTTATATTCGATGCCATTGTTCCTTTACTATTAATCCTGGAAATTTTAATATTTTGCTGTCAAAATTACATTTCTCAGCCAGCTTCCAAAATCTTAAAGCAAAACAGCAATCTCATCTCTGATAATTTCCTCAAGTCTTCTGTCACACCCCTTCCATCCACATTTCCTCCCGATGTCCCTAGGCCTGTTAACTGCACCGCAGTTCTAGTCCTTCAGGTTAGAAACCTCCACAGCTTTTCCCTTGTCTCTTTACATTATACAGCTTCTTTACCAAGTCTAATTTTACTTGACATCTAGCTGACAGTTCTGTTTTTGTTGTTGTTTTGTTTTAAATATGTTTTTATTGATTTTAGATAGGAAGGGAAAGGGAGAGGGAGAGAGAGATAGAAACATCAGTGATGAGAGAATCATCGATCGGCTGCCTCCTGCACACTCCCTACTGGGGTTTGAGCCCCCAACCTGTGCATGTGCCCTGACCGGGAATCTAACCGTGATCTCCTGGTTCATGGGGTGACACTCCACCACTGAACCACATCATCTGGGCCAGTTCTCTTTTTAATGACCTGTATACATTTCCACCTTATTCTAGTTATTTGTGTGTATGTCTGCCACTCCCACGCTAACGCAAGTCCCCTGAGATGCCCATGAGAGTTTTGTTCACCTCCTGTAGAGCCTGGCTCAGTGTCTAACACATAGGAGGTGCTGGTTAAGTATTTATTGGATGAATGAAAGAATACATAGAAGAGGGATAGACTGCAAATAAGGGTTTAGGATGAGCAGTCCACTTGTAGGAATGAAGCAGGGTATAAAGAAGTAGTTAAACAAGTAAGCACATTTTCAGGCATGTTTTACAGGAGTAGTAATGAGAGCTGGGACTCAGGGAGACCAAGGAAACTTACAGGAAACAGACTGTGAATGATGAAGTCCTGGTAGACTGAGGCACAGAAGGTTGGGAAAGAATAGGACACATCTGAGAGACAGCTCTCTGTGGTGGCTTAGACATCGGATGGGAAGGAGAGGAAATGATGTAAATTAATGCTAGAAATTGGAAGTTCATTTCCATTGCATCATGAATTTTTGCCGACTAGAGAACTTTTAAGTTACTCAGATACTTCTTTAGACTGCTGGAGCAAAGCAGAACACTCATGATTTTCTCTTGAAACGTTATTGTCTCTTGAAGTGTGTGAAAGTTCAATGTGTTGTCCAGTGGCTAAAAGGTTACAAAGAGGTTCTAATTTATTGAGAGTTGCTACTGTCACATAAACAGTTTAAATCTCTGTGATGCTTTTATCTTTCCAAAGTAGGGGAATGGTGGAGGGAGATCTCTGAATGGGGTTCCAGGGATTTAACAACAATCTCCAAAGTGTTGGGAAGTGGCGCTAACTTTTATAGGAGAGTGTGGGAGTAATGAACCCCCTTACTTTTACATCTTCTCTTAGAAGGCAATTTAGCTTCTCTGTTTTTCATTTTTTGATTGATTTTACCTCCATTGGGAGAATGTAGGGGCATGTGGCCCATGGAAGATGGACTTGGATTTACTTGTCTCCATTTTTGGCGGTTCCTAATGAAATACAAGGTATTATTGGAAGTGTAAACTCTCACCTGATCAATGGAATAAAGTCTGGCCCTCAGTAAAATATTGTGGGCAACTCCACTCCTCCCACTCCATCCTGATGGGCGTGTCCTCTGTCCCACAGTGGTCTTCCTAGACTTGTTCCATTTGTTTGCCTGGGGCATTTGTCCCCATTTTCCTCCAGTGCCTGCCTCTCTCTGTAATCAACTTCACTGAGATCTAATTTACATGTAATAAAATTCACTGATTTAAAGTGTACACTTCAATGAATTTTGACAAAGATATTTTGTCAAGTAACCACTACCTCAAACAAGATATAGGACATTTTTATCATCCTCAGAAAGTCCCTTGTGCTTAGCTGCTGCTGCTTCTTCTTCTTCTTCTTCTTCTTCTTCTTCTTCTTCTTTTTTTTTGTAAAATATACTTTTTATTGATTTCAGAGAGGAAAGGAGAGGGAGAGAGAGATAGAAACATTAATGTTGAGAGAGAATCATTGATCAGCTGCCTCCTGCACGCCCCCCACTGGGGATCGAGCCCGCAACCTGGGCATGTGCCCTTGACTGGAATCAAACCTGGGACCCTTTGGTCCACAGGCCGATGCTCAATCCACTGAGCCAAACCAGCTAAGGCTTAGTTTCTTCTTTTCTTCAGCTTATTTAGAGAGTTTACTGGAGTTGCATGTGCCCACCAGGGCAGAGAAGAGTTGTTTGTTTTCAAAAATAGATATTATGGTTCCACCTTAGCCCAACCCATAGAGACACAGAATACAGAGGCCTGACCTTGGGACTCACTCCTGTGGAGTGTCATTCAAGTGGGAGGTGGGAGTAGATGGAAAGTGGTTTGGGTGGTTGATTTAATCTTTCCTTCACACACTTAACCCTTTACCTTTCATAATGGTGTCTGCACTGGATGCCTGTGTCCTTAGGTCCTTAGTGTACTAAATGTCCTCTTGTCAATTTTGCCCTTTAATAGTGCTCCTCCCCCATCTGCGTTGGCTTTGCTGTCAGTCTGGGTTTGTGCTGATACAGATTTCTGAACTGTGCAGAAACGTATCCCTGACTTCTCTTCTGCCTCCCAAATTCTGAATTTCTCTGCTAATCCCTCTTCAGCTGGAAGTCTCCTTACCCAGAAGCATTAGCATTAAACATCTTGTAAAACAGAGGCTTGTTGCCAATTGTAGAATTTAGGGATGATGTAATTATGTTTCAAAATAATGACTCGAGGACTTGATTGAAATCAAGGGAGAAATGTGTTTATCCACCTTTGATTGTTCACAGGGACCATCTATCCACCTCCTTTCGCCTGAGGTGCTGCTGTGGCCCAAAAACATGAGCAAAATGCTAGCTGGGAGGGGGACCAGATAAAAAAAAGACAAGTTTTATTTGTCCTTGGTCACTCATACAAAAACATGCATTGTCCTGGCTATGAGTCCTGTGTGTGTGATTGGGGTTTCTACTTTTGATAAATACATGCTGAAACTAGAGGCTTTTCAAAATAGAAATAAAATGAATCTGGCTAGTGAAGTGGCTAGACAAATTGAAAGGGTAGAACTCTGGTTTAGGAAGATGAATGTGAGCTTGCAAAATAGTGAAATATTTAACACCAAGGATGGTAGAAGTTTTTAACATCAAATCTCAGTTTAGTAGGGACAGTTGTTAAATCTTAAAATAAATAAATTATGATATCAGTTAAGATGTAGTACATAAAGAGAAGATTCTGAATAATTCATAGATGATAGTTCTGACAAACCGATTTACCTAACCACTCCTTGACATTGTTAAATAGTTTACGAGCCTGAACTATTTTAGTTGGAAATAATGGAAACCCAACTCAAAGCCAAAAAGGATTTTATGAAAGTGTAGGCATGGCTGAATTTAAGGCTCAGACGTGGTCTCTGAGGCTCTCTGTCACTGGCTCTCCTGTCGGATTGTGCTGTCTGACCTTGATTTCATCCTCAGGACAGCTCTTTTTGGGGTGAAAATGATGGTTAGTGGTGACTGTAGATCACATGATCTTGTAGCTCTGGACCTGGAGGAAGAGAGCCTGGAAGATGACTTGCTTGGGGTCACGTGCCCTCTCCTTTCACTGTGCCGTGTGGGCTGTGGGGAGGAATATCATGAGTGGTCATGTCATGCTCACCCCAGATGCCAGGGGGTGGACAGGGCATCGAGATTGATAGTCCCACTCAGACTTGAGAGCTAATTCCCATCAGAAGGAATAGTGCTGGTCGACCAGACAACTACCCCTAGTTGATGTCCACTGTGAATAAATCACCAAAAATGACAAAGTGATTGAATTCTGTCCCTCCTTTTCTGCTCTTTGATTGAAGATTGGGAGAATTTTGCATATATAAGAGGCTATTGGATATCTTTCCCTTAGAGAATCATTTTGATTAAAAAAAAAGAAAAGTCATGGAGAATCATACAAGCAAGTGTTATTAAAACCATATCAGACATTGAAGATTTGAACATTATTTTGCAACAGTCTTAATTAGGGGACTGTGAACCCTATATTACCTTTCCTTCTAATCTCTTTCTCTGCCTATTTCCTCAGCATTTTATTTCCCATATTTTCTTCACACCCTTGCTTGCATACATTATTCTCTTTCCCATTTTCACCTAGAGATAAATTGCAGAATTTCTTATTTTCCCTTTTGGACTGTCTGAATTGTCACTGAATTCATCTTTGGTATCTGACCTTATTTTCATCCTCAGGACAGCTTTGGTATTCATCTTTGAATACCAATTCATCTTTGGTATCTTTTTCTGCTCTCTTTTTCTTCTACCTTGTCATCAACTTCTTTATTTTAAATATGTTTTTATTGATTTTAGAGAGAGAGAAAGGGAGACGGAGAGAGAAATAGAAAACATTGATAAGAAACATCAACTGGCTGCCTCCTGCATACCCCAACTGGGGCCCGAAGCTTGAGCATGTGCCCTTGACCGGAATTTAACCCGGAACCTTCAGTCCCCAGGCCAATGCTCTATCCACTGAGCAAAACCAGCTAGGGCATTACTATATTCATAATGGTAATTTTTATAATTCTTAAACAACATGTATTGTGAGAATTTTTATATCATTGAGAATGTTTTTTAATGGTTGCATGATATTCTATCATTTATTTATTGCTGGGCATTTTCACTACTATAAGAAATGTACTATGATGAGCCTCTTTGTACATAAATCTTTGCTTGAATTAGTCAGTTTTAGTCAATTTTAGATTCTGAGTCTTCTTGGCTAGAGTTGGCATTTTATGCAAGATAGGGTATTCAGATTTATTTCATTTTAAAAATAGCACTTTTTATGTACATTGCTTCAGGGCTAGGCTGACCAGATGTCTGTTTCTGTGAGATACTTTCTGGCATCCAGTACCTTTATTCTGTTTTGAGAAATTCTTTTACAGTAAAAATATATCAATTTATTTCAAAATTTAACCTTTTGGGAATCAAAAATAATTGAGAAAAAAAAACATGAAGCTACTGCTCGAGAATCTAAACAATGTAATTTTAACTTAAAAAGTACCTGAGAATACTACGTTGTACACCACATGTCCTCCTAATTAGAACAAATTGCCATTTGTTTGGAATGGTCATGATGCTTTAGTGGGCAGTCAAGGACCTGAGAGACCTTCAGCATCAGTAATTGCTTTAAAACAACTAGAATGGATCAAAATACACTCAGTGCTAAAGATAGCACCTGGAATGGAATCTTCATAGCGCTCAGAGGTGTTTTGGGATTTGTGAGATCTGCAGTTTGTTGCTGCGCACAGCAGTCCTCCTGCAGGCCTGGAAGCCACAAATGTGGTAGAAGGTTGATTGTGTGGATTCTTAGATATTAAAACACAGCAAACTGATTTGAATCCTAGGCATCCTTGGGAGTTTCTTTGCTTTTCTTCTTTGATTTTTACCTTATTTAGTTGTCATTTGTTTTCTTCTAAAAACTGTAGCTTGCATAAATGCATGACTACATGGCAGTATCATTATCAAATAATAATGGCTTAAATTTACCAAGGCCTTCCTGTGGACCAGACACTAATCTGAGGGCTTTGTTACAACTGTTCCTTCCTTGGTTCCACTGTTTCCCAGTGCCTGAAAGAGAGGCAATGCATCACAGCAGTCAGGGACAGGGCTCTGTCTACACTCAGTTTGAATTCTGGTTTGAATCCTGAATTTACTACTCACTTGCTGTATGACCTTGACCAAACTGCTTAACCTCTCTGTGCCTCAATTTCCTCATTTTTATAATGGTGATTATAATACCAACAGCATGTATTTTAATGATGATTAAATTATTTAATTATATGAAAATGCTTAGAATAGTGACCAATATGTAGTATGCACTAATAAATATTAGCTGTTATTATTATTGCTATTGGGGTTATAGCTTCCATTCTCCTTCCTCTCTGGCTGCTTTGTCTCATAAGCTCACCTACCTCCTATTGCCCCTTACATATTGGTGTTCCTAGGCTCTGTCTTTGACCTCATACTCCTTCCCACTGTGATCCACTCCTGAAGAGTCAAATACCAGCCCTGTGCTGATGACTTCCAAATCTCTGTTTCTAACCTACTTGCTCTCCCTACAAACCTAGATCCCTACAAACAACTGTCTTACGAACATCATTACAAGTACCTCAAACCTAATATATTCAAAATTGAACTTATCGTCTTCTCCATCCTCTACTCTACTTAACCTCTATGTCAGTTTCATCTGTTGATGGGATAATAATAGCACCTACTTCATAGGGTTGTTATGTTCATGCAAAGCACTTAGAATAAAGCCTGGTACCAATTAAGAAGTATTAGCCACTACAATTATTGTTACTTGTATTTCCTGTCTGGTGAAATGCATCAACTTTCATCCATTCACCCAAATTAAAATCTTATTTATTCCCCCAACCCAAATAATTCGTTACCATTTCCTGGTACAATTCTTACTCCTCTTGGGTCCTTAATATTTCTTTCCTGGATCCCGAAACAGCTTCCTAAATAATTTTTAGTCTTACCTCCGATAATCTATTTTTTGTTCTGCTACCAGACTGATGTTCTTTATGTAACATAAATATCTGACCATGCCATTCACTGTCTGGCTTGAATTCCTCAGTGATTCCCCCATAGGATTTTGTCTTGAGAATAAATTTGTTTGTCCCGGCTGTGGTTGCTCAATGGATTGAGCATCGTCCCATGGACCAAAGGATCCCGGGTTCAATTCCCAGTCAGGGCACATGCCGGGTTGCGGGCTCTATCCCCAGTAGGGGGCATGCAGGAAGCAGCCAATGATTCTCTCTCCTCATTGATGTGTCTATCTCTCTCTCCCTCTCCCTTCCTCTCTGAAATCAATAAAAAAATATATTTTTTTTAAAAATTAAATCTTTATTGTTCAGATTATTACAGTTGTTCCTCTTTTTCCCCCCATAGCTCCCCTCCACCTGGTTCCCACCCCACCCTCCGCCCTCACCCCCCTCCACACTGTCCTCATCTATAGGTGCACGATTTTTGTTCAGTCTCTTCCCGCATCCCCCACACTCCTTTCTCCCCTAGAATAGTCGGTCCACTCCCTTTCTATGCCCCTGATTCTATTATATTCACCAGTTTATTCTGTTCATCAGATTATTTATTCACTTGATTTTTAGATTCACTTGTTGATAGATGTGTATTTGTTGTTCATAATTTGTATCTTTACCTTTTTCTTCTTCCTCCTCTTCTTAAAGGATACCTTTCAGCATTTCATATAATACTGGTTTGGTGGTGATGAACTCCTTTAGCTTTTCCTTATCTGTGAAGCTCTTTATCTGACCTTCAATTCTGAATGATAGCTTTGCTGGGTAAAGTGATCTTGGTTGTAGGTTCTTGGCATTCATCACTTTGAATATTTCTTGCCACTCCCTTCTGGCCTGCAAAGTTTCTGTTGAGAAAAATTTTGTTTGTGTAGTGCTTCCCAAACTTTGGTGTCCATTTGCATAACCTAGGAATCTTGTTAAAATGGAGATTCTGATGTAGGTCTGTGATGGGGGCCAAGACTGTATTTCTAGCAACTCCCATGTGATGTCAGTGCTGCCGGATTTAGCACCACACCTTGAATAGTGAGGCTGTAATGCACAGGGCTCCTCCTTCCCCCTGCCTTCACCCTGGGCCTGCCTGGTCTCTTGTGTTTCCCTCTTGGCATGCAGGATTTTTCTTTAAGGTCAGGAGCTCTCCAGGTTGCTTTCTCCCTGCTTTGCAGCATTCTCCTTGCCTGGCTTTCTCTACTCCATTTGTGAATGAGGTCTTCCAGACCCCAGTCTGGGTAAGATGTTCCATCTGTGTGTTCATATAGAACACTCTGTTTACCTCTCTCCTGACACTTACCACACTGCATTGTAATTGTCTGTCTCCTCAGTGCTTTTCTGAATCCCCTAAAGACAGTGGACATATATCATTTGTTTTGTTTTAATAAGAACTGTATTGAGCTATAATTCACATACCATACATTCATTTAAAGTGTATAATTCAGTGGTCCTCATCTGTTTTTTGACCTAACATCTAGACCAGGGTTTGGTACATAGTAAGTAGTAAGTCCATGATTGAATGAATGAATTAATTAAATGACATTAAAGTACCATTGTAAAGTTTTCCTCCAATGTTCTTCTTCTTGTCTGTATTTTTTTTGGGTTTAACATGTCAACATTCAAATAATCTTATTTATTCATCAGTGACTCCATGAGCTTCCTTCTCCCATCCTTCTTTTTGGCACCAGAGATGGGAACCACTTTATTCTTCTCTTGGTCAGTTTTAACGCATCACTATAGTTAGCTTTCCTCAGTTCGCTAGTGCTTCCAGTTCTCCTTTTCCATGCTGTAATGACTACTTACCCAAAGCATAGATGCTATTCCCCAGCTCAAACCCCCTGACTGGCCCCTGACCCTCTCCTCCTTCTCCCCTAATTATCTGCTATAGAATTAACTCATTCCTTATCATGACATTCAAGACTGATTGTTTTCACGGCCCCCGTGAGGTAGGGACGGCCCCGGTGAGGTTGAAACTGCCCCTGTGTGGTAGGGACGGCCCCGGTGAGGTTGAAACGGCCCTGGTGAGGTCGGGACGGCCCCGGTGAGGTTGAAACAGCCCCTGTGAGGTCGGGACGGCCCCGGTGAGGTTGAAACGGCCCCGGTGAGGTCAGGACGACCCTGGTGAGGCTGTAACGGACCTGGTGAGGCTCAAACGGCCCTGGTGAGGTTGAGACTACTCCAGTGAGGTTGGGACAGACAAAGGGGACCAGTATAGACTGATGAACAGGGGTAGATACAGAGGCAGAGCAACATTGAACAGACTGTCAAACTACAGTGGGAAGTCTTGGGAGGGTTTGCGGGGGGGATTAAGAGATCAACCGAAGGACTTATATGCATGCATATAAGATTAACCAATGGACACAAGACACGGGGCGGGGAGTAGGGGCCGGGGGAATGTCAAGGGGGGGGGGGAAAGGAGACATATGTAATACTCTTTGTAATAATTTAAGAAATAAAAATTATTTAAAAAAAAAAAAAAGACTGATTGTTTTCTAGCCCTATTCACTTGGCTTGGTCTCAGACTTACTGAATGTAGTAATTTGGAATGCTTTTTACTTTTTAAATTTAAAAATATATTTTTATTGATTTTTAGAGAGAGGAATGGAGAGGGAGAGAGAAAAACATGTATTTCAGAGCAGAACATCACTCAGCTGCCTCCTGCATACCCCTTATGGGGGATTGAGCCCGCAAGCTGGGCATGTGCCCTGACTGGGAATTGAACGAATGGGCAAACTTTTTGGTGCATGGGACGATGCCCAGCCAACTGAGCCACACCAGCAAGGGCTGGAATGATTTTTAAAATGTAGATTCCTTCCACCCATGAAACAGGAGATCACAGTTTGATTCCCAGTCAGGGTACATGCCTGGGTTGTGGGCTCCATCCCCAGTAGGGGGCATGCAGGAGGCAGCTGATTGGTGATTCTCTCTCATCATTGGTGTTTCTATCTCTCTCTCCCTCTCCCTTCCTCGCTCTGAAATTAAAAAAAAAAAAAGATTCCTTGGTCTTGCCTCCAGAGACTCTAAGCCAATAGGCTTGGGAGCCCCAGGAATCTGCATTTTTAATCAACACCTTAAGGGATTTGATGCAGGTAATCTGTGGAACTCCCCTTTGTGACATTGAACCAGACTTGCTGCTTGGGCCTGTGTTCTAGCTTTGCTTGACTTTGGACTTTGTTCACCATACTTCCCTCTTGCCAGAATCCCCCACCTAATAAATGCTCAATAAAAATTAGTTGAATTGAACTATTTGTTGAGTGTTGGTGGTAAGTCTTTTTAAAATTGTCAGCCACTCCCCCCTTTCCCCGCGGCCCCCCCCCCCGCCCCCCCGGCTATCCTTAAAGTTTCACTTTTAATAGAATATGTGAGAAGACCTGGCACAAGGTAGTGACCCACTAAATATTTTTGCTATTTTTAAAGGTAACTGGAAAAACTGTATTCTTTCTATTAAAACTTACTTCTACGGTAAAAGATATGCCATTACCTTTACTAATAATAGGTGTGAAATAGTATAAGAAATGGCTTGCAAAATTACTTTGGGAGCTATTTTTCTTTAAAAAAGATTTTAAAACTATAAAATAATATTTAGTGCAGAACCTTGGAAAATTAAAAAATACAAAAGAAAAAATTGCATGCAACCCATTATCCTCAGATATTCTTAATATTTTGATGTACATCCTTCTAGTCTTTTTTCTATGTATTTTTTCTCTAGCAAAATGGTATTTTTTATGCATATTATATTGTAACAAGATTTTTTTTCTCTAAGTAGTATATTGTGAACATTTTCTCATGTCAACACATTTTCTTCTACAATATTTTTTATGGCTTTTGAGTATTATATTGCATGAATTAGTCATGTTACTCAGTCAGTCCCTTATGATAAGTACTTCCAATCTTTTGACAGTTTATACTTAAACTCAAGAGAACCAAAATCCTTTGTGTGTCCCTTTAAAAAGAAATCAATTGTAGTTAATGAATTTGACTATAATTATAAAACATCACACTTTTCTACATAGCAATATTGGTACAAAAAGTTGGTGGTTATCATCAATATTAAGATTAATCTAGTTAGAGCACCTTAGAAGGACAAAAAACCACCACAGGAATATCAAAGCACTTAGGAATAAATTCTTAAATATAATTATAGTTTTGGGATCTCAGAGTGTCAATCACAACCGCCCACTAGAAAGGAATTGTCTAGACCAGTGATGGCGAACCTATGACACTCATGTCAGAGGTGACACGCGAACTCATTTTTTTGGTTGATTTTTCTTTGCTAAATGGCATTTAAATATGTAAAATAAATATCAAAAATATAAATCTTTGTTTTACTATGATTGCAAATATCAAAAAATTTTTATATGACACAGCACCAGAGTTAGGGTTTTTCAAAATGCTGACACGCCGAGCTCAAAAGGTTCGCCATCACTGGTCTAGACTGCAGAGGTAGATAGATCACAGGCCAGGTGAATCACAGTGTAGGTTAGCTCCAACTTGAGAGGACAATGGACCTCTTTCTCCTCTAGTATTTTGGAAGCCATAGGGTAGAATGAGTTACATTGCAATCTACACGTTCATGTACCTCCCTTTCTTGTTGGTTGAGGAGACTATACCTGACTAATGAAAGCCACTTAGGATCTGGCAAGCCCCTGCATCCATGTTTAATGGTTGCTCAGAAACTGTTGCTTTAGAAATGAGAAGGTTAATTTAGGCTAACGGGAGAAGATTATAGCAGAGAAAGTTTTGCAAGAAAAAACGCATTTACTAAGTCAAGAGAAGTAATGTGGGAAATAGTCTCTGAGACATAAGACATCTTGAAAGCTCTGAAAAGGAGTCTTTTTACTAAGGTATTTCCGATAAGCATCCCCCTCCCCCTTGATTTACAAATACTGTAATTAAATGTGTGTGTGTGTGTTTTTTTAACAAGTTTCCAGCTAAAATAAGTCTGGGAAACTGTCCAGGGGTTGATAGGAGCCCGGCTCTTCAGAATATGCCCAATTCCCTTGGGGCAGAGGTGGCACCTTCTTGGGTCCAAGAAATTTTTGAATCCGTGTCAGGAAAGTTAGAAGAATCTGTCAAACAAGTGAAGTTGCTTCTGCAGTCACTGCCCCCTGGAGTCATCAAGGTCTAGTTTGTCTTTTGGAGCTGGGGCCTCCACTGTAGGGTGTTTAATAAGGATCTGGACAAAACATGTAGAGAGCAACTTACTAACTGGCTAGAGTAAGGATTGGGATGTCTTATCTGAGTTCATGAGAAATCTAAGTGATGGGGATATTCAAAAGAAAGTCAGTACCAATTTAACAAATTTGCAAGACTCAGTTGTAATTTGTGCTATTCTTTACATTAAACTGAAACAAAATAATTTTTTTAAGGTTAAACATCTGTATTTTTATTTTATTGTTTTAAAATATATTCTTTTGATTTCAGAGAGGAAGGGAGAGGGAGAGAGAAATAGAAACATCAATGATGAGAGCATTGATCTGCTGCCTTCTGAACGCCCCTTAGTGGCTATTGAGCCTGTAACCCGGGTATGTACCTTTACCAGGAATTGAACCATGACCTCCTGGTTCATAGGTCGATGCCACACTGGCCGGGCTCTCCTGTATTTTTATTTGCCTTGCTTATCCATTGGCTATTTTTTCAAGATTTTCTAAGGTAACTGTCATAAACTATATTAAAATTTAATAAATCTGAATGAGTAGAGACCAAATTAATTATTTAAAATATATATGGGTAAAATAGATGGAGTAGTACTGCTATACTGATTCCAGCTTGAAAATTGCTTTTGTTGGGCAGCAGTTAAGGTTTTGTAAGTATGAAATTAATAGATTGAGTTTATTGAGAATGTGGTCGATATATAAACAGTCTCAGAGCGCTGGAACTGCTTCTGTGCATGCTTTTCACTTAAGTCAACTTAATTCCTAAAGTAGCCGGTTGTCCATTGGTTTTCATTTTTCTTGCCTATGCACAGGGGCATCAGATGCAGCTGGAGCTTAAAGAAGAAGGGTCATGTTAATTAATTCCAGTGAAACACAAACTGCCTCATAATTAATGGAACAACAGCCTCATTTAAAGACCTTAGACCTTTTTTTCTGCTCTTCTATTTTTTCAAGGACTAGAGAAGGAGAATGGCACAGATTGTTCACTTGAGACTGTTTTAAGCTATTGATCCATTTTACAGTCTTCATCTGATGGTTCTCTTTTCAACAGGGATCATTCAGGTCATGTAGTGATTTTCTCTTGAGGCTTTCTGTCTTCTGTGACAGTTTCCAAGAGAGCAGTCCATGAACTTTGGCTTTGTCAGAATCTAAAAATGGCCTCTATTTAATGTTTTATTTATAGATATCATGTTTTAGTTCAGATACAGTGCCTAGCAAGCAAACATTTGTGTGTACAAGTAGGGTGGCAAATACCAGGTCAGGTTGCCTGCTGGGTTATTGGAGGAAAGAAGAGGCTGTGTATGTTCCCATCACTGTTCTACTCAGCTATCGCACTATCAGCTGATCTTGCTTTTATGTGGTTCATTTTTATTTTGTCTTCCAAATAGTTAAGGAATGAGGGATTGTGGACAGAGATAGCCAGAGTTAGGGAAAACCAGGTCGAGAAATAACTAGCAAGTTCCTTTCCCATGTGTGATTATCTCAGTTTTCAACCCAACATTCTTGTAGTAAGTAGAAGCTTCTATCTTGTGACCTAACCTTTGAGGATACTGCCTTTGAGCAAACTAAGAAAGTTTAATATACTTCTAATTTTAATAGATAAAAAGTGAATAAATGGAAATTAACGTGTAACATATGGTTTGCAGGTTTTTGACATACAAAAAGATATATATTTCAATGTGTTGTTGAAAATATGCTCAGGATCTTATGTGTTCAGGAGCTAAATTTTTGGGAACATAGTAATAAAGATGTAAAGAAAAAAAAGAAATAAATAAAAGAAAACAAAAATGTAAAAAAATGCTGAGGGAAGGGTGGTTTGAGATTGAGAGATTCGAGTATGATTACCAAATGTGCTACCATATTTGTGTGGGGCAAATAGGGTTATGTGCTGGGAAGGGAAACAACCTGATAACTCAGGGGACTAAACACTTGTCTACAAATAATATTTGCCACTGTGCTGTAGAGATAGCAACTCAAAGTAGTAGATGAAATGGGAGGGATTAGAACAAAGAAGACTAATATAGATGTATAGTTTTGTTGTTTGTACATTCTCTTTGTGTTGTGATGTCTTTTTTCTGGTTGGTTAGCTTTCCAGGTTAGTTGTAATTTTTACTTAAACTTTCTAAATTTAGCTACAAAATCTGTTTGGATTAACTGACTATAGGTTTTTGAAAGATGTGATTAAAAATCACATCTTTGACACTTTGGGATTTGTGTGAACCAGATATACTATGAAAAGAAAGAGAAAAGACTATTGTAATATATAAACAAGATTTAAACATTATGAATCTGAATGCTTAAATAACATACGTAAAATGAATGTGAAATACTGAGATCAAATAAAGTAACAAGCAGTAATGTGATATGGTTAAAAGCATAATTTCCAGTGTTAGGTTGAGCTTCTTTCTGTGTGACTATAGGCAAATTAGTGAAAGTTATATATATATATGCACTGAGTGGCCAGATTATTATGACCACCTGACATTTGTAGGGAAATTAGCCGTACACTGCATTGTATGGGATATGGAAGCCGAAGGCCTGTTCGAACACCTTTGCTGTCTGCAGTTACCAAGATAAAATGTCTCCAGTTAGCACAGGAACACAAGGATTGGACAGTTGAGCAATGGAGAAAAGTCATGTGGTCGATGAATCACGTTTCCAGTTGCATCATGCAGATGGCAGAGTGAGACTTTGGCAGAAACAGCATGAAAGCATGCACCCCACATGCATGAGTACAACCCTTCAAGCTGGTGGGGGCAGTGTTATGGTTTGGGGCATGTTTTCCTGGCATGATTTGGGCCCTTTAATTCGTGTGGAACAACGTCTAGATAGCACAACATACCTAAGTATCGTTGCTGATCAAGTTCATCCTATCATGTTGATGGCGTATCCCAATGGAGATGGCTTCTTCCAACAAGACAATGCGCCATGCCACGGTGCTTGTATTGTGCAGGAGTGGTTTCAAGAACATGAGGGAGACTTTACCTTGCTTAGGTGGCCCCCACAATCACCAGATCTCAACCCAATTGAGCATTTGTGGGACGAAGTTAAAAGAGCCATCAGGCAGCTGGTTCCACAACCATCAAATCTCACAGAACTGGACAGTGCTATTCATCAGGCATGGTGTCAGATTCCTCGCATCACCTTTCAACATCTCGTGGAGTCAATGCCAAGAAGAATCGCCACAGTATTGAAGGTAAATGGTGGCCCAACGAAGTACTGATGGGGTGGTCATAATTGGCCACTCATCATAATATATATCCCATGTTCAAAGGCTGTTAAATCGCATTGTTTACCCATATCTTCAGAAAAAAAAAATCACTTCTGTTGTGGTAAACAACCTGCTTCCCCATTTATAATGGTCTGGCCCTCTAGCAACTTCAGCGTGAAATTACAGCTAATTTGCCTACAAATGTCAGGTGGTCATAATAATCTGGCCACTTAGTGTATATTACTTAGCTCAGTACTTTGCATATCATAATGGAGTCCATTACGTTAACTTTTAGCTGGTATTATTGGCTTGTCTATTTTAAATGATTTGTAAAACTTTGTTTCCTTAAAAAAAAATTGTAGCCCTAGAGAGATTTCTCCTTACCATGTTCTTAAAGCTTTTGGAAGGTTTCAGGACATGAGTTAAGCACAGTAATACAGTTTTCCCTCGAGTTAAGCACAGTAATACAGTTTTCCCTCATTCGATTTGGCTAGAGATACTCTCTCAGTTATAATCTGTCTGCAAATCAGCATTGGCAGCACCATCTGACATAGCTGTAGCTTTCCTCCCAGTCCCTTTTTAATCTGTCTCCATCAGCATTCTCAATAAGAGGAACTTATTCTAAACCAGGGTTCTTAAAGATCCTGCACCCAGTTGTAATTAGCATAACTAGCACTTTATGCATAATAGAAACATGTGTCATAAACTACAGATTGAATCTCAAAATCTGTCCCAAACCCATTTCTCTTGCCAGTATAGATGTGTAGCCAAAATACTCCTTTTCTAACTTTTGTTGCAGTTAGAGCTAGCTGTATGATTCAGTTTGGGTAATGTGATATAACCAAAAATCTTCTAGAGGGCCTCTACAGGGAAAATAAAAGTGCTTTTCTGATCAAAGGAACAGAAGCAGTAGAACAGTGTGGATGCATATCCCCTTCTTTCTCCTGTTTTTAAGTGTGGAGTTGTGACAGAGTTGTATCATGAGGCAGTGAGCCTGAGAATGGAAAGTTAACAAGCTAAGGAGGTAGAGCAGAACGTGAGAGTCTGGGTTCTTAATGATGTTATTGGGCTGTCAGGACCACCCTGAGATAACCTTCTCTGGACATCTTGTTTTATACATTATTGAAGTTCTAATAGTGTAAGATGCTTAGTCAAACTTTTCTGTTCCTTGTAGCTGAGAGCATTCCTAATTTAGACAAGAAATAGCTTTAATATAGATAAAGTTAATATACACTTAGGAGATTTGTATAGTTTTACTTATGTACAAAATAAATACAGGTGAAATGGGAATATAAAATAATTTAAGAGGTGAAAATGAATTCTAGACATACTTTTGACATTGAAAAACATGCACAGTAATATATAATAATCCATTCTCAGTTGTAATTTCTAGGTTCTCTGGCTAACTCCTGAGTCCTTAAGATTACTTATGGCTTAAAAAAAAAAGTTTTCATTGATTTTTAGAGAGAGAGAAAGGGAGAAAGAGAAACATCAATGTGAGAGATAAATATCAATCGGCTGCCTTCCGCACACCATCTACAGGGGAGTGAGCCCACAACCCTGAGCATGTGCCCTGACTGGGAATGGAACCAGTGACCTCTTGGTGCATGGGATGATGCTCATCCAACTGAGCCATACTGGCCAGGGCAACTTATGTTTCATTTATTTATTTATTTATTTATTTATTCTTTATTGATTAAGGTATTGCATATGTGTCCTTATCCCTCCTTGCCCTCCCACCCCCCTGCTCGTGCTCTCACTCCCCTTGTGTCTGTGTCCATTAGTTAGGCCTAAATGCATGCATACAAGTCCTTTAGTTGATCTGCCCCCTTCCCTCCACCCTCCCCTGCCTTCCGTCTGAGGTTTGACGGTCTGATAGATGCTTATTTGTCTCTGGATCTGTTTTTGTTCATCCGTTTATGTTGTTCATTATATTCCACAAATGAGTGAGATCATGTGACATTTATCTTTCTCTGACTGACTTATTTCGCTTAGTATAATACTCTCCAGGTCCATCCCTGCTGTTGTAAATGGTAGGAGGTCCTTCCTTTTTACAGCAGTGTAGTATTCCATTGTGTAGATGCACCAGTTTTTTAATCCACTCATATGCTGATGGGCACTTAGGCTGTTTCCAAATCTTAACTATTGTAAAGTGTGCTATGAACATAGGGTTGCATATATCCTTTCTGATTGGTGTTTCTAGTTTCTTGGGATATATTACAAAGCTACTGTACTCAAAATTGCCTGGTACTGGCACAAGAACAGACATATAGACCAATGGAATGGAATAGAGAACCCAGACATTGACTCAAACCACTATGCTCAATTAATATTTGACAAAGGAGGCAAGAACATACAATGGAGTCAAGACAGTCTCTTCAATAAATGGTATTAGGAAAATTGGACAGATACATGCAAAAAAAATGAAACTAGACCACCAACTTACACCATACACAAAAATAAACTCAAAATGAATAAAGGACTTAAACATAGGTTGTGAAACCATAAAAATATTAGAGGAATCCACAGGCAGCAAAATCTTAGGCATATGCCAAAGCAATATATTTACCGTTACAGCTCCTAGGGCAATGGAAACTAAGGAGAAAATAAACAAATGGGACTACATCAAAATAAAAAGCTTCTGCATAGCAAAAGAAACCATCAACAAAACAACAGGAAAGCCGACTGCATGGGAGAACATATTTGCCAATGTTATCTCTGATAAGGGTTTAATCGCCAACATTTACAGGGAACTCATACAACTTAACAAAAGGAAGATAAACAACCCAATCAAAAAATGGGCAACAGACCTAAATAGCTACTTTTTGAAAGAGGACATACTGAAGGCCAAGAGACATATGAAAACATGCTCAAAGTCACTAACTTATCCGAGAGATGCAAATCAAAACAACAATGAGGTACCATCTCACGCCTGTCAGAATGGTTATCAACAAATCAACAAACAAGTGCTGGCGAGGATGCAGACAAAAAGAAACCCTCGTGCACTGCTGGTGGGAATGCAGACTGGTGCAGCCACTGTGGAGAACAGTATGGATTTTCCTCAAAAAACTAAAAAGTGTAACATGGGTTTTTATTTATTTTTATTTATTTATTTTTTAAAATATATTTTATTGATTATTTACAGAGAGGAAGGGAGAGAGATAGAGAGCTAGAAACATCGATGAGAGAGAAACACCGATCAGCTGCCTCCCGCACATCCCCCACTGGGGATGTGCCCGCAACCCAGGTACATGCCCTTGACCGGAATTGAACCTGGGACCTTTCAGTCCGCAGGCTGACGCTCTATCCACTGAGCCAAACCGGTTTCGGCAACATGGGTTTTTAAAGTCTTGCTCTCCTCAGGCTTAGACACCTGAACATGACACAGACAAGGACTGAAGTTTCAATAAGGGAAAAGCTGGGTATGCGTGGAGGTGAGTGGGTGGAAGACATCAATTAAAAGATGAGAGCAGCTCAAGCCAGTGTGGCTTACTCGGTTGGGCGTCATCCTGTGCACCAAAAGCTTGCCAGTTCGATTCCTGGTCAGGGCACATGCCCAGGTTACAGGCTCCATCCCCAGTAGGGGGTGTGTAGGAGGCAGTTGATCGATGTTTTGCTCTCACATCAATGTTTCTCTCCCCTTCTCCCTTTCTCTCTCTCTAAAAATCAATATTCTTAAAAAAAAAATGGTAAGACCATACCAGTCTTTCAACTAGCGTTGCTGTTCCTGAAGCTCCTCAGTGTTCTTGAATTTCAATGGGGGAAGATGAGAACAAGATATTAAAAAGACAAAGCAGCAGTAGCAGCAGCACCAGCAGCCATTGAAGGCCTAGAACAATTTCTTGCAAGCATTAAAAGCCCTTTCAACGTTGAAGTTCACTTCCACTTGGTCTTTCATCTCTTATATGAAGTTTACTAGAGGCCCAGTGCACAAAATTCATGCATGGGTGGGGTCCCTAGGTCTGGCCAGCAATCAGGGCCCATCAGGTTTCTTGCCTCCCTGCCTCCTACTTTTCTTGCTGCCCGTGTCTGCCGCCACCCTGGCTCCCTGTCCCAGCCCAGGACCTGTCCCCGATTGGGCGATTGGGACCTGCTGGCCAGGAGGAAGGACCAGGAGGTTGGCCGGCAGGCCCCTATCAAGTGATCAGGGCCTGCTGGCCCGGGGGAGGGGCCAGGAGGTTGTCTTGCCGGCCCAGGGGAGGGGCCCAACTGCCACTGGAGCGGGTGGTTGGCTGGCTGATTGGGGCCTGCCAGCCGGGGTGAGGGACCCGGGAGGTTGGCTGCTGGCCCCAAGGAGGAAGCTGGCCCTTGACCCCCCCTGGGAAAGGGGCCGCATCCTCCACCACCCACCCTCTGTTCCCCATCCCAGGCCAGGGGCCTGGCCGGGGATGAGGGTCCAGGAGGTTGGCCGACAGCCCCATTGGCATTCGGGGCCTGTGGGCAGGGGGCAGCTCCTGCATTGAGCGTCTGCCCCCTGGTGGTCAGTGCGTGCCATAGTGACCCATCGTTCTGGTCATTCCCGTCGCTCCAGTTGTTCTAGTCATTTCGTCATAACGGTCACTTAGGCTTTTATATATATAGATGATGAAGCCATGGCAATCATATGCTTAACCCAATCCTGTTACATTTTATATTATTTAATGGTGTTAAGATGCTTGATAAGTTTGTCCATTTGTTGTGAAAATTTAAAGTAGAAGTAGGCAAGAAGGGGAATACCGGTAAGAAAATACAAAGAATTTATGAAAAAGGTAGTTAGAAAATTAAGAAAATGTTGCCATATCATGAGATAAATATGATAACAACACTTTCCATTGAGGAATTGCTCTTACTTAGATTTTATCATTTGCTGAGCCTCCCAAGGCAGTGCCTCTTTTACATCTTTTTAAAGTTAATCATAAAAGAAAGTGCTAATTCTTTGTATAACTGAAGAAATAAACCAGAATATTGTTTACCAATGAATGTCACAGTGAATTATACTTTAAATGGAGACTGACATGCACAAACTCCTATATATATTCATCTATCTTTTACATTGATCAGCCAGCTTGATAGCCTCTCTGTTTTGGAAATGACTGGCCTTACTGATCTCATGTTTCTATAGATGCTGCATGGTCAGAGGAGATATTATTTCTGGTACAGAATGAGAAAAGCAGTATAGGCAGATATGGGAGGGCTGCAACTGCAGCACTGTTAGACGCATATATCATTTACAGTGATAGGGAGTAATCCAGGCTCCACTTTGCAGTTCCTCCTTGCTCTGTTCAGTGTTTGACTTTGAGTGCTTTGGATCATATTAGAATCCATTTTGTCTTATGTTTTGTGAAATTTTTAAAATTCCATTTTTAGTTTACAAATGTACTTTATTGATGTTATTAAAAATGATAGTTAACAGTGTTTCGTATTGATGTGGATAGATGTCCAAGATATATTGTTAAGTAAAAATAGCACAGGTTGCCTTGGCTGATGGCTCAGTTGGTTGGAGCATCATCCCATGCACCAAAAGGTTGTGGGTTTGATTCCAGGTCAGGGCACATACCTAGGTTGCAGTTTTGATCCCCAGTTGTGACACATGCAGGAGGCAACCAATCAGTGCTACTCTCTCACATGGATAGTTTTCTCTTTCTCTCTCCCCTTTCTCTCCCTTCCTCTCTCTCTAAAATCAATAAACATATCCTCTGGTGAGGACTGGAGGGAGGGAGGGAGGAAGGGAGGGAGGGAGGGAGGGAGGGAGAGAAGGAAGGAAGGGAGAAAAGAAGAGAAAAGGAAAGAAAAAAGAAAAGAAAGAGAAGAGAAAGAAAAGAAAGGGAACAGTTAACTTGGGGTCACCTAAGACAATTTCAGTTACATCACAATTTTACCCTACTCTGGCGCAGCCCCACAAAGCCTAGAATCCAAAGGTATCTCCAGGGTTTTTAAGAATCTCAGATGATATTTTATCTTTGATATCTTTTATAGAGATTTAGACTACATTCCTGGGCCAGCAAGATTTTTATTTTTTACTTAATTTTTTATGTTTTTATTGAGTTTTTAAAGAGAGAGGATGGGTGAGGGAGAGAGAGAAACATCGTTTGCTTACCTCCTATACACACCCCTACTGGGGATTGAATCTACAACCTGGGCATGCACTCAGACTGAGAATTGAACTGGCAGTGCTTTGATGCGTGGGATTATGCTCAACCAACTGAACCACACTGGCCATGGCAATAGCAAGATATTTATTTGTAGAGATTCATTAAGTTTTCTTTCATTCATGCTTTTCCATTAGGTGATTATTTACATAGTAATCTTGGTATAGGGCTGATATTAGCAAACACCAAATGAAAGGCAAACCATAAAGGAAAAAAAAATGATAAGAATTTAAACATTTTAGCCCTGGCTGGTTTGGCTCAGTGTCTAGAGCAGTGATGGTGAACCTATGACACACGAACTCATTTTTTTGGTTGATTTTTCTTTGTTAAATGGCATTTAAATATATAAGATAAATATCAAAAATATAAGTCTTTGTTTTACTATGGTTGCAAATATCAAAAAATTTCTATATGTGACACGGCACCAGAGTTAAGTTAGGGTTTTTCAAAATGCTGACACACCGAGCTCAAAAGGTTCGCCATCACTGGTCTAGGGCATTGGCCTATGGATTGAAGGGTCCCAGGTTTGATTCTGGTTAAGGGCACATGCCCAGGTTGTGGACTCGATCCCCAGTTGGGGGCATGGAGAAGGTAGCAAATCAATAATTCTCTTTCATCATTGATGTTTCTCTCTCCCTCTCCCTTCCTCCCTGAAATCAATAAAAATATACTTTAAAAATAAAATAAAATAAAATGGGGTTTACTTGTTAAAAAAAAAGAATTTAAACATTTCTACAACAACAAAACAAAATGTTTTAAATGACATTAGTAGGCAAATTGATAGAATAGGAACATATTTTCAATTCTTTGATTAAGGACTCAATATCTTTAATATATAAAAAGTAATAAAAATCTATAACAAAGACTAACATCTTCGTAGAAAAGTAGAAAACGCTAATAGGCAACAAAGGATAAAACTTAAATAGCCCCAAAACATTGAAAAGGTATTCAACTTCATTAGTAACCTAAGAAATGCACTTTAAGATGATGAGATATGTCCTAGCCGGTTTGGTTCAGTGCAGGGGTCCTCAAACTATGGCCCACGGGCCACATGCACATACAAATATTGTATTTGTTCCCGTTTTGTTTTTTTACTTCAAAATAAGATATGTGCAGTGTGCATAGGAATTTGTTCATAGTTTTTTTTTAAACTATAGTCCGGTCCTCCAACCGTCTGAGGGACAGTGAACTGGCTGCCTGTTTAAAAAGTTTGAGGACCCCTGGTTCAGTGGATAGAGCATTGGCCTGCGGACTGTCAGTGTTTCTCTCTCTCTGTCTCTTCTCTTCCCTTCCATTCTCCCTAAAAATCAATGGAAAAAATATCCTCAAGTGAGGATTAACAACAACAGAAAGATATTATTTTTTCACTAATCAAATTGAGGAATATTTTTTAAAAATATAATTGTTACTTAGGGACATGAACAGTATCATAAGCTGCTAAGGAGAGTAAAATTGGTTCAGTCTTTTTCTAGGGCAGTTTAGCAGCATAGGCATCAAAAGTCTTAGAATTTTTTATACCCTTTAAGTCAAAAGTGATACATTTTTAAGAATTTGTTTTAAGGAAATAAATATGAATGAAAAGTACAATGTCCAACAATAGGGACTTGTTATATACTACAAAGCTAGTTATCTAATAATTAGTATTTTGAATAATTAACTTTTGACTCTATTGATTTTTGTTTACTGTACAATTATTATATAGTTTGTTGATTATTTTTATGTTTGTCTTTATGTTCTTTCTTTTACTTTCCTTGAGTTTAATTTCCTTTTTTTTTCTAGTTCGTGGGATAGATGCTTAGACATTGATTTTCAGTTTTTCTTCTCTTGTCATATATATAATTTAAGGATATAAATTCACCTTAAAACAACTTTAGCAATATTCCTCTGTGGGTTTTTTTAAATCATCTTTTTAAAAAATATATTTTTATTTATTTCAGAGAGGAAGGAAGAGGGAGAGAGAGATAGAAACATCAATTATGAGAGGAATCATTGATTGGCTGCCTCCTGACTATCCCCCACTGGGGATCCAGCCCACAACCTGGGCAGGCGCCCTTGACTGTAATCAAACCCGGGACCCTTCAGAATGCAGGCCAATGCTCTATCCACTGAGCCAGACCAACTAGTCCAATCTTTTATTTTTCAATTACAGTTGACATACAATATTATATTAGTTTCAGATATACCCAGTGATTAGACATTATATAACTTGCAAATTCATTACCCCTATAAATCTAGTATTCATCTGACACCATGCATAGTTATTACAATACTAGTGGCCTGGTACATGAATTTGTGCACATTGAATGGAAATTAATTAAAAGAAATATTTTAATATCGCTATTTGCCCTTTCTCTATAATAGAAGTGTCAACCAAATTCATGATCGACAATGACAGATGGAAACACATGCATGTGATTGGCGCCCATGAGAGCTTTACATGTTCGCACATGCACGAGTCAACTTAGCCTTTTATAGATACTAGAGGCCCGGTGCACAAAAATTTGTGCACTGGGCGGGTGTGGTCCCTCAGCCTGGCCTGCACCCATTTGCAGTCCAGGACCCCTTGGGGAATGTCCACCTGTCGACTTAGGCCCACTCCCCAGAGGATCAGGCCTAAGCTTGCAGTCAGACATCCTTCTGGCAGCCAGGGAACCCTCGGGGGATGTCCGACTAAAGGCTTAGGCCCCCAAGGGAGCTGTGATAAGGAAGCTGGGGTGACAGAGGAGCCACGCTGTCCCGCCCCGCCGCCCCGGGTAGGGTTGCACACGGGACGTCCGGGCAGGCCGGTGGATCGCTGCTGCCCCACCCGGCCACCCCAGGTCAGGTCACACATGGGACGCTTGCCGCCCTGGGTCGCAGATAGCAGACCCGGATGGCGGCGGGGCAGGCGGGATGGCACTGACCCGCCCTGCCTGTAGTATGCAAATTAGCCACTATCTTTGTTGGCAGTTAATTTGCATATCATGCTGATTAGCCAATGGGAGGCATAGCGAAGGTATGGTCAATTACCATGTTTGTCTATTATTAGATAGGATAGAATAAACTTGCTTAATTAGACCCGCTTTCTGATTTAGCTAAACTATTTCCAGCCCAATGGAGCACCCCAACTTCTCTTTCAGGTAATTGTCAGCAACACAGCAGTAAATATCAACACGAAGCAGATTATTATTGTAGATCATGCAGGGAGAACAAAGGGTAAAATATTTAACTGCAGCAGTGTTTGACTATATTCTGCACAGTGAGAAAACCTGAAGTCATTTTTAAGGTCCACCATTCCTTTCTTCTTTTCAGTCAGGTCAAGTTTCTAAGCTTTCTAAATCTCCATTTTCCAGCTAATGAGAAGAAAATAGGATTCCACCAAGTCTACCTACTCCAGGACTTCTGTGAGGATCAAATGAGATGAGGCATGGGAAGACTTCACAGACATTTGGTTATAGTGTGAAATGTTTCCACCTGGCTATGGAACAAGTCATGTTCCTGGGCTGAAGAAACTCCAAGGAGGCTAGTCGCTAGGGAGAGAAAGCTGGGCATTGCTACATGACGTCATTACCTGGACAGTCGGACACTTAGCATATTAGCCTTTTATATATATAATTGACTATATTTCCTATGCTGTACTTTACATTCCTCTGGTTTTTATATTGAACTTTTATTGTTCAGTTCAAAATATGTTCTTATTTCCCTTGAGAATTCCTCTTTGACTTATGGGTATTTAGAAATATATTGCTTCATTTATAGAAATTTGGTAGTTTTCTAGTTCTCTCTCATGTTGATTTGTAGCATAATTCCATTGTGGACATTGAAGTTACTCTGTTATCTGTGTATGTTCTTTGAAATTAGTTGAGACTCACATCTCAAACACCACCACCCCCGGCCCGACCCCCCTCCAAATTTCACCTGCTATCAGCTGCTTTGAAAGTTTTTCTCTTTGTTTATGGTTGTTTTTTAAAAATGTTTTCATTGATTTTTTAGAGAGTGGAAGGGAGATAGAGAAAGAAACATTGATATAATATTGATAACTTGTTTCTACACACTGCCCACTGCCCACTTGGGATCAAGCCTGCAACCTGGGTATGTGCTCTGAGTAGGAATCAAACCAGCAACCTCTTGGTATACTGGATGACGCTCAACCAACTGAGCCACGTCAGCCAGGACTCTTTTTGATGGTTTTTAGCAGTTTCAGTATGCTGTATCTGCATATGGTTTTCTTCTCATTTATTCCATTATAAGCCCTTACAGCAGTGGTTCTCAACCTTCAAATACAGTTCCTCATGTTGTGACCCAACCATAAAATTATTTTCGTTGCTACTTCATAACTTTAATGTTGCTACTGTTATGAATCATAATGTAAATATCTGATATGCAGGATGGTCTTAGGTGACCCCTGTGAAAGGGTCATTCGACCGCCAAAGGGGTTGCGACCCACAGGTTGAGAACCACTGCCTTACAGCTTCTTGCTATGGCTTTATGTTTTTCATCAGTTTTGGTAAACATTTGTCCAGTACCTCTTCAAATAATAGTAATGCCCTATTCTCTCTGTCCTTCTGGTGTTCAATTACATATGAGTTATGCAATATCACTTTATTTCGTATGTCCCTGAAACTCTTTTCTCTAGTACTTTATTTTTTCTATTTTTGGTTCAATTTTTTATTTTCTATTGACCTATCTTTCACTTTACAAATCCTCTCCTCTGCTGTGTCTAATCCATTTACTGAATTCTTGACTCTAAGTTATTGTATTTTTTAGTTCTAAAGGGTCTACTTGTGTTTTATAAATATTCAAGTTCTCTGGTAAAATGATCAACTATCTGAATATTTAAAAATATATTAATCATAGTTATTTTAAAGTCTGTGTTTGAGCATGCCAATATCTGGGTCACATGTGTCTCCTTTTCTATTGGCTATTTATCTCTTGGTTTTGGTCATTTAGTCTTTGTTCTTATTATGCCCACTAATTTTTTATTGAATGGAGCATATGCTATATAAAAAATTATACAGGCTCTGGATGATATATTTTTTTCAGAAATGATTTAATTTTCGTCTGGTAGCCAGACTGATAATTAGAGATTGAGATATTTCAGTGTGTTCTAGGTTTTGTAAGAACAGTCAATTTCCAGTTTGGCCTTAATTTTAGGATATGTTTTAAAGATCTCAACCGAAAGCTGGGTTATAGTCACCAGACCTTTCTTTCTTCCTGGCCTTGAACTCCATGATTTTTGCTTTCTCATCAATTGAGTTGCTTAAATTTTACTTAGCTCTTTAACTTTTTCATGATTGCTTCCTGCTTGGTTTCTCACCCACTTTTCCTGCACATTTACAATTTAGAAACTGACAGAATGCTCCAAGGGGAAATTGTGAGCAACTGAGACCACCTCTTTTTCTTCAGGATTCTGCTCCCTTCAGTTGTGGAGTTTAAGGGTAGTCGTATAGCCAGGTTTTGTCTTCTTAGACCAGTGAGACTGCCTCAATTTCTGGGTCAGCACTCAGCCTCCACACCCCATAAGGTGAATTGGGAAGTGACCTGAGGGAAAAAAAGAAGTATCAAATATAGGGCTCACTTAAGTGCATGCATTTTCCTTCTCTCTGGAATCTTGGTCTCTCAAATTATGGTTCTTTGGTTGCTATCCAACACCTTCAGTCTCGTGTGTGTGTGTGTGTGTGTGTGTGTGTGTGTGTGTGTTTTGTTTTTTTTTGCATTTTATCCAGTTTCTTAGTTGTTCTCAGAGTGGTAGTCTGATACAAGTTACTCCATCATATCTAGAACCAAAAGTCCTTTGCTAAGCTATTTTTAAGTGCATATTATAAGCATTTTCTTATGAAGCTGCAGGAGTAACAATTTATGAAATTTTATCAGATGTCAATCAGACCAAAGATGTATAACCCAGCATTGTGTGTGAGTGGGTGTGAAATAAACCCTAAAGTAGCTTTCCATTTTTAAGGACAGACTACGTTTTCCTAGTATTTTTAGAATTTTTACATTTTTGTTGGTTGTGTGGTATACAAAGTGAAAACTTAATTTTGACTAGTATTCAATTTATGACCTATTTATGAAAACATTGTTTTATAATGTTTCTTAAAGACAAATTTGAATTTGTTTAAATTTTTAAAATAAACAAAACTTTGCTATATGTATAGTACATTTTTTTCTATAACTAAATTTTCTATATACTAATAGTTACTCCTGTTAAGCACATTTATTTCTCTAAGTCTATTGGGTATAAATTTTTCTAAAATCTATTATTAAAAATAGGGTTTACATTTTTTTTTTAATTTAGAAAAAAATGCAGGAGACCCTGGTAAAGAATTAAAATGACAGGACAAAACAAAAAGCTACCCATCAAAGACAACTACAGTGGGGCCTTGACTTACGAGTTTAATTCCTTCCGAGACCTAGCTCGTTAAGGAGCTCGTTAACTCAAATTACTCTATCAACTCAATGCAAAAAATCTGCGGAGAGACAGCTGGTATCTCAAAAAACTCGTTAGTCGGGACACTGTATTGCTAACTTTTAGATACAGTATCTGTTGTTGATACTGCACTACAATATCCAGATCTATCTTTTAGGACTTTCCAGTTCCCTCTTCTCAGATGCTGCAATGTTGCTGAGAATTTCTCAGCTTAAAAGAACCAGTTAGCCCAAGGTCACACTCTTTTCTAGGGCAGCTTACATCCATTGACTGGTTGATAAAGATATATGAAAGTCCAGCCTCCTTGTGGCAACTCAGGACAACTCTTAGGGACCATTCAGTTTCACAGCTCTGCATGGGGTTGACTGAGATCTTTGTTAGGCCTACATTGCAGTTCACCTTCTCTGCCCAGTCATGCTTTCTTCCCATCCTCTTAGAGCCGAAGATCTTAAGAACACACCCTGTAAACTGCCTATATACTGATCTCCACCTCCGAGTATGCTCGTTGGAGAACTCAGACTGCAACAATTCTTTTATAACTTTTTCATTTATGTTTTTATATTTTTTACATAGTCAAGATTATTTTACATATATATTTTTCTATGCAGCTCTTTTCCCTATTTATGACATGAACATTTTTCCTTGTTATTTAAAATTGTTTTTCAGATTATCATATGGATTAGATCTATTTTACTTAACCTTTGCTCTATTGCTGGACATTTACGTTATTTCAACCATTTGGGTATTACAAATAATGCTATTATGAATATTTGTTAAATTCATTGTTACTTGTGTTTTGGACTGTTTTCACAGAACCAATTCCTAAAGACAGAGTCACTGAATATTTTTTTAAGGTGCTTTGTATTTTTAAATTGCTTTCCAGAAAGAGTGTACCATTTTTATTATTATTTTTTTAATTTTTTAAAAATATATATTTTATTGATATTTTACAGAGAGGAAGGGAGAGAGATAGAGAGTTTAGAAATATCGATGAGAGAGAAACATCGATCAGCCGCCTCCTGCACACTCCCACTGGGGATGTGCCCGCAACCAATGTACATGCCCTTGACCGGAATCGAACCTGGGACCTTTCAGTCCGCAGGCCGACGCTCTATCCACTGAGCCAAACCGGTTATGGCCCATTTTTATCATTTCTTAATCCTCACTCAAGGATATGCTTATTGATGATAGAGAAAGAGAGAGAGAGAGAGAGAGAGAGGATAGAGGGGAGAGAAAGAGGAAGGGAGCGAAAGAAAGAGAGAGAGAGAGAGACAGAGAGACAGAGAGAAACATTGATTGGTCACCTTCCCATAAACTCCCTGACTGAAGACTGAACCTCAACGTAGGTATGTGCCCTGATCAGAAATCACGCCCACAGCCTTTTCAATCAGCTGAGCCACTCGGCCAAGGCAACCTTTAACATTTATTTAAAAATAAATTTTTGTGCACCGGGCCTCTAGTATAAAATAAATTCAGCAGAATCATTAGTACTCGCCCAGAGCTTGGCACCTAGAGAACAGATAAGAAATAACATTCTACCTTTTATTTAATCAGGATAACTTTGATCTTGATAACAGTTATCTTGAAGGAACTCTGTAACTAAATAGGGTACTACATTTGTAATGCAGTGCTAAGTAATGATGCTGTGCTTTATGGAGTTGCAGTGCTTTTCTATTGGCAGGAAAGATCTGTGGATTTTTAGTACAGAATCAAGGAGACTCTTGGCCCTTGTAAATCTGTAGGCTTTGTTTTGGTCCCAAGCCCAGAGATTTCATCATATGTTTTTGGTTATATTGGCAATTGGATGAGAGTGAGGCTGGATTCATGAAAAGCCATCTTCGCTAATAGGGAATGTTTTAGTGACGAGTCAATGCTAGCCAAAAATCCTTATTGTTTGGAGACCAGGGATGGCACCACTCAGTGGTGAATACATATTTTCTTAACATAAGAGAGGGAAGATGTGTAAGTCTGTATAACTGATTTGGGCTCGTCCTCCCTGCTTCATTCTTTTCCATCCTGTTCGGGCGCCAGATGTTGGGGTCCAACCCCAGAAGGTCCAGGGATCCCCAAAGGTGTGGATGGAGTCGGCGAAGAAGGAATGACATGGAGACAGCATTCAGTTGATCAGCAGCCTAGCCAGGATCTTTAGCCAGGATCTCCAGCCAAGTTGTCTTTTATTGTCTTGTTACATCTGTATTTATACCAGTTGATTTTAATCCTGTCAATTTCTATTCCAAAGGTTAGGGCGTTTCTTATCTCCATTCCAGAGAGTAAAAATTATGTAGCTTAAGGGTGATTGTTTGTAGTTAAAGTGATTAACTACCCACCTGGCATTTAGTTAAGTGGTTTTATTCCCTCCCTAACTTCAGGGAAAAATCCCTACCTGGGGAAACAACCTTTCTCGGAGAGGTGACCTTGGTTAAAACACATAGTGCCAAGAAGGTGAGCAAACATATTAAGAACAGTATGCCATATACGCCAGGTCCCTTGAAACATATGCTGTGCAGATGTTTCTTCCCTGCAGCGACTGTGTCAAGCAGCAAGGATGGACCGCTTCCGGCACAGGTTGAGCTGTCATACTGTGGGGTGTTGGAGTGAGAGGCCAGGTGGTAATGCTTGTTATGCTGATAGTTCACCCTTGGGCTTTTAGTTGTTTTTTTTCCCCACCCTTATATAATACAAGCTAAAACAGGGTTTCATTATATTTGTGTTACAAATAATTTATTATTAAATAGAGATTATTTGTAGCTTTAGAGGACAGGATATACCTTTCCCCCCATATTTCTCCCCACCTCTTTTAATTTTCCTATATGCCTCATTTAAGTAAAGCAAAATTTAATGCTATCTATGGAGGATGTATAGCAGTGAGTCAGAATACTCAGGAGCTCGTAATGTTTGGAACCTCTTGCCAAGGTTTTAGTCACTCTTAGGCTAATGTATTCCAGTGTATAATATTATGTGAGTAGCATGTTTCAGTACTAAGGAATATATTTTTGAAATGAAAGAAACATTCTCTATTCTTTGTTCATGTGCTGTGGGAAAGAGTAACTACATATTTATTTTATGGCTCAGCAATTAATGACTCAAACTATGATAAACCTGTTTTGTAAAACTTTATAGATTATTTAAAGCCTAGAGAGGGGATGGGAGTGGGGTGGAGGGGGTCAACGGGGGATAAAGGGGGACATCTGTAATACTTTCAACAATAAGATAAATTAAGAAAAACTAAACAACTTCACTACAGGTTTCACAGAATGTGCAGCTTATTAAAATACTAAAACTAGACCTTTCTCAACAGACTTTACTAGTAGCATTTAGAAATGTATTGGTTTTGCATTATCTTGTAGACAAATACATGCATTGCCTATTTGGAATATATTTCACAGGTGAATTGACAAAAAAAATACCTTTATAGATGGTTTAAAGTCATTTGCTAGACACTTAATCTGTGACTACAATCAAATCACCCTCAAATGTTTGGCTCTGAGATATAGTTTGCCTTGGAGAAGAGCCTACCCTTTCTGCCCCTAGTCCAAGAACTATGAACTGTTCAAAGCCTGTTCACATATGGCCTGGGACAACCACTCTTCCTTAGACCTTGATAGCAGCCCAATGGTTCTATAAGCTCCAGTTCTCATCCCCATTGATTCGTAGCCTAAGCACTGGCTCTAAGTTTTCTGCTAAGGTAAAAATCAAAACTTTTTATTATGGGAAAATTTAAAACATAAACTAAAGTAGAAATAACAGTACAATAAGTTTTCAAGTACTCATTCCCTAGCCTCAACAATATCAACTCATGGCTAATCTACTCACTTCTACCCTCTTACATTGCTTTGAGGTAAATCTCAGACATACATACTGTCATTTCATTCAGATATTTCAGTATATATCTGTGCAGAAAAGAGTTCTACCAGGCCTGATTGCTATTCTTGGAAAGGCTTGCTTACAAGTTTGCCTTTGGCTGGCATCTGGGAAAGTGGATTTCGGGAGGGTTTTCCCCACCTTAATTGCCAATGTCACTGTGCCTAAGCTTTGTGTACAAACAATATGGTGTATGCTGAACACCTGCTTTCCTTCTTAGAGTCTGGAATCTTGGTAGGGGCTAGATAAAGTGAGCCAGTGTAACCAGCCCCCAATAATACCTTGGGCACTGCGTCTGTAATGAGCTTCTCTGGTAGACAGCATTGTCACAACTTGTTCCTGGAGGAATTTAAGCACTTTTCCCTTTGCTGATTTTGCTCTGTATCCTTTTGCTGTAATAAATCTTATACTTGAGTATGGTTTATACTGAGTGCTGTGAACCCTCCTAGGAAATCACTGAACCTGGGAGTGATCTTGGGGATTTCTGACACAGTATCTCTAATACAAGCACTTCAAAATTTATATGTATAATATATATACCTACAGTGCCATTATTATACACAAAAGTCATAATAATTCCTTATTGTTGTCAAATGTCAAGTCAGTTTTTGCACTTCCAATTGTATCATTAATGTCAGTCTTTTTTAGTTTGTTTGATTCAAGTTTCAGATATTGCGATTGTTTTTCTTAAAGTCTCTTAATCTCTCTCTCTCTCTCTCCTTGAAATTTATTTGTTGAAGAAACGAGGTCAATTTCTCAGTCCTGTTCTTGCTGATTATATTGCCTTGGTGTAGTTTCACAACTTTTCCCCTAAATTGGTGGTTGTATCTGATTTTCTGTGTGACTTTTTGAAAGCCTAATGTCTTCAGATGTCCTGAGGCTATGCCTTAATTTTAGTTTGATTAACATTTGCTAAGCACTTTGAGTACTTGGATAAAAGGGGCTTTAACAGTAAATATCTTTGTTTTCATTAGCATGAGACTAGATCTTCTGACATTTGGAGTCTGACTCACTGCACTTTAGAGAATCCAATAAAAAAATACGGGTTTATTACCTGACTTTTGGGTACTAACCCTGGCAAAGTTCCCTGAGCTAAAGCTGGCTTTAATTATCTTGGGTTGGTATAGTGCCATGTGACTAGATGTTATGATGCATGGAAATGTAGTTTTTTAAAAAAGTCTCTCTTACTATTTTTAAGGCCTCGGCCTAAAACTTGATACAGAAAACATCAGAACCCTACTAAAATCTGTAAACTCCAACATGCATTAGTTTGCTATGCAACAGAATCCTTTGGAATCTCAGTAATTAAGTTCTTCCTAATTAATTACTTACTAAGTTTCTCTTATTTCAACTCTACAGTAATAATTCGACAACAGGAGTCCAATGTAGTTATCATAGGTCATCTTTGGAAGTGCACCTTTTTGAAATGACTATGTGTTTGGGCTTTTAGTAAACATTTAGAATACAGATGTATGCTTTTTAAAACTTTCATTTTTAATGAAACACACATAACAAAATTTCTCTACTGAACCATTTTTAAAGTGTACAGTTTATTAGTGTTAACTACATTCATATTGTGCAACCAATCTCCGGAACTCTTTCATCTTGCAAAACTAAAACACTATACCCATTAAACCACAACTCCTTATTCCCGCCCCCACACCTCGCCCTCCCCCTCCCCCTCCCCCAGCCCCTGGTACTCACTTTCTACTTTCTATCTATTAATTTGACTACTCTAGGTTTCTCATATACTAGTAAGTAGAATCACAAGGTCTTTTTTGTGACTGTCTTTATTTTTTTTAATTAAATCTTTATTGTTCAGATTATTACATTGGTTACTCTTTTTTCCCACCATAACTCCCCTCCACCCAGTTCCCACCCCACCCTCCGCCCTCACTCCCCACCCAATGTCCTCATCCATAGGTGCACGATTATTGTCTAATCTCTTCACTCACCCCCCACACCCCTTTCCCCCCCCAAGAATAGTCAGTCCATTCCCTTTCTATGCCCCTGATTCTATTATAATCACCAGTTCATACTGTTCATCAGATTATTTATTCACTTGATTTTTAGATTCACTTGTTGATAGATGTGTATTTATTGTTCATAATTTGTATCTTTACCTTTTTCTTCTTCTTCCTCTTCTTAAAGGATACCTTTCAGCATTTCATATAATACTGGTTTGGTGGTGATGAACTCCTTTAGCTTTTTCTTATCTGTGAAGCTCTTTATCTGACCTTCAATTCTGAATGATAGCTTTGCTGGATAAAGTAATCTTGGTTGTAGGTTCTTAGCATTCATCACTTTGAATATTTCTTGCCATTCCCTTCTGGCCTGCAAAGTTTCTGTTGAGAAATCAGCTGACAGTCGTATGGGTATTCCCTTGTAGGTAATTGAGCCTCTTTCTCTTGCTGCTTTTAAGATTTTCGCTTTGTCATTTGCTCTTGGCATTTTAATGATGATGTGTCTTGGTGTGGTCCTCTTTGGATTCCTTTTGTTTGGGGTTCTCTGTGCTTCCTGGACTTGTAAGTCTATTTCACCATGTAGGGGAAGTTTTCTGTCATTATTTCTTCACATAGGTTTTCAATATCTTGCTCTTTCTCTTCTTCTGGCACCCCTATAATTCGGATGTTGTTACGCTTGAAGCTGTCCTAGAGGCTCCTTACACTATCTTCGTATTTTTGGATTCTTTTTTCATTTTGCTTTTCTGGTTGGGTGTTTTTTGCTTCTTCGTATTTCAAATCTTTGACTTGATTCTTGCGATCCTCTGGTCTGCTGTTGGGAGTCTGTATAATATTCTTTATTTCAGTCAGTGTATGCTTAATTTCTAGTTGGTCCTTTATCACAACATCGAGGGTCTCACTAGATTTCTTGAGGATCTCACTACATTTATCCGTGGTCTCACCAGTCTTTTTGAGGGTCTTACTAAATTTATCGGTGGCTTCTAGACAGTTCTTGAGAGACCTTAAAAGTGTGGTTTTGAACTCTATATCCAGCAGTTTGCTTTCCTCCATTTCTTTCATTTGTGTCCTGTTTCTTTGTCTCGGCATTTTTTGTGCTTCGCTGTGTCGATAGAGTGGCTTTCTGTGCTAAGTGTCCCAATTACTTGAGGTAGACACTCTTGGTGCACCCCCTTGTGGGCTTTGTGTACAGTCTTGTTGTAGTTAAGCCTTGATTGTTGTATGTAAAGCTGGGAGGATTTGACCTCCAGGCCAATTTGCTGTGAGAATCAGCTGTGTCTGCAGTGGGAGAACTTCTGTGCTGAAGACACCCTTCTGGGGCAAGACTTGCTTCAGTGGGGCTTTGGTGCTCACTGAGTCTGCCCCCTGAGTGTGACCTTTATAGATCTGAGTAGTTGTAATTGGATGGTCCCACTCTGACCACTAGGTACACTGGCTCTTGGATCTAAGGAGTTGCTAATCTAGCCTTTGCCTAAGGCTACCCAGCAGAAGCCAGGTGTAAAGCAATGCAGGTTGCCCTAGGGCCTTGGGGCAGCTGCAGTTTGTTAAGTTATTTTAAGATTACAAAGGGCCGGGCCTTTCATATGCAAAAGCCTCCGTGCACGGCTTGGGCGGGGTCCCAGGGGATCAACTGGGCAGGCCGGGCGAGCCAGCAGTATGGCTGCTCTCAGTCCTGCCTTCAGAGGTCCTGGCAATCACCTCCGAGAGAAAGCTGCCCTCGAGTTCCGACCGATGCCAGACAGTCCCGTTTCTCCCGTGTGAGTTTGGGTCCCCAAAGACTTGCCCTGAACTGGAGCTCAGAGCCTGAGACTCCCTCCCGATTGAAGAAGACACTCGTGTCCTCAGCCTCCAGCCTCCGCACATTTGTATTTACTTCAGCACCACACCTCCTCTGAGCCTCGGTATGCTTTTCTCTTTCCTTCTAGTTGTAGAAATTCCACTCAGCCAGCCTTCCTGTGGTTCTGGATGATGTCCATTCCGTCTTTTAGTTGTATTTTTGAAGTGGTTGTGGGAGGCAGCAATCTCCGGTGTTTACCTATGCCGCCATCTTGGTTCTCCGTGACTGTCTTATTTCATTGCATATGTCAGAATTTCCTTCCTTTTAAAGGTTGAATGATATTACACTGTATATATATACTACATTTTGTTTATCCATTCATTTGTTGGTGCGTACCTTGTGTTGCTTTCACCTTTTGGACATTATTAATAATGCTACTATGAACATGAATATAGAAATATTTCTTAGACCCTGCTTTCAATTCTTTTGGGTATATACCGAAAAGTAGAATTACTGGATTAGATGATTAATCTATGTTTAATATTTTAAATAACTGCCATACTGTTTTCCATCGCAGCTGCACCGTTTTACATTACTACCAACAGTGCACAAAGATTTCAATTTCTCCAAATCCTTTCCATCACTTGTTATTTTCTGTGGTTTTATGTGTGTGTGTGTTTAATAATGGGCATCCTGATGGGTAAGAGGTAGTATCTCATTGTGGCTTTGATTTGCATCTCCCTAATAATTAATGCTATTGGCCTTTTTCTCATATGTTTGTTGGCCATTAGTATCTCTTCTTTGGAGAAATGTCTATTCAAGTCCTTTGTTTAAGTTTAAGCAGATTGTTCATTTGTGTTGTTGTTGAATGATAGGAATTCTTTATATATTCTGGATATTAACTGCTTATCAAATATATGACTTGCAAATATTTTTTCCCATTTCTCAGTTGCATTTTCACTCTGTTGAAATTTTTTAATTTTGACATAGTTCAATTTATTTATTTTTCTCTTCTTTTTGCTTGTGCTTGTGGTGTCATAGCCAAGAAACTATTCCCAAATCCAATGACAGGAAGGAAGCTTTCCCCCTATGTTTTCTTCTAAGAGTTTTATAGGTTTAACTCTTACATTTAGATCTTTGACCCATTTTTAGTTTATTTTTTTAAAAATACTCTGCAGCAGATACTTTAAAAATACATATGTTTTTATTGACTTGACAGAGAGAGGAAGGGAGAAGAAGAGAGAAAGAGAAACATCCATGAGAGAGAACCAAGGTTCAGCTGCTTCCTGCATGCTCCCCATGGTGGTTTGAGCCTGCAACCCAGGCATGTGTCCTGACCTGGAATTGAACCTCAACCTCCCAGTGGGTGGGACCATGCTCAGCCAACTAGGTCACACTGGCCAGGGCTTGAGTTAATTTTTATATGTGGTATAAGGTTAGATCTAGCCTCATTCTCTAGTTATATTTCTACACTTTTGTTTAATGATGTATGATCACACCATCTTACAGGTGGGGAGGGAGGGCTATCAAGCCAGTTATATTACTGACAACTGCTTGCTTTGAGAAAAGGGCCTTAACTCCTCCTCCCTTGTGCTATGATCTAGCTCATTTCCCTTGAAGAGTCTCTCTAAGTTTTAAGAAGGTAGTAAGAATTATTAAACTGTATTTATTAATAAGTAGTCATTATTTATAACTTTTAGTTTAGATTCTTAAACATTTTTAACGAAAAGTTTTCAAATATACACAAAGTAAAGAGAATAGTAAAATAAACCCCCAAACACATAGCTTCAACAAATATCAGCATCTTGCACATCTTACTTCATTTAGTCCCTTTCCCAACTTTTTTCTTTCTGGAGTATTTTAAGGTAAATCCCAATCATTTTATCACTTTGCTTATATTTGTATGTTTAATGTAAACATACAGAAATATGTATTATGTCAGAGTGTGCATTTCTATATACTTTACAGTGGAATACTTGTATAACCAATTTGTATGGTTTTAAACCCTAGGACTAGGATTTTGGTTTTTGAAATTGCTTTAGAGTTTTATAATTTTGCAATTGCTTTATGGCATTTCTTTGATCATCTCTACAACTAATAGACTAAGTCAGCCTCAGAAACCGAAACCTCAGTTATAACATTGCTCTTTTGGGGCAATATGAACTGCTTCACAGCTCTACATGTTAGAATGCTGTTTCTAAAACCTGATTATTGCCCTAACTGGTTTGGCTCTGTGGATAGAGTGTCGGCCTGCGGACTGAAGGGTCCCAGGTTCGATTCCAGTCAAGGGCATATACCTTGGTTGTGGGCACATCCCCAGTAGGGAGTGTGCAGGAGGCAGCTGAATTGATGTTTCTCTCTCATCAATGTTTCTTACTCTCTATCTCTCTCCCTTTCTCTCTCTGTAAAAAATCAATAAAATATATTTAAAAAAATAAATAAAAAATAAAAACTGATTATACACACACACACACACACACACACACACTGCTGTAATGAGAACTTATAGGAAAGATTACAAAGATAGGCCTTTCCTTTCCTTTCCTTTCCTCCCCCTCCCCCTTTCCCTTTCCCTTTCTTAACTTTCTCCTTTGGTATTTTGAGTCCTAGTGGGTATTATATAATAAGACCAACCACCTGATCCATTATTCTTTCAGCCTCTTACTTTTTTTTTTAACTGGGAAATTTAAATTTTTTTTGATCCCCACCAGAAAACATGTTTTCACTGATTCAAGGGAGAGAGAGAAATATCAATCAGTTGTTTCCTGTATGCTTCCCGACTGGCGATAGAACCTGAAACCTGGGTGTGTGGCCTGATTGGGAATTGAAACTGCCACCTCTTGGCACATGGGACGATGCTCCAACCAACTGAGCCACACCAACCAGGACTTAACTGGGGAATTTAATAACGTTCAATAAATTGGGGGACTTTTTGCTATAGAAAAAGTGCTACATCAGAAGAAGTTAAGAATTTAAAAGCACATGACATTGAATTGAGTGAGAGATAACCAGAGATCTCATCCAAAGTTAGAATGTTTTCTTCTTAGTTTTTGTCCTGCCTGATTATCCAATGCTACTGGAATGGAACCCAGAGGTGGACTCTAGATAAGTCATCTCAGCAGGCTGTTTGAAGCAGGGTTGTTTGGTAATTGAGATTGGGTGTGGGGGTGAGAAAAGTCAGAGGTGTTGAGAGCTATTGCTGTACAAGTAAGTTAGTTCCTTCAACTAGGGAAGAATTAAGACTGTCTAACAGAGTCTGAATACCCAAGAATGGTGGGCAAGGATAATGCAAAATTGAAACCAGGAAAAGCTGTAATGTAAAACCCATTTTAGCACACTATACCATACATGCCTCAGATAAATAGTTTTGTGTTAGATAATGTATTTCTTCTCTCTAAGGGCCCCTAAATTTTTAATATCAAGGTTAAAAATCTTTCACAGAGTCTTCTGAAGGTACTTGAGAAGCATTCAAACATAACACAAATACTAATTCATTATTTTCTTAAGAAAGCCACAACCCCATGCTGACATTTCAAACTCTGAATGTCTATTTCACCCGCGTGCCTAAAGGGGTGTATCTTTTCGGGGAATCTTCCACAGAGCCTTGATTGTGAGCATCTGATTACTCCATGGGGCATGACAGTAGTCAGGTTTGCACACTTGGCCTTTAGAATCCGCTCCCACGCCTCTTAGCCTTTCAGTGAAGCGACACGGGAGAAAGTGCAGTTCTGCTTTCCTTCTTAAGATCATCCTTATTTTTTTCTTTCTGGGTCATTTCCTTTTTTCTCCTCTTTGAAAAATTTTTATCCAAGTTACTATTTGAAAAAAACCTGCAAAAGGCTTTTGTTTGTTTTCAACTGGAAAAGACTCTTAGGGTCTAGTCTCTTTAAAATGTGAAGAAAATAAAGCTACTAATATAAGAGGATGGCCTGCCTCTCTGAGAAGAGACATTTGAGCTGAGGTTTGAATAAGAAACCTCCTAATGAGCCCATTGTAATGGAGAGAGAATGAAAGTTGGGGCTACACATTCTTGGGTCAAATCTTGGCTCTATCACTTAACTAGCCATGTTATCTTGGCCAGGCTACCTTATTTCACCCAACCTCTGTTTTTTCATCTATAAAATGGGTAATACCCAATAACAGGGCTCTTCAGATTAACATGGACCATGGTTCTTTGACCTCCTTTTGACATGATCAGAAAGAGAGGCCCTGGACCTGGCAAGCAGAGAACTGACTATCGTGTGGTCCTCTTGTTCCACTTCTATCCTCACAGAATGTGATTTAAACAATTTATAAAAATGAAAAACAATTTACCTTGGAAATGTTGCTAGAACTGTGACCTCCTGACTGCTTGTCTATGGTGATAATTAGCAACTTAAAATAGTTTTATGTAATTGCTTATTACCAGGCTCTTGAAATCATTTCTGAGGCTCAGCCTAAAGGATTTTCCATCACATTTTTAGCTTTGGAGATCAGAAACCTTCAGGGTGGTATAGTCTAACACACTAATGGCAGCTGCTATTGAATTTTAAAAAGAACATTGAGAGCCGACAAATAGATTTGCTTATTGTTATAGGAATGATTTAAGAAATTTATTATTTACATTATCATAATGCTAAAAAAAAACAAAAAACACAAGGCAAGAATCTTTATTCTTGTCTTCTCAAAGTTGTGGGGCTTTTTTCTACCAAAAGTTTGTGGTCTTTTTTCTAAATAGTCTGCCCACTTCACTTCCTAGTTGTGGTATGTAAAATTATATTTGTGTAATAGAAGTATGTATAATTAGTATATATGAAAGAGGTTTCTTAAATCTAAAAAAAAAAGTATAAAGATTAATTTGATTTATGTTTTTCTTTTTATTTTATTTCAGTAACATTGGTCAGTACTACCTAGGATAAGATTTCTAATAAGTTCTTGTTTTTCGGGAATTCACTATCTCATGATCTCATCAGAGATTTCATGTAGAGATCAACTGACTTTTCAAAAAGCTACTTAACTCATGTGACCAAAAATGTGAGCTCTCTGGTTAATTCCAATAGCATTTGTGAATGTTCTCTATCTACTTTGTTCAAACTCAATACTATCACATGTATTTTTTAAAACATCTTTTGATATTGAAATGATTCATCACTTGACAATCTTTTTCCACACAGTGAACTTTTGTCTTTTATCCTGTTTTAAATAATAAAAAGAACTAGGATAGTATAGTGTTTTCCCCCTGAATATTAATCTCCTCACTTCCCAGCTACTAGAACAGGTTTACAGTCTTACCATTTATGTTCTAGTTCTTTGCATTCTTATTCAATTATATTTTTAGGAAAATGTAATGTATAAAAAGCAAGGTACACCTATAAAATATTCATTGCCTTATAATTGTCTTAGAATACTTTTGAGTCTGCTTGTATAGCCATTTAATGAGTAAATTTAATTATTTTAATTTTTCTTAAGCCGGGACATCAAAGGTTAGTGCCCCTCCCGCACCCCCACCCCATTTGCTTGTTCGTGTATTGAAACTCAGCAATTCCAGTGTATACTAACAAATCTTTAAAGGAATAAAGAGGTCTCTTCAGTTCTGACTGACTTCCTTGGAGGCTTCTAGAGCTCCAGCTCTGCTGGCTGCTTCCTGATTGGGAAAGGGCTGCCTGCAATTGCTTTAAGAAGGGATTGCCAGAGCAAGGCTTTGGGTCAGAAGTACTCGTTTCTACAGTGTGACATTTGCTGTATAGACCAGACTGTTCTTCCAAATCACTGTGTTACAACAATAAAGGTGGAAGAATCACAGTTAGGGCTATGATAAGTATGTGGACACAGCTCTAAGCTAAGGGAAAGGTTAATCTAGCTTTGGAATGGACCTTCAAATGCTTGTCCCTGTGTCTCTTAAGGTCTGATTTTGCTCAATTAAAATGTCTTCAGAACCTAGGATATTGGAAAGTGGGGGTAGATGTTTTTCTAAATTATGGGATAGGAGTGGGTGGGGAAGGAATGAGGAGTGCTGAGAATGGATTTTTTTAGAAATGTCCAGTTGTGTCTCTGCTGTTAAAGACCTTGCATACATACCTTTTATATTGCTAAGTCTCTAGTGCCACCCAGATGTCATTTCTTCCATCTCAAGATTTCTGCCAAGGCCTTGCCATCATCAGTGTGTCATAAATGAATTCATAGTGAGCGCTGTACCCACAGTTCCTGCTAAGGCTCATTGTCCCTCCCTCTAGACTCTTGCTGAGGAATCATATGACGCAGCCCTTTCTGGTCAAGCTGACTGGACTAGGGGAGGTCCTGGCCCAAGGGTAGCTCACTCACAAGCTGGCAACTGTCTTGTGATGTTGCCTAGTTTCAAAAGTTCAGATGTTTTGTTTTGGAAATTGTTGCAATTTTCCGAGGAGTATAGAAAAGGTAAAACAGAGAAGAGTTATGTGGACACATGAATTATGATGACCCCGTTAACACCGATACATCAGAAATGCCATAGATCTTTCTTTGTTGCGCCTGCCTGGGAATCAATATTAAACTTAATTTTGAGCCTCTGTGCGACTCAGCCCTCCTTTGGTTCCCTATCCTTTTATTTGCCTTGTGTTCTTAATATATGCCCTTCCCATTATTCACTCAAATGAACTTAAGTGAGTCTCAGCCCCTTGTCATCATGGGAGCTCAATCATAGGGCCTTAGATGCCTAGAGGAGCAAAAACAGGGAGGTGGTCCAGGGATGTGAGGGTCAGAGTCATAATTCTGGGCCTGGAGATTGGGAACATGGATCTCAGGCTCCCAGTCTTGAGCTGCATTAACTTCTATACTAATGGACTTTTGTTTTTGTTAAACACACTTTATATTTTAGAGCAGTTTTAGGTTTATAGAAAAATTGAGCAGAGAGTGCAAAGAGTTCCTATATACTCCTGCCCCCATACATGCACAGCCTCACTTTTTATTTTTTTAAAAAGATACATTATGAACAGAAAACCAGTGTTAGAGATATTAAAAAGATAAATTTCACCTTGTTGAGTTGTTTTTGGTGTATGATGAAAATTTTTAGAATTTATGACCAGTAGTTATGGTGTCTCCCTCCCTTATTAACCTGATTGCTTCTGTTTTCTTGTCCTTACTGAAAATCTACTCTGGGCCAGAATTCCTGTGTGTTTCAGTGTGGAATTGTTAGACTATGGGTTGTGCCGACTTACTTTTTCCCCAGCTCTGGATATCCTCTCCCTTTTCAGCAGTAGTGAGAGACTCAAGTCCACTTACAAAAGCAACTACCAGGAAGTAAAGATGAGTTCTACTTCTTCCCAGTTCAGGCTTTCCTCCATGCTTTGCCATGAGGAAAGCAGTAGAGTCACAGGTACTTTATGTTGATGGTATCTGGGCATGGGGTGGGGGGTGAAAAAAGAGATGGTTGTTGTATCCAAGAAGTTCTCAAACTCAGAGACCCTGAGCATGCCCCCTTTATCTTTTTCCATATGATCCCAGCCCGTGTCTTCTCTGCAGGCCCCACCCCAGCTCTTTCCTCTCTTATGGTCACAACAATATCGAAACTGTTCAGCCATTTCCTCTTTATTATGCCTGCATTTCAAAGTAACATGCTGAGTGAGCCATGTTCTTGCTGACTGCATCATGTTCTTATTATTCTATTTATGCATTATATTTTGTTTCTACTAACAAAATGAATATACAAAATATGCCCAACATGCATGACAAATGCTCATATCTTTTCCTTGATGAAAGCTGTAGCCAGTTCTTTTATCAAATATTTTGAACACTACTATGTGCCCGGTCCTTACAATCAGAGTTTTGGGTATCTCTCTGGTTTCCTTTAATTTCTTGCTATTGTGATTCTAAACTGCTCATTTTCCCTCTCACATATATCATTCTGTTTCATGTCTTTATGCCTTTATTCACATTGTCTCTGTTGGGAATGTTCCCCCATTTGCCTGACTAACTCCTATTCAGCCTTCTAACTCCTGTTCAGGTACTCTCTCCTTGAGGAAGCCACTGTATGCTCCATTGCTTTGCCCAAGATGGGTGAAGTTTGCCTCCATTTGCATCCCATGGTACTGCATGCATAGCTCACTACCACACTTACCATGTTATAGTGACTATCTGTTTATGTCCATTTCGTCGGCAGACCTAAGGGGAGGGATGACATCATACTCATTTTTGTTTCTGCAGTTCTTAAAACACTGCATGTAATAAAATATCCTCTATATAATAATTACTTATGGAACCAAACAGAATCAGTCATAGTATAATGTCAAACAGAAAATCTTGTAGAATCTCTAGGCAATCCATGGTTGCATTTAACATTATTTTTCACTGCTAGAGACCTTTTACCTAAATCTCCAGTAAGGGCATTTCTAGCACCTGTTGTAGCAATATGTCAGTCATGAGTTACAGGCACACCACCTGATTTTTACTATATAAGAGCTGACTGGATTTTTGGCACTGTGGATAAAGGTGCCTGAGTCAAGTTCTAGTCCTGTCCCCTGAACTTAGTGAACATGATTATGAAGACTCCTAATGCAGTGAGCATGTACAGTGTGACCCAGCACACGATTAATGCCATGGCTCTCGCAGACCCTCCAGTATTCTAAGTGGATGGTTTTGAGGGAACCCAGGCATACTAGTAAGCCCAGCTGCCAGTGCAGATAATGTACCCCAGGACCTAGACCTGAGCCTGGTATAGAGTCGGCACTCAGTAAATACTTGTTCAGTGAATGCATACATTTGGATAAATGGATTTAGTTCATGTGAAGGGAGCTATGGTTTGGCACTTTGTAGCTCTGTCATTTTGATTCTGGTGGAGGCACAGCTAAGGGTTGAAGCTAGGAGGAGAAGTTGCTACGGAAAAATTTTCTCAAGGGATTTCTTCGTACAGCACAGTCTCCAGTGATACCTCTATTAGGAAAAGGTGTAGGAATCCTAGTTGTACAATAATGAAGTGGATTTTTGTTGCTCCTGATTTTGCTTTCCTTTTGCCATCTGTGCAGCTGTACAGTTTCTTACAGATCTATTAAGGGAACCAGCAAGAGCCTCAGGACTCTGGACTCAGGGCATGCTGTGCTTGATGCTGTGTCTGGTCTGAGGTAGTTCTGTAGTCTAGATGTTTTGTCCCTTGGAACTTTAAGTTTCCTTGTGAATGAGATGTTTGGACTAGATCATCTTTAAGCTCTTTTCTGGTTCTGAAGTGTCACACTCTCAATGGAGTTTGAAATAATTAGGGGTTTTCCTAAATCCTGCAGGTGTTTCTTAGGTGGGTTACTAGTCAACACTGAATATAAATACATGAAATTATAGATGATTTAGTTAAGGTTCTTTGAATTTTAGCCAAGGACTCTGCTGGTGTTTGGCAATCATATTTCCATGGTGATTAGTATTTACATAGTTCTTATTTCTTCACACATGAAAAATAATAAAGACATGCTATAAAAATTAAAGGGATCAATCTTCCTGTCATAATCACTAGAACCAACACTGTAATTGATATAAAAAGACAGGCCTCATTTATATAAAATTACAAATTTGAAAAAAGTAGATGTTCCTCTTTTTTCCCCCCATAGCTCCCCTCCACCCAGTTCCCACCCCACCCTCTGTCCTTACCCCCCACCCACTGTCCTCATCCATAGGTGTACGATTTTTGTCCAGTCTCTTCCCGCACCCCCCACACCCCTTACCCACCCCCTAGAATAGTCAGTCCACTCCCTTTCTATGCCCCTGATTCTATTATATTCACCAGTTTATTCTGTTCATCAGATTATTCACTTGATTTTTAGATTCACTTGTTGATAGATATGTATTTGTTGTTCATAATTTTTATCTTTACCTTTTCTTTCTTCTTCCTCTTCTTAAAGGATACATTTCAGCACTTCATATAATACTGGTTTGGTGGTGATGAACTCCTTTAGCTTTTTTCTTATCTGTGAAGCTCTTTATCTGACCTTCAATTCTGAATGATAGCTTTGCTGGGTAAAGTAATCTTGGTTGTACGTTCTTGGTATTCATCACTTTGAATATTTCTTGCCACTCCCTTCTGGCCTGCATAGTTTCTGTTGAGAAATCAGCTGACAGTCGTATGGGTACTCCCTTGTAGGTAACTGTTTTTCTCTTGCTGCTTTTAAGATTCTCTCTTTGTCTTTTGCCTTGGCATTTTAATTATGATGTGTCTTGGTGTGGTCCTCTTTGGATTCCTTTTGTTTGGGGTTTTCTGCGTTTCCTGGACTTGTAAGTTTATTTCACCATGTAGGGGAAGTTTTCTGTCATTATTTCTTCAAATAGGTTTTCAATATCTTGCTTTCTCTCTTCTTCTGGCACCCCTATAATTCGGATGTTGGTACGCTTGAAGCTGTCCCAGAGGCTCCTTACACTATCTTCGTATTTTTGGATTCTTTTTTCATTTTGCTTTTCTGGTTGGGTGTTTTTTGCTTCTTCATATTTCAAATCGTTGACTTGATTCTTGCAATCCTCTAGTCTGCTGCTGGGAGCCTGTATAATATTCTTTATTTCAGTCAGTGTATGCTTAATTTCTAGTTGGTCCTTGTTCATAACCTCGAGGGTCTCACTAGATTTCTTGAGGGTCTCACTAAATTTATCGGCGGTTTCCAGAAAATTCTTGAAAAACCTTATAAGTTTGGTTTTGAACTCTATATCCAGTAGTTTGCTTTCCTCCATTTCTGTCATTTGTGACCTGTTTCTTTGTCTCCGCATTTTTTATGCTTTCCTGTGTTGATAGAGTGGCTTTCTGTGCTAGGTGTCCTATAGGGCCCAGTGGCTCAGCCTCCCCAATTACCTGAGGTGGACACTCTTGGTACACCCCTTTGTGGGCTTTGTGCACAGTCTTCTTGTAGTTACGCCTTGATTGTTGTAGCTATCACTGTGAGGAATTGACCTCCAGGCCAATTGGCTGTGAGAATCAGCTGTGTCTACAGTGGGAGAACCTCTGTGCTGGAGACACCCTTCTGGGGCAAGACTTGCTTCAGTGGGGCTTTGGTGCTCACTGAGTCTGCCCCCTGAGTGTGTCCCTTATGGATCTGAGGAGTTGTAATCTGGATGGTCCCACTCTGACCACTGGGTACACTGGCTCTTGGATCTCTAAGGAGGTGCTAATTTAGCCTCTGCCTGGGGCTACCCAGCAGTAGCTACAGAGAGATCTGCAGATTCCTCTTCTTTGTTTGGGGTTTGGAGGTGCCCAGATGAGGCCCAGATGTGAAGCAATGCAAGCTGCTATGGGGCCTTGGGCCTTCTTTTGGATGTTCTGGGTCTCTCTGACCCAGCTGCAGTTTGTTAAGTAGTTTTCAGATTGCAAAGGGCCAGGCTTTTCATATTCAAAACCCTCTGTGCACAGCTTGGGTGGGGCGGGGTCTCAGGGAATCAACAGGGCAGAGCAAACAGCTATGGCAGATCCTCAGTCCTACCCTAAGAGGCCCTGCCTCTCAGTGTCCCAGTAATCGCTGCAAGCACCTCTAAAAAAAAGCCGCCCTGGAGTTCCGACCGATGCCAGACAGTCCAGTTTCTCCCCATATGAGTCTGGGTCCCCAGAGACTTGCCCAGAACAGAAGTTCAGAGCATTCGGGAGCTTGAGACTCCCTCCTGATTGAAAAAGACAACCTTGTCCTCAGTTGCCAGCCCTTTCTGCGTGTGCCTCCGTACCTCTGCACTTCACTTCCACACCTCCTCTGAGTCTCAGTGTGCTTTTCTCTTTCCTTCTAGTTGTAGAATTTCAACTCAGCCAGCCTTCCTATGGTTCTGGACGATGTCCGTTTTGTCTTTCAGTTGTATTTTTGAAGTGGTTGTGCGAGGCAGCAATTTCCGGTGTTTACCTATGCCGCCATCTTGGTTTCTGGCCTCTCTGTTCTGTTCCATTGATTTATGCATCTCTTCCTTCACCAATACCATACCATTTTGATTACTGCAGATATATAGTAGGTCTTGAAGTCAGATAGGATCAGTCCTCCAACTTTTTTCTTCTTCAAATTTGTGTTGGCTATTCTGGGTCTTTTTGTCTCCCCGTATACTAGTAAGTTTTAGAATTAGTTTATAGATATCCATAAATAACTTGATGGGATTTTAATTCCAATGAATCAATAGATCAAGTTGGGAAGAACTTACTTCTTGAAAATACTGAGTCTTCCTAACCATGAACATGAAATATCTCTCGCCCTGACCAGTTTGGCTCAGTGAATAGAGCGTCAGCCTGTGGACTGAAGGGTCCTGGGTTCATTTCCGTCAAGGGCATGTACCTTGGTTGTGGGCACATCTGCAGTAGGGAGTGTACAGGAAGCAGCTGAATGGATGTTTCTCTCTCATAGATGTTTCTGACTCTCTATCCCTGTCCTTCTCCCTTCCTCTCTGTAAAAAATCAATAAAATATATTTTTTTAAAAAAAGAAATATCTCTCTACTTATTTAATTCTTTGATTTTATTCATCAGAGTTTTGTAGTTTCCTCATATAAATCTTATGCATATTTTGTTAGATTTATATTAGAGTATTTCATTTTGGGTGCTAATGTAAGTGGTATGGTCTTGTTGCTGTTTTTAAATCCTCACCTGAAGAGTGAGGATATTTTTTTTTCATTGATTTATTTTTTTAAAGAGAGAGTCAAAGGGAGGAGTGAAGGGGGGGGGCGGGGGGGAGAGAGGGAGAGAGAGAGAGAGGAGAGACATCTATTTAGAGAGACACATTGATTGGTTGCCTCCCTTGTGCACCCTGGTGGATGGAACCTGCAACCTAGATATTCCCTTTGATTGGGAATCAAACTCTCAACCCTCTGGTACGCAGGCCGACACTCTAACCACTGAGGAACACTGGCTAGAACAATGGTATGATGTTTTTACCTTCTTTTTTTTATATACATATTTTTATTGATTACAGAGAAGAAGGAAGAGGGAGAGAAAGATAGAAACATCAGTGATGAGAGAGAATCATTGATTGGGTGCCTCCTGCACTCCCCACACTAGGGATTGAGCCAGCAACCCGGGCATGTGCCCTGACCAGGAATTGAACCGTGACTTCCTGGTTCATAGGTCAAAGCTCAACTACTGAGGCACGTCAGCTGGGCTGGTGTTTTTAATTTCAAATTCCACTTGTTCATTGCTGGTGGTAATTTTTCATATAGTGTGCTTAGCAAGTTATCCATAATCAACATATATACGTATACACATACTGATCATTCACATTCCAGGCATTGTTGTAGATGGTGGAGATGCAACAGTGAGCAAAAATAAGCAGGGTGGAGCTACTGGGGGGAGAGTGACAAATGTTGTGTCACAGCTGTGCTAAGCTCCCCAAAGGGGAGGTTCATAGTGCTGTGAGGGCACTCAGAGCAGCAGCAGCTGATGAGATGGGGTTGTGTGCTTCTCTGAAAGAGTAAAGGCCATTTTGAGGTTTGAAAGAAGTCTAGTGGTTAATGAGGGAAGTGGTAACAGGCAGAGGGCATGCACTGTGAGGGGTAGAGTCTGTCACTTTTGAGGAACTGAAAAAGGCCAGTGGGTTTGAGTGCAAAGAAGCAAAGGGGAGTATAATGAGCGATAAAGCTCAAGAGGAGGGGAGGGGCCAGTGACTTTGTAGGCCAAGGGTGGGCTAGGATGTGGGGGTTGGGGTAGAGCCAACAGTGTATGGTGATAACAGTCACTGTCAGAGATTTCTTGATACAATTTTCACTTTCATCACAGGTGCAAACAGGTAGCTTTCTTGCACAATTCTCTCCTACAAAGAAACAATTTTAAAAAAAAATCTCTTCAGGAGTGCACACATAGACTAATGGAGAAGAGCAAAGCCAGGCTGAGATATGGAGTCCAGGGCAGGGTCAGTCCCACTACCCAGTTCTGGTCTCCCTTCCCAGGAAGGTCTCACAGAAAGTGTCACTCATTTATGATGGGGCAAAGGGGTGAATGTTCAGATGTCATAGACTTTCAGTGTTCATAAAGAGTAGATACAATGGAAGAAAATTTGTACTGTCGAGCCACTATAGTAAAATGGATCTATAAATACATATTGAACAAAAGTAGAATCATAAAATGATGCTGTTTTACAACTTGCCCTTTTTCAACTAACAGTATCTTTCTGTGTCAGTACTTTATTCTTTTAAGGTATTTGTATAATCTATTATATGTTACTACAGTTATATTAACCTTTATATTAATATAGATATATATTAACCTTGTGTCCTCTCTAAATTTTCACTTTTACAAACAATGCTGCAGAACATTCTTGGAAATATAGTTGACCCCTGCACAGTTGACACCCATGTTGTAATTATTTCTACTTTTGGTATCCATAGGGGGAAGTTCCTAGATATAGACTCTCGGAATCAAGGATATGTATATTTTTAAAAACGTTTGGTTTTATTATTAAATACTTAACAAAAATGCAAAATATAGGAATACATAAAGAACAAAGTCAAAAGTCTGCCCTCCTCCCAGCTTGTTATGCATTCCTGAAATAGACATTTTACATGGTGAAAGAAATGACCAAATTGCAGTCTAATAAGGTTGTGCCTGTTTATCTATGAAAATGCCTGATTTTCTACTCTCTTTCCAACACATGTTATTATCAATTCTTTAATAACCTTCAATCAGTACACAAAATTTTAATTGTTTTAAATTTGCATTTCTTTAATTATTAGTGAGATTAAACATATTTTCTTAGGTTCAATTTTTAATTTTTTTTTTTTTTAGTGGTGCTTCTGTGAGTTGTCTTTTGCTTTCTCTTACCTGTTTTGTTACTGGGTTGTTAATCTTTTTCTTAATAATTTGTAAGAGCTCTTTCCACATTAAGAGAATTTGTTATAAGTTTTTGTTTTGTTTTTAGCCAGTATGTATTTTGACTTTGTATATTGCCACACATAAGTTTTTAATTTTTCTTAAACACCTTTTGAGCTGACCTTTCTTCCAAATGCAGGGTCTAGGTCAACTTTCATAGCTGCTTTTTCCAGTTAGAAGAACACTTAAAAAAGAGAGATACTGGATGGGATAAGGAAGCAGCCTGTAGCCCATAGGTAAATAAAGGCTTCTATTCCGAAGCAGACCAGCAGGGTTCTTTTCATTTGGTGACTAACCCTGCCTGCAGGGTGTTCTCATTTGTCCTCTCGCACCCAGCTCCTTACGGGTCCCTCCTTTGCCCCCCGCCCCTTTATTTCCAAGGCAAGAATCTCCCCTCCAGCTCCCATAATTCATGCCTTCATGCCGCAATAATAGCAGCTAAACTGCCCTCTCAGCCCCTGTCCTTAGGGAAAGTTGACTGCCAGTCCCACCAGTGCAAGCCTCATTTGCCCAATATGAATGACTTCTTGGGAGCAATTTTGGGTATATTAGATAAATCCTGTCTACAGACAAAATGTGATAGTAGTGAACACATGAGTGGGGGAGAGGACAGCTAATCACAAGTAGAAGCTGTACAAGATGTTCTTTTGATATGATTAAAGAACGGCCAATTATGCCCTGTCAGCGTGGCTCAGTGGTTGAGCGTCAGCCTATGAATCCAGACGTCAAGGTTCGATCCCTGGTCAGGGCACATGCCCAGGTTGCAGGCTCGATCCCCAGGGTAGGGCGTGCAGGGAGCAGCTGATAGTGATTCTCTTTCATCATTGATGTTTCTATCTCTCTCTCCCTCTCTTTTTCTTCCTGAAATAAAAAAATATATATAAAAAAAGAATGGTCAATTAAAACTAGGCTGTGAGAAACATCTGGTCACTCATTGCCCTGCTGGAAAGCCTTTGATGAATCCCTTTCTTCTGCAGTATAAATGCCAAACTGCCTACATGGTAATGTGACATCTTTCACATTCTGGTCCTAAACTATTTTTAAAGTTAGCTAGACACTGTGCTAAGCACTTTGATTCCACACATATTTATTGAGTACCTACTAAGTTGCCAGACATTGTTTTGAATCTGGAATTAGTGCTAGTTCCTGCTCTTAGAGGTCTTTCAGGCTAGTTGGGAAGACAGATAATCCCAAGTAAATAGAGCAATTTATAGAGTGGCCAGGAGGGGCCTTTCTGAGAAGGAGATATCTAAACAGACCTGAAGAGTGAGAAGGAACCAGTTGTGAGAGAGTTGAGGGATGAGGGTAGGATGCTCTAGGCCAGTAGTTCTCAACCTTCCTAATGCCTCGACCCTTTAATACAGTTCCTCATGTTGTGGTGACTCCCAACCATAAAATTATTTTCGTTGCTACTTCATAACTGTAATTTTGCTACTGTTATGAATCGTAATGTAAGTATCTGATATGCAGGATGTATTTTCATTGTTACAAATTGAACATAATTAAAGCATAGTGATTAATCACAAAAACAATATGTAATTATATATGTGTTTTCCGATGGTCTTAGGCGACTCCTGTGAAAGGGTCGTTCGACGCCCAAAGGGGTCGAGACCCACAGGTTGAGAGCCACTGCTCTAGGCAAAGGGCAGAATAATAGCCTTAAAGTTGGAAAGAGTTTGGGGTGTTATAAGAGCAATAGAAGGCTGGCACAGCCAGAGCTCAGAGGAAGGGAGAATAACCCAGTGATATTTAACCCAAGGGCAGGGACCAAATGTACAATTCATTGTAGAATATAGTAAAGTAATTCAGGTTAAACACAATGAGGTGGTTGGGGTGGGTGGTGTTGATGACAATATAATGTAATGGTCTTTAAACTTTATCTCATTTATCTGCATAACAATTACCTGATATAGGTATTATTAATAACCAGTTTTATGGATGAGGACTAAGGACCCCCAGGAAGGTAGTTGGGTAATTTGCTCAAGGTCATATAGTTTGAAAGTATTGGAGCCACTAAATCTGTTCGATTTCAAAGCCTATGCCTTTAACCTTGACTCTGGATTCTTTACTACCTAATTGCTTAATTTTGTAAGTGAGAAAAAATTCAAATTTAGAGGAATTAAAACTAACTTAGAATGGCCCTAGCTGGTGTGGCTCAGTTGGTTGAAGTGTTATCCTGTGCATCAAAATGTTGCTGGTTGCCCTAGCTGATTTTGCTCAATGGATAGAGCGTCAGCCTATGGGTTTGATTCTGGTCAAGGGCACATGTCTGGGTTGTGGCCTTGATCCCCAGTAGGATCCCTCCCTTTCTCTCTAAAATCAGTAAAACTATATTAAAAAAAAAAGTTTGCTGGTTCAATTCCTAGTCAGGGCACATACCTGGGTTGCAGGTTCAATCCCCAGTGGGGGCACATATAGAAGGCAACCAATCGATGTTTCTTTCTTTTCCTCTCTCTCCCTTTCTCTCTCCCTCCCCTTTCCCTTTCTCTAAAATCAGTAAAAATATATCTTTGGGTGAGGATTTTTTTTTTTTAAACTAGAATGAGTAAGAGGATGTGAGGCACTGTTTTAAAAAATTGGCCCTTCAATTTGGAAGGATCAAGAATGAACTGTTCATCTGGTAGAAGCTCAGGAAGCTGTGAAGCACAGGAAGTGGGCAATGTGGACTTATTCACTATATAAATAAGAACTCAGGTGCATCTCTTGAAGCTTCAAAGAAGTAATGACAGGCAAAATAAAAGGAAGTACTTTTTCTACAGTGGGTAGAAAATAGAAGCTGATTATCCCACATACAAATTGAAAATAATATAAATTTGGAGCAGCTTTTATGAATGCTAGAGTGAGCTATCCTAACAGAACCTTATTTATATGAAGCACACTAAAATACTAATGAAATTGTCTGTAATAGAAGCTTAAATAACTACCTAAGAAAATTAAGAAAAAATGAGTAAGTTAAATAAGTAAGGGGAAACAAACTCTGTATATTAACAAAAATGAAACCAATTGTAAGTTGATAATTTAATTTTAGGATTTTTATGTATTAAGAAGAAACACGTAGCTCATAGATTTATTTTTCTTTAAGTGAGAATCGACTACAGAGGGAGAGAAGGAAATAATATTCTTCCTCAGGCATCACAGACAGAAGTAGATTCTCATTTCCAGGCAAATCCATTTTGATCTGGGAGAAGAGTGTTGTGAGATCAGTTTCAGGACACCAGGTGGACCTCTGAGGAGAACCTCTGCTTGCTTGTGCAACATTTGTCTTTAAAAATAAAAATACTCTTTCAGCATATACAATTGGAATAACTCTTGCTGAAGAACAAATGTCCTTTATTTCATGAACTATGAGACTTTTACAACCTGAGATAGAGTGACAGTTGATTTTAATCTTTCTGTTATCCCCAACAACTCCAGTTCTGATTATCTTCTTTATTAGTTAAGTTATGCCATTTAGCCTCTAGGCCAGTGGTTCTCAACCTTCCTAATGCTGGGACCCTTTAATACAGTTCCTCATGTTGTGGTGACCCCCAATTTCATTGTTACAAATTGAACATAATTAAAGCATAGTGATTAATCACAAAAACAATATGTAATTATATATGTGTTTTACGATGGTCTTAGGCGACCGCTTTGGAAGGGTCATTCAACCCCCAAAGGGTCGCGACCCACAGGTTGAGAACCGCTGTTCTAGGCTGTCACAGTTTAGGAAAGAAGAGTGTAACCTTGGTTTCTCTAGAAGTTTGGGGATTGTTGAGAGTTTTATGACCTCAATATCTAATTATTTCTGCTTGTTGGCTCTCCAGTAATTGTCTCACCATGGTCAAGGTACAAGCATGGCCAGCAGCTGGCTTTGGTCCAATACTAGTTTTTCTGTGGTTCCCCTCCTTCTTTAAGGTAACTCTGAGGGCACCTGCCTCCTAGGTACTCAGCATGCATCTAGTAGTGTCTTCAGTATATCAAATGAACTCGGTAGCCTTATGTTATTAGCCTAACATGTTATATGTGTAATTAAAATATGAATGCTACAAAGTAGAAATTGTGGGTTTTGTTCAAACAGTTTTTATAATAATTCTGTCCATCAGAAGTCTACTCAAGTTATGGGTAGAAGGATAGGCAGTACATAAGATACAAATATTAATACATTTTACTCACCTAGAGGCTCTTCATGTTTATGTTCTGTTCATCATCTTTAAAGTAACCTCCTATTGACAAATTCTATTTCATTTGGACAAGCCAGCCTTGTATTTTTAAGTATGGGTGACTGGTTTACTGCTTTTTACCCATGCTTATAGTTGGTAGCTAACTAAATTATTTTTAATTCTCTTCTATGATTTCTGCAATGACTGGCTTTCTGTTTTAGGATAGCATTTCAAATCCATGGAAGCTCTGGGGGTCCTAAAGACTTATTCATTTAGTTAGTTATTCCAACACACATTTCTTGAGCATCTACTTTTCTAAGCACTGGGCCAGGTATGATGGTGATGCCAGTGGATAAATCATAGATCTTGTGTTCGAGGAGGTCACAATCTAGTTAAAGAGATAGGCCTATGAAAAGATAACACGGTAGTTAAGGAAGGCTTTTGGGGGGTCATAACAAATTGAGTTTTAAAGTGCTGTTTTTTTTTTTTCAAGAAAGGACATATATTTCTTTTAGACAAAAGTTTAAAAAGTAGAAGAAAAGAAGGAAAAAATACAGACATAAAATGGAGTCAGCAGCGTGGTTAAGAACAATGTGTACAGTAACGATCTGCACTTTTTATTCAGTTCTGACATGCACATTGTTTTTTCACATTTAAAATGCGTTTTATCATTGATGGTATCTTAGCTTTGATAAAATAGGACATTCATTTATTCAATAGGTAGTTATTGGGCACCTATTGTAGATCAGACACTATGTTTAGCCCTTGACATAAATTTTAAGCAAAATAGACATAGTTCCTGTCCTCATGTCCTTTATATAAAAGTACAAGATTATGTGAGAAAGTATAACAGAGGGGCTTTATTTAGATGGAGAAGTCAGGGTCTTTCAAAATGGTAGATATTTAAGCTGAGATGTGAAAGATAAGTAGGAATCAGTAACACCATAGTGAGGCTAAGGGTTCCAGGCTAAGGGAAAGTATGAGAGAAGGCCTTGAGGCTTGAAGGAAAAAGTGCAGATGGCCCTTGGTGGGGTGGAGAGAGGGGCTAAGCAGTGGGAGTAGTGGGGACTGTCATGGGATGAAACTGGTTCTCCAAGACCTTCTGGAGGCAGATGCCAAGTAATACAAGGCTCAGAGGGTTATGTGAATGTTTTATTCTCAGTTACTAAGGATTTTAAGTAAGGCTGAGACATCATCAGATTTTTCCATTTCAAAAAGAACACTCTGGTTGCTTAATAGAGAATGGGGGAGGGAAAGCTTGATAGCTATTTTTAGCATCAGGGTGAGCGATTATGGTGCTAGGATTTGGGAGGTGGCCATGAAGGTGGAGAGAGGTGGTCGAGAGTTTCTGTACGTTGGAGGTAGGACTTAGTGGTGGATTTGATATAGGGGTCCAGAAGAAGGTGATGGTAACTATCAGTTTTCTCCCAAGAGCTGGGTAGAGATGCCTGTTACTGACATGGGGATACTGTAGGAAGGACAGATTTAAAAGGCAGTGGAAGAAGAGTTCTGTTTTAGACTTAAATTTAACATTGTTTGAGACACCTAGCCCAGAGGTCTGGGCTAGAGATAGAAATTTGGGGGGAAATTGTATTTAAACTCAGGAGGGGGTGGGATACAATGTAGATATAAAAATAACAATAATGATTTCTAATCATAACTATAATATTAATATTTATGAGGATAGCTAATACTTATTGACTGCCTTAGGTGTGTTAAGCACTGTTCTGTGTGCTTTATATTAACTGATTTAATCTTCATGATAGCTATATGTTGTAGGCATTATTATTACTCTTATTGCAGATGAGGCACAGAAAAACCACAAGGCTAATAAACAATGAAACCCAGACAGTTTGGCCCTAAAGCCTGAATGCTTAATACTACAGTAGAAGAGCAGGAGACTCAGCTCAGAGATCTGGGCAATGCCAACATTTAGAGGTTGGATAGGAAAGGTGGACCTGGCACGAGAAACTGAAAAGGAGTGATTTGAAAGGTAGGAGGAACCATGGGAATGGGATGTCTCAGGAGCCAGGCAGAGTGTTCCGGTTGGTTGTTAAGGTCAGTGATCAAATGCTGCTGAAAGATGGGCTCTTAAAGGACACAAGGCATTAAGTGGGTGATGAGGGTGGGAAAAGGGTTTGCCAGGCTTTGGGATAATGTGAGTAAAAGAGATAGATATGGAGGAACCAGACGCTATTTGCCGTTGTTATAGGGTCGAGTGCAGGCCAGGAGTGGTGGGAGGTGAGACTGGAGAAGCACCCAGGGGCCAGATCATGAAAGACCTGTAATGTGCCCCAGGTGAGCACCAGACCATGATCTTAGCAGAACTGTCTGTCCCCAAAGCTGGCAGCAAAACAAAGGGAGACACTTGCTATAAATAGAGGGAACTATATACTGATGTCTGTTTGTGCTGTCTCATGTAATGTATATATTGTCTGATTTCTTCAAAATTTACCATGTTGAGACATTTTATTTAAGAATTAAATTTCCCTCCTGACGATCTTCCCCCTTGCCTTGCGCGGGCTATTGGGGAGCTACTTGCTAGGCAGGGTATTAAGTGTTTGTCTTTCCCCCACCCTTGCCTTGCTGTGGTATCTTACAGCGTATTTTTTAGTGGGAATTCAGTACTATTTGTTGTAAGTTTTATATCTGACCTCCAAGTTTTCACAATTAATATTTAAAAGAAAAAGCTTTGGAAAACTTGAATGAACAAAGAATCATTTTGTGTTTCTTTGGTTTTCTATAAAACGATAATGTTGATCATTGTTGGTGTCACAGATGGTCTATTGCAGGGGTGGGCAAACTTTTTGACTCGAGGGCCACAATGGGTTCTTAAACTGGACCGGAGGGCCGGAACAAAAGCATGGATGGAGTGTTTGTGTGAACTAATATAAATTCAAAGTAAACATCATTACATAAAAGGGTACGGCCTTTTTTTTTTTTTTAGTTTTATTCATTTCACCACGGCTGGTCTATTGTCTAACCTTCTAGCTCACTATGGCAAGAAAGGCCACCTCTTCAACGGTGATTTTCCTGGTGGTTGGAGCTCCCACCCTGAAACCTGGCAAGCTTGTTCCCAGGGGAGCAATATCCCACCTCTGCCTGCCAGCACGTGGCAAGAACATGTTTAAAAGGTTATTAAAACACATATACCGATTAAGTATTATACATACAAACTACAAAAGTTGTAACTTGTCACAGGATAGATGCTTCCTGGTTTGATGTATGTTGGGAAGATGGAACCAGGGCATTCTAAACAATCTAACGGCATCCTAAAAGATGCTTTCTGGTGTTGCCTCTCAGGTGCTGCCTCACACATACATAACCTTTCGCTGTCCATATTTCCTTCCCTGGAAGCCCTTCATCTTGAGCATGCAGTCAGTGAATACTTATTGAGCACTTACTATATGCAGTATACTGTAATAGGTACTCCTGAGGGAATCCATGTGAATATGACCATACTCAGCCTCAGCCATCATAGCTATTAAGACTCATAGAGACAGAAAAGAAACAATATCCGATACGTCCAGAATCATTTAATAGCAATTAGTTGTAAGTGCTACAAAGGAAACTTACTAATGCTATGGAGTAGGAATCAGTTTGCCCACAGTAGCAGGTGCTGCTTCTATAGCAGCAGTTTGAGTGAGTCCTGGCTGGAGCAGAGAGGTAGGGGAGCATATTATGAGAAGAGGTGAACATTGCTGGCAATGGTTAGAGAAGTCATATCCCCCTACCAGCTGGCTTTCATTCCCACCAAGGGTGTGTTCTACTAATTTGTGAAAGATAACTTTTGGTTTTACAGAAACATTGTGAACCAGTTGTTAAACACAACTATTGTAAAAAATTAAATTATAGCCTGGCTGGTGTGGTTCAGTGGTAGAATATCAACTCATAAACCAATACACTAGTTTGATTCCCAGTCAGAGCACATGCCCAGGTTTTGGGCTCTGTCCCCAGTAGGCGGAGTGGCTAAATGTAACACAGTGATTCTCTCTCATTATTGATGTTTCTCTCTCTCCCTCTCCCCTCCTCTCTGAAATCAATAATATATATATATTTTTTAAAAAAAGAATTAAATTTCCCATGACTGCTTTTATCACCATATCATTTGTCAGAGTGGTACGTATTCTGCATAGGAGGAAGATATCTATAGCAAAGGTCTGTATATACTTAAATTGGGAGCAAGTGTTGAAAACAGTAGAAAAGTATGTGTTGTTTCTCTTGATTGGGTAACTTTGGTCATAATCAGGAGAAACGGATTCATTGGGATTATGTTTGTTTTATTATTTCTTAAACTGTATATCCTAAGCATTTTTATTTCCTTTTTTGTTGTATTTTTTGCCCTTTGATTTTTAGTATGGAAGGGAGCGGTAGAGAGAGAAACATCAATATGAGAGAGACACATCGATTGTTTGCTTTCCCGCACATTCCCCACTGGGGCTGGGGATCGAGCCTGTAACCGAGGTATGTGCCCTTGACCAGAATTGAACCCTCAACCCTTCAGTCTGAGGGATGACACTCTATCCACTAAGCCAGACTGGCCAGGGCCTAAGCATTTTGAAGTCAGAGATTGTCCTGGGTTTGAATCCTGCCCCTGTCATTTATTTATTTATTTATTATATTTTATTGACTTTTTAAGAGAGGAAGGGAGAGGGATAGAGAGTTAGAAACATCGATGAGAGAGAAACATTAATCAGCTGCCTCCTGCACACTCCCTACTGGGGATGTGCCCGCAACCAAGGTACATGCCCTTGACCAGAATCTAACCTGGGACCTTTCAGTCCGCAGGCCAACGCTTTATCCACTGAGCCAAACCGGTTAGGGCCCCTGTCATTTATTTGCTGGGTGACTTTGGGGCTCATTATTTACCTCTCTCAGACTGTTGAATGAGGGACTTCTTTAGTAATAACTGTAAAGCCTATTGCAAGAATTACGTAAAGGAGAGGAAAGTTAGAAGTGCTCTTCATCCTAATCAAACAAACAGCCTTGGGATGAGGATGATCAACATGATTCCTTTCTTTGTCGGTGATTTCATTTTAATTTTGATTATTTTACTTGTTTAGAATTTTGTAATTTATCCTCAAATACCACTAGCTAATTGTAGATGGAAATAATAATAATTTTTCTTGATGTGCATTTTAAGACTATGCTTATAAAGTGAGACCTAGTTCTAAAAATAATCTCTACAGGAATATTACAGAACTGCAGTATCTGAAAATAGTCATTCCATCTCACATGCAATTCTAGAGTTATTTAATTTTTGCTATTGGATGGTGACAAAATATAAACAATTTGCAAAGTTATTGTTTCCTTCATTAATTTAAAATAATTTCAATGTCTGCTGGAAGCTGACTTGAACTTAATTTACTTTTAAACCATGCACATTTTACTGTACATGCAGGGTAACTTCAAGAGTTATAAAGAAATTAAATATCTTAAATCATTTTATTCATTTTAAATATATTTTATTGATTTCAGACAGGGAGGGAGAGGGGGAGAGAGATAGAAACAGCAATGATGAAAGAGAATCATTGATCTGCTGCCTTTGGCACCCCCCCCCCACCCCCCCACACACACACACACTGAGGATCAAGCCCACAACCCAGGCATGTGCCCTGACCTGGAATCGAACCATGACTTCCTGGTTCATAGGTCTATGCTCAACCACTGAGCCAAGCCAGCTGGGCCATTTTGTTTATTTATAGAAGTAAATGAACCTGAAATCATTCATTTATTAAAATTTTAGTCCTTGGCATCTCAGATTATTTTTTTGCTATTATTCCCTAAACTCATTTTTGGTAGAGCCTCATTCTACGGGCAGAGCCCATTGGAATACTGAAGGATGGATGCCAGGCTGATTACTGTGGCTTTGACACAATGTCCTAGATGAGATATTCCTAAGTCTCACCTGATGACATGGACTGGTTTAATGGCTGTTTCCATTATGATACCAAGAGGAACATTTTTTGAGTGAAGGAGGAGAGTTTTTTCTTCATGAAATCTACTTTTTTAATAAGGGGGAAGTGTGGTGGAGTGGAAAGAGTAGATATAGATTTGAACCACAGATCCACCACTTCTAAGGTCTAAGTCTCCATGTCTGTTACAATGGGTTAGTAATAGGGTTATGCTGACGATTGAATGGAATTATGTATGTACAATAACTAGGCCTCTATTAGCACAGAGAAAGTGCTTAATAGATGTTAGCTCTCATTCCTCACCACCAGTGTCAGGTTCCTGAGGCAGGTTGGTGTTCGTCACTTTGCTCAACAGCAGCATGCATTGCTATAAAGCTACAGTAGGACCACAGGGCACTTCACTCTTCACTTCCAGCCCTACCCAGAGGCACCATGTGTTCACCCCCAGCCCTTCTTTTCTCTTTCCCCCCATTTTAGTGTCACCTCCTCACCCTGCCCTACCCCTCTGGCTTACCTTTCTTCCCATCTGTTCCCCCTTTGCTGCTCCAGGAGATGGCTGTGGAAGTGGTCACAACACTTTTGCCTTCTGAGTGAGGAGTTTTGGGGGTTGGGATGGGGCACTCTGTTCTAGAAGTTAGGGGTAGCTTTCACTCTAAACACATGGATTATGAAGGGATTAAAGTGTGGGTTTGTGGTGAGGAAGAGAAGGATGTTTAATTACTTCTCTATTATTTAAATGCCTGTCTCTTTTTCCTTCTGTCACACCAAGATTTCAACATAACTCAATTGTCTAGTATTGCTTACATTTTTCTCTGTTTCTGGAAATTGTAGACCTTTTCAGAAGATTCTGAGAGCCTCTTGCCAATACTTCATTTAGTCTGCTCTCTTAAAGTGCAATTAATGTCTGAGGCCAAGAATATACATATCACAAAAGTTTATTAAGAAATTATTATAGGCAGGCCCTGTGTTAAGGGCTGAAAAGGCAAGATGAATAAGATGTACCCCTTCTCTTAAGCAGCTCACAGTCTCTAGAGGGAGATAGGCATGCTAAGTCATCATTTAGTGGGATAAGGATCTAGTGGAAGATTGTATGAGGTAGTGGGGACAGTGAGAATGGAGTGCCAAATGGTAAGTCGGGAAAGGCTTCTTAGAGGAGGTGCTACTTGAACACAGGTATGAAGGATAAGCAAGAGTCTGCTGGCTGACGAAGAGGAGGGCTTGTGTTCCAGATGGAGGAAATAGCCAGAGCAAAGGCACAGTGTGAGGCAGCAGGGCTTTTTTGGGTACAGCAAGCCCATAGTTTGCCATGGAGAACAGCAGTGGTGAGAGAAAAGACATGTTAAAGAAGATATTCCATTGAGGAGTTTCAATAATAGTAATGTTCTATTTCTGACCCAAGTGGTGGGTATATGGGAGTTCATTATATCATTCTTTCATTCAACAAATATTTGTTGTATGTGTGTATGTGTATGTATAAAAGTTCTGGAAAGCCCATTGTGTGCTTTAGGGTAGTAGTTTCTGAATTTTTATATCGAATATGCATTAAGGGTTATATGAATTGCTTAGTAACTGTATGGATTATCAATATATATGTCTTGCCGAAACCGGTTTGGCTCAGTGGATAGAGCGTCAGCCTGCGGACTGAGAGGTCCCGGGTTCGATTCCGGTCAAGGGCATGTACCTGGGTTGGGGGGACATCCCCGGTGGGGGATGTGCAAGAGGCAGCTGATCGATGTTTCTAACTCTCTCTATCTCTCTCCCTTCCTCTCTGTGAAAAATCAATAAAATATATTATATATATATATCTGTGTATGTGTATAAAAATTCTGGAAAGCCCATTATGTGCTTTAGGGTAGGAGTTTCTGAATTTTTTACATCAAAACATGCGAGAAGGGTTATATGAATTACTTAGTAACCATGTGAAATATCAAAGTTAATGTCCGGGTTCAGAGGCTGGGGTATTGATGATTCAGGATTTCTCTCCTGCTTCAGTTCCTAGCCTCGAGGATCCTTAGTTTTTATCACAGGCTTTTTAGAATTGTCACATAAGGCATTCGTTTTTGCAGACATTCACAATGGGATATCAAAAATGAACCAAGGCAGATCCCATGTTGCCAAAGCTGCTTATGATGTAATAGGGGAGCTAGGAAAGATGTACACGTGTGTTGGGTCAGATTTTCGAGGACTGGTCATTTACTCTGTCAGTGCTGTCTTGTTCTCAAAGTGTCTCAGGCATTGGAAACAACTGCTTTTGGTGCCCACATCTCAGAGTTCCTTGACTGACAAAATGCAAATTAGCAAAACTTCCAGTGAGTCATCAGCACTAATCAGGGATCTCTTGAGTGTTGTCATGTGGTAGGAAATAAAAAGAAAGATGACTGGTGCTTCCTTAAGGGCCCAGGGATGGTGTAACCCCTGAGAGGGTATGAGGGTTACGCTAGGCTGAGCCAACACTGTTTACTACCCCTTTCTGCCAAGTACTAGTGCAAGCATGACCCCCAAACCTGCCTTTCCAGTGCTGTGCCATTAGATTCTGAGAATTACCTCCTCAGTGCCAGCCAGGCCTCATTAAGTTGTATTGTGAACAATACATGGTTTTTATTTTCCTTGCAAGCCATTAGGCAACTTAACTCTGTGGTAGCATTGTTTTCTCAGATTTGAATGTTATAAAATTAAGCCCATCTCCATTTTGTCCCGTCTTTCTTATCAGGTGTTCCTTTGAATTATTTAAATCTTCTTGGGTATGTGTTTACATTTTCACATTATCTGCTTAAATCTTTTTTCTCTTTTCATCTACAGTTTTTTGTGGGTTTTTTGTTTATTTGTTTGTTTGTTTTTGTTTTAGTGACAGTACCTCAGATCCCAAATCCTTCTCTTACTAGTTCCTACATCAGATGCTTACTCTTTCTTTGCCTACTACTTCTTTGCCTAGTATTTCAGGAATCTCTCTTCTTTAAGTCTCTGGCTCCTCCCCAATCTTTGTGGCTTCATAAAAATATCATGTGGTAGGTCCGTGAAGTTTGCCTTTGTTACCTTTCATCCAAGTTCTCCCATCTTTTTAAAATTTTTTAATATTCACCCAAGGACATGTTTTTATTGATTTTAGAGAGAGAAGGTGGCTGGACAAGTGTAGTCTTATTCTCAGGGCTGCCATGTGTGTTTTCATAGGGGTCTGTGGAAAAAGTGGAAAACAGGGTTGTTAGTGACAGAGGCAATAGGAAGGGGCATTGTCAGGTTGCCATTCCTCTGAGTTTCAGCAACTATGTATTTATACCTCTCAAATTGACCCAGTTCTGGTATAGTTGTTTCTGTAGTAACCATTGAAGGTGGAAAAGAACCATAAAAAGACAGTGGTAATAATAGACTGATTTCTGACCTATTTCTCCTTGAATGCTTTCCCAAGAAATAGAGTTAAGGTAAAGGGTAAGTTGTTGTCAGAGTGATACTTGGTGTTTAAATATCTTGCTTTTAGAGTGTGCAAGGGCCGTAGCCTCCCTCTCCTATCTGTTAACACCTAGCTTTTGGAAATCTAGCCTTTGGAAAAGTACTTACCCATTACTGTTTCCAAATACTTGTGAAAATCCAAGCTGCAGCTTGCTATTGACAAGGAACACAAAGGCTCTTTTTTCTAGATTTAGTTGAAAATCTCATGTTTAGAGCTGGTCAGTCAGCCTTCTACAAACTCACTTGGACCCATTTTGCTTTTTTATGCTTTCGTCAGTCAGGGAAATAGGTAATTTTATGACTCTATATCTCATATATTACATACCTTTCCTAGAACCAGTAAATCCTTCCAGAGGAAGTTATGTAAATACTGACTTTCTAAAATGAGCTTCAGAGTGGGACCAGTTGGTACACAGAAATGTTTATTGAATGAGTAAGATTTTAGTAACGTGCATAGTTTATGGGCTGTGTAGCTGGGGGAAAAGTTATAAAACTAATTTCAGTAACATTTGACATAGAACATTAGCAATCACTTCTTATGGGAAAAAACATTAATAATTGTACTTATATATTGGTTTATGTTTTTCACAAAGTTTCTATGTGTGTAAGCTCTTTTTTAAAAATATATTTTTATTGATTTCAGAGAGGAAGGAAGAGGGAAGAAGAGATAGGAACATCAATGATGAGAGAGAATCATTGATCGGCTGCCTTCTATTGGGGATCGAGCTTGAAAACTGGGCATGTGCCCTTGACCAAAATCAAACCCAGGACCTTTCAATCCACAGGCCGACACTCTTTCCACTGAGCCAAACGGGCTAGGGCTATGTGTAAGCTCTTGACATGAACTAGATGAGTACTCCTATCACCCCCATTTTACAGGTGCCTGAAATAAAGGTTAAAAATTATAGTTTTGGGATTAGAACCCATAACCTAGTTTAGTACTCTTTCCTCTCCAAACTGTTCAGGTAAAAATGTTTGCATGAGTTTGTGATAATAAGAGAACAATAAAGTAATGGGTGCATTTATTTTACCATACTGTGTTACTTAATTTAAGGAAATACCTTTTATTCTGAGATTCTTTCAACAAATACTAAGTGCCCAGCCTTGTACCAGGTTCACAGGTACTCGATATTATGTTGAGTAATACAGACATGGAGCTTATATTCTAACTAGAGGCCCAGTGCATAAATTTGTGCATGGGTGGGGTCTGGCTGGCCCAGCCATGATTAGGATTGGGAGGAGGGGCCGTGGGCAATTGGCTGGCAGGCCGTGCCCCTGATTGGGGTTGGGAGGCTGATTGGGAGAGGGGCCAGCCATGGGAAGGGGCTGTATGTGGTCGGCCGATCGGGGGCCAGCAGCCTGGGAGAGGGGCCATGGGTGGTTGGTCAGCCTACCCTGCCCCTGGTCAGGTTGAGGGGACCGATCTGGGGATGGGGCCAGGCAGGGGGAGGGGCTGCAAGAGGTTGGCTGGCTGGCCCCGCCCCCTATTGGGGTGGGGGGTGCAATAAGGGGTGGGGCCGGATGGGGGGAGGGGCTGCAGTCCTATCATGGTTGGGCAGGCCGATCAGGGGTGGGGCTGGCTGAGGGGAAGAGGGGGTGCATTTGGCTGGCTGGCCCTGCCCTTGATCAGGGTGGGAGAGTCCGATCAGGGGTGGGCTGGACATGGGGAGGGTCCGCGGGAGGTTGGCTGGATGGCCCCACCCCCTGATTAGGCCAGTTCACTGGCCACAGTGGGCATCATAGCAACCGGTCGTTCCGGTTATTATGGTGTTACAGTCGCTGGATTTTTATATATATATATATGTATAGAGAGAGAGAGATGAATGAAGAGAAATAATAAATAAGTAAACAAGCAATAATTAAGTTCAGGTAATAATGAGAGCTCTGAAGAAAATAGAGAAAGGCTGCTGGTGTTATTTTCATTTATTCCTGAAAAATGGGCATCAGGGTTTAGAGTACATATGTTTTAAAGAGAGACTCCTTCCTGAGGAAATCAAGAAATCATAACACATCTTTTCAATATGGTATTTGGAGGATTCTTTCATATTAATATATTTTGTTCTTTTTCTTCAACATTAACCTAAAGTCCAAAATTGGCTTAAGTCCAGAGTGTCTAATGAGGCTAAAGATCTGCTGCTTTAGGAACCCCTGACCCTACTTCTTTCATGACACTGAGGCTACAAGAGCCAAGTTTATTGCTGGCCAAAGATACATTTTTACCATTTTCACTCATCTTTACAAAATAATGAAGGTAAAATATTGCTTTCTAATTTTTTTTTTAATTAGCAATAGAACTTTTTTTCAGTGAAAATTCCTGATACCCAGATGTAAAACAGCTATGGCTCCAAATCCCAGGCTTACTCTCCTCTCCACTCGAATGGCCTGGAGGAGCACCTGGGAAGTCACTAAGGCTTTTTAGAGCACAGGATGAAAACCGCAATAAAAATTCAAATTGTAATCCTGCTGTAAAAAGATAGCTGTGTTGCTGAAACTGGCAGAGCCACCATACTAGTGATTCAAAATTATATTTTGAAAGTCCACATTAAGTGAACAAATAGGTTTATACCAGTATATACATTTTAACCTAAAAATATATTTTCAGGTAGCATTTACTATATAAAGCAAAGTCATTCTTTCATTGTAGCTGAAAATTTATTGAGATACAGTAGACATATAGCCCTGTATAAGTTTGTGTATAGCATAGTGATTTAACTTACATATATTGTGAAATTGTTACTATAATACAGAGCATACTTTTTACGTTATGTGGGCATGACAGTACTATGGGTCTAAAATACTTTTCATCTACTAATTTAAAAATTAAATTGTATATTGACCAAGAATTATTTTTTCATAAATTAATTATAAATAAATCCGTGATATGTTTTATATATTATTATAACATAACTAGAGGCCCAATGCATGAAATTTGTGCAAAGGGCTCAGCCCTTACAGCCTTGGCCGCCCTCGCAGCCCCGACTTCGTCTGGAAGGTCATCTAGATGGTCGTTCTGCTGTCCAGTCTAATTAGCATATTAGCTCTTTATTATGTAGGATTGATTTGCTAGTTTAAATTTTTTTTCTTTTTCTTTTCTAGTTTGCCAGAGTGTGGATACCTGATCCTGAGGAAGTTTGGAAGTCAGCAGAGCTGCTCAAAGATTACAAGCCAGGAGACAAAGTCCTCCTGCTTCACCTTGAGGAAGGAAAGGTAAGAATTTAGTGTTATTTGTTGTCATTGGCACAAAGTGAAGGGAATTCAAAAGTGTTAAATTTTGAACCAATTTAACATTTTTACTTACTAAATTGATTACAAATGGCAAAATGGCAAACTCAAATTTCTATCCCAGTGGGTTAGTGAAAATAGTAGATACTTTAAAAATCCATTATTTTTGTCTATGAATTGATTATGATTAGATTTATATTCACATATAATTCTCCAAAACATGTGTGTGTTTATCTGTATTTTGTTTAGGCTAGCATTCAGATGCTTTCATATTGCCCAGCTGAAGTGGCTCAGCTAGTTAAGCATTGTCCCATGCACCTAAAGGTCACTGGTTCAATTCCCAGTCAGGACACATGCCTGGGTTGTTGGTTTGAGCCCCAGTCAGGGAGCATACAGAAGGCTACTGATCAATGCTTCTCTCACAGTGTTCTCTCCCCACCCCACTCCCCTTCCTCTCTCTAAGCATGTCCTCAAGTGAGGATTAAAAAGAAAGAAAAAAATGTTTTTATATTAATTAACATATTTCATATCATCTAAGGAGCCAGTCTGAGATTTGGCATTTGCTGGAACTAATTATTTGAAAAATTTTACTGATAAGTTAGTGTGTATAAACACTTTGCTCATGACCAGAAATATTTAAAACCAATTGTGTCTCTATATTTCCCTGTCTGCATTCGCTGGATGAGTGGATTTGTTTTAGTGTTACTCCTTTTAATCTCTTCACTGCATTTGACAGGCCATGTCACACTTTTTTTTTATAAACCTTTGTGACATTAATTTCCTTTAAACAAGGAAACTATGTATAAATACATGAAAAGTTAAGTAAAGTAAAACTATATAGAACAGTTCAACACCACTAAGATGTGAAAAGGTTAGTTTATGATTAACTACCAAATGAATAATACTCTCCTGACAGTTAACATGTATTAAGCACTTGGTAAGTGCTTTGTTTGCTGTAACTCATTCAATCCTCACAGTAAGCCTATGAAATGAGGCTATTATTATTATTACCACTTTATGGATGAAGAGACTGATGCTCAGATAGTTTAAGACTTGCTCAGGGTTATATAGGTATTAAGGTATGAAGCTGGGATTTAAAACCAGGAAATTTGCCTTTATGGTCTGTGCTCATAACCACTCTGCTATACTGTAAAGACAGTGAGTACTTTAGGGTCCCAGTAGAGGGACATTTCATTATGGATTGCTTTGTCAGGGGAGGCTTTTAGAAGAAGGAAGGATTTTGACTGGGTCTTAGAAGGGTAGATAGATTTGGATTGACAAAGAGAAAGGAGGTAGACCCTGTGAGAATTGGAATGCCTTTTGGAGATAGTTATTATAGTAACTTGAGTGGAGCACAGATTTAGAAAGGCTGGTTTTCTAGCTCAAGGCTTGAATATTAAGGTACTGGCTATATTCCATGTTAAGAGGTGGCAAAAGGTAAGAGAAATAGATATACTTATGAGTAGTATGACATATAATGTAATAAGTATAACAAGAAACAAAAGTAGAACAGAGTGGGGATGGTCAGGGGGCTGGGGAAGGTAAGGGGTCAGGGAGGCATTCTCTGAAGAATCAGTAGACAAAGGCAGTGCATTTCAGGGATCCAGAAAAGCCAGGCAAAGGCAGGGAGGCATGCATAGTAATGAGTGTTTGGGGAGCTACCCAAGTTCCATGTTGTTGGGATGTAAATGAGGGTACAGGACCAGCAAGGGGATAGGGATGTAAAGTGAGAGTACAGGATCAGCAAGATCACAGAAGGCCTGGGTTCATGCTAAAAATCTTGGGCTTCAACTAGTATGCTACGATGAGTGACTGTAATATTTATAAACAGAGGAAGGGGTGCCAGGTTGTGTTTTAGAAAGGACTCATTGGTGGCAGCACGCAGGATAAATTTCAGGAGAGCAACACAGAGGTAAGGAGATTAGTTGGGAAGATGGTAGGGGAGAATTAGGTGAGATTAGGAGAACCTTTAATGCCAAACTAAGGAATTAATTTATTCAGCATTTATTGATCATCTATTATGTGCTAGGTACACATTAGGCACTTTGGGCTATATTTTCTTATGTTAATTCTTATAGCAATCCTGTGGGTCAGTAGGTGGTATTATGACTATTTTCCAGATAAGGAAGCCAAGGATCAGAGACATTAAGTAGTTCTGCCTGAGATTACACCGCTGGAAGTGGCTTTTGTGTATTGCAGGGGCCAATGCAAGGGCCAGTCAGCTTTGGGGAAGGACATTTTCTATAATAATAAAAGCATAATATGCTAATTAGACTGGACGACCTTCCCGACAAAGCTGGGGCTACGAGGGAAGTCCACCTCCCAGGTACCTGCTGGTAGCTGGAGGGAAGCCTGGGTCCCAGGTGCCAGAGGGAAGCCGGTGCCGGCAGCCAGGGGAAGGAAGGCCTACTCTTGCACGAATTTTGTGCATCGGGCCTCTACTACCCTAATAACAGGCAGAGAGAGGTAGAGTGGCAAGTTGTAAAATTTCCTCCCCATTTAGCATAATTTCAAACAGATTTGAATATATGACCTCTGTATATCTCATCAGTATTAAGTGACTTTTTACAAAACCAACTTGTCCTTCCCTGCAATTAAATTGCATTTTCCCCCCTATTCACTTGTCATGTTATTTGCCTTTAATACATAGGTGAGTTACAGTTTCCATGCTTGGCTTTGCCATAAAGTCATATTCTCTTGACTTAAAGTGAGTAAGTACTTCTTAACTTTGAGGCCAAGCACCTCATTAAAAATCAAATGAAAGCTATGGACTGTCTTTCAAATAAGTACATCTAATCTAATAATAGACAAGCATAGTAATTGATCATACCTCTGCTACGCTTCCCATTGGCTAATCAGCAGGATATGCAAATTAACCCAACCAAGATGGCGGCTGGCAGCCATGTAGCTGAAGCGAGCAGGAGGCTTGGTTGCTCCAGTGATGGAGGAAGCCAAGCTTCCTCCCTGCTGCGGCCGGGCTCTGAGCTCCACTCTAAGCAACAAAGTTGCAATTATAGAAGCTAAACAAACCCCAGATACCTGCTTTCAGCAGGCCGTGGCCTCGGAGCTGGAGCGGCAACAAAGTTTCAATTATAGAAGGTAAATAAATCCCAGAATAAAAAAAAAAAGAAAAAAAGGAGAGGCAGGGAGCTTCAGTCGCCGGCTAGGCCAGCCTGAAAACAGCCATCAGCCCCTCATCCAAACTGGCCAGGCACCCCAGTGGGGACCCCGACCCTGAAGGGGGTGTGACCAGCTGCAAACAGCCATCAGCCCCTCACTCAGGCTGGCCAGGCACCCAAGCGGGACCCCCACCCTGATCCGGGACACCCTTCAGGGCAAACCAGCCGGCCCCCACCCGTGCACCAGGCCTCTATCCTATATACTAAAAGGGTAATATGCAAACTGACCCTAACAGCAGAAAGACTGGGAATGACTGGTCACTATGACACACACTGACCACCAGGGGGCAGACGCTCAATGCAGGAGCTGCCCCCTGGTGGTCAGTGCACTCCCACAGGGGGAGCTCTGCTCAGCCACAAGCCAGGCTGATGGCTGCCAGTACAGCGGTGGTGGTGGGAGCCTCTCCCGCCTCCTCAGCAGCGCTAAGGATGTCCGACTGCAGCTTTGTCTGCTCCCCGCTGGCAAGTAGACATCCCCCGAGGGCTGCTGGGCTGCCAGAGGGATATCTGATTGCCAGCTTAGGCCCAATCCCCCAAGGAGCAGGCCTAAGCCAGCAGGTGGTCATCCCCTGAGGGGTCCCAGACTGCGAGAGGCCACAGGCTGGGCTGAGGGCCCTCCCCGAGTGCACAAATTTTTGTGCACTGATCCTCTAGTATATGATAGAGCTGATTTCAGGGGATTCTTTGACCCCTTGGGGTTCAGTATTCCGAAGTATTTACTACACACCAGGCATTGCCTCATTTAATTTTTACCACACCCCTGTAAGCAGTTTCTATTATGCCCTATTGCTGGGGTCCAACCCCAGCAGGTCCAGGGGTCCCCAAAGGTGTGGATGGAGTCGGCAAAGAAGGAATGACACGGAGACAGCCTTCAGTTGATCAGCAGCCTAGTCAGGACCTCTAGCTAGGATCTCCAGCCAAAGTTCTGGTCAGGATCTCCAGCGAAGTTCTGGTTTTTATTGTCTTGTTACATCTGTATTTATACCAGTCGATTTTAATCCTGTCAATTTCTATTGCAAAGGTTAGGGCGTTTCTTATCTCCATTCCAGGGAGTAAAGATTATGTAGCTTAAGCATGATTGTTTGTAGTTAAAGTGATTAACTACCCGCCTGGCACTTAGTTAAGGGGTTTTATCCCCTTCCTAACTTCAGGGAAAAATCCCTACCTGTGGAAACAACCTTTCTCAGAGAGGTGACCTTGGTTAAAACACATAGTGCTAAGGGGAGCAAACATATTAAGAACAGTATGCTATATACGCCAGGTCCCTTGAAACATATGCTGTGCAGATGTTTCTTTCCTGCAGCGACTGTGTCAAGCAGCAAGGATGGACCGGCTTCTGGCATCCTATCTACAAATGAAGGATTCGGTTAAATAACACACCCAAGACCACAAAAGAATTAAGTACCAGTTTTAGAATTTGAACCCAGGTCGATCTTCACTCTACTGCCAAACTCTTAACCACTGTGTTATACTGCCTTTTATATCATAGATGAAGATAGGAAAAAACACACACAAAAACATCTTAAATAAAGATTAAAAACTTACGCTCCAGTAACTGGGTAAACATGTCTAGGTTCAAACTATATAAGCAAAAATTGTTAATACATATATACATCTAGTGAAAAAAGAAGACTCTCCTTATTTATTTATTTATTTGCCATTTGCAATAGTTTCTTATTTTGGAAGGTGCTAGGAAAACAATGACTTTAATAGCTGAGAAGCAAATGGGAATAGGAAATAAGCCAAATGCAACTGGCCTGTTTCACGTTTACTGCCGTGATTTATCCAGATGTTGTATCTTGTGCATTTTCAGGATTTGGAATATCGTCTGGATCCAAAGACCAAGGAACTGCCTCACTTAAGAAACCCTGACATCCTTGTGGGTGAAAATGACCTCACAGCCCTCAGCTATCTTCATGAGCCTGCTGTGCTCCACAATCTCAGAGTCCGCTTTATTGATTCCAAACTTATTTATACATATTGTGGTAAGTGTACCTTGCTGTCCGAGTGGACTGTAAACTCTTTCCTCTAATGGCCTTGGCCATGGAAATATGGCGATGAGGAAGGAAGACTGTGATTGGATTTTCTCTTAGAGACAATTTCACTTCAGAATTATCAAAAAGATTTACCAATGCTTCTTAGCTAGGTGTACTTTATGCAGAATAAGCTATTTTGTAAACTTACATAATTTTTGTCAAAATACAAAGAACTTGGTCCCTCTTTTAGATCCTCCCACCCCCACAGAATTTAGATGCCAACTTTAATGCCAATTTGCCAGTTATTTTCATCTCTTTTAACAACATGAAGAATAAATGTCCAAAGACTTATCTTTGGGGCTGGTTCAAGAAGTTTAGTGTCTTTCTCAATTACTTAGAAATGCAGGACTGACTTGATTTGTAGTACCTATTCCTGTTTGATCTGCTTGCCTAGGCCCCTGCTCCTTATAGTATTAGCTGCCAGGGACCTAGCTCAGAGTTCTTTTTATGTCTCTTAGAAATTAAGCATGTTCATGTATGTACATTTTGGTTTCTTTCCCTCTTTCCTTCTTTTTTCTTTTTGTTTTGTTTTGTTAATCCTCACCCAAGGATATTTTTCCATTGATTTATTTAGAGAAAGTGGAAGGGAGGGGTAGAGACACAGAGAGAGAAACATCGATGTGAGAGAGAAACATTGATGTGAGAGAGACACATCAATTGGCTGTCTCCTACACATGCCCTGACCACAGCCAGGGTTGGGGCCTGCAACCAAGGTATATGCCCTCGATTGTAATTGAACCTGGGACCCTTCAGTCCATGTGCCGATGCTCTATCCACTAAGTCAAACCAGCTGGGGCTCTATTTTCTTCCTGGCCTTTGTTTTCTCTCTCATCCCTGCCTCTTTTTTCTTGACTTCTTATCTTTATTTCACTGATCATTCTCCTCTGAGGCTCAGATCCAAGATTTCCATTAGTTTCCTTCTGTTTGCTTGGGATACCCAACTCAGTGGTGACCATTTCTTCATTACTGTTCTGTTTGGGACAGGAACAGATATCTTTTCTTTTTAAAATAATTTATATCTTTTATATCCTTGATATTAACTCCCTTTCTTCCTTGTGTATTAACTGAATATTTCTTTTTTAAAATTTTTCTTTTACTTTAATAATTTTTTTTGCACATATGTTATCTTCTTGGTGAAGACTTCCCTGCCCTACCCTCCCAACTAAGTCATAAACTCTTTGTCCCCTCTTTAGTATCTATCTTCCTTTTCTGTTTAAATTTTCTCTTTTTCCTTACTACTATCTAATCTACGATATATATTTTTTTCTTATTTATCTTGTGAATTGTTTGAATTACCCTCCAGAATATAAGGTCCATGAGGGTAAAGATTTCTTTTTTTTTATTTACTGTTGTAAGTCTAGAACTTAGACTTGAAACATAGTTGGAGCAGAAAAAATATTTATTGAATTGAATGATTTAAGTTAATATACACCTACTGTAAAAGTTAAGGAAATACAAAAAAAGAAAAGCATTACATATAACTCATCACTGAAAAATAACTATCTTTTGATTTATGTGTGTATATGTGAGAGTATAAATAGTTATAAAATTGGAGTTAGTCTCTAGTGGTGTGTCATGTTTTCCTATGACTTTTAATATTCTTTAAAAATATGATTATGTTTGTAGCACAAAAGTGTGTCATATGGCTGTAACAAAATTATTTAATCACTCTATTATATATTTTGTTTGTTTTCCCTTTTCACTGTTATGAATAACATTTTGATAAACATCTTTATTTAAAGAAAAACACCCTTGCATGAATCTCTGAGTATTTCATTTGAAGTGGAATTTTTGGTTTAAATATTATAAAAATATTTAAAGTTATTTTAACATTGTCCCAATTGTCATTATTTTAAATAACTTAGTTCAGTGTTTAATTGGTATTGTATTTAGGACTAGGTATAATGGGTTTGGAGACAAAGGCTATGGCATTTTTTGATCCTTACCAATTTGTTTGTTCAATATTGACTGAAATGGAAATTTGTGTTAGCTGTGATTCTCAGTTAACCAAGTTTAGTATGCCCATTAGGATATCATTGATTTCTTCTTTTGCTTTTTCACCCCTTTCCCAGGTATAGTCCTAGTAGCTATAAATCCTTATGAACAGCTGCCTATTTATGGAGAAGATATTATTAATGCATACAGTGGTCAGAACATGGGTGATATGGATCCACATATCTTTGCAGTAGCTGAAGAAGCTTACAAGCAAATGGCCAGGTTGGTGGAAGCTCTATTTATTATTTCATGACTCTTATTAGATGTGATAACTTCTTTATTGCTGAGTCACAGATATTTTAAAATACAGTGAATTGGAGCTTATAAATTATTATTAAATAAACAGCCTTGACTAACTTATCTTAGATGGCCTGCATTATTTTTAAAATAACCTACATTTGTAAAAGGCATATGATTTTTAAAAACCACCTTTGGAATCTCATTGTGATCCTGTGGCTATGCAAGGATAGATGTTACATTTTACAGATGAATGGATCAAGGACTGGTAGTACTAAATCGCTTGCCCAGTGTCATTCAGCTGAGTGGCAGGCAAGAACTGAAAACTGGAATAAATCTGCTTGTATCTTAGAGAATTAACTATCAAGGAAATTGTGAATTTCAGTGTTAGCATTATGTACTACGACATCAGTGATCCTGAATAGCATCTGAAAAATGTCTTTGGTACTAACCATGGAACCCTAACATTTTAAGAATGGAAAATCGGAGGAAAAAAAGCTACTTTTAAGACTAGATTATACTCTTAATAATATAATGTTATGTAATGCAAAACTATGGATGCATAGAAGAATAGTTTATATTTATCTCATTTTTCCAGCCCACAGGTAAAAACTTGGCATGTTATAAATATGATACGGGAAACCCTCAAACATTTTGTGAAGTGGAGAGAAAACTAATACTGCAGAGGATTTTGTTTTTTCCTTTCCATCCAGAGAGTTATTTATACATAATTGGATCCTTGTGTGACAGAATTTTAGAATTGTTCAATGACAGTCCATAGAAGTCATTATACCCTTTTATTAGTAAAGTATTATTAGTACTTTTTATAGCAGCAAGCAGTTATTAAGTACTCTCTTTGTGCAGTACACTGTTTATTTGTTTTCTGTTTATGAACTAATTTTATCCTCACAGAACCTTCTGCATTATTAAACAGTAATGGGTGTCAAAAGTTTAAGAAAGCCCGGCCGGCATGACTTAGTAGTTGAGCATTGATTTATGAACCCAGAGGTCACAGTTCAGTTCCCCATCAGGGCATATGTCCAGATTGTGGGCTCCATCCCCAGTGGGGGGCGTGCAGGAGGCAGCTGATCAGTGATTTCTCTCATCATTGATGTTTCTCTCTCTCTCTCTCCCTCTTCCTTCCACTCTGAAATAAATAAAAATATATATATATACATATAAAATAAAAGTTTAAGAAACTTTTTAAGCTTAAAATTGAGAAAATTCCATCTATTAGTATAATTTTTTCCATAAAGTTAGAAAAGCCCACCAGTATTTGATTTGTACAGTATTGGATCATTGCAGTAGAGTTAGCACTATACAAGTACAACCTGAGAACTAGGCAAAGAGGTAATTGCATGGAGTGCTAGAGCCTAAAAGTAATCTCAGAATTTTTTTGCTGCTCATAGAGAACTATATTACTTCTTTGAAAATGCTCTTCCTTAACTATGAAAGCTTGGCTCTTACCATCTTTGCTACTGGTAATTCACAAATAGTATTAGATTTATAGGAATATTTTTTTCTTTTTACCCTTAGATTTATTAACATTCACCCCCTCATTATTCCCCTGTGGCTCAGCCACTCAATGTAATTTATTAACTGCAGGTTTGTTGGTTGGTTTTCTCTTTACTTAGCTTTGTTTTTTACACAATTTTACAATAAGCTTCAATTATGATATTAAGTTTACTTTTTTAAAAAATATATATTTTATTGATTTTTTACAGAGAGGAAGGGAGAGGGATAGAGAGTTAGAAACATCAATGAGAGAGAAACATCGATCAGCTGCCTCCTGCACACTCCCCACTGGGGATGTGCCCGCAACCAAGGTACATGCCCTTGACTGGAATCAAACCTGGGACCCTTGAGTCCGCAGGCCGATGCTCTATCCACTGAGCCAAACCGGTTAGGGCTTAAGTTTACTTTTTATACGAATAAATCTACACCCATAAAATGTGCCATAAGAGCTAAATAGATCGTGTCTGCTTAGACTTATAGTCGGGAATTGATGTTGCAGGATCATTATTTTTTCCTTACCAAATGAAGATGTGCCATCTTTACTAGATGTGAATTCTGGTGTTTCACATTACTGGTGCTCCTTGAGGCCCCTGGCGTCTTCAGGGAGGCACAGTTCATTGCTTGTTCAATAGACCCTTACTGAGCACCATCCAGGCACTCTTTGGGGGTATGGAGGACACAGCAGTGAACAAATTAGACAAAATAGACAAAAATGTCTAGCCACATGAAGTGAGGTATGATAAACAATAAAAATAAATAAATAAGATGCAGCTCTAGCTGGTTTGGCCCAGTGGAAAGAGTGTTGGTCTGGGGACTGAAGGGTCCCAGGTTTGATTCCAGTCAAGGGCATATACTTCAGTTTCAGGCTCAATCCCCAGCCCTGGTTGGGCATGTGCAAAGGCAACCAATCTATGCATCTCTCTCACATCAATGTTTCTCTCTCTCTCCCTTCCATTCTCTCTAAAAATCAATGGAAAAATATTCTCAGGTGAGGATTAACAACAACAAAAGAGGCTGCCCTGGCCAGTGTGGCTCAGTTTGTTGGAGCATCATCCTATGCACCGAAGGGTCACATAGGGTTCAGTTCCTGGTCAGGGCACATACCCAGGTTGCAGGTTCGATCCTTGGTCAGGGTGTGTGCAGGAGGCAGCCCATCGATTTCACATAGATGTTTCTCACATACATGTTTCTCTCCTTTTCCCTTCTCTCTCTAAAATTAATAATAAAAAAGAATAGAATTGAAAAAATAAATAATATGCACATGTTGTCACATATTAATAAGTGGTATTGTGAAAAAAATAAAGTCAGGAAAGGAGGTAAGGAATGCTGAGTGGGCCAGAGGTGTATGTTCTAGATTCAGGGAAAGCATCATTTTCATGCTCCTTTATCTGCCTTTTCTGTTTTCTAAACTTAAAAAAAAAGTTTATACTTACAAAAAGGTTGAAAAATTCTATACTTCTGACACCTATGATCAGTTGCCATGTGGTACCAAGTACCCTACTTATGCAAATAGACTTGAAGGAATGCATGCTACCTGATGAGAGTTTTTTGTATGGTATGTAAAGGTGGATTAACTTATATTAATTAATAGCTGCCCTGTTTAGATGCCTACTAGGTGCCAAGCATGGTGTCAACATATTACCTCTAATCTTCATGACAGCTTGGGAGCGGACAGATGAGGAAAGTAACTTGTTTGGGTTATACTAATAGTTTCTGGGGATTGAGATTTGTATCCAGCTCCATGACTCTGAAGCCTTGGCATTTAATTTTCTTATTTTCAGCTAAGTGGTCCTGCTCTAACACATTCCCTCAAGTTAACATTGCATAATTCTATTTCTGCACCTTTTATTCAGCTTAGAATAGCCTTTCTCATGCTCCTTTATCTGCCTGATTTTTGTTTATTCTTCACGATTCCACTCTAATTTTACTTTTAGACCACCCCAGCTCCCAGTAAGTGATTCCTCTTCAGAATTCTTTATTATATGAACTTGGAACTTGCTGAGTACTCTCTACCCCATAGGATTCAGTAGGAATAAAATACAGTAAGTGTAAGAGTTGTAAAAGTTATAAACAAATATAATTAGCTATTTCTTTTATGGCATCTTTATATTAATCTCAGAGGCTCTGTACTGATGGAACAAAAAGTCAGATTATGTGAGAGGACCTGACAGCCATATGACAGGCCTCTGACCAGAAATTACATGACCTCAGCATGTATCTCTAGGAAACACTTATTTTCACTTTCTGAATAGTCTCCTTGCCTCTCTAAAGCACAGCTTTCACCAGTGCCAGCACACTCTTTTATAGTAAATATTTACACTTCAAAAGTAATACTTAATATTGTCATTGTGAACTCATTGTCTAGTATAAATCTTTTAAAGTTTAAATCTTTTCTTCTTGGGATTGATTTCAAAAGCAGAAATCATAGAGAGACAGCAGAGTTTCTTGATTTTGACAAGTGATAATAATGTAGGAAAACATAGCATTTTTCTTATAAGGGAGATAGGGACTAGAGTATCAAGTGAAGCCACATCTTTAAGTCACCACAGTAAAAACATAGCTTTGGATGAAAGCAATATATTACATGTTTTCTTTTTTTTAATGAGGGATCAAGTGAAGGGAGAAATCATTAGATTGATTGCCTACAAAAGAGTAAAACTCTAGCCCAGTCGGTGTGGCCCAATGGTTGAGCATCAACCCATGAACCAAGAGGTTCCTGATTCGACTGCTGGTCTGGACACATGCCCAGATTGCAGGCTTGATCCCCAGTGGGGAGCAGGCAGGAGGCAGCCAATCGATGATGTCTCTCTCTTGATGTTTCTATCCCTCTCCCTTCCTCTTTCTGTCTCTCTCTAAAAAAATCAATGTAAACATATTTTTAAAAAAATAAAACTAGGTTTTGTTTCATGGAGCATGTTCACATATAAGCTAAATATTAGACCCAGGTGCTTGTACACTTTATCAGGGTAGGTGGCAACACTCAGTGGGTGATTATCAGAAAGTAAATATCACCAAGGGTGGATATATTAAATTGTGTTCTGCATGAGTCAGGTCTGTGGTTGCATTGCTTCGTTTCCTCATTAATAACCTGGGTGTGAATTGAAAGTATGTTCATTATATTTACAAAGGACAAGTTTATGGTATTGGAAGATATGAATAGTATTCAATGTGCTCATGATAAACTAGAGAGATTACATTTTTAAAGGGTAAAGTTTAGAAGGAAAAATCTATAAAATAATACACTTAATACAGAACAAAAATTTAATAAATATAAGGAAAGGCTAGAGAGACCAAAGAGATACAGATATTGGTACTAAATAGATACAGATACTAAACAGATATAGATACTGAGGACCATAGAAGGAAAATAAACTAAAGCACAAAACCTCTGTCTTTCATCAACCCAGACTGGATATTGTGTTCATGAATAATTTTTTCCTGGGGTTTTGGGTGCCTCCACATAGTTTAATTATCAATTCTTTTTCTCACACAATCTGGTTTATCCAAATCTATACTAATAAAAGGGTAATATGCTAATTAGACCGGACAGACCGGACGTCATTCCAGACGTCCTTCCTGACAAAGCTGGGGCCCAGGTGAAGCTGCTCGGGGTCCTGGGTGCCTGCGACTGGCCCAAGCGAAGCTGCCAGGGGTCCCGGGTGCCTGCGGTCAGCCCGGGCGAAACTGGCCCGGGTCCTGGGTGCCTGCGGCCAGCCGGGCGAAGCCAGCCCGGGTCCTGGGTGCCTGCGGCCAGCCGGAAAGAGGGAAGCCCGGGTCCCAGTGCCTGCAGCTGGCCGGAGGGAGGGAAGCTTGGGTCCTGGGTGCTGGGGCCTAGGCAGAGGTTGTTAAGGGCGATCAGGCAGGCAGGCAAGCAGTTAGGGGTAATCAGGCAGGCAGGCGGGTGGTTAGGGGTGATCAGGCAGGCAGGCGGGTGGTTAGGGGTGATCAGGCAGGCAGGCGGGTGGTTAGGGGCGATCAGGCAGGCGGGCAGGCAAGTGGTTAGGAGCCAGCAGACCCAGATTGCGAGAGGGATGTCCAACTGTCGGTTACCCTTTTATTAGTATAGATTAGGATAAACCAGATTGTGTGAGAAAAAGAACTGATAATTAAACTGTGTGGAGGCACCCTAAACCAGCAGTTGGACATACCCTGAGGGTTCCCAAATTGTGAGAGGGTGCAGGCCGGGCTGAGGGACACCCCCCGCCCCTTGCTTCAATTTCGTGCACTGGGCCTCTAGTAACTATAGTAAGAGTCAATTTAGGCATCACTGCCTCTAGAAAACGTTTTCTGACGTCCCCTTCTTACCTTTTCTGGAAATTCTGTGCCCTTCTTCCTAGTATCCTGGATAGACCTCTTTTCTAGCAATTAGTCCACTGTATTTTAACTGTGTACTTTCTACTCTCCTGCAATAAGCTATGACCCTAAAATCTTTTATCTTCATAAAGTGCTTAGCATTTGTGGCTGCACATTACATGTTTGTTGAATGAAAGACTAAATCAATATTTTTAGATGGAGGCTTTTAGTTCACATAAGAGCCTCTGTGCCACCATTGACTGAAACAGGTCAGAAGAGCTCACCTCTACTCCAAGACACCAGTACTCAAGCTAATTAGAATCATTGTAGAGGCCCTTGAGAGGCCTGGCCGTGCCTGAAATCATAAATCTTTGGTTTATGCATCCTTAGAATGCTCCAGATTGATCTGTCCTTGATGAGGAGTGGAGAATATCTCTTCTGTAATTTGGTTTTTATCAGGCCCTTGAAGTGATGCCTGCTAGGTTCTTATAAGGACAAGAGCACCCAAAGTATTATGAATAGTGACTGATCGGCTAATCAAAGTTTCAAAGAATTATACATTTTTTACATGAATATAACAATCTGAAGGCCATAGCTCAAATGAAAAATAAAAATTTTATCCCTGATGTTTTTGTCTGTTTTCTCCCTATCTTTATCATACTCTTGTTTTTTCCTTCATTTGTCTTTAATAGATATTACCCTTCTCCCTTCTGTATCTCTACTTGGTTCTGCACTCTTGTCCTACGTTTTTTTGACATTTTTTCCTATCGCCAAATAGAATTGAAAAACATTTAAAGACTGTATTGTACTTACTTTATAAAGATTTCTGATCCCTGTTCTTAATTTAAAAGCAAGTCAGTGGATCATCTTATATTTTTCTCTTTGTAGCCCTTTATTGATTCTGGCCATCTCTAATTCAGGGGTTCTCCAGAGGAGAAACGTTGCCCATATCATATATGGCCATTCAAGACTCTGAGTATCTGTAGGCCACTCCTTTTCTGGCTCCAAGAGTTTACCCTGGCGTAGAGTGCAGGCTGTGGCCAACCCAACATTTAAAACATCAACTACAAAGTTAGTTTGACTTTTAGATCATAGCACTTTAGTTTTTAAGAGGTCTTTAGATGCCATTTAATCTTAAAGATGAGAAAACCATGACCCAGAGAGGTCATGTAATTGCTCAACACCATGAAGCTGGTAAATGTCAGAGTAGGACTGGAATCTGGATTCAGAAAAGTTTATATAGTGGAAGAGTGGTGCTTATTTATATATTGGAATGGTCTATGGGGCTTGGGAAAAAAAGAATTCTCTCTGCCAAAAAGCCAGGAATTATAAAGTAAGAAATAGCCCTGGCTGGTGGTTCTCAGTGGTTAGAGTGTTGGCCTGCGGACCAAAGGGTAGAGGGTTTGATTCCTGGTCAAGGGCACAAACCTGGGTTGTGGGTTAGTGCCCTGGCCACCATCTGGGGCAAGTCTGGGAGGCAACTGGTCAATGTGTCTCTCTCACATCGATGTCTATCTCCCTCTCTCCCTTCCTCCTCCCCCCTCACTGCCTCCCTCCCACTCTTTTTCCCTTCCACTCTTTAAAAAATCGATGGAAAAATATCCTCGGGTGAGGGAGAAAGAAAGAAAGACAGAAAGAAAGACAAGAAAGAAAGATGGAAGGAAGGGAGGGAGGGAGGGAGGGAGGGAGGGAAAAAAGAAAAAAGAAAAGAGTCCCTTAAAAACATTTAAAAACTGTTAACATTAATTTTTTAACTGGTGCTAGGGTTGTGTTATTTGTATTTTTCTGATTCTGCCTTTGAGAGTTACTCTGTTTCTATGCTGATGATGAGGTATTATTGTTCTTCAGAATTCTCTTTGAGTAATACAGATATTACCTTTCATATAAAAAATAATAAAGTTCCTTAAAAACATTCAAAAATTGTTGGTTGTATGAATACAGGATTATAAATCATGAAAAAAAATGTGTCTGGCACCTGCTTGACATCAGAATGTAGTATATGTGTGTATTTGTACAAATCTGATTTGTTTGAACAAACCTTGATTTTATTGCCTTTAATATTTTTCTTCTTCATATTATAGGAAAGGGCTCTCCATATGAATTTTTAGTTTTTTTGATACATTTTGTCATTAAAACATGAAATAAGTAGCTTTAGGATAGCCGTTCTATTAATATATCCTTTTCATCAGACTAGTGGCAGCTTGCTCAGCCTGTTTGTTATTAGAATTGCTGGGGAAATTTTGTGAAGTTAGTTAACACAGGGTATAGAGACATCTGATCATGCAAGAATCGGAAGAGGAAATTTTTCTAATCATATTGTAGAAGGTAATCTGAGGACTGCTGATACTGTTTCTTTTTATTTTATTTAATTTTTTTACTGTTTCTTAATTAATGTATTAAAAAAGATAAATTCTGAGGACATTGTAATGACTAAAAGAAAGGACATTGGTACCACAATGAGAACTGTTTTACTAGAGTGATTCAACTTGAAATCAGCCATGAATGAACAGAGGCCATGAGAGTATCCAGTGTAGTCTAGAAATAAAAAGGAAAGGAGATGGTGAGTATGACACACAGGAAGTTTCACAAAGACAGGATTAGAAGTTTCACAAAAACGGGATTACATAAAAGCTTATTCTGTGAGGACTGGACGTGCCTTATTGTGTCACCAAGGTCCTCAGTATGGGAGTCAGAGTTTCAGGAACAGCTGCTTCGTGGCTCTGTGTGATATGAATTGTGTGATCAGGCATGCACTATTCTCCTATTGTATTTTTCAAGGCCTGTGAAATAAGTCAGTGAACCTCATTTTCTCACAGAAAAAAAGAACCTTTTCCTTGGAAAAGTTCTAAATTTCTACTTTGGAAATTTATTATCAAGTACTGCTGATTCCCACCATTTTGTATCTCTTAAACCATCTGTCTCTCTCAATAGTGACCACCACAACCTTTGTTCAGACTTGGACTCTTTACCACCATATTCCACATTGCTGCCAGAGTGATTTTATTAACTGAGTTGTGTTATTTTCTGTTTAAAGCCCTGCAAAAGCACTTCATGACCTTTAAGTAAACTTCAAATCCTTTAACATCTCATATAAAGCCTTTATGACCCAGTTCTCGCTAACTTCTGCAGCCTTACCTGTCATCAGTCCATGTTCCAGCTAAAGTTAGTTATCCACTTTTTCCTAACTTCTCATGTATCTGAGCTTTTATTTATGTTACCTCCTTTCCCTTCCTAACTTTCTCATCCTTTACTTGTTTTCTCCTACTCCTCCTTTCTAGACCTTGCTCAGGTATCATCTCCAGGAAGTCTTCCTTGATCGCCTCCTCTTAGTGCTCCATCACATCTATTATAATCTTGAAATAAATAGTAGTCTCTTTTTCCTATTAGACCATCAGCCACTTGAGGATGCAGATCATGGTTTATGTAAATTATATTTCTAGGATTTAGCAAAATGTTAGTCAAGTAGTAGGTGTTTGATAAATATTTATTGGATAAATAAATCTCTTAAAAGATAAAACGATCACCTTCTGTAGTGGAATAACCGCCCCCATCTTGTGGCCTTATAGGATAGTTCCACTATAAACCTTTGAAGTCATCTTGTCTTTGTAAATTAAGGGTACAATTGATATCACCTTTATGTATTTGCTCAATTGTTGTTGTTTTTTTAAAGTTTTCAACTTTTTTTCCAGAATTTGGTATGGCAGGCATTGCTTACATGTAGCCACCCAGGCAGATCAATCCTTTGCAGCTGTTCTTATAATCAATATCAGTATCTATAGTCGTATTAATCCAGCAGTGAAGCCCCACTGATCCCGCAGCTGGGCAGAGTCTTTGCTTGGCTTCATCATATTCTGGTTATTTTGAACACATAGATATAGCCTGGGGAACAATTGGTGGTATAAAGGACATGGTTATTCTTAATGAAACATGATGACAGAAGAACAAGAAGGTTGCTTGTAGGAAGAGCTCCATGAAATATATATCCCACTTGTATTTTTGGTGGACACGATAAAAGTTTTAGCCACGTCTATCAATCTTTCACAATTCCCAGATGCAAAAGAAAAGACATCATAATTTTCTACAAAAACCTGTTTTGTAGGCAGCTATCAAAATCAATCTAACTTTTTCCTCTGCTTCAGTGGCTTCCTAATGGTGAAAAAATGTAATGGGGGAGTATTGTATGAGAGTCATAGATTTCTGTAGAGGAGAAAGTTTTCTGTATTATTGACTAAGCATGTATTGTTGCTTAGCTCCACTTGTTTTCTAGCTTGAAAATTATTAATATCTACATACGTTTATTTTCATTAATACCCACCAAAAGTCCTTGGGGGAAAAAAAGGCTGCAAGAGATCAGTGCAGATTATGGGATCTATAAGTGTGTCTGTAGTTAAGCTAGGGGACACTTAACTTTCTGAACCCCAGTTCTCTCACCTGTCACATGACATCCAGAATAGGCATGAAATTGCGTGAAGACACTGTGTACAATTCCTGGCACATAGCAGGTACTCAAAAATGTTACTTAGGATAAGATTGAATATGACTCAGGCTGGTTCTAGGCATCTCCGTTTGCTCATCCCATTTATTTTCTTCTTGCTCAGTTATTTTGATGAATTAAAGCTGACTGCTGGTTTTGTCTCAGGAAGTGGGAGTTTACTGCTTCTATCCTAGTTGAAATCATAGACAAAAGTAGAAAGATTGATTTCTAGGCTTGGTTGTTCATTGAAGTTCAATTTACTTATAGACAATACAGATTTATTGAGCATTTGTGATGTGTCAGGCTCTGGACTAGATGCTGGATATTAAAGATAAAGATGACATAGGTCCTTATCCTCAAAGAAACGATAGTCTTATGAGCAAATTCATCACTTAGAGTTTTTGAGTCGTTGTGTGAATGAAGTAAAATAATAATGATAGTCTTTGAGTTCTGACGTATCTAAACAAATCAGCCAACGAATGAAGCATTTCTTCTCTGGTAGTGAGGATATTTTAGTAGGGGTTGGAGCTTGTGGGAGACACTACTTTGTGAACTATTAGCTAGTAAATAATTTATCATTTTAATTAAATAGGATTTTTTTTCTAAATTCCTTTGCTATGGCTCCTTTCTTTTTTGAGGTGGTAGACAATAGTACTGTAATGTACCAAAATAATTTTCTAGAAATAAAATAATGTTTGAGATATGTATACACAAAAAGTTCAGACCCTTGATTTCAGATTTATCCTTAGATGTGATGCTCTCTAATTTAAAACTTGATATCTTCTCCCTCTCTGTTCCTTGGTAGTTTATAAGTAGTTATTTTTATTAGGAAATATCATTCTTAAGTTCTTTCCCACGTTGTTGCATGTATGAACCCGCAGAAACTCACCTTGGCTCATTGATGGGAACACAGAGGAAATGTTAATTACATTCAGAAGTGGGTAGCCCTGTCAGTTACTCTTCTTTGTTTTACAGAGATGAACGAAATCAGTCCATCATTGTAAGTGGAGAGTCTGGGGCAGGAAAAACAGTCTCAGCTAAGTATGCCATGCGATACTTTGCCACTGTAAGTGGTTCTGCCAGTGAAGCCAATGTTGAGGAAAAGGTCTTGGCCTCCAACCCCATCATGGAGGTAAGACAGCAGGCTTGCCTTCTTACTATATTCTCTTGTTAAGAAGATACAGCACGTGTGAGAAAGTCGGGGATCTCCTACCCACTAAAAGTAGGAAAATACTTTTTCACATGTTAGTGAGAGATCTAGAAACAGTAAATATTCAAGAAGGTAGATATTTTGAGTATAGTTCAACTGTAGAGGAATTTACTTTATTTCATAATCCTGCATTTTCAACCTAGCATTGAATTGTTGCCTCTAAAGAGCTGGCAATGCTACTTCATTTCCTGAAGTTTCTTACTCATAGTTAATTGACTCAAATCTATTGCTCCTCGTTCTAGAAGTATGTTATTAATTTCCCCTCAACCCCGAGTTCTTATTTAAGCTCCTTCCAAAATATAGGATTCACTATGTTCAAGCATGAATGAGTTTCATTATTCCTTTGTGCACATTTCATTTTATGTACTTAGCCCAACCAGTTTAGCTATAAAATTTGAATTTTTTTCCAGATTTGAACTATAAACTTAAACTATGATCTTGTAAACATTTTCCTTCTTGTTTCTGTCAGTCATATCACATAATTTTAGGTTAGAAAAAGAAATTCAATAACTATAAATTCTTGAAAAAGGAAGAACTATGAAAGGCTGTCCTTTTAAAAGTGGAATATGTATATCAAGTAGAAATGCTTGTGCCAAAGAAAATGGACCTATTTGTGTGAGAACTTTAGTATTTGTAAGTAAAGAATTATTTGTCTAATATGATTCTAGGAAAGTTACATTTTTGTTAAGTACTCCCATTAAATGGAGAAAAATAAGTCTTATTAAATGGAGAGAAATTAGTTTGCAGAAACAGATCTTTTTTATTAAAATTCAAATCAGCATATCTTATTCCTGTTTTTTCCTTTGTCAAGCCTTATTTGCCACCCAAACACAGATGGAGTTTAGAACTGGCCTGGTGCACTCGTGGTACAAGTGGTTTTTGCAATAATCAGTCCAGAGGTAATTGTGCCTGGTTTGCAGTGCTGTGTGTGACACTTCAGAGCAGATGCTGTGACCCATTGCTTATAGGGCTGCCTCCTAAAGCCGCAGGACTTCTCTTCTGGGGGAAGTGAAGAGGCCTCCTGGGCTGGGTGCACTGTGGAAAGAGAACTGGAAAAGTTTTCTGAAATAGCATGGACTGGAGGAAACAGAAGTTTGTGCCAGAAGAGAGTAGTAAAGATTTTAAGCAACTATTAAGATTTTGAAGAATTTAAGCTACAGTAGTGGGTGCTACTAGTATTAATATTGGGGCATTTCAGTCTGTAGAGCCAGTTTTGGGATTTGGCTCAGGAAACAACAGGGCTTTACTTCTTACCATTATTTTGACTGTTTTTGGTCATGACAATGAATTCTTATTATATGACAATAGTTTAGGCCGTTCTTAGTCCTTAATGTTAGAATATGCCAAAGTCTTCATTGTGATGGTATCAGGAAATTCTATCTTTTCTAGGCCTGGACCATGTAGTAATGTAAGTCTGGAATGAACCTGCTAAAATATGTCAAATTGAATGAAATAGTTTATGACCTTGCTATATTCTCTTTCCAAAAATAGCTACATTGGTTTTTCTGCAACACAGATTTTAGTTGTGTTAGTGGAGTGATATTAAAAATTTGGAATAGCCATAGAGACTAATTTTTAATATGCTGACATAAGGAATTTACCCTCTTTGCTAGGATGAGCAAAAAAAAAAATAATAATAAAGCCATCAGTTATGCTTAGCTACTTCCATCTTTATTGTTTAGTTTTTCTATAAGAACTTGGAGAAAGAAAATCAGTAAAGAGATAACTAATTTTAAAAATCTATCAGTGGAGGCATCCCAATTTGAAAGATTAAAATGGAATATGGGGCTTACGAATGGGGACAACGAGTTTACAGTATAAGAAAAAACAACATAAGTACAATATTGAATATGTGGCCCATAAAATTTGTAGCTTTAAACCTGCCTTCAGACTATGTCCTTGTATCAGAGCCCTTTACTGTGATTTCAAGAAAGGCGAGTCCGGATTGCCAGTGATCTGCTGAAATGCCTCCTTGGATAATGAGCATTCTTTATGGTTAACATCACAGCCCAGTGGCTAATAGGATTTGCACATTATCCTTCAAAAAGCAAGCTCCCCATCGTCAGCATGGGCTCCTTTTGCAAAATACAAATGATGTACAAAGAAGTGATTCTTTTTGCTCTATTTTATCACATTTTCATTTTCTCCCTTTCTCCTGGAAATTTTTGCCCTGCTGGGGACATAGAAGATCTTTGGGGCACTTTGGGTCTTTCTTAATTGTTCTTTTTCATCTTCAGTAACTGTAGTTGAAGAGCTTCATCTTTATTTAGTAAAGAAGAAGGATAAATCACTGAACATTTTACTGAAGTCAATAGTAAAATCAAGATCACACATTTTCTCCTTTCCTGTAGCAATTTCTTGCTGAATGAAATGAAAATAGCATTAAGGGAGGCTGTTGTAAACACTTATAAGGCAGAGGAAACACTTAGGGAGAATGGACAAAAGGTACTGTTTATATATAGAACCATCTTTTCATATCAAATTCAAGCCTTAGAATCATGTCTTTTTATTTTAAAAGAACCTGAGAACTCATCTATCCTAGGCAGTTTATACTTCGAGACACTAAAGCTCCTCAAAGGATTAAATCAGGGGAACGTCCAGCCCGCTGGCCGTATAAGGCCCACAAAATCATTTGGGCTGGCCCTGCCAAGGCATTATGGGTGAGTTGATTAAATGTTTGACCAAATAGAGCAGGCTAATTTTTAAGTGGATAATTTTGTATGACCCTTGAATGATGTTATAAATAGCCAAATGGCTCTTGGCAGAAAAAAGGTTCCCCACCCCTGGATTAAATGATGGCAAGTTGGTAGTAGGGCCTGGTCTGATAGCCACATCTTTAGACTTCTGTTTCATTGGCTTCTTTTACCATTTTTTGCTCTATGTATACATACCTTTTACTCAAAGGCAAAGGGGTATATTTTAACCCTTGCCTACCCACTGTCTTCTCACTGAGTAGAGAGGACAGAGATGCCATGTGGTGGGTGAGATAGGAAGGGAGGGAGGAGAGGCTGTGGCTCACCTTTCACTAACTTGCTTAGATGCTGGCAGGAAAGTACTTGGACAGCGCCTGGTAAGCACTCGGCAACTACTGCTGCTGCTGCCAATGCTGCTGCTGCAACCCTCCACCTGCTCTTTCACAGAATATATGGTGTTGAAAGAAAATTCTGCTTTTATCATTAATTTCCTTTTCTAAACAAAATAAAAATAATGGGAATATATGGAGACTGTTTGCTGTGCTTTTTATATTATCAAGAAGGGGAGCCCTGGGTGTGGGTTCAATTCCTGTTTAGAGCACATACCTAGCTTGTGGGTTTTTCCCCCGGTTGGGGCATGTATAGGAGGCAACCAATCCATGTTCTCATTCATTGTCATTCTTATTCATTCTCTCTCTCTCTCTCTCTCTCTCTCTCTCTCTCTCCCTCCCTCCCTCCCTCTCTCTCCTTCTCTTTCCCTCTCTCTCTCCCTTCCTCCCTCCCTCCCTCCCTCTCTCTCCCCCTCTCCCTCCCCCCCCTCCCTCCCTCCTTCCCTCCTTCCTTCCTTCCTTTCTAAGATCAATAAAAAAGCATATCCTCTGGTGAGGATTTTAGAAAAAGAAAAAAGAAGGGGAATATTTGATTAAATATCTTTATTGTTAAATTATGTCACGCTGTTATTTTTGCTGGGAAGATACCTTTCAGTCAGTCTTTCCATTAAAAATATTAATTGAAATACAGCAGTATGCTCATTGCCAAAACAAAATAGAGCAGTACCTGCCCTGTATTTTAGAGAGCAAAAATATATTTTCTTTGATGGAGTAGATAGTCTAGTATGTTGACTTTTGTGGCTGTGCTACTTTTTTCATCACATATTTGCATTGCCCCTCCCCCCCCCTTTAACACTCCAGAGCATTTTCACATCTTTCTTATTGCTATGGTTTCAGTATACTAATCTTGATAGTCACAGACTTTGCACAAGTAAAATAATCTTATGAAAGTATCATATTGAAGATTTAATATATGCATTTTATGAACACTTGATTTTCTAACTGTACCATGTTTTTTGCTTTGCTGAAAGAAAAATGTTAGAAGCATGTTATCTTAATTTTTAAGATTATATTAAAAATTTAGAAGAAGGTTACATTCTCTGCATTCTGTAGCAGATGTTTTGCAAGTTAGATAATACTACCAAAATCCAAAGCCAAATTTTACTGTCTCTGGTTTCTGAAAATGGTTTTGAATGGAGTGAGTAATTACTAATTCTCCAATTGGACCTTTGTTGTCACAGGATGAGCTGATAGGAACTTCTGCTAAAGATATCCTGAACACCAGAGCCACATTTTCAGGAGAATATTAATTTTGCTTAGCCAGCTTATTTAAATAAAACAGACTAAGATTTTTAAGAAATCAAAACCCTGATGTTTAACTAAGAGGGTTTGTGCCTTGGCAGCTCCCAGTGACATCCATTCTGTTTCTTTGCTGCCATGAATGAACGTGGTCAGATACACACATGGTGTATGAAGACCTCCCAGCTGTGGTTCAGGTTTACTGTTTATGAAAATAATTTGTGTGTGAATAATAAGGCAGATGCAGACTATTAGTATATATCTGTGTGGTTGTGCAGTGAGCAAAACATACACTTGTGCCCGCAGAGGCAATATTTGTTCTGGTCTTAAAAGAATCAGTTTTAAAGGATCGTGTTCTACTCTGTCCTTTCATTGAACCAACTCTGTAAATGCCATGTCATGAATTGCACTTCTAAAAGATGGTTGGACTTTGGGTGGTGGGCACACAGTGCAATATACAGATCTTGTATTACAGAAATGTACACTTGAAACCTATATGATCCTATTAACCAATGTCACCTGAATAAGTTTATTTTAAAAAATAATAAAATCTTATCTCCCCCCCCCCCCCCCCTTGTTTCTTAGTCAATTGGAAATGCTAAGACAACCAGGAATGATAATAGCAGCCGTTTTGGGAAGTATATTGAGATTGGTTTTGATAAGAGATATCGAATCATTGGTGCCAATATGAGAACTTACCTTTTAGAGAAATCCCGAGTGGTGTTCCAGGTAAGTTGGGCATGTACACAAATACGTGTGTTAGGTTGCCATAGAATTCCAGAACTCATGCTTGCTGGTTTGCATTTTATTTCCAGATATTCGTGAGTGTATTGTGACAATATTAGCACAAACCACATTTGGACTGAAACATGAAAATGACTCTTGCTGGAGGTGGGGGAATACCCATCAGACGCAAGCATATTGAACTCGCAGCCGGCAGGCCGCACGCTTCATTTATTTAAAGGAGGCATGCGGCCTGCCAGCCGCGAGTTTGACATGCTTGCATCAGAGTAATGGTCTTTTGGGCTGGGCACTGGTTTAGGTTTAATAGTTTTGGCTTTTTCCAGCAGATGCTTGTAGGATAAGCTTAGTTAAGAAGAGGTGCTATTATTTCAGTCTTGTCTCTCATAATTTCAATTGATCGGAAAAACATTGGTTTATGTGTTCAATGAGTTATAGTTTGAACTCAATTTAAGAAAAAAATTATTACTGTTTTCTTTCCTTCTTCTTCCTCCTCTCTTAGAATATGATATTATTTAGATAGGGTAATGAGGGTTTAAAAAATCTTCACAACTCATTTGTGAACTACTGTCAACACACTCAAGTTTATATGTCTCTGCAGGAAATCCTTCACAGATCTGCTCCTGGTCCTTTTTTATCTGTAAGTGGGAAGTAGTATAGATTACAACATGGGCAGGCGTGTGTCGATATATTTACAAGCATGCGAAGGAAATATGTTCTTATCATTGGAAAACTCCCAGTAGAAAGCTCCTGATGCCCCACTGCACGCTGTGAGATCAGGGTTTCTGTAGCCCCTTAACTGGATGCCCACTGCACTGAAGTTCAGATTCCTCTGGCACTGCCATGTAGCAGCATCTACAGTTTCCATTGCACAAGTCAGTTTTGAAAGTGCCTGGGACATACTGGGAGTCATGAGTTTTGGCAGCCTGCAGTTACCCTGGCTTTGACATTGGGCATGTGCCTGATTTGTGGCCACCTAAAGTATAATACCCGAGTAAAGCAATAGCCACTCTTCTCCATTGTTTTAATATGTAGGTACACATAGAGCAGTGTTAATACTTACACATATATACTTGTATAGGTTTTAAAAAATGTTTAGTAGCCTAAAGGAAGAATGGGGAAAATATGTAGATTTAAGGGAAAATTGGGTTTAAATAGTACAGAAATGATTGATAGATAAACAATTAAAGGTTAAGTGGATATGTGGCCAGAGGCTAGTAGGGCTTAAGACAAAATGTTAAGGCCTAATCCTATCTTATCTAGCGATATTGAAGCAATTCTAGTTGTTGCCCAATCCCCAGGGCTAAGTAATATTGAGGATGCGTGGTATGCCAAAATGAGTCAGATGGAGCCTAACTGATATTGTCCTCCATGTACAGAGGACCAAAGCATTTCTGTAGATTCACCCACTTTCCTAGTTGTCCGTGAGCCAAATTACCTGATCATGCTTATGATTATTTGTTATATTGTTAATGTGTTCCGTGTCTTCTGTCCCTGTAATAGGTATTCTTTACCCAGCATCAGCTCCCTTTGGGCATCAAACCTGACCTTGGCCTTACTTGCACTATTCTTTAGTCAACTGAATACACTGAATAATTCAAGGATATGATAATATAGTATTTGACTTTGCATGAATATTATAACTGTATTTTTAAAATATATACTAGTATGTGGGAAAATATTCAAGAGATACTAAAAAATTATTTAGATTTGTACATTATTTATCTTATATTTTATAAAATATTTTTATTAATATTAAAATATATAAGCCAAAATACACAAGATGTAGTGTATTTGTGAATTTCTTGAAACAACCACAGTAGATAGGCCAGTCTACATTATGGCAAAGGTAAGATATTCTTCGTCATCCAAGGTGTTAGGAAGACCATGAATCTAAGAGGCACTGTGAGAAAATATTGAGTATTGTAAAAAAAGGATTTTAGCTTCCCTCAAAGGCAATGATTTCTTATGACAATGGCATATATCAAGCTGTTCACAAGTTCAGAAAGCATTACTATCAGATATTTTATGTGCATACTTACCCATTTGCACATGGCTAATAAACCATAAGATTTAATAATCATAAATACATATTAGGAAATTTGGGAAAGGACAGTTTATTGCACCAAGATTAAATATTAAATTTTTATTTTATGTTTGAATTTTCTGAGTTTTAGGTTAAAATGATGTAATTGAAAGCTCTTCTTATTTTAAAGGCAGAAGAGGAAAGAAACTATCATATATTTTATCAGCTTTGTGCCTCAGCAAAGTTACCTGAATTTAAGATGTTGCGATTAGGTAAGAATATGGCATTAGATTTATTGCACTAGTATTGTTTTCTGTTAAATTATGTTAATTATGAGTTTATAAGCTTACTTGTTAAAAAGAAGATTATCTCATACTGAAATATTTATGGATGACATAAGAGGTCTGCAATTGGCTTCAGGGTAACCCATGGGATAGGGAAGGAGGAATAGCTGTCTAAATGAAACAAGATTGGTCTTGTTTAAGATGAATGATGAGTACACAGGTGCTCATTATACTAGTCTCACTACTTTTGCATATATTTGAAACTTGCTTTACTAAAATAAGTTAAAGGAGTTTATGTGATGGAAGCCTGCGAAGTTTCTGATGAGGGGAATGAAGTGTTTGAAGCATGTTGATTGGAATAATACCGATATAGGAAAAGACTGTTCATTTCACCAAATAAGATAAGTAAACTATGAATATTTCACTTTATTATATAATTTTGAGTTTTGTATTAAAATATAATTGAAAACACAGGCAGTGGAACTCCTGACTCTATACACTCAACTGCACGGTTATTGCTCCTAATTCAGAGTAGACGAAAGGGTAGAAATCTATTTCATAGACTGTAAATCTTTTCCTTCTTATTTGCAGGAAATGCAGATCACTTTCATTACACAAAGCAAGGTGGCAGTCCGGTGATTGAAGGAATCGATGATGCCAAGGAGATGGCCCATACCAGGCAGGCCTGCACTTTGCTAGGTAATGTGATTTTATTCTTAAGCTCTATGAGCAATAGCTTTTTGACGCAAGCAACCTTTATTTGGATTATTGACTTAGCTTCATATTAAGTGGTGAGTATAGTTGAGGGATATTTAACATTCCTTATAAAACACATTTGGACAGCAAATGGGCACAAGTTTTTTTGTGTATTTTTTTTTGCCCAGAGTGGGAACTGTTCTAAAATTAGATTGTGGTGATGGTTGCACAACTTTGTAAATTTACTAAAGTCATTGAATTGCATATTTACAACAGGAATTTTAAGGTATGCAAATTATCCTTTTATAAAGCTATTTAAAATGCACATTCAGGACATCAAGGGAGGTAGGACTAATTAACTGCTTAAGTTTTTACAAAATCTAAAACCTAGAGATAAATGAAATGGGTTCATATTTTGTAGGGTTTTTTTTTGTTTTCTGTGGCTGGAAAATGTGACTGAGCTGGTTGGGTGACAAACAATGTATTACATGTTGAAATGACTCAGATGTCACTGTCTTGTTTCTGATATTTAAAAAATATTGGGTCTACATATAAATAAATAATTCTTTAAAACTTAGTGTACAACTTTCATGATGAATTATTTATATAAAAACCTCAAAATATGAATAAATCTAAAATTGTATTTTGGTAATTTTGAGGGTACCCTGAAGTGAATTAATTTAATTGAAAAGCATTGCTATTCAGAGGATGGTCCAGGACCACTATCGAGCTTGTAAAAATTCAAAATCTCAGATCTAACTCAGACCTACTGAATCAGAATCTGCATTTGAACAAGATACTTGGGTGACTCATATGCATATTAAATTTTGAAAAACACTGCCTTCTAGGCATAAATCTGTTGATAAATAGAAAATTAGAAAACAAAACATAACTCAGGAGGTGGCAGGAACATTCATTATAAGATCAATGCTTAGTTCCCCTGGATATGATTACACATTTGGAAATAATTTTACTATATTTACTTGTATGTATACACATCTAATATTCTGGAAATTCTTACCGTATTGAAAAATGAAGGCAGATCTGATCAAAAGCCAAGAGCTGTCCAGCTTTCTTATCCTCAGGTCCCACGTTAATGCTGCACTTGGACACTCATTCATCAGCCTGAACACTTTTAGTCTTGTGGTCTCTTTGGCTTATACTTGGTCTGTAGTTAAAAGAATTTAAAAATCTGACTTAAAACTTTCTTATTGGGCTACAATTTGCATTTGAAGTAGAGATGAAAAGGTAATAATGTTAATAAAATACTTAAATCTAGTTTATGAAGATGATGATAATTTGCTTAGCATTTACCATGTGTCATAGAATGTACATTTTCTCATTTAAAGTTCGTAATCACTCTTTGAGATTTCCCATGTCTCAAATGAGAAAAAAGAAGCGTAGCAGGGTGAAGCTACCTGCCCATGTGAGATGGCAGGTCGGGAGCAGAGCCAGGCCTTGAGCCCAGGACCAGGTGTGTCTCACTCCACACCTCATGCTCTCAACCATGATGGAAATAATGTTAACTGTGATACATTATAATGTGCACAATATCTGGCAATGTTTAAGAATTAAAAATAGGCTTAAAATTATCTGCTATAATTATTTAAGAATTAAACATAGGCACATAGGCTTAAAGTTGTCTGCTATTTAAAAATTAATCACTGTTCATTTACTCTATTGTTTCAGGTATTAGTGAAAATTATCAGATGGGAATTTTCCGAATACTTGCTGGCATTCTTCACCTAGGTAACGTTGGATTTACATCTCGAGATTCAGACAGCTGCACAATACCTGTAAGTTCAGAACAAGCTTGGTGTGATGGCAGTTGATTTGTATTTTAGATTTGTTACTTCTTTATGGAAGAAATATATTTGAAGTCTCTCTGTTAACATTATCAGAGAGATAATTATCGGACATGTGAAATCTTAAAGTGAAAATAAATACAGATTCTAATCCCTGGTGCACAGTGATTGTGTGTGTGTGTGTGTGTGTGTGTGTGTGTGTGTGTGTGAGAGAGAGAGAGAGAGAGAGAGAGAAGAGGGGAGAGAGGAGAGGGGAGAGGGGAGAGGGGAAGGCAGAGACAGAGAGACAGAGGATAGGAGACTCAAACTTGTATACATGTCTGATCTGTATAAACAGAGGTTAGAAATATATGTGAAAGTTGGATTGATGAGTCTAGCGAGAAGGTTTTATTTGGCACAAGTGCCAAGAATTGATAACTTTATTTTTTTCTCCAGCTGATATGGTTCAAAACTATTCAAAAACTGTTAGCAGCCGAAACCGGTTTGGCTCAGTGGATAGAGCGTCAGCCTGCGGACTGAAGGGTCCCGGGTTCGATTCCGGTCAAGGGCATGTACCTGGGTTGCGGGCACATCCCCAGTTAGGGGTGTGCAGGAGGCGGCTGATCGATGTTTCTCTCTCATCGATGTTTCTGACTCTCTGTCTCTCTCCCTTCCTCTCTGTAAAAAATCAATAAAATATATTTAAAACAACAACAACAACAAAAAACTGTTAGCAGTGGTTACTCCTAGGAAGAGGGACTAGATGGCTGTGAGATGAGGTGTCTTCACTATGATTTACATATTCTTCCACACGTAGTGATAACTGCACACAGAATTAAAACGCACTTCCATATGTGAAAACATTTGTTTAAACTAACAAACCTGACAATCCAAATTGTCCTCACTGGGCATTTGTGATTTGTAGTGTTTGCTGATCATTATCATCAAAGATAACACACACACACTTTACCGACATACACACATACATATGCATATGTACCGGTATTTATTTGGTATCTTTTAACTTTATTGAAATAGAGGAAGTTTTAATATAATTAATTCTTTTTCCAACCTGCTTCTTCAAGGATTGTAATAGAAGATAATCTTGAGATTTGTGTTTGATTCTTCAGATATCTTAGTTGATATTAGCAAATTTACATGTAGATTAACTTGTGACTTAAATTTGGGTAAATTCAACTTTAGTTTTGAAATATATGTTTCAGTATCTCTGTTTCGGTTCAGTCCCAACTCTGCTATTTACTCACTGTGTTTTTGGATAAGTAGTTTTGCTTCTTTGAACCTCAGTTTTGGACTAGGTGCTTTCATTGACCTTCATGCTGAATAAGTTATATTTTAAAATATTTTTAGAAAACACATAAGAACCACTCAGAGGCTAAAAACTTGGTAGAAATAGGAATGCAGAGAACAAAGCAGAACCCTGAAGTTAAGACTCATCTTGAGGAAATTTGCAGAACCCAGTGATCATGAGCTTTGGATTTCATAGCTAAGTGGGATGCAGAAGAGAAAAGATAAAGCCTAGTACTTACATAAACAGGGGAACAAATACGGGAACCACTGCTAAAATGGAGACCCTAATCGGGGAACTAATAATAAACTTGTCCATGCAGACTGGTGCAGCCACTATGGAAGGCAGTATGGAGGTTCCTCAAAAAATTGGAAATGGAACTCCCATTTGACCCTGTGATCCCACTTCTAGGAATATATCCCAAGAAACCAGAAACACCAATCAGAAAGGATATATGTACCCAGATGTTCATAGCAGCACAATTCACCATAGCTAAGATCTGGAAACAGCCTAAGTGCCCATCAGTAGATGAATGGATTAGAAAACTGTGGTACATCTACACGATGGAATACTATGCTGCTGTTAAAAAGAAGGAACTCCTACCATTTGCAACAGCATGGATGGAACTGGAGAGCATTATGCTAAGTGAAACAAGCCAGTCAATGAAGGAAAAATACCACATGATCTCACTCTTTCATGGATAATTAAGACCATTACAAACTTTTGAACAATAATAAATACAGTGGCAGGTGCTGCCTCAAACTGATTGTCGGACTGCAGTGGGAAGGCCAGGGAGGGTTGGGGGACAGGAGGGAGGGGAGTAAGAGATCAACCGAAGGACTTGTATGCACCCATATAACCATAACTAATGGACATAAGACACTGGGGGGTAAGGGAGGGCAGGGGCTTGTCAAGGGCGGGGGGGGGGTAAAAAAGGACACTTATGTAATACCCTTTGTAATACTTTTAGCGAAAAATAAAAATTAAAAAAAAAATACTTTAAGCAAAAAAAATAAAATAAAATAAAATAAAATAAAATAAACTTGTCCACTACCCACTCCAAGAGTACAAAGAAAAATTCATCAGGCTCAAGCCTTGGTGCTCAGTAGAGGAGGAAAATATAGTTCCCTAAAAATTTATAGCAGTGAATTGACCATCACACATACTCCCAGGCTGATTTCATAGTTCCTGGATGGTCCCAGAAAGCTACATACAGAAAACTTAGCTAAATTTGTCCTGCAATGGTAGTGCTCTAGATGTTGGACAGAAGCAAATGCAGATTTACTTTGGAGGATCCACCTTCAATTAGGGCCTCAATAGAGTTGAGAAAAGTTACAACAAATATTGGTTCATAGTCAAAAATCTTGAATACCACAATGAAACAAAATAGAAGGACTTAGGTAAAATAACAGAATAGCAAAGGTCAAACCTAAGAAAGAAATTAATAGCAGATTTGACACAACTAAGGAGAAAACTGATTAGCTAGAAGCTAAATGGGAAGAAATCCAAAATGCACAAAGAATTACTTAAAAATAATAGATAAGAGAGATGAAGGATAGAGTAATAAATTCTAATTTTAATCTAATGAGAATTTCTGACAGAGAAAGAAGAAAATAAGACAGATATAATGTTTGAAAATATAATTTCTAATAAATTTCAGAACTGGTGAAATGTCACTAAACTACAAATTTAGAAAGTCCAAAAAATCCCTGTTAAAATAAAGAAAAAGAAAATCCACCTCTAAGCACCATAATGATACCAAATGCAGAGAGAAAAATCTTCAAACAGGCAGAGAAATATGACGTTCAGCAATACTCTTGAAGAAATAACAATTAAATTGACAGCTCATTTTCCAATTTCTACAATGAAACAGAAAACAGTGGCCTACTATCTTTATTGTTATAGAATAAGTTACTATTAACTTAGAATTGTATATCCAATAAAAATATCTTTCTGGAATGAAGGAAAAATAGAAGTGTTTTTAGACAAATAGACATTTGTGAGAATTTGTCACCAATAGACCCTCACTAAAGGAAATATTAAAGGACGTAGTTTAGGCAAAAGGAAAATGACCCCAGGCAGAAGATCTAAAATGTGAGAAGAAATGATTTAATAGACTGGTAAAGTTCAGGAAAATTTAGATAAAATTTGATTAGTTACAACAATAATAATCCTATCTAATAAAGGGAGAATATGCAAATTGACCATCACACCATAACAAGATGACGGCGCCCACAGCAGAGGCTGGGATCGCGTAACATAAGATGGCTTCACCCACAGTGGAGGCGGGGTTCCCATAATGAGCCGTAACGAGCTATCAGCAGGAATCTGAGGCTGTGTGGCGCTGGGCTGGGGCAGGCGACCTGAGGCTGTGCCCCCCGCCTAGTGGGGCTTGATGGGGCACCTCAGGCCGTGCCTCCCACCCCAGTGCCGGGATGGGGGTGGGGGGGGGGACCTGAGGCCACGCACCCCGCCCCGACGCTGGGCCGGGGTACCTGAGGCCGCGCCCCCCCTCCCACCTGGCCGGGCTTGACAGGGGACCTCAGGCCACACCCCCCACCTTGGCGCCGGGCTGGGGCACCTGAGGCTGCACCCCTTGCTCGGCGGGGCTTGACAGGGGACCTAAGACTGTGCCCCCCACCCGGCGGGGCTTGACATGGGACCTTAGGTTGTGCCCCCCGCCTGGTGGGGCTTGATGGGTGGGGCCAACCGGGTCTGGATCTCTCCCAATGGGGTTGGGGCCGGCTAGGTCTGGGTCTCGTGCGCTTTCGAGGTGCACGCGCATGGGTGGGGACTTGACTCTGGGTCCCGTGGTGAGCCCTAGACTCTGACAGGAGGAAGATTTTCATATACATTTTACGAATTTTCTTTCATCTCTGACACTTCTAGTATAGAGAAAGGGCAAATAGCAATATTAAAATATTTCTTCTTGCCGAAACCGGTTTGGCTCAGTGGATAGAGCGTCGGCCTGCGGACTGAGGGGTCCCGGGTTCGATTCCGGTCAAGGGCATGTACCTGGGTTGTGGGCACATCCCCAGTAGGAGATGTGCAGGAGGCAGCTGATCGATGTTTCGCTCTCATCGATGTTTCTAACTCTCTATCTCTCTCCCTTCCTCTCTGTAAAAAAAATCAATAAAATATATTTAAAAAAAAAAATATTTCCTCTAATTAATTCCCTTTGAATGTGCATGAATTTCGTGCACTGGGCCACTTGTCTATGTTATAAAAGGCCAGTGGCCATAAGGTTGTAATGCCAGAATGACCAAACAACTGGTCACCAGGAGGTGCATGGAGCACCTCTCGGTCCCTCCCCCTGGCCGCGAGCCGTTCACGGCAGCGGGGCAGGGCTCACGTGGCGAGCTACTCTTGCACGGCAGGTCTGGGGTCCCGCTGGCATGGCGGGTCTGGGTCTTGCGCAATTTCGCGTGCTGGGCCTTTAGTAAAAATAATGTATTGGGCTGCAAAAGATAGCACTCTCTGTAGAATACTTATTCGTTACAAAGGGAAAAATAGTTATCTTTCTAATGGAGAAACCTAGCGGACATTCCTTTAACCAAGTGATCACAATGGACATGACCAGTAATGGGACCGAGCAACATCACATAACTTCTGATATGGAGCACTGAGGAGACTGCAACATCACTTCTCTGATATTCCTGCCAAAAATGCATGACCCAGATCTAATCATGAGGCAACATCATACAGACCCAAATCCAGGGACAGACTTTTAAAAAATGTCAAGATCACAAATGAAAAAATAAAAAGAGTGAAGAAGTGTTCAGATTAAAAGAGATTAATGAATCCTGGCCATGTAGCTCAGTTGGTTCCAGCATCACCATGGTACACCAAGGTTGCGGGTTCGATCTCTGGTCAGGGTACATACAGGAATCAACCAATGAATGTATAAATAAGTAGAACATGAAACAACAAATCTATGTTTCTCTCTCTTTCTCTTTCTTTCTCACTCTCCCCCTCCCCTCTCTCCTCCCCTTCCTCCTTCCCTCTCGTCCTCTCTCTAAAATCAATTAAGAAATAAAATTTAAAAAATTAAAAGAGATTAATGAAGCATGATAACTAAATTCATTGAATGAATCTAGATTGGATCCTGGACCACAGAAATGTTTTGTATGTTTGTTTTTTCATAGTAGAAATTATTAGATCAATCAGTAAAAATTGAATTAGATCTATAGGTTAGATAATAAAGCTGTATCATTGCTAATTTTCTGATTTTATTTATTACTAGAGGCCTGGTGCATGAAAGTCATGCACTTGGCAGGGTCCCTCAGCCTGGCCTGTGCCCTCTCACAGTCTGGGGGCCCTCAGGGGATGTCCAGCAGTTGGACAGCCTTAGCACTGCCGTGGAGGCAGAGGCAGGAGAGGCTCCTGCCACCGCTGCTCTGCTCGCCAGCATTGAGCCCAGCTTCTGGCTGAGCAGCGCTCCCCCTGTGGGAGTGCACTGACCACCAAGGGGCAGCTCCTGCGTTGAGCATCTGCCCCCTGATGGTCAGTGTGCATCATAGCAACCAGTCATTCCACCATTTGGTCAATTTGCATTTTAGCCTTTTATTTTATAGGATACCCTAGATATGTAAGTGATTAAAGAGATTCTAACGTAAGAAGTCACACACATAACTATCAAGTTATCTTTTTAAAACCTTCAGTGTCCTCCCATTACTATCAGGATAAAGACCAGCCACGGTATAGCCTCTGCCTGTCTCTGGCTTCATTACATACGTCTTCTCCCTCTCTCAACTTCAGTCCTGCATATTGATGGTTACCCTCCCATCGCAGCATTTTTACATCAGCTATTCCCTCAGCTTGGAAGACCCTTTCCTCCCCCTTTCACCGAGTTAATACATTCTTGTCTTTCAAATCTGAACTCCATGTCTCAAGGAAGCTGTCTCCTGCCTCTCTGAAAAGGATACATGCATCTCACCTGCAATCTTACTGCTGTGTCCTCCTTTATAGTAATACTAGAGGCCCAATGCACGAAATTCGTGCAAGGGGCTCGGCCCTTGCAGCCCCAGCTGCCTCGCGGCCCCGCCCCCTGCCCACTGGTTGTTCTGCCATCCGGCCTAATTAGCATATTAGCTCTTTATTATATAGGATTACATGTTGGGGAGCAATTATTTGATGAATATCCATTTCCCCTAGAACTATAAGTTCTAGGAGGACAAAGACCCTGTCTGTTTTTTTTTACTGGCATATAATAGGCTCTTGGTAAATATTTGTTGACAGGCTGACTGGTTTTCTGATTGACTGACTGAATAAATGTGTCTGAAAAGAGATACAAACAAATACTCTGAAGAGATAGGTGATTTTTGAAATGAGCCTTAGAAGAAATTGCAAATGCTGCTTAGATGCTGGTTTGATGGATGATTTTGATTATTATCATCACTGATCAGCTCTCAGTGATTTGGGTGTTTGTTATAACAAACAATTTTCTGGGTTTTATTGTTAACACTTTGTTAGTATTTTTCAGTAAATTCTTAGTTGATTGATCTTATCAGTGGAGATATCACATTCTCTTTTGGCAGCCCAAGCATGAACCTCTCAGCATCTTCTGTGACCTCATGGGTGTGGACTATGAGGAGATGTGTCACTGGCTCTGCCATCGGAAGCTAGCTACTGCCACAGAGACATACATCAAACCCATCTCCAAGCTGCAGGCCACGAATGCTCGCGATGCTTTGGCCAAGCACATCTATGCCAAGCTCTTTAACTGGATCGTAGATCATGTCAATCAAGCGCTCCATTCTGCTGTCAAGCAGCACTCTTTTATTGGCGTGCTGGACATTTATGGGTAGGCATATTATGGTTAGTGGCCTGCCAGAGACCATTTCTTTTTAGAGATTTTCTAGTAACTTTACATGGGTATTTGATTCTGTCTCCTACTGGTAAGAAGGAAAAATTACAAGAGAATTTCTAAAAATCTTAATTTCATTTGCTAGTTTTCCTTCTCTGGGTACCCTTCTTTAACTTTATATTTGTGCTTTTTGATGCCTAATTTTTCATTATCTGCTTCAGTTTTTCAAAAGAACCTATGAGATACCTATTCCCAGTTCCCTTCTATGTGTGTCTAGACACTGAGTCTATACACTGACAAGAGCAATGGCTTTTTCATATTACCAAGTGTTCCCCACTTGGGGATGGATTAGCCCTTAAAAACTTATACTGCTGAGTTCATCTACATGTCAGAATATTTTTAAAAATCTCTCTGCCACTTGGCTGATGCCTGTCTTCTCAGCATATACCCCATGTACTGACTTATAAACCTTTATCTTCACTGATATGGTAAGAAAGTTTCACAATGTTGGGGAATTTCCTATTTCTTTCTAATATGCACATTTTGAATATTTTTTACAAACTACTTGTTACCTTTTCTTCTCTTTTTGTTTTACAGATTTGAAACATTTGAGATAAATAGTTTTGAACAGTTTTGCATAAATTATGCAAATGAAAAACTACAGCAACAGTTCAATCTGGTAAGGATTATTTTTTTTAAATAATATTCTGCTATAAATTATTCTCTTGAATTCCTAGTCTGCATTTAAAGTCTGATTCCTAAAATGAAGTTATGAGTTACAACTATTATCTAGTGTTTAGGACAGCTAAAGTGCTGAGGAACTCATGATTAATAAATGATATCACGTTAGAAAACTGTTTATGGTCTAGATGGGATTCAAGGTCATCCTTGGATTGTTGTTTGAGAATAGTGAAAATTTTGTACAAATAAGTTGAGTGAGAGAAGCAAAAAGCTTTGAGCGTAAGGATATCCTTCAGTTTCTTTTCCTGAGGCTAAATATATGTGGAGTTATGACTACCTTAACTCTTAACTCTTACTTGTTGTATTTGCAAGATGCCAAAATAAAAATTCAGAACGTATTCTCTTTTCTACATATTTTTTACATATTTTCTTTTCAACAGTTTGAGACATTCACTGAGACAAACTGCAATGAGTGTATTTTGAGAGTAGAATGTCTCTTGTGAAGTAGGAATATCAAATATCTAAGAACATTATCATGAGGTTGAGGGATTTGAAGGTGCTTAAAAATGAGGGGTAGCACAGATGCCCTGAGCTAAATTGCTTTGGTTACAGTCCTACTCTGCCTTGATCCAGGGGACTTTGGACAAGTTAAGGGACCTTCTTGGCCTTATTCTCCTCATCTGTACAGTAGAGTAAATAATAGTACCTACTGCATATAGTTATATGGATTAAATGAGTTGGGGTATGTAAAGTGCTCACCACATGCCAGGCACAGTTCTGAGTACAAGATTAGGGGTAATTATTAGTATTGATGAAAGAGGATATTAAAAATGAGTCACCCATAGGAATTGGAAGATATATGAAAGAGAAGAGAGCTGAAGGACAGGAAAAGAACCCTTAATAAATATCTTCATCTTACAGAGAGAGAGTTCTAGTGATATAGTCTATGGCTGATGAAGAAAAAAATAGAAGTTTAAAGATATTATTATTATTTTTTAATCCTCACCTGAGGATATTTTTCCATTGATTTTTAGAGAGAGTGGAAGAGAGAGTGAAAGACAGAGAGAAATATTGATGTGAGAGATATACATTGATTGGTTGCCTCCTGCACAAGCCCTGACCAGGGCCCAGCCGGGCAGGAGCCTGCAACCAAGGTACATGCCCTTGACCAGAATCAAACCTGGAACCCTTTGGTTTGCAGGCTGATGCTCTAGCCACTGAGCCAAACTGGCTAGGGCAAGATACTATTATAAGTTACAAAATTAATAAAAACTAGAAGAAGATTTAAAAATAGAGGTGGTATATGTGAATTTAGACTCATCTATCTTACCAAGAAATCAATAGATAAGGTTTCAAATAAATAAATTAAAAATAGCTGATAAGCCTATTCTTTAAAGGTAAATATCAGAAGAAATACCTAAGAGAGTTTGCCCTGGCTAGATAGCTCAGTTGGTTAGAGCATCAACCTGATACCTCAAGGTTGCAGGTTCCATCCCTGATGAGGGCACATACAAAAATCAACCAGTGAATCCTATCTAATAAAGAGGGAATATGCTAATTGACTGCCCCACCCTCAAATATGGCAGTACCCACAGCCAATAAGGAGGGAATATGCTAATTGACTGCCCCACCCTCAAAGATAGCAGTGCCCACAGCCAATAAGGAGGGAATATGCTAATTTGCTGCCACGCCCTTAAAGATGGCGGTGCCCACAGCCACAAGATGGCCGGTAGGGGAGGGCAGTTGTGGGCGATCAGGCCAGCAGGGGAAGGCAGTTAGGGGCAACCAGGACAGCAGGGGTGGGCAGTTGGGGGGACCAGGCCAGCAGGGGAGGGCAGTTGGAGGGCACCAGGCCGGCAGGGGAGGGCAGTTGGGGTTGACTGGGCCAGCAGGGGAGGGCAGTTGGGGGTGATTGGGCTAGCAGGGGAGCAGTTAGGCGTTGATCGGACTGGCAGGAGAGTGGTTAGGGGGTGATCAGGCTGTCAGGCAGAAGCGGTAAGGGGAAATCAGGCCGCAAGCAGGTGAGTGGTCCTGGGTTGTGAGAGGGATGTCCAACTTCCGGATTAGGCCCAATTGTGCCTAAACCGGCAGTCGGACATCCCCCGAGGGGTCCCAGATTGGAGAAGGTGTAGGCTGGGCTGAGGGACACACACCCCCCCCCCCCCCCCCAGTGCATGAATTTCATGCACTGGGCCTCTAGTGCATAAATAAGTGGAACAACAAATCGATTCTCTCTCTTCCTCTCTCTCTCGCTCTTTCTTTCTCTCTCCCACATCCACACACACCACACCCATACTGCATCTTAGGTTCTCTCTGCACAACTGCTCCGCTCCCTCTTATTATCAGGTGGCATATTCTTTCCTTCTATTCTGTATGTATTTTCTTTACCTTAAGGTTTCTGCTTATTCACCTCAGACTTCTTGTGAACCCAGCAGTTGTTGGAGTGTGCCTACCATTCTCTTAACTTGCTTAACTCCCATTTTTCTTGACTTCTTTAAGCTGCAGATTCCACTGATAACCCACTTCATTTTTTCATTAGAGGTTTCTGGTGGTAGAGTGCCCTTAAATACCTACACTTAGTCGGCTGCGACTAGGAACATGAGGTCTCACAGTAAAGAACTTGGCTGCTTAGGGCTGCTCCCTCAGCAAGGCTGTGGGTGTGTCAGAGGGCATGAAAAGCATGTTTACTGCTTGGAGGCATTACATGTTGACCAGGATCTCTTGCCGTATTGAAACCCATGCCCACATTGTCTTTTTGACAATTGAGCATTCAAAAGTTTTGAGGCCCCATCCACTTTTCCGAACTTAGACATAGATATGTGTGTGAGAAAAAAGTCTGTTTAAAGCTTGAGCCATGTTTCTTTGTCAGTGTGGAGACTGCGTATAAATTAATGAATTAAAAAGGAGGGCTCATTTTTTAGAAAATATTGTTACCATCAGTCAGGGCATCCTGCTGACACATGGTGCCTATTTGCCTTCTCATTAATAAAAAAAAAATAGAAGAAATCTGCTTTCTAACTAGCATGACATAAATTTTCATACAGGTTATTTTTATGGTTTTTTTGGTGTTTTTTTATTTATTTTTATTTTTTACTCAAGCTTATTGCAGCTGGTTAGACTACAGATGCTGGACATGGGCCAAGAGTGGCATTATAAGAGAGTATGTATCAGAAGTCTTGATGACACTTAAGTTTTACGGGTTTGGGGTCCTAATATATGTTGCCTGGTCACAGCCACAGAGGATTAATTTTACCAGAAAAGTAGCAAGAAGTGTTTGCAAACCAAGAGAGATAAGAAAGACTAGTGGAGGAAAGCAGAAACCTCCAGAACTAACAAATGGAGGTCATTAGCATCTGTAGAGACTAGAAGTTGTGGGTGGGCTGATTGGCTGGGTGGGAGCAGAGATGGGATTGCTCTTCCCATTGAACTCCCATTCAGCTGTGGAGCTCAGATCACACAGCCACACAGCCTTTCCTCGGAAGCCTTCCCTCACCGCGCTGTATCCAAACCAGATGAGGATGCTGGCTCTCATAGCTCACATTATTTTCCTCTGTAACATTACAGTTTGTAATTATATTCCTTGTGATTATTTTATTTCTGTCTGCTTCTTCCACTAGTCTCCAAACTCCAGGAAGGCAGAGCCCACATCTATTTTATTGATGGTGTTTGGTGACTGGCACATAGTAGCAGTCAATGCATATTTTTGCATAAATGAATGAATGGAGATTAGAAGCAATGGTGAGGGTGGTGGCTGAAGCATTTAGCAGAAATAGCATGAGTTGATAGTGGCTCCAGCAGATTTGGATGTAGAATCCAGGAAAGTGAGCAGTGGGTTTCCTGACTGTGGACAATAATCAAGGCAGACACAGAAGTTCACTGTTACCTAACTCTGAGACACATGGACTTCAATACCACAGTCCTTTAAGAGAATGACTGTTATGCTGTAAGCATCTCCCAGCATGGTTCAGTAGTCTGGAGGATATCCACTCTCCAGAGTTGCTCAAGGCCAGCTAAGGCAGACTGTGCCCATGTTTTAACAGCACTATGCAATAACTTAAGAGGCCAAAAAGTATATAGTTTGGATGAATACATATCAAAAATTGAAAACTGCTACATTTATCAGCTACTTAAAACATTCGGATACCTAGATTTACTTGTTCATCAAGAACCCTGTAGAGTTGTTTACTGTCTGTGGTTTTTATTTGCTTTATTTGATTGTTCTCTTTGTAGAAATCATGTTTCTCTCAGAGATTGTTGTTGCTGGAAGCCATGGACTATCTCAAATTATGTTAGCATCTTAGAGTATTTTATATAAACACTAGGGGCCCAGTGCATGAATTCGTATACCTTGAAAGGAACTGTGGTAGGCACAGGGATGGGTCTTGGCCCATCCACCGCTCCCCAGCCCGGCTCCTCCCGCTGCGGCCCCTGGTCACCTGTCTGTCGGCAGCCCTACTCCTGCTGCCACCACTCCCACGTGCTGACAGTGGTGCTGGCCCTGTTTGCACCTGCTGAAGGTACTAAGCAATTGGGGCCGGCCACTCGAACCTGCCGATGGCGCTAAGCGATCGGGACCGGCGCCGGGCACTGGCAGTGGGTGCGAGCAGCAGCTCCAGCACCAGCTGCAGGTGAGAGCAGGGCGGGCACTGGCAGTGGGTGTGAGAGGTGGTTGCCAGCCCTGATCTCCCTTCAGGGGGAGGTGGAGAAGCCCTGAGGGACGATTGGGGCTGACAGCCCCTGCTCACACCCGCTGATGGCACCGAGCGATCCAGGCCAGCACCGGGTGCCGGCAGAGGTGTGAGCAGCGGCTCTGGCGCCGGCAGCAGGTGCAAGTGCCGGGCGGGACCACAGCATGCAGGAGCAAAGAATTTTCAGTAACTACCCGAGGATCGCCCCAATGACAGTGACCAGCGCCCAGCCTTGGTCTGGCGCCCCCACTCACCACCTTCACCATCCTGCCATGGCCAATGCCCACCATGTTCCGCACACTCCCCCTGCCGTCTCTCACTGCTCGGTTGTTCAGTTGTTCTGGTTGTTCCGCCGTTTGGTCTATTTGCATATTAGCCTTTTATTATATAGGATTATTTCTTGACTAACATTACTTATGATAATAATTCAGTAATGCCACTTTTTTCTTTTTCATTTTAGCATGTCTTCAAATTAGAACAAGAGGAATATATGAAGGAACAAATTCCATGGACTCTCATAGATTTTTATGATAATCAGCCTTGCATTAATCTTATAGAATCTAAACTGGGCATTCTAGATTTGCTGGATGAGGAATGCAAAGTAAGTATGATTCCCTGATGTACTTAGTGTATCCAAATAGATATCTCAAGGTCAGAAAATAAGTGGGTTTAAGCAGAGATTCATAGTATTCCATGAGTTGCCATGAGTTAGAGATCACTCTAACTTGCATTCTGAAGGGTCACCAGAACCAAAGGCCTTTAAATACAAATGAAACTAGGAGAATTCCCTTCTTTTTTCACTTGATTCTAAATTTGTGTGAAAAATTAACATTTGATACAACTACTACCAATTTTAGCCACTTCTGTTAATCAATATGCTTATATTTGGTATTTTTTGTTCATTGGTATTATGTATTTAAAGAAATGCAATAAATTACAAAAGATATTTTGAACAATTGTTCTAAATATTCATAATTTAAAATTTGACTAGTTCTTTATTACTGATATGTATGTTAGGGAGGGAGTTTTAGCTTTAAATTTGAAGATGTAGCATGTTAGAAAAATATGAGGTTCCCAGCTCTACTGCTAACTGAGGGATCTTAGACAAATACCTATTTGTTCTCTTAATATATTTAGTTTATAAGCATCCAGATTTTCTACAGCATTCAGAATGCATATAGTGACAAGGTCCTTGCCTTGCTCAAAATTAAATAAAATGTGAGTCAAAACAAAAACAAGTTACTGTTTTACCTATCAGAAGATTTTAAATTTAATAATACCTTTCATTTGATACTACCAAATGAATATTTATTGCGTATATATTCTTGATGAAGGGCATGAATTAGTACAACATATTTTAAAGGAATTTGACAATATTCATCAAAATTGTAGATACATGTATATTTTGACTCAGCAGTGGAACTGATGGGAGTTTACCCTACGAATATACTTGCAAAAGTATCTAGGATATATATGTAAAATAAATAATTGTTACAAAAATCAGTAAAAACATAGTCATCATAAATATAAGAATGCTATTATTAAAGAGAGAACGATGCAGTGAATTTAGAGAATGAGCCTATTTATGTATATGTGCTTAGAGACAGAAAGATAAAGAAGTCAATGGAAGTGGTGAGAGGAGACTACCCTCCATTTCATACCTCTCTGAATTATATGAATACTAGAGGCCCGGTGCACAAAAATTTGTGCACTCTTGGGGGGAGAGGGGGTCCTTCAGCCCGGCCTGTGCTCTCTTGCAGTCTGGGACCCCTCGGGAGATAATGACCTGCTGGCTTAGGCCTGCTCCCGGGTGGCAGAGGGCAGGCCCAATCCCTAGGTGCAGCCCCTGGTCGGGCTCAGAGCAGGGCCGATTGGGGAGTTGGGGCGCCGCCCCTGTCATGCACAGAGCAGGGCGGATCGGGAGGTTGCGATGCCACCCCTAGTCACCCTCAGGGTAGGGCCGATTGGGGGGTTGGGGCGCCGCCCCCTGTCACACTCAAGGCAGGGCCCATCAGGGGGGTTGGGGCTCCGTACCCTGTCACACACAGAGCAGGGCCGATCAAGGGGTTGAGGAGCTCCCCCCTGTCACACACAGAGCAGGGCCCATCAGGGGGTTGGGGAGCTCCCCCCTGTCACTCACAGAGCAGGGCCGATAGGGGAGTTGGGGCACCACCCCCTGTCACACACAGAGCAGGGCGGATCAAGGGGTTGGGGCGCCACACCCTTTCACACACAGAGCCGCAGGGTGATCTGGGGGTTGGGGAGCTCCCCCCTGTCACACACAGAGCAGGGCCGATCAGGGGGCTGGGACACCGCACCCTGTCACACACAGAGCCGCAGGGCGATTAGGGGGTTGGGGAGTTCCCCCCTGTCACGAACAGAGCAGGGTGGATAGGGAGGTTGTGGCCCCGCCCCCTGTCACACACAGAGCCGCAGGGCGATCAGGGGGTTTGGTCGCTGCCCCCTGTCACGCTGATCCCATTGCCGGGAGGCCTTGCTGCTCCGCTGATCCCGGTGCTGGGAGGCATATTACCCTTTTACTATATAGGATAGAAGCGTGGTGCACGGGTGGGGCTGGCTGGTTTGCCCTGAAGGGTGTCCTGGATCAGGGTGGGGGTCCCGCTTGGCCACCCTGGGTGAGAGGATGATGGCTGTTTGCATCTGGTCACACCCCCTTCAGGGTGGGGGTCCCGCTTGGGTGCCTGGCCAGCCTGGGTGAGGGGCTGAGGGCCGTTTTCAGGCTGGTGGGTGACTGAAGCTCCCAACCTGTCCTTTTTTCCTTTTTTTTAAAATTCTGGGCCAGCTTTAGCTCTGAGGCTCGGCTCCAGCTATGAGACCTCCACTGCTGAAAGCAGGTTTCTGGCCTTTGTTTACCTTCTGTATTTGAAACAATGTTGCAGTCCTGCTGGCTGAAGCCCGGGGTTTGGTTTAGCTTCTATATTTGTTACAATGTTTCTTAGAGTTGCAGCTGAGAGGCTGGCAAGGCAGGTGGGGAAGCTTGGCTTCCTCCGTCACTGAAGCAAGCAAGCCTCCCTGTTCGCATCAGGTGCCTGGCTGCTGGCCGCCATCTTGGTTGGCAGTTAATTTGCATATCTCTCTGATTAGCCAATGGGAAGGGTAGCAGCCTTACGGCTAATTACCATGTTTCTCTTTTATTAGATAGGATTTCACTATATGCACATGTTTCTTTATTTAACATATTTTTAGAAAATACTTGATAGTCATGATATTTCATCTTTTATTAGTGAGGCTTTTATTGTTTTAAGAGAAAATATTATTTGATGACTCCATCTAAAGGCAGATTGAGCTGCCCATGGGGACATCTCAGTCTTTGTTCTCCATTAATAATTGGTTTTTGGCCTCTAAGAGAGAAATGTGGAAGAAATAAATTCCTAATCCTATATAATAAAGAGGTAATATGCAAATTGACCATCACGCCCTCACACAAGATGGCTGCCCCCATGTGGTCACAAGATGGCCTCCACAAAGATGGCTAGCAGGGGAGGGCAGTTAGGGGCGACCAGGCCAGCAGGGGAGGGCAGTTGGGGGCAATAGGACTGGCAGGGGAGCGGTTAGGTGTCAATCAGGCTGGCAGGGGAGCGGTTAGGGGGTGATCAGGCTGGCAGGCCGAAGCAGTTAGGGGCAATCAGGCAGGCAGGTGAGCGGTTGGGAGCCAGCATTCCCAGATTGTGAGAGGGATCCAGATTGGAGAGGGTGCCGGCTGGTCTGAGGGACACCCCCCCCCCCCAGTGCACAAATTTTGTGCACCAGGCCCCTAGTTTGAATATAAAAATTGGTAGGTGAAGCCAAAAAATGGTCTCTTAATGCATTAGAAAAGTCTCATAACAATATTCACTTGTGTTTTTTCTTTCCGTTTTTCTTTCATTAAATGTAGATGCCTAAAGGTACAGATGACACTTGGGCCCAGAAATTGTACAACACACATTTGAACAAATGTGCACTCTTTGAAAAGCCCCGTCTGTCAAACAAAGCTTTCATCATCCAACATTTTGCTGACAAAGTAAGGAAGCTTTATTATCTTTTTTCTTTTTGAATACTTAAGTTCAAAGAGGAAAAAATGAGTATTCAAGAGTTGTCATTTTTTTTCTTGGCTGAAGTTTGCATTCTTCAGGGCCTTATAGGAAAAGTAATCTTCATTGTTGGCTTGTTGTTTTTCTTTTCCTTTAACCTAAATGGAATTATGAAGTAAATATGGGTCTACAATCCTCTGAAATTCAAGAAACTCTGAAAATCAAAAGGCTTTTCATAATTTATTTAGTGGCTAAACCTGATCTCTGACCTGAACTAACATGAGGTTATTTGTAGTTTTTACTTATCCTATTTAAGCTGGATATTTACATATTGCACGGTAGAAATGATAATGTATTTGATCACTGCTGCCTCGGGCTTTGCTGAAAATTCTGAGTTCTAAAGTATAGCTGACCCCAAGGGTTTCAGAATGGAAATTGTGAGCTTGTGTCACCCTCCAATATTGATTCGCTGAGTCTCTGGTAACAAGACAGGCAGACTTGGTGCTCCACAAGTTCTATAGTCTAGTGAGAAAATCAGGAGCTGTAAGATTAATTTATGTTCCAAGGAGGTTATAGGGTAGGCTCTGGAGTAAGCTTCTCAGGGTCTCTTTCAGGATTTAGGGGCCTTCTGAGTCCTTCTGAGTCCTTCTTAATTCTGGCTGGAAACCTTGGAATGACTTTAGGACCACCTAAGGGCTTTGTGGTGCACAAACTGGGAGCCCCTTCAGTAGTAGTTGGCTGAAGCCGCTGGAGTTTTGGAAGCAGTAATAGTCCATTCTCAAGTAATTCCACTTACCAAATCATACAGTATTCACCAGCCTCCACTTCCACCCATCATCAGCTCTTCTACTTTCTTTCTATCAGACAGCTATTTGTTCCTTATGATCTTCTCTCCCAAGAGGAGACTTATCCCTGCTGGATGGTGAACTAGGTTAGGAGGAGATATACTGGGTCGGCGTTGAAGGAGTTGCCAACATGGGAGAGGAGAATGAACTTCAAATGAGTCTGCTTACCCTTGATAGGAGGATCGTTTAGACCACAGTTTTTCAGCACTACCACTGTTCCCTAAGAAAAACAGTATTCGTTTTACTCTAGGGTTAACATACTTCTTATCAAGTTTATAATTTCTTAGCATAAAACCCCAGTCATATAGCCTGAGCTTAATAAATATTTTGTTGTTGATGATTATGATTTCTATTCAATAGTTGTATAAGTTGAGATTTTTCTGTGTTTTCAGGTGGAATACCAGTGTGAAGGCTTTCTGGAAAAGAATAAAGACACTGTTTATGAAGAACAAATTAAAGTTCTTAAATCAAGCAAGGTAACCATGTACATGGTTTTCTTCAATCAGGATATATTCAACAAAATGTTAATTAAGCATTATCTTTTAAACAATAATAATGATTTCTCTAACAAAGTCAGCTTTATTGTTAGTTTTTTACTTATCAGATGTACAACGCTTACTGTGTGTTAGGTCCTGATTTAAATGCCATACAAATGTTAACTCATCTCATCCTCATAATGAGGTGACATTCTCATTACCCTGCTGATTTTACTGATGAGGGATCTGAGGCACAGGGACTTCAGAGCTAATGAGTTTTCAAGCCAAATTAAAGCCGAGGCTGTCTGGCTCAGAGTCTGTGTCTTAAACACTGTGCAGTGTTGTCTTTTAGTTTTATGGGACATTTTTGCCTGCACAGCAGTTCCAGGCTTTTCTTGTGCCTCTGTGAGAGACTGTGAGAGAAAACCAGTATTTTTGCTGTGTCATTTTAAAGGAATGCACTTGAAACATGGCCTTACATACTCTGTTCAGACGGAGATTAATCTCTGAATCATTGAGTGCAGTTTCAGGTGTGGTCCAAAGCATTTCAAAATTATATTTCTTTAGTATAGACTCTAGAAACACTGCTTTCTAGTGGGAAAAGAATATTCCAGAGGGCAAGGAACTATGATGGTTACACTAGATTGACCCCAGTCTCCTTCCTTTTTTTTTTTTTTTTTTAATATATTTTTTATTGATTTCAGAGAAAAAGGGAGAGGGAGAGAGAGATAGAAACATCAATGATGAGAGAGAATCATTGATTGGTTGCTTCCTGCACGCCCCCTACTGGGGATCAAGCCCACAACCGAGGCATGTGCCCTTGACCGGAATCAAACCTGGGATCCTTCAGTCCATAGGCCGACGCTTTATCTACTGAGCCAAACCAGCTAGGGCTCAGTCTCATTCCTTTGACTTTTGTCAGGAAAAGATAGAAGGGGAAGGACAGCTCACTTTCATTCTATAGGGAACAAACCAGGAAGCCAGCTACTCAGTTTAGCAAAATTAATATTCAATTATTCAATAAAAAACTAAGTATAGTGCTCACTTCGGCAGCACATATACTAAAATTAGAACAATACAGAGAAGATTAGCATGGCCCCTGTGCAAGGATGACATGCAAATATGTGAAGCATTCCATATTTTTAAAAACAAACAAACAAACAAAAAACTAAGTATATTCATCAAATTCTTCTAGATTACTGACTGGCACTTTTTTTTTTTTTTTTTTTTTTTTTAGTTTATTCTAAGACAATCCTTTTAACTTCAGTGTAATATTATCTGAACATTTTGACTCTTGTTTTTAGAATAAAATGTTTGCTTTCAATTCTTTTGATAATAGAAAGAACATATAAAGATCAGATTCCAGTGTTATGCCTCAGGAAATAATGAGTCTAGTGTCTTCTGAGAAAGTCAGTTTTTCACTTATCCTCATAGGCACTGGACATTAATGCTTGGTAGCTTATGAGACTGGCATAGAAGAGAAAATTCTCTCACAGGCCAATGCCTGAGTATTATTCAGTTAAAGATTATAAATCATTTTGATTTATGAATAGTGATGAAAACCATGACATTCTAGCGTCACTACTCTGCCTAAGTAATTAGCTTAAATAGAATATTCACAGGTTCTCATCCCCCAGGTACCCATATCAATTGTATCTTTATTCTGGCTTAACTTTACTAATTGGCTAATTATCAGCTTAATTATCAGAAGGTAGGTATACATTCTGAGGAATCATTTGGAGTGACTACCAGTCTATACAGCATTGTTGCTATTGGAATGGAGGCAGTGTGTGATTTACATAGAATCTTAAAGGCCTCCCCTGCTCCCAGTCTGAAACCCATCCACTCAGAGACCCAACCTAAATGGATGGACTTTATATGTTAATGTCTGTGCACCTGATAGGAAGCAAGTATAATATAGTGTTTATTTGTTCTCTTGGACATATTTTAAAAGGGTAATATTTGTGTTATATGTTTTAAATAGAATTATTTTGTGGTAATACAGTGTGAGGTTGAGTTTGTATGTGTATGTGTTTTGTCTTTTTTTTCCTTTAATTTTGCAGCCTCTAGCCAAATTTTCAACTTGAAAAAGAACTAAGGTCTTATAAACTTAACAAAAAGTGTCTTAAGATTTCTTTACGGTGATAAAACATAGATTATGTTGCCACATCTAATATCAGAGAGCACATAAATGAATTGCAACCTGACCAAATACTACTAAATTGCAACTCTACCAAATATCATTAAAAAGAGTTGTAACCCCTACTCTCCATATTGCTTATTGATGAGGGGAAGCACTAAGTTTATGCCTTAGATCTCTCATCTATGAAATAGAATCATAATAGTATCTAAGGGGTTCTTATGAGGATTAAATAGGTTTCATTAAGCCCTTAGAGTAGTGTTTCATTCATAAAAAGCTCTTAGTGAATAATGTTGTTATTACAGAAATGATTTCCCACATTTTCTTGAAGTTGCTACTTGGATTATTTTGTTTTCTTTAACACTATTTCCTAGACGGATCAAAGAAACAAGATGGAATGTCCAGGCATACCTACCTACTTAATATATCTGTGTATCTATCTCTTTTTATTTTATTTTTGTCATCCTCACCCTACGATATTTTTTCCATTGAAGTCTCTTTTGTTCCATAAAATTTCTCCCTATCATATTGCCTTATACCATCCACCCAATGACAAAATGCCAAACCTTTTGAAAATCTTTTTTTTTAAATGCTTTTATTAATTTTATAGAGAGTGGAAAGGAGAGGAAGAGAGAGAGAGAGAAACATCAATGTGAGAAAGAAACTTGAGCCACAACCAGGGTGTGTGTCCTGACCAGGAATCGAATTGGCCACCTTTTGGTGTTCGGGATAATGCTCCAACTAACTGAGCCACACTAGCCAGGGCTTGATAATCTTTCATATTGCTAACCTGATAGAACACAAAATTGATTACAGGAAGTTATACAATCAAGTTATAAATCCTTTGGAAACAAATATAAAAGTTATAGGATAAGGACAGGGTTTTTTACTTGCCCCATCTACCCCCCATAATCCAACCTATTTTCTAAAAAATTGTATTGATTCATAATTATTCTTAATACTATAATACTGTAGAACTAGTTCATGACATTCTTCCTGGTGAGATTTTCTGTGATATTTTTTAGCTGGTGCTCACCATTTGAATTAGTGGGTAGATAAATGAAGCATGCTGATAAAGCATTTCGTGGAACTAAGATAATAAGATAGGACTTTCAATTAGTATTTTTCTCATAAAATAATTATAATTCAAACTCAGTAATATATTTAGAGTGGCCAATTAGGATTTCAAGTCTTAGTGGAGTAGTTTTTATTTTGTTTCCCCCAAACATGGTTGTAGAATTGTTGCATTTTTCCACCTATATTTTTAGACCATAAATGTCATCTTCCTCTCACTCTCTTGGCTCCCAACACAGATACTGATTACTTCTGGAGTGTGACTCTGAAAGAGTTGGCTTAAGGAAGGGAATCACTATCGATTGCAAATCTTCATGTTTCTGTAAAGGTTTACATTTAAGTTTGAGTTTTTTTGTGTTTTTTTTTTAGTTTGAGTTTAGAGTGTAATTTTCTTTCATGCTCTCTGACTCAGTTTAAGATGCTACCAGAATTATTTCAAGATGATGAGAAGGCCATCAGTCCAACCTCAGCCACCTCTTCAGGGCGCACACCCCTCACCCGCATTCCTGCAAAGCCCACCAAAGGTCGACCAGGCCAGACAGCCAAAGAGCACAAGAAAACCGTGGGGCTCCAGGTGAGTTCAGGAAACCACTGCTGTGGTGTTCTTTCCTCTTTGGATCTGCTGAAGCCTCAGGTCTTCCTTCCTCAGCCTCCCAGGTGGGATCCTCAGGTGAGGAGAGGCTGGAGCTTTCACTGTGAGAATGTGTAACACCATCCACTCCTGCCCTCCACCCAGCTTTAGACCTGTGACTCTGATTAAGCCTTTTCCAAATATTGTTTTTTGTGTCTTAATTCTTCTTCCTTATAGACCACTGTTGCCTTTGTTTTGTTCTCTGGTTGCTTCCTCTCTGGATTTGTACAGAACATCAGCTCCTTCAACTGGAACAGTGCCCTCTCCTTGTTTTTGATGTCTTATCCTCCGTGGGGAGTGGAAAATGTAACATGCATGTTTAGTGCCTAACAGTGGCCCAGGCTTTGGACAGGCGGCTAAGCACTGGCCAGCTTGTTTTCCTGTGTGTGTGACCCCGTGCCTGGTGCAGACAGGAAACAGAGCCAGACACAGGTCTACTGCCTCCATCCTGATCCCATGTCCCTAATGGTAATCCCACCTGGCTGTACTCTCCCATTCTCCCATTCATTGCCTATACTCTTGTCATCTGTTATATTTTTCAGTATCTTACAGCTAAACTCCCATTCTGCATGAATAAATGGCCTTAATCTTCATAAAGCAAGGTTATATTTTTAGTCAGAATTTCGTGTTCCCAACAGAAAACAGCAGAGTCGTGTATTAAAAGGGGAGTAGGAAGACTGAACTCTAATGTAAACGATGGACTTTGGGAGATTACAATGTTTATGTCCATCAACTATAACAGATGTACAACTCTGTTGGGGGATATTAATAATGGGGAAGGCTGTGCATGTGTGAGGATAAGGGATGTATGAGAAATCCCTATATCTTCTCAATTTTACTGAAAACCTAAAATTGCTCTAAGAAAACAGCCTATAAAAAAGGGGGATGTGGGAACAGGCATGGGAGAGAGTGAATGTATAGTTAGGAGAGTAAGCATATAAATGGTAGAATTTAAGCAAATTGTAACATAAAGCATTCTTATTTGATAACTCCCCTTCTGAGGGTGGGTCAATCTTTGCTACTGTCATTAGGAGAAAATTTTAACTGGTTTTACATCATCCTTGGCTTTGACAAAACCTTGATGCCCCTTTCTGCTCTTTCCCATGCAGTTCCGAAATTCCCTTCACCTGCTAATGGAGACCCTGAATGCCACTACCCCTCACTATGTGCGCTGTATTAAGCCTAATGATTTCAAGTTCCCATTCACGTAAGTATTTCTCAACTACTGAATTTAAAAGTATCCATATATTATAAGGATTACCAAACCGATAGAAGGAAAAAATATTTGGGTAATTCTTCATGTCTTATATAGGGAAACTACTAGTTAATAGAACTTAAAAATAATTTTTTTTAAATTTTGACACTACCCCCCCCCCCCCCCCCCCCCCCCGCTCCTTCTTACCCGTCCAACCCCTACTTCTGGCAATCACCAATCTGTTCTCTGTATCTATAGCTTGGATTTAGTGTGTTTGTGCTTGTGTTGGTGTGTGTTGTTTTGTTTTGTGTTTTTTATTTATTTTTATTTTTTTATGAGTTTATTTGAGCCAAAATGATGACAATTACCAGGAACAAGATCTCAAATGCTCCATGTTTTATGTTTTTTAGATTTCACATATAAAAGGGATCATATGGTATTTGTCTTTCTGACTTAATTTAATTTAGCATCATGCCCAAATGGCAAGATTTCATTTTCTTTCTTTATTTTTAAAAAAATATTTTTATTTATTTCAGAGAGGAAGGGAGAGAGAGAGAAAGATTGAAACATCAGTAATGAGAGGGAATCATTGATTGGCTGCCTCCTTCACACCCCATACTGGGGATTGAGCCAGCAACCCAGGCATGTGCTCTGACCAGGAATCAAACTGTGACTTTCTGGTTCATAGGTCAGTGCTCAACCCCTGAGCCGTGCCAGCCGGGCTCATTTTCTTTTATGGCTGAAGAATATATACAACAGTTTATTCATCCATTCATTGGGTTGTTTCCATATCTTGGCTATCTACTTATATAAAAACCATGGGTGGTGTTCATCACATACAGACTAACAGTTACAACCAAGCGGAAGGAAGTCAGTCCTACAGGGGTTGTCTTGGCAATGGCTGCGCCCTCCCCCAAGCTGTTTCCCAGAACTGTTTCCTGTAAGGGCGGAGTTTGAGGCAGGAACCTGCCCTGGGAGCATGGAGGCAGATCTTTCTAAAGCAGCGAAACTTTTGAGCTCGGCGTGTCAGCATTTTGAAAAACCCTAACTTAACTCTGGTGCCATGTCACATATAGAAATTTTTTTGATATTTGCAACCATAGTAAAGCAAAGATTTATATTTTTGATATTTATTTTATATATTTAAATGTCATTTAACACAGAAAAATCAAGCAAAAAAATGAGTTCGTGTGTCACCTCTGACACGCATGTCATAGGTTCACCATCACTGTTCTAAAGTGTGCCGCGCCAGCACGGGGTGAACCTGAGTGGGGCAGCTGAAAGGCTTAGAAAAGACAGACAAGAGAATGAAAGCTGGGTCTCGGTGGGACGCTGCTTCTCTGAGAGACAGTGACCACGCCCACAGCCATGCCTTTATTTTATAGCAGATGCTATGAGGCAAAGTAAGGGCGTGACCAAGATGTTTACAAACATTCTCCTGGGTTTCAATTCTACTCAACTACATGCACCTGAACTCTATCAAGCCCACATCACTCAGGCACGTGGGGCCACGTGTTTGGACCATAGGTTCAAGCTTACAGCTACAGCTGTTGGCTATAATTGTGCTGGGAGGGCCCTGCCCTCCAAGCTGGGACTTGCACATGGCAATGAGAGGACTGTGCCCTCTCATCAGTCCAAGGCTTGAACCTGTCCAAAACACTGTAGCGGCTCCCCACAATAAAGTTTTAATTCTGTTTCTTTGTTACTAATGTTGTGGCCCCACCCCATAACAGAGAAACAAAGGAAAATTTCCCCATCGAATTTCTGAATAGTATTACTCCTTTGGGAATGCCGTGTCATAAATTAAAATTGAAAGTGGGTGCAATCATCATGCTATTGAGAAATCTCAATAGTAAATGGGGTCTTTGTAATGGTACCAGATTTATTATCAAAAGATTATGACCTAACATTATCGAAGCTGAAGTATTAACAGGATCTGCAGAGGGAGAGGCTGTTCTGATTCCAAGAATTAATTTGTCCCCATCTGACACTGTCCTCCCATTTAAATTGATTCGACGACGGTTCCCCGTGATGCCAGCATTTGTGATGACTATTAATAAATCACAAGGACAAACTCTAGACAGAGTAGGCATGTTCCTACCTGAACCCGTTTTTGCACATGGTTAGTTATATGTTGCTTTCTCTCGAGTTTGAAGAGCATGTGATGTTACAGTTAAAGTTCTAAGTACTTCATCACAAGGGAAATTAGTCAAGCACTCTGAAAGTGTTTTCACTCTTAATGTGGTGTACAGGGAGATATTAGAATAAGTTTATCAGTCATTGTTTGCATCACTGTTGTTTTTATATCATGTTTTTGTTGTTTTCATATCATGTTTTTGTCGTTTTTATATCATGCCTCTGTTGTTGTTATATCCTTTTGTTACTGTTTATTTATTAATAAATTTATGTATTTTCATATACATTTTACTAATTTCCTTTCATCTCTCACATTTCTATTACAGAGAAAGGGAAAATAGCAATGTTAAAATATCTCTGCTAATTAATTCCCTTTTTTAAAAAAAATATCTTATTGATTTTTTACAGAGAGGGAGAGGGATAGAGAGTTAGAAACATCGATGAGAGAGAAACATCGATCAGCTGCCTCCTGCACACTCCCCACTGGGGAAGTGCCCGCAACCAAGGTACATACCCTTGACTGGAACCGAACCCAGGACCCTTGAGTCCATAGGCCGATGCTCTATCCACTGAGCCAAACCGGTTAGGGCAATTAATTCCCTTTTAATCTGCATGAATTTCGTGCACTGGGCTACTAGTTGTAAATAATGCTGCAATGAACATGGGGTTGCATATATCTTTTTGAGTTAGGGTTTTTGTTTCCTTTGCATAAATATCCAGAAGTGGAATTACTGGATCATATGGTAGTTGTATTTTTAATTTTTTAAAGGAATCTCCATACTGTTCTCTATAGTGGCTGCACCAACTTATATTCCCCTGGAAAAAAGGTTTCCTTTTGCCCACATCTTCTCCAACACTTGTTACTTCTTATCTTTTTGGTGATAGCCATTCTAACAGGTATGAGATGGTATCTCATTGTCGTTTTGATTTACATTTTTCTGATGATGAATGTTGAACATTTTTTTCATGTACCTATTGGCCATCTGTATGTCTTCTTTGGAAAAATGTGTATTTAAATCTTCTGTTCATTTTTAAAATCAGATTTTTTTGCTGTTGAGTTGTATGAATTCTTTATTTAACCACTTATTGGATATATGATTTGCAAACATTTTCTCCCCTTCAGTAGGTTGCCTTTTTATTTTGTTGATGGTATCTTTTGCTGTGCAGAAGCTTTTTAGTTTGCTGTTTTCCTACTTGTTTATTTTTATTTTGTTGCTTTTACTTTTGGTGTCTGATTCAAAAAATCATCTCCAAGACCTATGTCATGGACCTTACACTTATGTTTTTAAAATTATTATTATTTGCTGATTATTGTATTATTTTCTCTTTTAAACTTATTTTATTGTTGACAGTATTACAGATGTCTTCCATTTCCCCCCATTTACCCCACTCTGCCTAGCCCCTGCCCCTCATCCCCCAGGTCTTCACTACCCTATTGCCCATGTCCGTGGACTACACATACCTATATATATAAAAGCCTAAGCAACCGGCCAACCGGCTGGTAGCTATGATACACAATGACCACCAGGGGGCAGAAGCTCCAACTGGTAGCTATGATGCACACTAACCCCAAGGGGGCAGATACTCAACACAGAAGCTGCAGAGCTGCAGTGACTTGGTAGTTGCGGTTCTTGGGTGACGCACCGGTAACCAGAGAGGAGGGAGCCCAATTCTGGGGTGCATCACCCATGAACCGCCCTCTCGCAATCTGGGACCCCTCAGGGGATGTCTGAGAGCTGGTTTCAGCCTGATCCCCACAGGCCAGGCCGAGGAACCCCACTGGTACACAAATCTGTGCACTGGGCCTCTAGTCTATACTAATCTGCACTAATAAAAGGTAATATGCTAATTAGGGCAGATGTCTTCTGGATGTCCTTCCGGACAAAGCTGCAGCGGCTGCCTGAGGCTCAGGCAAGCTGCAGATGGCAGCTGCTGCTGCCCAGGGTCGGCCTGAGGCTCAGGCAAGCCGAGGATGGCAGCTATCGCTGCCCAGGGCCAGCCCAAGGCTCAGACAGCCGCACCCGGCTGCGAGGCCCAAAGCTCAGGCAGCCAAGGTGGTGATGGGGGCAGTGCCTTCCCCTGATTGGCCAGGTCACCTCTGGCAGAGGGAGGCCAGACAGTGGCTTAGCCTGGGGGCCAAGTAAGAGGTGGTTAAGGGTGATCAGGCCAGCAGGGGGGCAAGGTAGGGACGATCAGGCCTGCAGGGGCCAAGTTAGGGGCGATCAGGCCAGCAGGGGGGTAAGGTAGGGGCTAAACCAGCAGTTGGACATCCCCCGAGGGGTCCCAGATTGGAAAGGCTGCAGGTCTGGCTGAGGGATGCCCCCCCCCCCCCCCGCACAAATTTTGTGCACCAGGCCTCTAGTAAGTATATAAGTTCTTTGGTTACTCTCTCCTCATCCCCCCATCCCCACATCGAAGTATGTCAGTCTGTTCCATGCCTCTATGCTTCGGGACTTGTTTTGTTGGTCAATTCGTTTTGCACCTATGTTTTCTTCTAGGAATTTTATGGTTTTAGGTTTATGAGCAAGTTTTTAGTCCATTTTCAGTTAATTTTTATGAATGGTGTAAGATAGGGTCCAATTTCATTTTTTGCATGTGGCCATCTAGTTTTTCTAAAACCATTTATCGAAGAGATTGTCCTCTCCCCATTGTATATTCTTGGCTTGTTTGTCACAAATTAATTGATCATATATGTGTAGATTTATTTCTGGCTCTCTATTCTGTTCCATTGATTGATGTGTCTGTTTTTATGCCATTGTCATATCATTTAATTACTATAGTTTTGTATCAGTGTTTAAAATCAGGGAGTATCATGCCTCCAGCTTTGTTGTTCTTTCTCAAGATTTCTTTGGCTGAGTTTTTTTTTGTGTGTTTTTTTTTTCAGTTTTTGTTCCTTTTTGAGAATGTGAGAACAAATGAATAGTTGGCCTTCTGAAGATTTTAAAAGTTGAGTTTAAGCAAGCATCCATAGTTCTATTTTTTATTTTGAATTTACTTCAGTCTAAGAACTTTCTGAGCTTTTGTTAATTTGGGCATTAGTTAACACCAGAGCTGGGTGGGTAACACTACTTTGGCAAATGCTCAAAGTTATCCCTGCTACTTTCCCACTGTTGAAACCATCATAGAATGTCTGCTTTTACCAAACATCTTGTTCTACGTCAATTACCATATGTGGAGGGAATGGTGGTTTTGTTTTTCCAGAAGAAACTTAATTTCTCTAACTTTAAAAGTAATGTATGTACAAACAACAATAAAAAAGAAAAAAGGTTTAAAAAAACAACAAAAAATAGAAGTAATTTGTGTAAATTGTAAAAACAATATCCAGAAAATATAAAATAGTATAAAAATAAATGAAAAAGCATTCATTTTACCCAGAGAGATAACTAGTATTAAGTGACCAACATTTCTTCCCTGGTGTGTGTGTGTGTGTGTGTGTGTGTGTGTGTGTGAGAGAGAGAGAGAGAGAGAGAGAACAAGAGAGAGACACACTAATGAAAGGGAGGAACTCATGCTGTAATTCCTGTTTTATATCTGCTTTTATCTTAATAAATTGTGCATACTTTCCAGTTAGTAAATTAAAAAATCCACATCATCATTCTAATGGCTATGTAATGTCCCATTGTTTAGACATACCATCATTTATTTGAATTATTTCCTGTTGATTGCCATTTAGGTTAGTCCAACAATGCTATGATAATCATCTTTTGCCAAACATTTTTGTATTTTTGCTTGATTACCTTCTTAGGATAATGTATTTCTAGAAGTGGAATTTGTGAGTCAGAGAGTAGACACATTTATCAAAGATGATAAGAGTTTGAACTCCTACTCTATAGTGTAGGAGTGCTCTTTTCCCTACACCCCTGCCAACCCTGTTCTCTGGCTGTTTGCCTTAGACTGGAGGGCAATTCTGAAAAACTGTTATATCCTCCTCATTGCCAAGAAGCCCTTCCCAGAGGAAGTGGGAAGCAGAAGAAGCTGCCACGCCCTGGGCCACTCTCCAGGATGGCCCTAGCTAACGTCATCTACCACCACCACCACCACCACCACCACCACCACCAGAACACTTGAGAAAATAGCACTGCAGAGGATTGGAGAGGTTGCTCAGAGCTTAGCTGGGGGAGTACAAGGAGTGATCATTCAGTGAGTGGCAGGCCTTACTACTTCCTCTTTTAGGGTCAATTTAATGTTAAGATGCCAGTTGTCTAGAGTAAAATAAACATCCTATATAATAAAAGGGTAATATGCAAATTGACCCCAATAGCAGAACAACCAACAACAACCAGTCACTATGACGCGCACTGACCACCAGGGGGCAGGCGCTCAATGCAGGAGCTGCCCTCTCGTGGTCAATGCACTCCCACAGGGGGAGCTCTGCTCAGCCACAAGCCAGGCTTATGGCTGTGAGTGCAGCGGCGGTGGCAGGAGCCTCTCCTGCCTCCTCAGCAGCGTTAAGGATGTCCGACTGACAGCTTAGGCTCGCTCCCCGGCTCCCAGACTGCGAGAGGGCACAGGCCAGGCTGAGGGACCCCCTCCCCTCCCAAGTGCATGAATTTTTGTGCATCAGGCCTATAGTAAATTATATAAGACTAGGGGCCCGGTGCACAAAATTTGTACACTGGGGGGAGCGGGGAGTCCCTCAGCCCAACCTGCCCCCTCTCACATACTGGGAGCCCTCAGGGGATGTTCCACTGACGGCTTAGGCCCACTCCCTGCTTCCCTTGGGGAACGGGCCTAAGCTGCAGTGTGGCTTCCCTTTGTGGGAGGCGACCCGGCTGATCAGGGGCAGGCACCAGCCCCATCACCCCACTGCTGCAGCCACTGCCAGTCACCGCAGCCACCAAGGTGTTTTCATCAACACGGACTACAGTCCCTTCACCATGAAAAAATGACAACTTTCTTTAGGCATTTTCAAGATGTGTCTTTCATAGGATATGACCTTTTTTTTTTTTTCTCTTTTTTTTTTAATCCTCACCTGAGGATATGTTTCCATTGATTTTTACAGAATGTGGAAGAGAAAGGGAAAGACAGAGAGAAACATCAAAGTGAGAGGAACACTTTGATTGGTTGCCTCCTGCATGAGCCCTGACCTGGGCCCAGGCCAGGGAGGAGCCTACAACCTAGGTACATGCCCTTGGTCAGAATTGAACCCAGACCATGCGGTGGGCAGGCCGAGGCATTATCCATTGAGCCAAACCGGCTAGGGTAGGATATGACATTCTTAACCCTCCAGCAGTGGACCTTCGTTTTTTTCTCCAGGAGTGAAGTGGAAAAACCCTAGATCACCTTCTTGAATTCTTATTACCCAAGTTACTAAGAATATTACCAGTGGCATACAGGGAGCTTAGCCAGTGAGCGGTCAAAAAAGGTGTTTCCTCTGTAGTTCACACCGATCGCTGGCTCGGCCCCTGCTCAGGCCTAACGCCTCTGGCCAAGGTTAGGCCTGGGCAGGGGACCCCCAGCTCCCCGTGATCGCCAGCTCCACCCCTGCTCCCCACGATCACCATCTCCGCCCCTGCCCAGGCCTAACGCCTTGGGCCGAGGCTTTAGGCCTGGGCAGGGGCCCCCTTGGCTCTGATCGCAGGCTCAGCCCTGCCCAGGAGCCCCCTGGCTCAGGCCCTTCCTAGGCTGCTCAGGGCCCACACGAGGCCTACCTTGGAGTGACCTGGGTGCCGATGATGTTCCCAGACCCAGGCCGCTGGGTGCCTACATATGCAAATTAATCACCACCTTTGTTGGGTTAAATTTGCATACTCATCCGATTGGCTGGTGGGCGTAGTGGAGGGATGGTCAATTTGCATGTTTGTCTATTAGGTAAGATTTAATATAAAACAAAAATATTTTCCATTGATGTGGGCATTATAAATGCTTAGTATGTACACACCAATAACTTTTAGAACACCAATATTTTTAAAAGAATAACTGAATGGGTCATATTTAATTTGTCCTTCTTGTTAGAGAAAACTTCAGAACTGGCCAGTCTTTATTCCAGAGGAAATTTGTATGGTGAGCTAAAGAATTATAAGCACAGTGATTCAAACCAAGCCTTGTAATGAGTATGGGCAAACTACAGAAGGGTTTTTTGTTTGTTTTAAATATTCTCACTGGTATTTCATGAGTTGTGGTATGAACAACAGATAATGTTTATGACTCTTTAGTTTTACTGCTAATTGTCTCCTCCACACTCACACATGGAGTTTTCCATTTTGATCACTGCTATAACTTTTTGAATGCTTTCTTTTCTGATGTATGTATTTGGCTTTTTACAGAAGACTCTCTGATTGAGGAGGATAATTTGCGGCTCTAGCCAGCAATTTATGTGGCAATGATTTTCTTTTGTACATGTAGGTTTGATGAGAAGAGGGCAGTGCAGCAGCTGAGAGCATGTGGTGTCCTGGAAACCATCCGCATCAGTGCAGCAGGCTTCCCCTCACGGTGAGCTTGGCAGTTTTCAAATAGAAGGGATCCTAATGAGATCAACTCCTGCTTCTTTAAGCTGATGTGAGTTTCTTTTATAGGTGGACTTACCAAGAATTTTTCAGCCGCTACCGTGTCCTAATGAAGCAAAAAGATGTGCTGAGTGACAGAAAGCAAACGTGCAAGAATGTATTAGAGAACCTGATCCCAGTAAGAAAAATTTTCACTTATCTTTATCTGAACAGGTTATGGCCAAAGACCTTGTGATTATAATCTGCGGAAGCCCTGGGAACATCCAAATGCCACTACTTCAGATTATTCAGGGCTGGGCGGATGGAGGGCACACTGGCTTGGATATCAAGGCCTACTGTATTTAGCTTGCTCGGGCTAACTGGTGAGGATGGTGGTCCTCTTCAGGAAACTGGGTGGCAAGGCCTGGACCCAGGCTTGAGTCACATTCTTTTTAGAGTTTTATCATTATCAATAAAAATTTACCTAGTATTTACTTACAGGAAATATCAGGCCAGATGCTGTGTGATTAAGAAAAAATAAGTCTTATCCTCAGGTAACAATCTATCTTGGAAATTAATGCATTTTAAAGATAAGTATAATATAGTGTCTATCAAATGCTGAGTGAGTGAGACAGGAAATCAGCAAGGCAAAGCCACATCTGCCATGTAAAGGAGGAACAGTTTCATGGAAGACCTGTGTTTTGAGTCGGACTGGATAACATTATATAAGAGTAGAAGGAGACTATTGTAATAGGAAGCATGGTGTGAAGAAGTAGGAAACCGTAGAGTGTGCTCAGAAAACATTAATGTAGTTTCTTTGCAGTATAAGATTAGTCTGTGGGACAGTAAGGAAATGCCTAGGAAATGTAGGTTGGTGTTTGGTGAGTCTTGCATTCCAAACTAAGGCGTACTCAAACTTTAAATGCATTAGTCCCCTGGAGGACTTGTTAAAACACAGATTGCTGGGCCCTACCCCCAGAATTTCTGACTCAGTAGGTCTGGGATGGGTCTAACAACCTGCATCTCTAAGAAGTTACCAGGTGATGCTGATGCTGGTCTGAGCACTACACTTTGGGGCCCACTAATCTAGGTCAGGGAGGATTTAAGATTCATGAAAGAGCTTAAAAAGTATTTTTACTTGTTTGACACTAGTTTAGATGGGTTATCTCACTCTGAGGCAGTCATAATTAACTAAATGGAATATCTTCTTTTTGTAATAATAACATTTTTTTCCCCTTTGGAAGAGGTAAGACCACTTTCTTAATAATGTGTAAAAGAATTGGGAACTTTCTGAGTTTGGCCTGACTCCTTTCTAACCTGTGTTCAGATGCGACTGCAGAGCAGAAAGTAAGGACAGTCCTATGCCTAACACCCCACCCCACTCCCAACTCCCCATCCAGACCTGGTTCAGGGCCTTGCAGGTTACAAATTGAGGAGTGCAGGCTGGTGTGGGGTGGAGTCGGGGAAGCTGAGATCAGGTCAGGAGAAGGAAAGGTAGCCACTTTTAGCTCTTTTTATATCTCCAGCTAGGCTTCCTGTGTAAATTTTAGTGATTAAAATTAAATAATTTTAGATTTATGTGGAGATTTCTGATTTTCTGATTTTATGTACAAGATAGGAGATTTTTGCTTACAGTGAAAAGTAATTTTCTGTTGCCCTGGCCAGTGTGGCTCAGTTGTTTGAGCATCGTCCTTTGCACCAAAGAGTCATCGGTTTGATTCCCAATCAGGGCACATGCTCAGGTTGCCATTTCAGTCCACAGTCTGGGTACATGCTGGAGGCAACACATAGATGTTTTTGGTTTTTTTCTCTCTCCCTTCCTCTCTCTCTCAAATAAATAAAAACATATCTTAAAAAATAATTGTCTGTTTTCACACAGATTATATTAGTGATGATTATAAATAAATTCCACTCTTGTATGAGAATAACCATTGCAGGCTTCCAAATAAGGTGGATCAGAGTGTAATGGACCAAAAATTGCATATATCTCTGTGTTTACTGCTTGGCTCTGCTTATTATCAAAAGTAAATGAACAATATAAGTGGTTATATTTTTGTAAAAGGAATTTTGAAATTTGTACAAGTAATTTATAGGGTTTTATGTATTTATTTTCAGATACTATTGATAGTGCAAAGATATAACAAGAAACTTAACTCTCTTAATATAAGTGCACGAAGTTTTTTTGTTTAGTTTTTATTTTGTGTGCATTGCTTCCTGCCTTATTCTTTATACTGGTGTTTTTGTCCCTTCAGCTTTCACATGGAACACACAGCCCGATGTAATCCTTACAGCCTGGGTCAGTCAAAGGGAGTGTCAGCATCTCCATTTCCTTGAAATATTTAAAATACAAACAAGCAAATAATAGCTGCCTATAACCCACAACCAAGGTTTTGGCCTCAGATAATAATTCCAGGTAGAATAATCTAGAAAATCACTCTTAAACTGCAGTTTTCCTTAAAATCCCTTCTATTTGCTCAACTTGCATAAGATCAAAAATCTGGCTCCATTAGTTAATTGTGATGTAGCCCAAGTTTTAGCTAATAGATTCATCCCTTTACTGATTCTGCTTTTAGATGTATTTTTTCTCTTTTACAGTTTTATTTATATGTTCATTATTTCAACTTCTGAATGTATAATTTCTTCCAAAAATAGGACAAGGACAAATACCAGTTTGGTAAGACAAAGATCTTTTTCCGTGCTGGTCAAGTGGCCTATCTAGAAAAATTGAGGGCAGACAAGCTGAGGGCTGCCTGCATTCGGATCCAGAAGACAATCAGAGGGTGGCTGCAGCGGAAGAAGTACCTGCGCATGCGGAAGGCAGCCATCACTGTGCAGAGATATGTGCGAGGCTACCAGGCCCGATGGTAGGTCTCCTGGGGACCCTCCACTCTGGCTCACGGCTCCTAAGGATTGCACAGCTCATCTGATTAGTTGTCCAAACCAGGACAGTTTTGAGTGGTCACCCAGTATGAGAAGGCAATACCTCACCTCTTCTTAGATTCAAGGAATAAGAAATGAACTCATGAGACAATTAAATAGAAAAAAATTTCACTCATCCTTATGATTTATTCAGAATCATCTTCAAAATAATTATAAATTATTGTGTGCTCATGTCCTCAGTATCTTTTATTTTTTATATTTTTATATGGGCTTGAAGAAGTTATCTGTAAACTAAAACAGTCATGAATATGAGCTAGTTAATAATGACTCCATTGAGAAGTTTTCAGGAGCAATAAACTGTGAAAGTGTTTCTAGAATTACACTTCAGTGTGATTATGTATTAGGATAATTTTAATTTAGAAATATTAGGAGAAATGAATTAATGATAAAGAATTTATGCCCAGAAAGAGTTTGAAAAATATTGTACATTAGCAAAGGGTGGATTTAAGAAAGCTAGTGATGAGTAAGTATGAGATTTCTGTGTACAGCCAGTCTACTGTGCAAGGGGGACATAACCTGGGGTAATGAGCACTGTTCTAGAAAGAATGAACCTTTATGAGTTTCATTCTCTTTATTGTAAAATCAGGTAATATGGGACATCATGATCAGGAAGGCTTAAATAAAATAATGAATAAAAAATATTTGGGGGAACTATAAATTGCTATAATATAAGAAATATGAATATTGATTTAATATTGTATATTACTAGAATAATACTGTGGAGGTACTACTTATGCCGAAGATATTGGTTCTTTAAGTCTCTACAAAATCTATTCCTGGGTTTTTCTGATTACTAACAGATGCACCGCTTCTTTCTTTGGTCAGCTATGCTAAGTTCCTGCGCAGAACTAAGGCAGCGACCATCATTCAGAAGTATTGGCGCATGTATGTAGTCCACAGGAAGTACAAAAGTAAACGAGCTGCCACTATTGTTCTTCAGTCTTATTTACGAGGCTACTTGGCCAGAAATAGGTATCGCAAGGTAAGTCATTATTTTCAACTTTGTTTATTTATTCCATTAATGTTAATCAGATTTCACATCTGTACACCACAGAGGTTCCAATGGACATAGGAGGCATATGGAGACAACCAACAATTGAAGTATATTTTAAAATATTAAATAAGTGCATATATTTAATTAACAAGACAATGGAAAAAGAAAATTCACCCCCTTTTTATCCCTCTTGACAATGTAATGTGAAGAAAACTTAGTGTACTAGTTTCCTATAGATGTCATCAAGTTGGTGGCTTAAAACAATAGAAATTTATTTTCTCAGAGTTCTGGAGGTCAAAATTCCACAATCAGTATCAGCCAAAATCAGGGTGTCGGCAGGGCTGTACTCCCTCCTGAAGCTCTAGGGGAGAATCCATTCCTTGCTCTTCCAGCTTCTGATGGCTACCAGTATTTCATGTGTTTGTGGCCATATCACTTCAATCTCTGCCTTTTTTTTTTTAATTAATCCTCACCTGAGGATATTTTTCCGTTGATTTTTAGAAAGAATGGAAGAGAGAGGGAAAGACAGAAAAACATTGATATGAGAGGAACACATCAATTGGTTGACCAGGGCCCAGACTAGAGAGGAACCTGCAACCAATGTACATGCTCTTGACCAGAATGGAACCTGGGACCCTTTGGTCCGAAGGCCGTCACTCTATCCATTGAGCCTAACTGGCTAGGGCCAATCTCTGCCTTCATCTTCACGTCATCATCTCTACTGTGTGTCTAACTTCCCTTCTTTTGTCTGTCTCTTATGAGAATATTTGTGATGGATTTAGGCCCCACAAGGATAATCCAGTATAATCTCCTCATCTCAAGATTTTTAGCTTAATCACATCTGCAAAAACGCTTTTCCCAAATGAGGTACCCTTGACAGATTCCACAGATTAGGATCTGATATCTTTGGGGGCCTCTATTTAACTCACTGTGGTGAGCTTTGAAGAGGTAGAATATATGACATATGTGTGGAAATTTGTTCCAAGAATGAAAAACCTTGGAATAATTTACTGTAGTGAAAAGGAGATAAATAACATTAATGTGGTTAAACTTGTACTGACTAGAATATGATGTTCTGAGCATTTTTGACAAATAATCTTTATGGCAATAATCAACATGACAAAAATAATGGATCACCAGATTAATTTAAAAAAATATATTTTTATTGATTTTAGAGAGGAAGGGAGAGATAGAAATATCAATGATGAAAGAATCATTGATCGGCTGCCTCCTGCACGCCCCACACTGGGGATCTAGTCCGCAAGCTGGGCATGTGCCCTGATCGGGAATTGAACTGTGACCTCCTGGTTCATTGGTCGATGCTCAACCACTGAGCCAGCCATGCTGGCTGGGCACCAGATTAATCTTAATCATCACCTCTGACAATATATGATCTAGTTGAAAGATTTTTCTCTTTCATTTTGGCAAGGTTTTGAGTTTGTCCTTCATGATATATTCCTGACAAGCCAGAAGTACAGTCTAGAATTCAGCGGTTCTCAACCTGTGGGTTGTGAACAATGAAAATACATCCTGCATATCAGATATTTACATTACAATTCATAACAGTAGCAAAATTAGAGTTATGAAGTAGCAACGAAAATAATTTTATGGTTGGGGGTCACCACAACACGAGGAACTGTATTAAAGGGTCGTGGCATTAGGAAGGTTGAGAACCACTGGTAGATCTTAGATCTCTGTGGGCACCACTGGTAGAAGAAGCATCAATAGAGCGCTTTGAGGGACAGGTCTCTAATCACAGGCAGTCTGTGAGGGTGGCCTAAGCCCTATTCATGTATGTATTTTACTTTTGAAGTAATTTTAGACAACAACGAAAAATGAAAAACTAATGAGGCTTGAACGAGAATATTTAGTGGCTGTGTTTTGAAGAAAATTTGAGAATAGCTACTCCAGCTTTTTCTTTCTGCCCATGCTGGCTTTATACTCTGGTGTTCTTTCTCTACAAGCATGAGCTTTCAGGGGAAGGAAACGCCTTATTCAACTTTTAGATACACCAAACTGGTTACACTTCCGTTTTCTTGATGACTCTCCTCAGGATCATCTATCTGAACTGGGTTTTGAGGCCATTGATTGAGCAGTAGCAGTGTCTGGCCTGCTCAGCTCCAACTGACGACACATGGGGGTGGCAGTTAGAGGCCAGCTCACGTATAGGCCACTAGTGCTTCTCTGGGCCGTGTTTTCGGTGTTTCCAGTCCAGGCTTCCCCTTCTTATGGCTTGGGAATCTAAGGGAGTGGAGACATTGTTTAATATCTCTAACTCACTAATGGAGATGAGATTGCGAATGGAAGATCTAATTACATACTGTTTCCACTTGACTGAAATGACAGAAATGGACCAATGTCTGAAGTTACATGGAGAGAAGGAAATGGAATAGGAAAATTGACATTCATAGCTCTGCCACTGTGTGCTGCTTGGCTTTGAAAGTCTGAAATTTACCATTACTGAGTCTTATCCAGTTGGTCACTAGTCATCAGGATAAGACAAGAGGTTCCCTTGGGGTCATGATGTTCGAGGAGGGTTCAGGATGGGACCCCACTGCAGCGTGATGCACAGTGACTGCACTCAGTGGAAAGCAGACTGTCTTAGCGTTAGATAAGCAGCCAAAGGGGAGCCTTGACTTGGCAAAGGTCTCCTGAGCACTTAGGTTTATTTTGTATTTGGTGGTTTAATACTTAACCACTTATTTCTTCACTGTCTCCTCTAGAATGCACTTTTTTTCATTGTTTTTCTCAGGTCCATAACCCAAAAATAGGAACTATTGTTTTAATGATTTTATTAAACTGCTATCTATTTGAATAGATGGTTTTAGAATCTTTTTAAAAATATATTTTTATTGATTTCAGAGAGGAAGGGAGAAGGAGAGAGAGATAGAAACATCAACAATGAGAATCATTGATTAGCTGCCTCCTGCACGCCCCACACTGGGGATGGATCCCACAACCCAGGCATGTGCCCAGACCAGGAATTGAAACCTGACCTCCTGGTTCATAGATTGATGTTCAACCACTGAGCCACGCAGGCCGGGCCAGAAATGTTTACATTTAGAAAGTTTCATAAGAGATACATTGTGTTCATTTGTAAAAATCGTATATAATAAAAGCCTAATTAATATGCTAAGTGTCTGGTCGTCTGGTTGTCCGTTCAGCCAATCAAAGTGTAATGTACTAATTACATAATGATATGCTATGGCTGCTGAACCGCTTGCTATGACATGCACTGACCACCAGGGGGCGACAGTCGACCAGTCGCTATGACATGCACTGACCACCAGGGGTCAGATGCTCCAACCGGTAGGTTAGCTTGCTGCTGGGGTCCGGCTGACAGGGACTGAGCAAGACGGGCCAGACACGTCCTGGAGCCCTCCTGTGATCCCTTCCTGGCTGGCCAACCTTCTGCGTCCCTCCCCAGCCCTGATCGTGCACTGGTGGGGTCCTTCAGCCTGACCTGCTCCTTCTCGCAATCCAGGACCCCTCGGGGGATGTTGGAGAGCTGGTTTCAGTTTGATCCCACAGGCCAGGCCGAGGGACCCCACTGGTACACAAATTCATGCTCTGGGCCTCTAGTTACTAATAAGTGCTAATAATCACTAATAAGTAATCACTTGAGTGCATACATTTAAATATCATTTATATCATAAAAGAGTTGTTTTATAAAATCATAGACTTAGAAGGACCTTAGAATGTTTTAATAGTTCACCCTTTATTAATTTCAAGATTTTCTTTTCCATCATTCCTGGAAATTGTTTAGACCAAGCATGTCAAACTCAAAGGCTAACACGGGCCAAATAAACGAGGCATATGGCTCGCAGGCCGCAAGTTTGACATACTTGGTTTAGAAAATCTCTGCATTTTGTTGTTGTTAATTCTTACCAGAGGGTATTTTTTCCATTTTTTTTTTTTTTTTTTAAAGAGAGAGTGGAAGAGAGGGAGGGAGAGAGAAACAGAGAGATAAAGGCAGAGAGAAAGAGAGAGACATCGATGAACTGTTTGCCTCCTGCACACGTCCTGGCCAGGGCTGGGGATCGAACCTGCAACCCAGGTACATGTCCTTGATTGGAAATCAAATCTGTAACCTTTCAGTGTGTGAGCTGACACTCTAACCACGGAGCAACACCAGCCAGGGCTAGACAATCTCTGCTTGATGGTCTTAGTGATAAGAAATTCTTCCTATAAGGCGATCTTTTGTTATAAGTTATTTATAAATTTAGGGTAATATCTTCTTATTTAGAAAGTATAACAAAATCAAAATTAAGATTTGTTTATTTCCCTCTATCTTACTTTTAGCTTTCCTTTTAAAGCGTTATCCTTACTACCTTTGACTCCCATAAGTGGGTTCCTGTTACATTTGAAACAGCAATAGGAAATCCTCACTAGAATAGTATTCCTCAAATAGGGCAACTAACAGTGTCATTTTTTGTTTGTTTCTGGAAAAAATCAATAAATTAATAATAAACTTTGCAGTACTCCAACTGTTGGCCTCTACAGCCAGCTTACTGGCCATATTCCATGTCCTCAAGAAGCATAGATCTAATGCACAGTGAGATGGTATCAGCAGTAAGGGTGGTGGCCAAGTCTTTTATTTAATAGCATGTAATTCACAGGGTGCCAAGTTCTGTTCACTTTATAGAGGATCGCCTGTTGCGACAGATATCATGCACCAATAGGATACCTAGTGTGTTTTTTCTTTACTTTTAGAATTGTTTGCCTTTTAGTAAGCTGGTGCCTTTTATTTAGATAGCTTCTGTGTGTACACCAAGCATGTTAAACTCGCAGCCGTTAGGCTGCAGGCCTCACTTATTTAAACAAGGCCTGTGGCCTGCCTGCCATGAGTTTGACATGCTTGGTGTATTCTCTTTCTTAAATCACCCTTTAAAGTCTACTTTTTAAATCACCTTGTAAAACAATTTTGTGCTTGCATATATTTGTTATATGTACAATCTTCATATTACATTGTTACTTCAACTTTTGTGTCTTTCGCTTTATGGCTTCTCAGCCTGACAGTCATAGGTTGATAGAATTGAACCCTGAGCCTAGTCTAGAGTCTGATGTTGTACACACCTTTCTCTGCAGATACTCCGTGATCACAAAGCAGTCATCATTCAGAAGTGGGTCCGAGGCTGGCTGGCTCGCACCTACTACAAGAGGAGCCTGCATGCCATCATCTACCTTCAGTGCTGCATACGGCGGATGATAGCCAAGCGCGAGCTGAAGAAGCTCAAGATTGAGGCCCGCTCCGTGGAGCGCTATAAGAAACTCCACATCGGCATGGAGAACAAGATCATGCAGCTGCAGCGCAAAGTTGATGAACAGGTATGTTTTGAACAGGATCCTGAAAGTGAGCATGCCTAAAGAAGCCCACTGGGATTGTGGTCAGCGGTGTCTCCCCTGGACTTTACCCTTTGGTCTTAGCAGAAAAGTAAAATAATAATGACAGTAATAAGAATGGAAATAGTGATGAGTTCATAGGTAAGAGTATCACTGCAGGAAGCTATTTTTGAGAATACAACCAGATTTACTAACACTCCAGACCTTTATGACTAAGAGCCATAGTGTACTTTATACCTCACCAAGCTCTTTCGTCACTGCCAGTCATTTGCATGTAGTATAATGCTCCTTTCACAGGTGACTTGTTTAACATTGAGGTGACAAAAAAAGCAGTAAGATGTCCATGCTTCTGAGGAATCTACAGCCTGTTTGCAAAGATAAAAGTTTGGTTTCTTAGAGATAGTTACTAAGTAATATTTTAGCACATGCAAATGATATAAAGGTAATTAGTACTACATAAATACTGCATAGGGCAAAAAAGCCCACAATGAAATAGGGTTCATCAGAAATGTTTTCTGAGTGTGAGGAGGAGCTTGAGGTAGTAAACAAAGAGATCTGTAAGAAAGTTGTGATTTTGAGGCCATTTTATCATTCTTATGCATCACCTGGCTAGCACATGACTTTTAGTAGCACAATGATTTGTTTTCAAAAGCAAGTATAGATTTTCCTATTTTTGGATTAAGAATCAGGAAATTAATAATTTCCTCTGGTAACTCGCCTTGTAGATAAGAGAAAAATCACATCTATGTTGCTCATTGTGTAAAACAGAAATAATGCTGTCTATTCTCTTCTCTTTATATCACTAAGAGTATTGATTATCTACACTAATAAAAGAGAAACATGGTAATTAGCGTACGACCGCTACCCTTCCCATTGGCTAATCAGCATATCCTTATGCAAATTAACTGTCAGCCAAGATGGCGGCCGGCAGCCAGGCTGCTGGAAGCAAACATGAGGCTTGCTTGCTCCAGGGACTGCAGACTGCAACGTTCCCCGCCTGACTTGCCGGCCTCTGAGCTACAACTCTAAGAAACTATGTTGCAAATATAGAAGCTAAACAAAACCCCAGAAAAAAGCTTTCAGCCAGCTGGGATCTCAGAGCTGGAGTTATACATTGTTTCGATTATAGCAGCGGAAGCCTCAGAGCTAGAGCCAGAGCTAAAGCTGGCCCAGAATAAAAAAAGAAAAAGAAAAAGAAAAAAAGGAGTGGTTGGGAGCTTCAGTCAATTGCCAGCCTGAAAGCAGCCCTCAGCTCCTCACCCAGACTGGCCAGGCACCCCAGTGGGGACCCCCACCCTGATCCAGGACACCCTTCAGGGCAAACCAGCCAGCCCCCAGGCCTCTATCCTATATAGTAAAAGGGTAATATGCCTCCCAGCACCGGGATCAGCGGAGCCGCGAGGCCTCCTGGCACTGGATCAGCGTGACAGGGGGCAGCGCCCAAACCCCCGAATCGCCCTGCGGCTCTGTGTGTGACAGGGGGCTGGGCCACAACCTCCCTATCTGCCCTGCTCTGTGTGTGACAGGGTGCGGCGCCCCAACCCCCCCCACACACACACACACACACAGGCCCTGCTCTGTGTGTGACAGGGTAGAGCCATAACCTCCCCATCGGCCCTGCCCTGAGTGTGACAGTGGCGGCGCCCCAACCCCCTGATCGGCCCTGCTCTGTGAGTGATGGAGAGCGGTGCCCCAATTCCCTGATCTGCTCTGCTGTGTGTGTGACAAGGGGTGGTGCCCTAACTCCCCTATAGGCCCTACTCTGTGAGTGACAGGGGAGAGCTCCTCAACCCCCTGATCGGCCCTGCTCTGTGCATGACGGGGGAGCTCCCCAACCCCCTGATTGGCCCTGCTCTGTGCGTGACAGGGGCCAGCGCCCCAACCCCCTGATTGGCCCTGCAGGGTACAGAGCCCCAACTCCCCTGATGGGCCCTGCTCTGTGCATGACAGGGCAGCGCCCCAGCCCCCTGATTGGCCCTGCTCTGTGGGTCACAGGGGGCGGTGCTGCAACCTCCCCATCGACCCTGCCTTGAGTGTGATAGGGGGCGGTACCCCAACCCCACAATCAGCCCTACCCTGAGCGTGACTGAGGGTGGCATCGCAACCTCCCGATCCGCCCTGCTCTGTGCATGACGGGGGCGGCGCCCCAACTCCCCAATCAGCCCTGCTCTGAGCCCGACCAGGGGCTGCACCTAGGGATTGGGCCTGCCCTCTGCCACCTGGGAGCAGGCCTAAGCCAGCAGGTCGTTATCTCCCGAGGGGTCCCAGACTGCGAGAGGGCACAGGCCGGGCTGAGGGACCCCCCCCTCCCCCAGTGGACAAATTTTTGTGCACCGGGCCTCTAGTGTTACTATAAATGTTGTGCTTAGAATTTTGGTTAGATACTGTAACATTATGATGATATAGCATGACTGTGATGAATAAGCCTAGTTTTCTGAGTAAATACATTTGATGGCATGTCTATTTACTTATTGTTTGTGTGTGTTTAAAGAACAAAGACTACAAATGCCTCATGGAGAAACTGACCAATCTGGAAGGAATATACAACTCTGAGACCGAGAAACTGCGAAGTGACTTAGAACGTCTTCAGCTAAGTGAGGAGGAGGCTAAGATTGCCACTGGGCGGGTTCTCAGTCTACAGGAAGAAGTGGCCAAGCTCCGGAAAGACCTGGAACAAACTCGGTCAGAGAAGAAATCCATCGAGGAACGTGCAGATAGATACAAGCAAGAGACCGAGCAGGTAGGAAGGAACTAATTTCACATCCTTTTTACAAAGGAAATGTGCCGTCATCTTGACCTGGCCCTTGTGGCTCAATGTTGGTTTCAGAGCTGAAATATAAATTTTATTATTTGTGTTTCCCAAGCATTTCTTCCACATGATGAGTCAGTAGCTGTTTTAGTAGAACCTTTTGACTATGATGAGAACAGAGGAAAGCAGTATTGTAAGAAGAGAATTAATAGCCATGTCCCTACTATATATATATATATATATATATACTCTTTTTCTTTACATGCATAGGTCTGGATGGAGAGTAGACTCCTTTTTCTCGGGTTAACGTGATTAAGAAGTAAATCATGAACTCTCAATAGCTGATACTAGGGAGCTTTATGGAAATGAATTAAGACTATGTTGAGAAGTCCAAGGGAGAAATCCACATGTCTGCACACTGATTGTAGCCAAGAGTTGCTATGCAGATAGAACAAAACCCAAAAAAAAAAATTTTTTTTTAGATTGACCAGTGTTTCCATACTACAAATTTGTTTTTACTTATGTTAAAACTTGACTAAAGACAGAAAACATTAAGGTTCTCAAGCAGCAATGAGATGCATTGCTTAAACAAAATAAAAATACCTCAACATAAGGCTTACTGGGGAAACAAGTCATTTTCAGGGAGTCCACTAATGTGACCACCTTTAAGTGAAAACAGAGTTCACTGTTGATTGTAACTATGAGCAAGAATCCTGCTGCTCTGTTTCTGCGCTGACATTAGCCTTCTGACCTCAGTGAGAATCTCTGAAGGGGCGTAGGAGAGTGTGCCTAATAAAACTGCAATCCTTCCATGGTATTCAGGGTCCCAATGAAACAGTTCCTCCTATTTCTCTAGCAGATCTGGGCTCTGTATTATGGAAACAGCAATGCCATTAATATGTGTTATTTGACAAGTTTGTTCTGTCAGAATTTTAAAATGCATTGAAAGCAATTCTCTTGAGGTTTAAGATCTTTATCTCTTTTTTTCTTGTTGCCATTTTCTGAGTCCACAGAAGCTTTCCAGATTCCTCTGGACCTAGAGTATTTAAGCTTGTAGGAAAATTCCTCTTTAAAGTCAAGTTCATACCTTTCTAGTCTGATAGAATAGCACACGTGAACAGATACAGATTTCTCCTTTCTTTTTTTATCCGCTTTTCACAGGCTAGCTATAGGTGTTATTGCTTATTCTTTTGGATAGAGTGTAGCAATGTGGAATGAAAAAACTTCACTGTGACAGCCAGCTTTATGATCAGGAAAGCTGTGTACCTTCAAGGAGCCTAGAAGGTACACTCGACCTGTGCTTCTTAACCAGAAGTATATATCTGAATCTCCTAGGGAGTTTTTTTTTAATTGTTTTATTGCTTAAATTATTACAAAGGGTATTACATATGTCTCCTTTTTTCCCCGCCCTTGACAATCCCCTGGCCTCCCTACCCCCCAGTGTCTTATGTCCATTGGTTATGCTTATATGCATGCATACAAGTCTTTCGGTTGATCTCTTACCCTCCCCTCCTGCCCCCCAACCCTCCCCGGCCTTCCCGCTGTAGTTTGACAGTCTGTTCTAGGCTGCTCTGCCTCTGTATCTATTTTTGTTCATAAGTTTATAATGGTCTTTAGTATCCATAAATGAGTGAGATCATGTGGTATTTTTCCTTCATTGACTGGCTTATTTCAGTTAGCATAATGCTCCACTTCCATCCATGCTGTTGCAAATGGTAAGAATTCCTTCTTTTTTACAGCAGCATAGTATTCCATCGTGTCTAGGGAATTTTTCTTAAAGATACATGCCCAAGCGCTGGGAGTGTGGACGAAGCACATGTATTTTGAAAAAGCATACCCCTGATAAAGAACAGTTTCTCTCAAGAGCATAGGGAACTCGGGTCTTCCTGTTGAGGTGGAGGTAAGGCCAGGCCAGAATGGAGGGATGAGACTGGACCCTCCGAAGGAACACCTGGGGACTTCTGCTGTGGCAGTGCTGCCATCCACTTCCCTGTTCTCCAGGGAGCCTGTCACAGAGCCCTCACTCTCTATCTGAACTCCTGACACTTATCTTTATTATTAGCTATCACTTTTAGAGTTCCTTGAACTTATGCTTAGAGAAGAAATTTTAGATTTCACTCATCACAAGTACATTATTTTATTGCAGAGATGAACTGAGTAAATTATGAACTTTGCAAAGTTGTCTTTGGTTTTGACTTTTGCTTCCTGGGACTCCTTATCCAACTAGGAACTAGAAAATTAAATTAATGTTTTTTTAAAAAATTATTAAAATATACATAGCATAAAATTTACCATATTAACCACTTTTAAGTATATAGTTCAGTGCATTAAATGCATTCACTGTAGTAAGGTCAGTGCTTAAACATGGGGTAAAAGGACTAGTTTACAACCTTGCAAAACTCTTGGGATGAAAGGAAATTCTCTTTTTCAAGACCAACAGCAGGAAGCGTCAGGAAATCTTCAGTGAGTTTCCAGAACCAAAATGCCCTGATGCCAGTCTTTCTTTTTTTTTTTTTTTTAATTTTTTAATTAAGTTATTACATATGTGTCCTTATCCCCACGTTACCCCCCACTCCCCCCACTCATGCCCTCACCCCCCTGTTGTCTGTGTCCATTGGTTAGGCCTATATGCTTGCATATAAGTCCTTTGGTTGATCTCTCTCCCCCTTACCCCACCCTCCCCTACCTTCCCTCTGAGGTTTGACGGTCTGGTCTATGCTTCTCTGTCTCTGGATCTGTTTTTGTTCATCAGTTTATGTTGTTCATTATATTCCATAAATGAGTGAGATCATGTGATATTTATCTTTCTCTGACTGGCTTATTTCACTTAGCATAATGCTCTCCAGTTCCTTGACTTCAAGTCTTTCTTAACCTCTTCAATCTTCTACCTGAATCATGGGTAAGCCCGTAGCTTTGTGCTTGGCTGTTGAGGTGAAAAGGCATTATTGTTGCTTTAAGAGCAAATGCTTACGAGGTGCCAGGCAATTGCTAAATGCTCAAGGTACAAAGTAAAACAACAGCAGTAATCATCTTTGTCCTCCAGGAATTTCTAGTCTATTAGGGAAGTAAAAGTAAATCATTTATAAGGACTATAAAGAGGCATAGCAGGGTCCTATAGTAGCCCAGAAAAGAAACACTTATTTGGAGAGAGTTTCCAGAAAGGCTTTCTGGATGAGGTATTGCTTGAACCAAATTTGAAAGACGACTAACCATAACTATGCAAAGAAATGAGGCACAGAGATGTGGAAGTAAGGAGTGAGTGACTGCAGTGTGGGCTTTATACTTAGGGCCTGGTTTGCTCTGTCTGTTGCAGCTACCTTATTTTATTTCATTTTATAGGTGGTATCAACTCTGAAGGAAGAAAATACTTTGCTGAAGCAGGAAAAAGAGGCCCTCAATCACCTTATCGTGGAACAGGCTAAGGAGATGACAGGTAAGGCTCACGTGGGTTCAAACTAATGCATGCTAACCAACCTCCCAAAGTTTTATAAGATGCCACTTTTTTTTAAATCCTCCTCAAAAGAGGGAAGGAGGAATGGGGAGGGAGGGAGGGAAAAGGAGGGAAGGAGGGAGGGAGGGAGGGAGAGAGAGAGAGAAAGGGAGGGAGGGAGAGAGGGAGAGAGAGAGAAAGGGAGGGAAGGATGGAGGGAGGGAGGGAGGGAGGGAGGGAGGAAGAAAGGAAGAAAGGAAGGAAGGAGGGAGGCAGGCAGGCAGAGAGAGAGAGAAAGGGAGGGAGGGAGGGAGCATCATTGATAAGTTGCCTTCCATACATGCCCCAACGGGGGATCAAACCCACAAACCAGGAATTGAACCAGCAACCTTCTGGCCAGGCTATGAGATACAACTTGGCTTAGAGCTCAATATTTTTAAAAGTTGAGGCTGCCATTAGTAAATTTATAAAATTCTGAGAGGCAGGTGCCCTAAATATTTTGGTTGAAACAGTTGGTGAACTCAAATCTGGTCTCTCTATGTACAAATGTAAACTCATGTTTAGTCAATAGCATATGTAGTTAAAAATACTAATTGTTCTTCATGTATAATTTATCAGTTATGGCTTAAAGGAATCCTGTTGATTTAGGAAGAATCATTGAGCTAATATGTATATGTGTCTGTGTGTATTATTTTTATTTACTTACTTTTTGCTAAGCTAATGTATATTATTCTCCCAAGATCCACCACTCTGCCACCAAACAAACTAACAGTAAAGCCCACTGATATTTTGAATAGAGGACTAAATAAATGTAAATATTTATTCTATTTGCTCTTTGTGAGAAAGATTAGAATGACGATAATTTATAAGAAATCCCTGTGTTCATAAGCATGGTATAAGAAGGTACAGATCTAAACTGCAGTAGTTGGTGTGGAAATGGAAAGGAAGAGATGGATTGGAATGAGGATATATAATATGAAAAGAATCAACACAGTGCTTTTGATGTGGTATTCAAAAAAGGAATAAAAATATTCTAACGTTTTAGTATGAGATTTCAAAACAATAATGGTGTTTTATTAGTAATGAGGAATTTGAATAAGAAAAGTAAGTACCTGTTTATGAGGAAAATTGAAATCAGTTGTTAGAGTGTTAAATTTTGGTTGTCAGCTAGGGCCTCCAGATAGAGATGGAAAAAAGAGGGGCCAGAAAAAAAAATATTCAGAAGAGAAGGAGAAAACAAAACAGACACTGAAGACATGGAAATAAAGCTGTTAGGAAAATAGATTTGCCCAGGGACAATTTGTTGGTAGCTTTGGGCAGCTTCTGCAAACTGGTAGGAATAAAAGGCAATTTATAGAATGTTATATAGAGAAGAAATTCTTCCACTCATTTATTTATAAATTATTAAAGCCTTAGGTAGGGAAACACTGTGAGGGCACCAGGGAAGCAGTTGAGACAACACACTTGGCAGTGCTTGCCCTCATGGAGCTGACAGAGAAAGAAATGGTGAAGCAATAGAAGTGGGCAGGGCAGATTAAGATTTAGCCACAAAATATGAGGGTAAAGTGGACCAGAATGGTAGCAAACTTAATATTTATAAATGTGACTGGTTGGCTCATCAAGTTAAAATATATAGCTGAGATTTGAGGCTTTTTTATTTTGCTTTATCTGCAGTCAGGGGCTAATCTCCAATCTCCAGATGCTGTTTTAGCCAGATGCAAGCCACTGACAACAGAGAGGGTCAGAGTGGAGTGGGTTCCCCCAGCAGCACACAGAAATAACACAGTTGACAGGCATGGGGAGCGTACCTGATTAGAAATGGGGACGTAATCGGACAGCGGGGCGTTCGGAGTGCTGGAAAATTGATCAAGAGAACCTGCCTACAGACGAGTGGAGAGACTGTAGAATAGGACAGCCAGGTCCACTGAGAAGCCGCCATTCCTTCAGAGACTGGGGCATATCTGACTTTTTGACAGAGTACACTAATTTGGACAGAACAATTTAGGAATAGCCTGAAACAGAATACTATTGGAATAAAACATGTATCCTTTTGTTACTAGACAATGACTAGTGGAAGTTCTTCAAGCATTGCTATGCTATGACCAGAGAGTGAACTAGAGGCACTAAGTCTGTAGTTCATGGAAGAACTCCACAGATGATTATTACTGTTATCAATGAGTTATTTCAGTTTTTGGTCATGGTATTTTTTCTTGTTGTTGTTTTTTTTTATTTTATTTTAGAGAGAGGTGGGAATGGGGAAAGAGAGAGAAACATCGATTTGTTGTTCCACTTATTGATGCATTCATCGGTTGATTTTTGTGTGTGCCCTGACAGAGATCAAACCCACAACCTTGGCTTATTGGGACGCTACTCTAACCAACTGAGCTAACTGGCCAGGGCTTCTCTTTCCCTACATTGACTGTGAAGATACTCTTCATAGATCATAGTGTTGCTGAAAGTAAAACCCCTGTGGAGAAACTGGAAGTCAGGGTCCATGCTTGTACTGTTGTATTCTGTGGAGCTGTCTTCGATATGCTTTTTCCTCTTTTCTTCAGAGACTATGGAGAAGAAGTTGGTAGAAGAAACGAAACAACTGGAACTCGATCTTAATGATGAAAGGCTGAGATATCAGAACCTTCTGAATGAGTTCAGTCGCTTAGAAGAACGATATGATGACCTCAAGGAAGAGATGACTCTGATGTTGGTAGGTCATCTACTTTTGCTTTTTTTTAAATGAAAAATTTTAAACATATACAACAGTAGATAGAATAGGAGAATGAACTCCCATGTATTCCTTGTACTCATCACCCAGTTCCAAAATGGAAAACACTTTTCTACCCCTCCATCCCACCCCATCCAATGGGTTGGATTATTTTAAAGCAAATCTCAGAAATCATTATTTATAAATAATTTATAAAGTCAAACACTTTAAAGACTGGACTATAAGATAGTTAAAGTCAGTGTAGCTGGACTTTGTTTCATGTATTGAATGACTTAATGTAAAATTTGCATATAAAGCAAATATTTATATGCTTATTTTCCTCTACTGGTTTTTATTATAATTTCAGAGATATATTCCTACAAAAAGAAGATTCAGCCTCTCTTTGTAATAAGTGATCTACTTCAAGGACTCTTCTGCATTTGCCAGTGTACCTCTTAAGAGTTCTCCCTATTTTACTTAACCTGCTATCAGGAAACAAAGAAATCCATAGCTCTCTTGTTCCCTAAAGTATCAGCCTTTAAGGTACCTTCATGGTACAAATGGCCAGAAATGCTTTGAAATATCTTTTAAACAAATAGATAATTTTATATCTGTGGGGTTCAGTACTTGCTTCAAATTTTGCCTCAATCTGGATCCTTTGACAAAGTTCTTTAAAATGTGATGTTTAAAAAGTCAAAATAAAAGAGATTATGTAACAAAAGAAATGAAATAAATTTACCACCTTGAAATGAGAAAGCCTAGTCTCGAAGAGGTTAAAAAGCTAAACAAATTCCACAGTTGGACCATTATTTCAAACCTCACTATTCCACTCTGTGATTTATATGTGACAAAGAGAAATTAGAAGTAGGACTAGGTCACCGTTATCCTTGCAATGGATACATTGGAAGGACCCTCATTAAGTCTTGTCCTCTTTGCTCTCCCTGCTGCACTTGGCGCTGGAGAAACCTTTCTTTGTTCACATTCTCTCATTCCCAGCTTTCTCTAGAGTCCTGTGTGGTTAATGGGTCTCCTTAGTCAGAGGGGCAGCCACCTCTAGAAAAGACCCTCCAGTGATTTCCATCAGCAATTTACAGGCCTAGTCCTTCCTGCTGAGGAAGTCTGCCTGCTATTTATTTTGTTCCCAGCTGTGCTATGGAAAAACCAAGATGTAGCCAAGTTCCAGGAGTAGTTTAGCTGCTTGTTTTCTGATTTCTCAGCCTATTTCCCTCCCCATTGGATACCAGTGACTCATTGTCATTCCTCTTGGGTAACAGAATGGTCAGAGGAAGGAGCCTCAGGGGTAGTTTGGTTTCCTAGCTCCAGATACAATCAAGATTGCAGTCTTTTCAGTAAATGTTGGGTGAGAATAAAAAAATTTGACTTTATATTTAGGAGTATTGACATATTAATAGCAGCATCTTATTTTAATGATTAGAACTTAGCAACTACTAGATGGGTTCTTGGCTAATGTTTCATTGACATTGTTCTACAAATGAGCTCTCACTGCCACAATGCTAAGGAAGCATTTTGCAGTAAATATGTTATCAGTGAGGAGAGCTCCAAGTTCCCTTCCGTTGCTCTTGGGAGTGGGCTTCTTGCAATCCCAAGAAAAGGAATTTTCTGAGACCCGCACGGGAGGATGAGGTATTGTAGAGAGCTTTATTTCTGTGGAATTAAACCCCTAGCTTTCCCAAGGTCCCATTTCCCTTTGCCCTGCCATAGAAGAAGTATAGCTGTGGCTTCAGCGGAGCTAGAATCAGTATCCAATCCAGCATCAGGGTCGCTTAGTTTGTGTTCCCAGTTGCAGTCCATCAGTCCATTGCATGTGGGGTCCACAGGGCCACATGACTATGGAGGAAACACGGCAAATGCAAGAGAGCCACAAGCCAAGAGAGTGAAATCCTTTGTTTGTGGGATTATGTATTCCCAAATTTACTAGGGTTTGCAGTGGCCCTTCCTACTTTGCCAGTGTTCTCTGTTTCCAGGTTTGACTGACAGGTACCTTCCCTAGTCAACCCAGCTTTACTGCACATGTGCCTATCTCCCCAATTGTCCCAGTCCCTTCCCTCAGTAATCCGCAGAGAATGGGCCGGTGTTTCCTGGGGAGTGTGAAGTTGCAGCTTCCTGGTGAAGCTGCCCAAATGACATGCCTATAATGTCTGGCCTCCCGTTTGTTCCTTTCCTATTATTAATAACTAACTAATTACAATGGTATCAAATAGACTCCTCAAAGGGATGTGGGGAAACTGAAAGGAGGAAAATTGATAGACTGCCTCAGGGCTTCCCTTATGTGAAGATAGTGCCACTGATTACCAGAGTCTAGATTTGTTTTTCCTGGTACTAAGAAGTGTAGGATTTTTCTCCAGGAACATTCAATTGTAGGGCAGAAGCAAGTAAGGGCTACGGGTGGTTCTCAACCTTCCTAATGCTGCGACCCTTTAATACAGTTCCTCATGTTGTGGTGACCCCTAATTTCATTGTTACAAATTGAACATAATTAAAGCATAGTGATTAATCACAAAACAATATGTAATTATATATGTGTTTTCCGATGGTCTTAGGCAAATCCTGTGAAAGGGTCGTTCGACCCCTAAAGGGGTCGCGACCCACAGGTTGAGAACCACCTGGGCTACAGAGTTTTAAGCCAACAATAAAAGGATAATGAGGCCAGCGAATCCAGACTTATCAAGTGTTTGAAGATAATTAATTCCAAGTAAGGAGGGAATCCAGCATGTCAACAATAGGGTCATTAATCTTAACAAAGAGAGTAAAACAAGATTCAAGAGAAGAAAGAATTATAGAAGAAATGACAGATAAGGAGAAGAGGAGGTGCTGCACACAGATCTTGAAGGAGAACATGCTGATCAAGTCAGATGTTCATCCTTGTAATGGAATAGCATATTGAATGAAAATGGAAGGGCCACCAAGGGAGTTGAATTATTGCAGGGTCCTAACAATTATAGCAGCATCAGTTACCATTCATTGAATGCTTGTTATGTCCCAGGTACTATGCTAAATTCTTTACTTGCACTCTCTTATGTAATCCCCACATAAACCCTATGAGATAGATAATATTATCCCCTTTTTCTGGAAGATGAAAATGAGGCCTGGCCCTAACTGGTTTGGCTCAGTGGATAGAGCATCGGCCTGCGGACTGAAGGGTCCCGGGTTTGATTCCAGTCAAGGGCATGTACCTTGGTTGCGGGCACATCCCCAGTGGGGGGTATGCAGGAGGCAGCTAGTCAATGTTTCTCTCTCATTGATGTTTCTGACTCTCTATCCCTCTCCCTTCCTCTCTGTAAAAAAAATCAATAAAATATATTTTTTAAAAAAATGAGGCCTAGAGAAGTTGGGTAAGGGACAGGCAAGTGGCAGAACTGGGATTCCCACCCAGCTCTCCCATGTTTTCAACCCAGAGCACTTAAACATTGCCATGCATACAAAAGTTACAGTAAATAGCAATTCTATAGTATTGCTTCTATTCATAACTGAAGATATTTGTTTTTTAAAAATACATACATGTGGGAAAATAGGGGTGTCACATCTTTAATAAACTTATTAAAAATTGTTGTCCTAGTGTTTATGGACCTGTTTTTCTTAAGAACACACCATCCTATATAATAAAACCCTAATATGCAAATTGACCAAATGGCAGAACAAGTGGCAGAACGACTGGCAGAACGACCAGTCACTATGATGCGCACTGACCACCAGGGGGCAGAAGCTCAATGCAGGAGCTGCCCCCTGGTGGTCAGTGTGCTCCCACAAGGGGAGTGCCGCTCAGCCAGAAGCCTGGCTCATGGCTCCACTGCAGGTGGGCGGTAAGGAGTGAGGGGTCCCAGACTGCAAGAGCCCTGGACTGCAAGAGGGATGTCTGACTGCTGGGGGGGCCGGGCCTAAGCTGGCAGGCGGACATCCCCTGAGGGGTCCCGGACTGCGAGAGGACATAGCTGGGCTGAGGGGACCCCCCCCCCCCCCCCCGCCGCCCAGTGCACGAATTTTGTGCACCGGGCCTCTAGTTTATTAAATAAACACCATCTTATCCAACTGTTGTCTTAGGCTAGGAACTTTAAGTCAGAGTGCCTGTGTGTGTAAGCAGAGTAACCTGAGCATGTTGGGCTTTATTTGTGGTAGTTCTCCTGTGTTGTGTGCCCAACTACTAGATAGGTCAGAGGTTCCTGTGTTCTGGGGTCTTCCCTATGCACTGGCATGCATGTTGGGCTGGCCTGGGAGACTCAGCTGCCCCATATGCTGGCTTCACTTTGGTTGCACTGATGGATCTGCTCCCTGAAAGTCTGGATGGCAGAAGGAAAGAGGCAAAGAACTGCCTGTGGCTTCTGGCTCCTTTCCTGCAGTTGGGGGAGTAATATGGGAAATTGGACAGGTCAGAAAGCCCTCTGAGGCCCTTCTGAAGCTCCCAGGATCAGCAACCCTGTGAGATCTAGGCCACCAAATTTCTCCACCTCTTCTGCTGGGGGCACCTGCGGACTGAGGGGCACAAACCCAGCCTTTTTTTTCCTTATTCCTTCAAGTCATTCTCCAGCCCCTTCTACAGAATGGAAGGGACTGCAATTGCTTAACTTTTCTGTTCCCCACAAACTTTCTGAACACAGTTTCATAAGTACCATGTGCCATAAAGTGTCACTTGGACTCCCTGAATGAATAACCCAAGGATCTTCAGAGCTTTCTTAGAAAAGTTTTCTTGACTCTCTTGCTCTTTCTTCCCACTGCTGACTCCAGAGAGTCACCTTCATGCATAAAACTGACAGAAATTACAGTCACTTTGTGGAAACCCCCTCTTTTTTATTAACTATGCCCAAACACAGCACAATAAAATGACTATGCTGTCATTAAATACACCTTATAAACTTTTGGGTAAGGTTTACTTGATTGTGACATTGAAGTCAGTGTGTGGATGCTGAAGCATCCTACTTAGGCTCCACCAGTGTGGCTGGCCACTCACAATTTAAAAACCCGGAGGAGACTCTGTAATAGCCACAGGTGACTCTCATTCAAGCATTTGTTTTTGCCATTGTTCTTGTCATGTCTGCTGGTGCATGTCTCTTTCTTTGAGGAGCTCACAAGCTGACCCTTTTGTGAGAGTTTGGTCAAGACAACATGGAATGGATCATTTGGTCATGAGAATAGCAAGTCAGTGAGTAGAGATTAAAACCAGGTTAAGATGGATGCTGTCTTAACTATACCAGGTTTAATTTTGTTCTGTGGATTATATCCTGTTTGCCTTGCAGAATGTACCTAAGCCTGGACACAAGAGAACAGACTCCACCCACAGCAGCAATGAGTCTGAATACACCTTTAGCACCGAAATTGCAGAAACTGAAGACATTCCATTGAGGACAGAGGTACACTTTGTTTTGTTTTATTTTATTTATTCATTTATTTATATTAATTTAGAGAGAGGAAGAGAGAGAGAGAGAGAGAAAAAATCTATGTGAGAGAGTTGTAGAATTTCCACTCAGCCAGCCTTCCTGTGGTTCTGGATGATGTCCGTTTTGTCTTTTAGTTGTAGTTTTGAAGTGGTTGTGCAAGGCAGCAATTTCAGGTGTTTACCTATGCCGCCATCTTGGTTTCTCCTCTATTTCATTCTTTTTAACAGCTATAAAGTATGTCATAATTTGGCTTTACCATAATTTATTTAAAAATATTCCCATTAACTAACATTTGGGTTCTTTGCAGTTTTTTGCAATTACAAAAATAATGCTGCAATGAACATCTTTTTCCATATATTTTTGTGTACTTGTGTAAGTAGTATATCTGTGGGATTAATTCTTAAACATAGATTGCTAGCTTAAAGGGTATCACACGTTTAAATTTTAATAGATATAACTAACTTGCTCTTTTAAAAGGCCTACTTTTACTTCCACCAACATCATGTAAGACCCTGTTACCAAAACATGGCATTATAAATCTTTCCAGTCTTTGCCAATCTAATAGGGGAAAAATAATACCTCACTGTTGTTTAATTTGCCTTTCTCCTATTAGCTAGGTTGACCTATTACATGTATACTCTTTGGTCCTTTATATTTTTTTGTAAGTTTGCCTATTTTTTTTCTGTTGGGCTATGCATCATTTTCTCATTGGCTTATACATCTTCTGGATTGTCTTGACCGTCTTATTTTTTGGGGGGATTAGGAGCCAAGTGAGAAGAAGGTACCACTGGACATGTCACTGTTCCTCAAGCTCCAGAAGCGGGTCACGGAGCTGGAGCAGGAGAAGCAGGTGATGCAGGATGAGCTGGACCGCAAGGAGGAGCAGGTGCTCCGCAGCAAGGCAAAGGTGCGCAATGCTGTCCACCCCAGGGCCGCGGGCAAACCCAGCACTGAGGCTGGGACTTTATATCCAGTTCTGCAGTTTCTTCTTAATGGAAGCCCAGCCCAGAAGTACTTTAACCAAGTAGGATTTGGTTCAAGTAGTGAGGGCTGACCTCTCCTCACTGTTTAATGCAGAGCAAGGAAATATTCTAAGAGTAAAAAATGTAACAATTAAAATATAACTACTTGTTTATAAAATTTCTAATTTATCTTTTCCTTAGGAAGAAGAACGGCCACAAATTAGAGGTGCAGAACTGGAATATGAGTCACTCAAGGTAATGGAATATTTCTGCCCAAGACCTGACATAGAGATCTGCTGAGAGCCTCTCTTTTTCTCGGAGAATATGTTTCAGGGCACCTGAGGCCCTAGCTTAAGTTTTATGCGGCTTTACTTCTGGCCTTGTATTACTTCCTTTTATAGGTTCTATTCTGTACAAAATGGAGTTCAGTCTAAATAGAAACAGGACCAGTAGCTAAAATTTGAGGCTGTAGAAGGTAGTAAAGGACATGGACTCTAGCATCTGCCTGGGTTCAGATGCTAAATCCACCACTATATGGCTGTGTGCAAGTCATGTATCCTTCCTGTGCCTCCGTTTTCTATAATATGGGCATATTGGTAATATTTATCTTATAGGACTCTTATGAGGATTATGTGAACTAATCCATGTAAATTGGTTAGAATAGTGCTCAGTGCTGTTTTTAATAGTATCCAACAAATGTTGGCTATTATCATTATCATCATTTTTAAAATACAGGTATTTTACGTATCAGCTCTAATTCTTACAACAGTCCTGCAAGTCAGTATTTTAGTTCCCATTTTATAGATAAGAAAATCGAAGCTAAGAGATATAAATAACTCCCCTAAGCTCACCCCACTGGAAACTTACAAGAAACAGGATTTGAACATTGGTATCTCTGGCTTCAAACCCCCAAACCCCACTGAAACTATGTGTTTGTAGAGAAAGACTGCTAGGCATTAGTTTGTAGAGTAGAAACATACTCTAACTTATTTTTTAAAAAACAACTACAACAGTTGGGAGGAAAGGGATAAAGGTGGAAAATTGTATCTTCTTAATGTTTAAAGGCAACGTCTAACTGGACAGTAATAAGCTGCCACTGTGTGTCCCAGAGCATTCGGACAGGCGACTGGCACTGGATTGGGAGCGGTAGTTCCTGGCATACAAAGCACCTTGGTAACACAGGAGTTGGAGTTTAGGGGTGGGTGGGGAAGAATCCATTCCTTGATAGAGAGCAGGCTGTGTCTCCCCCTTTCACCCCCCCTGCCCCCTGACACACACACACACACACACACACACACACACACACACACACACCTGCTCCCAGCCCCAGCCTCTCTGGTTTCCAGAATGAGAACCTTTTGAGCCCTGCAGTGTCTGAGCTATCAAGCTGACAGCTCTCAAAACACCCCAGCTTCAGAAGTTTTCTAGATTGTTAATTAATATTTTCGTCTTAAATTTATTTTTCTCAGATATTTTCTGCCTATGTCAAAATTTTACTATTTTCTGCTTTTTTAAATTATAGTCTAGGGTGGAAAATTATAGTAAGGTTTATGATTAAAACAAAACTAAAAGTGAGAAAAGCCACAAAATAGCATAAGGAAACTCATTATTTTAAAGGCTTTATGTATATTTGAGATTTCCTAGGGTCTCTCTAAGCTGTCCTGAATATTTTTTCTTTATCAGTAATATTACTTCAAGTCTAGTCCTGATATATTTTTCCCTAATACTGCGATTTGGAACTTAAATTATGCTCATTAATAGGCCCCTGTCCTTTGGATTTTCCACTTCCCACTGTCCAGAACTGCAATTACTGCTTCCTCTCCAGGCTGTGTGGCATCTTGGTGCAGAGAATGCCTGTCATTTCCTGTGCCCAAACCCACACTCTTATCAGCTCCTTCCCCGGAAGATAGAATTTTTTTTTTTTGAAATTATGAAAATAAATTTTATTTTTAATTTTCAAAAGTAAAAAATCCATAACATTTTTAATAAACTGTTAATATAATTTAGTTGATACCTAGTTAACCTCATATGGCATTAATGTTTTATTCCTTTTTCTTGAAAAGATAGAATTTTTAAACTAATATTTAAAAAACGCTTGACTAATAATACCTGTATTTTTAGTTTGAAAAGTTTTTCCTACACCTCATCTTATTTAGTCATTGTCACAACTTCTGACATAAGTTTTTTATTTTTAAATATTAGTACTCTGAGGCTTAGTTAGAAGTTAAGAGATATAGTCATAGGTGGTAGAGTCTGATCTTGAATCCAGGTCTCCAGACTAAGGAAACTTCCGTGTGTGTTTTGTGTGTGTGTGTGTGTTTAAAAAATATGTATTTTTATTTATTTCAGAGAGGAAGGGAGAGGGGAGAGAGATAGAAACATCAATGATGAGAGAGAATCATGGATTGGCTGCCTCCTGCACACCCCCCACTGGGAATTGAGCCCACAACCAGTGCATGTGCCCTGACCGGGAATCAAACTGTGACCCCCTGGTGACGCTCAACCACTGAGCCATGCTGGCCAGGCTAAGGAAACTTTCTAAACATCTTAGGTTCCTATCATTATTTGTTTGAAAACTAATTTTAAATATATATAGTGTTTACTTTTAAAATACCCTAAAAGACCCTTTTACCCTTTCTAATTACAATAGAAATGGATCTCTTGCTCTTGGAGTAAAAGCACTACTTGAGTAGTATTTATATTTGTGGAAGGAGAAATGGGTGGCAGCAGGTGGGCACCTCTGTTATTCCTACTTCCATTGCCTGCTGTCCAGAAGACCAGAACCTGATGGGATGGGACGGGACAGGTCAGAGGAATGGGGTTAGGAATCTGATCTCTAGCTCTGCTCACTCTGCCTACCTCACACAAAAATGAACAAATGAAGACATCCTCTGTGTATGAAGAAGCCTGGATCACAAAGTTCCCAAGTATTAGCTTGAGTGTTTCTCAGAATGTTGTTCCTGGAACAGGAGCATCAACATCAGCCTGTGACTTGGAAATGCTAATTGTGGGCCTCACCCCAGACCTATGGAATTGGAAACTCTGTGGGTGGGCCCTGCACCTGTCCTCCAAGCGGTCTTGATGCACGAGGAAACTTAGGAAACAGTGCATCAGAGCGTAGACATGGCTGTCACAGTAAAGACAGCCGTGCTTTCTGTTGCAGAAATGAGAAATGCACATCTGAATACCAGTTGTGGGAGATGGGATAGGAAGGAACATTCTTTTTCACATAAGGATGAACTAATTCATGAAAGAAGAGGTTACTTATTCTTAACTAGGAAAAAAAGGCTAAATAATTTTACTAAAACAGGTTAAAAAGTCTGATATGGTGCTACAAGCACAAGATTGCCTCTGGAAAAAAAGCAATAAAATATTTTATCTTTATACAGAAGTACTTCATGTCCACTATCATAAGGCCTTATCTCATGTGCTAAATAAGTCATCATGGTGCTTTTATTTATTTAAACATTTTTTCAATTACATTTCACATTCAATATTATTTTGTATTAGTTTCAGGTGTAAACATGGTGCTTTTCAATGACTGTCTACTTCACTGTTTCTCAACTGGCATTCTGTGACATGTGCATTCTAGTGCCTGTAAATATAGTTTAACTAGAGGCCCCGTGCACAAAAATTTGTGCACTCGGGGGTCCCTCAGCCCAGCCTGTGCCCTCTCGGCAGTCTGGGACCCCTCCAGGGATGTCCACCTGCTGGCTTAGGCCTGCTCCCCGGGGGATTGTGCCTAAGCTGGCAGTGATACATCCCTTGGGGGATGTCCACTTGCCAGCGGGCCAAAGCTGCAGTTGAACATCCACAGAGCTGCTGAGGAGGCAGGAGAGGCTCCCACCATCGCCAATGTGATGCCTTCAGCCTGGCTTGTGGCTGAGCAGAGCTCCCCCTGTGGAAGTGCACTGACTACCAGGGGGCAGCTCCTGCATTGAGCATCTGCCCCCTGGTGGTCAGTGTGTGTCATAGTGACCAGTCATTCCCAGTCGTTCTGCTGTTAGGGTCAATTTGCACATTACCGCCCTAACGGGTTTGGCTCAGTGGATAGAGCATCGGCCTGCGGACTGAAGGGTCCCAGGTTCAATTCTCGTCAAGGGCATGTACTCTGGTTGCGTACACATCCCCAGTAGGGGGTGTGCAGGAGGCAGCTGATCGAAGTTTTGCTCTCATCGATGTTTCTGACTCTCTATCCCTCTCCCTTCCTCTCTGTAAAAAATCAATAAAATATATTTGGGGAAAAAAATTGCATGTGCACATTACCCTTTTATTATATAGGATAGAAGCCTGGTGCACGGGTGGGAGCCAGCTGGTTTGCCCTGAAGGGTGTCCCAGATCAGGGTGGGCAGGGGACCCCCAGCTCCCTACGATCGCCCACGCTGCCCCTGCTCATGATCGCTGGCTCTGCCCATGCTCACGCCTAACACCTCTGGCCAAGGCATTAGGCCTGGGCAAGAGACCCCCAGCTCCCCACCATCGTCAACTCGGCCCCTGCTCCCTGCAATTGACCTCTCCGCCCTAATGCCTCTCGCCCAGGCATTAGGCCTGGGCAGGAGACCCACAGCTCTCCAAGGGACCTCCTGCTCCACCCCTTCCCAGGCCTAACGCCTGTGGCCAAGGCATTAGGACTGGGCAGGGGACCCCAAGCTCCCACCATCAGCGACTGTGCCCCTGCTCCCCATGATCGCTGGCACTGCTCCTGCCCAGACCTAATGCCTCTGGCCAAGGCATTAGGCCCGGGCAGGGGACCCCCGCAGCTGCAGCCTCCCAAGATCATGGGCTCCACCCCCGCCCGGGCCTTACGCCTTTGCCCTGCCCCCCGGGCTCTTAGCTCCCCCCTGGGAGTGCCAGGGGGCTTCTTCTGTGCTTTCCATTTTGCCTCCCTGCATTGTGCCTACATATGCAAATTAACCGCCATCTTTGTTGACAGTTAACCGCCATCTTGGCTGGTGATTAATTTGCATATCTCGCTAATTAGCCAATGGGAAGGGTAGTGGTCGTACGCCAATTACCATGTTTCTCTTTTATTAGTGTAGATGTGAGAACTCTATTCTGGGCTCCCATTGCCATTGCCGGAGCAGGGTGTGCAGAGGGCAGCATCTTGCTGCATTCAGATGGCTGGTGGTATGTGCGAGTGTAAAGGATGTGTGCGTCCATCTGGATGGTGAAGGAGGAGGTGGCCCATCCTTCCTCCCACCTCTCAGAACTCTGCCAGCAACTTCATAAGCATGTCACACAGGAAAGAAGTGTGAAAAAGATATATCTGTGCTTGCTTCGGCAGCACACATACTAAAATTGGAACAATACAGAGACTAGCATGGCCCCTGTGCAAGGATGACATGCAAACTCATGGAACTTTCCATATTTTTTTTTAAAAAATTATTTGTTTTCATCAAAATACTAAGAATTTGATTAGTTTAGGTGATGTGGTAATTTTTTTTACTTGAAGTTAAAAGCCTGAGATTTCAGTGGTCTTTTCATTCTGTTTTACAAAGGAGATGAAAAGATGTTCCTCTTCTTTCAGGGAGCCACTCATTTGAACTCTTCATTGGAAATAACCTGACTAGCTGGGCTCTCATAGTTACCCTTGCATTTATTTTCCTACAAACAAAACTGGGCTTCCTAGAACTGGGCTAAACTCGCCCCTTGGAACTCAGCAGTTGCCAGGCCTGGGAACACACCCTGGGCAGGCTTGGAATAAATTCGACTCTGGAATTTAGGTTGATGAAGCAAACTACCATTCACCTTGCTCAATTCTACTTGATGTCAGACTTCCTGAATTTTCGGAGTAGAGTTCCCAGTAGAACCTGGGAAGCCATTCATTAGGGTAGCTCTGACAGTCTTTTCGAGCAGAATTCTTCTACCATCTTCGGGGAAGGTGAATATTCCAATGTAAAGTTGAGGATGACAGCAATGAACTATTCTTTGTCTATTTATACAGCGACAAGAACTAGAATCAGAAAACAAAAAACTGAAAAATGAGCTAAATGAGTTACGCAAAGCCCTTAGTGAGAAAAGCGCCCCAGAGGTGACCGCTCCGGGGGCACCAGCATACCGTGTTCTCATGGAGCAGCTGACCTCTGTGAGTGAGGAGCTCGATGTGCGCAAGGAGGAGGTCCTCATCTTGAGGTCTCAGCTGGTGAGCCAGAAAGAGGCCATCCAACCCAAGGTAAGCACAAGCAAGTGGCTAAGGAGGGTGTTGGGGGACTGGCCTCTGCTTCTGTCTATCTGTTCCGTCCAATGTATAATGAAGGAAACACTTAAGAGCATTTTTAGTCTAAATGAGGATATTATAATTTTTTAAAATCGCAGTGTTATTTTAAAACTATTGCAAATGTCAATTGGAGTGAGCAAAAAGCACGTGAAATCCCAAATGGTATTCAGTCTCATCTCTCACTCATGAGCCAAGTGCTTTTAAAGTTATTTTTTATAGTAATTTGGCCACAATAAATTTTGATAAAAAAATAAAATGCTATTAAGTACACAGATCCATAAATTGTCTTGCTGTGGGAAGGCATGAACGACTTTAAAATTATTTGTTGAAGGTAGCCTGTTTCACTGGGAAGGTAACATGGAGAAATTAGAAAGGAGATCAGTGGTGGAAGTTGCATGGAGATTTCTGCTCACTTCAGGGAGTTGTGTTTACTGGGGGAGCTGTCCCAGTGGGAGGGCTGTGGTTAGTGAGGCAGCGGAAAGGACCATGCTGGAAGATAGAGATGGCCCTCTGAAGTCCTTTCCTGCCCTCGGGTATTTTGAGACCATGTGCTGATCAGAAATGGGCCCTTTTGTCATGTGCCATCAGATAAAAATTATCTGATTAATCACCTTAAAGCCTGACGTATGTCCCTGCCCGTGTTCATGCAGCAAAGTGTTACCAAGGCTTGAGGCAATCAACTATCCCAACGGCGAGACATGCCAAATGAAATATGACTGTGATATATGATGAGCTGGGTGCTTGAAAGATGTGAGAGTGCTTCTCTTAGAAATGGTAGTTGTGCAGGTGGCTGAGATACCGAACCTTGCACATAGATATGGATTTGATAATGGCAACTCTCACCAAGGATTAACATTGGTCCAGAATATATAAAATTCTGGAAAATCCCAGTAACAAATGGAGTTATATGAAGAAATGACCTTCCTTATTTCAAAACAAATCACAAACCCCTTAAGTCTGAAATGTGAACTTGGAGATGGGGAGTCTGTCCTTGGGCGTGGCCCTGTATGTACATCTCGCCTTCCCTGGGCTGACGACCACTGAAGAAACAAGTACTCCCCTCTGCCTGCTAGCTGGAGCAGAGTCCACAATCGGGATTCCTTCTTCTGGTTCCCTTGTGACAAATTGGTATTCTCATAGGAAACTTCAATTAAGTTACGGGAAAGGAAAAGAAAAATGAACTAAGGCGCATAAAAACAACCTAGCTAACAGAGCACAGAGTTCTGGGATCACACACCCTCACTTACCCAGCTCACATACCCCACGTGACAACTGCTTGTCAGCCTCTAATGGGCTGGCCCTGTCTAATCGAGGTTTCTGCTCTCTGAGTTTCCAGCTTACACATGGTAGCAGCTTGTCCTCTCCTGGGAAAAATGCCCATGATGCTGATTGAGACCTTTCAAATACCCCAGGGCTGTTCACTCCACTCAGTTTCTAGTCATAAACACATATGTCACAACTTCTTTTCAGGACAGTGGTGACACCCAGTGAGCAAGGTAAAGATCCAGCCCAGCCAGGTCTAGTGTGTCTGCTCCACCCCCACGAGTATTCTAGGAGGCTTCACTGTAATCACAGACACTGGGAGAGAATTACCCATGTACTCTAACAAGAGGGTTGTTCTTTCACATACTAAAAATACTATACAATAAAAAAATACAAAAAGAATTTCAAGCACTTGTTCCTGAGAATTAAGACTTGCCGCCACATAAAAACATGTTAATGTCCACCTCATGTCAGTTTCATGAATATGTATTTATCTGTTGAGTTAGTTTTAGGGAAACAATTCATGGTTATTTTTTATAGTTAGCTCTTATTTGTTATGATGGAGACTCAATGATAGAATTTATTTATGGAAGTAAGGGTTTATTGTTTTCTCCATTTGTTTTTTGTGCTTGCCAACTTGGGATTTCCAGGATGACAAGGTAATTATAAAATTTTTAGTATATACTATTAAATCCTAATTTTAGTTTACAAATATCCCCTAATGTATGCAATTGATGCTTTTTGGCCACCAAGTCTATTTTTATATTTGGGAAGTCAGTGGGAAAACGTGGATAATAGTAGTTTCCGGTCTGGCTCACAGAGAGGCCTCCCTGACTTCTAATTCTCAGCCAGCTCTGTGCCTCACTGTGGTAGTTGTAGGCCATCCACGGGGGTGGGGAGGGGACCCCTTAACTTGGGGGATCTCCCGTGTTCATATGTCTACCAGCTATGGATCTGAGGGTGAAGAGGAGCCTGAGTTGCTGAGCACACCTGGGAAGGGTGGGATTTTCCTACAGGGTTCAACCCTTTCAGGCCTTCTGGTCACTGGCTCAGGGGAGACACTAGATTGCTAACCCTGGCAATCTAAGTCTGATCCCATGCCCCAGCCACCACTTCTTAGCTAAGTTAGGCCAGATGGGGGAAGGATTGGCAACACACTAAGAGGCCTGGTTCAGCACAGCAACACACTAAGAGGCCCAGCTTTCCTCTGCATTAGTTAATTAGATCAACTTACCTAATTTACGAAAAGTTCAAAACCACATTCTATAATAGGTCCTCAGATATCAGAGAATACATGTAGCATTGTAGAGCCTGGGCCTTTGAGAGTTATTACTTAAAAATTAAAAATCTGAGTATGGCCCTTTGTAGTATAGAAAGATTTTCTCCTTTCAGAAAAAGTTTTCTTGAAAAAGGAAATTTTCTATGATATGTGTGCTAAAATATTTATAAAAATAGCTAAAGAAATGCTGTATGTGGTGTTTCTGGAAAAGATGTTTAAAATGTAATAAAATATAAGCTTTTGTTAATAGCTTTTATCAGATTCTGTTTGGTCTTCGCTAAGGATACATTTATAAACTCTTACAAAAGAACAGCTTTAGGAGAAAAGTGGGATTTTTTTTTTTAAAGATGCTTCTAATAAACACTGACATTCAAAAGCAAGTATTGGTAGGCCTCTAGTTGGCATTCAAGTTATCTAAGATCCTGGTATTTGAAGTGTATTCTATGAGTGCCACTGCATTGTGAGATCTGGCTGAAGCAAACTTGGACGAAAGGATCAGATATGTACTATTTAGACAAATAGGATGGCCCCTTGGATTCTAAAGTGTATTCTTCTTTAGAGACTATAAAACAGTGGTTGTTATTGTGCGTTTTTGCTTTGGTTTAGGAGAGATAAGAGAATAACTGAGTAGAAGCAAAATTTTGAAATTACAGTGGTTTTCAGACAGATTAGACCAGTGGTCGGCAAACTCATTAGTCAACAGAGCCAAATATCAACAGTACAACGATTGAAATTTCTTTTGAGAGCCAGATTTTTAAAACTTAAACTATATAGGTAGGTACATTGTTGCTAACTTAATTAGGGTACTCCTAAGGCTTAGGAAGAGCCACACTCAAGGGGCCAACTTAAACTATATCATTAGACTATAAAGGAAAAATAAAAAGGAAGTAAAAAGGTTTAACAGAAAAGTTCTTTTTATATAAAACTAGAGGCCCAACGCATGAAATCGTGCATGGGTACGGTCCCTAGGCCTAGCCTGTGATCAGGGCCATCTTTCCCAGCTGCCCACAACCGGCCCCGCCCCCTTCCACCACCCACCCATTTCCCCATTCCCCATCCAGCGATGGGAGGGATGGGAGGCTGACAGCCGGGGGAGGGACCAAGAGGTCGGCAGTTCCCACCTGTTCACCAGCCCCATCCCTGGCGCCAGTCGCCCTCTGTATGTGGGGCGACTAGTGGGGTGGGGGTCTTGGCCTGGCACTGCCCGCATCCCCCACCACCCACCCCGGTTCCCCATTTGCCATTGGCAGTGATCGGAGCCTGCTGGCTAAGGAAAGGGACCAAGAGTTGGTCAGTGCACCTCATAGTGACTGGTCGGGCGGTCGTTCTGGTTGTTCTGCTGTATGGTCGCTGGGCTCTTATTACAGAGGATCATTAGTAATTCTGACCTGCCAGGTATTTATTTCAAAAGCTTATGTACCATGTGATACTGTAACAGAGGAAAAAGAATTGAATAACAGCAGATGGTAGATATTTATAAGGAGCTAAATTCTTCCCATTTATATATATATCTAAAGATGTGAGGAAAAGCTTTTAATTTTGTAAAGCATACATCTGAATGCTACCTCTTTGTACTGAGTTTTTCATGGAAGAATGAGCTTTATGTTCAACTTTTAGTGTGTTATTATAACTGATATTATAATATTATAAGTGTTACTATAACAAATGTTTTATTATAACTGATTAAAAAGTAGTAGGAAGAACAGTTTTGTCCATTTCAGTAAATACTCAGTGTTCTTGCCTGGTTTTTATTCTAATGCTGTGTATATATTTTGAAGTATATATATTTATACTATATATATATATATATATATATATATATACATATATATATATATACACACACACACACACATATATATAGTAAAACATATGAAACCTATTTTATATGTATAAAGCATATAGTATATACAGCATTAGAACAATAACCGGTCAAGAGCGCCTTAGAACTATATAATGGAATATACAGTATATATTCACCCCCAACACACACAAACACATATATATACACACACATAATGTAAAACAACATAGCCCGTCAGTAATTTTATTTACAGGGCTGTGGTATTCGGAATCTCACCACGTTCATAGCAGCATGTTAAGGATTCTCAAGAGGAGGACTGACGGCTCCCCTTTCCCTTGACTGCCTGTGCCCCCCTGCCCTCTGGAGTCTGGAGGGGTAGAGTTGTGGTGGGCACATAAACACATGAATATGTCGTATGTGGGCCAAAGCTTGTGATTTGGTTCTTCATGTGGAACTATGTCATTTCCCCTTCAGAATACAATGACAGATGCCACAGTACTTTTGGAAGATGTACAAAAAATGAAAGATAAAGGCGAAATAGCGCAAGCATACATTGGTTTGAAAGAAACAAACAGGTAAGTTGATACTGTTTTTATTCCATTTTGGTTTAATCATATTGATCTTTGGTTTTTAGCCTCTTGTACAAAAAGGCAACATATTTATACATTGCTTTAGTAGACATCACCTAACCTTCAAAGGGAACCCAAGGTTTTCAATATATTCAATAAAATCTCATTTATAACAAGGTAGCATTATTGATGAAAGGTGTCAGGGGAAATGTTCTTAACTTCACGGGGATATATATGTCTATATCTTTAAGGTCTTAGCCTTGAGGAGAAAACCAGTTGCTCACTGTTGATTGTCTTGGGTAGTCCCTTTTCATTTCTCATTCAGGCTGGTTATTTGTGAGTGTTGTTAGGGGCAACTGCAGCTTCCAGTAATCTAAATTTAATGTGAAGGGAAATGATGGAGTATCTGAAATCTTATTAGTGGTAGCCATATAATTCTCTAAGGGTTCCATAATTTCTAGGGCAGAACCCTGCATTTGAGACCACATTTTTGTCATGTTCCCTAAGTTGTTCTAAGAAAATCCTAACTCTGGTTTTATTCCATTTACTGTAAATGTGAGTGAAATTGCAGATGGCACTTAGCTCAGTCACTCTACACTTAAGAACTTTAAGTGAGCTGGCTGAGAATGCAGAATTTGCACCATCACTAAATGACTGAACCGTTCTGAGGCTTTTTCTGTAGCTGAGTTTATGTAACAGAATAAAGGCTCGTCTCTGGAATTCCCTCAGCCTTCTTCTCACCCCCTTCCCAGCGGAGCCTTAGTGCTATTGAACTCGGACCTAAAGAGGCTACATGCTTTAAAGAATATGGCCAGTGATGACCACAGAGAAAGGCAGTTCTGGAGATTCTATTATCAGTGTGCAGTCTGGGTCTCCTGGTGCATAATAACCACAATTGGCATATAGAAATACTTCACTAACTAAAGAATATCTTCTTTTATGGGCAAGGGTGGAAAATGTGGATAAGAGTATTTGGTTAAACTTGAATTTTAATTTATGAATGTAAAATATAAATAGCACATATCTTTTATCTAAGATTGTGTACGTATAAAAATAGCTGGATTACGCTGTTACTTCATCCACTGAGCTGTTCAGTTACCAGAGATGTATTGCATGCCTGTTTAATGCCAGGCCCTGTGCCACACACTGGGAATATTAGCAGTCAGCAAGGTAAATGCATTCCTTACTTGCATGGCATTTATGGGCTGTTGGGAGACAGCTTAGAGAATTTGTACTTCACTCCAATGATAGTGGGAGCTGTTGAAAGATTTTAAGTAGGAAAATATAACGAGATTTGAATTTTAGAAAGCTAACCCTGGCATTTATGTTAGAGACTAGATTGTAGTGGAACAAGATTGAAAGCATAAAGACCAGTTAAGAGGCTATGTAACGGTGACTTTGACTTAGTTGGTGGCATTTGGGATTGAGAGAAATGGGACGCTTTAAAGATGCATAAGAAGATGAGGTCAGTAAAGCCTTGTGTTTTATTGGATGTGTCAGTGAGGAATAGGGGTCATGATGGATGACTCTGAAGTGTCTGCTGTGGATACTTGGTTGGATGTGGTGATGCCATTTGTGATCCTGGTCTGGGGTGAAGGGAAGTATGGGTGGAGATGATTGGTAGATTTACAGATATTGAATTTAAAGAGCTAGGAAGACATCCAAGGAGAGAAATCCATTAGGCATTTGGAAATATAGATCTAAAGCAGGAGAGATATGTGGGCTGAAATATAAATGTTGATGTCATCAGCATATACTATTTATAATTGAGACCATGCAAATAGATCAACTCTTCCAGGAGAGATGGTGGGTGAAAAATAGAACATGCTCTGGAATTTGTTTTATGTAAACACCGTATCAACACAGAAGTCTTGAAGGACTGAGAATCTGGGCTCACGCCGGATAGCCCTGAGGCCACTGCTTTCCAGCTGCATAGCCTCCACAGGCATCTTACTTCCAAGCCTCAAGTCTTTCTCTGCAATGTGGCAAAAGATGTTTTTTTGGTGACTGGGAGAGCTAAGTGAAATAATATATGCGGGAGTTATAGACAATACCTGACACTTAGCAAACACTCACGTATATTATTTTAATACCCTAGATAGAAGAAATCCTGTAATCAAGCATGCCGTTATTATTTATTATTTATTAATACCTATTACTTAGTATACATACTTTTAATAAAATGTGTCACATCACTAATATAAAAACAATGTCCCCAGGCCTTAAAATTAATTTTTAGACAAAGAAAAAAGTCTTTTAAAAGTTGTGTATAAAAGCTGAGAACTTTGAACATATTCTTAGTTATAAGTTTCTCCTATGAGAGTTTTTTAAAACTAGGAAACCAGATTTTATTTTAAGTCAAATCAAGATCCTACCCATAAAACTTAAAATTTCATTTTAAAATGGATTATGAAGATTGCCACACGAAGACAATAACTGCAGTTTTCATATTATATGTGTGTGACTGTCGTGGTTAGTCTTGAATATAATAAGTGACATATAAGATTATTCTACTAGCTCAACAAAATGTTAAAAACAGAACCTCTTTCTCACCTTTTGAATCATTTCTTATTTTACAGGAAAAATCGCTGTAGATCCTTGATTTGTTTGTTTTACTTTCTACCCAATTAGATGTTACACATTTTTAAGAAAATTAACCAGAAATAATTTTTTGTGATAATGTCTTAAGTTATCTGTAATTAACAAAAACAATATGAAATATCATGTGGTGCTGTTGACCATCATCATCTCATTCCCACCCTGTATCCTTTGTGTTTTGCATTGTTTCTTTTGCATGGAAGGTCGTCTGCTATGGATTACCATGAGTTGAATGAGGATGGAGAGCTGTGGCTGGTTTATGAAGGGTTAAAACAAGCCAACAGGTTATATTTGTCTCCTCAAAATGCAATGTTATTCATTTGTTGTTTTTCTTACTAACAGTGGCCTCCTGGCTTTAAATTTCGTATTTCTTGTACATTAATTGTCTTCCTAAGTAAATTTTAGTACAACTTAGAGCATTCAACTAAATACCTTCCTAAAAACCTTCTTTAGTAAGAGATGCTGTTAAAACTGAAATAGATGATGAATAAGAGTTGCTGCCCGTAAGTGAAAGGTGCTATCTAGATTGCCCTTCAGACACTAAAATTTGTGAATATTTCACTAGGAGTTGGAAAAACCCCCAAAACCTTTCAACTAGAGCTCAAACTACTGTGGGGAGAGATTAATACCTATTACTTAGTAGCTTCTTGTTTGGAATAATGATCAATCTAAAGGATATATATGCCAATGGACGCATGGCTGCATTCCTACATATTGTTGCCATGCTGCTTATCGGCAGTATTAAGTGTCTGACTTGGCATTCTATGTGGTTATTGTGAAGTCCAATTTGTGAAACAGCAAATCAGGAGGGTTTCCTGCATTGCTACAGTTCAGAATAATTACCCAGACTCAACATGTTAAATATGTTTAGGGGGAAGCAAATAAAATTGAATCAGCAGCACCTTTCTAACACAGATACTCCTCTGCTCTAGTGATGTTTGTGTCCTAAAAATCTCATAAAAATACAATTTTAGTGATTAAGCTGGAAAAATACCTAATATGCTGTTTGTTCAAGGGGCTCCTGCTTATTCTGCTTTGTTTGTTCTAACCATAAACCATTGTCATTAACTTTGTGGTGTTATTGGCTCAAATCCTCTTGAAATTTTATACTCACTAAAATATTTTTAGTCTGCTTTTAACAGTTTGCTTGCAATGTCATCAATAAATGTTGCCCAGCAGTTGGTAACCAAGGGGATTAGAATAAAAGAACGTCCTTTCTTTCTTCATGTTAATTCATTACTAACTGTAAATTTGTTTTGTGTTTAGAAAGGGGGTGAATGTGGGGTGCATGGTAAAGGGGGGATGCTATTTCTCTCTGCTGTGTTCACTGCTGATGCCTGGGCATAGCTGAGTTGAGTGTTTGCTCAGAGAAGCAGCAGCCACTTTGTTGGTCCTGTTAATAATATCTAAAACCATGTCCTGTTAGGATTCTTTTACTGATAGGGAAGTTTATGGGGAGAAAGAAGATGACAGATTTAAAATATTTGTATATGAAATTTCAGAACTACCTGTCTGGATTTGGTAAATCTGTACATATTTCAGAGAAGCATTCAGCTGTTCCTTTCTTCACAGATAAGAGTAGGAGGTAAAAAGGGGACCCTGGTTACACCCTCTGCCTGAAATTAGTAATGCTGACATTCTTGAAGTCATACTTAATGAGATCAGTTGTTTGTAATCTTGGATCCATAATGCAGTTATTTTGTGGCAAAGGTATGGTCTTTGCCAACTTGAATGCTTGTTTGTAGTCAGCCAGATTGAAGCTGTCTTTTAATTGATGATTTTATTCATCATTCCTCAAAAGAGCTAAAACTCTCCTGCTTCTCAGGGCCTTTAATACTTTATATTCGTAGCAGGGCCCACGGTTCAGAAAGATACAAACGTGAGAGCACCGTGTCCAGTTCTGGTCTTGAGTTTCCTGACTTTAATCAAGTCAGAAGTTGCGCAGACACTGGAGCCCCCGCTTTTCCTGCCCTTGCTAGTGAGCACGAAGCCTCGCCCCACCAGGCAGGGCCTCTGGTGTCGTCACCCTTTCCTACCCGTGTGGCTTCTCCTCAGGCTCCTGGAATCCCAGCTCCAGTCGCAGAAGAGGAGCCATGAGAACGAGGCCGAAGCCCTCCGTGGGGAGATCCAGAACCTGAAGGAAGAGAACAACCGGCAGCAGCAGCTGCTGGCCCAGAACCTGCAGCTGCCCCCCGAGGCCCGCATCGAGGCCAGCCTGCAGCACGAGATCACCCGGCTGACCAACGAGAACTTGGTAAGGGCCTGGCTCTGCAGGGCCCACACCGTCACCCTCTAACTCAGCAGAGATGGAGTGAGGAAATAGGTCTCTGTTCCAGAAATGGAAAAGGCATGTGCACAGATAGTGTTTCTCACAGGAGCTCTCTCAGTTCCACTTGGAGGGTCTGGAAGGTATCAACCAGCTGCATGCTGGGCTCTTGAGATCCTCGAGAACTCACGTGGCCTCTTTTCCACTTCGCTGCAGAATCTCTGCCATTCTCTGCCCTTGGTTATATGGCTGTTGGTTATATGTTTTTTCAGCTGTGGTTCCCAAACAGCCACCGAGGCCACCCCAGCCTCCATCTGTAGCAGACAAGTGGGGGTTAGAGCTATGGTCTGCAAGGCAGTTGGCACAACCAAAGGGGGACTTTTGGTTGACATTGGATGGAGCTCCCAGGTCATAGAGGAGAGAGAGCAGTATGCAAGTTTATACATTTTTTATTCTTTTAAACAGAACGTGGGCAATGAAATGAGGTCTTTTTTCCCCCTCCCCAGATTCTGAACAGTGGGAGAAGTTTTTTTCTTTTCCTTTTCTCTTTATTTCATAGAAAGTATTTTCTAGAATATTTCTTTCTCAGTCACAAAATAACTTTTATTACAGATTAATAGATTTTTTAAAATCTACTTAAATTTGATAATATAGTTAGTAAATGAAAGGCCATTGAAAAGTAATGATTTCATGTTTCTATATAAAATTTAGATTGTAGTGTCAGCCTAGTTTTGAGAACAGCTGTTTAAGGCTGGTAGTGTTTTGTTTTCTTCTCTTTAATTCAGGGTTTTAATGATCTATAATAAATAGTTTGGATTTTCTCTAAAGATTTAATAATCTGAATTATCCCTCCATTACTCCACTAGTGATCATTTATGTTACAGATAGTTTTCTAGTGTCATTTATCCAACTGTCTTTTATATTCATCAGAAGCAAAACACACAGGTGTACTTTTCAGAGCCCATCTGTCCCCTCGAAGACAGAGGACACATGTGGGAGGCTCCATTGTAGGAATTGGGGGAAGGCTGAGGGCAGTGTTTGGGCTCTTTCCAAGGTGACTGAAACATCACTGATTTCCGGGAGGAAATCTTCCAGATCATGGACTGAAATGCCTTTTTATTACTTTCAAGTATATTGTTGCTTAAGTTTAACTAACAATGCTTAAATGCCTAAGAATTGATAAATATACTAAATAATATAATAACGATTGATCAGTGTATAAATTTTCTGCTTATAAATGATTGTCTTCAAATACGAGGTGAAACCGTGAAGTAAAGATGCTTCTGGGTGCAGATTCCCAGTTTTTTCATCAAGCTGATTAAGCATTTCCCTTGCAACCTTGTCTGTCGTATTCATTTTCATGATAATTTTGCATAACTAATACAAAAGTAAACTAAGCCCCCAAATTCTAAGCTGGTAGTCTAGTTAATGATTTTTTCTGAGGTTTAGGAAAATCCTTTGCAGCTCAGCCGCTTCTCCTGCCTCACTGGTAATTCAGGAGACTGGATTCAAACCTAAGCACAGGGAGTGATGCACTTTTTCAAAATCATTGTAGTTTCTCAGTGTTAGTTGTGCATTTCTTTAGGAAACACGTGAGCAGAATATTAAAACAGCTGGGAACCTAGGCTTAGGCCTTGGAACTGCTGCCCCGAGTAACCCGCCCGCCCCCCTGCCCCGACACAAACAGAAGGTTTTCCTCCTCCGCTAGTGAACGTGCTTCCCAGGCCTCCCATGCTGCCTTTCAGGGAAGGCAGGCACACAGCTTCTTGGCGGCCTTTTCTGCCTTCAAACAACAGCGCCCATATTGCCATTAATTCTATTTGCCTGCCCTACTCTTGCCACAACTGCTGGCAACAAAAAGTGCAGCAGCTTGTGAGCAGGTCCAAGGAGTGAAATAGCAGCCTTACCCAGGGGCTCGACCACCACTTTGTTCCCCTGCTGACCGATGGCATCCTGGTTGTGGCCTGTTTCCTGTGAGCATGTGACAGCACATGTGTATGCATATAAAGCTGGAATTATCTGTGCCAGAAAGATCAGAGGGCAATGGCAGATGACAAATCAGAGCTCTTTCAGTAGATACAGTTTCATTATTTATCTTAAAATATTTTAAAAATTGATTTTGCTGAGAGGTAGCATTCCCCTCAACAACACAGAGAACAACAAATACCCATTATGCCTGTTTTTTCAGTATTTTGAGGAATTATATGCAGATGACCCTAAGAAGTATCAATCATATCGGATTTCACTTTACAAACGGATGATTGTATGTAAACTCACGAGTGCTTTTGTGTTGCTTTCTGCACTACTTCTAGCTCTCTGCAACCCAGGGGCTGCCTGCTCCTCCCCAGGAGGTCTCTGCAAAAACTCTGATGAAACCTGTTTCTCCCCTACAGCTGTCTGTCAGCCAGTGGTGTCACCTCTACCAGTGTCCTGCGTCCATTGTCGTGTTTGGTTTGTTACTGACTCTAGGCTTGCAGTGTGATGGAAGTCAAAAGTCAAAAGCCCCTACCCAAGTTCAACTGTCCTTAAAACTCTCCACAAAACATTTTGTGCATTCATCAAAATTTATTTTGCCTCTTCCCCCTTTCTAAGAAAACAGTGCACTGGAATAGTGGTACATTTTACGAGCATTTGATTGTTTTGCCCACATGGAGTCTACTGGAAAAGACTCCCCAGTGAACCTGCTGTCCGTCACGCTGTAAAGGATTGTACTGCATCGTGTATTTTAACATTCAGCTTTTATTATAGCTGCATTTCCCATGCCTGCCAGTTTCAGCCAGGTGGTGGCTCCACCGATGAGCTTTTCTGGAGCTTTTATGTGAAACTAACAGTGCTGTTTCTATGATTTCGTGTCTGCTTTCCTTCTGTGCATGTTAGAAGACCTATTTTGATCATTCTGTTGTATTTCTCATTTTGACCTTTAGGATTTGATGGAACAACTTGAAAAACAAGATAAGACTGTCCGGAAACTGAAAAAACAACTGAAAGTATTTGCTAAAAAAATTGGTGAACTAGAAGGTATTTTAAACATGTTTTATAACAATTGCTGAATCTTGGTTTTGTAGTGCTATACTAGTGTCCTAATAGGATGATAAAAATTACTTTCAGCAAACCTAGTGTCTGTAGTGGATACTTCCATTTTGAGGTGGGGGGAAATGTGCTTTCCATTGTAGTAAAAATTTAAAAGCAAGAGAATCCATTCAACAAATATCAGTGACTACTATGCCAGGCACTGTGCTAGGTTAAAAGCATGGATTCTGGAGCTAAGCCTTTTAGATGCAAATCCTGGCCTTCTACTATTAGTCATCTGATATTGGGCAAGTTATTGAACCTCTCAATACCTCAGTTTTCCCACCTGTTAATAGGAATGATAATTGTGTACTTGACATGGTTTGTAAAAATTAAATGAGTTAATATGTATTGTATTACTATAATTCCTGACACATAGTAAATGCTATATATAACTTAGTTATTATTATTATTGTTAGTATTAGGGATACTAAGATTAGTAAGACAGAGTCTGTATCCTCAAAGAACTTACCATCTAATGCAGATAAAAAGAGAAGTAAATAAGAAAAAAAATGATTATAAAGAAATAAGATTTTTTTAAAACATCTCATGATTTATATATGATGAGGATGGGAAAATACCTAAAGAATGAATCAAATATCCGTTGTTATTATTATTATATACAAATGAATCTCATCTTGTGGATTTGTGTGTGTGTTTTTTTCATATTATTTATCTAGGTACCAGGAATATAGCAGTGATCAGGGCTAAAACCAAATTCTAACAACGCTCATTGTTCAAGAGATTTAGGGATATTCTTTGGAACTGCTTTCAAATCTATGCAAACTATGATCATTTTGAAAAAAAAATGATGCCGTGTTGTTTGACCATCTCTCTATCCTCTCAATGTCGCTCTGCCTCGAAGGGTTGCTGGAAACCAATTCCAGCATGTTATAATTTCAAGAGTTTCATCAACAGGTCGATGAGACTAGGGAACTCAACAGGGTTGAGTCACACATGTAGTCACCTGTTGGGAATGGCTAAAGGCATTTCCCCAAACCTGAATAGGAAACTGATTGTGGCTGCCAGACAGCTAAAGGGCATCTTAATCTATACGTTATTGCCTCCTACTGGCCAAACACCTGAACAGCCGTAGGCTAATTCCCCCATTCTGACAATGTTTCTGTATACCCTTTGAAGTGTATATTTCTGCCTCAGGACAAGTTGTGTTAATAAAAAGCATGGGGTCCTGGGGACAGAGAGAACCTAAGACCTTAGACTTGAGATCTTGGATCTTAGCTCCTTTAGCTAAGCTCCTCTGACCCCCAATGCCTTTTAAAATTATATCTCATCTCCGGACTCTTTATTAGTCTCTGGATTCCTATGTCATCTACGCACAGCCCCTTCTCCAGATTCCTGAACCCTTCTTGATGCTGGGACAAGAACCCCGGCAAGGGTGAAGAGTCCCTAGCACTGGGAATGGTCACAGTAATCTACCATGATCCACTCTGTGGTTTTCATTCTCCAACATGCCAGGCATGTTGGTCTTTCTGTTTCTCTTGGGCAAGTTCTGCTCATCCTTTGAGAAGATCAGAGTCATGTGTCACATCCTCAAGAGCATGCTTTCCTGATCACCCAGACAGACCTTATGGCTCCCACTCTATGTATCACAGCTTGACTCAACTCTTATGGTTTTCACTTTGTATTCCCTTGGATATACAAATGCTGAAAGATTTATTTAGAAATCAGATTACTTGGCTGTCTTATTTTATATATAATCCTTATAGCATTATTGATTCAGATCTATTGGAATAAAGTTTTGAATCTCCAAATCACACACATGGGCTAAAATGTCTATTGGCCCTAGGTGGTTTGGGTCAGTGGATAGAGCATCAGCCTGCAGACCAAAGGGTCCTGGGTTCGATCCAGGTCAAGGGCACATAACCTCAGTTGCAGTCTCCTCCCTGGCCTGGGCCCTTGTCCAGGCATGTGCAGGAGGCAACCAATTGATGTGTTCCACTCACATTGATATTTCTCTCTCTGTCTTTCCCTTTCTCTTCCACTCTCTCTAAAAATCAATGGAAAAATATCTTCGGGTGAGGATTAAAAAATAAAATGTCTGTTGACAGAACTTTGAAAACCATTATTCACAGGACATTTCTGCACTTAACTCTGCATTAATTATATCATGAGATGATAATTAGATTGCAGAGTATTTGCTTGAAAGAAACTGATTTCAAGGGTATCAATTTGTGAGATTATTTTTTTAAAACTCCTAATGGTTTCACTTAAAGTTTTTACTCAGATTTCTTTGATATGTATTTTTTTAATTAAAGAGATAGATTAGGATATTTCGAGATGCTAGCAAGTTGAAGCCATTATTAATCAGAAATCTTCTAGTCAGTTAAACTATCCTGCCACCTATGTTCTTAAACCTGTAAGTAGCACTTGAGGAGGCAATTCATAGATTAAACAAAAAGATCATTAGAGTATCCTTAAGAAAAGTTGAAAAACTGATGCATGTCTAAAGTGTAAAATGAAATCAGTTTATTTGATCTGGGCCCTTGTTGAGAACAGTATTCCCCCACCTCCCAGAATTAGAGAATAAAGGTGACAGGCTCCTCCAACATTTTTTCTGTCCCCTACCCCCCATTATACAGAAAATTCTGGCAACCGTGTATAGCGAAGCACCTTCTAATATATAGAAATCTTCGTATATTTTTAAAAATGTATATTATAGTATACTTAAGTTCTTCTTGTTTAAAATAGGAGGTTCTTGCCTTCTTCTATGAGTTACATTTAATTACGGAGACTTTTGTAGAAGCCAATGAAAACTTTTTTAAACATCAACATGTAATTTTAGCAGAAATTACATAGCTAAATGGAAAGTGTTTCAAAATTTCATCTGCGTTGTGTTATATTTTAATCCAGGAGTGGGTGTTCCATCTCAGTTTTCATGGAGTCAAGGAATTTAGACCTTAAAGAGTTCCAGAAATGGGTTAATCATATTATAGGAAGAAAAATATTGAGGCCCAGAAACCATAACTAACTTCCAAAGACTCATCCAGTTAGTGGCCAAACTAGGACTAGAACCCAAGTCTTCTGAGAACCACTGACTTCTTTCCTTTGTGTCATATTTTCTAACGGAATCTCTCTATTTATAGGAATTTATTTGACTGCCTCAATTAAACGGTGACCAAGCTCTTCCTGGTACCAAAGTGAGAAAAAATAAATTGAAATAAAATTCTAGCCCTAGCCAGTTTGGCTCAGTGGATAGAGCATTGGCTGGCAGACTGAAGGGTCCCTGGTTCGATTCTGGTCAAGGGCAGGTACCAAGGTTGCAGGCTTGATCCCTGGTCAGGATGCATGAGGATGTATCTCTCACATCGATGTTTCTCTCTTTGTGTATCTCCCATCTCCCTTCCACTCTCTAAAAAACCAATGGAAAAATATCCTCGGGTGAGGATTAATAACATCAACAACAAAAAGTTCTAGTGTCCTTTCCTTTTCCAGGACAAAAAGGTTCAAGAATGTTTTTCCTCTAGTAAAAAGAATCTGTGAGATAGAAATAGGGATCACTTCAGGTCTTTCTAGAAGGAGGTCGATATTAGATGGAGCATTGGACTGGATGATCCCCCAAAGTCTCTTTTGTCTTTGAAAACTGGGCTGGTGTCCTGGCTTCTCTCTTTCAGACTTCATGCTTTTCTGATGCCATACAAGGGTTTACGTTTTATTTTAATAGCAGATGATTTGCTAAGTGAATCAAGGTTATATTCTTAAAGATTTTTTTTTTATTGATTGGTTTTAGAGCAGTGGTTCTTAACCTTCCTAATGCCGCGACACTTTAATACAGTTCCTCCTGTTGTGGTGACCCCCAATTTCATTGTTACAAATGGAACATAATTAAAGCATAGTGATTAATCACAAAAACAATATGTAATTATATATGTGTTTTCCGATGGTCTTAGGCAACCCCTGTGAAAGGGTCGTTCGACCCCTAAAGGGGTCGCGACCCACAGGTTGAGAATCGCTGTTTTAGAAAGAGAGAGAGAGAGAGAGAGAGAGAGAGAGAGAAAACACACACATAGATTTGTTGTTTTATTTATTTATGCCAGGGGTCCTCAAACTATGGCCCGCAGCCCGCTGAAAACATTTATCCAGCCTGCCGGGTGTTTTTGCTGCCGCTGTGTGCATAGGAATTTGTTCATAGTTTTTTTTTAAACTATAGTCCGGCCCTCCAACAGTCTGAGGGACAGTGAACTGGCCCCTGTTTAAAAAGTTTGAGGCCCCCTTATTTATGCATTCATTGGTTGATTCTTATATGTGCCCTGATGGGGGATCGAACCCACAATCTTGGTGTATCAGAATGACGTTCTAGCCAACTGAGCTACCCAGCCAGGGCTGACATCTACACTTTATCTGTGAGGTTTTTTAAAATTTATTTATTATTTATTTTATTTATTTTTATTGATTTCAGAGAGGGAGAGAGTGATAGAAACATCAATGATGAGAGAAAATCATTGATCAGCTGCCTTCTGTACATCTCCTATTGGGGATCACACCTGCAACCCAGGCATGTGCCCTTGACCGGAATCGAACCTGAGACCCTTCAGTCCACAGGCCGACGCTCTATCCACTGAGCCAAACTGGTTAGGGCTATCTGTGAGTTTTTATAAAGACTCAAATCTCTTGGGAGAATTCAAAGGCAGAGAGAAAAATTTTAATTAAAGTATGGCAAATTTTGTCTTTGACATTTTCTACAGAACCAAAAATATCTTGGTTAGAGATTTTGCAAAAGGAAACTGAAGCTTTCTTTTAAAACATATTTCATAAATTCTGAGAGGTGCACACTTTTTGACGTTTTAACATCTCTGAAATCAGGATGTGTCTTTCAACTGTTGATGGGTTATAGCTTAATTGCACTGTTTTCCTCCTTTAGTGTTATATAAAATAATGGTATTTCATAGTCAATGGCACCATAGGTATGATGAAATAAGGAGGTATAAAGCATTCTCATTCTCTTTACATCATATGGAGTCCAAATATGTATATTTATTGATGAACTTAATATGCTGAGTCTATTTCCTCCCAATTTCCCCTCTTAGGGTTATTTCTTTGGCTGAAAGCCACTAGTAATCTAGATAGCAGAGATTTTATTCTTTTGTATTGTGCATGTAACATGTATGTGAGCTATGAAGGCCTCTTTGTACAGATTTCAATATCCTGGCACTGTTATGTTTAATCTGACTCCAGAAATAATTTTGTAAAACTGAATAGTTTGAATCTTCTATCTCTGTGTGGAGGCACACATTTCACAGCTACCTTGGTTTCCAGACTGCACCATGCACATGAAGCACTAGGTGCCACAGCCCTGATTTATCCAACCACAGTGCGGCCACTCCTCTGATGGCCAGTGGCCATCTTCAGCACTGCTAGTCTTGGTGCTGCAGCAGGAGCTCTGACAGCTGTTGGTATTCTCTCCCATAGCCTCTTCCTGTGGAACTGGCTTCCCAGACCCAACACAGGATTGCCCCAGAGTGACAGGAGAGCATGCTGACACCTTGTGCAGTCAGCAGCACTAACCTTTCTGATGCCTCTGATCTGCATCTTGTTTGCAGGTCTCTGAACTCAAATTAATCTTCACCTGAACAGGTTTCTTAACTGCCCCCTTCCTACAGGTAACACAGCCTGCTCACTAGCATGTGTCTGCACAAACACCACAGGACTCGAACTCCTGTGTTCCCATACCTTCTCTTGCATTTCCCATTTAGTCTTAATTCTGAGGTGATATTGGAGACTTTTTGAATCCTTAGCATTATTCTTCTCCAGCAGCTGCTGACAGTAGTGACCACTTTTAACCTCTGAACAGGTTAGCTGTGCTTTAATGGTTGCAACTTCATGGTTAGCCCTTTACTAGAAACAGATAAACAAAAACTGGGTACATTAAATAGAGATGGTTTTATCTGCTCGTTATTTCTTTAGGAATAAGCGATGGTGGGAGCAAGTTAGGTCTTTGTCTTGGGAAGCCTCTGTGAAAAAGAAAACATTTCACATCAACCAGTATGAAGACACACTATCCTACCAACTCTCATGTGGTTTGAACTGATTGCAATGATAGATTTAAAGTCAGTTTTCTTTTTCTTTAATGACTAGATTCATAGAGCTGAAAGTGAGGGAAATCTACAGTTTTTCTTCCTTTTTGTAGAATATTATGTTTTTCCTTCTGTGATTTAAAGTCTAAATATATTCAACTATTTATGATTAATAACAATTCATTAACCAAGAAGTTAAAACTAACTTTGGGAACATTTAACCTTATTACAGAGTAAATTTATTATCTCCCTTCCCCCTCCCCAAAGAAAAATGCTTTTGAATCACGTAAGGTTCTCTGACGTTAATAGTAACCCAGCACTGGTGGCTGTCAGTGACATCACCATATAGTTTTGCCATTTACAGCCAATTTTAGCAGAAAAGGTAATTAAAGTAGGGACAATTAAAAAAATAAATATATTTGCTTGGAAAAAAAACAAATAATAACATAAAAAGGGGACAATTAAGTGGCAAATATGGCACTTTTTGTTTTGTTATAGAATTCATCATTTAAAATTATAGGAACATGGAACCTTCTCATCTTTTCTCCCTGGAAAACCTTTTTTTCTCCTTTTTGTTTCTCATGAAGTGGGCCAGATGGAGAACATATCCCCAGGACAGATCATTGATGAACCCATCCGTCCAGTCAACATTCCCAGGAAAGAAAAGGATTTCCAAGGAATGCTGGAGTACAAGAAGGAGGACGAGCAAAAGCTTGTTAAGAACCTGATTCTGGGCAAGTGTTTTCTTTTCTTCTACTCTCTCAGTTCTGCAGGCTAGGAAGTCCAAGATCAAGGTGCCAGTTAGTTTGGTTCCTGGTGAGGACTCTCTGGCTGGCTTGCCAACAGCCCTCTTCTGGCCGTCGTCACAGAAACAGAAGAGAAAATGGAGGGGGGTTGGGATGGAGGGAGGAGGGAGAGAGGAAGAAAGAGAGATCTCGAGCACGCAAGTATTTTGTGCCTGGGATAAAAGGTCTTTCTGGTACACGTGTCAGTGGTGGGAAAGACTAGTCACTGGTTTTTGAAATATTCAACACCAGTTTCTTTAGTCCTCATTACATACTGCGCATCTGGCGCTGCAGAAGCATCCTGGCCGCCATGCACTGTCAGTCAAACAAACAGCAGGGACGCTTGCCTAGGAAGCAAGTCCATCCATACAGATCCCTGGAGGCCAGGCCTTCTCAGCTCTGGTTAGACTAACCTGGAAGCTTTTGCAAAGTATTGTTGTATGGTCCCCACCACAGACTGATCACATTACAATCTAGAGCAGTGGTTCTCAACCTTCTGGCCCTTTAAATACAGTTCCTCATGTTGTGACCCAACCATAAAATTATTTTCATTGCTACTTCATAACTGTAATGTTGCTACTGTTGTGAATCGTAATGTAAATATCTGATATGCAGAATGGTCTTAGGCGACCCCTGTGAAAGGGTCGTTCGACCTCTAAAGGGGTCTCGACCCACAGTTTGAGAACCACTGATCTAGAGGGAAGAGACTGGCCATGTCTAATGTTTTTTAAAAATCTTTCAAAGAATTGACCAACACTGCTCTAGGCCATTTGCATTTCTGAATTTCTGTTTTCCTTGCTTCCCTAGAAAGTGTATGACAGTTCAATAATAGAGGAAAAATACACACACAAAAGAATTAAGGAAAATATTTTAGCAATGGAAGGAGAAGGCCAGACAAATGAAATGGGTGTGGAAGAAGCATTTCAGAGCAGCCTTGGAAATTGCTCTGAGGAATACTTTTTAGGGGAGGGTGGGAAATGGTTAGGGAGTGTGCACAGTTCTGAACTGAATGCTGAACACCTCTCAGCCTTTGTATAGCATTCCTCCCCCAGGTGCCAGGTGACAGCAGTGTGATTGGCAGTTACACCTGATAAAGTTCCTAAGGTTCCTGGCATTAAACTTAGTACTGTATTTAGGTGCAGAGGTGCTAAAGGTTCAACCTGATTTTCATTTAGCAAAAATGTTAAGGAGCCACTGATTTTTAAACATAGAGTTTAAGTAAAGATTCATCAGTTCAATAAACATTTAGTATGCTCTTACCAAGTGCCAAGCATTCTCTGTGCTGGGTAACAGAGAGAGTAGAGTCCCTATTCTCATATAACTTATATTCCACTGCGAGAGAAGATAGAGGGAAAAGCCCTAGTTGGGTAGCTCAGTTGGTTAAACATCGTCCCGATATGCCAAGGTTGTGGGTTCCATCTCCAGTCCGGGTACATACAAGAATCAACCAGTGAATACATAAATAAGTGGAGCAACACAAATTGATGTTTCTCTCTCTCCCTTTCTCTCTTTGTCTCTGTCTCTGTCTCACTCCTCTCTCGCCTTTCCTCTCTCTCTCAAATCAATCAATAACTAAAAAAGAAAACAGAAAAAATAAACAAACATATAATGGGGTAGAAAGGATGAAGAGTGAAGGCAAATGTACTAATTTATATAAAATTAGAGGCCCCACGAAATTTGTGCACAGCAGGGGGGGCTTGTCCCCTCAGCCCAGCCTGCACCCTCTCCAATCTGGGACCCCTCGGGGGATGTCCGACTGCCGGTTTAGGCCCTGGGATTGGGCCTAAACCGACAGTCAGACATCCCTCTCACAATCCCGGACCGCTGGCTCCTAACCGCTCACCTGCCTGCCTGCCTGGTTGCCCCTCACTGCCCCTCCCCCCCGCAGGCCTGGTTGCCCATAACTGCCCCTCGTTGCTGGCCTGATAGTCCCCAACTGCCCCTCTGCCAGCCTGGTCACCCCTAACGGCCCCCCTGCTGGCCTGGTCGCTCCCAGCTGCCCCCTGCCCCGGCATGGTTGCCCCTAACGGGCCCCCTGCTGGCCTGGTCACCCCCAACTGCCCTCCCCATGCCAGCCTGGTCATCCCTCTCTGCCCCCCCTGCTGGCCTGGTTCCCCCACGCAGCCTGCTGTTTGGTAGTCCGTCCAGTTGTTTTGGTAGTGATGGCCCCTGGCTTTTTATCTATTAGGATTGTTAGGAAAGGCCTCTTTGACCAGGTGATCTTTGGACAGAGACTGAGGAAGTAAGGAAGCAGTTCATGCTGATGATACCTGAGGAAGAACATTCCAGGCAGAAAATAGTTGGCAAATAGGCCCTGGGGTGGGGGCATGCCTGGCACGTTCAGCCAATCACAAGGAGACCCATTTTACTGGAGCACAGTGATCTGGGGCAGGGGATCAGACCTGATCACACAGATCATGCTGAGTATTTGGTTTTTAAATGAATGAGGTAAGAAGCTACTTGGAAGATTTTCATAACAAGAATGACATAATCTGACTGACATTTTCCTATAGAATTACTCTGGTTGTTGGGTGAAAATGTACCACTGGGGAGTGAGGGATGGATCAGAGACCACAATCCAAGAGGAGATGGTGGGGACCTAGACCAGCGCAGCTGGTAGCTGGATTCTGGATGTGTTTTATAGGTAAAGCCAACAGAATTTGTTGATGGATTAGGTGTGTGGTGTGAGAAAAAGAAAGACATCAAAGGTGATGACAGGTTTATAACCTGAGAACCCAGAAGGCTGGAACTGCCATTTACTGAGAGGGGGACAACTCCTGGAAGAGCAGGTACCATAGAAATGGAATTTGGTTTGGATGGGCTCAGTCTGACATGTCTGAGCTGAGCTGCCAAGAAGGCATTTGATCCAAGAAACTAGAATTCAAGGGAAAGGTCAGGGCAGAAGATAGAGATTTGGGAGTTGTCTTGGCAAAGACAACTAAAATTCACCATGTTCCCACCCTCAAAAACTTCTCTTACTGAGCTATTAAAATATGCTTTTTATGTGACCTATTTACCCTGAATGATTGGACTCTCACATGAGAACTGGGCTTTCATTGTCTCTCAAAGCACGTCTCATGAAGACTGTTGGTGTTAGGTACGATTGTTTTTTCTCTCTTCTCTTCTCAGAACTGAAGCCACGTGGTGTAGCAGTCAACCTGATCCCAGGGTTACCAGCGTATATCCTGTTCATGTGTGTTCGACATGCCGACTACCTGAACGATGACCAGAAAGTAAGGTCGCTGCTAACATCCACAATTAACAGCATCAAAAAAGTATTAAAGGTCAGTCATGTTTAACAAAATTCTCATAATGAGTATTAATAACAGAACCTGCATGTAGGGGCTTTTTCTCCCTCAGCCTTGAGGAAGGTGTGAACACTTTGCAGTTTTAACTGCTACCTTCCACTGTGGAAATGTACCACAGTAGGAAACGTTTTTTCTTACAGATTGTCTATATGCTTCTTCAAAACAGGGCTCAGGATAAACAATAATCAAAACTAATTTGATTTCATTGCATTTAATTGTGGAGAAAATTGTTTCTTCATAGACAGAAATAGCCTGCTTTTACGGTCTTAGAAGTAAATTTAAAATATTTAATGGAGTCCATCATATACAGGGAATATGATGCTATAGTTAAAATAGGTATTAAATAAGTTCAATAATCCATGGCTCATTCTTATAAAAAGATATTTGATGAAATAAAGTTTTTCTTTGAACTTTTCTTCACCCGTAACTTTCCTTGTCACCTGTGCCTGATTCCACGTGAGAAGCAACACACAGATACTAATCAGAAAGGAAAGGCTGGAAAAAGACAGAAAAATTAAGTACTAGAGCAGGAAGTCCTACGTAATGACTCAGTAATCACTAAGTCACGTTGCATAATCCTCCTCCTGACTCTAGAAAAACACTGAACGTTATTCTTAGTTTTAACCCCGGTGTTTCTGTGAGGAGCCAAGAGAATGTGTTCTAAATACTTTGCTTTCTGATTATCTGACTTAAGGAGAATTTTTAGGATGGAGATAAGTGGATAGTTAACATGCCCAGAAATCTAAGATGTCTTTCATGAAATACTTTTTTTATTGTGGTAAAACATACATAACAAAAAATTATAGCATTTAACCATTTTTTTATCCTCACCCAAGGATATGTAGAGTTTTGTTGTTTATTTGTTTGTTTTTATTGATTTCACAGAGAGAGAGCAAGAAACATTGATGTGAGAAAGAGACCTCGATTGGTTGCCTCCCATATGCGTCCCGACCAGGAATCCAACCCAAAACCTGTGTATGTGCCCTGACAAGGGATCAAATCCTCGGCCTTTCGGTGCATGGGATCATACTCCAACCAGCTGAGCCACCCAGCCAGGGCTTAGCCATTTTTCAGTGACCAACTCTGTGCATTAAGTGCATTCATCTTGTTGTGCAGCCAACACCACCCATCTCCAGAGCCTTTCATCTTCCCCATCTGCACTCAGGAAACACACCCCTCCCCGCAGCGCCTGGTCATGACCTTTTGACAGATGCTAGTTCTCAGTCCCTATTGCTAAGATGTTCTCTGTGGTTATATTCTACAGTAGTTACTGAAGTGTGGAATTTCTGAAGATTTACTATTTAAAAATTGATGAGCATCTTCTGAATATAATTCACTTCATTTTTGGTGTATTGATGCTCTGTTGCACTTAGATAGACTACAAGTTTTGCTAATTCTTAAGCCAATTTTTACAAAGACAACAAAACCAAATCTAAGGTTTTCTCCCTTTCATCTTAATTGCCAGAAGGCATTTATCTAATTTGACCAATTATTGTACCAGATTGTTTCAAGATTACCAAAGGGAGGGTACTAGAACCTAACACCCTTTTGATACCGTTTAAAATTGATGTGCATTTGTCACACATCCCTTTTTGAAATGAAGTATATTTGTCTTGTGTCCTCACCAGAGGATAGCTTTTCATTTATTTGTTTATTTATTTTTAGAGAGAGTGGACAGGGAGGGAGGGAGGGAGTGGAAGAGAAAGAGAAACATCGATGTGAGAGAGACACATCAGTTGGGGCTGGGGATAGAAACTGCAACCCAGGTACATACCCTTGACCGGGAATAGAATTTGAGACCCTTTGGTGCACAGGCTGCCACTCTAACCACTGAGCACACCAGCCTGGGCTCTGTTTTGATTTAGCAATGAGTTTTTTGGACATGTGCCCCAGTCCTGATGAAGAGACAAGTAGCTTCCCTTGTGTACTGCTCTGCACTGGACTTCCTTCATCCCATTTCTGATTCACTGCTCAAAAATTGTATCTTATCACCCTGGCTGGTGTGGCTCAGTTGGCTGGGCATTGTCCCGTGCACCAAAAGATGACTGGTTCAATTCCCATCAGGCACATGCCTGGGTTGTAGGCTCGATCCCTAGTAGTGGGTGTGCAGGAGGCAGCTGATCGATGTTCTGCTCTCACATTAATGTTTCTCTCTCCTTCTCCTTTCCTCTCCCTAAGAAAACAATTTAAAATCTTTTTTTTCTTAATTGTATCGTATCACTGATATGATGTTTGACCTGATCTGGGTTTCAGTGCTTCAGTCTTTCTGGTTCTCCTTTGTGATTTATAATTGTTTACAATGGTAACTGAAAGAATGGGCCTTCTGGTATCTGTTCAGTTATTTTTCAGATTGTTATTTCCCCAAGAAAAAAAGCAAATTGAGGCTTATTCTCTCTTTCAGAAAAGAGGTGATGATTTTGAAACCGTTTCCTTCTGGCTCTCTAACACTTGCCGGTTTTTGCACTGTTTGAAGCAGTACAGCGGAGAAGAGGTGAGAAAAACATGATTATAAAAGCAACATGCTGTGCCTTCTCTGATCTTTTTAAGGACAATGTTTAACCATTGGTTCATTTAGAAACCTGAATTCAGAGGTGGCTTGGAAGTTCATAGTTTTGTTTGATGTTTATTATTTATGGAACAGTGACTGTGGGGAACAACAAAGTTTCTTTCCTCTGAGAGTTTGTATTATAAGAAAACACAATAGAAATAAAGTGAGCATTGGTCAATGAATAGTTGGAACAATGAAACTTTTTGTCAATATGTGGAAGTGGACTAGTCAAGGACTCTTTAAAAATTAAACAGTTTTAGCTTACTATAATGCTTTAAAGGTGATAAGTTAAGACCTGTCTTTTTAAATTTGTCCAAAAATCTGTTTGGCTTTTGTTTGTAATGATGTATTCATCAATTGTTTGACAGACTTTGTTTTTTTAAAAATGTTAATAATTACTGTTTATTAAGGGCTGCTTACTATGCATCAGACAGCACTTACTAGACACTATGTCACTTAATTCTTACAACATTTCTGTGCAGTAGGGATTATGACCTAGTTTTACAGATGAGGAAACTGAAACTCAGTGAAGGTCATCCATTTGCCCAAGTCCTGTCAGCCATAAGGAGCAGGGCTAGGATTCTGGGTCTGCCTGCCTCGAGAGCCCGTGCCCCTAACCACTCCCCTGCACCTAACCACTCCCCTGCACCGCCCATCCTTTGCCAGGAGGGTAGAAGAGAAACTGAGCTGTAGCACTTGCTGAGCACCCAGACAGAGGCTTGGGGCAGAGGATGGTCCTGGCAAATTATGGCAAATGTGAGCAAGATGTGGTCCCCGGGAAGGTGGGACTGACAGACCAGAGTTCCGCAGAGGGGCCATTCGCTGCCCTGTCATTCCCACTTCTGGACCGTATTGTTAAGGACTATGGGCAGAACCCATCAAGTAGGCTTCTGTCAGATATTGCCCTTTGGCAGGCAATAGGTGGCAGAAGTACTTTCTTGTACCGTTGTCTTTCCATTTTAACAAAATACCACCAAAAGATGAAAATCATCTGTGGATACCATGAAAGGAAAACTTTTTATGTATCTACCAGTCTCTGTAGAAGTCGATCTGTTTTAAGCTTATGTATGCCCTTTGGGTACAGTATTTATAAATAGGACTATATTTAATGAACTGAAGTTTAAACATGTTAGTACTTTAGGTAGTTTAGTGTTTGGCAATAAACTTCTTGTTTCATAAGTGAAACATTAATTTTTTTACAATCCTCATCAGGGGATATGTTTTTATTGATTTTAGAGAGAGATGAAAGAAGCGGGGAGAGAGAGAGAGAGAGAAACATCGATCAGTTGCCTTCCGTACGTACCCCAACCCAGACCAGGGATTGAACCGTGACGTTTTGGTATATGGGACCATGTTCAACTAACTGAGCCACACCGGCTAGGGCAGTTTTTTTTAGATTAAGTTCTCCCATCCTATTTTATTGACATTGCTGTTGGAAAGGGAATGCTAGTTGCCAAGTTTAGGTATTATTCACAAGCTAGTGAGAAGTGGAATTTTAAAGATGGAAACAAACACACATACTGATAATGATTATCCTGGCATTTATGTGTGGGATGGATGGAAACTCTGTGAAGAGAGAAAAAGAACGGGAAGATGCTGATCAAGCGAGTCTGACAGACAACAGACATCTCACTTCCTGTGCATCATTAACTCTGCGTTGTGGCTCTAGGGCTTTATGAAGCACAACACATCTCGCCAGAACGAACACTGCCTCACCAACTTCGACCTGGCTGAGTACCGGCAGGTGCTAAGTGACCTGGCCATTCAGATCTACCAGCAGCTCGTGCGGGTGCTGGAGAACATCCTTCAGCCCATGATCGGTAAGGCCAGGGCGTCGCAGACATCAAGTCTGTCCACCTCACATGCCCACCAGTAGACAACCACCAGTGGCACAACATGTCTCAGAGCATGTATTCAAATGGAGAACATAAAATGGTCCTAAAATTAGCTGAGGAATCCCAGAACATGGGATGTTAGCCATGAAGAACTGGAATACATCAGAATCACTGCTTCCACACGAACAAGGCAGCAGTATCTAGTTTCCCTCCCCAATGTGCAGTACCTCTCTCTAAGATTGGGTAATGCTGTGTACCCAGCAGTAGACCTTATTCCTTGTCCAGTTTTGAAAAACACTTCAAACTTTGACCTAGGAAACTACTGCGCTACATCTAAAACTAGGAAGGCTGGGGAGGGTTTGCACTTTGACTAACTAATAGGCTACAGTAAAAGAAGTGGGAGGGTACCATGGCAACAGAACAGGGCTCAGACACCCCAGGCTAAGTTGTACATCTCATGGTCCTTCTGGAATTGTTAAAGGCCATTTGGTTTAATGCAGCAGTTTCTAATTCAGTAAGCCCCACTGGGTGTGTGTGTGTAGGTGTGTACTTGTGTGTTTCTGTTTCTATATATGTGTTTTCAGCTAATGTGATTCCGTGTACCTCCCTTCAAATGTGTGCATTCATTCTGCATGTTTATTTATGTATCATGCTGCACTGTGGAATGTGTAGCATGTTTGAAGTCGGAATTAGGGGGCATGTACAGATTGCAGGCTGCTAACTTTAAATGCATTGAATTAAAAAAACAACAACAACACACACTTGTTTTTAACTTACCACACTCTCATCCTCAGGCAGATTATCAGTAGCCTCTGAAGACTGCTCCCAGCTGCCCTTTCCTCCCCACCCATGTGTTTTCCTCATTTCCACAATTTCTTTCCCTTCTGTGGGCCCAGAGTGTTCCATTTCCTATCATAAGCCCACAACCAAACTAGAAACATAACAGGCTGAGGAAACCATGTGAGTCGGGGGATTTCTTCAGTCGTCCCCTGAAGTCATGAGTTTAAAGCAGCCTAGGTCAGCCAAAATGCAAGGAAGGTCAGCTTCAGCCAAACTCTTTTCCTATTTGTGCCTATTTCTATTGGCTAAACAAGAAGTTTACCTCTAAGGCAGTGGTTCTCAACCTTGGCTGCACATTAGAATCACCTGGGAATCTTTTTAAAATCTTGATTTCTGGGCCTCATCCTCCGGAAATTCTGTTTCTTTGTTACTAATGTTGTGGCTCCACCCCATAACAAAGAAACAGAATTTCCGGAGGATGAGGCCCAGAAATCAGGATTTTAAAAAGATTCCCAGGTGATTCTAATGTGCAGCCAAGGTTGAGAACCACTGCTCTAAGGTGTCTCCCTTAAACCCACCACCCAATCCCCCAGTGATTCAACAGCAACAGTGTTGACTGTATGAGGTTCTTGGAGGCTGAGGTTAGCACTAGGAGAAATAAAAGTGAGTCAGGCTTGGCCCTTGCTCTCAAGGGGCTCCAAGCCCAGGAGGAGGCATCCCAAAATCGTCCTAGAGGACACTTAGGCTACATGTTATGAGAGCACAGGAGATGAGCAGCCGTGCCCCAGAGGAGAAGGCTGAGTCCTGGGAGGATGAGCCCAGGGCAAGGAAGGGCCCAGCTTTTCAGTCCTGCACAACTGCCCCTCCCAAGTCTTCTCCAAGACCTCTGCCCAGACTCCTGCCTTTCTTCTTTTTTTTCAAACACATTTTATTGATTTCAGAGAAGAAGGGAGAGAGAGAGAGAGATAGAAACATCAATTATGAGAGAGAATTAATGATCAGTTGCCTACTACATACCCTATACTGGGGATCGAGCCTGCAACCCAGGCATGTGCCCTAACCGGGAATCAAACCATGACCTCCTGGTTCATAGGTCGACATTCAGACACTGAGTCACACCGGCTGGGCGGGCTCCTGCCCTTGCTACTTGATTTGTTTGCCTCTGGGGCTCACACAGCGCTGGAGAACGCTCATCTTCTCCTGACTGCTGCATACCTCTCTCAGAACCCTCCCAAGGTACCACACCCTGGTGCTAGTGCAGGCTGCTGCTTCTTAGTTTAGAAAATACACCATTAAGATTTCTTAATTTCATAATAAGTTTTTGCATTTAAGAATTATTCCTTTATTAAAGTTGAAAATCCAGAAGCTTTTTGGGGGGAGTTCTTTTTCCCTCTGTTTTGATGCTCAGATCATTTTCCTAAACTGAATGTGTGAATGTGTGAATGTGTGTGCACACGAAATGGTGTCCTTCCAGATCCTCTTCTAACGTGAACTATTCGTGCAGTCTCAGGCATGCTGGAGCATGAGACCATTCAGGGCGTGTCCGGGGTGAAGCCCACAGGGCTGAGGAAGCGGACCTCCAGCATCGCCGATGAGGGCACCTACACACTGGACTCCATCCTCCGGCAGCTCAGCTCCTTCCACTCGGTCATGTGTCAGCACGGCATGGACCCCGAGCTGATCAAGCAGGTGGCCAAGCAGATGTTCTACATCGTGGGGGCCATCACGCTGAACAACCTCCTCCTGCGGAAGGACATGTGCTCCTGGAGCAAAGGCATGCAGATCAGGTGAGAAACGCCAGCAGTGATGGCCTCTTCTCGCTGCCCCACTACTGCCTGCCAGCGTGCGGGGAGCTGATGGCTGGCTCGAGGTCAGTGCACCTGATGTCTGTCTGGGCCACAGCCAAGCAGCAAAGGGAGGATGGGCACGGAGCCACGTCCTGCGGCCTGGCTGGCCCTCTCCTCGGTCATCATTGCTCCGCTGTGCCTCCAGCAGGTTCCACTCACTGCTAAGCTAAGTCTTCAGAGGGAGTGGAAAGATGATGAAAAACACAGAAAGAGGGGATAGTTGCTTCCTCTTCTTTCATATATATTTTATTTTTTAAATATATTTTTATTGATTTCAGAGACGAAGGGAGAGGGAAAGAGTAACATCAGTGATGAGTGAGAATCATTGATTGGCTGCCTTTTGCACGCCCCCTACTGGGGACCAAGCCAAAACCCAGGCATGCACCCTTGACCAGAATCAAACCTGGGACCCTTCAGTCCACAGTCCGACTCTCCGCTGAGCAAAACTGGCTAGGGCTTTTGTGTGTGTTTTAATTGTACAGTAACAAAATATCAAATAATAATGAAGAATTATAATGCTTGGTTGCTCTTGGAAATTTATTTTAACAAAATACCTTTCTGTACCGTGGCCACAAGAGCATGTTTAATGAATCTTTCACTAATACTTGAAATGTGCCCCTTGGTGTTCTAGGAAGAGCTGCACTCGGTTTGATGCCAACTACTCCTCAGCATAACCTCATTATCATAACAGAATTGACTTATTTTACAAGTAATTTATTTTAAAACAGCTAGAAAATTTACCCACGGGAGGCAAGAATTCTCCTACAAAAGTTAGTTACTCAGTCTCAGGAAACATTGGCATTCTTTTCAAATTTCCCATTCTGACCCACATCCATTGTAGTTAACATCGAGAAGCTAATGCCTTACTCCCCAGTAGCAGAATCTCTTTCTGTATAAGCTTTGTTTATACATTTGCAGCACCTAATAATTCCTCTTGTTCTTGTGATTATTCAGTCTGATTGTGTGTCCATCTACCTCATTTTAGTTTGAGAACCACTGTTACTTGGTTGGCCATCTCTTGATACCTCAGCACCCATGTAGTTTGGGGGTCTTCTTCTCTCCTGGTGGCCCCCACTTGCCTTTCTCTCCTTCCCTCCCTGGGCTTCCTTGGGTCACTGCCTCCATCATCCAGGCTCTTTCCTGAAGAAGGCTGGAGCACAGAGTGTGTGTGTGGTGGTGGGGGGGGGGGGGGGGGGTGGTATTATTCAGATGGACTTAAGTAAGAGAGAGGACTTAAAGGATTATCACTTCTCACCTCTGAAGTTGTAGGAGAAGTTGCAAAGTGTTTCTGGTCAGCTGTTTAAGGGGGACACAGCCACACAATGTGTTCTATCTTATCTTTTAGCCAGTCTTACTTTTGCTATAATGGCTACTTTTCTATCTTGCATTAAAGATAATTATATTCTCTAGTCATTTAATTTACTCTTATATAATTGTGATTATAAACCTCATGACTTTTTATAATGATAATTTTTAAGTACAGCTGATAAGATTTAAGAAAAGCAAACAAGAATACTGTCTGTCATTTTAACTGAAATTCCTGACAAAGCCATACACAGAAAATTAAGGCATTTATGACATTTAGTAAATTTGCATTCTCCTCCCCTTCCTCCCTCTCTCTCTCTCTCTCTCTCTCTCTCTCTCTCGCACAGGTACAATGTCAGTCAACTGGAAGAATGGCTACGTGACAAGAATCTGATGAACAGTGGGGCTAAAGAAACCCTGGAACCTCTCATTCAGGCTGCTCAGCTTCTGCAAGTGAAAAAGAAAACAGATGATGATGCAGAAGCCATCTGCTCCATGTGCAATGCTTTAACTACTGCCCAGGTAACGCAGCTTCCCTCCTCTGACATCATTTCACATTCGTCAAGGGTGATAGAAATCCTCTAGCGATTGGTCTTGTCTGAGCTGACTTCCTCTGCGTCAGAGAAGACATATATCTGACAGCTCTTGAAGAAGATTTTACCAGGAAGTCACACATTTCAGTGCACTGAGACACAACCAGTAACGAAAGCGTCCCTGCTCTGAGGAGTCAGCATCCTAGGCCTGTTATGGAGCTTGTGTTCCAAAAAATAATTTCCCATATTGTCTTATAAGTCTTTTGACTTCTCTGTTGTAAGACAGATAATTTTTGTTTTTGAATTGAGTTCCTATCTCAAGGGACCACACTTGTTGCTGGGGGAAACACTTCCATATATAAGGAACAATCCCTGCTGAAAAGGCACTGCAAGTTTAGTAGGGAAGACAGATGTACCCGCTGATTCTGCTGGAAGAGATTCTAGCGAGCTCAGTGGTGAGACGTCCGCAGGAGTGCTGAGGGGGATAGCTGACTGTTCAGGGGAGGGCCCGTCAGGCAAGGCCTTGAGTTTAAGGAGGGAGCAGAGAAGGGAGGACCCTGAGGACCGGCAGCCGCATGAGGGGAGGCATAGGCATGCACATGCCCACTTCTCATTTCCCAGTTATTTCTGTGCTTACTCTTGGACTTTCTTGGTGTTCATCACATATCTCATAACATAGAAAGCTCACATAGGTTACACATACAGTATGTACAGAAAGCAGCTAGGAGGATAGTAACGATCCTGTCAAAAATTGCCACTTTGGGAAACTGGGAGGATGAGAGTGGGGGCACTTTTGCTTTTCATGTTTTGTTCTTTTTGTACAGTTTGAATGTTTTTCCAAATTTACATTGCTTTTTAAAATGTACAAAGATTAATACACTTTTATTATAAAAATTAAAATAATAAAAATTGATGTGCCCTCAGACCATCTCATCTCCCTTCCTGCCCCACCAGCCCTGGGAGGAAGGGGAACTGCGCTGAGATCTTTTCGGTCTTCTATATTATGAGCCCCAGTGCACTTGACTATATGCTGAAAGCTTTGATCATTTTATTTCTCACAGATTGTCAAAGTGCTGAATTTGTATACACCAGTTAATGAGTTTGAAGAAAGAGTCTCTGTGTCATTTATTCGTACTATACAGGTAAGATCTCCCAACACAGTTTTTTTAATGGAAATTTTACAATTTGTTGAAAGATATTTTTTTAATTATTTTTCTTATTTTTACAGTGCATTTTTTTTATAACAGCTTATTGGGAAAATGAAGTGAATTTAAAACAAATGTAAACATTCTTCATTTGTTGGGGAATTTGGGGTAGGATTTTTAGCAGGTGAAAATTTTCTTTATAGATTCAAAAAATTGATGCTCTGCTTTTTTTGTTTTTTAATCTTCTTAGATGCGTTTACGAGACAGGAAGGACTCTCCTCAGCTGCTCATGGATGCTAAACACATCTTTCCCGTCACCTTTCCTTTCAACCCGTCCTCCCTCGCCTTGGAGACCATCCAGATCCCAGCCAGCCTAGGCCTGGGCTTCATCTCCCGGGTCTGAAAGCCACATCGAGGCAAAAGGACAGTACATTTCTTGCCTGAAATAAGAACCCATTACTTCCAGTGAGCTACTGAAACACATTTTTAAAGAAGATGTAGTCATTATCTTCCACAAGAGGTTATTAACTGGAAATCTCCCTAGAATACTTCCATCACCTCGGAAAGAAAGTCACACTCCTTCGTGCTGTTACCTGTAGCACCGCGCACCCTTGCTCATTAGGTACCCCGAGTTCACATGCAGGTGAATGATGGAAGGAAGGGGAAAATGTATCTCGAGTTGCCAGCATTTATTTTAAATCCTTAGCACTACATCTAAATGGTATAAAAAACCATAAATTCCAGATATGAGTGGTTGTTAGGAAGGTACCCACAGAGAACCTCCTCTGTGTAACCAGAAGAAAAATCACTGTTGAGAACATACCGTATAATATCATATCAGTTTAGGAATCATGGTGATGTTGAACTGGATCACAGAAATCAACTGTAGTAGGTATAATAGCTGGACAAGTAACGTCCTTTATGTGTCATTATGATGTAGAGATATTAAGAAAATGCTGGTTTACTGTATAGCATAGAAGTCCATTTGCACTGTAGTTTCCTGAGCATCTTAAACTGCTGCTATATACTGGGTTCTTTAACATGTAAGCGGTATTCTTGTTAGGTACTACGAGAATAAGCTTCTCTTTTATCAACTCTGTTTATAGTACAATCAGATCAGTTTTAACTGGATTCTTTGCAAACATCTACAGATTCACCTGCACAAGTAGCAGACACTGGAAAGTCCTGTAGTAAAATGACAAAATGTTGGACATTCAGGGGTAGGATTAGACAGACGGCAGTTGTTGGTGTCATTATTTATTCAGGACACATTACAGTGGTGTGCTCATTATTTTTCCCTGGTGGATACCACAACAGGGTACAGTGTTCTGTGAAGTGACTTATTTTTAGTTCCCAGATCTGATTTCTGCAATGCATACAGTCAACTTTGACAGGTTTCCGTTCTTCTTAATTTATTAAGAATTAATCTCAGTCACTATCTAGAGAGCATTGTCAGAATATTCATGATTCTGGTCTTGAAACCTTGATTATCCTATAAATTATGCAAAAGAAGGTGTATAATGAATACTTATGATTCCTTTTTTTAGCCTTTGCAATTTCTATAAATGTTCTCAGTAACGCTAGATACTTTAAAGAGCATCGTGTTAGAAATACTTTGACTTATCTAAGAAATATTAGAAGATTGCTGAATTTTACAGGGGATTGGGCTTCATAAGACCCAGATTCTATGTTTTCACCCCAAAATTTTAATTAAACATATTCTGCATTTTTTCCTTAGAAATCTTATACATAAATCTTTCAGGTTGTGCAAATACAAATCCTTAGCTTTCTTCAGAAACTCTGGTTCTTCATTGCAATCATAGATTTATATAATTTAACTCCCAGATGGTTTATAAAAATGCATCTTATTAAAATATGTGCAATATTAGTAATGGAAGTCAAACCGTTTAGAACCAGTGATAAAGATTGTTATTAAAAGATAAATACTATCTGTTAACTTATTTAGGCCTCAAATTCCTCTTTTATAAATAAGAGGATTGGACAACTGACTCTAAAGGTCCTTCCATGTCTAACATCTCTCCTCTCGGCACTTAGATCCTAGAGAAATGAGCTGTAGTTCCTCAGTAAGTTTATCCTCTGATGTAGAGACCAGTGTTCGGTGCCTGTTAAGTCTGAGGGATTAATAAAAATATCACAAATCTGTTTAGTTATAACCTTTCTTCAATGTGCATGATCTGTGTCCATGCTTTTAGAAAGTTAATTGGTCTAGGTGATTTTTACTGAATCACATACTGCTGTATTCAATTGGATACATTTATTTGCAAAACCAACCCAAAACATTACTAATTCAATCAGATTCTCTCAGTTTTGCCTGGTTTGTCACTGTGGTTTTCAGTGAACAATGAACTCGTAACCAGGTGGTTAGTACTGAATGTGTCATAGTCTAAGAGCATAGATGGGACTTGAGTGGGGAGCTGCTAACAACAAAATGCCACCATGGGAAGGCTGTGCAGTGAAACCCCTGACCTCCCCCGCTCAGTCCTGTGCAGCATGTCCATGGGCATGTCCATGCGACCCTCAGTCTTGTCAGGTCTTCAAGATGCGCCATGGGTCCCACTGCCTGCAGCCCTTTTTCCTGCTCCCAGACAGCTCGCATCCTGAAGCGTCTCTCGTCGTGGCCTTGGTCTCTCCCTGGACTGCTGTCCTTCTGCTGGACAGTGCTGCAGCCTGTCCCCTGCTGGACCCAAGGGCCTGTTCAGGGACGGCCACACAAAGTTCCGCTGTTCCAGGGCTCCCAGGGCTCCCAGGACCCAGGTGGGGGTGGGAATTAACTTCTCTTAGCAGCCTGAAGACCGTTAGTCATAACAAGAGTACCTGAAGCAGGGACCCCATGGCCTGGTAACAACTGCTACTTGAGGATGCAACACTGGTTTGAGGACTGCTCCCCCGCCCTTCTGCCCACCCACACTTTCTCACGCAGCTGCACACACTTCCGGCCGCTTCCACCTGCCCATTTATCTGTTCGCTCTTCCCATTCTGTCAAGCAATCCGTGTATCCCATCTCCGCTCTGACTGCATTGAAGGCAACAGTGGATGGAGTCCTCAGCTGCCCCCTGGCCCACCCGGTGGCTTACCTTGAAGCAAATCTGTAAAACTTGTTCTCCTTCTCTGTAGTACATTTTTAACATTATCACTAATTTACTTTCTCATAATTCCTCTATGACACACATTAGGAATTCAAAGAAAAATCTTGAAAGAATAGCATTTCATTGTCTTAAGCCCTTCTCAATACTCCCCACTCACTCACATCTAGATTCAGCTCGCACCTTGGAATTCGTAGTTGAAAAATTAGAAGCAGTTTCCCTTCTTGTAGCTTTTCTTAGGCTAAGGCTTTGATCCACCTGAGAGTAACTACAAAGATGGGGAAGATGAATATGGTTTAAGATCCACAAATGTGGCTTCATGATTCCTTTGGAAGTTTTGAAAAATCCCCATGTACCTGACACTTCTTTTGTCAGGATAAAGTACATACCTATATATTCCAAAGCCAACTTAAAGGGGATTTGGAGGTTGGGATCAGTTGATACGATTTGCTTTATTTCAGTGGATAACTGAGAGTTGGCTCTTTCTGGGTAAGTATGTATAATACAGAGCAAATCTTTTCATAACAGTGGGGGGAACTCTGAAAATACTTCATTAGAATCTCAGTACAGTGATTGTTGAGAAATTACTTTCCTGGTAACCCTAGGTAAAGAGGCAACTGCCACCATCTGGAAAGTGTTTCTCTCTCTCTCTCTCTCTCTCTCTCTCTCACACACACACACACACACACACACACACACACACACTCACCAGTTCATAGAGTTCCCCAGGAGGCAAAATCAAGTATCCTCTGGGTAACTTCAACTACTTAGAATAAAACAACAAAAATTAGTGATTGACCTTTAAATTCTGTAGCACAGACCTCGCATCTGGCTCTGCTTTCCTCCAGCGTGCTTTCTCGTTACCTCACTGTGTCCTCACAGCAGCACTGGAAGGGAGAACTGTGGCTGCAGTCATCTGCTGATGGTGACATGAGAGAGGTCGGCCAGACTTGCCCTGCAGCCCAGCTGCTCACCCCACAGCGGCAAGTCCTGAGGTTACATCTGTTCCTCGGTACCTGTGGGGGGCCCCGGGTCAGCAAGAGGTGCTCTTTCTTCTTATCAGAGTTGGCAGCTGGCATATGGGAGCTGAGTAATGAGCAATGTCGAGTTCTTTGTGCTGACGAGACAGAGCACCTAGAGCCAGTAGTTTTCTTTCTGTCACAGTTGCCTGCTGCCACTAGGCTTGGCTCTGTAATTACTCAGTGCTCCCCTGGAGGGTGCGACACTGTGTTTAGGTCACTCATTAGTAGCAGGCTGTCTCGGCCTGATGGAGAGCAGTGAACGCCTCCCAAAGCGATGAGGAAGGTCACTCTCCACACACACCCTCTGTTAGAGTCAGCAGGTGAGCTGTTGGAGCCACCAGTGAGCTGTGCAGCCCTTGGGGAACCTGCAGCTGCAGGCCACGCCCCTGGGTGCTTCTGAGCGCTCTCCCCGCCAGGCCATGCACCAGTCAGGGCGTGTGTAGACATTACCGTGTGTGCATGCTGCCAGTGTCTACTTTGCAGCTAGGAGGTGTGCTGTATGCATGCGTGTTAGGGAGGCTATGTGTTGCTGGGGCCTCCGTTCGTGGATAAGGGCAGCGTCATTTCTTCTCAGGCCGTGCTGTGAGGGCCGCCTTAACCCCTGCTCCCTTCCCTCCTGGAGCTGCCTTAAGTTCTCCGAAACTTTTCCTCTGTACGGGGATGTCTTGCCTGGAGAGAATATCAAGCCCTGTTTCTCAGGGTCTTGTGAGGGTTTTGGTTGGGTGTGGCCTCCAACCACTAATTCCTTTCCCCGCGTCTGCATGCTCCTCCCCCACCTGTTACTTCTTCCTTTCTTTTCTGTTATTTCCAAACAGGTAGTAGAACTCTGGGGTAGCAACAGTCTCAGAGCCAATGGAATGGGGGCTTAGAAAGTCTTCCTGAGTTTGGGGGTCAAGAGGTGGGAGGACTCTGGGTCACAAGTAAGCAAATGAACATATGGAAGAAATGTTAGATTTTTGGTAGCATTTAAATGGCTTGTTTTCCACGGCCTTTTCTTAATAAAAAGGTAAAGAGTACCACTGTAAAACCTTTCATGGACATTCTTTAAAAATATTTTTTAAAAACCCGGTACTATAAAAGATTGAAAACAAGAAAAAATGCTATAAATTCGAACCCATTGTATTACCCTAAATTAAATCAGCCTGGAGTTAGTGGGTTTTCAGAAGATCAGAAACAGAAAAGTACTGTGTAACATATCTGCCAAAATGTGTTTTATACATTTTTTAATTTTATAATTCGGTCTAGCTAAAATGTTCATTAGCTTAACTTAATGGGTGTTAGTAGAGTCATAAATATCTGAGAATGACTAACCTTTTTAGTACTGTAATATTGCCTGAAATATTTGAAAGAAAAATGTTTTTTTAGTTGAAACCGGAATGTATAATTCAATGCTTGGTAGGTGAGTACATTTTAATGCATTTTTCAGACAATAATTTCAAATGTCTTATTGTTGCCATATGTTGTAAGATTTTAGCTCACATTTCAGGTTCTCTAAATCATTTGAGCCATTTAATTTTTTCCCCCAAATGCTGATTTTTTCCCATTAAATGTGGATATGTGTGTTGTAATTTATGATTCCTAGTTATGTATTTCTGTGGAATCCTGGAGTAAGATTGACATTTTTGTGTCTTGGAAATTTTAATTGCTCTAACATTGTTGCACAGAAATGAGCTCATGACATTTAACATATTACATTTTAATTATTAACTTTAAATTGTTAATTTATGGTGAAATGGATATGCCTTTTAACTAAAATGAAATTGAACATTGCAATTTTCCAAACAGTTCTTCTTGGACCTGGAAAAGTTTTTAGGTACAGTATTCAGCCATTAAAAAGGAAGCAGAAGTACTAAGAAATGAAGGAATTACCAACCAACTCTAGTTTTAAAGGGAACCCATCCCAGCATATCTCACATGTAGTTTTTAAAAATAAGTTAATAATTCACCTCATTTTAACAGAAGCCTTTGAAACATGGGTTTTTCACTAGATGTCACCTAGTGCTAAGATGGAAACCAAAACAATATCAGATTGATGTTTAAACTCTAAATTTGTAGTTGTCTAATGTTGTACTGAGTAAATGTGTGTCATTAATGCTGTATTCTCCTAGCTATTATAGAAAATTGTTCAAATAAAGATACGGATATAAAGGATTTTTGTTGGTGTCATATAAATAAACCCACAACACATGAAACATGGAATATATACCAATATAGACCACATTCTGGACCACCTTTAAAATTTAAAAAATAGAAGTCCTATAATGTATGCTTTCAGATGAAAACAGAATTAAACTGGAAATCAATGACAAGAAAAATGGTTGAAAAATCTCAAAATACTTGGAGATTAAACAACACACTTCTAAATAACACATGAGTCAAAGAAGAAATCTCAAGAGAAATTTAAAAATATTGTGAACTAAATGAAAATACAACTTATCAAAATGTGAGGGGTGCAAGGAAAGCAGTACTTAGAGGGGAATTTATAGCATAGACTGCATGTATTAGGGAAAAAGAAGGCCCTAAAATCAAATATATAACTTTCTACTTTAGGAAGAGAGAGAGAGAGAGAGAGAGAGAGAGAGAGAGAGAGGATGAATTAAGTGCAAAATAAGGAGGAAAGAAATAACAATTAGAGCAGAAATTAATGAGATTTAGGACAGGAAACCAATAGAGAAAATCAGTGAAATAAAAAAAAAAACTGGTTCTTTGAAAAGATCAATAAAAAATTGATAAGCCTCTAGCCAGGCTAATTAAGGAAAAAAGAGAAATGACATACAGTAGATAAGTGGTTGCCTACCTACACATAGGAGTAGAGGGTACTGAGGGAATAGGGAGTGATAACTACCGGTAAAGAGCATTGGAGTTTCTTTTTGAGATGACCATGTTTTAAAGTTGACTGTGGTGATAGTTTAACATATCTGTGACTATATTAAAAACCACTGAGTTTTATACTTTAAACTGATAAGAACAGATACTACACTTGATCTTAGCCAAAAGGCAGAGAAGCGATAATTAAATGGGTGAAGTTTATAGTATGAGAATCATATTGCAATAAATTTTTATTTTTCAGCAGACTTTTGCCACCTGGTATGGCAGACTGAGGAAGGAGCTCAACAAAGACTCTCCTCAAAAACCACACTTGTAGAGCCCTATAAATTGATCAATAGCACACAACCAATTAGTAATGGTTATCCATGGAAAACCAGTGAACTCTGAGTAAGAACAATGGAATTTGACATTGTTGGCTGGGGCTACTCCATCCTCCTCCCCTCCGCCAGTTCGATCATGTGGTAGTTCTGCCACAGTTGGGGAGCCGTGAAAACCAGCAGCTTTGCCTTGGGAGGGCTCCCTTGATTGGAGTGGAGTGCAGAAAAACCCCACACTGAGCTCTGAGAGAATATGTTTCTGTTGTTTTAAGCCACCCAGTTTGTGGTGCTTTGTTACAACAGCTGCAGGAAAGTAATACAGTATTAAACTGAAGTATCTGTGATGAGTTCAAATGCATGAGTTAATCCCTAGAGAGGTACCACTAAAAATTTAACTCAAAGAGCCTGGTCAGTTTGGGTCAGTGGTTGGAGCGACAGCCTGGGGACCAAAGGGTCTTAGAGTCAAGGGCACGTACAGGGCACATACCTCAGTTGCATGTTTGGGCAAAGCAGGAGGCAACCAGTCGATGTATTCCTCTCGTGTCAATGTTTCTCTCTCTCTCCCTCCTCCCTTCCTTCCACTTTGTTTAACAATCAATGGAAAAAATATCCTCGGGTAAGGATTTAAAAAAATTAACTCAAGAAATATAGTTCTTTTAAAGGTAGGAATTAATATGATACACTAAAAAAATCTATCACCACAAATATCGGTAAAAGAGAAGCAGAGGGATAAAAAAAACCTCGGCCATATAGAAAAGATGTCAATCATAAATCCAACCATATCAATGGTTACATTAAATGTGAATGGATTAAACACTTCCACCAGAAGCAGAGATTGTGAAACTGGATTTAAAAAACAAAAAAGCAACAACAATAACAACAACAAAAAACAAGACCCAACTGTATTGCTGTCTATAGATTAAAAAACAAACACAGGTTGAGAAAAAAAGAGAAAAATATATCAATTCCATTCAATATTGAGAAAAGCAAATATCCTAACAAACTAGGAATAAAAGAAACTTCATGTATGGAAAGACCTACTGCTAACCTTATAATTAATGCCAAAAAAAACCCCACATGAAACAAAAAGTGGAATGCTTTCCCCCTTAGATTGGGAACAAGACAAGGATGTCTATTGGTTCTTACCACTGCCACTCGACATTGTGCTGGTGGTTCTAGCCAACTCAATAGGCACATACAAAAATAAATGCAACCAGGCTGAAAAGAAAGTTAAAAGTGTATTCGCTTGCAAATGACATTTTGTATGTGGAAAATCCTAAGGAATCCACAAAAAAATTACTATAATAAATTCAGGAAAGGTCACAAGCTATAAGATCTATATACAAAAATCAATTATATTTCTCTATATTAGCAATAATCAATTGGGAAGTGAAATTAAGAAATCATTTATATACATTCATAATAGCATAAAAAAGGATAATATGCCTGAGAATCAGTTTAGTAAAGGAAGTGCCAGACTTGCACACTGAAAACTACGGAGCATTGCTGAGCCATCTTGCAGAAGTTTTCCAGCAATCCACACACTTTCCAGAGGCTGGTGCTCAACCAGGGTGGGACTTTAGACCATAAGAAATGTCAACCAATCGTAAAATTTTCCAGAAGTCCTGCTAGGGTTTTTGTTCCAAATATATTAGGCTTATATATTATTAATTTGGGTAGAATTGGCACATGTACAATATTAAATAGTCCCATCCATGAAACTGACATGTCTCCCCATGTACTGAGGTCTTTTATGCCCATGAAGGGAAATTTAAACATTTCCTGCACAAAGGCCAAGTGCGTTTTTGTTAGTGTAATTTCTGGACACTGTGTATTTTCGTTGATATTATAAATATCTTATTTTCCTATTTTACTTTCTTCGTATTTTCTAAATGGTTATTGCGGATATAAAGGAAAGTTATTCATTTTTATATTTTATTTTGAATATGGTCACCTGGCTGAGCTCTCACACGCTTGTTGATTCTCTTGGGTTTTCTATGGAAATGGTCATGTCCTTCTGCTCTTGACAGTAAAAACGCAGAGACTTAAGGGAGCTGGAACCTGGGCCGGGACAACCTGGGACACACCTGTTCCCTGCGGGCGGGACAGCGCAGCGCGCTCCGCCTAGTTCTTGGAGGGGCGCTCGCCCCGCAGGTGGACGCACTTCCCCGCAGACACTCACCGGGAGGAGGGCCGCGCCCTGCCCCGCCCCCGCCCCGGCCAATCGCCGCGAGGAGTCGGGCCGGAGGGACCAATCCGCGCCTCCCTCCTCGGGCCGCAGCCCTCGGGAAAGTTTGTGGATCCGCAGGAAACTTCTCCCGCTGGACGGCCCAGCGCTGCTGACGCGGCGCCCCGAACGGCCACCTCCCGGGGCCTCAGAGCCGCTGGCCCAGCCCCGCGCGTCGCCCCGTCGCGGCCCCGAGCTGCCCAGGCGCCTTCGCTCATGGCGGTGGCCGCGCTGTACACGCAGGTAGGCGGGGGGCGGGAGGGAAGGAGCCGGGAAGGAAGCGGCGGGCGCTAGTGCTGACTGTACCTGGGCCCGGCCGCTCCTGTGCGCCTGGCGCGCCCGAGGCCCGGAGGGGCCGCGGGGAGCCCGGGAATGAGGGCGCGGGGAACCTCGCCCCCCCCCCCCCCCCCCCGCCCCGCCGCGGGGACCCGGTCCCTGTCCATGGGAAAGGCGCCCCTGGAGCCTGGGTCCCCTCGGGACGGGAAGACCGAGTGTCACAGGTGCCTGGGCTCCAGGGGTCGCGCGTCAGGCCCTTCTCCGCGTCGCTCAGAGCCGCAGGTGGAGGCTGTTGCCCGCGAGCACGTGGAAATCTCAGCCGCGGGAGAATAATCGCATCCATCATCCCCCCGGCCTCCTGGGAGCCCTTTGAACTACTGGGCTCGGAAGCTCAGAGCGCGGTGCTGAGGCTGCTGCTGCTAGACTTGCTGGGTCTCCGGGGTGCGCGCGTGTTTGGGTTCATCCGAGGCCAGAGTCGCAGCAGCCGAGACGGGTGGCCCAGGCCTCACCCTAGAGGTTTGGGGGCTGCTAGGAACCCGGGCTCCTCACTCAACACGGATGTGGAGCTTTGCCGTGTGTACACCACCTTGCATACACACCCCTGGCTGCAGGAGTCACTAGCGCAGCCTCGGAAACCCCATCTCCCGTGGGGGCCGAGGGCTCCACACTTTAGGGAGGAAGGACGGCATTCCCACTCGGTGTCCAGAACTCTCTGAGATGACCTTGGCTAATAATTGGGATCAAAAGTGTGAAAGTGTTGGCCCTTGGGAAAAAAATCCATTTCAATCGCCATAAAGCCATTCCTCCTACTATACCCTCATCCCCAGGATTCAAATTGATGAGACTACAGACCATTCATTTGTCCTGACACATGCCTTTTCTTTATATTTAAAGACACTTTTGCTATAGATGGAAACGATAATTGTAAGTAAATATTTCAGTAGTCTAAGCAGTCTTTTTCTTCTACCTTGTTTAATTAGTAACAGACGTTTCCCCCTCTAATGCATGTGTTTCCATTAACTAGAGTTCTAAATGGACAGTGTTTGAATTGCCTCTATTCTGGGCTAGTTTTACCAATGAGAATATGAGCCATCAAATAGCCAACAGTGCTTCTTTGGTCTTCAATTTACTGGAGGTAAAAAAAAAAAAAAAAAAAAAAAAAAAGAAAGAAAAAGTTCTTGAACAAACCATTCTTGGAAGATACTGTGGAGGACAGAGAAAACTGTTAACCCATTTTAGGTAACAATCCCTCCCACTCCCTATCACCAAGTGCCTCATAAATATATGTAGGTTTACAGTTGTGAGTACACAAAACACAGAATTTATTCTTAGATTATTAATTATTGTATTATTTATTTGTATTACAACTGTAAACCTACGTTTGTCCACCCGTACATGAAATGCTAACTCGGACCAGGCACAGTGTAGGAAAACGGATATGGTAGAGTTTTCTAGAGATGAGCTTGAATGGATAGAGAATCTGAGTCTGTTTCTGTTCTGAGAATCCCAGAGCCAGAGGAACCTTGATGGCTGCCCCTACCCACTTGGTGTCCAAGTAGGCACACGTGTCCCTAGGCTGCCGCCTTCCTTCCAGGTGGGCAGTCAGCCCCCCACTGTGTCAATTTCAGAGTTTATGTAGCTGCCTGTTTAGGCTTTAGGAAGATTTTGTTAAAGATTTCTTTTTTAAAAAATATACTCAATTCCCGCCCCCCCCCCCCCCCGCCATATTCCTCTCACACCCTATTCCTCTCTCTCAAGAAAAAAAAAACCTACAGAGTATTTCGTGTACATTTTCAGAGAAGGAAAATGGTAATATATATTCTCACATATTCTTTACTATTCTTTTCCATATCAGCACACACTTCATTTTTAAAATTTATTTACTGATTTTAGAGAGAGAGAGACAGGGAGGAAAGGAGGTAGAGAAGGAGGGAGGGGTTATTTATGCATTCAGTGGTTGATTCTTGTATGTGCCCTGACCAGGGATCGAACCCACAACCTTGGCATATTGGGATGACACTCTAACCAACTGAGCTACACGGTCAGGGCAGCATACACTTTATAATGAATGTTTGCATTCAATAATATTTTGTATTACTTTCAGGTGTATAGCATAGTGGTTAGACATTCATATACTTTACAAAGGGTTTCCCCCAGTATTTCCAGTACCCACCTGGCACCATACATAGTTATTACAATATAATTGACTACATTTCCTATGCTGTACTTTACATCCTCATGACTATTCTCTAACTGCCGATCTGTACTTCTCAATCTTTTCACCCGGTCGCCCAACCGCCCTCCCCTCTGGCAACCATCAGTCTGTTGTCTGTATCCATGGGTCTGTTTCTGTTTTGTTTGCTCATTTACATTGTTCTTTAAATTCCACATATAAGTGAAATCAAAGATTTCTTTCTTAGATGAAATCTAAACCCTCTCCCTTGCTTCCCTACCACTCCCCCCCTCTTCCCCCCACCTCACCCTTTATTCACCCTCCTGAGCCTAAAGATCTAGTGGATTGTCCTAGAATGTCAGCCCACAGGATTGGCCTAAGTCAAATGTTTGTGACTGGAGACCCTTAGCCACATTTAACCCACACGCCATCTTAGCCACACAATGTTTTAAAAGAAGCTGAAACGCATTTCTGCACCCAGGCAAATAGTGACCCCGCAGTAGGGTGGTGGGCGGGCTGTCCATTCAGGGATCCCTGTGTGGCAGCCACACCGACCCCATGATCGCTTGGCTGCCCCAGTCACCCCCTTTACACAGTTACCTGCCTGGCCGCTGTCTAAGCTCTTCCTGCATAGTCTTGAAGACAGGCATACTCTCTCCCATAAAATATTTATTGGGCACTTTCTGTATATAAAACTTTATGCGTGGGGAAGGTTAGAAAGCATTGTTTGTGTTTTTAAGTGATAGTCCTGCCTCTCAGGGGGTTTTCTGATTAGTGAGAAATGAGAAATGACAAGTAATCCAGCCTGCTAAGGCGTAGAGGGCAGGGAGGAGCATGCTGGGCAACAGAGCCGAGAGGGGGAGGGTCATGGCAGCCAGAGGTAAGCCAGGGCCTTACACTCTGGTGAAGGTTTTAAGCGGGGAGGGGGAGACAGGATCAAGGGCAGTGTTTTAGGAGGTTGGGTGTGCCAGTGGGGCCGTGGGACTCTGTGCCCATGAGAGAGAGGCCAGAGTCACATTGTTGATTTGTCAGGTCTTCTTGACTGCCCGGGAAAGACGTGGGGCTGCAGTATTGGAAATGGAGGATGAGGCAGAGTCCGGAGAGCATGTGGAGATAGGTGAGAGGAGAGACTGGACTGGGGTGTGTGCGGGAGAGGGGTGAGCAAGGATGACATGGAGGTTAGCGTCTGGGTGACTGAGAGTCGGGGCGCACCGTTGGCACTAGGGACATCAGGCGGCGGGGATATTTCTTAGGAAAGTTGTGAGGCAAATCCCTGCCAGGGTTGAGGTGGTGGTGGGCTTCCGGGTAGTTGCAGGTTTGTGTAGACTCCAGAGGATGGGCCAGGAGTCTTGTGCCCAGAGGTGGAGCTGAAGCCCAGGCAGTGAGGGCCTCACCAAGGGAGAGAAGAGGGCCAGGACAGGACCCTGGGAGATGCATCTGATCAGGGAGGGAGAGGAGGGAGAGGGGCCGGGGCTAGAGCCAGGGCAGGGAGGAGGAGACAGGAGAGCCAGCATCCGGAACCAAGGAAGAGAGGTTCCGAGAAACAGGGACTCCTGGGAGAACAACAGTTGCTTCGGGGAAAGTATACAACGGCCCATCTCTTTTCCAGTGCAGTGTGGCGACATGCCTTAGAAATGTCCACAGCATTTGACCCAGCAGCTCCACGCTGGGAAAAACCAGTCTGGCCATTCTCTTCTTGAGGCCCCCTAGAGCTCCGTCACTTTCAGACTCGCTAACCGGCCATGACGTCCTGCCTCTGCCTCACCTCCCACCCCCTGCCTCCCACCCCCTGGCACAGGCTGCACCGACTTCTTGCTGCCTCTCAGTGCATTCCTCTGCCTGGGCACCTGGGCTCCCCCTGCTCGGAATGTTTGTCTGTCTCTGTCTCTCCTTTGCTCACCCCGGCCTGCACCTTCCAGATTCCATTTGAGCAGGACCTCTTCTGAGAAATCTTTGCCCTCCAACCGGCACCTTTAATATGACTGTGAACAGCTCATTAGCTCTCTGTCTCCCCTGTTGACCAAGAGCTTCTAGAGAACATGGAGCACTGGGCATTCAGTACGTGTTTGATGTGTGCATGCTTGAGCGAATGAGTTTTTCTGCTCTCAGAAAAAGCTGCAGGCATGAAAATGATGATGTTGATGATGGTTACTTTTATCTCAGTCACTGAGTACTTTTTATGTGCCAGATACTATCCTCAAAACTTTATTTGCCTTCTTTTACTTAATCTGAATAACCAATATCCCAATTTTACAAATGTCCCAGGTTAAATTGCCTAAGGTTCCATAGATGTGATGGAGCCAGGATTAAAAGCCTAAGTTCTTAACCCTTCCCACTACCATCCCCTTGGTTTTACGGCCTTATCATCTTCCTCCTCTTTAAGAGATCTGACCTTCCTCCCACACAGAGGACTGGTGGGAAGTCCATCCCCTTCGTAGCAGCCTCCTTTTACGCTGGGTTGTTTATCACATTATTTCTTCTAATAACAAATGGAAACAAACCCAATGTCCAGCAAAAGGGTAGAATTTGATGGATTATAGAAGACCTACAGGATGGAGTAGTATGAAGCCATTAAAAATGCTACTTAATGAAGAGTTCTTAGCAATATGGGGAAAATGCCTGTGTTACATAAATAATGAGGGTTCAAAAATTATATATGCTGTGTGATCATAAACATAATATATATGTTTCTATATGGCCTTCTTCCTTTCAAACCAGGGAGGAAGTCCATGTGTGTCAGTAACTGAAGACTGGGCAGTCAGCTGCCAAAAGGTCAAGGGGGGTGAAGGCCGAGGAAGCGTCATTAGGTTTGGCCACTAGGAGGTTCTTGGCATTGCTTCTCTTTCAGTACACCTGTGAGGGCAAAAGGGGACCCCTGAGCATGGTCACAGGCTGAAGAGAGGGACGTGGAGGACTGGGGTCGGAAGCTATAAGACAGGCACCAGGCATGGGATAGCCTCAGAAAGGAGGCGGGGACCTGAGGCCGTGGCCACAGGAGTTGAAGACTTGGAGATATTTAGAACAAAGGAAGCCCAGAGGCTTGACAGCTGCTGAGAATGCCACGTGGGCGGGGCTGAGAGGTTGGGGAGAGTGACAGTACACCCGCCTTTTCTCTTACAGCATCATTCCAGACCCTCAGCATCAAGGCCACCTTCCTCTGGGTGAATTTCGATACCTGATATCTATCTCATCTTAGTGGCACTATTTTCTACAGCTGGTCTGCTGAGCCATGAGTACCATGGGACTGGGGGATGCAACTCCTGTGATTGCCCTCAGTGCAGGCCAGCATTAAGTTCCTCTTCCGTTTGTTTCAAGGAGAGCTGCTCCTGTAGGTGGTGGCTGAGGTTGAGTCTTGGTTCTGGGTGACACTGGGTGACACTGTACAAGTTACTTAACCTCCTGGGTTTCCACATTCATAAAATGGACTTAGGTTTTACCAGTCGTTGTAAGGATTAAATCATCTGTGTAAAATCCTTAGCAAAATACCTGACACACAATGCTTAATAAAAGTTTTTTTAATATTGATGTTATTATAATACTGTTGATTTTGGGTCCCTGTATACTGGATTTTACATTTATCCCTATTAAATTTTCCAACTTGTTGTTTAGTGTTCTGCAGATTGTCAAAACCTTTAGCAGTCCTGACCATCCTTGGCTAATAATATTTCATCTGATATTTGATGCACAGGTGTTGTGTTTTTCATCTGAGATGTTGGTGAAAGTGATGAATGGAGATGAGGCACCAGAGCTCTATGGCGTCTCTGAAGACCTTCCTTAAAGTATTCTCACTCATTCATCAGAACTCAGGTTATGACTGGTTTTAGCCACAGATTCACAAATTCTATTATCCTTCAACTGTTTGCTTCTTTCACTTGTGCATGAAGAACTCACAGACATCTTCATTGAAGTTTTGCTTAAATTCAGATGTGAAGTATCTTTTTTTCCCCCTGCAGCACTTTTATTTTGAAGTGTCTTGACTAGCAGTCTGGGGTCCGTAGCTAAACTAAGGTCAAAATTCAGTTTAATGACTTTCCTTTTGGCTCTTCTAAGCAGCTTTTAGATTTCTATATATCATCAACAACTCTGAAAAATTATATTTAATAATATAATTTATATTATTATGTTATATTATTAATTATATTTATCTGTTGTATTATATATGGGTAGTTCAAAAGAATAAAAAAAGGGGAGGACATAAAGTCTAAACTACCACCTAGTCTTTCATTGATGCAACTGGACTACTACTGCAAATTCAAATTTTTGTTCAAAGATGTTCATTGAACATCTAGTGCTAGCTAGGGGGAAATCATTATATTGGGTTCCAGGGCAAAAAGACAACGTTCTTTAAGTTCAAATGTCAGTGGGGGAAGATGGAAGTGACCCAGAAACCTGGGAAGGGTAGAGAGAGCTCTAAAGAGGAAGCATTCAACTCTGCCTGGGGTGAGGGTGCCAGGGAAAGTGCCACAGAGAAGGGGATTTTGAGCTGACTCGACTGCTCAAAGCAGTTGCTCAGTGATGGGGGAGGAGGGTGGCTCGGGGGTGGAAGGACTCGAAGTGTTCAGGGTGCTCTATAAACTGCTGGTGGTTTGGGTGGGAAGCAGACAGAGGGCAGATTCACAAGGGGGTGACCCAAGGAGGGAAGTTGGATAAGATAGGCATAATGATCACTTGAGCTTGGGATTTGTGTCTGAGCACATTTGGGGGTTGATGTCTAGAAGGCAATTGGAATTGTGGTCTAGACTCATGGGGAGAGCTGGGCTGGAGGACTCAGTGGTACACAGTCTTGGAAACCATGTTGTGAGAAGAGACCAGGAAGGACTTTGGGAGACACTAGAGGAGGCCTAAGAAGGGCCCTGGGGAACGAGGGAAGAGGAGGAGGGAGAGAGGGAGCACTGTGTCACCACTCTGGCCTGGCTGACCCAGAACGTGTACTAGTAGAGTCCCTTCCAGGCCAGAAGGTGGCTGGGGTGGAAACCGGTGATATTCCATGATCCATGTGAGGTCTGTAGATGCCAGTGGAACCCCTCAAATGGGTGGGCAACCTGAGAAGATGCTGCTCTCTCTCACGTGAGCATGTGGGGTATGCGGATCAAACATGTTCCTGGGAACATATCACTTCTTAAGGGTCAGTTCCTTTGCCTCATTCCCGAGCCTCCCATGGCTTAGGGACACCACGATCGCCCGGCCTGGGGGAGGATTCCCAGAGAAGGTGTGGGAGATGGGCCTGCCCCCAGAGGGTGGCCTGAGTCCGGTGGCTCCTGCTTCAGGAAAAGGAACCACACTGGGGAGGTCACATGAGAGCTAGTCACATTGTTTGCAGGGACTGCGTTTGTTTGTCTAAATGCTGTAAAGTTAGCTCTCCCTCCGGTTTGAAGTGTTGCCTTGTGGGTAAAGGAATGAGAGGAAGAAGGGAGGGACCGAATGGGTGTAACTTCTGTGGAACTGGGTAAACTTTGGTGTGTTTACTTACCAGGCTGGGTTTCAGCCTAGATGACTGGCAGCGTTGTCGGTAGAGGCACCGGGCCCAGTGGGGGATGGAGGGCCTGGGAACTCAGGGGGGCCAGGGAGGCCGCTGTGTTCACACCAGAAGAGAAGCAGACACTTGGTTCCATACGTCCTAATAGTGCCTACCATGTAACACTACTTTGAGCTGAAATAAACCAATGAAACAGATGTAACCCGAGTGCTGGGAGAATCTGTGCGCCCTCAACAGGTGGTTGCACATGGTCCCAAGAATGTGTCCGCACTGCAGACCCCCACATGCTCAGGAGAAATCAGAATTATTTTCAGGGCCAGACTCCTGTAGTTAACAAGTAGTTCAAGTAGGAGTGCTGGCCCTGGCTCCCCTGGAGTCCGCACCTTTGAGACTCTCTGTGTGGTATCTGGTGGGTTACTGACCTCTCTGGGCTCCAGTTTAGGGATCAGGAAAACAAAAGGCCTAGATTGGCTGAGGGATTTGAACATTACTTCTCAGACCCCAGGATTCCTTGGAGGACTTGACAGACGTCAGCCGCAGCCCCCTCTGCGCTCCCGCCTGGACACCTCCATTTTCACCTCTTTCCCCCCGTTTCACGGAAGTCAGCTTTCTGCAGCTATGTGTGAAGAACACCTGGAGTAGACAGCCTTCATGGGCCCTTTCAGCTCTAAAATCCTACCGTGGCCAATTCGTGATAAATTGGGATATTCTGTTAATGATTTCAGCTTTATGAAGTTAGTAAGAAATATTTTCAGTAGCAGACCTGAGGTAGAAAATGGTAGCCATGGCAACAAGGATGCATAGAGTGTGGGCGTCTGTCTGAGAGGTGTGCCTGTCTGTGTTTATTAGGCTTATGTCCACCTATCTGCAGGGGGCGGGGTGTATCTGAGTATGTGTCATTGTCTGCCAAGTCATGCTTCCTCTCTCTCCCTCTCCCTCTCTCAAGTCTTACCCTCCCATGCTACATTTCAGCAAGCTTCTGCTCTTAAGTAGCTGTCAGTAATTAAAGCAACCCAAATAACTTAGGGAGTCATGATTGATATCCAACCAATTTTAAATAGATATATATATTACTAAGTGAAGCAATTTATATTAACTAGGAGATTAATAGCTATGCTCCTCAGCCAACTTTGCCCAAGTCTAGTACTGAAACCCTGAATTATGTCTTATACTTATTTTTTATTTCCTCCAACATCTTGTTATGAAAATTTTAAGCATAAAGTTGAACGAACTCTACAGTAAGCATCTGTCCCACCACCTAGATTTGAGCATGAACATTTCACCATATTTGATGTATCACATATCTATCCATCTTTCTATCCTTCTATGCAGCCCTCCACCCATCTTATATTTGGAAGCATTTTAGAGAAAATTGTATATGTCAATACCCATCCTCCTAAATACTTCAGTATGCATATTGTTAAGAGTTCTTTTTTGTTCTGTGTGTAAAATTTCCAGACAACAAAATGCACAAATCTTAAGTCTATGTTCTCTGAAGTTTGAAAGTGCTTAGCGCCTGTGTAACCCAAACCCCATCAAGACATCGAATGTAGCCATCACCCAACAACATTCCTTCAGGCACCTTCCCAGTTACTCCCAGGCCCTAGCTACTCCGAGAGGCAATACTGCTTGGATTTTCCCCACTGTATGTTAGTTTAACCTGTTCTGCACTTCATGTAAGGATACCTATACAGAATGTACTCGTTTGTGCAAAGCTAGTGCTTCAAAGATTCATTCAAGTTCTTGGTTGTATCAGTAGTTGACTTTGTGTTGGTTAGTAGGATTCCATTGTGTGCGTATGCCACAGTTGTATGTCTACTCTTTCTAAAATGTATTCTCACATCAATGGACATTTAGCCCGTTTCCAGTTTGGGACTGTTATGAAAACTGTGGAGCTCATCTTAGCTCTGCTCCTGGGGAACTTGGTGGCCAGTGTTCTGTGGGCAGTGAGGGTCAGACACTGCCGGCCTCTCACGCTTCATCCAGATCTGGCATCCTCGGCTACCGAGCCTTTAGATTCAAGAGCTTTCTTTCCTAGGTGCTGCTTAATGTCTTCATGGGGGTGCTTTTCAGTTCCTGTCCCTGTTGGCCTGCTTATGTCCCAAGATGTTAGGGTATCCTGGAGGGGCGCCCTACTGATAGACACTGCTGGTACTTGAGCCGAGAGATGCAAATATGCACATATGCACAGGCCAGTGATTGGCTGGTTAGTAGGAAGACCATGGTGACTATGAGAAGATGCCTTTCCTTTTTGGTAACCCAGCACTGTGCCAGACATAGGCATCATGGATGTTTAGCAAGTGTTTATTGAATGGATGAATGAATGGGCAGAGGAATGACTTTACAGACTGCTACAGGAGACTTGGATGCGGGGTCTGGGTGGAAGGGTATGATGCAGACAGCATGCCTGGAGGAGAGAGAGCAGCGAAGCATGGACCCTAGGATGGCAGCTGCAGTGTAAGCACTTGGCTGTCACCTTATATTTATCTTTTTAAATATATATATATATATATATATACACACACATATATATATTTACATACATATATATATACACACACATAGAGTTATTAGAAAGATCTCTTACCTTTTGAGACAGCATGGAGGAACCTGGAGAGTATTATGCTAAGCGAAATAAGTCAGTCAGAGAAAGACAAGTATCACATGCTCTCACTCATATGTGGAATCTAATGAACAAAATATACTGATAAACAAAATAGATCCAGAGACATAGAAACAAAGAACAGAATTCGGAAGGAAGGCGGGGGAGGGTGGGAAGGTGGGAAGTGATCAACCAAAGAACTTGTGTGCATATACGCATGACACATGGACACAGATGATAGGGTGGTGAAGGCCTGGGGAGGGGGGCGGAGGCAGGCTAGAAGGGGTCAATGGGGGAGCAAGGGGGACATATGTAATACTTTCAACAATAAAGGTTTTTGAAAAAAATATATATATTGTTATTAATTTCAGAGACAGGAAGGGAGAGGGAGAAAGAGAAACATCAGTGATGAGAGAGAACCATTGATTGGCTGCCTCCTGCATGCCCCCTACTGGGAATTGAGCCTGCAACCCAGTCACATGACCTGACCAGGAAATGAACCATGACCTGCTGGTTCTTGGGTCGACACTCAGCTACACAGACCAAGCACCTTGTCTTTATCTTGAATAGCATTCAGGTATGACTGGTAAATTCTGTGAATTTCCTAATATGTGAATTATTAGGCATGTGTGTTCATCAGCTTGGGTTGACATAAGACTATACCACAGCCTGGGTGCTAAACAACAGACACCTATTTCTCACAGTTCTGGAAGCTGGGAAGTCCTAGATCAGGGTGTTGGCAGGGTTGGTGTCTGGCGGGAACTTCTCCCCCTGGGTGGAGACAGCTGCCTTCTCACTGTTTCCTCACATGGCCTTTCGGCAGCGCATCAGGTGAAGAGAGATTGCATGTGTGCGAGCTCTCTGGGGTCTCTTCTTATGAGGACACTAATCCTAAAGATCAGGGCCTTATGACTTCATTTAACCTTAACTGCCCCTTAAAGACCCTATCTCCAGTCACATTGGAAATCAGGCCTTTAACATATGAATTTTGGAGGGACACAGTTCAGTACACAGCGGTGTGGTTCTGCCTGAAGCCTTGCACATCAGCACTGGGTGTACTGATGGCTTGTTGGGAACTGAGCTCAGCAGCTCCATCTGGACTTGCATTTCCCACAGTGGGAACCCTGGGCTGCTGGCCTGGGCGGTAAGACAGGGATAATGCTGCTGTGACATGACCTCTACAGCACTTTGCAGAGTGCTTTCAAGTACAGTGTCTAATTTAACCTCCCAGCAAATCTGCGAGGTAGGCCTTGTTGTACCCATTTTATGGATGAGAAAAATGAGGCACAAGAAGTTAAGTGTCTGGCCCAGAGCCCCATGGTACATCACCAGGGAACCCAATCTCTGCTCCAACGCTTGCAGGCAGCGCTCCGGTCTTCCCTTTAGGGGTGCTCAGGGACTTCTTGTCACTCCCAGGGGTTCAGCTTTCCAGGTGGATATAGGAGGCTTTGGGAATCCCGTTGTCTAGAAAATGAAGCAGCCAGGCCTGATGCATGGCAGATACACCAAAGCTTACCTCCTCAGCAAAAATTAGGTAAAAGTGTTCCTAATGAAGGAACAGAAGCAAACCTTCGAGTCTGATCACCAGGTGATCTGTGTCTTATTGTCGAAGTTCTGGAATTAAGCCTGTCTCATTGTGTTGGTCAGTACAACAGGGTTTGGATTCCGGATCCTGAAGACGTTTGGAAATCTGCTGAAATAGCAAAGGACTACAGAGTTGGTGACAAAGTTCTGCGACTCCTGCTGGAGGATGGAACGGTAGGTCCTCGCAGGCTGTGGCTGCCGTGACGTATGAAGGGATAACTGGGGTATGTGGGGGGGTGGGGGGCATATGGTCCTTGTGGGAGCAGCCAGGGGAAGGCCCATGTGGGGCACCCAAAATGGCCAGCTGGTGCTGTGGATGCACTCATGTGTACCACTCCCCCTTTTCTCCCCACCCCCCTACCCCCACCCCAGGCTGCCCAACTGAAGGCCAAAAGTGCCCTACCTCAGCTGGGCCTCTCTCGCACTGAGGTGGGGCAGGCAGGACACCAAGATGGGTAGACAGCACCGAGGTGTGGCAGACAGGCCTGTGCCCTGTGCTGCATTTCCAGGGAGTCCGCACTGTTCGGAAAAGGCTGAAAGGCAATTAGCCATTTTGGTTTCCTAGGCCTTAGCTCAGAGACTGGGCAAAGACAAGAACCTTGGAGGGAAGTAGTTTGAGCCCGAGGCATAACTGGCAGAAAACAACATCAAGATGGGAAGACAGCCCTAGCTATTTGGCTTAGTGGATAGAGCATCGGCCCATGGACCAAAGGGTCCCAGGTTCAATTTCTGTCAAGGTCATGTACCTCAGTTGCAGACTTGATCCCCGGCCCTGGTCGGGGCAAGTGCAGGAGGCAACCAATCGATGTGTCTCTCTCACATCAGTGTTTCTCTCTATGTGTCTCTCCCCCTCCCTTCCACTCTCTAAAAATCAATGGAAAAATATGCTTGGGTGATGGGAAGAGGAAGAAAAACAGAGGGGAGAGATAGAAAATAAGACGGGAGTGGGAGGTGTGAGAGGAGAGCAGAGGGAGAGCGAGTCCGGCTGCAGGTGGATAAAAACATGAAGAATTGGGACCTCCACAGGGAGCATGATGGGGCAATTAGGAAAGTGACGGGAGGTGGGACGGGTGGACAGGAATGTCCAGCTTTGTGTGACATCCTGAGGGCCTCTGTCCGAGTTGGTGTGGCGAGGCAGAGACGGGGCTGGGCAGTGCCTGTGGAGGAGCATGTTGGTGAGGACGTCCTCTCGGAGGCTGGGTATGCCTTTTGATGACCAGCTTCCGCACATTTGCCTTTGCTTTACCCATCGTGAGGCGTCCTATTCCTCCCCAGTGCTAATGACATCCCGCTGGATCCATAGCTAAGGTGGCTTTACCTTTTTAGAATCAAGTATGAGGATACAGAGCTGGACAGAGGATTCCTGACCCAGCTGGATGCCAGAGTTGGTCTGGGGAAGGTCATCTGAATATTTAAATGCTGGAATTTCCAAAGCATGCAAATGGCCTCTCTAGAGGCAGGACACACTATTTCCAATCAGAGTATCCTGGATTTGGGCATCATTTCCTGAGATACTGAAGGAAGATGTGAAGGGCACATCCTCTAGAATCAATATCTGGATTCAAATCCTACCACAGCTACTCACTAGTCCTGGGGTGGGCAAACTTTTTGACTCGAGGGCCACAATGGGTTCTTAAACTGGACCGGAGGGCCGGAACAAAAGCATGGATGGAGTGTTTGTGTGAACTAATATAAATTCAAAGTAAACATCATTACATAAAAGGGTACGGTCTTTTTTTTTTTTTTTTAGTTTTATTCATTTCAAATGGGCCGGATCTGGCCCGCGGGCCGTAGTTTGCCCACGGCTGCGCTAGTCTGTGACCGGGAGCCCTGTGATTGCTTCATATGTGGAATGGGTTAATAACGGCACCACAGCACAGGGAGGTTGCTGCAGATCAAATGAGATGGCCCAGGTGTGCATGTGCAGATGCAAGAGACATGTAGTAGAGGATGCTGCGCCTCCATTAGCCTCTCCCTTCCCATCCGAAACCCCTCGCAGCATTTGTGGAAAACCTCCTGTGCACAGCCAAGCTTCTAATTAGGGATCAGATGGCTCTGGGAGAACAATCTCAGACAGCAGCTGCAGCGGTGGCTCGCTGCCTTAGTAATATCAGCAGGGCCTCAGGTGGCGACATTCCTGGCCCTGAGCCAGCTGCCTGGAGGAGGAGGGAGAGGCAGGTGAGATGGAGGCTGCCAGGCTGCTCTGTAACTTGACTCTGTCTGTACCATGAAGGACAGAGCCTGCTTTGTGTAGGAGAATGGCAATTCTGCCCCGATTGCCAATCTGATGTTCTTCACATTTTCTCCCCCAGGCTCTCCCTTCTGTTTGTCTTTCCCTCTCTCCCTCCGTTTCTTACACACACACACACACACACACACACACACACACACACACACTGGCTGAACTGGAAAAGGAGGCTGTTAATTTAAAACAGAAAACTCAGGGAATGTAAAAATTATATATGAGCAGCATTTTTCTTTTATTCTCAAAGTGTGTAGATGAAGAATGTTCTGCAAACATAATGACATTGACCATGGAGCCGGCAGCTGCATTGAGGACTCACGTCCCGTTGTTGTCCAGAGCTGCGCTCCTTATGCAGAACAGAGCGAGCAACCAAACAAACCACACCCCTGTCGGTGTGGATGGGGTCCATCCTGATGCAGGCTTCAGGGTCAGCCAGACCCATATCATGTGTGACCTGGGACAAGGGCTGAACCTCTCTGAGTCTGTCTCCTTCACCGTTGATCAGGATAGTCATGCCCTCCTGGGAAGGCAGTTTTGAGGATTAAATGAAATAACCAGTGCCGAGTGCTGACACAGTAGGTACTTGCTAAGGGGCAGCTGGCTCACCTTGAGCTGGTCCAGGACCAGGTATCGAAAGGAAGGCAGCCTGGGAAGGCGGAAGGGAAACAAGCTCGCTGGGCGCCCTAGTTCAGTCGCTTCCCCAAGCTGTGGACGGCAAGTGAAGGAAGTTAGAGCAGGGAGCCATCGGTCCCTTGGTGCTCTGACATCTGGAAGGCACAGGCGTCTGAGGCGTGGACACCGCCAGGTAGGCTAACCGGGCCTTCACTCTGCTCAGGCAGCTGCCTCCGGAACACGAGGTGAAATGGGCAGAGGAGAGGCCAGCCTGGGGTTCCCCAGCCCAGGGCTGAGGCTGGTAAGCACAGGCAGCCCTGCAGGCGGAGCTGGGAGCCCTCGGGAACACTGGTAGCCTCGCTCAGAGAGACCACCACCTGCGTGGACCCCTTCAGACACTTCTCATCACGAAGCGTGTCAACTTCCAACAGAGATTCGGCAGCCTTAGCGCTGCAAGGGACCTTAGGTGACCATGTCATTTTTAGCAGTAGGATTCTGTTTTCAAATCAAAACTTCCATGGCACCCAATACCTAAACCACATACGAGTAGGGCGCCTGTGGTAGGACTGGGGGTGAGGGACCTGACCTGGTGCAGCCAGTCTTTTCACAGATGAGAGAAGAGAGGCCCAGAGAAGGTGAATGAGTTGTCCTAGGACACACAGCCAAGACCCCAGCCCCCTGGCTCCCACTTTTTAAAAGCCAGCCATGAAGATAATTTTCTCATTCCTCTACATAAGCTTGGTTTCAGAGTGTCGGGGGTCACTCTGAAGGGAGGGAGGGAGGACAGAGACGGTGGTCCAGCAGAAACACCCAACATCTTTCACTTCCAGAGCTTTAAGTGTATCTTCGTGCACAGGAGCTGGATTATTCCGTTGATCCGGAGTCTCTGCCTCCGCTCCGGAACCCTGACATCCTCGTGGGTGAGAATGACCTCACGGCCCTCAGCTACCTCCACGAGCCCGCGGTGCTCCACAACCTCAGGATCCGCTTCGCAGAATCCAAACTCATTTACACCTACAGCGGTAAGGAGAGGGTTCCCGGGAGTGGGACTGGCGCGGACACAGTGCATGCTGCCCAGAGCATCCTGATGACACATGTCATAGTACGTTTATATTAGAATTGCTGGTGTCTGTCAAAATGTGTAGTGACACCTAAACATGTGCCCACATTTCCACCTCAACGGCACAAGCATTTGATCTTAGGGAGTCTATTATAGAAAGAAGTGTCTGGGCGGGGAGAATTTTCAACAAGAGCTAAGGTTGGACTACCAAGAAAAATATATGTGGATGAAGCTTGTGTTGGAGTTTCCCAATGGAGGTGATAAATTTATTACTTATTTGGGGCAATAACGTAATCATCATATTTCCATTGGGAATTGCCAAAGCCTCTCAGTGTTAGGACAGTCTCATCTGTCACCTCATCGGTCCCCCTTAGAGTAGCCCAGACTGGGGGTGGCATCGGCAGGGAACTGATTCAGAGCACTGAGTGACCTGCCCAGAGTCACACAGAAGGTTTTGTAAGTGGCAGAGCTGGGGTGACAGTAAGAACCCCATCACTGTGTCTAACGTCTCTTCTCAGGAATCATTTTGGTGGCCATGAATCCTTACAAGCAGTTGCCCATCTACGGAGATGCCATCATCCATGCCTACAGCGGGCAGAACATGGGCGACATGGACCCGCACATCTTTGCGGTGGCAGAAGAGGCGTACAAGCAGATGGCCAGGTAGCCTCCTGCAGGCGAGCTTGCTCTGGCTCTCCTAATGCTCCTGCATTTGCTGGGTTCTCGCTGGGGAGGGAGACATCAGGCTTGGTCTCATTAGATGTGACCATCAGACCGGAGGGGCACTGGTAGAGCAGACTACGTGTACCAAGTAGCAAATGACTCTCAGCGCATACCTGACCTGTTTAAACCGAGTTTCCTGGGTTTTGTTCCTTCTGGGTGATCAAAAGTTGTTCCTACAAACCAGGGACTAGCAGGTGCCTCTCTTGCAGTGTGTTGGGTTGGAGGAATACTGACGTGTTCTCCGCCGTGAGGTGTTGAAGCTTTCTGACCCACCCAGGGCAGCAGAGCCCAGTGGTAGATGAACACAGGTGCCAGTGTAGATTTGGGTTTTATCCTAATTTTTCCACTTGTTTTTGTATGGCCTTGTGGAGTTCTTGCTTTGCTGGCAAACATTTATTAAAAGCCTCCTGTGACCACACACACATTCCTGTACATCATCCTTGCACCCTCGGGGTGGCCGTGATGGAGATGCCTGGGCAGTAAACAGAATCCAGAGCCATCGCGCAAGGTCACCCAGCACGTACGAGGCTGGGATTGGCACTGAGATATTTTTACTACATATGTAATTTATTTTTCCCATAACCAGGTTCTTTTGGCTTCAATATCCTCATCTGTAATGTATGAAGAATAAAACACCACCTTATTTTTGTAGATCCTTTCACATTTGCAAAACAACTTTCACAGTAATCTTTGAGTCTCCCAACACTCCAGTGAAGTCAGCTGAGCTACCATCGTCGCCCTCATTTCACAGATGAAAACCTGAAGTGAGGGACCTGGTCCTGCTCATTATTTACCATGTAACCTTGGGCCCAGGGCCTGGTCCCCTCAGCGCCAGGGTCCTCACCTGTGAGCTGGGTGCACCCATTCCAAGCTCCACTGCTTGTCATCAGGAAAAGATAATGGCGGCTTAGACAAGGTAGACGCGTGTGGTTCTCTCCTGGGCAGGCAAGGCTAACACAGGACCTCTGCCAATCACCAGGGACCTGGTACCTTGCAGCCCCCCACCCCTGAGGTGGCACTCGTCATTGGGGCCAAGCTAATACTTTTAAAATAAAAAAATTGTTTTTGTTGATTTCAGAGAGAGAGAGAGAGTGAGGGAGAGGGATAAAGAGGTAGAAACATTGATGAGAAACATCGATCAGCTGCCTCTGGGGGTCGAGCCTGCAACCCAGGCATGTATGCTGACCAGGAATCACACCGGTGACCTCTTGGTTCATGGGTTGATGCTCAGCCACTGAGCCACACCGGCTGGATCCAAGCTGATACTTAGCCATTTCCTGCACATGCTGGGTGACAGAGTGCCAGGGAAGGTTGTGCCCCTCCAGGTGAAGGAGACTTTCCAGAGCCCCGCAGAGCACTTCTGATCACAGCTCATTGATCAGGACCCACCCACTTGGCCATGCCTAGCCACAAAGGAGCCTGGGATATGTTGTTTTTCACATGGACAGCACTGTGCCCACTAAAAATTGGGGCATAGTCCCTAGGAAGAAATGGGAGAGTGAATGCTGGGTAGGGAATTGCCAATTAATAACCAAATACCTTGGTTTCTGCCACAGCACGTTTTCTCCCAACCCTAACACACCTGTGTTGTCACAGTGCATTCTGGGATTTTCCCTGGCTCCCTGCAGGTCCAGGACATCCCCTTAATTAGCGTCCCTGGCTCAGGGCCCAAAGGGCCAGGGCTGCTCCTGGACACCAGAGTATGTGCTGCTTGGAGCTGCAGGGCTGAGCCAGCTTCAAGCTTAAAAAGCCAGGTTTCTACAGGTCTGTCTGTCTAACTGTAGTAGCAGAACAAACCTAAAACAGGCTCCTGTGGGACTTTCTGAGGCTAGACTGGGATCGGGAGAGCCCGGCATTAATAACCCCAGCCCGATCGTACCCTGCCGGCCAAGGGCCCTCTCGTCCTCTCAAGCATTCATAAGGGAGGCTGTGTGCTCTGTGCCCTGGGTCAAGTCTCTTACTCTCTCTGAGTCACTGTTTTACTTATCTGTAAAATGGGTAAAAGCGGCATAGGATTTTTGTGAGGCTTGAATGAGAATCCCTGTAAAGTATTCACGGAGCCCCTGACACATAAGCCATGCTGGATACATAAAATGGCATTATAATAAAGTTCTACCACCATAATCTCATGACATGAAAAGTTCAATGCATTTTTTAAGCTCTCTGAGTTATGCAGCAGAGCATTTTGGCTTGCAGAGCACCTAAATATGTTCCCAAGCGTATTTTGAATAACGGCTCTCCAAATAATGTGTTTATTTTATTTTATTTTATTTTTTTTTTAAATCTTTATTGTTCAGATTACATTTGTTCCTCTTTTTTTCCCTCCCATAACTCCCCTCCTCCCAGTTCCCGCCCCACCCTCTGCCCTCACTCCCCACCCACTGTCCTCATCCATAGGTGCACGATTTTTGTCCAGTCTCTTCCCGCATCTCCCATTCCCCTTTCCCCCCCAAGAATAGTCTGTCCATTCCCTTTCTATGTCCCTGATTCATTATAATCACCAGTTCATTCTGTACATCAGATTATTTATTCACTTGATTCTTAGATTCACTTGTTGATAGATGCATGTTTGTTGTTCACTATTTGTATCTTTACCTTTTTCTTCTTCTTCCTCTTCTTAAAGGATACCTTTCAGCATTTCGTATAATACTGGTTTAGTGGTGATGAACTCCTTTAGCTTTTCCTTATCTGTGAAGCTCTTTATCTGACCTTCACTTCTGAATGATAGCTTTGCTGGATAAAGTAATCTTGGTTGTAGGTTCTTGCTATTCATCACTTTGAATATTTCTTGCCACTCCCTTCTGGCCTGCAAAGTTTCTGTTGAGAAATCAGCTGACAGTCGTATGGGTATTCCCTTGTAGGTAACTGAGTTTCTTTCTCTTGCTGCTTTTAAGATTCTCTCTTTGTCTTTTGCTCTTGGCATTTTAATTATGATGTGTCTTGGTGTGGTCCTTTTGTTTGGGGTTCTCTGCGCTTCCTGGACCCGTAGGTCTATTTCTTTCACCAGGTGGGGGAAGTTTTCTGTCATTATTTTTTCAAATAGGTTTTCAGTATCTTGCTCTCTCTCATCTTCTGGTACCCCTATAATTCTGATGTTGGTACGTTTGAAGCTGTCCCAGAGGCTCCTTACACTATCTTCGTATTTTTGGGTTCTTTTTTCATTTTGCTTTTCCAGTTGGGTGTTTCTCGCTTCTTCTCATTTCAAATCTTTGACTTGATTCTTGCCCTCCTCTGGTCTGCTGTTGGGAGTCTTTATAATATTCTTTATTTCAGTCAGTGTATGCTTACTTTCTAGATGGTCCTTTATCACACCATCGAGGGTCTCATTAGATTTCCTGTATATCTCATCAAGTTTATCGACAGACTCTAGAAGCCTCTTGAGAGACCTCAAAAGTGTGGTTCTGAACTCAATATCCTCCCTTGATAGTTTTGTCCTGTTTCTTTGTCTCTGCATTTTTTACGCTTTCTTGGTACACCCCCTAGTAGTCTTTGTGCGCAGTCTTCTTGTAGTTAAGCCCTGACTGTTGTAGTTAATACTAGAGGGATTTGACCACCAGGCTGACCGGCTGTGAGAATCAGCTGTGTGGAAAACTTCTGTCCTCTGGGGAGGTGCTAATCTAGCCTTTGCCTGAGGCGATCCAGCAAATGGCTCTGCGCAGGGCTTGGGCAGGGCAGGATCAACAGGGCGGGTGGAGGGAGCAGTTATGGCTGCTCTCAGTCCCGATCCTAGAGGCTCTGCTTCTCAGAACCCCGGCCGCCACTGCAAACCTCGGAGAGAAGGCTGCCCTCAGATTCTAACTGATGCCAGACAATCCCGCTTCTCCCGTCTGAGTCTGAGTCCCTAGAGACTCGCCCAGATCTGGAGCCCAGAGTCTGAGACTCCCTCCTGATTGAAAACGACAACCACGCCCTCAGCCACCAGCCCGCTTTGCGCGCGCACCTCGGTACCTTTATATTTTCCACACTGCGCCTCTTCTGAGCTTCAGTATGCTGTTCTCTTTCCTTCTAGTTGAAGAGTCTCTCCTCAGCCAGCTTTCCTGTGGTTCTGGGTGATGTCTGTTCCGTCTTTTAGTTGTATTTTTGAAGTGGTTGTTTGCGGCAGCAATCTCCGGTGTTTACCTATGCCGCCATCTTGGTTATTCTCCTCCAAATAATGTGTTTAAAATGCTTCATATTTAAGTGGGGATATGCAGGAAGGAGTTGACATAGGCTCACTCTCATTAGAGGCCTGTTGGCGAAGATGGCCCATGGCTGGCCCCTGGGGACTTGGACTTCAAGAAGGTTCTCCCCATTTCCTCATTGATGAGCGTGGCTCACTGTACTGACGCTTACTTCTGGGCTCATGCTGAACATCTGCTTTCCTCTGGGCACCTGGAATGTTGGTATCTGTTAGGGCGGCGGTTCTCAACCTGTGGGTCGCAACCCCTTTGGGGGTCGAACGACCCTTTCACAGGGGTCGCCTAAGACCATCGGAAAACACATATATAATTACATATTGTTTTTGTGATTAATCACTATGCTTTAATTATATTCAATTTGTAACAATGGAAATACATCCTGCATATCAGATATTTACATTACGATTCATAAAGTAGCAAAATTACAGTTATGAAGTAGCAACGAAAATAACTTTATGGTTGGGGGTCACCACAACATGAGGAACTGTATTAAAGATTGAGAACCACTGCGTTAGGGGATGCCTGAGTGACCAGCCCCAGTAGGAACTCTGGGCACTGGGTCTGATGCGCTTCCCGGGTAGACAGCATTTCCGCGTGTTGTCACAGTGCACCGCGGGAAGAATTAAGTGTGTCCTGTGGACTCCACTGGGAGAGGACTCCTGGAAGTTGACGCCTGGCTTCCTCTGGTCATGGCCCATGTGTCTCTTCCCTTTGCTGAGTTACTTTGTATCCTTTTGGTGCAATAGATCTTAGCCGGGCCTACGACTACATGCTGAGTCCTGTGGGTCCTCCTAGTGGACCACTGAACCGGGATTGGTCTTGGGGATCCTCAACACAGGAGACATAGGACACAAAATTGTGTCTTCAGCATGGTCCCATAGGAAGAAAGACCGGGAGGAAATTCTCGAATGCTGGAAACAGGTACGTTAGAGCAGCGATTTTCAACCTGTTTCATCTCACAGCACATCAACTAATTACTAAAATTCTAAGGCACACCAAAAATTTTTTTTGCTGATCTGATAAGAAAGTAGGTAGGATTTTGATTCATTCACACTGGACAGCATTGTTGTGTTGGCTGTTGTCAATTTCTTATTTGACAACCTAAGGGAGAAGAGGTCCGTGCCCCTGACTGAATGGTCAGGTAGTGCATGTTTCACAAATCCTTGTGGGAAAACCATGGTGCCTGCCGCCAGCACGCGGGCTGAAAAGCGCTGCTTTGGAGTGATGACACAGTGTCCCTTCCAGCTGGTCTGCATTGTTCTTAGTGAGTAGATATTGCTTTTTTAATAAGAAGGAATGAACATGCTAAAACCCTTTCATTTGTTTGCTTTAGAAACAATAAAAATCAGTCAATAATTGTGAGCGGGGAGTCGGGTGCTGGGAAGACGGTGTCTGCTCGCTATGCCATGAGGTACTTTGCCACCGTCAGCAAGTCGAACAGTAACGCCCACGTGGAGGACAAGGTGCTGGCGTCTAACCCCATCACCGAGGTGTGTGCCCCGGGGGGGTCGGGGCGGGCTGGGAGGCAGTGGCGTGTGGTGAGGGAGAGGCGGGCTGGACTGTGTGTGTGTTGTCCTGACTAACCATAGTTCCCTCCCCGCAAAGACCTGACTAACCGAAGTGCCATGCTTCTATGTCTCTGTCCAACCCCAGAGGGAAGGTGAGGGTGGGTGGGAAGAGATTAACCAAAGAATTTATATGCATAAATGCATAACCCATGGCCACAGACACTAATGTGGTAAAGGCCTGGGGTGGGGTGGGGTTGGGGGGCCAGGTGCAGTCTAGCAGGGGTCAATGGGGGGTAAGGGGACACCTGTAATACTTTCACAATAAAGATAAGTTAATAATAATAATGATGATGATGATAATAATAAAGATCAAAGAAGTGAGGGTGAGAAACAGCCTGGAATGCTGTTCTCGGTGGGATCTGAAGGAGATGGGGCAGAGATTGCTGCCTCTGAGGCTCCGCCCCTGTCTGCTGGGCTAGAAATTCTACCAGCAGCTTTCAGGAGCCCCCTGTTTACATTTGCATCCCGGGGAAGTGTCCTCAACCACAGACACCAGTGCACGGAGGCCAGCCGAGTTCTGCAGCCAGCGGCACCAACTGTCCTGAGCTGAGTGTTAAATATGCAGGCCTTGTATTGTGAGCTATTGTGAAACCCATGGGAGCTTGGAATCAATCGTGGTGGGAGTATCCACACCTTAAAAATCAGCACATGCCACGTAGCAAGGCTCTTCCTCTTTCCTACAGCGGATTCATCAGCATAATATTGACGGTCACGTGTGGGCGAGGCCAGCGGTGATAGCAGCCAGGGCTGAGGACACTACCCTCTCAGAAGAAGGGGCATCCGAAAGGCTCGGGGCAGGGCCCAAAGGCCAGCTCTGGCTGCCTCGCAAAGTGGGAAGAGGATTGACTTGGGTTTATTTGGAAGTGGAGCAAGTAATTAAGAACATTAGATTTCTAGACCTCTCCTCTCTGCTTTCTCCTCAGTGAATATCTATGTATCAGACCACCTATGTTGTGTAAGCACTGTGCCAGGTAATATGGGATGTAATGGGAAAGAGTAAGACCCAGTCCCTAAGTTTTAAGGCTCCTCTAACATGAGCATGTTTTCAAGTTAAATAGAAACATAAATCACAGTCCAAGGAAGCAATAGAAGAGTCAAGAGGCCCTGCCCGGTTAAGTGCCCAGTGGGTGATTTTATGGTTATTTGTTCAGAGTTGGCCTTGCCCACCAGCCTATGGGCTCCATGAAGGCAGGACCAGGTCTGTTGGGTTCACCTCTGCCTCCCGAGCACGTGGCCCATGGCAGGGGCTCGGTAAATACACGTCGTAATGAAGTGTGGTGACCGGGGCAGGAAGCACAGTATATGTGCATAAGAAGGGCACTTCTAGACAAAGGTGCTCAGGAAAGGAGATGGGCAGAAGGGACGGAATTCAAGGATAGAAGTAAAAAAGCTGAAATCGTGCTCAGAGTGGGGGGGTGGGGGGAATGGGAGAAGGCAGTTTTTCGGTTAAGGGAAGCGGTAAGGGCTAAGGATAGAAATAAAGGTTGAATGAAGGATGTGGACTTTTATACTATGTGGGGCATGGATGAGGCGAGGCACTCTATATTATCTCATTTTCCTCCCAGTTCTGTAGGGTGCTTATTTTCCCCATATTACAGAGAGAGATGAAATAACATTTCTAGCATCACACAGATAGTAAAAAGGAACCTGGGGACCTGAAGCATCAGAGCCTGCACTGTTTCTGTTCTGTTCAGCGTCTGCCAGAGATTGAGGAGAGCGCTTTCCCACTCACCAACCGCCCTCTGCCCGCCCCCCCCCCCCCCAACCCCCCGCATACAGGATTGGATTTTACTAACACTGCTCCAATAATGTTAATGCAGAGATATTTTTGATGTGGTGTGGTTATTTCAAGAGAGTTCTATGTTTTGCAGGCTGTTGGAAATGCCAAGACCACCCGCAATGACAACAGCAGTCGGTTTGGGAAATACACAGAAATCAGTTTTGATGAGAGAAATCAAATTATCGGAGCCAACATGAGAACTTACCTGCTGGAGAAATCCAGAGTTGTCTTTCAAGTAAGGATAAAAATATTCGTTAAATTTTCCTTTTCCCAACTTTTTAAGTATTGTTTCCATTCATATACTCATTAGACAGCCTACATTGTTCTGTGACTTGACTAGAGTCACTTCATTTACAGTTTGGTTTCTTCTGTTCTTAAAAACGTTTTTTTTTAATTTTTATTAAATTTATTTGGGTAACATTGGTTAATAACATCATGTAAATGTCAAGAGTACAACATGATAATACAGCATCTTTATACATTACTGTGTGCTCATTACCTGAAGTCTAGTCTCTTCTGTCCCCATATATTTGACCCCTTTTATCCTCTTCATCCTGCCCCCACCCTCCTTTCTCTCAGGTAAGTACTGAGCCAAACTGGCCAGGGCCATTTGTTGCTTTTTGTTTTATATCCCACATAGGATTGAAATCATACTGTTCTTATCTTTTTTTATCAGACTTATTTCAGTTATAATGCCCTCAAGATCCATCCATATTGTCACAAATGGCAATATTTCGTCCTTTTTTATGAGTAGTATTCCATTGTATATATGCACTACATCTTCTTTATCCAGTCTTCCACTGAAGGACACTTAGGTTGTTTCCGTATCTTGACTGTTGTGACTAATGCTGCAATGCACTTAGGGGTACATATATCTTTTTTTTTATTTTTTAAGAGCAGTTTATTGATTTTTAGAGAGAGAGGAAGGGAGGAAAGAGAAACTATGTGAGAGCATAGCATCAATCAGCAGCCTCCTGCATGGCCCCCTACCGGGGCAACCCCCAGAGACTAGACTTTATTTATTTATTTATTTTTTAAATATATTTTATTGATTTTTTACAGTGAGGAAGGGAGAGAGATAGAGAGTTAGAAACATCGATGAGAGAGAAACATCGACCAGCTGCCTCCTGCACACCTCCCACTGGGGATGTGCCCGCAACCCAGGTACATGCCCTTGACCGGAATCGAACCTGGGACCTTTCAGTCCGCAGGCCGACGCTCTATCCACTGAGCCAAACCGGTTTCGGCCAGAGACTAGACTTTAGGTAACGAGTGTCGGCCTGTGCACCAAAGGGTCTTGGGTTTGATTCCCAGTCAAGGGCATGTATCTGGGTTGCAGGTTCCATCCTCCGCTTCAGTCAGGGCGCATGCGGGAGCCAATCAATGTGTCTCTCTCTCACATTGATGTTTTTTTTCTCTCTCTCTCCCCCCTCCTTACCCTCTTACTCTCTGTAAAAATCAGTGGAAAATTTATCCTTGGGTGAGAACCAAAAAATGTTTAAAAATAAAAAATAACATTTTCTCTGGGGTCATTATTTGGAGGGCCACCAGAGCCACCAGTTCTCCGTCTGCAGGGCCGGCCTATGGGCCAGCAGAGGGAGCAGGGTGGGTCCCAGCATGGCTGACGCAGCAGAAACCGAGGTAGGTGCCTGGGTCCCCAGAACAGAACTGTCGATCCAGGATCAGCCATCCAAGACCCCCTGGTAGAAACCTCACATTTTCACTTACAAAGGACTGGTGTAATTTGGGGTCTTTTCCTTCTTTTACAGTCAGAAAATGAACGAAATTACCACATTTTCTATCAGCTTTGTGCATCTGCACAGCAGTCGGAATTTAAACATCTTAAATTGGGTACGTGATGGATGGTATGTGGGAGAGTCTCTCTTTTAAATTCTAGGTTAACTTCTTCTTACGGTAACATCACTTCAAAAATATATTCTGTCCAAAGATACAAGATCCTTGGGTTTTGGTGTGGAATGGGTGCCTCTAAGGAGATAGATAAGGGCTGGAGGGTAGGGTGGGCCCACGGAGAGCGGAGCCCTTCAACCCAAGGCCTCTTTTCAAGGTCATGGGGATTGCGTCATCGAGCTAGAGCCACGTGGAGAAGGCCTCCTGACAACTAGAAGTTATGCTCTAGGTCTCCAAACTTTTCTTTTTATCTGAACTTGTCGGTCATTTTTCTAATGTGTATGACGTATTTGTTCCTTCTAAGATAGAGTGCTTTTATCATAATTTGAACTTTCCTGATGACTCAAGGTCACCATTTAGGAAGTCATAATGAAGTCACACGAAGATACTATCCCTGCTTTGTGCTCTAAACAGACTGTGAATAGCGAACGTGGAAGAAGGGTAGACTACTATCCAAATATCAGATGCACAGGAGGTCATGATCTTGTTTGTGGTGATGTTTATCAGGGTACACATCTATCAAAACGCATCAAAGTGAACATCTAAAATGTGTGTGGTTCATTGTACATTTAATAAACCTCACTAAAAAGTGTCTGTGACACCGACATTTGTACAGAAGCTTGACACAGAAAGCTGTGTAATAGAATCGTTAGATGTGGGATCAAAAACCATGAGTGTTGGAGGCAGCCTGTGTTTAAGTTCTTGCCCCGCCATCCATGCGGGACCCTGAGGAAGTGACTTTTCTCTTCAGAGCCTCAGCTTCTGTAGGTAGAATTCTAGGGAATAAATGGAATAATGTGTGTAGAATGCTTACTATAGTTTATTAAGAACTTCCCTTTTTGATAAACTTGGGTGTCCAAGTTTTTATGCTACAGATGTAATAATCTTGTGATTTCAGGGAGTGCGGAAGAATTCAATTACACGAGGATGGGCGGTAACACCGTCATTGAGGGGGTGAGTGACAGGGCTGGCATGGAGGAGACGCGGAAGACCTTCACACTGCTGGGTAAGGGAGACATCCTGTCCACGGTGTGGCCATTTCCTCTTTTAAACAAATTTAAGAAGTTTATTTATTTATTTTTTTTTAATTAATTTATTTTTTTTTAAATAGATTTTATTGATTTTTTACAGAGAGGAAGAGAGAGGGATAGAGAGTTAGAAACATCGATGAGAGAGAAACATCGACCAGCTGCCTCCTGCACATCTCCCACTGGGTATGTGCCCGCAACCCAGGTACATGCCCTTGACCGGAATCGAACCTGGGACCCTTCAGTCCGCAGGCCGACGCTCTATCCACCGAGCCAAACCGGTTTCGGCAAATTTAAGAAGTTTAAAAGCAAGGGTGCCCAGCATGCATGTGTTCAGATTATTCCTAATAAATCCTAATTTTAGAATGAGCCTATCAGAACGTAGAGGCCAAATGATCAAAACTGTGTCTCTCCCGGAAAAGATGGAGCCCCCAGCTTCTTTGTTCTCTGCTTGCAGTTGCTGGGAGGGCTGTGGCCCTGTGGGTGCTCTGAAGCGCTTCTGGGCTGACCAGGGAGTAGCCTGGCAAAAAAGCTTCTGCTCAGTGTGAGACCAGAGCCAGCTCAGCAGGTGATGGGCGTGGCTGGCAGAATGCCAGGACTACAAAGGAGTCTGCATGCTTTCCTTTCCATATGCCTGTTGTTCAAGACCATGTTCTCTTCTGACTGCCTGTGCATTGGCCATTAGACCTCACAGCCTAGTACTTAATTATCTGTTGTCATGTATTTTCTTTTTAAAAAAATTCGTACCCAAGGATATGCTTATTGATTTTAGACAAAGGGGAAGGGGGGGGCAAGGAGGGAGGGAAGGAGAGAGTGGGAGAGAGAGAGAAGCATCCATGTGAGAGAAGCATCCATGTGAGAAGCATCCACACCAGTTGTTTGCCTTCTGTATGTGCCCCAACCAGAAACTGAACCCAAAACCTAGGTATGTGCCCTGACCAGAACTTGCAGCCTTTAGGTGTATGGGATGATGCTCCAACCAACTGAGCCACACTGGCCAGGGCATGCTCCAGTTTTTCATGTGTCATAACATAGGTCCTTGACCTCGTGCAGGTCCATTATTATCTCTGGGCATCAGTTTCCCATCTGTAACCTGGAAGAATAATGACAATATTTAGTTGTTCCAATTATCTATTGCTGTTCCCCAAATATTAGTGGCTTACAATGACAGTTTATTATCTCTTGTGATTCTGGGTGGACTGGGCTCAACTGGGCACGTCTCACGTAGGACTGTCATGTGATGGCGGCAGGGCCTGGATCCTCTGTGAGCCGGGGCAGCTGCAACCACGGGGGGCTGGGCGGCATCTGTCTCTCCACATGGACGTCCCAGCTGCTGGTCTCACAGTGAAGGGACTGCACGCGTGTGGCTACCTTCTCCCAGAGCTGGTTCCAACAGGCTCAGGTGGACTTTTCCAGTCTTTTTATGAACTATCCTCAGAGGTAATGTGGTCTCACTACTGCCACATGCTAATGCTCACAGCCAGCCATAGGCCAGCTCAGACCAGGACTCGTGGAGGAGCCACACAGGCACGAACGCTAGGAGGGGGCACTGGGGCCATTGGAGTAGCCACCACAGTAGCTGTGAGTGATGTTGTGAGATGAAGAGATCATCTCTAAAATGGCTTATGAACTGTGCCATGCTGTGCCAGAGGTCAGTACACATTTAATGAAAGCATGACCTCACTGCATGAATCACTAAAATTATCCTAGACCAAAGGTCGGCAGATGGCATCCCATTTTTGTAAACACAGTTTTTATTGGGACCCAGACACACTCATTGGTGTAAGTAGGGTCTGTGGCTATTTTCACGCTATGGTGGCAGGTGAGTAATGATGACATCAGCGGCACTGCCTGCAAAGCCGAACAAGAAAACAGTGGCTGACCCTTGACCTAGATGAGCGTTTTCTTGCAATATGGGGAAAGACCCAGGGAGTTCATGAAGCCATCTAGCTTCACCCCGTGTGTCCAAACACGGAAGTCCCCTGACCACCCAGGGCCAGGCAAAGGGGAATGTGATGGACTCTAGAGGTCCAGTCACTGGATTCGTGTGTGGGACCAGATGGCCCCGTAACTTCAAGATGGCCATCATCCTGTGACCCTGCAGCCAAGGAGATCATGCTGGGAGTTGGTTTCATGGTCTCTAAACTGATGTCCTCCAACACAGTAGCCACCAGCCACAAGTACTTTAATTAGAGTGAAATGAAATTGAGTCCCTCAGCTTCCCTGGGTGTGTTTCAGCTGCTCGTAACACATGTGGCCGTAGCTCCTGAGCTGCCCAGCACAGAGACGTCATGTCGGAGAGCTCTGTCTCCTAGCAAGGTGAACACTGCACCCTCTTTATACTGCCTGTCCCACTGGCTCTGTTCTCCTATCCCTGCCGCAGTGTTGTCTGTCTTAGGCGGAGCCCTCCTCCAGGGCAGGTTGTCTAACTTGACGCTTATGCAGGCTTATAACGCACTCGGGCACGTCACCCTCCTTTAAATGTGATTGCTAGCTGTTGGATGATTTGTCCGTGCCTGTGTTCTGTTATGGAAACAGTAGAGAGAAGCGGGCACGGTTAGCCGTGAGGTCATCTCGTTCAGTTCACTCGCCGCTTCACACCAGGCCCAGGAAGCGGGCCTCTGGAGCCCGCGCATCCTCTTTGCCTGGCCTGGGTCACCAGGGCACCTCCACGTTACTCACACCGGGTAAAGCTAAGATGGCTTCACAAACCCCACAGCCTTTTCACACACCGAAGTGGTCTGTTTAGGTCAGACATACCCGGGCTGATGGTGGGCAAGTGTCCTAGCCCTCCTGTGCCTTAGTTTCCTGTCTGTACAATGGGAATAACCCGAGTACTTGCTTCATAGAGTTGTAAGCATTAGAGAGGTGACCGTGCCCGAGGGACACAGGGTTCCACCACATCCCCTTCCCACCCAGCTCCTGAGGCACCTCCGCCAGCTGGGCAGCTGCAACGGTGCCCCCTGAGGAAGCAGAGGTGGTGCGTGTTGATCATAAGCTCTTTCCTTTGTTCGCCTCCGACTCATTGAACCCCGTCCTTTGATCCTCGCCTGGCCGGTTAGAGCTCCCACAGAGAGCACCCTGGACACAGTCAGACCCGGCCAGGACTCCGGCCCAGGGGACCGGACCATTGTGCTTCTTGCTGAAATCTAACTCAGGCCGGCGGAGCGGGTAGGGCTTCAGGGGCAAGAGGGGCAGTGGGCACCCAGTGCAGCAGCAGAGCTGTTCACTGCACCTTCCCGCTCAGGCCCAGGGGTGTTACTGGAGCCAGAAAGGAGGGTTGGGAAAGTCAGTGCTGGACCAGGAGCAGTGACCTTACTTCAGTCGGCAACATAGTCAGCTTGGGACGATGTTACCAGAAAAGGGACGAGTGAGCAGATCAGCCCCTCTCTCCTCCTCCTCTCTGACCTCCTCCCTCCAGCCCCCACTGGTCAAACCCAACCAGAGGCCAGAGGACATGACTGCCCAGTCCGTGATCTGCCCAGGTCAGTCCCCTGGGGCAAGTGAAATACATCCAGCACTCCACCAGAAAAATAATTCAGGCAGCTGTGAACAGAAAAGAAAAATGCACAATAAAAACAAAGCAAGTACATCACAGAGTAAACGAGAGCCGATTCTCCCGGGCGCCTGGCACGAAATGGTTACCTGGGTATTAATTTGTGTGGAACTTCCAGCAGCCTCGGCTGAGGGGGACCTAGCGGGTTGCAGAGTTCACACTGTGCATTTGCACAAGTCCAACTGGGGAGAAGAGTGAGCCAGGTTCACCTGGGGGCCACTTCATGCTCCCTGTCCCAGCTCTTGGCACCAGTGGTCTTAGAGCAGTGATGGCAAACCTATGACATGCGTGTCAGAGGTGACACGCAAACTCATTTTTTTGGTTGATTATTCTTTGTTAAATGGCATTTAAATATATAAAATAAATATCAAAAATTTAAGTCTTTGTTTTACTATGGTTGCAAATATCAAAAAATGTCTATATGTGACACGGCACCAGAGTTAAGTTAGGGTTATTCAAAATGCTGACACGCCGAGCTCAAAGGATTCGCCATCCCTGTCCTAGAGGATCTTAAAGGAATCCAGGTGTTCGCTTCCTAGTGGCTAAGTAAGAGAAGAAGTGCAATATTCCTAATTTGGGAACATTTTTGTCTTCAGGTTTCCAGGAGGATTTTCAGATGGACGTGTTTAAGATCCTGGCAGCCATCCTGCACCTGGGCAACGTGCAGATCACAGCAGTGGGCAACGAGAGGTCCGCAGTCAGTGTAAGCGGTTTGCTTGTTCCACCCTGCCTGTGTTTGGAGGGTCATCGGTAGAACATCTCAGGCTTCCCCTGCTTTTGCTTTTTAGCACCAGGAACGTTGGACCAACTGGGGAGGCCAGCTTAATAGGAAGAGGAAAGCAAGGGTTCCCATGGGTTGTCTTCAAAGAGTAAAGCTTCTTTCTCTTGTAACAGAAGAGGAGGGGGAAGTGCATTTTCTATGTATTTTTCTTTTACTCAACAAATTTGACTAGCACTGCTATGTGCCAGGCACTGTTGTAGGCTCGGGAGAAACAGCAGTGACCAACACAAAGCAAGGTGCCCCTCGAAGAGCTTTTAATCAGAGGAGAGGAGACACTATAAACAATCACAGGCTCTGGCAGCTGCTGATGGCTGTTGAAAAGGAAAATGAGGCAGAGCAGGGTTGAGAGGAGCAGGGCCTTCAGAAAATTTCTCTGTGAAAGGCCGCCTCACATCCGAATCCTCCTCCTTTCTTTCTGACACGGCAGCAGTGGGCAGAGGCCTGCACACAAGGACGTGAACTCTGCCTGTGTCTGGGGCAAGGAGCTGTAATTTCAGAAATAGCAAAAAAGTCAGTATATCCAAAGAGGAGTGTGTGAAAGGAGGGGTGGAAGGTGAGGCTGGAGGGGCTGAGGGGTGCAGGTTATGTAGGGCCTGAAGGGCACAGGACAGTTGTAAGCAGAAAGGACACCTCCTACCTCTTACTGTGTAAGTTCTGTGACAGATTGCTTTATTAATGGACACTAGGTAAGTTTATGTGTGTGTCTTCTGTGACAAATATGAGTGATGGTTGGTAGGGGGCCTGTGTTTAGTTAGTCTCATTAATGTCTGCACGAGGAAGAAAAGAGCACTGGTGAAAAGCACATCTACGAATGCAGATGGCAGCAGTGTCCTGCCAGGGGCAAGGTGCAGGCTCCTGCCGCTGGGCCCTCCCGCTTCATGCCCAGGCCTGGCCGTGTCGCTGAGTCCTGGCCTTTCTCACACCAGCTCGTCCTCCTCTCGTGCAGGCTAAGTGGGGGCCAGGGGCCCTGGCGGGGGGGCCATGCTGGCTTTGGTGGCTGACGGCCCTGATGGGGCCCGTGTTTGTTTTCAAAGGTGGATGACGGTCACCTGCAGGTGTTCTGCGAGCTCCTGGGCCTGGAACGTGGCAGCGTCGCTCAGTGGCTGTGCAATCGCAAAATCATCACGACCTCGGAGACGGTGGTGAAGCCCATGACCAGGCCCCAGGCCGCCAACGCCAGGGACGCGCTGGCCAAGAAGGTCTATGCTCACCTGTTTGACTTCATTGTGGAGAGAATTAACCAAGCGTTGCAGTTTTCAGGCAAGCAGCACACTTTTATTGGTGTTTTGGACATTTATGGGTAAGAGCCTATCTTTCCCCGTTTGAATGTCGAATGCCCGTTATCCTTAGATCATTCGGTTCTGGTTTCTCCTCTGTGTTTCATGTGATCAGAGAGGCGGCGTCCTCGGTTTTTTCACATGTGGATGTTAAGTCCAGTCTCCTGGGCAACAGTGTCTTATTTAGTGTGTTAGTAAATGCTGAGTTAACAACGGCCCCTCGAGAGCTCACCGTGGCCAGCGACTATGCCGGGTGGTTTCCATGCGCTGCTCACCTACCCTCACTCAGCCCTGAGACTCTCCCCTGTTAGGCCGGGGCAGGACCCAGCACTGTGGGGGGCCCTGGCCCACTTCTGTCTCCTGATAGAGACCCCGCGAGGTGTGGACCCCGTGTCCCTTTCCCGTTTCACAGGGAATGACGTCCCAGAGGTCCTGCCCTCGCCCAGGCCCACAGGCCGGAGGAGGACTCAAACCAAGACCTTTCACCAAGCTGCCTCCCACACCTAAGTCCTCATCCTTTCCCGTATAATGCGAGTATTGCATTTGCCCCAGCCCTTCCCCAGGAGTCCCCACGTTGGAGTTCTGTTCTTCTTCCTTCTCTTTGCCCCAACATGCTTTCCTAAATCCCAGGCCAGACTCCCACGAACGATGCTCACAGACACCCAGAGGGCGTGTGCGGCCAGGCCCGTGTGGAGGTGGGCGCGAGGGGCCATCACATTCCGGCTCTATTTGTTGGCACCTGGCCTTCCACGCCCGAGCCCTCCCCTCCCAGACCAACCCTGGCTTCTCTCCGGGACAAGGGGCAGCTTGTCCCACGAAAGGCACCACAGTGTTCTGCCCAGACTGGGAGCGGTCAGTCCCCCAGGTCTGTGAAAAGCAGCCCAGCCCCTTCCCCATGCAGAGGGGAGAGCCGGGCCTGGGCCTTCCCACCTGGGGAAGGGCAGGCAGGGAGGCACACTGACCCCCGGTAAAGAGGGTGCCTCAAGGGAGTCACTTTGTTTAACTTAGACTCAACTAATACAATGACTACCAATTAATAGCACATGTCAACAGTTATAAACTACTGAGGCATTGCGGGGATCTCTAGTAAATTATTTACCTTCCCTTGTTCTAAAAAAGGTATGTGAGCAGCCGATAAGGATGTAAGTAGACTTGTAAAACAATAGTCTCTTTGTGGTAGAAATAGGTGATTGTTGTACTATTCTCTGTTGTTTTCTGTGTTTTTAAAAATGCCTTAAAAATAAATAGGCCTTTATTATAAGAATATATTATTTCATTCATCCAACAAATAGCTATACAAATATCTATGTGCCAAGCCCGGTGTTGGGTGTGATCTGTGAACAGCATAGACACATGGCCCCTGCCCTTTTGGGATGTAAATTTTAGTGGAGTGGGCAGGTAGGTAATTAGGTGGGGATGATTCTTTGAAAGGAATGTGTGGGAGGTTAGCTGGGGATGGGGAGAGAGGAGGCAGCTGAGTGCGAGGAGCAGTAAGTGAGGAGAATGGCATGTAGCCCAGAGTCAGATCCAGGAATCTGAATTTTTTGGCTAAGTGTGCAAACCTGAGACAGGAATAATTATAAATTCACAAGAACTTCTTAGAGTATGTATTAAATTTTAAAATTAAATTCCTCTTCAAAAAGTATAAAAGTAACATGCTTGCCACCACCCCTCCAAAATGGTACCCCTCCAAGAGCATAAGCACCCCTTTTTAAGTAGCAATGCTATTGCCTAGGTGAGTTCTTTCATGCCTTCTCCAGGATGCTCATGTCTAGTGAGCCCTGTTCCGTGCGCACCCTGAAACTTTGGAGAGAACTGAGCTCAGTTTGGCCTAGAAATGAGGCAGCCTCATAGGCAGTGCTCCCTCACTCAGAGCCTTTAAAGATGAAGCTGTGAGCTGCGAGGTGCAGCTGGGAACGACATGAGGGCTTGGGGTCCCCTGGCCAGTGGTGTTTGTGTTCTCCGGCCCCAGAGCTGTGAAGGCCTGGGCTGGGAGGTCAGACCCCTGGGAGTGCGCACTGCAGCGTACCGGGCGTGTGGCCCCGAGAAAGCCACAGAGCCTCTCCGAACCTCAGCTTCTGCATCAGTAGAATGGGGCCTCTGTCTCAGGGTATGATGAAGATCAAACAGAAGAATTGGTAAAGATATCTTCAGAACCATCAGCATCGTTCAGATGTGAAGTGTTGTCATCACCAGTGAGCTTCTGGCCTTTTAAGTCATAGGTTTAATTCTTTCCATTGGGTTGTGAACTTTAGCTCTGGGGAAGGTGGGCAAGAGGGCAGGGAAATAATCACTGATGAGTGACATTCCGTTCCTGCTCTAGAAAGCCCTGCCTCTGGCCTTGGCCCTGCGCTGTGGAGCGCAGTAAGGCCCTTTTGACCCTTCCCCAACCAGCCCCGGCCTGTCCGCAGTGTCCAGCCTCAGCACCCCCCTGCTGCCTCCCCCCCCCCCCCCCCCCCCACCCAGTGCATGTGGAATGGGGCTGTGTGGGTTCGGCTCCTGCTCCGAGTCAGCCTGGAGCTGTTTAGAGAAAGTCGAGGCCCTTCAACTGCCCAGCAAGTCTAAACTGAGCCAAGCTGGCTGTCGAGTGACACTCCCAGGGGATCCATGTTGGCAATGGCAGGACCCCAGGGGATAGAGAAGTGAAGAACCACAGCTTTGGAGGCACCAAGAGCTGGCGTCAAATTGCATGTCTGGCACATTTGCTGGCTGCCTTCTCCGCGATGGTCACCGTCTCCTCTGACCCTCACGTGTGACCGTGGGGTCGCTGTAGCCCTCCAGCTGGGGTGGTGGTCGGTGGAAGTGGTGTGTATCTATGCTGATGCCTAAGCACCGGGGAACTTCCTCCTGGCAGAAGCGTTCCCCTGGCCGGGTAGGGGAATTTCATGCATGAGTTTTGTTCAGCCAATAACATGGGATAATTCACTAAACGTCCAGATTTCTGGCTTTTCTGGAGAATCAGGTGATCTAGCATCCTGACCTGCATTCATCCATGGACACAGCTGGCGGGAGCTGAGTACCAGGTAGCAGCTGCCCCGTTGGATAATCCTGTTTGCCACGGCCCCGCACAGCTTACTGGCCGCTCTCCAGCCCGCTTCCCCTCCCCTCTCTGTCACCTGCCCACCTCCTGCCAGCCCACGAGTGGGCAACTTTAGGGCAGCACCAGAGACAGCGCTGAAAGTCTGAGGATGGAGGCAGGGCATGTCTGTCGCAGACCTGATGGGCCTGCTGGGCTATAGTGTTAAACGACCTTGACCTTTTCTTCCAAGACCTGGGAAAGCACCCTGGTCGGGGCAGAACTGTGCTGCCTCTCCCTCCAACTGGCAGCGAGTAGGGAGTAAGAAAGAGCATTGCTTTTTTACCGCAAGCGTCAGTGTTCTAGCCCGGCAGGCTCACAGCAGTCTGACATCACTGTGTGACCTTAGGCAAGTTTCCGAACCTCTCGGAGCCTTATTTCCTCATCTACAAAGTGATGATAACAGTACGGCTGTGAATGAAATGATACATGATATTGTGAGGGGCCTGATCTAGTGCCTGCCTCAGGGTGGGTGTTTTGTACATACCATTCCTTCTGAGGCAACCTGGGAAACGCTGATTTATGCTGTAGATTGACTGTCAAGCATTCAGGTATATTTAAAACTTTCAGAAAGCACAGCAAACTTTTAAGCTATGAACTTTGTCCAAAAAATACTGACCAATAAATGATGTATATGTCCTCCAAGTTACATTTTAACTTTACATGTACATTTTAACTGCATTTCAGCTTTGAAACCTTTGATGTGAACAGCTTCGAACAGTTTTGCATCAATTACGCTAATGAAAAACTGCAACAGCAGTTCAACCTGGTAGGTGACTTTTCTCCCTTCTTGAAACTCATTCTTAGCGCTGAGCACAGGGAATCTGGAAGGAGGCAAACCAGGCTTCTGCCCTCTGCCAGTTGTGATTAGTAAAGGAGCTGCAGCATCACTGCACCACCTTGTGGCCGTGTCTGAAATCACACCTTCCCACCTTCCAGTTTTATCTTTCTGGAGCCACCTGCCTACTCTTCAGTTCCAGTTCCTCATCTGTCATTCTCGGGTACAGACCCTGATATGCAGCCAGTCCAAGTGGTCTTGTTAGCTTCCTGAAGGCCCCACGTCCTTGCAAAACTCTGCATCTTTGCACCTGCTGCTCTGTCTGCTGTCACCCACCTGCTGTTCCCATCCTTTCCCCGCCCCTCCATCTTCACCTGGTGAACTCTCCTGCTTGTCATTTGAAAGTCGTCTTCTCCCACACAACCCCGAAGAAAAGACAGAATGACATCCTGGAGAGCACAGACTTTTCCCCAAACTGAACTGGTTTGAGTCTCAGCTCTCCCACCTGCTTCCTCTGGGACCTCGGGCTCTCTGAGACTCAGTTTCCTCACTTTAAAAATGGTTCAATAGCACCTACCTAATGTTGTTGAGAAGACCTAACATTGAATCATATTCAGTAAGTGTTTCTTTTCTTTCCTTTTCCTTACCCCAGAATTAATTCACGTGTAAGCATTACATGTTATCCTATTGCAAATTTCTATTAGCATTCTCAAGGATACCTGTGTTTCGCATTTAATGACCACAGCCAAGCTTTATTCCAAGTAGATATGCAGTATAACTAAAATACAAATCTCCAGATCTTCCCTCTCCCCAACACAACTTAAAATAATGCATATGCAAGACACCTCCTGGAAATAGCATAGCAGAGGCTGCAACTGTGATTTCCTCCTGTTCTTCTCCACCTCCTTTCTTTCGAGTCCTCTGTCAATGTGCAGAGCCTCCTGGGAGGGGGTAATGCCTTAAAATGTCAGCACTAAAGCCCTAGTGAGGACTGTCTCCTAGCTCCTGTCCCATGAATCTGGCTGCTGCTGGGCCCCCGCACCAGGTGGACTCAGGGAGCTCAGCAGTGACAGAGGGAACCCACCGCCTTCCCCTCTTGGCCTCCGTACCCTCCCTGCTTACTTTTGTGGTTAAACCACTATCATTGACACAGTGTCCTGGCCTAATGTTTGTCCTAACTGTGGCTCTTGGTCACCTTCCTCCCCCAGAGTCCTCCAGGTCACCTCCCGAGTGTCCGGCCACAGCAGAACTGAGTCCTGATGGGCCTCTCTGCCTCCAGTCCTGCCCCCACCCCAAGCTGAACTACCAGGTCTCATCCTGACCCTCCTTCACTCATCCCCTCCCCTTCCTGGGTCCTCACTGCCCTTAGGAAAAGGCCACATGGGGCTTGCACCCACCCACCCTCATCCTACTGTGCTTTCCCATCGCCCCCCTTCGCTGCTGTGCTCTCTCTCTGGCTGGTTCTCAACCACCTACTGTGCTTCAGAGCTGCTCCCACTGGATGTTTCTGTGGGAGGCTCTCTCCTCACAGCCCCTACCCCTGCCGCCTGCAGCCAGGAAAAGCCTGAGCCAGGCTCTGGGAAGCCCCCTGGTACCCTCACAAGTAGTGAACGAAGCTCTGCTAGTGGCTGGCTCCTCACACTGGCCCACAGCCAGCATTCTCGGCAGGCTGGCTCCATCCTGGAGAGCAGCAGTGCGAGAGCAGGGAGGCCCCGGGACCACCCTGAGTGCCATCGGTGCTGGAGGTGATGGGATGTGGGCACCCACCCAGACTGGGTGGGGGAGTGAAGTCTAAACCTGCGGTAGGAATTCAGTGGCATTGGTCAGGGATAAGGGGCATAGCCTGCACCTCTGGGTCCTCGACAGACATTGAAAATCTGTCCTGTATCTCCATCTTCCAAATGCTTACACCCTACCCTTCAGAAGCACACCTCGGTGTTCTGTTTTACTCCGCATTAACTTTTGGATTCTTCCCAGCATGTCTTCAAACTTGAACAAGAAGAATATATGAAGGAAGATATCCCTTGGACTCTGATCGATTTTTATGACAATCAATCAGTTATTGACCTGATTGAAGCAAAAATGGGCATTTTGGAGTTGCTGGATGAAGAATGCTTGGTAACTTAAAAAAATTTTTCCCCCAACTTGTGAGTAGTAACAGATGAGCATATTGTAAAGTGGATTTTTTAAAAACGTACATGTAAATTCTTGATGTGCTACCCAGTGGTTGTATATTAATGCTGGGCAGCGTCCGCAGCAGGAGCCCACGACGGCCAGGTGAGCCTCCCACCTCAGTGTGTGGGACCCACCCTTGGGTAACATGCACAACCTCTTAGGTCACCTCCAGCAAGGAGGCGCCCTTTGAGGCTGCCCCTAGGAGTGTGTGCACATGGAAGTAGCAAGTGACCCCGTGCCCATTGTAAATAACTAACAAGAAGTGAGTTCCTGATTCTGTGACTCACCCATCGGGGGGTGTGGCTGAAAAATCAATGCCATGCACTTGGGAGAAGAGGTCCCTAGGAGTTCTCCTCTTCTTAGTTCCCCCTGGGAGGAGCAACTTTGTGGTGAGTCAGCCTCGCAGTGCCCTTCATGGGGCCACAGGAACAAATAATCCCCAGGACACTAGTCATTTTTTGGTTTAAAGGCGGTGTTTTGATGTTCAAACATAGGTTCTGTTTCTTTTTCAGATATTTATTTGTACCAAAAAAAGATTATAATGTTGAGGACTTATTGGCGTTTTTCTCCCTAGAATTCTCAGCCCCATGGTTCTTCTCACAGATCATCTGTTCTGGTGCCTCTAGCTTTAGTACCTGCAGCGATTAAAGGGCCAGTGTGAGTGCCAAGCACTCTGGAATGATCTACTTGGGGCAGGGGTGGTCTCTAGAAAATCACAGATAGCCCTAGGTGACCAGTGTCACAAAGCAGTATGCAGGAGTCATCCCACATAATAAAAGGGTAATATGCAAATTGTCTCCTCTACCTGGAGTTAGACCAGGGGGCAGGGCCCGCCAACCGCCCAGGGCCTCTCCTCCCTCCCCAGCTGTCCCAGTCCCCAGGCTGGCCAGCCAACCTCCTGCATCCCTCTCCCCCAGCTGGCCGACCCAATCGGGGAGGGCAAGCCAGACCCCACCTGTGCACGAATTCATGCACCGGGCCTCTGGTTTGAACATAATAAGGTATTAGATTCACAGCGCTCAGGCTGAATATACTTGATAGCTTTAAAATCACCAGTATCAAGAACAAGTTTTGCTGCTAGCTTAGTTTGAGGAGGTAAGATCTTAGTGCAAGGAGGTAGTGATTCATTAGGCAGTGAAACAAAAGAAAAACTTCTCCAGGGGGGAGGGGAACTACATTTAAGTGCCAATCTTTTCCCATAAAACTGAGAATAAAGTCTTGTGCACATAATGGAACCAGTGCTACTTTTCCCTGAACCTTTGGACTTCTTTGGAGAAAAATATAAAAATACTGCCCATTTTACAGAAGTAAAATTCTTCATTTTCTTAAGTTATTATATGACCATTTCCTTGTAGTTTATAACATTTTGTTCTAAAAGGGCACTGATATAGCCATTTAAATATCACTCTGAAGATTGTTGAGATCAAGGACAGATTTATGCCTAGGGTTGCTTTTTTTTTTAAGCATTCATTTATTCATTTATTTACTTTATCCTCACTCGAGGTTACGATTTCTTAATTGATTTTAGAGAGAGAGAAACGTCAATCAGTTGCCTCCTGTCATGCTCCGACCAAGGATGGAACTGGAAACCTAGGTATGTGACCTGACTGGGAATTGGACCCACCACCTTTTGGTGTACCAGACAATACTCCCACCCACTGAGCCACCCGGCCAGGGCTAGAGTTGCTTTTTAAAAAGGAGCTGTGGTAGAGCCCTTCACTCCTAAGGCCCTCATGTCTTGGTTTCCCAGAATAAGTGCTTTTCTATAGAAAGAAATAAAATCTTAATTATTTGTGACAGCATGGATGGACCTAGAGGGTATTATGCTCAGTGAAGTAAGTTGGTCACAGAAAGACAAATATATGATTTTGTTTATATATGGAATCTAAAGAACAAAACAAATAAACAAAATAGAAATAGACTCATAGACACAAAGAGAGAACTAGTGGTTGCCAGAGGGGAGGAGGGTTGGGGGACAGGGTGAAAGGGATAAAGGTCTCATTTGATTGGAATGTCATCCCATACACCAAAAGGTTGCAGGTTCCATTCCTAGTCAGGGTACACACCTAGGTTGTGGGTTCAATTCCTGGTTGGGGCACATTCAAGGAGGCAACTGATTGATGTTTCTCTCTCTCTCTCTCTCTCTCTCTCTCTCTCTCTCTCTTTTACTCCTTCCTTCCCTCTCCCCACCCCTTTCTCTCTCTCTCTCTCTGTCTCTAAAAATCAATAAAAACTTTTCCTCGGGTGAGGATTTAAAAAATACAAATTAGTATTTACAGGGATGTAAAGTACAGCATAAGGAGCGTAGTCAGTAATACTGTAATAACTATGATGTCAGATGGATACTAGATTCATCAGGGTGATCACTTCGGAAGTTATATAATGTCCACTCACTGGGTTATACTCCCGAAACTAATATAATATTGTATATCAACTGTAATTGAAAAATCAAAAAATTATTTTTAAAAAATGAGCACTTTTCCTTGCCTCTACTGAACCTTCCTCTCTATTTTCTTTACTTGATATTTGGTTTGCTTCCTCTTCCAGTTGCCACATGGAACTGATGAAAACTGGCTTCAAAAGCTGTATAATAATTTCGTCAACAAGAACTCTTTGTTTGAAAAGCCCAGAATGTCAAATGCATCCTTTATCATCCAGCACTTTGCTGATAAGGTACAGTGATCTGGGAGGGCGCTGTGTGGGGAGCCGGAGCTGCTTCCCGTGGGAGAGGCTGGCCAGGGACTTCTCAGGTCGGATCCAACTCATGGGACATGAGTAAACGCAACAATTTTTCATTTGTCTTTATCACAGAACGCACACCTTCCTATTGTACTGCTTTAAAGATAAACATATTGCCGGTGGACCCCATTTCTGCGTTAGAATTTACTGTGAATTTATCAACCTCTTGTCATTTTATTTTCTCCATGAAATTGTTATAATCAGGACAGCGTAATTGTTTCTTATAACAAAAGCTATGCCTTTTTTTGAGGTTTTCCTTTGTTACTAAGTTGTAATGTATTTATTATATGGGTGAAATAGGTTGGCGAAGATGGTGGGTTTTCTAGGTGATCTTTATTTTCTTGATAAACCTCCTATTTTTAATGAAACAAATGTTACTCTATTAAAAAAGAAAATTACTTTGTAAAAATCATATGGCAGAAAGCTTAGAAAATACAGGGTGGGGTAAAAGTAGGTTTACAGTTGTGAGTGCCCAACTTATTCTTATATTATTATTTATTAATTATTGTGTGATTTTCCCTACAATCAACTGCAAACCTACTTTTGCCGCCCCCTAACGAAGGGGAAAGACAAATCGCCATAACCACCTGCCGTAAACGTGCCTTCTCACCTTGTTTTCCTTTCCCAGGGAAGCTCCTCTCCTCAGTGGGTGTCACGCTCGAGGCCTGGCCAGCCCTGGGGATGCTGGGAACGGGCTGTGCTTGCCTGTCCCAGCGGCCGGTGCTGTGGGTCAGCGTGGGCTGGCCGTGCGAGTGACCGAGGGCCTGGGAGGGACAGGAGGCTGGAAAGCGGTAGCAACTCTGTGGGCTAGAGGTGTGCTGTTAAATGTGGTAGCCTTTTAGAGCTTAGGGCTTCTCAGATTTGGTTCCTGAAGAGAGGCAAGTGCGATGGATGATGATATAACGAGTTATACTTACATTTTTGAGGTGTCCTTTATAATTTCCTATTTGGGATCCCCAAGGGGGAAAGAAAGGAAGGATCGGACTTCACGCAAAGCACCCCTGGGATTTATTTCAGAGGCCCTCTTTATAACACACAGTTTCTGTACATCTCATGCTCTCACCTGGCACTTCCAAGAAATGCCTCGTAAAAGAATTGAGGCAGTAACTCGAGTGGGCTGCGGATTGGTGGGAAAAACACACACACTGTAAGGTCAGCTTAGCTCTCAATTCAGGAAGCCGAGGACATAGTCATTTAGAAAGTGAGGCAGCTATGCTTAGATGCAACAAGACGGCCCATCTTCCCTCGGTCCCCTGGCCCCCGACAGAGGCACACAGCTCTCTGTGACCTTCCCCACAGATGGTCTCCCCGATCGAAAAGGCTCTGCATTTGTCACAGCTTTGCTCATTTCAACAAGTGGCTCACACCACCAGCTGGAAGAATTTATACAAGAGTCCAAGTACTTCATTCACAAGGGAGTGTTTACAGACCGTCAGTGATCCAGAGAGGACCCCTCCTCACCCAGAGGGACAAGCAGAGTCCTTGCTCGGGCGTCGCTGAACACCCGCTCTGCCTCGAGGTCCCAGCACCGAAAGCCCGTTTCCTCAGAGTTAATATTTTTATTCTCAAACATTTTTTTTTAATTTACGAAGGATATATGTCATATGAAAATATATAACTCAGAAGCAGATTCCTGAAATCTCGTGAATCTGGAAGGGGCTGCTGGAGAGCTTTTCTAAGCCCGATTCAAGCAGTGCAAACACTCACCCATTCTCACCCCGACTCTAAGAGCTTTGCTGGCTCTGGGAAGCTCTGTGGTCAGGTGGTCAGGTTCTTTCCTTTCTGCCCCATTAATGCTGATTTAGGAAAACATTTCTGTTTGAACCCAAAGGACACCACTGAAATGTTTCCTCTCCCCGGTGGCTTCTAAGGCCAGGTGAGCCCCAGTCCAGGTCTTGTTAGACCTTCATGTGTATTAACCGCCCACGCTGCAGAGAATGGTCAGTGTGGCCAGAGGGAATGGACAGGTGAGAGGACAGCGGGAAATCCGGGCAGTGGGCAGCCGGCCTCTTCCGTCCGTGACATGTTCCCAGCTTTCTAAGCTTCATCTGTTGGGGTGGCTGTGGTCAACGAAACCGAATCTCTTCGTGGGAAGATTGTCTTTAGAGCCCTTCGTTGCTCTTTCTTCAAAAAGAAAAGAAACTTCTGGTACTTAGATGCTGTCTGCTGTTGTCTTTTTGGAAATAATGAATTCCTTTCTCTGCATAGGTTGAGTATAAATGCGAAGGTTTCCTTGAAAAGAACAGAGACACTGTCTATGACATGCTGGTTGAAATCCTGAGAGCAAGCAAGGTTTGTCAAGTCCAGAGGGGTAATTAACGTTCTGCATTATGCAGATGCGTGTCAGGAAAGAGTACGAAGTGTCAGTGTGTGTGTGTGTGTGTGTGTGTGTGTGTGTGTCTTGCAGTGGCAAATTGTAAGTCAGACATACAAAGAACTATTTTAGAATTGGGATTAAAATATGTGTCTAGCTTCTGAAAGCATACAAACCTCTGCTATATGCAAACTCAGAAATCAAATGTGCAAATAACAGAGGAAGAACAGCTGATCTGGCCATTTAAAGAACCACAGCTCACATTTTATTCATTCAGTCACAGATACTATTTATGCAGCACCTGCCATGTGCCAAGCACTGGCCTAAGTTCTGGGGATGCAGCAGTGAGCAAGGCAGACGGGGTTCCTGCCTCACATCCTGGAGGGAGCACCAGAATTAAGCACGTGATCAGCAATGGTAGGCAGTGCTGAGTGTGCGAGGAAAACCCAAGCACGAGGGGGAGAGAACCACACAGGGAGGGACAGTGGCTGTGGCCGGGGAAGCTCCTCAAACCCACGGTTCTGTGTGATCACTAGTGTCACCAAAAGAGTGACTTCTGGCTTTTTTAAAAATTTCCTCTTTAAACATGTCTTTATTGAAATTTGAGAGAAAGGATATTTCATAAGCCTTCATTTTTGTGAAGATTTGGTTATCATAATTACTTTCCTTCTTTTAAAAGATCCCAGTCCTTTGTTGATGTTCAGGTGTTTTGACCATTTCCCAGATGAGCACGGGAATTCCACTAATGACAATAAATCAATCACTGGCTGTGACACCTTCAGTCATTGAAACTGGTTCATGGTAGAGAATCCAGTGTAGAAATGGCCTGCATCTTGTGTAGAAATTAGTTGACTTAATTTGCCAGTTGTTTACTCACCCCCAAGCTTAGCCTGGGGTCCAGTCTGGAAGCCGCAGGCAGATCCTGTGGAAGCACCGATGAGTCTCCCATAAAGCACATAGGCTCTCGGAGACTCGGGTTTCAGACCCACTCCTCCATGGGCACACCAGATGCATCAGGCAGAGATTCTGCCCTGAAGGAGATCAATGTCCAATTTAAATTAAAAAATAGGAGGTTCACTCTAAGAGAGAAGGCGGACATTTAAAGACATAACTGATTAGGTAGAAAGTAATGAGTGTCTTAGAAGAGGTACAAATAAAAGATTAAGACAGTTCAGAGAAATGTGGAATTCTTTCCTGCTGGGCATCAGCGAAGGCATTGTGAAGGGGCAGGGTGAAAAATATGTTAACAAAACCCTGAATGACAGGTTGGGTTTGGATCTGTGGGAGTGAGGATGTGGGGTGGGAGGGAGACTGCAGGCGCACAGGTAGGCCTTGTACATGCTTCCACCTTCCCGACACTGGGCGATGCCCACATACAGACAATCTCTGCTTCCATTCCTGGTCATCCTGAGTGAGGAGATCGCTCAAGGAATTGAGACTTGATGTAAAGACTGTCACTTGACCCTCCACTGGTTTGGATGGGCTTGTTGTGGTCATTTACGTGGCTTGTACCAGCTGAGGGCTGTGGGTGAGCATTTTTGACCCTGAAATCCTCTCTGCTCCTTCCAGTTTCACCTCTGCGCCAAGTTTTTCCAAGAAAGTCCAGTTCCCCCTTCCCCTTTTGGTTCAGCGATCACAATGAAATCTGCCAAGCAAGTCATCAAGCCCAACAACAAGCAGTTCCGGACCACCGTGGGGAGCAAGGTACCGGGAGGGGTTGAGGGTGAGGGGCCACGGGCTCAGCCAGGCCCCAGGGAGCCGGGCTCTGGGCGGACCCACCTTGCAGGCCTGGACATGGCACCACGCTTCATCCAATGGGACGTAAACTCAAATGCAAAGAAAAGCAGTAGTTCCTCGTGGTCGCACCTCAACCTCCGAGGCCACACACACCTGGGCAAACCGCACATTTGCACAGTAGCGTGACTTACCACACTTCCTGCTGTGTGGGAATGTGGGATAGAGCCGTGTTCCATCCAGGGCAGTAGGACACGCTGATAACTGCAGTCACAGGTTGAAACCTTTCAGAATAGATGTTTAGCATGAAGTTAACTCTTCCTCCCAACTTACCAAGGTGGGGCCTTTTATTGCCTCGATGTAAGCCAGTGGTTCTCAACCTTCCTAATGCTGCGACCCTTTAATACAGTTCCTCATGTTGTGGTGACCCCCAATTTCATTGTTACAAATTGAACATAATTAAAGCATAGTGATTAATCACAAAAACAATATGTAATTATATATGTGTTTTCCGATGGTCTTAGGCGACCCCTGTGAAAGGGTCGTTCAACCCCCAAAGGGCTCGCGACCCACAGGTTGAGAACCGCTGATGTAAGCATTCCCTTTCAGCACATTTGTTGTCTGACTCTGTCTCCTAGTTCCGCAGCTCTCTGTCCTTGCTCATGGAGACCCTCAACGCGACCACGCCCCACTACGTTCGCTGCATCAAGCCAAACGATGAGAAATTGCCCTTTGAGTAAGTGCTCTCATGCGGCAGAGTGTTTCCGTCATAATATTTGCGGAGTGTGCCTACACTGTTTCTGATTCAAAACGATCCTGCCCTGTGCACATAATGTTAGCACAACCCCTGTGGCCGAGGCCCCTTATCTCCAGCATGAAGCAAAGTGGCGAGAGGTGAAAGAACAGTCTGTACCTGAAGTTTATGCAACTGAGAAAGCCCGAGCATGTTCCCTGGTTCTGAAAGACTTTGCATGTGTTTAAAGGAGAAAGGCTGAAGGAGGGAGTCACAGTTTCACCTTCCGACGTGGCAGGAGACATGAGACTTTCCTCTGGGGCCCCGGGAAAGGGCTCCAGACCTGTGAGTGGAAGGTCTCGAGTCCCTCTTAGCTGATGGAGCTGAGGGCTGGCCGAGGGGACGTGCTGTCCCGGAGGTGGTGGATGTGGTCACCAGAGGGTCAGACCCAAGGCAGAGGCCTGCCTGCCAGTGTCTGTAAAGGGAACTCAAGCATCAAACGAGCACTTGGACGAGGGCAGCTTGAACATTTCTCCCACTCTGTTGTCATTCGAAGCTTAGCCCAGTGGTGTTTCCCCATAAGGCCCTCTCCCTGTCGCCTACAGCAGAACCAGCCGCTCCTTTCTCTGTGTCCTCAGCCCCCTGAGCTGTGTCACAGATGTGCCATTTTCACCTGACACAACCAATCTTCATTAGCCGTCTGCTGTGTGTGGCCTGTGGGTCACAGAGACGGCCTGCTCCCTGGGGGCTCCCGGTCAGGGCAGCTCTGCTGCACTACTCATGGGCACGATCGTCCATGATGATGGCTTAACACCTTGTAAAATCCTCTTCTTTAAGGTTTGACTCCAAGAGAATTGTCCAGCAGCTGCGAGCCTGCGGCGTCCTGGAAACCATTCGCATCAGTGCACAGAGCTACCCATCCCGGTACGCGATCTATCCTTGTTTCGGAAGAAAGTGCCCAATTGGTCACATACTTTTGTAAGATGCTCCCAAGTTGTGTCCCACTGTGCTGGGCCAGAACAGGGTGATAGGCAGGCAGCGCGGGCAGGGGGCGGGGGAGGGGGGAAGGGAAGGGAGGTTGCCATCACCACCACCCCATCCCCCACCTCAGCTGCTGCCGAGGGTCACTCGCGGTCTCCCAGCGCCTGGGAAAGGGAGTGGGGATGGGGGAGAGGACACTGTTGGAGCTGAGCATTAATAAAACAGTCCAGGTGTAGACAGGTGTGCTCCGCATGAGATTCGGGTGGTGTCCCAGCAGGGAGGAGGGTCAGAGGTCAGGGCCATCACCCCAGAACAGACTGTACCCCACCAGCAGTGACAGATGACACGCTCCCTGCCTGGCACGCCTTCTTACATCCACTTTGACTTTCCAGGTGGACGTACATCGAGTTCTACAGTCGCTATGGTATCCTCATGACCAAGCAAGAGCTTTCGTTCGGCGATAAGAAGGAGGTCTGCAAGGTGGTTTTACACAGGCTCATCCAGGTCAGGCTCGCTCACCTCGGGTCTCGGGCTCAGACCGAGAAGTGCGTCTCCCAAGCGTTTCCTCATCCCTGCTTCAGTCTCTGGGCTGTAATTGTCATGGTGGCTAAGAGGAAAGAAGATGGGCCCTACGCCTGTATGTGCTAAGGAGGTCAGAGCAGCAGGCTCATGGGCATCACCTCCCCTGGCAGCAGGCGTCTCCTTTAGGGACCCACATTCCAACCCTGGCTTCCCCCAGTGTCCTCCTGTCCGGCTTTGTTCTCCCACACCCTGGGGATCTTCCATGGGCCTGGTTTATGTTACACAGTCCACCAGACGTCATCGAGCCAGGGTTCCAGACGTCGCCCTCAGCGTGGGTTTAGATTATTACCGAAGCAGTGAGTTATGATGGAAAAGAGATAGGGAAGGAGTTATGACGGTCAGGAAGGGGGTCAAAGAGGAGCCAAAATGAAGACAGAAACCAAGCCTTTCCCAGTGCCTGTGCCCCTTTGTGGACAAACAAGTCAAAATATAAATTTCTAGATCATGACCAGAGTTTGTCTGCTTTATGTCAAAGAACAAAAATGTAAACAAATGTTTTGGGCATCTTTGAATCTCTGAACGTCTTTCTCAAATACTGTAGAAAATCTGAAAAGATTTTGTTTTTGATTATGTTATTTTTCTCTTCCAGGATTCCAATCAGTACCAGTTTGGTAAAACCAAAATTTTCTTCAGAGCAGGCCAAGTGGCTTATTTAGAGAAGCTCCGACTGGATAAACTGAGGCAGGGTTGTGTTGTGATACAAAAGCACATCCGTGGCTGGCTCCAGAGGAAAAAATTCCTCCGAGAGAGACAAGCCGCCCTGACCATCCAGCAGTACTTCCGGGGGCAGCACACCGTCAGGTAGGTGGGAGCCAAGGGGATGTGTGCAGTTGTGCAGCTTTCTTTGCTGGTCACGTCCAGGAAGGGGGAGGGGCCTGTCAGGGACAAAGGACCTTTCTCCTGGGACCAGGGTGCATGTCCCCGAGGCGGCCATAAGCCTCCTGATGAGAAGGGTGTGTCCCTCAGGGCAGGGAGTGCTGTCTCAGCCCGCTGTCCCCATGTGGGACAGGTGACAACCGGGACCCAGAAGAGAGGAAACCCCAGTCAGGGTGTCTCGGAAGAGGTCAGAATTCCCCGTGAGACCAGGTGAAGGGACTGGGCCCCTGGTCTGTGAGAACTGAAAATGCCTAGGACAGTGGTCGGCAAATTCATTAGTCAACAGAGCCAAATATCAGCAGTACAACGATTGAAATTTCTTTTGAGAGCCAATTTTTTTAAACTTAAACTATATAGGCAGGTACATTGTTATTAACTTAATTAGGGTACTCCTAAGCTGGCCTTTGCTAAAAATGTCCTCAATCTGATTGAGGTACGTTTGCTGAGGTCGACCCCTTCCAACGCTCACATCCACACTTGTCTTGTATACTTGTTTCGTCTATCTCCTTTCGTTTATCCTCTCTATGTCCAAACCAACTCAAAAAAAAAACTTCTTCAAAATAGACTCGCCCAGGCCGAAAACCGACTTCTTCGCATGAACCACAAACTTTTAATCACAATGTACGTGTGCGCCCGCACTTGGTATTTTGTGGAAGAGCCACACTCAAGGGGCCTAGGAAGACTAGGGTCTCGGTGAAGCCCCTGAGTAAAGATGCCAGAAATAGCCACTGACCAGCCTACTGGCAGAGGACAGGAGACAGAGCACGCCTGAGGGGATTGACGGGGAGGCCCTGCCAGCACATGCAGAGCCCTTGGGCAAGGCTACGCGGTAGCCCAAGGGGATGGCTGAGCGCAGGGCAGTCCCACCAGCCATGCCCATCCCACCTTCCTTAGGTGCTCCCAAGAGGCCATGTTGGGCTGGCCATGTACAAGCCTTCTTCCCAGTCTACACTGTGTGCTTCCATGTGTGTAGCCCAGCTCGCTTCCTGGCATGCCCCTAGGATAGTTGCGAAGGCAGGTGTGTCACTGAGCCTGACCTCTTTCTGTGCTTCTCCACGTGGTTGGTGCACCACCACCTTCATCTCAGCCCGCCCCAAACTGGCCTTGCCATCGCAGCCCCCATGCCCCAGGCAACCGGCTTACATGCACATGCAGCCAGGCTCGCCCTCCCGGGCTTCTGAGTTAACAACAGCAGCCTCCAGGGCAGGAAACCCTAGACTTATCTTCTTCCCCAAGTGTGTGCTCCCTTTCCAGTCGGGAATCACAAAGGCCTGACTATTCCATGCACCCTTCACTTGCCTCTGTGTCTGTCCTGCTCGTCCCATTCCTGGGTGCCTGCCCTGGGTGAGGCCTCCATCATCGCTTCCTTACACCCTTAGAGCACATTCCTTCACCACCCGCTGGCCCACAGAATGAGTGAACAGGTGAAGGAGCAAGTGCAGTGCCGCCTTTCTCTCCATCTTCCTAAAGCAGGGCTGATCCAGCCACTGCCCTGCTCCTGAGCTGGATGCCTCCAGCAGCCCCTGTTTCCTACCAAAGAACATTCAATCTTTTTAATGTTTTTAAAATATGTTTTTATTGATTTCAGAGAGGAAGGGAGAGATAGAAACATCAATGATGAGAGAGAATCATTGATTGGCAGCCTCCTGCATGCCCCACTCTGGGGATCGAGCCCACAACCCAAGCATGTGCCCTGACTGAGGATTGAACTGTGACCTCCTGGTTCATAGGTTGATGCTCAACCACTGAGCCACACTGACCGGGCAAGCATTCAATCTTTGCTATGGCCTGGATGCATTCATAAGAATGGAAGCTCTGTGAGGACAAGGAGCATACTTGTCTGGTTCCCATTACATCCATACTAGGACCTAGCACAGTGGCTGTCACATAGTAGGTGTCTAATACATATATATATTTCAACTAGAGGCCCAGTGCACGAATTCGGGTGGGGTCCTTTGGCCTGGCTGGTGATCAGGACTGATCGGGGCTGATCAGGGCCAGGCAGCCGGAGGGAGGGACCACGGGAGGTTGGCTGGCTGCAGGAGGTTGGCTGTGGGACATCACTGGCATACCTCATTTTCTTGCTCCTGTTTTGAGCATCTGACCCCTGTGGTCAGTGTGTCGTCAGAGTGACCCGTCGACTGGTCATAAAGGTCACTTAGGCTTTTATATATATATAGATATATATTTTAATAACAAATGGTTCCCATCTGTTTTTCTAACCTTATTGACTACTAATTTTCTCCATGTATCTCATATTCAAGCAATTTTAGACAGAGTCTCTTTTTCTGAACATTCCAGCACTGCTAGGCCTCCAGTATGAAATGCTTTTCCAACCTTCACTGTCTACAGAAATCCTTTTCCACCAAGGGCTGGCTCACAGGTCAGCCCTTCCCAAGCAGTTCTGTAAGATCTTACTGACGGATCTTTTAGCAGTCATTCTATTTCTCTCATATCCCACTTGGCCACTTATAGGTCTGTCTGCTCCACAAGGTGGTAAATCCTGAAGGTAGGAGCTCTGTCGTCTTCTCCAGTCCTTTGGGTAGGAGTCGACAAACGCGTTCTGTGAGAGCTGTCGGGGCCCTGCCGTTTCTCTCAAGTTGTTCACTCTGCCGTGTAGCATGACGTCAGGCACGGGGAATATTGTAAAGCATAGGCGTGTGTGTTCCTGTAGAACCTGACCATCTCAGGTGGACAGCTGCAGGCTTGGCCCCGAGGCCCTGGTTTGCCACCCTCTCCCTGATCTGGAGCCTTCAGCCCGCTGGCCCACAGAATGAGTGAACAGGTGAAGGAGCAAGTGCAGTGCACAGGCTTGTTGCCACTGTCCCTGTGGGCGTGAGGGAGGCGGATTATCAGCCTAGATGTGAGGAGTGTGAAGTTCCTCGTGCCTGGAGCCAGCATATTCAGATCAGGGTGAAAGGGGAGACGGTAATGACTGATCTCAATCCGGCGTTACAAGAAACCACTCACAGAGCATAATGTGTAGATTTGCAAAAATGTGACTATTCCTTAGTCGGAAAGAGCACACGCTGTAGAAGCCAGTGCGCTGTGGGTAACAGGTTGACTCCCCATTCTTCTCAACCAAGGAAAGCTGTGACCGCGGCCGCCTTGAAAGAGGCCTGGGCAGCCATCATCATCCAGAAGCACTGCCGTGGGTACCTTGTCCGCAGTCTGTACCAGCTGATCCGCGTGGCCACCATCACCATCCAGGCCTACACCCGAGGATGCCTGGCCCGGAGGAGGTATCGCAAGGTGCGGCCAGGACCACAGGCTTCCCCAGGGCTCGTGTTATTTTTCATCAGCAGTACTGGCATACCTCATTTTCTCGCTCTTCACAGATATTGTGGGGGTTTAATATTTACATTGAAGGTTTGTGGCAACTCTGTGTTGAGCAAGTCGATCAGCACCATTTTCCAACAGGCTTGGGTGATGGGTAGTATTGTTTAGCAATAAAGTATTTTTTTATTGTTTTGTGCTTTTTAGACATAATACTACTACACACATAATAGACTACACTATAGTGTAAATATAACTTTTACATACCGTGGGAAACCCAACAATTCATGATACTCACTTTACTGCGATATTCACTTTATTTCTGTTTCTGGAACTGAGCCCACAGTATCTCTGAGGTATGCCTAGAGTGAGACAGTGCTTTTGCATGAAGACCTTCCTAGAGCAGGAAGTTCTGGTATGTGAATGTCCGGACATGGCTGCTACAGGTGGAATTTGGCTATTGTTTCAAAGGTCTATTGTAGGTCCCTATGGGTTGATGACAAGAAATCCGTATTTTGCACTGTGGGAACATGGTGGTAGTTGCACCTCCCAACATTGGAGGCGTTGATGAGAGAAAGAATGGCGAGCCAGTTTGCATTTCACAAAATCTTGTTTTAAAGATGCTGGAGGAACACAAGGCTGTGATCCTTCAGAAATATGCTCGGGCGTGGCTGGCCCGGCGCAGGTTCCAGAGCATCCGACGGTTCGTGCTCAACATTCAGCTCACGTACAGGGTCCAGCGCCTGCAGAAAAAGCTAGAAGATCAGGTAGGTGTTCCTAATGCATCTTTCATACTTACTTTTTCCAATAGATATATTTTGTTCTGGGCCAGTTCCTTAGCTATGCAGTCAAATTTATACCCATGCCAGGAGGTTCAGGTCACATGAACCCTGAGCCGGAAAATAGAAGCACATTTTAAAGGGCTGCTACATGTGTTCGTGCAGGTTGTACACTGCACAGGGCAGCTGCCCAGGAGGGCCGGTGGGGCTGAAACCCAGCCTGGTACTGCTTGGCGAGCCATGTGTTCTGGCACCGAGATGGGCTGCCTAGACGCAGGGGTGCGTTTTTTAATTTGCACAGAGCTGCTGCTGTCTGGGTGCCAAGCCAGGCTCCCTCAGCGAGGTCTTGGCTCAGAGGAGCTGCCATTTCCTAATCTGCCTGAAGGTCCATATGGCCTAGCTGTAGCCCTGCCTCGTGTGAGAAGACTCCCCGTGCCATTCCCACTGCTCTCTGCCCGTGGGTGAGGGCTGTGCAATATGCAGCATCCAGGCCTATGGAGCTCACTCCTGGGCTGCCTCAGTTTATACTGAGAGTCTCCTGAGGTGAACTTTAAATGTAGCCTTAGCTATACCATGAGTACCCTTAATGAATGGATCAGCATGCAAACCAATACATTTGACATTTTGATGCAGTTTCCCCTATTGTGCTGCTGTGTGACAGGCGTGTGTTATGTGGCTTGTGCAGAATATCGCTCCACGTTCAAGGTGTTGGCCAAGCTGGTTTCCACTGAGTTGTCTCCCCTGGGCTTGCAGATGGCGATCTCTTCCCCATGTCTTTTTTTTTCTAAATATATTTCTACTGATTTTAGAGAGGAAGGGAGAGGGAGAGAAAAACATCAACGATGAGAGAGAATCACTGATTGGCCACCTCCTGCATGCCCCTCCTGCATACTAGGGATCGAGCTGGCAACCCGGGCATGTGCCCTGACTGGCAATCGAACCGTGACCTCCTCCCTGTGTCTTCACAGCACCTTCCTTCTGTGTGTGTCTGTGCCCAACCTCCTCTTCTTATAAAAACACCACTCATCCTGAATTAAGTCCACCCATGTGGCCTCATTTTACCTTAATTCTGTTTAAAGTCAGTCACATTCTGAAGTGCTGGGTGTTAGGACTTCACCATGTGACTTGGGGGCACTGGGAAACCCAATCCAGCCCACACCACGCGAGTTGCCTGATGCTCCGGGATTAGGCCGGCCCCACAGTAAAAGAGCCCCACCAGCTCAGGAACATTAACACACCAGCTCTGCCTCGCTGTTGTCGCTGGGACGAGGATGCTCAGACACGCCCTCACAATGATAAACGTGGCCAATGTAACTGAACCTCTGAGAGACTTAGATGCCGTGTAAAGGCTGTGAGAAACCAAGGGAACGGCTTCTTTATTTGGGGAAAACCCCTGAGCACCTGCTGTTGTTCTCTAGAACAGAGAGAACCACGGGCTGGTGGAGAAGCTGACCAGCCTGGCTGCCGCTCGGGCCGGTGATGTGGAGAAGGTTCAGAAACTGGAATCGGAACTGGACAGGGCAGCTGCCCACAGGCGCAATTATGAGGAGAGGGGTCAGAGATACAAGGCGACCATGGAAGAGGTTGGTGCTGGTTGTGACTGGCGATCACTGTGAGTCTTCCCATGGGAGGGGCCTCAGCGTGTGTCCCCACAGAGCTCCCGCTGTCAGAGGGGCCTCCCTCTCAGAGGACAGAGGGCAGAGCCCAGAGTCTAGGAAGAAACACAACATGACGTTGCCTCTTCCTTTCCATTTCTGTCAAGAGACGAAGGCCAAGAAGGAGCCCTGTGGCTGCTTCCCCCTCTGCCAGGACCACCTTGGTCCCCTGTTGCTGGCCCATCTGGTGTGAGCCCTGGGCACCTCACCCAGGACAGCAGCGCAGAGCTCGGCAGGTCTTCATCTCGGCGGTGGGGTCAGAAGAGCAGCAGACATAAAAACCCAGTGTCCCTGCTCTAAAGCTTGTCTTTGCTGCTGTCTGGCTGGGTGGCCTTAGGCAAGTTGCCCTCACCCTCTCTGAACTTCAGTTCCTCGTATGTAAAACGGAAATGACAAAAAGTGACTTGGCAGCGTTGTTGTGAGGATGAAGTTCTCTGGTGAAATCATTTAGCTAAACGCCTATCACAGAGCCCTGCCCAAGCACGAGCTGATCATTTCTAGCGAGGTGTCTTTATTCCTGTCCATCCTCCCGCACTTTTCAAAGTCCTCAGCACCCAAGGTTGTGGCAGCCTGGAGTCCTGGGTGTCTCTGTGCCTCCCCAAGGCCTGGTGCCTGGCTGCTGGCACTGCCCACACTGCCGCTCACCAACCGTCTATCAGCACCTTCAGCTGCCAGCCCGGCAGACACTTGACCAAGAGGAGCTAAGATAGTAGAACTTACATGACGATCACACAGCCTGCCTTCCTGAGTCATAACACTCTCAAAATGTGAATCCATGGTACATCACAGATAATTTACATCGTATTAAATAGATAAATACCCTGTGTGTCGAGAAGCTCAAGAAAAGGATAGAGAAGATGCCGTGACATGTGAGGTGACCTTGGTTTGGTCTGGCTCCTTGATCTCAGCCCTTGCAGGCTGGGAACTGGCGTCTGCTTGTGGTCACCTGGAGCCCTTGCATGCGAAGGTAAATGCAGTGTGATGCCGTGTGCTGGTGCTGGCTGCTATCCACGGATAGAACGTGTGTGTGTGTGTGTGTGTGAGTACACATGCATACATACATACACACACATGCACACACATACTATTTTAAAAAGACAGCCTTTCACCAAGTAGGACAATGGTGACCAAACTTAAAATGAGGTTTTTCAAAAAAGTTTTTGCTTCCCTTTGCTAGAAATTGGCAAAGCTTCAGAAGCATAATTCGGAGCTGGAAGTACAAAAAGAGCAGATACAGCGGAAGCTTCAGGAGCAGACTGAAGAGCTGAAAGGTAAAGCCCACAGCGGCCGGATTCATCCACCCATGCGTTCGCTTGTCCAGTCATTCTGGAATAACTGTCGGCTGTGAACCGAGTTTTAGGCAGCATGGGGAGCCTCTGGTGTATACTTAGTATAACAAGAACATTGTTGCTCCACAGAAAATAACGATATTTAAATTGTGGTAATTTACCCTATAGATTCATCTGTTTATTTCCATCTTTGTCAGACAACACAGCAATCCCTGTCTCAGACCCTCCCTGGGCCACTTGCAAGGTACCGATGTTTGGCCATAAGCCTGGAGCCTTTCATCACAGGTGGAGAAGGATGTGTGTCTGTGTGTGTGCATGGGTGTGCTCTGGGGGGTTAGGGTAATGTTGGGGTCGTGTTTGTTGTTTGCCAAGGATTTGCAGTCAGGTTGCAGATCTGTCCACCTTACTTGATCTAAGGGGTACCCTGGCCCTGAACTAAGGGCATGCTTTCCTCATGAGCCACAGCTCCCCCAGGCTGTCAGGCACAGATGCTTGGAACCAGTGGTGGTACCACTTTAATTTATGGGTGCGAAGCAGCCACTCTTAGCTTCACTCTGTCCATTTGTAGCTTTCCAACTTGAATTCTAATCGTAAGCACTTGCTAAACCCCAACAGGCTCATGAACCTGGTGGTTCCTGACCAGGTGGTTTAAATCACCACACTCAATTGCCTATCTTTTCCAGGGACCTTTTTCCTAAAGCTCTGACTCGAGGCACATGAGGCCTGAGGGTTCAGGCCTGGGCATCTAGCATCCCCCTGGCCCCTGCTGGGTGGAATCCAGAGCACAAGAGCCCTGGGGGTCCAGGTGAGAGTGTGGAGGGGGTGAACATCCCGAGTCCTGTCCAGGAGAGCAGGAAAGGCCGCCCAGATGAAGCTGAAGACGGCGTGCCTCCTGCTCCAGATTCTGTGTGCACCCTGTCTCTAAGGACTGATGATGAACAGGGCAAGGTCAGAGGTCAGGTCTAAGAGTAAACATTGAACTTAAATGAGGGAAGGCCTTACCCATCGTTACCTTTCTTTTTACAATACACTCCTCTTGAGCACTTGTTCTTTTTTTCTAACTTTAAGTGGCATTTCCCACAGGAATTTTAAAATTCCCACAAGTGTGTCTTGAAATTTACATATTTGGTAGCATTAACATGTTTGGGTGGATAATTTTATACCTTCTTCTAAAACGTGTATGAAAACTGTCAAACCCAGTGTTCATAAACTGCTTGTCCCGAGGGTCTCCCTACACATGGCAAACAGTGCTCTGTGAAAGGCACCAGCCTTTGCTCATCCTGGGACCTAGACGGAGGGATGTTATCAAAGTCTTTTCCCCTTTTTGAGATTCCGACTTGGACAGAAAGTCACATGTGAGCAGCCTGTTTAGCCTTTTTTGCAAATGGCCCAAGATGGTAAGCCAATTCTGGAGTGAGGTGAAAATTGAAATTATATCAAATATGCTGGCTTCTAAATGTAACCTTAGGTGTCTTCCCTCGTGTTTTCTGGCTGACTTACGATGTTTAAAGCAGTCATTTTGATTCAGGGACATTTGACACTGCACTGGATAAACTATTAAACTGTTGGCTTTTTTTTAACCAAATAATTTGGAGGATTGCTATTGTCACTTCATCCCTGGGCTCCCCTCTGGGGCAGGACTCAGGAACCAGGCAAAACTCAAGAATGAGGTGTCAGCTAAGTACAAATAGGGACACCAGGCTCTGATGGGCTGCATCTGTCGTCCTGCTCTTGTTTTGAAGGGCACCTGTCGTGTGTGGACATGCTGGGGACGTGGGATTGTCATGGCCAGAGGCTGTCCAGAACCCCATGCTCCCTTAACCTGCACTGTGTTAGGGATCCCGTATTTAAATTAAGACACTTTATTATTTTCTTGGTTATCGTGAATGACTGGTTTCAGTCAAGGCGCCCCCCAGGACACTTGGCAATATGTGGACACATTTTCAATTGTCACAAGTGGAGTGAGTAGAGGTGCCGCTGGATTCTAGTGGGTAGAGGCCAGGGATGCTGCTCAATATCCTACAGTGCACAGAGAGCCCCCTCCCGCCCCCGCCAGGATAAAGAATTACCTTCCTTGAAGTATCATCATGCTAAGATTGAGAAACCCTATCATAAATTGGTCATTTTCTCCCCAAAGCGTTTCTGTTTACTTTTAATAAAAATATTTATTATCTCAAAGCCAATATGCCTAATTTTAATCAAATGATATTCAGACCAATAAAATAATATAAATGAAACTATTTATTGATTTCAACATGACAAATTTGTGAGGATTATTATTCTGAACCCCCGGACCTGTATTTCTAGTTTATAAAGGTGACAGCTACACTCATCGTCCTGTTAGGAATAAACACCCCATGACTGTTCTTGCATTCACACTTTCTTAAATAAGACGTGAAGCAATCCAGGCATTGGTGTGCAGACCTGTTTCAAAAAGCGTTGTCTTTCCACAGGGAAAATGGATGACCTCACCAAGCAGCTCTTCGAGGACGTGCAAAAAGAGGAACGACAAAGAATGTATGAAAGATGGGTTGCCTTACAACTGCCACTTTCTCTCTCTGCTGTTCTCTACTTTGCTTCTTGGCTTGCAGATAGCAGGTCACAGGCACAGGAGAGCAGGGTGTGCATATTTGTAGGAAGTGAAGACGTGGAGGTGTGCGAGAGCGAATGCCCACCCTGTGCACCTTTCAGACACTGCCCGGGCTCTACATTGTGGGCAGGGGACCCTGGGAATTTCCTGCTTTCCCTTTTTTGCCAAGACAGTGAGGAGTTCAGACACTGCCACCCTTTCAACTCCCATGAAGCCTAAGAATTAAGATTATTGCCTAGGAAATACACCTTCCTCCCTCCCCCCTCCTGTTACACCTGTTCACATGATTCTTGTCCCACACAGTAAGGGATAGGAAACCCTCACAGAAACTAAGGCAGCTCCCCATGACCTCGTCAATATTAAACCCTTTACTAATCTCCAATCTGGGCTCCCTTCTCTTAAGATGTCAACTGAAAGGCTTTAGATCTCAAAGTAGGAATGCGTGGCAAGGTGTAGGGGAGAAATGGAACATTCTTGGCATCCGGGGTGTAGGGGGCTAGGAGGCTCAGGGCTGCCTGGGGTGGTAGGATGTGCACCCTCCCCATGCAGTTAGTTAGTAGCCTGGGTCTGGGTGAGGAGGAGGATGCCAAAAAGTTAGGGGAGGGGGTATCGCTGAAGAGTCCAAGAGCTAACAAAGTGTCTCATGATCCTACATCGGTTTTAAAATAGGGATATTTGACTCTACCTTGAAAAATCTATTTTTCAATGAACTTTCAACTGTAGGAGAAGAGTTCAATTTTTGGACCCTCACTGTGTACTGGGCCACTTGGGAGTGACCATTGCAAGCAGGGAGGCTGGGAGAGTCAGGCTGAGGCCAGGTCACCTTGAGCTCTTTGCAGTCCTCATCAGCACTCACCTGTACCTCGGTCTGGTCCCTGGTTAGTTGACGGGGGACATCTTGGCCACTGTCACAACCCGACAGAGTTACAAAGAAGCCCACAGTCTGTGGAAACACACCTCATTTAGGTTACACATGTGACTGCCGGCTGCAGTCTGCTTCTTCAAAGGTATTTTGCTGGCCTCTTAGGAGCACTGCGGGGTTTTTTTGGTTTTGTTTTTTTTTAATATATTTTTACTGACTTCAGAGATAGGAAGGGAGAGGGAGAGAGGGATAGAAATATCAATAATGAGAGAGAATCATTGATTAGCTGCCTCCTGGATGTCCCCTACTGGGGATCAAGCCCACAACCCAGGCATGTTCCCTGACCGAGAATCGAACTGTGACCTCCTGGTTCATAGGTCTATGCTCAACCGCTGAGCCACACCAACCAGATTAAAAACCTGAAAACAAAGTTTAAATTTTTGATAATATCTATAAAAGGAAATGAAACAAAAACCTAGTGGGAATGTGACTCTTTTCCTCAGGAATTTTCCTTTTGTGCTATAAAAGCAAGTCCTAAAATAAACCCGTCGACAGTTTAGCAAGTAGAATGATAACTCATAAACTCAGAACCCCTAGGTCTGCTTCAGTTCTCACTGGGCTGCTGTGCACTGTGTTGGCTGGTTTAGATCATGGATCTCTCTTCAGATATTTTCTTGGTCATTCATCCGTATTTAATTCAGCAACCATCTCACGAGGAATTGGGTTTTCATGGAAGTTGGGGCACCTGAATTTGCTGAAACTTATTCTAGAGCAGTGGTTCTCAACCTTCTGGCCCTTTAAATACAGTTCCTCATGTTGTGACCCAACCATAAAATTATTTTGGTTGCTACTTCATAACTGTAATGTTGCTACTGTTATGAATCGTAATGTAAATATCTGATATGCAGGATGGTCTTGGGCGACCCCTGTGAAAGGGTCGTTCGACCGCCAAAGGGGTCGCGACCCACAGGTTGAGAACCGCTGTTCTAGAGTCTTTGAAGGGCTGGATGCTTCGACATATTAAATGACTACACTAACTTGGGTAGGACCAGGCCAAAGCCCTCCAGGATCCTTGGGACGTGGCAGGGGCCAGGACTTGGCTGAATGTGCCAAGGTCTTTGCTGAGGGAAGTGGCCCCTCCATGGGGGGCCACATGGAACTGGGATGGCTTTGGGAATACAGTGCCCCAACCACCACTGAGACTTTAAGTTCAACCTTCTGTGCTGTGTTTCCTCTGTGCGGGACTGTGTTAGAGCCACACTTCTCAGATCAGAAAGTGTAAGAAGCTTCCTTTCCTTAAGGGGACAGGAAACCGTCAGCTAAAAATAAGGCCATTATTATGGGAACTGTCACAATAGATCCTAATTAACTTGTCTCCTTTCTGGAGTCTCCTCTTATTTTCAAAATGATGTATCGTTCTACCTCAGGGTAAAGACTTTAGAGACAATTCTGAATTATTTTTCCTTTTGCTGCCTAGACTTCTTGAAAAAAGTTTTGAACTGAAAACACAGGACTATGAGAAGCAGATGTGCTCTTTGAAAGAAGAAATCAAAGCTCTCAAGGATGAGAAAATGCAACTTCAGCGCCAGCTGGAGGAGGAGCGGGCCACCTCGGCTGGCCTGCAGGGGGAGGTGGCCCGGCTGAGCCAGCAGGCCAAGGTAGAGGCTTCCACTTCCCCAGCTCTCTCTGAGTCAGGTCACTGCACAGGGTGTGTGTGTGGGAGTGGGGGGGAGGGGTATGTGTGTGGGGGGGGAGGGAGGCGGGTGTGTGTGTGCGGGGGGTGGTGAAGGGGGAGCAGCTTCACTTTCCCACAGGATCAGACAACTAAATGCAAATGCATGTGTGAAGCCAGAAGTGAAAGGACCCTGATTGCTTCAGTTCCTCCCAGTATAAACCCCCAACCACCTTTGATTTAGCAATAATGGCTTTTCCTATTTTAAAGGTCAGCTCTCTTTTTTAAATTACATTTACATAAAGTTACTCAAATATGTTGACCTAGAGAATACGTCCAAATTAAATTACAAATGGACATAAGCTCTTACACAATCCATCATGGTGTTATCCTATATAATAAAAGGCTAATATGCAAATTGTCCCCTCAACTGGGAATTTGTGCACCAGGCCTCAGTATACCTATAAATGCCTGTATTAAAATTACATTGCCGTACTGTCAGAATCTTACATTTTAAACTGCTACCAGAAACTCTCACAAAAGCAATGATGCATGCTTGGACAGTCAGGCTTAACTGGAGTTCCTTCCCCACCAGAATGTCCCTGTGTTGTTAAATGCAAAACATTTCTCTGCAAGGTGGGAAAGTTTTTAAGCTTCCACTGAATATGTGAAACACATGTGAGTAGAATGTTTGTGAAGATTTTGCAAATATTATCTGATTGTCATGGAAGAGCCATTCATGGTTCAGAAGAGCGCTAAGAATCACCCCGGCGTTGCCTGTGAACTCCACAGCGGAGCTGTCTGTATTCTCTGGGCCTTGGGCCCCTGATGCTGAGAGCGGGGGGTGGGACCACCCAGCCCTGTGACTGCCTCACTCTCAGCAGTCACATGAGACTGCTGTCCCTCTGGAAGTCAGGCCATCTGGCTACTGTCTGCATCTTGGGAAATGGTATGGCTATACTTGGAGTGAGGCACCGATATTTGTCACTTCCTCTTTGGTACCTAAAACTGTGGTCCAGACTCTCCAGTGTGGCGATTAGTCTCATTTGCAAAGAAAGTGAATGTATCATCATCAAGTTATCTGTGTTATAATCCATCTGTATAAATCCACTTACAACTGGTAACAATGACTGAACCATTACAGAAAGCAGGGCTTTCAGATTGGATAGTCCTGGCACCCCATCAACTTGCCGTGTGATCCTGAACAGGCCGTTTACTCTGTGCAGCTTCAGTTTTCTAACCTGTAAAAGGTCACCCTAGTCACCCTCTGGGCCTGTTTTAAGGAAGAGGTTGTGTATGTAAAATGACCAGCAAATGTCACTTTGATCTCCTTTCCCATGCCCTGTAGAAACAGGAGTTGTATGTAGGCCTTAAACACTTACACTAACTGAGAAATGTCAGCACGGGCTTAGTCACCTCTGCATAGCTCCCATAGCTGCAAGCACAACCCTGACATCCTTACTCAAGCTGAGTCGATAGGTGAAAGGCAGAATACAGCCCCCCGCCCCCAACCAGGGCTGCCCCTCAGGGGACCCCGGCACACCCCGTGGCCACCCCCCAAATCCTGGGTGCGCCTGGCTCTGCCGCTGCGCCACTCCTAAACCCAGCTGGAGCCCAAACCCACACTTCCAAACGTGGCGGGCTTGCCCACATCCAGGATTCCATCCTACGGCGAAAGATAATCAGCCCCTTTGAATTTCCTTCTCTGGGCTCTCCTTCCTCCCCACCCCACCAAAGCTTGTAGTAATTAGTTATCGTTTCCCTTTAAGTAGGGAAACCAATTCTGTTGATACAACCAAGTAGATCTGGAAATAATTAACAGTATTTGGGGGCAGTTAAACATGTATCAAGGCCACGCTGTATGTATGGGCAGGGATGGTTTATCAAGAGTTTAGCCAAGAAGCAGCAGTGAGGACACCCTGCCTGAGTAGACGGTGCTGTAAGAGTGTTCCCTCTGTTTGATAAAAATTACAAAAGCTCTTTTTTCTTCACCTGGTCATTGCTGTGATTCAGACAATCTCTGAGTTTGAAAAGGAGATAGAGCTACTTCAGACACAGAAGATAGACGTGGAAAAACATGTGCAGTCGCAAAAACGGGAAATGAGAGGTAACAAAACTACGAGGCACCAAGCCCATGGGTGCAGACTGAATGTATCATAAGTGTCCCTGGTGAGGAAATGCTCCTTTGACTGGCATGAGGCTGGTTGGTTAGCTGGTTGGTTGGATATATGGCAGGCTGACTAGCCGGTTGGCTCCGTAGCTAGTTGGTTGGTTGGTTGTTTGGTTGGTTGGTTGGTTGGTTGGTTGGTTGGATAGCTGGTGGGTTAAATAGCTGGTCAGCTTCTTGGCTGATGGGATGGTTAGCTGGAGACTCTGTGAAGGTAACTGGGCCCTAGAAAGGGAACAGGAGAAATCAGGCAAGAATGTAATTTATACCAGCTCTGCCTTTTCCTCTCAGAAAAGATGTCAGAGATCACCAAGCAACTTCTCGAAAGCTATGACATTGCAGACGTGAGAAGCAGGTAATCATTTTTGCATTATCAAACATTTAGAAACGTGTAACACATGAGAGAGATGATAGACTTTCTTACCCTCCTTATTTTCCAGGCTGTCTGTGGAAGATTTGGAACATTTAAATGAGGATGGAGAACTTTGGTTTGCTTATGAAGGACTAAAGAAAGCAACCCGGTAAGGAATTCCCCCAGGGTTTCTTTTTCCCCCAGAGATAATAAGACTATTGGAAAGTGAAAAGTTTGTCTTACATAGATTTGATACATAAAATAATTTCTTACAGTAGAATGATCTAATAATCACTGGAAATATTTCTTTGAGTAATTGGTAACAAAGAACACTCTTTATGGGATAAAATGCTGAGTGATAAAATGCATAACCTATACAGTAAAACTGATTATATCAAACTAGAAACCTGGTACATGAAAATTTGTGCACTCAGGGGAGGTGAGGGGAGTCCCTCAGCCCAACCTGTACCCTCTGGCAGTCTGGGACCCCTCAGGGGATGTCCACCTGCCAACTTAGGCCCGCTTCCCGGGGGGATCAGGCCTAAGCTGGCAGTCAGACATCCCTCTGGCAGCCCAGGAGCCCTCGTGGGATGTCTGACTGCGGCTTAGGCCCCCTCAGACATCCTTAGCACTGCCAAGGAGGCAGGAGAGGCTCCCACCACTGCCACTGTGCTTGCAGCCGTCAGCCCAGTCTGTGGCTGAGTGAAACTGCCACTGTGGGACACATTGACCACCGGGGGGCAGCTCCTGTGTTGAGCTGTGCGTGTCATAGCAACTGGTCATTCTGGGTTGTTCTGCTGTTAGGGTCAATTTGCATATTTCCCTTTTATAATATAGGACTAAAGGCCCGATGCATGAAATTCATGCAAGAGTAGGATTTCCTTCCCCTGGCTGCTGGCACTGGCTTCCCTCTGGCACCCAGGACCCGGGCTTCCCTCGCAGCCCCGGCTTCATCTAGAAGGTCGTCTGGAAGGAAGTCCGGTCTAATTAGTATATTATGCTTTTATTATTATAGCTAAGGTAGCCAGTGTTGCTATAGACAAATAGGTGTGTTTAAATTTAAAGTTTGATGCATTTTTTACATTAATAAACTTTATTTTTAGAGTAGTGCTAGGCTTACAGTAAAATTGAGCAAAAGTTCAGAGATTTCTCATATACTTCCGACCCCCACACATACACAGCCATTATCAATATCTCCAAGCAGAGCTTACATTTGTTGTTGTTTTAAAGATTTTTAAAATTGATTTTTTAAAAAATATAATTTATTGATTTTTCACAGAGAGGAAGGGAGAGGGATAGAGAGTTAGAAACATCGATGAGAGAGAAACATCGATCAGCTGCCTCTTGCATACCCCCAACTGGGGATGTGCCCGCAACCAAGGTACATGCCCTTGGCCGGAATCGAACCCCGGACCCTTCAGCCCACAGGGCGACACTCTATCCACTGAGCCAAACCGGTCAGGGCTAAAATTGATTTTTAAAGAGAGAGGGAGGGAGGGAGAAGGAGGAAGAGAGAGAAACCTCTATGTGAGAGGAAAACATTAATCGGCTGCCTCCTGCATGCCTCCCACCAGGAATCAAGCCTGCAACCCGGGCACGGGCCCTGACCAGGAATCGAACTGGCAGCCTTTCAGTGCACGGAATGATGCCCAACCAACTGGCCAGGGCAAGGTTACATTTGTTAAAACTGATGAACCTACGTTGACACCCAGAGTCATTAGTTTACATTAAGGTTCACTTTTGATGTTATATATCCTGTTGGTTTTGGCAAATGTATGATGAAATGTATCTTTACCATTATTGCATCCTACAGACATTTTTTAAACTATTAGAGTAAAAATGTAACTTTAATAATGTCTAAAGTAATATTTGTTATTAACTGCATGTTAATGCCACATATGCTTTCTAAATTTTATAATTCTGTGTTCCTAGTTCCAAAGCCTGTAACGATGTGCACATAAGTATGCTCTCTGTACTTAGCACTTGGCTCTAGTGGTGGGTTTTCATAACTGCTGCACGTGCACACACTCAGAGTGAAGACCAAGTGGCTAATTTCTCGGCCCCTCTTCCAACAGCGTCTTGGAGAGCCACTTCCAGTCCCAGAAGGATTGCTATGAAAAGGAGATAGAAGCTTTGAACTTCAAAGTGGTGCATCTAAGTCAAGAAATAAACCACCTGCAGAAATTATTTAGAGAAGAGAATGACATCAATGAAAGTATTCGTCATGAAGTTACCAGGCTGACATCAGAAAACATGGTATGGTCTCAGCCGTGGGTCCCGGTTGTGGGCACTATTCTAGAAATGTTATTCATTAGCCAAGTCATATGCAGTTTCTTGGCAATAAAACAATGGATCAGACTTATGTTTTCTAGGAGTGAAATACTTGGGTCAGAAGAGAAACTTATATTACCCCAGGCTGGAGAGCACTCTGATTTGAGAGTATGTGTCTTTTCCATAGGATGGGTCCACATTCTGTGTGTGTGTGTGTGTGTGTGTGTGTGTTCTAAATCTAGCCAATACCCCTTGGAAATTGACAAAAGCAACATTAAGGTAAAAGGATAATTCAAGAGGGACATGCATTCAGGTCAGCCTCTACTCCTGCTTCTCATCTCACCTTTTCAGAGGCCTTCCCTCTTGTGATGCCCATTCTTTCCTCCTGCACATGTCTCATCCCTTCTTCTACCTCATGCCTACTGGCATGGAGAAAGGCTTCAGAAATCTCCTCACTCAAAACTATCCCTTTCTTGGCCCCACATCCCTGGTAGCTACCACTCCATTTCTTTCTTCTTTCCTTTTTCTTTTTTGGTAATCCTCACCCACGGATATTTTTTTCCTTTTGTTTTTTAGAGAAAATGGAAGGGAAGGGGGGAGGGGGGAGGAAAAGAGAGAGAGAGAGAGAGAGAGAGAGAGAGAGACACAGACACATTGATTTGAGAGACACATCGGTTGATTGCTTCCCATACGCTCTCCAACCAGGGCCAGGGAATCAACCTGCAACCCAGGTGCGTGCCCTGGACCGGTGGAACCTATGACCTGTCAGTGCTCAGGCCGACACTCTAACCACTGGGCTGTGCCAGCCAGGGCACCACCCCATTTCTTTGGGAGAGTTGTCAGACTTCTCAGCAGCCATCCAACTGCCATCTCTCCATTCACCTCCCATTTGCTCTGTGGCCACCCCATTTTGCCATGTGCCCCTACCATTAAACTGGTCTGTCTGCATCCAGCTGAGCACAGAGGGTTCATTTCCGTCCTCCTCGTTGTCTCCCAGGGCACCACCCTCTCCTAGGTTTCTCATCCTCTTTGCCATTCACAGGCTGCCCCTTCTCAGCTTCTTTGCTGTCTCCTGCTCCTCTGCCTAACCTCGAACTACTAGGACCTCTCGGGTCTGTGCCAGCAGGTGAGGAGCTGTGGCCCCGGCATAGCCAACACGTGGAGCAGGAGTAAGGACCTTCACATCTTTGTTTGGTCCTTGAGTGAAACTTTCATGAGGAATCCGCGTTGAAATCCAATTGCATAATCAAACAAGTATTCTTCATTTGAGCATTAGCGGTGTGGGTGTTTTTATAAACTTGGGCAACAGAAAAACTGTTTTTACCTGCCTGAGGGTAGAGGTGACAGACATTTAAAAAACTATACAGGCGGACAAGGACAAAGGATTGAGCCACGCCTGGAATGCAGAGGGCGCAGTGCGACCCCCTTGAGGTGGTCCATCCCTAGATGAAGAGGTGAGGTCTCTGGGTCTGGACCAGAGAGGCTGGCTGCCACCTCCTCACATCACCCTCCCTCAGCTCAGCATAGAATTCCCATCCGCCCCTGCCCCACCACTACACACCCTTCCCTCCGGGAGACATCCTGATGGGGACCGGCTGTGTGGAACCGCTTTCTCTGAGCGTGCTGGTATTTCTTGTGACGATATAGGTCTCGAGGTAAAAAATCATGATACCAATGGAGTATAATGTCTTAGCTGGCCTTCTTATACAATTCACTAGAGGCCCAATGCACGAAATTCGTGCAAGAGTAGGCCTTCCTTCCCCCCAGCTGCCAGTACCAGCTTCTCTCTGGCACCCGGGACCCGGGCTTCCCTCACAGCCCAAGCTTCGTCCCAAAGGTTGTCCTGAAGGATGTCCGTAAGGATGTCCAGTCAAATTAGCACATTACACTTTTATTATTATAGATTAGATGTATGTTCCATGGGGTTAAACTCCTCAGCAGTTGGGTTTGCTTCTGATGAGCTCTGAGATTTTAAAGTTCATAGATGAAAGTATTTCATAGTCTAATATTTCTAATTTTTCTCTAAAGATGATCCCAGACTTTAAACAGCAAATCTCAGAACTGGAGAAACAGAAGCAAGACCTTGAAACCCGTCTGAATGAACAGACTGAAAACATGAGAGGTAACTGGACCCCTCAGGGACCTGCTTTTAGAAAAAGGTTTTCTCCACCCAGGACATGACAGAAGTCACTGCACTCGGGGTCTCACACTCTGACCTCCCGTGGGCCAGGCAGTGGCGTGAATGTGAGGAGTGGGCTGGGTGGAGGGTGCAATAAGGTGCATGGGCACCAAAAGGGGGAAGCTGCCTCAAGCTCTGGGGATTGTTGCCACATAGGCATGCAGGCCCAGTGTTGCTTGATAGTCCTGGTTTTTTGGTTTTTGTTTTTTAAGAGAAGCCATTTTTATGTGAAATAAAAATTTTATGTGAAATATCAAGTTTTAAACAATGACTTAAAAATATTTTAAACATTGTTTATGCCAAACAAAACCTAATCTCTGGCTGGATGCAGCTTAGGACCCCTGACGACTATACATAGGACCAAGCCCCAATCGGAATCCAGTGATATGGCCCCAAGTACTGACAGTTCTTCTCACCGTAGGAAAATTAGAAGAATTTTCTGATGAGTTGAATCACACTCGAAAAGAAGAGGGAATACACCCCAAAGGGAAGGAGAAGCTGATGGATGACATTCATGCAATGCCAGAGGTCAGCGAGGGCTTGGAGAAACAGGTTGAAACTGAACCCAAAGTGGAGAGTAGCCTCCGGCAGGAAGCGTCTCGTCTCACTATGGAGAACAGGGTGAGGAGTGGACGAAGTTGTTGATAAATGACTGCCTGCCTGTGCGCAGATGTCACAGAAGGGGGGACAGGCCACCTGGAGCACACACTGAGCAGCTGTGGACCAAAGCCACTGTCAGAGCACTCTGTTTCCTTTTGCAAAAGACAGGTGGTCTCTGAGGTTGAGCCCACTCAGGGGAGGCTCAGGGCTCACAGGGACGTGCCTGATAAAGCAAAGGGAGGTGGGGTGCAGGGGTCCTGCATGCTGTCCCATGGCGGCACCCATCTGGGAAGACGATGTCCATGTGTTCTCCTGGGGGTATGTCCTTCCTACAAATTTCATAGACAAAATGTTCTTCCATGAAATGACCATGGTAGTAGGCAACAGACTTTAAATCATGAAAATCTTCATCAAATTGAAGAGGCCCTTGTCAAAATGAAATTTGGCAACTCTATGTCGGTCCCCAGCGATTCTTTTGATATTAATTGGTGTGTGAAGCCTACAAGACTGAGACACACTAAAGTAGCAGCTGGGGTGCTTTCCTGGGGGCTGGAAACTGAGGCCCTTCCAGGCCGGGCAGCCTCTACAACATGCCCAGGGGAGGGCTTACCAGGGCAGTGGGCACCTGGACATGCCCACAGGCCCTGCTCCCCATGGTCAGGGCCCCCCCATTTTCTATCTTACAGGAAAACCATGGTAGGGTGAAATTATATTTTACATTGTCAGGATTTGACTTTGAAGAATGATTATATTTTAAAAGAGGAATCCACAAAAAACAAAACAAAACAAAAAAAACCTTTTTAACTACTGGCAAAAAAACAAACAAAAAAAAACACTTCTTTTTAACTACTGGCAAAAAAACAACAAAAAACTTCTTTTTAACTACTGGCAAAAAACAAAAACAAAAAACTTCTTTTTAACTACTGGCAAAAATAAAATAAAATAAAAATAAAAAGAGGAATCCAGGGAGTTTGATATCTAACAGGAAATAACACATTCCAGTCAGGGGCGCCCAGATGATGGCCATCTTTTCTCAGGGGACACAACTTCCTCAGAGAATAGACTCATCAACTCACACCAAATGAACAGCTGTCCACTGAGCCTGTGTGAGGATGTCCTGCCTGCCGGCGTGTCCTGGGTCTCAGTTGGGGCCAGTGGTAACGGGGGTGGGCCATGTGTGTGTTGCACGTCTTGTCCCGTGTGAACTGTCATTCCTTAGCTGTGAGTGTGTCCCTCTGGGTATGTATCAGGCCCTAATTGTGTGGGATTTGTGTGAGTTTGTTCCGGATGCTCCTGGACCAGTGAGGTCCCACGCAGTGCCCCTCTCAGGAGCCCCAGGTGTGTGGCTCTGTTCCCAGGTGGGGACAGGCCAGCCTGCTGCCTCCACCCTGAGCTGGGGAACAGTCATAGCTTCCTGTTTTATATCTACATGGTCCTTCCAACAAACTCCCCCTAAACCAATGAGGAGCCTCAGTGCTACCAACGAGCCAATGAATATGCCACAAAGGAATATAATTCCTATAAATTAGGTGCTGATTTTACCCACAAGTGAGGCTTAACTGTATTAGTTTCCTAGAGCTCCCATAACAAAGTACAACAAACTGGGTGGCTTAGAACAATAGAAACATGTCCTCTCATACTTGTAAAGGCCAGAAGTCCAAGTTCAAGGTGTTGGCCTAGCCACATTCCTCCAGAGTCTCCAGGGGAGAGGATTTCCTTGCCTCTCCCAGCTCCTGGAGTCACCTGACATTCTTGGTTTGTGACAGCGCACCCCCAATCTCTGCTGTCCCTTCACGTGGCCTCCCCTCTGTATCTCTGTGTGCCCTTTATCTCTGTTATAAGGACAGTCTCATTGGATTCAGAACCCACCCCAATCCAGCAAGTTATCATATTGATCTGTGGTTTAATTACAACAGCAAAGACCCTATTTCCAAATGAGGTCACACTCAGGGGTTCTCAGTGGACATGAATTTTGAGGGTACACTATTTAATCCCATATCTGATCCTTTAAGTCAAAGAAAATCCTTATTAAAAAAAATAATAAAAACTTTTAGTGATCATCTCACTATTTATCAAAGAAATTCTAAATTAAAACTAGATAATATGTTTGCCCCTGAAATAATAGAGATCTTATGGTGCTGGTGAGACTGTCATCACATATGGTTTCTGGGAACATAAACTTGCCGGAAGCTAATTCCAGCAGGTCATAAATGCAAGAAGTTCATCAAAAGGTTGGTGGACCTTGAGCCTTCAGCAAGGGCTGGAAAATCATGTTATTACCTATTGGAATGGCCAAAGGCATTTCCCCAAACCTGAAAAGGATGCATAAATGATTTCTTGCTGCCAGACAGCTGAGGGCATTTCAATCTACATGTTATTGCCTCCTGCTGGCCAAATACCTGAACAGCCATAGGCAGTTCCCCCAATCTGACAATGGATTCTGTATGCTAAACCTTGCCTTTGATATGTATATCTACCTTGCTTTAGGACAATTTGTGTTAATAAAAAGCAAGGGGTCCAGAGAGACAGAAGGACTTGGTTTCTTTAGCTGAGTCTCCTCTGGTTCCCCAAAATGCCTTTCAAAATTATGTTTCGTCTCTAGACTCTAATAATTTACCGCAGCCCCTTCTCCAGATTCCTGAACCCTTCTAGATACTGGATAAACTCCCGGCATAAACTGGTATAAGCTCTCTAGGGAGGTGCATTCCCTTTAACTCCGTGATGAACCACTAAGATTCTATTCCTAGTAAGTAATCAGATATGTGGACAAACAATAGTGTTAATAATCATAACCAAAAAAAAAAAAGAGGGGAATAAAGTGGATGTCCAATAAAAGTGGGTAGGTTAATTACTGTATATTACTGTATCCATTAAAATGACGGTTTGGGTATGTTATCAGACATGGGAAGGTATCTGCACTATAATTCGAGAAAAATATAGGATATAAAACTTCACATACAGTATGATCCCAATTTTATAAAACATACATGTGCCATATTGGAAAAAAGAAAGGAGTGAAATAAAATGTGAGCAGTGGTTTCTTCCAGATTATGGATTGATGGGTGCCTTTTTTGGTTTTTAGACGTATAATAGGATGGGCTCAAGTTATAAGACAGTATACCCACACCCCCACTTCAAAGGCCAGATAAAGTTCCAAAGGTGGTAGCAGGGAAAGAGGTGGCCACAAGGGAGAAACAGCACGATTTCCCTCTGCCCAGGAGGCCCGAGGGGGCGCAGGGCCGCAGTGACTGCGTGGTGGGCATTGCTGAGCTGGAGGGGCCCAATTCCTTCCTGTGCCAAAGCCCCTGGGATTCAGGAAGAACCTGAAGACCCTGTGCCCTTTAGAGGAAATATTTATAGGAATCCCAGACTCTCCCTGTTCTTGAGCCAAAATCAGCCTGGGCAAGGCCACCCCTTTTCAGGAAGGAAGGTCAAAGCCAGGACTCCAACCTCTGAAGAGTTTCTCCGCCTCCAGCTTCTGACATTCAGGGAGCTTACTTTCCCACATTCATGTTTTTTAATTCTCTACAATGGACATTATTTTATTAAGGGGAAAACAGATCAAGATAAGTGTGGTGTATGCACACAATAGGATATTATTCAGACACAAAAAGGAATGAGGTACTGATACAGGCTACAGCATGAAGAAACCTTAAAAACAGTAATGAGAGAAGCCAGGCACAAGGGTAGATAGAGACAAAAGTAGGTTAATGGTAGCCAGGAGCTGGGAAGGAATGGGAGACCAGGGGGTGACGGCTAAAAGTCACAGGCTCTTTTTGGTATGATGAAATGTTCTGGAATTAGATGATGGTGATGATTACACACAGACTATATACAAACCATTGTGTAGTATAGTAATCTATAAACTATATGTGAATTGGGTGCAAATTATAGCTCAATAAAGCTATTACCAAAAAATCAATTTAGATGCTTCTAAGCTAATGATCTTGTTTCTTTTGATCTCTGCAGGATCTCGAAGAAGAGTTAGACATGAAGGACAGAGTGATTAAAAAGCTACAAGACCAAGTCAAGAGTCTAACTAAGACAATTGGAAAAGGTGGGAGAAATAACATTCATTTTCTTATTTCTTGAACTTTCAGCTAAGGTCAACATGTGCTGACGAAATGTTTAGTTTTTGATGTGGCCCAAAGTCTTTGAAACCCAAAGGAATGATTCTCAACTGGCAGGGTTTGGGGCTCAGTGATGGGGAATGGAAAGAAAGATCCTTTGAGGCAGGCAGATCGCTCACCACTCCTCAGATAATACCACGTCTGTCCTTCCCAACCCTCGTTGTGTCCTCATTGTTGGAATGGATGAATGAACTGCCATCTCTGCATAAGGACTTCCACAGCGTACCTCCCACTCCTCACCTCTTTGCTAAAGTCTCAGTTCTTTTGCCTCTAAGATTACCTCCTTTGCCTTTCTCTTATCACCTCCAACTCAACATGTCTAAAGCAGAAATGCATGAGCTTCCCTTCCTGTATTAGTTTTCTATTGTCATAGCAAATTACCCCAAACTTAGCAACTTAAAACCACAAACACTGTGTGTTGCTACACACAGTTTCTAATGGTCAAGAATCTAGAAGCAGCTTAGCTCAGTGCTTCTGGCTCTGAGTTGCAGTCAAGTCGACAACAGGGACACAGTCATCTGAAGGCTAAACGGGGCTAAAGGATCTGCTTCAAACTCATTCACATGACTGTTGGTGGGAAGCCAATATCTCCTAAACACTGCATAGGTGGCATTAGCTTCCAGGTTCCTGCAAGGAACATGCCCACATATAAGTCTTCACACTCAAGAATACCCAAAGTTAAGGGGGAAAGGAGGACCTATGTAATACTTTCAACAATGAAGATTTTAAAAAAAAGAATACCCAAAGTATCCTTATCAGATACATCTGCTTCATTTATTGTTCTCCCTGGTCCAGATGCAATTTACCAATCAGAGATCATTCTTTTTTTATTCTTATTGAATCCTTTTTTAAAATTCTCATCCAAGGATATGTTTTTATTGATTTTAGAGAGAGAAGGAGGAAAGAGGGAGGGAGGGAGAGAGACATTAATATGAGAGAAACAGGATGAGCCACCCAGCCAGGGCCAGAGGTCATGCTTACCATAAACAGTGTTGCTTAGTAAAGCAGTTGACACTCTACCTTTATCAGTCTCCAAGGGAACAGAGCTAGTAAGTTCAAAGAGAAATTCTCACGCAGTAGGAAGAGAGTTCTGTAACTCTTTATCTACACCACCTTCTTTTTCATCCACCAAAGGCTACTTACTTCTCTTGGCCCAACTGGAGTGCTACCTCCTTCAAGAAGCATTTTCAACAGCTTCAGTTCATCTCTGTGTGAATCCTTATGGCCCTTGTGTTAATTTCCTGTGGCTGCTATAACATCACCACAAAATTAGTGACTTGAGAGAGTGCAGATTTATCCTCTTAGAGACCTGGAGGTCCGAAGTCCAGAATGGCGTTCACTGTGCTAAAATCAGCCAGGCAGCATTTCTTCTGGAGCCTTCAAGGGAGAATCCATTCCCTGGCCTTTGCCAGCTTTTAAAGGCCACCACATACCTTGGCTTGTGTGCCCCTCCCCCATCTTAAAATTCAGAAGCATGGCATTTTTGAAACCTTTCTGACTCTCTTAACTCTGCTTCTGTCATCAGACCTCATTCTCTCAGAATGTACATGAATCTTTGGGGACCAGAAGGTAGACTGTGGCCCACCCAAAATGTCCCTCTCCCAGTCCTGGGAGCCTGTGAATATGTCACCTTACATGGCAGAAGAGATCTGCAGGTGGATTAAGTTAAGGGTCTTGAGATGGGAAGGTTATCCTGGATTATCCACATGGACCCAATATCATAAGAGAGGCAGGAATGTCAGAGAGAGAGAAGGTGATATGAAAACAGAAGTAGATGGAGAGGAGATATGATGTGGAAGCAGAGATTAGAGTGATGTGGCCACAAGCCAAGGAATTCAGATAGCCTCTGGAAGCAAGAAAAGGCAAGTAATGGATTCTCCCCCTACAGCTTTTAGGAGGAGCACAGCTCTGCTGATTGATTGATTGATCCCTATGAGATCCATTTTAATCTTCTGATCTCCAGAACTATAAGATTAAAATTTTGTGTTGTTTTAAGTCACTGCATGTTAATTTCTTACAGCACATGGGATCCTAATACAGTCTCCTCAGGGTCATGCACTTTGGTACTTTCCAAACCAACTGTTTCATGAATCTTGCTTCCTTAACTGTAGCATCAGATCTTAAAGACAGGGGCCACCTCTTGGATTGCTTTTGTATCCCAGTGTGCTGGATGCGAACCAGGCACTCATAAGGATTTCTTCAAGGATAACTCAACCTTTTCAGCAGAAGCTATACTCACTGATATACTCACAGATAAGAATCACTATCAGAAGAAATTCTTCAGCACTCAAGAAAGTTTTCATTGATCTGAAATCCCCAGAAGTTCCGGTGCCAACCAGTCAGAATAGGGTAGAAGGAGATAAGAGTCCTATTATAAATCCTGTGGGTGTTGTTATTGAGTGTTTAACTAATTGTTTACCTCTGTCTACAGCCAATGATATGCACTTGTCCTCGGGACCCAAGGAGTACCTGGGAATGCTGGAGTACAAGAGGGAAGACGAGGCCAAGCTCATTCAAAACCTCATTCTTGGTAGTGAAACCTGGAACTCTGAATTTTGGCTTTATTTTGCAAACTTGAACATCAGCCATTGCCACAGTCCTGAGTGCTGGCAGTCCCTTCTCTTCTTTCATTGCTTCTTGCCCTAGCCCGGAGTTTCTCAGTCTCAGCCATGTTGAGCAGATAATTCTTTGTTTGGGGTGCTGTGCATTGTAGGATATTGAGAGGCATCCTTGGCTTCCACCTGTAGAAGCCAGTAGCAGCTTCTAGTCATGACAATAAAAAGGTATCTCCAGACATTGCCAATACCCCGTGGGGATGCATTGTCCTCAGCTGAGAAGCACTACCCTAACCTCCTCCCAGCCCTAATCACAGGGCCCGGATAGAAGACCCGCTTCCGCAGCTTCGGGTCTCAGAACAGGGTCCCTGGTGGGAGTGAGCGTGGCTCCTGTGCCCTCTTTGACTTCTGCTGAGAAGTGTATTTGCAGGCAATGTGACGGGCTTCCCAGCAACACCCTGGTTGCAGGAATGTCCATGTGCATCATGCTCAAGGGTTGGTGGTCTGAGAACTAATGGGACGAGACTGTCTTCACCATGACAACCACATGCCTCTTTATCAACTGGTCCCAGGATCTCAGAGCGGGAAGCCGCTGTGCAGCCTTACTACCGCCTCATCTAAGGGAGGAAGGAGCACCCCTACCCTTCCTTCCCACCCTCGCTTCGGCACAGCTTTGGAGCCTCCTCTTTGTCGCCCCCGTTTTTATGCAGCCACTGAGAGGTCTTTGTTTGCTTATCTTAATTTGTTCTATAAAGCTTCTCTCTCCCCTTCATCCCACCTGTCTCCCCACCACTCTCTCCTCTCCAAGCCGGCAAGGCCTCCTCTGTGGGACTGTTGTGCTCCTGTTTTCCAGATTCAAGGCAGAGATCGTATTGCATCCTCGTCATAGAGATGAGGGTGGGGTGCTTGGAACTGCGGTTCCTCTCTTACGCTAGAGATCTGAAATCCGGGGTCTCCACACCAGGGAGAAGGCACTTTGCAAATGAGAAGAGGAGCAGGTAGCATCTGAACATTTTTGCCAAAAGAAGAGCCAAACTAAATTCCTCAAACAGAAAAGATATGCCTGTGCATTCAGGCATTGCATCGAGTGCATCGGGCACAGAAAAGCAAATAACCCCTCCCCATAGTCAGAGGTTCCTTCGGGAGAGAGCTAACCACAGCGGTCATCCTCACTGACTCTTTCCGCTCCAGACCTGAAGCCCCGCGGCGTGGTGGTGAACATGATCCCCGGGCTGCCGGCTCACATCCTGTTCATGTGTGTACGCTACGCAGACTCTCTCAATGACGCCAGCATGCTCAAGTCCCTCATGAACAGTATCATTAATGGCATCAAGCAAGTGGTTAAGGTAGGAACTACCTTTGACATTGCCCTTGGAATTATAGGTCCTTTAGCAACATCTGTGGGGATGACCAGATGCCCATCCTTCACTCCTGGCTTTGGTGAACCACATGATTCCTCGAACCAGTCTGAGGCCCAATCGGTGAAAGAAGCCAAGTTGTTAGGGAAAGACAAGTTAGGTCAGGGATCCCCAAGGGTAGGATCTGCCAATTGACCTTGAAGCCTTACCTGTGCGATTACAGCCTCGTAGCCACACACACACACACACACACACTATTTCTATCCCCTCAGGGTGTCAGAGTTCTGGCTGTAATGTAGGAAGTGTGTAATGTAGGAAAGGTGAGGAATGGGAAGGCCTGAAAAATTACTCATCTATAACTGTCCCTTCTAAAACTACATTGTGCACCCTTAGTCCCAACTCAGAAACAAAGAAGAGCTGCATGTTAGTAGAAAGCAGTAAAATACAGATCCAATATTTTCATTCCCCTTCCACGTGGGGAGCAATCTTTGATGTTGGGATATATTTGAATTTTTAGTTGCAAAATGTCCTGTCTCACTTTTAGTAAAATATATGTTCTAGTAGAATCATGAGTAATTAAATCCTATTTTAAATATCCTAGGGAAAGAGAAGAATAAAAGCAGTGGATGCATGAGAGGTTAGAGTAATTCTTCCCTCCCCTCCCAAAAATTTTGTACCAAGAATTCATCTCGAGTTAAGAGGAGAAAATTAGCATTTGTTTGGTCCTGGGTCCTTTATTGTCTCTGTCTTCACAGTAGCCACCAGAGCGTCCTAGGAAGGGCCTCCCATATGTGGATATTTCCCCTGTCCATATTTTCATAAATCAGGTTTTCTTAGGACACACTTGCATTGTATCCCAAGATGCAGACACACAGTATTTGCCCCGTCTTGCTGCTCTGGAATTTTAAATATTTAGAAAGTGAAAGATGCCTGACATGAGGAGTATAAATACTTTCCCACCAGCATCTTCTGTCTCAGCTTCCCCAGCAGCTCCCTGTCCTATGCCTTTGCTGATGCCAGTATCTGCCCCTTCCGCTCTGGTGCACAGCACATTGAAGCAACCCTCACTTGGACCCACACCCTTAGCCATGGTTCCTTTGCCTCCAACCCCCTGCCCCCCCGACTGCCAAAAGTGTTTAAACTAGTGCTCTTCACCAGTTCTCTTTTTTATCCCTTGCCATCTGGCTTCTACTCCGTCACTCCACAAAAAGACCACCAGTGATTCCTCTTGCTGAATCCAGTGGTATTGCTGTAATTCCTGTTCTCCTTAAATGGAAAGAAGCAGTAGCATCATCCCAACAGTCCTGGATCCTGAGCTTTTGTCTGTCCCCCGCTTTCAAGGAGGACCATCCCCTCACTTCTCTCAGGTTTTCTCAGCTGCCCTGGTTTCCCATGGTCCCTCCATCCTCTGAGCACAGTCTACATCTACCACATGGGCAATCGGCCACCTAATTACTGTGTCCCATATGTTATGTCCATCCTCCCAGTGGAGTGGGAACTTTGGAAGGCAAGGCCCGAGATTGACATTTCTGTGGTATTCCTGCAGGGCCCCATTTAAGCTTCAAACAAGTAACCTGCTCAATAACATAAGGGCCTATCATTATAGCACAAATTTAATAAAGGCTTTAGTGAATAAAAGAGGACTCCATTTTGGGCAAAGACACTAACTAACCAACAGGTAAGGTAAGGCTGATGTTGCTCAGAGGCACCAGTAATCACCAACTCCACCTTTGTCTTTTCTTGTTTTGTTTTGTTGTGTGTGTGTGTTTTTAAGGAGCATTTAGAAGACTTTGAGATGCTGTCCTTTTGGCTTTCCAATACTTGTCATTTCCTCAATTGCCTGAAGCAGTACAGTGGAGAAGAGGTAGGAATGCTTGCCTGCTCTGTGTTCTGTGCCGACTGCCAGTCTATAACCTCCTCATGAGCCAGAGCTCACTACAGGGGTAGGAATTGGGGCACCCAGCTCCAGGGACAGCCTCTGCCCTCACTGGCTTTCTGGCCTCCTCCACACCCAAGAGGTCAACCTCCAATCACCAGGTAACAGAAGTGGCAAGCAGAAGACTTCTAAAAAGAGGCTTAGACTTTGGGCATGGTACTGAGCCTCAGTATCCTTGAGTTTTAAATCAATGGGGTAGACTAGATGATTTTTAAGTTTCTTTCTGATTGTGAAATTCTGAAGTTTTTAGTATTATGACTCTAAACTACAGCCTTTAGTTCAATATGCCTGTTTGTTCAGAGCTGTTCTCTATAAAATTCTGGTTGTTCCCTCATAGTCCGTAAATCCTTGGCCATTTTGAAGGGACTGACATCATAAAGGAGTTTTCCACCTCCAAGTATTCACAGAGCAGAATTTCATTGGTTAAATAATAACAAAATGGCTTTCAGGGTTTTTACTGCTCTCCAAAATAGTTGCACCATTTTATAAAGTGTCTCACTCAGTAGTGTATGAAGTTTCCAGTGTCTCAGACCTTCACCAGCACTTAGTATTGACAGACCTTATTGACCAAGCTCATGGGCATAAAACAATACCTTGTTGACTTCAATTGAAATTACTTGATGCCAGTGAGATCAAGCATCATTTCATATGCTTATTGGTCATTTGGGTTCCCGTTTAAACTACCTATTTACATCTATTCTTTATTCTTTTAGGGGTGATTTTTTCTTATTTACTTATAGAAAATCTTATATATTATGGATAGATTGTGGTGTATCTTCTAATTTTATTTATGGAGTTCTTTTTCATACCCAGTTTTTGAATTTTTATGTACTTAAATCTATCCTTATGTTATATGTTTCAAGAAATTCTCCCCTACCATGAGATCATGAAGATATTCTCTTACTTTCTTCTAAACTCTTACAATTCAAATTTAGAATTTACAATTATGCTTTTACCTATCCAAAATTGGTGCGATTAGCTATTCTACATTGACTTGTGAGGTCATGAACTCATATCTTCTTCCACATGGATAGCCAATTGTCCCAATGAAGAGAAAGTAAAACAGAATATAAAAGTATTCCTACTGGAACTATAGAACAAAAGGAGAAATAAGTAAAGAAGATCCAAGCTCTGACTAAAAGGAATGCTGAAGTGTGTGGGGGAGGGGAAGTGGGAAGGAGAAGGGAGACACAGGTCGTCCATTTAAGAAAAACTTGCATCTATGAGGCATTAATGGAAGAGGATATTATATTATACAACAGCGTTTACTTTTTAGTCCTATTTTTGTCCCCTTCAGCCATGTACACAATGTTCTTTCCCCTGTCTATTTTTTCAATTACTCTATTTTTATTTCTAAAATTTTAATGGTTCTTTTTCACCTCTGCCTTTTATCATAGTGTCCTATTCTTGTCTTAATGTTTTCCTTTTATCTCTTGGGACATGTTAAACATATTGTATTCATCTGCCTGGGTTGCTATATACAAAATACCATAGACCAGACGACTTAAACAAAGAAAGTCATTTTCTCACAGTTCAGGAGACTTAAGTCCAGACCAAGGTGCCAGCAGCGCTGGTATCTGGTGAGACCTCTCTCTCTGGCTTGCAGACAGCCACCTTCTTGCTGTGTCCTCACATGGCCTTTCCTCTGCATGGGGGCGAAAGAGATTGAGCTCTTTAGTGTCTCTTATTATAACACTAATCCTAACAGATGAGGGCCCTACCCTTATGACCTCATTTGACCTTAATTACTTCCTTAGAGACCCCATCTCTAAATATAACCACATAGGAGGTAAGAGCTTTAACTTATGAATTGGGGACCGGGGGAAGCATGAACAGTCAGTCCATAGCACATATTTTATAATATCTCAGAGTAGTCTATAATCTGCAATTACAAAGTCATGAATCTCATTTATCCACTGTCCTCTTATAGCAGTTTGTATCCTTGGGTGCTTTGCAGTTTTTTTCTGCGAGATTCCATGGGAGTGGTTTTCTACTGTGGCTTACAGGCCTGGGGGCACGTATTTGTAGGACGAGCAGGCAGTACAGTGACACTTAGTTAATTATAGAACATAAGTGCTACTCCAAACATCAAGAACCTTTTTGATACAAATCAGACATTAAATTGTAAAGTGCGGGAGTATAGTAGAAGCGGATTATAACATCATTAATAGAGATAGTATTTTCATTTCCTATGTGTCTATATTATGTTAATATTTATATGCCCCAAATTACTTTCAGGAATTCATGAAGCATAACAGTCCACATCAGAACAAGAACTGCTTGAATAATTTTGACCTGTCAGAATACAGACAGATTCTTAGTGACGTGGCTATACGAATATATCATCAGTTCATTATCGTCATGGAAAATAACATTCAACCAATAATAGGTAAGAAAAGAATTGATAACCAAAAATATTTATAGTAACATTGAGGCCTTAAAAAATAAATCAGGTGTATGGTTACAATGTGTGGTTATAAAGAATATAATTTCTAAAACCAAGAAAACTTAGTTGTGTATATGTGTACCTTTTAATTCTTTGTTTGCTTGAAGCAATCCCATATATAAAAGTACATGGTTCATAGTTTTTTCCTGTAAGAGCGATTCATCCTGAGGGGAAAACCGTGGAAGAGCTGCAGCTATTTATATGGCTAATCCTGGGTCTTAGACAGGTGTTTCTGAGATCCTAAAGTCCTACTTCCTTCAGTTTTCTGAAATGTAAATACTTTAAATCAGGGGTCCTCAAACTTTTTAAACAGGGGGCCAGTTCACTGTCCCTCAGACCGTTGGAGGGCGGACTATAGTTTAAAAAAAAACTATGAACAAATTCCTATGCACACTGCACATATCTTATTTTGAAGTAAAAAAACAAAACGGGAACAAATACAATATTTGTATTTGCATGTGGCCCGCGGGCCATAGTTTGAGGACCCCTGCAAATGGTCGCAGACCATGAGCTACCATGCTAACCTGCTTCCATTCCTGCAATTCTCAAAGAAGAGGTCTGCAAGCCTAGCCAGGGGCTGCTTCCCTGTTGAAAACAGTGTCTGTCCCATCCACCTGATTCTATCGCTTTGTCACAACTACACCCACTACTAACTCTTGTAGAAAATGTTGCACCTCCTGAAACAGGCACATAGAGCAGTGAGAAAGTCCTCTGGGTGTCCCCCCTGCAGTGCCGGGCATGCTGGAGTACGAGAGTCTGCAGGGCATTTCCGGCCTGAAGCCCACGGGCTTCCGCAAGCGGTCGTCCAGCATCGACGACACGGACGCCTACACGATGACCTCCGTCCTGCAGCAGCTGAGCTACTTCTATAGCACCATGTGCCAGAACGGCCTGGACCCCGAGCTCGTGAGGCAGGCAGTGAAGCAGCTCTTCTTCCTCATCGGGGCCGTCACGCTCAACAGCCTCTTCCTGCGCAAGGACATGTGCTCCTGCCGGAAAGGGATGCAGATCAGGTAAAACCCAGACACCACCACTTCCTCCAGGAGGCTGACGGGGAGTAATGCTCATCAAGTCTGACACACACTCCGGTCCTCCTTCCCCAAGGGCTGTAATGCCAGGGGTAGGGGGCGTGGGGCAAGGTGACTCTTAGAAGCTTAGAGTGTTTGCCACCCACTGCCCAGACCGCCTCCCGTCACTCCACACTGTGCTAATTTGAGCTGTGGAAGAGTGGCTTTCACTGGGAACTAGTAACCCTATATTTTAAAAGCCTGCCTCCTGTGGTTATCATACACACACCCAGGGTTTACTGACCATCACCTCTGTGAGCAGCACTGTCTGGTGCAGGACAGAGGAAAGCAAGGACAAGGCTCTGTGCCAGACATAGGCATCATGGATGTTTAGCAAGTGTTTATTGAATGGATGAATGAATGGGCAGAGGAATGAATTTACAGACTGCTACAGGAGACTTTGATGTGGGGTCTGGGTGGAAGGGTAAGATGCAGACAGCATGCCTGGAGGAAAGAATCATGGACCCTAGGATGGCAGCTGCAGTGTAAGCACTTGGCCGTCATCTTGTCTTTATGTTTAAAACAAAACAAAACATATATATATATATATATATATATATTGATTTCAGAGACAGAAAGGGAAAGGGGGAGAGAGAGAAACATCAATGATGCACGTCCCCTACGGGGATCAAGCCTGCAACCCGGGCATGTGCCCTGACTGGGAATCAAACCATGACCTGGTTCATAAGTCAGTTGACTCTCAACCACTGAGCCACACAAGCCAGGCTGTGGTTTGATTTTCTGAACATTCCATGTGCAGTTGAAAAGAATATATATTCTGTGGTTGTTGAGTGGGATGTTCTATAAATGGCAATTGCTGATGGTGTTTTTCACTTCTATACAGGGTGGGGATAAGTAGGTTTATTTATAGTTGTGAGTACACAAAACACAAAACAGTTTATTCCCCCTACATCTCATTTGGATATCATTTTCCTTCTGCCCGAGGAAATTCTTTTAGTAGGGCTTTTAGAGCAAGTTCACTGGCAATTAATTCTCTTAGGTTTCTTTTACCTGAAAATGTCTTCATTTCACCTTCATTCCTGAAATACATTTTTTGCAGGCTTTAGCATTCTGGGTTGACAGTACTTTTTCCCCATCACTTTAAAAATGTTTTACTTTATTCTGGCTTTCATGATTTCGGATTAGAAATGCACAATCATTTGAATTATTGTTTCCATACAAGTAATGCATAGTGTTTCTCCGGTTGCATTCAATTTTTTTCTTTGTCTTTAGTTTTCCACAGTTTGATTGTGATGTGGGTGTGATTTTCTTTAGGTTTACCCTCTCTGGGGGTTCCCTGAGCTGCTTGAATCTGTAGGTTTGTACATTTCACCAAATTTGGAACATTTGCAGCCAGTATTTCTTCAGATACTTTGCACCATAATTTCTTCTTTCCTTCTGGAACTTTGGTGACATAAATGTTAGATCTTTCATTATTGTCCTCTGAGTCCCTAAAGTTTGGTTCATTTCTTTCAGGTTTCTTTTTTCTTTCTCTGTGCTCTTCAGTTTGGATAATCTCTATTGATGCCTTAAAGTTCACTGGCTGTTTCCTCCGCCATCTCTATTCTGCTATTGATCCTATTCAGTGAGTTCTTTTATTTGTTATTGTATTTTTCATGTCTAAAATTTTCATTTTTTAAATATCTTCTATTTCTTTTCTGAGACTTTCTATCTTTTCATTTATTTCAGGATAGTTTGTTTTTACTTTTTGGAGCTTTTTTATTTTAGCTTCTTTAAAGTCTTTGTCGGGTAATTCCAACATCTGTGTCGTCTCAGAGTTGGCATCTGTTGATTATCTTGTTTAGATGTGAGTTGAGCTTTTCCTGGCTCTTTATATGCCAAGAACAGATACTCCTCAACTTATGGGGGTTACATCCTGATAAACCCATTACAAGTTGAAAATGTTGTAAGCTGGAAATGCATTTAATACACTTACCAGTACCTACAGAGTATCATAGCTTACCCTACTACCTTAAACGTGCCCAGAACACTTACATGAGCCTAAATTTGGGCAAAATCATCTAACACAGAACCTATTTTATACTACTTTGACTATATCATATAATTTATTATAAATATCACTTCACATCATCGTAAAATTGAAAAATTATAAGTCAAACCATCATAAGTCAGGGACCATCTGGTAATTCTGAATTGTTTCCTGGACACTTCTAATATTATACTATGAGACTCTGGGTCTTTAAGTCCTGTGGAGAATGTGGATATTTTTATCAGATAGTCAGCCCATTTGGGTTCAAGCTGCAAGTTCTGAGTATCCCCTGGGGGCTGTGGTTCCCATGTCAGCTCATTTTTCAAAGTCTTTGTAATGCTATTTGATTCTGTCTCATGTATAACACACAGTGGCCAGACTGAAACTTGGCTCTTGCTCTGTCCCATAGTTTAGTCCTCACATCTGTATGTGCTATTGAGGGTCAAATCCATGTGTGGGTTCGGGGGTGCGCCCAGGAGTTCATAAACAACTTTAAGGGGTCACTTTCCTAAGCTCCTTCCTCTCCATAACCCCCTGGTACTTTCCAGCTCCTTGCAGATCCCCTATTTGCCGCCGCCCCCCCCCCCCAACTGAAAATGGGGGCTTTACTTTATTTTATTTATTTATTTATTTATCCTCACTGAGGATATTTTTCCATTGATTTTTAGAGACAGTGGAAGGGAGAGGGAGAGATACAGAGAGAAACATCGATGTGAGAGAGATACATCAATTGGTTGCCTCCTGCATGCACCCTGACCAGGGCCAGGGATCGAGCCTGCAACCGAGGCATGAATCAGCCTTGACTTGAATCAAACCTGGGACCCTTCAGTCTGCAAGCCAACGCTCTAGCAACTGAGCCAAGCTGGCGAGGGCCGGAGACTTTACTTAACTCTCTGTGTGGCACAATTCCTAGAAATGTCCCCATCTGGGGACAGGTGGAGGGAGGATAGAGCAGTGGGACTTCTTGGAGCACAGCTCCTCCAGTTGCAGGAACTTCCCTCCTCTCAGAGTTTAGGTTTCTATTGGACCTTTTGCCACCATTGCCATCACCAGCTGATTGTTTGGGGCTTGACTATGAGAGAATGGAGAAAAAGAAAGAAAATGGAGAAGAAAAGAAAAACAGGAGATTTCCACCCTCTCTCTGAGCATTAGAACACCCCTCTCAGCTCCTAGAGCCAGAACTAGATTATTCCTCCTGGAGCTCGTTGTTGGCCTCAATGCTCACTACTAAGTTTCAGGCTGCTTTGAGTTCAGTCAGGCCAACGAATAGCAGGAGGAAAAAACTGGCAAACTCACTATCAAGTGGAGATACTTCAAAGTCTGGTTTTCTTCCCCGATCCACCTGCTACTGTTCACTTTTCAGAGTCCCCAGACAGCTGCTCCAGGCATTCCATCCAGGCTTTACAGCTGCGTTTGGTAGGAGAGGCACAGTGGGGGGTGCTTTCTCCATCGTAGCAGGAGCCAGAACTCCACTGCAGACTTTTGAGCAGGAAGATTAACATGCTCAAAATTCAGATTTAGAAAGTGCTGTGGCAGGATTAAGATGGGTAAGAAGGAGTGAAATGGGAGGCTCATTAGGTATCTATTGTAATAAGAACTCAAACTAGCAGGACAAAATAGACAATGAAAAAAGTGAGGGGATGAACCAGTACAAGAGGTGTTACTTCACTCATTGCATTCCTGTGGAATACACTAATTCAGCATTAGCACCTCAGTGTTATAACCAAAGAGAAGAATCCCCTTCCCCTGAGCACCTAGTTCAGTGGTTGGCAAACTGCGGCTTGTGAGCCACACGTGGCTCTTTGGCCCCTTGAGTGTGGCTCCTCCATAAAATACCGACTTCTGCGCATGGGCCACGAAGTTTCAATCGCACTGTACGTGCGCGCCCTCATGTGATATTTTGTGGAAGAGCCACACTCAAGGGGCCAAAGAGCCGCATGTGGCTCGTGAGCCGCAGTTTGCCGACCACTGACCTAGTTCAACACTTCATTTCTTGAAACGGCTTCATTGATATGTAATTTATCTGCCATGAAGTTCACCCATTAAAAGTGTATAATTCCATAGTTTTTGGTATATTTACAGAGTTGCATAACCGTCACCATAATGTAATTTTAGAACATTTTCATCACTCCAGAAAGAAACCTTATACTCATTAGCAGCCACTCTTATCACTGCCCACACCCCACCTCTCCAGTTCCCTCACCCTCAGCCTACACAGCCATGAATATATTTTCTTTCTCTATAGATTTGCCTATTTTGGACGTATTTATAAATGGAATCATAAAATATACTGTCTTTTGTGACTGGCTTTTTTCACTTAGCATAATGTTTTCACAGTTCATCCATATGGTAGCATGTACTAGTTCCTCATTCCTCTTCATTGCTGAATAACATCCCATTTATGGATATAGCACAGTTTGTTTATTCATTAGTTGGTAGGCATTTGTGTTGTTTTCATTTTTTGGCTAAATTAAAAGCTATGGCCTGGCTAGTGTGGCTCAGTAGTTGAGCATTGACCTATGAACCAGGAGGTCATAGTTCCATTCTAGGTCAAGGCACATGCCCGGGTTGCAGACTCCATCCTCAGTAGGGGGCGTGCAGGAGATAGCCAATCAACGATTCTCTGTCATCATTGATGTTTCTATCTCTCTCTCCCTCTCCCTTCCTCTTTTAAATCAATAAAAAAAAATTTTTTTAATTAAATACTGTGAACACTTATGGACAATTTTTTGTGTGTGGACGTTTTCAGTCTTCTTGAGTGCATATCTAGAAGTTGAATTGCTGGGTCATATGGTTCTTTTATGTTAAGCATTTTGAGGAACTGCCACACTATTTTCCTTAGCAGCTGTCCCATTTTACATTCCCACTAGCGATGTATGCGTGTTCTCAACATTCATTTACCCAGAGAGTTAAGTAACTTTCCAAGCTCACACAGTGGACTGGTGAGAAAAAACCCATGCTTCTTAACCTATGATAATTAGTGACAGAAAGGAGAATTAAAAACCTCAGTGGACTGGAAGAAAAGCCTTCTGCCAATTGAAAATGTTCTGCCAATTTAGAAAAAGAAATTAAATAGTTTTTATACCAATGTAAATCTTCTCTACAAATGCCACTATTTTTTCCCCTTTAATGATCTGCAAGTCTATTATTGACTATTTTAATAGATTACTTTATAAAGTATTGTAGTCACTATACTTTGCTCAGATTTTCCCCCAAAGTTTATAGCTGTTATAGTCCCTCACCCTATACTATTATGATCCTTAGAACCAGGAATCATGGTCCTACACCCTCATATTATAAATGAAGAAACTGCTGGACTGTGGTCCTGGTCCTCTCAGTGTACTCTGGTACCCTCTCAGGACACACTAGGGCAGGGGTGGGCAGCCTTCTTGTGAGTGCGTGCCAAAACCAGCAAAATCTATGACTCAAAATTCTTCTGCATGCCAACCCTAATTTTTTGAGAACATGTTACACCTACTTGATATCTCTTAAGGTGTACGTATGTGAAGAACCTTGAAGAAATAATAAAATTCATTCGAGCGACAAAAACACATATGATGATGAAAAAATACATTTATTTTTTTAATGTATACATGTTATGTAAAATTATTTATCTAAGAGGCACCTACATGGAATTTATCTGAAAAATAAAAAAGTACACATTGTATGCGGGAAACGTATTTATACATTTTACGTTGACTGTAAGTAGTAGAGCCACCTGTTAGCGCACGATAAAAACTACCCGCAAACAATGTGTTAAGAAAAAAATTGTAAATGGAAGATTATAAGAGAGGGTTTCGCATGCCAGCAAAAGTTACTGGCATGCCATGTTTGGCACGCGTGCCAGGGGTTGCCCACCCCTGCACTAGGGGATTCGTCACCCTCCCTTAATATGTCCTATATGGATTGTCTACCATTCTCTGCTCCTTTGGCTTTTACTCCAGGTGCAACATCAGCTACTTAGAAGAATGGCTTAAAGATAAGAATTTGCAGAACAGCTTGGCCAAGGAAACTTTGGAACCTCTCTCTCAGGCAGCCTGGTTGCTTCAGGTCAAGAAGATCACAGATAGCGATGCCAAGGAGATCTTCGAACGCTGTACCTCACTGTCTGCTGTGCAGGTAACCAGGCTTGCTGAGTGTCTCCCTGATCTTCACCCATAGACCCTATCATTGGTGTCAGCTTTCCTGGCCTAGCCAACCATGGGGTGCACCTGAGTCTCTGCTTTTTGGTAGCATAGTATCTCCCATAGCCCACCTTCTTATCTCATAAACATTTATTAAATACTAAGACCAGGCCTTAAAACAACAAAAGTGCATATGACATATTGCCTACGCACTAAACTTACAGATATGGATGGGGGCAGGAGGCTGGAAGAGGAGAGTTGTCTGTCATCTAATTGTGTGATTTGTCTTTGCTCTCTTCCATGCACTTCTCACTTTGTTTTCTTTCCTTGGAAAGAAATAACACCTGGTTCCTAGAGCCAATTATAGTATAAAGGAGCTACCTCTGGTTCTTAGCTATCCCAAAACCACCAGAACAATTATATCACAGGCAGAGCTGTCTTTTTTCATGGTCTAACATGTCTTCTGTGTGGTTTGCAGATCATAAAGATCCTTAATTTATACACGCCTATAGATGACTTCGAGAAAAGAGTGACTCCATCCTTCGTTCGCAAAGTACAGGTGAGATCCTTAAGAATGTGACTTTTAATTTTTAGTAGAAGACAATTATATTTAACTAGAGGCCCGGTGCACAAATTCGTGAACCAGTGGGGTCCCTTGGCCTGGCCTGCGGGATCAGGCCAAAACCAGCTCTCCGACATACCCCGAGGGGTCCCGGATTATGAGAGGGCGCAGGCCAGATTAAGGGACCCCACCAGTGCACAATTGGGGCCGGGGAGGGACGCGGGAGGTTGGCCAGCTGGGAAGGGAACGCAGGAGGGCTCCAGGGCATGTCTGGCCCATCTTGCTCAGTTCCGATCAGCTAGACCCCAGCAGCAAGCTAACCTACCAGTTGGAGCATCTGCCCCTTGGTGGTCAGTGCATGTCATAGCAACTGGTCAACTGGTCGACTGTCTGCCCCCTGGTAGTCAGTGCACATCATAGCGAGCAGTTGAGCGACTTTAGCATATCATTAGCATATTACGCTTTGGTTGAACGGACAACAGGATGACCGGACACTTAGCATATTAGGCTTTTATTATATAGGATTAACATTACAGAAATCCACGATTAAAGCACATTCACCAAATAAGCAGACAAAGCAGCAGAAATTTTCCCTGTCAGGTTCCCAGTTTTCAGAGCCCATGTTACCTCGGGGAAGGGAACAAAAACACCAGAGGTGACTGACATTCTTAGTTCCTTCAGCAGGTCCTGTTTCTTATCAGCCTTTGAGTGCCACGCAGGTGCGCAGAGGCTGAATGGAAGCAAAGACCTATGTACCCGTCTTCCTTGTTTTAATCCCAAAAGTTTCTTCCCCAATGAACTAGGGCAACAGTTCTCAACTTTTTTTCTTATACTTCAACCAAAAAAACAAATCACGATAGGTTGGATGCAGAAGCAGATCTGAGATTCATTCCACCTATTAAGTCAGACATTTAAAAGATTTACAAAAAACATAAGATAATACCACTTCTCACTAATCTTTTTTGTTTTAAAAATATAGTTCTTTTTCAATAAGAATATATGAACATGTGTTGGGTTTCCTCTTGTTATTTTTTAATTTTTTTTATTTTATTTTTATTTATTTATTTTGCTCTTGATATTTTAGTGAATGAACACATTTTAAGTTATTGCTTTAATTACTAATATGGTAAATATCAGTAGTTAGACCCATATACACGAAGGCTCTTGGAATCCTCAATAATTTTTCAGAGTATAAAAGAGGTCCTGAGACCAAAAATTTTGCAAACCCTTAAATAAAAAGAAAGTACTGAGTGCGATAAAAATTTAATACTTAAGATCTATTCATGTTTGAGCTTGGAATTCTGCCATGAGAATAGCGAAGAAGAGAGAACAGATCGATTTAGTGGGAAGTTAACTTCTGGAGTGAAACAGACAAGGACGCATTGACGAGAGCTGATCTGGAAGTCCTGCCAGACCATTTCACCTGGGAGTCGTGCTGTTAAAAGGCTCTTTTGTGTGTCATCTCATGTGCTTTTGGAAGGAGTGTCTCCCTAGAGATGGAGCTGTGTTTTCCTTACTCCTGGCTTTCAGATAGCAATGAAGCAGAGTGCACACGTTTCCTGACTCACTTCCCTCCGGTTCTCCTTTCAGGCTCTCCTGAACAGCCGAGAGGACTCCTCGCAGCTGATGTTGGATGCCAGCTATCTCTTCCAAGTCGTCTTTCCTTTTACGCCCTCTCCCCACGCTCTAGAAATGATCGAGATCCCCAGCAGTTTCAAGCTAGGCTTTCTCAATAGATTGTAGCGGGGAAGAGAGCAAACACACTTTTCCCTCAACAGCGAAACGAAGGCCAAACATGAGGGATGTGGCATAGTACCGGGAACTGGAGATGCTCTAGAATGTGATTTAAGGGAGAAAATGAGAACTCTCCCAAAAGGGCCACATCTCCTCTCGCTCACAGTGATGCTGTTGCCACTGTCATTTTACAAAAATTAACACACACCAGCTGTGGCCTTGTCTAGCTCTGCAAGCCCAGCTGGCTTTTACTAGAATTCCTGGAAGCTCCCATTTTCTCCCAGGTGTCTCTTGGTCTCAATCAATCTTGTGACAGGGCTCCACCCACAGGGGCATAAGATCGGGGACACGTTCCTGTGAAGCCTGGGTCCATTTATGAAGCCACAGTGGGGTCCAGGGCTGAGTCTTCCAAAAGTCCCCTCACCCCATGCCTGTTTTCGGGGTAGGCGGGGAGTGGGGGTGGGGTTCCACTGACTCTTTCTAAAAATTCTCCTGCATAAAAAAGTATTTATTATTTCAGACCCTTCTAATTTTTAAGAGAATATTCCATCTGAATGAGTTATATGAAGTATTTTATGTATTTATCTAATTAAAACCAACATATTATTAAAGCTTAATTGCCACACCAGTTTTCATCTCCTCCTCCCAAAGAACATTTCTTAAATTTCATCTGCCAACACATTTGCCACCATTTTTTATTGTTTAGTATCTTTCATGTATATTTTTGTGTGAATATATTTTTAAATACATTTTTTATTGATTTCAGAGAGGAAGGAAGAGGGAGAGAGAGATAGGAACATCAGTGATGACAGAGAATCATGAATCAGCTGCCTCCTGCACACCCCACACTGGGGATCGAGCCCGTAAACTGGGCATGTGCCCTAACCGGGAATCAAACTGTGACCTCCTGTTCATAGGTTGATGCTTAACCACTGAGCCACCAGGCAGGCTCATACAATAACTTTTAAAAACTAAGTTTAAAAAGGTAACCTAGTCCTAACCAGTTTGGCTCAGTGGATAGAGTGTCGGCCTGCGGACTGAAGGGTCCCAGGTTCGATTCTGGTCAAGGGCATGTACCTTGGTTGCGGGCACATCCCCAGTGGGGGGTGTGCAGGAGGCAGTTGATCGATGTTTCTCTCTCATCGATGTTTCTAACTCTCTATCCTGCTCCCTTCCTCTCTGTAAAAAAATCAATAAAATATACTTAATTAAAAAAAGGTAACCTAAATTATTTTCTCTATCTTATCAGCATTGAACTATGTTTTAAATTTTCTCATAAAAATAACTGAAGAATTTTATTAGGTCCCTCCTTTTGAGAAGTCTGTATTTCCCAAGTTGTATGGGAGCTGACTATTCCTTGTCCCCCGAGATGTCCTCATTCCTTCCTTTCAGATCATAATATGTCATTTGATAAGCCCTCCTAGCCTGTGGCCTGTGGACCCAGTGCCCTTTGCAACACCCCAAGAATCCCAACCGGCCCTTCTGTTTCTGACAGTCACAGGCAAGAGGAATGATTCTGTAACACAGACATGTATCTTAAAAGTGGAAATCATGCATGATTCTGAAGCATCACCCTACTAACATGGAATAATGTTGTTCTTATGATAAGTAATTAAATGTAGTTCATTGGGATACATTGTATATGAAGAAATGAAAAGTAGAACTTTGTAATATTTTAATCAATGAAATAAATTCCCATATGTATTGGGTCAGGTTCTTTTAATTGCTAAGAGATTATATTTTTCTTAAGTACACAAGTTTTAGTGCCTTTCTTTAAGGGTCTTATCTTGCCAGGGCTGACCAGCAGCCCCTGAAGGAAGGATGAACAGGTTACTCCGACACAGTTTCACTGGGGAAAGAGGGCTAAGGAATGGGCCGCTGAAGGTGCCAGGCTGCCTCGTTAGGCTTTTCTTGGAATTTTTATCTTTAGATACAATCAGTAGGGTGAGTAATCTAGGGAGGACACATGTGTTTACATTGTCCTCTAGGCAAGGGCATCCAGGGATTAAGCATAAGGATTCCAGTGAACACCCGGGGATCTGCACGTGCACAGACTTGTTTGGAAAGGTCAAGGAATAATTAGGGGCGCCGCCTTCGACACTCCCCTAAGTCAGAATTCTCATAAACAGGCGGCCTTCCACACACTTCCCTTTTCTCAGAATGTCCTCCTTACAACTTTCCAACCAAGTCTCGTGTGCTCCCCAACATTATCTCATACTATCTCATAGAACGTATGTAAGAATTCCTAGAGAGGAAGGTAATGTGCCCTAAGTCCTGCCTCGGGCCGCACCTCCCACCTCCGGGGGCTCCCAGACTGCTGGGTTTCTAATCCTCACCTGCCCCTTCCAGACCTTCCCTATGCCATACAGAGCCCATCGCCCTTCCTTTTCCTGCTCCCATAACTCAGGTTTGTGCCTGTTTCTACAGCACTTACCCTCGGCTGGAGGCCCGTAACGCCCAATCCTCTGCTGGCCTGGCCTCTGGACTCTGGAGAGCGGGTCCACTCTCCCTCATCCCTTTGTGCATCTTGACGCTGGGGAGGTGGGAGGGACTGCAGGAGACAAGTCTGCTGAAGGTGGCAGATCAGGGGTGGGTGGTGGTGGTGGTCAGCCTTGGGAAGGAGTAGATCTTGTTTGGGGACCTGCAGAGGCTGAGGCGTGCATGCACAGGAAAGGGGACGGGGGTCCGCATCCCATAGCTTGATCAGTTCTTCAGGCTGAAGGTGGGAGCGGTGGCCAAAATTAACAAGGTGCTGGTGGGATGAGGACTGAGGAGGCAGGAGGTGCTGCTGACATCCAGTCACAGGTGAATGTCAAGGTTGCCCGGTGGAACAGGTCGTGGATCAAACCTGTGAACTCTGCCTCCTCAGAGGGCAGACGGAGAACTAAGCTCAAGAAATTGGTCAGCAGGGGGTTCCAGGGACACCTGGCAGCAGGGGTGGGAAAAGGTTCAAGGAGGAGTACCTGATGCAAATGCAGTGAGCGCCCAGCAGTGCACCCGGGGCTGCCAGGGGGCGGATGGAGCAGCTGAGTGTAATGCCCAGATAAGGGGATTAGATGTGTTACAGCTCCTTTGCACCTCAGAGCTGGCGGCTCTAACTTCTCGCCTTCCTGCTGATCAATTCCTAGCGCTAACTCTGTGGAAGGTATATATGTATTGATATTAAGTTAGAATACTCGGACTTCCGTAAGAGCTCAGAAGAGTGTTCAGGTATGTATACAGCCAGGTGCTCGCCGTGGTCTTTCTGTGCGGCGGTAGCATAGGCGAGGGCTGGCGGTGTTTGTTAATCTGTATGTTCTCATTTTTCTACAATTCATGTGCATTTCTTTTGAAATAATGTTTTGTTTTTAAAATATATTTGGTATCGGCATCAGGGAAAAAGTTAGTCATCTTTAAAATCATTTAATCAGTTTTAAAAATGGATCCAGGTTAATACTCTACATGTCAACATAAGCCTCAGAGTGCAACTTATGGAATTGAAAGAGGTTTTTGACAATAAACATTAGTCACAGTAAGTCTGAGATACATCCAGATGGTCACGTGTTCCGTAGTTTATTCTCTTTTATTGCATATGTCATAAATTATTTATCTAGTCTACTAAAGATGAACACTTGCGTTTTTCCAGTTTGGAGCTATTATGAATAAAGCTGCTATGGCATTCTTCTTCTTCTTCTTCTCCTTCTCCTCCTTCTCCTCCTTCTCCTCCTTCTCCTTCTCCTGCTCCTGCTCCTTCTCCTTCTCCTTCTCCTTCTCCTTCTCCTTCTCCTTCTTCTTCTTCTTCTTCTTCCTTCACCAATTTATACTTTCCACAGCAAGAAAGGAGGTCCGTTGCCCACTTCCGATTGTTAGTACTTTTCATTTCAGAGACACTAGTGGCTCAGTAATGATAGCACAGTATGGTTCTCACTTTTCTTTGATGACTAATGATGTTGCGCTTTTTATATGTTTATTGACCATATGAATATCTGCATTTGTGAAGTGTTTGTTCATATCTTTGCCCATTTAAAAAGTAATTTTTACTGTGATACTGGTATAATGCACAGAACAAAAAACTCACCATCTAATTCCAGAGCACTCCCTTCACCCCAAAAAGAAAGCCCAGACCCACTAAGCAGTCATTCCTGACCCCCACCTCACCTGCCCGGCAACCTCTAATCTACTTTCTGTCTCTGTGGATTTGCATGTCTCAGACATTTCATATAAATGGAAACATAATGTGTGGCTTTTTGTGTCTGTCTTACTTCACTTAACATAATGTTTTCAGGGTTCATCCATGTTGTAGCACATTTCAGAACTTCATTTGTTTTTATTGCCAAATAACATCCTACTTTTGGATCTACCACATTTCGTTTATCCGTTCGTCCGTCGATACACATTTGAGTTGTTTCCACGTTTTGACTTAACTGCTGTTACAGACCAGTTTTGTGTGAACATATATTTTCAGTTCCCTTGGGCATCTACCCAGGAGTGGATTTGCCAGTTCATATGGTAACAGCCTGTTTAAGTTTTAGTGGCTACCAAACCATTTTCCACAGCAGCTGCACCATTTTACATACCCACCAGCAAAGGATAAGGGTTCCTTTGCCCAGTTTTAAATTTGGTCAATGAAGCATTATTTTGAAAGTAAAAACTGGAGATACTCTATATATCCAACAATAGATTGGTTTAATAAATTATGAGACTCCATAGTAGAGAATAATACTAAAGCTATTACCAAAAATACAGATAGGTCTAAAGTACTGACAGAATAAGTTAGGTGAAGAAAACAAGTAGCGAACAGCCCTTTGTGTAGCTAACAAGGCTCTACCTAAGGCATCAGAAAAGCCTGGAGGAGTGTGCACCCATCTAAACAAGGGGAGTGAGTGCGGGGCAGGCCATGAGGACCTTCACTTTTGACTTTCTATCTTTGGCATTAATTCTTTTTTAAAATGTGGGAGGGGGGGGATTTTTAAACCATACATTTAGGTGAAATATTTTAAAGAAATTTTGTGGTTGGCGTAGGGTTGGGGGAAGGTTTGAGAAGGTCTATAAACTTTTTCTGCAGAGCAACTCCCCATCAAAACTTGTTAAAACGGGGCATTTTTATCTTTTCTTGTCAAAGTGCTCATGGAAGCATTTACTCTAGCTGTGAAAAGTTCCCTCGTCATAAAAATGATTATGACAATAGTACAGTAGAATATACTAAAATTAAATCTAGCTCATGATATAAATACTAAATGAAAAATATATCAGGATATAAAACTGTAAACAGTATACATGAACAAATTGTCTAAAAATCTGTTCTTACATACACCAAATGTAAAAAGGGAGCTCTCTGGACAATGGGACTATGGGTGGTTCTTTAATTTCTTACACCTTTTATAGTCTTTTCCAAACTTTCTACAATAACCATGTATAACATTTATGGTTTTAAAATACTATAATTTTTCAAATTTGGTTTGTAGCTTCCCCTAGTTTAACCAGATATAAAATGCTAATTATATGAGTTAAGGTTGATATGACCAAAACTTGTGGTCTCCATTAAAATAAGGTGTTTTCCAAGAATATGTAATGACATGTGAAGACAAAAACACTATTAAACAAAAAGTTGAAAATTGTATATGGCATATAATTCTAATTTTTTTAAAGGTATACACATATATGTTTATGTTTTTTCTAGTATCTTCTACATTTATGAAGATACTAGAAAAAATATAAAATGCTAACAGAGGTCAATTATTTGTTAGTATTAGAGCATGTAAGTGGTAACTTTCCTTCTTCATGTTCTTTGTTTCCAATCCTATATAATAAAAGCCTAATATGCAAATTGAATGGCGGAATGACCGGTGGAACAACCGGTCACTATGATGCGCACTGACCACCAGGGGGTAGATGCTCAATGCAGGTGCTACCCCCAGCTCGCAGGCTCCAGGCCCTCCAAGGCAGGTGACAACGGGGGCCCCCCAATTGCCCAGCTGGTTGCCCCACCAAGGGAAGCAACCAGTGGTGGCAGTGGGGCGATTGGGGGGTGGGGCTGGCTGGCAAGCGGGCAGCACCATCCCCCAATCACCCCACCAGTCGCCTCCTGCAGAGGGGGTCAGCGAGCAGGTGGTGCCAGGCCAGCCAAGGCCAGTGTCAGCGGGGGTCCTCCCGATCACCGTGCCAGTCATCCTACAGATCAGCTCTGATTGCCAGTCAGGCCTAGGGACCCTAACTGTGCACAAATTTTGTGCACTGGGCCTCTAATTATTTATAATGAACACCGGCAGCTCTTATAATTAAAAAAATAATTCAGTTTGGGAAGGAAAAGATTGTCTCTATCCAGATTTGGAATATTGACATATTTTTCTACTTCTGTTTTTCTTGATCTACTATAACTCCTAGCCTCCTTCTATTCCTTCTCTTCTTGGTTCTGGTTCCTCTCGCCTTTCATCCCTGCAGTTGCTTCTGTCCAGAGCTCATTTCCTCTTCCCCAGAATTGATAACAGTCTCTTAACTTAGTTGGTTTTCCTGCTGTGCATTCTGTCGCTGACCTACTTCTGGAAGCACTGATGCTGGAATAATCCACTTGACATTGCTCCCTTGCTGAAAATCCACGGCTCACCTTCCTAATGCTATTACTTGGAGTCCTCAGCACGACCTTGTGACTGCTCCCTGGGCAGCTTGGCCAGTAGGGGGCAGCATTACCAGGGCCCCAACACAAGCCAGGCTCTAGTGGGCAGAACCTTTCAAGTTCTTTCACTCACTCGTTGTGACGAAGCAGAGCAGCTTCATGGTGCTAGCTTGAAGGTAAGGGTTGTGAAGTCCCACTACGTACAGATTCAGGCTGCACTGCTGACCTTGAACTCGTTTAACTCTCAGCATTTCCTCAGCTGTAGTACAGATGTCCTGCTGCCCTCCCAGGGTGGCAATGAGAGCTGAGCACGCTGTGGCTGGCAGGAGCTGGTTCTCTTCTAACCTCTCATCCTTTAGGGCTGTCCTCCGCTCCTCTGTCACTTAGAGATCCCAAGAACTGTCTCCGCTGCCCCTTTGCTGTAGGAGGTCACCCCAACTCATGAACTCCCCGTTCTCTATGCAGCCCTGTGGTGACCTCTGCATTGCAGACATTCCTCTCCGAGGTATCCCCACTGTCACCTGCCCCTCAAATACATCCCTCACAAATTCGGCTCTGTGGTCAGACAAGTGCCTCAAAATATCTGTATAGTCAGGGGGTCATTTCTTGGAACCTCGATGTGGCCCAGTCTTAGGAACACCTATTCAATTGGCATAGCGACAAGGGCTGCCCCCTCCCATCTTAACCTCCTGTCTTCCATCGCTGACAATGGCACCACAACCCCTCAGCCTCCCGAACAGAAACCTAGGAGTCGTCATAGACATCTCCTTCTCTTCGTCTGCACACGTTGCCAAGTCCAGCTCCTTCTTCCTAATTGTGGTCCACATCTGTCCCACAGTATTGGTGTAGCTCAGGCCTTCATGTGTCAACCTGAACTTTGGCAACGGGCTCCTCTCTGCTCTGTCCACATCTCCAGCCTCTCTCCCTCCTTCCTGCTGCTGCTGCTATTACAGCAACTCGCAGGGCAGCATAACAACTCACTGTATGCTGAGTGCTTCATGCTTAAAATTCCCTGACAACCCTAGGAGGTGGATTTAAGATCCTCATTTTTAGATTAGCGAAGATTCAGAGAGATTAAGCAACTTGCCCAAGTAAAGGGGCCAGGGTCCACTCAGCCAGAGCCAGCACCTTAGCCACTGGATGGTTTTGGTTCAACGTTGCCCTCCCTTCAGTGGCGTGGGCCAGCGGACTTCTGGGTGGACAGGCCAGGACCCTGGGTCTGCGCTGTCACATGTTTAGAAGGAAGTGGGATGCTGCGTTCCTGGCAGGGAGCCAGCGCGCATTTACACCGACTCATGCACTGTTTGGAGTTAGGCTCTGCCATTTTCTGACTCTTTACTCCAAAAGTTCGCCCTGAAGGGAGGAGTTGTTTTGTTTTTTTTTAATTCAGATTATACTATTCATTACAACAATGCGTTCCATGTTGAGCCCCACAGAATTAATATTGTGCTGCAAAGATTAATTGTGCCCATGTCTGCAAGCTGCCAAAACAACCAGTTAAACCTAAGGTCAGAAGACCTATTGTCGGATGCTTACTGATCAGATGAGCGAGTTGGTGTTGACCCCGCACGTTGTAATAAATCAAAGGTTACAGATTAACTGCAGATACTTTATCCCAGTGTAGAGGTCTGAGCTTTAAAACAGCGTTTTCTGTTGGCTTTTCTCACACACATCCCTTCTCTCTCTCTCTTTCAGCTTCATCTCGCGCTAAAGATGTGTGATCAGACCTTTCTAGTTAACGTATTTGGCTCCTGTGACAAATGTTTCAAACAAAGGGCTCTGAGACCAGTTTTCAAGAAATCTCAACAGCTCAGCTACTGCTCAACATGTGCAGAAATTGTAAGTGTAACTTAAAAAAATTTTTTTAACTAGTTACCTATCTTAAAACAATGTCTAATGTGCGGGTCCTGTGACAGACGAGTTGCCACAGAACCAGTGTACACACACAAACATTTTCCGCACCCCAGGCTGGGTAAGGCAGTGCAGCATGGGGGAGGGTGTGGATTGGTCTCTGCCTCCCCGGGTTCAATCCTAGTTCTGTTCCTTGGTGGTTGTGAATCAACAAACTCAACTCTTTGAGAAGGTCTATTTTCCCACCTGTAAAATAGGAACAATAGCAGCTATCCCATAGGGCAGTGGTTCTCAACCTGTGGGTCGCGACCCCTTTAGTGGTCAAACAACCCTTTCACAGGGGTCGCCTAAGACCATCCTGCATATCAGATATTTACATTACGATTCATAACAGTAGCAACATTACAGTTATGAAGTAGCAACGAAAATAATTTTATGGTTGGGTCACAACATGAGGAACTGTATTTAAAGGGCCAGAAGGTTGAGAACCACTGCCATAGGGCTTTGTGAGTATTAAACGAGTTCATCTAATAAAGTGTTTTAAACAGTACCCAGCACAAGAAGTGGCCAATGAATGTTTCAGTGTTTTAGCTGGTACGCTTTTTTAGAGCTAAGGCTTTTTTCTGTTGTCTCCTATTAGTCTTCTTGGCAAGCAGCCAAGCTAAAAGGGACACTAGCAAATCAAAAGCTTGGGAGCACCTTTCCAAAGGCCCTGTGCCCTCTGCCCCTGGGAACAGCTCTGCTGAGACTGAACCACACAGGGCCACAGTAATGAGCACAATTAAGCTGAAAGAAAAGTGCTCCTTGGACCTAAAACCCAAGCCTTCAGCAAGGGCTAGAGACTAAACATAAATCCTGGCATTTTCCCAAAGTACACAAAATCAATCCTCACCAGAGGTGGCTATGCACAGGTCTTGTATTCAGATCTTTAATTATGGAAGATCTGTATTCAGATCTTGCAGGAAAAAAAAAAGTCCAGAGCATGACAAGCCCTAGGAATTAGACCTATCTCAGAGGATTTGCAAAGCTCTGCTCTATAGCCTGGCTGAGCCCAGCAGAGCCCCCACCTGGTCAAAAGTGGTAAAGCACTCTTTCCCCAAAGCCAACAGGAAATCTTCAATTATTAACACACTAGAGGCCCAGTGCACGAATTTGTGTACATTGAAAGGAAATTAGAAGAAATATTTTAGAAGCTGGGGAGGGACCAAGGGAGGTTGGCTTCAGGGCGTGTCCAGCCCATCTTGCCCAGTCCTGATCGGCCAGACCCCAGCAGCAAGCTAACCTACCAGTTGAAGTGTCTGCCCCCTGGTGGTCAGTGTGCATCATAGCAACTGGTCGAGTGGTCAACCATTTGTTTGGACACTTAGCATATTAGGCTTTTATATATATAGAATTTAAGAAACCTTTTATCAAAAGAGAAGAAAGGTGACTTTTACATTTTATCTAACTAAAGAGGAAAAGGCAGTATTCATCCTCCTGCTTGTATTATAACCCCTGACAGTGCTTTAAAAATTATTCCCATAAAGTAAATGGCATACAGGGAGGCACACAGGGTAGGTGCAGTTTAGTAATCCTGATGTCACAGAGTTCAGGCCCAGGTCAATGGGCTCCTACCTGCAGCACATTATGTTCTAAACTTTGCTCTGCAAATTGTCAAACTGAGAACATTCAATTCTGAAAATAAGCCTGCTTTCTGGTGGCCACATTCCCACCCTGGAACCGTGCTATTTATTAATCTAGCTCTTCTGTTATTTATTTTTTAATTTTTTTAAATATTTTTTTATTGATTTCAGAGGGGAAGGGAGAGGGAAATAGAGATAGAAACATCAACGATGAGAGAGAATTGGCCACTGCCTCCTGAATTCCCCCTATTGGGGGTTGGCCCACAACCCAGGAATGTGCCCTTGACTGGAATCAAACCTGGGACTCTCCAGTCCACAGACTGCCATTCTATCCACTGAGCCAAACCAGCTAGGGCTAGCTCTGCTGTTTTTTAAACAACTTTCTCTGTGGACAGAAGGAGCCCAAAATCCCAGCAGTCAAGTAATCTGTGGCCTCATAGGTTCTTCCCAGCTCAGAGGCCCTGCCTGGAGATAGTCTGCAGGGGCTGTACCAGCTCTCGCCATCACAAGCACTTGGGGTTCCCAGACAATCAGGCAGCCTCCTTTGGCTGAGGAGACATCCAGATGATGACAGCTACCTTTTTCTCTCTCTTTTTTTTTTTGACTTTTAATTTCTTTATCGATTAAGGTATTATATATGTGTCCTTATCCCCTCATTACCCCCCCACTCATGCCCTCACCCCCCTGTTGTCTGTGTCCATTGGTTAGGCTTATATGCATGCATACAAGTCCTTTGGTTGATCTCTCCCCCTTACCCCCACCCTCCCCTACCTTCCCTCTGAGGTTTGACATTCTGATTGATGATTCTCTGTCTCTGTTTTTGTTTATCAGTTTATGTTGTTGATTATATTCCATAAATGAGTGAGATCATGTGATATTTATCTTTCTCTGACTGGCTTATCTCGCTTAGCATAATGCTCTCCAGTTACATCCATGCTGTTGCAAATGGTAAGAATTCCTTCTTTTTTATAGCGGGGTAGTATTCCATTGTGTAGATGTACCACAGTTTTCTAATCCATTCATCTGCTGATGGGCACTTAGGCTGTTTCCAGATCTTAGCTATTGTAAATTGTGCTGCTATGAACATAGGGGTGCATATATCCTTTCTGATTGGTGTTTCTGATTTCTTGGGATATATTCCTAGAAGTGGGATCACTGGGTCCAATGGGAGTTCCATTTTTAGTTTTTTGAGGAACCTCCATACTGTTCTCCACAGTGGCGACTGACGGCTACCCTTTATCCGAGTGTTTGGGAGTGTGTGGACAGCCCCCACTGGGCCCTTTGCATGAACAGGGGCGACCCTGTGTCTCCACCACTGTTGAAATGTAGCAGATCTCCAGCTGCTCCACTTTGTAAAGAAGCAGCTAAAGCCAAAGTACAGGAAAGCACTTTTCCAGCTATTACTAGTAAAAGTCTGGTAGGCTTTCCAGACTAGAGGAGGGTTGGGATTTCTCTGACACAGAGAGCCTCCAGAGGAGGTCGCACACCAGCGTGAAGCACCGCTCATCCCAGGTCTTCACAGACGGGCAAACGCACACATCCCACCAGGGCCAGGAGGTGCCAGCCGGAGAGGGGGAGGAGAGGATGCTGCTTTTCCCAGACCTTCTGAGGTGACCCTTGTGAGAAGTGTCCAGGACCTAGTGTCTCCTCATTTAAATTACTTCACATGAATTGTTCCAGTGTACAGGCAGCCTTAACAATAATAGCAAGCAAGCAAAATAAGCCAGTTGGAGAAAGATAAATATCACATGATCTCACTCATATGTGGGATGTAATGATCAACAATAATTTGATGAACAAGAGTAGATCGATCTAGAGACAAATGGTAGGGGAAGGGGGGGGGCGGTTAGAGAGCAACCAAAGGACTTATATGCATGCATATTAGCATAACCAATGGACACAGACACTGGGGTGGTGGGGGCTTGCCCGGGCTGGGAAGGGATGGGGGAGGGGGTCAATTGGGGAAAAAGGAGACATATGTAAAACTTCAGACAATAAAAAAAATGTTCATTTAAAAAATAATAATAATAGCAAGCAAGTACTGTGTGCCACACATTGCTCAGAATGCTCAAGCATGTCAAACTCATGAGGACCCCATGAGGAGGGTGTCATCCCCACTCACAGATGAGCCTGAAACACAGAAAAATTAAGTAAATCGCCCACAGCCACATAGCCAGGGTTGGCCCCTGGGTAGTCTGACCTAGATAGAACCCATGCTCTTAACCTTTGCTCTGCAAACTCTTGACACAGATCTATAAATAGGTGAACATATCTAAAACATTTAAACATTGTATACACTTGATATTTTACTTAATTACACTTTATATATTTATATATTCTGCCACACATCCATTTGTCAAACTAACATTAACTGAGCACCTAATATATTCATTATAGACTAGAGGCCTGGTGCACGAATTCGTGCACTGGAGGGCGGGCATCCCTCAGCTCCGCCTGCACACTTTCACAATCCAGGATCCCTCAGGGGATGTCTGACTGCCAGTTTAGGCCTGATCCCACAGGGACCTAAACCGGCAGTCAGACACCCCTCTTGCAATCTGGGACCGCTGGCTCCTAACTGCTTGCCTGCCTGCCTGATCATCCCTAACCGCTCGCCTGCCTGCCTGATCGCCCCTAAACCGCCTCTGCCTCGGCCCCTGCCTGTCATGGCCCTGCCGCTGTGGCTTCATCCAGAAGGTTGTTTGGCTGTCCGGTCTAATTAACATATTATGCTTTTATTATTATAGAATATTAATATAGATTACTCCCAACTTTTCTTAGAGAGGGCTCAGGCTAGCAAGTCCAGGCTGGAGTCCTCAGGAAGGGAGGGGCTACAAAGAGGCGATGTTTCCCTTTAGAATGTGTAACTGTGATCTGCCTTCCAGTCTGTACACAACACACACAGGCAAGGGCATGGAGAGGGGAAGAGGAAGGAGCCTGGGCGGGGTCCTCCACACTGACGTCCTGAAGCTGTAACTGAACGGAGCCAGGCTGCCTGGGCCCAAATCTTGCCTTTGCCTTTCGGGGAGAGTGAACCCACAAATCATTTAACCTTTCTGTGCCTCAGTTTCCTCATCTGTAAAATGGAATGACTATAGTACTCATTCAGGGTGACTGTGGTGAGTTATTAACGTGGAGCACTTGGGACAGTGCCTGGCACTGTGGGGGGCTGGAAGGGGGATGGCTTGAGTGTCACAAATCTGCAACCTTGGGAGCGTTGTGGCGACCCCGCACTGCCAAGTGGAGGAAGCTGCCTCCGAACTGACGGGTGAGATAGCCGGCCAGGGGCTCAGAAGGCCGGGTCTGGGCCCCGTGTGCCATGGCCCCTCCTTCCTCCGGGACTAATTCCCCAGCGAAGAAAGCAATAGCACAACCAGCAGCGGGCCTAAGACCCCCCGAGCTTCTCGGAAGTCAGAACTCGTTTTATTTGCGTATATTGATGTCAACAAACGAGGGAAGTTTCCGGTTCGCTGTGGGGGGAGCAGCAGAGCTACCCGGGATCAGGCCGGGCATCTGCGGCGCGAGCCGGACCGCGCTGCCCTCTCCTCTCCCGTCTCCGCAGGAAGAGCCCTCCCGGCCGTGCGGGGAGATCTGTGCGGGGAAGCGGGAGGGAGGCGGGAGGGGAGGCAGGCTGTGTCGCCGGGAGTTCACCAGACTCCCAGGAGCCGGGCGTCCGGCCTTGGAACCCCAGCGTGGCCCTCACTCCCTGCGCGTCCTCCACCCTCCACCCAGTCGCGTGTCTTCCCCGAGTCTCGGTTTTCCCACCGGGAAAATGGGCACCATACTCCTGCTTCCCCCGGGCGGAGTGCGCAGCCTCGCTACCCAAGGCCTTGCCCGGGGCTCTGCGCCGGGGCGCGGCAGGTGCGGGGCGGGGCGCGGGACGCGGGGCCCGGAGGGGGCTCGGTGCCCACCCGCTAGGCCGGCGGGAGGGGGCGGCCGCCGCAGCCCAGCTCGCAGCCGCCGGCGTCAGCGCCGGAGGGCGGGGCCGCGCGCGGGAGACGCGGCTGGAGCTGCGCCCGCGGCGGCCTCCTCGCAGCTCACCCGCACCCTGGCTCTCCGCTTCCCTCCCCGCCGCGTCCCCGCGCGAAGATGGCCACGGACGGGCTGCACGAGAACGAGACGCTGGCGTCGCTGAAGAGCGAGGCCGAGAGCCTCAAGGGCAAACTGGAGGAGGAGCGGGCCAAGCTGCACGACGTGGAGCGTGAGTGCGGGCCGGGCGGGGGTGCGCGGGAGGCGGGCCGAGGGAGCGAGGAGGAGGGTGCGGGCGGCCCGGGCCGGGGCGGGATGCGGGTCCCGGGCGTCCCCGCGCCAGGCGAAGGCGGGGAGTGGCCGTGCGCCCCCGGGACGCGCGGGTGTGGGGGCCGAGTAGGCGGCCCCTGGAGGCTCCGGGCACCTGGCAGAGCCCCCGCCCGTCTCCGGGCCTGGCCGCCGGCCTCCCCAGGAAGGATCGTTGGACCAGTTACCTTCGTCGCCTGCCTGGAAGGTGCAAACTGATCGCACTCGCGCCCTTCCCAGGCGGAGCGGGGTGGGGGGTGTTGTCAGCGGTGCGAGCGCGTCAGCCCGCGGGGGCGCGGCCTAGGGTGAACTGTTTTGATTTTTAATTATTTGACCTCCTCCATCACTGTTGTGTCTTCTCAATTTTGCTTTTACACGGAACTAGACTCTGATTTAAAAGCTCATTTTCCCCATCTGCCCGTGTCCTTGGGGGTGGAGAGCTGGATGGGGGAAGGGAAGTGGAGGAGCTTACCGTTGAGTTCATTTGTGGCTGTTTTAAAAGCTTTGGCTGGATGGGGTTTGATTGGCATACAAGACAATAGCAGCCTTACACTTACCTTATTGACCACTGCCATCCTTTAGACCGGCTCTGTGATTTTATTTGCGTGAGCAGTTAGGTAGCAGGTGGGCTGGGTCAGCTTCTCTTTACCGTGTCATATGGTTCGCCCTCAGCAGAGCTTGGGCTCAGGGCCAAGCTTGGGAAAGTGGCCTCTTCTGACTTTTCAACTCTGAAGGTGGCAGCTCCCCTTTGCTGAGCAAGACCTCCTCCTGGTACCCTCAGGCACACCTGCACATGGTGCTCCTGCCATCTGCGTTTGGTACCATCCCCTTTAAATTCTGTGGGAAAGAAAGATGGGGTCCATGCTAGGCCCTATCGCACCTGATTCCTTTCTTTGAAAGTTACTTGACAGAAGCAGGTGACCTGAATCTAGAGTGCGCTATGCTCCGGTAGGGGCCTCTTTAAAGAGGAGTCACACGAAGCCCCTGTCATTTATATGCAGCTACAATGAACCATAAACCCCTAATAAAGTCGTTAAGCAACTTGGTAGTTATTTTCCTTACATAACAAGAACAAGGGTAGGCAGTCACCAGCTTTGGTTCAGCTGCCCAAGGTGCCATCCACGCTCCTGTCTCTCTTCACCACCCTGAGAGCACTGGCATTTGCCCCATGACTATAATATCGCTGCCACGGCTCCAGACATCACCCCCGTATCCAGGACAGGAAGGAGAGGGAATCTGGTTACCAGCCTGTTTCTCCTTTTTCAGGAAAGCAAAAGTTTCCCCCGAAATTTTCTTTCTTCCCCACAGATTTTTGCTTGTGCATCATTGGCCAGAACTAGGTCACATGGCTTCTATAAGGGAGGCTGGGAAAGGGAGCACTGAACTGGGCACGTTGCCATCCTCAAACAGCCGGGTTTCCATTATCGGGGGAGAAGCAAGGCATGGATATTGGAAGGCATGGGGCAGAGTCTTCCCGTTTCTTTTTGCAATTTTGTACACTCTGCAGATGATAGCGATGATGCTGTGAGCGTGGTGTTCTCTGAGGTAGGTCTGATGTCTCCATTTTACAGCTAAGGAAACCGAGTCACACAAAGATGACAGGACTTGCAAAGAAAGACCCCAACTAAAAAGTGGTTGGATCAGGATTCCAGCGCAGGCAGTCAGAGCTCCAGCCCAGCCTCACTTCAGCTTTTTTGCTGAACCTTTGTGCTCAGTGCAGAGGGGTTCTCCAGAAACTCTCTTACTCGGGTACAGGCTGCCCGATGGGATATTTTTCAGCCTCTTCTGTGAATTTGTAAATTGCCTTAAGGTAGAGAGATAGTCAAGTTGCGGCTTTTCCACAGGGAACCCACCCCATAACAAAGAAACAGAATTTCCAGAGGATGAGGCCCAGAAATCAGGATTTTAAAAAGATTCCCAGGTGATTCTAATGTGCAGCCAAGGTTGAGAACCACTGGTTTAAAGTGAAAAGTATCTCTACTTCCCCACTCCCGGGGTCCCTCTCTAGAGGTAAGTTTCTCGTGAACTCTGCCACAACGTTAATGCACATACAAGCATCTCTTGATTAAACTAAAGAGCTCATGTTATATACACTGTTCTGCAACTTGCTCCCCTCCCCCAACCCACAATATTGACTTTTCATACACACACACACACACACACACACACGCACACACACAAATTTACTTTGTTTTCCTTTTTAATGTAAATCGCAACTTTCTGAGAGACGGCCTAGCATGGTGAGGAAAGCTGGACTAGGAGCCTGAACCCTGGTGCCTACTCCCCATCCTTCCTTAGAGTAGCTGCATAGCCTTAGGGAAATCCCCTAACCCTTCCCGGATTCCAGCCTCATAAAGAAAGTGATGGGGTGGCTGGGTGGCTTAGTTGGTTGCAGTATTGTCCTGTACACCCAAAGGCTTTGGGTTCGATTCCTGGTCAGGGCACATACCTAAGTTGCAGGTTCGATCCTTGGTGGGAGCATGTATGGGAGGCAACGGATGTTTCTCTCTCTGTCTCTCAAATCAATAAACATATCCTTGGGTGAGAATAGGAAGGAAGGAAGAAAGGAAGGGAGGGAGGGATAGAAGGAGGGAGGAATGGAGGGGGAGGGAGGGAGGGAAGGAGGGAGGGAGGGAGGGGATTGTTGGGAGAAGAAAACTTTTAGTGCGTGAAGACAGGAAGGTTTAAGCAGATGGGTTCCTCTAATTAAGAGCTGTGTGATAGGCCCTCCAAAGACATCTGCATTTTAATCCCTGGACCCTGTGAATATGTGACCTTACATGGCAAAAGGGACTTTGCAGACATGAGTAAGTTAAGGATCTTGAGATGAGATTATTTTAGATTATACAGGTGGGCCCACTGTAATCACAAGGGTCCTTAAAAGAGGGGGGATCAGAGTCAAAGGAGATGTGATGACAGAAACAAGGTTGGAGTGATGTGGGCCACAAGCCAACGAATGCAGATGGAAAAGGCAAGGGGTGGATTCTCCCCTACAGCCTCAGAAGGAATGCAGCCCTGCTGGCCCATTTTAGATTTCTGACCTCCAGCAATGCAACAGAATAAAGTTATGTAGCTTTAAGCCACTATGTAGAAATGAGTACAACAGCAATGGGAAACTATTACAAGCTGTAACCTCATGACTCTAAAATGCCTTCGACTCAAGCAAGGAAGCACTAACCAATGGTAGAAGGCAAGCAGAAGGGACAAGGAGATACATCCAGGGCAGGAAGTGCTGAAGGAATAACGGGAAAGGCAGGGATAGAGGCATGGGGCCTCTGGCTGTGGAGTTTGAGATAGGCTGGCTTCCCCTGACCACCCACGTAAGCCACTTCCTGTATGTAATGTTGGCTGAGGGTCTGACTTGGGGATGAGGGCCCAACAGGATGATGCTGTCTGAAGGTCAAAGGGATGAGAGGTGAAGAAGATTTGAGAGTTTCCTCAAAAAATTAAATATGGAACTGCCTTTTGACCCTGTGATCCCACTTCCAGGAATATATCCTAAGAAACCCGAAATACCAATCGGAAAGAATGTATGCACCCCTATGTTCATAGCAGCACAACTTACAATAGCTAAGATCTGGAAACAGCCCAAGTGCCCATCAGTAGATGAGTGGATAAAAAAGCTATGGTACATTTACAAAAAGGAATACTACACAGCAGTAAAAAAAAGAAGGATCTCTTACCCTTTGAGACAGCATGGAGGGACTCGGAGAGTATCATGATAAGTGAAATAAGCCAGTCAGAGAAAGACAAGTATCACATGGTCTCACTCATATGTGGAATCTTAGTAACAAAATAAACTGATGAACAGAGCGGATCCAGAGACATCGAAGCATGATACAGACTGTCGAATCTCAGAGGGAAGATGGGGGTGGGTGGGTGGGAAGAGATTAACCAAAGAACTTGTATGCATATATGCATAACCCATGGTCACAGACAATAGTGTGGGGAAGGTCTGGGGCAGGGTGTGGGTACAGGCTAGAAGGGGCAAAGGAGAAAGCACAGCTGCTCTGAACAAGCTCCCACAAATTATTTACAGAACATATTCAACTCCCAGTTATTTTTATTCATTTATTCAATAAATAATAATAGTAAAGGACTTGCAGCCAGCTGAGTACAGTAGGAATCCATGAGCCCACGCTGGGATAAATGAATGAATAAACAAGTTGGGGTGAAGGGAAAGCTCCCTCTGCATGAGAAAGCCAGCTTGAAAATGCAGAAGGGATGATGGAATTAGAAAAATCACCACTGGCCAACTCTCCCCAATCACCAGCTCAGGCAAGAGTCATTCATGGGTGGATGTTAAAACCAGGCATTCGAGTTTGAGGAGTAGGGAGATGCATGTAGTCTCAACGTGCATCCCCACGGGGTACTTTTTCATTACCAGAGGCAAAATGGTAACTGCAGTGGAGAAACCTGGAAGATGCCACCTCAACCAGGCGCTTACGGCAGGTGCGTCCTGGTGGGTCACATGGGCAGGAGCTCAGCTCAGCTGGCGCGTTCCTGCCAGACGTGCATCACCCGGACCTGGTCCCGGGAAGCAGCGGATAAGCCCAGACGGGAACAGAAGGACTGGGCCTGAGAGAAATGTGAAAACTGAATGCAGCCCAGGATCTTTGGGTTTCCATTGCTCTACAGCAAGCATGTCAAACTCGAAGGCTAACACGGGCCAAATAAACAAGGTTTAAGTTTCTGTGAGTCACAAAGCTTCAATTTTCATAAAAATGTAGGTTTATTTAGAAAAGTATAGTATAAAATAGAATAAGCAATGATAAAATTAATGTCTTCTTACACACCGTTATATTGGCTAGGTCACAAAAATAATCGTTGAGGGCTGCATGCGGCCTGCGGTCCACAAGTTTAACACGCCTGCTCTAAAGCTGTTGTGGGACGGTAGAGGGCATCTCCGTGAGGTCTGTGGGTTAGGCGTGGAATTGTTTCAGTGTTCGTTTTCAGACTTTGGTGATTACACTGTGGTTATGTAAGAGCTCCTTCTTTTTAGGAAAACACACTGGCGTGTTTAGAGGAAAGGGAGGGCGGGAAGCAGGAAGGAAGGGTTTCCCTAGGAGGCGCGTCAGCCCCTCTCAGCCCGGACTTCTGAAGGAAGCTGGTGGGCACTGCAGCAGCTGAAGAAGCCCCAGCGGAGAGGTTTAAAGGAAGGAGGCTTGGACTCAGCCTCTACCAGAAAGCGAATGGGGCTCCGTGAGCAGGAGGAGCCACAGGATCCCTCGCCTGGGTTTCCCCACCTGCACGACGTGGGGGTGGACGGGACGGCCTCTGCGACCCTTTCTGCTCCGAGGGAACTGGTCTCCCTCTGAGACTCGGCAGTGGCAGCATCTGGATAAGCCCCTTGGATCTCTCCCTGAGCCTCAGGAGAGAGGCTGTGGCCCGGCCCCTGAAAGTCTGGTTTTTGGAGCTCCTTCCTGGTATAGGCACCTCCCCTAGGTCCTGTGTTCAGACTTCTAGAACATGCCTTGATCTGTGCCGACACAGAGTTTCCGGTAAACCCAAAGTGGATTGCTCGGCCGCCCGTTCCTGCAGCATGTGGGTGGGTCATCTGTGTCCCCGGCCCGCACGAGGCACAGGGGTCAGTTAGGAGTCGCAGGGCCTGCCACAGAGCAGCATGAGCACACACCACGGCACCTGCCCGGGTAGTTTTTGTAAAGTCACTTTTCCTTGTGACGAGAAAGTGGTAGATAAAAGAACCAGAAGCCGCAGCTTCCCTCCCAGGGAGTCGTATGAACTCGTATTAGCCAAGTGACCCCTGTGCGCCTCAGTCTCCTCACCTGTGAATGGGGACAGCAATCGCACTCTGCTGCCACCTGCCCCTCCTGCAGAGCTGTGGCCCTTCAACTGCAGAATTCCGTACAGTGCCTTACAGACACTGTCCTTAGTCCCTCAACGTGCACGTATGGCAGTGGCTTGAAAAACACAGAGAGAACGACACTGTTGTCTCTGCCCTCTTCTAAGCCTGAAGGAGAGAGCAGGCGAGGGCCTGGCAGAGTCAAGGGGAGTCCAGCCGGGGCTGAGAGAAAGCCCAGTGTCTTCCCTGAGCCGGCGGCGTCTGGCTCAGAGCCTGGCCTCGGTAGCAGGTTGACTGTGGCCTTGTCCTCCTAGTGCACCAGGTGGCGGAGCGGGTGGAGGCCCTGGGGCAGTTCGTCATGAAGACCAGGAGGACCCTCAAAGGCCACGGGAACAAAGTGCTCTGCATGGACTGGTGCAAAGACAAGCGGAGGATCGTGAGCTCGTCGCAGGTACGTCGCGCCTGTTGTGTGCTGGTGAGCGGCTTTCTGATTTCATGGCGGAGGGGACGAGAACAGTCCTTCTCAAAATCCTTTCTGGGCTTTCCGCCTCTGCTGATTGGCCAGAGGACGCGAGTGTGGCGTGTGGCGTGTGGCGTGGCTGAGAGTTGTTTTATACCGCGGAGCCGCGCTAATTTGGGGAGATTTGGAATTGGTCCTGCTGAAACGTTGCAAACTCTATTTGACTCACCATTTAAAACTGTTTCTTCCTGAGCATACCTCACAGTCTTATTTGTGAGGGAAACCAACTGTAAAACAGTGGGTTTTCCCAGATTGGGGGCCATGTGGTTGAGAGGCTACCGTGGCTTGTTGAGCAATTATATGCCTTAAAGAACACATTTAAGATATATGGTTTGTAAAGACTATTTAAAAACAGTTCTCCAGAAGGCGGGGGGCAGGGGGGCGGGGCAGGGAGGCGGGGATAAGAGATCAACCAAAGGACTTGTATGCGTGCATATGAGCACCACTGGTTATGCTCATATGGGGCTTGTCCTGGGGGGTAGGAGCGGCTGGGGGAGGGGGGGGTCAGTTGGGGAAAAGGGAGACATATGGAATACTTTAAACAATAAAAATGAAAACAGTTCTCCAGGATAAGGGCTCTGAGAACCCACCCCTGTCTGGTGATGAGGATGAAAAAAAAAGGATATATATATTTTGTGAAGCCTGATTTTTCATTCATTTTGTACAGTTGACATAGTTTATTTTACGTCTTATATTATCTATTGCTGCATGCCAGATTACCCCAAAAGTTAGCAACTGCAAACAACAAATGTTTATTCTCTCGCGTGGCTCCTGAGAGTCAGGAACCTGGGCAGCTTGGCTGGGTGGCTGGCTCGGGTCTCTCAGGAGCGTGCGGGCCGGACGCCGGCGGGCTGCAGGCGGCGACGAGGCCCAGGCTCACTCTGAGGTGGCTCACTCACATGGCTGGGCTGGAGGTTTAGTTCCGCTCCCTGGGGACCTGCCTCAGGGCTGCTCAGGACATGGAGGCTGGGCACCCCCGAGCACGTGATCCAGGAGAGGGAGAGGGAGGCAGAAGCCACGCCTCCACGCCCAGGGCCTCTCTAACCTGGCCTCACACAGACCAACCTGATAAAATGAGGGAGAGGCCCATTGGGCTGTGTGAGACCGGCATGACCGGGGATTCTTGGAGCCTGGCGGCCACTGCTTGGTACTTTTTAGGTTTATTGTGATGTTACATGCACTGAACATACAACTGTATGTTCATACATGTGTTTTCATAGCCAGTTTGGGCTTCCTTCCACCCTTGCCTTCATCCCAGCTTTTTCAAAGGACAACTTGTTGTTGTTTTTAATAACCGTTTTAAGTATAAACACTGTATATATCCTACATGATCCTCAGCTCCAACATCCACAAAACGGGTTGTTTTGACAGGACCCGTGTCATTAATCTCCTGTATTAGCATCCAGTCTAGTATGACACATAGCGCTTGCTTTTTTTATGTCCATTCGCACTCGTATTTCACCACATTTAAGAAGCACCGGAAAAGGGAACGCAGAAAGGGTCTTGCTGCCACCACCGTCACAACCATTGTTTTCATTTTGGAGCAGTTCTGTCTAGACATTGTTTTTTCAAATGCTCACTTGTGGTTATTGAGATGTGCATGTTGCCACCCAGCCTTTTAGACTGTTTTATCCTAGAACGGATAATGTATGTTTGATTTTTTTGTCACTCATGACAAAGAGAGGGAGGCAGGGGCGGAGGGCTGACAGGCTCCATCCACCCGTGTCTGCTGCAGAGAGAGTGGCTGGGATGTGGCAAGGAGCTGGGACAGCAGGAAGGCTCTGGAACAGACCTGGAGTGACTCAGAGCCGCCCTTCTCCCTTAAAAGGCAGGAGATGAGTCAGCCTGACCGTGTGGGTCAGGGCTGGGGTGGAGGTATCGTCTCAGCAGGCCCACAGGTCCTGTTGTATAAGCTGTGCTCACGGAGGGACCACATTTCATCTTATCAGACTGATTTTAGCCTCGTGGGTGCCTTTTTCTCTCCAGAGCACACAGTGGGTGGGCAGTGAGGACAGGCAGGCCTGCAGTGCGGTGGAGGAAGCCACCGAGTGAATGCTGGGGGGGGAGGGGGAGGGCTGCACTGAGTCACACCCCAGCCCAGCAAGCAGGGGCTCCAGGCCCGAGCTCCAGCTCTGTCCTCTGCACTGTTACTTGACCCTCCCCACACATCGTGCTTGCAGTGCCGCCAGAGAAGTTAGACCAGGAGACCAGTGTGCTTAGGGATCTCGAAAGGCCCAACACTGTCGACTCTGACCTTGTTTTGGGCCCCTCAGCCACACTCAGCATGAGCATGGAAGTCGTGCAAGGCGAGCAGTGGTGTCGCTTTAGATGATCGGACCCTGCTTGTGCCCCTAAGTGGCATTACCGCCCCTCCCATCGTCTCATTCGCCAGATTTGGCTCAAAATGGCTTGAGTGATTAAAAACATCAAGCCTGCTATGGAGACTGCAGATTCACCCTCTCTGAGGATGCCCCGGGACCCAGGCATTGAAGGAAGTCAGCTCAGCCACCCTCTGCCACTGCCGCCCAGAGCCACCATGCCTTGTGTGCTCAGGTAACTGTGTTGTAGGGACCAGAGCCCCTGGACTTCTCTCTAGGGGCTTGTATGACAAACAGATGGCATCGTGGTCACTCCCCACACGGCCATGTGGGCTGCAGCATGGTTACAGAGGAGGCGGACTTGTTGACGACGCCTGAACGGTTTTCTCTTTTCCCTCCAGGATGGAAAGGTGATCGTGTGGGATTCCTTCACGACTAACAAGGTAAGGTGTCCCCGGCGCACTGGGGCGCCCCCAAACCCCAGCCTCATTTAAAGGTGCTCTGGTCCAGCTCCCCAGCCCTGGCCCCGTTTCCTGCCTCTCGGGGAGCCTGTCTGGGGATGAAAACCCCACAAAGCCCATCTGTGTTAAGACAGCTCAGCAGCCCACGGTAGCGTTTATTCCTCTCTCGAGCTGACACCCCTTGCCCACAGAGGAGCCTGCAGAGCCCCACAGAATAAGCTCACACTGGAACAGGAAGGAGCGAGGCCTGACACCCTGGTCCCATGCACACAGGCAGCTGTATGTATTCTTCCTCTGAGTGACGATAAGAGGTACCCCGCTTCCTCTCCCCTCTGTCTTTGGCCAGACTCCATGGCACTGTGGACATGAGCAAACGGTGGGTGAAGCCCTGGCTGCAGTGGAGTTACGTGCTCTGTCCAGGACGCAGTGGAGAATGAGCCCCCTGCAGCTCTGGCCTGAGCGTGCACAGCTACAAAGTAGACCTAAATTCAGACTCTTTCCTAAAGAGAAAGACTGAAACCTCTGTAGGTGTGCTTGCATGCCTGCATCGCAGTGGCATTTACAATAACGAGTGTGGTGTATTGAGTATGGACTCCAATATTTACTTAGAAGAAAACCTCCCTTTTCACGATATTAAAAAGGAGACGTATTGTGACAAATTTGAGCGATGCCCATATTCTGCATTATTGAATGTGGTTAGTAAATGCCATGTAGGCAGCTGTTACCTGACCAGATCAAGTGAGGCCCCAGAACCGCCTGTAGAGCAAGTCCCTAGTGTTTAGGCCCCTGGAGAACAATAAACAGTTTGCAAAGGGCAGTGTACCTCTTCTACCTCCACGGAGGACTCCGCCTCTCCCAGCATGCCCTAGCAGTGCGTGCATGGGGTTGTGTTGTGTCTGTTTATGCCTTAGGGTGGCATAGAGCACACACTGCCTGGTTTCTGGGAGCTGTAGGGTCACCACTTGTGGCCTCTGGCAGGGAACCTAGCCATCACTGGTGGGGAAAGGGGCCTAGATGCCCTGTGCTGAGAGTGCAGCCACCTCGCCTCACTCACTGGCGGGCAGTAGGTGATTCCCAGCCTCAGAGGCTGCTGGACTGTGAGTGACACCAGAATTTTGACATGTGGTTTCGGGCCTATGTTTCCCCATAAAAACACAGAGAATCTAGCGGAAAGGCCAGCGCTGGTGTGTCCTGCACAAACTTAGTCCCATTCCCTCCCTTCACAGACGAGGATGAGGCTGAGTTAGTACAAATGGCTGGCTTGCCAGTTGCACATCTTGTTGCTGTTGGAACCACGTTGTTGAATCGTGGCTTTGTTGCTGGCTCATCTGCACACAGGAGGATGTGGGTGACTCGACCACCATCCAGGAGCCGGGGACTGTTAGGCCTTGCACTTCATTCTTCCACTGTACAGGTTCTCTCACCCCTGAGCACAACTCAAGATCAGCCTCCCACCCCCATTCATCCCTCCCAGGAATCGTTTAGGACTCAGAGGGGACAGAGGCTCTTGTGTACTCACAAGTAAAAAAACTCATAATATACACGTAAAAAGTTATTCAAGATTATATTATGAAAATGGAAATCAGATTAAATAAGGTGAAGTATATATTGGAAATGAAATTTGGATGGACCTTTAAAAGAAAAGGAGCCCAGTACTCATTCATTCAGAAGAACAAGTGGGGTGTAACATTAAGGAAAAAGTAAAACCTTAAGGATTTTTTTTTTTTTTTTTTTTTTTTTTTTTTTGCTAGTTGGGATTTTAACTTTTAGAATATATGACATAACGGCCTGGTCAGCATGGTCAGTGGTTGAACATCAATCTATGAACCAGGAGGTCACGGTTCAATTCCCAGTCAGGGTACATGCCTAGGTTGCAGGCTCGATCCCCAATGTGGGGCATGCAGGAGGCAGCTGATCAATGATTCTCTCTCATCACTGATGTTTCTATCCTTCTCTCCCTCTCCCTTCCTCTCTGAAATCAATAAAAAAATATATATATTTAAAAAAGAATATATAATGTAATGTTTGATTGATTATATGGGGCCGAGTCTCCTTATCAGTCATAAGCTAGTTGTTACCCCACTCCACTGCCCTTGGAAACTATAACATAATTCAGTAAGATTGCCAGTGACTTTTTAAAAATTAAATGTTGAGATGTGTGTGTGTGTGTGTGTGTGTGTGAAGCCACCCTTGTTTATTCTATGAACGGTTCACACTGTGTTTCAGGAGCATGCGGTGACCATGCCCTGCACATGGGTGATGGCGTGTGCGTACGCCCCGTCGGGCTGTGCCATTGCGTGTGGGTAAGTAGGGCCCACAGCAGCTTTTCAGCTGTCCTGTGAGCCATAGAACACTGTTGTATGGGCAGAAATACACAAACAAGAACTTGTCATTTTTATTGTTTGCTTGTTAAGCAATGTGTTAAATTGCTCCCAAAAACCTCTTTCATAATTATTTTCATTACAGAGTGACAGTGGTATAAGTTTTAGACCTATGCCCCTCACTCAGATGCACACATCTTGGAATGCATGTTGGTAACGTATATCAGAAACTTGGACAAATGTAGAACCTTTGATCTAGTGATTTTACATCTAAGAACTTACTTGAAAGCAATGACTCAAAATATAGAAAAGAACATATGAATAATAACATTTATTGTAGAATTATATAAAATAAAGCCACAGACAAAAAAAGAGAAACAATATGTCCATCAAAGGCAATTATTAAACAATTGTGGTATCTGAATTGAATGGAATATTAACAGCCATTAAAAGCAAAATGCTTGATCACAGTAAGTGAAAAGAGCATCTAGGTTACCAGGAAGATTGTACCTTATTCTCTGCTCTCCTGAAGATCAGTTTAACAGGGTTCAGCAATGAGAACTGCAGCCCCGTGGCTCCCTGTCCCCGTGTTAAACAGTTGTGGGCCATTTAAAATATTTCCACAGCAGAATCTCAGCCCTTTTTAGAAAAGAGGCATTAGTATAAAAGCTGTGGTGAACTAGACCAGCGATTTTCATCTCATGACACACGTAAGCTAATTGCTAGAATTCTGCAGCACACCAAAAAAAAATAGATTTTTTGCTGCTCTGACTTAAAATAAAGGTATAATTTTGATTCGTTCACACCAGACAGCTATTGTTGAGTTGGCTGTTGTCATCTTTTAATCTGACAGTCTGAGGGAAAGAGGTCAGTGCTCCTGACTAAATAGCCAGGTGCTGCATGTTTTACACATTCGTGTGGCACACCTCTGAAAACCTCTGACCGAGACTGAAAACACCGTACTAGTTCTTTCTGGATGATGGGACTGTGGGTGTTTTTCTCTTCTTTATAATTTTCTGTGTTTTCAGTTTTTAAAAGTAAGCACATGTTATTTTTATAATCAGGAGGGAAGGGTTTTATTTAAAATATGAAAACCCTGGGCCTCCAAGCAAAATTTCTGGAGCCTCTTCAGCCAGAGTCACACCAGCCATCATCCCCAGTGTCCCCCTCTTTGGGCGACTACTTTGGGGGCACCTTCCCACTCTCTTTCTCTGCTGTTTGAGACCCGGGGTGCCTTTGGAACCCATGTTCACATACAAGTATTTCATATTTTTTAATAACTCAAAAGTAGATTGTGTCTTCATTTTATAACTGGAAGACAATACATAAAATTCATCCCCATCTACTTCCTGAAAGGATCTGAGGTGACCCCAATAAAAACCATGGGTATATATACATATATATATTCACAGGAATATATATATACCACATATGCAAGAACAGTTGTTTTATATATACACCACAGATATTTTATTTATACACACCACACAATTATAAGGTAGGTACAGAGGAGTTCAACCAGCTGTACAGTTAGAAGGCACAGTCCCCACAAGACTCCCCTCTCTTGAGATTCCAGCTGCAAATTGAAGGGTCCCCACCACGACCCTCTGGCTCAGTAATTGACTAGAATGACTCACAGAACTCAGGAAAGTGCTGTGCTCAGGCTCACGGTTTTATCACAGTGAAAGGATATAGTGAGAACCGGCCGAAGGAAGAGAAACAGGGCAGAGTCCAGGAGGGGTCTGAATATGAAACCTCCACTTGTGCCTCCCTGTGGAGTCACGGCCAGCGTTACCTCCTCCCAGCTACAGCTGTGACTATATGCCAACTGGGGGACTCGCCTGAGCCTTTGGTGACCAGAGATTTTATATTCACTCTCCAGTCTCCTGGTTTCTTCAGGGAGGGGGTGTCCCAAAGCCCCCATCACAGATCACACCATTAGGCTGTGGGGTGGCCAGAGCCCCAAGCCAACAGACACCCCCATTAGAGATCACCTCCCGTGGCCAGGGCACAGGCCACACCTCGCATTCGGTACAGCCAGTTCTTCACTACTCAGTATAGAAATAAATACTCCACATTTTTAAACTCTGGAATAATATGTTTCTAACTGGGCATTAATTTTAGTAAATGCATAGAGTTCGCTGGGTTACATAATTGCTCAGTATTTGATGTTGAGATAGCAACTGTCTGGTTCTAAATTACAAAAAGAATATATGGGCTAGGTCACAACGAATATAACACCACAGTGAAGTGTCTTCAGTGGCAGTTTAGAAATGATGCCGTGCCTCTTCCTATTTTAACCCTCACTCAATGGAGCCCAGTGGGAGATTCCCATAGGGCAGGGGAGCAGGCAGGGGAGAGAACACGTCTCCAAGACCCACCCAGGTGGCTTTCTGGTGACACCTTGAGAGTCCAGATGGAGGAATGGCTAGTGCCTCAGTACCGGTATAGATGTATAATTATGTAAGCATGTAAGTTGCTTTTTTTGAGAGCCATATTCCCCAAGAAGCCTTCATTCAGGTATTGTACACTTGCTCTGAGTGACTGGACTGGGTGTCCTAGAGGAATTCAAAGTTGAATAAAATGTAGTGCCTGCCTCCAAGCAAGTAGGACATAAAACTAATGTTAATGACCACTTACTGGGCATCTATCATGTGTCAATGACTATTCTGAATTCTGTACAGTCTTCACAACAGCCCCTTGTGATACGTGGGTGGGATATACTCATTTTATAGTTGAGGAAACTGAGGCTCTGAGAACCTAAAAAAAAAAAAGCAAAACCAAGATTGCAAAATGAGTTAGCTACTAAAGCAGAGGTTCAACACCAGATGCGTCACACTGCAAACTTCTCTGCCTCGCATACGTTGCAGGTAATCCTGAGCAATGCACAGCCCAGCTACAAAACTTGCAGCGTCAGCATGGCTCGCCTCGAGGGTCGGGAAGCCCTGGTCCCCAGCAGGCTGGTTCTGGCCACAGCCAAGTGCAAATCATTCTCACCCACATGACAGTGTGACAAGTCCAGAATGTGTGACATTCTATACCACAAGTAGCCTAAGGTCTGTGGCTGTGAACACCAAAAAATAGAGGGCCAATTCTAAATTAAGTGATCTTAAAAAGATATAAAAACCTAATGCACTGTGTGACCCTTGATTGGGCCCTTGCAAATTCAAGTATTTAGATGTAACATGTCATGTCTGCAATTTGCTTCAAATGGTTCAGAATTTGTTCCCACAAAATATTAAGTTAGGAGTTTAGGTGAAGGGATTGAGTGTTCATTGTACTATTTTTCTTTCAGTTTTACTGTGCATTTGTAAATCTTCAAAGTGAAAGTTGGGGGGAAAGGTTATAATGTGTGATACTGCTCAAGGGAAAATTTTTTTTTGAAAAGTCTGTGTGAGTGAGAAAGTATACACACACTCTATTGTCCTGCATCAACATTTGACACTTCTTTCTTCCCATGCCAGGGGTTTGGATAATAAGTGTTCTGTGTATCCACTGACCTTTGACAAAAATGAAAGCATGGCTGCCAAAAAGAAGTCTGTGGCTATGCACACCAACTACCTGTCAGCCTGCAGCTTCACCAACTCTGACATGCAGGTAAGCGAGGGCCCGCGTGAAGGGCCAGCCTGCGGGAGGGCAGGGGAGGAGCCCCAGGGGAGAGCAGAGGCTTTTCCAGGGTTCCTCCTAGCAGGAGGGGTGCTCCAGAGGAAGCTCCTGTTCCTCATTGATGATTATTGTTTTAAATAAAAGCAGAAATGAGGAAAGCCAGGGCTATTGGCTGTTGGTAGAGGAGATAAACCACATGCCGTATTGAACACCCTTCACTAATTGCCTTGTTGGGGTGGATCAGGGAGCCTGGGGTGGGAAGTCCACCTCCCGGTCTGAGAGATGGTTCCAAGGCACGGATGTGTGTGCACCTTCACTGAGCGGCCGGGCTTCAGAGGGTGCGCTTTACACGCTTCGCTGAATCTGCTCCACACTCCTGTTTGAACAGATGCAAAAGAAGAAGTGTTAGGAAGTAAATCTGTGCTCTACTCTGGGTAAACCCAAAGAAAAAACACTACTCAACACCTAGACCACGTTTTCTTAACAAGTTATAAAGGTATACCGTAGTTTATTTCTCCACATCTATTCAGCAGACCTTTCTAGGTGTCCACCACCCATGTTGCCAGGCGCTACCTGGCTCTGGGCCACAGGGACACTCAGTCTCTGCCCTCAGGGACCTTCACGGAAACCAGTCGGGACTGAACAGCGGGGAAGGCTGGGAGCTCAGGGCGGGAGGGGTGGTCACAGGCCACATGGAGTTGCCTGGACCAGCCATGGAGGGTGAGGGTGTTGCCAGTGAGGTGTGAGGGGAGCTCAGTGGGAGGCAGGCAGCCTGAGAAGTGGGCAGGGACACAGCCCAGGGTGCCCTGAATGCCCTATGGATGGAGGGCAGCCCTGCAGGGACTGGGTCATATTTGGACTTGTTTTAAGCAGGAGAGTATGAGTCAGATAAAGCCTTCCACGGCCCACTCTGGCCTCAGCTGACTCAGTCAGGGAGACCAGGTGACTGGGTCATTGTTTAATTGCTGACAAGACGAGTGTCAGGCCTGAAGTGTAGTATTTACACCTGGTGTTTGGGACCAGGAGCCTTGCAGACCTGTACAGTAGGGGGCGCTGTGGGCCCAGCTGGCTGCAGCAACCACAACCTGATAGATGCCTTTGAGCCTGAGCAGTAGCAAAGCAAGAAAGGATCTCAGTGTGGAAGAAGGAAGCCACAGAGGGATGCAGGCACAGGGTTCGTCAGGCATCTCAAGTGTCTCTGGTAGAGACCTGTCACCCTCACTCTGAGTTGGGGACCGAAGAGGGGCACCTGGAAGGCAGAAAGTGCTTGTTTCCTAATAGGCAGCCAGAGGGAGTTAGACGGAATAGAGGGAAGTCCGCTGGCCACCCTGCCAGGGCACAGGGCACAGGGCACAGGGCACGGCTCAGAGACAGACAGCGGGGATCAAATCCTGGCTCCACTGCATTCGGGCTGGTCAGTCCTAAGCAAGGTGTGTTCCCTGTTTTGTTTTCTCACCTGCAAGTGAGGATGGCAATAAATTCCTCCCTGGTTGCCGAAACCGGTTTGGCTCAGTGGATAGAGCATCGGCCTGCGGACTGAAGGGTCCCAGGTTCGATTCCGGTCAAGGGCATGTACCTGGGTTTCGGGCACATCCCCAGTGGGAGGTGTGCAGGAGGCGGCTGATCGATGTTTCTCTCTCTCATCGATGTTTCTAACTCTCTAACTCTCTCCCTTCCTCTCTGTAAAAAATCAATAAAATATATTTAAAAAAAAAAAAATCCTCCCTGGTAAGGTTTTCTGAGAATTAAACTAGATGATTGGTATAAAATAATACATACAGTCTCTGGTAAATATTAGCTCTTACTGTTTTATTATTGATATTAACACAAAGCTTCATTACACAACAGTTCAGGTGTATGGCCTGGTGTGGGTACTAATGAATTAATGAACCTGAAGCTTCCTGCCATTTCTGGGATCAAGGATGAAAAAAAGAAAAACTCGCCCTGCTGGTGTGGCTCAGTGGTTGAGCATCAACCTATGAACCAGGAGGTCGCAGTTTGACTCCCAGTCAGGGCACATGCCCGGGTTGCGGGCTCGATCCCCAGTGTGGGGCATGCAGGAGGCAGCCGATCAATGATTCTCTCTCATCATGGATGTTTCTATCTCCCTCTCCCTCTCCCTTCCTCTCTAAAATCAATAAAAATATATATATTTTTTTAAAAACCTCAAGGGGCTGGTATAAGACTATGGCATTAAAGCTATAAATTCTTTACATTCCAGAATAAATGAGTGACACAGTTAGAGGTTATGTTTAGTGCATTTATAGTAATGAGTGTTTGGTTTTAGAAATTTATTTGTACTTACATTGTAATGAAGATCACAACAGTATTTTGTAAATATTAAGAATTTACTTTTTACTTCTAAAAGCAATCCATTTGTTTGATTGAAGAGCATGGTATGAAAAATGACCAAACTAAAGAGCTAGTCTGTGGCAATCATGTAAAGCAGGTTATTTGGACCTGGCGTCCCAAAAAAGATTGGAGATACTGACCCTTTGCAAGTGCTAGGACAGGAGCGGTGTGGTGCATGCATGCACTAGTGGGAGTGGGCCTGGAGCGATTGGAAGGAATTGTAGCATAGTTCAAAGTACAAGTACCCAAATTGAGATGCGGTCAGCGTCTTGTGTGTTCATAAGCTACTTTTACCAGCCTTGCTCATCTTGTCGGATGTACGTTTGATGGAAGCCGAGGCTGTAGGGAGTCCCATGGACAGCTGCAGGGGTTTGCAGCCTTGGAAATTCCCCAACTTTGAGACCTTGAGGAGGACTTTGGGGACTAGACCCAAGAAGCCTGAGCGCTCCATAACTCTCCCAGCTCTTGTTCCGGGAGGTGCTCCAAAGGGACCTCTCCTGGGAGGAGGTCCTAGGCCTCCCCAGACTTCCCAGCAGGACATCCATGCCCAGACAGTGCAGCCTGCAGGCACAAGGCCAGGCGGGAGCAGATTCCCCTCCTGTAACGTGTTCCCTCCCTGTCAGTGCTAGGCCTAGCGTGCAGGAGAGAAGGAGAGGGAATGGGAAGGCGGGAGGCCTTCCACCTCCACCTCTCCTCTTCCCCCTGAAACACTGAGTTCTCCTTCAGGCCTTTCTCTCCTTAGAATCCTAATGATCTGTTTCTTTCCTCGTTATGCTTTCTGTGTGTATGTGACATTTTAGAAAATGGAGCTACAATTCACATATCATAAAATCACCCATTAGAAAGTGTACAGCCCAGCCCTGGCTGGTTCGGTTCAGTGGATAGAACATCAGCCTGCAGACGGAAGGGTCCCAGGTTCGATTCCAGTCAAGGGCACATGCCCAGGTTGCAGGCTCAATCCCCAGTAGAGGGCCTGCAGGAGGCAGCCGATCAATGATTCTCTGTCATCATGGATGTTTCTGTCTCCCTCTCCCTCTCCCTCTCCCTTCCTCTCTGAAATCAATAATATATATATATATATTAAAAGCGGGGGAGAAGACGCCAGCGAATGGAAATTGAAGGTGCAGCAGGTCAGCGGGCCGTTGCCTGCCAGCAGTCCTTAAGGCCTGATTCCTGTTTTCTTTCCTTGGCCATCAGTAACTATCACCCACAGAGGGCTCTCTGCTGTGGGCACTTGACATTGCACAGCCACTTCCTGCACTAACTTATCACCTCCTCCAGGCCCTGGAGCAGCCAGAAGGTGGGGCACGGGGAGGTTCTGCTATGGCTTGTCATCCCCCCCATGGCTTCTCCTGGCTCCAGGGTGCTGTGGTGCCGCCAGCTGGGTCTGGGAGCCCTGGATCCCACTGCCTTCTCCCAACCCCACGAAGGTATGCTTGGCCGGAGCCCAGGCCTCATGCACTGGCTCTGCCCCCATGCCTTTCCCCAGGCAGCCCAGCGTTCCTCTCCCTGTGTGGGCCAGCCTTTACTGAGGGATCGCGGCACTGAGCTGACAGAGTCTCCGAAAATATACCCTAATCTTATCATCCTGCTTGGAAGCTTTCCATAGCTTCTTTTTGTCTGCAGACTGAAGTCTTCACTCTCCACAGACACACCTTTCATTCAATGCAGAGGTAGGTGGTCACTGCAGTGCCCTCCCTCATTCACCTGACCAGCTGTCACTCATCCTCTAAGACCAGCTCAGATGCCCCCAGGGTGCATTTGGTGCCCCTCCCGTGGGCCCACCTGTTTCTCAGCACTTCTCACACTCTGTCATAGTGATCAGTGTCTTGTCTACAAGACCCCGTTCAGCAATGCTAAGTTCCTTAGACCTACTGCAGTGAGGGAGGGAACCCCAACCTGAGAATCTCTATAGGCCTTAAGGTGGAGAAAGCAGGGAAGGCTGCTTGGAGGGTTTCAGATACTGCACTGGGTGGTTTTAAGGTGGACCTCTCACAATGAGAAACTGGTTGACGGTATAATAGCTTTGGATTGGTGAGCCCAGCGAGATAAGGGCCTTAAAGCCCGTCTTGATGAGCAAGCGATTAGTCTTGATACGTTGTTTACTTGGTTCACAGTCTTATTTTGCAGGAGCAGGTATTTCCTAGAGCAAGCAGGTAGGTTATTTTTGCTTGGTCACAGGGTTGTTTAGCACAGCATCAAGAGAGTATGCCTGGTCCCAGAACTGACTAACACGGAGACAGGGGATTAGGTTGGTTTCTGCCTTGACAGCCAATCCTGTTAAACTGAGCAAGCTTCAGGAGAGTGGAGGCCAAGACCCAATCCTCCTGCAAACCCTAACCCTGGCAGAGCGCTGGGACGTCATCAGCACATGACCAGTGCTTGTCGGCACTGTGCGCGCACGAGTGTCAGCACCTCTCAGTGGCCGGGAGCCTCTGGGGAGCACCCTGACCTGGGAGAAGCAGCAATAGGAGGGTGTCTAACAAAATGCTGCCTCGACCCCTGCTGCTGCAGATGGGGTCCAGTGACCAGCGTCGGCAGCACTGGGAGCTTGTGAGAACTGCAGGATCTCTGGACTCGCCCCACACTCTGTAATGGGCAGCTGGTGACTGCGATGCTCCTTAATGTCCGAGGAGCACTTTTCCAGGCTGGCCTGTACAACCGTGGGTGAGCCTGCTGGTGGGAGCCAGTCACGGTTCTGTTCAGCAAATGTTCACAGAGTCGTGCATGCCCGGCAGTGGAGAGCCCCGCGGGTACAGCAGGGAGGCCTCTGGATCCGTACGCTGGAGGACAGGCACAGGAACGCAGCTCAGTGACAGGGTGTGTGTGTGTGTGTGTGTGTGTGTGTGTGGAGCCTCTTTTCCCTGACGGCCTTGCCCCTCACAGAACTAATAATGACAACACACTCTTCCTGTCCTTTCCCACGTCAGATCCTGACGGCGAGCGGCGACGGGACATGCGCCCTGTGGGACGTGGAGAGCGGGCAGCTGCTGCAGAGCTTCCACGGGCACGGGGCCGACGTGCTCTGCTTGGACCTGGCGCCCTCAGAAACGGGAAACACCTTCGTGTCCGGGGTAAAGACCCAAGGAACATGTCTAGAGTCCTCTGTCTACCAGGGAGGGTGGTGGTAACAATTCATGTCACTTCCTGGGACTAGATGGGATGGGTTCCTGAAAGGGTTTTCAGGTACTCCTTAGCTTCCCTCTGCACCCCCAGGTCCCCACTGCACCCCCAGGTTCCCACTGCACCCCAGCTCCCCACTATACCCCCAGGTCCCCACTGCACCCCCAGCTCCCCTCTGCACCCCAGCTCCCCTCTGCACCCCCAGCTACCCACTATACCCCAGCTCCCCTCTGTACCCCCAGCTCCCCTCTGCACCCCCAGCTCCCCACTGTACCCTAGCTCCCCTCTGCACCCCCAGCTCCCCACTATACCCCAGCTCCCCATAGCACCCCAAGTCACCACTGTACCCCAGCTTCCCATGGCACCCCCAGGTCACCACTGCACCCCCAGCTCCCCACTGCACCCCCAGCTCCCCACTGCATCCCCAGCTCCCACAGCAATGGTGGTGCTGGGAGGGCCTCCCATTCTGCCCCGACATTCAGCATCCACAGAAGGATCTGGAATGTTCTCCTGGTGTGACTGCTATCACTCGGGGCGCGTATCTGCCACATTTAAAAATCATTCCTCAGATAAATAGTGGAGTTTGTATCTGACAGCATTGCAAGTGGCCACCAGGGCACACGCTCGGTGAGGCAGCACTGTGTGTGAACAGAGCTTTGGGGCTGGTGGGACCCTCTCCTGCCCCACCCCTGCCAGTCACCATCGAACAGCGTATCTGAGGTCTCAGAGTTGGGCAGACAGGCCACGATGACACAGAGCAGCACTAGGCTAGGAATCAGGATGCCTGGGTCCCGGCTTTGCTACCTCACCTTAATTTCATCATCTGTAAACTGGGCGTGATGCACAATAGTTCTTGCCTCCTCCCTTCCCGGGACATTATGAATAGTGGATAGAAGAGTTTACATTGTGTTATACAGATAGTAGGGGCGAGTACTTTTGTGGACAGCTAGGAATAGAGATGGGGAATTAAGCTGGCTGGCCTGGCCTCGAGTCATTCAGGAGAGGCCGATGATGCTACACCATCAAATTGAAACGCGGGGTTCAGGGTGCAGACTTCTTGTGGATTCTTGTCCGGCGAAGTTGAATAAATTCGTGGACTAACAGATTTCTTTGATAAAAATGAGGAAACTTATTGGAAGCATATATAAACTCCATCTGGGCAAGAATCCCCAAAGGGGGACCCCCCAGCGGAGAGGCCCTCAAATGGGGAAAAAATGCTCACTCGCTCTCTCTCTTTCTCTCTCTGATGGGAAAAATCTAAGTCCAAAAATCTAAAATCTGTCTCATGTCCCTTTGTCTCTGGTTTACATATGTTGTAGTTCTTTGTTTGAATCTGACCCTTAACAATTGGACCCTTTCCTTAATGTAAGACCCCCGGCTTTCCTCATTGGTCATTCTTCTACATAGTATTAGTTTTAAAGTCTAAAGCCCACAGTGCCTCCCCCCTCTACCCCCCCGTTTTCTCCTCCTCATTTTGCAACATTATCCATCTAATCTGTTCAAGTTGGAGTTGCTTTTGATCTCCCTTAGGGCTCTCAGTTGTCTTGGCCAGAGATGTTTTATTACCCCTATGGCTCTCCCAGCTGCTCAGGCCAGAGATACCTCTGTCCTTGGTTTATGGCTATTTTGATTGCTCAGGCCAGAAATGCCTCCATCCTCTCTGGACCCTCCCTTCCTCTCTGCCTAATTAAGCTAGCTAGCTAACCCTTATCAAAGTGATGTTTGCAGCTGGAAGACATAAGACCCTTTGCTCTCAGCTGTCCACCTCTTAGTTCTGGGCATCAGGCGAGGGCTCTCTGGCCTCTAAATAGCAGGGACCTCACTTTTATTCTTAGGCATTTGACCATCTCTGTGTATTTCATTCCTGCACCTTTGAATAACTGTGTTTCTCTCTCCTCAGCTATGCTGTTTACTCAAATTGTCACTGTCATGGTAGATTCTGTTGTCTCTTTCAGAGCATTAAACTCCTCTGATTCAGTGTCCTCTAAGGATTAGAAAACACTCCTGATCCTTCGTCCTCATTCTCAGTAAAGACAGTCAGTGCTGAACCCACAGCAGGTCTTCCTGAGATGTCAGTTATGGTACCTTGTCCCCGCCCACTTCCTCTAAGTTGAAACCAACAATTTTGACACCAATTTTAATCCAGTACTTCTTCTATTTGACAAGTGAGAGACCACATCATAGTCCCCAAACTTGACAACAGGACTGCTCTGGAGGACTTTATCAAAATGCTCCTAGAACCATGATCGTATAATGTAGGAATCGTATGTTTATGAACCTCTGGATCAGGCTGGCGATCCAGAGAGAGTGGTTTACAGGTCTTGAGGTGGAAGCCAGGTAGGTGACTTACCCAGGCAGCCAGCTAACTGCTGGCAGCGCCATGACTTGGCTCCTGCTCTGCTAATTCCCAGCCAGGGGGCTGCTGGGGTGCAGATGGCCCAGAGGCACCTAGAGGTCCACCTTTGCTCAGGGCCGCCCCTGACGCCTGAGACAAAGCTGGGAGGACCCACCTGGCACCACTGTCTGTCTGCTCTCCCCTCTGGGCTTAGAGAGGCAGCGACAGAGGGAGGAGGAAGGAAAGGGAACAATGAAGACATGGGAAATGCCATGGGGAAGGTGGACGTAGACTCTGGACAGTTTGTGCCCACTCAGAAAGCTGCCAAAGAAGAAAACATGCTACAGGGGGAAGCTGGGTCCTGCCCTTGGCCCCCGCCCAATCCAAGATCCAGTTCTGGCCTTCTAAGGCCTCATCAGTTGAAGTGGCCTTAGGCAAAGCTGGTCTCCAACATAAATGGTCTGTGTTACATATCTGGAACTCATGCCTGTCTGTGGGCATTCCTTGCAGCGGCCTTAACTCTTGGTAACTTTGCATTTGTAGGGATGTGACAAGAAATCCATGGTGTGGGACATGCGCTCCGGCCAGTGCGTGCAGGCCTTTGAAACTCATGAATCAGACGTCAACAGTGTCCGGTCAGTGAGTACGGTGTTCAGCTACTCCTCTGTTCTCCTGGGCTCCCTGGCCTGGGGTGATCCTGAGCCCACCACCGCCTCCAGGCTCAGTGTACTGGGCTGAGCGGCCTCCCAGCAAGAATGGCTGATCTGTGGTGGGATTGAATAGCGCTCCAAAGCTTTTGGAGACCTTTTAATATAATTGTACCAGGGGCACTGGTGTTATCCTCCCTGTTGAGTCGGTATCTCTCATTCATTCATTCAAAAAATATTTATTGAGTACTTCTAGGCTAGACATTACTCCAGGAACTGGGAATACAGTTGTGAATAAGATAGACAAGGTCTCTCCTTTCCTGCAGGAGACAAGACAACGCACAAATAAACAAATGTATGATTTAATTTGAGATACTGATAAGTGCTATGAATAAGAGTAAAACAAGGAGATGTAATGGGATGGGTTGTTTCTTAGAATGGTCAGGGAAGGCCTCTCTGAGGAGATGATATTTAAATTGAGGCCAGGATTATACAAGAGCCAGGCTTACAGAGAGCTGGGGGGAGATGAGATGTTCAGGGACCTAACAAAAGGCCAGATTGTTGAGTTGGGGGAGAGGGTGGCTAACATGATCTATGTTTTGCCTTTAAAAGATCATTCTGGCTGCTGTGTGGAGTACAGGGTATAGGGGAGCAAGAATGGAAGGAAGTGTGACAGCTGGTTAGAAAGAAGTTGTGTGAGATCAAGAGAGAAAGGATGGCGGCTGGAACTAAGAAAGCATAATAGAGACAGAACTGTCTAGAATTGGGAATGTTCTGAGGTTTTACACGACCTGCAAGCTATCAAGTTAGGCTACCACAAGTTCATGGCTGCTGGTAGATAGGAGACATGAGACTCCAGGGTCAGAGATGAAGGACAGTTTATTACTCAGAGCAGTGGCAATAGTCAGAGTGTCAGCATCTCTGTGCTGGTTACTTGAGCCCAAATTCCACAGGATGACATGAAAAGGGCCAAATGACATGCAGGATCTATGAATTGGATCCTAAGAGAGAGGTCAGTACTTGACGTATAAATTTGGAAGATGACACTGTTCCGACAGTATATATAATATAATCACCCAGGAATCTTCATTATGCTTCCTGGGCAATACTAGGCTTGTTCCCCTTAAAAGCAAGAATAAAATGAGATGACTTAATTACATTAGTAGTAGAAATGTTAGTAAGAACTGTCTAGCTCCCTGCCCTCAAATATGGGATAAGATAAAATGGAAAAAGCTATCACATTTTGCAAATGTGTAGCAATTACCTAGAAAATCAAAGAAAATCAATCCAGAATTTACTACAGATAGAAAATGAAGTTACTAAGGTGCAGGACAGAATATCCACAAGAATCAAGTAAACCCTTATGTTGAGATACAGCTTAAAAAGGCGCAGTCTCTCATCCACGCTTTTGCCTTTACCCTGATCCTCTTCTTCTGATGGCCACTATTCCACCAGGTCTCCACTGAGGCCTGCCTCTCACTGGGAAGCGGATTATAGAAAAGAGATGACTGTGACAGAAAGCACCGTTACTTACTGAAAGCTGTTCACTGGCACCGTGCCACGTTCTTTGCATATGCTGTCTTGTTCCCTCTTGACGAGGAAGCTGAGGCTGTGCAAGGTGGAGTCACTTTGCACAAGTATCCCATGCAGTAAGTGGTCAGTGCAGGGGTCTGCAGGTGGCTCTGGGTGTCTGATTCCAGTGTCTGTGTTTATAACCACTTTCTTGGTTATATAGGCCTAGTTTCGCCATGGCCCTGAGGTCTGGGCCACGTCTGAGGAATGAGGTATGTGGTCAAGGAAAACTACAGGTCCAGGGACCTGCTCTGTGTTCCATGTCTGGTACAGATACCTGTATTATCACATTTACTCCTCACCGGCACTCTACAAGGCCAATGCCACTGTCCCCTATCGGCAGGGAAGAAAACTAGAGGCCAGTGGGTCTGCCGGATGAGCTTCCCTTTCCGGCCTCTGTAACAGATGGCCCTTATGTCCCTAGAAGTGGGGATTCTGATTCTGAGGGCCTAGCATGGGACAGCCTTCCCAGACGGTTGTGACTGGCGTCCAGGGTTGGGACTCACCACTCTAAAGTGCTTTCTCCCTAACTTCCTCTCCGCAGGTACTACCCAAGCGGAGATGCCTTTGCCTCAGGATCAGATGATGCTACGGTATGTTTCTAAGTCATTGAGAGCTTTCTTATTTGAGAGAGAGATGTGCTGCCTTCATTTTATTTTTTTAAATAACTTTTTTTTCTGATTACAAAAATAATGTGTATTCTTTGAAGTCATCTTGGGGAGAAATTAAATTACCTTAATTTCCCTACCCAGGAAAAATCACAACTAGATGAATTCCTTTCTGTCTCTTTCCTTGTTAAACAAAATTTGTTTTTTTTCACTTACTAATAGATTGTGGATATTTTCCTATGCCAGTAAACATTGTTCTATATTATTTTTTCTTAATGATTGAACAGTTTCCCATGTTATAGACCAGGGGTCCTCAAACTTTTTAAACAGGGGGCCAGTTCACTGTCCCTCAGACAGTGGGCCGGACTATAGTTTAAAAAAAAACTATGAACAAATTCCTATGCACACTTCACATATCTTATTTTGAAGTAAAAAAACAAAACGGGAACAAATACAATATTTGTATTTGCATGTGGCCCGCGGGCCGTAGTTTGAGGACCCCTGTTATAGACAAACCATCATTTACGTAGCCAGTCTTCAATTTTGGGACATTTAGGTTTTTAAGGTATGTGTTTTTTTCCTGTTTAAAAACACTGCTATAAGTAAGTATTTTTGGAGCCTCTCATTATTTCCGTAGAATGAATTCTCAGACATGAACTTACTGAGTTAAAAATAGGCCTAGTTTTGCCGTAACCGGTTTGGCTCCGTGGATAGAGCGTTGGCCTGCGGACTGAAGGGTCCCGGGTTCGATTCCGGTCAAGTTCATGTACCTTGGTTGCGGGCACATCTCCAGTGGGGAGTGTGCAGGAGGCAGCTGATCGATGTTTCTCTCTCATCGATGTTTCTAACTCTTTATCTCTCTCCCTTCCTCTCTGTAAAAAAATCAATAAAATATATTTTTTAAAAAATAGGCCTAGTTTTAAAGCTTTTGATACTAATTAAAAAATTATGTTCCATGATTGTTTTTAAGAGAAAAGAAATACCTTCTTGTGCCCTGAAAATACCAAATAAATTATTAAATAATAGTAATAATGGTTTTGATTCTGATTCAGTACTATGGAAGAAATTACAAAGGAATAGATTGAGAGTTTTGGTAATAATAAAAATTTAACTTATGGATGTCAAAAATATATAACCAAATGTAAGTGCATACATTTTGGAAAAATCCTTGCTACATGTATGCCAGGCCAAGTTGAAATCCTTTAGATATGAATGGGGGGGCATAATCAATAAGAAATAGACCCCAATTTTAAAGAAAGATAGAATGCAGACCATTTATAAAGCAATACATCCAAAATAGCAAATAACTGAAAATGTCTCCAAAATCACCTCTAATCCAAGAAATGCAAGTTTCAATGATCAGATGCTCAGCTGCAGGAGAATTGCTCGAGTGGAGGTGGTGTGGCGAGGAGTCTGGGGCCAGCCTGATCAGGACCCTGGGTACCAGCCTTCTAGAAAGCAGTTCTGTGATAGAAGAACTTTCAAAATATCTCTACCCTTTGATCTGGGCATGCTATTTCTTGGAAATAATTCTATCCTAAAGATTCTATGCCATAGCTATTATAAGGAGAACATCAGGGATTTTTACGTAAGAATGGGAGATAAACTATGTATATAAAAGCCTAAGCGACCATTACAACCAAACGACCGGTCAACCAGTCGCTATGACATGCACTGACCACCGGGGGGCAGACACTTAATGCAGGAGCTACCCCCCAGTGGTCAGTACACTCTCACAGCTGGCCAGTGGCATCAGCGTCTAGTGTCCATTCCTTCTGCGCCTAGCCCAGTGATCATTGCCTCCTCTCCTGACCCCACCCGGGGCCTTCGACCCCTGGCTGGGATGGGGGACCGAGGCTGGGTGGTGGCAGAAGCAGCCCCTTTTCCAGGAGGGCCGAGGGCCTGCTCCCTCCTTGGGGCCAGCGGCCAACCTTCCATGCCCTGTCCCTCCCCCCGGCTGGCAGGCCCTGATCGGCCCATCCCTGATCGGCCCTGATTGCTGGCCAGGCCTAGGGACCCCACCTGTCCATGAATCCATGCACTGGGCCTCTAGTTTTATTATAAAAGAAAAAAAATAAACACAAACATCTTTTTAACAGGGTATGGCTAGATTCTGATATATCTACATGAAGATTAACAACCACGTTAATTATGGTTTTTTTGGAAGATTATTTAATGATACGAGATAATACTCATAGCATAATGAGAAAAGTAATAATGAAACATCCACCCTATTTTTTTCATTATTAATTTTTTTAATACATAAAACGGAAGTAAGTCTGAAGAAAAAAGATTTAGTCAATACCTCTAGGATTTGGGGTGACTTTTATTTTCTGTGCATTTTGAGTTTTTCTGAATTTTCTACAATGAACATGTATCCTTCATCAGAAAAAAAGGATGGGTTTCATTTTTGGTTTTGTACCTGAAGAAATCTTCTATATTTGCTGTGTCTTTAAGTCTCCATTGGAGATGAAAAGGAATCGGGATTGAGGGAGAAAATACTAGGAGAGAAAACGTAAGAGGTGTTTCCCTTACCTCTCCAACTACACAAGCCATTGGCACCGCTGGAGCCAGAAGTAAGTGCTTCTTTGTTTGCACCCCAGTGTCGCCTCTACGACCTCCGGGCAGACAGAGAGGTCGCCATCTATTCCAAGGAGAGTATCATATTTGGAGCATCCAGCGTGGACTTCTCCCTCAGTGGTAAGATTTTATGTCAGAAACTTTCCCGGGACTGTAAAACAGGACCTAAGTGACACCCAGCTCTCTGTCAAGCGGCCCCTCAGCTAAACTTCCTGTGGGCCCAGATGCCAAATAGTCTCCTTTTGTGCCAGTTCCGCACCCCCCCTTCCAGCCCCCCGGGCTGTGTGAGCCCTACTTCGCCCTGCCCTCAGCGGCTGCCCCCAGCCCCAGTCACTTCAGGGGAAACGAAGGCTGTGCCCATCTAATACTCTTCTTCAAGGCAGAGATGGACAAACACTCACATATGAAGGGCCTTTAGGCATTTCTTCCCCAGCCTTCCATTCTCCCTTCACACCTGAAAAAGGACTTTTTTTCAGAGGTGGAGGGTGGGTGACCTTTCTCAATGCCCTGAAGCTCATGGCACCTCTGCCCTCCCAGCTGGGGAGGCTACTAGTGAACATTAAGGCAGCACTGATACTCTGGGTCACTGGACCATTCAATTTCCCCAGACACTCCCCCAATTCTGCACTTGAGCCTTCATGCATGCATGCAGCTACTCCTGCCTGAAACATCTTTTCTCTCTTTTTTCTGCATGGCAAACTTCTATTCACCCCTCAAGAGCCCATCAGATGTCATTTCCTCTGCAATGTCTTCCTTGATCCTTCCTCTGTGATGGCATAGCACATGACACATAGCTGAGCACTTCCATTATAGCCCTTATCACATGGTGCTATGATTTATGTGTCTGCCTACCAAGACCACCCTCCACAGGGGCAGCAACTGCTTTCTCCTCTGAACCCTCAGGGCAAAGCACGGTATCTGACACACGGGGCCACTAAATCACTGTTTATTGAAGGAATGAACGAATGAATGAATGAACGAACAAGCAAGCAAGCGAGAGTCATGAAAAAGAAAAACAGGAAGGAAGGAACTGGTTTAATAACTATCACATCCTCCTGCTTCCAGGTCGCCTGCTGTTTGCTGGATACAACGATTATACCATCAACGTCTGGGATGTGCTCAAGGGGGCTCGAGTCTCCATCCTGTTTGGACATGAAAACCGTGTCAGTACTCTACGAGTTTCCCCTGATGGGACTGCTTTTTGCTCAGGATCCTGGGATCACACCCTAAGAGTAAGCGAGGAGACTTTCTATTTTACTCTGTGTGTGAGAAGAGGAGTGATTGGCCTTCCTGAAAGCAGAAGTCCGAGTGAGCGAGGAGAGGCCCGGACAGCTACATGGAGCTCAGATTTCAGCTCTACTCAGAGCCACAGAAGGAATGAGTGGCCTGGGAGGTAGTGAGTTCCCCATCGACACAGGTGTTCATGCATGTAGTTGAGGGAATAGCTGAACTAGGTGATTCAAAAGGTTTGACCTTAAAAATCTGATTCTTCTGAGTCTAGCCTTTGACAAACCACAGATTGCCAATCTCGCCTCCTAGAACTACAGGGTTCTTCTGTGGTCACAGACCCCTATGAAACCAACAGAGGGGCCTTAGGAGGGCATGAAGCCCCTGAAAGTATATGCCAGATTTGTGTGTGTCCTCCTCATGGCCTTTTTTTTTTTTTAAATATTCTCAAAAAGCTCCAAGACTTTGTCGGGTGTTGGCTCCCCAGAAATACTATTTGCAAAGCAAAGCTCACCAGTGTGGAACACCACAAACTTGACCGTCTCAGTAGTTTCTTAGGAGGGAGAGCAAAGGCAGATCCTTGAGGTTTTAGGGATTGAGGCAGATCTTTTGATGGAGGGACTTTAGTGGCATAGAGTTTAAGATTGCTGGGCACAGGCTGGGGTGAGGGGAGGATTTCGAAGATGGGCTTTAACAGTGACCAGTCCCTTGATGCTCTGTGTTGTTCTAAGAAGTGTCTCTTCTAAAGAGGATACTTGACTCATACTCGTAGGATAAAGGGGTGAGTGGACTTTTGCAAAGTTCCTGAAACAAACAATAAAGTTATTTGTGACTTCATTCATCTTCCTGGTCAGGAGTTGCCTAAATTAGTAAAGTTGTGTTAATGTACTCAGAGAGCTGTCTGGGTACAGATGGCTTCTGTTGCCAATCTAAGAGTTACCAGTCCCTCGTGGGAGGCCACAGATGCCCTTAGACAGTTAACTAAGGGGGGACAGGGGGGAGGCGGATCAGGTGCAAACATGCACCTTTCTCCTCTCTCAATCCTCAGGGCAAAGCACAGTACCTGATACACCTGGGCACTAAATCACTGTTTATTGAATGAATGAACAAATGAGCTGCTAAGAGGAAAGTGTTTTATTTTCCAAGACATGCAAGTGCTCTATTTTGGATGGAGTATTTCCATCCACTGTGTGTGTGTGTGTGTGTGTGTGTGTGTGTGTGTGTGTGTGTGAATAAAGACACTTTGATTTATCCCTTTAAACTCAGGTTTTGTAAGTTGTTAAGTACTAAAGAAACTAACAATTATCTGTTTGTGTCTTTGCAGGTCTGGGCTTAATTGTTTCCTCACAATATGCATTTAGGTACCTGAGGTTAGAATTTGAAATCGCCACATGTAAATAGATCTTACTTCTAGAGAACTTTCGAGTTTATCACAACTTGGCTGAAAGGTCACCGAACGTCTCCAGTATTACTATTAAAACTACCACCCCTGCGAAAGCACCACTGTCAGCCTTCAGCACCAGGAGAGCACCTTCAAGTACAGTGTTGCTGGGGGATTTTTTGTTGTTCTTTTCATTTTGAGCACTTCTTAAATTTATTCATTTAAAAAATATATGAGGGAGAGAGAGATAGAAACATCAATGATGAGAGAATCATTGATCAGCTGCCTCCTGCATGCCCCACAGTGGGGATTGAGCCCACAACCCTGGTCAATGCTCAACCACTGAGCCACGCAAGCCAGGCTAAAATTTATTCATTTTTAAGGTTATTCTTAATTATACTCAGCTCAATTCATGCAGTTACCAACAGAATCCGGCATCTAATGTATTTCCTGCTGCTTCTTTGAATCAGGCTTGTTTTGGAGCTCCTTAGAACCTGATCTCTGTCAGCGTGCGCTGTGACTGGGCCTTCCTCCGGACGTGCTGACGTTAGTGGCTGTAGGAGGAGGGCCGTGGTAACTGATCTGTGATAGGAGGAAGTTCCCATTCCAAATGTAATTAGACAGATTCACTTTTTTAAAAATGTGTTTTTATTGTAAGAGTATATTTCCCAGTCTTGCATCATATTGTCTTGTTTCACATAAAACATTTTCATCTGTGTGAACTGTTATAAATGAAGCAGGTGTGCATAAGATGGACAGGAGGTTTAACTTATGAATCATGTGATGATGTGATAGGAGTGTTATCATGTGGACAGATCATTTTCTTCCAAGGGAAAATCTGAACACTGTTTGTGACACACATGCTTCTCAGAGCAAACAAAACCTTTCTGTGTGGGAACACAGGACAGTACATTTAGTTCAAGGCCTATCACTAGTATTAGACATGTGAGGATTAGTGGCATCCCTCAGCCTAAAGTGGATCTTGTCCATATCCATTATACTCATATTTATTGCATTATGGATGTAATTGCATATACAAATTAATTGCTAGGTTTTAAAAAGTAATGTTTTATATTGAGAAAAAGAACATAAAAGATATCTTGTCTTTATTTGAAATTCAGCAATTCCTTCTGGAAGATACCAAGTGCTTTGTTACAAGACCCTTCGTTTTATTTTGTTTCTAAAGGTATAGAGAGGCTTATTCTCTGTTTTAGAAAATCCCTTATTCATCCAGATGGCATGCATTAGGGAAGTGAAAAGTCACCTCAAATTCTAAAAATCACTCCTGGGTGAGGCTTGCCGGTGGCTCCTGTGGTGCCCAAGGGCTGTGTCTGCTGCATCCCCTGGATCTCCAGTCTCCTCTCAGCCCTGTTCCCGCCTGGCCCTTCTCCCAGGGCTAGTACGGGCTCTGCAGGCCCAGCCCCAGGCCCTGCTGCTCAGAGAGGCCCTTCCAGAGTGGGCACAGCCATCGGATAGGCCTGGGTCTGGCACCTGTAAGCTCGGGGGTGCAGGACCACCCTCAGATCTACTTGTTCAGGTGTCACAATGGACCAGTCAGGCCATCTTTCCCATCCGTTTTAAAAAAAATAAACAGAATGGTTATATTCAGTCATTTGTGAGGGTTTTACTATGCAACAACCCTAGTGAGAGAGCAATATAAAAGGCTCCCGCTTGCCTCAGAAGAGCCCAGAGGGAAGAAGAGGACATGGTCCCCGGGGACCATTTTCCAGCCACCTTCTCCTCTCCGCCGCAGGGGACCGCCTGGACAGGGGCTCTGGGAAATGGGCGCAAGGTCCACCCAGCTGCTGAGGGGGCAGGTCCCACAGTGTGTCCATGGAACCCCTCAGCTGCACTCCTAGAACATTCCAGACTGCTCCTCGTCTCCTAGTTACGGCACCCCCTACCTCTCTCCCACAGACCCTTTCCTGCCTCTGCACAGGAAAGTCAAGCTTTATGTTTGGAGAGGCAGGGCACATCTTCAGCGCATAACAGTCCATAACGTTCCAATTAAAAAACAACTTTAAGGGCCCGATGGGAATATTTTGTAGAATACTCACCCCGTGGGCAGTCAGCCACCTCCCTATCAGTACTTCATCTCACAGTGTGTGCTGTTTAGTATTTATTGATGAAATACTTGGTTGGGAATGTACTACACTATATGGACACTCGAGGGTAAACTCCAAGGAATAAATTGTATTTTGCATATTGAAAATAATGCCAAGTGGAGTTTTTCAACCAGTTTGTCCTTTTTTAGAGGACTTGGGGGCAAACCCAGCAAACTGATTGTGGTGAAGGGGCCCAATGAATGTGCCCCTGTGTGCGTAGCCTCGGACCCCCCACCCCAGCCAGAGAAGAGAAGGGGGAGGCAGGAAGGGAGTCACCTCAGGAGGTGGGCAGTGATGGGGGTTGATGGGAAAGGCCTGTGACCTGAAACCAGGCAGCTGCTCCGGAAATACCCAGCGGCAGGCACTCCACATCCCCTTTCCCCTTCCCGCCCCTTGGCCTCCTCCACTCCCTTCCCTGGACTATAGGCAGCTTAATGGCAGCAAAGGTTGTAAAGGCCTTTGCATTCTGGGCTTTCATAGTTGTTTGGCCAGCTGGCTAGAAGGTGGCACACTGACAATTAGGACTCATTTGTAAGCTAGAGGGGGACAGCATGGTGACAAAGGATGTGACCGTAGGTTCAGACCCAGCTCTACCCCTTTTACAGGATATAGGGTATCATCCAAATTTCTCCCAGCCTCAGTGTTCTCATCAATGAAATGGGACAGCACTGAAATACATAAAGTATATACCTAGCTCAGCCTTGGCACATCTTCAATAGGGTCAATTCCCTGTTTCTGAGTTCTGTCTGTCCACCCATCCTCCCTTCCCCTTCTCCCTTTCCTGTTACCTTCCTCTCCCTTCTCTCTCTCCCTTCTCCCATCTTCTCCCTCCTCTCTCTTCCTGTCCCACGTCTCTCCTTGTCTCCTTTCTTGCTCCTCCTTTTCTTCCTCTCTCTCTTCCCTTTCCACCCCCTTCCTCCCTTTCCCGAAACCATTCCTTTCCTTTTTCTTCTCTGTCTCCTCCCCCCATTTCCTCCCCTCCATAAGCAGCCTCATTCATCTATCAAATTAGTAATTATCACCAATTAGAAAACCATCTGGGTCAGGTTTCTCAAAGTTTTTGGTCTTATAATCCCTCTATATTCTTAGAAATTGAAGACCCCAAAGAGTTTTGTCTGTGTGGATATTTATTATTAGTAATTAAAACTGAGAAAAATTGTAAAATAAGAACAGAGACTAACCCATTCCACTAGAAAACTCCTGAGAGAATGAGCATCTAAAAAGCCACACATACAAAAAGAAAAGGTATTATTATCATGAAATTAGTTTTGACCTTGGGGACCCTCAGGTGGGGACCACTCTTTGAGAACAGCTGATCTGGCCTAACAAGCTCCCTTCAGCACCTCTGTGGGAGAGGCCTCCTGAGGCCATGAAGGCCTTGTAAGGGGCTTGGAAAAGGGGGAGGAAGAAAGGAGGGTGATTAGGGGGAGGAGGGGCTTAATGAGGAACTCTCAGAGGAGGCTTTGGGATGACTACAGGCCCCATAAGAGATCCTGGAGGGGCACGGAGAGGCAATGGGAAAGGCTAGAGACCAACTGAGGCCTGTGAACGGCTGAATGTCTTTTCAAAGGAGGACACTTGAAATCCTGAGTAAGCAAGCCCAGCTGATAGGTTAGAAGATTAACTGAGGCTGGGGTGGGGACCATATCACTTCACCTGGCTTTCCCCCAAGTCCAGGAGAGCCGACTGAGCAGGGAGTTGTAGACCTGCATTTCCCAAACGGGCTGCTGGGTCAGCAACAGGTTAAAAATACAGATCCTTCGGGCCCCTCCCCCGGAGCTCCGCTGGGCAGGACTGAAGTGGGCCAGGCCTTCTGCTAAGGCAACTTGAGGGAAGCTCTCAGTGAGTCTAATCTCTGTGGATCCTTTGTGAGAACAAGAGGCCCAACCCTCTCACTTATGATTGGAGGGAATTGGGCCACTTGTCAATGCATAGCATGGACCCCTCATTCTCCAGACAGGGCCTGGCTGGACGTAGGCTGGCCTTTGGGACGGGTCATTTTCCACAGCGAGCTGATTCAAGGCCATTTCTGGTGAAAGAAGTGAAATTAATATTTTTGCATCGTTGTAAAAAGGATGCGGACCCTCTAGTGAGGAGAAGGGATCAGGGATGATGCTCTGATTTAACCACCTAAGTAAATATGAACTAAATATATGTATGGTATGAGCATTTGTGTGAAGAGTATGACCACACAATCCCCATATTTGAACCAAGTTATCTGAACAACACACCAATGGTGAACACTTAACTTTATCATAAACCGGGAACCATGAAGCAGAGGTCACTGTTTTCATGTGTTCCCCAGTAATAGGTGGCCTCCTACTCCTAGGTCTATGCCCAAGAGCAATGAAAACATATGTCCACACAGAACCTTGAACACAAATGTTCACAGCAGCCCAGAATGGGACAACTCCAATGTTCAAAAACTGATGGAGGGATGAACAAAAACATGGAATAGCCATACTATGGGATATTATTTAACAATGAAAAGGAATGAAGAACTGATACAGGCTAATACACAGATGAACCTAGAAAACGTTATGCTAAGTGAAAGAAGCCGGACACAAAGCGTCACATATTGTATGATTCTGTTGATATGAAATGTCCAGAATGGGCAAATCCATAAAGACAGAAAGCAGATTAGTAGTTACTTAGGGCCCCACCCCATAACAAAGAAACAGAATTTCCGGAGGATGAGGCCCAGAAATCAGGATTTTAAAAAGATTCCCAGGTGATTCGAATGTGCAGCCAAGGTTGAGAACCACTGCTCTAGAGTTAAGCCTCAAATTGACCTGTGGAGAGCCACCAACAAGTCCCAGCTTAGAGGGCAGAGCCCTCTTAGCATAATTAAGCTTGACCTTATGGCCACCCCTTAGATCAGTGGTTCTCAACCTTCTGGCCCTTTAAATACAGTTCCTCATGTTGTGACCCAACCATAAAATTATTTTTGTTGCTACTTCATAACTGTAATGTTGCTGCTGTTATGAATCGTAATGTAAATATCTGACATGCAGGATGGTCTTAGGCGACCCCTGTGAAAGGGTCGTTCGACCGCCAAAGGGGTCACGACCCACAGGTTGAGAACCGCTGCCCTAGATCCTTCCTAGGTGGCTAGTGGGCTGTGGGAGGTGCAGCAAGTGCTGCCAAAACAAGTGAAACTCACAAGAACATTGTAACTATGTTGACCACAACCTTGTTTGTCTCTGACTATAAAATAAAGCCTCAGCTTGCTGGCTGGATCCTTCTCTGTGGCCTCATCCAGGCACAGGAGATCTACCGAGCCCCAGCTATATTCTCTTTGTCTTTTCTTTAATCCTTCACCGCCTGCGGGCCCCCCCCCCCCCCCCCCCCCCCACCTACTGGAGCCCAGGTTGAGTGCCTGTGAAAGAGAATTTGCCGTGCTAGCCCTTTAAGAGGGCACCTGGGTTTTTAGCATACTCCTATCTCTCCCTGGTGGACAGAATCCATGCTGATTTTCACAGCCAGATGTTGTATGGCCTCCTCTTCCTGGCACTGGTGCTCCGGACTGGTGAGCCCAGCATGGGGTTGAGATACCCCAGCTCCTCAGTGGGGACCCCTTCTCGAGTCTCAGTGCAGTACCTGGGTGCAGGACCAGCCCTTTTCATATCTATCTCTGCCCTTCCTACCTATGTTTATGTGGTTTCTTCTGTAAATGCTTGATTATAAGACTTTTCAGCTATTTGTAAGACAGTTGCAACTGTCAAAAACCAAACTGTGCATACTGAATAACAAAGCAGAAAGATGAATTTATTGCCAGGCCTTTGATGTGCCACCTGGGAACTCAAGGCAACAGAAACAATGAGTTGCAAGTTGTTCACAGACCAAGGGATTTTTATGAGGTACATGTGGAAGCTATTTGGCTTTGTCAGTTAATTGGTTGCCTAGGGGTCTTCCCTATTTGAATCAGGGCAGCTGAGTCACAGGCACAAGACTCTTGAGATGGCATGAACAAGCTTGGTATCTTGAGGTTGGAGAGTATCTTCTGCTGATTTCTGAGAAGAGCTATAAATTCCTGTAAGGTTGGGTTAAGCTTCCTTTGTGGGCTTTTGTTGACCTTCTCTGTTTTATCCGTGACATAGAACCAAACGAAATTTTTCTCCATTTTGGTTTGGTCCTGCAGAACCAAGCCAGTTGCTCACATTGACCAAATCACTGCTATCATGCTGGGTTTGGCTGATTTAGCTGAGGAGGTCAATGTAAATGGTGGTGGCAAACTGCTCAAGATTACAGGCTAGGCAAGCCCTGGAAAGAGTTACAGTTGTTCTTGGTTCTAATAAATTGGTGATTGAAGAAGCTGAGCACTCCATTCATGGTGCTCTCTATGTTATTCACGGTTTAGTGAAGCAGGGAGCTCTTATTCCAAAGGGTGGTGTTCCAGAAGTAGAGTTGGCATGGAGAGGAGTGCTCGACCCAGAGGGGAGTGTTTGTCCATGGTTAATTGAATATTCACAAACATTGAGTGGTATGGAATTCTACTGCATTGGTGTCCTTTGCGGGTGTTATGGAGGTCATCCGGTCTACACTAACTGGCACTGACGGCCTGAATCCCGTTTCTTCAGTAACAGGATTAAGAAACCAGGATAGCCAAAGAGAAAATAACTACAGGCACTAATGTCCCAAAGGGTGGTATTTCCAACTTTCAAGGAACTGGTTGTCTAGCCTTTGTTGGTTTCCGTCAGTGACCTGACTCTAGCAACTGAAACCATCCGAAGCATCAGCAAATAATGTGGTGAACACTCAGTAATCTGGATAACTCTGGCTGCCTGGCACCATCAATGGCACTGACAGTAAGGCTGGAGTCACAGATCTCCTTGGTGTTCCTTGTTTTCTGGAAGATTTTTTCCTCTGTGAATTCCTGGGCTCAGTCTTCCATTTGGCATTTGCTTAAAATTATATTGACACAATTTACTGAAACTAATAAATAATTTGGTTTCAAAAATGTGTCTCTCTCCAGGCCTTCCAGGTCATTATTACGCTTGGCATTTTATGAAACATCTGCACCTGCTCTTTTGACTCATCTTAGGGGCCCTTTCTCTTCAGAACACTTGGCTCTGCCCGGCTGTCCTGTCACAGCGCATTCTGCATTGTGACATGATAAACTGACTTCATCTTTCATTGCTGTGCATTTTAGGGTGTTTCTCCTCTTACAGGCTATTGAAAACAAGGTTGCATAGAATTTTTTTGTACATAGCCTTGCACCCATGCATGATTACAGGCTGTGCAAGTCCTGGAGAGAGTTGTAGGAGGGATACCTAGAAATGCCTGAGATTCTGAGGCACAGTTTATATGAACTGAAATCTGGCTACCTCAAAATTATTATTCAAAATAGCATCTGCCAATCCAAACTTCACAAGGGTAGGGAATGCTTCGCTCCTTACATACTTGCTGGTGTTAATTCATCCTAAATTTTTGCCTTTATGGCTTTTGGAGTTCGGGTCTTTAGGAATGTCATCCTTGTCCCAAGATTATAAAGAAAGTATTCTATGTCCTTGGTCACCGATCCATTCTGTGTAGTGTGAAGTGGGACTTACTTCTTCTGAAAGAAGAATCAGGGTAGGTATTTCAGCATTGTTTATAGAAGACCTATTTTTCCCCTACTGATTTGACTGTATGCTCTAGTTAGTTGGCTTACCCTTCCCTCTACCAATAGCACTTTGTCTCAATTACTATATGTTTATAGTATATTTATAGTGGTATAAGTCTAATCTCCTCCCCCACTGTTCTTTTTTAAAAAAAAAAATTCTTGGCTATTTTTGTGAATTGTTTAAAGTGAATTTTAAAAACCAGTTTATAAAGAATCCATTAAATAAAAATTACTTTAGGATTTTTATTAGGATGGGGTTGGATTATACATCAATTTGGAAATAAGCAGTATCTTTACAATATTGTATCTTCTAAGAACACAAACTGCTGTTTCATTTATTTAGTTCTCTTATGGTTTTCATCATCTAGGTCCTATGTTATTATTGAGGGTATTCCAACTCTTTGGGTTCCGTTGCTATTGGGAATGGAATCTGGAGAGGCTGTTTTGCCTTCCCAGAAGCCCTTTCCCCTGACACCTCCCTTTTCCTATGGAAAACTCCTCCTCCTCTGTTCTTAAATCATCTGGCTCTGGTGGAGTTGACTTCTCCGCACTTTGCCCCACTCCAAGGTCAGGAACATGACCCGGACCTGGCCTAACAGAGCCCATCCCTAAGTGAAGTTAACAGGACCCATTTCCAGGATTGCTGTAGACACTAGCAGGTGAGAGCCTTGCTCTGCTGGGGTATCGCCCCTGCACAGAGAGCCTGCCTGGAAGAGAAGACCTCCCCAAAGCACAGAGGTCAGAGATTTGGGGTGGGACGGACTGTGGAGAAACAGTTCAGGTGTGTGACATTTCGGAAGTCACGCAATGTGGCTGTACCTAAAGCCACTTGGGACTCAAATTTCCTTTTCTTCGTAAACTGATTTTTTTTCTTTTTAATTTGTCTGTATTTGCCACATTTTTTTAAAAGCATAATGTGACTAGAGCACTACACTTCTATTCACAAAACTTGCTCTGAGCTACTTTCAAAAGGCTTTACAACATGCCTAGGTAGCTTGTATTTCTGCTATGCCAAACAATCTCTTTCTTTGGAGACAAACCCTATGATAGTTACTACCATCATGTTGGTCAGCTTAGCATACTAACTTCTAGAGGCCGTACATGCAGTTGATTACTACAGGGGATGTTAGGCTTAAAAAGTAGATCTTAGGGGATGAAGGTTGTTTTAACCACGCATCTCAGAATACTTGAGCAACAAAAGATTCAGTCTACTTAGGAATCTGCTGAGAGTTAAACACTTCAGACCACAAAGCTAACAAACATTAGGCTACACGTATCTTACAACAAACATAACCCCACTAGAGGCCCGGTGCACGAAATTCGTGCACGGGGGGGGGCAGGTCCCTCAGCTCGGCCTGCACCCTCTCACAATCTGGGACCCCTCAGAGGATGTCCAACTGCCGGTTTAGACCTGATCTCACTGCGGGATTGGGCCTAAACCGGCAGTCGGACATCCCTCACACAATCTGGGACCACTAGCTCCTAACCACTCACCTGCCTGCCTGCCTGATTGCCCCTAACCACTCTGCCTGCCTGCCTCATCACCCTAACCACTTGCCTTCCTTATCGCCCCTAACTGCCTGATTACCCCTAACCACCTCTGCCTCGGTCCCTGCCACAGTGGCTTCATCTGGAAGGACGTCCGGAATGACATCCGGAAGGCTGTCCAGCTGTCCAGCCTAATTAGCATATTATGCTTTTATTATTATAGATTCTGTTAAAACAGGCAAACATAGAAGTAGGAAAGCAAAATGAGCTCAGCTAGAGTGCCTGAAGTATCACCGTATCATACACGTAGAGGGGAAAAGAAAACATGCCATACATATTCTTAAAATGTTAACAAAAATAAAAAAAGTCCTTGAAAATATATTATCCAAGGGAATGAAGGTAAAGTATTAAACACGTGTGCAGGTGTCTTAGTCTATTTCCTCCATGCGTGAGGTGTTGTCTATTCCCTCCATGCGTGAGGTGTTGTCTCCTTCTTTGTTCTTAGTCTTTGCTAATTAAACTGGACAGCTGGACAGTCTTCCGGACGTCATTCTGGACGTCCTTCCAGATGAAGCCGCTGTGGCAGGGGCCGAGGCAGAGGTGGTTAGGGGTAATCAGGCAGGCAGGTAGAGTAGTTAGGGGCGATAAGGCAGGCAAGTGGTTAGGGTGATGAGGCAGGCAGGCAGAGTGGTTAGGGGCAATCAGGCAGGCAGGCAGGTGAGTGGTTAGGAGCTAGTGGTCCCAGATTGTGACCACTAGCATCTCTTCGGTCACAGCAGCACTGCTCTCGTTAGCAGTGGGGTCCTCTTCATCGATACCAAGTTTGATCATCCTGTAGATCCTGTTAGTGTGTGTCTGGGGGTCTTCCAGACTGAAGTCAGAGGACAGGAGTGCAGTCTCATAGAGCAGGATGGCCAGATCCTTCACAGACTTGTCATTCTGTCTGCCTCCAACTTCTGCCTTAATGTCTCGATGATGTTTTGCCATAACAAAATACCATACATGGCGTGGCTTAAACAACAGATATTTATTTCTCACAGTTCTCTAAGATCCAGGTATCAGCAGCAGTGGTTTCTCCTGAGCCTCTTTCCTTGGTTTGCACTCAGATGGCCAACCCTCATATCACACATCCCTCGTATCTCTTCTTTTTTTTTTAAATTAAATCTGTTTGTTCAGATTATTACATTAGTTACTCTTTTTCCCACCATAACTCCCCTCCACCCAGTTCCCACCCCACCTACCTCCCTCACTCCCCACCCACTGTCCTAATCCATAGGTGCACGATTATTGTCCAATCTCTTCCCTCACCCCCCACATCCCTTCCCCCCCACCCCCGAGAATAGTCAGTCCATTCCCATTCTATGTCCCTGATTCTATTACAATCACCAGTTCATACTGTTCATCAGATTATTTATTCACTTGATTTTTAGATTCACTTGTTGATAGATGCGTATTTGTTGTTCATAATTTGTATCTTTACCTTTTTCTTCTTCTTCCTCTTCTTAAAGGATACCTTTCAGCATTTCATATAATACTGGTTTGGTGGTGATGAACTCCTTTAGCTTTTTCTTATCTGTGAAGCTCTTTATCTGACCTTCAATTCTGAATGATAGCTTTGCTGGATAAAGTAATCTTGGTTGTAGGTTCTTGGTATTAATCACTTTGAATATTTCTTGCCACTTCCTTCTGGCCTGCAAAGTTTCTGTTGAGAAATCAGCTGACAGTCGTATGGGTACTCCCTTGTAGGTAACTGACTTTCTTTCTCTTGCTGCTTTTAGGATTCTCTCTTTGTCTTTTGCTCTTGGCATTTTAATTATGATGTGTCTTGGTGTGGTCCTCTTTGGATTCCTTTTGTTTGGGGTTCTATGCGCTTCCTGGACTTGGAAGTCTATTTCTTTCACCTGGTAGGGGAAGTTTTCTGTCATTATTTCTTCAAATAGGTTTTCAATATCTTGCTCTCTCTCATCTTCTGGCACCCCTATAATTCGGATGTTGGTACGCTTGAAGCTGTCCCAGAGGCTCCTTACACTATCTTCGTATTTTTTGAATCTTTTTTCATTTTGCTTTTCAAGTTGGGTGTTTTTTGCTTCTTCGTATTTCAAATCTTTGACTTGATTCTTGCGATCCTCTGGTCTGCTGTTGGGAGTCTGTATAATATTCTTTATTTCAGTCAGTGTATGCTTAATTTCTAGTTGGTTCTTTATCACAACATCAAGGGTTTCACCAGTCTTCTTGAAGATCTCACTACATTTATCGGCGATCTCACCAGTCTTCTTGAAGATCTCACTACATTTATCGGCGGCTTCTAGACAGTTCTTTAAAGACCTTAAAAGTGTGGTTTTGAACTCTATATCCAGCAGTTTGCTTTCCTCCGATTCTGTCGTTTGTGTCCTGTTTCTTTGTCTCGGCATTTTCTTATGCTTCGCTGTGTTGATAGAGTGCCTTTCTGTGCTAAGTGTCCCAATTACCTGAGGTAGACACTCTTGGTGCACCCCCCTGTGGGCTTTGTGCACAGTCTTGTTGTAATTAAGCCTTGATTGTTGTAGTTATCCCTGGGAGGAATTGACCTCCAGGCCAATTGGCTGTGAGAATCAGCTGTGTCTGCAGTGGGAGAACTTCTGTGCTGGAGACACCCCTCTGGGGCTAGACTTGCTTTAATGGGGCTTTGGTGCTCACTGAGTCTGCCCCCTGAGTGTGTCTTTTATGGTTCCAGGGAGCTGCAAACTGGATGGTCCCACTCTGACCTCTGGGCTTCCTGGCTCCTGGCTCTCTAGGGAGGTGCTAATCTAGCCTTTGCCTGAGGCTATCCAGCAAAAGTCTCCATCAGGGCTTGGGCAGGGCAGGTTCCACGGGATCAACAGGGCGGGGTTAGCAATTATGGCTGCTCTCAGTCTTGCCCTCAGAGACTCTGCTTCTCAGTGTCCCATTAATCGCTGCAAGCTCCTTGGAGAGAAAGCTGCCCTCGGGTTCTGACCGATGCCAGACAGTCCCGCTTCTCCCGTATGAGTCTGGGTCCCTAGAGACTCCCCCGGAACTGAAGCTCAGAGCCTGAGACTCCCTCCTGATTGAAAACGACAACCGTGCCCTCAGCCGCTAGCCCGCTCCACACGCACCTCCGCACCTTAGATTTTCACCTCCGCACTGCGCCTCCTCTGAGTCTCGGTATGCTTTTCTCTTTCCTTCTAGTTGTAGAATTTCCACTCAGCCAGCCTTCCTGTGGTTCTGGATGATGTCCGTTCCGTCTTTTAGTTGTATTTTTGAAGTGGTTGTGCGAGGCAGTAATCTCCGGTGTTTACCTGTGCCGCCATCTTGGTTTCTCTCCTCCGTATCTCTTCTTATGAGGACACCAGTCCTATTGGATTAGAGCCCTACCCTTATGACCTCATCTAACCTTAACTACCTCTTTGAAGGCCCTGTTTCCAAATACAGTCCCATTGGGGGATAGAACTTTAACATATGAATGGGGAGGGAGACACAATTCTGTCTTTAACAACTGTCAATCCCTGATCTGCTTTGAAGTGGGACCCAAGCAACTCTTTCCTCTGAACAGTCTTCCATGTTGAAACCAGAAAGCTTACTTAAAAGCCAACCTATTAGTGTCAAATTCCCAGTATTAAGTCCTATAATGGTGCCCTCAGCTTTCAATACAGTTCAGATTGCTTAAATTAACCCATAAGCATCTATGTGGCATTGACATCTTGCTCAACTCTCTGGCCTTAAATCCTGCTATGTACAAGCCACCCACCACACACACTGCCTTTTCCCCCTCCACTCCCCCCCACCCCCCACACACACTGAGTTTATTCTTTATGGAAGTGATTACCACTTTCCAATTTCAGGTTTTGTTCTGTGGGTTTTCATCTGTTCTTCTGTCTATTGCATTCTTAAAGTTGATTTGAGAAAGAGAGAGAAGGAGAGGAAGAGAGAGAAACATCAATTTATTGTTCCACTTACTTATGCATTCATTGGTTGATTCTTTATGTGCCCTGATGGGAGATCAAACCTGCAACCTTGGCATATCAGGACAACACTCTGAGCTACCCATCCAGGACTACCTGTTATATTCTTTATACAGTTGAATCTTATTGCTATTCAAAACTTGGCTCGAGTGTTTCTTCTTCTAGAAGCCCCCTTGGGAGAATCCTCTCCTTCACAACACCTACACTGTGTTCACAATCATGCCTCAGACTGTGTCACTTGACGTGTCTGTACCCATCTGAACCAGCATCTCTTTAATAGCAGGGACTGTGTCCTACTTCATCCAGTTGTATTCCTGTGCTTCACACAGTGTCTGTAATGAGACAGAGGAAGGGACTATGGAGCTAATTTGAACACTGATGTGAATGAGATACTCTCCATTCCATCTCCAGGCAAGTAGCTCTATGTGGGGCTGTTGTGGATCCCTGCCTGTGCAGATGATCGCGGGGGCATCTTTTCTCATTGATTTGCTCGCCTATCACTGGCTGGCCCTGGCTGCTGAGCTGTCTTGCTAATGGTCATGACCCAACCTCACTTTTTTTTTCTTTAGTACATTTATGTATTGTAATATGCTTGCCACTGTACCAATATTTATCATATTATATAATTGTATTGTATTATCTATATTTATAATGTGTTGTGATACTATGCTATACTGATCTCTATGGCTTATTTACATTCATTGTAAGTTTTGTACTCTTAAACATTGATCTTATCCCCCCAACACCCATTCCTGGGTAACCATTATACTCTGTTTTTTTAAGTTTGACTTTTTTAGATTCCACATATGAGTGATATCGTACTTGTCTTTCCCTGTCTGCTTTATCTCATTTAGAATAATGTGCTCAAGGTCCATCTATATTGTAAATAACAGGATATCTTCCTTTCTCGTGGCTAAACAATATCCCACTGTGTACATATGTGCCAGATCATTTTTATCCATACATCTGTTGATGAGCATTTAGGTTGTTTCCATATCTTGGCTATTGTGAATAATGCTGCAATAAAGTTGGAAGTGCATATATCTCTTAAAAATATTGTTTTCATTTCTTTTGGATATATACCCAGAAGTAGAATTGCTGGATTGTAATGGTAGGTCTACTTTTTGTTCTTTTTCTTTTTTCTAATGGTAGGTGTACTTTTAACTTTTTTAGGAACCTCCATATTTTTTTCATTGTGGCTAGACCAATTTACAGTCCCACCAACAGTATACAAGTGTTCCCTTTTCACCACATCTTTGCCAGCACCTTTTGTTTCTTGTCTTCTTGATGAAAGCCATTCTAACAGGTATGAGGTAGCTATCTCATTGTGGTTTTGCTTTGTATTTCCCTGATGATTAGTGATGCTGAGTATCTTTTCATGTGCCTTTTTGCCATTTTGATGTCCTCTTTGGAAAAACATCTATTTAGTTTCTATACATTTTTAAATTGAGTTTGTTTGGTTTTTGTTATTCAGTTGTATGAGCTCTTTATATATTTTGCATATTAACCCCTTATCTGGTATATGGTTTGCAAATATCTTCTCCTATTCTGTAGGTTGCCTTTTCGTTTTGTTAATTGTTTCTTTTGCTGTGCAGAAACTTTTGAGTTTATAGCCCCATTTGTTGATTTTTGCTTTTGTTGTTTGTGCTTTTAGTGCCATGTCCAAAAAATCATTGCCAAGACCAATGTTTCCCCTACACTTTATTGTCGGAGTTTTGTGGTATTAAGCCTCACGTTTAAGTCTTTGATCCATTTTACGTTAAAGTTTGTGAGTGGTGTGATATAGGGATCCAATTTTATTATTCTGCATGTGTTTCTCTAGTGTTCTCAGCACTATTTGTTGAAGAAACTATCCTATTCTCATTGGGTGTTTCTTGGCTTCTTTGTCAAATATTCGTTAACTGTATATGCCAGGATTTAATTCTGGGCTATTCAGTTTCATCAGCCTGTGGGTCTATTTTTGTGCCAATACCATACTGTTTTTATTACTATGGTTTTCTAGTATAGTTTGAAATCAGAAAGTATGATACCTCTGGCTTTGTTTTTTTTTTTTTTTTTTTTTTTCAGGATTGCTTTGATTATGTGGTCTCTAGTGGTTCCACATAAATTTTAAGATCGTTTCTATTTCTGTAAAGAATGTCTTTAGTATTTTGATGGAGATTGTGTTGAATCATGGCTTTGGATAGTATAAACATTTTAACAATATTAATTCTAACAATTCATAAACACAGAATGTCTCTGCATTCATTTGTGTCTTCTTTGATTTCTTTCATCAAAAGTTTTGTAGTTTTCATTGGTTAGATTTTTCACTTAGGAAAAAATTTAAGTGTTTCATTGTTTCTGTTACTATTGTGAATGGGATAGTTTTTTATTTCTTTTTCAGATTAGTATAAAGGAATGCAGCTGATTTCTGTATGTTGATTTTGTATCCTGCAACTTTACTGAAATCATTGATTGGATTCAACAGCTTTTTTCACTGACTTCTTTGGATTTTCTATATATAAAATCATATCTTCAGGCTCACTTGCTGATCCGGTGGCTACCAGGCGTGGAACCAGGCACCCATGGCAATGGGAAATCCAGTTATCAAAATTGGCTCCAGAAAAGAGAACTTAATATCCATTAACAATGGAAAAATTTGAGAACATTACCAAAAAGCCACCCTTCCTCAAAACACCAGGCCCAGATGGTGTTACAAGTTTTAAAAATCCTGCATGAAGAAGATAGATCTTAAGCCACATGATGGATTCAGAAGCTTATAACAAGAGGTCGCCAATCATAACATCTTCACACCAAGATATATCACCTCATATTACAGATGTTGGTGGAATAAAACATTATCTGTGTGGCTGCGGTGCAGCTTTCAGCACTGTAGCGATCACATTTCCCATTCAGAAGGTGCTCTTTCGGCAACAGCTGTATGGAATCAAAATCAAGGATGCAGTGCTTCAGTTGAGGAGGGATGGATTTCGAAACTTGTATCGTGGAAGTCTTCCCCCATTGATTCAGAAGACAACTTCACTGGCACTTATGTTTGGTCTGTACGGGGATTTATCTTACTTTCTCCGTAAGCATATCCATTCCCCAGATGTTGCAACCGGTAGCATGGCAGCATTACTTGCAGGGGCAACAGAAGCAGTTTTCACTCCATTGGAAAGAGTTCAGACACTGCTTCAAGACCACAAACATCATGATAAATTTACAAACACTTACCAGGCTTTCAAGGCACTGAAATGCCATGGAATTGGAGAGTATTATCGAGGCTTCATACCTGTTCTTTTCCGTAATGGGTTCAGCAATGTCCTGTTTTTTGGCCTCCGGGGTCCCATTAAGGAGCACCTGCCTACTGCAACAACGTACAGCGCGAATTTGGTCAATGATTTCATCTGTGGAGGTCTCTTGGGTGCCATGTTGGGAATCTTATCTTTTCCCGTTAATGTTGTAAAAGCTCGCATGCAGTCTCAGATTGGTGGGGAATTTCAGTCTTTTCCCAAGGTTTTCAAAATAATCTGGTTAGAACGAGACAGGAAACTGATAAATCTTTTCAGAGGTGTCCATCTAAATTACCACCGGTCCCTCATCTCTTGGGGCACAATCAATGCAACTTATGAATTCCTGTTAAAGGTTATATGAAAGAAACAATCAACTAAGTTCCGCTTACCAATCGACTAGATCTTCAAAGAAGAATGTAGTTTGGCCTCATTCCCAATTGGCCAAATACAAATTGGTGTAAATTCAGGCCACAATGAATTATGGCAAAGCTGTTTCCCTTAAGCACCAACAAGTTCAGAATAAAAGGTTTTAATAGGAAAATTTAAGGGTTTGGGGTTTTTTTGTTTGTTTTTTAAAATATGTTTCTATTGATTTTAGAGAGAGGACGGGAGAGAGAAACCTCAACGATGAGTGAGAATCATCAATTGGCTGCCTCCCGCATATCCACTATAGGGATCAAGCCCGGTGCCCGGTACCCAAGCATGTGCTGTGACTCGGGATTGAATGGCAATCTCCTGGTTCCAGGGTCGATGCTCAACCACTGAGCCACACTGGCCAGGCTAATTTATTTAGTTTTGTGCTCATTGTTACCTGAGAACTTTGGGCTAATTGCTTGGTTAATAGCTGTCTATCTCATGGATGGCTTTTGATGAGGAAACTAATAGCCAAGATGGTCTTTTTTCCCCAAAGTCTTTAAATCTTCTGTATCAAAACATAAGTGGCCATGACCAGCCAGAGAAAAGGCTCCTAGGGCCCCTTGAATTCGGCAGGCTTACTTTTATTACTCCATTTCTTGCTTCTCTCCTCTTAGGAGGAGTTGCAAAGTGTAGTCTTTGCTAAACTGAAGCATATACACAAGGAGCAGGACTGAGAAGAAAGCTTAATGGGCGGAGGCTTTTCATGATAAATTGCTTGTATTAGTTTTGAAATGAAGCACCTGTTGGGATAGTCATTACCCACGCTGCTTCTATTTAGGCATGGTAGACTCCAGCAGCTAATGAGAGCTCCCATTTGCTTTCTAGATTTGAAAGTTTTCTGTTTAATTCTGAATGTGACCTTAAACCTGTCCAAAATATCCTTGTGTTAATTTCACTTATTTCATTGCCAAAAGGCGAGGAGACTTAAATTTTGTCATAGGCATTTTATCTTATTAAGTTTCATGTTAATTATGTAAAGATCAAACTCTCTTTAGCTCAATTTCTTTGAATTATTGTTGCCAACTTAGCAAAAAGCTTTGTGCGGGGGGGGGGGGGGTGTTGTCCCCTTTGGGTACTAGCTTATCTTACTCAAGTATTCTGTTCTTTTGAAACTCCTTTAAAAAAAAACCACTTCCATAAAATTTTATTTTTAAAGTCTGTTTAATAGGATTCCAGATTTTTATTTCTTTCTGGTTTCTCAATGTTTGGAGGAGAGGGGAAACTCAGGAAACTTTCACCCCACAGTGTTAGCTATCTTTATTTATTTATTTATTTATTTATTGTTTAGTTTTGGAAATAGAGACTTCTATTAGGATTTTTACATTTGGGGAACCCAATTTTACCATTTTATCATTAAAAAAGTTTGAGAGGATAAGATCTAAATAAAGATAGTTGAAGAGTTAATTTTAAAATTCTAGAAGTTGGTAATAGCTGGATATTACCAACAAAAACGTATTTGTCAAAGGAATCAGATTTTAAAATGTATTTTCCTAATAAGGCAAAATGATTCATACAACACTTGAATGATTAGTAAATCATGAAACATCCTAGAAAAGTGGCTTATTTTTTAAAAACCTACATCTGTAAATATGTAGTTAAGATTGCTTTCCAGCACCTGACATGGCAAAGTAGTTAGGTTTCTTATTACAATTTTTTAAGCAGTCTGGGTAATTGCATATGAAAATGTGCACATAATGACCAAAATAAAATCAGGGTCTCAATTGGTAGTTTATTCAGTTTCTGGGCATATAGTCTAAAACAGATGTTTACCTTACATGCAGTATGGCTGGTCAAATAAAATGAACAACATAATCAAGCATTTGTTAGTTAGGCAATAATCAAGCTCAGGAGATTTACAACAGCTCTGTTTGACAATGTTGTGCTAAAAATGGCAGTTTACTTTAGCAACCAAGGTGCAGATATAAGGATTTCAGAAAACTGTCACCAAATAAACATAACATCCTTTGGCCTATCAAATAGAGTCAAGAGTGAGGATTGGAAGCGGTTCTTTCAGAAATAAATGACATTGGTACCTGACCCCCTCACTGTGTGTGTGCCCCTGAATATTGCCTGTCTAGGTGCTCAGCATGTGGCAGGTGTGTTAGCCTGGGGCCATGCTCTGGCCCTGGGAGTGGACTCCATGGGCCTTTGGTTTCACAGGGCTTGCTTTTGTCTTTACACTCCATGCAGGTGGTAGAAACCTAATTTCTAAAGCACTTTGTAAAATAAAAGTGAAGTGAGAATGTGAGGGAGGATGCTTTGGTTTCTGCTGCCTCAATCTTCAGCAAATAAAAATTTGACTTCTTCTTTTCCAATGTAGATGACTTTTCTTTTTCTCACCTAGATGTTTTAGCTAGGACTTCCAGTACTATATTGAATAGGGATGGTGAGAGTAGGCATCCTTGTTTCTGATCTAAAGGGAAAAGTCTTCAATTTTTCTCCATTGGGTAAAATGTTAGCTGTGGGTTTGTTGTATATGGCCTTTATTATGTTGAGATATGTTCCTTCTATACCCAATATGTTAAAGATTGTTTTATTTAATCATGAAAGGATGTTGTATTTGTCAAATGCTTTTTCTACATCTATTGAGATAATCATGTGATTTTTATCTTTCATTTTATTGATCTAAAGTATCACATTAGTTGAGCTGCATATGTTGAAACAGCCTTGCATCCCAGGGATAAATCCCACTTTGTCATTTTGTATAATCCTTTTAATGTGTTCTTAAATTTGGTTTGCTAATATTTCGTTCAGAATTTTTATATCTATATTCATCAGGGTAATTTGTCTATAGGTTTCTTTTTTGTGTGGTATCCTTATTTTGTTTTGGTATTAAGGTAATGTTGGGTTTGCAGAATGAGTTTGAAAGTGTTCCTCCTCCTTGATATTTTGGAAGAGTTTGAAAAAGATTAATTCTTCTTTGAATGTTTGGAAGAATTCACTAGTAAAAGCCTTCTAGTCCTGGGGTTTTTTATTATTATTATTACTGATTCAGTCTCATTACTAGTTATTAGTCTGCTCAGACTTTCTATTTCTTCTTGATTCAGTCTTGGTAGGTTGTGTGTTTCTAGAAATGTGTTATTTCTTCTTGGTTATGTAATTTGTTGGAATATAATAGTTCATAATAGTCTCTTATGATCCTATGACTTTCTGTACTTTCAGTTGTAATGTCTTCTCTTTTAATTTTATTTGAGTCTTCTATTTTTTTTTCTTAGCTAAAGGTTTGTCCATTTTATCTTTGAAAGAAGCAGCTCTTACTTTTGTTGATACTGTCCATTGTTTTTCTGGTCTCTTTCATTTATTTCTGTTCTGATCTTTATTTCCTTCTTTCTGCTAACTTTGTTCTTTTTTTATTTTTCAATTACAGTTTATGTACAATTATTAGTTTCAGATGTATAACCCAGTGATTAGACATTTATATAACTTATGAAGTGATCGCCCCAATAAATGTAGTACACATCTGATACCATACATAGCTATTATAATATTATTGACTATGTTCCCTATGATGTACTTTATATCCCCCTTACTATTCTATAACTAGCAATTTGTACTTCTTTAATCTCTTCACTTTTCACACAACCCCCAACCCTTCTCCCATCTGACAACCATCAGAATATTCTCTATCAATGAATTGGTTTTTGTTGTTTTTCTTTTTAATTTTTAAAAATGTTTTTATTTTAGAGAGAGAGAGAAAAAACACTGATGGGCTGCCTCCTGCATGCTCCCTACCAGAGATTGAGCTTGAAACCTGGGCATGTGCCCTGTCTAGGAATTGAACCCACCACCTCTCCATGCATGGGACGATGCTCAATCAATTAAGCCACACCAGCCAGGGCTTGTTTTTGTTTTTTAGATTTCCTCATTTAAGCGAAATCATATGGCCTTTGTCCTTCTGTCTGACTTATTTCACTCAGCACAATGCCTTCTAAGTTCATCCATGTTGTTGCAGATGGCAAGATTTCATTCTTTTTTTAGGGCTGAGTCATAGTCCATTGCTATATGCACCACTTCTTTTTTTAAATATATTTTTATTGATTTCAGAGAGGAAGGAAGAGGGAGAGAGAGAGAGAGAAACATCAATGATGAGAGAGAATCATTGATTGGCTGCCTCCTGCACACCCCACACTTGGGATCAAGTCCGCAACCCAGGCATGTGCTTTGACGGGGAACTGAACCGTGACCTCCTGGTTCATAGATCGACACTCAACCACTGAGCCATGCCGGCAGGACTATGCACCACTTCTTTATCCACTCACCTACTGATGGACACTTAGATTGCTTCTATATCTTGGCTATTGTAAATAATGCTGCAATAAACCTATGGATGACAGATATGTATTTATTGCCATTTTATTATTCATATTTTAATTTTTTGCTTCATCTTCAACATGACCTTATAACATTTCTTTCAAATATTTTTATTTTATTATATTTATTGGGGTGACATTGGTTAATAAGATTGTATGGGTTTCAAGTGTACATTTCTTTTTTTTTAAAATATATTTTATTGACTTTTTACAGAGAGGAAGGGAGAGAAATAGAGAGTTAGAAACATCGATGAGGGAGAAACATCGATCAGCTGCCTCCCGCACATCCCCCACTGGGGATGTGCCCGCAACCCTGGTACATGCCCTTGACCGGAATCGAACCTGGGACCTTTCAGTCCGCAGGCCGACGCTCTATCCACTGAGCCAAACCGGTTTCGGCTCAAGTGTACATTTCTGATATGTGATCTGTATATTGCATTGTGTGCCCACCACCCAAAGTCATCTTCAGGACCATATATTTGGTCCTCTTTACTACTACCCCACCGCTCTTCGCTCTGGCAACCACCATACAGTTGTCTGTGTCTGAATTTCAGATTTATAACATTTCTGTAATACTGGTTTGATGGTGATGAACTCCTTTAGCTTTTCCTTGTCTGGGATGCTATCTGTCCTTCAAGTCTAAATTATAGTTTTGCTGGGTAATTTGGTTGTAGGTCCTTCCTTTTCATCACTTTGCATACTTAGTGTGAATCCCTTCTGGCTGGGACCCCTCACTCCTCAGGGAACACCTCCTCAACCAAGATACCCCTCCCAATTTTTCTTTCTTTTTTTCCCCCTCTCCCAATTTTTATCTACCACATGTGGCTGTGGGACTAGCCCCTTCCACATCTCTGCCCTTCCTATCAGTCTGATGTGGTTTCTTCTTTATGTTCTACTTACAGGACTTCTGTTTGGCTAGAGTTCAGGTGATTTTAAATGATGGTTGTCCTGTAGCTTAGCTGTAATTTTGATCTAGTTGAGAGAGGTTTCGGGTATCACATTTACCTCTGCCACCATCTTGACTGGAAGCTGGGTTTTATTTTTTTTTAATATATTTTATTGATTTTTTTACAGAGAGGAAGGGAGAGGGATAGAGAGTTAGAAACATCAATGAGAGAGAAACATCGATCAGCCACCTCCTGCACACTCCCCACTGGGGATGTGCCCGCAACCAAGGTACATGCCCTTGACCAGAATCGAACCTGGGATCCTTGAGTCCGCAGGCTGACGCTCTATGCACTGGGCCAAACCGGCCAGGGCTGGAAGCTGGGTTTTATTTGTTCTTTTCCTAGTTCCTTGAGGTATAAAGTTGGGTCATTTGAGAACTTTCTAATTTCTTGAAATATATTTATTGCTATAAATTTTCCTGTCAGAACTGCTTGGCTGCATTCCACAAGACTCGATAGGTTGTATTTCCATTTTCAAGATAATTTTTATCTCCCTTTTGATTTCTTCCTTAACACAGTGGTTATTTAGAAGTGTGTTGTTTAGTTTCCACATATTTGTAGATCTTGTTTTCCTCTTGTTGTTGCTTTCTAGTTTCATACCATTGTGGTCAGAAATGATAGCTGATATGATTTTAATCTTCTTAAATTTGCTAAATTTGCTATCATATTATCTATCCTGGAGAATGTCCTGTATATGTCTAAGTTCATTTGTTCTAAAGTATGGTTCCATTCCAGTGGGGTTTTTGTTGATTTTCTGTCTGGATGATCTATCCATTGCTGGTAGTGGGGTATTGAAGTCTATTTCAATATTATTGAAGTAGAAATAAGCAATATAATAATTGTTTATTGGTTAATATTTGCTTACTACATTTCAGTGATCATCTATTGGAATTGTATTATATTTATGATTGTTGTATCTTACTGATATATTGACCCCTTTATCATTATATGACTTTCTTAGTCTCTTGTTACCATTTTTGGCTAAACTCTATCTATTTTGTCTGATAAGTATGGCTACGCCCACTTTCTTTTGGTTTCCAGTTGTTTGGAATATCATCTTCTATCCCTTCCCTTTGAGCCTGGGTATGTCTTTAGAGCTGAAATGAGTCTGCTGTACACAGCAAAAAGTTTTGTTTTGTTTTTTCATCTATTCAGCCACTTCATACCTTTTGATTGGTGAGTTCAATCCATTTACTCTTAAGCTGATAACTGATATGTAAGGACTCACTACTGGCATTTTCTTTTGCCTTCTGGTTGTTTCTCCATTATTTCTTTCCCTTCTATTTGTGTCTACCTTTGTAATTTGGAAAATCCATGGTGATTATCTTAGTCTCTGCTCTAGACTTTTGCTTTGTGGTCACCATGAAGTTGACATAGAACATCTCATAGATAAAAATACTTCAGTCCTTTTTCTTATACCAATTTATCCTCATTTGCCTATATAAATTCCATCCCCTTTTACTATTATTATATATTATTCCAAAATTGAATTAGCTCTCTAATTCTGACTGTCGCCTTAGACTTTTATGGAATTTCACCTTTTCATTCAACTGGAAGAGTTTCTTTCAACATTTTTTGTAAGGCAGATCTAGTGGTGGTGAACTCCCCACTTCTTGTCTGAGAAAGCCTTTATTTTTCTTTTATATCTGAAAGATAATTTTGCTAGGTAACGTATTCTTGGCTGAAAATTTTTATCTTTTAATATGTCATTCTACTTTTTTCTGGCCTGTAGAGTTTCTGCTGAGAAATCTGCTGATAGTCTAATGGGAGATATTCATCCCCCCTCCCGGTAATAACCATGTTTTAATCATTGACATTTTACAGTGTCATTATAATGTGTCTGGGTAAAGGTTTTTTTGTATTGAGATAATATGTTCTATTAGCTTCATGGATTTTTATATCCAGTCTCTTCCCCAGGTTTTGGAAGTTCTCAGATATTATTTCTTAAACCCTCTGCCCCCTTCTGTCTCTTATCCTTTTTGTACACCCATTAATCTTATGTTGGCTTTTATAATGGAGCCTTATAATTCCGTAGGGTTTCTCTCTCCTCTTCTACCTGAATCATTTCTAAATTCTGATCATCCAGCTTGCTAATTCTGTCTTCCATCTGATCTGCATTTTCAGTGCTCTCTAATGCATTGTTTCTCACTTATTGAATTCTTTGGCTCCAGTATTTCTGTTTAGTTCTTTTTTGGGCATTTCAATCTGTTAAAGTGCCCTTCTGTGCACTAATTTTATTCTTGAGTTTATTGAAGTGTCTTTCTCAGTTTTCTTGTAATGTATTGAATTTCTTCATGAGAGCTATTTTGAATTCTTTATCGGTGTTCAGTATTCCATGTTTTCTGGGTTCAATTACTGGAAAATTGTCACTTTCTTTGTGTGATACCATGTTACCATGATTTTTCATAGAATTTGATGAAATGTGCCTCTGCTGCCACATTTGAAGTAGCAAACAACTTTCATATTTAGGTAAGGCTTTGTTTACTTTGATTCTAACAGTTCAACTGATTGGCATTAAGAAGCCTTTCTTTTGTTCTCCAGAAAGTGGCGCTATAGCACCAGTTTTTGGTTTCTCTTACTTTAGCTGACCAGCTGCCAAAGTTAGGACCACACATTAAAAAGCTGGTGTAAAAAATAAAGGGGGGCCTGGCCGGTTTGGGTCAGGAGTTGAGTGTCAACCCATGAACCAGGAGGACATGGTTCAGTTCCTGGTCAAGGAGCATGCAGGAAGCAGCCGATCGATGATCCTTTTCTCATCATTGATGTTTCTATCTCTCTCCCCTCCTCTCTCTGAAATCAATAAAAACATACTTTTAAAAAATAAAGGGGAGCTGGCAGAATGAGGGTGTGCTTTGGGTGTACTCATGGCCTGGTAGAGGGATCTTCAAGTGGAGGAGTCACAGCAGTCCATGGGGCAGACCTCTTACTGGACTCCTAGGGCAGACAGTTCCTTTAGTTGTCTTTATCTGCCTGTCTCCCTTTCCTTCCCTTTCTTTCCCTTTCCCCCACTCACAGAGGTCTAAGGAATATGCATGTTACCGAAGAACAGTGGGACTCTCCAGTTGTACCCCATGCTGCTTGGCAGACTTTCATTCATGCCTGTCACTTTCCTCCTTCTCTGCTACAAAGGCACCATTGACATTGCTGCCACCACAACTCCCTCGGTTCCATGACCACCTCTAAGGTCCAATCCACTCACTCTCAGATCACAAATGGATGAATCTCTTGGGTGTCTTGGTGTGCTGTGCAGGTACACTTTGTTCAGTTATGGATGTGCCTTTAGTTGAAGTCAAGGAGAGAGAAAGAAAAAACAACTCATGTTACTAACATCACTCTCAGCTTCACCCTACAAATGCCAACATTTGTAGTCTTCCCTGGAACACATCCTTTCTTTGTACCAAACCAATACCAGACGGGAATCAAACCTGTGGTCTGGGTTTCAGAAGTAATACTTACTCAGTGGAGTTAATGAGGTAAGAAGAATGTCAGTCCTATTGATGGCTGCAGTTCTGGAAGTCAGGTGGGGCAAGCGTTTCAAGGAGGAAGAGGAGTGATCAACTGTTGAATCTTGCTGATGGGTCAGATAAAATGAACATGATCATTGGATTTAACAATATGGAGGTCATTGGTGATCTTAAGAAAAGCAATTTTGCTGGAATGATAAGAGGGCAAACCTGAATGATGTGGGTTCAAGAAAAAATGGGGAAAATCAGTCGGCATGTTAGAATATATTTCAAGGAATATTGCCATAAAGAGAAGGAAAACGTAATAGCTGGAGAGGAAGTGGAATTGAGTGTAAGTGAACCCACATGTACTTGTTAGCCAGTTCCAACAACTATAAATACTTTGATAATCTTGTTTCATCTATAACCACATCCTTTTTTAGTGGAATATGTTAAAAAATCATGACTTCACCTCTGATAATTTTAGAATGTATTATTTATAGATGAGAACAAAGATTGTGATCCCTCTAGCAGTATTAACAATAGTGCCTTAATATGATTTAATAACTTACCCTTGTCTAGCTTTTTCCAATAGAGAGAGGCTTTCTTTAAATATATCTTTATCGATTTCAGAGAGGAGAGGAGAGGAGAGGAGAGGAGAGGAGAGGAGAGGAGAGGAGAGGAGAGGAGAGGAGAGGAGAGGAGAGGAGAGGGTCAGAAACATCAATGATGAGAGAGAATCATTGACCGGCTGCCTCCTGCAAAGCCCCCTATTGGGGATCAAGCCCACAACCCAGGCATGTGCCCTTGACCAGAATCCAACCTGAAACCCTTCAGTCCGAAGGCCAATGTTCTATCCACTGAGCTAAACCAGCTATGGTGAGGAGAGGCTTTTTTAAAGGAAAAATCACAACGTGGGGATGATCCAGGAGATGGAACACTAGATGATACAGGAAAGAGAAATGGGCCTTGGTGCCCATCTGAAGGAGAAGTAGGGTCAGAATGATCACCCATGTTTCCGAGACCCCGATCCTTAGATGACAAGGAGGAGAAGGAAGGCAAATTACTCCACTTGGCTGCCATTAAGAAACAATACAATGAGTATCCAAGGTGAGTGGTCCGGAAGCAAACATAGTTCCTGGGTTCAGGAATTTATCTTTGCTTTGGATGCAATCTGAATGCCAAGTCACTGGACATTCTATTTTTGAAGAACCGGTGTTAATGAGTGGTCCATTGCAAGGCCCAGTGAGCTGGTCATTGCAGAATTCTTCCATCTGGGTCTGAAAGGGAAAAATGCCTGTTGCCCCCACTTTCCATTTTATCCTTGAGTTTCTGCTTTATGATTTGAAAGTTTGCAATATCAGTTTGAATTTTTCTCAATTGTTTCATGGCTAACTGATAAATTATTCAATACATGATTTTTCCTCTTTTACTTTTATCTAAACTGCCTTGTGTATATTCACTTGTGCCTACTTTCACAACTATTAATAATTACCATGGTTCATTATTATTTATTCAGCATTTACCCTATGCTGGGGTGTACTCATTTGAATCTTTGAGTGACTTGCTCAAAGACATATGGTTGGTAAGTGACCAGTTCTTAAACCAAGGTCATCTGACCTGTGAGACTTCCATCTCAGCCACAATACTGCTTCCATTTGGTTATCAACTAGCAGTTTCCCCACAGCCAGCAGCAAGATGACAGGCTGAAAAGCAAACTAAAAAACTTGGACTGGACTCTTGATGCTACCTGTTCTAATCTCAGCTCTACCACTTTTTATTTTTAAAAAAAGTTTTATTTTTTTAATATATTTTTATTGATTTTTTTACAGAGAGGGAGGGAGAAGGATAGAGTTAGAAACATTGATGAGAGAGAAACAGCGATCAGCTGCCTCCTGCACACACCCCCACTAGAGATGTGCCCGCAACCAAGGTACATGCCCTTGACCAGAATCGAACTTAGGACCCTTCAGTCCACAGGCCAATGCTCTATCCGCTGAGCCAAACCAGCTAGGGCTCTACCACTTTTTAATTCAATAACATTGGACAAATTATTTCACCTCTTGTAATATGTTACCTCATCAGGGGGAAAACCTATTAATAATAGTATTTACAAATAAGGATGTGCTAAAGATTGAATTTTATAATACATATAATGTACACAGTCCAGAACCTGACACATAGCAAGTACTAAATAAATGTTACCTAAATTTATACCCATGTTTTATCACTAAAACATGCTGCTAATCAGCTTACCCCTAATCAGCTTTGGGCAAGTGACTTCACATCTCTGTATATCATGTTCCCCACCTGTAAAATGAGGCTCTACTCTTTCCCTGATTGCTTTGTAGAGCTTTGAGAATCACCGTACAATGTAAGGTATACCTCAGGTGACCACATATCCTACTTTTGCCCTGTCAGAATAATAAATTATAAGAAACCCCAAAATTTCCTTTCTCTGACCATCTTACAAAACTCATTATTTCTCCTTTTCTTGCAGTGACTGTATTTAATCTGGTGAGTTATTACATCCTCTCTGCTTATTACTTATTTTTGGAATTACAAAGACCTTTTTTAAAACTGCTCATTTCCCCAAAAATAAAAAGAGTAATTATAAAAATAAATCACATAAATCATATAAAAACCAAAAAAATATTAAGAATAATTTTAGGATGAGGTATATAACCAGTTCACCAGAGATTAAAAAGATTAAAAACAAACAGACAAGATCATTAGGGTTCATTTTTATCCAGCAGTCAGATAGGCAGGGAGTTGGGAGATGGGAATAGCTTTGGATTCTGAGGTGAGAAGGTTGGTCTAAAGTCAGCTGCTCTTATTTCACAAAGTTTCCTGGGCGGGGGCATCAGAGAAAATTGTTACTTGGCTTTGAAATGTCTGCCTAACAACAAATGACTTTTACAGGATGGGGAGACCACTTCTTGCTTTTATCTTCAAAATTTATTTTGGAATTAACTGTTACCCCAGTGAAAGAATGACTTGAGAGCTTCGATCGCTTATTTTGGAAGGGAAGTGGTATCATTCTTTATTCACCTTGACAACAAGCCACTTTGACATTTAGAAGTGCTCAGATTTTTAGTCCTAGCCAGTGTGGCTCAGTTGGTTGGAGCATCCGTCATCTTGTACACCAAGCATGTCAAACTCAAAGGCTAACACGGGTCAAATTAAATGAGGTATGTGGCCCGCAGGCTGGGAGTTTGAAATGCTTATTGTACACCGAAAGGTTGTGGGAGTTCGATTCCTGGACATGATGAGAGGCAACTGATCAATGTTTCTCTCTCTAAAAATAAATTTTAAAAACACACACACACATATCCTCAGGTGAGGATTTAAAATTTTTTAAATAAAAGTGCTCAGATTTTTGGAGGCAGGTCCAAGATGGCTAGCATATAAGGACACTAAACTCACTCCCTCCCACAAACACACTGTTATTCAATTTAGTAAAATAACCATGTTGCCCTAGCCATAGCAATCAGACAAAAAATAAAAGGTATCCAAGTTGGAAAGGACACTAAAGACAGCACCAAAAAACTATTAGAACTAATAAATGAATCCAGTGAAGTTTCAGGATATAAAATTAATATACAGAAATTCATTGTATTTTATTGTTTCTATGCACTAATAATGATCAAAAGGAGAAATTAAGAAATTAAGAAAATCCCATTTACAATTGCATCAAAAATAATAACCAAAGAGGTAAAAGACCTGTACTCTGAAAATTATTAAGACATTGAATAAAAATTGAAGAACATACAAATAAATGAAAAAATATATTGTGCTCATGGATTGGAAGAATATAATTAAAATGTCCATACTACCCAATGCATGCTACAGTTTCAGGGCAGTTCCTATCAAAACACCAATAGCATTCTTCTCAGAACCTGAATGATCCTAAAATTTATATGGAACCACAAAAGATTCCAAATAGACAAAGCAATCTTGATGAAGAACAACAAAATTGGTGGTATCATACTCCCTAATTTCAAACTATATACTACAAAGCTATAAAAATCAAAATAGTGCCCTAACCAGTTTGGCTCAGTAGATAGAGCGTCAGCCTGCGGACTCAAGGGTCCCAGTTCGATTCCGGTCAAGGGCATATACCTTGGTTGCGGGCACATCCCCAGTAGGGAGTGTGCAGGAGGCAGCTGATCAATGTTCCTCTCTCATCGATGTTTCTAACTCTATACCTTCCCCTTCCTCTCTGTAAAAAATCAATAAAATAAAATAAAGAAAAAGAAAAAGAAAAATAGTATGGTACTGGCACAACAACATACACATAGATCAATGGAATAGAATAGAGAGTCCAGAAATAAACTCTTGCTTATATGGCCAATTAAGCTATGACAAAGGAAGCGAGAATATATACAACTAGAGGCCCGGTGCACAAAATTTGTGCACTGGTGGGGGGTGTCCCTCAGCCCAGCCTGCACCCTCTCCAATCTGGGATCCCTCTCACAACCCAGGACTGCTGGCTCCCAACCGCTCACCTGCCTGCCTACCTATCTGATTGCCCCTAACCACTTCTGCCTGCCAGCCTGATCACCCCCTAACCACTCCCCTGCCAGCCTGATCGATGCCTGTTCTCCTGCCGGCCTGGTTGCCCCCAACTTCCCTCCCCTGCAGGCCTGGTTCCCCCCCCCCCGACAATGGTCCTCTCCTGCCAGCCCAGTTGCCCCCAACTTCCCTCCCCTGCAGTCCTGGTCCCCCACACGGCCCTCTCCTGCAGGCCTGGTTGCCCCCAACTGCCCTCCCCTGCCAGCCATCTTGTGGCCACATGGAGGTGGCCAACTTGTGTGTTGGAGTGATGGTCAATTTGCATACTGGTTGTGACTAATTAGCATATCCTGGCTAATTAGCATATCCCTCTCTTATTGTATAGGATGAGGTAAAGACAGTGCCTTTAATAACTAGTGTTAGGAAAATTGGACAGTTACGGGTAAAAGAATGAAACTGAACACTTATACCATACACAAAAATTAACTCAAGCCCTAGCCAGTTTGGCTCACTGAATAGAGAGTCATCTTGGGGACTGAAGGGTCCCAGGTTGGATTCCGGTCAAGGTCATGTACCTTGGTTGCAGGCACATCCCTAGTAGGGGGTGTGCAGGAGGCAGCTGATCGATGTTTCTCTCTCATCGATGTTTCTAACTCTCTATCCCTCTCCTTTCCTCTCTGTAAAAAATCAATAAATTATATTTTAAAAAATTAACTCAAAATGGATTGAAGACTCAAATGTAAGGCCTGAAATCATAAAACTTCTAAAAGAAAACAGGCAGTAAACTCTTTGACACAGCTCTTAGCAATATCTTTTTGCATATGTCTCCTTGGGGAAGGCAACAATAAAAGTAAACAAATGGGACTACATCAAACTAAAAAGCTTCAGCACAATGAAAGAAATCACCAAAATGAAAAGACAACATACTGAGTGGGAGAAGATATTTGCAAATGATATATCCAATAAAGGGTTAATACCCAAAATATATAAAGAACTCATACAACTCAACATCAAGGAAACAATCATTTAAAATTGGCAGAAGCAATGAATAAACACTTCTCTAAAGGCATAGAGATGCGGGAGTGCACCGAGTATGCGGGAGCAGCTTTTTGGTTCCTTGCTCCTCGACATGGCTTTCAACTTTGGGGCTCCCTCAGGCACCTCGGGCACTGCTGCAGCCACCACAGCTCCCATGGGTGGGTTTGGATGATTTCTGCGCATGGGCCACAAAGTTTCAATCGCACTGTACGTGCATGCCCGCATGTGGTATTTTGTGGAAGAGCCACACTCAAGGGGCCAGAGAGCCACATGTGGCTCGCAAGCCTCAGTTTGCCGACCACTGGGCTAGAGGTTTTAGTTTTCAAAAAAAAAAAATAAACGAATATTTGAAGCCAACAACAGCAATTGGTGGAATCATTGCATAAAGTTCTGGGAGGAAACCAGACCCTTACAGTAAATGTAGGGAGTATTAAACATTGCCAGATGATCAGACAGAAGTTGTCATTTATGGTATTGAGCATTCTCCAAATGGTACTTCAAGAAGAGTTCCACCCGGTGAGGTTGAGACGGCCCCCGGGAGGTTGAGACGGCTCCCGTGAGGCTGGGACGGCCCCTGTGAGGCTGCGACGACCCCGGTGAGGTTGAAACGGCCCCGGTGAGGCTGAAACGGCCCTGGTGAGGTTGGGACAGCCCCGGTGATGTTGGGACGGCCCCAGTGAGGTTGAAACGGCCCCGGTGAGGCTGAAACGGCCCCGGTGAGTTTGAGAAGGCCCTGGTGAGGTTTAAACGGCCCCGGCGAGGTTGAGAAGGCCCTGGTGAGGTTGAGACGGCCCCTGTGAGGCTGGGATGGCCCCTGTGAGGTTGAAATGGCCCCGGTGAGGTTGGGACGGCCCCGGTGAGGTTGAAACGGCCCCAGTGAGGTTGAGAAGGCCCCAGTGAGGTTGAAACGGCCCCGGTGAGGTTGAGAAGGCCCTGGTGAGGTTGAAACGGCCCCAGTGAGGTTGAAACGGCCCCGATGAGGCTGAGACGGCCCCGGTGAGGTTGAGACGGCCCCTTTGAGGCTGAAACGGCCCCTGTGAGGCTGGGACAGCCCCTATGAGGTTGAAACGGCCCCTTTGAGGTTGAAACGGCCCCGGTGAGATTGGGACGGCCCCGGTGAGGCTGAAACAGCCCTGGTGAGGTTGAGAAGGCCCTGGTGAGGTTGAAACGGCCCCGGTGAGGTTGAGAAGGCCCTGGTGAGGTTGAAACGGCCCCGGTGAGGTTGAAACGGCCCCAATGAGGCTGAGACGGCCCCGGTGAGGTTGAGACGGCCCCTTTGAGGCTGCGATGGCCCCTGTGAGGTTGAAACGGCCCCGGTGAGGTTGAAACGGCCCCTGTGAGGCTGAGACGGCCCCGGTGGGGTTGAAACGGCCCCGGTGAGGTTGAGAAGGCCCCAGTGAGGTTGAAACGGCCCCGGTGAGGTTGAAACGGCCCCGGTGAGGTTCAGACGGCCCGGTGAGGCTAAAACGGCCCCTGTGAGGTTGAGACGGCCCCTGTGAGGTTGAGACGGCCCCTGTGAGGCTGCGACGGCCCCTGGGAAGCCGAGAAAAATACCACATGATCTCACTCATTTATGGATAATAAAGACCAATATAAACTGATGAACAAAAATAGATACCGAGGCAGAGCAGCATTGAACAGACTGTCAAACTACAGTGGGAAGCCTGGGGAGGGTTGGGGTGGGGGTAAGAGATCAACCGAAGGACTTGTATGCATGCATATAAGAATAACCAATGGACACAAGACACTGGGGGGTAGGGGAGGCTGGGGGAATGTCAAGGGGCGGGGGGGAGGAGACATGTGTAATACTCTTTGTAATACTTTAAGAAATAAAACAAAATTTTTAAAAAAAAGAAGAGTTCCAGCTACAACACTATATGCCCATTTTGAACAAAGCGACATAAAAACACAGCTGCAGCAACTTGGTGTAACCCTCTCTCTGACTAGAACAGAACTTTCCCCTGCACAGTTCAAACAGCTTTTACAGAACCCCCCTGCTGGTGTTGATCCTATCATCTGGGAACAAGCCAAGGTGGATAACCCTGAATCTGAAAAGTTAATTCCTGTACCAATGGTGGGTTTCAAAGAACTTCTTTGAAGACTGAAGGTTCAAGATCAGATGACTAAGCAGCATCAGACCAGATTAGATATTATATTTGAAGATATTGGTGAATAACAGAAGAATCAAACTACAACTATGGCCAAAAAAGCACGATACAAGAGGAAACTCCTGGACCTTTCCCATAGGACCTTACAGGTCCTGATCAAACAGGAAACTCAGAGGAAGAGTGGGTACGCCATCCAAGCTGATGAAGAGTAGTTGCGAGTTCAGCTACATACAATTCAGTGTGAACTAAATGCACCTACTCAGTTTAAGGGCCGACTAACTGAACTGATGTCCCAAATCGGATGCAGAATCATTTTGGAGCAGTCAAATCTGAGGAAAGATATTACATAGATGCAGATCTGTTACGAGAAATCAAGCAGCATTTGAAACAAGAAGGCCTTAGCCACTTGATTAGCATCATAAAAGATGATCTAGAAGATATAAAGTTAGTAGAACATGGATTGAATGAAACCATCTGCATCAGAGGTGGTGTATTTAGTTGACAGATCACAAACTTGCGTTAAAGGTCGTGAACTATATCTTTTTGCTACATCAGGCCTTCCCTAAGGATGAAACTGACCACATGGAGGACAGTGAAAGAAAATCCTCTGCTGGCTTGGTTTTTGAGAAGGTTACTGACAAATTATTGTTCTTCAGATTTGAAATAAGTCACTTCACAGCTCTTCAAAGACAGCCTTTGGAAGATTTACTTAAAGCTGTTACTTTGAGAAGTACAGTACATAATTACCAAAAATGTACTATTGTACATTTTTACAACAGCATTTTTCTTTAAAATAATCAGTGTTTAATGATTGTTCTCCATTGAGCCAGTACTCTGCTTTCCATAGCAAGTAAATATGCAATATCTACTTTGCACATAAAATGTATGACTACTTGACTGTTGGAGATTTGTACTTCAGAATATAAATGTACATCAGTTTTTATATTTGTGAATTCATCTATGGGAGGAGTAAAGAAAATCCGAGAGTATTTAATGATTAATGTGATTTTCCTTTTATATTATTTTGCTTAATTGAAATTTACAGAACACCTATGCAATTAGGATATAACAAAATTACATTTTATCATTTTTGCAACTTTTTGTTTTTTTAAACACTTTTATTTCTAAAAAAGATGAAAACAAATTCTTGATTGTAAAAAAAAAAATAAAACATAGAGATGCTCAACAACGCTAATCATCAGAGAAATGCAAATCAAAACCACAATGAGATATCACCATACCTGTCAGAATGGCTAGTATCAAAAAGTCAACAAGTAAGTGGTGGCAAGGGTGTTGAGAAAAGGGATTGTATATTAGTGCAGCCTCTATGGAAAACAGTATGGAGTTTCCTCAAAAAATTAAAAATAGAACTGCCATATGACACAGCAATTCCACTTCAGGGTAGTTATTTGAAGAAATCCAAACACTAATATGAAAAGATCCATGCACCCCTGTGTTCATTGCAGCATTACTTATAATATTCAAGATATGAAAGCAACTTAGTTGTCCATCAGTAGATAAATAGATAAAGATGTGATTGGTTATACATATACAATAGAATATTACTCAGCAATAAAAAAGAATGAAATCTTGCCATTTGCAACAACGTGGATAGACCTACAGGATATTATGCTAAGTGAATAAGTCAGAGAAAGACAAATAACTTATGATGTCACTTATATGTGGAATCTAAAAAAAAAGACTCAGAAACAAAGAACAAATTGATGATTGTGGGGGTGGGAGGGCAGGGAGGATAAGCAGAAAAGGTGAAGAGGAATAAGAGGTACAAACTTCGTTATAAAATAATAAGCCATGGAGATGTAGTGAACACCACAGGAAATACAGTCAATAATATTTAATAACTTTGTATGGTGACAGATGGTAACTAGTTTAGTGTGGTGATCACATCATAAAGTATATAAATGTTGAATTACCATGTTGTGCACCTGAAATATTGTATGCCAGCCACATATTTTTTTTTACTAAAGTGCTCAGATTTTTTGTACTTTGAGAGGCAATCTACTTCATTTCAACATGTCTGAAAGTTACATTTTTCTTTAAGTCAAAAGCATAAACTTATTTTTCCTTTCGGGAAAATGTACAGAGAGAACTAACGGCGTTCACCCAGTCCCTGACCACTTCCCCAAGTCTTTTTGGCCTTTAATGCCCAAGTTCTCTGTACCTCAGTTTCCTCACGGGAGGTTGTGATGTTAACATGAGCGAATCAGAAAGTTACCAGCTGTTCTCAGAATTTCAAAATGGGAAGAAATTGGAATTTATTTTAAGACATTTGGGAAAGCAGTTGTTGACTGTTTCTACATTTGTGCTGCAACAAACGCAGCCAAACCCCCTCAGAAAAAGGTTCTTCTTCACTCAGATGACTGAGCAACACGGCCAGTAGCAGTTTTTTTAAAAACCCAACTGTCTTTTCTTAATGTATTTATTTATTTATTGGATAGTTCCATTAGAATTCTAAATATTGAGGGCAAAATGCTAAAAGGCATTGTTCTAATCAGGACAGTTGTAAAGCTACTTAGTTGAAATTCCAATTTCATGGTTCTGTCATCTGCATCTTTATTTGCACACTTTTCTGTATGAGAACCCCACTGGCAATGTTTGTGACAATTTGAGCATCAAATAAATCATGATATTAAAGGATAGAACCTGTTGAATAAAGTAAAAACAAAAACAAAAAACAAAAAACGACTTCATGCTGAACAACCAAGTGAAGAAGAAAAAGCCATTTCTCCAAGGAGACCTGGTGCCTTTGAGCAGCAGATGGTACTAACATGCTGAATTGCATTTTAAGTTTTTACATCTGTATTCATCAGACTTTAAAATTTATTTTGTTAGCAAGACTAGGCTTAATGGAATGAATGGAACAGCTTTTTGTCCTTTGGTGTTCTATCATTTTTATTACTTGAAATGTTGATAATAGGAAATCAACTATTTTCAAGGTTTTCAAAATATATTAGCATGTAATTTAATATGTATTTTGAAGCTTTCATTTAAAGCATAAATAGTGTTTTCTTCCTTCTCACACTCTATTGAAGACATTACAATTCAATAATCAACAGTAACATTAGAAAACTGAGCGGTGTCAGTGTGGAATTTCCAGATTTTTTAAAAAATATATTTGTATTGATTTCTTACAGAGAGGAAGAGAGAGGGATAAAGAGCCAGAAACATCGATGAGAGAGGAACATCAATCAACTGCCTCCTGCACACCCCCGCACTGGGGACGTGCCCGCAACCAAGGTACATGCCCCTGACCGCATTCGAACCTGGGACCCTTGAGTTCGCAGGCCGATGCTCTATCCACTGAGCCAAACCAGTCAGGGCATGGAATTTCCAGATTTAATGGCAATGGGAACAAACTGAAAGTAGGACCCAGCAGAGCTGAGGGAACTTCAGCCCACTTCAGGCAATAAAGAGACTCTTTAAAAAAAAAAAAGGAAGTAAAGCTTTTATCTTACAAAACTATGGCGTAATAACAAGATCAGAAGCAGTAAAGGCGCAAAGGAGAGAGCAGTCCCTGGAAACTGGCTGGGGATTAGAGTGAAGCACTGCTGGGGGCTGTTTATAAGCACTGGGGCCAGTTTCCCACCCCCAAATGCTTAACTCTCACTTGTTTCCCAGTGGAATGAGGCACAATGACAGCTTCCTGAAGAGAGAGTCTGGCAAGAGAGCCTCCCAGAGTGAGACCTGAAACCTCAGAAGCATCAGGGCTGGAGATCACGATACCATAGAAATGCCCATGCAGAGACAGGCTAGCCGAACCCCTCACCTCGGGGCTCTTCTGCATCCTGCTCCCTATACTCACCAAAGGTAGAGGTTCCTGGGCCCCCCACAAACATAAGGTCGAATTTCCTTAGTCCCAACAATTACCTCAGGTAGATTTTCCCTGAAACCACAATCATCTAAGACAGCCGTGGGCAAACTACGGCCCTCGGGCCGGATCTGGCCCACTTGAAATGAATAAAATTAAAAAAAAAAAAAAAAAAGACCGTACCCTTTTATGTAATGATGTTTACTTTGAATTTATATTAGTTCACACAAACACTCCATCCATGCTTTTGTTCCGGCCCTCCGGTCCAGTTTAAGAACCCATTGTGGCCCTCGAGTCAAAAAGTTTGCCCACCCCTGCTCTAAGAGTTTCCCAGGCCCCCAAAATCGTCTAACATAGAGTTTCCTGGGCCAACAATATCACTGAAGGTAGAATTTTCCAGCTCCCCACAATTGCCTAAAGTCAAGTTTCCTGACCTAAACAATCACCTAAAGCAGACTATCCTGTCCCACAAAATAAACTGAGGTAGAATATTCCGGCTTCCACAATCAACTAAGAGACTATTCTGACCCACACCATCACCTATAGTCAAGTTTCCTGAACCCTGATAATCACCTAAGGTAGAGTTTCCAGGACCCCCACAATCATGCAGTGGTTCTCAACCTTCCTAATGCTGCAACCCTTTAATACAGTTCCTCATGTTGTGGTGACCCCCAACCATAAAATTATTTTCGTTGCTACTTCATAACTGTAATGTAAATATCTGATATGCAGGATGTATTTTCAGGGGTCGCGACCCACAGGTTGAGAACCGCTGAATTAAGGTAAAGATAGCAGATGCCCACAAACACCAGAGACAGAGTTTCCTAATCCACTACAATCACCTAAGGTGGTTTCCTTCCACCGCCCCCCCTAACCTCCAATTAATCAAAAAGGAAGACTATCCTGGCCCACTATAATCACCTAGGTAGACTATCCTGGCCCCCACATTCACCTAAGATCAAGTTTGCCTGGCACACAATCACCTAAGGTGTTTCCTGGGCCCACGGTCACCTGAGGTTGAGGATCCTGGGCTACCTAAATAAACTATGGTTGAGTTTACTGTCCCTCCACAATCATCAAGCTAGGAATTCTGGACCCCCCGCCCCCATTATCACCTAAATTCGAGTTTCCAGGACCCCACAATCACCTGAATTCATGTTCCTAGGCTCCCATCATCACCTAAGGTTGAGTTTATTGGGCCCACAATCACCTGAGGTAGAGTTTGCTGGGCCTCCCTAAATCACCAGAGCTTCCCCAGCCCACAATTATCTAAAGTTGACTTTCCTTGGCCCCCACAATCACCTAAGGGCAAATACCCTGGCCCTCAGCAATCACGTAAGGTAGATGTTTCTGGCCCCTCATAATCACCTAAGGTAATCATTCCCAAGCCCCCAGATCAGCTAACGTGGACTTGTCTGGGCTCAAAATCACCTAACATAGACTTGCACAGGCCCACAATCATTTTAGGTAGACTTTCTTGGGCCCATAATCATCTAAGAGTTTCCTAAGACCCCAGTCACCAAGGGTCAAGTTTCCTGGGCCCCCAATCACCTAATGAAGAGTTTCCTGGGCCCAAAATCATCTATAGTAGTGCCTTCTGCCCCCACAATCAGCTATGATAGTTTCCTCAGTGCTCTCAATTACCTAAGGTATTATTTCTGGAGACTCCACATTCATCTATGGTCAAGTTTCCTGGGCCCACTAACACCTAAGGTCAAGTCTTCTGGGCCCAAAACCACCTGAAGTCAAGTGTTCTGAGCCCACAATAACCTTAGGTATTGTTTCCTGGGCCCCCACAGTCACCTAAGCTAAAGTCTCTGCCTCCCCTCTCCCCCAGACACATAAGGAAGACTTACCTAGCCCCCACATTCAGCTAAGCTCGAGTTTCCAGAGTCCCCATAATCACCCAAAGCCCAGCTTCTCGATCTCCACAGGTTGAGATTCCTGACCCACCTAACTAAGGAAAACAATCCTGACCTCCACATCACCTCAGGTCAGGATTCCCACCTACCCCCCATGATGTACTGTCAAGATTCATGTGTCTGCACAGTTCCCTGAGCTACAGTTTCCTGGGCCCCCGCAGGCACATGAGTAATAAATCCCTAAGCACCCCCCAATCGCCAAATTAGACTATCTTTGAACCCCACAATAACCCAAGATAGAATTCCTGGGCCCATAATCACCTAAAGTCAAGTTCCCTGGGTTCCCTTAATTACCTAATGTAGGGATTCCTGGACCCTCACATTCATCTAAGGTAGATTTTTCAGATCCCCTACAATCATCTATGGTAGGGTATTTTGGCCCCACAATCACCTAAGTCAAGTTTCCTGGACAACCAAAATTACTTAATGGTAGTTTCCTGGCTTCCCACAATTAGGTAAGAGAGAAATTCTTCACACCCCAAATCACCTAATAGTTCCCTGGGCTCCCACAGTCACATAATGTCAAGATTCATAAGACCCCAGTTACCTAAGATAGAGCTTCCTGTGCCCACAATCACCTTTGGTAGAATTACATACTCCTCCCCACCCCTCCTAATCACCTAAGGTAGACTTTCCCAGGTACACAATCACCTAAAGTGAAGTTTCCTGGGCACAAATCATCTAAGGTTGGGTTTCTGGGGTCACAATAACCTTAGATAGAGTGTCCTGGTGCTCCCCCTCCCAACACATACACTCTACAATCATCTAAGCTAGAGTCCCTCAAACCCAAACAAGCACACAAGGTAGACTTTCATGGGTCTCCAAATTAGCTAAGCTAGAGTTTCCTGGTCCCCAAACTCACATCAAGTTGATTCCTGAACCCATAATCACTTAAGTTGAGATTCATGGCCCTCACAGTCTCCTAAGGTTGAGTTCTGGGTCCCCAATCTCCTAAGGTAGAGTGTCTTGGACCCCAACAGTCACCTAAGGTGTAGTTTTCTGGGCCCACAATTATCTAAAACTAGAGTCCTGGTGCACAAAATTCGTGCACTGGGGGAGGAGGGTGTCCCTCAGCCCAGCCTGCACCCTCTCCAATCTGGGATCCCTCGGGGGATGTCGGACATCCCTCTCACAATCCAGGACTGCTGGCTCCCAAGCATTCACCTGCCTGCCTGCCTGATTGCCCCTAACCACTTCTGCCTGCCAGCTGATCACCCCCTAACCACTCCCCTGCCAGCCTGATCAATGCCTAACTGCCCCGCTGCTGGCCCAATCACCCCCAACTGCCCTCCCCTGTCAGCCCGGTCACCCCCAACTGCCCTCCCCTGCTGACCCAGTCGCCCCCAACTACCCTCCCCTGCCGGCCTGCTCGCCCCCAACTGCCCTCCCCTGCTGGCCTGGTCCCCCCCAAATGACCTCCCCTGCCAGCCTGGTTGCCCTTAACTGCCCTCCCCTGCTGACCTGGTCACCCCTAACTGCCCTCCCTGCTGATCATCTTGTGGTCACATGGAGGTGCAGCCTGTAAGTCATAAGCACGCCCTCAAGAGCGTGCCTACCCAAATAGGGATCGGAGTTTCTTGGGTCAGGGTTTTCTATCAACTGCGGTCACCCACATGGCCAATTCCTGTGAATTTCAAGTGATATTAGAAGAGGTAGGGCTGAGAACTGTAAACTGACTCATTTAACTCGCCCTGGTCCAGTCCCACTTCTGTGATGGGTCTGCATGTCAGCCTCCGCTTACATCTTCCACATCCCCTCCTTCTTCTGGAGGTGGGGCCAAACTCTTCATTAGTTTAGCTTACAAGCCAGTTTCCATCCTGTACTTCAGAGAGGGGCACCCCGTAACTGTTCCCTCCAAGAGTTGGGGCCCACTGAGGCCACTGTTCTTGACTTGGGCTGTAATCACAGTGACTTCGATTTCCTGATATGGCCCTGGATATCCTGGCTGGGTCTTGCCTCCAACTGTTTTCTGCATTCGATTTAAGAGGAATGTCAAATGGGGAGGTGTGTCTGCTGACCTTATGCTTATCCATAAAATGTCTGTAAACACAGGATGCAGACCTGATGAAGCATGAAGTCACCCTGCTGCGAGGCTAGGAGAGAGGCTGCCACCCAAGGAGAGGTGCGGACTTGTAAAGCCGTCACCAGCGTGCACTCAGCCTCTGCCAAAAACAATCGTTTTGAAGACTTGATTGTAAGTGTTTTTGTTTTTAAGGGTCACTGGCAAACTTGTACTCTGACCACCTGATAAAAAGGAAATCTCCCAGCATTTGGCTTTCAGGAGTAGTTAAACATGCAAAAAGAAAGGCCAAAGTAAGTAAATCTGCAATCTGCACCCTGCAACCCTTCTGCTGTGAGAGACCCTGGAGGCCACTGCTCTCCTGACCATAGGATCAGAGTGACACTGACCTTGACATCTCCATACGGTGTGGACGCCCTGGTCCAGTCCCACTTCTGTGATGGGTCTGCATGTCAGCCTCCGCTTACATCTTCCACATCCCCTCCTTCTTCTGGAGGTGGGGCCAAACTCTTCATTAGATTCTGTGCCACTGATTAAGTATCCTGTAAGCGGCATTTAAAGAAAACAGGGTAATTTGACTTTGGGTGGTGGGCACATGTTCCTATATAGAGATTTTGTAAATTAGTAATCCACACATGTAATCTATATGTTCATGTAGACTAATGTCACCCCAATAAAACTCTATATAATTAAGAAAAAGAAAATAGGGTAGCCTGGCTCAGTGGTTGAGCGTCAACCTATGAACCAGGAGGTCACAGTTCGATTCCCGGTCAGGGTACATGCCCAGGTTTTAGGCTAGATCCCCAGTCAGGGCCGTGCAGGAGGCAGCCGATCAATGATTCTCATCATTGATGTTTCTTTCTCTCGCTCTCTCTCTCTCTCTCTCTGAAATAAATTTTAAAACATATTTAAAGAAAATAGAGTACATTTTAAATTATGTTCTTCAGGTTACCATGAGTGTCATTCTCCATCTTGATACACATAACAATCACCTGAAGTACTTTTAGAAGTACTCTGAGGCTCTGGAGATTCGATCACATTGGTCCAAGTGGGACATGGCTTGAGCAGGTTCTAGAAGTTCCTCAGGTGATTCTAAGGTGCAACCAGAGATGTGCAGCCAGGGTGGGAACCATTGTATTCAATGAGTACCTGATAGGTAGCCTTTCAGGATAATCCAATTCCATTTGAGCTCAATCAAGTTAATTGACCTGGTCAAGATTTCAATTAAATCTTAAGATACCTAAAATCAGACGTCCACTTGAATTAGATAAATGTCAACTTTCTTTTTTTGAACTTCTACATAGTTGAAATTTATAGAGTCCAATAGTTTAATAAGATCTGGTGGGAAAAACAATAGTTTCTAGTCTCTTCCATTTCCCAATTCCAGAGACAACTTCTTTTAGCTCTTTTAACCAATTCTTTGGCTATTTGCCTCTATATCTTTAAGTAAAACGGTTGGATTACTATTTATTGATTTTCAGTTTGAGAAATTATCTATTGTCTTCGCATGGGACAAGTGAAGATTTCTTTCACACACACACACACACACACACACACACACACACGTCTCTTGCCACACTCAAATTTGTCCTCCTACCCCATCCAATATAGTTATATCATAATTCTGCTTAAACCAACAATAGTTTCTACATTACTAGGATTCTGGTTACCATCCAGAGCTTTGCCATGTAACAAACCATGATTACTTCTCCTTTCTTGAACTATGATTACTTCTCATTTGTTTCCTTGAATTAATAACTATCTTAATTGTTCACCTGATTAGTTTTTTATTAGTTTTCTATTTACTTTTCAGTAATCCATCCTTGAATTCTCTACCCATTGTTTAAATATCTCCTCAAGACCTTTATTCACATCTGGTATTTTATACATTTCCTCTTCCTGAAGAACTGTCTCCCAAAGTCCCTGACCTGCTCACACCTGGGCTTGTCCTCTGCACCTGGTACGCAGGTCGTCCTGCAATATCCCTGCGGTGTCATCCTTACGGGATTCCCTCACTTTTCTCCCCTATTGGGTCTCCTGTTCTTACATTCCTGTCTTCTTCTTTCCTGGTTTACTCCCTCATTTTGCTGAAATGAAAGAGCATATAAAACCCCACCACACACACAACTATTTTCTCTTGACAAGTGTGGAGAATTATAGTATTTGACAGTAAGGGGGTGGCACTTCTTAGAGCAGCAAGCCAGGGAAAAGACCTAAAAGGTCTGGTAGGAAAACACTGGGTTTATCCAAAATACAGGCAAATTCATTTGTGCTTTTTTTTTTTTTTTTTTTTGCCTGTTTTATATTTGGAACCAAAATAATAATTACTCTGTAATCTGTGCTCCCAAGGTAGGTCATCCTGGAATCGGTGTTTTAACAGGGAGCAAGAAAATAGCATAAAAAATAAAGCTCATTTCATCGAAGCTTTATAGAAACAAAAGGATTTCAGCATGATTGCAATCATGTTTTTCCATCACCCAAAAAATCAAGCAGCTAAAGCAAGAGTAAATTTGTTTTAAAAGAAATATATTAAGGATCAATTGCACATCCAGAAAAGGCCCAATTTGGCTATGGAATTGGTTTCCTGCTGGGAAGTCAGGCAAAGTCAGATTAAGGGAGGCCATCACCCCCACAGGTGGCCTGTACCCTTAAGGAACTGGAGTTTCCCCGCTGGAGACAGACCAGCTCTTCAGGGGGTGAAGGCCATTTCTCAGAAGTCAGTTTTCGGAAGAAAAAAGTTGGGTTGACTGTGGTTTGACAGCTCTGACCACAGTCTTTACTGCTGCTATTTATATCTTTAAAGCTGGTTTCCAGTAACTGTGAGCAGCCCTGAGGACTGGCAATTGTCCTAGGAGGCCTGAGACCCAGGGTCTGCCCCCCACGGAGATGGAAGGTGGGGGTGGACTGGGTCAAAGAGGGGGGCGAAAGAGAGCCAGTGGCATTGTAGTGAGGGAAGGAGAGGGTACCTGATGGGCTAAGAACAGCCGGTGACCTGATGCAGATTCAGCCACAGGGTGGGGCATGCCTGGCATCTACGCTGTCCTGAGGGAGGCATTCAGAGACAGCCCTGCTCGCCACCAGTGTCCCAACGTGACCTGCTCGTGGGCACTGAAAAGAAGAAAAGAAATTCTTACAAAAAGCAATTCTTGGTAATCCTGGCTCCTCTCTTCATGAAGTGTCAGTAAATGCAGCCTAGGCTCTTGCTTCAGGGTGCCCCCTTGAGGTGAGGTGTAGACATGACACCCTCTTTGCCTCTAGGCCAGTGGTTCTCAACCTTCCTAATGCCGAGACCCTTTAACACAGTTCCTCATGTTGTGGTGACCCCCAACCATAAAATTATTTTCGTTGCTACTTCATAACTGTAATTTTGTAAATATCTGATATGCAGGATGTATTTTCATTGTTACAAATGGAACATAATTAAAGCATAGTGATAAATCACAAAAACAATATGTAATTATATATGTGTTTTCCGATGGTCTTAGGCGACCCCTGTGAAAGGGTCGTTTGACCCCCAAAGGGGTCGTGACCCACAGGTTGAGAACCGCTGCTCTAGACTCACAGAATTGGCCTTCTGGGGACCCTTGCCTCCTCTCTGTTCCAAGAGGAGAAAAGAGAGCACAGAGGCATAGGTGACCCGTGATTGCAGTGCAGTTCCCTGTCTTACCTTCTTTTCAATAGAATTGATTTTCACTCTTTTTTTAAAAAATATATTTTATTGATTTTTTTTTTCAGAGAGGAAGGGAGAGAGATAGAGAGTTAGAAACATCGATGAGAGAGAAACACCGATCAGCTGCCTCTTGCACATCTCCCACTGGGGATGTGCCCGCAACCCAGGTACATGGATTCCTTGGCCAGAACCGAACCTGGGACCCTTCAGTCCGCAGGCCGACACTCTATCCACTGAGCCAAACCGGTTTTGGCTGATTTTCACTCTTATCCTTAGCTCTTTACCTGTTGAAGCTAGATTTTCAATTACTTATTCTTTTAACACTACATACAATTAGGTCCCTGCAATTCTTTACAACTTGGTCCTTTTTATACTTAAAGTTTTCAACCTGTCTTTTATTTATTTTTTTTTATTTTTTTTTTATTTTTATTTATTTTTTTATTTTTTTATTAAATTTTTATTGTTCAAATTACATTTGTTCCTCTTCCCCCCCCCCCCCCATAACTCCCCTCCTTCCAGTTCCCGCCCCACCCTCCGCCCTCACTCCCCACCCACTGTCCTCATCCATAGGTGCACGATTTTTGTCCAGTCTCTTCCCGAATCTCCCATTCCCCTTTCCCCCCCAAGAATAGTCAGTCCATTCCCTTTCTATGTCCCTGATTCATTATAATCACCAGTTCATTCTGTACATCAGATTATTTATTCACTTGATTCTTAGATTCACTTGTTGATAGATGCATGTTTGTTGTTCACAATTTGTATCTTTACCTTTTTCTTCTTCCTCTTCTTAAAGGATACCTTTCAGTACTTTGTATAATACTGGTTTAGTGGTGATGAACTCCTTTAGCTTTTCCTTGTCTGTGAAGCTCTTTATCTGACCTTCAATTCTGAATGATAGCTTTGCTGGATAAAGTAATCTTGGTTGTAGGTTCTTGGTATTCAGCACTTTGAATATTTCTTGCCATTCCCTTCTGGCCTGCAAAGTTTCTGTTGAGAAATCAGCTGACAGTCGTATGGGTATTCCCTTGTAGGTAATTGAGTCTCTTTCTCTTGCTGCTTTTAAGATTCTCTCTTTGTCTTTTGCTCTTGGCATTTTAATGATGATGTGTCTTGGTGTGGTCCTCTTTGGATTCCTTTTGTTTGGGGTTCTCTGCGCTTCTTGGACCTGTAAGTCCATTTCTTTCACCAGGTGGGGGAAGTTTTCTGCCATTATTTCTTGAAATAGGTTTTCAATATCTTGCTGTCTTTCATCTTCTGGCACCCCTATTATTCTGATGTTGGTACGCTTGAAACTGTCCCAGAGGCTCCTTACACTATCTTCACACTTTCGGATTCTTTTTACATTTTGCTTTTCCAGTTGGGTGTTTTTTGTCAAATCTTTGGTTTGATTCTTGTGCTCCTCTGGTCTGCTATTGGGTATAATATTCTTTATTTCAGTCCGTGTATGCTTACTTTCTAATTTCTTTATCGTAGCATCGAGGGTCTCATTAGTTTTCGTGAGGCTCTGCTCAAGTTTATAGCAAGCCCTCAAAATTGCGATTCTTAGCTCCATATCCTCCATTTCTGTCATGTTTTTTTGTCTCCGCATCTTTTATGCTTTCTTGGTGCACCCCCTTGTGGTCTTTGTGCGCAGTCTTGTTCTAGCCAAGCCTTAATTGTTGTAGTTAACACTAGAGGGATTTGACCACCAGGCTGACTGGCTGTTGGAATCAGCTGTGTGGAAAACTTCAGTCCTCTGGGGAGGCACTAGTCCAGCCTTTGCCTGAGGCGATCGGCAAATGGCTCTGCGCAGGGCCTGGGCGGGGCGGGCTCAACAGGACGGGCGGAGGGAGCAGCTATGGCTGCTCTCAGTCCGTCTCCAGGGGCTCTGCCTCTCTGTCCCCACAACCGCTGCAAACCTCGGAGGGACCGTAGCCAGACAGTCCCGCTTCTCCCGTTTGAGTCTGGGTCCCTAGAGACTCACCCAGATCTGTAGCCCAGAGTCTGAGACTCACTCCTGATTGAAAACGACAACCGCGCCCTCAGCCACCAGCCCGCTTTGCGCGCGCACCGCCGCACCACCGTACCTTTAAATTTACCACACTGCGCCTCCTCTAAGCCTCGTAATGCTGTTGTTTTTCCTTCTAGTTGAAGAGTCTCTCCTCAGCCAGCCTTCCTGTGGTTCTGGGTGATGTCCGTTCCGTCTTTTAGTTGTATTTTTGAAGTGGTTGTTCGAGGCAGCAAACTCTGGTGTTTACCTATGCTGCCATCTTGGTTTCTACTTCAACCTGTCTTTTAAAGTGTGTTGTAAATAATAGAAGCCTGTATAAATAATGTATAATGCTTCAAATCTATGGAGCCATTTTAACTTATAATAATGACTTTACAACTCCTACTGGAAGGAGTAGAAATCGGCACTCCTTATCTTCCTCCTTATCTTTCAAATATTTTTTAGCTACCCTCCATTTCCCAAAATTTTAGTGAGAGTCCAAGAAGGTGATTCGATTCAATGAATTTAACACATACTTTTGTGCATGTTCATGCTTAATGACTCTCCCCACTTTTTATTTTATTATTTTTAGGTTTTTATTATGGACGATTTCAAAAATACAAATTTAAAGGAGATGATGTAATGAATCCCCACACACTCAATACCCAGCTTAAACAATCTTGTTTCATACGTACCTCCCCACACCCCAACTCTTCTTATAAGCAAATCGCAGCCTCTCCATGACAGCTCCCAAGTTCTTTGGCATGAACATGTAGTCCGGCTAACTGGAGTGACAAGATGTTATAGTTCATCCTGTACCTTCGCTGTCCCCATGGAATCTGCCCTCTCTCTTCAATAAGAAATCATATTTAGAAACCACAGTCTGGGTTCTTGGGGCATTTTGTTGTTAATCCTCACTGGAGGATATTTTTTCCATTGATTTTTAGAGAGTGGAAGGGAGGGAGGGAGGAAGGGAGGGAAAGAATGAGAGAGAGAGGGAAGGGAGGAAGGAGAGAGAAAAAGAGAAACATCAAGGTGAAAAAGACATATGGATTGGTTGCCTCTTGCACATGTCCCAAGTAAGGCGGGGAAAGAACCTGCAACCCTGCAACCCAGGTATGTGCCCTTGACCAGGAATTGAACCCTTGACCCTTGGGTGCACAGGCCAACAATCTAACCACTGAGCAACATTGGCCAGGGCTTGTAGTTCCTTTGTCCTTAGGGATGTAAAATAAAATAACTCTGTTATAAAGTCACTAGCAAAAGTTCTTTATACATAGTTATATATAAAGCAAAGTTCATGTTGCTTTTAATTGTTTAGGGATTTATTTTTTAATTTGTTTTATAATTATACAAACATGTTCATGGTTCCAAAGCCAAATCTACAAAGTCTGTTCAGAAAATGTAGGTTCTCTCTCTGACCCTTTGAACCCATTCCCTCTTCTTCCCCATCCATTGATAATAATTTATTTTTATTCTATGGCTTCCCTTTCTATTGTGATTTTTTACTGTAGTTTTAGACCCCATCTGAGGAAAACAGTAGCATATTATATACTTCTCTACCTTGCTTATTTTTCAAATTCAATTTTTAATGTAAAAGCTTTAATGAGATATAATTCATAATTCCACCATTTAAAGTGACAACTCAATAATTTTTTAGTGTACTCAGGGTTGTGCAACCACAATTTGAGAACATTTTCAGTACTCCAAAAAAACTGGGTACCCATTAGCAGTAACTCCCTACTTTCCCAGCTCCTCAACCCTAGCCCTAGGCAACTGCTAATCTTCCTTCTCTCTCTATGGGAATGCCTACTGTGGAAAACTTATATAATAAAATACAATATGTGACCTTCTGTGCCTGGCCTCTTTCACGTAGCATAACGTTTTCAAGGTTTATCCATGTTGTAGCCGGTATCAGTACTTCATTCCTTCTTATTGCCGGATAAAATTCCATTGTATAGATATACCACATTTTACTTATCCACTTTACCTTGCCATTTTGTTATTACATTCAACAGTAGCACACTAGTGTAGATTTGCCATAGTTTATGCAACCAGTCCCTGGTTGATGGATATGTGGGTTATTTCCGTGTTAGGAGTGCAAGAAAAAGCCTTCTGCTGGAGTCTTCTGGGGGCAATTCGGAGCTGACTCATGCCTGGCTTGAGTGGGTTGGCCTCAGTAACTGCTAGGGTGCCTTCAAAGATCTCAGATCTAAAGAAAGTGACATCAGCCTTCTCTGGTTCTGGCGGCCACGATGGTGGCTGACTCCCCTCACTGCCAGCCCTGAATAGTATTTAGCCTTTGCTGGTTCTCATATATCTTAGTTTATTTCTACAAGTCAACAGGAGCAACACCCCTTCACCTCACAAGTAGACACTTGCTTTTACGGAAATATTCCAAGTCCTGTGAGACATCAGCGGCAATCGCCTTGCTTCCCTTTAGCAAAAGCCCCGACTTCAAGTGGGGGTGTCTCCCGGCACCTCACCCACTGAGCCAGAAAAGGCAAGCTCACTGTTGTCTAGCACTGATTACAGAGCAAAGCCCAGGCTGGGGTGGGACACTGGAGGCCCCGGGGAGCATTCCCAGGGAAGGAGAGGCGAGCGGCGACAACCTCACAAGGCCCTTCTCAACCTCATACATGTCCCTGTTCCAGCTGATGGAGTAGACGAAGTGGGGACCGAACCATAGCTCTGCGCCTGGTGCCCAGGCCCTGGGGCTGCCCCCTCAGCTGCCTGCAATGTCAGGGAAGAAATAAGCAGGTGGCATGGGCCAGGGGACACATGGGGGACACATGGCTCATCTCCATGTGGCCATTCTCACTGATGTCTGCCAGGTGAGAGTGCCCACGTTCTCTGGGGGTTTTTTCACGGAAAGTTGGCACTCTGGATTGCTATGTAAATTTTTCTGGTTTTCTGCCAAGTTTGGCAAACATGTTTGGGAGTTGTATTCAAATATCTCTGCAAAAAAACAGAGAAAATTCAGGGATCAGAGCCAGTGGAGGATTTGACTGGAGAAGTCCAGGAAGGTGTGTCCTGGCCCAGGGCCCCTCCTGCGGTCAGAGCCAGAGCCACGCGGGTGGCTTCGGAAGCCAGGTCCCCAGCGCCGTCTCCCACAGGTGACAGAATGGGGCCTGACATTATTTCACCTTCGCTTCCTCATCTTCAAAACGGAGAGGATAAGGTCACTGACCAGGCCGTGAGCTGTGATCTGCAAAGTACAGTGCAAGTGGGGAGTCATTAAGCCTGAACATGCACAAAAGTATGTGTTAAATTCACTGAATTGAATCACCTTCTTGGACTCTCACTAAAATTTTGGGAAATGGAGGGTAGCTAAAAAAATATTTGAAAGATAAGGAGGAAGTTGAAAATACAAATATTAAAAGTATTATAATGCCACACTAACCTAAACAGTATAGCACTAATGCTACAACAAACTGGTAAATCAATTGCTATCCCAAGAATAAATCTAAATATATTTACATACTTTATAAATGAGTATGCAATCAGAAATAAATCATGAAGGCATTAGTTATAAATAAGTATTATTGGAAATGATCATTTGGGAAGAAAATCAACCGAGATATCTGCCTGACATTATGTACCGAGATTATTTTAAGCACTAAATATAAAGATTGGGACCACAGCAAAAAAACCTCCGCTGTGTTTAGAACAATGTTCTAAGCATAAAAGCAGTGAAACACGGCAAAAAAAAAGGGCAAAATATGATTGACAAAGTAGCAAAGGGTAACACCTAAAGGTATACATATTAAATACAAAGAGCTCATATGGTTCAATCAGAAAAAAATCCCTGAAAATTGGGCAAATATATGAACTGACATATCACTGGGGAGGGGGGACAAATGGCCAATACCTGTGACAATTTTTATAACTTCTTTAAAAATCAGAGCGCCCTGGCCAGTTGGTTGGGGCTTTGACCCACACACCAAAAGGTGGTGGGTTCAATTGCTGGTCAGGACACATGCCCGACTGTGGATTAGATTCCCAGTCAGGGCCCATGCAGGAGGCAGCCTATTGATGTTTCTCTCTCTCTTCCTCTCTGTCTCTCTCCCCCTTCCTCTCTCTAAAAAAAGTATCAGAGACATGAAAATTAAAATAAAATATAATTTTTGGGCCTGGAAATTAACCAAGATCAAAAAGAGGATCTATTCAATGCCAGCAAAACTTGGATGAGACTGGGTGTCTATTATACAATTCAAGCACGTGGAAATCAACTTGGTATTGGCCATCAGGAAAACTTTAAATGTTGCTATCCTACAATCCAGAAATTAACCTTCTATGAATTTGCTCTAAGAAAATAATGAAAAATATGAACAGAGATTAAAGTACAAAGAGGTCTATCAAAGTATTATCATGATGGAAAATTATAATCAGCTGAAATAACATACAACAGAATGGTTCAATAAATCATGATATAAAATGGAATCCTATATAATAAAACGTTAATATGCAAATTGTCCCCTGGGGAGTTTGACCGACCGGGAGTTCAACCGCTCACTATGACATGCGCTGACCACCAGGGGTTGGCACGGAACGAAGGAAGGCCCAGGCCAGCAGCCGGGGGAAGGAAGGCCCCGATCGGCCCTGATCGCCAGCGAGGCCTAGGGACCCTACCTGCGCATGAATTTCGTGCACCGGGCCTCTAGTGTTATATACTTTTGTTTACTCTGTATGTTTACAAATTATTTTTAGTAATGAAAAATGGAAAATATATAACCTTAAGTCACCTTTCACAAAGATGTATGTAGCACCTACTGTGTGCTTGGTACTCCTCTAGGCATTTGGGACACAAACATCATTGAACAAAACTAACAAGATCCTACCTTCTTGGAGCTGACGTTGAGGGTGTGGGAGACACACAACAAATAAATATCTATATATATAAAGAGGTAATATGCTAATTGGTCCTAACAGTGTCACAGTCACGACCACTAAGGAGGAGGCTGCCTGTGCGTGTGCGGTGGGGCATTGCTCCCAGAGATGGGATGGAAGCAGGGAGGCAGCCCGAGGAGGCCCATGCCCGGGAGGGTGGGGGTGAGAGCCCGTAGCGCCCCCCTCACCAGTCCTTTGTCACTCACCGCTTGCACTCTGAGTGCCCAGCGGCCCACCTGCCAGGGGAAGGAACACAGTGCAGCAGGCAGGAGGCTTCCACGCTCTCCTCCGGCACCATGACAGGGTGGAGCTTCCGCATTGCTCAGGAGACAGAGCAGGAGCGGGGAGGCGCCCAGAGAAGGCAGGACCAGCCCAAGGCGACTCGAGGGACTGAGGGTAGGGCTTGAAGCGGCCAGAGAAGGCCAGAGGGGTCGGGGGGCTGGGCCAGGTGTGCTGGAGCTCTGTGTGGAGAGGTTCTGGTGTCAAGGCAGGGTGGCAGGCAGGTGGGCAGCCCGCACGATTTTGCGTGCTGGGCTCCTAGTAAGAAATAAGAAAACTGTACAATAGATTAAAGGTGACATGTTGAAGCAAACAACGTGAGAGCGGGATAGGGGAGCAGAAAGTGCTGAAAAGTGGGGTGAGGGCGGGCTGCAGGGCTGAACAGGGGCTCCAAGACTTGAAGGCCTGGGGCTTAGCCAGGCTGCTGTGAAGAGGGGGAGACATCTATTGCACAAGTATACCTATGACCTCACCTGTTACATTTGTATTTTAACTTCTCTATTACATAGGTAGCCTTATGTAGATTCTTTACATATCTCACATATTTCCATAGGAGACCAAAAATACACCAGAATAACAACAGTGACTGGCTACCTGTGGAAGGTGGGATTGTGGTGACTTTTTATCTTTTTTTATAGTTTGCTGTATTTGCTAAATTTTATAACATGAGTGGGCCCAGTTTTATATCAGGAGTAAAACAATATATGTTATTACATATTTTAAAAACCAGAGTTAATCTACCCTTTAACCCAGGGGTGGGCAAACTTTTTGACTCGAGGGCCACAATGGGTTCTTAAACTGGACTGGAGGGCCGGAACAAAAGCATGGATGGAGTGTTTGTGTGAACTAATATAAATTCAAAGTAAACATCATTACATAAAAGGGTACGGTCTTTTTTTTTTTTTTAGTTTTATTCATTTCAAATGGGCTGGATCCGGCCCGTGGGCCGTAGTTTGCCCACGGCTGCTTTAACCGCAGGAAGGGCTTTCCAAAAGGGACAAGAGGTTTAAAGGTGATGGTGTCCAACCTTTCTGAGGAGACGGCATTCTTCCACCAGGGGGCGCCTTGCCTTCAAGTAAGGAGCTGCCTGAGCCCTGCGTTTGGAAAGGGTTTAAGGCTGCATCTTGCATAATACCTCTCCCACGCCTAAGAACTAAACTGAGAGTGGCTCAAAAAAGGTTCTGGCACTCTAATGCTTGGTCAGTAATAATATAATCCATTTTCCCTGAAATCAATTAGCAAGTACAGTTTAGTAAGGCATTAGCTCAGAAAAAAAAAGAAAGAAAGAAAAGAAGAGAATGTTCCTTTCCCTTGGGGAGTTAACCCAACCAGAAAGGCCAAACTAACAGTTACCTTCCACAGTGTAAGTGTTTGCAGAGGAGGAGGAGACCTGGGTACGTGGGGGAGCGAGGGAGAAGGAAGAGATCCAGCAGAGAATAATCAATGCAGAAGCAAATATGAGTCAGCTGGATGTTATCAGATGCTTGAAAGATAGGTGCATAAATGGGGGAAAGGCCACGGGAGAGGGGAGAGCAGGGAAAGAGATGAGGCCAGGGTCCGGGAGACACAGATAGGGCTGTGAAAAGCCTCTGACCTGGACAGTGCTGGAGATTTTGCAACCTAATGACCCGAAAGGACTGGTTTACCAGGAATTACGCTCCTGGCCCTGGTCTCAGCAAACCCGACTTATCTGAAACCAAACAGCAAAGAGACGTCTGTGGCTCCCGGCGCTGACGCAGCCACTCTATCACCGCCAGCCAATTTGGATTGCAAGTGTTTACTCATCTGGTCAGAGGGAAGCTGGATGCACCCCAACTTCCATCACTAAGACTTGCTTCCCCGCATACTTGGGAACACAGTGGCCAGAGGACTGGGGAACGAAGGTGAACAAGACAGGCTTGCGGGGGGTCGAGTAGGGGGAGACCTTGCCTATTCCAACACACAATGTAATGGGAAGACAGAAGAGGATCACCTAACCCAGTGGTCAGCAAACTGCAGCTCGCGAGCCACATGCGGCTCTTTGGCCCCATGAGTGTGGCTCTTCCACAAAATACCACATGTGGGCGCGCACGTACAGTGCGATTGAAACTTCGTGGCCCATGCGCAGAAGTCGGTATTTTGTGGAAGAGCCACACTCAAGGGGCCAAAGAGCAGCAGTTTGCTGACCACTGACCTAACCCAACCTGGGGGTCAGGGACTGCTTCCTGGAGGAGATGGTACTTGAGCTGGTCAGGAAGGACATACAGGAGTTTGAGAGTCGGAAAGGGCTCCAGGCCAAGGGACAGCACAGGCTCAAGAGGCTGTGGCATCTGTCCGGGCGGGTAGCTCAGCACGGCTGGCGCCTGGGGTCCGCATGCGAAAGTGGTGAGAAGTGATGCTGGAGTGGAGACCACTTATCTGGAGGGCACTGGGAAGCCACGAGTCACCAGATCATTGACATGGAAGTTTGCTGCCGTCACAATGGCCTTTGTGTTGCCAAATCCATGGGTACTTTTCAATCTGCATCTTAGGTGAATTCTCTCAGTAGGACGTGTTACTGCTGCTGCCTCCGTCCTGGAGCATTCTCAGTCACCATGCACTCCCCCTGTCTGCCTCTGGTCACTCTTCCTCAGCGTCCACACTGGCTGCTCTTCCACTCTCTGGCCTTGGAGTGTTGGTGTTCCACAGGGCCCTGCGGTGGTCTCTCCGCACCATCCACACTTGCTCTCAACCTCCTCATTTATTCCCGTGGCTCTGCATGTCTATTATATCTAACAGCCTCAGGAGAGAGCGGGGTCCAGAAGCAAGTACGGGGTCCTATGTCCTGGGTGTCAATACTGAGTGAGCATGTTCATGCTGAATCATGAGCAATCGTGGGATGAGCCAGGGCAGGGAGGTCAGGGTGAGTGGTTTGGAGATAAGCAGAGGCATGTACTGGAGCAGGAAGAGAGGTGCTAATTACTGTAGTCAGTGTCCTGGATCTGAAAAAGAGCTGAGTCCAGGGCTCACTGTTCCCAAGTGTGGAGGGAGTGGTAGACACTCTGATTTGTGTTAAAGGACTGAGTCCAAGGCCTGAGAAGAATGAGAATGCAGGGAGGTGCAGGGAAGATGGGTAGGTCCAACTAGGCAAGCTAATTCCAAAGTCCAGGAAGTCGCTCAAGGCGGGACCCAAGCCACAAGAGCAAGGCCAGCAGCCTGGGGGCGGCCTCTGGGCTGGTGTGGCTCTCTGCTGCGTTTAGGCAGCAGACATATGAGGACATGCTCCCAGCCTGGGGGACAATGTTGTAGGCGCGTTGGTGGGTTCTGTGTGCTGTCCAGACCACACTGACACATCCGTGGTGAAGCAGGGAAGTCATGAGCCGTTCCTGGTCCCTTCTGTTTTCCAACCTCACATGCTAACAGGACAAATAATTTCTCAAGGCATCAACATTACAGCCACTGATCAAGCAAATTCTGTTTGTGTTTCATCAGGAGTAAGGTTTCGATCAAGAATCAAAATGGTCTTAAGAAGTGGCATTTACGCCCTAGTTGGTTTTGCTCAGTGGATAGAGCATCAGCCTGTAGGCTGAAGGGTCCTGGGTTCGATTCCAGTCAAGGGCACATGCCTGGGTTGCGGGCTCAATCCCCAGTAGGGGGCTTTGCAGGAGGCAGCTGGTCAATGATTCTCTCTCATCATTGATGTTTCTATCTCTCTCTTCTTCTTCCTTCCTCTCTGAAATCAATAAAAATACATATTTTTTAAAAAAAGAAGTGGCATTTACAATTAGTAGGAACAAGTAGATTATTTAGCAAATGGTGTTAGAACTTGCTATTTTTTTTTTTAAGTTATGGAGTCCTACCTTAATATCACACTCAAAAAATAAATCTGATAATTAGTAATTAATTAAAAACTTCTCACAAAGAAAAGCCTGGGCTCAGAGGACTTGATTGATTGATGAATGCTACCAAACATTCAAAAAAGAACTAATACTAATCCTTCACAAACTCTTCTAAAAAATAGAAGTGGAAGGAATACTTCTCCACTCATTCTATGATAATATAGCCCATAGAATGGGAGAAAATGTTTATAAATCACATATCTAATAAGAGATTTGTATCTAGAATATGTAAAGAACACTTCCAACTCAATAATAAAAAACCAACCCAACTTAAAAATGGACAAAGGATCTGGATGGACATGTCTCCCATGAAGACATACAAATAACCAATACACACCTGAACATATTTCAGCATCATCAGTCCTTAAGGAAATGGAAATCAAAGCCACAACAAGACACCACTTCACACTTACTAGGATGGCTACCATGAAACTAAAACAGGCACTAAAAAGTATTGGAAGGATGCAGATAAATTGGAAACCTCAAGTTTTGCTGGTGGTAACGTAAAATGGGGTAGCTACTGTGGAAAAGAAATTGGCATTTCTTCAAAAATTTAAACATAGAATTACCATGCCACCCTCCTAGGTATGCACCTGAAAGAACTAAAATCAGGCTTCCATACAAAAATTGTATGTTAATGTATACAGCAGCAGCATTGAGAACAGCCAAAAGTGAGACAAACCAAGTGTCTACCACGTGATGAATGGGTAACCAAATTGTGGTGTATATATAATGGAATATTAATCATTCAGCAAAAGAGAAATGAAGTGCTAACAGAGGCCACAACATGGATGAACCTTGAAAACATTACGCTAAGTGAAAAAAGTCATTCACAAAAGACCACATATGGCATGAATCCATTATATGGGATGTCCAGAATAGGCAAATCTAGAGAGACAGGAAGTCGATTAGTGGTTGCAGGGGAATGGAGAGGGGCTGAGGATCAAGAGTGACTGCTAATGAGGACAGGGTTTCTGTAGGAGATAAAAATGTTCTGAAATCAGAGTGCTGGTGACGGTTGCACAACCTTGTGAATATAGTAAAACGCACTTCAAAAGGGCAAATTGTACGGTATGTAAGTTATATTAAAATTAAGCTGCTAAACATATAAAGGTGAGGTGGATATAAATGTAAAGTAAACCTTATAAATGTAAAATAAACCTTAAAAATAAAAGAACATATAGAAATCTGGTGCAATAATTTTGGTGGGGGGGCAGGTCATTTTAAATATGATGCAAAACTCGCAATATATGAAGGACAATATAGACAGACTGAGTGCATTGAAATAATCTTCAGTGAGAAGACACTACAAAATTTAAATATATGTAAACATATGTTATATAATGGTGAAGGACTTTCACAACGTGTGTAACAAATATAGAGAAAGGTCTTTAAAATCGTTATGAGAGGAACCCCCCAATAGTGTGCAGTGCTGGCCAGGGTGCGGGGGGAGGGGCACCGATGTGGAGAAACAGTGAGTCACTGGGGCAGCCATTGGGAAGGCAGTGTGGTACCCAGGAGTGGCCTGCCCACGTTTCCATGGGCGTGGCACACTCCAGTCAGAGGCACCAGCTGAGACAACGGGGCTGCCACTCTGAGGCAGACGGGCTGGAAGGCAGCCCTGGAGGATCTATTGGCAGATTGGTGTCCCAGGATTTCTACATCTAGAATTGTATCCTCAGGATTGCTCCAAAGGCGCACCGAGCATGTTTGCTACTGCTGTGTTTGTAATGGTAAACAATTAATGTCCGTTCATAGGAAAGTGGTTATAAATGACGCGTCCTCTCCATCGGATGCTGTGCAGCCATTAAGAAGACAAGCATAGCTCAGATACTCCTGACATGGGAAGATGCCTGATATGTATTGCTAGAAAAGTAAGTTGCAGAAGAGTATGTATAATATGTTCTTAATTATAAAAATAATTGTATGCACAACAAACCCGTAAGGATTGGAATATTTAGAGGGGAGAGAGTAGAGAGAGAGGGAAAAGAAGGTATTATCTTATACACCTTTAAATTATTTTTATAATTTTTTAAATATGGAAAAATAAGCAATTAGCTTGGGAGAAAATAAAGAAGGAAGAGAGAGGGAAGTTACAATATACAAACAATGATTAACAGGAATTATACCTATGAGGTGGGGTTATGGAGAATTTTTTGCTTACCTGCATTTTCTAATTTTTCAACAATGAGTTTTTATTACTTGTTTTTTAAAAAGTGGTAAGAAATAACATCCTCATGCCTTTCTGCTCACCAAGTGGACAGATAAGGCCTGGTGATGTCGGTGCAAAGGGAGACAGATTCTAAACAATGAAGCCATTTAGAGAATAATGCTAAGAGGGAGTCAGCGATGAGAATGGAATCCTAAATCCCCTATGTAGTCATCCTGAGTCCTTGAGACATCAGGGCTTCACATTTTTAATGTATGTTTTGTGAAACATGGATTTGAACCTCTAAAGTTCTATTACACTAACTGATCATTAAGGACAACAGAACTCAATTGACATCTGTGAGTCCAGATGGCATATAAATTAACATCCTAATGTTAGAAGTCTTAGAACTCCTTTGTCTTTTCTCCTGCTGTGCACAAAGGTAGCTAAATCAATGAATTTTAAAGCGATATGCACAAGAAAGTGAATTCCAACAAACTGGCATTATTGAAAAACAATCATCTGATTACACCCTAAAGAGTACATGTGCATGCGTGTGCATGTAGATTATGTACAGATAAGTATAGATAACACAGGACCACTATGTAAGAACACACATGATTACCTGTCAGGTATGGTGGGGCTTTCTACAAGGGAGAGGGAGTAGAGACCTGGGAAGAACCAAGCAAAGAAAATAAAATGTGCTAAAAATGTGTGAAATCACATGTATACATTTGTGTTAAATCGAACAGGGATTCAACAAATATTTGAGGGTTCACCACCTGTAGGTCCTAGGTGTCGAGGTGCATCAGGGAACAAGCCTGACAGAGACCCCTACCCTCGTGGAGCCAACACGGCAGAAGATGATCAACCACAGACATAACATGTTGATAAGTCATAAATTACACAACTGTGGTGATGTATGAGGAAATCAGATAAACCTTTACCCTCACACCACAACCACCACACGCACAACACTGACACCAGGTGTGTGAGGTTTCCCCACACCAAGCAATCCTGCCACAGCAGCTGGGTGGGCCACAGTTTAACTCATTCTGACACTCTAGCGGGCGACAACAGCAGGCGAAGGGCTCAGTCCCACAGGACTGCCCCCACTTCGGATGCCTATTGCAAGTCGTAGGTCCCAGATGACCCACAACGTCTGTCCCACTTGGCTGTAAACCGGAAGTTCCCAACAAAAGAAAAGTAAGTAAATAAATCAGAGGTTCCCATGACCTCCTCCCCTTGGATTCAATCATTTGCTAGAAGAGCTCACAGAACTCAGCAAAACACTTATTTACATTTACCAGTTATTATATCATAAAGGATGTGATGGAGGAGACAGATGAACAGCTGGTGGAGAGGTATAGGAAACGAGGTCTGGGAGGGTCCCGAGCCCAGGAGCTTCTGTCCCGTGCAGTTGGGGTGCTCCACCCTCCTGGTACGTGGATGTGTTCCCACCTGGAAGCTCTCTGGGATTTCTGGAGGCTTCATCACATAGGTATGATCCATCACTAACTCCCTTCTCCCCTCTCTAGTGAATGAGGATGTGGCTGAAAACTCAAGCTTCTAATCGTGGCCAGACCCTCTTCCCTCCCACCCACCTCCCACTCCCCGCCCCAAGAGCCCCCTAAGAGTCACTTCCTTAGAACAAAAGACACTGCTGTCACCCAGGAAACTCCAAGGGATTTAGGAACTTGTGTCACAAAGTGGAGTCAAAGGCCAAACATTAGAAAAAAGATGATCCTAGTGCTCTTTTCACCTAGGAAATTACTAGGGTTTTAGGAATATGTTTCTATTATTTCACAATGAATAAACATAATTTTTAGACTTAATTATAAAGTGATAGGTGTGGCCCTGACTGGTTTGGCTCAGTGGATAGAGCGTTGGCCTGCGGACTGAAGGGTCCCAGGTTCGATTCCAGTCAAGGGCATGTACCTTGGTTGCAGGCACATCCCCAGTAGGGGGTGTGCAAGAGGCAGCTGATCGATGTTTCTCTCTCATCGATGTTCCTAACTGTATCCCTCTCCCTTCCTCTCTGTAAAAAATAAAAAAAAATGTATTTTAAAAAAATAAATAAAAATAAAGTGATAGGTGTGTAAAAAATTAAAACAACATACACGCATTTTAAAATTAACAACTGCTAAATCAGTGATTTAGAATTCAACACCGCCAACAAAAAAAGAAACATATTGAATGGTGTGACACTTAGCAGACCTATAGGTAAATTTTTATTAGACTTAAAAAAAAACACACACAATAAAAAAAACTGAAAAAGCACCTAAGAATTAGGTGGCCTGAATTCTAGTCCTGGTTCCATCACTGCCCAAACTTGAGCACGTTATTTAATTTCTCCATGTATCCTTAACAGGCAAGTGCAGACCTGACCTTTAGGGTTATTGTGAAACTCACATGAAGTATAAAAGTATGCTTGAAAAATCATCACACACTATGCAAAAGTCAAAAAATGTGATCAACAAAGCTACAGATTGATGAACCCAAGACACAAGCCAGTGGACTCAGTGCCTGGAGGACCTCAGTAGGTCCAGTTGGAGAAGCAGTGCCCTCAGAATGGTCCACAGGTGACCGACAATTAAGAGGAAATCGACAGCCTATCACCATGTGTTGCAGGTACATCTGGGGACAGTCAACTAAAAACAACTCCGCTACCTGCCTTCCCCTCTCCTTCAGCCCGGGTTCACTCCCAGCAGCAGTTTCCTCAGCCTAACCTGCCGCCGTGGCCGTAGTGAACTGGACCAGGGGTGGGCCAATATGATTTCTTCCCAGAGAAACTTTGAGTTGGGAGAGAAGTAGACAGGGATGGACAGCCAGACGCAAAAAAATTTTTATGTAGCTGGAAGTTACACTGAGGTTAGAGCAGTGAGCAGCCATCTTTGGGCCAGGGGACTCCACCTTGTGACACAAGTTCCTAAAGCCCTTGGAATTTCCTGGGTGACAGCAATGTTTTTTGTTCTAAAGAGGTGACTCTTGGGGGGCTCCTAGGGCGGGAAGTGGGGGGTTGGTGGGAGGGAAGAGGGTCTGGCCATGATTAGAAGCTTAAGCTTTTGGTGGAGGAAGAAGGAGGCAGAGGTGAGAAGCAGTCTAGCCCTCCTTGGGCTGCTGGTGCCCTCTGGCCTGGTTCTGATTCTTCCCAGGCCCAGTTCTTGGGCGCCATGAGTCACCTTTGAATCCTGATAAAATTCCCCTTTTGTCAAAGGCTAGTGAGATGGTGTCCATTGCCAAAGATCCTTAACTAAACATATAATCTAGGCCTGGCTCATTTGGCAGCACTATGATTAACAGGAATAGTAAAGAGGCAGTTAAAACACAAACCGCCTGGCACTGCCTTAACTGGGTCATGAACATATTGTGCAACCCTGACAGGTACAGTCATTCCAACAAAGAGGACAGAAAAACAACTGAGTCAGGAGCAATACAGTCATTAACCTTGACTGCACCCACATTTGAAAATGAAATTCGGGTTAATAAACCTAGCCGGACCAGACCACATTTTCTGGGAATTTCTAACTGCTCTTGGGGACTGCAGCTTAAGAGTTTCCTGGTTCTGGAGAGTCACACCTAAAATCCACAAAGTTTAGAGTCCTCCCCGCAAATGATAGAAAGTTGCAGAACCACAGATGATACGATAACAACCATAAAACTAATAAGCAAGCCTCAGCCGTATCAGCCCAGTCCCCCTGCTCCTGAGCCCCATCAATCCGGGCGCTTAGAAAACAGCACTCATCCCTACTTTCCTTCATTCATCCGGCAACTACTGCGTGGCCACTGTGCCAAGTGCTTGTTGGGGGCTGGAGACACAACAGCGAACAAAACGATGAAGTCCCTGCCTTTAAGGAGCTTGCGTTCTAAGTGGAGAGAGGTGATATAAAGCCTGCTGGCGTAGGTGCTGGAAAGAAAAGCTGAGCAGGGCAGGTGATCACAGTGATGGATGTGTTATCCTATATGCACTATTCGGGCACAGCCTCTGAGATAAGGTGACAATGAACAGGGACTTCTAAGAAGGGAGGTTGGCAGAGATGCCGCTCTCCGGGCCAAGAGCTTCCCAGGTAGAGGGAAGAGCTAGCCAACACCCGGTGGTGGGAGCCAGTGCGGCTGGAGCCGTGAGCTCGGGAGGGGGCGGTAGGGGTGCCTTGTGGGCTTCACATTTCCTCTTAGAAGGGGTCAATCGGGTTTTAACAAGAGGAGCTACGTGACATGGTTTAAAAGGATCACTCTGAAATGACTGTGAACTGGCACTCAAGGTAAATGAAGAGTGGGCATGGACCACCAAAACCCTAAATTTCTTTAAAGGTTCATGTTTTAGCTTTAAAAATCAATACACTTTGCATTTCTCTCTGTAATGGATCCAGTTGTTTTAATATTGAAATGTTAAATTATAAAATTTTTTAAAAAGATCACTCTGGCTGCGATATTGAAAATAAGCTGTAGAGGGGCCAGGGAAACCAGTGAGGAGGCCCTTGACCAAGTCCCGGCAGACACATGCTGGTGGATTAGGTCACGCAGCAGCGGCGGAGATGGCGAGACATGGCCCGGCTCGGACATTGCCGCAGGATTCCCGGGGGGATTGGGAAGGAGTAGAAGATGACCCCAGGCTTTGGCTTCCGAATGAAAGTGCTTGTTCAGCTACAGGTCTGTGAGGAAGACCAAAAACTGGAGCCAGGAGTTGGGCAGTGTTGATGAGCACAATGGCTAGAACTGAAGTGACGACACTTAGAGAATGTGGAATACTGACAGCAACATCGAGGTCAGAGCCTCGGTCCAATTTGCGGGGCAAGGACAATAATTCAAACAGGACAAGGGCAATAATAATTTATGAGATACCAGGCATTATGCTAAAAGCCTTTGTAGACTGCCTTTTAAAATACTTGCAACCCCCAAAATTGTCATTAGCCCTATTTTACAAATGAGAAAAATCAGGAGGCTGAATAACCTGTACAAGGCTGGGAAGCAGCAGAGCGCCGTTTTCAGTTTGGTTTGGATCTGACTCTGAAGCATGTGTGCTGAAGACTATGCAATGCTGCCAAGTTCAACGTCTCCGTTGGGGGATGAAGTCATCTCTGAGGTTCCAGTGTGGGAGTGGTGAGCACAGTTGGAAGCAAGGTCCAAGTGAACAGACAAATACGCATCCAAGCTTGCGGTTTCAGCTGGGCAGGGAGAAACAGGCTTGGACTAGAGTGTGAACCAGGAGCCAGGATCTGCCGCAGCACCGGGAGCGAGGCAAGGCACTGCAGCGGGGGCAGGGGTCATGGAAGGGAAGCTACATCTGTAACACTCCCACTACCACCAGGGCATTGAAGATACACATGCAAACCTTTGGAATCTGATTGCTAGACCTCTGCACTGGGACGGAGCCAGTGCCCCCGCACGGGGTGATCCAACACCCTCCTCTGTAAGGTACTTGCATACCAACCTTTGGAAGAACTCAAAGATTCTTCTCTTCACCTGGCTTGTTGAAGGAGACTGCCCCAGGCACTATGAGGAAAGAGCCCTGGTGAGCTCACACTGCCCTTTCAAAGGCAAACAATCCTGGGGTTCCAATACTTGTGTCTCTACCAGTCAAACACATAATTTCATTCTCAATATTTAATGGCACATTAAGCAGCCAGCCCAATGTAGCTTTTACACTGGTTAAGGCTAATCATGGTGACTAGCATAGTGGGTTAGAATTCAACATGGCACTGTCCTGTCCAGCTGGCCCCCTTAGTTAACAAGGAACTTACACCCACAGAGATGTGACACCCAGTGAGAGTGTATGTCAGTGAAACTGGATCCAGAACTCAGATCTCCCAATTCCCAGCCCGCCCTTTCCTTTTCTATCCAGATTTTAATGGTAGTACACCTAAAATGATAAGCAACCCTAGTATGAACAAGTATAGGGTAAAAGTACAATAGGCTAATACTAGACACATGATCAACCCTGTTAGGGTAGAGCCCCTATTGATTTAAAAATATTTTAAATATGTTTTTATTGATTTTAGAGAGTGAGGGAGAGGGATAAAGCAGTGGTTCCATATGTGGGACAAACACCCCACAGGGGAGGCAATTTGATTTTTAAGGGGGCAATTCGAGAATGAGTTAACAGTGAAATTTTTGCATTTCTATGGCTCTAGAAGCCTCCTATTCAGTATATAAATATGTATTTTGACATATTTATGCATTTCAGTTCTCTATTGTTTTGAATGTTATTTTTTCACATCACTTCATATTATTTTTAACAATTTCTTAGTGATTTCTTCCTCAGTACTTCAACTGTCCTTTCATTCTTTTATTTTTCTCTTTCATGGATGCCATGTTCTTTGGAAACTTGTTTAGACCAAGTTAATGGCCTTTTAGGCTTCCTCCACGTGAATTGGAGTTCACTTTTTGAATAAGAATTATATGTGGGGGGGGGGGGATCAGAATTTTAGAGATGCTTAGGGGGACATGGCCAAGAAAAGGTTGGGAACCACTGGGATAGATAGAAACCTCGATGAGAGAGATACATTGATCAGCTGCCTCTTGTACAGCCTCTCTGGGGATCACACCCGCACCTGGTGGGAATCAAACCAGTGACCTCTTGGTTCATGGGTTGATGCTCAACCACTGAGCAGCACTGGCTGAGCTATTTATTTTTAATTTAACAACAAATGGGAAATGAAGTCTTAGATAAGTGAGCAATTCAGTGATTCAAAGAGCATGAGGACCAGCCCACTAATTAAATACACTATATAATACACACCAAAGCAGCTGATAGAAAACAGTCCTTTTAAATAAAACAATAATCTTATAAGGAGAAAGACTATGCAGAACCTACATTATTTAACATAGAAGCAAAATTATTTTGAAAACACTTCAATTACTGATACTCTTTTACTCCTTATAAGTTACATAATTGGCTCAGCTTTATTTAAATCCCCTGTTCCCAAGCTTGACTGCAACAGGAAATAAAAAACAAGACTCATCATCATCGATATGGCTGCAAAAGACTCCCTGAGGTGTAGTTATGACTTAGTCAGTTGTTTGGAATTAGGAAGTCCAATTCCTACTGTAGTTAAAGTAAACGAAACACAGCAAGCTTGGTAGGATTAATTGAATGGAAAAGGCTTGGTTTCTTGTTTGGGAGGATGTGTCTGAATAGGAACTTTCATACTGCTGGCAGGAGTGTAAATCTGTACAATCACATTTGGGCAGCAAAGTGACATCTCATAAACTTGAAGATACACTTTCTCTATGACCCAACAATTCTACTTCTAGATACATACCCTAAAGACACTTGTCTTGTTCATAAGAATGCTCACTGCAAATGTGTTTGTTTGTAGGAGCAAAATTTTGAAAACAAATGTTATTTAAAAAGTGATTACATTGCAACACAGCAATTAACGGAATTAGAGCTACCTGTATCAACATAATTAAATTTCAGACATGTTGAGCAAAAAATGCAAATTGCAAAAAGATATGATAAATATGCCATGATTTTAAAACATAAAAATATTACATGTTTACAAAATCATGTAGTAAAGTATAAAACTATGCATGAGAATGATAAGCAAAACTAGGAAAAGTATGTGCCTCAGAGGAGAGAGGCAGGGTATGAGATGTAGGAGGTTTAAAGAGGGATCCCGTTGTATTCTGTGTTTACCAGATGCAAATCAAAATGAGATGAACTAACAAAGTGGTGTGTACACTTTTTAAAAAATGTATACACTTTTTCTATATGCCTGAAATCTCATTTAAAAAGAAAACACCCAAAAGGTGGAAGGGAACAATACAGGCTCCAAATTAGGCTAATGTCCAAGCTCCAGAAATAGCTTTTAAAATTATGATGCCAAACTATCAGTTCAGAGATGGGTCAAATCTATTGACCAGGACCATACCAAAAGTCTGAAAGCTGCAGAACAGGTGGACACTCCTCTAAGTCAGAATTAGTCATTTTAAAAGTAAATTATTGCTTGGGTGGTGTGGCTCAGTGGTTGAGTGTCAATCTACGAACCTGGGAGGTCACAGTTCGATTCCAGTCAGGGCATATGCTTGGGTTTTGGGCTTGATCCCCAGTAGGAGGCAGCCGATCAATGTTTCTCTCTCATCACTGATGTTTCTCTCTCTATCCCCCTCTCCCTTTCTCTCTGAAAAATCTATTTATCTATCTATCTATCTATCTATCTATCTATATATATATATATATTTAAAATAATAAATAAAAAGTAAATCATTTTTAGACATAAGCAAGATGGCAGAATAGGAAGCCCAACACCTCACTACCCCACAGAAATATCAACCTAAGAATATATAGTCCATAAAGCCTTTAGGAGAACTCCAGAAACCAGTTAGGAAGTCACAGTACCCCAGACAACCTCAAAGCCAAGTACATTGAAAAGGATAAGAAAAGCTGTTTCCGGCCCCGGTGAGGTAGGGACGACCCCGGTGAGGTTGAAACGGCCCCCGTGAGGTAGGGACGACCCCGGTGAGGTCGAAACGGCCCTGGTGTGGTAGGGACGACCCTGGTGAGGTTGAAACGGCCCCCGTGAGGTAAGGACGACCTTGGTCAGGTCGAAACGGCCCCGGTGTGGTAGGGACGACCCCGGTGAGGTTGAAACGGCCCCCGTGAGGTAGGGACGACCCCGGTCAGGTCGAAACGGCCCCGGTGTGGTAGGGACGACCCCGGTGAGGTTGAAACGGCCCCCGTGAGGTAGGGACGACCCTGGTCAGGTCGAAACGGCCCCGGTGTGGTAGGGACGACCCTGGTCAGGTCGAAACGGCCCCGGTGTGGTAGGGACGACCCTGGTCAGGTCGAAACGGCCCCGGTGTGGTAGGGACGACCCCGGTGAGGTTGAAACGGCCCCCGTGAGGTAGGGACGACCCTGGTCAGGTCGAAACAGCCCCGGTGTGGTAGGGACAACCCCGGTGAGGTTGAAACGGCCCCCGTGAGGTAGGGACGACCCCGGTGAGGTCGAAACGGCCCCGGTGTGGTAGGGACAACCCCGGTGAGGTTGAAACGGCCCCCGTGAGGTAGGGACGACCCCGGTGAGGTTGAAACGGCCCCCGTGAGGTAGGGATGACCCTGGTCAGGTCGAAACGGCCCCGGTGTGGTAGGGACGACCCCGGTGAGGTTGAAACGGCCCCCGTGTGGTAGGGACAACCCCGGTGAGGTTGAAACGGCCCCCGTGAGGTAGGGACGACCCTGGTGAGGTTGAAACGGCCCCCGTGAGGTAGGGATGACCCTGGTCAGGTCGAAACGGCCCCCGTGAGGTAGGGACGACCCCGGTGAGGTTGAAACGGCCCCCGTGAGGTAGGGATGACCCTGGTCAGGTCGAAACGGCCCCGGTGTGGTAGGGACGACCCCGGTGAGGTTGAAACGGCCCCCGTGAGGTAGGGACGCCCCCGGTGAGGTTGAAACGGCCCCCGTGAGGTAGGGACGCCCCCGGTGAGGTTGAAACGGCCCCCGTGAGGTAGGGACGACCCCAGTCAGGTCGAAACGGCCCCGGTGTGGTAGGGACAACCCCGGTCAGGTTGAAACAGCCCCGGTGTGGTAGGGACAACCCCGGTGAGGTTGAAACGGCCCCCGTGAGGTAGGGACGACCCCGGTGAGGTTGAAACGGCCCCTGTGAGGTAGGGACGACCCCGGTCAGGTCGAAACGGCCCCAGTGTGGTAGGGACAACCCCGGTCAGGTTGAAACGGCCCCGGTGTGGTAGGGACAACCCCGGTCAGGTTGAAACGGCCCCGGTGTGGTAGGGATGACCCCGGTGAGGTTGAAACGGCCCCCGTGAGGTAGGGACGACCCCGGTGAGGTTGAAACGGCCCCCGTGAGGTAGGGACGGCCCCGGTGAGGTTGAAACGGCCCTGGTGAGGCTCAGACGGCCCTGGTGAGGTTGAGACTACTCCAGTGAGGCTGGGACAAATAAAGGGGACCAGTATGGACTGATGAACAGGGGTAGATACAGAAGCAGAGCAACATTGAACAGAATGTTAAACTACAGTGGGAAGCCTGGGGAGGGTTGGGGGGGGGGGGGGATTAAGAGACCAACTGAAGGACTTATATGCATGCATATAAGATTAACCAATGGACACAAGACACGGGGCGGGGGGGGGCGGGGGGTAGGGGCCGGGGGAATGTCAAGGGGGGGAAAAAAGGAGACATATGTAATACTCTTTGTAATACTTTAAGAAATAAAAATTATTAAAAAAAAAAAAGAAAAAAAAAAAAAGAAAAGCTGTTTCATATCCACCATGTCAGCCCCTCCCCCGAGCCAGCATAACTCATGATTAGAAGGAAAAGCTTGCCTCACAGCTTCTTCCTCAGGAGGGAAAGAGAACAATCGTCAATGTGCCAGGCTGTGGGAGGGCTGCCCAAGAGACTGATTCCAGTATGACTTGACTCAAAGCACTAATTTGATGCCTGGGAGCCACTGAGAAAGTGAGCTCAGAGAGTTGTTGTAGTGCCAGAGAACCAGAGGTAATTCAGACAGACACCAGAAGGAACAAGAAACTACAACCTCCAGAAAAAAGAATATCAAATCTGTTGGGGGCAAGGGAGGAATTACACACAAATACAGAGATGATACATCCCCATTCAAGGTTTGAGATGTCCCAAGAATCTCTAGCACAGCGGTTCTCAACCTGTGGGTCGCGAACAATGAAAATACATCCTGCATATCAGATATTTACATTACGATTCATAACAGTAGCAAAATTACAGTTATGAAGTAGCAACGAAAATAATTCTATGGTTGGGGGTCACCACAACATGAGGAACTGTATTAAAGGGTCGCGGGATTAGGAAGGTTGAGAACCACTGCTCTAGCAGGATGATTGGTGAAGATCTTCCCCAGTACAAAGCCAGTCTGTAAAGATAGGCAAAGGTGGCTTTTTTTCCAATGCAAAAATCACAACAAAAAATAAGACATATGAAGAAACAGGGAAGCATGGCTCAATCAAAGAAACCAATCTCCAAAAGCTAGCCAAAAATAACTGGACATCTATTAATTATCTGACAAAGAATAAAATAACCATCTTAAAGAAGCTCAATGTGGTTCACCCTCGCTGGTGTGGTTCAGTGGTTAAAGTGTTGGCCCACACAATAAGGGTTTGGGGTTTGATTCCCAAGGGCACATAGCTGAGTTGCAGGTTCATCCCTGACCCCAGTTGGGGAGCATGCAGGAAGCAACCAATCAATGTGCCTCTCATACTGATGTTTCTCTCCCCCTGCTACCTACCCCTTCTACTCTCTAAAAAAATCAATGGAAAAAATATCCTTGAGTGAGGATTAACAACAACAAAAAGCAGCTCAATGTGCTACATGAGAACACAGAAGAACTACACAAAATCAGAAAAACGATGCATGAACAAAATAAGAATATGGAAAATATTTTAAAGAATCAAATGGAAATTCTGCAGCTGAAGAATACAAGAACTGAATTGAAAAATTCACTAGAGAGCATCAAAGTCAGACTTGATCAAGCAGAAGAATTAGTGAACTCTAAGATAGTTTATTTGAGCTGTCAAGTTGGAGTAAGAGGAACAAAAAGAAAAAAGAATGAAAAAAGTGTAGAAAACCTAAGGGACATAATGAGACACAATCAAGCAGACTAATCCATATTACTCAGTGAAATAAGCCAGTCTAAAAGGCTACATACTGTATGATTCCAACTCTATGTATGACATTCTGGAGAAGGCAAGGCTATGGAGACAGTAAAAACATTGGTGGTTTTCTGGGGGTGGGGGAAAAGAAGGATAAATTGGTAGAGCACAGAGGATTTTTAGGGCAGTGAAAATACTCTGTATGATACTTTAATGTTGGATGCATATACAACACCAAGAGTAAACTCTAATGTGAACTATAGACTTTAGGTGATAATGATGTGTCAATGTAGGTTCATCAGCTGCAACAAATGTACCACTCTGGTGGAGGATTTTGATAATGTGGGAGGCTATGCATGTTGGGGTAGTAGGTATATTGGAAATTTCTCTATCTTCTGCTCAATTTTGCTGTGAACCTAAAACTGCTCTAAAAAATAAAGATCTCAAATCAATAATCTAACTTTAGACCTCAAATAACTAAAAAAAAATGAGAACTAAATCCAAATGTATCAAAAGGAAGGAAATAATAAAAATTAGAGTAGAAATTAAATAGAGAATAGAAAAAAATCAATAAAATCAACAAATCCTTAGCTAGACAAAGAGAAAGGACTCAAATAATATAAATCAGAAATGAATGAGGAGACATTACAACTTACACAAAAATAAAAGGGGATCCTAAGAGACTATAATGAACAATCATGTGCCAACAAATTGGACTATAGAAAAAATGAATCAATTTCTAGAAACATGCAACCTATCACAAATGAATTGTAAGAGACCTATAACTAGTAAGGAGATTTAATCAATAATCAAAAACCTTCCAACAGAGAAAAGCCCAGGATCACATGGCTTCACTATAGATAGAAGTCAACCAAACATTTAAAGAATTAACACCAATCTTTCTCAAACTCTTCTAAAAAACTAAACAGTGGGGAATACTTCAAAACGCATTCTATCAGACCAGCATTATACTGATAACAAAATCAGACAAAGTTATTATAAGAAAACTATAAACCAATATACCTGATGAATATTAAATCCTCAAAAAACTAACAAACTGAATCCAACAACACATTAAAAGGATAATACATTACAAACAAATGTGATTCCTGGAATACAAGGATGGTTCAATATATAAAAATCAATGTAAGATACCACATTATCAAAAGGAAGGACAAAAACCAAGATTTTCTCAATACAGAAAAAGTATTTGACAAAATCCAGCACCTTTTTACAAAAAGAAAACTCAACAAACTAGAAACAGAAATTACTTCGACATCATAAAGACCATAAATGAAAATTCACATCTATCATATCTAATGGTGAAAAACGGAAAGCTTTCACTCTAAGAACTTGCCTGTTTAAGGTAACTTGAGTATATATTTAAATTGGACGGATGAAATTCAGGAGCTCAGAAACACACACAGCTGATCATTCTACAGCTAAAAGGTATTATGGCAGGCCGACCTACATCCTCACATGGTTCCTTAAGAAAGAGTACATGGCTGAAAGGCCAAGATCTGCTCACTGGTACTGCACAACCTTTAGTCCAGAACAGTGACTATGGAAAGATACATTTGAAAAGACCATGTACCCATATTGAGTTACCATGGCAGAACTTGCTTCAGCTACTCAATTTGATGAGTTAGTAAAAAACACTTGGTTTACCGAAACCGGTTTGGCTCAGTGGATAGAGCGTCGGCCTTCGGACCGAAAGGTCCCAGGTTCGATTCCGGTCAAGGGCACGTACCTGGGTTGCGGGCACATCCCAAGTAGGAGATGTGCAGGAGGCAGCTGATCGATGTTTCTCTCTCATCGATGTTTCTAACTCTCTATCTCTCTCCCTTCCTCTCTGTAAAAATTCAATAAAATATATTTAAAAAAACAAAAAAATCCACTTGGTTCAAGAACCAGCATATCAAAAGGAGGAAGCAGCAGCTACAAACTCAGCCAAGTCTAGCACTAGAAGCACCAAACCAAATCATCAGTGAATGAGGAAACCTCCTTATCCGTAACTTCTACACACACTCGTCCCATCATTGTGAATTCCTATGACCATGAACCATCTAAGACTTCTGGCTTCAAGCAACCTGGAGGGGCTGGTTGCCTCTGTGTGGAATGCATCATGGGATTCTCAGCCTCAGGATCTCCGTTATGTCTGGGTGTCTCTAATCTTCCTTTAGCCTCCATTCCCTATGATCTAGATCAGTTTACACATCTATATGCCTTACTGGGGATGATCACCCCAACAGTTTAGATCAGTGCCTCTTCCCAAAGTGCCCTGGTTGAAGGGGGTATAGCTAGGATTGATCTTCAGTGTGATGGCTGATACATTCACAGGTCTTGAGAAAAGTCTGTGATCCAAATCTTGACAAACTGAGAAACATTTCCAAATACTTTTCATGGGTCAACTCCCATCTAAACAGGCCAGTTATTTATCTTTTCCTGTAAGAAGACATCTCTCTACCTTCATTATTGCCTGAAATGTCTGTCGAGTCTCCTGAGCCAAATTTCAGTATCAAGGACAATCATTGGTGCCTTTGGAGGGAGCGGAAGCCAGCTAGTTTTTCTTGGGTCCTACCCTGTCCTGATTGAGCTTATATTATGAAAGCACCCCAGCTAAAGTCCTGTCCCCCAAGGACCATCTTTATTTCTTACACAAAGAAGACAAACTTTTAAGAGTGTGACATCAGCAAGATTAGTGGAGTAGGAGGTTCAGCATTTGTACCTCCAGAAAAACAATGATTAACAGCTACTTACTGATGAAAATAGCGCTGAGAGTGCTTTGGAGCACATGGGCTCAGCAGCCTCAACATGGAGCTGAATGAGGGAGCAAAAGCTACAGCAACCCACTGGCGCACAGAAATCAAAGATGGCCACATAGAAAAGCATAGGCAGCATTTTGCATGTCAGCCGACCCCCAGTCCTGCACAGCTTGCCACCATGAGGGAGCCGCTCAGCTGTGACCTCTCTGCAGGAAAAGGACAGCAGAAGACCCCAATCAGCCCTCTTGGCTGTCAGGGAAAAGCTTTTCCACTCAGGACCTTGTCTTTGCCTATGCTAATCTCGGCCAAGAGAGCTGCCCAGAATCCATGCCACTGAGCCCCCCCGAGGAGCCAATGCTGGGTCCCCAACCACAGCAGCCCTGGCCCAGCACATGAACACCCACACCCTCGAAGGTTAGATATGAGTAAAATGAACATTGATGGGGTACAAGCAAAGGTTTTAGTACTACTCAAAGGTGGTGCAGGCCAAAAGAACTCCCTACTGAACCCCCAGGATTAAAGAGCCCCAAACAAGTCTGATTTATTTATTCTGGCTTGGGAGACATTTTGGAAGCCAAGATTCAAAGATTATAATGAGAAATCTAACCTGAAATTGCTTTGAGCAATGGTTAGGGAGATCAATCAAAATGAGGGTTGACAAAAGGACCAGGGGTCCCTTGACTTGACCCCTCAGTGGAGACCCAAAGCCTTTGCACCAAAGTGGGTAAAATGGTCAGGAGGTAGTTTCTGGACTCCTTGACACGGGAGCCCCACAAACTGCAGCACCAAAATATATTGACAAAGCACAGGCGTGGGCTACAATTAGATTAAGAGAACATAAAGATTGCTTTCCCAATGAAAGGATTGATGGGATTATGAATGTTGGAATGTTTAAATAGGCTTATAGAAATAAATGTCTTCCTTACCTAAATGTTTTATGGAAATGGATAGTCTGTGTGGCTGGGGAACGCTTACTCTACCAAGTGTTGTAAAACCCAAACTGTCAATCAAGTCAGAATGAAGGCTAAAAAAAAAAACAAACAGTTCACAACATATGACAATTATATTCATTCAGATAATATTTGCATTTTTTAAAACTTGTGACTACAGATGAAATCAATAGGTCTTGGGCAGGAAGAAATCCAGACTGTAATAGAACTGGCTATGTGCAAAACAAACATGGAAGACATAGAAAAGTGAGATAAAAGGAAGATTGGATTTATATTTGGATAGGTAAAAGGATAAATTCTTGAGCAAATATGTATTGGAGGAAAAAACACATATAAAGGAGGTTCCTCTGGCTATGCAGCTCAAAGTTTCTATACACATCTTGAGTTTTGAAATATACAGTCATGCGACACATAACATTTCAATAACGACACATATAAGACAGTGGTATACTATACAGCCTAGATGTGTAGTAGGCTATACCTTCTAGGTTTGTGTAATGGAACTCTATGATGTTCGCACAACAAAATCATCTAAGGATGCATTTCTCAGAACATATTCCTATCGCTAAGCAGCACATGACTACAGAAAGCTTTAATTCCATTTAATTATGTGAAGGTAAGTCAAGAGATTTTGCATGGAGATAAAGAACCTTTTTCTTTTAAGCCTTTAGTCTAATATAGCTTAAACTATAGCCATAATTCAAAAATGCTGGAAAGTGGAACTAAATACAGATTCTGCTAGTAATTTTCATTCTAGCAGGTAATTTTAATTACCTAAAAAGTTATACAGGAGCCATATTTGCTGGCCATGTTTTATTTGTCATTTTTCTTCAAACAGGATAACCAAAAAAAGATACAGACAGTATTCAATTCAATAAAATAAAATGGATGAAACAAATTCTAAGAGACTGCAATGCCACATGCTACATTTAACCTAATTTTATTCATGCTTGCCTTAGGATGGGGAATAGATCATTCAGTAAAAACATACAGTAAAAACAAAATATGTCTTATCATGTACAACTTTTAAACTACAATTATGATGTACCTTAATTATTTCCATGCACACAAGTCTAACATTACATTTGTTTTTTAAAAATAAACACAATTAAGACTTCTAGGAGCATTTTATAATAAAGTAATTCCTAATTTTTCTTTGTAGATAGATCAAGCACCTCCAAAATACAAATTCCTATACACAGTGAGCACTTTACTTAAAATGAATACTTAAGTAAATTAAGTACAGGGACAGCCTTTAGGATAAGCTGACATTATATATTCAGCTAAGTAGGCAACAAACCATAGTGCCAAATGGAAAAAGTGTATTTGTAAATAAATTTCAAAAACTAAGTTAACTCTTTATAATTAAATACAGAAAATATACTGCTTTGCTAAAATAAATAAGATGTGATGATGTAATAACACTTCACTATAAAGAATGCATACCAGAACATTTATAAATGGTGAGTGAATCTTATTAAGAATAGTTTACTACAATAAACGCTGGCTAAATAGAAGTGCATATTGTGAAGCACTATGGGTGGTATATGTTTTGCCACATACTTTTGTTACCTTGAGGTAGATAACACATGTGTACCAAATTCGGCATTCATTTTCAGTTGCTGCTGGTATCATGTGTTTTAAGAAACATGTACAGTATGAAAAACTTGAAAATACTCATGAATGAAAAATGTTTTAGGAAAAAAATAGATATTTCCATGCAATTATATACAGTCTCACTGTGTAAATTTCAAGGCAAGATTTTTGTTTCCTGTAAAACAGATCATTGTTCTATGAGAGAATGTTTTTTACTTGTCTTAGTGCATTTCTTTTGTCTCCTCCTGCATTGCATTATTTTGCTCTATTCTTTATTTTTGTGTGCAAATGACATGCCAGTTAAAATGAAAACCATCTCACATGTAGGAAAAAAGTCTGGATTTTAAAAACCAAGAACTAATAAAATCCTTTCTAAATGAAACCATCTGATTCAAGTAAAAAAATGGACTTAAACACTAGTAATAAAAAAGACAAACACATTTCATGAAGAATACAAAGAGAAATGTCTGCTGAGTGTTTTAGTTCAGATGTTTCAGAATGCTGCTGTATGTTTTATGAGGAATCTGTGGGGAAGATTTCATAGCAGAAGGTGTTAATGTGGCCTGTATTGACTTAAGTGGTGACCCAACTGGACTGTGAAACTGTGGGATGCCTATGGATTCAAGCTGCTTGTTAAAGAGGAACTCACCACTGTTATTCAGAAATCCTTCCTCATTTCCTCTCTCCCCAAACTTCCCATCTTCTATAGGCTCAGTGTCTAGCATTTCAGTATCTTCTTTCCTACTAAAGAACTTGTCCAAGTAACTGGTATAAGTGTTTTCCTTCTCAATTTGTTCATCCTTCCTTACCTCACAACAAAACTGGTTTATGAGAAAACAGTCCTCTGCACCACCCACAAACTGGCTATCCCAAGAAGATTGGTACAAGGCTTCTAATTGAGCTAAATTTGCCATTCCCTTTTCCTGTTTTTCTCGGCTTACTGACTTTGATATCAAACTTTTCAATTCTAGTTGGGACACTGAGCTATTCAAGTCATTTAATTTATCAACAACATCAGTAGGCTCATGTTGTGAACTAAGTTGAATAGTTCCTGCAATAAAAGAATCAAAGTCAAATCCCTGGTTCTTTTCCCTTTCTTTTTCAGCCAGTTGCTGTGATGCTTCCTCTAGAGCTATCTGGGCTTTAACCAATCCATTCCTTTCACATTTTGACTTGCCTTTCTTATCAGATTTTTCTTTGCTTTGTTCTTTCCAATTGGAAAGATCTATAATAAGCTTGGGTTCATAGTAATGGTTAACTTCGCTCTCTCTCCAAACTAAGTTATCTAAATATGATGATGACCTCATTTTGTAGTTACAAGTATGGCTACACTCCAGATCACAATATTTGTTTTCATGATGATCTGGGTACTGCCAACAAGGCTCAGTGGAGTAATTAGTATCAAAAGCAGGATCCTCCAAATACTTTTCACGATCTCCATCCAAATATTTTCGAGGATCAACTTGTACTTCTTCTTCATCAGTGACATCAGACAGAGCTCTTGGGTCACGCTGAACTTCATCAATATCAAAGTTATTATGTATAGGCCAATCATGCTCTGAAAATTGACAATCATGGTATCTGAAAAAAATCAATACATTAGTGTTAGTCCAGGTGTCAAATTTCATTTGAAAATTCACTGAGTGCCCTTTACGTGAAAGCACTGTAATAGGCCTAGGAGAGGATAATAGAGTCTAAAGCTATAAGCCTTCCCTGCCCTACAGGAACTTATAATCTTAATAGACAGGTGAGATCTGTAAGCATAAAGAAAAATATGAAGCAATATTTGGTAATTACCAATGAAATATATAATAAAAAATTCTGGGACCTCCATTCTTAAATAAGACCAATTATAATTTCACACTTATTTCCTCTTTTCTCTATTTTTCATCCACCTTAAATACAACTTCAGGTGAACATCTGAGTGGGTGGCATGTCGATAGTTTAATTCCAGCACAGTTTTACAGAGACAAAACACTTTATGGCCACTAAATGCAGATCTCTAATCTCAATCAAGCCTCTTACAGATTTTCTCTCTACTGGTAATAGGCAGACTAGAAAGAGAGGGAGGCTTCCTGGACCTCATCACCAGTGAGTAGAAAAGAAACTCTCCATGTGTATGTGCTACTGAATGCAGTATCCTTGCAGTGTCCTCCACTGACACATCACAGCAAGGTGACCACACCATGACCAGGTAGAGGCAGGTGGAGACACACACACGAAAACAATTGGGGAGATGGGAAGGTGGGAACAGAAAAGAGGTTAGATGACTCAACTAAGTATGATAAAAAATGAAGAGATTGGAATACATCTGGGTATATTTGAAAAGAATGTGTATATATGTGGTAGAAATGTCCATGTGGAAGAAGAAAAAAAAAAAGACGTTGGTAGATGTGTGTAAACATATTCAGAAATACCTCCACATTTCAGGAGGAAAATATGCAATGAGTAAACAAACTAATTTCAACATTAACAACTTCTTTATTAATTGGCAATCATTTTTCTTTTAAATACAGAAATATATGAATTCTTGAAGTTTTTAAGATTGTCATTGGGGATTCCCAAATCTGACTAAATAACAAAATCACCTGAATATTGATTCATTATTATATGTTACCAACCCACTTTTAAGATAATTATATCCAACTTCTCTAGAATTTAGAAATCCTAAAAGGTGGCAGAGGGAAGAAATCCTTTAACTAAAATGTATAATAGTATACATTTTGATGTCTTATATGGTTCAGACTAGAAAAGTTCCTTATACTGAACTTACGTTAACCATTTCAAAATAAATTTTGTCATGAGAAAAAACATTTCAATATAAATATCATAATTTATATCCTATGACATAATGAATTATATGTAAAAATTTGAGATACTTATGGAGATATAGTATAAGGTTGATTCTTCTCATCTAACATCTTTTAAACCCAAAGAGACTTTTACTAAATTTTTAAGAACTCTACATTGTTATATAATTTAAAAATAAACTTCACTGTATGATTTACTAAAAATACAATAAATATTTTTCTAATTTAGGATCAATTTACCTTTCCCAGTTATAAATGTGACTATGAGTTTCATCCATAAGCAAAATATCATCAACTTCATCTTCAATATGGAAAGGATGACTGGAAATTGGCTCATCCATTGGAAAAGAATATATGCTCATGTAAGGATGGGAAAGTGCTTCTTCTGCCGTCAATCGATCCATGGGGCTAAATGTCAAAATTTGTTCCAGGAAATCCAGTGCTGCAAAAGAAAGAGTTAAAACTCCTTAACTAAACTGAAGGTCCATCAACTCATAAAGGAAATAAAAAAGGTCTATACAATTATAAGGTAAGTTAAAGTTTTGTCAGAGAAATAAAACTAGCCTATCTAATATATATATTAAAAAGAAAAGACATTTATTCAATAAACATAGCAAAAATTTGAAATGTACTCCAAATCTCACTTTATGGTAAATTATAAAAGAAAAGAAATATATTAATATGAACCATATGAAACTACCATTTTTGTCAGTCAAAAATGGTCAAATAACAGCAATTTCATGTGGCTCAACCTAATACATAGGTCCTAATCTCAGCTCTGCAACTCACTAACTTCACTGATTCACTAGGTTACTTAAATTTGCTGAACTTCAGTTTCTTCATGTATAAAATGGATAGACAGAGATATCTTATAAGGTATAAAAATTTAAAAACATAGTATCTAGTGCTTAATAAAGACTTTCTCCTTTCCTCCTTCATCTCACTGACTAGCTGTTATACTAATTTGTTGATCTCTGTTCACAACAATCTCATGCCAGCATATTACATAATGCACTTGATCATTTTAGGGCCCTGGTGGAACTACTGTACACCTAATTCTTCCTACTAACTCAGACTGTTAGATCTTCCTAAGCTCCTTACCCCGCCTGAACCACACTATCACCAGCCTAAAGATTGCTCTTACACCACCACACATTCCTATGTCTTATAACTTATATCAATCTTCAACTCTGAATCATTTCCACCATCTACTTTGCTTCCTAGCCATATAGTACTGATGAGAGCTAGATGGAAAATCACATATATATCTGGCTCACTACAAATTCATACTGCAGAATTTCAATTTAGCCTTTGCTATTGTGTTCAGCAATGTTCTACACTATCCCTTTATGCTCTCAATCTACCCTATCAGTCTCAACAGGTAAACCCACTTCACATTTATCTCAATTCCTGCTTCTTCACTATGGGCTGTCACACATCCTATTATCCTTACCTTCTGTCTCAAAGGAAAAGATAGCCCTTCTCTCTAAAATTAAGCTCATTCAACCCTCAGATAAGTCTAATAAAGACTAAAGAGAAGAAACCTAATAAGGCTCATACCCCTCAGTGACCCAGGGCTGAGATTCCTTCCTTTGTTCCCCCTCTCCTCTATTATATTACCCTAACCTAGGAGGTCATTTCACAATAAATCAAACTGTGCTTGGTTCTCCTGAACAAAAAAAAAGTCAGTCTTAATTACCCCTGGGCCCACATGTCTCAAGGCAAGAGAGACTGGAAAGCACAGAATCATGGGTGGTTGACGCAGCACAATCACCATTCTCAGAGAGAAGGAGGAGATATATTCAACTACACAAGAGGAATATATTGTAAAATCCCTAGCATTTGGGAACTATAGGCAGCAAATAAAAAGAGGAAGAAATAAGAAACTTGGGAGCCACGCTGAGCTCCAGAGTGTATGCATATACAGTATATGCATTCCCATCATTGTAGATAGTTCTATTGGACAGCGCTGCTCTAGAGGAAATGGGTCTAAGATATAGATCTATGTGGTAAACTACAGAGAAAGGGAGGATGAGAAGTAAGTATGATGGAGGAAAATGAAAAAGAAGGTATTCATCTAAAGACATTACCCAGAAAGGGACCTAGTAGTCTTAATGTGTTAATTCATATAGAGCATATCTATGAAGTAGATCTTTAGTTTTAAGAACTTTTAACACTCTGCAGTAGTGAGCACAGTTCTGCCCCTTGTGAATACCAAGGATATTTGTCCAATGATTAACTTAATGAATCCATTATCAAAGCCTCTCGTTCAACACATACTGAATAAATTCCAGCCATGAGCCAAATATTCAGGTTAGTTTGTAGCTGACTGAGACATGGTCCCACCTTAATGAGGGTAGCAAAAAGAAGATTCAAATTTAGCTAGATCACAATGCTTTAATAGCAATGTCCTATATTTCTAGCTTGTCTCTTTTGATAAGACAGAGCAATAGAGCCTAACCACTTGATCCCTAAGCAGTGTCTTTCAACTTGGCTGGCAGGGCCATACCTGTAGGTTTTAAAAACACTGATACCTGCCCTGGTCCCCACCCCACCTCTGGATTTTGACTTAATAGTCTGCATTTTTAAAACGTTCCCACAGAAACTCTGAGGCATAGTCAAGTGCTATGTGACTGCTATTCAGTTATGAACAGGATGTCGTGACAGGGCTATAAGATTAGGAGCACGAGAACCAGCAATGGAATCTGATTGTGAGGACAGCGAAGACTGGTTAGGAATGTAGAACTACTTAAAAGGAAGCCCACAAAACCTGTTGAAATTAAATACAGCAGCTTCCTTTTTATTTAGGCATTTACTATATGAGTTCCAAGCACATCTATCTGGGGGGAGGGAAGGAGACAATGTCAACATGATTTGCAATCTAGTGCCTAACTACCTCTCAAAACAGTTGCTACTTTAAAACACTGACACACACCCACTTGAACCACATACAATAATCAGAATTGGTAATATGAATAATGGGTGTATAATTCAGATGTTTAAGATGTTTAGGAGGTCACATGAAAGTGGAGGAGACCAAGATGGCGGCGTAGGTAAACACCGGAGACCGCTGCCGCAAACAACCATTTCAAAAATACAACTAAAAGACTGAACGGACATCACCCAGAACCACAGGAAGGCTGGCTGAAGAGAGACTCTACAACTAGAAGGAAAGAGAACAGCAAATAGAGGCTCAGAGGCGGCGCAGTGTGGAAAATACAAAGGTACCGAGGTGCGCGCGCAAAGCGGGCTGGTGGCTGAGGGCGCGGTTGTCGTTTTCTGTCGGGAGTGAGTCTCAGACTCTGGGCTCCAGATCCGGGCGAGTCTCTAGGGACCCAGACTCAAACGGGAGAAGCGGGATTATCCGGCATCAGTTGGAACCTGAGGGCAGCTTTCTCTCCGAAGTTTGCAGCGGCTGCCGGGGTTCTGAGAAGCAGAGCCTCTGGGAACGGGACTGAGCGTGGCCATAACTGCTCCCTCCGCCCACCCTGTTGATCCCGCCCCGCCCAAACCCTGCGCACAGCCATTTGCCGATCGCCTCAGGCAAAGGCTGGACTAGCGCCTCCCCAGAAGGCAGACGTTTTCCATACAGCTGATTCCTATAGCCAGTCGGCCTGGTGGTCAAACCCCTCTAGTGTTAACTACAACAATTAAGGCTTGGCTAGAACAAGACTGCGCACAGAGACCACAAGGGGGTGCACCAAGAAAGCATAAAAGATGCGGAGACAAAAAAACATGACAGAAATGGAGGATATGGAGCTAAGAATCGCAATTTTGAGGGCTTGCCATAAATTTGTGCAGAACCTCACGAAAACTAATGAGACCCTCGATGCTACGATAAAGAAATTAGAAAGTAAGCATACACGGACTGAAATAAAGAATATTATACCCAATAGCAGACCAGAGGAGCACAAGAATCAAACAAAAGATTCGACAAAAAACACCCAATTGGAAAAGCAAAATGAAAAAAGAATCCGAAAGTGTGAAGATAGTGTAAGGAGCCTCTGGGACAGCTTTAAGCGGTCTAATATCAGAATTATTGGAGTGCCAGAAGATGAGAGACAGCAAGATATTGAAAACCTATTTCAAGAAATAATGGCAGAAAACTTCCCCCATCTGGAGAAAGAAATGGACTTACAGGTCCAAGAAGCGCAGAGAACCCCAAACAAAAGGAATCCAAAGAGGACCACACCAAGACACATCATCATTAAAATGCCAAGAGCAAAAGACAAAGAGAAAATCTTAAAAGCAGCAAGAGAAAGAGGCTCAATTACCTACAAGGGAATACCCATACGACTGTCAGCTGATTTCTCAACAGAAACTTTGCAGGCCAGAAGGGAATGGCAAGAAATATTCAAAGTGCTGAATACCAAGAACCTACAACCAAGATTACTTTATCCAGCAAAGCTATCATTCAGAATTGAAGGTCAGATAAAGAGCTTCACAGATAAGGAAAAGCTAAAGGAGTTCATCACCGCCAAACCAGTATTATATGAAATGCTGAAAGGTATCCTTTAAGAAGAGGAAGAAGAAGAAAAAGGTAAAGATACAAATTATGAACAACAAACATGCATCTATCAACAAATGAATCTAAGAATCAAGTGAATAAATAACCTGATGTACAGAATGAACTGGTGATTATAATAGAATCAGGGACATAGAAAGGGAATAGACTGACTATTCTTGGGGGGAAAAGGGGTGTGGGAGATGCGGGAAGTGACTGGACAAAAATCATGCACCTATGGATGAACACAGTGGGTGGGGAGTGAGGGTGGAGGGTGGGGTGGGAGCTGGAAGGAGGGGAGTTATGGGGGGAAAAAAGAGGAACAAATGTAATAATCTGAACAATAAAGATTTAATTAAAAAAAAAAAAAAGATGTTTAGGAAACTACATATCTCTAACTTTGTGATTCATGACAGAACTATAATCCTGACACTGATGTCTCTTAATATAATTCTTAAAGATATAAAACACAATCAACTTTTAAAGAAGATATTTTTCATGTCTAATGCTCTTCCTAAAAAAAAAAAAAAAAGTTTTTATGATAGATTACTATACTAGTAAAAGTTAAAGCTTTTTGTATCTTATTTATATCAAATCTAAAGATAGTCAGTATTTTTAGATATGAAATTGATTTAGTGGTCACCAAAGTTTTGATTCTCCCCAAGTTCCTACTACTTTCAAGCTTGCACAAACTTTCACTTTAGCACTTAATACTAACACCAATCTGCAAACTTATGTAATGTGTTTGCTCAGCACGGTTTTGCTCATTCCTTCACTTCCTCCTTGTCCTGAAGCCTTTGCTTCTCCCCTCCCCGCCCACCCAACTAAATTCACTTTTTCATACCTAAATCATTCTTACTCATACTTATACTTATTTATATAACCCTCACAGGATTCCATTTCAGCTTAGTGAAAGCCAGTGATCCAATATGCTCACCTATGATAGAGGTATAAACTGGGAAAGTAAAAGGCATTAGAACCAGGAGAGAGGTATGAACTTTTTGAAATGTGGAAAATGATTCAAAGGAGCAAAGAAAACAGATCCCAGCCAAAACCGGTTTGGCTCAGTGGATAGAGCGTCGGCCTGCGGACTGAAAGGTCCCAGGTTCGATTCCGGTCAAGGGCATGTACCTGGGTTGTGGGCACATCCCCAGTGGGAGATGTGCAGGAGGCAGCTGGTCGATGTTTCTCTCTCATCGATGTTTCTAACTCTCTGTCCCTCTCCCTTCCTCTCTGTAAAAAATCAATAAAATATATTTAAAAAAAAAAAGAAAACAGATCCCAGCTTAAGTGCCAGGCCAAGAAAGAGAAAGTGAGAGTTTAAGTGTTAGGTATGCCTTAAATATCTAAAGACTATTTTTAAGAGAAAGTCATACATCTAAGGATAAAAAGCTAAAGCTTCCTACACAGATCCTGCTACTTACACACATACACACACACACACACACACACACACACACACACACACTTTGTGACGGTTATTCTTGAGTCACAATACCTTCTCGACTAATTCCTGGAAGCAGCTGAGTTAAAGGTTTGTGTGGCTCAGTCATGTCATTTCTAATGTAAACTGGAATTACGCTGAGAAGCTCCTGACGATCTTCCTCATGAACAACAGGAATAGATTCTAAAATCAGCTGCATCTGTTCAAGTTCATGTGCACCTGAATGAGATTAAAAAAAAAACACAACAAATATAATATAAACAAACACATTCCTCAATGTTTACATATTTGGTAATAAACATTCTAAAGCTCTAAGAAGTTAACTTAAATATTGTAATGACCATTGGGGAAGAAATGGTTTTAACTGAATCATTAATCAGCAGGTTTCATTGTTTTTTTAATATCATTAATCTTCTCAAAAAGCCTATCTATTTCAATTTCTAGTTATTAATATATTTAGTTTTAGCTCTTTATTTCCATAAGAAAGTCTGGCCTCATGTTAAGGTATCAAAGTAGTCGGGGGGAGGAGGGGAATCAATGAATTGGGATTCAAGAGACTTGGAATCTAGTCTTAGCTATACCACTACCTAATTGGTTATGTAACTTTGGGAATACTTAACATGGTGATGACTTGATTTCATCATCAATAAAATGGAAGGTTGAACTAGATTTGCAAAACAGAAAGTTTTATGATTATGTGTTAGGCTCAGTTAGCATTTCAGGACCACTATTAAATAAAAGAGGAGACTTTGGGCTAAATGAGTGACAAAAAAACAACAACAACAACAACAACAAAAAAACCCACAACCATTCATTTTGCTTTTCCACTAATTTCTAGAAATTCATTCAGCATTCAAATTTTTCCTGAGTGCCACTATAAGCAAGGCACTTTAGACTATAGCTGTGAAACAAATCAGACCAAGTCCCTACCTTCATGGAGTTTACAATCTAGTGGAGAAAAACAGATAATAAATGTAAACATTTATGTCAAATGATGACAAATGCTATGAAGAAAAATAGAGTATGCTAAGGGGGAACACAGGATTGTTGGGGGTATGGTTAATACATAGAAGATGATCAAGGAATACCTCACTGAGAAGTTTAAAGTTGAGGAAATTAGGGAACATACCATATATTCATATGGATAAAGGAAATTCCAGGAAGATGGGAAAAGGCCCAAAGGCCCTGAGGAGAGAGTAGGCCTGGCATGTCTAACAATTAGGCAAGTGTAGCTGAGGAAGAGTAGAGCAAAGAAACAGAGCCCAGCCTAAGATGAGAACACAAAGGGTCTGCTTTATCCTGAACTGGATGGAAAGCCATTAGTTTAAGCAGGGAAATGACATAATCTGACTTCTGTTTTCAGAGAACTACTATGGCTGCTATGTGGTAACTAGACTATAGATAGCAAATATTGAAGCAGGAAAGCTATGCAGAGGGTCCTGTATTAGACCAGGAAAGAAATATTAGCTGACTGAACTGGAGGGTGGGGGGTAGCAATACAGATAATAGCAAGCAGTTAGATTCTGGATATATTTTGAAGGAAAAGCCCACAGGATTTGTACTGACAAGGTGAAGGATGATGATTTTGGCCTAAACAACTAAAAAGTGGCTGCTTTACTATGAGGAAGACAGCAGAAAAAGAAAGTTTTGAGAAGCTATTAGAGATCCAACTGATACATTAAGTACCAAAAATAAGGCCAGGACACTTCTTATAGGTTAAAAATACATAGATTTCCAATGAATGCTTAGTCCCTGCCATTTTATTGCTCGGTTCATTTGAGATGCCTATACCTAATAAACACTTAGATCTCTCTTCATGCTGCTTTTATCGAACGGTTCACAAACCTACCAATAAAGCATTAGAAGGAAACTACAGGTGGATCTTTCAAATACTTTCACAAATAATTCCATTAAATGTTTCAAGTTTACATGAGTTGACAATAAAAGTTATCCTATTTAGAGGTGGTTTGTTTTTTTATCTAATTCTTTTTATTGCTATATGTAAACAATATCTGAATATACTACATGAACATTTAAAAGTACACTATCTTTGTTTAATCAGTACAGCAGTAAATTCTGACCCCATTTCATACAACTTGGAGCATTACCTAGATTTTAAATTAAACAAATTAAATTTTTGCTTTCTTGATACAATATTATTGTGATAACTTTAAAATATGTCCACAAATGCTCTGATAGTCTTCTCTTCAGAGGGTGATATCCAATTCACCTCCCCTTAAATGTTAGGTGTACTTAGTAACTTGCTTCTAACACATGAAATAAAGCTCAAGTGACAGTGTGTCACTTTTGGGTCTAAGTAACAAAAAGATATTTTGCATTCATGATTTTTGACAAAGGGGTCAGAGCAATTCAAAAGAGAAAGGATAATATTTCCCACAAATGGTGCCGGAATAACTAGATATCCAGGTTAAAAGAATGACAATGGACCCCTACTTCACACCATGCATAAAAATTAACTCACAATAGATCACGGACCTAAATTTACAGCTAAAACTATGAAACTCTTAGAAGTTAGACAATAGTTTCATAGATACGACACCAAAAGCAGAAGTGACAAAAGAAAAAAACAGATGAATTGGACTTAATCAGAATTAAAATCATCTGTGTTTCAAAACACACCATCAAGAAAATGATGCCTGGCCAGTGTGGTTCAGTGGTTGAGCACTAACCCATGAACCAGGTGGTCACGGTTCAATTTCCAGTCAGGGCATATGCCCAGGTAGCAGGCTCAATGCCCAGTAGGGAGCATGCAGGAGGCAGCCGATGGATGATTCTCTCTCATCATTGATGTTTCTATCTCTCTCTCCCTCTCCCTTCCTCTCTGAAATCAATAAAAGCATATTTTAAAAAAAGAAAATGAAGCGATAACCCACAGAATGGGAGAAAATACATGCAAATCATGTATCTAAATAAATGATCTGTATCCAGAGTATGTAAAGAACTCTTACACCTCAATTATAAAAAGACAACCCAATTAAAAAGTAGGCAATGGGTCTGGATAGCCTGGCCGGCGGGTCTCAGTGGTTGAGCATTGACCTATGAACCAGGGGTTCACGGTTCCATTTACGGACAGAGCACATGCCTGGGTTGCAGGCTCTATCCCCAGTGGGGGGCATGTAGGAGGCAGCCAATCAATGATTTTCTCATCATTGATATTTCTATCTCCCTCTCTTTCTGAAATCAATAAAAATATATTTTGCCCTGGCCGGTTTCGCTCAGTGGATAGAGTGTCAGCCTGCGGACTGAAAGGTCCCAGGTTCGATTCCGGTCAAGGCATGTACCTTGGTTGCGGGCACATCCCCAGTGGGGGGTGGGCAGGAGGCAGCTGATTGATGTTTCTCTCTCATCGATGTTTCTAACTCTCTATCCCTCTCCCTTCCTCTCTGTAAAAAATCAATAAACTATATTTAAAAAATATATATATATACATATATATATATTTTAAAAAGTAGGTAATGGATAGATATTTCTCCAAAGAAGATATGGCCAATAAACATATGCTCAAAATCATTAATCATTAGGGAAATACAAATCAAAATTACAATAAAATACTACTTCATATCACTATCTCACATCCGAAAGACAGACAATAGGACAGACCACACTTTAAATAAGTGTTGGTAATAATATGGAGAAATTGGAACTCATACACTGCTAACGAGAATGTAAATGGTACAACTGCTTTAGAAAACGGTGTGAAATTTCTTCAAAAATTTAAGAGTTCTCATGTAACAGTGCTAATGGTTACAGGGTATCTTTCAGGAGGGAAAAAAGTTCTAAATTAGATCCTGTGAATATACTTAAAAAAAATATTGAACTGTACATTTTAAGGGGGTGAACTATATGGTATGTGAACTTTCTTAAAAAAAGATACATTAACTTTCTTTGCGCTCTCTTTTGGACATTAGTTCTGGGGGAAGCCAGCTGCCATATTGTGAAGACACTCAAGCAAGCCCACAGTCAGAACTGAGTAAGGCCTCCTGCTTAAAGTCATGTGAGTAAGCAATCTAGAAGTGGAACCTCCTATCCCAGCGAGCCTTCAGATGACTGAAACCCCAACCAACATCTTGACTAAGCAAATCTGAGCTAGAACTAGCTAACGAAGCCACTAATTCCTGACTCATAAAAACTCTGAGATAATAATTATTTGTTGTTTAAGCCACTTAAGTTTTGAGGTAATTTGTCACAGAACAACAAATAATAAAATAATTATTTTATATATGCTGGAATATAACTTGCAATTACAGTATTGTTCCTCAGAAAAAATACAATCCACTTAACAATTTCATTTCCAGTAATCACTGGTATTTTCTCACAGTTTTCTACAATGAAATTTAATCACTATCACACATCGTGAAAGAAATTCCAGATAAATTTAGGGGGGGAAAATTCCAATAGATTAGTTAATGTAGGTAAGCTGAGTGCTATAAGTATCAGTATCAAAAAAATTTAAGGGCACTTATATACATCATCCTTTCAATAAAGCTTTCTTATGCACCCTAATCTTTCTTTTATTACTTTTGTAAGCAGACTCTGTTCCATTCTCTTCCTTCTGCTCTTAATACAAATTGGAATGGTGGGAGGCCCACTCTAACATTGGTTACAGAGGAAAAAAGGTAGTCAAAAGAGAGAAAAATACCCACGTCACCAACACATCCCTTCTCTAACAAAAAATCTTCAGTACTCTACTATTTCCTACTTTTTCAAACGGAAACTCCTCTGCCTACTTCCTAAGTGTTCTGGCCCCATCTTAACCAATCATAAATATGATACCTTGTTTTCATCAAACTTTTCTCACTGATTCATGTATAACAGGCTCATGCCCTTATTTATACAGATATCCATAAACAGATATCACTTTTTCTCTCTCTCTTTTCACCTTTCAAAATTCTTCACTATTCCTATATAGTGAAAAATCCTTTGACTCCTTTATGTCTTCTATTTCAGCCATTACTGATATAGCTTCTCTACATTTGTAGCTTTTAGAGTCTGTACTAAGTAATTTTATACCAACTCAAAACTTTGCTTTATGATAGTTGGTGTTTTTCATGGATTATTTGCCCCTTCCCATCTTGACTAAATTCTCTCTCACACACACTTTAGATTCCTTCATAGCACTAAATTCAGCAAAATATATCTGAGTTGGTTTGTTTGATTCTGAAAGACCACAGTAGGCAGGCAACAGGATATGGCACCTCAAACAACAGGGATGATTGGGCAGGGCAGGCAAAGAAAGAATTTCTAGATTTTCAGTAATAACTAAAAAATGTCACCAGGAAGTGACAAAAACTGACAGAACTAGGCAACTCAGATATCATTTGACACAGATTACCAACAAGCGTCATGGATCTAAGAAATACAAAATTATATTTAAGAAATACATACAAAAGAACACTAGAACTCTTTTTTAAAAATGTATTGATTTGAGAGAGAAAGAGAGAAACATTGACTTATTAGTCCACTTATTTATGCATTCTTTGGTTGCTTCTTGTATGTGCCCTGATTGGGGATTGAACCCACAACCTTAGCATAAAGTGATGATGCTCTAGCCAACTGTGCTAACCAGCCAGGGCAGAACACTATAATTTTCACTAAATTAACTGAGTAAACAATTCAGTGACTATGTGAATAAGTTTTCTCAACTTTTAAAATATTAAAAATACCATTTAATCTTTACATTTTACAATTTCAGACTATAATAAATTGTTTTAAGTCTTAGATAAGTATTTCTTCATAGTTACATACAAAATTATTTCTTTCTGAAATTTTACCCCATATATTTTAACTTTCTAACCTGCAAAGAGGGTTTTACCAGTCAGCATTTCAGCAAAGATGCAGCCTGCAGCCCACATGTCAATGGCTTTAGTATAATTATTAGGAGAAAGTAAAAGACGCGGAGATCTGTACCATTTAGTAACCAATCCTTCAGAAAGATGACCCTGAAAAAGAAATGAAAATATACTTTAATTTTTTACTTTAGCAGAATAGTAAAGAATCCTGGATCTACAAAACAAACAAAAAATAACCATAATTGTGAAATCCTAAAATATTATTGATTCTAAGCATGTCCTCAGGTGAGGATAAAAAGTAAAGAGGTACTGTATTATGTAAAATTTAATATAAATAACGAAAAATTCTGCCACAATACATAAAGGAAATACAAAAGTACGTATTCCTAATGATGTACACCAATCAAGGTCTGTCTGAGCTGGCTTTCCACGTACCTTATGGGAATAATGGGGATCCATGATCCGCGCAAGACCAAAGTCACCTATCTTCAGCACCAAGTCTTCAGTATTAATGAAAAGATTAGCTGGTTTGAGATCTCTGTGCAGTACGTTTGCAGAGTGGATATATTTGAGCCCACGTAGCAGCTGATACATGAAAAGCCGGGCATGCTCTTCCAGTAAAGGGCCCTGCTCCAGCACATTAGCCAAGTCTGTCTCCATGTACTCCTGAACAATGTAAACACTGTTCAGTTCGGTAAGAGAGCCCACATCATCTGTTAACTGGTTTCCACTAGGACCAAGAATTTCAAACACTTTCACAATGTTATCATGGTCAAGTCTTCTAATGATTTTGATTTCACGTAGAGCATGTTTAACACTCTGGGGATCAGTAAGGACAATTTTCTTGATGGCTACTCTTTTGTCACAGTCATTGTCTACAGCAGAAAAAACCAAACCATTGCCTCCACAGCCCAATGGTTTTAAGTCCATATACCTAGAGCCCAGATCAAAACCATGAATGTTCATGAGACTTTCAAATTTCTCTGCCATTTTGAAACCCTACTATTGCCTTTTCCTTTCGAATTGTTGAACTGTGTAAACAAGGAAGAAAACTGGCATCAAAAGGATCTTTCAAAAAGGGAGAAGAAAAACAATTTTGCTTCCACAGCAAGATGGTTTCTTGATGTTCATTGCATATGCCAACCAGGCCCGTTGAGTTCCCCTTGGATTTAAAGCTCAAAAAGCTCTCCTCATATTGAGAATTAAAAAGATTGGAGTACTCATAGTTCAAGAAAGGGGCAGCAACTCTGCAGACATTTAAAGAAAACACTCGAGAAACTCAAACGGAATGAAATGACATACTATGCACTCAGATTTACTGTGCTAAACGATTTAACATTTAACAAAAATGTGAATAAATATGCACACAACAGGCTTCTATGAACATTCTCCTCACAGTGCAGATACATTCAGTGTTGGACTGGTCCTGAGCAGCATCGTTCTAAGGTGCTGGTAAGCACTATTTCCGTTTTGCTTCTTGTCTTCCTTTGTTGCTGTATATTTCAACAGGAAGCCCTGGCAGCTGTTGGTTAACAGATGTCTTTTGTTAGTGATCAGGTGGCTCCAGCTCACCACAATCACAATCAAAGCTACCGTCCATCTTACTCTGATACAACCTAGGAGATGAGAAAAAAGAATAGTTACCACTGCAGAAAATGCTCTTTTCTTCAACTCTACAAAGTGACACGAATTGGACATTTAGCTATAAACTACTACTGATACATTAAACTTATTTTATAGTTACTAAATTTTAAGACTATGTGCAATCAAAAATAGCTATCTGTGTTGTAAGCAATTCACATGTGTTGGCTCAAGACTCCAGGTCCCACCACACTAGATTCTTTGTAATATTTAAGCTTATTAAGTTATATCATTTCTTAAATGCCAACAAGTAAAGGAAGGGAAGTTCAGAGTATTTTTACAGAATTCTTTAGAATTTTTTAGGGTTAAAACATTAGTAACACAAAAGGATAAATAAATAGCACATGTATTTATTTATTCTTGGCAATTTATCTTTAAAGAACACTTCCTACAGAAACATTATAAAATTAACATACAAAATACATTTTTGGGTAATGGCAAAATATTAAAAACAGCTCAACTTTCAACAATAGAATAAATGAATTATATTCATTTAGTGGGCTGCTATATAATAGTAAAAATCAATGGTTGAAATCACTAAATATACACAAAAACAAATTGCAGACAGAAATGTGCATGCTGAAACTAGTTATATCAGGTTCATAAACATGCAAAATAATGCTATTTTATGGGTACATACGCATATATCAAAACTATAAAAAAAATATATGTGACTGATAATAAATTCATAACTTCCCTTGAGGAATAAGGGAAGGGATTAGAACAGTGATGGCGTGTCAGAGGTGACACTCGAACTCATTTTTTTGGTTGATTTTTCTTTGTTAAATGGCTTTTAAATATATAAAATAAATATCAAAAATATAAGTCTTTGTTTTACTATGGTTGCAAATATCAAAAAATTTATATATGTGACACGGCACCAGAGTTAAGTTAGGGTTTTTCAAAATGCTGACACGCCGAGCTCAAAAGGTTCGCCATCACTGGATTAGAATCAGGGTGGGATTACACAGTATGCTTCAAATATATCTTTAATATGTTATTTCCTTTTGAAAAACTTAAGTATGAAAAATTGAATGTTATAGAGCTGAGTGGTCTGTATATGAAGAGCTCATATTATAGTGGGGAAAGACAGGCCATAAATAAACAAAACACACAGATGTCAGAAGGCAGTAAGTGTTGTGGAAAAAATAAAACAAAAGGGGGCAGGGAGGGTGGTCAGGGAATGCCTATCTGATAAGGTGGTACTGGAACAAAGCTCTAAAGGAAGTATGGGAGTGGGTGGGCCTTAGGGATGCTATGTGAGTGTTCCAGATTGAGGGGTTAGCACTGAAGGTGAGTGTGTGTCTCATGTCTAAGAAAGAACTAGAAGGCCAATGTAGTAGCCATTTAAATGTATATGCAAGTAATACAGCCTAATCCCTAAATGGAAAGGGTTACTATTGCTGACTTTTGATCTAAAAGGTGGCACCGGTGCAATATTCCTTTATTCAAAAGGTCAATCATTTATTTGTTTGTTTTGTTTTTGTTAATCCTTGCCTGGGTTATGTTTCCATTGATTTTTAGGGAGAGTAGAAGAGAGAGGGAAAGACAGAGAGAAACACCAATGTGAGAGAGACGCATCGATTGGTTGCATCCCGCATGCCCCACGACCAGAACCAGGAGCCTGAAACCAAGGTACATGCCCTTGACCAGAATCAAACCCAGGACCCTTCAGTCCACAGGCCGATGCTCTATCCAATGAGCCAAACCTGCTAGGAAAAGGGTCAATCATTTAAAGACAACAAGAAACTGTATCAAGTATGAAATAAAGCAACCCATTCTGAACATGATGTGACAACTTCCAATCACCTTCAGCCATGACTTAAGAGAACCACTAGGACTTTCAAACACATCAGCTGTTTCATAGTAGTAAAGCTTTTGTACAACAGATAATCTGGCTTAATTTCTCGCCTGCTTCATATTCCTACATACTTTACATGTGGAAATAAAAGAATATAAAAAATACTAGAGGCCCGGTGCACAAAAATTTGTGCACTCGGGGGGTCCCTCAGCCTGGCCTGTGCCCTCTCACAGTCTGGGACCCCTCCGGGGATGACCACCTGCTGGCTTAGGCCTGCTCCCCGGGGGATTGGGCCTAAGCTGGCAGTCAGACATCCCTCTGGCAGCCCGGGAGCCCTCAGGGGATGTCCACTTGGCAGCGGGGAGCAGGCCTAAGCTGCAGTCTGACATCCTTAGTACTGCTGAGGAGGCGGGAGAAACTCCCACCACCACTGCTGTACTGGCTTGTGGATGAGCAGAGCTCCCCCTGTGGGAGCGCACTGACCACCAGGGGGCAGCTCCTGCATTGAGCATCTGCCCCTGTGGTCAGTGTGTGTCATAGTGACCAGTCATTCCCATTCTGCTATTAGGGTCAATTTCCATATTACTCTTTTATTATATAGGAGTGCCTGGCCAGCCTGGGTGAGGGGCTGATGGCTGTTTGCAGACTGGCCACAGCCCCTTCAGGGTGGGGGTCCCCCTTGGGGTGCCTGGCCAGCCTGAGTGAGGGGCTGAGGGCCGTTTTCAGGCTGGCTAAGCCCCCCAGAGGGGACCCTCACCCCATGAGGGTGTGGCCAGCCTGGGTGAGGGGCTGATAGCTGTTTGGAGGCTGGCTGGAAGCAAGTATTTGGGATTTATTTGTCTTCTATAAAGGAAACTTTGTTGCCATGAGCGGAAGCCACAGCCGGCTCAGGGCTGGTGGGAAGCTTGGCTTCCTCCATCGCTGGGGCAACCAAGCCTCCCTCTTGCTCCAGCTCCATGGCTGCCGTCCACCATCTTGGTTGGGTTAATTTGCACATAGTTGCTCTGATTGGCTGGTGGGTGTGGCTTGGGGGCATAGCGGAGGTACGGTCAATTAGCATCTTTGTCTTTTATTAGTGTAGATTAGTGTAGATATAGCACTTGCCTCAAAGTGAGCAAATCTTCAATTCTGAGAAATCAACAAACATGAAAAATTATGTGAAAGAGAAATTGATAATAGTAAGAACTCAGGGACTATTTAACAAAAATTGATACTTACTATCCCTGAGCTCTTTTAATAAATGAGTACTTCTTGTATCTGCTTAATATTATGAAGGACAGCAACAGCATAATAACTTTCTTTGTTTTACTATAACAGAGATGCTTTCTTCAGTTTGCAAATTTTTGTCTGCTTCTCAGAAATCAGGAAAAAAAAAGAAAACAAGCAGACTCCTAAAAATTCTGTAGCTTGTCAGTCAATTTGTAGTAAAACATTTAAAAGTTAATGTTTGCAAATTAACTTTTGAATTAAAAAAATACTTCATATTTTAAAGAACTTTAATTAATGTGTCCCCTTGTTAATTTTTTCTAGTTGTATACTTGTTGATACTTCCTAGATACTACCAAATATCCTAGAAAAACAGTATTTTTCAAAGGTTCCAGTACTTCTGAAATTTTTTATTTCTAGTTTCCACATGAAGTAGAATGCTTGCCCCTACCTTTCTGCCCTAATATAGATAATTCCTTAAAGCTCAAGTTTTAAGTTTTTTATAAATGCACTTTAAGTCAGTTCTATAGACTTAACATAAGAACAGTAAAATCTTTAAGTACTCTCTTAAGCTTCTAGTTCACTAATAGAGCAATCACAGTCCAGCACAAATAGAGCTTTGTCAAAAACGACACCACTATTATCTGACAGAATAGCACTATAGTAGGAATTGCAGCCATGAAAGTGAGATCTCTCAAGAACCCCTTCCCATCCACATCTGCCCTCTTTAAATTTTAGTGAGACCAAGCATCTCAGATCAGAAACAAGGGTGAAAACACCTTCTCAGAAATCTCAGTGACTGATCTGCACAGGGGTAGAGGGTGGGTAAAAATTCATCTCAGGAAAAAAAAAATCATCTCAGGAAAGGTAGGAGTTTGTGCCTATGCTGAGAACTGCAGTCCTCACGGATTCAGATGATGATGATACTAGTACTGAAAGCCTTGAACAGACTTCATAAATATGAGACCATTCTAAAAAACAAGGTAATATTTATCAACAAAACTGCAATTCTACTAGAAAGTGAGGACTACACCAATAAAACTGGGGAGAGGGGAGAACCCATTATTTACAATGACAGTGTTTGCACAGTTATCTGCCTCACTGTTCTGTATTCTTCAAAGTTCTTCAACATCCTTAACACCAAAAGTTACTGGAGCATCTTTTCAACCAGGAGCTTGAAAAGTAAGCCCACCTTAATCAGTAAGTTGGAGGTAATATTATATCTCTGCATGATAAAGTGGATCCAGTAAATTAGCCACACTCATTCAGCAAGTATTTGCTAATTTATATATTATGTGCGTGTCAGTATACTAGGCACCAGGGATAAAATCTATCTCTCTATATATAAAAGCCTAAGCTACTGTTACAACCAAAGGACCAGAACAACCAGTCGACCAGTTGCTATGATGTGCACTGACCACCAAGGGGCAGATGCTCAACGCAGGAGCTGCCCCCTGGTGGTCAGTGCACTCCCATGGCTAGCCAACCTCCCCTAGTGCCTCCCCCACCCCTCCCCCAGTCCGACAGGCCCCGACAGGCCCCGTCCAGCAGCCAGCAGGCCCCGCCTGGCAAGGGGCAGGCTCCCAGCCCCCGGCTGGCATGCCCCAGCCAGCAGCAGGCCTGGCCCTGATCGGGACTGGGCAAGACAGCCCCGATAGGCCCTGATCACCAGCCAAGCCTAGGGACCCCACCCTTGCACGATTTTGTGCACTGGGCCTCTAGTCTATAATAATAAAAGGGTAATATGCTAATTAGACCAGACATCCTTCCTGACGTCATTCCAGACGTCCTTCCTGACAAAGTCGGGGCCAGAGGGAAGCTGGCCGGGGTCCCGGGTTCCTGTGGGCGGCCGGAGGAGGGAAGCCCGGGTCCTGGAGGGAAGCCGGTGCCGGCACCAGGGGTAAGGAAGGCCCACTCTTGCACAAATTTTCATGCATCAGGCCTCTAGTGGTAACTATAAACAGACTTGAGCCCTGCCCTCATGGAGACAATAAAGTAATACAGGAAGAAGGGGAATGCAAAGGGGACAAGTGCTACCAAGGAATGGCACAGGATGCTATGAGAGCCTACACTGGGAGATGTAACCTAATTAGAGAGATCAGGATGTATGTGTACTCTAGGAGCCATAAAAAGCCAGAAGCCTCCCATGCTCACTCGTAGTGACCATGAAAACAGCTTTCTCCTTACCACATTGACCCTCAGAACAGTTGCATTACAAATCCTGATCTCTCCAACCATCTCCATCTTTCACATCAATCATGCAGTTCCTTAGCATCACTCAACTATACCAGCAAACTACTGGTCAGAGTATCCTCCATCCACATCAACAACCTCTAGAAATGTCCCATTTATACCATTTTTTCTACCATCTTTCATGTTTAACTTCATAAAAGCAACATTCAAGGCTTACACTTAAGAAAGATCTGGGGTTCCACATCATTGTGTACTTTCCACACACTTCAAGAAAAGAAAAAGAAAACTAAGATGACATATTAACTTAAAATGACCCTTCCCAGCATCCTTCCCATTTCTTTACCTCCAAATGTTACCCATTCCTACCAACCTCAGTGCTGATACTGTGTTGCTTGGAGAGAGATCACTAAGTTTTAATTAGCTGGGTCAATGTTGTTTTGTTTTTAACAATTTGATGAATAAAATGAAGTACAGAGAATGATTTATAAGACTGAAGTTGGCTTTATGCTTTACCAGTGATTTTTTTTCAGCGATCCACCATAAGAAGGAAATAAAAACTCTCTATGTAGCCCAGGCTGGGTATCAGCTTCCTAAGCTTGCAAGACAGTTCCCTGGAACTACACTAGACACAACTGTCTCATCAAGCATTCCTTTCTTCCCTAAATTACCTCCTGCTTTCTTGTCATTTAGCCTAGCCCCCAGACCAAGAGAAATACAGGTACTCTGAGTCAAGCCAAAGTGTAAAAAGTAAAGTTATAAAATGCAAAAGAAATAACTTCACTCTGTCCCATCACCTCCATTCTATAGAAAATGGATAGTCTTTCCCTCTTATCCAGTTACAACTTGGCCTGGGTCAGTCAGTAAGGGAGCCTGGATGTGCAAAGCAAGTTTGAGATGAGGGCCTTATGCCTAACAGTTACTTTTCTGGTTCTCTCCTCCATCTTCCACCCTGCATCTTCTCAGGATAAATGCTTATATGGGTCACCTGGCCTGATCAAACTCATTGACAGCTCTCCCCCTCCTCCCTCTTCAACAGCTCTTGCCTATTTTGCTCTTCTCCAGGGTCAAGTGAGTAATTTGAGTGAAATGGAATCCAGCCAGCCTCACATCTTCTCAGCCAAAACCCCAGCTGCTATTGGGGAGAAGGGAAAGGTTGAGATCTACTTATATTCACCCAGGACTGACTCCTAACCCTGGCACAGAGAGGTGGTGTTGCAGCAGTCACCCTTCCCTAAATTCAAGTCTCAAGCTCTCATTAAAGCTACTAAGTTTCTAGGGCAGAGAAGCCCAAAGGCTGGCTTAACTGTTTGCTCATATGCATTCTTAACAAAGCCCTTGCTCCTAATGTAGAATAGTCCTAAGAGTTAACAGGAACCCCTCTCAGGATCTGGACCTAAAAGAGCCCCAGAGTGCAATCAGTGTCAGTGAATGATCTTAGAAACCTGGGACGGCAGGGAGAACTTTAAAATTAAAACACCAAAGACTAACAGGCTTTGCCTACTATCAGGAACTACTGCTAGCTACATAAACTTTCGAAGTCAAAGACAGATGATTACACAGCAGCAGCAAGCAAAGTATCCAATTTTTAAAAACTTCTCTTCCAGCCCTGGCCAGTGTGCCTGTTGGTTAAGCGTCCTCCCATGCAGCAAAAGATCACCAGTTCCATTCACAGTCAAGGTACGTGTCAAGATTGCCAGCTCAATCCCCAGTAGGGGGTTGTGAAGGAGGCAGCTAATGATGTTTCTCTCTCTCAATTCCTCTCTCTAAAATCAATAAAAATATATTTTAAAAAACCACTTCTCTTCCATTTCCAACTTCTTTCTTAAACTGCCTGAGTCTTTACCTAAATACATTTTAATTTGCCTCTGACCTTAAAAAGGTCATCCTATCCAATAAAGAGGTAATATACAAATTGACTATCACTCCAACACACAAGATGGCCGGCAGGGGAGGGCAGTTGTGGGCGATCAGGCCGGCAGGGGAGGACAGTTGGGAGGGACCAGGCCTGCAGGGGAGGGCAGTTGGGGGGGACCAGGCCAGTGGGGGAGGGCAGTTAGGCATCGATCAGGCCTGCAGGGGAGGGCAGTTGGAGGGAACCAGGCTGGAGGGGGAGGGCAGTTAGCCATCGATCAGGCTGGCAGGGGAGTGGTTAGGGGCAATCAGGCAGGTAGGCAGGTGAACTGATGGGAGCCAGCAGTCCCGGAGAGGGTGCAGGCTGGGCTGAGGGACAACCCCCCCTCCCCCGCACAAATTTCATGCACCAGGCCTCTAGTCCTATCTAATAAAGAGGGAATATGCAAATTGACTGTCATGCAGTAACAAGATGGCTGCGCCCACAACAGAGGCCGAGTTCCCATAACGAGCCTTAATGAGCAATCGGCAGGGACCTGAGGCTGCGTGGCGCTGGGCCAGGGGCCCTTAGGCCGCGCTCCTTGCCCCTGCGCCAGGCTGGGGACCTCAGGCCGCGCCCCCCGCCCCAGCGCCAGGCTGGGGGACCTCAGGCTGCATCCCCCACCCTGGCACCAAGCCAGGGGACCTCAGGCCACGCCCCACGCCCCAGCGCCGGGCCGGGGGACCTTAGGCCATGCCCCCTACCCGGCGGCGCTTGACGGGGACCTTAAGGTGCACCCCCCCAGCCTGGGCCGGCGGACCTCAGGCTGCGCCCCCCACCCTGGTGCTGGACCAGGCCACCTGAGGCTGCGCCCCCCATCCGGTGGAGCTTGATGGGGGTGGGGCCAGCTGGGTCTGGATTTCACCCAATAGGGGTGGGACCAGCAGGGTCTGGGTCTCGAGCAACTTCAAGGAGCACGTGGGTGGGCAGGGACTTGACTCTGGTTCCCGTGGCGCACCCCAGACTCTGACAGGAGGAAGATTTTCATATACATTTTACTAATTTTCTTTCATCTCTGACACTTCTATTATAGAGAAAGAGCAAATAGCAATATTAAAATATTTCCTCTAATTAATTCCCTTTTAATGTGCACAAATTTCATACACCGGGTCACTAGTTATAAAATAAATGCCACTATGCTTATTTTGATGCTCTTATCTAGTTGCTATTTACTCTAGGGTATCCATATTGGAATATCAGAACTTTTCCGACCAGATAAACAGAATAGTCAAATAATCTCTAAAGACCCTTCCAATTCTAAAAGTTGATGAAAGCACAGTACAAGTTTTTTATTTCACAGATTTGTTTCTTCACAAGCATGTATTATAGTGATGCACTCAAACAGGGGCAATGTTCAACCACTCTACACTAAACATTAAAAAAACAATCCCTTCTACAAAATTAAGGCTAGAAATTTAAAAATAATTATAATAACCTTTCATCCCCTCTCCTATCTTCTTCTTGCCCAACTGACTCATCTCCTAACTACTCATCTACTACTGACTCATCTCCTAACATTAAGGAAATATTGGAGCAAATATACAAGCAGGAGACATGCAGATAGCCTCCTTCTTCAAAGAGACATCTAAGAGTCCAACAAGATGAAAATATAAATTTCTGTAGCAGGATAGGTTAGTAACAAATAACTCCCCAAAATCTCAATGACTTGGCCCGGCTGGCATGGCTCAGTGGATGAGCACCAACCTATGAACCAGGAGGTCACGGGGCATATGCCCAGGTTGTGGGCTCGATCCTGAGCAGGGGATGTGCAGGAGGCAGCCGATCAATGATTCTCTCTCATCACTGATGTTTCTATCTCTCCCTCTCCCTTCCTCTCTGAAATCAATAAAAATATATATTTTTTAAATCTTAGTGACTTACTAAATCTTGCTCATGCAACAAGTCCCACAAACTGTAGAAGCAGTTACCATCTCTACCATTACCACTCAATGTGCCAAAAGCAAAGAGAACATGGAAATATCTCACTGGTACCTAAAGCTTATATCCAAAAATGATAGACTTCACTCTATTCAGATTTTATTCACCTTTGGTCACATGGTCACACCTACTTCAAGGGAGTGGGAAAATGCAATCCCAACATGGCCCCAGAAGCAGAAAAAGACAAGATGTTTGAACAACTTTGAGTAAAACAGCTTTAATTCTTCTATCCATCCATTATATTTTTATTCAAAAAAAATCTTATTAAGTGCTTACTATATGCCAGGCATTGTTTTAGGCATTAAGGTATAGCAGGGGCTAACCAAAAAACAAAACAAACAACAAAAAATTTAATCTCTAAGACTGCATAATCCTAGAGCACTGTACTAGATTCCTCCCTGTTCCACTAACATTTCTTTCTCCTCGCTTTTCTTTTCCTTTTTTTAAAAAAATATATTTTTATTGATTTCAGAGAGGAAAGGAGAGGGAGAGAGATACACAAACAACAATGATGAGAACCAATGATCAGCTTCCTCTTGCATGCCCCCAAGTGGGGATCAAGCCTGAAACCGGGTCATGTGCCCTGACCAGGAATGGGAACTGTGACGTTCTGGTTCATAGGTCAATGCTCAACCACTGAGCCACATTGGCTAGAGTCCTCTCTTTTCTAATAGCATTTTCCTTCCCTTGTCTTTTACCATCTTCCCCAATCTAATTTAATTTAATCCCTATTCTTCAGATCCTCTGATCCTCAATTTCCAGAGCACCATTCCCCTCCTCATTGTTTTAACTATTTTAAAATAAAAAGTTTGAGACTAAGTAGTTTTATTGACATTTTCTGAGCATAGTACCTAGCACTTAGTAGGCAACTTAAAAACTGCTATGGCCCTGGCTGTTTTGGCTCAGTAGGTAGAGCATCAACCTGCGGACTCAAAGGCCCCAGGTTCAATTCCAGTCAAGGGCACATGCCCAGGTTGCAGGCTCGTCCCCGATGGGGGCCATGCAGGAGGCAGTTGATCAATGATTCTCTCTTATCATTGATGTTTCTATCTCTTTTTCCCTCTCACTTCTCTCTGAAATCAATAAAAAATATATATTTTTTAAAAAACTGTACTATGCCTTGGCCAGTGTGGCTAAATGGTTAATGCGTTGGCCCATGGACCAAAGGGTTGAGGGTTCGATTCCCAATCAAGGGCACATACCTGGGTTGCAAGGTTGATCCCTGGCCCTTGTCAGGGCATGTGCAGGAGGCAACCAATCAATGTATTTCTCTTGCATCAATATTTTTCTCTGTCTTTCCCTCTCTCTTCCATTCTTTCTGAAAATCAGTGGGATATATCATCAGGTGAGGATTAAAAAAATAATAAATAAAAAGATAATAGGAGCACAAAGTGCTAGGAAGGGGTAAACTGAATCATGCAATCTTAAGGTTTATAGTATTGGTGAAGTAGCTTTATGATTTAAAATAGGCTATGGTAAGTAATGAAAGGCTAACAGGTTATCTTCAAATACCTTCTCCCTTTTTTGATCGTTATGTTTACTTAATCACATGTCCATCAATGGAGAGTAAAGGAAGGAAAAAAACTAAATAAATCACCAATTTTAAGTAACGATTTATTTTGCCAAGCAGTTTTGATGTACTTTTACATCAATCATACAAACTAATACATTGCTATTTAAAAACCATAGATTCACTGACAATTCCAAAGGAAATAGAAATTAACCAAGTAAATCAGGATACATATACATATTTTAATTGAAATAATTTCAAGGTGCTCTACTTTCTGCTTTAAAATATAGAGTTTTAAGATATTAAAAAATTGTTGTGGAACATGGCCCCAAATCTAATTTGAGGATATAAATAACATATTTGATACATAGTTATCCCATGTTATAAACTGTTATCAAAGCAATTAATTTTTTAACATATTTGTTTATATTATAAAGGAAGTCATTTTAAAAGACTAAGGGATAATAGTAAACTTCATTAAGAATTGAGGAGAAACCAAGATGGCGGCATAGGTAAACACCAGAGTTTGCTGCCTTGAACAACCACTTCAAAAATACAACTAAAAGACGGAACGGACATCACCCAGAACCACAGGAAGGCTGGCTGAGGAGAGACTCTTCAACTAGAAGGAAAAACAACAGCATTATGAGGTTCAGAGGAGGCGCAGTGTGGAAAATATAAAGGTACGGTGGTGCGGCGGTGCGCGAGCAAAGTGGGCTGGTGGCTGAGGGCGCGGTTGTCGTTTTCAATCAGGAGTGAGTCTCAGACTCTGGGCTACAGATCCGGGCGAGTCTCTAGGGACCCAGACTCAAACGGGAGAAGCGGGACTGTCTGGCTACGGTCCCTCCGAGGTTTGCAGCGGTTGCGGGGACAGAGAGGCAGAGCCCCTGGAGACGGACTGAGAGCAGCCATAGCTGCTCCCTCCCCCCGCCCTGTTGAGCCCGCCCGCCCAAGCCCTGCGCAGAGCCATTTGCCGATCGCCTCAGGCAAAGGCTGGACTAGCGCCTCCCCAGAGGACTGAAGTTTTCCACACAGCTGATTCCTACAGCCAGTCGGCCTGGTGGTCAAATCCCTCTAGTGTTAACTACAACAATTAAGGCTTGGCTAGAACAAGACTGCGCACAAAGACCACAAGGGGGTGCACCAAGAAAGCATAAAAGATGCGGAGACAAAAAAACATGACAGAAATGGAGGATATGGAGCTAAAAATCGCAATTTTGAGGGCTTGCTATAAACTTGAGCAGAGCCTCACGAAAACTAATGAGACCCTCGATGCTACGATAAAGAAATTAGAAAGTAAGCATACACAGACTGAAATAAAGAATAATATACCCAATAGCAGACCAGAGGAGCACAAGAATCAAACCAAAGATTTGACAAAAAACACCCAACTGGAAAAGCAAAATGAAAAAAGAATCCGAAAGTGTGAAGATAGTGTAAGGAGCCTCTGGGACAGTTTCAAGCGGACTAATATCAGAATATTTGGGGTGCCAGAAGATGAGAGACAGCAAGATATTGAAAACCTATTTCAAGAAATAATGGCAGAAAACTTCCCCCACCTGGTGAAAGAAATGGACTTACAGGTCCAAGAAGCGCAGAGAACCCCAAACAAAAGGAATCCAAAGAGGACCACACCAAGACACATCATCATTAAAATGCCAAGAGCAAAAGACAAAGAGAGAATCTTAAAAGCAGCAAGAGAAAGAGACTCAATTACCTACAAGGGAATACCCATACGACTGTCAGCTGATTTCTCAACAGAAACTTTGCAGGCCAGAAGGGAATGGCAAGAAATATTCAAAGTGCTGAATACCAAGAACCTACAACCAAGATTACTTTATCCAGCAAAGCTATCATTCAGAATTGAAGGTCAGATAAAGAGCTTCACAGACAAGGAAAAGCTAAAGGAGTTCATCAACACTAAACCACTATTACACGAAAGACTGAAAGGTATCCTTTAAGAAGAGGAAGAAGAAAAAGGTAAAGATACAAATTGTGAACAACAAACATGCATCTATCAACAAGTGAATCTAAGAATCAAGTGAATAAATAATCTGATGTACAGAATGAACTGGTGATTATAATGAATCAGGGACATAGAAAGGGAATGGACTGACTATTCTTGGGGGGGAAAGGGGAATGGGAGATTCGGGAAGAGACTGGACAAAAATCGTGCACCTATGGATGAGGACAGTGGGTGGGGAGTGAGGGCGGAGGGTGGGGCGGGAACTGGAAGGAGGGGAGTTATGGGGGGGGGGGGGGGGAGAGGAACAAATGTAATCTGAACAATAAAAATTTAATAAAAAAAAAAAAAAAAGAATTATTATGGCCCTAGCTGGATAGAGCGTCAGCCTGTGGACTGAAGGGTCCCAGGTTCGATTCCGGTCCAGGGCACATGCCCGGGGTTGCCAGCTCGATCCCCAGTATGGGGCGTGCAGAAGGCAGCTGATCAATGATTTTCTTTCATCATTGACATTTCTCTCTCTCTCTCCCCTCTCCCTTCCTCTCTGAAATCAATAAAAATATATTTTTAAAAAAGAATTATTATGTATATGTAAAGTTTTAGACAATTATATATATACATAATTGTCTAAATGTATGAAGCATTGTGCCAGGCATATACTCTTACACTAAATTCTCCTAACAACATTGCAAAATAGGTCTTAAGATCTTTATTTTAGAAACCTTAAATAATGCATTCAAGATCAGACATTAGTGAGAGAGGCAGGATTTGAATCTCAGATTTTTAAACCAAAGCCCATGATCTTTACTCATGTAATAATGTAATTTTCTAATTGACAAATACAGTACACACATATACACACACCCAACCCTTTGAGAGTAGAGTGTATTTCCTACAGGACATTCTTCTGCATAACCAAATATAATCATCAAAGTCAGGAAATTCACACTGGTATAATACTCAGATCCTATCTAATACTACAAGTGTCTGCCACTGTACCAATAATGTACTTGAAAGCTAAAAAAACAAAAGAAACCCAGTTCAGAATCATGTTACATTAACTACAATGCAATCTTTAGCAGATTTTTTTCCCTTTAGAAGTTTAAAGGAATCAAATTATTTTTTATAGTCCACAAAAATGTACTGAGCACTTGACATGTGCAAGGCACTGTCTGATGGCACATTGGAGAATAAGACAATTAAGGGTTCTCCTCGTTCCAAAGAGTTTATATTCTAAGGAAGACTTAACAAGTAAACTAATAACCTAATTTAGATTTAGCCAAGTGCTATGACTGGATGTCTGGGAAATGGCCTTCTAAGGAGCTGAAACCCAAATAAGAAGGTACCAACATTGCTAAGAGATGGGAGAAGACAGAACTTGGTATTTTGAAGGAAAAGAAAAGATGCCAGTGTAGCCATAGCACCTTGAGGAAAGGGTGTGGGAACTAATCTATATATATAAAAAGCTAAGCGACCATCCGTCCATCCAACTGGCCAGTAGGTACAACACGCACTGACCACCAGGGGGCAGACGCTCAATGCAGGAGCTGCTGAGCTGCGGTGACTTGGCAGCGGCAGTTCTCAGGTGACCCACCCCGGAACCAGAGAGGAGGGAGCCCGATTCTGGGGTGCACCACCTGAAAACTGCCCTCTCGCAATCTGGGACCCCCTCAGGGGATGTCAGAGAGCCAGTTTCGGCACAATCACTGCAGGCCAGGCCGAAAGACCCCACCTGCTGGAAGGACCCCACTCACTCCGCAGACGCCCTTCAAGCCGCGGTGCCACCCCAGAAGCGGCCAGCCGGGGAAGGGTCCATTAGAGGTTGGCTCCAGGGCGTGTTTGGCCCATCTTGCCCAGCCCCACCCCGCCGGCCACCTTTTAATTAATTTCCTTTCAATGTGCACAAATCCGTGCACCGGGGCACTAGTATAGAGATAAGATTGGATAAGTTGAAAAGAACACATGAGGCAGGATCCTATATTTTATATCTAAGAGATAAGGGAAACTATTAAAGGCTTTAAGCAATTGGTATGGTTTAATTTATAATTTTAAAATTCTGGTGACTGGGAAGAGAATGAACTAAAGATAGTTTAGTCAAAGTAGAGACCAGTTAAAAGCTACTTCAGTAGGCCCATGAGATGATGGCTGAGACTAGGCTGGTAGAAATGAAGATGTCAAACAGGAGATAAATTCAAATGATATTTTGGAAACCAAGAAAACTTGATGATCGAGTACATATGAGGGAAAAAGAACCCAGAGGATTCAGGGATAACTCCTAAGTTCCAATAACTGAGATGGAGAAGACTGGGACAAGAATATGGGAGAAAGGGTTCTAGTTTGTAAATGTTAAGTCTATTTAGATAATGTCTATTTAGATAACTGAGTGGTAATATCAAGCAGGCAACTAAATAACATGTCTGGAGTTCAAACAAGAAGTTTAAACCAGAAACATAAATTTAAGAATTATCCACATGTACCGTATATGTAAAACAGTAAGTTGAAGGAGACCACATAGGGAAGGAATTTAGAAAGAGAAGGAAAAAAAAAAAACAACCCAAGACTAAACTCTAAGATATGCCTATACTTAGAGGCAGGAAGAGGAAAGAAGCCTCTAAAAAAGTATGACAAGAGCCCTAGGCGGTGTGGTCCTATGGTTACAGCTTCTGTCCTCACATCAGGGTCGAGGGTTTGATGCATGGCCCTGGTGAGGGCGAGTGCTGAAAGCAACCAATCAATGTGTCTCTCTTACATTGATGTTTCTTTCTCTCTCCGGCCTCCCTTCTACTCTCTCTAAAAATCAATGGAGCCCTAGCTGGTTTGGATCAGTAGATAGAGCATCCATCAGCTTGCAGACCAAAGGGTCCCAGGTTCGATTCTGGTCAAGGGCACCCACCTTGGTTGCAAGCTCCTCCCCGGCCCATGCAGGAGGCAACCTATTGATATTATTCTCTCACATCGATGTTTCTCTCTGTCTTTCCCTCTCTTTTCCTCTCCCTAAAAATCAATGGAAACAAATATCCTCGGGTGAGGATTAGCACACACACACACAAAAAAGTATGACAAGGTATGAGGCAGGAGAAAAACAAGATGACCATGTGTCTCATAAGCTAATAGAAGCAAGTGAATGGGCAGAAAACAGTTGTCAACTATACTGAAGGCTAGTACAAGATCCTATAATGTGGATTTGGCAAATGTAACTCACTGGTAACCTTAACTAGAACAATTTCAGTGGTGAGATGGTACTAGAAACCAGTCTGGAGTAGGTTGAAGAGCAATGGAAACTGGAAAGAGCATACAAGACAACTCTTGAAAATTTGCTACAAGAAGATAAGCAAAATTAAGCAACAGCTAGGGGAGAAGAATGTGAAATCATGAGAGGATTTATTAGCGATTTCTACATCTGCACTAACCAGTATGGTAGCCAACAGCCATAGCCACATATGGCTATTGAACAACTGAAATGTGGCTACCATATTGGACAGTATAGCTATAGAGCACATTTGTATACTAATAACAATGACCCAATAGAAAGGAGAAAATTCATGATGAAGACAAGAGATGGGTCCTTGAGAAGTCAAGAAAAGGAATCCAAAGCACAAGTGGAGGAATCTACAAGCAATAAACACAAATGAAGCAAGACACAAAATTCTAGTAAGCAATGGGAACCAACATGACCTAAAACCAGAATATGTCTTAAACTTGGCTGGAATCTTAAGCATAAGACTAAATTACAGAAGGCTATAAAAGCTATGCAGTAGGGGAAGAGAAGGTAATTCATACTTATTGAGTACCTATTAAGTGCCAGGTATTTTCTATGTAACAAATTATTTGTTATGCAGAACCACTACCATGTAAGTCTCATTTTACAAACAAGAGCACAGATGACCTGGGGGGGGGGGGGGGGGGGGGTCAAGCAGCTTCACTGAAATCATACATATAGTAAATGTCAAAAGTTGGACACAGGCCAGTCTGACATACTCTAGGGTTAGAATCTTCCCACTGCATAAGGTGGGAGGTTAAGAACCACTCAATGTTTCTGTACCTGGAATAAATAACAAATGACATATCAATCTGGCAGCTATCAAGTGCCAACAAGCCTGGAGGTACTAGGCCAAGAGAATAACTGTCCCCTCAAAACTCTCAAGATAATGAAGAAACACTTATTTAACGGCTATTTTTAATTTTTTAATACAAGTGAAAATAACTTTATTGAGACAAAAGGAAAAATATACATTCTTGTAACTGAGATTATCTACTTTATTGAACACAGGAGTATCAATCAGAAAACTGGTACTGCTTTAATAACTACTAAAATAATATTTGAGCATACTAGAAAAATAGGTAGTTAGAAACCTCCCATCTCTCCAATTTATAAATGAAGAGGGAAATTATTAAATTGAGCCTAATCAGTTATTAAATTATAGCTTAGATTATTTTAAATTTAATGTGGGTAAAGATCACCCAGATCTGTGCTGTCCAATATGGTAGCCACTAGCTATCTGCAGCTATTTAAATATAAATTAATTACAATGAAATAAAATTAAAAATTCAGTCCCTAAGGTGCACCACCTGCAAGTACTCAATAGTTATATGCGGCTACCTCATTGGACAGCACAGAACAGAATATTTTAATCATCACAAAAAGTTCTATTGGACAGTAATTATATCCTCAATTTCCCTCTTGACTTTTTTCAGGAGGGCCCATTAAAAGGGCAACTCAAGACCTGAATTTTCCAGATCAGTTACTAATTAGCTGAGCAACTATGTATACATCACTTAGCAGTGCTTCCAGAAATGCACATTGGAATCACCTGCAAATCTTGTTAAAATGCAGATTCTAATTCAGTAGGTCATAAAACGGGGTCAAGATTCTGCACTTCTAACAAACTCCCACCATGCTTAGATCTCTCTGCACCTTTGTTTCTTTAGCTGTCAAATGATGTGCCAGGGGCAAGATAATGTCCATGACCCTTCTGTAAACACTAACGTTTTATAGTTTTAGGGCTGTACAGAATTAAATGCACAGAGACTTCATACTCTCTGCAGAGATAGGCTCTTTCCTAAAGTGAATGCTAGAGTTCTAACAATTTTTGTGATACCATTGTTTTTTCATAAAAAGACATAAATTTAAATGGAAAATGTTGTTTGCTATATAAACATTTGATCTCTGTACAACTTTTCAGAAATGGATTTAAAAGGCTGGCACATAGGAAAGACAAACTTTTTAAAACTATTAGAGGGGCACATTCTATTTTCTAACGATGCAGTTCATTGAGGGGGAAAAAACAATGCTGGATGCAGTCTACACTGTTACCTTAAAAGCATCAGCTCCACATGAAAAACAACTCCCTGGAAAAAACCATTAACTACAATAACATTATTGTTGTTTTTGTAAAGTCTCAGTCATGGCTCTGGAGCAATAAAACTGACCTAAATCCCCTTACCACTAGCAGGCTAGAGTAATGTAACAGCTCACAAAACAAGCTGAAGGAGATGACAAGAGGCAGCCAACAATGCCACAAAGAATTTACTTTTGAGGCATCTTCTTTCTATTTTAACAGGGGTTCATGGTTCATGTGGGACTAGGAACAAGGAACCACATAGCAGTGGTAAGGCTAACCATTTCATAAGGCAATATACCTCACTAAAAAGAGGCTAAGATATTCAGTTTGTTTATAAATTCTTAATAATGCACAACAGCTAATTACCTATGATCCTAAAAACACACACAAAGGAAGTACTTGTTCAACCTCTAAGTGATAGAATGCTTTGAAAATCTGTAATACTTTTATACTTCTATTTTTGTATTTCTTTTAGTAGGAAATATATTTTAAGGTTTGAATTAAACCTTTTTAAGTTCCTCTATATAAATTATGCAATGCTCTTCCAAAATCTCTCCAAATATTTAATTCACATTAACAATACACTTTATTGCTCACAAAATTCTTCAAATACGTCATTTTGAGAAAATAGTATACAAAAAGAAGTGAGGGAATGGGGAGTTTTTTCTTTTCATCTTTAAAACAAGCTGCCAGTCGAAATTTTTTTTTCTTCTCAATCTTATTTTAAGGCAACCTGCTAAACAGTTGCTTTTTAGAATCAGTCAAAATATCTTAATTACCAAATTTCAGTGTATGTCCTAAATTTGGAACTGTACATTCGGCTTATCTTTTAAAAAAACTGATGAAAAACAGTGCCACCCTGGCCAGTGTAGCTGTTGGATGTTGTCCCATGCACCGAAAGGTTGCCCGGTTTGATTTGGGATCAGGGCACATGCCTGGTTGCTGGCTTGATCCCCTGGGGTAGGAGGTGTGCAGGAGGCAGCTGATGACCATGGATGTTTTGCTCTCACATCAATGTTTCTCTCTCCCTCTCCCTTCCTCCCTTTCTAAAAAATAATCTATATATATATATATATTTAAAACAGTGCCTGTAACAATACCTATCTATTTCAAGTTATCTTTGTTAAGCTGAAAACTCATTTAGATCTGGAGAAAGCACTATGTATAATTCCATCAGAGTGGAATGCTCATGTTCAGATGCAATATTTCTGTACCTTTTCCACTTAAACTAATTTGTAGATGTTATAAAGATAACTTTTACATTACCAATGAAAACATAAGGTTAATTTCTACCATAAAACTACTATCTGTCCTTTGTAAATAATCTGTAACAAATCTCTCTCAATAAGAACCAAAGACCAGTTAGGACCAAACATTTAATTTCAGCAACTGACCAGCAATTTTATCTTTCAACACATGTTCCAACACCTGTAGGATACATGATAATCTTTTGAAATGCAATTTAAGAAGCCATCACTTTTTTAGAGAAACTGTGGTTCCTCCTGAGAAAGAGAGAATTATAATGTGGACAGAAACATGTTAGCCTATCATTTAAAAAACTACAGAGTATAAAAAAAAAAAAAAAAAGGCCACGTAGCAGCCCGTGGGCAGGATGAGTCATCACCCAACTCAAAACTTGCAGCACTTCAAGCTTCCTCCTACCCGACCCCATCCCCTTCAGCAATGTGCCCTGAGTCAGCAAACCTTTCCATTTTGTCAGTTATGAATTCCCACGAAGCTTAAATGAACTTATGCAAAACACGGCAACACATTTGGGACTAAGACTTGTCACTGCAACATGTGCTTTTTCTACTGCAAAATTAACTGATCTTCAAATCAATCTTCTCTAGATTCTTAATTTACAGAAAGTAATCAAACACTAATCCTCTTTTGTAAATAAGTGACCTAAAAATATGGTGATATGTAAAGGTTTTTATAAACAATTCTCCATTTCCCGGAAGGTTTTTTTCCCTTTTAATCTGAATAGTAATATCTAGATGATAAAAACATGTCCTGCTCAAATCTGGCATTTCCTGGATGACAGCAATTACTGAATTTAGAACACCAGTAAGCAATTTTACAAGTTTCACAGGCAATACTCTTAAGTGATGTAACATACATGCGTGTGAAAGGACTTTACACACCTTGGCACATAGCAAGCCCTCCATAAACATGCTTGAACAACTACCCGCTAAACACATGCAAAGTTTCTTCCACCCAATAAAACATTATTTTTCAAACGTTAAAAAAATCTGACGTTTCTAAGAGAAACTCTAGAGGCAATTCCCTCTTTGGACTCTACATTCATCTAGTGACTAGGATTCCTAGTCAGATTACTCTTTCCAGCTCAGTTTCCCAACGTGGAAACGAGAGGCTATGTCTAATAAGAACTTTAAAATATAACAAGGCAGGAAGAATCGAGCAATCAGAAAATTACTCTGAAGCTGTTTGCACTCCATTTTGTCCCGTTAATTTTTTTCTCAGCACATCATCTTGTATGCGTAAATAAAAAAAAAAAGTTAATACTGAGACTGACTGTTAAGGGCATTTGTAGCACTGAAGGAAAAAAAACAACACACGACTTTTGCTGCAAACCCAGTAGGCTTCCAATTCCACATCACCAGTCCCCTTCACTGGACTTTTCCCAATGAGCAAGCAAGAGAAAAAGCAGGAAAGGAATAAAAAAAGATCCTGCTTCCCGGAGCTCCCACCTACCACCTGACCCAGTTGAGTCTTCCTACAAAACTAGGAACAAAGGAGACCAAAACACCTTTCCTTTTCCGCGCACCTCACCGAGTCAGGTGGCAACGCGCGGCGAAGGCCCCCGGGAGTGCACTGACAAAACGCGTTTCCATGGGGGTCCTTTCCCGGCCCCCCGCTCCCCGTCCCGTCCCGGGCGCGACGAAGGGCAGGCTGCAGGAGCGGAGGCAGGAAAAGGGGGATTCCGACTCACGAGTTTGCTGCGTCTCCTGTACGGCCAGACTCAAAACTTAGGCAGAGGTCTCACGGCTCTGCGGCGAGCCGGGGAGGTGTGCGCCCGGCGAGGGTGCGCGCTGCGCCTTAGCCGAGGCCGCCGGAGACTTTGCCCGGCGGAGTCAGCTGAGGCCGAGTCACTGGCCTGGGAAGGGGGAGGAGACGCGGGAGCCTTCCGACCGGCAGCGCGCCAGGCGGGCGAGACTCCGCGCCACCTCCGGCTCCGGGCCGCCCCTCCCAGCCCGCCGGGCCGGGCTTCGAACCCGCGGACTTGGCGAGGGCGGAGGGGCCGCGGCGGCACGCCGGGCTCGGGGCCGGCGGGCGGGCGGGCGCGGCCGGGACCCGCTGCCGGCGAGGGGCGTGCCGCACGGGTGGGAGGGGCGCGCCGGCCGCACCGCCGGCCCCACGCGGGGACCCCGGCCCGCCGGCCCGCGCGGGGACCCGCCGGCCAAGCCCGAGCGGGCGGGCCGGCCGGCGAGCGGGCGGGCGGGAGGTAGAACAAAAGCGCCTTTGTTGAACGGCGGCCGCCGGAGGGTCACACACAATGGAGGAGGGAGCCGGCTCCGCCGCCGGGCCCGCCGAGGCGCCCTCCCGAGCCGCCCGCGGCGCGCCCCGCACACGTACACACACACACTCACGGGACTCCTCCGACTCATCGAGGGCGTGCGGGGCCCGCGGACAGCCCCCAGGGTCGGCTCCGGTCTCCGGCTATGCGGGCGGCAGCGGCGTCTCGGAGGCTCCCGCTTTGCCGCAGTCGCCGCCATGTAACCCCGACCCGAGAGAGAGGGAGAGGGAGAGGAGAGGGGCGGGGCCTCCCGCCGCCACGCCCCCCACGTCACAGGCTCACTCCACGGGTTCCCCCGCCCCCGCCGCCCCGCGCGTCCGCACGCGCCGGAATTTCCAACGCCCGTGACTGGGCGCGGCGGGGGCGGCCGGAGTCACGCGGGCTCGTCCGCCGCCTCGGTGGGCGGGCCGGGCCGGGGGCTGGCGGGGAGGCGGGCGGACGAGCCTCCTGCGCCGCTCTTGCCCCAGCACAAAAGCACGAAGTGCCAAACTCCTGAGGCCCGTTTACTGCGCAGCTACTTACTGCATGCAGGGCCCTGGGCAACCGGCAGGAACAGGCCTTGGTCCCTGTCCCCAGGACGGGCCGGGAGCAGGGCTGGACACGAAGATGGTGCACTAGAAGGCGAGAGCCCACTTACAGGGCTAGCCTGTTAGAGGGCCACGTGCTCGGAAGGCCATTAATTCTGCCCGAGGGATGGAGGAAGACTTCTGAGTGAGGTCCCCAGGGTGACCTTCAGCTCTATCAGAAGGCACTGGTTTAACTTGAGGAGGTGAGGGGGAGGGCGCTCCCGCAATGGACCAGTGTGAGCAAATGCTGGGAGCAGGAGAGCCCTGGGGGTGGGGGTGGGGGTGGGGGTGGGTTGTTGCAGCAACTGGGTCTAAGCCAGTGGTTCTCAACCTTCCTAATGCCGCGACCCTTTAATACAGTTCCTCATGTTGTGGCGACCTCCAACCATAAAATTATTTTCGTTGCTACTTCATAACTGTAATTTTGCTACTGTTATGAATCGTAATGTAAATATCTGATATGCAGGATGTATTTTCATTGTTACAAATTGAACATAATTAAAGCATAGTGATTAATCACAAAAACAATATGTAAGTATATATGTGTTTTCCGATGGTCTTAGGCGACCCCTGTGAAAGGGTCCTTCGAACCCCCAAAGGGGTCGCGACCCACAGGTTGAGAACCGCTGGTCTAGGCCAGTATGACAGAAGAGCTGAAGTGGAGAGGAGTACTGGGAGATTATGGGAAATACGGACTGGTGCCTAATGGGCCCGCTTGGCTGAAATGCAAACGTGTATTATCATGGCTTATTGAGTCCAAGGAACCTTGCCAGGGTTTATGTGAAATTTATGTAGGGACACAGGTCAACATATTTTTTCAGTGACTTAATCACCATTCCTGAATGAGAACCAAAAGTTTGGCAGCGCGTGTCCATTATTATGACCATCTTCAAGCTTCAAGGGTGAGGCAAAGACCACTTCAAAGATTCCATAGTGTCTTGAAGTTAAGTGGTTGGGATGGGGTTTAAATGTTTTGTATTTTTTATACTTCAAACACTACCATCTGAGTACCAGGTGTGAAGAGGAGTTAGTGAGTAAAACCGGGAGGCAGGGGAGGCTTGTTCCAACCGCAGGATTTTGTATTTGTAGATGCAGCCTCTCTCTCTGCCACAAGAGCTCCCCACCTGCATCCCTTACTACCCCTGCTCCCCACAGATTCCTAAAACACCTTTCCTCCCTCACTCAATCAGCGTTGGATTACCAGGAGGTGGGGGGGTGGGGGGGGGGGCGGAGAGTAAGTAACAAGCACTGTGCCTTTCCTCAGGGAGCTTAAGATGCAGGGTCAGCTCCTGACTTCCAATAGAGACCCCCAAAATAACCTGTGGATGAAGCAAAGCCAAGTTTATTGCTTACAGCAGTAAGAGAGACCACTACGTTGACAGTCTTAGTAGTGTCTCAAAGAGGAAGGTCAAGAGTAGGGAAGTTTGAAGATTTGGTGGACCTGGTTTAAGATAGGTCGTTCCGTGAAAGAGCACGGCTAAATTTGTTCAGGATGACTGTACACAGGGAGGGGAGAGTCTTGAAGCAAGCCTAGAAGAGTAAACAGTTGTCTGATAAACCCAATAGCGTCATCTTGAGGAGGGGACTATTTACCCTGATGTAGGCGAGATCTGTCAGTAGCCTGTTGCTCAGAAAAATGGACTTTGAGGAAGTTCCTGAAACTGCAATTAAGTTATTTGCAACTCCTTCTTGAGCAAGACTTTCTTGAAATTAAAGTCATGTTTATGCAGATGGTTGCGTTGTAAAGTATTAGTTTTTAATCCTATTGTGTGGCTGTAGATAGTTTCAGTTCTTGGTAATTTCCCACAACTTCATTGGTGAATAATGAATTCATTTTGGTGGATTATAACCTGCCTTTTCTTCTTAGTGAGATAGAGCAAAAAACTAGAGCACATCGCATCACCCATAACAAAGGGTATATACTGTTTTGCAGAACTTTTGTTTCAATCATGTACCATATTTGTTAAATATCAATGTCATTAATTGTGATATGCCATTATTTTATGTACTATTCAGAAAGCGAAAATTCTACCAAAATATGATAGCCTATTGCTACATTCTAATTTCAGATTTATTAAAATTGAGAAAGTATTTCTTAAAATTAATGAAGTATAAGGGATATATAAGTGTGCCAATTGGATCACAACATAAAATGTATTTCTTTTTATTGCTGATTATTGCTGTGAACTATGCTATTGTTCAAAGTGTTTGAAAGCCCTGTTTTAGTGGAAGAATGCAGGAGAGAAACAGGTAAGTACACCATAAGGCAGCTTGAGACGAGTGCTTCCTGAGCAGAGATGCAAATTACTTGTCTTGTTGGAAGGAACAATTGATGACAATGGGAGACTTCAGGAAAGGTTAGTTTGGAAGAGAGAATATTTGAGCTGGGCTTGAGTCCATCAGGAAAAAGACATTGCTGAATGAGAGGGCAGAATGTACAAAAACATGAATGTACAGGGCACACTATGGAAAATGGGACAAGTCTGACAGGCCTGGGAAAATGAAGACAAGTTAGCATCATATTGAGAAGGCCTTGATTGGATGCCAGAACTTTGGATTTATGCTATAGGTAGTAGGAGAGGAATTTAGATGATGCACTAGTTTTTTAGAACAATAATAATTCTAGCATGAATGGGAAGGATAGACTAGTTGAGCAAGAGATTGGGGACAGGGAGAGAGTAAGAATTCATTATTTTTTCTACCCTGCATCCAGTCTCCTTTACTCTGGTAACAATACTTTGATGTCCTCTAAGGAACCACCCTTTCCTGTTTACAGTAGTCCCTCCTTATCCACGGTTTCACTTTCCATGGTTTCAGTTACCTGTGGTCAATCACGGTCCGAAAATATTAAATGGAAAATTCCAGAAATAAGCATTCATAAGTTTTAAACTGTGCATTGTTCTGAGTAGCATAGTGAAATCTCTAGCCGTCCGGCTCCATCCTGCCTGTGATGTGAATCATCACTTTGTCCAGCATATCAGTGCTGTATATGCTACCAGCTACCCACGCTTTAGTCTCTTAGTAACCATCTAGGTTATGAAATGGACTATTTAGGTATCACAGTGTTTATTTTATTTTACTTTTTAAAATATATTTTTGTTGATTTCAGAGAGGTAGGGAGTGGGGAAAAGAGAGAAAAACATCAATGATAAGAGGTAATTATTGATCAGCTGCCTCCTGCATACCCGCTACTGGGGATTGAGCCCAAAAACCAGGCATGTGCCCTTGACTGGAATCGAACCTGGGACCCTTCAGTATACAGGCCAAAGTTTTATCCACTGAGCCAAACTAGCTAGGGCTCACAGTGCTTATTTTACATAAAAGTGGCCCAAAAGCCATTTACATAACTTTTATTGCAGTGTATTAGGATTGTTCTATTTTTTATTACTATTAATCTCTTACTGTACCTGATTTATAAATTAAACTATCATAGTATGTATGTATCAGAAAAACAGTATATATATGGTTTGGGGGGGGGGGGGGGCGGGTCTTGGACCGTATCCCCTGTGGGTAAGAGGGGACTACTTTATGAGCTACAAAATTGGAATTGGTCTTTTGGGTGATTTCACATGGGAGTTAAATGCTATTATATTTGTATTTCACGCAGGTATTGTACAATATAAAATGTAATTCAAAAATTCATGCTAATTTAAATATTTAATTTTTCCTTACTTAGAATATTTAATAGTTGTAATAGTTAACTATCCATCTAAATGTATAATACCATGACACATCAAGAGAGAGAAACCAGAAGAAGGGGGGGGAAAGTTTATATTTTAATTATTTAGCTGCATCATTTCCTACTTTTTGAACAAGGGGCCCCAGAAGTAATTTAGCTGGCTCTGAAATACCACCCCCCCCCCCCCCCGCCCCCACACACACACATACACACACTTCCGCCTCCAAAAGAGTCCCAACAGCCCTACTCTGAAGAAGGTGGAGTCAGGGAAGACTTCCCACCTACCTTCAGTCGCCCTCACTGACAGGGTTAGGGTAGGAGAAGTTAGAGAATGAATATATCTCTGCCCTGTGAATAAGGCATCCAAGGCCACAGCTCCCAGCTACCCACACTCAGGAGCTGCATTTCCTATAGTAAATACACAGGAGGTAGGAAGTGGGGGAGGAAGGAAGACCTTGTTCTGCACATTTTCCCATAGAAACAATGTTGTGGGTCACAGCTCTAATCCTCTCGGGTCAATCTGCATGTGGGCTAAATGGGCTTCTCACAGTTGGCCTGAAACCTAACTAGCATTTGTCACATTATTTCTCTGGGGAAAATGTATTTTCAGTTTCAGACAACCAAGCTAAAAATCAACTTTTGAGAACATAACTTAGTCATACAGGGACTCTATACCTTCGTAGCTCAAATTGCTGAGACCATAGAGAAGAATGGTATCTGTAAGACCCAGGTAAACAACTGAATGTAATTGAGGAGTTATTAAAAGTTATAACTTGCCCAGCCGCTGTGGCTCAGTGGTTGAGCATCGACCTATGAACCAGGAAGTCACAGTTCTATTTCCAGTCAGGGCACCTGCCGGAGTTGCAGCTCGATTCCCAGTAGAGGGCAGATTCGGGAGGCAGCCGATCAATGATTCTCTCAGCATTGATGTTTCTATCTCTATCCCTCTCCCTTCCTCTCAGAAATCAATAAAAATATATTTTTAAAAATACTGGGTCATTAATTTTTTTTAAAGTTATAACTTCACTTTATCCTTTGAGTGGTAGGACGAGTCCAGTCCTTCAGATTTACAGTTTGAAGAACTTGATTGCAGGTTCACCAGGGTTGATTGGTCTCTGGCAGCCAACACCCACCAACCAAACCCCAGAAACTGCACTGTAAGCCAGATGCTAAGCCATTAAGAACACAAGAAAAGCTGTGCTGAATTGGGCTAAAGATTTATCCAGTCTGGTATTCTCTGACAATGATTGTGAACATAATGTTTTACTCATTGTAAGCTCTAGTGTTGAGCACAGTGCCTGAATATAATGTTCATTCAATAAATGTTTGTTGAAAATGAAGTGTTTTTCTCTGAGGGAACAATAATAAAGTTTACATTGATTTTTAAAAAAATGAAGTGTTTTGCAATTGCAATTGCCCTCTATGACATAAACTTCAGAAAGGTAAGGATTTTCTCCAAATGTTTACCTTTCTGAAATGTATAATATATTTTTAAAGCAACGTTCTCCTGAGGTTATTGTCGTTGCCCTTTTCTATGACCTAGAGTATCTACTAGATTTTTTTTAGGGGGTTGCTGCATAATTATATGAATGACTAGAGGCCCAGTGCACGAAATTCTTGCACTGTGGGGGGAGTCTCTCAGCCCGGCCTGCGCCCTCTCGCAGTTCAGGAGCCTGCGGGGGATGTCCAACTGCCGCAGAGTGCTGTGCTTGACAGCAGTGAGCCTGGCTCAGGGCTTCTGGCTGAGTGGCACTCCCCCTGTGGGAGCACACTGACCACCAGAGGGCAGCTACTACATTGAGTGTCTGCCCCCTCGTGGTCAGTGCGCATCATAGTGACTGGTCTTTCCGCCATTCAGTCAATTTGCATATTAGCCTTTTATTATATGGATTCCAGGTACAACTTCATTACTGGTTTGTTGAATATAGGACAAAATAATTTTGTCAAAAGCATTCAGTTTTTTTTTGTTTTTTGTGGTTTTTTTTTTAAATATATTTTTATTGAATTGAGAGAGGAAGGGAGAGGGAGAGAGAGACAGGAACATCGATGGTGAGAAAGAATCATTGTTTGGCTGCCTCCTGCATGCTCTACACTGGGGGTCAAGCCTGCAACTGGGGCATGTGCCCTTGACTGCAACCGAACCTGGGACCCTTCAGTCCACAGGCTGATGCTCTATCCACTGGGCCAAACCCGGTAGGGCAAAAAGCTTTCAGTTTTGTTTTCCATTTTCTTGGCAATGAGGCCTAGCATTTTATTGTTATATTAGAGTCCCGGTGCACGAAATTCGTGCAGTGGGGTGGGGTGTCCCTCAGCCCAGCCTGCATCTTCTCCAATCTGGGAGCCCTTGGGGGATGTCCGACTGCCAGTTTAGGCCCGATCCCACAGGGGTCAGGCATCCCTCTCACAATCCGGGACTGCTGGCTCCCAACCACTCGCCTGCCTGCCTGCCTGATTGCCCCTAACCGCTTCTGCCTGCCTGCCTGATCATCCCCTACCCACTCCCCTGCCAGCCCAATCGATGCCTAACTGCTCCCCTGCCAGACCGGTCCCCCCCAACTGCCCTCCCCTGCCAGCCTGGTCCCCACCAACTGCCCTCCCCTGCCAGCCCAGCCACCCCCAACTGCCCTCCCCTGTTGGCCATCTTGTGGTGGCCATCTTGTGACCACATGAGGGCAGCCATCTTGTGCGAGGGTGTGACAGTCAATTTGCATATTACCGCTTTATTATATAGGACTAGAGGCCCGGTGCATGAAATTTGTGCACTCCAGTGGGTCCCTCAGCCCAGCCTGTGCCCTCTCGCAGTTCAGTAGCCCTTGAGGGATGTCCGCCTGCTGGCTTAGAATTGGGCCTAAGCTGGCAGTCAGACATCCCTCTTGCAGTCCAGGGCTCTCGCAATCCGGGACCTCTAGCTCCTTACCACCTGCCTGCAGTGGAGGCGGGAGAGGCTCTTGCCACCGCCGCTGTGCTCACCAGCCGTGTGACAGGCTTCTGGCTGAGCAGCGCTCCCCCATGGGAGCACACTGACCATCAGGGGGCAACTTCTGCATTGAGCATCTGCCCCCTGGTGGTCAGTGTGTGTCATAGCGACCAGTCGTTCTGCCATTCAGTCAATTTGCATATTACCCTTTTATTATATAGGATGCCTTTAGGAAACAAAAATAATTCCTAGTTCTCTTTCTTGGAATAAAACATAGCTCCAAGCTCATCTTCCTTTAAGTGTACTTCAGACTAACACTCCTAAATGCATTATCCAAAATCAGTGCAGAATGAAACTCATTTGCCACACTTTGTCCATAACTTTGTGCAATTCTCTTTTCTTCAATTTAGATCCATCTGCTTTGTGTTTACTACTCTGGAGAGCTTAAGGACATCTCAGCCCAGTGACTTTTCTTCTATGAGCCCACTTTCAGACAGTCCATGGAAGTTTTAAATGAGACAAGTCCCCCAGCAGTAACCCTTGAGGGCTCCACTCTGAAATGGAAAGAATCCATGTGGTATTCTGGCACCAACAGTAGTCAGCTGATTTGGGGACTGCCCCAATTCTGCCACTTAGTTGTTAGACTCTAGGCAAGTCATTTAATCTTATCTTTAAATGGTATAAATAACACCTGCCTCACCTCCCTTGAAGGATTATTCCAAGGATTACATGAGATAATGTGTGTGAAAGCACTCTGAAAATGCTAACACCGCACTGTATAAATAAGGGGTGTTATTAATATCTGCATACAGAAGCTTGCCTGTTTAAACCATGGTTTCCTGAAGTTAAGCCAGCTCTCTCTTCTTTCATTCAATTCATCCAGAATTTTCTCTCTACTTTTAAAAATATATACATATATATTTTTAATTGATTTCAGAGAGGAAGGAAGAGGGAGAGAGATAAACACATCAATGATGAGAATCATTGATCCTCTGCCTCCTGCATGCCCCCTGCTGGGGATCAAGCCTGCAACCCAGCCATGTGTCCTGATGGAATCTCAACCTCCTGGTTCACAGGTCGAGACTCAACCACTGAGTCACGCCAGCTGGGCTCGTCCCACTTTCTTGGTAACTTAGTTGGGTAGAGCTTTTTTTTCAATGTTTAAGGATATAAATTGGTAGAAACGTTAAAAAGTGTAGTATTCCCTGATTCCATGCTTATTTATCAAAGACATGTGGTCAAATACTGAAGCAGCAGACATGTTCAAACATGTTACTGCAAAGGTAGAAGGCCTGCATCTCCCCCAGAAAGCAGGAGTGACACCCTGGCCGGGGGCTCAGTGGTTACAGTGTCGGCCACACGTGAAGGGTGAAGGGTTGGATTCCCAGTCAGGAGCATGTACCTGGGGTTCGGATTCATTCCCCACCCCTAGTCTGAGTGTGTGCCTGCAGGAGGCAACCAGTTGATGTCTCTCACATTGATGCTTCTCTCTCTCTTTCCCTCCCTCCCTCCCTCTCTTTCTCTATCCCTTCCACTCTCTGAAAAACAATGGGAAAAAATGTCCTCTGGTGAGGATTAGCAACAACACAAAAGGAAGAAAACAGGAGTCGCTTCTACTCTCAGACAAGGAGAGACAAAAGGGGGAGGCCAGAGGCAGGCACAGCTGAGGAGACAGCGAGAAGGGGATGAGGAGTAACGGGATATAACCTCTCAGATCCTAGCAATCAGGATTACAATAAATAGATTTACTTACATAACAGCAGCTTAAGGCATTCTCCTTTCATTTAGCCTGTGGTCCATTCATCAAAGGAAAACTGCTTCCATTTATACAAGCCTCTGATGAAGGTTTATAGATACTGTTCCAAAAGAAAAATAAGAGGCAAACGATTCTTGGGAAAGAAGTAGAAAGATATTTTAAAAAACTGATTCAGCTGTACAGCAGGTTATGAAGGAGGGAAAAGAGATTAAAATGGTTCTTTCCCTCCTCCTTCTATGACTCAGAGATTAAACCTAAAAATAATCTTCATCCCAGTACGGGGAAGCTGAACAAAGACATCTCCACATTGCAACTTCCATGATGGCCTTGGAAAGGAAGGGAACAAAAGGCAGGAGGAGGTAGGAAATAGCTATTAAAGATAATCTGGGCCCAGCTGGTGTGGCTCAGGGGTTGAGCACTGACCTATGAACCAGGAGGTCACTGTTCAATCCCCAGGCAGGCACATGCCTGGGTTGCGGGCTCCATCCCCAGTAGGGGTGTGCAAGAGGCAGCCAATCAATTATTCTCATCACTGATGTTTGTATTCCTCTCTTCCTCTCTCTGAAATCAATAAAAATATATTTTTAAAAAATATTCTTAAAAATAAATAAAAACATTTAAACAAAAAAATTTTAAGATAATCTGGAAGACTTTACCTACTCAGAGGTGGTGAGGTGAACTTGAATGGCAGTCTAGCTGTGATGAAATAGGCGTTTTCTTTTCTTGTCCTGTTCTGAGGCATGTTGCACCAGCAAGGATGAAGCCTCAACTTGCCTTTCCAGTCTTATCTCCTATTAACTCTCCTGGTGATCCATATTTTACTCATTCAAATGAATTTTTGTCTTTCGACATCATATCCCTTTCTTCATAGCAGCAACAGAAGACTCTTTTGGGTGTTTCCTTAGTCACAATTTAAGTATGTTCATTTAAAACAACAGTTACTTATTTTGAAAGTATTTCAAACTTACAGAAAAATTGCACACATAGCATAGTGAACTTTTTTTTTTTTTACCTGAAAAATTTTAGAATACACGTTGATAACATGATACCTATGGTGGACATTGAGATGCATTGACCAGCTGCCCTTTAAAGAAGGACTTATTGTCCTGCTATGGGGATTGCGGTCAGCACACAGCTGTCAGCTGTCATTTCCCTCATGGTTTCCCTCTTTGCCTCATCTGCAGAGAGCCACCTTGCCCAAGGAGATGCCCCTTTTCCAAAACCAATGACTGATCAAGGCAAGGTTAGAAAGGCCTGGCTATTTCAGCCCTGTGCAGGACAACTTCCCTGAGTCATTCTCGCGCAAGAGCTCTCATTGTGGTTAGCCGAGGCCATCAGCTTGTCTCTCAGGTCAACGTCTTCTGCCCAATCCTCTTTCTTTCCCCACCCATCCACCTATATTGATCCCAAAAGCTCTACCAAATAATTTTCCTGAACACAAAATCTATCTTAGGAGTCTGCTTCTTGGGAAACCCAAACTGCCTGCATTGGAACCAGGAGAGGTCCGAGGGAGCAGTCAATAAGATGGGGTTTTTGAGCTGGATCGCTTACCGGTGATAGATGGAGCACAGGTAGCCCCTTTCACAAGGTGGCAGTCAGTTATGAAAACTTTCACCAGTGGTGAATTGAGATAGTTCACTAATAAAAGAATGTATTAACGGGAACAACATATGAGAGAAATAGTAACTATAGCAACCATGGGATTGGATGATTATTGCTTAGCTCTCTTGAAATTCTAGGAAAAGAAAACAAAAAGCTGAGAGAATAACTAGCAGCATCTGAAAACCAAGTGTGAAAACTAGAGGGTCTCTGGTAGCATGTAAAGGGCTTTCATAACCTGCAGTGGGAGGGCAGAGAAAACGGAACTAAATACTTAATGTGTAAACTGTTGAAAAAGTTCAACATAAAGTTACTTTTGACCAGCAATTTCACTCCTAAGTTATTTACCCAAGAGAAATAAAAACATGTCCACACAAAAATTTGTACACAAATATTTATAGCAGCAGTATTCATAATAGCCAAAAAGTGGAAAAACCCAAATGTCCATCAGCTGATAATTGGTAAATGAAATATACTAAATCCATACAATGAAATACTATTCAGGTATAAAAAAAGAATGAGATTGACACATGCTACAACATAGATGAACCTTGAAAATATGATGCTAATTGAAAGAATCTATATATATATAAAAGGCTAATATGCTAAGTGTCCAACCATCTGACCAATTGCTATGATGTGCACTGACCACCAGGGAGCAGACACTCAACTCAGGAGCTGCCATGATGCACACTGGCCATTTACAGAGAAATGGCATCACACCGCGGACCTGGCGCCCACAAAGCAACACTCAGCTTCCCCCAAGTGGGACACAGGCCCCGCCACCACCCTGGAGTGACACCCCACCAAATCGCAGCTGATGCTGCCAAGACCCCATAGTGCAAAATGCCATCCACAGCCCATCCCAGCCTGGAAACAGTGGCTGTGGGCGCAGCATAATGACGTCACGTAACAACGCCCGACTTCCTCTCCCTAGTGATTAGCCTTCTTGCAGTTTCTTCAGCCCAGGAACATGACTTGCTTTATAGCCAGGTGGAAACATTTTACACTTTAACCAAATGTCTGTGAAGCATTTTTCCGTGCCTCATCTCATTTGATCCTCACAGAAGTCCTAGAGTAGGTAGTTGGAGACTCAATGGAATCCTATTTTCTCTTCTTTAGCCAGAAAACAGAGATTTAGAAAGCTTAGAAATTTGACCCAACTGAAAAAAAGTAAGAAATGGTGGACCTTGAAAATGACTTCAGGTTTTCTCACTGCACAGAATATAGTCAAACACTGCTGCAGTTAAATATTTTACCCTTTGTTCTCCCTGTGTGATCTACAATAATAATCTGTTTTGTGTTGATATTTACTGCTGTGTTGCTGACAATTACCTGAAAGAGAAGTTGGGGTGCTTCACTGGGCTGGAAAAAGTTTAGCTAAATTAGAAAGCAGGCCTAATTAAGTTTATTCTATATATATAAAACTATCGCTGGCACCAATTGCACACATGTGTTTTGATCTGTCATTGTTGATTGTGAATTTGGATGACACTTCTATTATAGAGAAAAGGCGAATAGCGATATTAAAATATTTCTTCTAATTAATTTCCTTTCAATGTGCATGAATTCATGCACTGGGCCACTAGTGAAGTCATAAAAGACCACATAATGTATGATTCCATTTATATGATATGTCCAGCATAGGCAAATCTATGGAGACATACAGTAAATCAGTCGTTTCCAGGGCTGTTGGTAGGGGAGTATGAGGAGTGACTGCTAAATGGCACAGGGTTACATTTTGGGTTGATGACAATATTCTGAAATAGACTCTGAGGATGGTTGCAGAACAATGTGAACATACTAAAAACCACAGGGTTTTACATTTCAAAGTGGTGAATTTTATGTATGTGTACTCTATCTCAATTTTTATAAAAGGACTCAGAGCAGTGGGCATGCTAGTGTGTATTATGTAAAGCCAGAAAAACCATCAGATGACTATTCCACAGGAAGACTTGAAGGTCATACCATCCACCAGAGCAATAAAGAATGTGTTGGTGAAAGGGCACCTGTATCGCTATGAAGCTCAGTGGTGGCTCTCTTGCAGGCTGGACTTGTGGTAGAAAATGCTGCTATAAAACTAAGCTCCTATTATCAATGGAAATGATACAACTCAAAAATAATTGAGTCACATAGCATCACACACCTGTAAGAAACCATGTGGACATAATTATGATAATGAGCGGCAAGACCAAAGTGACAACCAGAGGCACCTGGCCTGCAGAGAGTTATGGAGATGGTTAATAAAACATGGTGTCATGATGAAAAATAGATGGACAGCCAATAAAGGTACTGCTCAGTGTGTACAAGAAAAAGAAAACAAGTAGGTGAAGAGAATGGAACTATTTGGGAGCAAAGTTTTTGTGTATCTTTAAAATAAGTTGGTGTTAATCTGAACTAGATTGTTATGAATTAAGATTTAATTCATATATATCTAAAAGCCTAATATGCTGAGTGCCCAACTGAGCTGTGGACCGACCAGTCTCTATGATACGCACTGACCACGAGGGGGCAGATGCTCCAACCAGTAGGTTAGCTTGCTGCTGGGGTCCGGCCGATCGGGACTGGATGAGAGGGGGCTGGACACATCCTGGAGCCCTCCTGTGTTCCCTCCCTTGGTCTCTCCCCAGCCACTGGCCCTGATCGTCTCCAATCAGGACTGGGCTAGATGGCCCTGATCAGCCCTGATCTCCAGCCAGGTGGAAGGACCCCACCCATGCACGAATTTCATGCACCAGGTCTCTAGTATCTTTATATATATAAAGCCCTAATATGCAAATAGACTGAACAGTGGAACAACCAAACAACCAGTTGCTATGACATGCACTGACCACCAGGGGGCGCGCACAGAACATGGCGGGCGTTGGCAGCAGGCAGCAGAGCGCGGAACATGGCGGGCATCAGTCGCGATGGGATGGTGGAGCAGGTGAGCGGGGCACCAGACCAAGGCGGGGTGCCGTTCGCTGTCATCGAGACAAGCCTCTGGTGGTTACTGAAAATTCTTTGCTCCCGCATGCCGCAGTCCCACCGGGCGCTCACACCTGCTGCCGGCGCTGGCCCCACTTGCACCTGCTGCCAGTGCTGGAGCCGCTGCTTGCACCCTCTGACAGCGCCCAGCGCCAGCCCCAATCACTCGGTGCCATCAGTGGGTGCGAGTGGCGGCTGCCAGCCCTGATCACCCCCCAGGGCTTCTCTACCTCCCCCTGCTCCTGAGGAGCGATTGGGGCCAACAGCCACCTCTTGCACCCACTGCCGGCACTGACCCCGCTCACACCCACTGCTGGCGCTGGCCCCAATCACTCCGTGCCATCAGCGAGTGAGAGCAGGGCCCAGCACCATCAGCATGTGGAAGCAGCAGCAGTGGGAGCGGGGCTGCCAGCAGACAGGAGACCAGGGCCAAGGTGGGAGGGGCCAGGCAGGGGCTCGGAGGATGGGCCGAGACCCACCCCTATGCCCACCGCAGCCTCATAGCCCACAGTTCCTTTCAAGGTGCACAAATTCGTGCACGGGGCCCCTAGTATATATGTATATATAAATTACAAGGAAATTAAAATGGTACTTTGGAAAATATCTTTTTTTAATATGTTTTTTTAAATTGATTTCAGAGAGGAAGGGAAAGGGAGAGAGAAATAGAAATATCAATGATGAGAGAAAATCATCCATTGGCTGCCTCCTGCACACCCTGCCCTGGGGATTGAGACTGCAACCCTGGCATGTGCCCTGACAGGTAATCGAACCATGACCTTCTGGTTCATGGGTTGGTGCTCAACCATTTAGCCATACCAGCTGGGTGGAAATTATCTTTTTAACACAAAAGAAGGCAATAATATAGGAATACTAGGAACAAAAAAGTGTGGCATATAGAAAAGAAAGCAAAATGGCAGAGGTAAATCCCTCATACATAAATTGACTCAGCCAGTTGACTTGCCTCTGTCATTGATCACACCATTGCTGGCACAATTGATAAGTGAATGAGTGACCATAGTAGAAACGATTGAGGCTTTCTGGGCCCAGCAACATGTGTTCCCACTGATCAGGGCTGATTTAGTTTTTGCCACTGGCTAATGTCCACCTTGACAGCAGAAGAGACCAATGCTGAGCTCCTGATGTGACACCATTCCTCAAGAAAATCAACCAACCATTTGGTGACAAGTTGACTACTTTGGGACCCTTCTACCCTGAAAGAGCCTGTGATTCTTCTGACAAGAATGGAGACATATTCGGGATATGGGTATTACCTTCAGGCCTCTCCCTAGGCTTATACAATGTTTGATCCACCAGCAAGGGACTTCATATAACAATGCATCAGACTAGGGGACCCAGTTTACAGCAAAGACGGTGTGAAAGTGGACCCATGACCGTGGTGTCTACTGGGAGTATCATCTACTGCAACCCTGGCATGTGCCCTGATCCAACAGAGCATTGGAACGTCTTGCTGAAGGCGCAGCTGCAATGTAGCTCAGATGCAGTGCTCTGTGAACACCATCTTCCAGGTTACATTAAACACGTCGAATCACAGATCTTTATGTGGTTCAGTGTCCCCAACAGGAAGAATGCAGGGGTGGGCAAAAGTAGGTATACAATTATTTGTATGGGAAATAATACAATAATTAATAAATAATAAAACAAGAATAAACTCTGTTTCGCATACTCACAACTGAGTAAGCCTACTTTTGCCCATCCCTGTACATAGGTCTGAGAAGCAAAATATGGAAGTAGGAGTGGTCCTGCTTATCATCACTCCCAATGACCCCTTAGGGAATGTGTGCTTCCTGTTCCTGCTATTCAGGACTCTGCAGGGTTAGAGGACCTGGTTTCTAAAAAGGGAATATTTCCACCAGAGGATACAGCAAAAGTCCCTTTGAGTTACTAGTTAAAACTACTGCCTGGGTATTTTAAACTCCTAATATCCAGGGATAAGTGGGCCAAAAGTAGAGGAACAGACTTGGTGGGAGATTAAGCCTAATCGCAGGGAGTTAGGTCTGCTGTTATACACTAAGAATGTTTTAGCACCCAATCTACTTGGATACTTCTTATTATTCCCTTGCCCTGTTGCAATGGTAAATGAGTAATGGAGCAAGGACATGGCAACTAGGAACGCACACCTCTTTGGGATGGGAATCTACATTATGCACCCAGGTAAGTCACCAAGAGAAGTGTGGCTGAGAAGGAGAGAAATTTAGAAAGGATGGTTGAGGAGGGAGGCTGTAAGTTTTAACTGCAGCTCTAAGACCAGCTGCAGCAATGAAGGCTTCTCTTCTATTTTTTTAAATATCTTAATTAAATTCAAAGAGGAAAGGAGAGGGGGAGAAAGAGATAGGAACATCAAAGATGAGAGAGAATCATCTATTGGCTGCATCCTGCATGCTTCCCACAACCCAGGCATGTGCCCCGACCGAGGTATTGATCCATGACCTCCTGGTTCATAGGTCTACGCCCAACCACTGAGCAACACTGGCCAGGCAGGTCTTCTAAGTTTCCCCAGAAGAGTCTCATCGGAAACATGGAGAAGCTATTCCTCAACGTATATGAAGAAGTGGATCTGAGAGCAGCACAGGACATGAACATGGAGATGAGTCACTGAAATCTCCCTTTGCAAAAGGACTTCTTGTCCCAGCTACTTGAAATAATGTCTGGCAGACAGCCTTCAGTTATCAGCTCCTACAGCTGCAGAGAGCTGCCTCCTCAAAGCTCACACCTTTTAGGGCACAGCCCTCATCCAGTGACTAATCAAGGCCTGGTTTTAAAGCCCAGACATTTCAACCTGGTTTGGGACAGTGCTGAAGGGCCATTTCAGCTCCAGAGCTCCCCTTGGGGTCCGTTGAGGTTGCTGGGCCTTCCTCACAGCTTGCTTTTCTGTCTGTTTAAGCCTGCTTCCTTCTCTTCCCTACCGCAGGTGTTGATCTCAAAGGCACTCCCTAATAAACATCCCGGACACCAAATTCTGACTCAGAGGCTTCTTCCTGCAGAGCCTAAACTGTGAACATGCCCCGTCATCCCAAATACTTGTAGTGTGTGTTTCTTACTCATGAGAGCATTCATCTACATAACCCCGGGACAACTATCAAAATCAGGAATTTAACATTGATATGTTAATGTCTAATCCTCAGATCCCATTCAAATTTTGCCTATTATATTCTTCTTATAGTAAAAGGATCCTGACCAGAAATTATGCATTGCTTTTGGTTGTATCTTCTTCAGTCTTGAACAGTTCCCTAATCTTTACTTTTATGATCTGGACACTCTTTCAGATGACAGGCCACTTATTTTTGTAGAATGTCCCTCAATTTGGGTTTGTCTAAGGCTTTTTCATGATCAGGTTCAGGTTATGCATCTTTGGCAGAACTATCAGAGGAGTGACGCAGTGTGCTCATTGCATCCCATCAGGTGGCAAATGACTGGTGCTGTTAACTTGATTAAGGTGGTGTCTGCCAGGCTTTGCCACTCTAAAGTTCCTCTTTTTCCCCATTGTAATTATTTTTGTTGAGGAAATACTTGGAGGCTATCAATTCTTCACCAAACTTCCTATTTCATTTATTTATATCCATATTGGGTAAGGAATTCTAATTTTATTCAATCCATTACTGTGATTATTTTGACAGTCTAACTGTTCCATGTTTGATCAGTGGAAGCCCCTTTAAATTGGCTTATTTTATAAAAAATATATTTTTATTTATTTCAGAGAGGAAGGGAGAGGGAGAGAGAGATAGAAACATCAATGATGACAGAGAATCATTGATAGGCTGCCTTCTGCACATCCCTCACTGGGGATCAAGCCTGAAATCCGGGCATGTGCCCTGACCAGGAATCGAACCATGACCTCCTGGTTCATAGGTTGATGCTCAATAACCGAGCCAGGCCAACCAGGCCAAATTGGCTTCTTTATCCTCTTGCCATGTCTCCATCATTCTTTTTGTATTTTCTGGCTTGTTCCAAGGTAGTCCAAGGTTATTTTGTACTTTCCCTGCCCCACCCCTGGAATCAGCCATTTCTCCAAGGAGCTCTTGTTCCTTTTGGTGGAGAATGGCATTTAGAAACTAAGATCTCGGTCTTAGGTGTTCTCATTGCTACTGAGGTGTCACTGTTCTCAGGCTTTCACAGTGAACAGAGCTAGGGATGATCCTATATAATAAAAGCCTAATATGCTAAGTGTCCGGTCATCCATTTGGCCATTCAACCAATCAAAGTGTAATATGCTAATGATATGCTAAGGCTGCTCAACTGCTCACTATGACGTGCACTGACCACCAGGGTGTAGACACTCTGACCTGTAGGTTAGCTTGCTGCTGGGGTCCGGATGATCAGGACTGAGCGAGACGAGCCAGACACACCCTGGAGCCCTCATGTGGTCCCTCCCTGGCTGGCCAACCTTCCGCATCCCTCTCCGGCCCTGATCGTGCAGCAGTGGGCTCCCTCGACCTGGCCTGTGCCCTCTCACAATCCGGACCGAGGGACACCCCCCCCCCCCCCAAGTGCATGAATTTCATGCACTGGGCCTCTAGTATGAAATATATGTACTAGTATGTAACAAATATACACATATGTGTATTTATATGTTTACACAAACACACATTTACTTCTATATCTAAATATTTTCAAACTCATGAGCTTACTCCAATTCTAATCCAACACCAACTAGTTCATTCTTGTTTTTTCACTTTTCATATATATAACTGCTATTTCTACCAGTGAGAAACCTGATTCCCATCATATACTTACTCATGATCAATCCTTCTGTACATAAACAATCTTCTGTACATAAACTAATATTGGGTAAGGAATTCTAATTTTATTCAATCCATCACTGTAATTATTTTGACAGTCTAACTGTTCCATGTTTGATCAGTGGAAGCCCCTTTGATTGCTCCTGCCCCTCAGTGTGAACATCCTCCTCACCCTGCATTGAGCTGCCTCTCTGCCCAGATAGCTTCTGCATCTTGTTTGGGATTCAGTGCCTTGAGGTGGACCAGCCCCTGCATAGTCTTGCCCTGGTCTGACACCCTGTGACAGATGGCCTTCCTTCATGGATGCCCTTGTTACCCATTTTGATCTCGGCATCCATGCTAGCCCTCCTCTCTTCTTCTCCCCTTCCCCTGCCCCAGGTGGATAGCTATCTGACCCCAACAATAGCTATCTGCTGGGCCTCAACACCTAGCACAGCCTGCCCCTCTGTAGAGATACCATTCTCACTCTGCTCAGGATACCATGTTGGTATCCCCTCCCCGTAGAGACACTCTCTTCATCCCAGTCAGGCCTCATGCTATACAGATGCCCTTCTCGGGCTCTGACACCTGCACCAGGCTAATCTCTTACTCAGATGCCCTCCTTACACCTCTCGACCATCATGGCTTCACATCCCTCCCATAGACACCCACCTTGCATGGCCCCATGTAATGGCTTTTGGATTGATTTTTGCAGGAAGGGGAGGGCAGAGAGTGGGAAGGTGGAGGAAGAAGTGGCAGACCATTAATTCATTTTTTAGTTCGTTTTAAATAGAACCATTTTTCTGAGATTCACTTCCATTTTTATTGTTGGCTAGATCTATTTCTGTCATCATGTCTGTTAAATTCATATTTGTTGGGAGAGCCAAAGCTGCCTGCTTAGCCCATTTTTTATCTATGATGGTGACCATCTCATTTACCAGAACCATATGGCTCACACAGGTCAGTACATAACGGGCTGCTCAACTGAAAATTCCCTTCTCTCACCATTTCTTAAAAAGCTTTACTTACTGACTTGAGAGAGCGATTTGTTGTTTCACATATCTATGCATTCAATGGTTACTTCTTGTATGTGCCCTGACTGGGGATGGACCCTGCAACCTTGGCATATTGGGACGATGCTCTAACCAACTGAACTACTTGGCTAGGGCTCTCACCATTCTTTTCAGTTGGGTTTTCAGGATAATATATACTAGTAGATATGAACATGCATATTTAGGAAAGGGGTATCTTGCTTTAGTACTTTCCACTTCTTTTCCATTTCCTCTATTCCTTTTTCTATCAGAACTCTGTTAATATTGCTAGGTTAGTTTAAATGGAATCTCAGTTGACTAATTTTGTTAGATTTTTTTTCCCATAGGGAGATATTTCATATGTCCTAAAGCTGTATCAACAACCCCAGATCCCACTAAGAATGAACTATTCACTTCTCTTAAAATGTGTCCAAGCTGTTCTACCTGTGTGCCTTTATTCATCCTGGTGTTCTGCCAGATCTATCCTCTCATCGCTTCTCTAAGGTCAAAGCCCTGCATGATGCAAGGTATACTTCACTTCCCACCAAAGCCTTTGCCAGTATTCCCATCCCTGGACCCCCATAGACTTTTGTGTGCATCTATAACATACAGCCATTCCTGACATTCTCATTAACATTTCTAGGAAATGGATACTAGTTCCTTGGGTATTGGCAGCATTTCTTTTTCATTTGTTTACTCCCTGGAAGCCTTGCACATGGTGGAGGCTCTACACATATTTGTTGAATTGAAACATAATAAAGGTTTATATATTTTATATTACTTTTTCCTTACATAGTACACTCTTCAAAACCCAATTTCCTAGTAGTCCTTTCTGGCCTGAGACCTACATTTTCTACCTCATAGGAGAGAAAGATGTTTACTTTTATCATCTAAAGGGCAAGGAAATGAAGGTGTTTATCTTTTTCCAACATGATGCAATAGGTTGTGTTAGTATGCCAAGAGAAAAAAAATCTATTCCCAAAGCAAATTCATATTTGCCTATGGAAATTTATATTTTTATCCTGCCCAAATGGTGTACCATTTGAAAGTTATTAAATATTGACATTGCCTCTAGAACATATGCATTACTTTACGCAGTGAATAAAATCATATTTTCACCTGCAGAGAGATGGCCCCAATTCCTCACTCCCCGTAGGAATTATGTAACTGCAGCAGGAGACCAATCTGCTTCTTTTGTGTTGGTCTTAGCCTGGATTCTCATAATCTGTTCCAAAGTAGGGCATTGTACAAAAATCTAGGCTGTTTTGTCATATTTTTTCTCTATTTTAACTATTTGTTGCAAGGGCGATCATTAGATTGCAAATTCTTTGACTCAGAGAGGTGTCTTCTAACTCTTTTGTAGCCTTCTTTTAAAAAAAAAAATCCTCACCCAATCAGCTGCCTCTTGCAGACCTCCTACTGGGGCGAGCCCACAACCCTGGGCATGTGTCCCAACCTGGAATGGAACCAACCACCTTTCAATGCAGGGAACCACGCCCAAACAACTGAGCCATACTGGCCAGGGCTTAACCTTCTCTTTCTGAATCATGCCTTGAAATTGGAAGGAGTGGAGAAAGAAGGATTGGGGACAATGGAGAGCTTTTCCTGTATACTATTAAAACTCTTTCTGACAGGTATCTGGGGTAGGCTGAATCAATGAACATTTTGCCCATGTATATTTGCATATCTGTCAAATTATTTTCTCAGGATAAATTTCTAGACATGGAAATGTTGAATCAAAGAGTATACCCATTTACAATTTAGATAAATAATACCAAATTGCCCTTTCAAAAGGTTGTCTCATTTTTATACTCCCTCACCAGTATATGACAATGCCTTGAAAAACATAATTTAAATGATTACATAGTATTTCAGTTTATGGATGTTTATTTGCTCAATTCCCTATTATGGTGTTGCCAATATTTTTCATTTCCAGAAGTAATGCTATAATAAACACCTGTGTACATCTTCATGTGAATCTCTTATTTTCCTAAGATAAATTCCTGGATGTTGAATTAACAGTCAAAGATAAGAATGTTTTGATGACCTATTGATACATATTATCAGCTTCAGGTCAATATTAGAACTTAATGTTGTTTTAAGAATTTACTTGATGCTGAATAGAAAAATATTTCTAATTGTTTATATTGTTTTTGGAAATAAAGTCTTAATGACTTTCAAATAAACTTCAGGCTGTTTTCCCTTTAGTTACTTTTTTGGCATTTTAAGCTGAGGATTCTAGCCTATTCCTCCATCCAAATTTTGTTTCTGTGTTAAGTAGCAGATAAAAAAAAGTATATGCATGTGTGTTTGCACGTTGGAAAGTTAAATGTATCCATATGACAATATGAACCATTATTAACCTAAAATGTCACACCAATTTAAGGTAAGGGATTAGCCCTTAATAAATAAGGAAATAAATTGCAGTCAAGGAAATAAAATCTTCACTGGACTCTTTAGGGAAAGTTCATTTTATGAAGCTGAAGAAAAAAATTTAACATTTCCCCAAAAGGTAACAGTTACTTTAAGTGTGTTGCTTTATCGGTAGATACATAAAAATCAAAGTGTCTGGCTCTAACTGGTTTGGCTCAGTGGATAGAGCATCGGCCTTCGGACTGAAAGGTCCCAGGTTCGATTCGGGCACATCCCCAGTAGGGGGTGTGCAGGAGGCAGCTGATCGATGTCTCTCTCATCTGTTTCTAACTTTCTATCCCTCTCCCTTCCTCTCTGTAAAAAATCAATAAAAAATATATTTTAAAAAAATCAGAGTGCCTACAGCTGAAAAATGTTTCCTTAGTGTTTTTTTTTTTTAATTGGGAAAAAAAGAGAAACCAAAAAAATACTTCTAAAAAAATATTTTTAAAAAAGAAAAATACTTCTAAATTTTGTTGTGTTTTGATTATTGTCTAAAGTTAGATTTTCAAATCTCTTCTCTCATTCACACCACTGCCACAAACACTCCCCTGAGGCAATTTTTGTGTTAAGGAAAATTGGTAAGCGTGAGAGAGAGAGAGAGAGAGAGAGAGGGGAAGGAGAGAATTTGGGGTATGCTATCACCATCTTGTGGTCTTTTGCCATATTACCATTAATGGTTTTAATACCATAATGCCTTTTGGCAATTGCAAGCATGAAGTATGGTGTATCTCCTTTTAGAAATCCCTCTATGGATTAGATGAAATATGGTGAGGGTCAGATACAGCCTACATGCCAGCGGTTCCCCCTTACAATGAGATGATATTTCTGCTGTATTCTCACAGATTCTAAAATAACCCATTGAATGAGTGTCAGATGGGAATCAGATTTATTGGGGTGATCACTTAGTAAGTTATATAATGTCTTATTACTATGTTATACACCTGAAACTAATATAATATTGTATATTAACTGTCATTGGAAAATAAAACATTTGAAAAAATGAAATACTGAAAATTTTCATCAAAAATAAAATAACCAGTTGAATAAAGGTATCTAGTGAAGAGATTTAGAGGGTTTTGTTGTAGTGAAACTTTCAGGGCTTTTTCTTTTAAATTGAATTTATTGGGGTGACAGGTTACAGGTGAACAATTCTGTAATAAATCTTCTGTATATTGTGTGCTCACCACCCCCTCTGTACCCTCTTCTACCTCCCCCATCCCTCTTTCCCTCTGGTAATCACCATACGGTTGTCTGTGTCTATGAGTTTTGTTTTGTTTGCTTAATCCCTTCACCTTTTTCACCCAGACCCACAATCCCCTCCCTTCTGACAGCTTGAAATTTTCGATTTTGTCTTTTCTGTTTGAGCCGAATCTGTTTTAGTGGTTCCTTTTGATTTGTTAGGATATTGGCTGGCAGGAGAGTCTATAACATTTAATTTTTTTTCTGTCTCTTTGGTTATCCTGTTAAGAGTGTGGTTTTTTCCCCCCATTTTTTATTTCAATAGTCTTTGTACGAATTTATTATGTTCTTTAAAAAAGTTTTTGCCATCCTCTTTTCTCGTGGATGGTTCCTCCTTTCCCTTTGTCTTTTTCGTCGATTTTCCCTTCTTTTTTCTCCTTCCTCATACTTCTCATTTTCAATTTCTTTGGTCTCCTGGCTGCATATCACTTTACTTCTTCGGCTTGCTCTACTCACACCCATACCCACAGCAGCCAGCCCTCCCCTTCTGTGTCCTCCTTTCTTTGTTCCTTCCAACGCCTTCCACCAGAAGCTGAAGTTCCGGCTCTGTAATGTGGAGTGCACTGACCTCATCCGGCCTGCTGCGTGGGTCTTTTAAGGACATAGCTCCCTGGTAACCCTTAAGCATCTGGGAGAGACTAAATCCTACCTACTCAGGGAAGCCAGTCCCTAAATCTAACTCTAGATTCAAGAGCAAAGGGACCATCTTTGCTTCAGTCCTAAGAAATCATTTCTGACTCATTAACTTCTCTTCTTTTTTTCTTAACATAAATGCAAATTTTCATAGGAAGTGTACTGGGACTTTTCCAAACTCACATTTGCACAGAGAGCAATTATATACCAGCGCTTTGGAGTTGACAGCTGAATCTTATAAAAGTGAGTCAGATTAATGATGATGACAGGAAAGAGATTTGGGGAAAAGACTTGCTATCATTTTGGAAAACAGTTTAAATTTTATTATGTGATGTTTGTCTTTTTTTTTTTTTTTTTGATTGCCTGAAAACTCTTCCATGAGGAAACCAGCTTTACATTTACATAGTTTTTATAACTCCAACTGAATAAACTGAGGTCCTACATAAAAATAATAATTATTAGAGTCCACCATGGACTATGACCAAACAACAACTTTCATTTATTAGCTCAAGAACCCCAGACTTACTCATTCTTCAGATCTGAACACTTCTAGTCATAGAATCCTAGATGCCAAGTTAGGAAGAAAAATATAGTTGAATGAAGGATATACATATTCCCTAAACGAGAATTTTTCCCCTCCTATTCTAAAACTAATCCATGTTTGTTGTAGAAAATTTAGAAAACAGAGAAAAGAACAAAATTTTAAAAAATCTCAGCATCCAGAGTTAACTAAGCAGTAATGACATTTTGGTATCTATCTTTTTACTTCTTTTAAATTTAATTTTGGCCCAGCTGGCGTGGCTCAGTGGTTAAGCATCAACCGATGAACCAGGAGGTCACGGTTCGATTCCCGGTCAGGGCACATGCCTGGGTTGCGGGCTCCATCCCCAGTGGGGAACGTGCAGGAGGCAGCCAATCAATGATTCTCTCTCATCATTGATGTTTCTATCTCTGTCTCTCTCTACCTTCCTTTCTGAAATCAATAAAAAATATATTAAATATATATTAAAAATTAATTTTGCAATCCAGTTACTTGGGACAAAATTAAAATAATACAAAAAGGTACACAATACAAAGTGATGTTTTTTTCCTACTATTCTCAAATCCCCTGGCTCCTCTCCTCTGGGGAAGCCACTGTTTCCAGCTTCTGTTGCAGTCTCCCAGAGATAGTCTATCCATTTACATGTTATTTACACACACACACACACACACACACACACTTAAATTTTAATGGCAGCTTTATTCAGGTACTGAAATTATAAGTGTGTGTGTGTGCGTGTGTGTGACGTTATAAAAGTCAAGTAGTACTACTATACTTAAAATATTCAGTGTTTACAATATTATGACTAAGCAAGTCTTACTAGCTAAGTGGCCTACGGCAAAGCCACTTAGCTTCTATGTGCTTCCTTCAGGTTCTTTAAATATAAAACAGCAATATAGCCCAGCTGGCGTGGCCCAGTGGTTGAGTGTCGACCTATGAACCTAAGGTTACTGTTTGATTCCCGGTCAGAGCACATGCCCAGGTTGTGGGTCAATCTCCAGTGTGGGGGGCTGCAGGAGGCAGCTGATCAATGATTCTCTCTCATCATTGATGTTTCTTTCTTCTTCTTCTTTTTTTAATCTTTAAATTCTTTATTAGTTAAGGTATTACAAATGTGTCCTCATCCCCCCATTAACCTCCATCCTCTGCCCCCCCCCCCCCCCCCCGCACCCCGCCACTCATGTTCTCATCCCCCTGTTGTCCATGTCCATGGGTTTGGCTTATATGCATGCATACAAGTCCTTTGGTTGATCTCTTCCCCTTACTCCCACCCTCCCCTACTTTTCCCTCTGGGGATTAATAGTCTGATCGCTGTTTCTCTGTCTTTGGATCTGTCCCTGTTCATCAGTCTATGTTGTTCTCTATATTCCACAAAGGAGTGAGATCATGTGGTATTTATCTTTCTCTGACTGGAAAAAACAGTGGTTAGATGCCACGAAGTAGGTGGCAATGCCTTAACCGTATGCGTGTTGTTAGGCCCGAGAGCCTCTTCCATCCTTGTCAAGGGGAGTGCTAACCTTCTCTCCTTTCATACAACACTCATCATTGATGTTTCTATCTCTCTCTCCCTCTCCCTTCCTCTCTGAAATAAATAAATATTTAAAAAAAGTTCTCAAGGTTCATCCATGTTGTATATAGCATCTATGAGGACTTTTTTTTTTTTTTTATGTATAGGGCGTAATGTCACAGGAAGGCCATAGTATTCTGCCACCCGTGAGGAGTAAGCCCAAGTTGCTGTTGGATGTGTTGTACACAGAGAAGCCATTCTTCAGGCACTCTGCTCTCTCCACACCCAATATGAGGACTTTATTAAAAAACAAAACAAAACAGTAGCCGGCAAAAGTATTAATTTGTTATTATCAGCTTAGCCACATAGTATGCTGTATGCGCATTCATTTTGTTTTTCTTGGCGTTAATAATTGCCTTGATTTTCTGTTTGCTTGGTTTTAATGTGTCAGTTACACATTTTTAATATACTGATTACAAAAAAAAATACTCATTCAAAATATTCAAACATATCAGATATCAATATATAAACTTAAAACGTATATGTATATAAAATATATTTATTATTACAGTATATGCCATTATTGTGTCTCATCTTCCACCAAAATGCAAGTTTCTGAGAACAGACATTTGGTCTATTTTATTTTTTGTTGTATTTCCAGTGCCTACATTTGTTTCTGACACAGAGAAAGCACTAAAATCCTTATTGGATGAGAAAATGTAGCGGGTATTCCATTAGTTCATTTCCTTCTTAGCCTGCTTTCTCTTGGACCTTCTGTCCTCTTGCTCCAGTTTAGAACAGCAGCCCTTTAGGCCTACAGGCCCACCTATCATCCTGCTCATTTCTTTTACCTCTTTCCAAGTGGGTTTCCTGCCTCTAAAGCTTTTTTTTTCCCCTTGGTTTAGTCTCTCATTTTGGTGGACTACAATTCACAGATTGTAAAATTTCTGAGTAACTCTTACAATTGGCATTGATGTGTAACAAACCTACTCAAAACATAGAGGCATTATACCACAGCACCCACTTATTGTCTCCTGGTTTCTGTGAGACAGGAATGGAGGAAAGCTCAGCTGGGCATTTGTGGCCTGGGGTCTCTCACTGAGGTTGCCTTCAGGCTAGAGCTGGAAAGGCAAGAGGTCCACAGCAGCTGGGGGCTGTCAGGATCTCTCTTTATGTAGTTTCAGGGTCTCTCCATTTGGTCTCTCAGCCAGATCTATTCGGGCTTCTTCAAAGAATCACAGCCTCAGGGCAGTTAGACTGCTGAGGTAGAGGCAGGCTTCTGCCCAATATCATTCTTCCCCTGTACTTCATGATAATTTGATGGATATAGAATTCTAGAGCGGATCATTTGCCTTGAGGATTTTGTTTTCTAACAATTCTTCATTGTTTTCTAACTTTCAAAAATTGTCATTGAGAAGTCCAATGTCACTTTAATGCCACAGCTGATTTTCCTATACATCAATTTTTAAATGTTCTCTTTATCCCCAGTGTTCTGAAATTTCATGTGAATTAGAGAATAGATTTGATAAACTAGCTGAAGTCTTGCTTGGTTGGATTTTAGGTTATGCTCAATTTTATGTCCTGAAAACTGGGTTCGCTCACATTACTTCATTAATCTAGCTTGAATTATCCTATCAGTCTTAGTCTGTTTGGGCTGCTACAACAAAATACCACTGACTGGGTAGCTAATAAGTAATAGAAATTTATTCCTCACAGTTCTGGAGGCCAGGAGGTCCAACATCAAGGGGCCAGTATGATTGCATTTAAGTGACAGCTGGTTCAAAGCCAGCCCTTTCTAACTGTCTCCTCACAGCTAGAAGTGCTATAGAGTTCTCTGATAAGAGTACTAAACCTATCCATTATGGCTTCCCCGCAATGACCTAATCACCTCCCAAAGGCTCACTTCCTAATACATCACTTTGATATTAGGATTTCAAGATGAATTTTGAAGGGGACACAAGCATTCACACTATAGCACTGTCTAAGCCAGTGATGGCGAACCTATGACATGCGTGTCAGAGGTGACACGCAAACTCATTTTTTTGGTTGATTTTTCTTTGTTAAATGGCATTTAAATATATAAAATAAATATCAAAATATAAGTCTTTGTTTTACTATGGCTGCAAATATCAAAAAATTTCTATATGTGACACGGCGCCAGAGTTAAGTTAGGGTTTTTCAAAATGCTGACACGCCAAGCTCAAAAGGTTCACCATCACTGGTCTAAGCAATGTTTTCTGACTAACCCCCATTTCATAATGATCATTTTCTGGCTTTCCATTCTTCAGCACCTGTACATAGTTCATAATTTACTTCTGAAACTAAAATCCTTTAGATATTTTAGATTATGTTTCATCTATTATTTTTTAAAATATGTGTTTTTAAATTGATTTCACAGAGTGGAAAGGAGAGGAAGAGAGAGACAGAAACATCAATGAGAGAGAAACATCGATTGGCTGCCTCCTGAACGCCCTCTATTGGGGATCGAGCCTGAAACCCAGGCATGTGCCCCAACCCAGAATTGACTGGCAACCTCTTGGTGCTTGGGATGACAATCAATCAAGTAAGCCACACTGGCTAGGCTGCTATTATTTTTATATTCCTATTTTTTATAGCACCCATTGCAGGAACCCAATTCAGTAAAGAATCTAATAAAAGCATACTATAAGTGAATAAATGTTTGGTGTCTTCTAATAAGTGAGTTTCCCCACTGCTTGCTTCTCTCTTCCTTCCTTTAATTCAGACCAATATGCCCCTTCTGAAAACTAGCTCCCTCTACAGTACCCAGAAATAAGTCACATGGTCTCCTGTGGACTGGCAGTTTACCATATATGGAGTGAATTTTCAGTTAATGTATTGTTTAATTACACCATTGTTTTTCCCCTAAGTATTTAAGATATACAAATTTAAAAACACATATTCCTTTTTTGCAACTTGATATGTGCGTATAATTTATGAGTTTTCAAGATTATTTTTTTATCTTGTAAAAATGTAAGGATACATTGTTTTGCAATGTAATCATTCACCCTAGTTGAATCTCTGTTCTTTGAGTAGGGGTATTACGGTGTTTCAAAGGTCACTATCCTCAGGATCTCTTCTTACGTTATGAAGGCAGAACATGAAGAAAAGAGACAATCTCTCAAAAACTAGGAAACAAGGTAAAGTTACTCTTGGAGTTGTTTTATTCAATCTTACACACCTAATTCATCTGTGGGAGTAAATCAAGAAATTATCTTGCCCAGCTGCTATAGCTCAGTGGTTGAGTGTGGATCTATGAACCAGGAGGTCAGAATTCAATTCTAGTCAGGGTAGGGGGCATGCAGGTGGCAGCCGATCAATGATTCTCTTATCATTGATGTTTCTATCTCTCCTCCCTCCCTCTCTGAAATCAATAAAAATATATTTTTAAAAAAGAGAGAGGCCCAAAATTAAGAAAAGAAAAAAGAAATTATCTTAATTATGCCAGAGGGCGGTCCATCCTTGTTGCTTGACACAGTCGCTGCAGGGAAGAAACATCTGCACAGCATATGTTTCAAGGTACCTTGGCGTATATGGCATACTGTTCTTAATGTTTGCTCCCCCTTTTTTAGCGCTATGTGTTATAACCAGAACCACCTCCCTGAGAAAGGTTGTTTCCCCAGGTGGGGATTTTCCCCTGGAGTTAGGGATTAACAGGACTAAGGAAGGGAATAAATCAGTAAAACCCCTTAACTAAGTGCCCGGCGGGTAGTTAATCACCTTAACTACGAACAATCACGCTTAAACTACATAATCTTTACTTAGGATAATCTCCTTCAGTTACTTCCTTGTAGTTTAACAGAACAGTAGAGTAGTGACCTTGGAATGGAGATAACACCTTTGGAATAGGATGGACAGGATTAAAATCAACAGAACTAGATGGAGAGGGGATTTTTTGGCAGAGGTCAGATAAACTATGGACATGAAACAAGGAACTGTAGAAGGTTAAGGAAGGACCCAAAACATACCATGATGTAACTACAGAGGCATGCTTATAGGATCAAATGGTATAAATACAGATGTAACAGGAGAATAAAGAGGGAACCTGGCTATGCTGATCATCTGAACGCTGCTGCCTCCGTGTCATTCCTTCTTCGCTGACTCTGTCCATACCTTTGGGAACCCCTGGACCTGCTGGGGCTGGACCCCAACATAATTAGTTAAACACAAACCCAATGGGATGAACTTTCCCATCTCTGGTAGTAAATGAAAAAGTATTATTAACACTCTAAACATCAATGAAAGTGACCTGGGTGTAATCTCAGGCAAGCCACACTGGAAATGATTATTAATTGAGCTGAAATCTAATTGATGTATTACCTCCCATCTAAAGAAAGACAATGAATAGAAGAGAAATGATCAGCATAAGGTATAGTAGAAACAAACAAACAAACAAAAACAACCAGAAGTTATTTGCTTTGAATTATCCATTTGGGGAAACACATTAATTCTGCTATGCATGATAGGGGTACGGTGATTCAACATGCTTCACTGTAATTCAATTTAAAATTTAATCAATACACTTTTCAAGGATAGTACTTTAAATGAAAATGAAACTGAATCTCAAGAAAATATTCCAGTATTCCAGAAAGTTTTAAAGTGATCCCATCTACCTACTCTTACATCATCCACTTTATACACAACAGCTCTAGGATTGATGATAACAAACTCAGTCCCACGTCTTTCCCATTTGAACCTTGTCAGGCACAATTTTTTGCAACAAAATATATCTCATAATCTCCAAACTAAAAATGCATGTTTCTTGTCCAAGGTCAAAACCCTCATACTGACCTAATTAGGTAATAATTTAACACAGGATGTACATTTTTAAAAACAAAATTTTAAGCTTTGTAAAAGAGGCCCTAGCCAGTTTGGATCAGTGGTTGGAGCATGGGCCTCAGACTGAAGGTCTGAGTTCGATTCTAATCAAGGGCACTACCTTGGTTGCAGAGTTGATGCCCAGCCCCGGTCCAGACGTGTGCAGGAGGCAACCAATCGGTGTGTCTTTTTCACATCCATGTTCTTCTCTGTCTCTCCCCCTCCCTTTCACTCTTTTTAAAAACCAATAGAAAACATATCCTTGGGTGAATACTAACAAAAACAAACAACAACAACAAAAACACGAGAGAGAGAGAGAGAAAGAGAGAGACCCAGTTCTTTAATGTGAGCAAGGGAATTTTGAGCTTCTGTAAGGCAAAAGGATTTACCTAGCACTAACCTATTATGAAAACTCTATTACTGTCTGATTTTCCAATGTACAATTGTAGCCACATTTCCTAGCAAAATTAATTTTTTTTTCTTGGCAAAATAAACAAGCCAATGGCACCCTCTTGAATAGTGTTCTAGTGCAGTTTGCAATCATTTAGTAAATCATGATATCAATTTAGTGGGTGCACTGCCTATCAGCATTAAAAATAAAACTAACATAAAGCTGAAATGGGATAAAACAAAGGAGAATAAGAATAATAGACTGCACCTTAGAAGTAAGGAAGTAATGTTTTTGTGAAATATTTATTTCAATTTTTTTTTTTTTTTACATAATGTGCATATTGGATTAGGATGGAAATTTTTAAAAAATACATTTTTATTGATTTTAGATAGAGAGGAAGAAACATCCATGTAAGAGAGAAACGTCGATCAGTTGCCTCCTGTACACACCCCAACCCGGGATCACACTCGCAACCTGGGTATATGCCTTGACCGGGAATTGAACCGGTGACCTTTTGGTGTGAAGGAGGATGCTCAACCAATTGAACTACACCGGCCAGGCGGATGGAAATATTTAATTTTTGAGATAACACTGCTCTGAAGCTGCAAGTGGTCGCAGGAAGACCCTTTGGTAGGAAGGGCCTCTGAAAGGTCCTCCCTTTCCCCATTACATACATACCTGCATGAAGCCAGGTTTTCTTCCTATGCGGCCGACCCAAACAGGTAGAATGTAAAAGCAGGTATGAGAATTCAGCCGTGTTCTTTTAACAGACTGGATATGAAAGCAGGTATGAGAATTCAGCTGACTTAAACCAAACAGTAAAGATATTTTAAAAACTGTGAAACAATCACTCTTCTATTTTTTTTAAAAAAAATTTAGTCATGTAAACTTTAAAAATGTTACTTATATTAACCTGAATTTTAAAAATTTATGCTTTGATTACTAATACGGTAAATAGCCAAAGATAGAACCCACACACACAAAAAGCGCTTTGGAGTTCTCAACAATTTGAGAACCACTTGTCAATCTGAAACAAAGGAACGTAAAGCCTGAGTCCTGGCAGGTTTACCACAGTCGGAGGCCCCTCTGCCCAGCACCGCCCATTCCACCGACACCCAGTCCCCGCCAATAAGAACCGCTATTGAAGAATGGGCGGGTTTTGTCCGCTCTGTGAACGTGTTAGAGTCCACCCCCTTCGGTTCCTGGTGTTCGGGGAAAACTAGGTCACAGAAGGGAAGGAGCCTGGTAGCGAGTCTTTGCGACACTGTCGCATTCCGCTGGTTCAGTGCCGTAAAGAAACCGCGGCGCAGTCCGCAGCCGAGGCAACGGCAGATGTGCCGCGGCCATGGCGGATATGGAGGACCTCTTCGGGAGCGACGCCGACAGCGATGCGGAGCGTAAAGGTGGGGTCGACTGGGCTTCGCGGGAGGGGCGCGTGGCGGGCCCTCTGCGGCCCGATCCCGACCGCAGTGCTGTTCCGGGTGTGCGAGCGCCCCGACGCTACGTGCCATTGGTCGCACTTCCTCCGCTCCTGCCCTAGCGCCCCCTGCGCTCCGGGCGGTGCCAGCCTCCCTCCGCGGTGCCAGCCTTCCCCCAGCGGGCGGGAGTCGCGGGGGGGGGGAACGTAGAGTGTGCGCCTCGAGATCCCGGGAGTGCGTGGAGCGAGAGGGGCGCGGGGCAGGGGTGCAGGCACGGAGCCTTGGGGTCCTGCTCTGACCTGTCTGGCGCAGGTCCGCGCAGAGGAAGGGCTGTTTGTGAACGCGTGGAGATTAGGTGTTCAGGAGCAGGAGGAATGGGTGGGCGAATGGACGTGGGGACCGATGGTGCCCTCTTGAACGAACCCAGACAGACCGTGATGTGCGGGGGAGCTTGAGATGTCTGGGCGAGGGGCTGGGCGGGATACCGGGGTAGTGGGTGTCCTCGGAGAGCCGGTGCAGAAACCAGGATTTCTTGGGTCTCTGGTGGGGCATGTGCGGTGTGTGTTTGGAGAGGAGAGATGGAGGATTTGTTGATAAGATGAATGAATGAATGAATGAATGAATGAATGAATGAATGTTTATGACGCATGGCAGTATTTCTGGTGGATATTTGAGTTTGCAATACGAATAGGAGTTACTGTATTTGAAATGAGAAGGGAGGGGCTCAAGACCAAGTGCAGAATTCTTGCAACCCTCCAAGCTCAAAGTAACGTTATCTACATTTTTTCTAAGCAAAGTGCATTATTGTGGTGGTGGTGTGTGTGTGTGTTTTCCCCTCGAACTCCATCAGTTTATTCACATTTTTAGAAATCTTCCAGGAGGTTCTCGTCAGGAAGATGAGTTTGGAAATATAGTCTTATATATTACCTATATATAGAGCTCTATATATGCCACTCTCTTTGGTAGGGCAGATTTTTCACTTTCTTGATAATGTCCTTCCTTGCACAGAAGTTTTTTATTTTGAGGAAGTCCAAGGTATTTTTTCTTTTGTTGCTCATATGTCCTCCATTTTTGAAGCACAGTTTTGCTGGATATATTATTCTTGGTTGACAGTCTTTTTCTTTCAGCACTTTGAATCTGCTTCCTAGTTTCCATGCTTTCTGGTGAGAAAAAGCTGTTTTTCTTATTGAGAACCCCTTGAATGGGACAAATTGCTTCACTTTTTCGGCTTTCGGGATGCTTTCTTTGTCTTTGTCGTCACAGTTTGAAAATGATGTGTCTAGGTGTTCTCTTTAACTTTATGCTGTTTGGCATTCATTGAGCTTTTTGGATATGTAGGTTGATGGTTTTTTGTTTTTTTTTTCTATCAAATTTGGGAAGCTTTCGGTCATTATTTCTTCAAATATTCCTTCTGATCTTTCTCTTTTTCTGGGACTCCCATTGTGTATATGTTGGTACATTTGATGGTATCCCACAAGTCTTTTAGATTTATTTTTCTTCATTTTTCTTTCTTTTTCTGTTCCTTACACGGGATAATCTTAATGAACTTGTCTTCAAATTTGCTGATTTTTCCTTCTTCCTGCTCACATTGCTATGTAGCCCATTATGAAATTTTCATTTCAGTTATGGTACTTTTCAACTCCAGAATTTCTGTATTGTTTTTTATTTTTTTAAATATATTTTATTGACTTTTTACAGAGAGGAAGGGAGAGGAATAGAGAGTTAGAAACATCGATGAGAGAGAAACATCGATCAGCTGCCTCCTGCACACACCCTACTGGGGATGTGCCTACAACCAAGATACATGCCCTTGATCGGCTGACGCTCTATCCACAGAGCCAAACCGGTTAGGGCTCTGTATTATTTTTAAAATAATATCTGTCTTTTTATTGATTTTTTTTTGGTTTTATATTTTTAATGATTTCAGAAAGAAAGCAGAGAAATAGAAACATCAGTGATGAGAGAGAATCATTGATCAGCTGCCTCTCACAGCCCCCCACTGGGGACTGAGCCCACAACCTGGGCATGTACCCTGACTGGGAATCGAACCGTACCCTCCTAGTTCATAGTTCGACACTCAACCACTGAGCCTTACCGGCTGGGTTTTATTGATACTTTTTATTTGGCAAGATATCATTTTCATTGTCTGGGCTTCTTCAGAGACAGTTTGTAGCCTTTTTTTTTTTTTTTTGTATGTATGGGCCGCATACTTTTTTGTCTCTTTGCATACTTTATAATTTTTTGTTGATAATTAGGCTCTTTGAATATTATATGATGTGACAACTCATGAAAACACATTCCTCCACCTCCCTAGGATTTGTTGTTGCTATTTGTCACAGTAATTATTGTTTAGTCTTTTGAACTAATTTTGCAAAGTCTATTCAAGTTTTTTGTTCATTTTCAAATTGGGTTGTCTACAGTCTTCGTTGTGTGTGGCTAATGAAATCTGTGTCCCATTAGCTTGGTGGTCAGCTAGTGATTGGACAGAGATTTCCTTAAATGCCTAGAATTACCCCCCCCCGTCCCCCCCGGCCCCTAAAAAAGAAACCTCCTAGTCTTTACAGATCAGCTCTCCGTATATGTTGGGGCATGCTGTCAACATTCAAACAGGCAATTTACAGCCTGTCCTTGCCTTTACTTTCTGCTTGTGTGGAGCCTGAGGCCAGCCAGCAGTGAGAGCTTAGGGCTTCCTCAGTTCTTTCCTGAGCATGTGCACAGCCCTAACCATATGTTCTTTCTGATCGCTAGGAATATGTGGGAACTTTTAAAAGCTCTTACTCCCCATATTATGTCATTCCCCAACCTTTCCTCCAAAGCTTTTTGGTTTGTTTTTAACAAACACTCCCAAGTAGCTGCCTCAACACTGAGAAAGTTCCATGTTAGGTGAGATAAAGTCAAGCCCTTTGAGCCAGTCCTTCAGTGATTTGCTAGGCATCAAAACTAGCTACCATGATTCTCTTTGAATGAGGTCACTTCTGCTCCTTCCAGTAGTGGTGTGTGTGCCAGAAATTCAGGCTGTTACCTTAAAGTGAGCTGGGGAGTAGCTGGCAGAGAGTGGTGGGGGGTTGCGGGAGGCGGGGGGGGGGAGTAGCAGGTGTAAAATGCCACGATGTTCTGTTTTCTCTCTAAAAATTCAGCTGGTTTTTCTCTTGTTAACCTCACCCAAAGATATTTTTTCCATTGATTTTTAGAGAGAGTGGAAGGGAGAGGGAGAGACACAGAGAGAGAAACATCGATTGGCCACATGCGCCCTGACTAGAGCCAGGGATCAAGCCTTCAACTGAGATACTGCCCTGGGCTGGAATCAAACCCAGGATCCTTCAGTCTACGGGCCAGTGCTCTACCACTGAGCAAACCCAGCTAGGGCCAGCTGGGTTTTTTTGTTAAGGATTCTCCTGGTTGCTGCAACTTTTGGTTAGTTTCCAGAGTACCAAGAAAATTGATACTAACAGTTTTTAACAAGTGTTTTCATTGCTTTTATGTCATGATGGGCTTTTGATGTTCCTTACTCTGCCTTTCTTTTTGCTGACATCACCCAGTGTTTATATGATTCCATAGATTCTGATTCTGGATCAGACTCGGATTCTGATCAAGAGAATGCAGCATCTGGCAGTAATGCATCTGGAAGCGAAAGTGATCAGGATGAAAGAGGTGATTCAGGAAAACCAAGTAATAAAGAACTGTTTGGAGATGACAGTGAAGATGAGGGAGCTTCTCATCAGAGTGGGAGTGATAATCACTCTGAAAGGTCAGACAATAGGTCAGAACCTTCTGAGCATTCTGACCATGAAGACAACGACCCTTCAGATGTCGATCAGCATAGTGGATCGGAAGCCCATAATGATGATGAGGATGAAGGTCATGGATCAGATGGAGGGAGCCATCACTCAGAAGCAGAAGGTTCTGAAAAAGCACATTCAGATGATGAAAAATGGGACAGAGAAGATAAAAGCGACCAGTCGGATGATGAAAAGATACAAAATTCTGATGATGAGGAGAGGGCACAAGGATCTGATGAAGATAAGTTGCAGAATTCTGACGATGATGAGAAAATGCAGAACACAGATGATGAGGACAGGCCTCAGCTTTCAGATGATGAGAGACAACTGTCTGAGGAGGAGAAGGTTAATTCTGATGATGAACAACCAGCAGCTTCTGATAATGATGATGAGAAACAGAATTCCGATGATGATGAACGGCCACAGATGTCTGATGAGGAGAAAATGCAAAATTCTGATGATGAAAGGCCACAGGCTTCAGACGAAGAACGCAGGCATTCAGATGATGAAGAAGAACAGGACCATAAGTCAGGTAATTCATTTATGAGAGTCAAAATGGGTTAGTACAGTGGTCGGCAAACTGCGGCTCGCAAGCCACATGTGACTCTTTGGCCCCTTGGGTGTGGCCATGAAGTTTCAATCGCACTGCACGTGCGCGCCCGCACGTGGTATCTTGTGGAAGAGCCACACTCAAGGGGCCGCAGTTTGCCAACCACTGGGTTAGTAGAAGCATCTCGATACAGGGGCATCCCATTTATTCTTTTCGCAGTGTCCACTTTAGTACCCTATTTTTTTCTCTCCTGTCCTTTCATTTCAGCCTTTTCTAATCTTATACATTTTGCTTTTTAAAAATTTTCCTAATCTTTGCATTATTTCTATCCCCCTCCCGTTTGTTAATTGATGCTATATCAGGAAGAAAAAAATTTAAAGAGGATAGTCTTAGAGAAGGATGTATAGTGTGAGGGTAGTTATAAAATGAATAGAGGTTGTTCCATTTCTTTGGGTAACTGAAGAGCCTGCCTCAGGTGAGAATGGATTTGCTTGTTGGGAAAAAAACAATACTATTGAAATGTCCCCAAAGCGTAGCTGTATTGAGGTGTGAACAACATGTTCTGGCTCAGGTTTTTAAATCCAAAATTTGATCATCCAGAGGTAACCAGGTTCCAAGTTTACTCAAACTAATTAAATTCACAAGAAAATTAAATTGCAAAATTGTTTCAAGAGGCTCAGTGATTTCTCTTATTGTATTCTTCCCTTGGGGAAAATCTACATTGGATGCCAGTCTATAATAATCAGCAGGTTGCCTGGGGAACATAACATCCAGAAAATGGAAAAACAGCTAGATGATCTCCTTGAATTATGATAGCTTGAAGCAGGCATTCTGACCCTAGGGAGATGTGCTTATGTCAAACACTCATTCCCTAAAGAATACTGGAAACATACAGATGGCCTTTGGCTCTGGACCCCCTTTTATAATAGTTGTTTACACTATTCTGCTCAGGTTAACACATTCTTCATATAGAATATTTTTTAAATGTAGCGATCTTATTTATTTTTTGTATTACTAAAAATTCACCTTGATTAGGTTAAAAGTCTTCCAGAAGTCTTATCTGGATTGCGTCATTTATGTAGGTGATTGATTATAACTACATATTAGTCCTATTTCCTTAGCTTAAATATCAGGGGAGGCGGTTTTTGTCTCCTGTAATACATACCTCACAGGATAGTTTTCAAGAACACATTTTGGCATTGTTTAGAAAAAGAGGCCAGAAGATTTCCAGAGATGGATATAGGCTTATATAGACTGTAGTAACTAGTTCTAGGCAGAGTTATTTTTATTATTATCAGAATCATTGAGACTCATGTTCTACTTCTCAAATAATAGTAGACTAACCTAAGACTAGAGTCATAGTAGGGAATCTTGTAGCTGGCTGGTCATTCTGCTTAATTAACTAGCTTCTACAGTGGTTCAGTTGATTTTCTCAAAGTTTAAAATTAGGTAAACAATTATACCATCCAGATAAGTTATGTGTTCGTCTCTTCCATTGCAGTATTTTTACCTTTTTTTTTCTGTAATGAGTTACAGATAAATTTAATCTTAAGTTTCAGTACTGCTTTTCTCATGCTACCAAGTTTTTCTACTTACAGAAACCAATGTTTATCACCTTTATTTTTTAATTAACTACAGTAAGTTGATTTTTGTGTATGTATATACAGTTCTTTCAATGTTAATGCATGTATAGATTTGTATAACTACCACCACCAGAGTCAAGATACAGTACAGTTTTGTCACCCTAAAAGACTTCTTCATATTATCCCTTTTGTAAACACATTCTTCCCTCACCTCTGATCCCTGACAGCTACTGGTCTGTTTTGTCACTGAAGTTTTGTCTTTTTGAGAATGCTATCATTTAAATGGAATCATATGGTATATAGACTTCTTTCTTTGACTTAGGCTTCTTGCAATTAGCATAGTGCATTTGAGATTCATCCAAATTGTTTCATGCATCAAAAGCACCTTCTTAGTCAATACTGAGTAGCTTTCTGTTGTATGGATGCACCCGTACAATGTTTATCCTCAATGTTGCTTTTAAAACACAAAATTCAAATCTATGAAATATGACTGTGCTTATGCAGAACCTCTAATTTTACTCTTACAGAATCTGCACGAGGCAGTGATAGTGAAGATGAAGTTTTGCGAATGAAACGCAAGAATGCAATTGCATCTGATTCAGAAGCGGATAGTGACACAGAGGTACCAAAAGGTACTTCAATTACTTTTTTTAATATGTTGATTTCCATTCCTCTTTTTGCATTTAACTATAGTACACGCCCAACCCTGGGTGTTTACCCCAGACTGCAAGACCCACAGAAAGAATGTACATACACTTAGTGTACACAGGGAAATTGTACAGATATGAGAAACTGTTTATGCTGTATCACTTGAAGAACCTATTTCTTGATTTCTAATTAGAGTGAATCTGTTGTTAGGGGCTGAGGCTCTGGTTCAGGTGGAGGCAGCAGTGTTCATTCTAAAGTTTGAATGACAGTTCCAGGACAGCTTGTTCTTAAGTTCTTAACAGGTTAATATCAAATGAAGAACCTGGTTCTTTGAGCTATGGATTAGATGAAGAGTTCATGAAAACCCAGTATTAGATAAGGTAGAATTGTTGTAAGGATAAAAGATCTACCCATTCATCTCTATGGGTGACTGTGTTTCAAATGGCAAATTATTATGCAGTAAAGATGTTAGTATAAAAGCTATAGCAAACAATTTTGAGTACACACAACTATTATTCTGCTGAATGGTAATTATGCATTAATGTTAAATAGCTTATATAAATGATTATAAGTAACATAACTAAAGCAAATATTTAGAGCGTCAATTAGAGAGAAAAGGAGAGGTGGACAGAACAAGAACAGCGTGCTCTTTGGATCTATAACTAACTACTGGTCATATGCATAAATTTTGAAATTAGATGATCCAAGTTAGAGTCTTCATAGCTCTACTTTCCAAATACATGATTTTGTTCAAATTAATTAGTACACTTCAGTTTTCTGATCTGTAAAAGGGAAACCATCTTATAGGGTTGTTGGTAGAATTAGATATTCATTCTTTCATTTTGTTCACATTTATTGAGAATCTCCTGTGTTTCAGTACTGTTCTGGGCATTGGGAATATAGCAATGATCAAAACAGATAAAGACCTCTCTCTTGTAGAGCTCACAATCTGGTGGGGTCATGGTAGGGTAGGGAGACTGAGTAATTAAATATATAGTGTGTTGGATAGTGATAAGAACTAAGGAGAAAATGAATCAAGAAGAGACATGAGAGTGTTGGTGGTTAGGTTGTAGTTTTGGTGATTTTTATTATATAGATTATTACTGTTGTTTTCCCTATATCTAGGTGGAGTTCTGCTTGTGAGAAGGGTAGACATGGACCTATAATTTTAAAATTTGAGAGACTATGGAGAGAATAGGCTGGAATGGGCTGTTTAAGCCCCAAATTTGAGTATATCCAGGGGTGGGCAAACTTTTTGACTCAAGGGCCACAATGGGTTCTTAAACTGGACCAGAGGGCCGGAACAAAAGCATGGATGGAGTGTTTGTGTGAACTAATATAAATTCAAAGTAAACATCATTACATAAAAGGGTACGGTCTTTTTTTTTTTTTTAGTTTTATTCATTTCAAACGGGCCGGATCCGGCCTGCGGGCCGTAGTTTGCCCACGGCTGATATAGACTGTAGGAGGATATCTGGGCTCCTGGGTTTAAAGGAAGTAGAACAGGATGCCATAAATGAAGGGTCAAAGAAGTGCCTTTCACTGGAGTTGCCTCCTTCCCTCTCCACAGACACTTTGGTCAGATCTTTGAAAGCCAGGCTCAGAGTAGTGCTGGGGAGGGGCGGTGGGGGGGGGGGGGGGGTTCCTGGTGTGGTCAGACACCTTGGGAATATGTTGAAGTGATAGCTTTGAGGAATCTTTGTTATGGATATTAATACTGCACATTTCCCTCCTTTATTGAAGATAACAGTGGAACGATGGATCTCTTTGGAGGTGCAGATGATATATCTTCAGGGAGTGATGGAGAAGATAAACCACCTACTCCAGGACAGCCTATTGTAAGTAAAATTACCAGTGTGCACTGGGCCTTTATTTAAGGCGAAGTAAAAAGTTTCTGAGGCTAAGGGTCTCTCTTACACCAAGAAGACGAAGTTGATAACTGAATTATGGTATGAAAATACAATGAACAGATGACTTTCTTGAAAGATAGAAACATCAGTGATGAGAGAGAATCATTGATTGCCTGCCTCCTGCACGCCCCACACTGGGGATCGAGCCCAAAACCCGGGCATGTATTCTGACTAGGAATTGAACCCTGACTTCCTGGTTCATAGGTCGACGCTCAATCACTGAACCATGCCAGCCAGCTAGGGAACTCTTGGTTTTAAGTGTGAGTAGAAGTAACTGTCCTGGCACATCCATACACTGGGATACTACTCGGCAATAAAAAAGATTGAATTGTTAATACTTGCAAAAGGTTGGATGAAGTTCCAGGGAAATATGCTGAATGAAAAGAAAAAAGGTTACATACTGTGTGATTCCACTTATGTAACATTCTTGAAATAACAAAAGTTATAGAAATGGAGAAGAAATTAATGGTTGTTTGAGATTAAGGAGGGATGAGGGCAAGAACGAAGCGGGTGTGTCTATAAAAGGGCAATGTGGGTCTTGGTGGTATGGAAGTGATCTGACTCTATCAGGGTCATTCTCCTGGTTGTGATATTGTGCTGTAGATTTGCCAGATGTTACCATTAGGGGAAACTGGGTAAAAGAAAAGAAAGAAAGAACTGCCCAGCATGAGGTTGGTGCCACGTTGTGAGAGACTATACTGCAAGGACCTGCGATTTGAGAACCATTGATTTAAATGTTTTTCTTGTCCATGCCAAGAAGTGTATGTGTGCTGTGTTGATAATCTCTGATCTTAATTAATAGAGTGACTTCATATTGAAGTGTTGATTAATTTCACACTTCTGTTGGTGAGTATGTAGAAGATTAATTACAAAACATATTTTCTTACATTGATGCTTCTAAACTGATCTTGTTTCCCATGAGGTTTTTGGGGGGCTGAGTGGGTAGGAATGGGGATTGAGGGTTGCTTTAGCCCTAACATTGATGTCTCAGTAGGCTTCTTGCCTACTAAATAATTAAAATGTGGAAATTGAGCTAGACCCTTTCTAGGATCCCGTAAAACTCTAAAATTCTATGCTTTTTTTTTTTTTTCTTTTAACTAGGATGAAAATGGATTGCCTCAGGATCAACAGGAGGAGGAACCAATTCCTGAGACCAGAATAGAAGTAGAAATACCCAAAGTAAACACTGATTTAGGAAACGACTTGTATTTTGTTAAGCTGCCCAACTTTCTCAGTGTAGAGCCCAGGTAAGGGGATCAGTTAAAAGTATTTCTAGATGTTGGATAGAAATATGTGGAATGTTGATATTTTTCTTATTTTACATGAGTTGACTAATCACAAAATGGAAAACTGGTTATATAGATCTCTGAAGAAATAAATCAAGCATATTCTGTGACAGAAAAATGTATAGACTATAATATCAATAAAGGAGACTTTTAATGCTCATAATTGTTTTGAGCAGTTTGATACTTAGTAATTAATAGATAACATAAGCTTTGGGTGTTTTTGGCTGGTATTGCTCTATAAATGCTGAAATTGAAAGTAGTGAAATTTGCTAGAGAAATGGCAAATGTCCACTGTAGCAGCCATTGCAGATGTAGAAAACCTAATGGTTTTTGACAGTTAATTAGTGTTCATGGGTATTATTTATTAATGACATGCAAGTTCTTATGCAATTTAAGCTTTTCGCCCCAAGCAAAATGATATGGAAAACTAGAGCAGGTACAACATATTCCTTGAAGACTTATATAAGAATGAAGAATATTTTGAATATTTAGCCTTGCTTGCACTTTATTTCCAGCAACGTGTATCCACACCAAATTTCAAGAAAGTGAAATAATTTGAGTACTTCCTAGAAGTTGAACATGAAGATATTTGATCATTATGAATTTTAATTATATTAGGATTTTTTAGTATAGTGGTATGTTAGGTATGTTATTATAAAACAGTGATAATATTCTTTACAAAGTATGATTAATAGTTTATTTAAAAAACAATTTATAGGCCTTTTGATCCTCAATATTATGAAGATGAATTTGAAGATGAGGAAATGCTGGATGAAGAAGGTCGAACCAGGTTAAAACTAAAGGTACCATTCTATGCTTACTCCTTTTTTTTTTTCTTTAATTAAAGTAAAACCTGGAGACACTAACTTGAGACTTGAGCTTTTGAAAATGATTTTTATATTTCCTGTTTTATCAATAAATGAGTTGTATTCCTTTTTCAGATTTAAAAAAATATATTTTTATTGATTTCAGAGAGGAAGGGAGAGGGAGAAAGAGATAGAAACATCAATGATGAGAGAGAATCATTGATTGGCTGCCTCCTGCACACCCCCTACTGGGGATCGAGGCATGTGCCCTTGACTGGAATCGAACCCGGGACCCTTCAGTCCGTAGGCAGATGTTCTATCCATTGAGCCAAACCAGCTAGGGCTCAAATTATTTTTTAGGAAGAAAATATATAGCTTTTTCTCTATAAATGTGTCACTTTTCTCGCTGTTACACTTTTTTGATGCTTTTAAATAATTATTAGCTACTTCCTTCATAATACATAGTACTATAGTTTGGTGTTTTAAAACAACTCTTTCTATATGTACTGTGGGTTAAATTGCAGCAACTTCCTGCAAGAGGAAATTATTCTTCAGCCCTGCTGGTGTGGCTCAATGGTTGAGCATCAACCCCTGAACCAGGAGGTTACAGTTTGATTCCCGGTCAGGGCACATGTCCTGGTTGTAGGCTTGATCTCTAGTAGGAGGCGGACAGGAGGCAGCCAATCGATGATTCTCATCATTGATATTTCTTTCTCTCCCTCTCCCTTCCTCTCTCTGAAATTAATTTAAAAATAAAGAGGAAATTCTTCAGGCTCTTTGATCTGTGGATAAACAAATCATATACTAAAGGAGAATTTGTTACTCATACCTAACACTTCCCCTTATGACTTTCTTTGTATTCTTCTGATTGCTCTTAGGAGAGATTTTTATTGTACTAAGTTCCTGGTAATGCTTCTCTTTGATACCTTGTACTGTCTTGTTACCTCTATCCAAGGAGGGCCTGTAATCTTCCTTTAATCAGGGGGATGTAGATAAAGCAGATGCTGCAGAGCTGAGTTGTACCAAAGAACAAGAAGCAGTTGCACTCATACTAAAACAGGAGCTATGCATTTTAAATTCTTAAATCTGAAGGGTTTCCTGTAAATACTCTTTTTCAGTGGGTATTGTGCATGGTGTTAGAATGTAAAGAAACCCCTTAGAATAAGGGGCTGAATTTTTAGAACAATTCCATCCCTTCAAGACTGATAGATTCACAAGTATCTAAGGAACTTGGATGTAGAATAGTTTCTATCCAACATACATGGGCTTCCAAAGCTTTTCAGTGAAATTTCACCACTCCTCCCTCTTAATGGAAATGCAAATTAAATAAGAAAATGGAGGTAAACAGGGACTAATAACTTGTTCTAGGTCACATAATTAATAGTTATAGTGCTTAACTGTAGTGCTTAGAGTGTTTTTTGTTCTTTGCTGTCCTTTTCCTTGCCTCTTCCCAACTCCCATCTGTTAATATTTTTCCTTGGAACATGTATATCTGTTTTTCATGCCTGTTTTAGTGCCTCTGGCATTATTCTGCTTTTCATTTTTCTCATCATTTATATAAATTAATGTGGTAGTTCCTTGTTTGCTTTTTATTGATTTTTGCATTTTTGTCTTTATATCATGATGCATCAGCGAATGCATCAATATATCTATTATATTTTCAGGTCATGTATACCAGACCCTAGTATAAGCACCAAAGCTTAGAGTACAAAATGTTGGTGTATAACAGACTACTGTCTTTTAAAACTTCGGCGTGTGGTGGAAAATAACCCTGGACCCTTTGTTTTCTGAGTGATATTCTTGAGACTAGGCTGACCATTCTTGGAGGCACTTATTGTTATTATTTTCACAGAAGGAAAGGGGGAAATCTAGAAGGGAACGGCTAGAAGCCAGTTGCAAAGATAGTCACACCTAACAGAATGGAGACCCAGGAATTCTAAGTGGAAATGGGAGCAGCTGCTTTTAGGGTTGATGGAGGGGAATAGGCCTAGGCAAGCATGTGTGGGCGTACAGCTGTCAGTTTTCAGTGTTGGCTTCTCCTTGCTGCCGTCTTATCTCACATTCTCTTTATCCTGGAGTGTACCCTTTTCTTAGTCTTCACCATCACTGTAGTGGGTTCCCAGGGTGCAGCAGTGACAAACGACATGCATTTCGTGTATTGCATTTTCCCAGGTGTCCTGCTGGGTTTTTAATTGCACTAACAGTGGTTTTCATTTTAGGAAACTCTTGAATGTTTTTCAGAACTGCCTGGTATTCCCCCTCCAGGTAGTTAAGATAAAGTTAGACTCTAAATCTGCTCAATGCTGGGGTTTTAATTTTCATAGGGTGCTTCCTTTTTCTTACCCATAAGCAGGAAGCCTCCTTATCTCCCTAGGCCAGTAGGTGTAATGCTTTGGTCCCACATTTACAGGGTTTTAGCCTGTAAGAGATCCTGCTTTATGTAGGGATTTGCAATTCTAAATTGCTGCCTCACATGGCTTCAAGCCTTATCTCCTGTCCTGGTAGCTCTTACTGTGTCTTCACACCTCCCAGGGCTACCACAGCTTTAGCGTCTGCTCAGACGCTCAGGCACTCGGTTCCCACTGTGACTCCAGCACTAGGAACTCAGAAATCCACTTAAGCATATTTTGTTGTTGTTAATTTATTCAACATCTGTAGGTTATTAAAAAAAAAAAAGAAGAGGGCTTTAATGTTTTATGTCACTAGCTATGCATGCTTATTCTACAGTTATGTGTTTCTTGAGGAAAAAAGCACAAACGACAGTGTTCTAAGGCACTTGTATTTTAAAACAGGTAGAAAATACTATACGATGGAGGATACGACGGGATGAAGAAGGAAATGAAATTAAAGAAAGCAATGCTCGGATAGTCAAGTGGACAGATGGAAGGTGAGCGCAAATGCCTGAAGAGTGTTGAAATACCCAGAGTGTGGCCAGGAGAAACCAAGTTTTGGAATAAGACCTATTTGTGGGCCACCTCTTATTAAAGAACTAGAGGCCCGGTGCACGAAATTCGTGCACTTGGGGTGGGGTCCCTCAGCCTGGGCTGCGCCCTCTCGCAGTCCGGGAGTCCTCAGAGGAGCGGGCCTAAGCCGGCAGTCGACATCTAGTGCTGCTGCAGAGGTGGGAGAGGCTCCCGCCACCACTGCTGCACTCGCCAGCCATGAGCCCGGCTTCTGGCTGAGCGGCGCTCCCCCTGTAGGAGCGCACTGACCACCAGGGGGCAGCTCCTGCATTGAGCTTCTGCCTCCTGGTGGTCAGTGCACATCATAGTGACCCAGTTGTTCTGCCGTTCAGTCGATTTGCATATTAGCCTTTTATTATATAGGATTTCCATTGCTTAGTCCCTGGCATTGAATAGAGGTAGGTAGTTGAGGGTCATACAAGCTGGTGGCCGAAAATGTGATCCTCCTCTTTGGGTACAGCAAAGTAGTTTGGAAAAGGTACACCAGCTCTTCCCCCCACCCCCACCCCCCATTGCACCTGCTTGCTGTAAGTGGGAAGTTTGGAAAAACGACCTTTCACTGGGAAGGTAGTAGAGGCTGAGTAAATGTCACAGCCTGTTTTACTTTGAGGTAGGTTGTTTTCATGTCCTGGCTTTACTCTTTTCTTCTGGGTTCTGTGTAAGGAGAGAAAGCAGTAGTTGAATCACATTTTAAGGGAAGTAAAATGGTAGGATGAAAGCTGTATGGCTTTTAATATGTGAAGGGTTCCTTCTTTTCAGCATGTCTCTGCACCTGGGCAATGAGGTGTTTGATGTTTACAAAGCTCCACTGCAAGGCGATCACAACCATCTTTTTATAAGACAAGGTACTGGTCTGCAGGGACAAGCCGTCTTTAAAACCAAACTCACGTTCAGGTAACTATTCTTATCAATGGACTATTTGTTACAGTAAAGCAGTGAAATATAGATGTTGTTCAAATGTTGTTCTAATTGACATAATCTCACAGTGGAGTTTTTCAGAGAGCAAGATCTGGTTGTCAGCTCTCTGGGTTCTAAGGCTGTTTTGTCTAGTGCACCAACAGTCGCTGTTTCACAGGGAACCCGGTCATGCTAACCAAACTTACAAGAGACTGTTATGTAAACCAGAATGCCAGCTTTTTAGTTCAAGTGGTTACTATAACTGCCAAGAGGCCTACAATGCTTACTAGTCATTGTGTCTCTTCTTTTTAGTAAAGATCTGGGAGACTGATGAGTAGAGGTTGTTACTGTGCATGCAGTCAGGAAAGGCGATGCGTTGGTGGGTGTGAAGGCTGGGACATCCTGTTCCTTTAGCTGATGCACCCAGTGCCACTTCAGGGATGTTTCCCCCGAGCAGCCCAGAACACTGAGGTCAGCTGCTGAGGGCTTTCCCCTTCTCTAGACTGTAGACACTACAACGAAATATTTCCTTTTTGTTTCCTTGATTTTAAGCAGATCATCCTCCTTGGGTAATGCTTATGTTTAAAGGGCACAATAATCTTTTTTAAAAAAAATATTTTTTTATTGATTTCAGAGAGGAAGGGAGAGGGAGAGAGAGAGAGAGAGAGAGAGAGAGAGAAACATCAGTGATGAGAGAGAATCATTGTTCGGCTGCCTCCTGCACGCCCCCGACTGGGGATCGAGCCCACAACCCTGGTATGTGCCCTTTTCTGGAATCAAACCTGGGACCCTTCAGTCCGCAGGCCGACACTCAATCCACTGAGCCAAACTGGCTAGGGTGAGGCACAATAATCTTGGTTATGACTTAGCTTTTTGAGAATTGTAATGGTCAAGAGTATAAGCGTTGGAATTAGATAAACTTGTATTTGAGTCCTGTTTCCACTTGTGTGACCTTATACAACTTTCTCAACCTTGCTTAGCTTCAGTTTTCTAATATATAAAATGCAATAATTTCTCATAGAGCAGCTGCGATGGTGAATTCATACAACATGTAAAACACAACCACCGTGCCTGGCACTTAGTATTCAGTGCTCCCTGAGCCTGTGCACACACTGCTGTGGGGTGGGGGTGGGGGGTCGATCTTTGTAAAGACTTTTTATCCCAGCTCTTCATTTTTGACTTTGCTCGTGAGATAAGAGTATTTCAGTGAGCTGTTGAATGAAGAAAGATAAAAATCTGCCACCCACTGTATCCAGTTTAGGGTCCCTGCCTGTTTTTTTCTAGGGACTGAGAAATGGTCGCTGGCCTTTTGTTTTTGTGATGTTGGTATGACTGGCTCACAAATGTATATGGTAACTATTGAGACATTTTTGCTTATTTCCTGCAGACCTCACTCTACAGACAGTGCCACGCACAGAAAGATGACCCTGTCACTTGCGGATAGATGTTCAAAGACACAGAAGATCAGAATCTTACCGATGGCTGGTCGAGATCCTGAGTGCCAGCGCACAGAGATGATTAAGGTATGTTTGCTAAGCTTATTCTGGGATTTTTGATATATTGAAAATAGCATTTCCCAAAATGTTTATTAATCACCTCTTGTTGACCCACCTCTGTTCCTTCCAGCTGGCATGAGCAGGGAGCTGGATTCGTGGCTTAGGCATTTGCCAAACAATGAGTGAATGGCAGTCATAAAACACACCCGGTGTCTGAAAGGATCTGAACTTCTGCAGACACTTTCAAGCATGTTTAAATCATCTGTGCCTGGTCCATGACAAAAATCCGTGGAAGTGTTAGAGATTTAGTCTAAAACAGAATAAAAGTAGGACAGAAAGTGCCTAAAGGAGAATCGGGCAGAGTAGATGTGGTTTTTAAGGGCCATTTGTAACATTCCACCTGATAGGTTTTCAAAGCTAACATAGCTGTCACTTAGGCACAGATTCAACGGTGGGTGGTGTGTGTTTGTATTGACACCATGGGCCTTTGCGCAGCACTTGCTTTGAGAAGCTGGAGGCCGCGATACAGTCTCCCCTGACCCCTGCTAGGTCCCAGCCATTGCCCTGCCTGCTTCATGGGATTTCATTCCTCTGCAGCAGGGCACACTGAGGCTCTGGTTGCCTCGGTGTCTGTCTTAGTATCTCACTGTCAGGCTCTGCTGAAGGTGTGGCCCTGAGTCTCAGCTTTTTACTCCTTGTATTTTGTTCATGGAGGTAGTTAACTAAACCAGATTCAGTAACAGTGCCTAACCCAGTGGAATGCAGGGGCATTGGCTTTGAAGTCTGACTTCTTGCTCCATTTCCCCACCTTTTCTCATCAAGGGAGCTGGAGGGACCTGCAGGGACCCTTCTGGATCGCTTTGAGAAATCAGTCCCCCAAGCCCTCATCTATGTCCCCAGCTTCCCTGGACATGCACAAGGCACTCAGCTAGCTTGTTCTTAATCCCTGTCTTGCTGACAGTGATTGTTGTTTTTTTGGATTTGTTTTGTTGTTAATCGTCACCTGAGGATATTTTTTCCATTGATTTTTTTGAGAGAGTGAAAGGGAAGGAGTGGGGGGAGAGAGGAAGAGAGGGACAGAGAAACATCAATGTGAGAGAGACACATCAACTGGTTGCCTCCCACATGTGCCCCCTGGATTCATGTCCTGAGCATTTGCCAAACAATGGCTGACTGGGGCCAGGGATTGAACTCGCAACCAAAGTATAAGCCCTTGGTAGGAAATTGAATCCAGGACACTTCTGTCTGCAGGCCAACGCTCTAACCATTGAGCATGGGCCAGGGCCTGCTGACAGTACAACCACGTTCTACTTAATGAAACAGTTTGCTACATAGAAAGTATAGCAACAGAATTAGAGTTGTATGCAATAATACATGACAGTTAAATGAGGAATTCAGAGAAATGCCAGACCATCCCTGACCTCTCATACCTGCCTCTGTCTTATGAACCCCAACATGTGGGATGCCCGGCAGATGAAGGGGATGAAGGCTCTACTTTGGGGCTCAGGGACCCTCCCCTGCCTGCACATTCTCACCCTGTCGTCGGGAGCTGAGGGGCCCAGACAGGAATATCTGGGCTCTGTGGTGCTTTGGTGGAGGCTGGGCCAGTCAGGTGTCTGTCTCTTGGGAACAGAAACGGCCTCCCTCTGGCATCGCTGAGCATGATGACATGGCTCAGCTGGTCGCTGCTCTCTGGGCTCTGACTGGCAGCACAGGGGACGTGGCGGCTCCCAAGGCTGTGCCTGTGCCAGTTCTGATTGGACGGACTGTGTGAGGGGCTGTCTGCCTCTTCACCCTGGTGTGGCCTTCACGCCTTAGAACTGAACAGGAGATCGCTGTGTGAGGTAACAGGCGTGGCTTGGAGAGATCTGTACTGTGAAGACATAGGGAACAGGTGTTATCCTGAGCTAGGCATTTCACGTTCTTTATCGTAAAGGTAGTTTCAAGTGGGCACTAAAGTAGCTCATTTTTTTAAGTTCAGTGGTTTATTTGCTTCTTTACAGAAAGAAGAAGAACGTTTAAGGGCTTCTATTCGTAGGGAGTCTCAGCAGCGCCGAATGCGAGAGAAGCAGCACCAGCGGGGCCTGAGTGCTAGTTACCTAGAACCTGATCGATATGATGAGGAAGAGGAAGGCGAGGAGTCCATCAGCTTGGCTGCCATTAAGAACCGATACAAAGGGGGCATTCGAGGTGAGTTTGTGCAGAAACTTCATTTCAGGGTTCAGAAATTTATCTTTGCATTGGGCATGCTCTGAATATCCACTCACTGGACATTTTCTTTTGGAGGGTTGATATACATCAAGGTTTAATGAAATACTCAGTGCAGAATTCTTTCAGGCGAGCCTGACAGAGTAGAAACTGCTGTGGCTCCCACTTGCAGACTTTTGTTCCCTCAGCTTCTGCTTTTCTGGTTTGAAAGTTTGCCTGGTTTGAAAGTTTGCCAATTCTATTTGGAACTTTTCTCAACTTTTTATTTTTTTAATATATTTTCATTGATTTCAGAGAGAAAGGGAGAGGGAGAGAGAGATACAAACATCAATGAGAGAGAATCATTGATCGGCTGCCTCCTGCACATCCCCCACTGGGGTTCGAGCCCACCACCCAGGCATGTGCCCTGACTGGGAATTGAACCCTGACCTCCTGGTTCATAGGTTGACACTCAACCACTGAGCCACACCGGCCCTTTCTTTAAATTACTAATTGGGAATCAAGAAGTTAAATTTTTCAGGAAATTCATAGTGATTCCTTTCAAAGTTCTCTTTTTGCATATTTTCTTCTTTCACAAATACCAATAATTTTAAATGGTCAACATCTATTCTGCACCTGCTGAATCCCAGGCAAACACCCAGCCACTTTACATGCACCCTGTTTGATCCTCAGAACGTAGTTGGTAAGTGAAGAGCTCTTGAACCGGGTCATGTGACTCCGGAGGCATGTGCCTCCGTCACAACACTGCACTCAGGTGTCCCCACAGCCGAAGGAAGATGACCTGCTGAAGAGCAGACTGAACCTGAAGGTCAGAGACTTGGCCTGGACTCCGGATCCTGCTTGCTCTAATCTCGTTCTGCCACTTTTTAGTTGGATGACTTCTGGGAAGTTATAATACCTCCCTTCTGTTACCTAATTATGAAAACACAACCTATTAATAGTAGTACTTACACCACGAGGTTGTTTTGAGAATTGAAGGATATGCTACATATAAAGTACTTCTCCCAGTGCCTGGCACATCACAAGTACTAAATAAATATTGCCTAAAATGGCTGTTCTTGTTTTTACTACTCAGCTTTGAGCAAGTGACTTCACGTCTGAATAGTGGGTACCACATCTGTAAAATGAGGCATTAATTCTCCAAATTAGCTGTTAGAGCTTCGGGAGTGACTGTGCAATGTAAGAGGTACCGTGGGTGACCACGCATCCTCATCTGTCCCTGTTGAGTGATACATTTTAAGAACAGCTAGATCTCCCCTTCTATGACTGTCCTATAAAACCCCTCCTTTCCTTGCAGTGATTGTGTTTGTTCTGGTGCGCTTTGCTCCTTCCTTCCTATCTGTGATTTAGTTCTGAACTGTAGTACAGGGACCTTTTATTTTTTTGTTAATGCTAATTTCCCACAGAAAAGATCAGTTGTGGAAATAACCACATAAAACCAAAATAAACACAAAAAATTGAGGTTGCTTTTAGAGAGAGAATTATATAATACTAGAGGCCCTGTGCACGAATTCGTGCACGGGTGGGGTCCAGCTGGCCCTGCAGGGGGAAAGGGATGCGGGAGGTTGGCTGGTCGGCCCCGCCCCCGATTGAGGTGTTGGAGGCCGATCGGGGCCGGATCAGGCTGGTTGGCTGCCACGGTGTGTGTCATAGCCACTGGTTGTTCTGGTTGTTCCGCCGTTCCAGAGATTTAAAGCCTATCAGACCAGCTCATTAGCGTGCAGTTCTATCCAATAGTCAGATAAGTAGGAAGTGGGGAGAAGGGGAAGAAGGCTTTGGGTTCTGAGGTGAGAGGATTGGTCTGAAGTAGGCTGCTGTTACCCCACCCGAGGTCCACCTGTGCCGGGACATCAGAGATTACCTCTCATCTACACCTCCTTTCAAAATGTCTACCTGGCTACAAAAGATCTTTACAGGAACAGGAAACCACCTCTTCTATCTTCAAAGCACATTTTGGAATTATTTAATTACCCTCCATGAAAGAATGACTTGGGCTTTATAGCTTATTTGGAAGAGTAGTGGTGTCTATTTCGTTAGTCACCTAGCACACAGCCTCTTTAATATTGAAAGTGGTCATGTGAACCATTCTTGTATTTTGAAAGGGTAAGTGCTTCATTACAACATATCTAAACTTACATCTATCTTCAAATCAGAACATTTTAAATTATTTGCTTCCTCTGAGAAAATGTGCAGAAGGAATTAAAGATACTCATCAGAAGAAAAATCCAGGAATGAATAGACAGCTGTCTTTGAAAATCACTCATGCACCTTATTCCTTTGCTTTCAGAGGAACGAGCCAGAATCTATTCGTCAGACAGCGATGAAGGATCGGAAGAAGATAAGGCCCAAAGATTACTCAAAGCAAAGAAACTCAACAGTGATGAGGTAAAACCAAATTTATTCAATTTTAGGGGTTTCCTCTGTGCCTACAAGTCAGCTCCTGGAATGAAGACAAGCTCACAGCCCAGGAGCACGCAGATGTCCCCACACTTCACTGAAGCTCCGTGAGACCAGTGCAGTCACAGGACAAGGATGTCCCAGGGGAGGGCCTGACACCTGTTTGGATGGGTGTTGGAAGGCTGCTCAGAGGAGACCTTTCACTGGGTGTTAAGGAAAGTGTTCGCTTGTAGGGCATACCGGTCAGGGTGGCATACCTGGTGGATGGAAAGGCCTAGGAGAAGACACATGGCCCTGAGATACTAGGGCTCAACTAGAGAACTAGAAATCATTTAGTGTGGGGAGATCAGAGGGTGTATTTATTTTTCCCTTTTTCTTTTCAATATATTTTTTTAAGTTACGGAAATAATTCTGATGGTAGAAAAAACTGATTTCTTTTTGTTTAAATGAAATACTGCTTGGAATAATATTGAGTAATTCAATACATTTACATTTATTGAAAAAAAATCATTTCAAAGTAACTTTTATATTCTTTTTTTTAATATAACCTTTATTTGTTTATTTTTTTTTAATCCTCACCAAGGACATGTTCATTGATTCTTAGAGAGAGAGGAAGGTGGTGGGAGGGCAGAGAGAGAGAAACATCGATTGGCTCTCTCCTGCACACGCCCTGACCAAGAATTGAACCCATGACCTTTCAGGGTATGGCATGATGCTCCCACCAACTGAGCCACACTGGCCAGGACTTAACTTATATTCTTTTTTTTTTTTTTTTTTAACATATTTTATTGATTTTTTACAGAGAGGAAGGGATAGAGATAGAGAGTTAGAAACATTGATGAGAGAGAAACATCGATCAGCTGCCTTCTGCACACTCCCCACTGGGTATGTGCCTGCAACCAAGGTACATGCCCTTGACTGGAATTGAACCTGGGATCCTTGAATCTGCAGGCCAACCCTCTATCCACTGAGCCAAACCAGTTAGGGCTTAACTTATATTCTTAACAGTATCCTTTTCAAATTATAAGGGTACAGGTACTGCCCAGCTGGTGTTACTCAGTGGTTGAGCATCCAGGCAGGAATCAGGAGGTCGCTGGTTTGTTTCCTGGTCAGGGCACATGTCTGGATTGTGGGCTCGATCCCCAGTGCGGGGCGTGCAGGAGGTAGCTGATTGATGCTCTCATTGATGTTTCTATCTCTCTATCTCTCTCCCTTCCCTTCTCTCTTAAAAAAAAAAAATCAATAAAAAAAAAACATTAAAAGGTATAGGAACTAAGAAATTTTAAAGGCCTAGATTGATGGATTCCTCCAGAATTGATTTATATTTTCCTCTGCCACGTGCCTTGGATAGCAGCTACCTGGGCCCACTTTAAATTATATTCTGGGAATAAGGTCTTTTTAGATGACCTGAAAGAATGATTTCTGAATTTTCCTAGAATTCTTTTTAATACCATGCTAATTCATTTTGATGCTTGAGATTAGAAAACTTTCTTTCATTCATTAAGTCAGGGGCTGGGAAATTACGTCCCACTTACCTAATATGGCTGGTTGATTGGAACCTACCCATGCTTATTTGTGTGTCATTTGTAGATGTTTTCCTGTTACCGTGGCAGAGTTGAGTAGTTGCAGCAGAAACCGTACGTTGTACAAAGGCCAGGACATTTATTATTTGGCCTCTTCCAAAAAAGTTTGCTGCCCCCTGCCCCAAAGAAATGGGCCTGGGCTTGTTTCTGGTTCACATTACACTAAAGATGTAGTGCTTTGGGGCCTGCTGGTAGTCTGCTCCACTTGGCCTTTGTCTCTAGTCCTCAGCACCCTGCGAGGCAGAGCAACTCAGGTTCACAGAGCTTGGTAAATGTCTTCAAGGAGGACAGCGTTAGCGCTCTACTTACCTCTGTGGGTTCCTGCTTTCACTTCATTTTTGGCCTCTGATTACGCTTTATTTTCTTGCCATCTCATTGATTTGTTTATACTTTTCCATCATTGTTATTTCCAGTGGGAAGGTTATTCAAAAGATTGTTCTGTCACCCAGGAAATACCATATGTTCCTGTTATCAATGATTTTAATGTATTTTGATCATTTGGGCCTTCTGTGAACTGAGCTTCTATAAGCTCTTATGTGAAGCAGAATTTCATTCTTGGCATTATTTGTTAATCACAACATTTAATATTTCTCAATCATTGTTGGAAGTGACATGCTATGGAAGATAATTGGACAGAAATTGTTAAATCACTCTGCAGCATATATAAAACAAATAAATTATGTAGGAAACATCCTAATGATGTGTTTACAGTGTGTTGAATTGTTGGCAAATGAGGATCCTTATTTGAGCAGATGCTATTTTATTTCTTGGCAAGCAGAGACTGTGAGTAAAAATTGAGAAGTGCTGTGGGATTTCTCTTTATTCCTCGTATTCTCAGAAAGGATATTTTAACTTGTGATCCATCAAGTAGCCTTCTTCGAGGCTGGGCAATTATAAATCTATAACTCTGTGAGTGCCTCTTAGCTGTCTGTTTAGGACAGTGATGGCGAACCTTTTGAGCACGGCGTGTCAGCATTTTGAAAAACCCTAACTTAACTCTGGTGCCATGTCACATATAGAAATTTTTTGATATGTGCAACCATAGTAAAACAGATTTATATTTTTTATATTTATTTTATATATTTAAATGCCATTTAACAAAGAAAAATCAACCAAAAAAAATGAGTTCGCGTGTCACCTCTGACACGTGTAGCATAGGTTCACCATCACTGGTTTAGGAACTACTCTCCACCTTCCTCACCCAAGTACTCTCTGTTAGGTCGTCCTCTACCCTTTCCTTCCTCTTTCCTGACAACAAAGATTTTACTTCTGCCTGAACCTCTCAAACTCCTGCCACTGTCTCCTCGTATTACTCCAGTTTAAGTCCTGGCCGTGGGTTATAATGGGAGAGCGTCAGGAAGGGGTCATACCTGATCTAGGTCCCTCTCCAACATTTGTAGGTGAAACTCCTCCTTAATACCATGAGCCTGGGTATGCCTGTGAGATACAGGGGAGTTTACAGTCTTAATGTCCCATACCAGAGAACTACCGTTACCACCTCTCAGAGCATTCCTTGATACGTGGGGCAAAGGGCCTGAGTCTAGATTAGAATGAACTGGATTACTGAATCTTCGGGCTACCCTTTACCACTTATAAGGCCTGGAGCAAGTCATTTCACATTTTGGGGTCAGTTTCCTCATCTGTTGGGTGGGACTCATGCTTGCTGCCTTGTAAAGTTGTATTTATAGCAGTGATGGCGAACCTTTTGAGCTCGGCATGTCAGCATTTTGAAAAACCCTAACTTAACTCTGGTGCCGTGTCACATATAGAAATTTTTTGATATTTGCAACCATAGTAAAACAAAGATTTAGATTTTTGATATTTATTTTATATATTAAAATGCCATTTAACAAAGAAAAATCAACCAAAAAAATGAGTTGTCATAGGTTCGCCATCACTGTATTATAGTAAATAGCAGGTAGAGTGGATAACACAGAACAAAAGGTGCTCCCTTCCCTTCCCCAACAGGGTGTGAGTTATAGAAGAGGAGAAGAATACAGCTCCTTACCCTCCCTTATTTTTATAAGCAGCAAAAACTTTAGAAAACCCAAATTACTTCAAAGGTAGAAACATGGGTAGAAGGAGAAACTGGGAAAGGGAAAGAGCCACGAGGAAACACGAAAGCAATGGAAAGGCAGGGGGCATGGCCAGTCCTCAGCTGTCTGTGTTTTCACAGTTTACGTGTAATTACTTGGTGTAGTTGTTTTGAATGCCTTCTAGCACTTGTAGATTTGGAAACCGGTTACGACCCTGACCACCGTTTTTATTCATCTGGTGAATGTTCTTTTTAAAATAGTTGTTTGATTTTAAGTTTTCATAGAGTCATTCATCTCAGAGCTACTTTGATAAACCTTTGTAGAAATAGTCTCTATTGACGTTTAGATTGAAAATGTTTTTGTCTGTTTAGGAAGGTGAACCTTCTGGAAAGAGAAAAGCAGATGATGATGATAAAGCAAATAAGAAGCATAAGAAGTACGTGATCAGTGATGAAGAGGAAGAAGATGATGACTGAAGTGCAAAATGTGAAAACATTTATATATTTTATTGTACAGTTTGTCTTATAAATATGATGTAAACATGAGTTATTTTGATTGAAATGAATTGATTTGCTTTTCTGTAATTTTAATTGTAATAAAATGTTTTTTAAAGACAAGTCTCTATTTAAGAAATTGACTTTTCCCAAAGTGAGTTGATTTTATTAACGTTGAGTCTTAGGTTTTCTTTTTTTTTTTTTTTTTTTTTAAATATATTTTATTGATTTTTTACAGAGAGGAAGGTAGAGAGATAGAGAGTTAGAAACATCGATGAGAGAGAAACATCGATCAGCTGCCTCCTGCACACCTCCCACTGGGGATGTGCCCGCAACCCAGGTACATGCCCTTGACCAGAATCGAACCCGGGACCTTTCAGTCCGCAGGCCGACGCTCCATCCACCGAGCCAAACCGGTTTCGGCGGTTTTCTTTTTCATATTTATATTTATTTATCTAATTTCTGAGTCTTAGGTTATAGTGAATTCCTGCTGCTCTGATGCACCCCCTCCCATCCCCCACTAGGAAGCCTCTTGGGCAGGGCCAGATGGGGCTAGTTAGGCATCCTTCTAGGGTACAGAGTTTAAAGGGGCACAAAAATGTCTATAATTGTACTCGTTTACTAGGGCTAACTAATACATAGTACCACCAGCTGGGTAGCTTGAAACCACTGAAATGAATTCTCCCACAGTTCTGGAGTCTAGAAGTCCCAAATCAGGTTCCTTGCCCTGTCCTGGCTTCTGGGGACTCCCAGTTACCCTTGGTTCCAGTCTCTGCCTCTTTCTTCACATGACATTTCCCTGTGTGTCTGCTCTGTGTTTCTGTATCTCCAGATCTCCCTCTCCCAGATGCACAACAGTCAGTGGGTTTAGGGCCAACCCTAATCTAGTGTGACCTCATCTTAACCAATTACATCTCTAAGACCCTATTGCCAGAGTCACATTCTGAGGTTCTGGGTGGATATGAATTTTGAGGGATCCCTACCTACTGCAGTAATCAAGATTAATAATGTAATGCAACATTTTAAAAAATTGAAACGAATGTCAAAAACCCCATGATGAACAAAATATCAACATTTTACATAAAAACAGGATCTGTTCTTTCTATGCCATGGTGGTGTGTGCAGTTGACTCTTGCCAAGTCTTCTGACAGGACTTTCAGGATTGAGCGGTTCCTGGCCAAGACACAGAAGCAGAATGGCCTATTCCGCAATGGATTCCGATGGAAACTGGCAATAAAATCAGGTACAACTCCAAGAGGAGTCATTGGGGAAGAACCAAGCTGGGTCTATAAGGGATTGCACATGATGTAGCTCACCTGTTTATTATGTGTCCGGATTGCTTACAATTTACCACATCACTGAAAAGATCATTACTATCTGTACAGTTGGGCGTGTTTTATTGGGAAATTATTGAAGAATGATTTTCCTCTTTGTTAATACGTTTCTGCACTAGTAGGTTGGTTCAGTAATAAATATGTGAGGCCTTTAAAAAAGACAGATGTGACAGGACTGGGGTTAGGGTAAGGCAAGTGAGAGGGGCAGAGCTGGTTAGATTCTCTTTAAAATTCTGTATTTTGTTCATGGTGTTTTGTTTTTGTCTTGTTTTGCATGGAACTTGAGAAATACTACAATATTACTTATCTTGAACGCTGAGATTTTGGCACCTCTTAGATTTCTCACACAAAGTGAGTATCTCACTTGTCGCATCCTGGTCCTGGCCCTACTGTCGCAGTACATGGTGGCTGAGTTCCAAAGGTGAGTACCCCAGGGGGTGAGCCAGGTGGAAGCTGTATTACCGTTTCTTGCTTTCTGCTTTTATGACTAACATCCAAAGTCCCATCAAAGCCCTAGCTGGTTTGGCTCAATGGATAGAGTGTCGGCCTGAGAACTGAAGGGTCCCAGGTTCAATTCTGGCCAAGGGCACATGCCTGGGTTGCGGGCTTGATCCTCAGGAGGGGGCGTGCAGGAGGCAGCCAATCAATGATTCTCATCATTGATGTTTCTATCTCTCTCTCCCTCTCCCTTCCTCTCTAAAATCAATAAAATATATTTTTTTAAAAAAAGCCCCATCAAAATCCACCACATTCTGGTCATTTGAAGTAAGTCAGTGATGCAAGCCCATATTCACAGGGTGGGAGTTTGACACCTCTTGATGGTAGGAATAGCAAAGAATTTGCAGAGAGGTTTTAAATCCACCCCACACGTGTCTTTTCTGTAGTGCTCTCCTACATGCACTAATCTTTCCCCTGTGATTGGACTGCACCCCACTTCCTTCCTACTGCTGTTTAGTGCTGTCTGGGTGTGGTGCTTGTGGGAAGCCTACCTGGTTACAGAGGAAGAAAAGTGACATCAGAAAAAGGTTCTGAGTCACTATCGGGTCACGTTCCTAACTCAGGAACCTTCAGTCCCTTTGCTGTTTTTTGGCTATCAAGTTGAAACTCCTCTCGTGGCTTTAAAGAGCCTTCATTCTGACTCTCTCTTCCAAGGCAACATAGTTTTTTTTGTTTGTTTTTAAGGAAAAAAATTAATGTTTTAATATTGTTTAGTTATAATACGATTTTTTAAAATGGGGAAAATGTGTACCTACACAATAGCCTGTCACAGTAGTGAATAATAAAATTACAGTTTCTGTTTCAAGACTTATCTGTTACAAATTTGTCAGTGATTTTGTGACAATTGAATTTTTTAAAATATATTTTTATTGATTTCAGAGAGGAAAGGAGAGGGAGAGAGAATCATTGATTGGCTGCCTCCTGCACGCCACCCAGGGGGATTGAGCCTGCAACCCAGGCATGTGCCCTGACCAGGAATCAAACCCGTGACCTACTGGTTCATAGGTTGACGCTCAACCACTGAGCCACATCAGCTGGGCACAATTAAATTTTTAAATGCATATTCATTTTCAATATAGGTAGATTTGTCAATTTTCACTTATAATTTATCAAAGAATACTTCATTAATTTTAATTTCAAAAAAGTCTTATAAAGCACCAGATACTCATTATTAGGAAAAGTTATATATAAGGATACACTGATAGCAATTCATAAAATCTCATTTCACAATAAATGCCAGAAATTTCAACTCTTCCTTTCCTCCCAGATTAATTCTAGAAGTTTTCAGTGTCTGCAATGGGAAAAAAAAATTAAACACAATTAAAAACTAATCACATAGAATGGCAGAATTGAAGTCAAGTTCTATTTCTTCACTTTTATCGTTGTGCTGTTTACTGTTTAAACCCAGAAATGCATAGTCCTTCATGAAACTGCACCCAAAATGAGCTTGAATTATTCTGAACTGTTGTGAAACTACTCTTTAAGTAAACACATGTGACTGAATCCCTGGGTGTTGGGAGGTTGATTGTATCACCAGAGTTCCCAAAGTAACTTCAATGTGTTTGCAATTTTTATTTAAAGATAAATCGTATGTGCTAATTTGAATATTACACATATATTATTAAAACAACATTCAACTGTAATTGCAGCAAGTGTAAAAAGTTAAAGCAACAGAAGTTTTGTTTTGGGAAAGAACATTTTATCATTGATGGTATATGGAATTGCTGGCTACCTTTATTGAATGATCCCAAGGTAGGCCTCCCCCATCTGCCCTTTGTTTTTTGTCAATCCTCACCCAAGGATATTTTTTTCCTTTGACTTCTTAGAGAGAATGGAAGGGGGAGGGGAAGGGGAGAGAGACAGAGAGAGAGAGAGAGAGAGAGAGAGAGAGAGAGAGAGAAACATCGTTGTGAAAGAGACACATCGATTGGTTGCCTCCTGCATGTACCCCAACCAGGGCCAGGGATCAAACTGCAACCCAGGTATGTGCCCTTAACTGGGAATCGAACCCGCAACCCTTCAGTCTGTGGGCTGACGCTCTAACCACTGAGCAACTGGCCAGGGCTGATCGGCCCTGTTCTTGACACCCCACTGTTAGGAGACGGCTATTTTTATGAGCGTCTCATAGTTCTGGTGGTTTTGTGAGCTGAGGCACTGACTGCCTTTGCTGTAGACTATCTTTCCAAGAAGCAACATGGAACAGTTTTCTTTTTTCTTTCTCTCCACGCTTAGCGATGCTGGGGCCAATCACATTCCAGCTTTGCCTGCAGCCCCCTGTTAGGGGGCGCCACAGAAAGACTGGCTGGAAGCCTAGACAGGAAAGAAAAGATTGCTTCTTCCTGTTTGTTGGTGGGACCTTCTGGGGGCTTCCTGTTGCCTTGCAGGTCTCTGGGGGGCAGCACTCCTTGGCCCCACAGGGCAGTTCCTTCCACAGCAGCTCTCTGCAGCCTGCAGTGTTGCGACACCTGGAGGCCAGCTCTGCCCCGCTCCCCCAGAGACCCAGCGGCAGCTGGACACTTGCTGAGGTAAGGTTCCGTCCCGCAAGCTCAGTTTCGCAGTCCCACCTCTTCACTCCTCCCGGGACGGGTGGAAGGTGCTCTCTGAATTTGCTACTTCTGTGAGCCCTTAGCGTCTCCTTTTATACTTTTTGTAACGTTATTAACAACTTGAAACCTAATTATAATTTTTTAAGTTAACTTCGGTAGGCAACTGGTATGTTTCCTGTTGCCCAGCTAGGGCCTGAGGAAACAAATCCTCAGAGATGCTTTTTGGAGGTTGGTGTGGGTTTGCACGCAGGACTGGGCTCCTCAGCACTGGGGAGCAGATGCTGCTCATCGGGTTACCCCCTTGGTTGGGGCTCAGGCGGCTGCTCCCCTTGTGTGGCAGTGAGGGCTGTAAGTCTGCTGTGTGGGAGGAAACTTATAAGTGTCCCAGAAATGATCACAAGCTTAGATCTTCTTTATTTTTTTTTAGTTATTATTTATTTTTAATCCTCACCAGAGGACATGCTTAGAGACGGAGGGAGAGGGGGGTGCGGGGGGCAGGGGGGGAGACCTATGATGAAAGAGAAACCTCAATTGGCTGCCTCCTGCATGTCGCCCCCCTGGGGATCAAGCCAGCCACCCTGGTATGTGTCCTGACCTGGGAATCGAACCCGCAACTTCTCAGTGCATGGGACAACTCTCAACCAACTGAGCCACACTAGCTAGGGTGGGGTGGATACTTCTAAGTGCCCCAGGGCACGTACAGAAACAAAATCACAAGCTTAGGTCTTTTTAATTAATTGATTTATTTTTTAATGCTCACCTGAGGATATGCTTAGAGAGAGGGGAGAGAGAGAGAGAGAGAGAGAGAGAGAGAGAGAGAGAGAGACTTGAGAAACATCTACTGGTTGCCTTCCTACAAGCCCTGGCAGGGAATTGAACTGGCAACCTTTCGGTGTGCAGGATGACACTCGACCAACGGAGCCACATGGGCCAGGCACCACCTTAGGTCTTTTAAATGTTTAGCTCCAGTCATGGTCAGACAACCAGTGCGCTTTCGTGACTGCCCTGAAGGAATCTCATATTTACAGTCGGAGGGCTAAGGTCACTGAAAATCGAACAGCATTTAATCATGTGACTGCAGAATTACCACATCAACTGAATTCACAGCCTCGTCAGGTCTTTGTGTATCAGGGCATTTGGTGGAGAAGGAAACTATTCATGAGGAAATCTGGACTCAGATGAAGCTCAAAACCTCGATTTCCAGTCACAGCCTCCCTGTCCTGAGGAAACTGTCCTATTCTGTTTGCAAACACTGTGATAACATGACCCGGGCCAGTTTCCATTTTCGACTCATCCAGCTGACCCACTTTTTACCAGTGACCCACCACTAGGATCTCATCACTTAGCAAAGAAAGCACAAACTGACTAGAAATAGCTTATGCACCAAAAGAACTACAATATTTTGCTAATAAATACAGGCAGAGCCTGGGGAATATGTGTGGAAGTGGGTCTAATAATGAGATGAAGGACAGACTGGAACACTAGTTTGGGCCAAATTTACTGATCTGGGTGCACTTGTATATTCTGAGTTTGATGTATTAGCACATACAACAGGACATGGCTCTCTGCTTGGTTGGTTAAGGAAAGCAAACTCAATGGTAACCTCCATTTAATGAAGCTGAAATGTCCAAGCTTCCCTGGAATTATGTGAAGGGAACCCAAAGACTTAGGGAGATAGGATTGTTGGGGTACACATCTCATGTGACCTGCATACCACCCCTTACCTTCTCCAGCTACCTCCCTTGAGAGGCCAGCTAAAAATAACAAGCATTTAACATACCTCACAGTTTCTGAGGGTCAGGGCGGGCTAAGTAGGGTGGTGCTGGCTTGGGGTCTCTCAAGAGGCTGCAATCAAGACATTGGAGCCCTGACCGGTTTGGCTCAGTGGATAGAGCGTCGGCCTGCGGACTGAAGGGTCCCAGGTTCGATTCCGGTCAAGGGTATGTACCTTGGTTGCGGGCACATCCCCAGTGGGGGATGTGCAGGAGGCAGCTGATTGATGTTCCTCTCATCGATGTTTCAAACACTCTATTCCTCTCCCTTTCCCTTCCTCTCTATGAAAAATCAATAAAATATATATTTGTAAAAAGACATTGGATAATGCTGAGACTGCATTATCTGATGGCTTACCTGGGGCTGAAGGATCTGTTTCTAAGCCAGCTCCCCCGGCTCTTGGCAGGAGGTCTCAGTTTCTCACCACAGCCTCTCCATAGCAGCTTGAGTGCCTTTGCATCATGGCAGCTAGCTTTCTCTAAAGTCAGTGACCCAAAAGAGAAATCGAGGCAGAAAAGCCACAAGTTTGCCCTGGCTGGCGTGCTCAGTAGTTAGAGCATCAGCTTGCAAACCCAAGGATTCCTGGTCAGGGGTACATACCTGGGTTGCAGGTTCGATCCTGGCCCCAGATGGGGCATGTGCAGAAGGCAAAGCAGTCGATGTTTCTCTTTCTCCCCCTCCCATCATCCCTCTACTTTCTCTAAAAATCAATGGAAAAAAATATCCTCAGGTGAGGATTAACCCCCAAAAAAAGTAAAAAAAAAAAAATGAAAGCCATAAGTTCATGGCTTAGCCTTGGAAGTGAGGTTTTATTCTATTGATCACACAGACCAACCAGGACACAATGTTGGAGGGGACCACACAAGGGCAAGGATATCAGAGGCAGGAATTGAGAAGTATCTTGAAAGCTGACCGTCACAACAACTTTGCTTTCCACCAAATTTATCACCTTCCTTCTCCATAGATACTCTCCTCGGGCTTCTGAGGGCCAGGCTCAGGGAGCCCGTTTGAGGTTAGGTTTGTCGAGATTTGGTTTATGAATCTTGGGAATATGTTGAAGTGATAGGCTAAGAACCATCTGAGGAATTTTTCAGGGAAATTTCAACTGTGCATTTCTCTCCAACATGGAAGCTTCTAGCGGAACCATGGATCTGTTTGGAAACATAGATGATATTTCTTCCGAGAGTGATGATGACAGTCAACCACCTGTTCTAGGACAGCCTGTTGTAAGTACGGTCACTAATCTCAACTGGTCCCACTGCTCAAAGCGAAGGGAGAATTTCCAGAGGCCCTGACTTTCATGTGGAGAGAGCACAGGGAGAAGAACAGCAGCCTGAAACATCTGATGAATGGGTGACTTTCTTAGCTATGATGAGAATTTCTGGATATTATGGGGCATAAAAGGAACTGCTTAGAATGAGGTTGATGTCAAGCTTTAGAAGCTAGACTGTCAGGACTCAAAATTTAAAAACCTTTGATTTAAAAGTTATTCAAACCTGTGCCAATTGTAATAGTTACTTAGCTTTGAGGGATTGCGTAATTTCACACTTCTGTTGTTAAATATCTTATGCAAACTCGATATGTCAGCAAAATAGACTTTTTTTTTTCTGGTAACGCAGGCTACTAACTCTTGTGAATTTTGTGGTGGGGGTAGGAGAAGAGAGGATGAAACTTTAGGGAAAGGTCTGGAGGGGTTGCTGACTGCTTTAGCCCTAAACTGGTGTCTAATTGTACTTCTGGTCAAACCTGCGTCTGCCTGGTGCGAGAGGCGAGCTGGTTATTTCCAGTGTCACTTCAAGCTCTCACATCCTGGTTCTTCTCTAGCATGCACGGGGATTGCCTTGGGACCTGCAGGAGGAAGAGCCGATTTCTGACACCAGGATAGAAGTAGAAACTCCCTTCTTCAGATCTGATTTAGGAAAGGAATTGCACTTCGTTAAGCTACCCAAATTTCTCAGCATAGAACCCAAGTAAGAGAACTGATTCAAGTTTTCTTTTTCTCAAGATATTGAATGAAAACATGTAGAATGTAAATGTGTTTTCTTATTTATCATAAGTTGGCGAATCACAAAGATGGTAGATTTCTCATCTAATGAAAAAATAAGTTTATATGTTCTGTGGTAGAAAAATGATAGATTAATGGTGTGTGAGTTTTATGTTAACATGGAGTTTCTAATGTAAGTGAGTTTTTTTTAACCTTTTAAAAATATATATTTTTCTTGATTTCAGAGAGGAAGGGAGAGGGAGATAGAAACATCAATGATGACAGAGAATCGTCGATTGGCTGCCTCCTGCACACCCCCTACTGGCGATCGAGCCCACAACCCCGGGCATGTGTCCTTGACCAGAATCGAACCCAGGACCCTTCAGTCCATAGGCTGACGCTCTATCCACTGAGCTAAACTGGTTAGGGCTGATGTGAGTGAGATTTAATGCTAATAATTCTTACAATAGTTAGGCACTTTTCTTATAAATAAACAGATGCCCCAGCCAACAAAGGAATTTTTTATTAGTCTGTAAAGCTTAAAAATCAGAAAATGAGAGTGAGGAAGTTTGCTAGAGAAATTGCAAATGTACAATATGAAAGCCATCATGAATCTAGAAAAGAATGATTTGGGACAACAAAAGAGTATTAATTGGTATTAATCACAAAGGCGCACAAGTGCAAGCAGTTGAACATGACATTTCTTTTTTAAAAAACATTTTTATTGATTTCAAGGAGGAAGGGAGAGGGAAGAAAGATAGAAACAGCAATGATGAGAGAGAATCACTGATCGGCTGCCTCTTGCATGCCCCACACTGGGGATTGAGCCCACAACCCAGGCATGTACCCCGACTGGGAATCGAACCTTGATCTTCTGGTTCCTAGGAGATCACCCACTGAGCCACGCTGGCCAGGCAACATCACACTTTTCTTTGAAAATATCGAGAGATAGATCATGTGTCACCTGTAATTAGAAGACATTTTATCAAGCGAAGAAGCCTGAATTATTTAGTCGCGTTTGGATTTTATTTCATGTAATATATTTTTAAATCAAATTTCAAGAGAGTACAGTAATTTTTATATTTCCTTGAAGTTTTTACATGAAGTGATTCGCCTACTGGATTTTTAAAAACACATTGGTGCATGTTGTTAAGACTATAATTTGCAGTATTAATCATATTCATTACTAAATATGGCTAATCGACATTAAAAACAATTTTTAGACCTTTTGATCCTCAGTATTATGAAGATGAATTTGCAGCCGAGAAAGTGCTTGATGAGGAAGAGAGAACCAGGTTAAAAATAAAGGTAAAGTTCACTTTAATCCTTTCTTTTGGTAAGTTTTTCCTTTTTATAAAGTAAAATACAGGGATAATAACTTGAGACTTAAGCTTATGAAATGATCTTCCATATTTATTATTCAATCAATAAATAACAGTTTAGAACAAGGAATTAAATGCCTTTTCAGAATATTTTTAGGGGAGAAGGTACATCATCGTTTTTTAATCCCTGTAGAATTGTCACTTTTCTAATCTTTTATTTGTAGTTGTAATTTTTTGACAAAAGACAAAAATTCTTGAAAATTGTTGGCTACCTCTTTTGGGATAAAGATAATGTAGCGAGAGCCATGGAACTGCCTGCACATTTCACAGTGGACAGATCATAGCAACTTCCCACAATGGAACTATCTCAGGCCCTTTATGGGAATGCAGGCTGTGCACAAAAAGGGACCTCGTCATTAGGCAGTTCCTCTCGGGATGGCCAGGCACTACCATTGCTCTCACAGGGGTTTCCCATGCGCTTCTGCCAGGGGCTCCAGTAGTGGCTGTGAGCAGGATCCACTTTTTTGCTACTTTTGTGACTTGGAGTTTCCTACCATAAGGGGAGGGTAAACTTGAATTAAAAAATAGGACAAAGCACAAGTCTCAAGTTTTAATTTGTTAATTATTTAATGGTTTATTATTTTAAAATGTTATTTAATGGAATGTCCAGAGCTTTTGTTTGTTTGTTTGCTTTTTAAATATATTTTTATTGATTTCAGAGAAGAAGGGAGAGGGAGATAGAAACATCAATGATGAGAATCATTGATTGGTTGCCTCCTGCATACCCCCTACTGGAGATCGAACCCGCAACGCAGGCATGTGCTCTTGACCAGAATCGAAATCAAGACCCTTCAGTCTGCAAGCTGACGCTCTATCCACTGAGCCAAACCAGCCAGGGCCAGAGCTTTGTTGTCTTATTAGACTAGGGGGCACTTTTTTAGTCCTTCTTTCATTGGATTCGAGGCCCTTCAGGTGGCCCTGCAATAGGCAGATATGCCGGTTCTAACTGCCTACTCAGGTGGACCCGAAGCCTCACCCTGTCTCCCTTGAAGCTCTTGATGCACTGATAAGAACTCCTTCCTGCATCGCATTTAGCTTCTGCTTCCACTGCTATGAGCTGGGGCTCAGAAAAGATTTAAACAAAATGTGTGGTTAGTTTAACCAATATCTCTAGGTACTTGTAGCAGGAGGGTTGCAGTGTGGCCCAATCAGCTATTTTTTTGGAAGCCTATTCTATCACTACCTATGGATTCTTGGCACATGATCATAAGTCACTCAAGGAATAAAAAATATGCAGTGCCCTAGCCAGCTTGGCTCAGTGGATAGAGCATTGGCCTGCAGACTGAAGGATCCCAAGTTCAATTCTGGTCAAAGGCACATGCCTGGGTTGTGGGCTCAATTGATTCCTGGTCAAGGGCATGTATCTATCTCAGTTACAGGCTCCATCACAGCGCTGGTCATGGCACGTGCAGGAGGCAGCCAATCGATGTGTCTCTCTCGCATCTATGTTTCTCTCTGTCTCTCCCCCTCCTTTCCACTCTCTCTAAAAATCAATGGAAAAATATCCTCAGGTAAAGATTAACAAAAAAAAGAAAAGAAAAGAACATGCAGCTTGTCACACCGGGTGCCTAATGCCTTTGTGTTCCGAGCCAGGTAGAAAATACTATGCGATGGAGGGTACGCCGAGACACAGAAGGAAATGAGATTAAAGAAAGCAACACTCGGATGGTGAAGTGGTCAGATGGAAGGTGAGCGCAAATGCCTGAAGAGTGATAAAGCACCCAGAGGGCAGCCTGCAATGAGTGTGAAGTTTTCTGGGTAGGACCTTATTTTGGGGTCATCTCTCATTAAACCATGAACAAACTCTAGGCCTCTGGGAAAGCTGAGAAAAATAAGTTTGGTTGCGATCATGGTGCTGCACTGGTGGGAGACTTTATTATTATTATATATTTTTTAAAATATATTTTTATTGATTTCAGACAGGAAGGGAAAGGGAGAGAGAGATAGAAACATCAATGATGAGAGAGAATCATTGATCGGTTGCCTCCTGCATGCCCCCTCCTACTGGGAATTGAGCCTACAACCCAGGCATGTGCTCTTGACCGGAATCGAACCCGGGACCCTTCAGTCCACAGGCTGATCCTCTATCCACTGAGCAAAACTGGCTGGGGCTGATGGGAGACTTTAGCAATGGTCCCAGATGTGATCGAATTCATGGTGTCTACCTACTGTTAGCTCCATATGTGAGCTATGAGACATTATACATTGCTGTGTTTTGAAAAACTGATTTACTAATGAAGTGGTAGAGATTGGGAAGATGACAAAACAACTATATTTCGAGCTGAAAGGAGATGGGTTTTACCACCGTTTGCTTTGGAAGGAAGTAGGTTAGTTATTTACAGTATGTTCTGAGGAATCAGGATGAGGACAGGGCCCTGCAGTTCCACTGTGTTTTAAGTGAAGCGGTCAGGGTAGCACGGGAGCTGGAGGACTGGTTGACCAGCCGCCCTAACATCGCCTGCTTCTGGTTTGCAGCATGTCCCTGCACTTAGGCAGCGAAGTGTTTGATGTCTACAAAGCCCCACTGCAGGGCAACCACAGCCACCTGTTTGTGAGAGAGGATACCGGTCTGCAGGGACAAGCCATCTTTAAATCCAAGCTCACCTTCAGGTAACTATTCAGACTGATGCATTGTTATTATTTGCAATTAAAGAGCAACAAGGAAGAGAGAGGTTGTGCAAAAAGCCCAACTCAGCCCTAATTTCGAGGTACAGTTCACCAAGGACCATGGTCTGGTTCCTGTTCTATTTTTCACCTTTGCTGCAAGGTGCAGTTTCTTGGGGAGCCAGCTCATGCTCTCAGACCACCAGGAGACAGTGTGTAAACCAGAAGACCAGTGTATGAACTCACCTTGACCAGTGCACCTACAGAGGCCTGAAGACCTGTCTGTGCTGCTCTGCTGGTCAGCGTGTCCTTTCCCTTTACTGGAATTCACCCGGGAAGCTAACTGGTCATGAGTATGTTGGTGTGTGCATGCAGTCGAGGGAAGGGAAGAGCTAGATGGTGTGACAGGCTGCTGCCTGACCCCAAGCAGGCTCAATGCTGCACATTTGTGCTTTGGCCCTTTCCTGGGCGCGGCACGGTGGCTCCTTCTCACCGCTCCCCTCTGAAGGACACTTTAAAGACTGTAGCAGCATGCACAAGGCTTTTCTTAGGGGTCATGGAAAAGCTCTCAAATCAGATTGCTTAGTGTAAATCAGATGGTTGTTGCACCACTTCATAAATTAAAAAATTATTTAATTGTATATTTAAATGGGTGAATTTTATGGTAAGAATCATGTCGCGCAGAGACTTGATAAATCTGTTGCTCTGTTTATTTTATTTGTTTGTTTATTTATTTTTAGAGAGAGTGAAAGTGAGGGGGAGAGACAAAGTGAGAGAAACATCGATGTGAGAGAAACACATTGATTGGTTGCTTCTCGCACATGCCCTGACTAGGCCAGGGATCGGGCCTGCAACTGAGGTACGTGCCCTTAAATGGAATGGAATCTGAGACCCTTTAGTCCACCAGCTGACGTTCTATCAACTGAGTCAAACTGGCTAGGGCTGCTCTGGGTTTTTTAAAAATTTGTTTTATTTTATTATTATTGACAGTATTACAGATGTCCCCCATTCCACCCCACCCCTATTACCCCCTCTACCAGCTCCCACCTTGCCCCAGGCCTTCACCACACTGCTGTCTGTGTCCATGGGCTATGCACATCTACACTAATAAAAGAGAAACATGGTAATTAGCGTACGACCGCTACCCTTCCCATTGGCTAATCAGCATATCCTTATGCAAATCAACTGCCAACTAAGATGGCGGTTAACCAACAAAGATGGCGGCTAATTTGCATATGCCCAATGATGGGAGGCAAAAGGGGAAGGACTGAAGAATGGTGATCGGCAACCCAGGCAGCAGGCAAGAGCTAGGGGGTGGGCAAAGGCCGCCTTTCCCCACCCCCCAGCCGGTGATTGCCATTGGAAAGCCAGGCAGCAAACCTGACCCCAGGGGCCAGGGTTGCTGCCTGGCCTGCGAGGAGCGATCCCCATGGCGATGGAGGGTGGGAGGGCCCGGGCGCAGGCCAGGTGGCAACCCCGGACCCCACTGGGGCCGGGGTTGCCAGCTGGCCTGCGCCCAGGATCGCCATGGCATCAGAGGGCGGGAGGGCCCAGGCGCACACCCAACTGTGTGGTCTGAGTTTGCTGCTGCCTATAAACCGAGAAAAAGTTGTAAAATGAAGTACTAATCTCTAGGGTTTAGGTCAGACCAAGGAGTAGTGCCACTCAGCCAGAAGCTGGCTCATGGCTGGCCAATGCGGAGGTGGTGGCAGGAGCCTCTCCCACCTCCATGGCAGCACTAAGAATGTCTAACTAACAGTTTAGGCCCGATCCCTTGGGGGCCTAAGCCTTTAGTCAGACATCCCCCGAGGGCTCCCTGGCTACCAGAAGGATGTCTGACTGCAAGCTTAAGCCTGATCCCCCAGGGAGTGGGCCTAAGTCAACAGGTAGATATCCACCAAGGGGTCCTGGACTGCAAATGGGCACAGGCCGGGCTGAGGGACGCACCCCCCCACCCCCACCGAGTGCACAAATTTTGTGCACCGGGCCTCTAGTCTACACTAATAAAAGAGAAACATAGTAATTAGTGTACAACTGCTACCCTTCCCATTGGCTAATTAGCGAGATATGCAAATTAATCACCAGTCAAGATGGCAGTTAACTGTCAACAAAGATGGCGGTTAATTTGCATATGTAAGCACAATGCAGGGAGGCAAAATGGAAAGCACAGAAGAAGCCCCCTGGCACTCCCAGGGGGGAGTCAAGGGGGGGGGCAGGGCAAAGGCGGCCCCCAGGGCCACCTTTGCCCTGCCCTCCAGCCATGATCGGAGAATCCTGGCCTTTGCCGCACTGGCCAGTGATAGCAGGAAGTAGGGGTGGAGCCAGCAATGGGAGCTGGGCAGGGGTGGTGCCCGGGATCTTGGGGTGGCTGCAGCTGCTGCCGGGAGCCCACGATCAGGGAGCAGTTGCAGCTGGGTGGGGGGGCGGCTGCAGCTTGGGGGATCCTCTGCCTGGGCCTAACGCCTCCGCCAGAGGCAAAAGGCCCGGGAGGGGCGGCTGCAGCTGGGGTCCCCGCTGCCCGGGCCTCACGCCTCAGCCAGAGGCGTAAGGCCTGGGCAGGGGCGGAGCCCACGATCGGGGGGCGGCTGCAGCTGGGGGGGTCCCCTGCCCAGCCTAACGCCTTGGCCAGAGGCATAAGGCCCGGGCAGGGGCGGAGCCCACGATAGGGTGGCGGCTGCAGCTTGGGCTCCCTGCTGCCCCGGCCTAATGCTTCGGCCAAAGGCGTTAGGCCCGGGAAGGGGCGGAGCTCACGATCGGGGGCGGATGCAGCTGGGGGGGTCCCCTGCCTGGGTCTAATGCCTCGGCCAGAGGCGTTAGGCTGGGCAGGGGTGGCTGCAGCTGGGAGTCCCCACTGCCCGGGCCTCACGCCTCAGCCAGAGGAGTAAGGCCCAGGCAGGGGTGGAGCCCACGATCGCAGGCAGCTGCAACTGGGGGGGTCCCCTGCCCAGGCCTAACGCCTCGGCCAGAGGAGGTGTTAGGCCGGGACAGGGGCAGCTGCAGCTGGGGGTCCCCGCTGCCCGGGCCCAACACCTCGGCCAGAGGCGTAAGGCCCGGGCAGGGGTGGAGCCCATGATCTTGGGAGGCTGCAGCTGCGGGGGTCCCCTGCCCGGGCCTAATGCCTTGGCCAGAGGCATTAGGCCTGGGCAGGAGCAGTGCCAGGATCATGGGGAGCAGGGGCACAGTCGCTGATGGTGGGAGCTTGGGGTCCCCTCTCCAGGCCTAATGCCTTGACCACAGGCGTTAGGCCTGGGAAGGGGTGGAGCAGGAGGTCCCTTGGAGAGCTGTGGGTCCCCTGCCCAGGCCTAATGCCTGGGCGAGAGGCATTAGGGCGGAGCGGTCAATTGCAGGGAGCAGGGGCCGAGTTGACGATGGTGGGGAGCTGGGGGTCTCTTGCCCAGGCCTAATGCCTTGGCCAGAGGTGTTAGGCGTGAGCATGGGCAGAGCCAGCGATCGTGAGCAGGGGCGGCATGGGCGATCGTAGGGAGCTGGGGGTCCCCTGCCCACCCTGATCTGGGACACCCTTCAGGGCAAACCAGCTGGCTCCCACCCGTGCACCAGGCTTCTATCCTATATAATAAAAGGGTAATGTGCACATGCAATTTTTTTCCCCAAATATATCTTATTGATTTTTTACAGAGAGGAAGGGAGAGGGATAGAGAGTTAGAAACATCGATGAGAGCGAAACTTCGATCAGCTGCCTCCTGCACACCCCCTACTGGGGATGTGTACGCAACCAGAGTACATGCCCTTGACGAGAATTGAACCTGGGACCCTTCAGTCCGCAGGCCGATGCTCTATCCACTGAGCCAAACCCGTTAGGGCGGTAATGTGCAAATTGACCCTAACAGCAGAACGACTGGGAATGACTGGTCACTATGACACACACTGACCACCAGGGGGCAGATGCTCAATGCAGGAGCTGCCCCCTGGTAGTCAGTGCACTCCCACAGGGGGAGCTCTGCTCAGCCACAAGCCAGGCTGAAGGCATCACATTGGCGATGGTGGGAGCCTCTCCTGCCTCCTCAGCAGCTCTGTGGATGTTCAACTGCAGTTTTGGCCTGCTGGCAAGTGGACATCCCCCAAGGGATGTATCACTGCCAGCTTAGGCACAATCCCCTGGGGAGCAGGCCTAAGCCAGCAGGTGGACATCCCCAGAGGGGTCCCAGACTGCGAGAGGGCACAGGCTGAGCTGAGGGACCCCCGAGTGCACAAATTTTTGTGCACGGGGCCTCTAGTCTATATATATAAAAAGCCAGTGGCCATAACACCGTAACAACCAGAATGACCAGTCGCTATGACGCCCACTATGGACAGCAAATCGACCCGATCGGGGGGTGGGGCTGGAGGCCAACCTCCTGTGGCCCCTCACCCTGGCTGGCCCCGCCTGGACCACCTCCCCACCCCCACTGGGTTCCCACCACTTCAATTAGCCTGCAGCCCCTCCCCCGGCCGACCGTGCCCCTACCCCCCCCCCCCCATACCAATAGGGGGTGGGGCTGGCCAATCAACCTCCTGCAGCCCCTCCCCCTGGCCGACCCCATTCCTGATGGGCCCCTACCACCCTGATCAACCTATGGCCCCTCCCCCCAGCCAGCTCTACCCCTGATCAGTCCCCCCACTCTGATCAGGGGCAGGGCCAGCTGGCCAACTGCCCATAGCCCCTCCTCCAGGCCACTGGCCCCCGATTGGCCCTCCTACCCCATTCTGGGGTGAGGTCGGCCGGCCCACCACCCATAGCCCCTCCCCACAGCTGGCCCCACCCACGATCAGCCCCCACCACCCTGATCAGCTCACGGCCCCTCCCCCTAGCCAGCTCTACCCTGATCAGCCCCCCCACACCAATCAGGGGTGGGGCTGGCTGCCCAACCTCCCATGGCCCCTCCCCTGGCCCCATTTGGGGGCAGGCTGGCCGGCCAACCTCTTGCCATCTCCTCCTCCTGACAGGTCCGGCCCTAATCCGCCGATTGGGGCTGGGCTGGCCAGACCCCACCTGTGCACGAATTCGTGCACTGGGCCTCTAGTATGCATATAAGTTCTTTGGTTAATATGTCAGTCTGTTCCATGAGTCATACCTCCAGACCTATTTTGTTCATCAGTTTACCCTGTGCTCTGTTTTATTTTTTTTATTATTATTTTTTAAATTAAATCTTTATTGTTCAGATTATTACAGTTGTTCCTCTTTTCCCCCCCATAGCTCCCCTCCACCCGGTTCCCATCCGACCCTCTGCTCTTACCCCTCCCCACTGTCCTCATCCATAGGTGTACGATTTTTATCCAGCCTCTTCCTGCACCCCCCTCACCCCTTTCCCCCCTGAGAATAATCAGTCCACTCCCTTTCTATGCCCCTGATTCTATTATATTCACCAGTTTATTCTGTTTACCAGAGTATTTATTCACTTGATTTTTAGATTCACTTGTTGATAGATGTGTATTTGTTGTTCATAATTTGTATCTTTACCTTTTTCTTCTCCTTCCTCTTCTTAAAGGATACCTTTCAGCATTTCATATAATACTGGTTTGGTGGTGATGAACTTCTTTAGCTTTTTCTTATCTGTGAAGCTCTTTATCTGACCTTCAATTCTGAATGATAGCTTTGCTGGGTAAAGTAATCTTGGTTGTATGTTCTTGCTATTCATCACTTTGAATATTTCTTGCCACTCCCTTCTGGCCTGCATAGTTTCTGTTGAGAAATCAGCTGACAGTCATAGGGTTACTCCCTTGTAGGTTAACTGACTGTTTTTCTCTTGCTGCTTTTAGGATTATCTCTTTGTCTTTTGCTCTTGGCATTTTAATTATGATGTGTCTCTTTGGATTCTTTTTGTTTGGGGTTCTCTGAGCTTTCTGGACTTGTAAGTCTATTTCTTTCACCAGGTAGGGGAAGTTTTCTGTCATTATTTCTTCAAATAGGTTTTCAATATCTTGCTCTCTCTCTTCTTCTGGCACCCCTATAATTCGGATGTTGGTACACTTGAAGTTGTCCCAGAGGCTCCTTACACTATCTTCATATTTTGGGGTTCTTTTTTCTTTTTGTTTTTCCGGTTGGGTGTTTTTTGCTTCTTAGTATTTCAAATCTTTGACTTGATTCTTGCGATCCTCTAGTCTGCTGTTGGAACTCTGTATAATATTCTTTAATTCAGTCAGTGTATGCTTAATTTCTAGTTGGTCCTTTTTCATAACCTCGAGGGTCTCACTAGATTTCTTGAGGGTCTCTCTAAATTTATCGGCAGTTTCTAGAAAATTTTTGAAAAATCTTATAACTGTGGTTTTGAACTCTATATCCAGTAGTTTGCTTTCCTCCATTTCTGTCATTTGTGACCTGTTTCTTTGTCTCCACATTTTTTATGCTTCCCTGTGTTGAAAGAGTGGCTTTCTGTGCTAAGTATCCTATAAGGCCCAGTGGCTCAGCCTCCCCAATTACCTGAGGTGGACACTCTTGGTGCACCCCTTTGTGGGCTTTGTGTACAGTCTTGTTGTAGTTAAGCCTTGATTATTGTAGGTATCACTGGGAGGAATTGACCTCCAGGCCAATTGGCTGTGAGAATCAGCTGTGTCTACAGTGGGAGAACTTCTGTGCTGGAGACACCCTTCTGGGGCAAGACTTGCTTCAGTGGGGCTTTGGTGCTCACTGAGTCTGCCCCTTGAGTGTGTCCCTTATGGATCTGAGGAGTTGTAATCTGGAATGGTCCCACTCTGACCACTGGGTACACTGGCTCTTGGATCTCTAAGGAGGTGCTAATTTAGCCTCTGCCTGAGGCTACCCAGGAGGAGCTATGGAGAGATCTGCAGATTCCTCTTCTTTGTTTGGGGTTTGGAGGTGCCCAGATGAGGCCCAGCTGTGAAGCAATGCAAGCTGCTGTGGGGCCTTGGGCCTTCTTTTGGATGTTCTGGGTCTCTCTGACCCAGCTGCAGTTTGTTAAGTAATTTTAGATTGCAAAGGGCCAGGCCATTCATATGCAAAAGGCTGTGCACAGCTTGGGTGGGGTGGGGTCTCAGGGAATCAACAGGGTGGAGCAAACAGCTATGGCTGATCCTCAGTCCTTCCCTAAGAGGCCCCGCCTCTCAGTGTCCCCTGGTAATCGATGCAAGCACCTCTGAGAGAAAGCCGCCTTCGAGTTCTGCCCGCTGCCAGACAGTCCAGTTTCTCCCTGTATGAGTCTGGGTCCCCAGAGACTCGCCCGGAACTGGAGTTCAGAGCAGTCGGGAGCTTATGATTCCCTCCCGATTGAAAAAGACAACCGTGTCCTCAGTTGCCAGCCCTTTCCACGTGCGCCTCCGTACCTCTGTACTTTACTTCCGCACCTCCTCTGAGTCTCCGTGTGCTTTTCTCTTTCCTTCTAGTTGTAGAATTTCCACTCAGCCAGCCTTCCTGTGGTTCTGGATGATGTCCGTTTTGTCTTTTAGTTGTATTTTTGAAGTGGTTGTGCGAGGCAGCAATTTCCGGTGTTTACCTATGCCGCCATCTTGGTTTCCCCCCTGTGCTGTTTTAAAGACTGTGATGGCTGGCTCTTAGATCATGCGTTTCGCGTCTGACCATGTGAGTTTGAAGAGGAGTCTAGATCTCACAAATGTTTGGTTTCCTCATCTATAAAATGGAAACATCTACCTCACAGGGATATTGTATCAGTTAAGTCAAATAATACATAAAATCATGTCGTGCAGACCTGGCACACTAACTGTGGCTCAGATCCAACCCCCTAATGGTCTCCTCTGGAGTGGCACCCTGAAGGACAGGGTTCTGTGTGTGTTTTCCACCGTGCCCACGCTGCACGCTGGGACAGTACTTCACTGTCCATCACAGTTTCATTCCTCCCATCCCTTCTCTCACAGCCACGCTCTCCTTCCAGGCTCCCTCCTAATGCACTTAAACCCACTCTCCTTTAGCCAGGGTGCAGGGCCTCCTGTCCCACGTGGCCCCCTGAGCAGTCATGAGGCCCCAGACCACTGTGACCCTTCTCCTTGTTTTGACCTTCCTTCCGATTTTACTCAGATGGAGGGACTCATCTTTAGTTCTGAAACTGTGCCTTCTGGTCTTTGTGCCTCCCTCGAAGAACTGAGCTTCCCTTCCCTTCTCTTCTAGGATTGTGGTTGGGGTTTTCTTTATAAAAGCCCTCACCCTGCCACGGCCTCTCCTCCTCCACTCCACTCCCACTTCACCCCATCCGGCTCTTCAGGGGTTGGGGTGGAGGGAGGCAGTCCTCAGGAGCCAGAGAATGAGGGGGGGCAGGAGCACCAGGGCCGGGGCCCTGCTCCTGCTCTGCTCAAGGCCGGTGGTCATTGTCCACAGCAGTTTGTGCACTATGATTGCCTCCAATGTTCTTAGTAAACAGGCATTTTTGTTCCTTTCCTGCAGACCTCACTCTATGGACTATGCCACCCATAAGAAGATGACCCTGCCACTTGCTGACAGATGCTCAAAGACGCAGAAGATTAGGATCTTACCAATAGCTGGCTGTGATCCCGAGTGCAAGCGCACCGAGATGATTAAGGTGTGTTGGCTGCACTTTATCCTGGGACTTGAGGGTGTTAAGAGTTGTGCTTTTCAGAATATTAATTCGCCACTTCTTATTGCCACAGGCAGTTTACCTCCTGTGGTTATCAGGGAGCCAGCTTAACCTCCTAAACGTGTGGTTAACCACAGTAATGTCAACAGCCATGGGTGAGATAGAGCAAACCAGACACTCGGGTGCTCTCCCTCCAATCTGTGAGGTTTCAGATGAAAACGTAATTTTTAAAAAAAATGTAGCCTTTGAGAGATATCACAAAATTGTGTTAGCCAGATAAGAAGTGATATAGGAAGGTCAAAGGACATTCCTGACTCATTCGATACTGGCCCTGCTTTGTGAACCCCAACATGTGGGATGTCAGGCAGATGAAGGGGATGAAGGCTCTACTTTGGGGCTCAGGGACCGGCCCCTGCCTGCACGTTCTCACCCTGTCGTCGGGAGCTGAGGGGCCCAGACAGGAATATCTGGGCTCTGTGGTGCTTTGGTGGAGGCTGGGCCAGTCAGGTGTCTGTCTCTTGGGAACAGAAATGGCCTCCCTCAGGCATCGCTGGGCATGATGACATGGCTCAGCTGGTCGCTGCTCTCTGGGCTCTGACTGGCAGCACAGGGGACGTGGCGGCTCCCAAGGCTGTGCCTGTGCCGGTTCTGATCGGACGGACGGTGTGAGGGGCCGTCTGCCTCTTCACCCTGGTGTGGCCTTCACGCCTTAGAACTGAACAGGAGATCGCTGTGTGTGGTAACAGGTGTGGTTTGGAGAGATCTGTACTCTGAAGTCACGGGGAACACATAAAGTAGGTTCCAATGAGCACAAAAGTTGTTCATTTTTAAGTTCACTGGTTTATTGGCTTCTTTACAGAAAGAGAAACAACGCTTGAGGGCTTCTACTCGCCGAGGGACAGTCCGTCTTCGGGGGAAGCAGAACCGGCAGGGCCCGAGTGCCCCCTGCCAAGAGTCCAGCAGTGACAGCGAGGAGGAGGAAGGTGAGTAATTCAAAACCAGTCCCAGGGGAACTCGGAGGTGAGTCGGTGTGGAGGTAACATTTCATCTGAGCCACGGTGCCTGCTTTTGCTCTGGTGGGCTCTTATTCCCTAGCCTGCTGTTACTTAGAGAGCGGTACAGAGGTCTCTTATTATTATTTTAATAATTCTTTATTATTGAAAATATTTCATACGTCCACCTTTTCCCCCATTGACCCCGTCCAGCCCGCCCCTGGCCCCCATCCCAGGCCTTCAGTACCCTATTGTCTGTGTCTGTGGGTTATTTTTGTTGTTATTAGGACCACTTTCCCATAGAAAAGCTAAGCTGGGCAGCTAACGCAAAATAAAGTAAATCAATTAAATAATTCTGTCCTATGGAGGAAAATGTGTGATAGGCAGTTTGCTTGCTTGTATAATTAAGGACCCAATACTTAAACTTGGCAGTTTTTAAAAAATGTGTGCTGTAAGCCTCGTGGGTATTTAAAAGTGATTAGACAATTTTTCTGAGAACAGACCTTCTCAAATCTAAGTTATTTCTGACAGTCATACAGGGGTGGGCAAAAGTAGGCTGACAGGGATTTGGATGGAGGAGGACCTGCAGGTTATGGCTATCACAGTGGCTTCGTTACCGCAGCACAGCGGCACGGGCCCTTCGGCCCATCTCACAGGTGCTCCCACTGCCGGCCCTCGTTATTTACACGCTGTGGTCTCCTTGCGAAACTCAAGCACATGTTGGCGCGGAGTTCTTTCCTACCTTTGCCCACCTGTTTATACCTCTCATCACAACTTTAAAAAAACTGTTGGCTCCTCAAGGGAAAACGCACAGTGGGCAGTGACAGTTTTCAGAAGAAAAATTCAGGAGTAAATGGATCTCATCTGGGAGGGTCAGTCTCATGTCTCCAGTTCCTTTGCTTTCAGAGGAACAGGCCAGAACCTATTCGTCAGACAGTGATGAAGGATCAGAAGAAGAAAAGCCTCAAGGATTACCGAGAGCAAAGCAACTCACCAGTGATGAGGTAAAAGCAAACACATTCCATTCGAAAGGGTTTGCCCTGTACCCAGGAGCCAGCTTCTAAAGAGGAGCTTGTAGCCTAGGCACACAACAGGTGCCCACACACGTGGCTGGGCCTCAGTACCAGGACTGGGAGGGAGTTGCCCTGGTGAGGGAGAGTGTTGGCTTGGAGGGGACGCCGGCCAGGGCGGGCCTGCCACGGAGACGCAGAGGCCCGTGAGGAAGGCGCAGGCCCTTGGGCACCAAGTCTTGTCTGGAGAGCTCAGAACAGTTCAGTGTGGGAGAGCAAGGGGTCTACCATGTCCCCTGTGGTCACTGGGTGTCTTTCTTATTTGGGTATAATGGGAGTGGAGCATTATTTCATTTCCATGTTATTAAAATGTTTTTCCTTTAATTATTTCCTTTTCCATGTATAGGATCCTAAGTGCAAAGATATTTTACGTCTCAACTATACAAGTGAATCGCTATGTTAGTGCCCATAAGCCATGTTCATTCCTTCAGTGTTTGCCGAACACTTAACATGCTCCACTCTGTGTTCTGGAGATCGAGATGGGAGTAAATGTCGCAGTAACAGGGATGTTCAACTGAACGTGGGTCACTTGTCTAAGTGAAGCATTCATTTTCACTCATTCATATATAAATATATATTTCAAATTTTAAAAGCACAGAAAACACCAGTAGTCCTTTAAAAAATCAGCGGGCCGAAACTGGTTTGGCTCAGTGGATGAAGCTTCGGCCTGCGGACTGAGGGGTCCCAGGTCCGATTCCGGTCAAGGGCATGTACCTTGGTTGCGGGCACATCCCCAGTAGGGGGTGTGCAGGAGGCAGCTGATAGATGTTTCTCTCTCATCGATGTTTCTAACTCTCTATTCCTCTCCCTTCCTCTCTGTAAAATATCAATATATTAAAAAAAAATCAGCGAGCTTTAAAGTGCTGAATTTTAGAGAGTAAAGTATAAGGAAGCGGACAAATGCATCTCAAGTATAATATTGTAGAAATCCTGGTCGGTGAAGCGAGGAGTGCCCCTCTGGCTCTGACCCCCATTCAGGGGAAGCGCGGTTTCCATTGCCTGACCTGCCAGACAGGTCACCAGTGGGGGGTTGAGTTCTCATGTGAAGGCTGGCTCCTCAGTCAGCTCCGGACTACTTTCGACAAAATTGCCAGGAACGTGTTTGGTACTGAATTTTACCTCTTGTCTCTCATATTTTCTAGGTGAACCCTACAGAAGTAGGAAAGCAGGGGAAGAGAAAGAAGATGACAGATGCATAAAACCTGCTCTCGTTGTCTGTATTGTTTTCAACAGTTGTTGTGTTTTTTTTACATTTTTTTTTTATTGATTTCAGAGAGGAAGGGAGAGGGAGAGATAGAAAACATCAATGATAAGAGAGAATCCTTGATTGGCTGCCTCCTGCACGCTCCCTACTGGGGATCGAGTCCACAACCCAGGCATGTGCCCTTGACCGGAATCGAACCCGGGACTCTTCAGTCCGCAGGCCAACACTCTATCCACTGAGCCAAACCTGCTAGGGCTCAACAGTTTGTTTTAAAACAATGATGAAATGTTTTGTTTGATGAACTGAGTTATTTTTATATAATCCTAGTTGTGAATAAAATGTTCAGAAGCAAGTCTGTGACTTTAGAAAATCCAGTTTGTGTTTGCTCTGGATCTTAGGTTTTCTTGTCTTCCTGCCCTTCTGCCTCACCCCATCCCTGGTGGGGCCCAGACGTAAGCTTGGGTTTAGCTCCAGTACTGCCCCCCCCCCCCCCCCCCCCCACTCCCCGGATGTCCTCTGTTCTGCCAGCTGGGTCAGGCCCTTCTGTGTCCTGTGTTAACTTTCCATTGACCACATAGCCCCGAGACCTTGGAAGAGTAGGTACAGCATGGAGGGACACTGGGTGCTATATGGGCCCTACAATTCTAAGCCTCAGAACAAGTTGAAGGACAGGGCTGTTATTCCCATTTTACAGATGTGGAAGCTGAGGCTTAAAGAACTTAAGACTGCTGTCCAAAGCTTTTTCTTCCCAAGTAAAGGAAAATCAGCATTTTTGAGACAAGAGTCAGGATTTTCTATGCACAACCACAATACTGAGCAGATGTATTAGTGATTTTATGGAGAAACTAGAGGCCTGATGCATGAAATTCATGCAAAGGGCTGGGCCCGTGCAGCTGCGGCGGTTTGCCTTGACCCTCACAGCTGCAACTGGAAGGATGTCCAGTCTAATGAACATATTACGCTTTTATTATTATAGATAGAAGAGCATGGGAAACAAAACACCAGATTCAACTTCTAACTTTGTGGTTGGTGTAGCTGGAAGGTAGTAGGTACCTAATAAGTATTTACTGAATGAACAAACCATCGGTAATATCTTGGGCAAGTTACTTCTCTGAAGTCAGTTTCCTCAACTCAGGGGTACTTGGACTTGACCATGTAAATAGTTAATGTTTTAATGTGTATATTTCTCTGCCTTTGAGAATTGAGTACTAATTAGAAACATTTTTAAAAATGTTTGTTAAATAGAAAAGGTCCAAGAAAAATGGCCCATTATCTCATCATGCAGAAAACCTGGATTCATATATTTCCCTCCCTTTTACACTTTTAGATGGACACTGAGCTGTGTCTGTGGCCACTGTCCCTGTCCTCCCCCGTCCCACCTCCCCTACTCCTTCCATTATGCCTGCCTCCACATGTTCCAGTGTGTGCATCTTGGAGGCATGTTTATGTTGAGCAGGGCATCCTTTGTTGAGTTTTAATTGTCCGACTTGTAAATCTAAGGGAGGAAACAATGGAGCCTTCTCTCTCCACTGACACTGAGGTCACTCAGATCAGCTATTCTTTACAGGGGGGTGGTGGCCCACGAGGCTCTGCTATCTCTGCAAACAGACTGGGGTGGGGACTTAGGCTAGGATCTCCAGGCCCTCAACCTTTGCAGGTGTGCAGGACAGTTTAACATTTGAAGGATAAGAGATGTTTGGTGACGTGGGGCCTACATGTGGTCGGCCACTTATTTGGTACCTAAAAAAGCAGGGCGCTACGTGGCTGAGCACAAGGGCACTGTCTCCCCATGGCCACAGTTCCTGGCACCACCTCCACCTGAACTCACAGGAGCTAAAGTTACCTGATGACTCAAGCACCTGAGCCTCCGACTTACCAAAGGGGACAGGCATCAACGCTTCCTGTAAGTGAACGTACCCCAACACTCATCCTCAAAGGACAGCCAACATTGAAGATTCAAGGGGAATTTTTTTTATTCTTCTAAGTTTCAGAACTGTGAAAATTTTAAATTAAATGGACACTTATCCCTAAAAGTTTCCTCAAACCCATTACACGTTTCACTGATTTTCTCTTTTGGTTGGTGGACACAGGTGACTGATAGAGGTGTCTTTGCCGTAATGTAAAAATCTGCTTTATTAGCAGGATGGACTCCCAATCAGGTCACAGGATCCTGTTTCTTCACATTTGTCAACTCAATTCAGTTTCATGGATGGCATTAGATTGAACCATATGAAATTCTATTTTTGTGGGTAAAAATGTTCACGTGTTGAAAATTTTATATTTAACTTTAATAGGGTGGGACACAATAATCCAGGGAAATGAATAAGCTTGTTCGTGAAGAAATGTGCAAGGAATGAACTTTAGAACATCCAAATTAAAGGGATTTTTAAAAAGTCACAGTCTACAGGATATTTGATAAACTTTATTGAAATTATTTATTCCAGAAAGAAGTGGTAAGTTCTAAATGCCTATAGTACATGTTCTTCAAAAGAAATTTCACTGTGCTATTATGAACCAGGTTAATAATATTTCATATTTAGACATCAGTATTATAAAAATTAACACGGTTATATTTAAAAAGTTGAAAAAATAAAACATCTACAGCATTTTGGATATTTTAGCATTAAAAAATGTATTTAAATACCTATTTGCTGTGACAAAGAATGATGCATTGTAACAAGATAATTTTCAAGCTTTTAAACATAACTAAAACCAAATATAATTCATCCAAAAGACTAAAAAATATAAAGTGGGCATTTACTTGAAATTACAAAGATTTTTATGCAGTGTGCGTGTATGAGCTTATGTATATGTGCCATTTTTTAACCTTTCTTAAGCAGACAGATTGGGCCTGAGCCTGAGGGCAGCATGGGAAGCCGCTCTGCACATCCTTGTGTTTCGTTTTACTGGATGCCATGTCTTCAGTTAACACTACTCGAAAGTGAAGTGCCTTGAGGACATTGTGCTAAGTCAAATAAGCCAGACAGAGAAAGACAAATACTGTATGATCTCACGTATGTGAAAAGAAAAAAAAACTCACTGAAACAGAGAACAGATTGGTGGTTGTGAGAGGCAGGGCTGGGGATGAAGGCCTGGGTGAAGGTGGTCACAAGGTACGAGCCTCAGGTATAAGATGACTAAGTCCTGGGGGTGGAATGTGCAGCATGGTGGCTACAGTTAACAATACTGTGTTATATATCTGAAAGTTGCTAAGAGAGTAGATCTCAAAAGTTGTCATCACAAGGAAAAAAATTTTTTTAACTATGTGAAGTGATGGATGTTAACTAAATTTACTGTGGTGATCATGTCTTACTATATTCATAGATTAAATCATTATGTTGTATAACTTAAGCTAACACAATGTTAAATGTCAATTATATCTCAATGAAACTGGAAAAATTGTGGTATTGCAACGAGGAGCCAAGTGGGATGGCACTGAGCCTGCAGAGAATGGAAGTTGCTTGGACCCCAGAAAAATCATGCTCCTCAGATCTGTGTGGTTTATATGAGGAGGAAGTGAGGTAGCCCTGGGAACACAGAGCCAAAAGTACAAGATTTTATGAAACGGCATGCATCTTTTCATCTTATTTTAATGGCAGCAAATATAATATATAATAGAACATGACTAACATTTATCAAACATTTTTTCTCATAACTTTTTAATATCATGGAATTCCCATTTTAAATGAAAACATCAGATATTGTCAATGGAAAAACAATTTACAAAGTTCTATTTACATGTAACTTTTCCAGAGTGCACCTACTGCATAAAGTATGTGGATTATTTCATTCAAATAACAAGAATTTGCCATTTAATGATAAAGATAATTCTTATTGAAATCTCTAACAATTGCTAGTTGTTTAAAACACAAAATGTTTATTTGGTCTTTTAAATGACAGGCACCCTTATAAAATGTATTTCTTCTATACTTTAGACTTACTAGCTACAAATATATAGCACCAACATCCATTTTAATAATATCAACATTAGTAATTAATATTTTTAAAATACAAGTTCATGTAGACATACTAGAAAAAATTTGGACAAATATAAATATAAAGTTTTATAAAATGGGAAGTTAAAGCTTTAAAAAAAAACCCAGCAATTTAAAAATGCCAATGTTCTTTGATTAGATCACCAGATAAGTTTAAATTGGTTAGACTACAAAATTTAAGGTCCTATACATCTTTGGTTTAAAAATCCAGACTACTTCACAATTCTAATCTATTACAAAATTTTAGAGCAATATAGAAATTCCAGAAGTTAATAAAAGGCTAAGAGGTGCCATATTTTTAAAGATCAAAGTAAACATGTTTTCTCCCCTGTAATTACAATGCTCGAAAGATTTTTCTATATTCAATCGGATGAATGTTTACCTTTAAAGTCATTTATGAAGAAATTATATAATGAACTACTGTAGCTCAGAACTGGAATGGTACAAGCAAAACACTTAACTTCTTCATACTAAAGATTTTATCCATAAGTATGATATACAACTTTAGGTAAGGGCTTGTCTACCTATGTTAAAAAAAAAACTCATGGAGGAGGGGGGTAACATACTAATCAATGTAATGACTCAGGATAGTGCTGCAAGGCAGCCTTGCTGAGAGTGTAACGGTAGCCTCGCCCCTGCTCCATGCGGCCCCCACCCTGCTGGAACAGTGCAGTGTCTAAAATCAAGTACGTTTCCAAAGTTGTATATGAAAAGGAGAGAGAGAGAGAGAGAGGGAGGGAGGGAGGGAGAGAGAGAGAGACACTTCCTAACTTAAAAAAAAAAAATCAGCAGCCTATAACTGAAAGGAAATAGTGCAAAGTCATTCTTAGGCCCCTTTAAAACATCAGATACTGATACAAAGCATCAAACACACCCTGTTAAGAAGGCTTATACCACAGTACACAGGAAGCTGCCCAGTCATTGGATAAACTGTCCACCGTAAACTGAAGGAGCAGAAAAATATTTTATTTAAAAATTAACAACAGATCTCTCTGCTCCTGTGAAATGAGATTCTCCCTTAGAAAAATCTCCCTGTGAATGGTACAGCCAGGCCTGCATGTCTGAGGCCAGGGTGACTGGGATTCCTCTGCCCCTGCTTTCGGCAGCTGTAAGACTCCGCCATCTCCGGTCCAGAGGCTGCCCCGAAACAGGGCAAGGATACAGGTCCAAATCCCCCATCGCACTGGCGTTCTGGAGTCAGCTGCCCACCACAGTACACTGTTCAATTGTTCACTTTGATTCTTTGAGAGTAACAGGAAGACAACTTTTGTTATGAGAAATTACTTTTACACAATATGGATAAAAAAGTACAAGATGACAGGAAACAATAAAAACTGGGTTTATGAAGAAGAGATTTCCTGTTTGGAAAATTTGTAGTGAGTGATGATTAAATACCGTTTATGGAATTCTGCACTGCATATAGGAACACTGATTTAGACGCGTGCCAGTTTCTAATTTGCTTTATAGGAACCATCAGTTTAACTGACCATTTTGCATGCTCCTCAGACTTCACCTCCATCACATTTACTGTAAACAACAGCTTTCTTTTTCTCTTACCCTATCTAACCAAGAGTTGGCTATCTGCCTTTTACAGGAACAGAATAGCTTTCCTACTCAGATGCTTTTTACTATGGGCTTTCACAAAAATCTAATAAAGCCCACAGTATTAAAATGAAACACTGTGATCAGTGTAGACATCACTATACTCTTAAAGATACATCAGACAAGTGCAGTAACCTGGAATGCATTTTCTCTCTCCTAGAGGCCTGCTTTTACTTCTAAACAGACGACTAGATTTGAGTCACCTGGTTTAAAATTCTGGTATTGTGCTTTCTTGACAGAAGCAAAAGCACAATCTCTCCAAGCTCATGTGTTCTAAAACACGGAAATCTCTCCCATCCTGGAATCAGGAGCTTTGAAGTGCTTGTACCTGTGAGGTGCACAGCAAGTCTGATATCAGCAATGTCCCTTTTTTTAACAAAGAGATTTGGTCCTTAAAATGTTTATATTATTCTACATGTGACTTCCTATACTTTCTGATAATTGTATTTTTTTTTAACTAAGACCCACCATAAACCACTCAATTAAGCTAAATTAAAATTGATTTTAGCAGAAAGTAGAAATAATGCTTTAAAATATAAAATGTCACCTACTATTGATTTTACAATTTGAAACTTGTAACTTAAACTAGAAAAATATACATGTAGTTGAAAAAAAAAAAAAAAAGAAAGAAAAATTTCCAGTCTTTTCCCTTCTACCCAGGAAAATTTTATATCTGATATCACCAACATGAGTCCTGATGACCTTCAGAAGTCTTCCAAAGGTTATGCCTTGGCGGACTTACTGGTGGTCTCCTTCAACTCGTTTCTTGCGAACTATGAGAAAAATAAAGAAAGTTAGAAATCCCTGTTCATTTGTACAAACTTAACTTGCTTTTTACAAACAAGCTTCTGTAAATTCAGCGATAGTTGTACAAACATGAAATGTCCATTTCCAATCCACATGGTCATTAAAATAAAAAACTCACATCCTTTTCCTTGTCATTTACCTGCTGAGAAGTGAGGGGTTTCAGAGTAAGAACTACCTGCCCTCGCTCACCTGTGCTTACACAGCCAGAGCATTAGAAATCTAAAACAGAATGGTCAGCAATCGCATTCAAGTCCACTGTGCTGTCTCATCTGTTTACTGAAAAAGTTGATACCTCCATTAAAAATAATTAATAAATGATTGTGTTAAATTCTGAATTGATAGTATCAACAATATCTGCATGCTCTTCTGATTAGGCACTACAGTACAGCTCACTTCCTTAGTCTGTGAAAGAACATAGTGAAAACGGTTTTGTCATTCATTTTTTAAAAAATATATATATTTTATTGATTTTTTACAGAGAGGAAGAGAGAGGGCTAGAGAGTTAGAAACATCGATGAGAGAGAAACATCCATCAGCTGCCTCCTGCACACCTCCCACTGGGGATGTGTCTGCAACCAAGGTACCTGCCCTTGACCGGAATCGAACCTGGGACCCTACTGCTCTCCAAATTTTCCTTCTCTTTTCTCCCACAAAATGAACTGGCTCAGGGCTCTGACAAAATAAATGCAAAGTAATGAAAATCTCAGACCCTGGTAATGTGGTCAGGTCACAGCTGGCTACCATCACCTTTGGCTGTCAAAGAGGCCAGCCAACTAGTCCAGCTGATGGAGAGAAGGTGCATGTATCTGAGGATCCCCCAGCCTCTTCGTGGATGGGTGGCCCTAACGCACCAGGCTGTGCTCACTAGTAGCAGGGCAAGGTCTTCAACTTCAGGATCTTGTTACTCTTACCTATCAGCCACCAGAGAGCATTTGATAAAAAGGGCAAACATTTTACTGTCATGTTGAAATCTTTTTTAATAGCTCCAAGGGGTGACTTAGAGCTGAGAGTAAAACATTATAGGAAGTATAAATGTTAATTGTAGAAAACTGTTCACCAGAAGCTGTGAAATATTATTTTCACATGAAGTTGATTTTACCCACTAACCAACCCAATAATCACTACAGCCTTCCTTAAACTGAATTCTGATTCAGTCAGTATAAAAGGACCATGCAGATATTAGAAACCTAGGCCAAGTCATCTCTGTTAAAATTTATTTTAAAAGCAAAAAAAGCTTCTCCAATACATTAGGTTAATGGCATGATTCAGAAATTCAATTTGCAATTGTATGTCTTACCTAAGTCATTGTTTTTTGTTATAGCATTAGCTGCCCTGGTTCGGGGTCCCTGCTGTGTAAACCGATATCCAAACTTAAGGATATTTGTATTTTCCTCAAGCATCTTCGCCATTTCCAATTCTACAGCTGTCCCCAACTGCTGCCTCTGGAATAATCAGAAATAAAGAATAGTGTTAATAAACTAGATCAAAATACTTTTCTAGGTAAGTCAAGACTAAGACATTGAGGTATGCTGATTCTGTTGGTATTTTAAAATTTTCCCAATTCTTATAGTATACAAGGGAAACAAACGTTTAAAGTTCAGTATAGATCATATAGACATAAAAAAATTGTGGATTTCCATAATGAGATACCCTTCATAGCCACAGGATGACTATAATAAAAGAGACAGAAAATAATAAGGGTTGGCAAGATTGTAGAAGAAAATGGGACCCTCAGACATGCTGGTCGGAATGTAAAATGATGCAGTTGCTGTAGAAAACAATCTGACATGCCCGTATGACCTAGCAATGCCACTTCTAGGTACAGACCCACAAAAAACAAACACACATGTTCATACAAGAACCTGTATATATAAATGTTCACAGCAGCTTTATTCCTAATATTCAAAAAGTAGAAACAACCCAAATGTAACAATACTATTCAGCTAAAAAAAGAGTAAGTACTCATATGTGCTACAACATGGATGAACCTCCAGAACATTTTGCTCAGTGAAAGGCGGCAGTCACAAAAGACCACGTAGTATACAATTCCATTAATATGAACTGTCTAAAACAGGCAAATGCAGAGACAGAAAGTAGAGGTGGGAGGGGTGAATAGGGAGTGACCGCTGGTGGGTATGGAGTTTCTTTTTTTGTTGTTGTTAAACTTTGCCCAAGGATTTTTTTCCATTGATTTTTAGAGAGTGGAAGGGAAAGGCGGGGGGGGGGGGGGGGGGGGGGGGGGGGGCGCAGAGATGGAGAGAAGGAAGGAGGGAGAGGGAGATGTAGAGAGACAGAAAGAGACACACGGACTGGTTGCCTCCCTCAAGAGCTTCAATCAGGGCCTGGGGTCTGGGATGGACCTGCAACCCAGGTACATGCCCTTGAGCAGTGCTTGGGCCGATGCTCTACCACTGAGCCACACAGGCCAGGGCAAATTTCTTTTTGCAATGCTAAAAATGTTCTGGAATTAGACAGTGGTGATGGTTGCATAACTCTATGAATATACTAAAGACCCATACCAAAAATATCAAATTAATATTCCAGATGCCTCCAATGTCCTCTCATCCTCTTTTATGCCACCTTCCCAAATAGCTCCCTGAAAACCCTCCTCCCACACGCCTCCTGAGTCCCCAAGCCCTGCACAGCAGTGTGGGCTGTAGCTTTCTCAAAGTTACTGCTGCAGAGCACTGACCTGATTGTCAATCTTGAGCTCGGTGAGGGTCTCATTATCTCTTAACGCATCAATCAGTGCTAGAATCCCAGCTCCTGTGATAAAGTTGGACTCCATATTTAAGCTCTTCAAATTTTTGTTCACTTTCAGCATATCTGCAAAAGCCTAGAAGTTAAAGAAAATTTTGGAGATTAAAATCTGACAATTATACACTATACACACCATAAACAAATATACTAATTAACATAACTGCCTTAATGTTTCTCATTTGATTGAATTTGACACCTACCTCATAGGTCTCACATGTATCCACTTTGCACATGTACCCTGTCACAATCTTTTTTTTAAAGAAAACATGTTTTTATTAAGTTTTATTTTATTATTTTTAAAATATATTTTTTATTGATTTCAGAGAGAAAAGGAGAGGGAGAGAGAGTAGAAACATCAATGATGAGAGAGAATCATTGATTTGGCTGCCTTCTGCACAACCCACACTGGAGATTGAGCGCAAAACCTGGGCATGTGCCCTGACCGGGAATCGAACCGTGATCTCCTGGTTCATAGATTGACGCTCAACCACTGAGTCACGCTGGGCTTATTGATTTTTAGGGAAAGAGAAAAACATCGATCGGCTGCCTCCTACTCACCCCGACCTGGGAGCCCACAACCAAGGCAGGTGCCCTGATGAGGAATAGAACCAGTGACCTCGGTACATGGGGCAATGCCCAACCAACTGAGCAACACTGGACAGGGCCCCTGTCACAATATTTAGCTTTTTCTGTCACATGTAATTCTCTATTGGAACATTCCCATTGCTAGTTAATCCTCATGCTCATCCACACCCTTTGTCATGTTTTCTCTTGTCCCTCATCCTTCTGCCAGTTTCTGTGTAGGACTGACTTCATCAATGTCTCTTTGGAATATTTTTTCCTCATTTAGGTCCTGGTGCAGCTGGATTACTGCAAAGCCAAAATGAGGGTAAATTATGGACTGATTTCCAAGGCGGAGACCAAAAAGAATGCCTAAGACAGAAGGCCAAAAGAGATCACAAATAACTAGAACTGCAAGAGCACAAAGACTATGGAGAAGAAGGGGCTCACTAAACATTCATTTCCTCAAGGAATGCTCTGTCTTCAGTCTGCTTCCTTCCCTTTCTCACAGGACATGGTAGTGCTAGGCATTTGATCCAGTGCATAATAAACACCATATTAGCCCTGGCCGGTTTGGCTCAGTGGATAGAACTTCAGCCAGTGGATTGAAGGGTCCTGGGTTTGATTCTGGTCAAGGGCACATGCCTAGGTTGCAGGCTTGATCTCCAGTAGGGGGTATGCAGGAGGCACCCAATCAATGATTCTCTCTCGTCATTGATGTTTCTTTCTCTTCTCTCCTCTCTGAAATCCATTTAAAAATAAAAAAAATAAACACCATATTAATTTACCAACAGAAACTTGTGAGAAGAGGAAAAGGAGAGGGAAGGAAAGAGGGATAAGTTAGAATATGAGTAAGTTTATATAAAATAGCCCCTTAGAAAGGTCAAACATAAGGCCAAACTCTAGAAAACATGTGGAAGGAAGATCCAGCTTAAAGTTAACTTAAAAGAAAAGGCAATGGGGGTGGTGGTGATGGAATACTATAAAGAACTTGGGACAGCCCTAGCTGGTTTGGCTCAGTGGATAGAGCGTCGGCCTGTGGACTGAAGGGTCCTGGGTTTGATTCCGGTCAAGGGCACATGCCCGGGTTGCGGGCTCAATCCCCAGGCAGCCAATCAATGATTCTCATCACTGATGTTTCTATCTCTCTCTCCCTCTCCCTTTCTCTCAGAAATTAATAAAAATATATTTTTAAAAAATAAAGAACTTGGGACAGATTATCTATACACTGGTACTTTCTATTAGTGACAACTAGCTATGTGACTTAGAACAAAACCCTTATTCATCCTTCTGTACATACACTTATTCAAATATTATTGATGGCTTATTATTTGACAAGTACTACTACTCTGTAGATTCAGAAATAAAATATGCCTGATGGAACTTGCATTCTAGTGGGGGGCCCAAATAATAAGCAAGCAAAATGTAATATCAGATAGTAAAGAGAGCCAAAGAGGAAGAAAAAAAAAAAGAGAAAGTAGGGCAGATGGGGAGTGTGAGGGGTAGGAGTGAGGTTACTATTTTACATAGGGTGGTTAGGAAAGTTTTCGCCTAAAAGGTGACGTTTGAGCAAAGACTCAAAGTGATGAAGTGAAGCTATGTGGAACATCTTTTTTTTTTTTTTTTTTAAATATATTTTATTGATTTTTTACAGAGAGGAAGGGAGAGAGACAGAGAGCTAGAAACATCGATCAGCTGCCTCCTGCACATCTCCTACTGGGGATGTGTCCGCAACCCAGGTACATGCCCCTGACCGGAATCGAACCCGAGACCCTTCAGTCCGCAAGCTGACGCTCTATCCACTGAGCCAAACCGGTTTCGGCTATGTGGAACATCTTTTGCGAGGAAGTTCTAGGCAAGAGGAACAAGTGTAAAGGTCTTAAGCTGGGAACATGGGTAGCATATTTGAGGAAGAGCAAGAGGCTGCATGGCTATAGTACAATGAAAGGGCAGTAAAGAAGATGAGGCCTGCTCATGTAAGGCCTTATAAGGCCTATAAAGTATTTTGATTTTTACTTGAATGAGATAGGGAGCTTCTGGGAGTTTCTGAGCACAGGAATGAGATAATTAAATGAAGTTTTAAAAGAATCACTTTTGATATTGTGTAAGGACTTGGCTTTGGGGTGAGTAAAATGGAGCAGGCAGCTCAATTAGGAGGCTATTGCAATACTCCAGATAAGAGGAGGTAGTGGCTTACACCAGGATGGTAGTTGTGAAAATGGTGAGAAGTGGATAGAGTCTACAAGTATTCTGAAGACAGGGCTGGATACATTTAAGGTTGTAAGAAAGGAAAACCAAGGTGACTCCATTTCTTTTTCTCTTAAGCAAATGAAAGAAAGAAGTTGCTTTGGTGAAAAAGGAAAGACTGAGACAAACAGGGATGGAATGGAAGTTCGGAGTTTGCTTTGGGATTTAAATTTGAGATGTCTCTTGGACACCTAAATAAAGTTGCTAAGTAGGTAGCTGGACAAGAATATGGAGTTCAGGAGAGAGGTATCAACTGGAGATAATAACACTGGTAGCCACTAGCATTTATAGATAATATGTATCAATGAAATAGAATGAAATCACCAAGAAAATGAATGTAGACAGAGAAAAGAAGAGGGCCTATGACCGAGCCCTGGGCTGTTCCAATGCTTAAAAGAGGAGAAACCAGCACAGGAATGGATAAGAGAAGGGATGTCCAGCTGAGGCAGGGGGAGAATCAAAGGGAAAGGGAGTGATGTCCTCAAAGCCAACTGAAGAAAAAGGTTCACATCATGATCAAGAGGGATTTACCCAGGACTGGAAGTTTGATTTAATATACAAAAATTAATCAATGTAATACACCATATTAACGGAATAAAGGACAAAACCACATGACCATCTCAAGAGACACAGAAAAAGCATTTGACAAAACCCAACATTATAGGTCCATAAATAGAATCTTCTGCAGATAGTAAATAATTGGTGTGGAACTTTATGTACTGATATGAAAAGATCTCTTAAGACATACTGTTGAGTAAAAAATAAACTGCAGAATAGCATATATTTTATGACTCCATTTATGTTTTAAAAAATTATAGAAAGGAAATATAGGAAAAAATAAATGTAAAAGAGCAGTAGATCATGTACTGCTTAATACAGAGTTAAACATCAATTGAAAAAAGGGAGTAAATTGTGTTCATAAAAACACAGTTTAGCCATCTCTGTAACACCCTGGTATGTAGTTATAATTTTGACATTATCAATAGTTAACTTACAAACTGATGGTTGTTGCCAGAGAGGAGGAGGGTTGGGGGTGCAGGTGAAAAAAATGAAGGTATTAAGAAGTACAAATTAGTAGTTACAAAACAATCATGGGGATGTAAAATATAGCATAAAAAATGGAGTAAAATGGAGCAGGCAGCTCAATTAGGAGGCAATACCTCCTAATGTTCGGTGCCATTGTAATACCTATGTTTGGTGCCATTCCTTTCTCACAGGACATGGTGAGTTTATATAAAATAGTCCCCTAGACTTATGGGGGGGGGGGAGGGAAATCACTTTGTAAGTTATATAAATATCTAACCACTATGCTGTATACCTGAAACTAATATAATATTGAATGTCAACTGTAATTGAAAACTTTTTAAAAAATGTAAGTTACTTACAAAAGCAACAGGGTCATTGCTCCGCGTGGCTGCAAGACTTAAATATTTCACATGTGTGTTGGTTTCCAAAGCCTTTGCAAAATCTTTTAGGGTTGGAATTGGAATATTCTTGAAAGACAATAATGCAAAACATTACATTTCAGTCCAGTAATCAAGTAAATATTTAACTTTTTTCATTAAAATGCTCTCAGGAATTACATAAACACACAATAGTCTACAAGTAAAAACAATTAACTGCTTCCTCTATATCTGTCTGACTTCTCTATCAAGGTATACATGCACAAACTGTTGACCTAGAGCAGAGAATATATCACCATTTCTCTAGCATTTAAGTTAAAGAAGCTCTTGTGATTTTACATTTAACTGTTCATATTATAAGAAGTCAACATCTGAGTATTCAAAGTGGACCCATTTCTACAAAGAGAAAGATGTGGGAACCCACCTCTGAGTATGATTCCTGGGGCAGATGACATACTGTTCTTACTCCCTTAGTTTAAACTACCAAGTATTAAGAGAGATTAACCCTGCTTTCCACTACTTGAAACGCGGAAAGATGTAGTTCTAGAAGGCACTAATTTCCCCTTTAGTCCCAAGACTTTAATTTCCTGTAGCTGTGTTACTTGTAGATCATTACTGTTGATTTACAGAGATACAGGAAGACAATTTTTAAGGAATGAATAAAATGAATGACCGAGTAGGGACATTAGCTTTCCCCACGTTGTTCTTTCCTCCATTCACACCCATTAAAAGAGCGCAGAGGTCTTACTCCCTTGGTTCTTATAACTTCCAGATGTTCCCTCTACCCCAAATTCAGATGAATCAAGATATAATACTCAAGAGAAATGAAAACATGTTCACACAAAGCATATGACTGCATGTGAATGTGAACAGTGGTTTCATTTATAATCATTCCAAAGTGGAAGCAACCCATACATCTATCAATTAATGAATGGATAAACAAATTGCATGATATCCCAACAACAGAACACGACTCAGCAATATAAAGGAACAAACTGCTGACACAAGCAAAAACATGGATGAACCTCAAATGCATTATCCTAACTGAAAGATGCCAGGCTCTAAAGGCTACATACTGTATGATTCCATTTACACTACATTCTGGAGAAGGCAAAATGATAGGGAAAGAAAACAGATCAGTGACTGTCAGGACTAGAGCCAGGGCCATGACGACAAAAGGTGTGATATGTTCTACATCTGACTGTGCTAGTGGTTGTTCAACTGTATGGGTTTGTCAAAACTCACAGAATAATACACTGATAAAGGAGAATTTTACTTTATATAAATTAGACCTCAAGAAACCTGATTAAAAACACAAAACCCAAAAGACTAAATGCTCTTAAAAGTAGGCAGTACTTTGAAAGCCAAAGAGAGGTAGTCTAGTAGGATCTACATTTCTATGTGATACTCTTTTAAAAAGCAAGTAAGATAAACACTGTATTACTTTAACTTTTAAAATATGGAAGAATCTGTGTTACCACAGTGTTAGGAGCAAACACTTCGCCTTTAAGTAGAAAGAATTATACTATATCAAAACTGCCCAGTTCTCACCCTAGATCCACCTGACTCAGCAATTAAAAACTTACTTTGCCTGGCACACCTACCTTTATATTATTCAAATTAACTTCAACAAGACGAACATCATTTTCTTTAATTCTCTTTAAACTCTCTTCAACGTTGGTTGGATTTGGTGGCTCATCAAATACTGGGACCATCTTTTCACCCTTTACCACATCTGTAGTAACAGGTGAGAAAAAGCAAGTGTCTCAGTGGCTGATACTATTACAAGTGGATGCATATATTAACTTGATAACACATATCTCTCACTCTCTCTCACACACACACACACACACACACACACTCAGTAGGACTAATTTAAAAGTTTCTTCCCCACAATTTCTAAATTATCCTTTGTGCACAAAAATAAAACTTTATTGAATATATAAAAAATAACTCATTTTATTTGCAAAACATCAGCCTTCAAAAATGATTATTTTCATGGCCTCTTGGTGTATTACAAAATTACCACTAAAATACATTTGATAACACACGCCAATGATCCCATTTATTTGTTGCAATGTTTAAGATAAAGTTCAAATATGATTAACTTTAACATCTCGTAAGATTTCTCTGTGATCTGCTAGTAATTACTGAAAAGGCAGTAAGAATCACAGACTTTAAGAAACAGAGCCTTGATAAGAACAACAAGGTGATGGAAGTACACAGGTCTTCTTCCCAAGGGGAGTACTACACAATGGGAAAAGGGGTGGACCCTCCATTAGGAAGTAAAGTAGGAATAAGGAATGGGGAGACAGAGAGAAGTAATAGTACACAGAGGAAGTACTGAGGCAGAAATTCTAAATTCTATTTCCTTCCTTCACTCCTACCTCCAATTCTTCACCATATAAACTCTACCCATACACATGGCCAGGATACAACTATGCAAAGTTGAAAGGGAATCTAGAAGGCTTGAACTCTCTAATGACACTTAACACATTCCCCCCAGAGATATGACCATCTTGATATGCACCCTAATGTGATTTAATCACCACCTAGGAAGCATTCTGTCCAAATTTAAGACTCAAAAAACTGCACCTGAATCTGATCAAGCCTAGAGAAAATAAGTAACAGTTTACAGAAACATAGGAGACAGAGAAATTTGTAAAATGATACCACAAGGATGCAATCAGCCAAATCCAGAATGTGGGATATTCTATATATATATATAACAGCCCAGTTTCTTAAAAATGGCATGAAGAAAGGGGGAAAGAGGTTGAGGAGGGGAACTATTAAGAAATAAGAAAAACTGAAACCAAATGACAACCAAATGCAATTGGTGACCCGTATTTGGATCCTGATTAGAACAAACCAACTGTGAAATATTTTTGAGAAAATGAGAAATCTGAAGACAAACTGAGTATTAGATGATAAAAAGGAATTATTGCTAATATTTAAGTTTGATAATGGTATGTTAAAAGGAAAGTCTTTGTCCAGCTGGTGTGGCTCAGTGGTTGAGTGTCGACCTATGAACCACAACGTCACGGTTTGATTCCTGGTCAGGGCACATGCCTGGGTTTCAGGCTCGATTCCCAGTAGGGGGTGTGCAGGAGGCAGCTGAGCAATGATTCTCTCTCATCATTGATGTTTTTATCTCTCTTTCCGTCTCCCTTCCTCTCTGAAATCAATTTAAAAAAATATTCCGGGGGGAAGGAGGGGTGGGCAGTAAATGGGTTGAGAGGCAGACAATGGATGATATAAGGCTGACAAAATGTTAAAAACAGCTGAAACTGGGCAATGAATATATTATTCTCTCTTCTACTATGTATGCTTGAACATTTCTACAACAAAAAGTTAAAAGATAGGAGGAATGGCCAAATCATAGAACACTCACAAAATGGAGTGTTATACAGATGTTCGAGTGTGGTAGCTCTATATGTTAACTAACCAGGAAACACGATATAGTGCTAAGTAATATATACTATACAGCATGTGTTAAAATCCTCATCACTGACTTTGTGTGACATTCAAGTTACTCAATCATTCTAAAATCTCAGCTCCCGTATATGCAAATAAAGGATAACATATAATAATACCTATTTCATAGAACTGTTTGTTGTGAGGATTAAATAAAAACAATTTCTATTCAAGAGCTGTGCACAGAATATGGCCCATAGTCAGCATTCAGACAATTAGCCAATTGTATTAGTTTTGAAAAATTACGTTATTTTATTAACCAATGTCACCCCAATAAATTAAATAAAAAAAGAAAATTAAGTTGTAAGAAATATCTATAGTATGATCCCATTTTTAAAAATAAACAAAAGACTACACATACATATATAAGTTTATATAAACATAGTACAAAGCCTAAACAAATATACACCCAAATTGTTAATAGGGTTGGGGGTGCATGAGTAGAAGGCATAATTTCTATGAACACTTTTACTTCTTACCTTATACACTTAGGTATTGTTTGTTGGTTTGTTTATTTATTTATTTATTGGTGGGGAGGGAGAGAGGGAGAGGAAGGGGGAGAGAGAGAGAAATATTGATGTGAGAGAGAAACACAGATCGATTGCCACCCACATATGCCCCAACCAGGGATTGAACCTGCAACCTGGGCATGTGCCCTGACCAAGAATTCAAACCTGCCACCCTTCAGTGCATGGAACAACACTCTAAACACCTGAGCCACACTAGCCAGGGCAGGTATATACTACAAAAGTATATATTACTTTGATAGTTTTAAAACATCCCAGACATGAATTTTTTAATCCTCACCTGAGGATATGTTTTGTTTTGTTTTTTTAAATTAATTTGAGAGACAGAGAAACATCGATGTGAGAAACACTGACTGGTTGCCTCCCGTAAAGGCCCTGACAGGGGATCAAATCCACAACCTAAGTATGTGCCCTGACCAGGAATGGAACCTGTGACCTTTTGATGTATGGGACGATGCTCCAATGAACTGAGCCACCTGGCCAGGGCTCCTATACATGAACTTTTTAAAAAGCTTTGTTTTGGGCTATTTAATACTTTTCATTAAATAGACTAAAAGGTTTGGGGGTTGAATAGTTTTGAGGTTTCTCCTGAATCTGATTTTATAATGTAAAATCAGTAGTTTGCCAACACTGTTGTAGACTTCTTGAAAATCAGTAACACTGAAAAAAGAATGTCAACAAAAGCCAAGTTTGATTAGCACTTATACTGTTTAGCATTAGTATTACTCGTGAGGTGAGAGTGGTTCCTATTATATTTGCGGACACATTAAGCATAAAATACTTAATTTTCCTTCTTCAATGGTTTTATATACCAATACCATCTAACTGGAATTTTAGGTTTCTAGTATATATACATAACATTTGGTATGTAAACACAGAAGTTGATACATTGAGCAAACAAAATATATTTAACAAAGAATTGGAATTCACAAAGCATTGTAAATACTTACTTGAAAAATTTTCTTGGTCAACACCATTACTACTTCCCACTATATTACAGAACTGTGTATTCGTTATCAAATTGTGCATTCCAAGAATAGCTATGGAGACAGAAAAAGGAAATTAGTTTTATTTTCATCAGTGTTAAACAGAATTTTACAACCCAAAATTTCTATTAATGATTTTAACATTCTCTGGACATTTTTCTACTCAGTTAACTACAGATTTTGCAGCCCAAAAAGGGGAGACAGCATGTTTAAAAATCACCTACAGTCTCCTCATCAATGCCCTTATTATTTTCCCCGTAGTTCTGAATTCAGACACAGCTGGAGCTAGCCTAACCTTAAATGCAAATCTACGATTAGCTCCATCTGGTGGCTAAGAAAAAAACTGACACGATCTACTTTGCTGTTCATCCTTTACACAAGATTTCTAGCAACATAATGTGATAGATGGCAGGTTTTCAACTTAACCTTCACTACTTTACATTTGTTAACTCTCATTCATATTTTAGCTAAGAGTAGAATACTGAAAGTATAGCTGAATTCTCATATTAAGATTAAAGTAGATACCCCAAAAATGACACTTAGGAGAAATTTGGTTTTTGTTTTTGATGCCCTTTTGCATAAATGAGGCAGAAGCTACAGTGTGCCCCTTGTCCATTCCACTCTGATGAATTTACAAATCCATCAATCCTCACCACTCCCAGAAATAACACACCTGCTCTGGCTGTGGCCAACACCTTGATTGTCCTTTTCCTGTGTCCTTCCTAAAGAATCTTCACGATCTTTTCAAACATGTTAGTTCTTGGGGTTAAGATCTCCTCTTGTGTCCTATTTTTCTATTTAGGAAAATGGCTGTGTGGGGGAGGAGGTGGAGGAGATTCTGGTCTTTATAAGAAACCAGCAATGATGAAAATAACAGGGAGGCTTGGAGTGTTCCATACATACTTCAGAGAAGTTGGGAAAGTGTGAGTATAGCTCAGGGCTGACTGTCTCATCTGCTTCCCAGTTACCCACCTTGGGGTCTTTCTGATAAAATGGGACAGTAGTTGACCCCGGCAACTCTTTCAGTGCTCAGATGGGACGGCTTCTAGCTGAGCGCCAGCTGATGAAACATTTTTATAAAGACTTTCAAAATGGGCAACATGGGAAAAGATGTCAAGTAATACAATTCTATTAACATAAAAATTTCACTATTGAATTTTTTAAAATAACATTCTTTGCGTCAGCTTTAGAGTAGAAGAAATAAAGCCAAATATGTGGTCACTGATTCAATAGCACTCTGCTAGGCAAAGGATGTATTTGCATAATGAATAGAGGTGTGTGCTAGTACTCCCCTCCCCTCCACATTCATTCACAATGTGTTTCAGGAGGTACCTGCGAGGTCACACAATTCTGTATCAGAAGCACTTGTCAAAGCTTCTTCTAATTCTGGATCAAGAGAGATTTTTTCTTCTGTAAAAGTCTGGATAGGTTTCTGTTTAGGGATGAATATTTTCCCTGTAAAATAAAGCGGTTTGTTAATTTACTGCTGCTATTAACTCATTATCATTTTACTCTAACAAAAATTATTAAAAGTAAGTGCAATTGAAGCTAAAAGAAAGTCAAGATTGACATGTAATAATTTCATTTCATCTTCAATAAGTATTTATAAGCTTCCAGTGACCATAAAAGTTGGAATAAAAAAATCTGAGAAATTTTTCCATTTGTGAAAATATAAATAGCTGAAACCGGTTTGGCTCAGTGGACTGAGGGGTCCCGGGTTTGATTCCGGTCAAGGGCATGTACCTGGGTTGCGGGCACATCTCCAGTGGGAGATGTGCAGGAGGCGGCTGGTCGATGTTTCTCTCTCATCGATGTTTCTAACTCTCTATCTCTCTCCCTTCCTCTCTGTAAAAAATCAATAAAAATATATTAAAAAAAAAAAGAAAATATAAATAGGCTCTTTTTGGAGTCATTATGAGTTACTCTACAATTACTGAATCAAAACATAAATGAATAAAGGAATAAACACAAAAATCTATAAAACTTTAAGAAGATTAAAAGAAATTTCACTTTCTTATTTTTAAACAAGAAATCGTTACAGTCCCTCCAGGAATGGCAGAAGCAATTATTCCAGAAATTCAAGTTCTAATTGCAAAGAAATTCCTGTATGTCCTGAGTGGTAGTCTGAAACTTTTTTTAAAAAATATATATATTTTTATTGATTTTAGAGAGGAAGGGAGAGAGATAGATGGAAACATCAATGATGAGAGAGAATCACTGATAGGCTGCCTCCTGCATGTCCCCTACTGGGGATCAAGCCTGCAACCTAGGCATGTGCCCTTGGCCAGAATCGAACCTGGGACCCTTCAGTCCGCAGGCCAACGCTCTATCCACTGAGCCAAACCGGCTAGGGCTAGTCTGAAACTTTTGATTACTGTGCCTCTAAGGCTCAATGGACACTAACAAGGTTACCTATTAAGAAACTAATTTTTCGCCGAAACCGGTTTGGCTCAGTGGATAGAGCGTCGGCCTGCGGACTGAAAGGTCCCAGGTTCGATTCCGGTCAGGGGCATGTACCTGGGTTGCGGGCACATCCCCAGTGGGAGATGTGCAGGAGGCAGCTGATCGATGTTTCTCTCTCATCGATGTTTCTAGCTCTCTATCTCTCTCCCTTCCTCTCTGTAAAAAATCAATAAAATATATTTAAAAAAAAAAAAAGAAAAAGAAACTAATTTTTCTAGAAACCTATTTATTATGTGAAAATCAGTATTTTATTACCATCTGTCCAATGAAAGATTAAAACTACGAAGGGACTAGTAAATGACAATGATATACTAGTAGCTGTGGCACAAGCTGACCAAACAAGACGCAGTACTCACACATGGTATGGACTAGGTTACCAAGATTGCCTCTAGTTTCTCTCCCAAGACAGGTGAAAATTCCAACTAAAAGATCTGGAAAGGCCTATGTATGCATTCACAGAAGTGCCAATTATTTTGTTTTCTATCAGGAAACTACCAGGGAAAGATGAGAATATGTGGCCTGATGAATCTATTCAGTGCTCTATCAAAAGGAATGTTTGTGGCCTTATAATTAGTGTAGTGAGTTGTGTACTTCTTGCTCAAGGAAAATATCAATTAGTGTGAATAAGGAATCCTTCCACAATATAACTCCCAGGAATCTGGTCAAGGCTGCTCAGGTATTTTCTCTATGCTCATCTAAAGGATCTTAATTTCTGATATTATATTTTTTATTTTTAGCATTTCCATTTGGTTCTTAAAAAAAAAAAAACCCACAGAAAACAGTTTCCATGTCTCTGCCAAAATTCCTCATCGCTTTATACGTGCAGTGCACCTTGTCCATCAGATTCTTTGGCATTTTTGTCATACTTATTTTAAAGTCCCTGACTGATAACACCAATATTTGGGTCATCTCTGGGTCTTCTATTGACTGTTTACATTCTTTTAAAATATATTTTTTATTGATTTCAGAGAGGAAGGGAAAGGGAGAGAGATAGAAACATCATTGATGAGAATCACTGATCGACTCCTTCCTGCAGAGCCCGCACCAGGGATCTAGCCCAAAACTGGGCATGGAATTGAACTGTGACCTCCTGGTTCATAGGTCGACGCTCAACCACTGCGCCACACGAGCCTGGTGACTGCTTACTTACTTGACTGTGGGTCACCTGTGTCTTAGGTCTTTGTGTGTTGGACAGTTTGTATAAAAGTATAGCAGAGTCTGAAAGGAACATGCCGCTCAGGTCAGGGCTGAATCAACATGCTCTGCAGTTGAGCTGAATGTGGACTTTGCTGCAACATTGGTTTGATTCAGTTCCCCATTGGCTTCAAACATTTTGAGAATGGGGTCAGGACTTTCTCTTTGGCAAGGCCGGGGATGAGAACCCTGGTGAGGTTCTGGAGATCTGAGCTTCCTACTTCTTTGAACTGTGGAGTGGGAGAGATTTCTCCCAATGTGTGACCCAGGCTGCCAGCTTTCTGGGTGACGTGGGGTGTCTTTGTTTTCCAGTCCCACTCCATGCTCTCTGAGCCTTGGCAGATCTTTCAGCCCCACCCTGTCTAATCTGCTCTATAGTTTGTGAAGTTCAGGAGGGCCTGGAAGGGATTCTTTCAACTCTCCTGGCTCTCCCTTCGTCTCCCTGAGCTGGGAATTTTCTCAGCTCTACTTCATTGCCTCTATTCTCAGAGTAATACTCTAGCACTACTAGGGTAGCAAAGAATGGTGGGTAATGCAGTCTCACCCTGTCTCTAAGAATGCACTGTCCACTGTGGCAGCTACTAGTAACATGTGACTACTTTAATTTAAATTAATTCAAACTAAAATTCAGTTCCTCAGCCACGATGGCCACATTTCAGGTGCACAACAGCCACATTTCAAGTGCTTGACAGCCACACTTGGTTAGCACAGACATAGAACATTTCTACCACTGCAGAAAGTTCTAGTGGACAGCGTTGCTCCAGGGCTTCTCTGGATTCTAGTCTATCCTGACAGCCCTCACACAGTCACAAAACATTGGTTAAAAGTTAGGCTGATTGCTCCTTAACTCCTCTCTAAGGAAGTTTCCTCTTTTTCAGTTAGGAGAGAGCAAGACTGGATCACCTCTCTTATGAAGGTCTTGGCACTTTCTGGAGTAATTTAGATTTGTGTCTTCAAGATCTCTGATAGCTTTTTATTTTCATTACTAGAGGCCTGGTGCATGAAATTTGTGCATGGGGCAGGGGGGTCCCTCAGCCTGGCCTGCACCTTCTCCAATCCAGGACCCCTTGGGGGACATCCCTCTCGCAATCTGGGACGCTGGCTCCTAACCACTTGCCTGCCTGTCTGCCTGCCTACCTGATTGCCCCTAACCACCTCTGCCTGGCAGCCTGATCACCCCCTAACTGCCAGCCTGATTGCTCCCTAACTGCTCCCCTGCCAGCCTGATCACCCCCTAACCCCCTCTGCCTGCCAGCCTGATCGCCCCCTAACTGCTCTCCCCTGTCAGCCTGATTGCCCCTAACTGCCCTCCCCTGCCAGCCTGATCACCCCTACCACCTCTGCCTCGGCCCCTGCCACCGTGGCTTTGTCCAAAAGGACGTCCGGAAAATGTCCGGTTTAATTAGCATATTACCCTTTTATTAGTACAGATTATCTTTTAAACTATGATTACCCAGAGTAAACTGTTTATTTTGGTTGTTCGAGTGAGAATAACAAGTCTCTTGCAACTTTCTACATTTGAATTAGAAGTCTTTCTGCTCAAGCATTTTCTTATCTAAAAAATGACACTTGGCCAATCCACAATATATAAGGATGTTTTTAACTGCATGTAACAGAATACCCAATTAGAAGTGGTTTAAACTGGTGATTTTCAAACTTCTCATTCACTTAGTGATCTCATTAAAGTATAGATTCTGATGCAGAAAGTCTGATGTGAGCTCTGAGATTCTGCATTTCTAATCAAAAGTATTTTTATCTCATTTAATAAGTCCACAGGTATGTGGCTGTTCAGCAGCTCAAGCTTGACATCAAAGATTCAGGCTCTTTTCATTTTTCTCTTTGGCTATAACCAGCATGGAGACCTTTGTTCTTAGCCCACCAGTCTCAGGACGATTTTGTAACACTAAGTATCATGTCTTCATGCAATAGAGTCAGGACAGGAAGGAAGGAAGGGCACTTTCTCAACTGTCAACTTCTATAAGAAAAACTGTGTTCTCTTCTAATCTTACCAATCAGCTCTGGGTCACACAACCATGCCTCTGCTGTAAGGATGTTTAGGAAATAAGCATCTGGCACTTTCAATATATTTCAGAGATGCGTTTGCTAGTAGGGTAGAATGAATGAACGCATTTGTCTCAATACTGAACCAGATGAAGTACAGTTCTGTGCTCCCTTAATTCCCTGAACATTTCACTACAGCTACACTTACACATTTTGCATATCTGTCTGTCTGTGCAAGCTTCTCAATGTTCTGTTCATCCCTGCATCCTTCCCTGGCACACAGCAGGCGATCCGATTGTTGAATCGATAATCTGGTGGTCACCTGCAGTTCAACTAACTACTTTTTAAAAAAATATATATTTTATTGATTTTTTACAGAGATGAAGGGAGAGGGATAGAGAGTTAGAAACATCAATGAAAGAGAAACATCAATCAGCTGCTTCCTGCACACTCCCTACTGTGGATGTGCCCGCAACCAAGGTACATGCCCTTGACTGGAATCAAACCTGGGACCCTTTAGTCCGCAGGCTGACGCTCCATCCACTGAGCCAAACCAGTTAGGGCCTAACTACTTTTTATAAAGTATAATTTAAATATCCTGGTTCAAAGTCACACAGCAGAGTTAACACTTGAACACAGATTCCCAAACTCTCAACACGTTGCTTCTTCTAATACCCTGGTGGCTTTCAAACTTAACTCTAGCAGTAGACTTTTCCCCTCAAGCAAATGTCTATCTATAGGATGGTATACATAATTATCTTATTACCAAATTTTGGAGTTCTGGTGATTATTGAATAATCTTTTATTATTGACTAGAGGCCCAGTGCACAAAAATTTGTGCACTTGGGGGGGCAGGGGGAGGTCCCTCAGCCCGGCCTGTGCCCTCTTGCAGTCTGGGACCCCTTGGGGGAATGACCACCTGCTGGCTTAGGCCCACTCCCTGGGGAATTGGGCCTAAGCTGGCAGTCAGACATCCCTCTGGCAGCCCAGGAGCCCGCGGGGGCTGTCCACTTGCCAGTGGGGAGCAGGCCTAAGCTGCAGTTGGACATCCTTAGCGCTATTGAGAAGGCGGGAGAGGCTCCCACCACCACCACTGTACTGGCAGCCATAAGCCTGGCTTGTGGCTGAGCAGAGCTCCCCTGTGGGAGCGCACTGACCACCAGGGGGCAGATCCTGCATTGAGCGTCTGGCCCCTGGTGGTCAGTGTGTGTCATAGTGACTAGTCATTCCCAGTCATTCTGCTGTTAGGGTCAATTTGCATATTACCCTTTTATTATATAGGATAGAGGCCTGGTGCATGGGTGGGGGCCGGCTGGTTTGCCCTGAAGGGTGTCCCGGATCAGAGTGGGGGTCCTGCTGGGGTGCCTGGTCAACCTGGGTGAGGGGATGATGGGTGTTTGCAGGCTGGTCACACCCCCTTCAGGGTGGGGGTCCCCACTGGGGTGCCTGGCCAGCCTGGGTGAGGGGCTGATGGCTGTTTGCAGGCTGGTCAAGCCCCCCCCGCCCCCAGTGGGGATCCTCACCCCATGGAGGTTTGGCCAGCCCGGGTGAGGGGCTGATGGGTGTTTGCAGGCTGGTCACACCCCCTTCAGGGTGGGGGGGTCCCCACTGTGGTGCCTGGCCAGTCTGGGTGAGGGGCTGAGGGCCGTTTTCAGGCTGGCCAACACCCCCCCCCCCCCCCCCCCACCGCGACGGAAGCTCCCAGCCTCTCCTTTTTTTTCTTTTATTCTGGGATTTATTTACCTTCTATAATTGAAACTTTGTAGCCTTGAGAGGAGCTCAGAGCTGGCCAGGGCCAAGACTCCTGCTCGCTCCAGCTCCGTGGCCACAGCCAGCTGAAAGCAGGTATCTGGGGTTTATTTACCTTCTATAATTGAAACTTTGATGCTTTGAGTGGAGCTCAGAGCCCGCTGCGGCAGGCGGGAAGCTTGGCTTCCTCCATCATTGGGGCAACCAAGCCTCCTGCTTGCTCCAGCTCCGTGGCTGCCGGCTGCCATCTTGGTTGGGTTAATTTGCATATAGTCGCTATGATTGGCTGGTGGGTGTGGCTTAAGGCATAGCGAAGGAACGGTCAATTTGCATGTTTGTCTTTTATTAGTGTAGATTCTCAGACAAAGGCAAATTCAAATCAATACATCCCAATAATTCCATAGTACTTTTCACAGTGGTTGATATTATAAGTAAAGTGGCATACGATTCAAATGGCATACCTTTAATTGCCATTTCAGGATAATTAATTACATTTTCCTGAGTTTGATCTCTTCTGCATTTTTGGATGTCTATGGCAGTGGTTCTAATATTGGCTACACATTAGATTCACTCAGAGAACTTAAAAAATTCTGATGTCTAAGTCCCAGCCCCTGAGATTCTGACTTTAATGGTCTTGTGTGCTAGAAGATCTGGGTTTTCAAAAAAATCTCTAGGGATTCTAATACATAGTAGCCACGCTCAAGAACTGCTGGATTATGGAATTCACTTACTAAACAAAACCACATAAGCTATCAAATAGCTGCCTATGTCTTATTCTAGGGACCAATGGAATCTAAAGCATTATAAAAATCTGAAATGTTTATTTTTATAATCCTCACCCACATTCCATAGAGGTATTATTCATATCTAATTTTTCCCGATACACAAACTTTTGCTAATACTTATAAATAACAAAATAAATCTTATCAGAAAAAATAAGAATTTCTAAGGGCTTATGGAAATTCTTCTGCAATGTAAAAGTTTGCTATTTTTTTTATATAGCTCTAAAAGAGCTCTCCTGGCATTTCTTTGTATGAGAATTTCTCTGTATATAGAGATTTTTGCTGTGGAAGTAACTAGCCTATACAAGATTGTATTTTTAACAATACAAAAAGTAATTACTACACATTTCTTCATAGACAGTTAAACACTAATACAGTATAAGAATTATTGTTTAATGTGTACATATAAAATCTAGTTATAGAAAATTAAAAGTAAAGGAAATTACTTTTGTAACAAAGGATAAAATACACAGAACTTATTTAGTATTAAGAATACAAAATCTAAGGGGTTCTTCCCAAGACTGATAGGCTTGAACAAACCCTTAACAAATCTTAATTGATTATTTGCATAAAATGACAAGGTGATGCTAAATTTCATGTGGAAATCCAAGCTACCCAGAATAGCCAAACAATCTTGAAAAAGAAGAACAAAGTTGAAGAACTCATACTTCCCAATTTCAAAACTTAATAAAGCTACTGTAATCAAGCCAGTGCATGGTGCATAAGGAAAGATATTTAAATCAATAAAACAGAATTGAGAATCCAGAAATAAATTCATATTTATGGTCAGCTGAATTTCTACAAGGGTACCAAGACAATTCAATTGAGAAAGAATTATCCTTTCATCAAGACTACAGACCTCAATGTAAAAGTTTAAACTGTAACACTCTTAGAAAAACACATAAATCTTGAGTTAGGCAATGGTTTGTTACCTAAAACAAAAGCACAAGCATCAAAAGAAAAAATAGATAAACTGGATTATATTAAAATTAAAAACTTTTATGAAATAAATGGTACTATCAAGAAAGTGAAGAAACTTAAAAAATGGTGGTACATCTACACAATGGAATACTACGCTGCTATTACCATTTGCAACAGCATGGATGGACCTGGAGAGTATTATGCTAAGCAAAATATGCCAGTCAGAGAAAGATAAATATCACATGATCTCACTCATTTGTGGAATATAATGAACAACATAAACTGATGAACAAAAATAGATCCAGAAACAAAGAAGCATGGGACGGACCGTCAAACCTCAGAGGGAAGGCAGAAAAGGTTGGGAGTTGGGGGGATGAGTAAGAGATCAACCAAAGGACTTGTATGCATGCATATAAGCATAACCAATGGACACAGACACTAGGGGGCGGGGGTGAGGACATGTGCTGGGGGGTGGGAGCGGCCGGGGAGAAGTCAATGGGGGGAAAAACGAGACATATGTAATACTTTAAACAATAAAGAATCTAAATTTTTTTAAAAAGTGAAGAAATAATCCACAGAATGATAGAAAAATTTTCAAATCATAAAACTCATAAGATACCTAGAATATATTCAACATTTTATTAATAAAACAAATATTGATTGATGTAAAAATAATAAAAAGACAAACCAACTTTAAAATAGGCAAAGGAACTGAAGAGACACTATCTAACAGCACATTAAAAATGCTCAGTATCATTAGTCCTTAGGGAAATGAAAATCAAAATCACAATGCACTATCACTGCACAGCTATAATAAAAAAGAAAAGCAAATGTTGGTGTGGATGTGGAATAACTGGAACCTTGATATACTGCTGATGGGAATATAAGTGGTGCAGCCACTAAGGAAAACAGATGGGCAGTTTTTCAAGTTGTTAAACATAATTACAATGTGATCCAGCAATTCCACTTATAGATATATCCCCAAAAGAAGTAAAAACATGTGCCTACACAACAACTTGTAAACAAATGTTCATAGCAGCATTATTTATAATAGCTAAAAAGTGTAAACAATCTAAATGACCATCACTGATGAAAAAATAGATCCATACAATGAAATATGATTCATCAATAAAAAGGTATGAAGCACTGATACATGCTATAACATGGGTGAAACTCCAAAACATACTAAGTGAAAGAAGCCAGTTAAAAATACATATTGTATGACTCCATTTATATAAAATGTCCAGAGTAGGCAAATTTAAAGAGATAAAAAGTAGATTACTGATTTCCTAGAGCTAGAGGTTAAAGTGAGAAATAGAGATTAACTGCCAATGAATACAGGGTTTCTTTTGGAGATGATAAAAATGTTCTAAATTTAAGACTGGTGATAGTTGCACAACTCTAATAATGTACTAAACACCACTGAATGTATGAAACACCACTGTACACGTTAAATGCATATATTCTATGATGTGGATTGCATTTTAATTAAAACAAAACAAAGCAAAACAAAAAACGACACACACCAAGGGGCAATGTATTAAACATGGGTTTTTTGGTCTTCCTAAGTAAATTTATGTTTGCCTCTTAAAATGCAAAAGAAAAAAAAAAGATAATTTTTGAGACACATTCAGCAATACAGTGTGTTTATGTTTTTTAAATCAAAATCAGCTGTTTCCTGTGAAATACATAACTAGCACACTGCTGGATCAATTCCATATAAGAAAATGCTTTTCTAAACATGTGTGTTAATTTAAATTAGTCTTATATCAATTAGATTTAAGTTAAAAATCTTAATTACTATGAAATGCTAATAAATAGATCGCCTTTCTAATGGTTAATTTGACTGGTGCCCTCAATGTCTTACAGGATGAGTGAAATGTTAGGCTTTTATGAGATGCAAAGGTATTACATAGGATGTGCCTGTGCTTTTGCATAGGGTAGGAAAATGTGCAAATTTGATACTGTTTTTATTCAAAATCATCTATTAACACTTACTGGTATTCCATTTTGCTTCTGATATGTTTTTGCAAATTATGGATTATTCTTTACAGAAATCTCAACCTCATTCTGATAAAATGATTTAACATATATAAAGGAACTAGTACATAGTAAACAGACATGTTAATTCTTTTTCATTTATTTTTTTAATCCTCATCTAAGGATATTTTTTTCCATTGATTTTAAATAGAGTGGAAGGAAGAGAGGGAGTGATGGAGGGAGGGAGAGAGAGAAGAAGAGAGAAACATCCATGTGAGAAAGACACAACGATTGGTTACTTCCTGCATGAACCCCAACTGGGGGCAGGAGACTGAACTTGAGACCCTTGGTATGCAAGCCAATGCTCTAAACACTTAGCAGCACAGGCCAGGGCTATATCAGTGGTTTTTAAACTCAGGGAGTGAGGGTTGGCTAGGCATGGATATTCTTAAAAAAGCTTTCTACATGGTTCTGATTCTTACCTACTCAAGTTAATAAGCACTTATCTGTGTAAATAGCTCTGAAAATAGGGTGAATTATACTGTATTGACCTAATTTTACTTTTCCTCTCCTTAAAATATGTTCAAAAGCCCTGACTTATAATTATTATATTTGTATTTATTTGAAAATAATATAATGTCTGAGAAAATAGTTATTCACTTTTATTCTTCAGCAGATAGCATTCTATCTAAATGACTTTAATTTCCTTATTTAAGATTGCAAGTCTTGGATTTTTTAAACGGAAGTTCCAGTTCTTTACATAGCAGCAAAGTATGAAAATAAACAATGAGTAGATCAGAAAAAAATCTCTCAGACAAGTATGAAATGGCATATCCCGCTTCCCCTCCCCCACTGAAACAAAACAAACAAAAACAGGGCTATGACTCTTGCTTGCTAAAAATGTTAAAATAGTTCAGTAATGTTTCTGCAATTATAAAATGGCAGCTAAGGAAACTGAAGAAACCAAGATAAGAATTCATATTATAGTAATTTCAATGCATGGCATTTATCCAAAACCATGTTTGTACCAAGAGGGGAAAAAAAAAAAGGGGAAATATCTTGCCAAGATCCTAATCATTGTCCCAAACATCAGTGACAGGGATTATAAACCGTGTTAATTTTATTGCCAGGACCTTTTTTCATTAGTTCTGATATTCTCCCATCCTTGCTGAGCATATAAAAAAGTAATATAACCCAAAACAGAGATCGTTCTTAGTTATTTCATTCTTACAGAGGTGAAAGGCTCTAATTTTACAGTTTGTATGTTTAAAGTTACCTTGTTCCAGAAAAGATTTAAGGCAACTAGGCCACTGTAATCTCCACAGGGGATTTGGGGGTATACCTTTAGACAGGAAGCACACAAACCTCAAGTCAACCCAACTAAAGGATCAGGAGGTAGATTCTGGAAATGCATTTTTTGACCCAACGACATACATGAAACCTGCTCAATATTGTAATATGCGCATCAACAAATATTTAACAAATGTTTAGAGTGTTTCTACATACTAGATGATGAGCTAGAAAAACACAGTAAAGAAAATAAGACAAAAGGTCCTTTCCTTTGGGGAGCTTATATTCTAGTTGGGAAACTGGCTATCTATAGTATATGATTCTGGAGGCTTCTACTCCTGGCCAAGTTGGAGCAATAGGAACAGGATTTACCCACATGACTAAAACAACCTGGAAATGAACAAAATATATGAACGTGACCAGGACACACTGATCAAAGGACAGCGATCCCTGAAATAGTCCAGCTTACTGCCTGGAGAGCATCCAGGCTGCAGCACAGGGACCAGGAACCCAGGCAGAGTTTGGTGAACTCTCTGAACTGAGGGTCCAGAAAGAAGATCAGGTAGCTAGCATCTGTAGGACAGAGTACCAGAGAGGGGAGAGTTACACAGAGAGTGAGCCAGATCTGCAGAGGGCCACCTCTTAGTATTCAGCAGAGTACTGATCAGCACATGTATGTTATGAAACTACCTTGGGCCAAGGAAAAAACATCTGAAAATATTAGAAATAATAGTGCCTGGGCTCACGCAGGGCTGGGAATAGAACCTGTTCCCACCAGTCATCCGGAAAACCTCATAATTCACAGGGCACTGGGTAGAGACCTCAGAAGGGTCTTGCCTCAGCAGCAGAGAAATAATTAGCCCTAAATGAACACTGCTCCAATCCCCCACCTACTGAATCTTAAAAGCAAGACCCTAAAGGATCAAACTGTTCCCACAATGAAGCTCAAGAACATTTATAGAAAAACCCAAATATCCAGCATCCAACAAGTTAAAATTCATGATGTTTGGTATCTGATAAAATATATCAACATACAAAGAAGCAGGAAAATTCAATCCACAAGAAAACAAATCAATCTATCAAAACTGACTTAGTCCTGCCAATCCAAACCATCTTGAAGCAGTGCCTTCCTCTCGCTGGTCTTTGTGAGCATCCTGCAAGAGCCCCGCCAGAGCCCTAGCCAGTTTGGCTCAGTGGATAGAGCATCAGCCTGCAGAATGAAGGGTCCCAGGTTCGATACCGGTCAAGGGCACATGCCTGGGTTGCAGGCTTGATCTCCAGGAGGGGGCGTGCAGGAGGCAGCTGGTCAATGATTCTCTCTCAACATTGATGTATCTCTCCCTCTCTCCCTCTTCCTTCCTCTCTGAAATCAATAAAAAAAAAAAAAAAAAAAAGGAGCCCCACCAGAGCGAGTACTACACTGAACTCAGGGCCTTTCCCTGGGCATCATCTTGATGACCCACCCTCAGAGCACGAGAAAACTCTTCTCTCCTTTTGACATTAAAACCAAAGGTGCTGGTTTTGATTAGTTATTTCATTTATAACCTTTATTCTAATCAAGAAATACTTATTTATCAATTTTGTTTAGCACAACATTTTGGAATGATGTAAAAATCAAAACACTGCATATCCCTCTCCTCCCTCTAAAAACAGGGAAATTTTTTTGTAACTTAAGTCTGTTGTTTCTTGAACTAATCAGAAAAGTTCTCTCCTTCACATTTGTTTCCATGATGGGAAAAGAAAATGACATGTTTCTGCAGCTGTATCCAGCTGCCCTGGGAAGATATAAAACTTGTCATGTATTTAAAAGAAACAAAACAAAAAACTGACTCAGCAATGACAGATGATAAAATTAGCCAGTAAGGGTATTAAAAGTTATAATTATATTTCATATGTTTAAAAAGTTAAGGAGAGACATGGAAGATATTAAAAAAAAAAAAAGAGGAAGAGGAACAAATAACTGATGCGACAAATAGAGAAGATATAACATGCTAACACTAATCAGAAGAAAGCAAGGTTGGTTAGCTATATTAATACCAGATAATGTAGATTTCAAAGGAAAGAATATTACCAGGAATAGAGAAGGTCATCCTATATAATAAAAGGCTAATATGCAAATTGACCCAACAGTGGAACGACCAGTCGCTATGACGCACACTGACCACTGAGGGGCATACGTTCAACGCAGGAGCTGCCCCCTGGTAGTCAGTGTGCTCCTACAGGGGGAGCGCTGCTCAGCCAGAAGCCCTGAGTAGGGCTCACGGCTAGTGAGTGCAGTGGCGGTGGTGGGAGCCTCTCCCACCTCCGTGGCAGTGCTAAGCTGTCAATTGGACATCCCCCAAGGGCTCCTGGACTGAAAGAGGGCACAGGCCATGCTAAGGGACCCCACCCACCCACTGGGCCTCTTGTATCATAATGACAAAATGAGCAATTCATCAAGAGGACATAAGAATCCTAAATTAATAATTTTTAAAAACCCTAATAATAAAGCCTTACAGAATATGATTCTGGAACAATTAAAGGCCACATTCTATGGCATGTAAATTATATACAGACATGTTGGAGGGAAAGGAATATCCAGAGTGAGGAAGGTTACCCAGGGAAAGATTCCCATAAAATCAGGTCTTAACATGAGCAATGAATAATCCATCTGGCTAACTCCTTATCCCAAGAGTAATTAGTGAATCATTCAAAAGATATAATGAATTGTCTGAAAAGGAAATGCCAGCATCTGCATGACTAATTTAAGCAGCCCATTTCAAATATCAGCTTTAGCACCTGGGAAGATAATTTAAAAAAAAAGTTTTTATTTATTTTAGAGAGAGAGGAAGGAAGGTGGAGATAGAAACATCGATTGAGAGAGAAACATCATCGATTGGCTGCATCTTGCATGCCCCCAACTGGAGATCAAGCCCTCAACCTGGACATGTACCCCAACCAGAAATTGAACCAGCAACCTCTTGCTTCATGTGTCAAAGCTCAACGTTTAAACCACACTGGCAGGGCGTAAGGCCACTTTTTAGAGGTATATAAGGGACATTTAGAACTCTTAAGATGTGAGTACAAAGTAAGAGCCAGTCTTTCTCTTGAATTTAGTGGAAAATAATTGCTCATTGGTAGTTACATAACCTTGTTGATTTAGAAAGGTTAAAACCACCACCTTTCTGGTTTACTGAGGGATCAGTTCTGCCTTTCCTCCACAGAAATCATATATTCCGCAAGGTGAGGAAAGATGAGTGATGACAGTAAGCTTTCTGAAAAGCTAAGGTAACTCTAAGTAAATAAATTGAAAAGTATATGAGAACTCTTTAGTTGAAGACAATCTGGTTAAATTCACCTTTAGTAAACAGGGTGGGGAAAATGAGCTCCGTGAGAAGGAAACCCAAGGGCATTCCTTTCTCAGGGAGGGGAAGGGAAAAAAACAAAAAGCATACATGGCTCTACCCCACAGGCCAACAGGGAGAGAGCATTTGTGCTCTGCAAGGAAGGGAGTAGCCCAATCTGGTGAGTCAGAAGCTCGAAAGGAATTTGCTGGTGCACCTAAGTGTAGTATACAAGGTGCAGCACGGTCTGTCCATAAACTTAGGGACACCCAGGAAAAAAAGTCTTAGTCTAAGTAAGGGTCAAGTGTGATTTTAGAAATGGGTAGGAAGACACCTGGCAAAGTAAAGCAAAACAAGAATCAGTAAGAAATAGTAAAGACTGGGGCAAATTATTTCTCCAAGTGTCAAAATCATCACAAGGCTCTTATCACAAGGCCTTATTATGTCTTGGAGACAGAATACTCACGATATGTAAAAATATGACAGGAACAATAATTAGCTATCGAGTCAGCACTCTGTGCATGTTCACCATTCTCAGGAATGAGAGAAGAGCTGGATGCATACCCTCCTTCACCCTTGTCTTGCTCAATGCTTCAGTTACATATTTTGCAAAATTTCAAGGAGAAAGAGGTGAAAAACTTCCCAACATTTTAATATTATATCTTCAAGTAAAAGTAACGTATATTGGAATTCTGGTACTGCTTTAATTTTCTCAACCCTTTGGTTTCTTTGAATATAGCAGACTCATAGAAAAGATTACTTGATACCATAGTACCATTCCTACCATGAGCTTGTTAGATTTAGATGAACAGATGTATATTGTGGAATCTACTGTAAATAATGCACTTAAAAACAATCCTTAATACGTCTTTTGTCAGCTGTGCCTTACTAGTTACCTAATACTTTTTTTTCTAATAAAACAACACTGTTAAAAGCAGAACATTTATCGGTGTAGGACAAAATATCCCCCAAATGCACTGAAGACAATCCCTGAACTTCACTTAATTAGCATCCATTCCTCCTTCTTAGATGTTGACATACATTTTAATTCTGTAAAATATACAAGTATGAATGAACAATCATTTCACAAATCACAAATGAAATTACTAATTTATCTATATATAACAACTCTGAAAGTGTGCTTGTTAGTGTATCAGGTCTTTTTAAAACATTTCAAGACGACCTAGAAAGATAAAATTTGGTGTGAGTATATAGTTTTTGTTCGTGGTCAAAAGGAAAAATTCTGAAATATCTAATTTTCAGTTCATTTCTATGTAATTTTAGCTCTAGAAAGAGGGTGAGCCTTAAAGCGAAAGAGTAATAAATATAATTAATTGTCATTTAATTGGTCTCAGAATATGAGAAAGTAGCTGACTTGAATAATTGGGTAACTATTCCTTTTAGCGGTTCCCAATTTTTTTGCTTTAAAACAATTGAGTATCATCTGACTGACCTCTAAAGTAATGTAAAGGATCACTATGTGATTTTGGCATGTAACTTGGAAGAAGTTCAAGGAATTGAGTGACATCACTATAACATTTCCTGGCACAGAAAGTTAATACTGCCATCATAGAGTAGTCATCTTAGTATAAAAATGATTTAGAGACCAATGGCACATTAACAAATTCTAACTAGTCTACTAGTAAGTACACCAAAAGAGCAAATGCTTTGTTTCTTTTTTTTCACATGAAGGTGATTACTTTTTTTAATATATATTTTTATTGATTTCAGAGATGGAAGGGAGAGGGGGAGAGAGAGAGAAGCATCAATGATGAGAGAGATTCATTGATTGGCTGCCTCCTGTACGCCCCCACTCCCTCAACTGGGGATCAGACCCACAATCCAGGCATGTGCCCTAGACCAGAATTGAACCTGGGGACCTTCAGTCTCCATTCCGATGCTCTATCAACTGAGCCAAACCGGCTAGGGCGATGCTTTTGTTTCTTACGAGAGATAGGTTTGCCAACAGTTTTACAAAGAACCTCTATAGTCTGGGAAGGCATCCTCAAGCTGAAAGTCTATCTCAGGGGTCCTCAAACTTTTTAAACAGGGGCCAGTTCACTGTTCCTCAGACCGTTGGAGGGCCGGACTATAGTTTTAAAAAAAACCATGAACAAATTCCTATGCACACTGCACATATCTTATTTTGAAGTAAAAAAACAAAAAGGGAACAAATACAATATTTGTAATTGCATGTGGCCCGCGGGCCATACTTTGAGGACCCCTGGTCTATCTCCTATGAAATAAGCTATTTAGTAAAAAACTTGGGACTTAACCTGTTCAGAGTAAAGGGTCATGGGAGAGGTATGCTTAAAAATACAATCTTTTGGATTTTCAGAGTTGAGGAGAAAATTCACATTTAGCTTGACTGGGAAGTATGCTAATAACATATAGGCGAATTATTCTGAGGATCTTCTGAATGTGATCAAGATTTTGGGAATGAGACCCAAAGAAAGGAAGGCATATTAGGGACTAATGATAACCAAAGCTAACTAACTTAAGGATGAGAGCCTAGGATGAGTTTGAGAAGATTAGAGCTGGCTTTTAGCTATATTTCAAAGGAGAGTTCTACAGCCAAAGTTCCCAATTGTTGATGAATTTGCCTTCTTCAGGTCTATGGCACTGTAACATGGCCTTTAAGGCTTGACCCCACCGAGTCTAGGGTGGTAGCATTTGCTTCGATCTGATGAATTGCTGAAACTCAAAAACTCATCTCTCTGGTTCTGGATAACTCCTCCAAGAATGTAAATCTCTTGTTTGGTTAAAACATCACCATATGATCCTTTACAATGATTACACTGCACAGGATTTTATAGTGATTTCACTGTACCCTTTAACAAATTTGGTTCTCACAAAAACTTTATAAAGTAGACAAGAAAGGTCCTCAGAATGTATGATTTCATTTATATAAAGTTCAAACTAGGCATAACTAATCTATCATGTTAGAAGCTGTAATGGTTACCTTTGAAAAGAAGAAAGAAGCTGGAATAAAGCGTAAAGAAACCTTTTATTTTTTTATTTTATTTTATTTTTTTTAAATCATAAATAATTAACTTTTTATTTTTTAAGAAACCTTTTAGAGGTGCTGGTAATGCCTTGTGATTTCATGGGTGTGTTCACTGTATAATTCATGGATCTTTATCCTTCTGATTTGCGCATATTCTGTAAACATGTCATACTTCAATAAAAAGTTCATTATTTTTCAATGCCATGGTCTTACTCACTGCATCATAGCTGCCCATAAATAATATTAAACAGACATACATAGCTAAAAGAGGCAGTAAAAATACTGAATGTATTATAAAAAAGAAAACCACTGATTGTAAATGCAAAACTACTTGCTTTTTAATTCAACTACTTTCATTTACTTCATACCCATCTAAAACCTAACATGAGAAATAAGAAAAAAAATTTAAATATATAAAAGGAAACAAAAACTATCACCCTATAGTTAAGGATACAGCATTTTCCCCCCTTATTGTCACCCATATTCCTCACCTCTATAATTTCTCAACTCCGTTATTTTCTTATCCTATATAATAAAAGCCTAATATGCAAATTGTCCCCTTGGGCGGTCATTCGACTGCTCGCTATGATGTGCGCTGACCACCAGGGGGTGGCGCGGAACATGGTGGGCATTGGGGGCGCGGCACTGGCAGCAGTGGAGGTGCTGCCGTCCCTGATGAGAGTGGGACTGCAGTGGGCTGGTGGAGCAGGTGAGCGGGAGGCGCCAGGCCAAGGTAGATGCGTGTGGGGGCCTGATTGCCCCGCTGATCGCCTCACAGACAGCAACCAGTGGCGGCAGTGGGGGAGGGGGGGCGCTGCCAGCTCCCAGGCACTGAGGGAGCCAGCCAGGGGGTCCAGCCCCAATCGATTGCCCCGCAGGTGGGATGGTAGAGCAGTTGAGGGGCAGGGCCAGGCCAACGCAGGGTGCCAGGCAGGGCTGCGAGGCTGCGGACACGAGCTGGGGCCTGATCTCAGCAGGCCACCCTGAGGGACCCCACCCATGCATGAATTTGTGCACCGGGCCCTCTAGTTTTCCATAATTCTCTACCTTCTTTCCTACCTCCTCTAATCCTCCAAGATCTTTTCCTAGGTAACTGGTGATTATGAAACAAGATCATACTGGGAAACTTCCTGGGTCAGTTTAGGACCAATTCAGCTCCTTCATATCTCTTATTTTCTCTTCTTGTCCTCCAATTCCATATTCTTTTCTTGCCATCTCGTTTTCTCACATCTCTCCCTCTGTTTCTGCCTCTATTCTTCTTCCTAGTTTTACTCCCCAAGTCTATCTGAAGCACACGTAATAGTAAAAGGTAACCAACCAATATTTATTCTCATTAAATTATGTTCTATATAAACAGACTTGAAGCTATAAATAGTGTTATAGGGATGGCTGTGCAGATGATAATAGAGTCAGCTGAGTTTTCTATGACAAATAGAACTGATGTCTTTGCGTAGTTTCTCCACACTTTAAACTATGCATGATTTTTAAATCTTTTTCTGGCCCAAACACCTGAGGAACTTGACATTAACACCTCTAACAGATGGTTAATTTTATGTGCTAATAAAGCTGGGCACAGTGCCCAGATATATGGTCAAATATTGTTTGTTTTTATGATGGTGAGCCTAACATTTAAATCAGTGAACTTTGATTAAAAACATAATGGTGGGCCTCATGCAATTGCTAAAGGTCTTAACAAAGACTCATCTCCTCTGAGCAAGAAAGGAATTCTGCCAGCAGACAGTCTTTGGACTCAAATTACTACTTTTGCCTGAGTCTCCAGTCTACTGGCCTATCCTACAGATTTTAGACTTACTAAACCTCCACATCACATGAGCGAATTTCTTAAAATAACTCTCTCTCTACACACACACACACACCCTGTTTTGTTCTCTGGAGAACATGACTAATTCAAGTAGCTATGGTAGTGATTCTCAACTAGAAATGGTGGGGGCGAGGTGCAGTCTACAGAAAGAACACAGGAGTTGGGGATGATAATTTTATTTTTTGTTAATCCTCACCCATTGATTTTTAGAGAGAGTGGAAGGGGGGAGAGAGATGAGAGAGAGAGAGAGAGAAAGAGAGAGAGACATTGATGTGAGAGAGACACAAAGGGACACAGAGACACATACTGGTTGCCTCCCGCATGTGCCCAGACCAGGCCAGGAATCGAACCTGCAACTAAGACACATGCCCTTGATCGGAATCAAACCCAGGACCCTTCAAACCCTCAGGCTGATGCTCTATCCACTGAGCCAAACCAGCTAGGGTGATAGATAATTTTAAAAAGGTCTGATGCAGACCTTATGGAATATCTACTCAAAAGTCATTTACTAGTCTTCTATTACAGAGACTAGAATACTAAAACAAAGTTTTTGGCTTCCCTTATATGTAAGAGAGCTGTAGCCAAATTCATTTGTTTGCAAATGAACAGCTAATGCTTCACTAGGAGAAAGCACTATGCTCTAACTATTCTTCCTGCCCAGACCACTAAGGATTCAGATGTAAAAACAGTGCCTGAAGGAGCTGATCCTTAGCTCTAGGGCTGCTCCCCGCCATTCCCCAGGGTTCATGTGCAGTATCTTATACAAGAGTGCAAGTAGAATCTGGATGCTTAGGCCAGCCTGTACTGAAAGCAGAAAAACTTAACCCATGTTATCATATAAAGTGTTACTTTAAAAACATAGCTGTACTCAGGCTCCACTGAGACTACCTAAAGTTGAAATCTGCAATAGGAAGGACTTGGACTAGAAAAATTTCCTGAAAACAATGATTACAAAATATTGACAATTATAACTATGAACTACTAAGGAAGGCTATCGAATTTCCTTTAAAAAGCGTCTTTTGAAAATATGGCCTGAATTATTTTATGGCATTCCACTGTAAAGACAAGAGTTAGAAGAGAGCAGCACTTTGACATCATTTCCATTCTATAATACACTACTGATTTAAAAGTTTTACCTCAGTACACTTTCTATATTTATTACAGGAGAGCTAAAGAGTGCTATATAAAAATCACTATGTAATAAAACCTCACTAACAAACCATTAAAAAGGAACTTATTGGCCAAGTTGATAAAAAATGTAAATTAAATGCCCAAATTTTCTAACAACTTTTTAAGTCAGCACTATATCTTTAAGGCTATCAATGATGTACCTCTAAAAATACTGTTTTCTTCAGACCTCTCTAGAAAAAGAAAAATCAAGTGCTATTAGTGAATGATTTCAAAATTCTGTGTTTACCTTTTTTTTCTCCAGTGTAGGGCACATAGTCTTCCCGGTCCTTATGCTCCAAAGCTTCCTTCTCCAGATATGACAAGAGGTGTTCTCTATCAAAAGGCCCTGTGGCAGACTTTGAGGTCTGGTTCTTCTGTCGGAACCCTGCAGGCAGAAGGGCATTCTGCCAAAGAGAATGAATCAACCATTATAACCACCAAGAATGCCGATTTTCATATGCTTGCATAGATTACTCAGAGAAGAAACAATTCTAGATTAGAATATGATGTAGGCATTAAACACTTTATTACAGGACTTTAGGGTTGCAATGTAAAAGTGTTCCAAAGTTTTTTCTTAAATTAGGTAGTATTCACTTACATTACTATTAAAATATACAAACATATTTTCTTTAGCAAGTATTCTACTAGCAGGAAAACCCCTTTACTTTTAAAATGTCCTGGGACAATAATAAAAAGGTTTTTAATGCTTAATAACACCTTAGCATATATGTAAATACAGAAAATAATTCCGTTACAAAAGAATGTTAAATGACTATATGCATCATAGTCCTTCACAGTAACTTTTATTTCATTATAAAGACCTTCTCATTAAAAAAAACACACAAACACCACATGTATATCAAGCCCTCTAGCCAGGTTGCTCTGCTGGTTAGAGCATCATCCTGACACCAAGGTTGCTGGGTTTGATGCTGGGCCAGCGCACACATAAAAATCAATGAATGCATAAATAAGTTAAACAACAGTTGATGTTTCTCTCTCCTTCTCTCCTAAATCAATTAAAAAACAAAACAAGTATATTGCCCGGCTGGCATGGTTTGTCGACTTCTGAATCAGGAGGTCACTGTTTGATTCCCAGTCAGGGCACATGCCCTGGTTGCAGGCTCAATCCTCAGTGTGGGGTGTGCAGGAGGCAGCCGATCAATGATTCTCTGTCATCATCACTGATGTTTTTCTCTCTCTCTCCCTCTCCTTCTCTCTCTCCCCTCACCCTTCATCTCTGAAATCAATAAAATATATATAAAATAGAACAGTCATGTCAGTAAAGATATGGAGGTAGAAGGGGAAAACTGGAGAAGAGACAAAAAGTTAATTTAAATAAAGAGGTGTCAGTGAAAACTTGGTTTGGGGTGATGAACACACAATACAATATTCAGACGCTGTATTATAGAATTGTACCCCTTAAACCTATAATTTTATTAACCAATGTCACCCCAATAAATTCAATAAAAAAAAATAAATTATACATATACATGGGGGGGGGGGGGGGGGGGGGGAGGTGCCAGTGAAAAGTCCTGAAAAAGTTAACTGCTCAAAGGCAGCTACTTAGTTTCAAAGTGTTTGAAAAATTATTTCATTTTTCTTCATTAGCTATCACCTACCTCAGGGTCAAGATCATCCAGCACGGTTTCCAGTTGTTTCAGTTCTATTTCTGATAGATTCCCAAGGAGCTCATCTTCATCCAGGTCCTTGTACTTTTCTAAGTCCTTCCGGAATGGTAGTGCCATGGTCTGCAGTGTCACTTCGTTTTTGCTATTCAATGTAGTCAGAAGTGATTTCTATTTTTTTTTAAACTATGGAGAGAAGAGACAAAAACATTTAAAACATCATCTCCACCTACTTAGATCTATTATTAGGTTAAATGAAATGTAATTTCCATGTCATATATTCTTTGACCTTATATCACACACCACCCTTTTCTATGGATCATTCAATGCCTTTATCTTTTGTCTTTTGTTAACAACAACAAAAAGAAACTGAGAGAAAAAGAGGGGAAGAAGAAAATAAAATTCAAATCCATAAAAATGTCTATTTGACAGAATTTAGATTTTCTGATAACTAAGTTTTAGGGGGAAAAGGATTATATAATTTGTGCTAAAATACAAATTTTTCCATCAATGGCTTTCAAATGATTGTTACTTTGCTTAAGCACAGTATGTTTAAGGTACAGTTGTTTTATTGTAAATTACTTAGAAGAACATTATTTTCTGACTCAACATTAACATGGGGTGGGTGATACCATTGCATTCCCCATAAAAGGAATGGCGGCCTCTTGCCATTGGGAAAAAAATTTTTTTGAAAAGTGCGTTAAAAAAAAATTTAAAGGCGCTTTTAAAGGAAAAAATACAACACTATAAAACTTCAAGTAAAATACTCAAAACAATGCTATGTCACCCACTAACTGACAAGGTTGGTCAGGAGAATCTGATTACAGAAAGGACCTTCACCATTTCCTTACTGTGTGGATCTCTCCCCAAAAGCTATGAGGTGACTCAATAAGCAGCATATTTCCAGTTACCCACAGGACTGTTACATAGGAAAGGATAAAGTAAAAAAGTGAAGCAAAAATTAAGTATTTTTATGAATTTTAGCCATATATGTGGATCATTTGTCTCATAAAATGTTCCTATGTGTGCCCTAGCCAGTTTGGCTCAGAGGATAGAACATTGGCCTGGGAATTGAAGGGTCCCAGGTTCGATTCAGTTGCAGGCTCGATCCTACCTCAGTTGCAGGCTCGATCCCTGGCCCTGGTTAGGGCATGTGCGGGAGGCAACTAATTGATGTGTCTCTCTTATATTGATGCTCTCTCTCTGTGTCTCTCCCCCTCCCTTCCACTCTCTTTAAAAATCAATAGAAAAAATATCCTCAGATGAGGATTAACAACAACACAAATATTCTGTGTGGATAAAAAATAATCTTTAGACTTAATGATGTTAAAATTTTTCTTGGCTGCAAAACGCCCAGTATTTCAAAGTTTGAATATATATATTTCCTTTGCTACCGTTCCCCCCCTTGTTTTCCCAACTTAATACCATATTTTAACTAATATATTTTCCTCCTCAATTCAGTAACATTTTATGGATCTTTTTAGGTGTTTTCATCTCCCAAGAAGAAATGAAGGTTCACCACAGGGGTCTGTCAGTTAATGAAGTGACTAGCAACCACCTGGGTCCTATAAAAAGCAAATTAACATAATTGTGCTTATGCAGATGTTAAATTACAGGCATTTTGTTTAATTGCCCAAGACAGATCTGGCTTACACCTGTTCTACTAACACCACATAGATTTAGCAGTTATCCTAAATTTTTCCATTAAAAAAATTATTGTTATCATTACTAAGTTTGGTAAACCTCTACTTTGCATTTCCAACTTTAAGATAGCAAGCTTAACAAGTATCCTGAGAGTGTATTTTCTCAATTAAAAATAATACCGTCTGCAGAGAAGAGTCAATGGAAAGTATCAGCACTACCAAATATAGTAACCATAAAATGCAATTTTAAAGAAGGTGGCATGCAATTTTAGAAGATAAAAAATTAGACCACATTGAAAAAAATATTCCCTTCATAAACAGACATTTGAGACAAAGGTAAGAAATTGATAAAAGTTTAAGAATATGTACCAAAAGTAATTATTTGCTTTATGCTATTTTTTAATGTTTGGAAAATCAATATAAAAATACATTTTCAATATAGTTTAATATAATATACTGAAGTTTACAGTACAGTCATGTGCCGTCAACAATGGACTGAATATCCAATGATGGTCTCATAAGATTAGCATGGGGCTAAAAAATTCCTATCACCTAATGTAGCCCTTGTAATATATAACCCAACACATTACTTACGTGTTTCTGGTGATGCTGGTGTAAACAAACCTACACCTACTGTTCTGGCAATGGTATAAAAGCATAACACATATAATTACATATAGTGCATAATACTTGATAATGATAATAAATGACTTTGTTCCTGGTTTATGTATTTACTATATTATTTTAAAGTGTATTCTTTCTTCTTAAAAAAACACAAAACCATTGCTGTAAAATGCCTCACCCATCTTGTTTACTGCATCTCTTGATACCATAATTTTCTCTTGTGTTTGACTTACCCATATGTTGTTTTGTACAGTGGCACGTTATATAGGCTTGTAGCCTAGGAGCAAGGCTAAGTCATATAGCCTAGGTGTGGAGTAGGCTGTATCATCTAGGTGTGTGTAAGTGCACTCTATGATGTTCACACAATGATGAAATTGCCCAATGATGCATTTCTCAGAACTTATCCCCATTGTTAAGCAGCACATAACTGTATATAATAGAGCTAATTTCTTAGTCAATAAATATTTCAAAAAATACTTATTTTGAGCATCTCTTTTCTTTACTCTCAAAAGTATCCCAGCCTTGGCCATAAATTCAATGGTCATCCAACTAAGAGGGTACTGTAATAGACAATATGATAGGAATGAGATATTCAGAACAAAGGCAATATATATCACCCAGGTTTTATAGGTCGGAAACATGACATTCCTTAGAATGAGTAAAATAGTTTACTCCAATAGATTGCTTTTTATTCCAAGTATAAACTGTCATACACAACATCTTTATATACTACTAGGAGTCCGGTGCATGAAGATTCGTGCACTGGGGGTGGGTCCCTCAGCCCGACCTGCACCCTCTCCAATCTGGGAACCCTCAGGGGAGCCCTCTCCATTCCAGGAGTTTCTGTCTGTCTTTGCAATCATATGAGCAAATTGTCTGAGACCCCCTCACCCAGTTTGGTTTGTTGCTCACAGAATAATAGAGGCTTTTTTTCCCCCTTTGCTTCATTGGTGGAGATTTCCTGGAAGTTTTAGGATATCTTCCCTTTAATTTTTCCTAGACACTCTGATTTTACTTATGTCTCTCACCTTTGCTTTCCCTCCATCCCCCACCGCAACAGTAACTTGCTGCAGGCTCACTTTGCTCTAGTGTCTAGGAGATCCGTCTGCCACCCGAACTATGATTCCCAGCATTCCTGGTGCTCCCCATGCTCTAGGTTTTCCATTCCTGCCCTGTCTCCATCCCACAGCCTCCCACTCTGCCATGGCCCCCCAAGCCTCCGGCTCTCCCACTCTGCTCTCTGCCCGGCGCCTGTGTATGCAAATTAACCCATCTTTGTTGGGTTAATTTGCATATTCACTCCTGATTGGCTGGTGAGTGTAGTGAAGGAATGGTCAATTTACATGTTTCTCTTTTATTATATATAAAACTAGGGGCCCAGTGCACAAATTTGTGCACCTTGAAAGGAACTGTGGGCAGTGAGGCTGTGGTGGGCCTAGGGGCGGGTCACAACCCATCCTCCGTGCCCCGATCTGGTCCCTCGCACTAGTGCCCCTGGTCCCCTGTCTGCCAGCAGCCCCGCTCCCGCTGCCACCACTCCCACGCACTGACGGCGCTGGCCCCGCTCGCACCCGTTGCTGGCGCGGAGCAATTGGGGCCAGCACCTGCAGCAGGTGCGAGCAGGGACTGCTGCCCCACTTGCCCCTCAGGAGCAGGAGGAGGTGGAGAAGACCTCAGGGGCGATTGGGGCTGGCAGCCGCCGCTCGAACCTGTTGACAGCGCTGAGTGATCGGGACTGGTGCCGGGTGCCGGCAGCAGGTGCCAGAGGCAGCTGCTGGTCTTGATCGCCCCTCAGGAGCAGGGGGAGGTGGAGAAGACTTGAAGGGCGATCAGGGCTGGTGCCTGGCACCGGCAGCAGGTGCGAGCGGCATGTAGGAGCAAAGAATTTTCAGTAACCACCAGAGGCTCACCCCAATGACAGCGACGGTGCCCTGCCTTGGTCTGGCACCCCTGCTCACCTGTTCCACCATCCTGCCACAGCCAATGCACACCACATTCTGTGCGCGCCCCCTGGTGGTCAGCACATGTCATAGCGAACAGTTGTTTGGTTACCGTTCGGTCTATTTGCATATTAGGGTTTTATATAGATTGCTTAAAAAATAATAAAATGAATGCCTATCTTCAGAGAGAGACCATTACTAGTACCCTCGTGTTCCCCATGCCAGGGCATCTCCCTCCTCAAAAGTAGTAGCCATTGTACTGAATTTTGAATTACTTATTCTCTGGCTTTCCTCTACATTTTACCTGAAATGTACATATCCTTAAGAGTTTCAGTTTTGCCCTTTTATTTTGTATTTTATATGTATGGGCTCATACAGCATGAATCCTTGTGTGACTTGCATTTTTCATTTAAGATTGTTTTGAGTTGATGCTTAAAGCTGTACTTCTTTCATTTTCATTTCTATAGAGTATTCAGTTGTATAAATGAATATCTGAGTTTTTTGCAGTCGTCCCCCCTCTATTTTTCTACTATAGCCCATCTTGTTATCTACTTCCTGGTATACATGTGCAAGAGTGTCTCAAAGCTGTTCAATCTAGGAATGACATTACTGGAAAAGGGTATGCTCAGACTCAACTTTACTGGGTAATGTCTAACTATTTTCTTTTTTAAAAAAATATTTTTATTGATTTCAGAGAGAAGGGGAGCAAGAGAGAGATAGAAGCATCAACAATGAGAGAAAATCATTGACCAGCTGCCTGCCCCCTAGTGGGGATTGAGCCCTCAGCCCAGGCATGTGCCCTTGACTGGGAATTGAGCCGTGATTTCCTGGTTCACAGGTAAATGCTCAACCACTGAGCTGTACCAGCTGGGCTCAAACTCTTTTCAAAGTGATTATACCACCTTATAGTTCTAGAAGATTCAGTACATGACAATTCATGTTGCTTATCCTTGCTAATTGGTGGTATTAACAGACTTTTTGTGTTTTTTGTTTTTGCTATTCTGGTGAATGTGATATTGTATTTTACCATAGTTTTAACTTGCATTTTGTTGAATTATGATAAAGTTGAGCATTTTTTCATACGTTCATTAATTCATTGGCCAATGGTGTTCCTCATTCTGTGAAGAATCTGTTGCCCATTTTTAAAATTGTGTTATTAAAAAAAATAGATGTTCTCCAAGAAAAACAAACAAAAATTTTTTTTAAATAGATGTTCTTAATATATTCTGGATATTAATCTTTTTCAGTTACATGTAAAAAAATCTTTTCCATTTTCTTTCAACTCTTATTTCGTTTTTATGGTATTTTCTAGGAGAAAATGTTTTTAATGTTTTTATTTAATTTTTTAAGGAATTGGCTTCTTTGGCTTGTTTTTTTCCTTTACAAAGCAATAGAAAGCTATTTCCTTCAGATTCATATAATGAAATTTGCCAAGAAATTCCAAGTAATATACTAAAGTTTCCCAGAAGCTTCAATACAAAGCAACTAATGCTCAAAACTTAAGTCACTCAAAACTTATCAGTATCATTCTTTCATCAGGTGTTCACATTCTCAGATTCTCCAACTTGATCATAACTTCCCTTTCAGCTCTCCTCCTCTACTGAGGAATGTCTCTGTAGTAAAAATGTTCCAAGTGTTAGTAGAGAAGCTCAGGAACACCTCAGGAAGGGAAGCTCTGGGAACAGTGCTCTGCTTCGCTTTCTCTCCCTCTGTCTTCGGGAGGACCTGTCCTGGCTTGCTTGTGCTTTGATATCTGTCTTACTGGAAGGAGAACACATTCTGAATGATGAAGAGGTGAATCCAGTGTGCCAGAAAAGTACATAAATCTATCATCTGTCTACAGGAACTTTTTAAAACCCCCAAGCTACAACTCATAGAAAAGTAACACATAACAGGCACGGGGCCATGGCTCCATGGCGGCCACTGCAGTGAGAGAAATGAGCCGCCAGACTGTGACAAGTTACCCACTGGGACCTCCAAGTGCAGAGGGTGCCCGCCCTGATGGGCAACCACCGCGTCCAACAATGACTTGGCCAGTCTTTTTGAGTGTCCTGTCTGCTTTGACTATGTGTTGCCACCCATTCGTCAGTGTCAGAGCGGCCACCTTGTCTGTAGCAACTGTCACCCAAAGCTCACATGTTGTCCAACCTGCCGGGGCCCCTTGGGATCCATTTGCAACTTAGCGATGGAGAAAGTGGCCAATTCAGTACTTTCCCCTTGTAAATATGCCTCGTCTGGGTGTGAAATAACTCTGCCACACACAGAAAAAGCAGACCACGAAGAGCTCTGTGAATTTCGGCCTTACTCCTGCCCATGCCCCGGTGCTTCCTGTAAGTGGCAAGGCTCTCTGGAAGCCGTGATGCCCCATCTGATGCATCAGCACAAGTCCATCACCACCCTGCAGGGAGAGGATATCGTTTTCCTCGCCACAGACATCAGTCTCCCCAGGGCTGTGGACTGGGTGATGATGCAGTCCTACTTCGGCTTCCACTTCATGCTGGTCTTGGAGAAACAGGATAAGTATGACGGGCACTAGCAGTGCTTTGCATTTTCAGGTGGAGTCTCAGCAATCTCACTTCACTGAGACATTTAAAATTTTAGCTTTTATTTAAATAATTTTTGAAAATTAGATATTCTAGATCTTTTGGATCTCCACTTATTTTCTTCCACTTTCGTATATTTCAGAGTGAACAAGGTCTTGACATTGACTGTATTAAAAAAACAACTAAAATGATAGGATTCAGACATATTCTCTCAATATATGAGTTGTTACCTCAGTTTTATCACTACTTCAACAGGGCAGGCTCAGAGTCTTCAGACTCTTCTCTGTTCTCTCTTTAATGAACATGTGTGATCATGTTGTTCTCTGGTTCAAAAACCTTATGTAGACTCATATTATCTACAACAGGGGTAGGCAAACTATAGCGGGCCAAATTTTGCTTGCAACCTGTTTTTAAAAATAATGTTTTATTGGAACACAGTCACATTCATTCATTTATGTATTTTCATGGTTGTTCTTTTTGCTACAATGGCAAAGTTAAATAAATGCAACAGAGACCAGATGGTCTGCAAAACCTTAAATATTCACTATGTGGCCCTTTACAGAAAGTTTGTGAACCGCTGACCTACAACATAAAATCCAAATTCCTCAGCATAAAATACAAAGTTCACAGCCTGGTCCTAGCTAGTTTTCCAATATTATTTCCAGCTGCTCCGTCACACAGCCTATACTCCAAACATGCCAAAAAATTTTAGGTTTCTATGCATTTGCTTCTTTTTGTTCCCTCTCTTAGAATGAAGGCATTCTTTTTCATCTACCTCTGTCCTCAATCAAACCCCTACACATTCTTCGAGACCTAGCTGAAGTGTTGACAAGGATATGGAGCAACTGAAACTCTCATAAATTATTAGTGGAGTGCAAATTGATTCAAACACTTTGGAAAACTATTTGGCAATATGTACTAAAACTAAACAACTTGTACCAAGTTTCTCCTAGCAATTTTACTCCTAGTTATATACACAAGAGAAATGCTTGTTTATGTTAATAAAATAAGATGTAAAAAATGTTCATTGAAACTTTATTCATAATATCCCAAACTGAAAATGACCCAAATGTCCATTACCAGGAAAACACACAAATGAATTGTAGAATAGTCATAAAATGGAATACTACAGAGTAATAAAGAGCAACTAGTGATATGAGCAAAAACGTAAATGAATCTCACATGCATTATGTTGAAAGGAATCTATAATAATAAAAGCGTAATATGCTAATTAAACCAGACGTCCTTCAGGACGAAACTGGGGCTGCAGCCACGAGATGGAGGCAGCTGCTGCTGCGGCATGGAGGAGAAGGCTGCCTCCGCCGAGGAAGGGATCCAGGCAGCCGACCCGCAGCTGCAAGGGAGGGATCCAGGCAGTCACAGCCGCTGCAAAGGCCTACTCTTGCACGAACTTCATGCATAGGGCCTCTAGTATTATATAAAAAGCTAGACAAAACAAGAATGCATACTATATGCTTTCATGTATATAGAATTCAAGAACAGGCAAAACTAACCCACGGGAATGGAAATAGCTATTAGGAGGTATTGATAAGATAGAATATTCAGAGAATATTCTAGGGTGATGAAAATGTGCTATATCTTAAACTAGGTGATAGTTAACACAAGTATATATATGTAAAATTTTCATTAACCTGTCCAGTTAAGATTTTCTCCTTATATTCTGAATTATACATAAAAAAATTTCAATACAGTAAGTCCTCACCTAACATCATCGCTAAGTTCTTTGACTTTAAGCAAAATTATATACAATGAAATCAATGTTAGCAATAAGATAATTGATAAAAAGAGTTAAGTTACTATAGCAAGCACCTTCTCAATGTTATAAGGGAAACGATATTGAACAAAACGTTAGTCAAGGACCTGCTGTATATGCTTGCATTGTGCAACTAATTATTATGTATTTAATGTTGAGAATTAAAGTTCCCACAACATAGAAAAGAATTATTTTTTTGTAGCCATTTTAACAAGAAGTCATAAAAAAAGAACTAACTAAATAAATAAACAAATTGCCTTTGCAAGCCAATTATTCACCTTCAGCTTCTCACTTCCAAACGTCAGCCAATTAGGAACAGACTCCCACCAGTAAGCACTGCTCTAAGTGCCAGCCAACCAATCAACAGACTCCCCAAATAATTATGCTTCTACAATTGGTGTCACTATGGCCTTGAAGTTTGCCAGTCCGTGCATTCCAGGCTTCCCAAAAGCCTTGTATAATAAATTGGTCACCTTTGCTGAGAGACTGTGTCTAACCAGCATAGCTCTCCCTTATCAAAGTATTATTTCAGCTTTGTCACTTTGTTTCAGATATTGACTATTAGCTGGTAGTCTCATTATCCTTTCATGGCAAAGAAAACTTTTAGTGATTATATGTTTATTTTTAAATAAAAGTATCTCAATGTTGATATATATTAGATAATAGTAGTTGAGATAAACATATTCCCTCTAGGTAAATATCCATGTAATCTTTTGAACTAGCTATGGTTTAACATCCAATTAACTTTGTAAGTATGTGTTTCAATTTGCTTTGGTTAAAAATTTCAAATCAACATTCCTTTTTCTTTTTTGTTTGGACCTGGCTTCAGAATTAATCTGAAAACAATTTTAAAATAAGTGATCTCTGTCTAGAGATTTTAACATTTAAAGCATCTAAAGGCTCTCTTCTTTAATGTTAGGCTTGAGTTTCATCTCTGCAGGCTTAAGGAACATTCTTTGAAGGAGAAGGCTGGAGTAAAGAAAGTCATCTGTTTATTCCTGGCACAGTTAAAAGCAGAGGAGGAGTATGAATATCTGTGATAGTATGTAGCAGATTCCTCAAGTGCAAGGGAGTTTTTAAGTCCCCTAAGGTCATTTCCTTTTTATAAGGTTATGACTCTAGATAACACTAATTATAACAAAATATGTACTTTGTGTCACCACATCCTATGCACTATTACACAGTATTTAACTCCTGAAAAATGAAAAATATTTTACTTTAGTTGTATATAATAATGTATATTACTTTTATAGTAATAAAAGTAATCTTTATCTTTACTTTTTTTAAAAAATGTATTTTATTGATTTTTTTACAGAGAGGAAGGGAGAGGGATAGAGAGTTAGAAACATGATCAGCTGCCTCCTGCACACCCACTACTGGGGATGTGCCCGCAACCAAGGTACATGCCCTTGACCGGAATCGAACCTGGGACCCTTCAGTCCGCAGGCCGACACTCTATCCACTGAGCCAAACCGGTTAGGGCTATCTTTACTTTTATAAAGACATTTTTTTAAAAAGGAAATAAATTGGGATGCTAAATCTATCCTTCTGTTTTGTACACTGACTCTTCTATACAATGAAGCCTCAAGGGCAGTACATTAATAATGATTTTTGTAGAGTTCTTGAGATGTTATGGTTGACCCAAATATGGGTACATCTGAGTGAGGTAGTTGCTCTGCACATAGAAATTTGAGAAAATGTGGTTGATTAGTCTGTGTAAAAGTTTCATGGAAACTAATCAACCCAAGTATGAGATTAGCTAAGCAGTCCTATCTTTCTTGCCATTACTACTGACATCATCTTAAATTTTAAAAAAATATATTTTTATTGATTTCAGAGAGGAAGGGAGAGGGGGAGAGAGAGAGAGAGAGATAGAAACATCAATGATGAGAGAGAATTATTGATCAGCTGCCTTCTGCACACCCCTCACTGGGGATGGAGCCTATAACCTGGGCTGATCTGGGAATTGAACCGTGACCTCCTTCCTGGTTCATAGGTCGATTCTGAACCATTGAGCCACATCAACCAGGCTTGAATTTTAAAAAATGAGATCCATATATCCCCAAAGGTAAGAAAATAAAGTATGAAGTCTGAGGGCAGCCCAGAAAAACTTGTTAGAGACAGAAGAAAGAGAGATTTCATTGGAGGCACGTTACTGAGAGCAACCTTTAAGTAGAAAGCAGCCAGATCAGTTCTATGACTATTACAAGAAAACAGTTAACACATGGCTCAGACCTCTTCAAAAATACTCTTTCAACAAGACTCTACTAAGAGACTTTGTGGCCCTCATGTAAGTACCCCATTTCCTTTTCTAGCTCAAAGCAGCTCCTAGTTCTAGCCCACTCCTCTCTTTATTCTTCTTCGTGGAGTTGCAAGGCAAGGTCTGAGGGGAACCCAGTCTGTGTATACCAAAGACAAATGCCACAAGAGCCACAACCTTAATTTACCCAGTTTTCGGTATCAAATGTTTTATAGTTTCCTTCTCCTTCTTTTTTATTATTCTTTTATTTTTTGGTGGGTGAGTTATTTGTTTAACAGATTGGGTGGATTGAAAAATGCTGAAGCTTTTCTAAAAGTTGTTACAAACAAAAAAAAACACTAAAATAGAAATAACATCATATGAATGAGTCTCTCAGGGTAATAAGGTTACAGAACTCTTTATCTCTACTGGTTAACATAAAAGAGCCTTCTACCAGTCATATGGTGGACAAAACCAAATATGACATGAGGTGGCTTGCAAGAAAAGCTCATCAGTGCTCAGCCATCAATCAAAATGATGAATCCATTCCAAGTATATAATGGAGAGACTAATCTGAGGGTTTTCTTTCTTTCTCTCCCAAAGGGAGTATTGCTATGACTCATTCTTCCTCTTGTAAGAATTTTCTTAATCCACCAAGTTAGTAAGCATTGGACTACATACAAAATCCTAAAATAAACTAGGCTAGGTCTAAAAGAAACCATGCTAAGAGCAAGTTGAAGTTATGCAGTGAACAAAAGGTAAAATGCTAACATCTTTCCTCAGTTTCATCCCTTGTGAATTTCTTGGGCTTCAGACAAGATTTTTTTCCTTAATTCTGAAAAACTATCCTTTTTCAACCTTACCAATTTCCCTGCCTTCAAATCAATATACCCATACCTTCATTAAGTGCCTCTTTCATTTAATGTACTGTTTGCGGGAGGGGAGGCACTGGACTGGAGGGAGAGGAAAGGAGCCACGGGAATGGGAAGAAAAGAATTTGAGAAAATTGCATACGACAGATTCTTTTTAAAAAATAATTTGTTGCCCTAACCGGTTTGGCTCAATGGATAGAGCGTCGGCCTGTGGACTCAATGCCCTTGACCAGGTTCGATTCTGGTTAAGGGCATGTACCTTGGTTGCGGGCACATACCCAGTAGGGAGTGTGCAGGAGGCAGCTGATCGATGTTTCTCTCTTATCGATGTTTCTAACTCTCTATCCCTCTCCCGTCCTCTCTGTAAAAAAATCAATAAAATATGTTTAAAAAATAATAATTTGTTTTTATTGATTGCTTTTGAGAGAGAGAGAGAGAGAGAGAGAGAGAGAGAGAGATTTGTTGCTCCACCTACTTATGCACTTATTAGTTGATTCTTCTATGTGCCCTGACTGGGAATCCAATCCGCAACCTTGGCCTATGGGGATGATGCTCTAACCAACTGAGCTACCCGGCCAGAGCTGCATAAAACAGATTCTTGTTCTAGGTCCCCTACTTTATAAATGTTTCTCAAATTGGAATTTAAGAAATCACAAGATCAAAGATATGGCACAAACAAGGCACAGAGACTGTAATAATCAATTGTAGATTTGATGTTAAATTTAATTTTTTCTATTTCCTTTTGAAACACTTTCTCTCTCAATTACAAAAATGGTGACCAGAAAAGTTGGGCATATAGTTGAAGTAAATTTAATTCCCCCTCGGACCCTCTCCTGCCACCCTCCATTATTATAATCCAGGCTGAGTGGTTCACTAAAAAGAATCCATCATTGGGATGTCTCTTCTATTTCTCTACCTCCTTTTTACATCCACGGGCATGCAGGACCCTATCCTCTAGCCTTTAAAACCGTCAAAACAAAGGTTCCAGCACATTCTCCCTCCCGGGAGCACACCCGCAACTTTCCCTTCCTCCTTTTCTTCCCCCACAGGCTTGCATCTCCTAAACTCGAGGGATTTCACAAGGCTTGCAACTGGGGTAGCCATGGGCAGTGGCAGTTTGTACCAGGCAAACTCCCTGAACCTGTTCCCAAGGCCCCCTTTTCTTTTAATTCTTATTGAGCCAAAGCAGTTCAGCCTAGGCTCATTCCCCCACCTAATCTCTCTCCTGTTACCCTAGGCCCGTGGTCGGCAAACTGCGGCTTGCAAGCCACATGCGGCTCTTCCACAAAATACCACGCGGGCGCGCACGTACAGTGCGACTGAAACTTCGTGGCCCGTGCGCAGAAGTCGGTTTTCGGCCTGGGTGAGTCTATTTTGAAGAAGTACTGTTGATATTTGGCTTTGTTGACTAATGAGTTTGCCGACCACTGCCCTAGGCCCTTCCTTGTTTTACTTTCCCCAACTTTAATAAAAGTTCTCTAAAATTCCAGAGGGATATCTCAGCTGTGGGGGGTTACCACTGAGAACTGAGGGGTCTAAACCCCACGTTGGAATTCCCAGCCCAGAGCACCAGAAATGAAAAAGGTGCCCACATAACATTGACTGTGAAAAGCAGTGGGGTTGCTGTCTGCCAGGGAGAGACAGCTGGAAATGCAGGCTCCCTCTTAAAAGATCAATGCACAAAATTTCGTGTGGAACCACTCACCTTGGGCTCTGGCAGAGGCTAGTAGAGCTCTTTGAGGAGAATCCAGGGAAGGAGGCTCTGGGGATAAAGCTTAAGAGAGCAGTCACCTGGATTCCTATGCTGAGTACTTTTCCCATACTGCAGAGGACACCTTACTCAGGCAGACCTTAACTATCCAGGCAGCTTTTGCCTGAGGGTGGGGCAATTGCCCCATCTTGTTGGAAAACCTCTTGCCCGACCCTGTGGAGTTTACACCTTGCTGTGGTACATAGCCTGAGACTCATTAAGAGACTGAGAATAACAATCAGCCTGCAGGCAGAGGCAGATCTCTAGGTGCTTTGCCTGATATGCTTCTGGACCCTGGGCTAGGAAAAGCAGACCTTTATGCGCATTTTGGTCCTGACCAAATGCACCCAACCCCACCAGAGGGAGCCACAAGCTTTGGATTGCTAATAGCTCCAAACAGGGTACTGAGGGTCAGTCACAAACTGTGTGACATTGTCTTGCACTAGAGACTCTCCAAAAAAAAAAAGGGAGTCATAGCAGATCTATCTAATACATAGAAACAAACCCAAACAGGCAGCCAAAATGGGGAGACAAAAATAAATAAACCTCAATTGAAAGAATGAGAGAATTCTCCAGAAGAAGAAATAAATGAAATGGAGATAAGCAACTTATCAGATATAGAATTCAGAATAATGATTACAAGGACGCTCAACAGCATGAGAAGATACAGAAACTGAAAAATGAGCAGCCAGAAATGAAGAATGACATAGCAGTAATAAAGAATACACTGGAAGGGATAAATAGCAGATTACAGGAAGCCGAGGATCAGACCAGTGAATTAGAAGACAGAGTAAAAAAAAAAAAAAATCAGAGAACCAAAAAGAAAAAATAATTAAAAAACAGAAGGACAGTTTAAGGGAGCTGTGGGACAACATGAAACGTATCGATATCCCCATCATACGAGTACCAGATGGTGAAGAAACTGAGCAAGGGATAGAGAACCTGTTTGAAGAAATAATGGCAGAAAACTTCCCTAACCTAGTGAAGGAAAGTCATACAAGTACAGGAGGTAAAGACAGTCCCAAGCAAGAACCCAAACAGGCCCACGCCCAGACACGTCATAATTAAATGCCAAAAATTAAAGACAGAGAATCTTAAAGGCAGCAAGAGAAAAACAATTTGTTACCTATAAAGGAACTCCCTTAAGGCTGTCAGCTGATTTCTCATCAGAAATTCTATAGGTGAGAAGGGAATGGCATGAAGTATTTAAGGTAATGAAAAGCAAGGGACTGAATCCAAGACTACTCTATCTAATAAGGCTATCATTCAAAATAGATGATGAAATAAAGAGCTTCCCAGACAAAAAAAAAAGGGTAAAGGAGTTTATCACCACCAAACCAGCATTATAAGAAATGTTAAAGGGACTTACTAGGAAATACATATAGAGAGAAACATAGACATAAAGTATTAAAATGGTAATAAGTAAGTACCTATCAATAATAACCTTAAATGTAAATAGATTAAATGGTCCAATCAAAAGATAGGGTAGCCTGGATGGCATGGCTCAGTGGTTGAGCATCGACCTATGAACCAGGAGGATTTTAAGAGAGATCGATAGCAATACAGTCATAGTAGGGGACTTTAACATCCCACTGACTTCACTGGATAGATCTTCCAGACCAAAATTAAACAAGGAAACAGTGACTCTAAATGACACACTAGATCAGATGGATTTCATTGACATTTACAGAGCATTTCATCCCAAAGTTGCAGAATATACATTCTTCTCAAGTGCTCATGGATCATTCTCAAAGATAGACCACATGTTAGGGCACAAACAAGTCTCTACAAGTTCAAGAAGACTGAACTCATATCAAGCATCTTCTCAGATCACAGTGGAATGAAATTAGAAATCAACTAAAGTAAAAACACCCCAAAACATTAAAACACATGGAGGCTCAGTAGCATGTTATTAAACAATGAATGAGTTATCAATGAGATCAAGGAAGAAATAAAAAACTTCCTGGAAACAAATGAAAATGAACACACAACAACCCCAAGTCTCTGGGACACAGTGAAAGCAGTCCTGAGAGGGAAGTTTATAGCACTACAGACCTACCTCAAAAAAAAAAACACAAGAAAAATTATTAGTAAATTATCTAACCCTACTAGTTAGAAGGAGAACAACAAGAAAAGCCCAGAGTACGTACAAGGAAGGAAATAATAAAGATAAATGCAGAAATAAATGATATACAGACTGAAAAAAAAATTAAAAGATCAATAAACCAAAGCTGATTCTTTGAAAAGATAAACAAGATTAATGAACCTTTAACCAGACTAATCAAGAAACAGAGAGGAGAGGAGACCGGGAAGATGGCGGCATAGGTAAACACCGGAGACAGCCACCGTGGACAACCATTTCAAAAATACAACTAAAAGTCGGAGCGGACATCAACCAGAACCACGGGAAGGCTGGCTGAGGAGAGTCTCTTCAATTAGAAGCAAAAAACAACAGCATTCTGATGCTCAGCGGAGGCGCAGTGTGGAAAATTTAAAGGTACGGCGGTGCGGTGGTGAGGGTGCGCGCGCAAAGCGGGCTGGCGGCTGAGGGCACGATTGTCGTTTTCAATCAGGAGCGAGTCTCAGACTCTGGGCTACAGATCCGGGCGAGTCTCTAGGGACCCAGACTCAAACGGGAGAAGCGGGACTGTCTGGCTACGGCCCCTCCGAGGTTTGCAGCGGCCGCTGGGACAGAGAGGCAGAGCCCCTGGGGACGGACTGAGAGCGGCCATAGCTGCTCCCTCCCCCCGCCCTGTTGAGCCCGCCCCGCCCAGGCCCTGCGCACAACCATTTGCCGACCGCCTCAGGCAAAGGCTGGAATAACGCCTCCCCAGAAGACAGACGTTTTCCACAGCTGATTCCTACAGCCAGTCGGCCTGGTGGTCAAATCCCTCTAGTGTTAACTACAACAATTAAGGCTTGGCTAGAACAAGACTGCGCACAGAGACCACAAGGCGGGGGGCACTAAGAAAGCATATAAGATGCGGAGACAAAAAAACATGACAGAAATGGAGGATATGGAGCTAAGAATCGCAATTTTGAGGGCTTGCCATAAATTTGTGCAGAGCCTCATGAAAACTAATGAGACCCTCGATGCTACGATAAAGAAATTAGAAAGTAAGCATACACGGACTGAAATAAAGAATATTATACCCAATAGCAGACCAGAGGAGCACAAGAATCAAACCAAAGATTCGACAAAAAACACCCAATTGGAAAAGCAAAATGAAAAAAGAATCCGAAAGTGTGAAGATAGTGTAAGGAGCCTCTGGGACAGCTTTAAGCGGTCTAATATCAGAATTATTGGAGTTCCAGAAGATGAGAGACAGCAAGATATTGAAAATCTATTTTTAGAAATAATGGCAGAAAACTTCCCCCACCTGGAGAAAGAAATGGACTTACAGGTCCAAGAAGCGCAGAGAACCCCAAACAAAAGGAATCCAAAGAGGACCACACCAAGACACATCATCATTAAAATGCCAAGAGCAAAAGACAAAGAGAAAATCTTAAAAGCAGCAAGAGAAAGAGGCTCAATTACCTACAAGGGAATACCCATACGACTGTCAGCTGATTTCTCAACAGAAACTTTGCAGGCCAGAAGGGAATGGCAAGAAATTTTCAAAGTGCTGAATACCAAGAACCTACAACCAAGATTACTTTATCCAGCAAAGCAATCATTCAGAATTGAAGGTCAGATAAAGAGCTTCACAGATAAGGAAAAACTAAAGGAGTTCATCACCGCCAAACCAGTATTATATGAAATGCTGAAAGGTATCCTTTAAGAAGAGGAAGAAGAAGAAAAAGGTAAAGATACAAATTAGGAACAACAAATATGCATCTATCAACAAATGAATCTAAGAATCAAGTGAATAAATAACCTGATGTACAGAATGAACTGGTGATTATAATGAATCAGGGACATAGAAAGGGAATGGACTGACTATTCTTACGGAAAAGGGGTGTGGGAGATGCGGGAAGTGACTAGACAAAAATCATGCACCTATGGATGAACTCAGTGGGTGGGGAGTGAGGGTGGAGGGTGGGGTGGGAGCTGGAAGGAGGGGAGTTATGGGGGGAAAAAAGAGGAACAAATGTAATAATCTGAACAATAAAGATATAAAAAAAAAAAAAAAAGAAAAGAAACAGAGAGGACCCAAATAAAATCAGAATCAAAAGAGATGAAATAACAACTGACACCACCGAAATACAAAGAATTGTAAGAAAATACTACGAACAACTAAACTATATGCCAACAAGCTGGACAATGTGGACGAAATGGACAAATTCCTAAAAAAATACAATCTTCCAAAACTGAACCAGGAAGAATCAGAAACCTGAATAGGCCAATAACAGCTGATGAATCTGAAGCAGTAATAAAAAAAAACTCCCTGGTTCAGATGGGGGAGTTTTACCAAACCTTCAAAGAACAACTAACACCTATCCTCCTCAAACTATTCCTGGATAGTATTATACTAAGCGAAATAAGCCAGTCAGAGAAAGATAAGTATCATATGATCTCAATAAAATAAAATGATGAACAAAATAGATCCAGAGACTTAGAAGCATGGAGCAGACTGATGAATCTTAGAGGAAAGGCGGGTGGGTAGGTGGGTGAGGAGAGATTAACCTAACAACTTATGTGCATATATGCATAACCCATGGACACAGACAATAGTGTGATGAAGGCTGGGGTGCAGGGAGTCAATGGGGGGGCGTAAAGGAGAACATCTGTAATACTTTCAACAATAAAGATAAATTCAAAGAACAAAAGAATATAATGAAAATGCTGCATGACAGACTAACTCAGCTAAACATAACCACTCTTCCTGTTTTGTTTGGTGGGGGAAGTTACAGTGCAATGTTAGAGGTACATTTTGTGTGTTCATTAGGCTAACGGAGATTAATTGATCATTGAGTTTTAGTTGTTCAGAGGTAGAGTAATTTGGGAATGAACTGGTACACTAAGGTAGATTTGAGCTAATAAAGAACTATTTGGTTAAAAAAAAGAATCTCAGAACATTAAGAAAAAAGACTAACAATCTATGAAACAAATAGCAAAAATCATTTAAAGTGATATATAATTACATATTCTTCCAAGTTCCACAGCTTGGGATCAAAGTCTCTATATAATTGAAACTCTGTCCCTCTTGGGATTCTGATGATTTAAAAAAATATTGGATCCTTGTACCTAAGTTTATTATTATATTTTCTTTATTGGTTGTGGAAAAAGAGAAATAAAAAAGGATAATCAAACTCCCCCCAACCTCTAAAAGAAACTCTGAAACTGGGGTTGGGGCCAGTTTTAGGGTGTTTCTTCCCTTTCCCTAAGTAAACCTCAAGAGAAATAACTAATTTTTCTGATGTTCTGAGCAGGCCTTCAAAGCCTCCTGTCTCTGGACCACGCCCCTTCTCCGGACCAGTTCCAGTAACTAGTAAAATTTCTGAAGCTTCATAAAGAGAGGAAACAAAAACAATGCTTTATCAAGGCTCTCTCTCCCAGGGACAAACAAACTCCTTGCCCAACTCTAAGCTCCTGTTTTCCTGCTCGAAAGACCTTGATCATAGTCACCTGACTGCTTCCTGAAGCAGTGCTTTTACATTTTATTCCTTTGTTTAGAAATTTTTATTTGCTAGGTGTTTTTGTAGTCTGACTGTGTCTCAGGTGATCCTGATAAAACTCCACCTTCCTACTTTCATTAACAATTACTAGGAACCCTCTGCTCTATTCAGCCTGGCTTTCCTCAGGGTCTCACAAATATCCTAATTTCCGTTTTCTTCCCACAATGGTGTGTACTTCTCTTCAACAATCCACCCTACTCTATACCCAAATTTCACCTCTCCATCCTATCAAAACTCTACACACCCTTCAAAGACTAGCTCAAATCCATTCTCTCCAAAGCCTTTCCTAGCTCCTCCAACCCATTAATTATTCTCTTTTCTCCTCTGGAAGGTTAACAATGCTCAGGGTGCACCATACCATTTTGCCCCAATACTTGATTCAGGTGTCTGGTACCCTAGCTAGTCTGACTGGTTCTCAATGGACCATGTCTCACTCCTATATAGTGAAGGCATTTCATACACAATCTCAGAGAAGCAGCACACTTGTGACTTTTAGGGATACCACTGGTTTCACTCTAAACAATTCCAGAGATCTAGGGACATACCAAGTTTTGTTCTCAGACTAAAACAAAAAAGCAGTTATGTTTGAAGAGGTACCTGTTTACAATTTGCATAATGTGTCTGGATGTTTCACTTGGAAGGTGGGGAATGTAGAACCAATCAAAGAAATTTGGTATGCCCTGGAGTTAGGATGTAATTCTCACCAGGAGGAGAATACCTCAAGAGAGAATGAGTTCCCTCAGTCAACTGGCAGAGGGGAGCCATTCTTCAAGAAAATGGCACCAGCCAGGCTGGTGTGGCTCAGTGTTTGAGCATCAACCTATGAACCAGAAGGTTAAAGTTCGATTCCCAGTCAGGGCACATGCCTGGGTTGGAGGTTCAATCCTCAGTAGCAGATAGTGGTGCAGGAGGCAGCCAATCAATGATTCTCTATGATCTTTGATGTTTCTATTTTTCCCTCTTCCTTCCTCTCTGGAAAAAAAAAAAAAGAAAGAAAATGGCACCTGATCCTAGTGTCATAACTGTAGAGAACCTCATTCTTAAAGAGGTACTATCATATGCAGAATAACTGAAGCAATAACCAACAGATGAGGTACTTGTAAATAATCACGTGGCAGGGAGAAGCAATCTATATATATGGTATAAAAGACTGTGGTGGAATGACCTTTACATGTCAATTTTGTCTATCACTAAATCTCTCTGATGAAAAACCATCTGATGATGCCCTGACCGGTTTGGCTCAGTGGATAGAGCATCAGCCGATGGACTCAAGCGTCGCAGGTTCGATTCTGGTCAAGGGCACGTACCTCGGTTGCGGGCACATCCCCAGTGGGGGGTGTGCAGGAGGCAGCTGATCGATGTTTCTCTCTCATCGATGTTTCTAACTCTCTGTCCCTCTCCCTTTCTCTCTGTAAAAAATCAATAAAAAATATATTAAAACAACAACAACAACAACAAAAACCATCTGATGGAAAATTTATTGTTGCAGCAAAGGTAAAGTTAGTCCAAATGATATAAATTTTCCAGAATACCCAGCATATTTAAAAAAATTAATGATAAGTGAAGATTCTGACAGTAAAAATTTTATGGAAAATATTCGTTCCATATGCAAATTGTCCCCTCGGGAGTTTGACCAGGAGACCGGGAGTTCGATCGCTCGCTTCATGATGTGTGCTGACCACCGGGGGGCAGCTCGGAACATGGCAGGTGTCTGTGACAGGGCGCTGGCAGCAGGCAGCAGTGGAGGCACTGCCGGCCCGATGGACCCCGACGACAGCGGGACCACGGCGGGATGATGGAGCAGGTGAGTGGGGGGCACCAGGCCAAGGCAGGTGCCAGGTGGGACTGTGAAGCTGGGGGCATGAGCTGGGGCTGCCGAGGAGAGATGGGGCCAGACACGCCCTGAAGCCCTCCTGTGGTCCCTTCCAGGCAGGCCAATCTCCCGCGGTCCCACTCTGTCTGTCTGGCCCCATATGTATCTCTGTAGCCGAAAGAAGCCAGAGTTGTCAACAGAATATGTCCGAAGACCAACTATTGGCACAATGTACCTCTTTGGCCTAAAGAAAGCAGCGGCGTCACCAGATCTGAACACCAACTATTGGCACAACATACCTCTGCAGCCAGAAAAAAAGCAGTGTTGTCGACAGAATATATCTGAAAAACTGTTATCGACAAGTACTACCAATACTGGTAGGAACTGCCTTCACAGCAAAAATGAAGTAAATGAGGATGTAATTACCGAACATAGTTGTGGTGGAATGACCTTTACATGTCAATTTTGCCTATCACTAAATTTCTCTGGTGAAAAACCATCTGATGGAAAATTTATTGTGGCAGCAAAGGTAAAGTTTGTCCAAATGATATAAATTTTCCAGACTACCCAGCATATTTTAAAAAATTAATGATAAGCAAAGATTCTGACAGTAAAAATTTTATGGAAAATATTCGTTCCATAAATAGTTCTTTTGCTTTTGCTTCAATGAATGCAAATATCGCTTCACCATCAGGATATGGGCCACACTGTTTTAGAACATACGGTCAAGTTTATCAGCATACTGGAATTTTACATGCTTCAGATGGTGTTTCTCGGAAGTTTGCTCAACTCTACATTTTAGACATGGCCGAAGTGACGAGTAAAAGATTAGCAATGTCAGAAAACCAAGGTTGCTCAGAAAGACTCATGATCAACATCAACAACCTCATGCATGAAATAAACGAATTAACAAAATCATACAAGATGCTACATGAGGTAGAAAAGGAAGCCCAATCTGAAGCAGCAGCAAAAGGTATTGCTCCTACGGAAGTAACAACGGCAATTAAATATAATCGTAATAGTGATCTGGGTAGATATAATTATCCCCGTGTAACTGAAGTTGCTGTCATATTCAGAAAGGAAGATGGAGAACCTCCTTTTGAAAGGGACCAGCTCATTCATTGTAAACCAGATCCCAATAATCTGAATGTCACTAAAATGAAACAAATCAGTATCCTGTTTCCTACATTAGATGCAATGACGTATGCTATTCTTTTTCCACATGGTGAAAAAGGCTGGGGAACAGGTATTGCATTAAGACTCAGAGATGACAGTGTAATCAACAATAATACCAGACAAAATGTAAGGACACGAGTCACACAAATGCAGTATTATGGATTTCATCTCTCTGTCCGGGACACATTCAATCCTATTTTAAATGCAGAAAAATTAACTCAACAGTATATTGTCGATTCATATTAAAAAATGGAAGCCAATCGGATAAATTTCATTAAAGCAAGCCAATCTAAGTTGAGAGTTGAAAAATATAATGGTTTGATGGATTACCTCACATCTAGATCTGAAAATCACAATGTGCCGATTGGTAAAATGATAATACCTTCATCATCTCTTGAGGGGAGTCCCAGAAATATGCAGCAGCAATATCAGGATGGTATGGCAATTGTAACAAAGTATGGCAAGCCCAATTTATTCATAACCATGACATGCAACTCAAAATAGGCAGCTATTACAAATAATTTACAATGCTGGCAAAAAGTTGAAAACAGACCTGACTTGGTAGCCAGGGTTTTAAATATTAAGCTGAATGCTCTTTTAAATGATATATACAAATTTGATTTATTTGGCAAAGTTACAGCTAAAATTCATGTCATAGAATTTCAGAAACACGGACTGCCTCACACTCACATATTATTGATATTAGATAGTAAATCCAAACAACAAACAGAACATGACATTGACTGTATAGTTAAGGCAAAAATTCTGAATGAAGACCAGTATCCTCAACTTTTTCAAATTGTAAGATCAAATATGGTACATGGACCATGTGGAACACAAAATCCAATATTAAATGTTAAAATATTTTTTCTAATTATTTCCCTTTCAATGTGCACGAATCTGTGCACCGGGCCACTCTTATACACATAACCCACCAACCCACCATAAGTGATCTTGGGAACGAAAGGAAAAGGGCAAGATGAGTATCTTCTTACAGACCAAAGAGATCACTGAAGTTTTTGATAGGAAAAGTTATTTGGTATTACTGAATTGTATACTTAAAATGATGAATTTTATGATATGTAAATTATATCTTAATAAAGTTGTTTAAAAAACACACACAAAACTTTGGTGATTTGAGCTGGAGTATTTGCGTGAGGTGAAGCATCCAACAACAGTCCAGTAAGGAGAGAGTATTCACAAGTTTTTATTGGAGTTTTTCAAGACAAGGTATAAAACCTCTGGTACAAAACCTGAAATTTTTCAAATTAAGATAGGCTCACTACAAATGATAATGAAAACTACCAAATACAGGAGATTAAAAATGGTGGCAGAGTAGGAGGATGCTGCTCGAACATGCTCCCAGGAACAAGCTGGGATTACAACTGAGATATGGAAAGGCTTCCTGAATAATCAATGGAAAACTAGCAGGAGAGAACCCTGATACCCAAGGACCAAAGGTAGAGACCGTATATAGACTGAGGAGGGTACCCACATAACATCTAGCTGTGAAAAGCAGTGCAGTGCTGTCTGCCAGGGAGTGGCAGCTGAAAGTTCGGACAGCCTCTTAAAGGGCCAACACACAAAAATTCCCTGTGGAGCCACCCACCTTGTGCTCTGGCAGAGGGAGGGTGAAGTGGACTGGAGCTGTGAGAGCAGAACCCAGGACTGGGATCTTGGGGGATAAAGCTCAGAAGGCAGAAGTTTCCTGGGCTAAGCCATTCCCTCACACAGTGGAGGACATCTTTCCCACATAAACATCTGCCTTGCCTGGGGAGAAGACAGTTGACACACCCCATTGGAAAACACCATGCCCGGAGGCCACTTAAGTGATTAAAAGTAATAATTAGCCTCCAGGCAGAAGCAACCGCCCCACTCTGTTGAAAAAACTCTCACCATATCTGAGGACGATTGCCTGGGGGCAATTCAAATCAAATACTATTAGTCTATAGATAGGGGCAGTCTCTGGAGGCTTTGAGTCTTTGCCTGACCCAATTAGTCAGAAACAATCTTTTACACTGTCCTGCACTAGAGATTGAGAGGTACAGAGGATCTACCTAAAACACAGTCACAAACCCAAACAGACAACCAAAATGAGGAAACAAAGAAATAACCCCCAAATGAAAGAACTAGCAAATTCTCCAGAAGAAGAGATAAATGAAGCAGAGATAAGAAATTTATCTGAAACAGAGTTCAGAGTAATGATGTTAAAAATGCTCAACAGTATGAAAAAAGACATAGTAACTATGAAAAAAGAACAGTCTGAGATAAAGAATGACATAACACAAATAAAGAACACATTGGAAGGAATACACAGCAGATTAGGGGTAGGTAAGGATCGAATCAGTGAATTAGAAGACAGAGTTGAAAGTATCACTCAATCAGAGAACCAAAAAGAAAAAACAATTAAAAAACAGGAGGACAGCTTAAGGGAGCTGTGGGACAATGTGAAACATAACAATATTAGAATAGCAGGTGTGCCAGAAGAGGCAGAAAGGGAGATCGGAATAGAGAAGGTGTTTGAAGAAATAATGGTAGAAAACTTCCCTAACCTGGAAAAGGAAAAAGTCACACAAGTTCAGGAGGCACAGAGAACCCCAAACAAGAACTCAAACAGACCCACACTCAGACACATCATAATTAAAATGTCAAAAGTTAAAGACAAAGAGAGGATCATTTATTTTATTTGTTTATTTACTTAATTACTTATATTGTTTATTTACTTACTTACTTATATTGTCTAAAGTTTTACATATGTCTCCTTTTCCCAAGATTGACCCCCACCAGCCACTCCCACCCCCGAGGACAAGCCCTCAACACCCCAGTGGATAAAGAATCTTAAAGGCAGCAAGAGAAAACTGTTACCTACAAAGGAGTTCCCATAAGGCTGACACCTCACTTCTCATCAAAAACTCTACAGGCCAGAAGGGAATGGCATGAAGCACTCAAGGTAACAGAAAGCAAGGATCTGAGACCAAGATTACTATATCCAGCAGGGCTATCATTCAAAATAGTCAAATAAAGAGCTTCCCAGACCAAAAAAATAAATAAATAAAAGACTAAAGGAGTTCATCACCACCAAGCCAGCATTACAAGAAATGCTAAAGGGATTATTGCTATAAGGGATTGTTGAGAAGAAGAAACAGAAAGAGAACCCTAGCCATACAGAATTAAAATAGCTATAAATAAGTACCTCTCAATAATAACCCTAAATGTAAATGGATTACCAGTAAATGGTCCAATCAAAAGGTGTATGGTAGCTGAATGGATACAAAAACATGACCCAACTATATGCTGTCTACAAGAGATCCACCTCAAAACAAAAGACACACACAGGATGAAAGTGAAGGGATGAAAAAAAAAATTTCCATGCAAATGGAAAAGAAAAAAAAAAAGCTGGAGTAGCAATACTCATATCCGACAAAATAGACTTTAAAAGCATCATGCTAAGCAAAATAACCCAGTCAGAGAAAGATAAGTATCATATAATCTCACTCATGGAATATAATGGACAACATAAACTGATGAATAAAAATAGAACCAGAGGGGGAAAAATATACTAGAATATAATAGAAGTAATCCTGTTATTTGCAGACTTTTAATATTTCCTACAACTTTTGTGGTATCATACTATGTTAGTACAGTTTTGGTAATATTATTACACTTAAAATCCTTTTATTCTTGACATAGTAATGTTTATTGCATGTAATATTATTATATGTAAGATCATTTTTCTTGAATAATTGGTGTTTATTGCATGTAACATTATCATATTTAAAATCGTTTTTCTTGAGATATTAATGTTTATTGCATGTAACATTACATTTAAGATCATTTTTCTTGAAATATTAAAGTTTATTGCATGTAAAAACAAAAACAAAACTATCAAATACATATACACATAAATAAAATCCAAACTACATAAAACTACCGAAATAATGAGAACCATACTACTCGTGGAGATAGTTTCTGGGAAATGGCAGGGTTGGAGGTAGAAAGAAAAACAATATTTAAGATGTGACAGCTGAAAAAGCAGAACTAATGAAAGAAGGGAAGTCTGAGAAATCATTGCTCTTGGCCAAGGAGCTTGGTTTGCTAACCCCAGGGTCATAAGATGTGTTTTGGCACATGTTCTTTTAAAAAAGGCTAAAGGACATTTTCCCTTTAATAATAAACAAGGGAAATCAGGAGAGCCACACAGAAGTAAAAGGCAACTTAATTTAATGTAGAGAAGGAGAGGAGGTTGCTGAGACTATAGTATATGGACCCAAAACAGGAGTTCAGGATAATAGTTCTAAAATTAACAGTCATGACACCAACTGTAAACTATTATTTTTACATGACAGAATAAAACTGTATATATCTTACATCTTAGAAACATATTTCTTTCATTTGCCTGAGTTTCTCAGATTAACAAAGAGGCCATATGCTATATTCCAATATAATGAAGAGAAAAATAAAGGAATCAAATTTTATTTGCATACCTGTTATATGCCAGGTACTTTATCATATATGTGTCTTCATAATAACTGCAAAATATAACTATCCCTATTTTACAGATAAAGAAACTGAGACTCAGAGGGGATAGAGCCTGATCAAGGATATATAAAATCTCAATAGTGGACGTGAATTTGAACCTGAACCTAAAATTCATGCTGTTTACACTATACACTGCCCCTATACAGTACTTTCCACCACATTATTACTTTTGTTACTACACTTTAACAGAAGCAAATTACTGAAGTGACAGTAACTGACAAAAAGCAAGAGCAGGAGGAAAAACTATAAAGTAACTAAAACACAAAAAGCGTGAAACAATTTAATGCAATTACCAATAACCTATAAAGTACAACAACCTCAAAAGACAATTCAACAGCAGAGAATAACATCAATGCCCACAATTAATTCTAAATTCTATAGCCTCCAAATCAGATTGGTTAAGTTTGGAGGACTCCATTAAAAAAGACCAGAAAAAGTGTTATGCTACATTTTAAAATAGCTTTTTAAAAATATTTCAATTTCTTACTGGCTTTGTAATCTTGGGTAAGATGATGAACTATTTTTTGTCCCTCTGTTTTCCCACCTGTAAAATGAGAATAATAATAGTACCTTTCTCATAGAGCTAATACATTAATTCATTAAGTGAATTAATACATATTAATCCCTTAGAACAGTTCTTAACACAGAGCAAGTGTTCAAAAATATGTTAGCTGCCCTAACCAGTTTGGCTCACTGGATGGAGCGTCGGCCTGTAGACTCAAGGGTCCCAGGTTCGATTCCGGTCAAGGGCATGTACCTTGGTTTCGGGCACATACCCAGTAGGGAGTGTGCAGGAGGCAGCTGATCAATGTTTCTCTCTCATCGATGTTTCTAACTCTCTATCCCTCTCCCTTCCTTTCTGTAAAAAATCAATAAAACATATATTTTAAAAAATGTTAGCTAATAAAATCATTATTAATTATCTTCAAACTTCATTTTTAAGGAATACTGCCTTAGTTCATGCTAGGTAAATGAAATATTACTATACTGTGATCCATATAATAGACAATTAATTATAGAGATTGGGAGAGAGAGGTAAGACTAAAAATGAGAATGCAAAAAAGTGAGAGATGAATGTACACAAAACAGTAGAAGAGAGGTGTTAAATCATTTTGCCCACACCTCCATCAGCATTTATCTCACCATACTATAATCAACTCGATAAATATCTATCTTCTCTATAAGTTGTGAGGGTTTTGAGGGCAGGCACTTATTTTTATACTGTCAGCCCAACATAGTGCCTGCAATATAATTAGTAGATACTAAATAAATGTATAATAAAATAAGAAGGGGGATTAGTAAGGTTTTAGATCAATGTTGGGAGTACCTGGTTTTACCATATTCTAATTGGACTGGGGGCAGAGTCAGTAAAGACCTATTATTACTCTTTGTTTAACTGATTATCAATATCCATCCCCAGTCTTTCTGAACTAGAAAAATATGTCCAAAATATATTTGATTTGCTTCAAAATTATAATTTTCAAATTATGATAAAACAAATTTTAATAATTTATTGGCATTATCCCACACACCAAGGGTTGTGGGTTGTGGATTCAATTCCCGGTCAGGATACATACCTGAGTTTCGAGTTCAATCTCCGGTTGAGGTGTGTGCGGGAGGCAGCCAATCGATGTTTTTCAACTCTCTCTCTGAAAATCAATGAGGGGCATGTCCTTGCGTGAGGATTAAAAACAAAATGTGTGTGTGTGTGTGTGTGTGTGTGTGTGTGCGCGCGCGCGCGGCTCTGATTAGCCTATTATGCCCAAAAGTTAACCCTAATGGTCAAACGGTCAGAGAGCCATAGCAATAAACAATACTAAATAAGAAACAAGCCTATTTTTTGGCTGTTAATCTGCTAAATGCAGTACAGCTACAAAAAAGATACCTGATCTCCAGTACCAAAGTAAGCATGTTTGGGGAAAACCAACCCTAAATCCCTTGTCTGGGACCACCCTTACTGCAGGCCCTGTGAAGTATACAGCCTAAGCAACCACATAAAAATGCCACCTCCCTCACAGATGTTTGGTACAGGGGTTACCCGCAACCCAAGCAAGATAGAAAAAAATTCAATTCTCCAGGAATCTAGAAAGCTGGAAATAAAACCTCAGTTGAGAGATCATTTATCATGCGGTCTGGAGGCAGCATTACAGCAAGCCAAAGTCACATTTAAGCTGAAGCTACTAAGGGGGAAAGCAGAAGCCATGAGAAAGCCAGTCTGTAGAGGGGAGAATGGAGCAGTGCTAGAGCTAGGGGGCGAGGGGTGGGGTGGGGGGGGCACTTGCCTCAGGTGCAACATTGGAGAGGGCAACAAAAACTCAGTAATCAAGATAATCAAATTAACATCCAGAAGGGAGCTCAGAGGCACAGGAAGAAGTTGAAGAGAGTCCACATAGGACAAAGACGGAGGAAGGAGGGCAGGGACTTTCCCAGTGCCTGCTCGGGGTTCCAGCTATGGTTCATTTCAGGGGCCTCTATCGCCTTACAGTAACAGCCACTGCAAGTGCCAGCCCTGACACCATCCCTTCTAGCAGGCTAGCGTAAGTGGCATCCCTTCTAATAGGCTAGCTTAAGTGGGTTTGTGTTTCCTGAGACCTAAACACCTTGACTAACACTCTATTTGGGAAAATGAGACAGGCACATAAAGCTTAAAAAAAAAAATCAAGGCAATATATAATTAAGTGTCAAAAAATGGTACTGAAATTGGTGCTACAGAAGTTCAGAGATCACTGTGGGTGGTCAGGAAGGATAAGGTTAGCTAGATAGAGGTGGGGAGAAGTATATACTAAGCAAACAGATCAAAGTACATGGGAAGGGAGCCAGGGAAAGGAGAGGAAATGAAGGGGAAGGAGTGATTCTCGAATATCCGGTATCAAAGCCAAGGTAAATACATCTCCATGCATTTCTGCCTCCAGCCCTCACATCTCACTGTTCATTACACCTGATACACAGCAATCCTTCCCCCTTTTTCTCATGTTTGAATCCTTTCACATCTTTCAGCAACCAGTTCAAACAACATTTCTTTGAAGAGGTATCCTACTCAAAAGAAGGTACAGACCAGAATTAAGGTTGTGGCACTGGAAAAAAGAAAGGAAGAAAAGATGATATGGCAGAGGGAAGGCAAAGGGGCTGAATGAAGTGTCAAGAGATATCCTCTGGTGGAGAGTAAACTTGAGATGCTGTCCTATGTGTTAGGTATGTAGGACGTGACAAGGAGGAATAATGGGGGCTCAGTAAACGAGAGGTAGGTGTAGAGGGTGTGCTGATGACTAACAGAATGGCCGAGCTGCACCAAAGGCCTTGCAGAGGAGAAAATGTACAAATGTGTTGTGGTCCATTTTTGTACATAGTTCTGTGATTTTCTCTAAGAAATAGTAAATCTTAGGGACAAACTGAAGAAAAACAGAGGGGGGGATGGGTAGGGGCTTTGACTTTCATATAATCACATACTTATTGATATTTCCCAATAGAATCAAGCTTTCTTACCCATCTCCCACCCACTTCCCACCTCCCACCCACTTCCATACTCCTGCCATAGGACCCCAGTGGCCATAATAAAGAAGAAAAAAAAGAAAAAAGCAGTTATTTAAGAATGTTAACTTGAATTCCCCATGAACAAAAATAAATCTTGGTATTATATCAAATCTTGCTGTGTTTAACACAGGGTAAGGGCTGCCGGAATAGATGTCAGATTGTATATACTTGAAGGGCCTTTTTTTTCACTGGTATGCGTATAATCAAGTAAATAGTCTTTAACAATTCCTCATTAAAATGATAACCCCACACCCAGGGAATCAACATATTTTGTTGGTTATAATTTCCATATGCAAATCCCTTACTCTATAATTATGATTAATAATATCCTGCTCAAAGGGCTTGCTCTATGCAATAGGCTAAGGGATTACCTACAAGTCTATATACATAACTATATACATATTAAATATATGCCTATTAGACAATTGCTACTGTTTAAAAAACTTAACTAAAGGCACTAAGAATTGCCTTAAACACCAGAATACACTTTAAATAAATTTAACTTGTCATCATGCTCTCCTTCACTCTAGCCCTCATTTCTCCCACATACTTCAGGAATTGTGTTCACTTGTAGGTACTTGTAGTGATATCAGTGCTTACTGAGAGTAGATTCCCCAGATATGAAACTGTTTAATTGTAAAGGGTTATCTCTGTGCATCAGTTGCCTTGGTTTGTAAGCTTGTCTTGGTGTGTTTGTGTTCCCTCTTTAGTGAGTGCGTGTAGGTGTTTGAGTATATGTACCAAGGGAGGGTATATCTTCACAGGTAAAAAAGTGTACACATCTGTGAAGGAACTTGGTCTGTATTTCAGTGATTCTCAAAATGAACTGTTAAGTATATAAGAGCAAGAGATAGTCCCAAAAGATTACATATTGTATGATTTCATTTATATGAAATGTCCAGAATTGGCAAATTAAAAACCATAATGAGGTACCATTTTACATCTTCTAGTGTGGCTAAAATAAAAAAGGCTGACAACACTAAAAATTGGTGACATTAAAATGTGGAGAAAAACAAACAAATAAACCCTGTTCAATTGGTTGGAGTGTCGTCCCATACACGAACAGGTTTTAGGTTCAATTCCCAGTCAGGGCACATGCCTAGGCTGGGGTTCGATCCCAGGTCAGGGTGAGTACAGTTGACAAGCAATCGATGTTCCTCTCTCACATTGATGTGATAAAAAAAAAACTAAAAAAAAAAAACACCACAGATACATAACACAGAAAAATCTCAAAAACATTGTTACATGAAAGAAGCCAGACACAAAAAAGCACATACTACTGTACGATTCCATTTATGTGAAGTCTATGACTAGGCAAAACACATCTATGGTGTTAGAAATGTGGAATCAAAGTGGTTGCCTTTGGAGAAGGGTGGGTGAAGGAAATGGCTGGAAAGGGATATGAGGGAACTTTCCATGGTGATGGAAATGTTTTCTAATTTGTCTTGGTATAAGTTACATTGTATAAAATTATCAGAACTCCTTGAACTAGACACTCAAGATATGCTCATTTTGCCTGCCCTGTGTGGCTCAGTGATTGAGCATCCACCTATCACGGTTCATTCCGAGTCAAGGCAAATGCCCAGGTTGCAGAGGCAGCCAGTCAATGATTCTCTCTCATCATTGATGTTTCTATCTCTCCCCCACTTCCTTCCTCTCTGAAATCAATAAAAATATTTTTTTAAAAAAGATATGCGCATCTTACTGAATGTTAATTATACCTCATAAAACATACAAAATAGGACTCTGCTTCAAGGCATAGGTTAAGGATGTTTCAAGTGAAATCTACATTACTACACATACATTTTCAATTTTTTGCCTCTTTGGATTATTCACATCTCTATTCCTTCATTATTATAAATAATCTAATGGATTACAGACATGTATGGGTAGATAGATATGTGTGTTCATGTTAATTTTTCATAAAGAGCAAATCAAGTTTGATTTTTTAGGATTTCAATATGTGTACCAAATTGACTGTTACAAGTCCAGTTGAATTTTCTGTTTTTCTATATCATTTTCCTCTCAATACAATGTTATAGTTGTGATTCTGGAGGTTTGAGATAAAACTGAATGAGAATAAGGCATGTAAATCAAATGTCAGCAAGAAAGGTTGATGATAGAAAGACAATAGTGCTTTAGCCACTATAACAGCCTAGAGAATAATACCCTCTTCAATTATTTTTAATAAGAGCCCATAATTTTTAAATTTAAGGGAAACTGAAAAGAATGAAGAATGCCAGCTAATTTGATCTTTAAAAGTTGATAACACAGCCTAAATAGCAAGAGCAGTGTACATCAGACTGACTCCTGAAAACCTACTGAGATCTTTCCTTCTATTTTACTGGGTCCTCCTCTGTCTTCCTTTCTCTTCATCTTTCCCCTCCCTCTATCCAGGTATATTTTTATCCCCACCACCTCTCACTCTTCCTATGATTTACTCATATCTAATCGATTGTCGTGTATATCAAGCTCAACCCAGGTTCCAAGTAAATAAATTTACAAAATTATACTGTATTCTATTGTAGATATGGCACATAAACTCACACAGTATACAGAGTATAGCCTGGGAAGACAGAGATGACCAGTGAGTGGAAAAACGATGACTTCATTTGTTTCCCGTCCCCATAACTGTAAAAGATCTCTCCCTCTGAACTCCTACCGTATGTTTTTATTCCCCACAGATGGCTCTTACAGCACTCTGTACTATGCCTCATTTCAAAGAGAGTAGTTCCCAGACAAAAACCGTGTCTTAATGTCTGTAATTCGCCATGAGCCTAAGACAGTGCTTTGTACAAGGTGGGGCAAGACACATGTTGAATCAGTGAATGATTGAATTAATGTGAATGAAAACAATTGAAGATGGAAGAGGATGAGAGGAGAAAACACTGAGAGGATTCTGCACAGAGAAAGAAGGGAAGGAGAGAGAGTAGAAAAAAAACTTGTGAAAACAATTACTTTTGTTAAAGTGAATAGTATTTTTTTTTTCATAGAAACGTAGGTTTATTTTGTTGTTGTTTTTTTCTTTAATATAGTAATCCTTTAATTTATTTTTTTTAAATTTTGTTTTATTGCTTAAAGTATTACAAAGAGTATTATATATGTCTCCTTTTTCCCCCCCTTGACATTCCCCGGGCCTCCCCTACAACCCGTGTCTTGTGTCCATTGGTTATGCTTATATGCGTGCATACAAGTCCTTTGGTTGATCTCTTACCACCTCCCCACCTGGCTCCCACACCCCCCAGCCCCAACCCTCCACAGAATAGGATTATTTTTTAAAACTGAGAGTTGGAAAAAGCAATTACTATTCATCTAATATCACAGCTATCAGCTCCTATCTTTATTTCTTTAAAAAAATATGTTCTTACTGATTTTTAGAGCGAGAGGAAGGGAGAGGGATAGAGAAGTAGGAACATCAATGGGAAAGTAATTTCATACATGGGCTGCCTCCTGCATGGCCCCCTATTGGGAATGGAGCCGACAAACTGGGCATGTGCCCTGAGGGGATCGAACCAGCGACCTCTTGGTTCCTGGTTGACTCTCAAATGCTGAGCCACAGTGGCTGGGCTCAGCACCTATCTTTAAACTGTCACTATGAACACCTCAGCAGTGGTTCTCAACCTTCTGGCCCTTTAAATACAGTTCCTCATGTTGTGACGCAACCATAAAATTATTTTCGTTGCTACTTCATAATTGTAATGTTGCTACTATTATGAATCGTAATGTAAATATCTGATATGCAGGATGGTCTTAGGTGACCCCTGTGAAAGGGTCGTTCGACCGCCAAAGGGGTCGCGACCCACAGGTTGAGAACCGCTGCCTTAAAGTATCTCCCAACCCTTGATATTCAGTGTAGTCTGACATGCAAGTTCTAGGGCCCCACTTCAGACCTACAAGATCCCGGATGATTTATGCATGTTAATGTTTGAGAAGCACCACCCTACACCATTCAAGTCCTTTGTGTTGTAGGGAACCTGTGTTTTATTTAAATGGGCCAGTAGCTGAGACTAGGAAAATCTGATTAGACTAAAACCAATCATTGTAATGGAGTTTGACTTTACGTCTTAACTTTAGGTGAAGCTAATTACAGAGTAACAGGGCCTAAAGTGTTTATAACAAAATTTTGGAATTAGTCATAAAAATATGATTAAAGGAAATTGAGCAGGTCAGTAACAGCCTCCAGAACTCATTTTTGTTCATTCATGCCTAGCACAGGGTTTGGAATGACACCTGTGGCCCATGTTTCCTGAATAAATAAAATCATGAATTTTTAAAAATCAGACATGTTTAGGGCTGGAATAATCTTAGGGTCACCTAGTTCAACAACCTCATTTTAAAGATGAGCAAGCTGGAAGTCCTGAGAGGTTCAAAACTAAGCAAGCTGAGCTCTGGCCGGTTTGGCTCAGTGGATAGATAGAGCGTGGGCCTGCGGACTGAAGGGTCCCGGGGTCCATTCCCGTCAAGGGCACATGCCTGGGTCGCTGGCTCAATCCCCACTAGGGGGCGTGCAGGAGGCAGCTGATCCATGATTGTCTCTCTCCCTCCCCCTTCCTCTCTGAAATCAATAAAATATATTAAAAAAAAAAAAAGTAAGCAAGCCGAGAGTGAGAACATACTGGATCTGACATTTCCATTCCCTTTTTGTTCCTTTCATAGGAATGTGTTAGAAAGGAGATTCTAAGCATTTATAATAAAATTAGGGGCTCTCAAAGAAGTGATAGGGTAAAAAAGTGCCTAGAACTAGGAAGAAGAGACTAGTACAAGTAAATGAGGCTGGACAAAACTATTTTTCCAAGCGTTTTATTTTTTGACAGACCAATTAATTAATCAATTTAACTTGCCGGGGAAAAAAAATCACCTAAAGGATTCTCAGAAAAAGAAACATGAGCTGCATGAAAATGTTACAAGCCGAGAGAGCCCGCACATAACTAATTTACATTTCACAGGCTTATTTCCTGTTCAAGTACGACCTCCTGCGATAAGCTCTACTGCAGTGTTCCTTACCGGATGACTTTTGGTTTTAAGAGAAGCCAAGAGCAAGTCGGAAACGCGATTCTTAACTAAACATAAAACAAAACAAACAAACAAAAAGCAAAAACCTGCGGCTCTTTCTCGTTTGTTTATAGTCTGCATGCAGGCCTGCCGAGGAAACACACCAAACTCTGTAGGCAAAAGTACAAGGTCCTCAAAAGAAACCAACACAAGCGACTTCACAGCCGGACCCAGCTGTGCTACTCGGGAGCCAGGAATTTATTCTAAGACAGAGGGAGAGCAGAGAGATCAAACCGGCGAGCGCAGGACAAGCCAGATTTTAATTTTAAAAAAGGGTGTGCCCTAAGGTGGTTTTTTTTTTTCCTTTCGGACTTTCTACAAGCAGAAGCCTTTGAAGGAGTACTGGTGAGAAAACCCTTTGAAGATGACCGTCCCCGAGCAACGCCTGGGTGGGGTGGAGGCGGCGGGCAGGAGCCGCGGGCAGCGGTGGGTGGGGAGGGGGCCGGTCCCGAACCCGGGGAGGCCGGGCCCCCGAGTGATTCATCAGCTCAAGGTTCGCGCGCCTCCACCGCAGGCGCCTCCCAGCGCGCCCCAGGGCTCCCACCCGGGCCCGGTCACCCCAAAGTCGCCCTCAGCGTCCCCGGCTCCCTGCGAGGGACCGTGGGGAAGAAGACCCAGGCCGGCGGCTGGAAGAGCAGCCACCTCTCCCTCCTCAGCCACCATGGCCGGTGCGACTCCCTGCCCGCGCCCGCAGACGGACTTCCTGGAAAGCACCCGCTGGACTTACCTGACTGGCGCCTGCTGGGGCCACCGACTCCTTCACAGACCCGCGAGGACTGCCGCAGCTCGGTTCCGGCACCCGCCCGTCTGCCTCCCAGGGAGTTGCCGGACCCGCCAGCCAGTAGCACCCCAACTCGACCGCGCTGTCTGTGAGGCTGGTTCCCCCTCCGTCACCCACGCGCCTGCGCACTCCCAGGTCGCAGGGCACCCTGGGAGTTGTAGTTCGAGCGTATGGGGAGAAGCTCAGTGCAGAACCCCAGCTTTACAATCTGCAAGACATTGGAAGCAGCTGCGGATACCAGGCCTCCCTCCAGCCTGGAACCACGCTCTCTACTCTGGGAAATATTTAACCTCGACCCTCTGGAGCTATGAGCAGCAGCTAGAGCAGTGGTTCTCAACCTTCTGGCCCTTTAAATACAGTTCCTCATGTTGTGACCCAACCATAAAATTATTTTCGTTGCTACTTCATAACTGTAATGCTGCTACTGTTATGAATCGTAATGTAAATATCTGATATGCAGAATGGTCTTAGGCGACCCCTGTGAAAGGGTCGTTCGACCGCCAAAGGGGTCGCGACCCACAGGTTGAGAACCGCTGAGAGGCTCATTGGTATAGATTTCCTCTGACTTATTAAAGAGGCACGCATGGCACGGCTTGCATTGTACATACCCTTGGAGTAGTTGATGCGAGATATGGCATCGAGTCCTTTGAACTTGTTATGATAAATTGATAAGTAAACAAACAAAAGCTACGGCACAAGCGGGTTATAAATCAAGAGGATGTCATCTCAAGGGCATAGTGACCCTAGTGATTTCTTTAGGGATGATGTCACAGCGATAGCAGATTCGGCCCCATTCCTTCCTCCCATTTCTGCTTCAAGTTCTCACGGAGAGGTGGAGCTGGGCTAACATGGGTGAGCGCTGATCAAAGGAGGGGACTGGGACAGATGGGTAGTCTGGAGGACAGAACGAAGAGAGTGGGAATATTTCAGAGGACAGTGGATGGCTGTCTTTTGTGCATGACTCTGAAGAGAGGGAACAGCCATGGCTTTAGTCAGTCGTTGGGAATTTTTCTGGCCTGCTCTTCAGGAGTAAACCATTCCGAGGAGTAAACCGTTCCTAGGAGTAATGCTCAGCTTTGATACACATCTTTCAAAAATGTAGCCATGAAGAGGACTGAAATGCCTCGGTGAGGTACATTCCAGCTACACCCAGTGTGGGAACCTACTAATGGCTAAACCTCTTCTGGCATCTACTTCTTCCACTCAGAGCAGGGAGTAGCCTAGGTAAACACCTTGGAATTTCATGCAACTGGTACCCACTAATCCTAGCAATAAAGATAACTGATGATTTGGCATTTTATTTTTTTTTAATTTTATTTTTTTAAGTAAAATCCTTTTTTTTATTTGTCTTTCTCTGACTGGCTTATTTCTTTTTTAAAAATATATTTTATTGATTTTTTACAGAGAGGAAGGGAGAGCGATAGAGAGTTAGAAACATCCATGAGAGAGAAACGTCGATCAGCTGCTTCCTGCACACCCCCTACCGGGGATGTGCCCGCAACCAAGGTACATGCCCTTGACCGAATCGAACCTGGGACCCTTCAGTCCGCAGGCTGATGCTCTATCCACTGAGCCAAACTGGCCAGGGCATGATTTGGCATTTTAAAAGACCCCCCCCCTCCTAAAATTGCAAATACTCTTAGAAGACCATCAACAATAAATCGTGTGGCTATTGCATCTTATTATCTATTGCATCTTAATGTGAATCACTCTCAAATATTCTTGGAGATAACTTTCTGAGAGCAACTTCCTACAGAGTTCAAGTTCAACAAATATTTATTGAATACTTAATCCACACCAGGCAGTGTGCCAGAACTTCACTTATAATATTTATCCAATCCTCAAAATAACCCTAAAAAAAGTGTTAGTATCTTCTTTCCACTTAGCCAGACAATTTAAGTAATTTGCAGAAGGTCACACAGCCAGTAATTGGAGATCTAGAAATAAAGCACAGGTATTCTGACTCACATACTAGCATGCTTTCCACTGTTAATCAGATCGATGTATCTCCTAAACCTCATCAAATTCTTTAATGTAAAATAATCTTTGATCATGTCCTAATTACATGAAAAAAAAATTCTCTACCATAGTGCAGGGAAATGGTACTCTGGATGAAATTAATATCTGGGTTCTTTTGATAGCTCTGTTTTTCATTAGAAGTTAATATATAGGTATTCTTGAGGGCCTGAGATGGGAAGCTGGGCCAGGAGGACCCACAGTCCTCAGTCCACACCTCAGGTGAGCAGTGAGGCAGACATAAGTTGAAGTGTGTCCACGCAATCGGTGGGGCCTGATAGTGAGACCTGGGGTGAAGCCAAACATGATGTGAGCAATGGGGTTCAGTGAGGGGGCCTTGAGGTGAGCTGGGGCAGGGGAGCAGGTACAGCCAGACTGTGAGGACCAGAAAAGTGTGCCTGGACTGTTTCTGAGGTACAAGTCTCAGGTGCCAATTTAAGTGAGACCACCCATGGGACCACCTTTCCGTGAGCACATCCTCTAGACTGGACAGCGGATTTAGGAATATACAGTTGTGGTCCCAGTTTACTTGAGCATTGCGAGGGCCAACATTACAGGCTTTCAGGAACAAAGCTGAGTCTTAAGCCTAAATTTTTCAACAATGAAGTGGAAAACTATAAAAATGATAAATTTGTTAGTAATAAAAAAAGACCCTAAGAGGTTTGTTCCATGTCCAGAAGAACATGGCTTGTAAATGCAGACCCAGGCTAAGATCTGTTTTAGAGACCAAAGCCTTAGGAATTCCCTCCATCAGAACTGCTGCAATGACACATGAAGAAGTGCAAATTAGAAAAGGAGCGAATTTGGGCTAAATTGTTTGGAATAATTCCACCCCCATGACTGTCGAGAGACAAACTGGGTGACCAAAGAAAAGGCTCTGGTGTTCTCACCACAGCAATTTAGGTTCTTATAATTTTTTTAACTATTCCATGTTTTCCTCTAGTACTTTTTTTTCTAAAATGAAAATGGCTTTGTTTGTTGCAGCGCACTTAAACTAAACAGAAATATACAATTAATTCAAAATCCTCCCCCAAGAGGTAAAAACTGCTTTTGTTTTAAGTACATACCTTTCCAGACAACTCTACATGCACAGTTCCTTTCCTCTACTTTCTGTGGATTTAATTTACTATTCCACATTCCAAGAAGGGTGTAAAACTTGTAAATATTCAACTTGTCTCTTTTCCTAATATGTGCACTTAAGACTGCACATTTTTCTGAAAGTCTTGTAATGTAGTATTTTTATTATCATTCAGTTCTAATTATTGTCTAGCTCCAATTGTGAGGTATTTGGGGGTTTAATTGGGAGTGTATTTCATAATTTCTAAATATAAGGACTTTCTAGTTAACTTCTGTTGCTGATTTCTAGACTAAATCCAAACAGAGCAAGAAACATATTTATGTAATTTTAATCCTTTGCAGTTTGGTGAAACTTGCTTCATAGTACATGGTAACTTTATTTATTTATTTATTTTTAAATTTTTATTTTTCGCTAAAAGTATTACAAAGGGTATTACATAAGTGTCCTTTTTTTCCCCCGCCCCGCCCTTAACAAGCCCCTGCCCTCCCTTACCCCCCAGTGTCTTATGTCCATTAGTTATGGTTATATGGATGCATACAGGTCCTTCGGTTGATCTCTTACTCCCCTCCCTCCAGTCCCCCAACCCTCCCTGGTCTTCCCACTGCAGTCCGACAATCAGTTTGAGGCAGCTCTGCCTCTGTATCTATTATTGTTCAAAAGTTTGTAATGGTCTTAATTATCCATGAAAGAGTGAGATCATGTGGTATTTTTCCTTCATTGACTGGCTTGTTTCACTTAGCATAATGCTCTCCAGTTCCATCCATGCTGTTGCAAATGGTAAGAGTTCCTTCTTTTTAACAGCAGCATAGTATTCCATCGTGTAGATGTACCACAGTTTTCTAATCCATTCATCTACTGATGGGCACTTAGGCTGTTTCCAGATGTTAGCTATGGTGAATTGTGCTGCTATGAACATCGGGGTGCATATATCCTTTCTGATTGGTGTTTCTGGTTTCTTGGGATATATTCCTAGAAGTGGGATCACAGGGTCAAATGGGAGTTCCATTTCCAATTTTTTGAGGAACCTCCATACTGCCTTCCATAGTGGCTGCACCAGTCTGCATTCCCACCAGCAGTGCACAAGTGTTCCTTTTTCTCCACATCCTCTCCAGCACTTGTCGTTTGTTGATTTGTTGATGCTGGCCATTCTGACAGGTGTGAGATGGTACCTCATTGTTGTTTTGATTTGCATCTCTCGGATGATTAGTGACTTTGAGCATGTTTTCATATGTCTCTTGGCTTTCTGAATGTCCTCTTTTGAAAGGTGTCTATTTAGATCCTTTGCCCATTTTTTTTTAATATATTTTATTGATTTTTTACAGAGAGAAAGGGAGAGGGATAGAGAGTTAGAAACATCGATGAGAGAGAAACATCGACCAGCTGCCTCCTGCACACTCCCACTGGGGATGTGCCCGCAACCAACGTACATGCCCTTGACCGGAATCGAACCCGGGACCCTTCAGTCCGCAGGCCGACGCTCTATCCACTGAGCCAAACCGGTTTCGGCGCTTTTGCCCATTTTTTGATTGGATTGTTTATCTTCTTTTTGTTAAGTTGTGTGAGTTCCCTATAAATTTTGGAGATTAAGCCCTTATCAGATATGACGTTGGCAAATATGTTTTCCCACGAGGTGGGTTTTCTTGTTGTTTTGTTGATGGTTTCTTTTGCTGTGCAGAAGCTTTTTTATTTTGATGTAGTCCCATTTGTTCAGTTTCTCTTTAGTTTCAACTGCCCTAGGAGCTGTATCAGTGAAGAAATTGTTTTGGCATATGTCTGAGATTTTGTTGCCTTTGTATTCTTCTAGAATTTTGATGGTTTCCTGTCGTACATTTAAGTCCTTTATCCATTTTGAGTTTATTCTTGTGTATGGTGTAAGTTGGTGGTCTAGTTTCATTTTCTTGCATATATCTGTCCAATTTTCCCAACACCATTTATTGAAGAGACTATCCTGGCTCCATTGTATGTTCATGCCTCCTTTGTCAAAAATTAATTGAGCATATTGGTTCGGGCTAATTTCTGGACTCTCTATTCTATTCCACTGATCTATATGTCTGTTCTTGTGCCAGTACCAGGCAGTTTTGAGAACAGTGGCTTTGTAATACAGCTTGATATCTGGCATTGAGATCCCACCTGCTTTGTTCTTTCTCAGATCGCTGCAGCTATTCGGGGTCTTTTTTTATTCCAGATGAATTTTTGGAGAGTTCGTTCTAGATCCTTGAAGAAGGCCATTGGTATTTTAATGGGAAGTGCGTTGAATTTATAGATTGCTTTGGGTAGTATGGACATTTTAATGATGTTGATTCTACCAATCCAAGAACATGGTATGTTCTTCCATCTGTTTATGTCTTCCTCTATCTCTTTTTTCAACATCCTGTAGTTTTCTGAGTAGAGGTCTTTAACCTCTTTAGTTAAGTTTATTCCTAGGTATCTTAATTTTTTTGGTGCGATGGTAAATGGGATTGTTTTTCTAATCTCTCTTTCTGAAAGTTCACTATTGGTGTAAAGAAATGCCTCAGATTTCTTGGGGTTAATTTTGTATCCTGCTACATTGCCAAATTCATGTATTAAGTCTAGTAGTTTTTTGATGGAGTCTCTAGGGTTTTGTATGTATAATATCATGTCATCTGCAAATAAGGACAGTTTTACTTCCTCTTTTCCAATTTGGATGCCTTTTATTTCTTCTTCTTCTCTAATTGCAGTGGCTAATACTTCCATCACTATGTTGAACAGGAGTGGTGAGAGTGGGCATCCCTGTCTTGTTCCTGTTTTTAGGGGAAATGGTGTTAGTTTATGTCCATTGAGTATGATGTTGGCTGTGGGCCTGTCATATATGGCTTTTATTATGTTGAGGTATGATCCTTCTATTCCCACCTTTCTGAGAGTTTTTATCAAAAATGGGTGTTGGATTTTGTCGAATGCTTTTTCTGCATCAATTGATATGACCATGTGGTTTTTTTCTTTCAATTTGTTTATGTGATGTATCACGTTTATTGATTTACGGATGTTGTACCATCCTTGCATCCCTGGGATAAATCCTACTTGGTCATGGTGTATGATCCTTCTGATGTACTGCTGGATCCGATTTGCTAAGATTTTGTTGAGGATTTTGGCATCTATGTTCATGAGGGATATTGGCCTGTAATTCTCTTTCATTGTGTTGTCTTTACCTGGTTTTGGAATTAGGGTGATGCTAGCTTCATAGAATGTGTTTGGAAGTGTTCCTTCCTCTTGAACTTTTTGTAGTAATCTGAGGAGGATAGGTTTTAGTTCTTCCTTGAAAGTTTGGTAAAACTCCCCTGAGAAGCCGTCTGGTCCTGGGCTTTTGTTTGCTGGAAGCTTTTTGATAACTGCGTCAATTTCTTCCATAGTTATTGGCCTATTGAGATTTTTAGATTCTTCCTGATTGAGTTTTGGAATGTTGTATTTTTCTAGGAATTTGTCCATTTCCTCCAAGTTGTCTAGTTTGTTGGAGTAGAGTTGCCCGTAGTATTGTTTAACAATCATTTGTATTTCTGTGGGGTCTGTTGTTATTTCATCTCTATCATTTCTGATTTGGTTTATTTGGGACCTCTCTCTTTGCTTCTTGGTGAGCCTGGCTAGGGGTTTGTCAATCTTGTTTATCCTTTCAAAGAACCAGCTCTTGGTTTCATTGATTTTCTGTATTGTTTTTTTGGTCTCTATTTCATTGATTTCTGCTCTAATCTTTATTATCTCCTTCCTTCTGCTCACTCTGGGGTTTTCTTGTTGCTCTCTTTCTAATTCTTTGAGTTGTAGAGTTAGATGATTAAATACCATTTTTTCTTGTTTTTTGAGATAGGCCTGTAGAGCTATAAACTTCCCTCTCAGGACTGCTTTCATTGTGTTGTCCCCATGGTAACTTTAAAAAATGTTCCGAGTGTGATTCTCTGCTGCCATCTTGGGAATAACACCTCAGTGCAGGTCAGCAGAAAAAGTTGGTGGATATAGTGAATATTATTATTTTTAAAATATATTTTTATTGATTTCAGAGAGGAAGGGAGAGGGAGAGAGAGGCAGAAACATCAATGATGAGAGAGAATCATTGATTGGCTTCCTCTTGCACACCCCCTACTGGGGATGGATCCCACAACCCGGGCATGTGCCCTGACCAGGAATGGAACCATGTTATCATATTGTAATGTTATCATATTGTAATCACAAGGCCTACAAATATGAATCTCCTAAACCCATGTATATTCAATACCACATATGGGACCAGCAATGTTAGGAATAATGATCTATATTGCCCTAGCCAGTTTGGTTCAGTGGATATAGCGTATGCCTGCAGACCAAAGGGTCCCGGGTTCAATTCCGGTCAAGGGTATGAACCTATGTTGCTGGCTCCTCCCTGGCCCAGGCCTTCATCAAGGCTCATGCAGGAGACAACCAATCCATGTGTCTCTCTCACATCGATGTTTCTCTCTGTCTTTCCCCCTCTCTTCCACTCTCTCTAAAAATCAATGGAAAAATATCCTCAGGGGAGGATTAACAAAAAACAAAAACCAAAAACCAAAAAGAATAGCGACCTATGAACCATAAGGTTGCGGTTTGATTCCCAGTCAGAGAACATGCCCGGGTTTTGGGCTCCATCTCCTGTAGGGGGCATGCAGGAGGCAGCTGATAAATGATTCTCTTTCATCATTAATGTTTCTATCTCCTTCTCCCTTCCTCTCTGAAATCAATAAAAATATATTTTAAAAAGAGAGAGTGAGAGGAAAAGAAACATCAAAAAGACAGAGAAACATCAACTGGCTGCCTCTTGCACACTCCCTACTGGGGATTGAACCTGCAACCCTGGCATGTGCCCTGACTGGGAATCAAACCGCAACCTCTGGGTTCATAGGTTGACACTCAGCTACTGAGCCACACTAGTCAGGGCTAGAATGGTCTTTTTAAAACAAATCAGATCATGTCACCCTCCTGCTCCAATCCACTCATGGCTTCCCATTATCCTATATAATAAAGAGCTAATATGCTAATGGTCATCACTCCATCACGCCATAATGACCAATCAGCAGGAGGCTGCGTGCACAGTGAGGCACGCAAGGGTGGCCGGGCGAGGAGGCGGGAGGTGGGAGGCAGGAGGTGGGGCGCCTCCTCACATGATTTCAATCATGCGCTGGGCCTCTACTATTTTAAATAAAATCCTTGCATGACTATTTTATTTCCTACCCCACTCTCTCACTCTGCTCTAGCCACACTAGCCTCTCTGAGGTTTCTCGAATCCTACCAAATGTATTCTGCCTCAAGGTTTTTTCACTACACAGGAGAATGTCTTTCTTCCCAAATACTCATGGCTCATGTCTTCCTTTTAATATTTTGCTCACATGTCACTTTTAAAAGGCCTTCTCTGGTCACTTTACCCAGTCTTTCTCCCCTTTCCTTACTTCTTGGGCTTCATAGCACTTGTCACTACTTAACATCATCTTGCTTATGTGCTTAGCATAAGCTCAAAAAGGACTATTCCTACCATTTGCAACAGTGCCTGACATACAGTAGGTATTAAATAAATGTTTGTAAATAAATATTGAAGTCTTCCCCCTCCCTCCTGTTCTCATTTTGGGAAACAAAACCAGAGAGTTTGCCAGTAAATGCCTGCCAGGGCCTGGTACAGATATAAACACCAGCTGTGAGAGCATTGGCTTCGCAGGATAAGACCCAGTGGAACTCACCCTGAAATGGGCACAGACTTCTCTTTTTAAAGGACTATACTTCATAGGTTGCCATTATTAACTTATAGTTAGAAAAACACAGTTCTTGAAGAGGAAAATAAAAGGAAAACCTGAACATTATATTTACATAAATAAGTGAAAAGGTAAATTAACTAAATTCTAGAGGAAAGGACAACCCTCCCCATTGCCAAGTGACCTGCAGTGCCTCCCTGTCGACGATGTCTGTGGGCTTGGCTATGATCTGGTAATGGGGTTTTTCTTCTTTCTTCGCACAAATGTTGCCCTATTGTAATCACAAAGTTTACAAACATGACTCTTGCTTAGGCCAATGAAATGTGGGCGGAAATGACTCTATGACAGCTGTGAGTAGGAGCTTTTAAGGGTCATTGTGTTTCTTATTTGTGTGCTGACTCTCCCCCTTCACCAACAGAATGTCATGAACCAACAGAGGATGGTCCTTCCTGGGTCCCAGAATGAGAAGGCATGTGGATCAGAGCCTCCACCAAACACAGGTGCTGACATGTAATGTGAGCAAGAAGTAAACTGAGATTTAGGTTTGTTTTGACTATAGACTGACCTAGCAAAAGCTGAATGCTGCATTGCCTATTCCGTGAAAGGTGATCTTAGGAAACAGAAGTGGTACGGCACCGCTCCCCCATGCCTTTAATCCCACTTCAAGTAATGGAAAAGTTTAAGTTCAACATACTAAAGAGAACAAATCTGAGCCTGTTGGGTAAAATATTTGAGTAAGGGACAGAGTACAGCTCTGTTAGTTTTCAGGGTTGGGTTAGAATGAAAGTGATAAAACAACACTAGAATTCTACTGAATGTATTACAAGCCCTAATTAGTGTTATCTTTAAACTTGCAGCCAGAGGAACTCATAAAGCAATGTCACACTGAATCATCATATGCAAACTAGTTGCCAGAAGCAACTTTCTTGTTATCAAAGGGTTCCTTTAGGGAATAGTTTCCTTGATACGCTTAACTATTTTTTAAAAATGTATTTTATAGGAGAGCTGAGAATATTTCAGCTAAAGACACAAACTTGAAGCAAAGATGTAAGGATTTCATTCTGGAAGATCAGAGTTAATTAAAGCAGTGGGAGGTAGGAATCAGAAGATAAACACCATGGTGGAGGCAATTTCATACAAAAGAATATGAGCAAACTCTGGCTTGAAATATCCATCCCTGTCAACCCATCTGTGTCTGTTAGAAGCCTCATGTTTCGTTGTCCATCTCAAATGTCTGTTTCTCACTTAAACTTCCCTAATGCCATTAGGTGGAATTAATTTTGACATGCCTCATATTTTCATACCCTATTATGCTTCCACTGGAGGTGCACTACATACACATTTTTGCCAAATACCAAAGGGCTCAGAATTTGAAATTTTCAGCTGAAGCCAAGTTGCTGACAAATATCACTGTCAAATAACAAACTTCTAGACTACACAAATAAACCTAAAGAATTATGCCAAAATTTAGCCAATGTTCTACCCACTGAGCCAAACAGGCTAGGGCCCAAAATTTAAATTGTACTATTTTAATATCCTTATCCTATCTAATAATAGACAAACATGGTAATTAACTGTACCTCCGACACGCTTCCCATTGGCTAATCAGGGCGATATGCAAATTAACTGCCAACCAAGATGGCGGCCGGCAGCCAGGCAGCTGAAGCGAACAGGAGGCTTGCTTGCTCCAGTGATGGAGGAAGCCAAGGTTCCCCGCTTGCCGCTGCCGGCCTCTGAGCTGCACTCTAAGAAACAATGTTGCAATTATAGAAGCTAAACAAACCCCAGAAACCTGCTTTCAGCCAGCCGGGCCTCAGAGCTGGAGCTGCAACAGTGTTTCAATTATAGAAGCCAAATAAACGCAGATACCTGCTTTCAGCAGTGGAGGTCTCAGAGCTAGAGCCGAGCCTCAGAGCTAAAGCCGGCTCTCAGTTCCAGTGACAGCCATAGAAGGTAAATAAATTCCAGAATAAAAAAAAAAAAGAAAAAAAGGAGAGGTTGGGAGCTTCAGTCACCTGCCAGCCTGAAAATGGCCCTCAGCCCCTCACCCAGACTGGTCAGGCACCCCAGTGGGGACCCCCACCCTGAAGGGGGTGTGACCAGCTACAAAGAGCCATCAGCCCCTCATCCAAGTTGGCCAGGCACCCCAGTGGGGACCCCCACCCTGAAGGGGGTGCGACCAGCTGCAAACAGCCATCAGCCCCTCACCCAGGCTGGCCAGGCACCCAAGTGGGACCCCCACCCTGATCCGGGACATCCTTCAGGGCAAACCAGCCGGCCCCCACCCATGCACCAGGCCTCTATCCTATATAGTAAAAGGGTAATATGCAAACTGACCCTAACAGCAGAAGGACTGGGAATGACTGGTCACTATGACACACTGACCACCAGGGGGCAGACGCTCAATGCAGGAGCTGCCCTCTGGTGGTCAGGGCGCTCTCACATGGGAGGAGCTCTGCTCAGCTACAAGCCAGGCTGATGGCTGCCAGTACAGCGGTGGTGGTGGGAGCCTCTCCTGCCTCCTCAGCAGCGCTAAGGATGTCCGACTGCAGTTTAGGCCTGCTCCCCATTGGCTAGTGGACATCCCCTGAGGGCTGCCAGGCTGCCAGAGGGATGTCTGATTGCCATCTTAGGCCCAATCCCCCGGGGAGCGGGCCTAAGCCAGCAGGTGGTCATCTCCTGAGGGGTCCCAGACTGCGAGAAGGCACAGGCCAGGCTGAGAACCGCCCCCCCCCCCCCAGTGCACAAATTTTTGTGCACCAGGCCTCTAGTTTTAAATGTTAGTGCTAAAATGATAAAGTTTAACATTGTATACTTATAATATATACAAGTATAGGAACAATAATTTCACAACAGTGTCAGCTGTTAGACTCTCCTAGAGTCACTAGAGAGATTCAAATTTCAACTGAGGTGAGTGGATGAAAAAGATAAATGTCTTAAATGGAGTTAAATTAGAATTAAATTCTGGTTTTAAATAGTAAATGCTAGGTGCACTAAACATTTCTACAAAGAACAGAGTCACGATGTAATCTCTGCTTATTCTTTTTCATATTATTAAACTTTTATAAATATTAACTAAAAAAAATAACGTTCTTCCTAAGTTATCTAGCTATTACATTCTCTATATTTGTAGTAATGTCAACCTATTTCCCTATTTATCTACTTGAACATTCCTAATAATTTTTATTTTGAATTGATTTTGAACATAAAATATATCTTTAATAATCCACAATTATTACAGCATTTTACTTATATAATATTTACTATGAATTTATACTTTGATAGAATTTCAACAAATAAGTCAGATTTTTTACTGTCTGTATCTGAATATTTGCATAATAATAACAAATCTAAATAACATACTTTGTTTTTATCAGTGACACTGTTACTGATTAGATATAAGAATAACTTTTCCCTAGCCGGTTTGGCTCAGTGGATAGAGCATTGGCCTGCAGACTCAAGGGTCCCAGGTTCAATTCCGGTCAAGGGCATGTACCTTGGTTGCGGGCACATCCCCAGTAGTGGGTGTGCAGGAGGCAGCTGATCGATGTTTCTCTCTCATCGATGTTTCTAACTCTCTATCCCTCTCCCTTCCTCTCTGTAAAAAATCAATAAAATATATTTTTTTAAAAAAGAATAACTTTTACACTTAACTTTTACTGTCAAAGTTCAAGGATGATGGAAATAATATTAGAGTAGGCATTCTGAAAGCTGAGGCCCAACGCACAGGCCAGACAGCCAAGACTCTTTGGCTACTGTCACTAAGATAGAGTTAGCTTTTGGGCAGGCACATTCTACTGCTTATTCACAGTTAGTTTTCAATCAGTCAACATCAAAGTCTTTATCCACACAGATGACAGTTGTCATATTTTCCCCATTCTATCTTTTATAGTTGAGTTTTTATCAACTTTTTTGAAAGAGAAACATTGATTTGTTGCTCCACTTATTTATGCATTCATTAATTGATTCTTGTATACCCACAATCTTGACATATCAGGACAATACTCTAACCAACTGAGCTACTTGGCAAGGGCATAGTAGTTGTTTTTTTGTATTAAAAGTAGACAACTGTATTGTTACTTGTGTTAAATTTTCAAAAATTGATTTTTAAAGAGAGTGGGAGGGGGAGAGACAGAGAAACATTGATGTGAGAGAGACACATCTATTGGTTGCCTCTCCCATGCACCCAGACCAGCAACCCAGGTAAATGCCCTTGACCTGAATAAAAACTGGGCTGATGCTCTATTCACTGAGCCAAATCGGCCAGGACTTGTGTTAAATTTTTATCTGAGTAGGTACAGGCTTATACTTTGGCCTCCTAGGGCCCATCAGCTAGAGATCCAGTAGTTATTTTATCAGTACTATATTCAAACTAGAGGCCCGATGCATGAAAATTCGTGCAAGAGTAGGTCTTCCTTCCCCCACTGCTGGCACTGGCTTCCCTCCGGCACCCGGGACCCAGGTCCCTCCTCTGGCCGCTGGTGGGCACTCGGGTCCTGAGCTGGCTTCCCTTGGGCCCCGGCTTTATCAGGAAGGACGTCAGGAAGACATCTGGTCTAATTAGCATATTACCCTTTTATTATTATAGATTACTGGTGAACTGCTGTTCAAAACATGCCAATTAAAGAGCCCTGCTGTGGCTAAGCCCTTCCGGTTAAAATTCTTCCATGCATTTACTTATGATCAAGAGTCAAAAAAGATTGGTTAAGCCAGTCATTTAACTATTTAGCTGCACTGTTATGCAGCCCACATGTCTCAAGGACGTTCTGAGGCTTTGGCAAACATCTTGCTAAAACCCAAATACAGTGTGTTCATTTGACAAAACTCTCATGATTTCCTATTACTCATTACATGAATCTGTGCTGTCTCTTATGGGTCACTGCTTCACTTCCTGGTGCTTATAAACCACTGAAGTGGGTATTACACTTTTCTAGAGTTTTGCTCAGGATTGATGGATTCAGTGGTCTAGCTTTAAAGACACTAACACATACACCTTTTGAGACATGCACCTTCCTGATTTTCCTACATCATCTCCCTTCTTAGGTTGGTTGGGCCTAAAGCATAGCCCAACCTCATTCAAGCACACATACATCTACTTCCTATTGAGGTCCTGTGACATGTGGGACACTTGCTAGAGGTTGTGAGCATCTGCTCATGCTCCCTGAGTGGTAGGACAGGGAAGTGGGTTAGCAGCTGGGGCAGAGAGGGTGTGGGGCACCATTTCATACAGCAGAGAGAAAGGCTGAATGATTAAACCGAGAGGAGGTGGTCCACAGCAGAGTCAAGTCTAACCTACGGCAGACCCACGCCAGACTGCCAAATCCAAAGGAGGGCACCCAGAAAGCAGAGCAAGTACAAACAAGTTGAGACATCAGGGAAGCCACGAGGAGCAGAGCGGAATGAGAGGGTGGGTCAGGAGTAACTCCCGAGTCAGCTGTCTTGTTTATATTCAATTCTTGGAGTGACTCGGGAGGGCCTGTCTGTCTGCCAGAAGGAAACACAAAACTGAGTAAGATTCAGTCCTGACATTGTCAGCATAAAATGGAAAACTTTGTTGGCATTAAGATCCATGGATATTTATTTAGGTTAGTATTTAGGATAGAAATACTTAAGTGCCTTTTGTATGCCAAGCACTGTTCTAAGTGTTTTATATATTCATCCTCATGATAGTACCACTGTTGAGTATGACCATGATTCCTAGTCTACAGGTGAAGAAACGGAGGCTAGGTAATTTGCAGAAATTCACACAACTAACAGAAGTGAGATTTGAAGTAGGCAAGTATGACCCCAAAATTCACACTTTGTAACTCCTATTCATTATGGCCCCATCGATTGAAAGAGAATTCTTTAAATAAAAACAATTACTATCCTGCCTTGTCCACGATAAGGTATGAAACAGCAAAAAGAAACTAGAATAGGTCTTAAATGCTCCTTCTCGGACCTTGTCATCAGTGTAAGTGACAAAGAGTTCAGCAGAGTTCAGCAGAAGGGCAGGGAGAGTAGACTTTCTTGTTTTTCCAGGGCAAACCTTGATAGGTAACTTTGTGATTTTTATCCAAAACTTTAAGTCCAAAGTTAATATAAAAAATTCAAGGTGAAACAGTTAACCCATTTGGGTTGTCTGTATTCTTGTTCCCATTTGTACTAATAAATTTTATTTTATTTTAATTTTTTAAAAATATTTTTTATTGATTTCAGAGAGGAAGGGAAAGGGATAGAGAGATAGAAACATCAGTGATGAGAGAGAATCATTGATTGGCTGCCTCCTGCACGCCCCCTACTGGGGATGGAGCCCACAACCCGGGCATATTCCCTTGACCGGAATCGAACCCAGGACCCTTCAGTCCACAGGCGGATGCTCTATCCACTGAGCCAAACTGGCCAGGGCATGTACTAATAAATTTTAACTGTTTAGTTGAATATGTGCATTTCTGTTATAATGAGTTATCCTTTCTAAAATGGTGCCAACTATTTATTTTAAAAGAGATAATGTGTCTAAAATTTAACCAGATTCAATCAGTCTTTACTTTCGTTTTAAAAGGAAAGTTTATTCATTTCTAATGTTCTGTACACATTTTCACTTGGAAATTTCATTTCAGACACAAACAAATAGGTTTTATCTTTCAAAGCAAAACGATCTTGATTAATTAAAACAGTATACATTTACTTTAGCATTAAGTCTGGCTGGCAAATTCCCAAGGGCCAAACATTGCACTACTTGTGCCAACTGGGATCAGGGTAAAAGTATTTTGCGCTTTGTTACATTTTGCTTTATCACACATTTAATTCCCTCACAATGTCCAATTTCATATTTAAAGCAAATTAGTTATTAATTTCCTAACTAATATAATAAATGTCCATCTTTGATTAAAAACTTTCAACATAAAAAAATACAATAAGATTTTTCAATAACTGCTTAGCCAAATAAATGTTGCCAATATAAGTTTAAACAGTTTACAAAGTATTATTTCCTTTGTTCTCTTCCAAAACAATACAGGTACACATAAAGTCCACATTACAGGCATCTAAACTTGTAAAATATTACAGATTGGTGGCATGCAAGTATTGTACATTTTTAAGTGCAATGAAAAATGCTTATTTGTTTCCCTCAAATGGATGAAACAAAATTAAGATAAAGGTTTAATTAAAATATAAATATTCCATGTGGAGTTGTATTAAAAAAAACAACAACCCAAGTGGCAGAGATAGAAATTCAGGTCAGTACAATTTCTTTCTTAACTAAGGATTGTCACTGGCAATGTTTACTACTAAAATAAAATTTAACATGCTCCTTTTTTCTATCCATTTCATTCCACATATGGCCAATTCCTCTCTATCCTGGAAAATTTTATATCCCGGCCCAGCTACTCTCAAGTGCACAGTGTACTTCTGATCAGCTTCTCTGTTATCCAGGCAACATGTGCTCAGACACACACATACACGTGCGCGCGCACACACACACACACACACCCTCTTCAAATGAAAGCCTCTAAGAAACGTGCTGTTAACTGTGCTCTGTTTCCTTCTTTGCATTTCCCCTTTTCCTCCACCGATTTTGAGGAGAAAATATTATATATGTTAAAATATCCTTTCAGAGAACTACTCTGAAGACAGTAAAAACTGCCAAGGAGGAAGAGACAACTGTCTGTCTGTCGGTGGCCAGTTCTGACCTCTTCCTCTGAACAGTGCCTGGTGAGGAGAGATGAAACTGCAATGGGAACAGGTTAGAATCCCAAGATTCAGGAGCCGGAAGGGACCTGATACGGCATCTGATCCGCTCACTTCGTTTTCCAGATGAAATGAAGTCAAGGTAGGTGGAAAGTCTTGCCCAAAGTCACACACAACTGATATCCAAATCAGCATTGTTTTCCAAAAATACATGGTGACAAATGGAGCGTTTTTATTTATTCATTTATTTGGAGCTGGAGGACAATTCAAGCAACATTTATTAAGCACCCATTTTGTACAAGGCACCTTACTAGATGTTACTAAAGGTACAAAGATTGATGAGAGTCCCTGCCTCCAAGTGCTTGTGAAAGTCCTGTGAGGCTAGGTTTGAAGATCCTTCTTAGCAGAAAACAATACTGGCCAGGGCTAAGGTTGCTGGTGATAACAAGGCAGCTGCTGCCCAGGAGAGCTGATCTCACAAGTGACACTGCCTTCCCTTCACTACCGAGCTCAGCCCGTTACACAGCTGCCGGGGCCCCGAGGACAGTCTTCTCCTATCCCCCCAGTCACACCTCAGGCCACAGCCTGCCCCACCCTGAATGGTGACAGAGCTGACAGGAGGGCAGCAGTGTCCCAGACCCTCGTCACTGTTTGCTTCCCCCTTGTGTCCAGCCCTGGGCTCTCTGCAAGGGTCCTGACCTGTCCCAAGGAGCTGTCAAAGTGACTCAGAAAAACTCCCTAACACACACATCACTGGTATATCACACGCACTGCCCCATCAACCACCCCTCCCATGTCTTTGTGGAAAATAAAGTAATCCCAGTCCCCTACATCATACTCATGCTTCCATTCCCCATACTCAAAAAGATGTGGATGATGTAACTGTTGGTCAGAGGAAAATAAAAGATTCAAGAGGCAGTGGAAAATATTAGTGATATGGCTAATATGCAAAGTGTCCCCTTGGGAGTTCCACCGAGAGACCGGGAGTTCAAATGCTCGCTATGACATGTGCTGACCACCAGGGGCAGCGTGGAATGAAGGAAGGCCCCAGCCAGCAGCTGGGGAAGGAAGGCCCAGGTTGGCAGCCAGAAGGCCACGATTGGCCCTGATCGCTGGCCAGGCCTAAGGACCCTACCCATGCATGAATTCACGCACCGGTCCTCTAGTAGATTATAAAAATGATCTCCCACTTTTCTACAGTCCTTTCCAGTATAGTATTTTCATCCTGCTATCTGATTATATTTTCACCATACTCTGTGAGGTAGTTAGTGAAGGTATTGTTTCCATTATAATATAGCTGAAGAACTTAGACTTGAGAGACTAAGTGGCTTGCTCCAAAGTCACCCAGCTAAGAAAGTGTGGAGCCAAGTGTCCAGGTTTCTTGACTCCAAATCCAGTGCTCTTCCCCCTAAATTGTCTACTAGAGGCCTGGTCCATGAAATTCGTGCACTTGGGGAAGGTCCCTCAGCCTGGCCTGCACCCTCTTGCAGTCTGGGAGCCCCTGGGGGATGTCTGACTGCTGGCTTAGGTCTGCTCCCTGGGGAGCGGGCCTAAGCCATCAGTCAGACATCCCTCTCACAGTCTGGGACCCCTTGATCCTTACTGCCCACCTGCTCGCTGCTCCTGACCCTGCCTTCTGGCTGAGCGGTGCTCCCCCTGTGAGAGCGCACTAACCACCAGGGGGCAGCTCCTGCATTGAGCATCTGCCCCGTGGTGGTCAGTGCACATCATAGTGACCGGTTGTTCCGCTGTTCGGTCTATTTGCATATTAGCTTTTTATTATATAGGATAATTGGCAGGCAATTAAATGATCATATACACCTGCTAAGTGTCAGTGATGGGATTAGGAGTCAGTCTCTAAATCTGTTAATAAGGTGCCTTTCCACCAGGCCAACTGGCAAAGCCTAAGTGCTCAGAATGACTACCATGGAAGATACCAGAGAAATGTCTGGTCTTCTTCACCCTCCTCCAAGTCAATGATGCACCAAAAACTGGGATAATCTCTGGTGCATGTACAGTCTTCCTAGCTCAGTACCCAGAGGCAGGTTCAAAACTTAAACCTTGGAACTCCGTCTCCGTCCATCTACTGAATGTTCAATCATTGATGTTATGGGCAGATGGGAAGGAGGAAAGCTGAGCAGAGTTTACTTCTGCTGTTATGCAAATTAAGACCTTTAATTTCCATCTTCCTTCTCCACCTCACTCAGCCTCTCCACTTTACTAAACTCCTGAACTACAAACGAAACCCAATCGAATCCAGAGTTGGTAGCATGAAAACAATGAATCCATCCTGGGTTCTAGGTACTTTCCTTTCTTCGGTTTGTTGGGGGAGGCGGTCATGTGATTTTCATCCAGAATGCGCTGCCTGATGCTTCCATTCATTCTCACACCTTTTCTTTGCTTTGTCTCAGTCCTTTAGCTTTGAGGATGGCACGGTATGTGGTGGGGAGACTTGAAGTGAGGAGCAAAAGGAACTGCTACTGGAAGGCAGAGCTAAAACATTTCGTAGTTCTCTGCTCAATAAAACGAAAGTAGCAAGAGATCAACCCATAGACACAGACAAAAGGGTGGTGAAGGCCTCAGGGGGGCAGGCTAGAAGAGGTCAATGAGGGGAAAAGGGGACTTTTGTAATACTTTCAACAATAAAGATTTTTTAAAAATGAAAGTAGCTATTACTGCATTAGTGTATGAGAGGAAGGAAGCTTCAGGATCGTGACTTAAAACCCGATTCCAGAAACAGCTCCACTGAGTACAGGTAACAGCCCACAGAACCCAGAATTCACAACTTAACCACCCCTGCCCACTTGTGCTGATGCCATAAATACTTGCACTAAAGATGGTATCCACGTTGCAAAAAGGCACTCTACCCTCAAAACCCAAGAAACACGTATCAAATTGTACCAATCCAGAGTTTTTGTGCTCCCTCACAGTGCCCAGGAGAGGGCTAAGCACCTCATCTCCACGAAAAAGGAAATATCTGCAAACTCTTCTGTGAATTTAAAGCATGCTGATGCTTAGCAGTGTTTTCAAGTTTGAGCGTCTGACCCGATCTCATGGCAGTTATTCAGAGCACACGGGTCTCCCTAATGCTGGTGCCCAGCCAGGGGCCACGCTTCTGCCTGGAAGAGAAGCTGCTGCTGTGATTGGTGTCCCAGGCTTCCCGTAGGGAAATGGTTTTGAGGAGTACAGGCATTTGGGATTTCTGAATTTTGAAGTGGAGATGGGCTTTTATTGTACAATAATCTGTGTGCTCCCAGATGGGTGAGCTGCACGTGCCCCTCCAGGTTAGTAATTCTCTATCTAAGCTAGGCCTGCAGCAACTCTGAGAGGGATACGGGAAGAGGGCCTGGGAGACAGCATCTCCCTTCCATCGGTTGTACAGCTTTAGCCAAATAGCTCTGTACAGTAATTAGTGATCTTTATGTACAAAATACTGATATAAAGTATACCCTACACAGATGTAAGGAAAGGGCTGCATCATGTTGATGAAGATGAAAGGGCTTCTACTTATACACTTTAGGCATACGGAGAGATTTGGTGCTGAAACAATGAAATGATCGCGAAGTTTCTAATCTTTATTCCCTAAGGTTGTTGTCCATGCACACTGTGAAATTTGGGGGTTGATGACCTAAAATGCAAACTCCAGGGAGTGATTTCACATTAACCTGGGCCTGCAGCAACTCTAAAAAGGACAAGGGACAAGGAGCTGGGAGAGAGCATCTCCCTTCAATCGGTTGTCCAGATGTAGCCAAACACCTAGTTATTTAGATATTTGGTGACACACACACACACACACACACACACACACACACACACACACTTATTTACATTAGGCCCTAACAAGATAAAAGGAAAAGATTTACTCATGCCCATGACGATGAAACAGCATCCTTTACACACTTCCGTACGGTGGGGAGATATAGTGCTGGACTAGTGATGTGATCTCCAGACTTCCAGAATTTGTCTTCTAAAAGTCACCTTTTACGAGTCATGCTGTGATATGAGCCTGCGGGCCCTGGTGAGTGATTCTGCACTTACTTGGGCCTATACACATCTAAAAGAGGGAAGGAGGTGGTCTGGGAAGAGATGATCTCCCCCAATCAGTTGTCCAGATGTTGCCAAATATCTCAGCATCATATTTGGCAAATGCATACATATAAAAATATTTTATATACATTATGCACCACCATGATGAATGGTAAGGAATTAATCATGCTCATAATAATGAAAAAACTACTTGCACACTTTGGGAAGATGGAGAGATGAAGTCCTAGGCTAATTAAATGATTTATAGGCTCTCCAAAATGTAAGTTTATCTTCTAATAGTTATCTTTAATATGTGAATACTCATGAAAATGTCACCTTTCAAGCTACTTTTAAAACCTAGGCTATATTAAGATAAAATGATTAGTTATAAATATTTGATTTCATAGATTCTATTACATGTGAGCCAACTATTTTACAAGCTAAAACAGTGCTAAATTTTGATAATACCCCATTATCTTGCTGTAATGCTATCAACAACTGCAGCAGAGTCACTATTAAATTCTGATTTTTTTTCTTGCTTTCTGCCAGGGTTTGTCAGAAACTGCTTTAGCCCCCAGTCGACAGCACCTTGGTGCTGCAGAAAACACTGTAGAATTCAAGATTTCTTAGGGGTGAAGCTAAGAATAAGAGTAAATGAGAAAAGAAAGGAAAAAGTCCTATTTGCAGGGTCGTGCCAGGAACTTAGCACTTAAATATATCTGCAATGAATCTAAAGTGCTAGTAGAAAGAAACAGAAGAGAAATGTTCTCCCCTTTGGCAACATGGTAACCAAAACATATGTCTACAAAAAAAAAAAAAAGGAGTTGTATACATTGCTGATGCATGTTTATAAACCAGCAACTGGGGGGCATGGGGTAGGAGGGAGCCCTGATTTGTAAAATTTGCTACTTTCCTTGGTATAAATACTCCCACCACCATGGCCAATTTCAAACTTCCAACAAGAGGTCCTGAACTTCTGAGTTCAGAAGAGATGTAAGTAGTACAGCATTATAGCATGTCTGCCAAAGGACAACAACAGATGCAAACAGTCGTAAGAGCACAGGAAATAGTAAATGTACTTTTGAGTATTACTTTTGTTCTTAATACAGCTTACTTAATCGTAAGTGCATGACATTTAATTTTTAATAATGGCCATGTTTAACAACCAGTTCGCAAAATTCTTGAAAATTTTATAATCAGTAAGCCTGCATGAGCTGGCTCCAACATTTCACACCTAAGTAAGTAAGGGGAAAGGAAAAATCAGACTGAAAACCATTAAATACTATTTACTGTGCATATATATATATATATATATATATATGGAGACGTAGTGGAAAACTAAAGAATTTTTAGGGTTCTAAAAATGTTCTGCTCATTAGTCCCCCCAAAATGTAAAGTATTCTCAAGAAAATGAGATGTTTCAAAGAATTTCAGGGCTACAGAGGTGAGAACCTAAAATACAGGTAAATGTCCAATTTTATAAAGGCTATCTATCTGAAACGGTTTCCATGTGCTCTACATATAGCAAGAATGATATGTGAATTAATTTATCATTTTTTAAAACCTGTTTTACTGCTATCAAGCAACGCAGGAAGACTCAATTACTAAACAAATCCTGGGCTGGGCCCACCTTCTGCCAGAGTCAGCAACCCCTTTAGCTCCAGCTGTTACCAGCACTAGGAATGCCGCCTTTACAAGACTCAGCATTACAGAGAAAAGAAAAAGGAGAAGAGTTGGAAGGAAAGGGAGAAGGGAATAAGGAAGGGAGACATAAAAGCTAGTGTTAAGAGTGCCACCAATTACAGCCGTGGGCACTGACAGTTATCAGAGACGTGTGCACTTGGGCCAAAGGATGTAGTCACTTGTTTCCTTATTTCAGCATCTGACCGCTGCAAAGATTAATGCATGCTATCATTGCCACGGTACTTTCACAGCCTTCGTTCTTGAGATGACAAACATCTGGATAAGTGATCCTTCACACGTTTTCCTGATGTTTGCAAGTATCTGGATGGATCATGCCATGTAGACTAAAATCGGTATAATTAACTTGAATGTTCACCTTTTATCCTGCAATCTTGTTACACTAAAGAAAAAGCAATACATCCTTCTAAAATTTGCCAAAATAATGCGGTCATGTGTATCAGACAGCCTTGATTAATGCACAATTACTATTGTTTTATTTGGGCGTGTACTGTTTCAAAAGCCTCCCTCTTACTAAAACTTAAAAATATCCCATCCTGTCTGGAGAACTTTAAAACAGCTTTGTAAAAAGTTATCCATCAGAGTCATGTTAAAGATTGCATTTATGTTGAATAATTAGTAAAGGTAGGTGTGCCAATTCATTTTGCTACCCGTGAGTATGGCTTGAAGCTATATTTGTGGGTTAATAAACACTTTATACTTCTTTACTGAGGCTATGCTAAAGTATCATAATGCTGTCTTGTTTTCATGAAGATGATCCCATTGATTTTTGATCAGTGGGGCATGTGCATTCAGTGATATTTCTGGAACTAAGAATTTGTGCTAAATTGGGTCGCATTTCTCGCCCAGTGAAAGATTGGCAATACTAACTTCTTATATGGTCAGCAGAACACTTCTGCTGTATTTAGCCTAACTCAAAGCTATGCATGTAAACAGAGATAGGCCTCTATCATAATCAGTTACAAACACACTTACATACTAAACGCCTTTCAGTGGTTATAAAAAGTTCATGCAAGCGAGACAACCCAATATGAAAGTGGTTAAATCCTTTTCGATCGTTGTCACCCAATAAGACCTGCCTATGTCCACTGGTGCAAGTTGCCAGAGGTGCCCACGAGCAAATAAAACAATCGTATGTATTTTAAAACCCCAGATAAATAAGTAGTGCTAAAAAAGAATAAAAATTAAATATTAGTTTTGTGGTTAACGGAAATGAACAACCTTTGATAAAATAGTCCCGGTGGGGGAGAAGAGCTTTTGTTCGTTTTTTAAATGGCCGCCGTGGTGAAACCTCGCTTCTTGTAGAAATTTACTTTCGGTCTCCTTCAACTCGCTTTTTACGAACTAGGTAAGAAAGAAAGGAAGGTTAAAATGACAAAGTGAAGGGATACTCCTTAAATTTCAGATAAACAACATTAATCACACAGAACAGCAACCTCACACACTTGAGGATACAGTTATCTTAAATTTCAATATTCAATTACCTACTGGATGATTCTCTCATTCTTAGTTAAGATTGAGAGAATAAATCCAGTGTCATGTTGGATTTACATTTAAATAAAGCTACGTCTGATAGGAGAGAATTTGAGTGTTAGGACTTTCCCAGTCCTATGGAGTAGAATAGATCCACAATGTAGTGAACTTCCAAATAGTTTCTTGGAAGTTCTTAACCACAGCCCTTCTCAGCTTCTGTGCAACTCAATCACCTATTAGCTTTAATGCCCCAGGATAACACATTCACAACTTATTAATTCTGATTATGGCTTGCAGACCAGAAGGATCTGCAATCGAAAGTTCAAAGTTTCTAAACCTGTTTTAAATCAAATCTCCTACATATCAACCTCCAAGGAAGGTGTGATTCAGATGGCAACCAAACTTAGAGATTAAGGTTCCCTTAAACTGGTTCTTAGTGTCCAAGAAGTTGCCTGGCTGCCCATTCCCAGTTTCTGCCACCGTCGTCTTCCCCCTTTCACCTCCCACCTGCAGGCTCCTCTAGTGGGTAGCAAATGGGCTACTCTCACCTTTCTGGGTTTGGCAAAATGGTGCCCTGACTGTGGCCCTGCTCCAACTATCCACTTTAAATAGCCCAGCCTACTCCTGCCTCGGCTGCGAAAATGCAAAGGTCTAGCCCACAGTTACTGCTCCTGGGCTCAGGATGGCCCCTCCATTTACTTCAAACCTCTCGTTGTGCCTGTTCTTCTTTGGTCTCCATGTTGTTCGGCAGTGGACCCCCTCCGCTTTTCCTATGCATCTTCCTACTGTTGCCTCCACCCTTCCCCAAAGCCCTGTTTGCTGGGATGCCTCCTTAGCCTCACCTTCTGCAGCCCAAAGGCAAGCACTGCCATCTGCCCGGCCAGCCCCCAGATGCCACACATTGCACTCTGGCTGGGCCTCAGGGGCTTGGCTCAGCATGTGTGGGCAGAGAACTGGGCACTAATTTCACCTGCTCCCTTCTGGTTCTAAGCCTTCGCATTCTATCTTGTCTACTATCTGAATCCTCCCTGTGGCCAGCACCATACTTCACAGAACACTCTGCCCAGTTCCCCTGTCCAAGGTCTGGTTTTCTGACCCTGAACCTCAAACCGGGGACTGAGGCCTGCTATTGGCTAACTGCTTGCCAAGTGGACTGTCCACACCTGGATGCCCTTTTGCAATGCTGCTTCAAGTGGCGGGGATGTCCCCAGACCACGCCTTCCCAGCCTGTCCCATTCTTCTGTGCTGTGGTTGACTAGGACCTGCCCCACCTCATGTGAACAGAAGAAATGTGAACAGATCCTCAGCAAAGAGTGGGCAGCAGGAAACATTCACGAGAGGCTAGCTGAAAAAGCTACTTCTGGGTTTCCCTTCATAGCATAGTCCCACTGGTTCATTTCACATGTAAATTATCAAAGTATCAGGCATAAGCATGTTTAAACCCAACTACAGAAGCACAGTCAGGCACAAACGAAGGGAACTGGGAATGTCCATGCCATTGTGTCCATCCATCTTCTGGTGCAGGTAATAGCAGAGGGTGATTACATGCAATAAGTAAGGAAAGGAGAAGCTAATACATAAAGGAAACCAAACAAAAAACACAGGTTTTCTGGAAAAAAGAACAAACAGTTCTTGAGAGAAAGCTACAATAAAGCTTAAACTGTGAAGATGATGAAGATTCCCATGACCATGTAATAGTTAGCCTTTGATGAAGGGCTGGCACCAAAGGCCAGTGGGATGGTGAGATGTTAGAGCTGAAGTGGAGAAATGAATGGTCATCATGCTTTTCTAGTTGCTAACAGCACCACAGTATGGCCGCATTACCCAGGTCATTGTTCTTCGTGATGGCAGCTGCCACCCTCGTTCGTGGCCCTTGCTTGGTAAACTGATATCCAAATTTGAGGATCCTTGAATTCTCCTCGAGCATCTGGGCAATTTCCATCTCTACGGCTGTTCCCAACTGCTGTCTCTGGTTGCAGGTGCAGGTACATACATAGGATGACCAAGAAGAATGAGGAAACAGTTACTTGTGTGGAAAAGATACGTGGCTACTTGGACAAAACCAAAAAAACAAAACAAAGAGCCAAAAGTCTCCAAATGAATGGAAAAAAGTCACTTGAGATATTTTCTTCCATGCAGTCATTTGCTCCTTGTCTAGAAGCAAAACCCAACAGATAGATAGCCAAATCAGCTGGCATGCGAACCTGAGAGGACTAAGCCAATTATTTATGAAGGAAAAGATGATTCCAGATGTAAAATGAAAGCAAAACCAGTATTTGGTGTTTCCAATCTACCCCAGTGTTTATGGTTTAAACAAAGGGTGTTTTTTTTTTTTTTAATAGGAAAACTGTCTTATAGCAATCAATCCAATTATTGAATTTTCTATTCTGGGACCCATATCCAAAAATAATGAAAGATCATTCATTAATGGGCTGTTCTCTCTCAGCAGAGTCTCACTAAGATATCCCTAAGAGGCTTTACCATAGTCAAGTGAGTTATCACGCACTGAAGAGGTTACTGGGCTACAGAAAAGTAAATAAGTTTTTTTATGTTTGTGGAAAAATGTATTTTGTTTGTCTTTTAAGTTGAGACATAGAGTAATAAAAACAGTAAAAGTAGATTTTTAAAAATGACAGCATGTAAAAATAAAAATTTAAAATTAAATTTACGGGACACAGTATATTTTTTCATAATATATTCATTAAATATTTTTAAGTAAAAAGGACAGGCTTGTTTAGAAAAAGCAAACAATAAAGTGTATAAAATATAAAAGCTCCCTTCCCCTAATATTCCCACTCCACACAGAGAAAGCCAGTTTGGTATACAGTCTATAGTCTTAAACATTTTCTATGCATTCACATGTCTATGTAATCTTATGTACACCTATACTTTCTTCACAGACATGGATTCTAGTAGCATACTGTTCTGAAAGATGTTTTTCTTTTTCTTTTAAGTTTAATGACACCTTTTCATGTAGGTAAATACATGTTTACCTCAACGGACAGCTGCCCAGCATTCCACAGTAGTAATGCATCATAATGTCTGCAGCTAGGTCTTAATGACTGTTTTACATCGCTTTCCATTTCTACTATTGCAAACCTTGCTGCAGGGACCTTCCTGTACACACACAGTATATCCTGGGGCATTTCTGCAAGTGTGCCTGGGAGGCAAATTTCAGCAGGATCCAGGTGTAAGTATGTTTTAATATTTGACATATTACTGACTTCCCCTCAAAGGCTATGACAATTTTTACACTTGCTAACAGTGTTTGAGTTATTGTTTTCCCTTCCCTAACTAACATGGGATATTACCAATCTTTTCATTTCTGTCAATCCAATAAGTGAAACTTATATTTTACTTGTACATATTTAATTGCTTTAATTTGCTCTTCTCAAATTATGAATAAGAACAATTAATTTTCTCATGCATTTGTATGTCTTTTTTTTTTTAAACTACCAATCTCTGTAATTTGCCCATTTTTCCTGGGCTTTTAAAAAAAATTGGCTTGTAAATTTCTTATATATTAGGAAATTAGCCCTTTGTCAAATTTGCTGAAAATACTTTGTTCAGTTTTTTCTTTTTTTTGATTACTTAAAGACATTTTCTCCCTTTCATATGGTTAAATTTACTAATCTAGATTTTATGTCATTTTAGAAAGTCTCCACTCCTGATGCTTTTCCACTTGATTTATGATTTTGCATATTGTAATATTTAAATCTTATTTAATCTGAAATAAATTTTAATATAAGAATTAAAATACATCCTAGCCAGTTTTGTTCAGTGGATAGAGCGTCAGCCTGCAGACTGAAGGGTCCCGGGTTCGATTCCGGACAAAGGCACAGGCCTGGGTTGCAGGCAGGCTTGATCCCCAGTAGGGGGAGTGCAGGAGGCAGCCGATCAATGATTCTCTCTCATCATTGATGTTTCTATCTCTCTGTCTCTCTCCCTTCCTCTCTGAAATCAATAAAAGTATGTTTTAAAAAAGAATTAAAATGGAACACCAACTTTATTCCAAAATGCTAGCAAATTGTCCCACCATCTTTTACTTCATTTTTCTTCCATGATTTGAAATACCACTTTGCTGCAAAATTCTCAAGTATACTAGTACTTGAGTGTTTCTGGACTCTATTACCCTGTCACTCTATTTCTGTGCCAGTATTATGCAATTGGATTGCTCTAATATATATATATATCTTTTAAATTTGGAAATCTTTTTTTTTTTTTTTTTTTTTTTTTTTAGAGGAAATATTGAACATGTTGAATAGAGATATGGGCTGTTGGGGTCCAACCCCAGCAGGTCCAGGGATTCCCCATAGGTGTGGACGGAGTAGGAGAAGAAGGAATGACACGGAGGCAGCATTCAGGTGATCATCATAGTTGGGTTCCTCAGCCAGGTTCTGTTACCAGGTTCTCCAGGTTCTGTAGCCAGGTTCTGTCCAGGTTCTCCTGCCATGTTCTGTCTAGGTTCTCCAGCCAAGTTCTGTAGCCAGGTTCTGTCCAGGATCTTTTGCCATGTTCTCTCCCTAGGTTCTCTCTCTAGGTTCTGTCTAAATTTGGAAATCTTAAGTATGGGGTAGATGAAGGATAAAAGTTTATGGAGAAAAAACAAAACAAAATATAACAAACAAAAAGTTTATGGAGAAAGTTTTGTGTCCTTTGCTCTTTATCTTTCTTTTCATCTAGCAACCTGTCAAATGAGTCTCTTGCCAAGATATTAACAAAATGTGGTACTTCCAGTAAGACAACAGTTTTGGGAATCCACAGGGTGGAGTCAGCATTCTAAGCAATGCGGATCTATGGGAGGGAGGAGCAGCAATAAAGTAAGAGATATTGACCTCACAGTATCATGAGCAACTTTAGCTCATGACACACTTTTGAATAATGGGACTGTATTAAGGACTGAGATCCAACCTCAGGGCGGGGCTGCCACAGTTATGGCTTATGCCCCTGGAATGGGCCAAGTGGTGCTGTCCAAAGGCAGCAGGAGCTCGTGGTGGATGTGGCTGACTGAGAGGGATAATATAAAAGTTCCTTTATTTCCCCTTGCAACTCTCAAGCATTTGGGGTCCAGCACTTGGATAACTTGGAGGATGGCGTGTTGATATAAAGGATATAGGAGCTGAAAATTATATTGGGGGGCATGTAAAAGAGGAGGAGAAAGTAATATAACATAGGGCATCTTTCTTTCTCAGACTGAGTTTTTTGAAATTTTTATTTGAGGTCTTCTGTGTTGTATAAACCCAGGACACTAACTGAGCACCAGAATTTCTTATAATTTGGATAGTATGTTTCTCTTTATTAAGTCACTAAATACAAAGAAAAAAAAGAAACAAAAGTTCAAGCATACATTCCTTCAGATCACCTTTTGCTTTTCTTTATTTTTATTAATGTCTTTTTAAAAATTGATTCTTAGAGAGAGAGAAGACAAGAGAGGGAGAGAGAGAAACATCAATTGGTTGCCTCCTGCATGTACACCCACATCCCAAATGCACCCTCACTTGGGATTGAACCTGCAACCTGGGCATGTGCCCTGACCAGGAATCGAACCAGTGACCTTTTGGTGCAGGGGATGATGCTCAACCAACTGAGCTACACTGGCCAGGGCACCATCTGTTTTTCTTTAAGTAACCTCTTTTCACTACTCCAATTTATTTATTCATGAATATGCATTACCAATTGTCCTCACAGGGCACTGATTAAGTCATTACATATTTACCTGGAACCCACACAGTGGGGGGTTCTCAGCAGGCCTCCATTCTGGTGCAGTTTCCTGCTGCAATGATATTAATTGGGTCTCAGCTGCTGGCCCTGCCTGAGGAAACTGTCTTAGAGATTTAGACAGAGGAGGAAACTGAGATTTACTTCTAATAGTCTATGAGTCAGTGAACAAACTTGTGGATGGAAATCAAGGTTTGTTTATGAATTTCCTCATTCTTAAAATAAAGCAAAACATTTTTCCAGTTGTTCTAGAACTTAATCCTCTTCTTTGTCACGAGTAAAGAAAAGTCATTTTAGAGGCATACTGGGGGACTAAAGTTGAAAAATTACACAAAACCATGCCCAGATGACTGAAGAGGGGTGGTGAGGATGATACTTTAGGTGGGATTTTTAAATTTATTTGTTTGTTTCATTTTTGTTAATCTTCATCTGATGATATTTTTTTCCATTAATTTGTACGGGGAGTGAAAGGGGGAGTGAGGAAAAGAGAGAAAGGGGGAGAAAAAGAAGGATGGGGGAAAGAGAAAGACAGAGAGCGAAAGAGAAACATTAATGTGAGAGAGACACATTGATTGGTTGCCTCTGACTGGGGCGGGGATCAAACCCAACAACCCAGGTACCTGCCCTTGACCGGGAATCAAACACGAGAACTTTCGGTATTTGGGCTGACATTCTAACTTCTGAGCCACACCAGCCAGGGCTTATTAAAAATATTTGTATTGATTTTAGAGAGAGAAAGAGGAAGGGAGGGAGGAAGGGAGGGAGGGAGAGAAAGAGAGAGAGAGAGAGAGAGACATTGATTGGCTGCCTCCTGCACGCTCCCTACTGGGGATCTAGAAGGGATTTAAGAGAGACTGTATTTTAGGTTCTTTTTCACATACATTAGAAAAAGCTTCTCTATTCTAACTTTTCAGGATTTCAGCTCACTCACTACATATAAGGTTGTCAGATTTAGCAAATAAAAATACAGAACACCCAGTTAAATTTGAATTTCAATAAATAACAAATAAATGATTTAGTATAAGTATGTCCCATGATATATTTGGGATACAGTTATACTAAAAATTAATTGTTGCTTATGTGAAATTCAAGTTAACTGTATCTTATCTGGCAACCCTAATTAGATGATATTTTACTAGGAATAGAGTATTTAGAACATTATTTCAGATATGGGGTTCCACTATGGCCTAAAGTAAACCAACACAAGAAGATAAATATACCTGGAATAAAGTGTCCACTTCTGTCTTAGATCTCCTGGGAATAGTTACTAAGGGAGCTCATCTTCTTCCTGATACTATTCTAGCTGATAAATATCCCTGAGCTATCAGTTCTTTTCCTTCTGGCATTTTTCTCACTTGTTTTCCTGCTCTCCTGCTTCCTGATGACCCTTAACTTACTATCAGCTGGACACACAACAACATACACAGCATCAGCTTCCCCTGAATGTGTCTGGGCGTCCCTCCACACCTCTGCATTTGGAAAGCTGTTTTGGTGATGCATCCCTTCTGGGGATGGTGAGGAAGGCCGCCTGTCTCCTGGTGGGGTTCCCACTTCCCTAATAACAAGCCTCAGGAGGAGTACAGGGCTGGACAGTCCTGCGGTCCTGGTCAGCAAAAACAGAGTAGAGCTGTCCATGGAACCCGTCTCCAGGCTTAGGCAAAAGTCCTGACTTGGCCCAGCCAGCACGGCTCAGTGGTTGAGCATCGACCGATGAACCAGGAGGTCACAATTCCATTCCTGGTCAGGGCACATGCCTGGTTGCAGGCCGAATCCCCAGTGTGGGGCATGCAGGAGGCAGCTGATAATCATTCTCTCTCATCACTGATGTTTCTATCTCTCTCTCCTTCTCCTTTCCTCTCTGAAATCAATAAAAATATATTGGGGGGAAAAAAAGTCCTGGGTAGGATGCTGGGGCTTTATCAGATCTTAGAGGGTCTAGACCAGGAAATTTCTCAGAAATGCAGGGAGCACTTTCAACAGGCACTTCCCCCAATATCTCTCCCCTCCCCCCGACATCCCCACAAGAGAATGCTCGCAGTACAAGTCTCCTTGCTCTCTCCTCTTTCGGTTCTATTTCAGGGCCCTTTCTTCCTACTGTACAGTGTCTAGACCCCTCAGATTCACTGAATCCCACTGTAGACACTTCCCTGTGACAAAGGAGCAGGGTTACACTCCGAGAACTGAGACTTGCTCCCTGTGAGCAGGAGCCAGCTGAAGCAGCAGAGCAAGTCTGGAAGTAGGGCAGGCAGGCTGATGCTGGGAAAGAGAGGGCTTCCGGGGACAGGAAGTGGTGGCTCCAGGGAAAAACAACTTGCTTTGGCTGGTGAGGGGACCCTGAGAAACGCTGTAACAGCTGAGATTATGACTGCTCTGTGCATGAGTCCTGATGCTACTCTAAGCCAGGCCATCTTTAGAACCTGAAAGTCCTTTATTTATTTAAAAAAATATATTTTCATTGATTTCAGAGAGGAAGGGAGAAAGAGAGATAGAGATAGAAACATCAGTGATGAGAGAGAATCATTGATTGGCTGCCTCCTCCATGCTCCACAATGGGGATCGAGTCTGCAACCTGGGCGTGTGCCCTGACCAGGAATCGAACTGTGACCCCCTGGTTCATAGATCGATGCTCAACCACTGAGCCACACCGGCCAGGCATAGAACCCAAAGTCCTTTAAATGGGCTCTGTGGCCAGCACTAGACTGCAGGAGCCCGCTCTACTCTTTCAGCTCTGGGAACCTCCATCCAGGGACAGGAAGTCTGGCTCTGGGAGTGGCCACTCTGTAGCCATAGCCCCAGTGACGGGCAACAGCAAGGCTGGGGCAGGCATGGGTTGAGATTCCTGCTGAGAGGCCACAGTGATGACGGCTGAACAAAGCAGCTGTCATACCTCTGCCCTCTCTGCTCTTTCTCCTCCAGGCCTGACTAGCCCAGGGCTGGGGGCCAGCTGGCTCTTTATAACTCAGGTTGTCCCACTGTGCAATGCTTAATTAGGAACATGCTCTCCCCTACTCCCTCACAGGCCTGCAGCTTTTATTTTATTTTATTTTATATTTTATTGATTTTTTACAGAGAAGAAGGGAGAGGGACAGAGAATTAGAAACATCAATGAGAGAGAAACATCGATCAGCTGCCTCCTGCACACTCCCCACTGGGGATATGCCCGCAACCAAGGCACATGCCCCTGACTGGAATCAAACCTGGGACCCTTCAGTCCGCAGGCCGACGCTCTATCCACTGAGCCAAACCAGTCAGGGCTGCAGCTTTTATAATGTATAGGAAAGCTAGACCATAAAATCGAGCAACAGAATTTTGTCTTTTAACTCACTCCATTGTGGCGTACCTTTCACATGCAGCCTGTGGGTCAGCTTACCTGGTTGTCGATCTTGATTTCTGTCAAGGTGTCATTTTCTCTTAGTGCCTCCACCAGGGCCAGGATCCCAGCTCCAGTTACAAAATTGGATTCTATGTTTAGACTTTTCAAGGTCTTGTTCACTTTCAGCATATCTGCAAAAGCCTTATTATTCAAAAAGGAAATAACCATTAGGGTTTCTAAAGATTTATTTCCTGAACTCCCCACCCCCAAATTAAATGAGTCTTTTTTACAAATAACTTAAAAACTTAGTTAAATCATAATTTAAAACTCAAAAAAATGTTTAGTCCAGCAGCACAAACTTATGAATTTCATATATCTGCAAAACCAAAAAGAAAAAAGATACTAAGATACTGACATAGGATTACCAACTTTGCTTTGTTGAGTAAGGACATAAAAAACACACCAAAAACCCCACTGCCATCTGTTATCACTATCAATGTCATTTTTGAGAAAAGGCAGTTTAACATTAGGAAATATGTACAAAGGATCTAGCTTCAGAATTACTTTATTTTGCCCCTTCGTATATGAATGGATTAAAAGAAAACCTTGACCACTGACTAGCATTTAGACACTACTGATTTAGTCATATCATTTCAGGTCATCCAGAAATCAGAACTCCTCAAAGATAACTCTTGGAACAAAGTCATCTCTCAGAGTGGCAAACCCACCAGAGATGCCCAGTTCAAGCCTGCAGTCTGCACACATGTACCTGCTTGCTCCCCTTCCTCCCCAAGTTTTCCCTTCATGAGGAAAAGATATAACTTTTAAGTGACTGGAACCCTCACAATACATGAAAGCAAAAAAACCCCCCCAAAACCAAAAACAACCCCCCCCCCCAACAAAACCCAAAATAAAAGAGGGCCATTATCTTGAAGAATTGCTAAAATACAGAAAACAGAAAGACTGATGGAGAAATTAGCACAAAACTGCCTAAGATGCCAGAGGTAAGTCCCGACTGGGGCATTTCAATAAAGAACTGCTTTAGGCCCTGGCTCATGTGGCTCATTGGGTTGGAGCATTGTCTTGTATATTTAAAGTTCCAGGGTTCGATTCCCAGTCAGGGCACATACCTAGGTTTCAGTTTGTTCCCTGTTTGGGCACATGTGAGAGGCAACTGATGGATGTTTCTCTCTCTCTCTCTCTCTCTCTCTCTCTCCCCACTTCCTCTCTCTTTCTAAAAAAAAAAAAAAGAAGTGTCTTAGGAACAAATGGTACAACTAGAGTATGTGGAGAACACACCACCCCTCCCTGTGGTTTCCCAGAAAAGAGTACCTGCCAGCACAACTATCAGTGAACTATCAATGAAAAATCTAGGAAGAGCCTCTAGGGAGGGTGCTAGGACCTGAGAGAGAAGCAGTGCAGAAACTGAGGCACCTCCAGACCATCACCAGATACGATATGGATGAAAGGAAGGGAGAGGCAACTATTGCCCAGGAATAAAATATACAGAAATCTACTCTTGCAGATGAAGCCCTCCTAACGGCAGCACTCGTGGGGGACCCCTGGCTGCCTGCTGGCTCCTCATACACTCACTACAAAGAAGGTTGCCAGTTAATTCACCTGCCTGCTTGGAAAAACACTCATTCATTCATTCATTCATTCATTCATTAAAAAAAAGACTATTATGTTCCAGCAGCAGAGAAAACAAAAATTTCTACCCTAGTGAGCTTATATTTGAGGAGGGCAGAATCAAAATTAATTAACAAAATATGCAGCCTGTCATGTGGTGAATCAGAGGAAATGATCCTGGCTTACCCAAATCAAACTTGCTCTCTACTCAGAAATATGAACGGGCAACCAGTGATTGCCAGACATTTGAGAAAAACCAACATAAAAGAGAGAAGTGTTATTAGATATTAATGTTAAGAAATGTTAAGAGAAGATCAACATTCATCCAATAGGAGTTTCAAAAGGACAATAACAAAAAAGAAAAGAGAAAGCAAAAAACTACAAAATAACAGGAAAAGATTTCCCAGAGTTGAAGAAAGCTACACGTCTTTTTTTGTTGTTAATCCTCACTGAGGATATTTTTCCATTGATTTTTTAGGGAGAGTATAAGAGAGAGGGAAAGACAGAGAGAAACACTGATGTGAGAAAAACACATTGACTGGTTGATTCCTGCACGAACCCCCACTAGGGCCCAGGCCGGGGAGGATCCTGCAATCAATGTATGTGCCCTTAACTGGAATCGAACCCGGGACCCAAACCGGCTAGGGCAGCTACAAGTCTTTATCTGAAAGCACCCACTGAGGCTCAGAGGAATGAATAAAAAAGACTCATAAGTGGGCATATAAAGTGAAATTTCAGAACTCCAGGGAGAGTCCTAAAGTTTCTAGCAAGAAAAAATAAGTTACATGGAAAAAAGAATCACTCAATTTCAAGGCACTTGGGAATTGTAAGTGCTAAGGATAAGTTTTAAATTTTGGAGTCAACCCATATAATAACATAAAATATGACATAAAGCTGACTGGTATAGTTCAGTGGTTAAGCATCAATCTATGAACCAGAAGGTCACGGTTCAACTCCCGGTCTGGGCACATGCCCAGGTTGCGGGCTTGATCCCCAGTGGCGGTGTGCAGGAGGCAGCCGATCAATGATTCTCTCTCATCATTGATGTTTGTATCTCTCTCCCCCTTCCTCTCTGAAATCAATAAAAATATATTTATTTTAAAAATAGGATATAAAATGTATAAAGCTCAAATGTGTGAAGATAATAAAATAACTACAATTTGGTGATAGAAGAGCAAGGAGGGATGGAAGGTAGAGTGAGTTCAGAATTGCCTCATCTTGTCTAATGGAGGATAAAAAATTATCTAAGATGGCAAATTAAAAATAAAAATGTATGAATACTAGTGTTTTTCTACTGTGATTGCATATTAGAATGACCTGGAAGCCTTAAAAATATACCAATGCTTGGGCCCCAACCCAGAATAATGAAATCAGAACCTGGTGGCCTTGATAACTACATTTTTAAATTGCTGACAGTACTACAGATGTCCCCATCTCACCCCCCCACCGCTTTGCCCCCCTCCACCCAATCCCCAGCCCACCATAGGCCTTCATCACACTATTGTCTGTGTCCATAGCTGCATTTTTGAAAAGCTCCCCAGGTGACTAACATTCAGCCAGGATTGACAGACACTTTAATTAAAGTTATAAAGACAACAACTAGAAGAATGAAAAACAAACCAATAGTGATTATTCTGGGGAATAGAACAAGGAACGTCTAAACCAGTGGTTCTCAACCTTCTGGCCCTTTAAATACAGTTCCTCATGTTGTGACCCAACCATAAAATTATTTTCGTTGCTACTTCATAACTGTAATGTTGCTACTGTCATGAATCATAATGTAAATATCTGATATGCAGGATGGTCTTAGGCGACCCCTGTGAAAGGGTCGTTTGACCGCCAAAGGGGTCGCGACCCACAGGTTGAGAACCGCTGGTCTAAACTATTTAAATTGTTTTTATGAAGGAAGAAACAGAAAGAAAGGAGAAGGTATCCAACTTGGGTTTCTCAGGCTCTGCACTGTGGACATCTGAGGCAGGGAATTCTTTGTTGTGGGGAGTTGTCTTGTGTGCTGTAGAAGGCTTAGCAGTCTCTGAGACCCACTGAATGCCAACAGTACCCCTCCCAGTAATGACAACCAAAATTATCTCCAGACTGCCCTGAGTTGAGAACCACCGGACTAGAAGAATAATCCTGTGTATTAGTCAGGCAATTGCTTGAACTAAAAAGCAAGTACAAAGATTTGGACTGACGTGATTGTATACCGTGTAAATCAAAGTGCCAGGTCTTTAATTAGAATTAAATGTACACATTTTAATTAGAGCACCAGAGGAAATGCATCAGGCCTTTCCTTATGGCCGCTTCAAGCTTTGAGATTTACTTTCGTTATTAGAATAACAAAATGTCAGAGCAATTATGCCTTTATAAAAAAGCTGCAGGACCTCCTGGCAAGCAGCCAGATCTTGCCAATTTCTTTTAAACTTGAGAAAGCACTTTTCTCATACTGAACAAAACAGGGGAGACCCAGCCAAACATAATCCTGGGCAGTAGGCCCAAGTTCATTTAAGTTCAGCAAATATTTGAGCATCTATTACATGTGCTGGGGATGATAACATTAGTAAAACAAAGACTAGATTTCTTAAATATTATAGAAATAATTAGGGTAAAAATACATCTTTAAAGAGAAAGCTTTGCTTTCTGTACTTTACAGTGCTGTATGAAATGCAGTTTTCTGCAATGTCTAAATCTGTGTCATCCAAATGGTAGCCACCAGACACGCAGCTGCGGAGGCCTTGAAAAATGGCTGGTCTGAGTGGAGACGTGCTGTAAATGTAAAATGCACAAAGACGTATATGAAGACAATAAGGTAAAATACCTCATTATATTTTCAACCTGTATTTTGAAATTTTGAATATATTGGTTTAAATAAAATATATTATTAAAGTTAAAATTAATTTCATTTATTTCTTTTTGTTTTTTGTGTTTTTTTTTTGTTGTTATTCTTCACCTGAGGATATTTCTTCCATTGCTTTTCAGAGAGTAGAAGCGAGGGAGGCAGTGAGGGGAGGGGAGAGAAAGAGCGAGAGAGAAAGAGCGAAGAGAAACATCAATGTGAGAGAGACACAAGCACTGGTTGCCTCCTGCACATGCCCCAACTGGGACCAGGAATAGAACCTGGGACCCTTCGGTGTGAAGGCCAACACTCTAACCATTGAGCAACACCAGCCAGGGCTCTTCGTTTTTTAATGTGGCTACTGGAAAATTGAAAATTATGCATATGGCTTACATTTGTGACTGTCATTTTCTTTTGATTGTACAGTGCTGTAATAAACTCTTGATTTTTCTGGGGCATCATTGTTAATAATAATAGCATTTTTTACACATTTGGGTCTTTTCTCTACACTGGCATTCAAGTGATGGCAAGTTCCGTCAATACTCACTTCTATAGTTGTGGTTATATGGAAGTACTTGGCACATGGTGAACTAAACTTAACTACAGGTCACTAAGTTCACTTCCTGGCTTGACCACATGCTTAATCTTAGTTAAGTTACTCAGCCTCTCCGAGCCTCAGTTGCCTCCTCTGTAAAATGGGGATAATGCAATCTTACATACACATTGTCTACATTTGCAATGATCTCACAAGTGCCTTGTTGAATCAAGTTTTGAACCTTACATAGAAAAGTGTCTTGAAGCTCTTTGCTTTAATGCTGATTTTTACTTCTCAGCAGTGAGGCGTTCAGTCATAAACAGCCTGAAGATCTCTGTTGCCTGTGGGGTAATGAACCAATTTTCAAACTATACAAAGGCTCTTTCCTAACAATGGCATAACTGAAAGGGGAATCATCTAGGGCAGTGGTCGGCAAACTGCAGCTCGCGAGCCACATGCGGCTCTTTGGCCCCTTGAGTGTGGCTCTTCCACAAAATACCGACTTCTGCGCATGGGCCATGAAGTTTCAATCGCACTGTACGTGCGCGCCCGCACGTGGTATTTTGTGGAAGAGCCACACTCAAGGGGCCAAAGAGCCACATGTGGTTCTCGAGCCACAGTTTGCCGACCACTGATCTAGGGCAGCGGTCGCCAACCTTTCGGACCTCACAGACCACTGATCTACAGGCATCCAGGTGAGAGCTGGACCATCTTGGTATAAAGCCAAAAAGTCTTTTCTCTTCACACCCTGAAGGACAGCAATTCTTCTTCACAATTGTATGGTGTGCTGGTCACACAGTGTGCATTCAACACATAGTTTTTGCATTAAAAACAGTATCAAAGAAATTACTATATTTGGAATTTACTTAGTTCAGTTAGAAAGCTATCTATTTGATCTGAGTAGGTTAGATTATTTATTAGTAGTGTTGAAAATGGATTAGAAATTATTCCCATTCCTGCCATTTTATTCTAAACTAGAGGCCCGGTGCACGAAATTCGTGCACTGGGGGATAGGGTTCCCTCAGCCAAGCCTGCCCCTCAGTCTGGGAGCCCTCAGTAGATGTCCTACTGATGACCACAGTCTGGCAGCAGAGGCTCGGTGCAGCTGTCCCCGTGTGTGTGTGTGTGTGTGTGTGTGTGTGTGTGTGTGTCTGCTGGGGGCCTGCCCCCAGCCCCGCCACATAGGCTCCGAGCAGTTGCCGGGTGTGTGTGTCCACTGGTGGTCTGCTCCCAACCACATTGGAAGCTCAGAGTAGGCGCTGTGTGTGTGTGTGTGTGTGTGTGTGTGCGTGCGCGTCTGCTGGAGGCCTACCACCAGCCACACCCTGAAGGCTTCAAGCAGGCGCCCCTCTCTGTTGATCACTCAGGCTCCTGGTCTCCACTGCATGTAGTACTCTCCCCTGAGCTGTGGCCAGGGTGGGGCGCCCTTCCCTACTGTGGGATCCCCAGGGCTACCTAGGGAAAGGCACACAGGGAGGCTGGCTGCAGGCCGCCCTTTCCTGCTCGTGATCGCGGCTGCGATCCCACGGGCAGGTGCACACAGGGGCTGGCTGCAGGCTGCCCTTTCCTGCTCCGTGATCGCTGCTGCATCCCACGGGCAGGTGCACACAGGGGCTGGCTGCAGGCTGCCCTTTCCTGCTCCGTGATCGCTGCTGCATCCCACGGGCAGGTGCACACAGGGGCTGGCTGCAGGCTGCCCTTTCCTGCTCCGTGATCGCTGCTGCATCCCACGGGCAGGTGTACACAGGGGCTGCCTGAAGACCGCCCTTTCCTGCTCGTGATCGCGGCTGTGATCCCACGGGCAGGTGCACACAGGGGCTGGCTGCAGATAGCCCTTTCCTGCTCCGTGATCGCGGCTGCGATCTCAGGGGCAGGCGCACACAGGGGATGCGGGTCCACGGCAATCCGCCAGGCCTGGTCTGCCAGCGGGTTGGGGGCGTGAGTGAGGGCGATCACCCCCTCCCCCCACCCTCTCCCTGCTCTTGTGGGTTGGGGGCGTGACTGCGGACACCACAGCCCCCCGCCAGCCCGGGTATGCCCGCAGGAATGCGAGTCCAGGGTTACCCGCCAGTCCTGGTCTCCCAGTGGCAGTGGGTCGGGGGCGATCAGGCGGGTTGGAGCGTGAGTGTGGGTGATTGCAGCAGCCGCCTCCCCATCCCTAGACTGCTGGGGGAGTGGGTTGGGGGCCTCTGCCTCCCCAGCCTTGGTCTGCTGGCAGCAGGGGGTCTGGGGGGCATGACTGCCGGCAGAAGCCGCCAGGCCAGCCCCGTCTGCTGGTGGGAGAGCCAGTTGGGGTCTTGGCCAGTAGGGGACAGCTGCGGTCACGCCCCGCCAGGCCTGGGTTGGGTCACCCGCCATCCAGGTCACAGATAGCAGGCCTGGATGGCGGAGGGGCAGGCACGATGGCGCTGCCCCATCCTGCCAGCAATATGCAAATTAGCCGCCATCTTGGTTGGTGGTTAACCGCCATCTTTGCTGACAGCTAATTTGCATATTGCCCGTGATTAGCCAATGGGAAGGGTAGCGGTCATACGCCAATTACCATGTTTCTCTTTTATTAGTGTAGACTAGTGACCCAGTGCACAGATTTGTGCACATTGAAAGGAAATTAATTAAAAGGTGGCTGGCGGGGTGGGACTGGGCGAGATGGGCTGGACACACCCTGGAGCCAACCTTCCATGGTTCCTCCCTGGCCAGCCGCACCTGGGGTGGCGCCCTGGCTTGAAGGGCATCTGCAGAGTGAGCGGGGTCCTTCCAGCAGGTGAGGTCCCTCAGCCTCGCCTGCGGGTGGGGCTGAAACAAGCTCTCCAACATCCCCCGAGGGGTCCCGGATTGCGAGAGGGTGGTTCTCGGGTGATGCACCCTGGAATCGGGCTCTCTCGTCTCTGGTCCCGGGGTGGGTCACCCAAGAACCGCTGCTGCCAAGTCACCGCAGCTTGGTAACTCCTGCATTGAGTGTGTGCCCCCTGGTGGTCAGTGCGTGTCATAGCTACTGGTCAGAACGCCTGCCCCCTGGTGGTCATTGTGCATCACAGCTACCAGTCGGACGGTCGCTTAGCCTATCCTATCTAATAAAAGGATAATATGCAAATTAACCATCACTCTGTCACAAAGATGGTGGCACCCATAGCCACAAGATGGCGGCGCCCAGTCCTCTCAGCCCCGCTGGAGTCCCCCAGTCCTGGGGGGACAGCTGCTGAGAGTGGGTAGTGTGAGCGGCCTGGCGGAATGCTTGCTTTGTCGCCATGGCGACAAGGCAAGAGTTCCACCCCAGCTGTGGAGGGCTTCTGGGCAGTGGGCGCAGAGCGGTTGGGGGAGGGCGGGGGACTAGGGGGAGGAACGCATGCATTATCGCCCCAGCAATGAGGCAAGCGTTCTGCGCCAGGCCGTGGATGGGCCTCTGGGCCACGGAGAGCCTCTGGGCAGCAGGCGCAGCGCGGCCAGGCCCCGCAGAGGGCTACTGGTGCACGGATTCATGTGCAGGGCTACTAGTTATATATATAGATAATATATCAAGTAGGAGTGACAAGTTATTTCTTTGTACATCATTCCTTTAGTCACTTACATACAAAATGCACTGTGAATATTTTTGCTTTATTGAAAACAAATCTAAAAGGCAGAGATTATATAAAATTATATACAGATAAGAATCCTTAAATTGTTAATTTCATTTTGCCAATGATCTAGTTGTGCGCTTTTTCTAATTTAATGATAGGTTTTAAATTCAAAACTGCTCTCAACTTACAAATTTAGGTAAGTAATAATTTCTGGTGAAAATATCAATTTATGTAATCGTGGAAATATTCTCTACTGCTGAGAGGCTGGAGGGCACACTCCTTCATTCATTTATCAAGTGTTTTTCAAACATCTACCCTGTGCCAGCACCATGACTTTCACATTGTCTGTTTTTAATGGTATTTCAGATCTTCCAAAAGACCTGTCACTTTAAATTACTGCATCAAGTAAAGAAAACTTCTGATTTTCTAGCTGAGCATTAGATGCTGTAGAACCACAGGGAGATACTCAGGCTCCTGATAACTGACATATTTTAGCAAATGTTTGACAGGGAGGCATTGTGTGTAAATACAGCATAGCTTGATGGTTAAGCATCCTCGTTGAGGAACCAAAAAGGCCTGGTGGTGAATCCTGGCTCTACTGCCTATTGGCTGAGTCACCTTAGAAAAGTTAATTAACCTCTCTGAGCCTCAGATTGCTCATTTGTCAAAGTGGGAACTAATAATAGTACATACCTGATAATAACATAGTGGGGATTGGGTGAGGTGACGTGTGTAAAGTATAGAGATCAGTGCTGGAATTTACTAATTGCTCAAGAAATGTTAGCTATTAATAGAAGGAGTAACACTGACGATGGTGATTGTAGTAGTAGTTAATTGGGTCAAGGGTTTCCTTGTTTAGCTGGACTATCTAATGTGCATAGAGGGAATAGGGCTTTGGTTTTTTATTTTCATATTCTGGTTAACAATATCAAACACAAAATGTTTCAAGATTTAGTTGTTAAAATATTTCTGAAACATACTAATCCATTTTAAAGATTAAAATGAAATATACTTTAATATTTTTATATGTGCCAAGTTCCTGTAGGATTTGGGGTCTTATGATTGTGACAGAATGTTATTACAGATGCAAAAGTTTCAGAAAGTTTATACTAAGCCCAGAACAAAATCTAAATATTTGCTTAGCTAAATGCCTCATCTAATCCTGTTTCTTTCCCCTAAAGAAGTGTATTGCTAACAAAATTCTACTTAATTCAAAGTGCCTGACAACTGGGTCTTGTTTTATTGTCTCATTATAACTTATTTTGTTTATTAACTGTGTAGAAAATAAATTTACCAGATCTAAAAATTGCCAATAAGACAAATTAAAGAGTTTATAATGAATTTAATCTTTTCACATTATATATTTCTAAGAACTTTACTCACAATTGCCACAGGGTCATTGCTGCGGGTGGCAGCCAAGCTGAACTTCTTGACATGGGTGTTGGTCTCCAGAGCCTTTGCAAATTCTCTCAGGGTTGGAATTGGAATGTTCTACGATGGGGAAGGTACAAAGAGTTGATAAGCCAAGGATCCATAGCTTTTAAGTACTTTATATATTTAGATGACTAATTGCATGCTAACCCCTCTAAAAGACATTTACCACCCATCTTCCAACAACTGAAGCCATCCCTAGCCAATAGCCACGCTGTGTCTATTAAGGGAATGTAACACAACGAGACACTGCAGCATCACCTTTCTGATTATTAACCAAAAAATTATGCACCTACCATATTCCCTCTTCTCTTTCATCCTCTGTTTTCTAACCAGACTGACCTACTTGCTAATATATCATGGTCTTTCTCTCCTCTATACCTTTAGATATGCTTTGTCCTTTATCTGGAAATTCCTCTGTCCTTTCTCTGATTAATTCCTACTCTTCTTTTAAGACTCAGCTAAAATATTACCTCCGTTGTTTATTGGCTCTCATAGGCAGGATCAAAATTTTCCTTACCTGCAATTCCATAACATTTGGGGGCTTACCACATTGTGTTCTAATGATTTGTTTAGTGTTATTCTCCTAACAATAAGTTCTTCAGAATAGACAAAATGAATCCTACTCCCTCTTCTACAGCACTTAGCCAGGTACTGACCACTGGGGAGGGTGGCAACATGGGGTACAGCCAGAGGCTGACGTGAGTCTTACATGTTCCACAGACTATTCTGGGACTGTGAGCAACTTAACCTCTTTAAGTCCCACTAAGAATTAAATGAGATAATGAATTTCAAGTTTTTAGCAAAAAATCTGGTACATAATGAGTACTCAATAAAAGTCTGTTATTATTTTTTAAATATATTATTGATTTCAGAGAGGGAGGGAGAGGGAGAGAGAGACAGAAATATCAATGATGAGAATTGTTGATCGGCTGCCTCCTGCATGCCCCCTGCTGGGGATCGAGCCCACAACCCAGGCACGTGTCCTTGACTGAAATTGAGCCCAGAACCCTTCAGTCCCCAGGACAATGCTCTATCCACTGAGCCAAACCGGCTAGGGCGAAAGTCTGTTATTATTATTAAATGCTAGAAATTGGTCCAACAAGAATGAACAAAACATGTCAGACAATGTTTTCTCTCCCTCTCTCTCTCTCATACACAAAACACACACACACACACACACACACACACACACACACACACACCTTTACTTGAGAGTCACATGACCTATTGCCAAATAGAATAAAGTGGAAGTGACAATGTGTGATTTCAGAGAATAAGTAATAACATACACTGTGGCTTCCTGACTGTTCTCTTGGATCACTCATGTTGGGGGAAGCCAGCTGTCATGATGTATGGACACAGGTAGAAACAGAGGCTTCCTATAAACAGCCGCGGGAGTGCACCTCCTAGGAAGTAAGTCCTCCTCCTCAGGCGGGCCTGTAAGGTGGTTCCAGCCCTGGCAGATAGCCTGCCTAGAGCCTTTTTTGAAACACTGAGTCATACTACCCAGCTAAGTCACTCCCCGTTTCCTGATCCTCAGAAACTGGGTGAAAGAATAAATGTTTCTTCTTTTAAGCCTGTAAATTTTGAAGTAATTTGCTATTCAACAATAGATAACCAGTATATTATTTAACACAACTACTATTAATTGTTTCCAAGAATTCTAGAAATCATTTTTTTTAAACCTACTTCTTCTTTTGAATGGGATATCTTGCCTCAAAATCAGTGACTCAAAAGATTTCATCTAGGTAATCAGTCATCCCCTTTAAGTTTTCTAAACTCAAGATAAATCAAGTGACTGACAACAGTCATAGTGAGATACCTTAATGTTGTTGAGATTGACTTCTTGGAGGCTGGGATCGTTAGCTTTCATCTGCTGCAGACTTACTTCCACATTTGTGGGGTTGGGTGGTTCCTCAAATACAGGCTTGACCTTTTCACCTTTGACCACATCTAAGACACAAGTTAAAAAAAAAAAAGAAAAGTAAGGATTCTCCTGTCAAAATCAGTGATGATCCCCTCCCACCCCGCCAAACGACCTTTTTTCATATGCTCTGATCCTAATAACACTTTATTATCAATGACAGTAAGCTTATTCTCAAGTAAACAAGCATGGGAATGGTATGGCTCTGAGTTACAGTTTCAAAGATTGATGCTTCTCAACCACAATGAGAAGTCTCAGTAGCTGACACTGCATGGAGCCAAAAGTGCAGGAGACCTTACAGTAAGCATGTCAAACTCGCGGCCCTATAACGACTATTTTTGCAGCCCAGCCAATATAACAGTATGTAATGAACGTTTTAATAAAAATTTTGTAACTTAATTTTTACAATATGCTGTTATACATAATTATTATTATTATTTTTATTTATTTATTTTTTTTAAAAAAAAATTTATTTTATTGATTTTTTACAGAGAGGAAGGGAGAGAGATAGAGAGTTAGAAACATCGATGAGAGAGAAACATCGATCAGCCGCCTCCTGCACATCTCCTACTGGGGATGTGCCCGCAACCCAGGTACATGCCCTTGACCGGAATCGAAGCTGGGACCTTTCAGTCCACAGGCCGACGCTCTATCCACTGAGCCAAACCGGTTTCGGCTATACATAATTATTAATAATGCACTACAACATTTGCTAATACAAAAATATGTATACACAATTTGAATAATTATTAATTCCAATGTGTGAAATCTGAAAAGAAAGAAACATCAATTGAGCTATCAACTGTTAAGTGTGTATACATTTTTTTGGAATCCCTGTATTGTTGGTGGAAATGTTGGTGCATGATTTTGGGGAGAGTAATCTGGCATTACCTGTCAAAATTTAAAATGCAGAAACTTTATGACCCAGAAACTCTATATCTAGAAGTCTAATCTACAGAAAAAATAGCATAAAAACATAAAGATATACATTCAGGAATGTTCACTGATGTATTACTGGTGACAGTAAAACAGAATAAAATGTCCATCGATGTGAAAATGGTTAAATAAGTTATAGCATAATCACCTAATAAGATGCTATCTATTCACTAAAAGAACAGGCAAACCTACATGTACTGGTACGAGACTAGAACCATAATTTAAAAAAAAAAGTTAATGAAAAATAAAATACTTAGGTCTAAACCTAAAAAATATGTACAAAATCGGTATGAGAAAAACTATAACACTCTTGAAAGATAGTCCATGTTCATAGATAGGAAGACTCAATATTGTCAAGATGTCAGTTCTTTACCAATTTAGTGTAATCCCAATCAAATCCCAGCAAGTGATTTTGTAGATATCCACAAACTAATTCTGAAGTTTATATGGAGAAGTAAAAACCCAGAAGAGCCAATATACTATTGCAAGAGAACAACAAAGTTGGAGGACTATCACTCCTCAACTTCAAGACTTACTATAAAGCTATAGTAATCAAGCCCTAGCTGGGTGGCTCAATTGGTTGGAGTGTCATCCCTTATACCAAAGGTTACAGATTTGATTCCCGGTCAAGGCACATGTTTCTCTCTCACATTGATGTTCCTCTCTCTCTCCCTCTTGCTCTAAAAATCAATAAAGTGAGGATTTTTTAAAAAAAAGCTACAGTAATCAAGACAGCGTGGCAAAGGTGAAAGAATATACAAATTAGTAGACTAGAATAGAACCCTGAAATAGACCCACATAAATATAGTCAACTGATCTTTGACAAAGGAACAAAGGTAATGCAATGGAAAAAGGATGGGACATCCATATGCAAAAAATGAATTTAAACACAGATCTTACACTTTTATAAAAATTAACCCCAAATGGATCACAGACTTAAATATAAAATGCAAAACTATAAAACTCCTAGAAGATAACATAAGTGAAAACCTAAATGAGCTTGAGTTTGGTAGTGAATTTTTAAATATAACACCAAAGGCAGCCATGAAAAAATTGATAGGCTGGACTTAATTCAAATGAAAAGTTTCTACTCTGTGCCCTTGGCTGGTAAGGCTCAGTTGGTTGGGCGTGGTCTCATGCACCGAATAGTTGCTGGTTCAATTCCTGGTCAGGGCACGTGCCTGTGTTGTGGGCTTGATCCTGGTTGGGGCATGCAGGAGATAGCCAACTGATGTTCCCCTCTCACATAGATGTTTCTTTCTCTCTCTTCCTTTCACTTCCTCTCTGTGGGAAGCGGCTGCAGTGTTTGGACAGGTTCAAGCCTCGGACTAATGAGAGGGCACAATCCTCTCATGGACACGTGCAAGTCCCAGCTTGGAGGGCAGGGCCCTCCCAGCCCAATTATAGCCAACAGCTATAGTTGCAAGCTTGAACCTATGGTCCGAACACGTGGCCCCACGTGCCTGAGTGATGTGGGCTTGATAAGAGTTCAGGTGCATGTAATAGATAGGATTGAAACCCACGAGAATGCTGTAAACATCTTGACCACGCCCTTACTTTGCCTCGTGGAATCTGGCTATAAAATAAAGACATGGCTTGTAGTCCGTGGTGCTGTCGCTAGCTCTCCATCAGAGAGGACAGCGTCCCACCCAGACCCAGCTTTCATTCTCTTGTCTGTCTTTTCTCAATCCTTCACCGCCCCCTCTCAAGGCTCACCGAACCTGGCAGAGCTGGCTCGGCACATAAGGCGCCCAAATGTGGGGCTGAGTATGCCATGGCCGTGCCAGCTCGCCACACCTCTCTCTCTAAAAGTCAATAAAAAAATATTTTTCTAAAAAAATGTTTCTACTCTGGAAGATACTGTCAAGAGAATGAGGAGATGGACTAGGAACTGGGAGAAAATATTTGCGAAAGACATGTCTGATAAAGGACTGTTATCCAAAATATACAAAGAACTCAAACTCAACCATAAGAAAACAACCTGATTTAAAAATGGCCCAAAGCCCTAGCCAGTTTGGCTCAGTGGATAGAGCGTCCCCCTGGGGACTGAAGGGTCCTGGGTTCGATTTCGACCAAGGGCACATGCCAGAGTTGTGGGCTCAATCCCCAGTAGGGGGTGTGCGGGAGGCAGTCGATCAATGATTCTCTCTCACCACTGGTGTTTCTATTTCTCTCTCCCTCTCTGAAATCAATAAAAATATATTTTAAAAAAATGGGCCAAAGACCTTAGCAGACACTTCACCAAAGAAGATATAATGGTAGAAAATAAGCATATGAAAAGATGCTTTGCATCATGTCATCAAGAAAATGCAAATTAAAATGAGCTACTACTACATACCTATCAGAATGGCCCAAATCTGGAACAATGACAAAACCAAATGCTGGTGAGGATGTGGAGCAAAAACAACTCTCATCTTTACTGGTGGGAATGCAAAATGATATAGCCACTTTGGAAGACAGTTTCATGGTTTCTTAGAAAACTAACAATACTCTTACCATAAGATCCAGCAATCATGCTCCTTGATACTTACTTGAAGGAGATAAAAAGTTTTGGTCACAAAAACCTGCACATAAGTGTTTATAACAGACTTGCTTATAACTGCCAAAACTTGGAAGCAATCATAACCAAGATGTACTGCAGAGTGAATGGATAAATAAACTGTGGTACATTCAGAAAATGGAACATTATTCATCACTCAAAAGAAATGAGCTATCAAGCCATGAAAAAAGACATGGGAGAACCTTACTTATTAATAAGAGAAAGAAAGCTGGTCTGAATAGGCTACATGCTGTATGATTTTAATATGTGACATTCCGGGAAAGGCAGAACTATGGAGACAGAAAAAGATCCGTGGTTGCCAGGGGTTAGAGGGGCAGAGCACAGAGGAATTTTAGGGCAGTACAAATACTCTGTATAATACCACAGTGAAGGATACATGTCATTATACATTTGTCCAAAACCACAGAATTACACCATCAAGAATGAACCTTAATGTAAACTATGGACTCTGGGTGAAAACAATGTGTCAATGTAGGTTCATCAATTTTAACATATGTACCACTCTGCTGCAGGATGCTGATAATGGGGAGGCCATGCATGTGGAAAGGCAGGGGATATATAAAATATCCCTGTGACTTCCTCTCATTTTTGTTGTGAACCTAAAAATGCTCTAAAAAACAATGTGTTTTTTTAAAGTTAATGATATACAGTATATGTCTATGTATAAAAGCCAAGAAGGTTAGGCACCAGACTTTTAACAGCAAACATGTTGTCAGAATGTTACCCTTTCATGTTGGAATTAACAATGATGAACATTTTTTATTTGTATGCATAAGAAACCAGAAAGAAAATAAAAGGAACATTGCTCGTTGTCTGTGTAAATTACCCAGAATAAATGATGATTTATACATATGCTGCTGAGACTTAAAAGCATCTCCCAAGTTTTCATCAAAGAGAATAAAATAGAATTAATCTCAGAAAAGTTGTGATCTTTGGGGAATTTTCACAGCACCTTGATCACATTGTCCAAAATGACCTGGTTATTGGTCTGTCCCTACTATGGGTAGATAAGTTCCTTTGGGTGGTGACCATCTTTTATCTTTGTACCTAAAGATAAAACCCATGACACACAGTAGGTATTTGGAAGATGACCAGTGAGTAAGTGGGAGAGTCTAATGAGCTGGCTCGCCAGGAAATGGTCTGGCACTTCTGTGCCAGCAAATCCATCCCAGTGTGTCTTTCATGCTCTCTGGGGGATGTGGGTATTCAAATTCTAATGACAAGCATCCATTATTGAGACAAAAAGACACTGAAATAGAGAAAAGAACTTATTTAAGATACGACAGTTGATTAAAACATCCTTGGGAACAGGAAACTCTGCATTCCATGCTAACTATGCAACCTATCAGCAATTTTACCTTTTGATGGAAGGGACCTAACTACAGAGTGTGTTTTGGACAAAACAACTGATTGTTACCAGTTACACTGCCAGACAGAGTTCCCATGATCAGCTACTCTATTCTGGTTTGACTGCCCCGAGCCCAGTGACCCTTGGTGGACTGACAAAAGCCACCTTCAAAGGCCGCAGCACAGAGGTCAGGATGCACTAGACAGTGATGGCGAACCTTTTGAGCTCGGCGTGTCAGCATTTTGAAAAACTCTAACTTAACTCTGGTGCCGTGTCACATATAGAAATTTTTTGATATTTGCAACCATAGTAAAACAAAGACTTACATTTTTGATATTTATTTTATATATTTAAATGCCATTTAACAAAGAAAAATCAACCAAAAAAATGAGTTCGCGTGTCACCTCTGACACGCGTGTCATAGGTTCGCCATCACTGCACTAGGAGGCCCAGTCAACAGGTCTCTCCTCCCAGCAACACATGGAAGTTCCCAAGCCTCACAGAACCACAGATTCCACGTCAACTTACTTCTCACAGGCCCTTTGCCACCTTTACTGTTGGGTGTTTCTTCATCAAATTTTGGGTTATTGAGCAAATTGTGGACTCCAAGAACAGCTGGAAGAAAAAAAAATCAATGAATAAACATTAAGTTTGGAAAAACATGTTAGGATATCCACATTGTTAATTTGTTCCTTGAAGAACAATTTTTGGATCATAAAGATAAGTCTCCGGACCCATACTTCCTTGCAGTGTGTGGTACATGTATAGTGTTAAATAAACTGATATATTAACACACACACATACACAAAAACCCTCCCTGCAAGACCACCAGCAATCTACACAGGTCTTTCTACATCTGTACCTGTGACACCATTTGGGATCTGAGGGACAATGGTCTAGTGATGGTCCCAAATTACTGAAAACCTGCTAAGACCTCCTAATAAAGTAGATTCAAACTCATCAGCTTTCCCATCTGCAAAATGTGAGGGTCGGACTGAACCTAAGGATATTTTAAGATTTGACATTATAGAGATGATGGCATGTATTTCTTCAGAGGCAAAGAGCAGAAAGATCGTGGGTCTCTTTCAATATAAGCCTCACCGAGAGAAGTTGCCCTTTCCTTGTCTAAAGCATCTCACCGTGGGAAATAAAAGAGACACCAGGAACGGAAGGCTGAGCATGCTGAGATTTGAGGCTCCTGTACTACATGGAACTGGCACCAGGGGGCAGCACAGCATGCGAGAAACAGCACTGGGGGAGAATGCACACCAGGCAGGCTGAAGCTGCAACTGCACCCCAGCTCTCCCCTCCCTAATAAAATTACAGGCGGCCACCTGGTGAACGATCCCGTCCCAGAATCGATCTGTGTACAGGGGGCAGAGCTCCTGTTAACTCTGAGCTCCTCGTCAGCTGTACTGTAATCTGCACATTAGAAGGAGGCAGGAGGCCAGCACACCATAAGAAACAGCAAGTCTAGGGTTAAAAGGGCCCCCAGGAGCAGTCAGCCAATATGAATACTGTCATGTACTACCTGTGTGACTTGAGAAGTTACTAAATGCCTCTGAGCCTCAGTTTCCCCATCTGTAAAGTAGGGATAATAATTATGCTTTACCTACTACAAAAATGAAATGACTGCCCTGGCCAGTGTGTTCAGTGGTTAGAGCGTCGACCTGAGCACCAGAGGGTCACAGGTTTGATTCCTGTCAAGGGCACATACCTGGGTTGCAGGTTCGATCCCCACCCCAGTAGGGGTGTGTGTGGGAGGCAACAAATTGATGTATCGCTCTCACATGGATGTTTCTCTCTTCCTCCCCCTTTTCTCCCCTCTACTTCCCCCTCCCTTCCACGCTCTCTAAAAATCCATGGAAAAATATCCTCACTCCTCAGGTGAGGATTAAAAAAAAAAGGTGAAATGACTTCCTATGCGTCAGGCACTGTTCTAAGTGCTTTTCTTATCAGTAAATAAGCATTTATTACCGTGTTTCTGGCATTGTCCAGGGAGATGCCCTATTTGATAAGCACAAGCTTACTGAGACCATCCAAAAAACATATCTTGCTTTGGCCCCATTCTCACTAATAACTTCTAATTATAATTTGGCTCCCATTGCCAAGTGTTAATTTTTGTGTTACCTGTTTCCTGTGAACCTGGCAGGTGGACCTGTCCCCACTGCCTGCCCCCAATCAGACTGCTGCTATGTGCACCGACCAGCAGAGCTGAGAACTAGACTGGTGTGGCGGGGGACCACACAGAAATACGGCCACTGTGGGGGTGCTCGCTTGAGGAACAATCTGCCCTTCTGCTCTTGGTCTGCCTGAGTAACATGGGCAGGGCGCTGACACGCTTTCAAAGGCTGGCAGCTCTACTTCTTCCAGAGAGAGCCGTCCTAGAGAAGATGCGGGGCTTCCTCCTGGTGCTGAGGGGGGCACTGCTGAGGGAGGGAGGCTACGTAAAATGAACACGACAGTTTTCTTTGGGGATTATCCCCCTGGTTTTACTGCATGAATTTCAGGATCTTCCAAACATGGGTGTTTATCTCTTTCTTTCTTCTTAGGCATTTCCTGGGACTTTAAGCCCAGCCCTGCATTCTCCCTTTGGGCAATTCCAGGACAAACCGAGAGGCAACAGTCACCATAACAGGATCCCTCCCCAGCAACCACAGGGCTAAGGAGACTGGTTACTGCTACGCACCTTCCTAACTGTGTGGCACAGGTGCCTCAACACTGCAGTGACTTCTGAGAGGGGGTCAAATATGTGAATTTAATACTGACCACTGATATCACAGAAGGAATGAAAATGTAGCTGGAGCAGTTTGCATGCTATTAGAATAAGGCATAGCTGGTTCTCCTAGGAGGACGGAGATTATAGTAATACTAGAGGCCCGGTGCACAAAAATTTGTGCACTGGGGGGGGGGGGGGTCCCCTAGCCCGGCCTGTGCCCTCTCACAGTCTGGGACCCCTCGAGAGGTAATGACCTGCTGGCTTAGGCCTGCTCCTGGGTGGCAGAGGGCAGGCCCAATCCCTAAGTGCAGCCCTTGGTCAGGCTCAGAGCAGGGCCGATTGGGGAGTTGGGGCGCCACCCCGTCATGCACAGAGCAGGGCGGATTGGGAGGTTGCAATGCCACCTTCAGTCACTTTCAGGGTAGGCTGATTGGGGGGTTGGGGCACCGCCCCGTTACACTCAAGGCAGGGTCGATGGGGAGGTTGCGGCGCCACCCCCTGTCACGCACAGAGCAGGGCCGATCAGGGGGTTGGGGCGCTGCCCCCTGTCACTCACAGAGCAGGGCCCATCAGGGGGTTGAGGAGCTCCCCCCTGTCACTCACAGAGCAGGGCCCATCAGGGGGTTGAGGAGCTCCCCTCTGTCACTCACAGAGTAGGGCCGATAGGGGAGCTGGGGCACCGCCTCCTGTCACACACAGAGCAGGGCGGATTAGGGGGTTGGGGTGCTGCACCCTGTCACACTCAGGGCAGGGCCAATGGGGAGGTTATGGCTCTACCCTGTCACACACAGAGCAGGGCCCGTGGGGGCAGGGTTGGGGCCCCGCACCCTGTCACACACAGAGCAGGGCCGATCAGGGGGTTGGTGCGCTGCACCCTGTCAAACACAGAGCCGCAGGGCAATCGGGGGATTGGGGAGCTCCCCGTATCAGGCACAGAGCAGGGCTGATCAGGGGGTTTGGGCGCTGCCCCCTGTCACGCTGATCCCGGTGCCGGGAGGCATATTACCCTTTTACTATATAGGATAGAGGCCTGGTGCATGGGTGGGGGCCGGCTGGTTTGCCCTAAGGGTGTCCTGGATCAGGGTGGGGGTCCCCACTGGGGTGCCTGGCCAGGCTGGCTGAGGGGCTGAGGGCTGTTTTCCCGCTGGCAGTTGACTAAAAGCTCCCAACCGCTCCTTGTTTTCTTTTTCTTTTTTTTTTTTTTATTCTGGGCCAGCTTTAGCTCTGAGGCCTCGCTGCTGAAAACATGGATACAATGTTGCGGTCCGGGGCTGACTGAAAGCCGGTTTTGTTTAGCTTCTTATTTGCAACATAGTAATAGTTGCTTAGAGTTGCAGTTGAGAGTCCGGCAAGTGAGGCGGGGAACGTTGCAGTCTGCAGTCCCTGGAGGAAGCAAGCCTCCCTGCTCACTTCCAGCTGCCTGGCTGCCGGCCGCCATCTTGGCTGACAGTTAATTTGCATAAGGATACACTGATTAGCCAATGGGAAGGGTAGTGGTCGTACGCCAATTACCATGTTTCTCTTTTATTAGTGTAGATGCCTTCCAATGGAATAAAAATGTGAGAATTCTTGCTAAAACTATGGACTATTTTTTTTAAAACACCTCTCTCCTGTGATGACCTAATGACCCTCATGATCCACATATCCATCTTATTTGGAGAAAAGTGCATCCCATTGGTACACAAATACGCTGGCATATGCATGGATTCTTTCTCAAAGGACAGACAAGAAATGGGATGGGGCTTATGTAATCAGGGTGAGAGACTTACTTTCATTACATATTCTTTTTGTTGTTGTTAATCCTCACCTGAGGTTATTTTTTCATCGATTTTTTTTTAAGGGAGATTGGAAGACAGAGGGAAAGTCAGAGAGAAACATCAATGTGAGAAACACATCGATTGGTTGCCTCCTGCATGAGCACTGACCAGGGCCCAGGCCGGGAAGGAGCCTGCAACCAACCCTGTGGTCTGCAGGCCAACGCTCTATCTACTGAGTAAAACTGGCTAGGGCCATTACATATTCTTTTGTACTTTTTGGGCTTTTTCTATCTGCATGTATAACCAATTCAAATAATAATGCCAATAATTATTGTATTGTTGCTACTGTTAAGAAAACTAGAAAAAAAGTCAGCAGATTGGGCTGAAAGTGGATTTACCACAGTGCATGAACGTCACAGTAATTAACCCCATTCCAAAGTTGGGTTCAACAGATCTGCTAGTGGGGATCAAAATGGAACAGCAACTGGGGAAGAGCAAGAACATCATGGAAATGTTGTGATGATAAGTGCCAAATGTGAAAGCTCTTTAGAAAGCACAAGGGCTGTTATTTTATCGTGTAAGTCCTCAGCACTCCTTCAACTCTATTCTCTGATTTCTCACAGAAACTCTTGAGTTTGGTAGGATGGGTATTACTGGGGCATTTTACAGCTGAAATTCAGCAGAATTTTTGCTCAGAGAGGTTAAGTCACCTGGATCAAGTCTTACAGCTACATAAAGACTGAAGCCAACCAGGTATCACAATAAAAACCAGCAGCTACGGAGAAACTCAAAGGCTACTGCCATGGGTGCCGACCTGGAGGCCACAGAACCAAACAGGAAAGTGACCCAGAGCTGAGGACTAACCTGCAAGATCATAGAGTTCAGTGTCGGAGGCACTGGCCAAAGCTTCTTCCAGTTCTGGATCAAGGGTCACTTTTTCTTCTTTACGCGTTTCCACGGGCTTTTCTTTGGGGATAAAGACTCTCCCTTTAAGTCAGAAGAAAAACAAAAACCATTGTGTGGGCTGCTTATTGCAGGGGAAGCGGGCCCACCAGAGAATGCAGCTCTGGCTGTTAAGAGCCGAGTCATTAGGCCGTTGCACATCCAACCGGGATGCCTTAATTGCTGGGATAATGCCATTATCAATAATCCACAATTAGAAGGGAGGAAGGTCAGAGGAGGAATCCTGCATTCTACAGCACTGACATCCAAGGACTACAGTCCTTAACCACAGAGAGAAACGGCTTCTACCTCCCTCCTTTCCATTGATCAGCAGCACTGCCCTTAGACCCGGGCAAAGGGCGGCCCTGCCGTGGACCCCAACTTTAAAGAGCTCAGCTCTGGTCTCCTCTGGCTGCACGCCGCCCCCCCCCCCCCCCTTCCCGCCCTCACACACACATACCATTTCTGCCCCACCAAGGGAAGAATCATGGGACAAAGGGACATTCCCACTGAGAACAGAGGCTGCCTGCTAGACCCTGGGATTCTTTGCCAAGAGCCCTGAGCCTGCTTCCAGGGCCTGCATGAATCCCTTCTCCATGCCCACGCTCCTGAATGCAGGTCACACTGCTGGGATGTACACGCCCAGGCCAAGGGGAGGCAGTGGTGGATGAATATGAATGAAGCTTGGATATGTAAGCAGAGGTGTCAACCATATGCATTTGAGGTCCTGGCAGAGAAGGACAGACATCCCTGGGTAGAACTCTTGGAAGTCCAAGAGTACTGGCCTACGTATACTTGTAGGATATAACATATTTTAACAGTTTGTTAACGTTTAAGTATTTGTTTCTTTAAAAAAAAAAAGGCACTTAGACTTCTGTTTGTGTTCTTGTCTTGGACCCTGCAAATATTCGGACCAGATTCATCCAAATGGCCCCGGGATTCCTAAGGGACAAGTGTGATCATCCAGAGTTTTCCTCTCACCAACTGAGATGATAGACCAGCAGGATGTTCTATCTAGGATCACGTGACTAGGTAGTGATCTGGGACGCAGCCACCTCTCTACAGCATACCAAAGTCAGCCTGATTTAAAAGAAAATAAGCAGGGCTGGCGTACTCAGAGACGTGGGGGTCTGGGCAGTAGGGCTCTCTGTGCTTCCCACGTGCACATTCTCTGCCACCATCTCCCACCTTACCCTGTTCAATCGAATTACATTCATTTTGCCCCTACTCACTTCTGAATATGCCAATATCTGCAACACCCCAACCCACCCCCGCGCTGCCCAAACCTCTGGACTAATAATCACACAGCCGGGAGGATGTGAATACAGCCAGGCCAGCACACCCACATCCCACATGGGCTTATAAAGGTGAAGCCAAGACACACTGGGGCCACCACAGCGATACCCCAGACCTACTCATACTCTTCCCAATTCCTCCTGCTTTGACTCTTGGTTTCTCTCTTTTTTGGAGCTGCTTTTACTTCTTGGCATGATCTCTGAAATTGGTCTCCTCCATGGTGATCTTTAGAGTTCCCTAAAGACTCACCTTCCATTCCTTCTCCCCTTTGTCCCCTGGGGTAGAACAGACAGCTGGCTTCAGCTTCAGCCAATTAGGACCCAAGTTCCTTCTAGGTCTCCTTGGCTAGTCTGGCCTCCCCTACTCCCATGGGAAAGGCAAGGGGAAACCCAAAGTCAGTATGTCTCCCTCATGAAAACTCTCCAGGAGGCGTCCCTGGTTACAGGGGCTTTACACTTCCTGGTGGTTCACCAGATCCTCAAATGGTTGGACAAGGAAACAGGGGCCAGGTAGAGCTGGGCACCCCAAAGAGGGCCCACTCCTTATGGTCAGGCCAAGGTATCCTGGCCACAGGTCTCTATCTTTGACCACTATATAAGGGGCCATATTTCCAAGAAGGGAAGAAAGCACACTGGGAAACAAAACAGGAGAATGGCCAGAAGAGAGGTGGGGCGGGAAAATCAACCAGTCAATAGCATCTTAGACACCGGGGCTATTCCTGACTTAATTTTCATAGTATCTGCAGCCTGAAGCACTGTCTTTCTGGCTCGGATGATCTCGGGTCCAGAGTCAAAATCGAATTTCTAAGTAATCCTGGTACTGTTCAGGGTCCCTCCCAACACTGTTGCACAGCTGGCCCACAGCTATTGGCATTCAGGACAACTGCTGCTGCACAGCCATTCCTTGGGCTCCAACCATATAAGTTCTCAGTGAAAAAAACTACACTAGAGAATTAAATGTAGCTCAGGCACACGGCCTTCAGAACTGAGGTGTGCCACCCCTCTCCTGAGGCCCTCACTATAGCCCCCCACGGCTTCCCGAGCACCCACTGGTCCTTCCCGGGGGCCTGTAGACTCCCCCACCTCACCTTCATCCCTCTGCTCTGTGTGGAAAACTCGTTTTTTTTTTCGCTCAACTGTGTTGCTTCTCAACCTTCTCCTAAGCTACCTGTGCAGCTGTATTCCCCTCTTGTATCCCCATTTGTAACTCAGACTGCTCCTGCACCCCTAGTTCCCCCGTGAACCATCTGTAAGTTGATCTGGATCGAGAGGGGAATTTACCACAGCTCCTCCTCAAACCTCTACTCTGAGAACAGAACACAACAGTTTTCCTCTTGTTATTCAGTCACTACCCTAATACTGGACGTTAACAGGAATTTTATTGAAAATTTGACATTAAATAATTTACTTTTTATTTCACAATTAAATTAGTTCAATAGCAACTATGTTACCATAGAAAGAGTTTATATTTCTACGGTAATCCTTGGTAATTTGTCACTGTTCACCTTTACTTTCTTAATCAAATAACATCATCCACGGTGCGTGACCCGTCAAACATGCCTGGTTCAGAGGAGAGCTGGGGCGCAGTATAAGCGGAGGCAGCACTGCTGTGACTCATGCCAGCAGGGGAGCTGTGTTCCCACCCCCACAGAAGCTCAGAAATGGCATTCATTCGAGTCCATATTTATCGAGTGCCTCCCCGTGTCAGCTTCTGTGCCAGGATGCAAGAGAGACACAACCCCACCGTGGAGATCTCAATCTTATGTGGAAAACAAGCAAAACCAAAAACAAATAAACAAAGGATAAACACTGTCATGGGGCTGTGAACGTAACAAATGAGTGTCAGGGCAGAAAGAAAAGGTCTATTTTAGACAGAGGGAAAGCTGGAGGCCTGGGCATTTAAGCTGAGACTTAGAAAGCAAAAAATGGAGATGTGGGTCAGAGGGAAGAGTCCAAGAGAAGACCCTGAGATGGGAAAAAAAAACTCGGGCAGGTTCGGGGAACTGAATGAAGATATTGGGGCTGAGGCTTAGTGAGGGAAGGCTGTCAGAGAGGTGGGCAGGGAGAACTCTCCCGGGACTATGAGAAGCACAGTAAGGATTTGGGGTTTTAAGCAGGGAAGCAGCATGATCTGATTTGTGTTTTTAAAAGACTGTGGTAGCCCTGGCTGGTGTGGCTCAGTTGGCTGGGCATTGTCCTGTGCACTGAAGGATTGCTGGGTTGATTCCCAGTTAGGGCACATGCTGGGGTTATGGGCTCGATCCCTGGTGGGGGCTGTGCAGGAGGCAGTTGATCGATGTTTGAGATGTTTTTCTTTCTCCCTCTCTTTCTAAAAATCAATTAAAAAAATATATATATATTTTAGACTGTGGTCGCCATGAGATTATCAATGATTTTATTAGTACCCATGGGCCCAAGGTACCGTCTGTAGCTGAAGAACCTGGACAGGTGAGTGATATCCACTTTTTCCTCCAAAGGGCTCAGTTGAGAGCTAAGAAGGAAGATTTTCCTGTCTTGAGTCTGTCGTGCCTATCTCACAGCCTTCCCAGGTCTATCACAGTGTTTCTCTCACTAGACCACAGGCTCTTTGAGGGCAGGGCAGGGTCTTACTCACTGTGGTCCCAGCACCTGACACTCGACTCTGCACAGAGGAGGTCAATGCTGAATGAATGATTTACTGCACTACCCCTTAAGGCAACGTCTAGGAACATAGCCAATGCCTAGACATGGAGTAGACTTCTGCACTGGGTAAGGCCCTGGCCTGAGAGCATTCACGCTTATGGGACCTTCTCTTAGGCACAACTCTACTTCCTACTCCCAAAACTTTCTTTGGGAGTTAAGAATTCTTTTTTTACAGAACTAATTTGAGTACCACCACACTCAAAGTATTCATTTAATTAGCCTCCATGCTGCTTTTTTACTTAGTTAATAAACTTTATTTTGGGGAGCAGTTTTTAGGCTCATAGGGGAAAGCACTGAGAGTTCCCATATACCCCTTAGCCCCACACTGCCAACCTCCCCCTCTATTGATATCCCACAGCAGAGTCGTACATCTGCTACAACCAATGAGCCTACACTGACATCACCCAAAGCTTAGTTTACATTAGAGCTCACTCTGGGGGGTGTACATTCTATGGGTCTGGACAAATGTCTACACTGACATGTATCCATCAGCCGTGATTCTTTTAAACACTGATCCAATTATGGGCTTATTTCCCATTCCCAGGCCAGTTCCCTGGCTTGACCTTCCAGGACATACATTAGGAGCACCTCTGTCCCAAGAGGCGCCACCTGCGGTCCTTACCTTTCTTTTCTCCAGTGAAAGGCACAACGTCTTCCCTGTCCTTCTGTTCCAAAGCCTCCTTCTCCAGGTACATGAGGAGGTGCTCGCGGTCAAAGGGGCCGGTGGCTGCTTTCTGTGTCTGGTCTTTCTGTCGGAATCCAGCTGGTAGCAGGGCACTCTGGTAAGACAGAGGTGTGAGCAGGAAGGAAGGTGCCTGCCCAACTGATACCCTGTGACCCTCCCTCCTCTGCTGCACATGGGGGAGGTGTGAGCTAAGGGTGGGGTTCTTTGGCACCTGAGGCCCTACCTGCTCTAATATCCTGCGCTGAGGAGAAGAGGGCTCCCGAAGGCAGGCAGCACGCACACGTGGCTGGAGCAGCTTCTGGGACTCCTGCAGCTGCCTTCTAGAACGTGACAGCACAAGGCCGGCCGCCCTCCGCAGCCTCATAGATCCCACTTAGGTTTGGCCACGTCTGCACCCAAGGTGCTCCCAGGCAGTCATATGGAGATTCTACACAGGAGCCGATATGGCTATTCTCTCTTATTTCCAACCCTTCTCCTGGGGAACCGGCCAAGCAGGTAAGCGAACATTATGGTACCTGCTTGATTAAGCTTAGAGACTCCTTCCTTAAGTTTAAACAATAAATCAGAATACTTATATTTTTAAAAGTAGATACAGTATCCAAAGTACCTGCCACATCAGATGATCATACAAATAATTTTTAGTGACATTTTTATTTATAGTGAAACCATTATTTTGGATGCCACTGATTCTAAGTTTAAGCTAATACCAGCAGGTCTGAAGGAAACACTATAACAAGTTAGTTAGCTTTTCAAGAGCCCATAAACATATTAATGTACTTGATAATATCAAGAGCATTGCTCCACTTAAGTGTATTTGATATTATGGTCAGTTGTTCTAATCTACCTATTGTTGTAGGATCACCAAGGATTTCAAGTTATTTATACATTTTTTTTTAAAAAAAGATTTTTTATTGATTTTTTAGAGAGAGAAAAGGAGAGGGAGAGAGAGAGAAATAGCAATGTGAGAGTGAAACATCAATTGACTGCCTCCTGCACACCCCCTACCGGGGATTGAGCCTGCAACCTGGGCATGTGCCCTGACCTGGAATCAAACTGGCAGCCTTTCGGCGCACAGGATGATGCCCAATCAACTGAGCCACACCGGCCAGGGCTATACATTTTAAATAAACTAGATACAGAAAAGATCTGCCTTTGGGGTTAAAGACCTGGTTTAAATATCATCTCTGACATTTACTAGTATGGGATCTTAGGTAAATTACTTCTCCTAGTTTATCCCCTCATTTATGAAATGGGGATAATACACTTTACCTAAGGGGCTTTTATGTCCAGCAGAATGTGTGATTCACAGAAGAAACTCGGTAAGATTTGTTCCTTTTCTCTCTTCCCTTCTTTTCATCCAAGTCAGACTAGTCTTTCATCAATCAATGGAAACTACTTTTCCCCATTTACATTAAACTTGTTTTTGAGAAATCATATTACAGATTGTGGTTACTGAGATTCTCCATAAATTTCGAAGAGTAAGTGACTCAGGACCAATCAGGGAAGAACACAGAATTCGCATTTGGAGCTAAGGGATTTCTACACCATTATTTAAGGACATGCCACGCCATTTATCCGGGACTATCATTAACCACGCTGCTTCAGTTCCAGGTCACTAACCTCGGGATCTAGGTCATCAAGAACATTTTCCAAGTGTTTCAATTCCTCTTCTGAGAGTTTTCCAAGAAGCTCATCTTCATCAATGTTCTTATATTTCTCCAACTCTTTTTGAAAAGGGAGCGCCATGGTTTCTCAGATGCCCTTCTCATGGGCTGCGAACATTTAAATGGGCCAGCGTCCTGAGACCTCAGAATGCCACTAATAAGAAAGAAACACTGTTATCTCCTTTCTGCAAACAGGATTTATTAACAGGAGACAGGGCTATGCTATCTGCCAGTGGAGTCTCTCTATTGGACAAATAATTCAACAAAAAAGGTGATATTTCCTTCATTTGTAGAGCAACCTGACCACTTACAAAGTATTTTCATGTATATTATTTTACTTACTTAGATCTTTACAGCAACCTGGAAAAAAAGCCTGGACAGATATTAATAACCGATTTTACAGATAATGAGGTGAAAAGTGGCCAAGTGCTTTGCTTCAGGCTCCAGAACTGGGATGTGCCTGGCCTTCTGATTCCCAGGGTAATGAGTGCCTTCCCACTATACTACTCTGCCTCCTCCAGCTTTCCACAGAACACAGTGAAGAACAATGCACCAATTGTACGGCAGTTGTGAGCAGCACACTTGTGTCTTTTCAGAGAAAGAGTAATGTGAAGAATACAAAATGGGGTTCATTCAGAAAGAGAGTTTGGAACATCCATGTGAGAAAGCATTGTCCAGCAGCTCCCCTGCCATTAGTCTAAGGAGATTCTAAAATCCTGGCTGCATGCTCACCCTCTCCACTGTTCTCCTCTCTGTTCCTCTTTCCTCCTCTCCCATTCTCTTTTAGTCCTATTTCCTTTTTGTTTCCTGGGTCATCCTGCTCAATTCTTTACATTCCTAGTCCATTCCTCTTTCAATCCCCGCTTTTTATACCACCTCACCCCTAAACTTCCACGCACAGTGAAATTTTTACTCATCCCTTCTTCTTCACAGAGGATTTTACAGGTATTCCCTTGAAAGATAATACCGCATTCAGGAAATAACAACGTACTCAATTGATTGTGTTTCTCCTTAGGAAGTAATACTATCTGTCAGATCTTTCAAGGCAATTAATATTTGCTGTATGCCCACTAATTACCAGGCAGCGTTCTAGAAAACAGGAATACAAAGGCAAACAAGATGTGACCCTTCCCCAAGGAGACCACAGCTCAGTGAGACACACAAATAGGATAAGTGTTATAACAAAACTAATGTATAAAGTAAGTTTAAAACATATAAGGAGATAATTATTGGATAAAGGGATCTAGGGTTTGAGGGGACACTGGGAAAAAGAGGTTGAGTTTGAAACTTTAAGGAAGAGGTCATAGAGGTCAGAGGGTAGACATGAGTGGGGAAGGCTCATTCTTAGGAAAAAGGAACAGTGTAAACAAAGGCACAAAGGTGAGAAAGTACATGGTAAGTTGGTGAATGCTTGTGTGTCTTGAGGGGAGAGTTGCCGGGAGGGAAGAGGAAAGACAAGGAAGACATCCGTGAAGGGCCTTCTCTATATGCCTTGCCTAGGAACCCGGGCTTTATTCTGTTGGGAGATAAGGAGCCATTCCAAAATTTTAAAGTAGAGGAATGATCTGAGAAGCCCTGTTTTTGATAAGATACTTCAAACAGTAAGAATGAAAAATGGTTTGGCATGGAAAGAATGTTGTTTCCCTCTCCTTATTAATTCAACTATTTACCATATTCAAGTTTGTGGTTTTCTATTTGTGTCATTTCCATATATAATGTAACTCTCTTTCCCTTTCATAAGCCCACCTTCTTTTAATTTCAATGGTTATATTCCAGTAAAGACAAAACAAAATTCATCCCACTAAAGTCAGAGAAACCAACTACACTATATATACTTTGTTCTGGTCCCAGCTACCATCAATTTACTGTGTGACTGTGGACAAGGATCTCAATCAGCCAGGCTCTTAGCCATCAAACAAACTGGTTAAACTACCTTACCTACGGATTCTAAGATGAACAGTTTCCCACAATATAACATTCTGAAATTGACATTTATCTTACAATTGATGGCTCTCAACCACTGACACAGCAGCAGTCAAGAAAGACTTGTCACAGCCTACATATGCATAAATATCAAAAGCACCAGCTTCAAAACGAGCAGAATAGGTGTCAGGGATTTGGAAAACAATTCCAGGGACTCTTTAAAACCTAGTGGGGAGGAAGTGGGAGACGTGGCGACTCAAGTTTATTTAGCAACACTCCCAAAGGAAGGTCCAGATTAGGCCAGTTCATATAATTACAGAATGGTTTAAGACCCAACATCAATGACTTTTATAAAATTACCATTTTTGATGGCAAAGAGGAGGTACTGGGTGGAAACAAAACAGACATTGATGACTATGAGTCAAAAGTGATTCAAAAAGTTGGGATCTGAACATGAAGTTTTAAGAATATCAGCCAATTCATTTCACTTGCGTTTTCCCTTTTTATGTTGCACAGGGATGGTATGCTATTTTAAAAATCTGTGTATGTTCAGAGCAGCTTTATTTGAAACAGACAAAAGCTGCAAACAACCTGAGTGGTCATTAGTAGGTGGATGGATTAACAAAGTGTGGTATGTCCACATAATGGAATCTACTCAGAAATGAAAACAAATGAGCAATTGCTACACATGATGATATGGATGAACCTCAAAATAATTATACTGAATGAGAGAAGCCAGACCTAAAGGAATGTATATGGTATAATTACATTTATCTAAAATTCTAGAATATGTAGACTGATCTATATGACAGAAAGCAAATCAGTAGTTGCTTACAGATTGAAGGGAGGTAGGGAGAGACAGGGGGAGGAATTACAAAGGGGGCAAGTATCACATGATCTCATTCATTTGTGGAATATAACATAATCTGATGAACAAAAATAAATCCAGAGAGACAGAAACATCAAACAGACCGTCAAACCTCAGAGGGAAGGCAGGGGAGGATGGGCGGGGGAGGGGATGGGGCGGGGTGGGTTAAGAGATAAACCAAAGAACTTGCATGCATATAAGCATAACCAAAGGACAAAGACAATAGGGGGGTGAAGGCCTGGGCTGGAAGGAGGGGTGGGCTAGCGGGAATAAAGGGAATATATGTAATACTTTCAACAACAAGAATTAAAAAAAAAAGGTACAGATTAGTAGGTACAGAATAGTCATGGGGATATAAAGTACAGCATAGGAAATATAGCCAGCAATATTATAATGACTATGTATGGTGTTAGATGGTACTAGATTTATCAGGATGATCACTTTGTAAGTTATATAAATGTCCAATCACTGGGTGGTGCACCTGAAACTATACTGTACCTTAACTCTAATTAAAAAATAAAAATATATTATAAAAAAAGAGGCAATTTGGGGTTATGAACTACCTTGATTGTGCTGATAGTGTCACAGATGCATGCGTATGTCAAAACATATCAAACAGTATACACTTTAAATATGTGCAATTTATTGTATGTCAATTAAAAGACTTCAAAAATCTGGGTGTAAGGCTAAAATAGCTTTTTCAATAAAGTAAAAATTGTATATTTAAGAAGGCATGTACCATATTTTAATCTTTCCTTAGTGGCACATAAAATACTCATGTGTTTACAATAGGCAGCATCTTAACATGGATAAGATTCTACTTGTATTGCTATTCCAGGACTCTACGACTATACCCTAACTCATCAACTTCCCCGGAAACAGATTTGCTCTCCTGATTTTCTAGATCGTACCATTAATCTACCAGTCAGACACTTCCTTCCATGTCCAGTTGGTTAGCCCTCTTGTAGAATCTTACTGCACTGTACTTTTCACACCATCCCTTCCTGTCATTCTTGTTTCAGACTTTTGTTCCGCTGGGCCTGGACTACTCTAATTGCATCTTGAAAGGTTTCTGTTCTTCCCTCTAAGACACCCAAAGCACCACGGTCAGATCATCTTTCTTAACACTGCTAAGAAGCCACTACCCCGTGGAGGACTTACAGTGGCTCCTTCTTCTCTATAGAAAAACATTCAGTTTAGCATTTAAAGCTTCCATAACTCGGCTTTGATCTGTGCTTCTTGTTTTCATTACTTTCCTAGGGAGCCCTCCAATCCAGTCAAAATGGTTTGTTTATTCACTCTAAATTGTAGGCAGAATAATGCCCCCCTAAAGATGCCCACATGCTAATCCCCCGGAACCTGGGAATGTTACTTACATGGCAAAGAGACCAGTGTGATTAAATACAAATTTTTTAACTGGGGAGGTTATCCTGGATTATCTGGGTGGGCTCCACTAATCACAAGGACTCTTAAAAGAAGAAAGAAGAAAGCAGGAGTCAGAGAACAAGATGTGACCACAGAAGCAGATGCAATTGTCTTGAAGGTGGAGGAAGGGGCAGAGAGGGGGGCTCTAGAGAAACTGGAAAAGACAAGGAAGTGGGTTTTCCCCAGAGCCTTCAGGAAGGAATGCACTGATTTTGGCCTGATGAAACCTGCTTTGGACTTCTAGCTCCCCAAACTGTAAGATAATAAATTTGTGTTGTTTTAAGCCACCAAATTTGTGACAGCAGCAATAAGAAATTCACTTCCATTTTCCCACGTACTTGTTCCGGATTATCTTGTTTACCCCTCCACATCCACTCCCCACCCTGCTCTGTGCCCCAGGAAGATGATGTATTTACACAGCATCGGTGGCTTCCTTGCGCTCTGGCTTTTGCTTGGCCAATAGGAGGCAAGCACAGGAAACTGGAGGGCAGGGGGAGAGGGGAGGAAAGTGGGCCCGGAGGCCACGTCTCCTATCAGGCAGCCTTCTCTGTAGTCCTTGGGGTGGTGAAGGATCTCTCTGTGGCTAGGGCCAGATTTCTGCTGTATTCGATTCCTTAAACCCTCCCCACATCTTTGTAAATAGCCTCTTTATTAAAATTCCTTCTAATCATTCAGTTTGAGTGTGTCCTCTGTTTTTTATTGGGATCTTGGCTGATATAGTAATATTACTTGGAATGTCCTCCTTTGTCCTCATGGCTTATCCATGTGCTCTGGCTTAGATTCCAGCTCTGGGACCACAGACTGTCAGAGCTGACTGAGGCCTTAAAGATCACCCCGTCCAGCAGCATAGATGGCTTTCCTCCTACTTCTCTGATCACTCCATCTCAGTCTCTTTTTTAATATATATATTTTTTATTGATTTCAGAAAGGAAGGGAGGGGGAGATAGAAACATTAATGATGAGAGGGAATCATTGATTGGCTGCCTCCTGAAACCTGGGCATGTGCCCTGAATGGGAATTGAACCAGTGATCTCTTGGTTCCTAGGTTGACACTCAACCACTGAGTAACACTGGCCGGGCTATTCGGTCTCTTTTGACAATTCTTCTTCCTCCACCTTAAATACTGGCAGGCTACAAGGTTCTGTCTTAGAACTTGTTTTCTCACACTACACATTTTCCCTGGGGGAACTCATCTCCTCCAAAGTTTTAATTATTACCCATACCCCAAAGATCCCCAAATCTGTATCTTTGTTTTAGACTTTGATCCTGAGGACTAGATTTATATATTTCTTTTTCTTTAAAAAAATATGTTTTTATTGATTTCAGAGAGAGGAAGGGAGAGGGAGAGAGATAAAATCATTAGTGATAAGAGAGAATCATTGATTGACTGCCTCTTGCAAGCCCTCTACTGCAGATCGGATCAAGTCTGCAACCCGGGCATGTGCCCTGGCTGGGAATAGAAATGTGACCTCCTGGTACATGGGTCGATGCTCAACCACTGAGCCACACCAGCTGGGCGAGATTTATATATTTCCAACTGTTGAACTGACATCTCTACTTGGCTGCTTCAGGCTTCTCAGATGTCAGAAGTACTCTCATCATCTTTCCTTCCAGATAGCTTCTCCTCCTCTAGAATTTTTAACTTCAGGAGGTTGGCCCCGAAACCAGGGAGTCATTCTTGATACCTTGTCTTCCTTGTCTCCTCTCCACCCATCAATCACCAAATCCTTTCTTTATCTAAATCTGTTAAGAACCCACCTACTTCACTCTACCTCACTGACCGGATCATCCCTCTTACCCCTTTGATCTATTCGAAATACAAATGACCAAAGTGATTTTTTTAAACATCTCTGCTCTAGTTATTAAAATACGCCAGAGGCTTCCCGTTGCCTGGAGGATACAGTTCAGATTCACAGTCTGGCCTCTGTCATCCTCACTCCCCCCTCTTCGCCCTCCTCCCCCCACACACACATCTCCTCCTGGCTCCAGCCTCCTGGACCACTTCCAGTTCCTGGATCATGCCTTATGTTGTTTGCTCAGAGCACTCCTACCCCCTCCTCCGCCGCTCACTGCTGTCTTATTCATCTTCGAGTCTCAATGCAAGCTTCAACTCCTCAGAGAGGCCTTGTTCGGACCCCCAGGCAAGGTCTGAGTTACTCTCCATCCCCGTGGCATAGCCCTCAGTCAGAGCTTTCCTGGACTTTATTGAAATTGCTTATCTTATCTTTGTCTTCCTTGCTTATCTTTGTGAGGGTGGGGACTTCAGTCACTGTTGTAATCCTGGCTCTCAGCACAGGTCTTGAACCAGAGTAGCATCCAACAAATATTGTGCAACAAATGTCTAATGAAGGAAATGAGCTGAGAGAGGTGAAGTGACCCACTGGTCCAGAGCTCATTCCTATATCCACTGCTTCCACCCTGTCATGGAATTTTCTGAGACCACATAAGCCCATAGAAGTTGCTCTGCTTCCTCAACTCGAATCGCCTATGTTAACAATTTGCTGTTCATTCCTTGCTCTGCCATTATCTTTTCATGTATGTTACATCTGTGGTTCTCTCTCCGAATACACCACAAACTCTAAGATGACAGGGACAATATCAAAATTCTTTATATTCTTTCTCCAGCTCAGGTTTGCATATTCATTCAACAAATATCTATTGAAAGCCCGTGTTTGCCAGACGCTGCTGGGACAACAGGAGCAAATAAAACAGATGATAGCCTATGCCCCAAATGAGCTTATGGCTTAGCAGTGAGAGAGACAATTAATTAAGTAGTTACAATAATATGTTTTTTAAAAATATTTTCATTGATTTTTAGAGAAAGAAGAAGGGAGAGGGAGAAGGAGAGAGGAAGAGAGGGAGAGAAGGAGAGAGGGAGAGAAACATCAATGTGAGAGCACAACATGGACCAAGCCCACAACCCAGGCATGTGCCCTGACTGGGAATCAAACCACCAACCTTTTGGTGCATGGGATGACACCCAACCAACTGAGCTACACCAGCCAGGGCTACAATCATATGTTAACACTATGGAACAGTACCTGGTAAAACTGCATTTGTTGTGTCAATGTACCAAGGGATCGCAAAGCCAGAGGGGAAAAAAAATAAAAGGTGCATCCTCTTGGAGTACAACTTTGAGTTGAAGATTTGGGGGAAAGCTAGTTATTATTTTTTAGTAACAAATACAGATATACTATGGAGAAGAGTGCAGCATTCACATAGCCTTTAAAATCAAGTCGCAGATTTCTGGCTCATGGCTGACCTGCTTTAGCCCCACCCAGGCCCAGAAGGTTCATATTTATCCTCTCCTCCTGTTAGTGATGCCACAGTGGAAAGTTTGCAAAGCACTGCCACGGCCTCACCTCCGGAAGAGTGTCTGTCCCATGGCAAGCGCTCGACATGCAACAAGATACTAATGTGCACCCTGGAATGAACAAGGCCAAATACAGCTTCAGGAGTCCAGGTGGGCACACACACTGAGCCAAGTCAGGAAAATGGAAAGCAGGCGAAAGAATGCCTTGGGCTCTCAGGTAACTCTTGCTATTACCTAAAGGTACAAGCCCTGAGAAAGAAATCAAGGAGTGTGGCTTTCTTTGCTTTTCTTTCTACTACCTTCTTTGTGTAACTGTGGTATGGAAAAGGAAAATCAGATACAACACGAAGTGTCCAACCTTTGGCCCTGCCTATATGCAAAGATGTATAACCAAAGCCAAAACATGCCTCACACAGATTGTCAAACTGCAGCAGGAAGGCCGGGGAGGGTTTGGGGGGCAGGAGGGAGGCGGGTAAGAGATCAACCGAAGGACTTGTATGCATGCATATGAGCATAACCAATGGACATAAGACACTGGGGGATAGGGGAAGCCGGGGTATTGTCAAGGGCGGGGAAAAAAAAAAGACACATATGTAATACCCTTTGTAATGCTTTAAGCAAAAAATAAAATTAAAAAAAAAAAGCCAAAACAAGCAGCCCTATTTATTAAAATCAATCCAAACCAGAGAGTAATTTTTACAAAAGAACAAACAAAAACTACTCATAAAAACCTAGTGAAGAGTTTTTTAAATGGGGAAAACAGTGTCACAAGTTGCTTCAGAGTACATACCTACCTAGGAAAGACACAAAGGACTGCTCATGAAAAGGACAGACCACTCTGGGGCGGGGGAGGGGGGGGGGGGCCCGTGTTGATTGGAGAAGGGGGATTAGGTCTTCAACTGTATTGGCAATGATTTAATCTCAAGTGGGGATAGTCGGTACGGGAGAAGTTGTTATTTTTTATCACACATCTTCAATATTTCATAATAATTTTTACTAGAGCCAATCTGTACAAGAGCCAAATCTACATTTCCTAAGACAAATAAATTAGAATAAAATCAGCATACCTACATATCCTCTAATAAAACTTGAATTGATCTTACATATTTAATTCCTTTCTAGCTGTGGTAAATACAAAGATGTGTACAAAACACATAGCCTGTGCTTTGGAATCTAGCTATTTTAAGATGGCATAGTCATCTCTTTATTTACCTATTATGTTATTAATATCCCCCAATTTTTATTTCTTTTTTAAAAACAACCAAATGGCTTCTGCCATATTCTAGAATATTCTTGCAGGAGATAAAGGACAGAGAAGAGGTTGGGATAAGGAGGAATTTCAGGCCAAAAATGTGACAAGGCAATTGGAGGGAACAAGCTGAAAGGGGGATGAAGAGTTTGTATCTGAGACTATTTGTTCTTAACTTGCCAATCTTACAACACAAAACTTAGCATAGCTCAAACTGTGCTTTAAAAGTCTCCTTTTAAAAAAATGTGCCCTCCAGTGACCACCCCCCTCCAGGTTCAGAAGATGGAAGACTAAAAGCATGAGCCCTGGAGTCAACCAGCCCTGGGTTTAATGGTTATAGATCCATGAATGGGTGACAAATCTGAGCCTCTGTTTCTTTCTCTACAAAACGAGCAAAAACCAGTACTCTCTCAGAAGGTGGAGATGATGCTAAATGTGATCCTGTGTGTACTAGGTTCAGAGTCTACAGCATGCAAAGCCTCAGTCAAAACCATTTCTCATCTGTCCGTGGTCTGGGAATAATCTTCTATTTGAGGTATCTGTTCCTTCTGTTATCCCTGTCAGGATCTGTTGAATATAGAGAGGCAGCATCCTATAAGAGCGCTGAGTCAGTGTTGCCAGGTGTAGCAAGCCACCATGTGTAGGCTTTCGAAAATATGAGATAGGTTTCCACCTGGGTAGGAAGTAGCCAAGAAACTTCTTGGCTGTAGCAGAAGCTCTTTAGCATGAAAGTCTTGCTGTCTGCCCAGACTGCCACCTGGTTTCTCATTCTCTTGTCAGGTTCTACTCTCTGCTGCTGCCTTTCCCCTTTGTCTGGCCCTATTGTCCCGTCTGCTGGGGAGTCCCTGTTTCTACCTCCTTGCATTCTACTTGAGTATCTGTGTCATTTTAGTTTTTAACTGCCTATTGGTGCTAGCCATGCCTTCTCCTATTGCCTGCAGGAAGTTATGAGCTTTTCAATTTCTGACTGACTGGCATTATGGCTTCCCTACTTTTTGTCTTTTGACTCACTTCTGCCTGCTTATGTAGTTTTTGACCCACCTATCTGGCCTCTTTCTCTGGCATCTGTATCTCAGGGTTTGACCAATGCTTTGTTATGACTTATGGGTATTGTGTGGACCTTGACTCACGAATGCTTACCAAGTGATCCAAAATACTTAGCAACTGGTATGGACTGGGCAGTCAGAATGGTTGTCAGCTATACACAACAGAGATGGTCTTCCTTGCATATACTGGCAGAACAGCAGCCCTGCTCACTAGACACTGGACCCCTCCATCGACTCTGATGAGAGGCCTCCTGTTTCTTTCTTAGGACTGGTGCCTCAGATTTGCTTCTTACTCCTATGTCCAGACTTGGCATGGCTAGCCTTTTGCCCTGTTTCATGAACTCCTGTTATCCAGAGTACTAGAGGCGATCTTCACATTCCCACTCTATTCAACTGTCACCAGGGAAATCCAGGATACTGGCAAAACACATGAAAGAGATGCCAAAACAGGAGGGCAAAACTTAAAAATAGGAATATATATATTTCAAGGATAGCAAAAATATCATTGTAACAAAAGGTTCTGTTCAGGCACATGAAGAAGGTAATCAATCGATGTGTTTCTCTCACATCGATGTTTCCCTGTCTTTCCCTCTCTCTTCCACTCTCCCTAAAAATCAATGGAAAAATATCACTGGGTGAGGATTAACAAACAAACAAACAAACAAACAAAAGTTATTTCTGTTTTCTTGGTCTGGAAATAGGAAGTCTCTTTTGCACATGCCTTCTATGAACCTTTCTGAACTACTTGTAGTCTATAAGGAAACATTTGATTGTAAGTGATCTACAAACAAAGGGAATGAAAGGAAACCCTACAACTTCTGTTCTATCAAAAAGCTGCATGTTTTTCCCCCAACACTTCCCTAACTCAAAATAAAAAGAGCCACCACCTGGGATGTCCTTCTATATTACACAGATCTCGAGCATAGAGAGGAAAGGGACAGTATTTCAAGATGGTTCTTGGGTAGGGCTAGAATTTCTAAGGTTTGGGAATTATTAATATTTGAGGTTAGAGTTAGGAGATGGGGAGTCCTAAGACAATGATTGATAGTAGCCAAAATAAACCAAAAAAGGGAACTTTCCCTGACCCCACTCATACCTGCAATAGGATTTCAATGTTGGGAACTTGAAGCCACAGATTTACTATGAGTTCCCCACAGCTTCACTGCAGCTGTCTGTCACCAACCCCACAGCCCTCCACAGTGCTTTCTCCTTATTTATTTATTTTATTAATATCCCCCATTTTTTTATTTAAAGAGTTTCAATCTACCAAAAGACAAAAGATAATACAGTAAGTACCTGTATACCACTGTCGTTGACTCACCAAATGTCATCACTTTGCTGCATTTCTGAGCTTGCTCCCTCACTCTTAGACCTTTTTTCCTGAGCCAGCTGAAAGTTGCAGATGTCATAACACTGCCTCTAACACCCACATCTCAAAAGAATAAGCGCAGTGTCCTACGCAACCACAGCACCACTACTGCACCTAAGGAAATTAAAAGTAATTCCATAATATTATCTAATATTCAGTCCATATTCAACTTTCCCCAATTGTCACCAAATAATCTTATTTATGAATGTATGTATGTATTTATTTATTTATTTATTTATTAGAGAGAGTGGAAGAGAGAGGGAAAGACAGAGAAACATCAATGTGAGAGAAACACATTGATTGGTTGCCTCCTGCACACGCCCTGACCAGGGCCGGGGCCGGGGAGGAACCTGCAATTGAGGTATGTGCCCTTTGACGGGAATCGAACCTGGGACCCTTTGGTCTGCGGGATGACACTCTATCCGCTGAGCCAAACCGGCTAGGGCCAAATCATCTTTTATAGCCATTTTTTCCCTGATCTAGGATCCCAAGTTCACACACCCGAACTGGTTGTCACATCACTTGAGTATTTTAATCTACCACACTCCCCCTTCCTCCAGTCTTTTTGGCAAGAACACTCCATAGTGAAGTTATGGCCTTACTGCATCTGACAGGAGACCCATTCTAGGTACCGGTAAGCCTGATCATTAGGTTAAGGTGATAACCTCCTCCTCTCTCCCCTGGAAGGGCACAGGTTTCCTAGGTAACCTCTGGTGAGATACTTTGAAATAATCTGAGAATCCTGTTTTCCAACAACCTTTTGCTCAGAGGTTTAGTACCATGGATGAGTCCTTGTCTGAATCAGTTATGGCAGGGTTGGCATTGCACTGCTTTTCTGGCTCTCTCGTGCCTTCTATTGTGTAGTATTTGTTATTCACATAAATCCACCAGCACCTGTCCTCTGTTTCCTCAGTGTATATTGTCTCTGGTTACTTCCTGCTGGGCTTTCTCCCCACAGCCTTACTGACCACGTCTACCCCTGCTGTCTCACCCTGACCTCACCTTCAGCAAATAAAAAACGAACATAACATGTTGCGTACAAAATTTACAGTAATCTACAAAAATTTAAAAAATGGTTACACATATTTATTGGGTTAAAGAGAATAGATAGAGGAAATCACTTTTTTAAAAGATTAGATGGCCTAAGCCCTAACAATCTTTGCTCCTCACTAGGGTAACGCCACTTGTTCTGTCACAATCAGGCTTTCGTGATGGTGCTGAACAGAGCATCCTCATCTCTTCAGTTCCCTGATATGAGAGTCCTGGGAGAACAGAGGTTTAGAAATCATTTACCCAGACCTCCCATTTTACATGGAGGAAGAGGCTCAGAGAGGTGAAGGGACTAGCCCAGAGTCCCTCAGCTTCTTAGAGCCAGGACAAGAACCCATCTTAAAAGCTCCTGCTCCGATGTTCTTTTCATTCCCTTTCCCAGTGCCTCGTGATTCAGATGTTTGAAGGGCAGGATGAAGCCGTACCATTTCCTTGCTACTTTGCATTTGGCCTGCATCACCTTTGGATACTTTAAATAACAATTCCCATGAGAAGAATTTTATTAATATTTTATTATTATTATGGCATTTAAAAATCAATCTGAATTTCTGCACGTCAACGGGAAATTTAAGAAGACTCAAGGGAGCACATGCTACCATTTCTTTAACCAGGAAAAATAGAAGGGTCCCGAGGACCTGCATCAGGCCGCTCTCTGAAAGCTGAAACGCCTGTGGGTGACAGCTCCGGAGATCTTAGAAAAGGACGCTAGCAGGGGTCCACCCTTCCCCGTTGCCCAAGGTAACGGTGCAGTGAGAGGCGATGCAGGGAGAGGCGCAAATCGGGCTCCAGGAGCTTGTCAAACGTTCACAGGAGAGGAGAAAGTGGGAAACAAAGCCCAGGGTGGAAAAACCCAGCACCGCAGCCCGGGGAGGGCAGGAGACCGCGCCCTCACTGCAGCGGCACGGCGGCTGCAGAGGCTGCGGAGCCGCAGTGCAAGGCGTGGGACCCTGCCTCCCGCCCGCGTAGCCCGGTGCAGCGCTCTCCTCAGCGTAGCCCCGCGCAGCCCGCGGGGCCGGGAGGCACGAGGCTGCCCCGCTCTCCGCGCCCAGCCGGTCGGCTGAGCGCCGACGCCACGGAGCATCCTCCAGCTGCAGGAGGGCGCGGCCATCCCCGCGCCACGGACCGGGGCTGCACACCGCGCCTGGTCCCGGCTGGCCCTCACCCAGCCCCTGCGCGCTCACCCGTTCGTGCGTCCATCCCGGAGCCGGCGGTGCGAGCCGTCAGTCAGCTCGGAATAGCGGGGCCACTAGCAGGGCGCGCCGTGGCCAGGCGGGCGCGCGATCAACAGGCGGCTCCCGGCCGGCGGGCACGGCGCCCGGCGCGCGGCAGCAGCGGAGCAGGCTGGGAAGCGTAGTTCCAGCGGCGCGCCGCGGCCGCGCGGAGGCGAGACCCCCTGCCTGGTCCCCGCCGCCCGGGGCTCTCCATTCCCTCCCTCCCCTGCGTTTTCTCCCGGGTTCTGCGCCCGAATCCCATAAGCGCTCTGCAGGCGAGGACAGCCACAGCCTTGGGGAAAAGCTGTGCAGGCTCTTTGAGAAGCTAGGGCTACAGATAGGGAGGGTGGCAAGGGCTCTTCAAGCTTGTGGGGAGCTGTTGGGTGAGTGAGCATCTTTACGCACAGGTCTTGTCAAGACCCAGTTTAGATACGGACCAGGCTCAGATACAGACCAGGCCTGCCCTAGGTTTTACTGGCTTTCCGTGGACCTGGGGCGCAGGCTTGGGAAGGAGGAGTAGCTGGGGTACATGCTTGGGGATGGGGAGGTGAGCAAGCAGATCTGAAGTTTGGGGGCGAGGGTGTCTGAGAGCCCGCGCACATGCTGTGGCTTCATTAGACGGGAGGCTGAACAACTTAGCTCTGAGAGCCTTAGTATCCTTACCTGTAAAGTAGGGTTAAAGCATGAGTTGTGAGGACCAAACGCGTAGTAGGTGCCTGTGTGAAAGCGCCTGTGTCTGGCGCTTAGCACATGCTCAATAAAGGTTCCTTCCTTGGGAGTTACAGGGATCTTCCCCCGCACACCTTTTTACCCAGAAAGCCTTACATATAATGCTGAGCTAAAGATAACTGGGCCGTGTTGGTCTGGGCAAATAAATGTTAAAACCAACCGGTTTATGGTCAACTGTTTAGCTGGTTCACTTTATCCCTGAACATGCACCGCCGGCCGGCCGGGAGCCGCCTGTCCTCTCTGCCAGGTTCTTGGGAGCTACAAAGATAGAGAAAATACTGTCTTGTCTTTGAAGCATGGAAGTGGGGTGCGGTGACATAGGACAAATACCAAAATTACTAAAATATACGGCATAATGGGATTACCTTCCGGAAGCTTTTTCTAGTTAGACGTGATCTCCTTTTTGAACCCTTGCTGCATACTCCTAGTGTAACTCTTGCTTATAGCACTTAGCTGGACGGTTTAAGGTACTTTGAGTTTGTAAGTAGCTACTATGCAGTATTTCACATTATGGTGAGATGTGCATCTCAGAGATGTGGTGGAAGAAAAAGAACTGAAGGGAAGTGCCGCATTGCTGGTGTGATCTCTGTCTGAAATAGGCAAAGGGTGAATGGAGATAAAACAAAATCATAATCTGTCAAAACCTGTGCAGCTATCATTTGGAAAAAACAAAACAATAAAACAGTGCTGCAGAGGAAATTCCCTGTTTGCAAATAATAACACCCCTATACATTTGTGAACATACTTTCCTATCGATTCATGTTCTTACTTGATTTTTGCAATAACCTATGAAATGCAGAGTGAAGATTTTTCTCCAGAGTTCTAGGTAGTACAGAGAGGTGATTTGACTTATTCAAGGTAATTCAGCTGGTCATTAAGCCTATCTTTTCTCCTTCCACGCTGGGGACTCTGAGCCTTCCCCAAAGAGGCACCCTCAGCACTGTCTTTCCTTTGTGCATTTCAAAACAGAGCCATACCTCCCCCAGCAAGTGGGCTGCATCAGAAAATAAGGCGAATTGTCTAAAGCAGAGGTTCTCAACCTGTGGGTCGCGACCCCTTTGGCGGTCAAATGACCTTTTCACAGGGGTCGCCTAAGACCATCCTGCATATCAGATATTTACATTACGATTCATAACAGTAGCAACATTACAGTTTTGAAGTAGCAACGAAAATAATTTTATGGTTGGGTCACAACATGAGGAACTGTATTTAAAGGGCCAGAAGGTTGAGAACCACTGGTCTAAAGCTTTTGGAATTAACATGCTGAACAATGGCACACAGGAGCTGCTGACTGAGAAACCAGTGTGGCTTCCACTATCAACTGTGGTTATGGACAGCACCCTGGGTCTCCTCACCAGAATGACAAGTCTGAGCTTGGAAAGAGTTCAATGAAATGGAGGTGTGACCAAACCAGCTTAAATCACATTCCCATGTTTTCCTGTACATTTGTTATTCCAAATGTCTTGTGAAACAGACATGATATCTTGAATTTGTGTTGTGCATTTGTCACAAATGATAGCCTTCTGATAAATAACAGGACTGATTACAGATCAAGCCGGCAGTTTCCCCAGAGAAAGCAGATGCTAGGTGTACACTGAAAATAATAAAACAATTTTATTCAGATAAAAAAAGAGTAGCAAAGATTTGATATAGCAAAGACACTCAATAGTGTAAAATGTCTGTGTGTGATGAAATGAGTGGAGCATTACTCAGACAAAAACTATGAAAGGAAGCAGGCATAAAAATGATCTCTTAAGTTAAAGTCATAGTTGGCAGCCAAAGCAGAGATGCAAGAGCTATCTGACAGTCAATGTTGACACCAAACTAAAGAAAAAGTTATGAAAAGGAACTTCTAATTAATCTTTGTCTGTACTAGGAGGGCTAGAAGCTAGTAGGTGTTAATGGATGAGTGGGGAAGGTAGAACACTTAACCTTTCTATTTTTATGTTAAAATTTAATGGACAGACACTATGTTATGTTATTTGCACCAATAGAAATGCTTTCCTTCTAATGATGTAATTGTTTCCTTTTCCTTTCTCATAAATACACCTTGCCTTTATCTCCTAATTGGAACACTATCTGAGTTTCTGCCTGAATTGTGCTTCCCAAATAGCTATTTTTAAAATCTAAAATAAATGGTTATTGCATTTCAAAAAACAAACTAACTAAAAAAACCTTAGCGCCCTGACTGGTTTGGCTCAGTGAATAGAGCATCGGCTTGTGGACTGAAAGGTCCCAGGTTCGATTCCAGTCAAGGGCATATACCATGGTTGCAGGCACATTCCCAGTGCGGGGTGTGCAGGAGGCAGCTGGTCGATGTTTCTCTCTCATCGATGTTTCTAACTCTCTATCCCTCTCCCTTCCTCTCTGTGGAAAATAAACAAAATATATTTTAAAAAAAATAAAAAAACCTTAGTGGAGAGATATCATAAGTTTCAGTCTGTTTAGTTCCTTAAATCTACATCTAAAAAATTTTAAAGGAGCTTGCCCAGTGTGGTTTAGTGGTTGAGCATGTATCTATGAACCAGGAGGTCAGTGTTGGATTCCTAGTCAGGGTACATGACTTGGTTGCAGCTTGATCCCCAGGAGGGGGTGTGCAGGAGGCAGCTGATCAATGATTCTCATCATTGATGTTTCTATCTCTCGCTCCCTCTCCCTTCCTTTCTCAAATCAATAAAAATATATTTAATTAAAAATGTTTTGCCCTGACTGGTTTGGCTCAGTGGATAGAGCATCGGGCTGTAGACTGAAAGGTCCCAGGTTAGATTCCAGTCAAGGGCATGTACCTTGGTTGCGGGCACATCCCTAGTGCAAGAAGCAGCTGAATCGATGTTTCTCTCTCATTGATGTTTCTAACTCTCTATCCCTCTCCTTCTCCTTTGCTCTCTGTAAAAAAATCAATAAAGTATATTTTTTAAAAATCTTTTAAGGGAGAAAAGGATGTCAGCCATGCCTATGATCAGTTGAAACCCATCATTATTTCTGGAACATATCTTGTAGGTTTAAGTTTTCAATTTACTTTTTGAAAAATGGAAAAGTAAAATTGAAACAGAATCCTAGAGCTGGAAGGAACCTGACAGATCATCTTGCCTAGTCTCTTCTTCATGAAGATAAAGAAGCTGATACATCAACAGTAAAAGTCACTTGGTAGAAAGTAAAAAATTCTCCGTGGCTGTTACAATGAAGTATTTTTCTTATTCACAATGGAAAATGTACATACCTCATTAGAAACATGTCGTAGATACTATTGCTTGCCTACTCAGCATCCATCCCATCCTATTCCTTCTTGTTTACAGAAGCCTGCAAGGTGTTTACCCAATAGAGAAGGCAACCCTATTACCATCTCAGAGGTGTGCTCCCAAACCTATCATGGGCAAGAGGGATAGGATCCGCTTGACTGGCCAGTGAGTGATTAGAGGTGGCAATGTGACCCAGCTCTGGCTAGGGAGAACTGAGGAGAGGTCTACTGAAGGCCTTCTGGGAAAGGTTTTCTTGCTCTTAAACAGAGACGTACAGGGAAATATGCCACTGTCTCCACTGGATGTTTTTACATATGGTTGTGTTACCTGAAACTGGAATAGCCATCTTAGAACCATCAGGGGATCTAGCCTTAGGACAAAGTCAGCACACTGATGATAACAGAACGGAGAGATAGAATGATGTTGTTGTTGAGTCAGTAAGTCAATCAGCCCTGGTCTGCCCTACTTCTGGATTTCTTGTTATGTGAGATAATAAATATCCTTATTGTTGAGTCAATTCGAGATGGAGTTTTCTGTTACTTGAAGCTGAAAGCATACTAAGTGTTACAGATGAAATGTGAAAGAAAGTTCTTTGGGTGGACTGAAACACTACTTCTTAGAGTTGATAAAAAACAAACAAGAACCACAAGCCACAGGCAAAAGATGGGGATATTATCATGTAATAGATAGAAGTATGGGTTTTAACATTAGACAGACCTGAGTTTGAACCCAGACATTTACTGCCTGGTTGACTGTGACCAAGTTTGTGTTTTTGTTTTTGTTTTTAACATTTCTATGCCTATTTTCTTCATCACTAGCCTGGGTATAATAACACCATACAGAGTTGTTATGCAGATTAAATTAAATAATTTGTGTCAAGTATGCTACAAAGAATATGGTAAACACTATAGCATTGGTGATTGTGTTGATGAACCATGAATTAAGTCATATTTATAGTGTAATTGGCAGCAAGCATCTAAAAGCGAATCACTATAATACTGATCATGTTAAGTGACATCACAGTAATGCAATTTGCAAAACCCAGAACGTGAGAAACTCTACAAGACAAACAGCTCATTTCTTCAATAAATAAATTGCAAGAAAAGTGAAGAGGGAGAGCTTATAGATACATAGAAACAGGAGAGAAATAACCAGTGCAGTGTGTAGATTTTTATTTGAGCAAAGCAGCTATTTAAAAAATCACATTAGAGGCCCTGGCTCATGTGGCTTGGTTGGTTCAATGTTGTCCCATGCACTGAAAGGTCCCAGTTCAATTCCATTCAGGGCAAATACCTACGTTGCAGGCTTGATCCCTGGGTGCAATCCAGGACCGCTGGCTCCTAACCGCTTGCCTGCCTGCCTGATCACCCCTAACTGCTCCCCTGCTGGCCTGATCACCCCTAACAGCCTCTGCCTTGCCCCGTACCTGGGACCAGGATTCCCTCCTCTGATCGGTCACAGGCACCCAGGACCCATGCTTCCCTCCCTCTGGCCAGCCGCAGGCACCAAGGGCCCGGGCTGGCTTTGCCTGGGCTGGCCGCAGCCACAGGGGACCATGGGTGGGTGGCTTCACCCAGGCTGCAGCAACAGGCGCTGGCACCTGGGACTGTGGGGCGAGTGGCTTGTCCCTCTCCTGGGCCACAGCCTGGCTGGTCCCCATTCCTCTCTCCCCAGTGTTGAGTGTCTGAGCCATTAAGGCATGACAGCATGAGGGTGTGACGACCATTTGCATATTAGCTCTTTATTATATAGGATGATATTTGGGGTTTGCTTTTAAAATAATCCAGTCTGAGAGTGGTGGTTGGGGGGCAGGGCAGGGGTATAGATGAAACAAGCTTGGTCATGAATTAATAATGGTTGAAGCTGAGTGATGGAGCTTTATTGTATTTTTAAGTGCAGCTTCATTGAGATATATTTCATAGAGCATAAATTTACCCCTTTAAAGTGTACAGTTCAATGTGTTTTTAGTATGTTCACAGAGTTATGTAACTGTCACTCAATCTAACATTTTCAAACCCCCCAAAAGAAGCCCCATACACATTAGCAGTCACTCCCTCTTCCCATCAAACTCCCAGACCCTTGAAACCATTCATCTATTTTCTGTCTTCCCTAAATTTGCTTATTCTGGACCTTTCATATAAGTGGAATGGTAAAACATGTGATCTGCTGCGACCTGCACAGCGAGGTTCAGGATTAGAAGGAGGCGCCGATGCACAAATGAAAATGCTATACAAGAAATATGAACCTAGAAGGCATTGGGGGCCAGGTGGAACCTCTTTCTTGAAGAGGCACACCGAGTCCTGGCCTAGTCCGCTTTTTGTTCAGTTTTAGATACACATCTTGCCCTCAGTAAAGCATGGCAAGCACATAGCAGACAGACAGTCTCAAAGGTCAGTAAAGACCAGTAAGGTGCAGTAAACATTTACTTGGAGGCTATCAGGTCAGGAAATTGCTTTGAGCCACCGCTAGCTCAACATGAACAATTGGTGCCTAGTGTCAGCCCTGCTAACGCTCAAGGTCCATTGGCCTCCCACGTTCCTTGGTGCACGCTCATGACAGTGTTGGCATGTGGTGGCTTCCCACAGTGATCTTTAAGTCTCCCATTCTTTCACTTAGCATACTGTTTTCACTGTTTATCAATGTTGTAGCATATATCAGTACTTTACTCTTTATTCTGGCCAAATAACATTCCACTTATGAATATAACACATTTTCTTTGTCAGTTAATGGATATTTAGGTTGTCTCCACATTTTGTCTATTATGACTAATGCTGCTATGCACATTTGTGCACAAGTTTTTGTATAGAAATATGTTTTTATTTCTCTTGGGTATATACTTAGGAGTGGAATTGCTAGGTTTTATGGATCATATGGGTTACTTCCAAAGTAGCTGCACCAATTTACATTTTACCAGAAATGTGTGAGAGTTCCGATTTCTCTATGTCTTTGCCAACACTTGTTAATGTCTGTCTTTAAAAAAACAGTTATAGCCGAAACCGGTTTGGCTCAGTGGATAGAGCGTCGGCCTGCGGACTGAAAGGTCCCAGCTTCGATTCCGGTCAAGGGCATGTACCTGGGTTGTGGGCACATCCTCAGTAGGAGATGTGCAGGAGGCAGCTGATCGATGTTTCTCTCTCATCGATGTTTCTAACTCTCTATCTCTCTCCCTTCCTCTCTGTAAAAAATCAATAAAATATATTTTTTTAAAAAAGTTATAGACAAACCAGTGAGATGTGAAGTGGTATTTAATTGTGATTTTGATATGCATTTCTCTAATGATTAATGATATTGATCATTTTTTCCTGTGCTTATTGGCCATTTTTATATCTTCTACGGAGAAATGTCTTTAAGTCCTTTGCCTACGTTTTAATTGGGTTATTCATCTTTTATTATCGATTTATATATTTTTATATGTTCAGGTTGTAAATCCCTTATCAGGCATGTGATTTGCATATATTTTCTCCCATTCTGTGGGTTGTTCTTTTTTCCACTTTCTTGATGGTATTTTTTAGTAGTACACACTCTTTATCAGTTTGTGGAAGTTCCTTTCTCTTTTGTTTGTAGAAGTTACTGTGTACTTTGTTTGATGCTTTTACCATGCAAGGGTGTTGGATTTCATCAAAGACTTATGCTGTATAAGTTAAGATGATCATGTGGGATTTTTTCCCCTTATTCTGTTAATATTGTATATTCCATTGGTTTTCAGATGTCATTCATTTCTGGGATACATCCCACTTGGTCATGGTGTATAATGCTTTTTATATGTTGTTGGATTTGGTTTGCTAGTATTTTGTTGAGAATTTTTTGTGTCCACCATTTTCTTTTGGTGACTTTGACTAGTTTTGGTATTAGAGTAACACTGGCCATATAGAATGAGTAAGGAAGTGTTTTCTCCTCTTCTGTTTTTTGAAAGCATTTGTGAAGCATTGGTATTAATTCTTTAAATTTTTGGTGGAATTTACCAATGAAGCCATCTGGGCCTTGGCTTTTCTTTGTTGGGAATTTAATCTCTTTGCTTATTCTACATCTACTTAGATTATATATTTCTTCTTGTGTCAGTTTCATTAATTTGTGTCTTTCTAAGAATTTATCCATTTCCCCTGAGTTATCTAGTTTGTTGGCATTTAATTGTGCATAATATTCACTTATTACCCTTTTTATTTCTGTAAGGATAGTAGTGATGTCTCCTCTTTCATCGCTAATTTTGGTATTTGAGTCTCCTTTTTTCCTAGGCCAGTCTAGCCATAGGTTTGCAAATTTTGTTGATCTTTTCAAAGAACCAACTTTTAATTTTGTTGACTTTTCTCTATTGTTTCCTAATCTTCATTTAATTTATTTATTAGCTTCCTCATAGTTTCACTGGTGAGTTTTACCAAGTATTTAAGGAAAAAAATGATATCAATTTGCTGTAATTTCTTCCAGAAAACAGAGGCAGAGGGAATACTTCCTAACTCATTCTATGAGGCCAGCATTACCCTGATGCCAAAATCAAAGTTATTACAGAAAAAGGAAAATTGCAGGCCAATATCTCTCATAAAAATAGATGCAAAAATCCTCAAAATTATTAACAAATCATATCCAACAACGCATAAAAAGAGATATATTATAAATGAGTGGGATTTATTCTAGGTATACATTGCTGGTTCAGCAGTCAATCAACAGGCTAAAGAAAAAAATCTTATGATGCAGAAAAAGCATTTGACAAAATCCAACATTGATTTATAATATAAAGCTCCCAGCAAATTAGAAACAGAGAACTTTCTATTTGATAAAGAACATCTGTAAAATCTCTATAGCTGACATCATACTTAATGATGAGAAATGAGATGCTTTCCTCATAAAATCAGAAACAAGACAAGGAGGTCTCCTCTTACTATTCTTTATTCACCATTGTAGAAGTCCTAGTTAATGCAATAAGTCAAGAAGTGGTGTGCGGCAATGGGGATGGCATATTCAGATTGAGAAGGAAGAAATAAAACACTCTGTGTTCATAGATGACATAATTGTCTATGTAGAAAGTTCTATAGAATCATTTTAAAAATACCTCCTGGAGTGAGGTTGCTATAAGTGATTACAGCAAGGCTGTAGGACACAGATCAGTCTATAAAAGTCAATTGTTTTCCTGATTGGAATTTGAAAAAGGTCAACACCATTTGCATTAGTACAAAGAAACATAAAAAAAATACTTAGGTACATGTATAATATCTTTGTGAAGGAAATAAAACTCGATGAAAGAAGCCAAAGAAGTTCTAAATAAATGGGGAGATATTTCATGTTCATGGATAGGAAAACTCAATATTGTTAGGATGTAAATTCTTCTTAACTTGACCTATAGGTTTGATGCATTCCCAATCAAAATCTTAGCAAGTTATTTTGTAGACATCAACAAAATGATTCAATGTGTATATGGAGCAGCAAAAGACCCAGAATAGCCAATACCATACTGAAGAATAAAGTCATGAGGACTTACACTACTCACCTTCAAGACTTACTGTGAAGCCAGAGTAATCAAGACAATGTGGTATTGGTGAATTAATAGATCAGTGGAACAGAATAGAGATCCCAGAAATAGATTCCCACAAAGAGAGTTAACTTATCTTTGACAACAAAGCCAAGGAAATTTAATAGACTAGTCTTTTCAACAAGTGGTATTGAAAAACAACTGGACATCAATATGCAAAAGAATGACTCTAAACATAGACTTTTCACCATTCACAAAAAATTAAGATGGATTATAAACCTAAAGGCAAAACACAAAACTATAAAATTTTTAGAAGATAACATAGAAAAAAATCTAGGTGACTTTGGATTTGGTGATAACTTTTTAGACACATCACCAAAAGCAGATCCATGAAAGAAAAAAAAAATGATGGACTTGATTAAAGCTGAAAATTTTTGCTTGGAGAATGATACTGTTAAGAGAATGAAAAGTCAAGCCATACGCTGGGAAAAAATATTTGCTCAGATTTGAAGAAGTTGGAATCATCATACATTGCCAATGGGATTGTAAAATGGTATAGTTGCTATGGAAAATAGTTCGGTGGTTCCTCAAAAAACTAAACATAGAATTAGCTATGACCCTGCAATTCTACTTCTAGACATTTACTCAAAGAAATTGAAAGCAAGAACTTGAACAGATATTAATATATCAATATTTATTGCAGCATTATTTACAATAGGCAAAATGTGGAAACAAGTGTCCATCACCAGATAAATGGACAAACAAAATGTGATATAGCCCTACAATGGAATATTATTGAACCATAAAAAGAAATGCAGCTCTGATACATGCTACAACACGAATGAATCTTGAAGACATTATAATAAATGAAACAAACCACACACAAAAGGACAAATATTGTAAGTTTCTGCTTACATAAAATATCTAGAATGGGCAAATTCATAGAAACAGAAAGCAGATTCAGAACTACCAGGGGACAGGGAGGCAGCATTGCTTTGTGGTTATAGTTTCTGTTTGAAGTGATGAAAAAGTTTTGGAAATAGACAGTGGTGATGGTTGCACAATTTTGTGAATATAATTAGTACCACTAAATTATATACTTGAATGTGGTTATTTTTTTAAAAATATGGTTAAAGTGGCTAATTTTATATGCAATTTACCATAATTAAAAGGCTAGTAATATAATATGAATATGCAACCCATTGAATTGTATACTTTAAATGGATAATTATATGGCATGTAAATAATTTCTTAATAAAACTGTTATAATATACTAGAGGCCTGGTGCACAAAAATTTGTGCACTGGGGGGGGAGTCCCTCAGCCCGGCCTATGCCCTCTTGCAGTCTGGGACCCCTCGGAGGATGTCCACCTGCTGGCTTAGGCCTGCTCCCTGGGGAATCGGGCCCGAGCTGGCAGTCAGACACCCCTCTGGCAGCCTAGCAGCCCTCGGGGGATGTCCACTTACCAGCAGGGAGCAGACCTAAGCTGCAGTCAGACATCCTTACTGTTGCTGAGGAGGTGGGAGAGGCTCCTACCATCATCGCTGTACTGGCAGCCATCAGCCTGGCTTGTGGCTGAGCAGAGCTCCCCCTGTGGGAGCGCACTGACCACCACGGGCAGCTCCTGCATTGAACATCTGCCCACTGGTGGTTGGTGTGTGTCGTAGTGACCAGTCATTCCCAGTCTTCCTGCTGTTAGGGTCAGTTTGCATATTACCCTTTTATTATATAGGATAGAGGCCTGGTGCATGGGTGGGGGCCAGCTGGTTTGCCCTGAAGGGTGTCCCGGATCAGGGTGGGGGTCCTACTAGGGTGCCTGGCCAGCCTGGGTGAGGGCTGATGGGTGTTTTCAGGCTGGTCACACCCCCTTCAGGGTGGGGGTCCCCACTGGGGTGTCTGGCCAGCCTGGGTGAGGGGCTGATGGCTGTTTGCAGGCTGGCCACACCCCCTTTAGGGTGGGGGGTTCCCCACTGGGGTGCCTGGCCAGTCTGGGTGAGGGGCTGAGGGCTGTTTTCAGGCTGGCCAAGCCCCCTGGCGACGTAAGCTCCCAGGCTCTCCTTTTTTTCTTTTCTTTTTTTTATTCTGGGATTTATTTACCTTCTATAATTGAAACTTTGTAGCATTCAGTGGAGCTCAGAGCCGGCCAGCGCGGGCGGGAAGCTTGGCTTCCTCCATCACTAGAGCAACCAAGCCTCTTGCTTGCTCCAGCTCCGTGGCTGCCAGCCATCATCTTGGTTGGGTTAATTTGCATATAGTTGTTCTGATTGACTGGTGGGCGTGGCTTAAACATAGCAAAGGTACAGTCAATTTGCATGTTTGTCTTTTATTAGTGTAGATAATCATATAAGTATAGTACAATTAACATCTATTTTGTCATTGATGAATAATTGATTGGTTCCAGTTTTTGTTCTTCTGAATGATGCTGTAATGGACATTCTCACACATGTCTCCTGGTATACCATATAGGCACAGGATTTTCAACAGGTTATATACAGTTTCTGATATTAGAATTTATGATTTGTAGGGAATGCACATACACAGATTTGTAAGAGTGTTTTTCAAAGTGGTTGTATCAAATATTACTTCGCTCAGCGGTGCATAAAATTCACATCTTCGCCGAAACCGGTTTGGCTCAGTGGCTAGAGCGTCGGCATGCGGACTGAAAGGTCCCAGGTTCGATTCCGGTCAAGGGCATGTACCTGGGTTGCAGGCCCATCCCCAGTAGGAGATGTGCAGGAGGCAGCTGATCGATGTTTCTCTCTCATCAATGTTTCTAACTCTCTATCTCTCTCCCTTCCTCTCTGTAAAAAATCAATAAAAATATATTTTTAAAAAAATTCATATCTTCACTGATAACTGGTGTTGCCAAACTTAACTTTTGCCAATCTTCTGAGTATAAAGTGGTTATCCTTTATGGTCTTAATGTGAAGTTTTTGGATTATTAATAAGATTTAGCCTCTTTTCATGGGTTTATTTCATCTTCTATAAAATTCTAGTTATGCCATTGGATTATTTGTCTTTTCGTATTGTTATATAGGAATTATCTCTTTAAATAATTCTAAATATTAATCTTTGGCTGGTTGCATATGTTACAGATAAAACATTCTTTGCTACCAGAACCTATGCAGTTTCTCAATTCAGATAGCCAGAATACAAATATTGAAGAATGCCTAGTGTTCAGAATCTATTGGTTCCTGATTTTCATATAAAAATTAGCTGGAGTTTGAATAATGAAGTATAAACCAAATACTTTATTCAAATATTTTTGGTTCCTAGAACACCTGTATCTTTTCTTAATCTCTAATTTAATTCTTCTTCAAGGTATCTTTTGTTTAGCAGAAGTTCTTAATTTAAATGTTATACTTATCAATCTTTTATGAGTAAAGCTTTTTTTGGTCTTACTAAAAAAGTCCTTTCTTTTTTAAAAAAAATGTTTTTATTGATTTCAGAGAGGAAGGGAGAGAGAGAGGGAGAGAGAGAGACATCAATGATGAGAATCATGGATTGGCTTTGGTGCGAAGGTCGATGCTCTAACCACTGAGCATCCCCACCTAGGGCTCATATCAACTTTAGAATTAGCTTGTCATATTTCTTGCAAAGCTATATTAGGATATTAATTGCTGTTGCATAGAATACACAGATCAATTTAAAAAGCGTTGACATTTTTTATGATACTGTGTCTTCATGAACATGGCATAGGCTTTTTAAAATTTATTTCAGTTTTATTTAATGTCTTTCAAAATTGTTTTAATTTAATATCTTAACAAAGTTAAAGTTTTCTTTATAAAGGGCTTGCTCATGCTTTATTAGATTAATTCCTTTGTTCTATCTATTATGCCATTTAATCTACTAATATTTTAATACTAGAGGCCTGGTGCACGAATTCGTGCACTGGTGGGGTCCCTCGGCCTGGCCTGCACCCTCTCGCAATCTGAGACCCCTAGGGGGATGTTGGAGAGCCAGTTTTGGCCCAATCCCTGCAGGCCAGGTCGAGGGACCCCACCAGTGCATGGGGGGCGCTAGTATGCATATAAGATCTTTGGTTTATCTCTTCCCATCTTCCCTACTCCCCCCTTCCCTCTGAGATTCATCAGTCTGTTCCATGTTTCCATTCCTGTATATAAATTAGCCTATAATAAATTCTGTTATATTTTACTAGTGGCATGGTGCATGGATTCGTGCACATTGAAAGGAAATTAAAAGAAATATTTTAATATCACTATTTGCCCTTTCTCTATAATAGAAGTGTCAGAGATGAAAGAAAATTAGTAAAATGTATATGAAAATAGTATATACATTGATTAGTAAATAAATAACATATAAAAACAACAAAGACATGATATAAAAACATGATATAAAAACAACATTGATGGGGGTAATGGGGGGATAAGGACACATATGTAATACCTTAATTAATAAAGAAAAAAATAAAAAAAATATATAACATTGTTAACAACAATGACTGATAAATTGATTAAACATACTCTAATATCTCCCTGTACACCACATTAAGAGTAAAAGCGCTTTCAGAGTGCTTGGCTAATTTCCCTTGTGATGAAGTATTTAGAACTTTAACTTTAACATCACACACTCTTAAAACTCGAGAGAAAGCAACATATAACTGACCATGTTCGAAAATGGGCTCAGGCAGGAATATTCCTACTGTGTCTAGAGTTTGTCCTTGTGATTTATTAATAGTCATCACAAATGCTGGCATCACGGGAAACTGTCTTCGAATTAATTTAAATGGGAGGCCAGTGTAGGATGGGGACAAATATCGCACATGCACAAGTCAACATTTATTTTTGTACTGGCCAGTTGGTCAGTCGGACGGTCAGATGGATGTATAGTCGGTCACTTAGCCTTTTATATATACAGACTAGAGGCCCGGTGCACAAAAATTTGTGCACTCGTGGGGGGAGAGGGGGTCTCTCAGCCCGGCCTGTGCCCTCTCGCAGTCTGGGACCGCTCGGGAGATAATGACCTGCTGGTTTAGGCCTGCTCCCGGGTGGCAGAGGGCAGGCCCAATCCCTAGGTGCAGCCCCTGGTCGGGCTCAGAGCAGGGCCGACTGGGGAGTTGGGGCGCCGCCCCCTGTCATGCATAGAGCAGGGCGGATCGGGAGGTTGCGATGCCACCCCCAGTCATGTTAAGGGTAGGGCCGATTGGGGGGTTGGGGAACCGTCCCCTGTCACACTCAAGGCAGGGTTGATAGGGAGGTTGCGGCACCACCCCCTATCACGCACAGAGCAGAGCCCATCAGGGGGGTTGGGGCTCCGTACCCTGTCACACACAGAGCAGGGCCCATCAGGGGGTTGGGGAGGTCCCCCCTGTCACTCACAGAGCAGGGCTGATAGGGGGAGTTGGGGCACCGCCCCCTGTCACACACAGAGTAGGGCGGATCAGGGGGTTGGGGCTCCGCCACTGTCACACTCAGGGCTGGGCCGATGGGGGTGGCGGGTTGGGGCGCCGCACCCTGTCACACACAGAGCCGCAGGGCGATCAGGGGGTTGGGAAGCTCCCCCCTGTCACGAACAGAGCAGTGGGGATAGGGAGATTGTGGCCCCGCCCCCTGTCACACACAGAGCCGCAGGGCGATCAGGGGGTTTGGGCGCTGCCCCCTGTCATGCTGATCCCGGTGCCGGGAGGCGTTGCTGCTCCGCTGATCCCAGTGCTGGGAGGCATATTACCCTTTTACTATATAGGATAGAAGCCTGGTGCATGGGTGGGGGCCGGCTGGTTTGCCCTGAAGGGTGTCCTGGATCAGGGTGGGGGTCCCGCTTGGGTGCCTGGCCAGCCTGGGTGAGGGGATGATGGCTGTTTGCATCTGGTCACACCCCCTTTAGGGTGGAGGTCCCCACTGGGGTGCCTGGCCAGCCTGGGTGAGGGGCTGAGGGCCGTTTTCAGGCTGGCGGGTGACTGAAGCTCCCAACCTGTCCTTTTTTCCTTTTTTTAAAATTCTGGGCCAGCTTTGGCTCTGAGGCTCGGCTCCAGCTATGAGACCTCCGCTGCTTAAAGCAGGTTTCTGGCCTTTGTTTACCTTCTGTATTTGAAACAATGTTGCGGTCCTGCTGGCTGAAGCCTGGGGTTTTGTTTAGCTTCTATATTTATTACAATGTTGCTTAGAGTGCAGCTAAGAGGCTGGCAAGGCAGGCAGGGAAGCTTGGCTTCCTCCGTCACTGAAGCAAGCAAGCCTCCCTGTTTGCATCAGCTGCCTGGCTGCTGGCCGCCATCTTGGTTGGCAGTTAATTTGCATATCTCACTGATTAGCCAATGGGAAGGGTAGCGGCTGTACGGCTAATTACCATGTTTCTCTTTTATTAGATAGGATAGAGTTGTCTGCATTGTTCTTCAGTCTGAAAATACCTCCTCACTGCAGTGGCCATCACACCTTTGCCCCACTGTTGGACATGACTCAATTAATTGATCATGGAACCCTTTCCAAAGAATATGTAATGACATATCTTATAAACAAGTTCATTAATCTTCAAATAAAAACTTCCAAGTTCTTCAGTAAACTTTTCCTTAGTGGAAGACAATTTATATGCTATCTCACTACTAGATTGTAAATGCTTTGAGGGCAATTTCTTCTATTTTCTTGAAATATTACCTGATCTCATTTATATACATATTAAAACTCTGGGGTTCTCTTAGGTCCTGGGATGAGCACACTGGGCACCACTCAAGAGTTGCATGGAAGATTCTTGCTAATTAATCTAATTTAGTTTTCATGATTTTTTTACTACACCTCAATTCAACTACTTTGGATGCTTTATTCAAGGCTTTGAGCTAGGCACTGCTGAGTTAAAAAAAAATGAGTAAGATCTAGTAACACCTCCCAGAAGCCATAAGACAAGTACATGACACAAAGCACAAGTTAAATGCTAAACAAGAGGTACAAACCATCTTGGGATTCAGTGGAAAAACAATAACAATTGGACAGTTGGGTGGGAGAGGGAACAGGTGAGAAGAATCAGAAACATGGAGGATGTATTATTTGGGATAAACCTTAGATGAAAAAAAAAGTAGACAGAGAATATTGGAAGAATAGTGTTACAGGTGGAGGACATAGCATATACAAGGCATGAAGGTAGAAAGAGTGGCAAGTTCACCTGGCTGTTTGGCAAGAGCATATGGAGTACACAGGATGAGTTGTAGATTGGCGATGACCACAGCATGGATAATAAAAATGGAAAGAATAGCTTAAATGCCAGTATGGATTATGTTAATGCTGTCCATAGGGAGCCACTGAAGAATTTTTTATTGGAAGGGTGATGTGGGGACCACATGTTCCTCTCCCATCATTTGTTCTGTCTCCTGAGCTCTAGGTCCTTTGTCCAGCACAGCAACATCTGGAAACTTCAGTCAATGAATCAAACTTCCGGTCTATCAGGTACCGCATTTTGGAGAGCTGTCCAAAGTACAACAGAAATCCGGGCCCTAGATTATCTAGTAAATGCGCACCCACTCTGTGTAGAACACTACCGCGTGCCAGAATGTTGAGAAGAGGGTGTTCAAGATGCAGAGTACAGATAAGAGGTCATTGGTAGGTTTAATGAGAATACTTTGGGGAGTTATGATTTCAGGGTATTAGAGAGGAAACCAAGCCGATAAGAAAAAAGGATGTGTACAGATAGTAAATTCTAAGCAGTGAGCCAGGAGAATAGACCGTAACTAATCAGATCTCAAGGCAGCCCAGGACTAAAATCGGTACTGGCGTGCAATGAAGGGTGAAGCCCAAACAACTGGAGGTTAGTTCGAGGTCACCCCCCAGGCCTCACAAGCACCATCCTCCTGGTGTAATGATGGAAGAACTGGACCCTCCAGGCTGTTGAGATGGGCTTGGAGAGGCTATGTGTGTTTCATGGTTTAATGTTTCCTGTGACTTAGACTTAGAGGTCACCCAGGGAGATGGAAGTACCCTTGGTGTGGAGAGAGCTTGAAGGTTTGAGAACGCTGGTGCCTGCTGGGGAAGCAATGAAGGGGGCAGAGCAAAGCTTTGGTGTTTTGCTGTGGCCGGGGCGGGCTCTCACCCGGCTGCCGGCCTCTAAGCGGCTGCCGGCCTGGCGCAGCGACCCACCTGACGCGGAGGATACCGAAGGATAGGCCGCTCTTAGCCCCGTTTCTTCGCACCGCAGGGCCTCCCGGTCCCGGCGCGCAGGGTGGGGCGCGGGAGTCGGTCGGGCGCTGCGAGAGCTGGTTTCGCCCTCCGCCTGGCAGGTGCGCCCGGGGAAGGGGAAGGCGGGACGCGGGGGAGGGGGTGCCCGTCATGCCAACCCTGCAGCTTCCCGCCGCCGCCGCCAGCCCGCCGCCCCCGCGGCGCTGCCGTCCGCAGCCTCAGTGAGGAGGAAGCAGGGGCGGCGGCGGCAGAGGCGGAGGCACCGCCCTCTTGGCCCGCGTCCCGACCTGGCGGCCTCCGCAGGACCCATGGCGGATTCCTCGCCGGCGCTGGCCCTGCGGGAAGGCAGCCCCCGCGCGCCCCGGCCCGCGGCCCTCTCGCCGCCGCCGCCCCTGCGCTCGGGCCCCGAGCCGGAGGAGGCCGAGCTGTCGCTGAGCCTGGCCCGCACCAAGACCCGCTCCTATGGCAGCACCGCCAGCGTGCGGGCGCCGCTGTGCGCCGGCGTCATTGAGCGCCATGTGGAGCACCGCGTCCGCGCGGACGACACGCTGCAGGGCATCGCGCTCAAGTACGGAGTCACGGTGAGCAGGGCTGGCTGCGGGGCCGAGGGCAGGGATGGGGCGGGGGGAGGATGGGAGTGGGGTAGCGCAGGGCGGGGCGTGCGAGTAATGGGGGTCGAGGAGGCAGCCTTCTGTGCCCCGGAGGTTCTGCCTCCGTGCGCTCTGCTGGAGACAGAAATGGTCGCCAAAGCTGGTCCGGTAGCCAGAGGGGCGGGCCAGGTCGGTGCATCGAGTTCCCGGTGCCCTGCCCAGACTCCGACCAGATCTGTCGCGTGCGGCAGGCCAAAGAGGACTGGGTTTTGGCATCACCTGGAGGGAGCTACGTTCAACCGATTTTCAGTTCTGTTCATATCACCACGTATATAGTTACTCAAAGCCAAACTGACGTGTGGACGTGGGCAGGGAATTTTGTGTCAACATGCACTGTGATGAGCCAGGAATAGTAGTTGTTCCCGCAGGATGTTCTGGTTCGATCGATTATGCTTCTTTATTTAGAAGTGAAATGACACCCCTGGGCTCACTGGCAACTGTGAACGTGACACCTGTCGCTAGGCAGCAGCCAAGAACGGTGGTCTAGGTGAGCTGGAGAGCTGTGTTTATTAGAAATTTATAAGTGTGTGTGCCTTGGGCATATTGCGTTACACCTCTGGGAAGAACATGGAAACCTGAGGGAACATATTGTTTCATTAAAATTACTTATAATTAACTCTGAGCTATGTGATGGCCTTTGTGCATTTGAGTTCTGTATCAGTTTTCAGTGTTCTTTCCTGAAGCACCTTAGACAGCGAGGGGAAGAAAGGTGATCTTATCTATATCTGTCTCTTAAAGTGAAACTCTTTCTGGCCCTTCACCAGTGATAGATAGAGACTGAGTAGTGTGCATTTTGCACATGCAGGTTGGTATATGTTTTCCTAGCAGGTCTTTCTATCATTTAAACATTTTGAGAGCAGGGATCTTGCTGTGCAGGCGTGCACTGACATCATGTCATGGATAGTCCCATTCTTCCTTCTTGGGAGTTTCTAAAGGTGAGCTTAGAGCTACAGTTCTTATGTGCATTAGTGAGAACTGGTTTGGGTCAAAGCCAGAAGAAAGCAGAGTTGGCAAATAACAGTGGCTCTCTTTTGCTGATTGTCTGCTGTGTGCCAGGCATTGCATTTGTCCTGTTCCATCTTGTTTGATTTTCCAAATAAGCCTTGAGATAGGTGTAATTAATCTCCTTTATACAGATGAGAAGATGGATGAGGGGTAAGGATGTTTTCCAAGTATGCTTATTCAAGGAGACCAGCTTGAACCCGCACAGTGATAAAGCATTTGCTTTTCCTCTAGATATTACTTCCAATTTCCATCCATATGTTTATCCTAGACTTATCAAGAGCTCTCTTAGCATCTTGGTTGCTGAAGAAGGAAAGTCTTTGTCTGGTTTCTGTGGGTCATACCTACTAGGCCAGGGCGACTGCACCTGGGAACCCATGGTATCCAGAGAAATGGTATCTCCCTGGCCACTGCCCACATCAGTCCCTCTGTAACCACTGCCCTCCATGGTTTCCCTTGACTTGCTTAGAGCTTCGAAACATCTGCTCACTGCAGGTCTCCACCTTGGACCAAATGCCTTCTAACCCCTGTTTTGCACTAATATAGATCCTGTTACTCATAACCTTATCATCGCTTTCTGTTAGTATAAATCAGATTTTTTATTAGTTTTAGAAAGACAATTTTAAGATGTTAAGCTGAAGTATAATGAATTGGGAACTATATAGTCTATGGCCATAATAGTCTATTACAGGATTTCTCCACTGCAGCACTATTGATAGTATAGACTGGATAATGCTTTGTTTGGAGCAGGGGGGCGGGAGGATTGTCCATGGATTGTAGGATGTTTAGCAGCATCTTTGACCTCTACCTATACGAGCTGGTAGAAGCCCCACCCCCATTCAAGATACGGACAAATGTTCCCTGGGGAGAAACTCACTCTTGGTTGAGAACCACTGGTTTATTACATATATATCATTTACGTTGGGCCCTGAACTATACAGCTGATGATGTTTTTAGAGGCTCTTCCACTAGTCATGTAGAACCAATAAAAGCATGAATCCTGTAACAGTAAAGTGATATTCTTGCTTTAATTAAAATCTGCAGATATTAACTGGATTTACTTATTGTAAATTAAGATTTTTCAGTGGAAGCTAAAAAGATAGAAAGATTTTCTTCTTTCCATGACTGAGCAGAAAGAATTTGAGTAAGTTTCTAATATTGACTACCAGGATCATCAATATATTTAAGCTATTGTTTAAAGGAGTAGGTAATGCAATGTTGGAGATTTAGAGACCCAAAGCAGTGCACCTGGAAATTAAGAGTGAGTCCAGGCAAACTTAGACTTGAACATCCCATGTTTGCCAAGAGCAGAGCACAGCTCTGCAATCTTACTTAGCGGAGCAGGAACTCTGAGGGAAGCCTTTCTGCTGATAACAGCTCCCCCGCCACCCGGCTGGGAGTCCAAGGTGGACCTCAGTCCCTCGGTGGTAAAAGATATTTTAGGTAGAAAGAGGTTCTCAGAGCACATACTCTGACAAGGAGTGAAGATGGAGACCTGGTTGCTAGTCCTGGGTTACTAGGGGGGAGCAACCTGGAAACTGGCTATCTGAAGTAGAACACAGTCAGTGGCTAGTAGCAATGTACCAGTATATCCCATGATGTGGAGATAGATGTGTTCCTCAAACTTCCTGCATAGGAGAATGCCTTGGGACAGGGTACAAATAAAAGATTCTAGCTGACCTTGAACTTACTGGATCAGATTATCCAGAAAAGGGACCCAGGAATCTTCATGTTTTTTTATGCACGGCTTCTTTGCTTGTTCCCAAAGCACTGTCCCTTCTTGGGGCTTTTGCACTTGCTGTTCCATCTGTCTGGAACGTTCTTTTCTTGAGAGCTGCATGCAGGGACCCGTTCATGGGTGTGTGGCCTGTGCAGTCATACAGGGCCTCATGCTTAGAAGAGCCCTATGCTTACAAGAGCCCTGCACTTGGTTTAATGCTCTGCTATTGCCATCTTGAAATTTTTAATAATTTGTGAACAAGCGCCCCACAGTTGCACTTTTCACTGAGCCCTACAAATCATGTAGCTACTCGTTCCTTCACTGCCTTCAAGTCTTTGCTTAAATATCCTCCTCCAGGAGGCCTTCCTGACTACTCTCTGTCAACTTGCAGCCCTCTTCCCCTTCCTGCCCTGCTTTTGCAAACAGTATTTATCATTCATCTAATTTTTCTTTTCTTTTTTTCCAGTTCTATCTTTCTGGTGATACATTAGTGAATAAATAAATATCCATGCCCTCATGGAGGTTATATTTTAGTCAGTGGAGACAGTAAGTAAACAAAATATGTTATATGTCAGGTATTGATAAGCAAAATGAAAACAATTAAGCAGGGAAAGGATATAGGTGGCTGCAATGTAAAATTAGTATGGTCATGAAGACCTCACTGAGAAGGAGGTGATGGAGGGAGCCATGCAGATATCTGCGAAGACCATTCCAGGCAAAAGAAACAGTGAGTGGTGCAAAGGCCCCGAGGTGGGAACATAATTGACAAGTTCGGACCAGATCACTTAGGGCCATTGTAAGAACTTTTCTCCCCCCTTCCCCCCCGCCCCCTCTGAATGCGTTAGGAAGCATTGGCAGAGATTGAACAGAAGAGTCTCATGATCTTACTTATGCATTAAAAGGGTCACTCTGGCTGCTGCTTTGAGACTAGGCAGGCAGGGGGTGGCGGGGGTTGGTGAGGGTAATGGAGGTGGTGGGGTGAGTGCCAAGGCAGGGAGACCAGAGAGGATGGAGGCTTTGCAATAATGTAGGTCAGAGCATAGTAGCTTGAACCAAAGCAGTACAGAGGAAGTGGTGAAAATGATTGGGTTCTAGGTGAATACATTTTCTGCTTACTAGTTTACTGTTTCATTTGAGTATCTCTTCCATAGAGATGGACCATGGAATTCAGGAAGCTTCTCTATAGGAAATAAGAATGTCTGACACTCGATGGACTTCAGTTCTTCTGCCAGTGACTTAGGAAATATCTGATTGATTGATTGATTGATTGATTTCAGAGAGGAAGGGAGAGGGAGATAGAGATAGAAACATTAATGATGAGAGATAATCATTGATCGACTGCCTCCTGCACTGGGGATCGAGCCTGCAACCTGAGCATGTGCCCTTGACTGGAATCGAACCCGGGACCCTCCAGTCCACAGGCCGACGTTTAATCCACTAAGCCAAACCAGCTGGGGCGACTTAGGAAATATCTTAATGACTCTTTCCACCATCCCTTTTAGTCATTCATAGATATTAATAACTGACATTCATTATTTTTTGAGCTACTTTTATTGAGCCTGGTTTGAGGCTCTGTGCTAGTATGCTGGGGCTACAAGATAACATATGCTGCCCTCTTTTTTAAAAAATATGTTTTAATTGATTTTTAGAGAGAGAGGAAGGGAGAGCAATAGAGAGAGAGAAACTATGAGAGAGAAACATCATCAATCGGCTGCCTCCTACAGGCCCCCTACTAGGGATTGTGTCTGAAACCCTGGCACGTGCCCTGACCAGGAATCGAAACATGACCTCTTGGTTCCTAGGTTGACGCTCAACCACTGAGCCACACTGGCTGGGCATGCTGTCCTCTTTTTATGCATAGTGAGTTTATCAGCTATTGCTTTCCATCAGCCTCTAGCTATGTGAGATAGATGCCAGGTTGCTTGTGTGATTTATTTCTGTATATTCTGTGTCTAGCCTGAGTCTGGCACACGGTGGGCCCTCCACATATGGGTGGGTTTCATTCACAGGAAAGCCTGACTGGTATGAAGTCACTAGCCCTGGAATTGAGCAGATCCTTAAAGCTGGGGCCCAGCCTGAATGAGGGGTGCAGCCTGCTTGACTTGAATTGCGAAGTTTGATTTGAGGCTAGCTCTCCAACCTGCAGAAAGATTGCCGCTGCAGCTGGTACTTGGTGCTTCTTTCCTCCCCTGTCCCCAGCATTGGGTCTTTATGTTGAGTTAAATATACTAGATTTAGATGAGAGTATCTTTGCCAGAGCAAGAGGTATTAAGAAAGCAGGTCTGGGAAACTGAAACTCTTTGAGCTGAGTTGAGAAATTATTAAAGGTCAGATCTCAGCCATGAACTTGCTTGGGCTGGAATTTCCCTGGCTACTCTTACCTCCATTGAGACAGTAAGGCCCCTGCCTAACCTAGTAACTAGATTTAGCTATGGCTGTTGCGGTGACCCTACTCTTCTTAGTGGGACGCAAGCCTCTGGAGGAAAGTTATCAGCTTCAGGCAGCCACTGTGAACTCTTCATTTGAAACCTGCAAAAAACGTTCAGAGAACAGAATAGAAACTGAAAGTGGGTAGGAGGCAGGGAGGGAGGTGTTATTTGCATAAACCCTTTCTTCATCTCTTTGCTTTCCCTTGGCAACATGCCTGTGCTGTTCCTTCTCCAGAGGCCACATTGCCCTCAGTTATGTCCTGTCTCGTTTCATCACCAGCGTTTCTCTTTCCTTTCCAATGAGCTGCTAAGCCCAGTCACTTAACACTTCCCCTAGCAAGAAGTCGCCTTGCTGAGAAAAGGTGAAAAAGTGAACTAATTGTCATTTTAGGGGGAACGAGTGTTAGGAGTTAAAAATGTAAGTGTGTGTAAATCTTTCCGGTTTAGCCCCTGCTGCTGTTGGAAATTGTTGACGCTTGCTGGTCAGAGGAAGAGAACCATAAATAAATAGTGCCACTTGTAGTGAGAGGTATGGTAAACTAACCTTTAATACTTTGGGGTTTTAATAGATTCTCATGTATTCTTTTTTTTTTAACAGCTTTATTGAGGAATAATATACATAGCACAAAAGTCACCCATCCTAAGTGTACAATTCAAGGACTTTTAGTAAATTTAGAGTTGTGCAGCCACCACCAGAATCCAATTTTAGAACAGTTCCATCACCCTGGAGGGATCCCTGTGCCCATTGCCCTTACTCCCTGTCCCCTTCTCCAGCCTTAGGCAACCACAAATCTACTTTCTAACCTATAGATTTGCCTTTCCTGGAAATCCTATATAATAAAAGCCTAATATGCAGATTGTCCCCTCTACTGGGAGTTCGACCGGGAGTTCAACCAGGAGTTCGACCAGGGGATGGGGCTGGCAGGTGGCCGAGGGAAGGGAGGCCCCACTGGCCGGCAGCTGCTAGGAACCCTCCCCTTGCATGAATTTTGTGCACTGAGCCTCTAGTTTCGTATAAATGGAGTGTCATATGTTCTGAGATAGTGTGGAAAAGAAATAAATCTTTTCCCCCATTAGCACATGGCAGTGGAAGAGTCTGGTTGCCACCAAAACCTAGAACTTAACAGGGGACATTGGGGTGGGGTGAATACAGCACTTACTAGAAAATGATCTAGAGAGAATCCTATAATAGATAAGTCTTTTCTGTAAAATGGTAATGAAATGAGAACTGTATATATATGAAAATATTCTGCAAGACACACAGTGTTATGTCAATGTTAGTTATTATGTACTAGAGGGCTGGTGCATGAAATTCGTTCACGGGTAGGGTCCCTAGTCCTGGCCAGTGATCAGGGCTGATTGGGGCCTTCCTTCCCCAGCTGCTGGCTGCTGGCCAGGGCCTTCCTTTGGTCTGCGCCACCCCCTGGTGGTCAGCGCATGTCATAGCCAGTGGTCGAACACCTGGTAGGTGGAACCTCTGAGGGGACAATTTGCATATTAGCCTTTTATTATATAGGATACTTAAATATCTTTAGAAGGGTGTGTTTTTTAAAAAATATGTTTTTATTGATTTTAGAGAGAGGAAGGGAGAGGAAGAAAGAGAGAGAAACATCATTGATGAGAGTGAATTATTGATCGGCTCCCCTCCTGCACACCCCACACTGGGGATCAAGCCCGCAACCCGGGCATGTACCCTGACTGGTTATTGAACCGTGACCTCCTTGTTCAGAGGTTGACACTCAATCATTGAGTCATATGGGCCGGGCAAGGGTGTGTCCTTTTTAAAGAATGAAGAGTGTTAACCTAAAAATAAAAGGCCTCGTAAAATGAGAGGCAACATGCATTTATTGAGATTAAAAAGGATAACTATTTGGGAAACATTAATTCAATCAGAAGCTAAAATAATACTCCAATTAGGAGACAAAGGCATTTGTGAGAATGGGGAGGGGAACAATGATGTCAACAGAAGCAAGACATTTTCATTGGTGCAGGTAACATAGTGATATTAATTCTAAACAATGTTTTAAATGTTTAGTCCAGTAGTCTTAATAACTGCTTTCTTGTTATCTTTGCAAGCAGTATTTTGGGAAGCAATGTTGCTTTAGGCTCAATCCAGAGGTTATTTTGCCCTGTTTTGAACATTCCAAGGTTTGAGCATAAGACATGCAAAGCAGTTCAGCTGGTATGGCAGCTCCAGCTCTGTTTTATTTATTTTTACTTATTTAAAAATTTTGTTAATCCTCACCAAAGGATATTTTTCCATTGATTTTTAGGGAGAGTAGAAGAGAGAAAGACAGAGAGAAACATCCATGTGAGAGAAACACATCGATTGATTACCTTCTGCATGAGCCCCGGCCAAGGCCTGGGCAGGGAGAAGCTTGCAACCAAGGTTTGTGCCCTTGACCGGCATCGACCTGGGACCCTTTGGTCCACAGGCCGACGCTCTATCCACTGAGCCAAACTGGTTAGGGCGCCAGCTGCATTTTAAAGTGGTTCCATTTATACGATTACTGTTAAAGAGGAAGGAAAACATTATGAAATTTGCATTCACTGTTAGGCAGGCAGCCTGATGACGCTGGCCAGAGTTGCCTTTCGGGAGGGTTCTTGGCCATGCTCGGCAGCTGCCCTCGAGCTACCTTTTGTGGGGGAAGTTCTGTGATTCCCCCCATAGTAAATTCACCTTTGGGGAAGGCATTTACAGGAGTCATTCTAAATAAATTGTTAAGGTGTTGATGGCACTTGATCTACCTAATTTCATCGTGGTTGACCTTGTGGCCACCCTGTTAGCTCTTAATTATTCTGTAATCTGTATCTTAGTGACTAGACAGTAAACTTGGTTGAGTCATACTATTCAGTCCTGACTAGAAAAGAGTTTTGAAATGAAAGCATTGGATTGCTATCCTTCTCCCTTACTCATTTGCCCCCAAGAAACAGAGGGTAGCTCTGGGTCACCTGGAAAAGGTCACACTTTCTATTCTCAGCATTCATTGGGTATTAGAAAATGTTAAACAGGTAAGATTGAGATAGCTGTAGAGTTTTCCAGGTCTTCCATGGATTGGATCATGACGCTTCTTCATTTTATGTGAGGTGAAATTCCCAGAACATTAGGCCCATCTAGGCTCAGATAGAAGTATGAAGTACTCCTAAAACATCACTGCATTGTTTGGGATTATTTAGTCTCTTGTCGGTGCTACTGCAGTTTCCTCCATAACTGGGCTTCCCTGATTCCACTGATGCTAATCCATTTTCCACAAAGTGATCTTTAATTGTAATAAATAATTTCTGTCATTCCCTTCCTTCACCGTACAATGGCTTCCCATCACTGATAACTTTTAAAATAAAACCCAAATGCCTTACCTTGGCACCCACAGGCTATGAAAGAGTTTGAGGTTTTAGAAACCTGTATTAAATTCTCACTTCTTCATCTGCCAGTTGTATTATGACTCCATGGGACATAACCTCTATGAACTTTGTAACCTTTATTAGTAAAGGGGAGATTCAAATACGCTATAGGGCATAAAAAAATGAGACACTGTATGTAAAGTACTCTCTCCCTCCTCTCTTTATCTGTCCCACTTCTGCCCATTCTTCAAGGTCCATTTAAAGTCAAAAGAATCAATATCAGAACCCCATCTTCTCTGTGAGGCCTTTCTGAATGACCACAGTCCTGGCCTACACCATTCTTCCAAATTCTCATCATACTTATCTCTGTGCCACCTCCTGCATCCATTATGTTGACCAAATACAATTCAAGAGACACAGGAAGCACTAAAATAACACATAATCTTACCTAATAATAGACAAACATGCAAATTGACTGTACCTTTGCTATGCCCACCAGCCAATTGGATGAGTATGCAAATTAACCAAACAAAGATGTCGGTTAATTTACATACATAGGCGCCCAGCGGCGATCGGAGCCTGCAATCAGAGCTGAGAGGTCCCCTGCCCAGGCCTAACGCCTTGAGGAGTTAGGCCTGGGCAGGGGCTGAGCGGGCAATGGCGGGGAGCAGGAGCAGAGCCTGTGATGGTGGGGAGCTAGGGTTCCCCTGCCCAGGCCTAACGCCTCGACCACAGGCGTTAGGTCTGGGCAGGGGTGGAGCTGGTGATCGCGGGGAGCTGGGGGTCCCCTGCCCAGGCCTAATGCCTAGGCCACAGGTGTTAGGCCTGGGCAGGGGCGGAGCTGGCGATAGCGGGGAGTTGGATGTCTTCTGCCCAGGCCTAACGCCTTGGCCAGAGGCGTTAAGCTTGGGCAGAGGCGAAGCCAGCGATCACAGGGAGTAGGGGCAGAGTTGGGGGTCCCCTGCCCAGGCCTAATGCCTCGGCCACATGTGTTAGGCCTGGGCAGGGGTGGAGCCAGCGATGGCAGGGAGCTGGGGGTCCCCTGCCCAGGCCTAACACCTGTGTCAGTGGCATTAGTCCTGGGCAGGGGCGGAGCCGGTGATGGCGGGGAGCAGGGAGGGAGCTGGCGATGGTGCAGAACAGGGAGGGAGCCGGTGATCGTGGGGAGCAGGGGTGGAGCCCACGATTGCGGGAGCTGGGGGTCCCCTTCCCAGGCCTAATGACTTGGCCAGAGGCGATAGGCCTGGCCAGGGGCAGAGCAGGAGATTGTGGGAGCTGGGGGTCCTCTGCCCAGGCCTAATGACTCGGCCAGAGGCGTTAGGCCTGGGCAGGGGCAGAGCAGGCGATTGGGGGGCAGGGGCGAGTGGCAATTGGTGTGAACTACAGAGGAAACACCTTTTCTGACTGCTCATTGGCTAAGCTCCCTGTATGCCACTGGTAATATTCTTAGTAACTTGGGTAATAAGAATCCAATAAGGTGATCTAGGGTTTTTTACCTCACTCCTGGAGAAAAAAAGGAAGGTCAGCTGCTGGAAGGCTAAGAAATGTCATATCCTGCCCTAGCTGGTTTTGCTCAGTGGATAATGCCTCGGCCTGCCCACCTCAGGGTCTGGGTTCAATTCTGACCTAGGTTGCAGGCTCCTCCCTGACACGGGCCCAGGGAGCAACCAATCAAAGTGTTCCTCTCACTTTGATGTTTCTCTCTATCTTTCCCTTTCTCTTCCACATTCTGTAAAAATCAATGGAAACATATCCTCAGGTGAGGATAAAAAAAGAAAGAAAGAAAGAAATGTCATATCCTATGAAAGACACATCTTGAAAATGCCTAAAGAAAGTTGTCATTTTTTCATGGTGAAGGAACTGGAGTCCGTGTTGATAAAAACACCTTGGTGGCTGCGGTGACTGGCAGTGGCTGCAGCAGAGGGGTGATGGGGCTGGTGCCTTCCCCTGATCAGCCCAGTTGCCTCCCACAAAGGGAGGCCAGACTGCAGCTTAGGCCCGTTCCCCAAGGGGAGCAGGGAGCAGGGAGTAGGACATCCCGTGAGGGCTCCCAGTATGTGATAGGGGGCAGGCTGGGCTGAGGGACCCCCCGCTCCAGTGCACAAATTTTTGTGCACCGGGCCTCTAGTTCTATGTAATAAAACCCTAATATGTAAATCGACCAAATGGCAGACCCAACAGTCTCTATGATGTGCACTGACCACCAGGGGCAGACGCTCAATGCAGGAGCTGCCCCCCGGTGGTCAATGTGCTCCCACAGGGGGAGCGCTGCTCAGCCAGAAGCCGGGCTCACGGCTGGTGAGTAAAACGGTGGTGGCAGGAGCATCTTCCGCCTCCATGGCAGGGCTATGGACCCCTCAGGGAGTGGGCCTAACCTGGCAGTCAGACATCCCCTGAGGGGTCTTGGACTGTAAGAGGGCGCAGGCTGGGCTGAGGGACCCACCTGTACACAAATGTTGTGCACCAGGCCTCTAGTAGATCATAAAAAATCAGATAATAGAAATGTTAAAATAAGAATGGAATTTATTAAATAAGTGCTGAAAATTCTGTATTTTTTAACTTCAGGGATTTAAAACTGCTTGGTAAAAGCTGCCTTGTAGGACAATTCATATAGTGGGGGGAAATTAGTCTTTTCAGCTTTAAAATTGAGAGACAGAATTTCCTGACATCTCTTGAAATAACTGCGGGTGTCTGGGGAGGTTGCAAAGCCAGAATTAAGAGTCTCAAGCCCAGATAAAGCATTGTACACATTTTGCTCATGGATACTTTTGTTTTACTTTTTTAAAAAACATTTTTATTAATTTCAGAGAGGAAGGGAGAGGGAGAGAGAGATAGAAACATCAATGATGAGAGGGAATCATTGATCGGCTGCCTCCTGCACACCCCCTACTGGGGATTGAGCCCACAACTCACGCATGTGCCCTTGACTGGAATCGAATCCAGGACCCTTCAGTCCACAGACTGATGCTCTATCCACTGAGCCAAACCAGCTAGGGCTATTTTACTTTTTAAATTTTATTTTTATTTTATGGATATCTTTAGATCTGTGTTGCATAATAAGCCATATTTCTGGGTTTATTTATATGTAACTCTGTGTTTCCTTTTTTTATATTTTAGATGGAACAGATTAAAAGGGCAAATAAACTGTTTACCAATGATTGCATATTTCTGAAGAAAACTTTGAACATCCCAGTTATTTCAGAGAAGCCTTTGCTGTTTAATGGACTTAACTCAATTGATTCTCCAGAAAGTGAAACTGTCCATGGCCTTTTTTCTCACGAAGAAGGGCTGGTAGCAGTTGTGGAAGACCCGCCTTCTCCCAGTCCTCTGGCATCTCCTGTTCAGCCAGTGCCGCCTGAGGAAGTGTCAGCCAGAGATTTCCTGCAGAGACTCGACTTGCAGATTGAGTTATCAACACAGGCAGCCAGGAAACTAAAAGAAGAGAGCAGGTAAAAATATGCTGGTAAAATGTCAGAGACTGAATAAATTACTCTTAAGATGTTTACACTTGGTAAATTTTTATTTTTTTGCTTTAAAAATCTATGTTTTAATTCCAGAAAGGCATTTTTAATATATGAAAGATAAACAGAGTCATTGTATTCTGTATAAGGCTTGATCTGTTGTAATGCTTTGTCTCTGTGAGTTATTATAAAAACTAGAGGCCCGCTGCACGAAATTCATGCATGGGGACTGCCCTCTCGCAGTCTGGCAGGAGCCTTCGGGGGATGTCCACTTGCCGGCTTACGACCCCCCTAAGGGAGCAGGCCTAAGCCATCAGTTGGACATCCCTCTCGCAGGCCAGGACTCCTCGCTCCTTACCGTCCGCCTGCTCACTGCTCTTACTGCTCAGCTCACTGCTCCTTAGTGCTGCCGTGGAGGCAGAAGAGGCTCCCGCCACCACTGCTGTGCTCGCTAGTTGTGAGCCTGGCTTTTGGCTGAGGGGCGCTCCCCTTGTGGGAGTGCATTGACCCCCAGGGGGCAGCTCCTGCATTGAGTGTCTGCCTTCTGGTGGTCAGTGCATATCATAGCAACCAACCGGTTGTTCTACCGTAAGGGTTGCTTAGGCTTTTATTATATAGACTAGAGGCCTGGTGTACAAAAATTTGTGCACTGGAGGGGGGGGTCCCTCAGCCTGGCCTGTGCCCTCTCGCAGTCTGGGACCCCTTGGGGGATGTCCATCTGCTGGCTTAGGCCCGCTCCCCGGGGGATTGGGCCTAAGCTGGCAGTCAGACATCCCTCTGGCAGCCCGGGAGCCCTCGGGGGATGTCCACTTGCCAGCGGGGAGCAGGCCTAAGCTGCAGTCAGACATCCTTAGCGCTGCTGAAGAGGCGAGAGAGGCTCCCGCCCCCACTGCTGTGCTGGCAGCCATCAGCCTGGCTTGTGGCTGAGCAGAGCTCCCCCTGTGGGAGCACACTAACCACCATGGGGCAGTTCCTGCATTGAGCATCTGCCCCCTGGTGATCAGTGTGTGTCATAGTGACCAGTCATTCCCAGTCTTTCTGCTGTTAGGGTCAATTTGCGTATTACCCTTGTATTATATAGGATAGAGGCCTGGTGCACCAGTGGGGGCCGTCTGGTTTGCCCGGAAGGGTGTTCCGGATTAGGGTGGTGGTCCCATTGGGGTTCCTGGCCAGCCTGGGTGAGAGGCTGATGGCTGTTTGCAGGCTGCCCACAGCCCCTTCAGGGTGGGGGGGATCCTACTGGGGTGCCTGGCCAGCCTGGGTGAGGGGCTGATGGCCATTTTCAGTCTGGCCACGCCCCCTGGTGACCCAAGCTCCCAGCCTCTCCTTTTTTTCTTTTCTTTTTTTTTTTCCAGTGCCTCCTTGAGCAGAGGCCATGGCGGGCTGGAAGCAGGGATCTGGGATTTATTTATCTTCTATAATTGAAACTTTGTAGCCTTGAGCGGAGCCCAGGGCTGGCCAGGGCAGGCGGGAAGCTTGGCTTCCTCCATTGCCAGGGGCAGCCCAAGCCTCCTGCTCGCTCCAGTTCTGTGGCCACCGCCATCTTAGTTGGGTTAATTTGCATACTCGCTCCTGATTGGCTGGTGGGCGTAGCTTGTGGGTGGAGTGGAGTGGTGGGGTGATGGAGTGATGGTTAATTTTCATCTTCCTCTTTTATTAGTGTAGGTTTGCTTCTTTGCTTAGTAGCATAACTTGTCCAGCTAGGAATTCTGGGCAGCAGCCAAGTGGACACATGTAGTTGACATCTCCAAAGGAAGCAGTACCCTAGAGAATACTTTGTAAAATACTGATCCTTATAAAATTTGTCAAAGACATTGTCCATTGTTTGCTTTCAGATGTTTCTTACATTGCTTCTTTGTTCTTTAATTTGGTACTACGGCAAACCTTTCTCTCTCCTGTAGAATTAGTTTCCTTCTTCCTTCCTGATTCCAAGAAGGGCAACCTTTCCTCTTTACCCTTATCAGAAAGGTTGCAACTGAAATTGATGCTCAGTTCAACCACTATAATATTTCTTATGGTTAATATATTTGTAGCCATCTTTTCTTTAGTCCTGATTTTTTATTTCTATTTTATTCATCTTATTATATTTATCCCCTTTGTCATAGGCATTTCAAATCCTTTTGAGAAAGAAGTGAAATATTAAAAATATAAACAGATATAAATGAGAATATAATTAATTTATAATTTAATATAAATTTTATTACTTTATGCAAATGTAATATTAATATATATAAATGTAAATATATAGCAAGTACTATTATTTTTTCCAATAACTGAGACACCAATAAAATGGAATCAGTAAGGTACACCTCAATGAGTATTTGTATTTCATACAACTTTTAATGCACGAACAATATTATAAGTTGACTAGAGCCCGGTGCACAAAAATTTGTGCACTCGGGGGGGAAGGGGGGGTCTCTCAGCCCGGCCTGTGCCCTCTCGCAGTCTGGGACCCCTCGGGAGATAACAACCTGCTGGCTTAGGCCTGCTCCTGGGTGGCAGAGGGCAGGCCCAATCCCTAGGTGCAGCCCCTGGTCGGGCTCAGAGAAGGGCTGATTGGGGAGTTGGGGCGCCGCCCCCTGTCATGCACAGAGCAGGGAGGATTGGGAGGTTGTGATGCCACCCTCAGTCACGCTCAGGGTAGGGCTGATTGGGGGGTTGGGGCACCGCCCCCTATCACACTCAAGGCAGGGTCAATGGGGAGGTTGCGGCACCACCCCCTGTGATGCACAGAGCAGGGCCAATCAGGGGGTTGTGGCGCTGCCCCCTGTCACTCACAGAGCAGGGACAATTAGGGGGTTGGGGCACTGCCCCCCCCCCCGCCCCCTGTCACGCACAGAGCAGGGCCCATCAGGGGGTTGGGGAGCTCCCCTGTCACGCACAGAGTAGGGCCGATAGGGGAGTTAGGGCACCGCCCCCTGTCACACACAGAGCAGGGCGGATCAGGGAGTTGGGGCGCCACCACTGTCACACTCAGTGCAGGGCCGATGGGGAGGTTATGGCTCTACCCCGTCACAGACAGAGCAGGGCCCGTGGAGGGGGAGGGGGGTTGGGGCACCACCCCCTGTCACACACAGAGCCGCAAGGCGATCAGGGGGTTTGGGCACTGCACCCTGTCACGCTGATCTGGTGCCAGGAGACCTCTCGGCTCCGCTGATCCCGGTGCTGGGAGGCATATTACCCTTTTACTATATAGGATAGAGGCCTGGGGGCAGGCTGGTTTGCCCTGAAGGGTGTCCTGGATCAGGGTGGGGGTCCCCACTGGGGTGCCTGGCCAGCCTGGATGAGGGGATGATGGCTGTTTGCAGCTGGTCACACACCCTTCAGGGTGGGGGTCCCCACTGGGGTGCCTGGCCAGTCTGGGTGAGGGGCTGAGGGCTGCTTTCAGGCTGGTGGTTTTGACTGAAGCTCCCAACCGCTCCTTTTTTTCTTTTTTCTTTTTTCTTTTCTTCTGGGCCAGCTTTAGCTCTGGCTCTAGCTCTGAGAGCAGGTATCTGGTTTGTTTCGGTTCTGTAATCGAAACAATGTATAACTTCAGCTCTGAGATCCCAGCCGGCTATATTTGTTACAAAGTTTCAAACTGCCAGCTCAGAGGCCGGCAAGGCAGGTGGGGAACATTGGAGTCTGCAGTCACGGGAGCAAGCAAGCCTCATGTTCGCTTCCAGCTGCCTGGCTGCCGGCCGCCATCTTGGCTGACAGTTAATTTGCATAAGGATATGCTGATTAGCCAATGGGAAGGGTAGCGGTCGTACGCTAATTACCATTTTTCTCTTTTATTAGTGTAGATACCTGCACTTCTTTGTCAAGTGGATATTAAGTTGTATGATAAATATATGTGTTAGTTTTCTGAATACAGTTTTTAAACACTAGTTTATGCTATATTCCTTTTTTTTTCTTTCCAGAGATGAAGATAATCCCTACGCAACTTCACTCTATCATAGCTAGATGATGCTATTGCACCTGGATTAAGAGATAATTGAATCATAAGGAAACCAACAACTGAAGATTCAAAAGCACCTCTTTTGGATTCTCAGAGTGTACATCTTTAAATCACAATTAAGTAGTTCCATTGCAGTTGCACTGAAGTGATTGGTTCCCTCTGGCTTTCTATGATTTTAAGTCTGCATTATGGCATGATAACAAAAGCTCATCACTTTTGTAGGTGCTGGTAGTTTTTAAACTTGCTTTTGTAAATACTAGTTGACATAAAGCATCAAAAACTACTTACATAGTCAAGCTAAAAACATTGGTTTATCTCTTGAGAATTCCTAATTATGTGAAAAACATGGTTGCTGTTTGAGTGATGCGGACATTGCTATGTGTTTATAATTAAGTGCTATATATATATATTTCAATATGTATTACATATTCTGTATTAATATAGAGAACCAAATTTTGTCTGCTATTTTGTACAAGTAAGCTACCAAAGTCTGAAAAAATAAACTATGTTTTTACATTTGAGTCTCCCAATTTTTTTAACAAATGAGAAAATTTTTATTTTAAGTTATATTTTTGAAATAGTGACAGCTTTTCCTCGACTTTTATGGTTTTTTATTATTTTAATTGCAATTTTGAAAAGTTTCAGTAATCTTAAAGCAAATCAATTGCAGTTACTAGTAACCTATGCACTCTCATAATATTTGACTTAATGTGTTTCACATATAGTGAGAACATGGAATATGATCAATAGAAGAAAAAAGCAATATCATGGCCTGACACATTGATGACTTTTAGTTTAAATTTCATTGATTAGTCACTTTATAGAGTGTTTTGTAGTCACTGAATGAAGGGTTCGGCTTTTATAATTTTAATTGTTTTACTTTTATTATACGTATAGATTACAGCAGGAAACCTTAAGCAATACATTCTTTTTTTTTTTTTAATTACATCTTTATTGTTCAGATTACATTTGTTCCTCTTCTCCCCCCCCCCCCAAAACTCCCCTCCTTCCAGTTCCCGCCCCACCCTCCGCCCTCACTCCCCACCCACTGTCCTCATCCATAGGTGCACGATTTTTGTCCAGTCTCTTCCCGCATCTCCCACTCCCCTTTCCCCCCTCAAGAATAGTCAGTCCATTCCCTTTCTATGTCCCTGATTCATTATAATCACCAGTTCATTCTGTACATCAGATTATTTATTCACTTGATTCTTAGATTCACTTGTTGATAGATGCATGTTTGTTGTTCACAATTTGTATCTTTACCTTTTTCTTCTTCCTCTTCTTAAAGGATACCTTTCAGTATTTCGTATAATACTGGTTCAGTGGTGATGAACTCCTTTAGCTTTTCCTTGTCTGTGAAGCTCTTTATCTGACCTTCAATTCTGAATGATAGCTTTGCTGGATAAAGTACTCTTGGTTGTAGGTTCTTGGTATTCAGCACTTTGAATATTTCTTGCCATTCCCTTCTGGCCTGCAAAGTTTCTGTTGAGAAATCAGCTGACAGTCGTATGGGTATTCCCCTGTAGGTAATTGAGTCTCTTTCTCTTGCTGCTTTTAAGATTCTCTCTTTGTCTTTTGCTCTTGGCATTTTAATGATGATGTGTCTTGGTGTGGTCCTCTTTGGATTCCTTTTGTTTGGGGTTCTCTGCACTTCTTGGACCTGTAAGTCCATTTCTTTCACCAGGTGGGGGAAGTTTTCTGCCATTATTTCTTCAAATAGGTTTTCAATATCTTGCTGTCTCTCATCTTCTGGCACCCCTATAATTCTGATGTTGGTACGCTTGAAGCTGTCCCAGAGGCTCCTTACACTATCCTCGTATTTTCGGATTTTTTTTTCATTTTGCTTTTCCGGTTGGGTGTTTTTTGCTTCTTCGAATTTCAGATCTTTGACTTGATTCTTGCGCTCCTCTGGTCTGCTATTGGGTGTCTGTATAATATTCTTTATTTCAGTCAGTGTATGCTTAATTTCTAGTTGGTTCTTTATCACAGCATCGAGGGTCTCATTAGATTTCGTGAGGCTCTCATCAAATTTATTGGCAGCTTCTAGCACATTATTGCAAGCCCTCAAAATTGCGTTTTTTAGCTCTATATCCTCCATTTCTGTCATGTTTTTTTGTCTCCGCATCTTTTATGCTTTCTTGGTGTACCCACTTGTGGTCTTTGTGTGCAGTCTTGTTCTAGTTAAGCCTTAATTGTTGTAGTTAATACTAGAGGGATTTGACCACCAGGCCGACTGGCTGTGAGAATCAGCTGTGTGGAAAACTTCTGTCCTCTGGGGAGGTGCTAATCTAGCCTTTGCCTGAGGCGATCAGGCAAATGGCTCTGCGCAGGGCTTGGGCGGGGCGGGCTCAACAGGGCGGGCGGAGGGAGCAGTTATGGCTGCTCTCAGTCCGTCCCCAGGGGCTCTGCCTCTCTGTCCCCGCAACCGCTGCAAACCTCAGAGGGACCGTAGCCAGACAGTCCCGCTTCTCCCGTTTGAGTCTGGGTCCCTAGAGACTGGCCCAGATCTGGAGCTCAGAGTCTGAGACTCACTCCCGACCGAAAACGACAACCGCGCCCTCAGCCACCAGCCCGCTTTGCGCGCGCACCTCGGTACCTTTATATTTTCCACACTGCGCCTCTTCTGAGCTTCAGTATGCTGTTCTCTTTCCTTCTAGTTGAAGAGTCTCTCCTCAGCCAGCCTTCCTGTGGTTCTGGTTGATGTCCGTTCCGTATTTTAGTTGTATTTTTGAAGTGGTTGTTTGCGGCAGCAGTCTCCGGTGTTTACCTATGCCGCCATCTTCGATTCTCAAGCAATACATTCTTTACAGTTAAATATGATTTTGTCTCAATTTCTATTCAAATGCTGGGTTAAATAAATCTTTAAGCTTTCACAAAATTCCTCATATTTATTCCTTCCCAACATCCCAAAAGGTATCTGCTTTTTGAGGGACAAAAAGGACCTTTATTTCTTATCTTTCCCCCTTTCTCTTTCCTGACTTTCTTCTCCATCTTGCTCCTCTAGGTCTTCCTTCCATTAAGCACGAAACTGTGCCCTTAAGTGCCAATGCATCAGAGCTCACCAAACCAGAGTTGCACGTGTCCAACCCGTGAGGCATGAATGGGAAATGGTAGCTGTTTGTCCTTGTCTTGATTTTCTTGTTTGTTCACAATGTACATAATCCCTTGTGTGGTTATTGTTATTATTTTTTTTTTAGAGAAAGAAGGGAGAGTGAGAAAGAGATAGAAACATTCACGAGAAAGAAACATTGATCAGCTGCCTCCTGTACGCACCCCCACCTGGGGACTGAGCCTGCAGCCTGGGCCTGTGCCCTGACTAGGAATTGAACCAGTGACCTCTTGGTGTCTGGGATGATGCTAAACCAACTGAGCCACACCTGCCGGGTGTATTTTGGTGGTTTGTTTTTTTCTGAAATCTCATTTTCCCCCTCATTTTTAAAAATGATAACATCTTGTTTTTATTTCTTGTTTTTTTTTCTCATGTTATTATCATCTGTAATAGAGGGTGATCTCTTGATCATGCTTTGCTGTTTTCTTGTATCCTATTACCTGAATGATATGGAGTTAGTTGGAAGAGGAGAAAACTAAAAGAATGAAGGAAAACAGCTGTGTATATAAGACAAAGCTCTGGCCTCTATGGAGGCCCAGGAACTTAAAAAATGTAAAGTTATCATGCTGTTCAACATAAACTTATCTGAAATGTGAGAGTAACCCAAAATGCATAGATCCAAAAACATTATCCAAAGGATATAACATAAGCTGAAAATTAAAATTAAGACCACAATTGCAAAAACAATTTTTTGAGTATTTTATTTTTGTGTAAGGGTCTCTCTTAGTAATTTCTAGCCAAAACATCTCTCTCCTTTTCCAAGTTATTAAAAACTTTGAATTGTGGCTGCAGTAAAATTGCCCTGGACGGGCGTTGTTTGGTCCTTGCCTGCACGGGGAATCACTGGAAGAATGGACTGAGATAAGAAACCTGGGTTCTAGGTTCAGCTTTACCACTCCTTGGCCATATGAGTTTGAGCATATCTTGTGCCCATGTTTATGTTTTGCAAACCGGTTTTCTTACCTATAAAACAGGACTGAAGATCTCCCTTTTGTCTTGGGTATCAATAGGAGCTAATGAATGTCTGTGGGCTCAGAAAGTTACAATAAACTCACGAATTTCTTATTTTTAAAAATATTGCAGATATTTAGACGAGTTACAGAAAAGCAAATAGGTAAAATGCTTTCATCACAGCAGGTTTTTTCTCTCTGATGTAGAAGCAGCCCATTTGGACTACAGGACATGGGGGAAGTAGAGTCAGCCACGTTACCAAGGATGACATTAAAACAAGTCTGATTCATCATGCTTTGGCAAGTGTAGTTTGTGCAAAGGTGTTTTTAGTTTCCTCTCACCACTTACCAATGAGTATTGGTAAGTAAAGAGTTAGAATAGATTACGTAAAGAGTTGAGGTTTTTTTGGCATGCCAGACTTTGGTTTTTCTTTATTTTTGCAACTCTAGAGAGGATGGGAGGAGCAGCAAGGGGTCTCCTACCCTGAAAACAGCCTCTTCCATTTTCCCTTAAGTTCCCAGTCCTTACCAAAAAGTAGATGCGAAGGAGGGGCATTTAAGACCAGTATCAGACGGCCTTTTAAAGTAATGGCAGCTATTACACAAAGCATTATGTGATTTTTATGATTTTCAACTGAAATATACAGAAAAATATGTAATTTATGCCGCATAACCCATTTTCAAAGCATTCTTTGCTTTGGGAACATTCTCCACTAACATTTCAGGAGGACCCTGGGCAAGTTGTGGTGGTGGCTGAGGAAGAGAATTTGCAGGGACCAGAGGTTTGATATTGTTTTCCTCCAGGGAACCTCAGCTAACCAGCTATGGTTCACAGGGAAGGAAATGATTTTTATCTCTGTTTCTACCCCGCCGTCCGGCCCTCTTGCTCTCTGCTGAGAAATCCTGGCTTGGATCAAATCCAGTTTAGAAAACTCAGAGCTGGCATACATTTTTACTTCACTTTATATAGTGTGTATGACTTCATTTTCTGCCTGGAGAGTACATAGTTATCTCTCTTAAATTTAAAAAAAAATTTTTTTTTTTACTGACTGCAGAGAGGAAGGGAATGGGAGAGATAGAAACATCAACAATGAGAGAGAATCATTGATTGGCTGCCTCCTGCACGCCCCCTACTAAGGATTGAGCCTGCAACCTGGGCATGTGCCCTTGACTGGAATCGAACCCGGGACCCTTCAGTCCATAGGCCAATGCCCTATCCACTGAGCCAAACCAACTGGAGCTATAGTTATTCCTTATAATAAACAAAATCAATGTCTTAAAACTCACTAATAGAAAATATTAAGAGTGGGGGAAATTTGTTAATAAATCCAGAAAATCCTATGCCCATTTTTCAGGTTCCTTTTCATGCTATTCGGCCTGATACAGAACTAGCAGGAAGAGCCATAAGGAAAAAAAAAAAAAAAAAAAAAAGGCAGCCTGGCTAGTGTAGTTCAGAAGTTGAGTGTTGACCCATGCACCAGGAGGTCGCCAGTTCGATTCCTGGTCAGGGCACATGCCTGGGTTTTGGGCTTGATCCCCAGTAGAGGGCATGCAGGAGGCAGCTGATCAATCCATCGATGTTGATGTTTCTCTTTCATTGATGTTTCTATCTCCCCCTTTTCCTTCCTTCCTCTTTCAAATCAATAAAAACATATTTAAAATAAGAGAAAGTTACCTATTAAAAAAAATAAAAGAAAAAAAGCAGGTAGCTTCCTTCAAGCTGTAGAGGCTTTGAGGGAATGTGAATTTATTTCAACCAAAAGGGAACTGGTAGTGAAAAGGACATCTTGTAACAGATATGCTATGAGGTGCTTTGGTAACCAGCATGCCTTGAAACAGAACCCCCACTTCTTCAGGGGGTGCTTATATGTGTGACACAGTAGGAAAAAGGTTGTTTTAAGGTCAGTCCATCACAGGCTTCTCCAAAGCAACCCATCTCTGATTATAAAATGTAAATCTACAAGGAAGTAAGGATTCTATATACAAAATCTCAGCTTACAACGTTACTTTTCAGATAGTTTTTATGTCAAGAAAGCTATGTCTTAACCACTTCTAAAAGTTTATCTACTATAAATCCAGCACTTTCTAACACTCCTTGGGTCAAAATGACTTTAATCACAAAATTAGGAGAGTTTTAAGCTATATTATGTCTTCTGAAACAGTGGAAAGACTCCTGGGCCATTTTGCCATTTTTACAGGCTGCTGTAAATACGCTTGATGGCATCGGCTTCTTCTTTATCAAGGATGCCTTTCTCCACATAAGCTTCCGTTTGTTGGTTGATGAAGTCCTTCATCTTCGAAAGGTCATAATCTGGAAAATATCATGGAAAGAGCAATCCCATTATAGTAATCACCATTAACCGAGACGCGTTTTGTATACCACCACCACAGCCATCCCTGTCTTTCACATCGGAAGGCATTTTAGGTCTTGGCATTTGTGCAGAGGTTTGCAGTTTAAAACCATGTGTATGTATTAGCTCATCTGCTCTCCAGCATCACACCTACTGGGTGATCAGGTCAGGAGTACCACCCTCATCTGACCACAGAGTGAACGGGCTTGGAGGCCAGTGCTTCACACCCTGACTGTTTGTACCAATCACCTGGGGCTCCTGGGAAGTTGCAGATTTGCATTCAGTTGCTCTAAGGTGGGGCCCCAGATTCTGCTTTTTTTTTTAAATTAATTTTTAAAAATTTTCAATTTCAGTTGACATTCAATATTGTATTAGTTTCAGATGTCCGCATAGTGATTAGGCATTAATATAACTTATGAAGTGATCAACCCTGATAAGTCTAGTATCCACTCAGCACCATACATAGTTATTACAATGTTATTTGACTATATTCCCTAAGCTGTACATCCCAGTGACTATTTTGAAACTGCCAATTCGTACTTTTTAATTCCCTCACCTTTTTCATCCAGCCACCTAACAGCCTTCCATCTGGCAACCATCCATTTGTTCTGTGTATTTACAAGTTTATTTATTTTGATTGTTGTTCTTTTTTTTGGTTTTGGTGAAATAATATAGTATTTGTCTTTCACTGTCTGACCTAGTTCACTTAACATAATAACTTCTAGGTCCATCCATATTGGTGCAAAAGATAAGATTTCATTCTCTTTTTTAGGCCGAGTAATATTTCATTGCATATATGTGTATATATATGTACCACCTTTTCTTTATCCAATTGTCTATTGATGGACACTTAGGTTGTTTTCATTTTTTGGCTATTGTATATGAAATGTCCTTCTTTGTCTCTTAGTATAGCCTTTGTTTTAAAATGTATTTTGTCTGATAGTCTGATATAAGTATTGCTACCCCAGCCCTTTTTTTTTTCATTTCTATTTGAAGTATCTTTTCCCATCCCTTTACTTTCAGTCTCTGTGTCTTTCAATCTGAAGAAAGTCACTTGTAGGCAGCATATGTAAGGGTCTTGCTTTCTTCTCCATTCAGCCACCCTATGTCTTTTGATTGGGGCATTTAATCCATTTACATTTTAAGTAATTAATGATAGGTGTGTAGTTATGGACATTTAATTGTTCACATTTTTATCTTTTTTCTTCTTCTGAAGAAAGTCCCTTTAACATTTCTTGAAGTGCTGATTCGGTGGTGATGAACTCCTTCATATAACTTATGAAGTGATCACCTTTAGCTTTTCCTGGCTGGGAGCAGACTCTGCATTTTGAACAAGCTGCTAGGATGTGCTGATTTTGCTAGTTTAGGACTCACAGTTGGGGTAAGAAGATCCTTAAGCTTGAGTTCAAGATCATACAGGTAGCAAAAGTTACAATCAGAGCCAGGTGTTTTGACTTTTTGAACTTGTTACACTGGTTAGTCCCTGTTGAGGTGATAACTGACTTTTCCATTTTTATTCCAAATTAAGAATTACCTTGATAAAACAAGAATTACCTTGTTTGAATTGTATACATGGAGCAAAAAGCCAAACCATAACCTCTTTATGGTTTCTCTGAACAAACAAAAACCTATATACACCATCAAGCCACCCACCAAAAACAAAGAGATCCCCAAGCAAGGAGGCTGCCTGTGGCACCTTTCTGAAGACTTAAAAAGAAAACCACATCTTCCCTTTATTCTTTAAATATTATATGCTTATTTTTTAAAAAGATAAAATCATGAAAATAAAATTGAAATAACCTGAATTCTATCAATCATAGCTAACCACAGTTGGTATTTTGTTTTATTTCCTTTTAGATTTTCAAATATATCTATCTCAACCCAGAATTGAGATCACAGTATATATACAAACTTATAACTATCCCCTTTCACTTAACTTTATACAGTGAGCATTAATATTCTTCAGAAACACCATGGTTAATGGCTAAATGCAATACATCCTTTGGAGTCACCAACACTGATGACACACATCCCTCATGGTTGGGCACGGCGGTCTTCCATACCATACAGTACTTGGGAGACGCCTCCGGATTGTGAAGACAGTGCCATTCATCTTGGCAGCTGGCAGGCTCTGGACCAGAGCCCTGCCTTCTTTCAATTTGTAAAGGAGAGAATGGGGTACAAAACTCACAGCCCCTTTAGCTACCTTGGGTCCCTTGGGCATCTTTAAGACCCTGCATGAAAAAAAAAATCCATAAAAAACCCCACCCCAAATCTAAGCCTGAAAGACCTCTCTACCAGCACCAGGTATTTATCATGTCAAGATGAGCAGAGGCTTAGAGAGAGCTTGTTTCCACTGGGGAGAGCATTTGCTCCCCACTAGGGCACAGCCTTGAGGGTTACAGAGAGAACTCTGGGCATTGAGCTCTTTACAACTGTCATCTGATCCGCTCCTCACAAAACTCCATGAGGTCAGCATTAGTATTCCCGTTTCAGAGGCGGAGAAACAGGACAGAGGAGGTTAGTCACATGGTCGGGCCCTGGGAGACTCAGGTTCTGAAACAGGTCAGTCTGTAGTCACTGCTTTGACCACTCTGCGGTCTTTAATCGTGAAGGTAAAGCATCTAATTGGTGCAGAACAAACGTTCAGTACATGCTTGGGTTTGTTGTTGTTGTTGTTGTTTGACTTTCCTTTTCTCTCAGGCACAAACTAGAGAACCAAGCTGACCGTACATTTTGTGTGCACCTCGCCTCGCTGGCTGATTCCTAGTTCACTCACTGGTTCACATTAATACCCTTCAGACTCAGTTGCAGGATCAACAGCTTTAGTGAGACAAAGGCAGACTCCCAAGGACAGATGTGAAGAGGTCCAGGTGATTTGAATGGGCAGACGGGAAACTACTGCGCCGTGTTGAAGTGGAAGAACTGTATCCTTATGACATAGCTATCACCCTGTGCCGGGAAAGCCAGTCTGGTGTGGGGGAAAGGCCAGCAGCTGGTTGCGAGAGTACACAGTCAGTGCCCACCTCGCTCATCTTAACAGAGGATTTAAGGTTGTTATGCACAAAAGAGCTAGTGCTGTGATTTACAAATCGCACTTTTATAAAAAAGGCTGCATTCAGTTCTACCATCATCCCTACGGTCACATCACATGGACCTTTCTCTCCTGGATTTAGAAAGGAGATTCAGGCCCCTCAGGTCCCTGCCAAACAAAGGGCATGAGCAGAAGTTAAGGAAGTCGGAGCTAATAGTGTAGCAAGACTCCCTCTCACACAGCTGCAGCCCCTACATGGCCCAGGGCCAGACCCTCGCAGGCTCTGAGAGATGATCTAGCTGAGCATACCTGAAGCAGTGGAAAAAAGCTCTCTGCTTCTGCCTGCAGGAGGGTGTATTGCATGTCCCCTCCCCTCCTGCAGGCAGAAGGAAACGTCAGACTCAACCCTGTGGTTCTCAGTTTGCTCACAGAGCCTTCCATATGCCAGCACCAGAGTTCCATGCTTTACTAGGTTGGTTGTTTCTTGAAGTAAAAGATTGAATTGCAGGATGTTGCTGGGTAGGACCAGGAGTCTGATTCATATGTTCATCAGTGAAAGAAATCACATAAATAGTCCAAATTGTTGGACCATGTAATTTACATTGGTCTCGGAATGCACTTTGGCCCCTATGGTATTGCACTGATCCTAAGAGAAACGTTTTTATTTTCAAGTCTTCGCAGTCACTGATAGCATGCTATGCTTTTTCTTCCTTACTGGTGCATTGCACAATGGTGCATTTCCCAAATCAATGACAGATTTGATGAATTACAGTTCATGTGAATTTTAATGGAACTGACAGCCTGGAAATTCACATTATGTTGAGCCAAATAAAATGAAAATGTGTGAAGACCTCATAATTGTTTCCATCTTGCTCAACTTACGATACCACGGGCTAACAAGGGGCTGAAAACATGCCTTCCTCCTGCTGGGCTCTATCTCAGCAGTTCTCCAACTTGACTGCACCGTGGAAAGAGGGGGGTGGGTTAAAAAATATTGATGCCTGGGTCCTGCCCCTCAAGTTTTTTATTTACTGGTGCCCCCTGGGCATCAGCATATGTAGAAGCTCTGCATGTGTTTTGAATGCACTATAAGGTTCGAGAAGCGCCGCTCGTCTCATTTTAAAAGCATCACTTTGCAACTGCTCTGTCTAGACACCTGGGAATCATACTGGACTTTTCTCACTTGACATAGCTCTCAGGTTTCTCCCTTCTTTATTTCCTCTGCCTGCCCTGGTTTAAGCCCCGTCATTTCTGCTCTTGATCCTTATCTCCTAGCTCTCTCTCCAGTCTTCTGGGATCTTATTTTTTCAATCTGTAACCACACTACATGCCCGATAGATTTCTCAATTCTTACTAGTAACTGAGTTCTCAGGGCTTAAGTAAGCCCTAACTTAGGTTCCCCTGGCTAAACAAGCCTCCTTTGCAAGGTGGCCAAGCATGTTCCTGACCTGCCCACGTTCCCAGCCCTGTCTGCTGGTCCGCCCCATAGACACCCAGTGTTCCTGAAAAAACTGAATAGCTCCAGTTCCCAGAACGCATCACTCTCGTTTGTCCCGTCATGTCTTGGCACCCAGTGCTCCTTCTGTCTCCATCTCTCCTCACTTGCCTTTCCAGTGGAGCCTTTTTCACAGCCCTTCCTCCCAGTGATCTCTGTCTCTGTGCCCCTTTCTCACCCTCCTTTGCACCACCATGCCTGTCTGTGATGGCACCCACAGGGCCAGCTGTGCTTTGCTGATGCTGTGAGCAACTTGGGGGCGGGTGTGCTGCATTTACTGTGCTTCTCATTTCTGGCACTCAGAACAGAGCCCAGTTAGATTCGTGTTTTAAGTGAGTGAGTGACTTCCGAGTGCACCTAACACGTGCTCAGAAAATGCCTCTGTTTAAAATTCTCCAAGAAAGGAGGGGGAGTAGACAAAACAAGATTGGCAAAGTGGGTGATGGACACATGGGGATTCATTATGTTATTCTCCCTACTTTTGTTTGACTTTTTTCCATTATAAAATAAAGGGGGGGGGGGAATGCCTTTGTTTGAAAGGCTGGTTTGAAAAATAAGAGAAATGGAAGTTCCCTCTGCATCCGAGAAGTGCTAGAATCTCTCTGGGCTCTGAGAGGACACGTCAGCCTAATTTGATTGTGGGAATGTTTATTTAACAACAGCCCCTGGCAAATGGGTGAAGTTTGCAGTTTATAACCACACTAAAAGGCTTACCTTCTTTATTTCCTTTTGTGTTGTGTTTCTTCAGCCATTCAATATTTTTTCTTATGGCTTCCAAATAGGCTTCTGTTTTCCCTGGAAAGGCAAGAGAATCATATCAAACCCTCACACGATATCAGTGCATCTCTTTTTAAAGACCACACTACGTGTAAAAACCATAGACAAAATATTGAAATTATCGAGCACTTGTGTGGTGGTATCCCTAATGAGGTAGTGTACATCCGTGTGTGTGTGTGTGTGTGTGTGTGTGTGTGTGTGTGTGTGTTGGGGGGACAGGCTGTCAAGGAGAGTGGATGGGGATAAAATTCTAGGAGGCAGGACCAAGCTGGTAAGTATCAAGAAGCCATTCTCCCCCTACACAAATAACTATAGTTTGACGTTCTGGCAGAGTTTTGATTTCAATTTGCTGGATAGGTGGGTCCCTATAATTCATAGATTGAGTTGTTTATGGTTATGGATGGTTCTTCTAAACCTAGGAGACTTGTCAGGTCAAGACCTGAATCAGAGTGGCAGATATTTAAAAGAATCCATCACTAAGTGATGTTAAGTAAGCCCAAGTGTGTGGCTTATGTAAGCTGTTATGCAAGTCTTCAGCTCAATTCTGATAGGGAGTATGTAGAAACTCAGGTAAAGAGGGCAGTCCAAAACTCATTTCAAGGTTTGGATGGTGAGCCTTATAATTTATTCTAGTAAAACTCCCCGGGATGTAAACCATTCTCTGATGGGCCTCAACCGTGGCGGGAGAATACCACACATCAACTGCTGTTTGATGGCATTGCATTTAAGTGTCTTGTTGCCTACAAATCGGTATTATCATCAACTTAGAGATGAGGAAACTAAGGCACAGAGAGGCTGAGTGACTTGGCTGAGGACACACAGGAAATAACAGAGCTGGAATTTGGGTTTTGATCTTGCCAAGTGTCTGTTACCTGCACAATTTTGAAAGATTGCACCTGCATTCAGACATGAACACCGATGTATCCTTGTTTTGTCTCAAAGAAATCAACCATCCCCTTAAGAAAGTGAGGTCCCTAATGCTCAGAGTGTCTATACTAAGAGACGGGGGGTGGGGGGATGGGGGGGGGTGGTCTGGAGAGTTCTGATGGCCTAAGAAAAAAGGTTTTCAAAGTGCAGGGCCTCTGCAAAAGGAATGAACACCAAGGCTTAGTGTGGTGACCACCTACTCTGAGCCCCTTTTGAGCCCTATATCCTCTAGTCTACTACCCAGACTTTTTGAAGTACCTGTACTGAGTGCTTTTTATGTGCCAGGGGCTGTACATTGTGCACCAAAATGCATTACCTCTTTTATTCTTCACAACAACCTTTCGAGGCACTCCTATTTCATCCCCATTTTACAGATAAAGAAACAAAGGCATAGGCAGATAAAAGTGATATGCTGAAGATCACATGGCTAGTAAGTAGTAGATCCAGGTTTGAACATGGCTACATCTGACTACAGACCATGAACAATAACACTGCCTTAAGATTTGACAGTGTTCTGAGGATCCAAGATGGTGGCGGAGTAGGTGGATGTTATACTTACCTCCTCCCAGTCCCAAACTGGAATTACAACTAAAATATAGAGCAATCAACCTGAATAGCCATCTGAAGACTAGCTAAACAGAAGTCTTATAACTAAGGATTTACAGAAGAGGCCACATGGAGACTGGTAGAAAGGCCAGAGACTTGAAAAGGACTGGTGGCCGGTCCCACTTGCATGGGACAGTATCTGAGATCTTGGAGGGATATCTAAGCTTCAAAGGTTCCCTCTGAGAAATGTGGGGTCTCAACCCCAAGCTGGGCTCACTGCCCAGAGGAACAATGCCAGGAAGAGGTGCCCACATAACATCTGGCTATGGCAATCAGCAGGGACTCCATCTGCCAGGGAGAGACGGAAGTCTACTAGAAATCCAGGCATCCTTGTAAGGGACCAGCACACAAAATCTTGTTCACAGCCACTCTCACCATAGGCTCTGGCAGAGCAGACTAGAATCGTGTGAGGAGAGACTGGGGCTTGTGACTCTGGGGAGAGAGCTGAAGGGATAGCCACCAAGATCCTGTGCTGAGTCATCGTCCCTCACCCCAGATGCCCCACTCCCTTCCACATGGCATCAGCCTGGGGGAATGCAATAGCCCCACCCTTGGACTCCCTGTCCGCACCCTGCAGAGCTCACACTCTGCTGAGGAGTCAGTTCAGGGTAGACTCAGGGTGTCAGTGACTGAGTTATGTGGCTTCAGGGTAGGGGCCATTCCCCCCACTTTCCTGTGAACCTGATTGGTGCCTTCCCCTCATGGAAGATCAGATACCCCATTCTCCGGGCTCCTGGAAGCCCCACCTTCTCAACTGCTGGTGGCTCCACACTGCCTAAAAATGGGAAGAATCTGGGACAGACTAAGTTGTGTGGTTCTGGGGTGGTACATGTACACAATGGAATACTCACTGTAAAAAAGAAGGAAATAGTACCTTATGCAACAGCTTGGATAGACCTGGAGAGCACTATGCTAAGGGGAATAAGCCAGTCAGAGAGAGACAGGTACCATATGATTTACACTTATATGTGGAATCTAATGAACAAAATAAACTAACAAACAAAATAGAAACAGACTCAGAGATACGGAGAGGGAGGTTGGGGGGCTGAGTGAAAAAGGTAAAGGGATTAAGCAAAAACAGAACAAAACAAAAGAAACCCAAACAATTCATAACTGACAACAGTATGGTAATTACCAGAGGGAAAGGGAGATGAGGGAGGGAAAACAGGAGGGTAAATGGTGATGGAAGGAAACTTGACTTGGAGTGGTAGACACACAATACAATATGCAGATGATGTATCGTAGAATTGTACACTTGAAACCTAATATAATTTCATTAACCAATGTCACTCCAATAAGTTCAATTAAAAAAATCTGACAATGTTCCAAACAGAATAGACTCATAGATACAGAGAACAGACTAATGGTTGACAGAGGGGAGGGGTTTGGGAGACTTGGTGAAAAAAGGGAAGGGATTGAGAAGTACAGATTGGTAGTTACAAACTATGCATGGGGATGTAAAGTACAGTAGGGGAATATAGTCCATAATATTTCAATAACTATCTATGGTGCCAGGTGGGTACTGGAAATATCAGGGGGAACACTTTGCAAAGTATATGGTTGTCTAACATCATCTGAAACTAATACAAAACATTGTTGAATGTAAACTGTAATTGAAAAATATTAAAGAATTAAAAAAGAAAAGTGCAGATGCCTTGTGGGGCACCTATAAGGACCTAAAATATATCTGACCTCTGAGTTCTAGGCTGTAGAAATTAAAAAACTACAACGTGATTAACAAAAAGAAAGAAAAAGATTTAACAATATTCCAATTTCCACTATTGCATTTACCTAAATGACTTCCTGAGAATCTTTCTTCCTTGTCTTGTAAGCCCACTCCTGCCTCACCACTGGGGCTCCATGTTATTTGGTCCCCAAAGAAACACAGAGAAACTATTGTTCAAACAGTGGATACGAGAAGAGATCTGCAATTTTTAGCCTCTATTTGCTTCAGTTGCCTATGTAGGGAGAGCCTTGATTTCAGTGCCTTGTTCTCATGAACATTAGAGCATGTGAAAGACTCATACCCCCCTTGCTGATATTATTCAATTACAGCACAATGAATATAGAGATTTTCACTGTCTAGTGCCAGCTGGCTGAGAAGGTCAACTGGATTTGGTAACATAAAAACACTTCCCTATTTCAAATGAATTCAGTTAGAAAAGGCATTTTGAACATGGACTATCTGAAATAGGGAATTCAACATTATCTTTTTAGGTTGCTTTTTTGCTCAGGAACCAATTACCTATATAAAAATGATGATGAGTTTATGAAATGCATGGGAAGTAATTTTATTCACTATATTGACATTAACAGAGAGTGAGTTTCCTGCAGCTTAAAGGCAACTAGACTGCAATCCATTAAAAAAACAACTATCTTGTGGATCAGAACAAATATAATTAGGAAGTTTCTCTAATTTAATAGAACCCCCCATCACCCTCCCTTTCCTGCTTTATTTTTATCCAAAGCACATCACTTTCTACCATATCATATAATTTATTTAAGTTTATTGTTTGTCTTCCTCCCTTAGAAATAGTTCCTGTTTGCTGATATACTCCCATGCCTAGAATAAAGCCGGACTCTCAATAAATATTAGTGGAATGGTGAGTGGATAAAAGCTCTTTATATAGTAGCCAAATTAGAGTCAGAAAATTGCTTGGTGAGCATGGAATCAAAACTAAATACAATTTTAAAAATATAAATGGTATTTATAGTCTTTTCTTTTTTACAAAAAAATAAACTTTATTTGAAAGACTTGAAATTTAATGAATTCTGAATTTAAATGATGGTTATATCAGAAACATTTTTAAACACCTACGAATGTGCTAAACAAACTATATCCATATGTCATTTAATCTTCACAGAGCTCTAGGAAATAAACATTATTACTCCCATTTTACTCATGAGGGAACTAGGGCTCAGAGAAGTTAGGTGACATGCCTGTGGAGACACAGCTGGGTAAGCGTCAGAGCCTAGTCTTGAACTGGAATGAGCCTCTGGAATGAACTGAGTGGAGCTTGGTAAAATCCACCTTTTAGACCAATAAGGCATGGTTCTCAAACTCAGCTGCACATTAGAATCACTTTGGTGAACTTTCAAAAATCCCGATGTCCAGGTCCTTCCTTCCCTATCCCAATTAAGTCAGAGCATCTGGGGGTAGGGACCAAGCATCATTTTTTGTTTTTCCTTTTACTAACAATCCTGGGGTGATTCCCATATGGAGTAAAGTTTGGGAACCACGGCCACTGGTATTGGGCCTCCACACGTTCACAGGAGCACGGCAATGACGGAAATGAAATCAGGTGTTCCTCTGCTTGTGGAGAGAAGCAGCTGGTTCCTATTTACATTTTCCCTTCCAGGAGCCGTAAGCAAATCTTTTATTTACACAGTGTGCACTGAAAGCCCATGAGAGTCCACTTTAGAAAGTTGGACTGTTTTGTTGGTTTTTTTTTCAAATTGATTTCAGCTTCCTGTGGAAAAAAATAGCTCATGGCTGAGGTAATATGGCACAAGCCTGAAAACATATGCTGGAGCAGATGGGAAGAGGGCCAGAGTCAAGAGGCAACCCCGCTTTTCTGGCTGTTCTGGTTTTCAGCACTGCAAAAGAAATATCCTTTTTTATATGGGAATTTGTCCCGACCCTGATATGTTATCCTGATCTGTATCCCCTCAAAAAATTGTAGAAATCAATAGAGTTAACCTATTAAATACTGGATGTACTAAAGATATTAGATCTTTTAAAAGAGTGTATATGAAAATTAAGTTTAATCGATGATGCTTAAAATTCTTACAGGAAAGATGATATGATTACAATTTTGAACTGCATTAAGCAAAGCAACTGGTACTGGTATCATGGATGTCAACATGGGCCCTAGAGCCATTCAACTCAAGAATTTCTGCACAATGATGATATTTCATATGCCCCATATAAACAGCATGGAATCCTGGGATGAGTACTGAATGGGGGTCAGGGGACATGAGTTCAAGGCCCAGCTCTGCCAGTCTGTGGTTATGAGATCTTGGGCGAGTCACTTCATCTCCTGGGCCTTGGCTTACTTATTTGTAAATTAAGAGGTGAATCCTAAAAAGATGATTCATGGTTTCTAAATATGGGAAGAATTTCTCCTTTTCTATCCTTGAAAAACCTGTGTTGGTGGTAGGTCTCTGTGCTTGTGTGTAGCTCTGAGCACTCTTGCTGACTCACAGGGGAGAAGACAGGACTCTCTATTTTTGGACATTTCTAGAAGAATGCCTTGGGGCTTGAATAAAGGCATGCCTTTTCTCCTCTTATGTTGCTTTAAAAATAAAAACATCTACATGAGTTAGTCAATTTATCAATTTATTAATTAAATAGGTTACCTTCTCTTTCTGGCTTCGGTAAAGATATGGAAATGATAGGATATTTAAGTGAAAGGTATATTAGAGATCACTTTTTAAAGTCAATTTCATTATATGGCCATAAACTTGACAAATGATATCACTGGAATGAGTTTATGGTCTTATAACGTTTATCTCATCCCCTGGATGATTTTTTAAAAAAATTTCAGTGACTCATAAAGCGGAAGTGAATGAGTAAACATCGAACTGGCAAAAGAGAGTGTACTTAGATCATGGAATAAAGTTTCAAAATACTTTTCTTTGGTCTCCAGAGAGTGATTTACTTGAAACATTAAGCAACTTTATAGGTATGGAGAAATTAGAATAAATTCTATTTCATTGTCACATCCTTAAATTTAGGAATAATTATTGAATCATTCCAATACCTGCACTAATTAGAAATCAATATTTTAAAATAGTATTCTTAATGTGAGTCCCTGTAGAAAGCAAGAGTTTAAATAATTTAACTAGACAATATTCAAAAGTGAATGTGTCATATTTCATCATTGAATTAAATTGGATTTTTTACATTGTCTGCCTGAAATGAGATTCATGTAAACATGCTCAGTAAGTTGAAGAGTGATACAAATGTAGGGTAACTATTATTATTATTTATTACTAGAGGCCTGGTGCATGAAATTCATGCACACGGGGTGATCCCCTCAGCCCAGCCTGCATCCTCTCCAACCCAGGACCCCTTGAGGGATGTCCAACTGCTGGTTTAGGCCCGATCCCAGTATCAGGCCTAAACCGGCAGTTGGACATCCCTCTCACAATCCTGGACCGCTGGCTCTTAATTGCTCACCTGCCTGCCTGCCTGGTTGCCCCTAACTGCTCTGCATGCCGACCTGATTGCCCCTAACTGCCCCCCTTGCCGGCCTGGTCGCCCCTAACTGCCTCCCGCTGCTGGCCAGGTCGTCCCCAACTGTCCCCTCCCTGCCAGCCTGATCGCTCCTAACTTCCCACCCCTGCCGGCCTGGTCACCCCTAACTGCCCCCCTGCCATGCTGATCGCTCCCAACTGCCTCCCCTGTCGGCCTAGTTGCCCCTCATTGGCCCCCCTGCCAGCCTAATCGCCCCCAAATGCCCCCCTGCCAGCCTAGTCACCCCCAACTGCACCCCCCGCCAGCCTGGTCACCCCAATTGCCCCCCTTGTTGGCCTGGTCGCCCCTCACGGCCCCCCTGCTGGCCTGGTCACCCCATGCAGCCTGCTGTTCAGTCGTTTGGTCGTCCCTCACTAACCCCCCTGCAGGCCTGGTTGCCCCACACAGCCTGCTTGTTCAGTCATTTGGTCGTCCCTCACAAACCCCCCTGCCAGCCTGGTTGTAGGCAGCCATCTTGTGAGGAAATGAGGGTTAATTTGTATATTACCTCTTTATTATATAGGATTATTCCTATTACCCAAGGACCCAACATATGCGTGATATGGTTAATAAATATTTGCTGTCTCATCTCACATTGCAAGACTAAAAACAGACTCCCTATAGGCATTCCTGCCAATGTGTCTGGCTTATAATTAATTCCTAAAATGGTTTTAGCTGGGCCATTACCTCATCCCTTGCTCTGCTCTGTAATGTCCTCCAACTTTCTTTCTACACACTCCTGATTCATCAATAAGGATGTGGCTTGTGTTACACTTGCCCACACATGGGTTAAGAACTACTCTCAGGTCACTTCAAAGCTTGCTTGAGTCCTCAGAGTCAGACATAGGTTCTTATATTCCAGGGTGGGGGACCATTTTTCTGCCAAGGGCTATTTGGATATTTATAACATCATTCTGGGGCCATACAAAATTATCAACTTAAAATTAACCTTCTATATTTGGTCAAACATTTAATTAACTCACCCCCTAATGCCTTGGCAGGGCTGGATCAAATGATTTCTCTCTTGGGCCTTATATAGCCCGAGGGCTGGATGTTCCCCATCCCTGTTATTCCTTCTGTAATTCTACTTCCTGAACACAATGCCAGGCAGGCCATCGGAGTTAATGTTTATTTGTTACTGAATAAATGTCTCAGAAAACCCAGTCAACCCTACCTCCACCCATATGGATGCTTTCATTTTTCCGCCTAAAGACAAGTGTTTCCTCAGTGGGTTTAATAACAGAGAAGCAAAACAGCTTTTGAAAAAGGTGCAAATAAAGCAACTGTGACTACAAAGGTATATATAGTAATATGTCCTTTGGGGGATTAATTACTTTTTTGTTGTTTTCAAGAAACGTTTGCCCTTGGCTTACAGCTCAGTCTGGTATTTTCTGAACTGGCTGGAATCACTTTTTCCTATCCTAGAGTAATAGGGGTCAAGAGTAGCAAGCATAAATGAAATCTTTAAATGATGGGGTGGAGGAGGATGGGGAACTAATTTGAGTCCCAAATCCCTATCCTCCTCCTAATATTTTAGCAGAGCCATTACAAAGAGTAACACTAAATGGATGGAGTTTTACTCTCTGCTCTCCCCATTATTATCTGATGGAAATCTTAATGAGAAAAGAAATCTAATCTCATTGTTAGTCTCCAAACACCCACCCCCTAAATAGCCAATATTCCTTTCTAGCATAATATTTTCCTAAAACAAGCAAAGAAGCCTGCCACACCCATTCCTAGGAATATTTGCACAGTGATATAGGGGTTGTCTTACATACTGGGGGTGCTGCCTCAGCAGGTCAAAGGACCTAGACTATTTTTTTTTCTAAATATATTTTATTGATTTTTTTACAGAGAGGAAGGAGAGGGATAGAGAGTTAGAAACCTCGATGAGAGAGAAACATCGATTAGCTGCTTCTTGCACACCTGCCACTGGGAATGTGCCCACAACCAAGGTACATGCCCTTGACCGGAATCGAACCTGGGACTCTTGAGTCCGCAGGCCGACGCTCTAGCCACTGAGCCAAACCGGTTAGGGCAGGACCTAGACTATTGCTTGCTATGTTCTAGGAAAATACATTCATTTCACATGGTTTGCTCGCAGAGATGATGACACAGGCAAACTGGGTTTCTGTTGGGCTGAGCTGTAATGCTTTATGCTGCCCAATTCCTGGCTCTCTGTTTCAGGCCAGAGGACCACTCTTTTCCTGGTTAGCCATCTTTCAGAACTTTATCACGCATCCTCCACGTCATACCCATTAGGATAGTTATAATAAAAATATAGAAAATAAAAATATTGGTAAAGATGTAGAGATTAGAACACTTGCTCACTGATGATGGACAGGTAGAAGGGTATAATTGCTATGGAAACAGTATGGATTTCCTAAAAAAATTAAAAATAGAATTATCATATGATTTAGCAATTTCATTTCTGGAATATCCCCCCACCCCCTCAAATTGAATGTAGGATTTCAAGGATTCACAGCAGCACTGTTCACAATATCCATAAGGTAGAAGCAACCCAAGTGTCCATTGATAAATGGATGTATAAACAAAATGTACATACATTCAATGGAATATTATTCAGCCTTATACAGGAAGGAAATTCTGACACATGCTGCAGGATAGATGAACCTTCAGAACATTATGCTCAGTATAGTAAGCCAATCACAAAAGAACAAATACTGTATGATTTTACTCATATGAGGTACTTAAATTAGTCAAATCCAGAGTCAGAAAGTAGAATGGTTGCCAGGGGCTGGGGAGGAAGGGGGACATGAGTAGAGTTTCAGTTTTGCCTGAAAAGAGTTCTGAAAATGGATGGTGATGGCAGCACAATAATATGAATATACTGTATGCCACTGAACTGTACATTTAAAAATGGTTAAGATGGCGCCCTGGTGGGTGGTTCAGTTGGATGGAGCGATGTCCTATACACCCAAAGGTCATGGGTTTGATTCCCAGTCAGGGCACATACCTAGGTTGCGGGTTCCATCCCCCAGTTGGGGCACATATATGAGAGGCAACCAATTGATGTTTCTCTCTCTCCCCCTTTCCCTCTCTCTAAAATCAATACAAGTATATCCTCAGTGAGGATTCAAACAAGAATTACTTAAATAAAAAGGTTAAGATGGTAAATTTTATTTATATATATATATTTTTTACCACAATTTCCAAAAAATATATATTAAAGAAAAGTTTGTCACTGATCTAAAGTGGGTCTAAGGTTGAGTAGAAGTATCAAGACAGCATGATTGGTCTACAGAGTCAGCAAACATGGTATGCCCTCACCAGTTCCCCTGTCCAATGTCCACAATTGATGATTATTAATTAATAATTCCAATATTCTTTCCTCCTGAGCCCAGATGCAGCATCATAACCTTTCTTAACACAGGTCACTAACAAACAATCAGACTTAATATGTCAGCTATGTCAACATAGGAGAAAATTGTGAATGTCACTGAAATCCATACCAGAGAAAAGGAGGATACAATAATATAAAATTTCATAAGATAGAAAAAATCAACATGAACTTGATATATTAAGAAAAAATTTCTTTTTCAGCCCTGTCTCAAAAAAGTCCCAAAATAACTGAAAAAGAAGCAGTACCTTTGGCCAACATCACCATTCATTTGAACCCACATAACGCAGTTCAGGTCTCTATATTTTCTACAAAAAACAAAAACAAAACCCGAGCCCTGCCAGTGTGACTCAGTGGTTGAGTGCCGACCTATGAACCAGGTGGTCACAGTTTGATTCCTGGTCAGGGCACATGCCCAGGTTGTGGACTCGATTCCCAATATATATATTTTTAAAAAGAACCAGAACTCATGAGTATTCCTCCCCAAGTACAAAAGTCCATTGGACACTAAAAAACAACAAGTCTCTATAAGTTCAAAAAGATTGAAATCATATCAAGCATCTTTTCAGATCACAGTGGAATGAAATTAGAAATCAACTACAGTAAAAACACCCCACACCATTCAAACACATGGAGGCTAAAGAGCATGTTATTAAACAATGAATGGATTACCAACAAGATCAAGATAGAAATAACTTCCTGGAAACAAATGAAAATGAACACTCAACAACTCAAAATCTCTGGGACACAGCAAAAGCAGTCCTAAGAGGGAAGTTCATAGCACTGCAGGAATACGTCAAAAAACAAGAAAAATCAGTAATAAACTATTTAACCCCACAACTTAAAGAACTAAAAAGAGAACAACAAGAAAAGCTCAGAGTAAGTAGAAGGAAGGAAATAATAAAGATTAGAGCAGAAATGAATAACATAGAGACTAAAAAAAAAATCAATGAAACCAAGAGCTGGTTCTTTGAAAGGATAAACAAAATTGATAAACCGTTAGCCAGACTCATCAAGAAACAAAGAGAGAGGACACAAATAAATAAAATCAGAAATGAAAGTGGAGAAGTAACCACTGACACCACAGAAATACAAAGGATTATAAGAAAATACTATGAACAACTATATGCCAATAAGCTCGACAATGTGGATGAAATAGACAAATTCCTAGAAAAATATAATCTCCCAAAACTGAATCAGGAGGAATCAGCAAACCTGAATAGGCCAATAACAACAGATGAAATAGAAACAGTAATAAAAAAAACTCCTAGCAAACAAAAGCCCAGGTCCAGACGGCTTCACAGGGGTTTTTCCAAACATTCAAAGAACTAACACCTATACTCCTAAACTATTTCTAAAAATCAAAGAGGAAGGAACACTTCCAAACTCTTTTTATGAGGCCAGCATTATCCTAATTCCAAAACCAGATAAGAGAATTATAGGCCAATATCCCTGATGAACATAGATGCTAAAATCCTCAACAAAATATTAGCAAATCATATCCAGTAATATATTAAAAAGATTATACACCATGATGAAGTGGGATTCATTCCAGGGATGCAAGGCTGGTACAATATCTGCAAATCAATAAATGTGATACATCACATAAACAAACTGAAAGACAAAAATCACATGATCATATGAACAGATGCAGAAAAAGCATTTGACAAAATCCAACACCCATTTTTGATTAAAAAAAAAACCACAAAAAACAAACCTCTCAGCAAAGTGGGAATAGAGGGAGCATATCTCAATATGATAAAGACCATATATGACAAACCTACAGCCAACATCATACTCAATGGGCAAAAATTAAAACCATTTCCCCTAAGAGCAGGAACAAGACAGGGATGCCTGCTTTCACCACTCCTGTTTGACAGAGTCCTGGAAGTGCTAGCCATCATGATCAGACAAGAAGAAATAAAAGGTATTCAAATTGGAAAAGAAGTATAACTGTCATTATTTGCAGATGACATAATATTGTACACAGAAAACCCTAAAGACTCCATCAAAAAACTACTAGACTTAATAAACAAATTTGTCAATGTAGCAGGATACAAAATTAACACCCAGAAATCTATGGCTTTTTTATATACCAACTAGAGGCCCAGTGCACAAATTTGAGCACAGGTGGGATCCTCAGGGTGGCCTGCGGAGACGGCTTCACAGGGGAGTTTTTCCAAACATTCAAAGAAGAACTAACACCTATACTCCTCAAACTATTTCTAAAAGTCCAAGAGGAGGGAACACTTCCAAACTCTTTTTATAAGGCCAGCATTATCTTAATTCCAAAACCAGATAAGAAAATTACAGGCCAATATCCCTGATGAACATAGATGCTAAAATACTCAACAAAATATTAGCAAATCATATCCAGCAATATATTAAAAATATTATACACCATGATGAAGTGGGATTTATTCCAGGGATGCCCCAGCTCTTGCCCCCAGCCTCGCAGCCCTGCAGCCCTGCCTGGCACCCCACCTTGGCCTGGTGCTGCCCCCTCACCTGCTCCACCAGGACGGGGACCCACCACTCAGCTCCCTCAGCGCCTGGGAGCCAGGCGGTGGCCCCGCCCCCTGCGCTGGTCGCCATCTGAGGGGTGATTGGTGGGGCGATCAGGCCCTCGTTCGCACCCGTCTTGGCCTGGCACCACCCACTCACCTGCTCCACCATCCCACCATGGTCCCGCTCACCAGGGCTGGCAGTGCCTCCACTGTTGCCCACTGCCAGCACCACATCACTGATGCCTGCCATATTCCACGCTGCCTCCTGGTGGTCAGCACACGTCATAGCGAGCAGTCAAACTCTCAGTCGAATGACCACCAGAGGGGACAATTTGCATATTAGGCTTTTATTATATAGGCCAATGAACTCACAGAAAGAGAAACTAAAAAAAAAAAAAAAAATCCCATTTACCATTGCAACAACAAAAAAAATAAGATACCTAGGAATAAACTTGTCTAAGGAGGTAAAAGACCTGTATTCGGAAAACTGCAGGACATTGAAAAAAGAGATAGAGAAAGACATAAACAAATGGAAGAATATACCATGTTCATGGATTGGTAGAATCAACATCATTAAAATGTTCATATTACCTAAAGCAATCTATAGATTCAATGCAGTCTCCAGTAAGATACCAACAGCATATTTCATAGACCTAGAACAAACTCTCCAAAAATGTATATGTAATAAAAAAAGGCCCCAAATAGCTTCAGCAATCCTGAGAAAGAAGAACAAAGTTGGAGGGATCACAATACCAGATATCAAGCTATATTACAAAGCCACTGTTCTCAAAACTGCCTGGTACTGGCACAAGGACAGACATATACTAGTAGACAAATGAAACAGAACAGAGAACCCAGAAATCAACCCAAGCCATTATGCTCAATTAATATTTGACAAAGGAGGCAAGACCATACAGTGGAGTCAAGACAGTCTCTTTAATAAATGGTGTTGGGAAAATTGGACAGATACATGCAAAAAACTGAAACTAGACCACCAACTTACACCATACACAAAAATAAACTCAAAATGGATAAAGGACTTAAACATAAGATAGGAAACCATAAAAACCTTAGAAGAATCCATAGGAAGCAAAATATCAGACATATGTCCTAGCAATATCTTTACTGATACGGATACTAGGGCAATGGAAACTAAGGAGAAAATAAACAAATGGGACTACATCAAAATAAAAAGCTTCTGAACAGCAAAAGAAACCATCAACAAAACAACAAGAAAGCCCACTGCATGGGAGAACATATTTGCCACTGTTATCTCTGATGAAGGTGTAATCTCCAAAATTTATAGGGAATTCATACAACTTAACAAAAGGAAGATAAACAATCCAATCAAAAAATGGGCAAAGGACCTAAATAGACACTTTTCAAAAGAGGACATTCAGAAAGCCAAGAGACATATGAAAACATGCTCAAAGTCACTAATCATCCAAGGGATGCAAATCAAAATGACAATGAGGTACCACCTCACACCTGTCAGAATGGCTATCATCAACAAATCAACAAATGACAAATGCTGGCGAGGATGCAGAGAAAAAGGAACCCTCATGCACTACTGGTGGGAATGCAGACTGGTGCAGCCACTGTGGAGAACAGTATGGAGTTTCCTCAAAAAATGAAAAATGGAACTTCCATTTGACCCACTAATCACACTTCTAGGAATATATCCCAAAAACTCAGAAACACCAATCAGAAAGGATATATGCACCCCTATGTTCATAGCAGCACAATTCACCATAGCTAAGATTTGGAAACAGCCTAAGTGCCCATCAGCGGATGAGTGGATTAAAAAACAGTGGTGCATCTACACAATGGAATATTACACTGCTGTAAAAAAGAAGGAATTCTTACCATGTGCAACAGCATGGATGGACCTACTAGACAGCATTATGCTAAATGAAATAAGCCAGTCAGAGAAAGATAAATATCACATAATCTCACTCATTTGTGGAATATGATGAACAACATAAACTGATGAACAAAAACAGAGCCAGAGACATGAAAGCATCAAATAGACCATCCAACCAAAGAGGGAAGGCAGGGAAGGTGGGGTGTAAGAGATCAAATAAGGACTTGTATGCATGCATATGAGCATAACCAATGGACACAGACAGTAGGGGGATGAGGGCATGTGCTGGGGGGGTGGGAGTGGCTGGGAAGAGGACAAATGAGGGGAAAAGGAGACTTATGTAATACTTTAAACTGTAAAGAATTTAAATTAAAAAAATAAAGACCATCAAAAAGATAAAACCAATTTGCAATCCCAGGACACTCAAGAACATTCGAAGAAATGATTGCTCAATCTTTTCTATACAGATGGTGTTAATTTCTCTTATTTGGTGGGATTTGATTTATGGATCACCCTTCCAGGTGTGTTGAAAGTTTTTGCTTCCCCAATTTCATTGCCAACCTAGAGCTGTCAGTTCCATACCTTTTGGCTCATCTGTTTTTCCTCTGGGGTTATCATCTTTTGTGGAATCCTTCAAAGTTCCATATTCCTTTTCCATCTTAGCTGCTTCTTCCTTGGTACTGTCTGTTTCTTCATGACTCTTCATTGATGGCGCTGTAATCAGATTGTGCACTGTTGTTATAACCCTACTCCCTATCCATTAATTAATTCCTAATGTAGAAGTAAACTATTAAAAAAGTACAGTTTGAGTTTAGGTCATTTTTTTTTTTTTTTTTTTTTAGCTGAAAGAGATCTTAGTGATTATCTACTCCATCTCCCTCCTCCCATTTCACAGAGGGGGAAACTGAGGCCCAGAGAGGGGAGAGATGTGCCACGGTCACCCATTGAGTTAGCAGAAGAGCTGGGCCAACCTCCCAGCTGTCTGGTTTTTGGTTTAATGTTCTTTCTCTTCTGCCACACTGTGTCATTAGAGCCATGGATTATTTTCCTTACTTTAATTAATGTAGGCAATTAAGTGGGATATGTCAGGTCCCAACGTAAATTTGAGTCTTGATTCAAAATGCAGATAAGTCTGTAGTTGCCCAATCTCTACTTTGTTGTATATTTAAAGAACAGCTTATTACTCAGAATAGCACCTAAGAATTTGGGACTATGGCAGTTGTTTGGGGCCTTGATCACCTCCTAAGAATCTTAAGTAAAGGTGTACATTGATTTTTTAAGGCTTCTTGGGATCAGATTTCTGTGCTGAGGCTGGCCACAAAATAACCAAGGTTGTAGCTCTTTAATCCTATGGTTGGATTTCAGATTTTAAAACTTAAAAAAAATCTATACTTCTTTATCAATGCTAACTGAAGCTCATTATTTATCATTGAAAAGAATTGTTGTGCTAAAAGCTAGAAAAATTGTTAAATAAATCATACCTGAGAAAAGCTTGCTTTTATTGTCAGTAACATTTTTTTCTAGCTTGTTCTTGGTCTGAAGAGCAATTGTTTCATCCAAGTTTTCTTGAGGGAGGAGGGGAAAAATATAATTTTATTTCCTGAAAGATATTATCAAATTTCTACTAAAAATATTTAAATTTCACCAAAAATATCACAATAGGAATTTCATAATATTGACACTGCTAGAAAGATGATTTGACATGGATTTTATTTCTAGACTCTCAGGAAAATAAAGAATACTATCTGAGATCTCAGGTTCAGCCTCTTACTCAGTTAATTGCAGAAGTTCCTTCCATATTTTTATGGCCACTGCTAGAACATATAGGGTTGAAACCCATAATGAACACCATGGTTTTGGCCTACTCAACACCTTCTGGTAACTACGCCTTAGTTTTCCTTTGGAGAACCCACACCTCTCCCACTCTCAGCACATTTGGCTCAAGTGGGGGTCTTCAGGGTCTTCCACCTCCTGGCTACAGTGATTGGTTGGTTCAAGGAGAAGAACATGACTCAAGCCAGGCCAATTAGATTCAATGCTAGAACCATTGGGAGAAAGAGGTTCGCTTCCCACTGGGATTGTTGTTCTGTGAGGATGTGAGATTGGAGCTGTGCTAGCCATCTTGCTCTTATAAAGGAACCACTTGTTTAAAATGAAAATATGGAAAGTCAGAGCTGTGAGATGGAGAGTAATAGACTCTTCCTCACACTAGTGGTAGACTTCACAAACATGAAGCCAGACCACCCCTAACCCTGGACTTTTCAGTTACATGAGGCAATTAAATTTTCTTTTCATGAAGCCAAAGAGTTGGATTTCCATCATTTAGGGCCCTCATTAATTCATGAGACAGCTAGTCCTATTGTTAGGTAGTCATAAGGGTGAGGATTTCCCTATTCTTATCAAGTGAAATCTTTATCCTTGTCTTTGTCCTAACTATGCCCTTCGGAGTAACATCACAGAGATGTTACTAGACATGAATCTAGACTGTAACCAGCTCAAGGTAGACAATGCATTAGAATCTACATTCTGTATTCAGTTATTCAAACAGCCACATATCCATCTCACTAATAGGGTAGGCCTTTTTTGCTATTTGCTTTACTTAAAATTATTTCTCTCCAAGTAAACTCTCCCTTCCATTGTATCCCATGCCTCTTTTGAGAAGAAAACCAGTATATTCTATTGTATGATGCAGTCTGTTTTATTCCAGGTAACATTTTGGTATATTTCTGTCCAACGTTCTATACATACATTCTTTTTTTTTTTTAACACATTCTAAATGGCTTTAAGCATTGAATAGCATATCATGACTATTTCCTCCTGTCATTAATCTTTATCAACAATGTTTACATTGCATATGTAATGAACATACGATTATTAAAAACAAACATTTGAAAGTAAAATGTAAATAGTTTAACATAAGAATAACTAAATTATTTATTTTAGATATTTTCCTCTTGTGGAGTATCTAGGTTATTTACACTGTTTTATTCCTATAAACCAGTGCTGTCCAATGGAATTTTCTGACGGAAATAATTATTTCTGTATTGTTTAATGTAGTAGCCACCAGGTACATGTGGCAATTGAGCACTTAAAATGTGCCCACTATATGAAAAACTAGATTTAAATATTTCCCTCTCCTGGGTATATACCCCAAAACTCGAAATCATGTGTTCACAAAGATATATATACCCCTATGTTCATTGCAGCATTATTCACAGTGGCTAAGACATTGGAACAACCAAAGTGTCCCGCGATAGAGGACTGGATAAAGAAGATGTTGTACATATGCACAATTGAATACTACTCAGCCATAAGAAAGGATGAAATAGCGCCATTTGCAACAACATGGATGGACCTTGAGAACATTATGCTAAGTGAAATAAGTCAGAAAAAGCTAAGAACTATATGATTTCATTCATAAAACTGATGTAAACTGAAACTCATGAACACAAACAGCAGTGTGGTGGTTGCCAGATGGCAGAGGGTAGGGGAAGAAGGGGGTCTTAATATAAGGTGACAGGAGAAGATTTGACTTGGGGTGGTGGGTACATGGTGCAATATACAGATCTGTAACAAAGAAACCCACACCTGAAACTGTTATGTTCATGTTGACCAATGTCACCCCAATCAATTTAATAAATAAAAATAAATAAATTTTGTCTAATTTTAATTACTTTCCATTTTATTTTTTTTATTTTAAAATATATTTTTATTGATTTCAGAGAGGAATGGAGAGGGAGAGAGAAACATCAATGATGAGAGAGAGTCATTGATTGGTTGCCTCCTGCAGGCCCCACACTGGAGATCAAGCCCACAACCTGGGCATGTGCCCTGACTGGGAATCAAACCGTGACTTCCTGGTTCATAAGTCAACGCTCAACCACTGAGCCATGCTGGCTGGGCTTGATTACTTTCCTTTTTAATAGCAACATGTGGTTAATGGCTACCATATTGGACAGTACAGCCATAAACAGTAGTGGAAATATCTACCTTGTACATAAGCCTTGTGGCATGTCTAATTTATTTCCATAGAAAAAAGGATTAAAGTGTGGAAGTTCTGAGTCATGGGGCATTGGTATGAAACAATGACTGATTTGAAACAGTTTTTGATCTACTGTTAAGTGAGTAAGTGGTTCACAAAGCTCTGTGTATATAGCATGAATCCATGTTTTTGTTAAGTAAGATGAAAGAAAAAAATGACATAGGTCCCAGCCAGAATGGCTCATTGGTTGAGTGACGTCCTATGGACCGAAAGGTCACTGGTTAGATTCCTGGTCAGGGCACATGCCTGGGTTGCTGGCTTAATCCCCAGTAGGGGGCTTTCTCTCCTTCTCCCTTCCTCTCTCTCTAAAATCAGTAAAAGCATCTATTTTTTAAAAGAATGACGTAGATATACATGAGTGCCTGTACACACACACACACACACACACACATACACACACACAGAAAATACCTGAAAAGACATAAACCAAAATATTACCTGAATGCTGGTATTATGAGTGATTTTTTCACTACCTTTTTGCATTGACTGCTTAAAAAAAATGTGCTCTTTTATAATCAGAAAAAAACAGTACAACTCTTTTTGTGTAGAAAGAAATTGAGTTCATACAGAATAATTCTAGATTGTTTGGTGCTATGAGATTTTCTCTTCTGTTTAGTTCTCCCTCGCTCCCTCATCAAAGATCAGAGAAAAGGGTTGTGAAGTCATCTTGCCCGAAGGACATCAGGGGTAAATGGTATTTATTGATTAACTAAACCAAGCAGGAAAATAAAAGACTTCAAACAACAACAGCAACTACAACTTACATGCAGAATCAAAAAATGTCCAAGCTTACTTATAAAGTTCCAGGAATCAAGGGTTGACAAGCTTTGTCTTTAAAGGGGCAGATAGTGAATATTTTTGACTTTTTGGGCCATATGGTCTCAACTATTCAATTCTTTTATTGTATCATAAAACATAGATACTAAAACAAACGTGCATTGCTATGTTCCAATAAAACTTCATCTATAAACACTGAAATCTGAATTCTACATAGTTTTATTGTGTCACAAAATACTATTCTTTTGATTTTTTTCAACCATTTGAAAATGCAGAAGTCATCCCTAGCTTGTGTACTATACAAAAATAGGCTATGGGCCGGATTTGGTCCATGGGCAGTAGTTTACCACACTGGTCCCTGTTATAGGTAACGAAGTCCTTTATTTAAAAGATGTAGAAACTGAGGCATTTGCCTTTGTCCATATGACAGAGCTGGTCTGAGACAGCTGGGCCTCAGAGGTTCAGTTGTAAGGGCTCCCTAGAAGGGTGTTCTTTTCTCCTATTCACACACAAATTTCACTGGTTAAAGTCAAGACTCTCTTAATACTGACCATTCAAATATAACTGAAAAAAATAATAAGCTCAATTTTAATAAAATTGTCTCTGTGTTAGCAGGACAAAATAACAAGAAATGTGAAATGTTTGTACTCAAACTGGATCTATAAAGATTAAAAGTTGATTAAAACTTCTGATTAATTTTTTAATATGCATTATCAAGCTGGGCAATTCTGGTTACTCAGATAATTCAGACTATTTTGGCATAAATTATCGGAGAAGTGAAGTAATTCAAATCCCTAACTCACTTTTGGATGATGAAGACTAACCACAGTAAAAACAAAACAGATAGGATTCTCACCAAGGTAGGAAACACCTTCTTCTGGAGATATTGTGCCATACTTGACCATCATCTTCACAAAGTCAATCAGTGTCTTCATGATAGTAATCAGTGTTTCTTTCTCTTTTGCCTCTTTTTCTATATAAAAGGACGAAATAATTTTTTTTCAAGTAGTGGCATACACCTTTCGGTGTCAATTTAAAAAGTACAGCATCTTATTGAAATATTTCTCCCTACATTTATATCTAAAACCACTTATATTTAATTTACAGAAAGCCTAAGGCTTGCTTGGGAGTACAGGGCAATGTACAGAAATACTAAACTTTTCCAGAAGTGGACAATTTTAACTTCTCCAAAAAGATTTATTTTGATCTAAAATATTTTATTAATGGAGTAGACGATAGAGACAGTTTATGACCTGAGACAATATGAATTCAAAAGGAAAGCTAGAAGGTTGGTGACCCAACAACTTTCTCTACTCAGGCTATACATTTTGAGGACAAGAACTACCTGTTTTTATTAATCAAGCTTAATACTGTATTTTAAATAAGAATATACATATATCTTTATTTTTAAAATATAAGGTTTATTTTTAACAGAAGTATATATTACTTTCTAAACTTTCATTTGAAAGGATATATGTATACTGTAAAAATATTCCAATAGTACAGAAGTAAATAATAGTCAAAGTAACATTCTTTTCCCCTCCCAACACCTACTCCCTGTAGGTAACCACTAGTAAGAGTTTCTTGGGAACTCTTCATATTTGACATACTGCTTTACATCTTGATATAGCAAAATGGCTAATGATTACATAAAAGTTCAGTAGATACATTAAATCTAAAACCATTAAAAATCTATTTCTATTTTGAAGAAGAGAAAAATTAAGATGCTAGAGGAGAGCTCATTTTCCCAATTCTTTTAGCTGCTATTAAGGATTTTCTTTATGTACTTCTTGCCCTTTCCCTCTCATCTTTTCATTCTTCTCACACATGAGGTTAATAGCCAATAGAGATTGGTGTACATTTCTCTACCAATGGGGATTGGAAGTCTTTCTTCTTTCCATTCCCCTGGAACAGTGGAAGGCAGGGACCCAAGAAAAGCACCTGATCTGCTGATTCCGACTACCCCTGGGATTGACTGTTTCAAGAGCTAGGCTGAGGAGCGTGAGTGCACTAGCCCATTGGGGCTCTAATACCAAGCTCCATTCCACAACCCGTCTTTATCAGCATCAGAGATATTTTGGCTTTCTACCCACTTTACCATTTCTCAATTGGTTCAAACCTTGAGTGAGAAAGACAGGTACTATCAAAGACCTCAATGTAAGTATTTAAATTAAAAGCCCGCAAAAATAAAGGCAATATGGAATGGGGTAAACGAAACTAAAAGATTAAAAGCAAATAAAATAAGGAATATTCCATGTAGTAGAATATTTAAAATACCATTAAAGTCACAAGGTTGGGAGAAAGGAAAGGTAGGAGAAGAGTTGTGGGGAGAGATCTTGAAAAGAGGAGGGTAAATAACTCCAGGCATCCTATTATTTGCATAAGGTCACAGCCATAGAAATCTTTGGTATCATGCTGATGCTCTTCACTGACAAGAGGTGAATCACCAGGATGACAGAGGATATGAGCTGGGCATCTGCCAACCAATTGGGCAAGATGACTCAGAATGGACCCTCAAGATTACCAACCCTGCAGACACCAGCAGAGGAGCTGGTGCCATCTGGCCAATGTCTGGAATTGAAGGACAAAGGATGACAAAGGATGTTCTCCAGTGATGAAAGCCCACTTCTGGGGGAAATATTATTAGAATTACAGAAATATTTATTACAAATATTCAATTTGGGACTGAATCTTTGAATAGGAAGGGGAAAAGCCACCTGTCTGGACAATAACAACAACAGAAAATTTATCCAATATTATCCTCCTTACAGATTGACCAAAAATTAACATGAACTAAAATCTTCAGTTAACTTATTTTGGTACACGTGTAAGAGAAAGAGCAAGACACATTAAGGTCTTTGTTTTTAAAAAACAAATCATTTTCCAAGTCTGTTTTGGGCTCCTGACCGCCTTTAACCCAATGTTTATTTCACTTTAACTCATTTGAAGACTGAAGCTGAAAATGTCTGACAAACAAAATTCTGAATCATTTAAAAATTATCAGTTAGGTTCCACACACCGTTCCCACTAAAATGGAAATATTTGCAATAACAGTTGAGGTTGAACTGCGTCAGGCTGGGACATTGATTCATCTACACACCTGCACAAGATTCACTCCAGTACCATCAACGCAGCACATGTTCAATAACTGTTTGTTGAACAAATAAATGAGCCCTCTGTTAACAAGAAGATTAAATTGTCCAGAAACTCCACCTTTCCTGGTTATCCTTTCCTAAATATTACCATGACTAGTACACTTCTTTAGAAAAAATTGATATGAACTATTTTCCCCAAGGCCACAATATGTCATTGAGGATTACATTTGGAAACTGAAAACAGGAAGAGAGAACCACCCACACATTTCCTGGAACTACTGTTTCTGTTCCACATGGTCGGAAAAACAGTTTTTACCTGAATCAATACTTTTCAGGAGTGCATAGAAGTTTGGAAAATATTGGAGTTCCTCAAAGTTGTCTTCACTGTAGGTTTTCGTTCTCCTTTCTAAGCCATTTGTCAAGGTTAAGGTGTTAGATACTGTTTCATCATTTTCTCCATTAGCAAAACCATCTTGAATTGCTGCCATTGGAATCTCCAGTGGGAATTTAAAAAATCAATGAAAAAGAAACATTTTGTTAGAACTAATGCCACTCCAGTTTGATTCTTTCCTCTGTTGTGCCCTTGACTGTGAAATACAAGAATACTTCATCCTAAGAGATCAACCAAAGGACTTGTATGCATGCAGACAATAGAGGGGTGAGGGCATGTGCTGGGGGATGGCAGGGGGTGGGGAGAGCATGTGCTGGGGGGGGGGGGGGCGGGCAAGAGGGAGTGGGGAGAGGTCAATGGGGGAAAAAAGGAAACATATGTGATATTTTCAACAATAAAGAATTATAAAAAAAGAATACTTCCTCCTTTGCCTGCTCCTGCAGGATCAAACCCTTTTCTAGGCATGAGGATGGATATCTAGTCACATGGAAAAGGCACTGGGACATAGAGGCTGAAGACCCTGGATCCTGCTCAGGGGGGAATTAGGGAATTTCTAGACTTCTGCTCTGGCTGAGTTCCCCTCCATCAATTCTCATGACTGTTTCCTGGTAAAATTGCCTTTCACCAAAAAGAGGAGCTTTGAGTTCACAGTTTCTACCAAGAAAGATGGTGCAAGGTATAGGAAACCTTGTCAGAATATCTAACAGGAGTAGAGCAGTCACACCTTGGAGATTTTTGGGTGATGTTTTAAGGGCTGTCTAGAAAGATGCACAAGACTCTTTTTCCTAGACTTGATCCATGCCCAGGGCCCTCATATTAGCGATCCATTCTCCATTCAGTGAATCAGACAGAAATTTATAAGCTTTTTTTTGCTTCTTACTCTTCCTTTTCTTCCATTCAATCCATCAGTAGCCCTTTTAGACCTACCTTCAAAATTTATTCCAAATTTGTACATTTGTCTCTTTCTCCCTACCCAACTCTAGTCCAAGCTGCCTTCATCTCTTACCTTCTAACTGGTACACTACCCACCTCTAATCTATTCCCAATACTGCATTTTTTGCATTTGTACCCAGAGTTGTTTAAAAAACTGACTATGTAACCCCTTTGCTTATAATCCTTTGGTGCTTTTCCATTGTTACGATAAAGATCAGAATCCATACATGGCTCATAAGGCCCTGACTGGTCAGACCTGGGTCCACCTCCCCAGTCTCATCTCTCATTGCTCTCTCCCTATGTTCCAGCCACATTGTGCTTGTTTTAGTTACTTGGATACTCCACACAACCTTTTTTACATGCTGGCTCTCATGGTCACAAGTTAATTCCTCTTCAGCCTTCAGTTTTCAGCTCAGGTCACTTTCTTGGGGAAGCCTTCCTTGAGCCTAAGTCCAAGACAAGTTCCTTTTTTTTAAATAAGTGCTCATAAAACCATGTTTCTTTCCTCAGAACACTTAATGCAGTTGCAATTAAAATACGTGGCTATTTGAAAACCATCTACCCTTTCCATTAGATCTTAAGCTTCTTGAGAGCAGGGATTATGCCTTTTTATATGAGCATTATATTCCTAGTGCTTGGTACAATAAATATTTATTCCATTGCATTTTTTTCCAGGGGGGGGGGTGTTTGAGAGAGATATCGATGTGAGAGAGCCACATCAAATGGTTGCCTCCTGCACATGCCCTGTTCATGGGTGAGGAGTCAACCTGCAACCTGGCACATGCCCTTGACTGGGAGCCGAATCTTTGACTCTTCAGTGAGCAGGCCAACACTCTAACCACTTAACCACATCAGCCAGGGCTGGTACCTAAATAAATATTTATTTAAAAATATTTCATTTGCTTTTTATTTACATTGATGCATTTAGATAACATGAGTGAACAGGTGGAGAATATGGACATTTTAGAGATGGGACATAAGGAGTATATAATTGGAGTAAAAGATAGTGAAAATAGCTATATCAGTTTCAGTTCAGACTGGTAAGCTTGAATGAAAGTCATGAGTTCTTTGATAAAGCTAGAAAGTTGTTTTTTTTTACAGTGGCTAGATCTTCAAAAACTGTTTTAAAAGATGGCAGTTGATGGGGATTGGAAGTAGGAAGAACAAAAGAGAGCTTTTAGACTACCTAATAACAAAAACCAAGACCCAATTTATGTGTCCTAGCCCCCTCTAAAACAGGAGTATGTAAGCCTATATACTCTTTTTCCTTGTGTTTGGGATAGGATGTTGAAGGGGATGAGAGGCCATGGGGCCTGGGTATTCTGATGGAGAAAATCAAAGAAAAGGTGAGGAGATTGATATCTTCCCATCATTAGCTTCATCTAGAGTTTTAAAAAGAATTCAAGGAGAAGACAAAAATTTCAGCAGTTTGGCTGAGATTAAAGAAGAGATGAAGAGGCAAGGAGTCCAGCAAGGGAAAGAAAGAATGAGTGACTGGTTTAAGTAAAGGATGATAGACCTTTGAACCAATGAAAAGAGGAAGGAGCAGGTGAAGGAGCACAGGGTAGAGTAAAGGTAGCTCAGGCAACCAGGTCTGGGGGATATAAAAGTGGGTGTGGCAGAAGATCAAGTCAACCTGAGCTTTTAATTAAAAAAAATAATTTTGGGGCATATAATGATATCCACAGTGAACAAAAGTTGGATACCAAAAGAGCTATAAAATATTTAATTTCAGTACGCTGGGATTATACAAATAGTTGTTATGTGAAATAACCATTTTACATAATATTATGTGTTATTATACTGCAGGATATAAGATGTGACCTTTACTATCTATACTAATAATAGAGGAATATGCAAATTGTCCAGGACTCCATCACAGTAACGACCAAACAGCAGGCTGCGTGGGGCGACAAGGCTGTCAGGGGGGTTAGTGAGGGATGACCAAACGACTGAACAGCAGGCTTCATGGGGCAACCAGGCTGGCAGGGGGGCAGTTGGGGGTGACCAGGCTGGCAGGGGGGGCAGTGAGGGGCGACCAGGCCAGTAGGGGGGGCAGTTGGGAGCAACCAGGCCAGCGGGGGGGGGGGGGTAGTTGGGGGCAAGCAGGCCGGCAGGGGGGGCAGTTAGGAATGATCAGGCAGGCAGGCAGGTGAGCAGTTAGGAGCCAGCAGTCCCGGATTGTGAGACGAACATCCCACGAGGGGTCCCAGATTGGAGAGGGTGCAAGCTGGGCTGAGGGGACTCCCCCCCGCCACATGAATTTCATGCACTGGGCCTCTAGTGTAATATAATATCACATGATCTCAAAATTATTTTCAAAGTAGAGTTCATTTATATCTTTTAAGTTATTGGTATTTCATGAATATTTAGGTGGGCTAAAAATATCACATACCCAAAATCTTTGGCACCAAGTGAGGTACTAATTATATACAGATTGTATTAATTATATGCAGATTAGAGTACACACACACACACACATTCATGTCCATGCACATGCATACATACACATGTACATAGCATACTCATACATATTCACATATACATACCACTTTCTCTGGTATTTTTCCACTCTGACTCTCAGACTTGCTTGTGGGTTTATTGGGTTTCTCCTCATAACTGTTGGCTTCCTTCGAGATTAATTTTTGTAAAACCTCTGCTACTTCATCTTCCAGTGTATGAGCCTGGCTTTCTGTGATCTGTTATAGTAAAAACATATGTGACTGTTATTCCCATTTTTATGGTTAAAAAATATCTAGAATAAACTCTGTAGTTGAACAGAGTTCTAGAAGACAAGAGAATCTTCGGACCCCCCTTCAGACAACCCTTGTTTATGCCTCCATACATGTAGGTCTTCATCGTGATTGACCAGCACTCCTGGGAAGAAGTGTCTTTGGGGTCACCGTGCAAGTGGTCAGTCTTGTCTGTTGGAACCCACAGAACGCTTACTTTGAGACATATCTTGAGGATTGTTTCTCAATCCTCAGCTGCAAGTCATGGTCAGGTAACCTTTGAAACCTGCAAATTTAGTACCCCCCTGAAGCCTGCGAGGGCTGTGTAAGGCTGGGAGCCAAGCTAAGGCAGAATCAAACTGGATTGCATAGTTTCTTAAATATTGCATGCCTTTGTTCATGCTATTTCCTTCTTACCTCACACATGTCTGTTACTTAAACTGATTAAATCCTAACCATCCTTCTAAGCTCACTTCCAACATCTCCTCCTCTGAAGCTTTTCCTTATAGCTCAAGTGGATATAATTCATCCCCTGGCAAACAATGATCTTATGGTTCTTATGTAGCTTCCACCATATGCGTGGTGTACTTGTCTAATTCCTCTGATAGACTATACTTTTCTAGAGGGAAAGAATGGTGCCTTATTGTCCTGGAAACCTGTGGTACCTAGTATAAAGTAGACACATTATAAACATTTGGCTATTGGAATCAAATGGCTCAGCTTCTTAGCATATTCCAAACTGTATTAAGAATTTGGTTTACTTTCATGCATGTGACTCACTAGGCCAAGATTCAGGAGTTTAGAAACGATCTTGTCAAATACTCCTCTGTCATTTTCCTCATAAATTCTGGTGGCGATTTTCTGGACAATGTCTTCAGCAGTTAAAGGAGTTCCGTCTAGCTGATGAAGGCCATCTGGATCATCTGGACAGAGCAATCACAATTTCACATCATGGTGAAAACAGTTCTATTTTTTGGATCATATTAGATTTCTAATCTATACCTTGCTCTTGTACACTTTAATAGGTTTGGAATATATTTATAGTGGTGCTTGGTCCACAGAAACTTTTGGTTTGAAAATAAAATTTGATGTCAAGTGAAGAAACTAGGATGACAATGAAAATTCTGAAAGCCTCTGATGTGATTATAAGAGGCAGAAAAATCTGAAGTCAACACAAAAGGCCTCTCTATTTTTTATTATCACTAATAATACAAATAATATTATACTTCTAATTTTGAAGTATGCCATATTTATGTAGTATGCCATATTGCTTAAAGCACCCTTCTATATATCAAATAATGATATTCTATTTCCATGTAAGGAGTAGATTAGTAGTATGTACCCCATTGGCAGGCCAATTCATGGACCGAGTGGGTGGAGGGAACCTGCCTCACACCTAGAATCAGAGAGTGTGTACTCAAGATTTAATGACTAACCTGGAATAAATGTTTACTTGTTTTTAAATTTTTAAAAATTTATTGATTTTTTTCTTTTTGGAGTAAGAGGAATAGAGACACACAGAGAGAGAAATGTTGATTTATTGTTCCACTTGTTTATGCATTCATTGGTTGATTCTTGTATATGCCCTGACCAGGGATCGAACCCACAACCTTGGCATATTGGGACAATGCTCTAACTAACTGAGCTACCCAACCAGAGCCTAAATGTTTACTTCTATGTGAACATGTGTTAGAGTGCCTTTATATAAAGTAGCTCACTGTAACAAGCCTCTTTCTCTAGAGAATAGGGAACTTAATTTATGTGCCTGGAATTTAAACTTTTAAAATGTGACAACAGATTTGCACAAAGCAGTATGTAAATCTATGTGAATGCCTGAAGAGAAGTCTACAAATATGTATCCTTGGCTCTCCTGGGAATTCTTTGGTAGCATTACTTCAGGGAAGGGAGGATGCAGTAGGGTTGGTGACAAGGAAGCACTGTACCTTGTCCTCGGAGAACTCCCAGGAGTCGATTGGTCTTTTCCAATCTATATCACATGGAGCAGTCTACTCATATGTGCAGCCTACAGGGCACTTAACTCCCCTTGTCACCTCTAGGCAGATTGGAAAGATCAGAATTATAGCCCCAGAGATACGTCTTGTTACCTATATATCCTTAGGCTGCTCTAGAGGAATATAATAAGAGTATCTATTTCATGGGATTGTGAGGCTAAGATGAAATAAGATGTAAAAGCACATTTTCAATTGCAAAGTATTATATGAAAGTTAATGTAGTGTTACTGTAGTAGACAATGGATTTGTACTTGAAATAAAGGAACTGCAATTATCTTCTAAAGAAAATAAACATTGAATCCCTGGCCAAATTCTGCCCAAATCATTCTGACCATATTCCCTTAAAGAAGGAAGAACCTAGTATTGCTATTCTGATTCTGCCTCTTCCTTCCATGGCTTCTGGGGATTCGAACAAGAAATGTTGTCCATGGTCTTTCCGATTCTGTGGAGATGGAAGTCTATGCAGCCTCAGCTGACTATTGTCTTGTTGTTTGGAAAGAAGCCAAGGAAAATAAATGGGGTGATTATGCCGGGAGGACTGGATGTTTTCTGGCATTATATTGGGGTTATAAACTGTCAACCAACCCATGAACTCTGATCCCTTTGAACCCTGTGAACCAGAGTAACTAATAAACACAAACATTCTGTAAAATCAGTTCCTCTCCTGGCTGACTGAAAATTGGATTCATCATCTGGGTGTTTTGTGGTGGTGGTTGTTTTGTTTTTTCAGGAATAGAGAGCCACTCTCAGTTCTGTTTGATTTTTTCCCCCCATTTGTGGGTTACAGGTCAGACTGTTGGGAATAGGTGGAACAGAAGCTGCCTGGGTCTATGCAGAATTAGAAGAATTTATTTCCCTTCCCACTTATCGTCAGGATCTGAAAAAGGAAGACTATTGGTTGCCTGCTGGAGTTACCAATAGTCTTCCTTTTTTCATACCCCAAGGGATAAATGGGAAGGGAAATAAATAACTGAGATGACAGCTTTTCAGTACATTTAATTCACAACAGGGAGAACATTAGCAACACTCAAGAAATGGCCTCTTTCCTCTGCTGCACTGCTGTATAGCCTTCAACCAGGAACTTAGGCCTCCCTTAGCAGAGCTTTGCTGGATGGAGTCAATAACAACCCTTGGGCCTTGCTCCTTACCTTCCACTGATTTCCCCTGGCTCCTCTAAAATGGACGGAATTACTCAGAATGATTTCTCTGATGCTCGTGAAGGGGTATTTCACCCTCCTCTATAGACCATCAAGAGGAAGCCAAACATGAGTTCAACATTTATAACATTTTAAAAGCAGCTATAACATTCTAAGAAGTGAATGTAAAAGGGCCATGTTCTGCCTGGTTAGGTTTTGCCAAGTTATGTTTTGAATCTCCAGCATCTAATATGGCATTTGACATTCATTTGCTCAATACATTTTTATGAAAGTGTTAATATAAGCCAGAACTGAAAATAGAGTGACAAAGAGTTTCGGCTTGGTCCCTAACTGCACAGAGCTTATTGTCTAGTTCAGCGGTTTTCAACCTGTGTGCCACAAGAATTTTTTTTAAAAACATGCCATTCCTGCAAGAACCGGTTTGGCTCAGTGGATAGAGTGTCGGCCTGCGGACTCAAGGGTCCCGGGTTCGATTCCAGTCAAGGGCATGTACCTTGATTGTGGGCACATCCCCAGTGGGGGGCGTGCAGGAGGCAGCTGATCAATGTTTCTCTCTCATTGATGTTTCTGGCTCTCTATCCCTCTCCCTTCCTCTCTGTAAAAAATCAATAAAATATATTTTTAAAAACAAAACAAAACATGCCATTCCTGACTATTTAGTCAGGGGCACTGACCTCTTCTCCCTTAAGAGTGTCAAATTAAAAAAATGACAATAGCCCTAGCTGGTTTGGCTCAGTGGATAGAGCATCGGCCTGCAGACTGAAGGGTCCCAGGTTCAATTCCGGTCAGGGGCACATGCCCAGGTTGTGGGCTCAATCCCTGGTGGGGGGCATGCAGGAGGCAACTGATCAATGATTCTCATCATTGATGTCTCTCTCTCCTTTTCTCTCTGAAATCAATAAAAATATATTTTAAAAAATGTCGATAGCCAATACAACAATAGCCATCTAGTGAACGAATTAAAATTCTACCTATATTTTTTGTCAGATCAGCAAAAAATATATATTTTTGGTGTGCTGCAGAATTTTAGTAATTAGTTTATGTGTGCCAGGAGATGAAAAAGGTTGAAAATCGCTGGTCTAGTTCGCAGTCTGATACATAGTAATTGCTCAATGAACATTTGTCTGGTGAATGCACACAGGAGCCTGGAAGCACAACTTCATAAAAGAAACTTGGAAAAAATTCTGAATCACACATGCTGCAGAACACACTGAAAAGGAGAATTGATAGGCCCTTCATCACAAGCCTATTTGGAGGTTTCCTAAAGATGTGAAAGCACCCGGCAAAAGTTAGGTCCCTCACCCCATTCTGGGGTATAAGTCTGCGTGCCTCTGAGTTCTAGTCACCTTGGTGCTATCAAATGCTGTTTCCAGGGTATGAGAGGAGACCAGAAATTCACTCATAAATAATTTCTCTCCAAGAATCATATCTGTAATCTTAAGTGGACTTAAAATGACTCTTAAGGGAAACCTAGAGTCATCAGGACACTTGGTAATTCGGAACCCATCTGGGATGGTAGTAAAATGTTGAACAATTTAAAAATAAGTTGCTCAAGATAGTGATCAGATCACAAACAGATCTGTGCCTCTGCCTGAATGCACAATCGGTTTGACCAAAAAATTCAAACATTAGACTGTTTTTAAATTTCATTAAATCAAATGTCAGTTCAAAGTAGTTTAGTCTCTTTTGTATACAGCAATGCCCAGTGTCTATTTCTAGCCAAAATATTTTAGGTTAAAACGTAGAATTCAAGAAAAAACATTCTGGGAGTAGTATGCAATATAAAATGTGTCATAATATAAACCATCTGTCCCACCTTATTACATGCACAACATATATCTGAAATCTCTTCAGGCTGTGATATCTTATAAAAGTTAGCAGTTGTTTTCTGGCAGAAATAATCAACATAATTCTCTTGTGGCCATGGAGCAGAGCAAGGACATATAAGACAATCTGCAGTCACTCCTAAGCAATAGTATTCAGGATGGAAAACACACTCTCTTCTTCAGTGCCTAAGTACGTAGTTCATTTATTCTCTCATGTATTCTTTTCTTATTCATTCATTCATTTATGAATGCATGCAATGAATTCATGACCACCCACACACTGGGGCTACAACGTCTCTGTTCTTGTGAAGTTTTCAGTTTAGTTTAGGAGAAAAAGATAAATCCTAAGTAGTCACACTTAGGAATGTAAAATTGCAAACTGCATTAAGTGCCATGAAGAAAGGAACAAGATTTTTTTTTATCAGATCATGTGTGCTTGATGAATCTAGAAAAGTAGACAGGAACCAGTCCATGCAGGACTACAGAAGCCATGTTAAGGATTCTGGTTTTTATCCCAAGAGAAATGGGAATCAATTAATGGGATTTATGCAAAAGAGTAACATGTTTGTGTGTTGGAAAGATCACTCTGGCTGCTACGTGAAAAATGAGTTGGAGAGGGGCAGAGTGGATGCTGGAAGATCCAGTAGAAGAGTTTGCTGAGTTGAAGTGAGACATGATTAGAGATTGGTGATTAGAAATAGAGAAAAAAATTTGACAGACACAGGAGGTGAAATTGATAAGATTGGTGGATTACAATTGGAGGGGCCAGGAAAAAGAGAAGTAGTTTGATTTCTAGATTTCTGTCTTGAAAAATTGCATGGGAAGTAATGCCTTTCTTAGAGAAAGAGCACTCTAAGAGGGCTAGGTTGTAAGGTGTACAGATATTATGAGATTAATCTTGGCCATGCTAAGTTTGAGGTGCTTCTGAGACTTTTAAAGCAAGATATTAAATAGGTAGATATAGATATAGATATAGATATGTAGATATGTGTATCTATATGTGTATTATAATGTATATATGTATGTATCTATCTATCCATAGCTCAGAAAAGTCTTGGCTAGTGATATGTGATGTCAGGTAACTGAAGGGGAAGCCATGAAGAGGTTAGAATGACCTAGGGAGAAAGGCTATGGCTAGAAAGAGAACCCTGCAAAGGGAGTAATGGGTATTTCACCATTGGGAAAGGGATACTGTTGATTTAATTATTTGATAATTATGATATTTTGTTGGTACTAGTAGTTAAAATATTAAATGCTAAATATTAAATAGCATAAAACATAGACAGTAGATTTAAATATTTTCAAAGTAGCAGTAAAGGGACCTTTAAAGAACAAATAAAATCTGGGCTTCTGTGGAGGTAGGCTTTGTACATTGCCAGTAAATTTGGGCTTTATCTCAACTTTGGGCCTGATTAATAGAGGATTGTGAGAATATAAGAGATATTTTAAAAAAATATATAGGACTTTCTCCTAACCCACAATGAGAAGTCCAAATTAGAGAACATAGGTAGCAACATTTCCCGCTCCCCCCCCCATTTACCTTGAAATTTATGATCCAATCCACTCTTAGTAGAATCATAATCATCTATTAGTCTTCGATTTTTGGTTGAATCAACATCTTCCATATTCAATTTACTATCATATGGAGAGTTTCTTACAGATTGTCTTTCTTTCTCAGTTTTTTCCTTTTCTGTTATTGCCTTTAGCAGGTTCAAGTTATCAACAAAGGAATAATTGCTTTCACCTGGCTTGTTTTCTGTAAGAAAAGCCCCAAACCCCAATTATCCATTTTATTTAAGATTCTCAGAGCTTACATTCACTTAAATTAACATCAAAACAGTTTCTTTTTACCTGGAGAGTATATGTTTTTAATCTTGTCTGATTCTGCTTCAGCAATCTGTGAAACAAAGAGGGTATAGACCTGGTTTTAAATCATTGCTCCACCTCTTACCAAAAATGACAGCTAAATAATTTAATCTCCATAGGATTTAGTTTTCTTGTTTGTAAAATATAGGTAATTTCTATCTCAAAGCATCATCATAAGGAGTAAGTGAGATAAAATAAAAGGCAGATGGTCTATAAGTATTAATCTCCTTCTCCTACATTATTGATGAAAAGTAAATCTCTGATAAATTAAGCAATCTTACAATAGAGTGGACCTTATTGGATTATTATATAGTCAACTCTATGTTTTATATAGATATTACCAAAATTATATTTCCCATCCTAGTTTATGTCAATTTATTATTAATCCCCTGAAGTTTGTGAATTCAAAATGGCTAAAATGTCATAACATAATCACATTAAATTATAACAACTAAAATAAATTGAAACAGAATTTTTTATTTTATTTTTTACCTACCTGCTCATTTAAAGGTCTTTCTGCACTTAATTCTCTATTATGTACAAGTTTGTCTAGAATAAACACAAAAATATAAGTTTAATTGTGTTTTGGACAGGCACAGTATGTCTCTTTAAAATAAAATTTTCATAAAGACAAACCAATATTAGGAGACATATTTTGGATAACCATGAAACAAAAATATATGTTAATAAAGATTATCAAGATTATACAATAACAATGACCATCATGTTGCCTTGCTTATTATCCTGCTGTATTTCCTGAGTTAATAGAATTACACTTGTTGTTGTTGTTTTTTACCAGAAACTCACAGATAGTTCTAACACTTGGCTTACCAGCTGTTTTCAATTAGACAGATAAGTTCGATTGGTATTATTAGCACATTAAGAACTCCCTCTCCCCCAACCTTGTTCTGAATCGAGTGTCTGAGAAAGATTGTAAGACAACTAGAAAACAAAACCTAACCACCCAAGCCACTTTATAAGGCAGAAAAGCCCCCCTCTCCCAATTGCAAAAATAAAATCTTTCAAAACAATCCAGGTTATTGCTCTATCAGATAAAAAGTGAGGAGGGATCTGTCTCTAAATTCAGAAGGATTTTCTCTGTCAATATGCACAGATACGATCTGATCAGAAAATGAGGCAAGGTGATTTGCAGCTCATCTATTATGCCACGCTTTACCTCTTCGTGGAGAATAAAAGGAAGTGGGAGGAAAGTGTCCACGTACCTTGGCTGCCTTCCGGTTTGGGGAAAGCTTGAATTGGGCTGCTGTGGACCACTAACACCAGAATCCAAGTGCCGGTCCAAAGGAACCCCATTCTTCCACTCTTGGCTCAGAAACAGCCTGGCGCCGGGCTCCCGGAGCGGTGGCTTTTGTTATGAATGAAAAAGAGGAGTAAAAACAGGAAGAGCTAGGAGGGCGGGTGCAGAGAGGAAGAGTGGTGGGAACCCAGCGCGGGGTGGGGTTCGACGCCGCCCCGAGTAAAGAGACTAGAAAGGGTTCTGGGCGCTGGGGAGTCAGGTCTGCAGGTGGAGGAGAGCGCTGTCCGCCCCGTGGGTGCTGAAGTTCCTGTGACGCGGAGCCCGCCGCGGAGCCGCTAGGGCGTAGCCTTACTCTCCTTGAGACCAAGTGAGGAAGGAAGCGCATGCTCCCTGCAAGCCAGAGGCGGGAAAGGATGGCGTCAGCGACTCCAACGCTACTCCAATCCCCTGGGAAAGGAAGGGGGGGAAGGGTGACAGATCGGCTAGCGTATTTTCTGTGCCGCAGTCCTAGGGCTGTTCCTGCGCTCAGGGTCACCTCGATTGCCGTAAGCTTGGACACCATTATCGTAATTCCCCGAGTAAACACTGCCTCGAGGACCAAACGCCTTCTCTGCCCTTGCACCTGTCAAGAAAAGCTAGATAATCTGTGTGAAGGACTCTGCTTTGGGATTATTCTGGGATATCTGCTCCAACATCCCTTTTTTTCCATTCCACCTTGTGTTAAAAGAGAGATACAATCCTTAGAAAAGCCTGCCTTTTGTAATTAGGTTGACATATCAAGCATCTCTTGGTGCTCTTTTTGTCTCAGCTGTATGGAGTCTTTTTAATTGGGAAATTCAAGAAGCATTCTTTCAACTAGATTGCTGCAACACACTATCACTCCTAGATGCTGAAACAGAACTAAAAATAAAATTGCCTCTTCCCCTAAGAGTGAATGTCTTCATCAGTTCTGGGTAGTGAACAGCAAGGGTCGGTTTTATTTTAAAATTTCCCATTCTCACCAAAAGGGTCAGCTGCCCCTTCACCATCACCACCACCACCACCAAAAAGCTGCACTTCTGTAAAATTCTTCCCCAGCACTCAATTATGCTTAAAAACCTGATTGTTCCAGGGGGCTTTGAAAAGAGGGGATAGTGATGAAAAGCATTTTTCATCATAATTAGGTCAAGGAGGTGCTTCTTATATTCTGAGAATATTCCCAGCCACCTAAGGTTACTGTATAATAAAAGACTTTTAAAGATGAAAGCAAGCAATACTAATGTGAGCAGAGTGCTGAGTAAGCTCTTTAGTCTCAGATTTTTAAACAGTGCTTGGACCCTTTCCTTTGGAATGCAGCATGCTGGGAACCAGCCTGAATAATGCCCAAAGAGAAGGATTCAGCACAATCAGGCCTTTTATTTCTGTACCCCTGCTTTTCAAGGAGCAAGCTAGTCATTCAAGTACCTAAAAACAAACAAACAAACAAGCTGACAAACACATTTCCCTCCTTCTGGAGGTTTTTGAGTTTGGAAGTCACTCAAATATTTCCTTTAAGAATCTAAAGAGTACTTTTAATCTAACAGTTACTTTAAAGCAAATATTTGTTTCTTGGCTGGGATAACATAGCATTATTATCCCAGTATACTGCATTTAAAAAATTTAAATCACAATTTATAATCCCAGTTGAGTTAAGAGTAAATTTCCTGTATCCTCTTCTTTAAAACAGATGGCAGGCTCTGTTTACCCTCACAATGTTATTGTGGAGATTAAATGGGTACATGTTTAAATCAAGTAATTTTGATGCCAGGAATATTTTGACACAACTTATAAAATAAGTCATGGAATGGTTTCGGCTTAAGAAATATTACAAAATATTATGTAAAATAGCCATTCACTGGTTCTGAGACTCTATCACTAACCTCAGTTTCACTCCAGTCTTTGTTCTGTTCCTGACTCCCATCTCCCCTCAATATGGGTTTGCAGTTGGTAGAGGCTCAGGATGGAAAGAAGGTAAAAGATGGTTATTGAGGACATTGTATTGTTTGTCAACAATAAAAAAGGTATTTGACTTTTCTCTGCCATTTGGACTCAAAGTACTGTGTTAAATGGACACTAAATCTAGGAACATATTATATTTCTGATCAAATGAGTCATGGAGCACTGAGTAAATTGTAAGGCATGAGTTAGTTTATATTCCTCAGTCTTATGAATGTTTCTGCTGAACTTAATATGGTCTATGAATGGAATAATCCTACATTTTATTTATTTACTCATTCATGTAACAGATGTTTATTGAGCAGGTGAAATGTACCAGATATTGAGATATGCAAAAACAACCAAGATATGATCACTGGTCTTATAGTATAATAGATAGAAAGGACTGTGATTATAACAATAACAATAAACACAATTATTTACTGAATAGGTTTCATGTGCTAGACATTGATCTCATTAAATATAAATGAATGAATAGGCACAAGAGTGTGTTAGGGGTTCCCTGTTATACGTGTGGAGTTCAGGTGGAGTGCAAATAATGAAATGAGTGGTCACAATAAATTACATAGAAGAAAACAAAGGTACTAAAATTATGGACCTTGGTCTTAGAGAACATTTTATGAATTTGACCTCAAAGGCAAAGGAAGTAAAGGCAAAAATAAATGAATGGGACTATATCAGACTAAAAAGCTTCTGCACAGCAAAAGAAGCCACCAACCAAGCAAAAAGACAACCAACTGAATGGGAGATATTTGCAAATAACAGCTCTGACAGGGGTTAATATTAAAAATTTATGAAGAATTCATACAGCTCAACATCAAACAAAGAATCCAATTAAAAAATGGGCAGAGGACCTGAACAGACACCTCTCCTAAGAAAACATACGAATGACCAACAGATATATAAAAAGATGCTTAACTTCACTAGCTATTAGGGAAATGCAAATAAAAACTGCAATGAGATATCATCTCACACCTGTTAGAATGGCTATTATCAACAAGACAGATAATTACAAGTATTGGAGAGGTTGTGGAGAAAAAGGAACCCTGGCCCTAGCTCAGTGGTTCTCAACCTTCCTAATGCCGTGACCCTTTAATACAGTTCCTCATGTTGTAGAGACCCCCAACCAAAAAATTATTTCCGTTGCTACTTCATAACAGTAAATTTGCTACTGTTATGAATCATAATGTAAATATCTGATATGAAGGATGTATTTTCATTGTTACAAATTGAACATAATTAAAGCATAGTGATTAATCACAAAACAATATGTAATTATATATGTGTTTTCCGATGGTAGTAGGCGACCCCTGTGAAAGGGTCGTTCGACCCCCAAAGGGATCACGACCCACAGGTTGAGAACCGCTGCCCTAGCTGGTTTGGCTCAGTGGATAGAGCACCGGCCTGCGGACTGAAGGGCTCAATCCCCAGTAGGGGGAATGCAGGAGGCAGCCAATCAATGATATTCTCTCTCATCACTGATGTTTCTATCTCTCTCGCCCTCTCCCTTTCTCTCTGAAATTATATATATATATATATATAAAAGAAAAGAACCCTGATTCACTGCTGATGGGAATTTAAACCAGTACAGCCACTATGGAAAACAACATGGCAGATCCTCAAAAAATTAAGAATTAAGAGTTACCATATAACTCAGCAATCTCTCTTCTGGATATCTACCCGGAAAACTAAGAAAAACAAACCAAAAAGCCCACATTTATTCACAAAGATATGTATACCTCTATGTTCATTGCAGCATTGTTCACAGTGGCCAAGTCATGGAGACAACTAAAGTGTCCTTTGATAGAGGATTGGATAAAGATGTGGTAAATTTATACTATAGGATACTACCTAGCCATAAGAAAAGATGAAATACTGCCCAGCCGGTGTGTCTCAGTGGTTGAGTGTCAACCTATGAACCAAGAGGTCATGGTTCAATTCCCAGTCAGGGCCCATGCCCAGGTTGCAGGCTTGATCCCCATTGGGGACATGCAGGAGGCGCCGATCAATGATTCTCACTCATCATTGATGTTTCTATCTTTCTCTCCCTCTCCTTTCCTCTCTGAAATCAATATATTTTTTAAAAAGATGAAATACTGCCATTTGTGACATGTATTGATCTTGAGAATATTATGCTAAATGAAATAAGTTAGAAAAAGCTAAGAACAGTATAATTTCACTGATATGTGGGACATAAAGCTGAAACTCATAGATACTGACAACTGTATGGTGGTTACCAGAGGGAAGGGGGTGAGAGGCAGTAATGGATAAAGGGGGCCTAATATATGATGATGGAAGATGATTTGACTTTGGGTGGTGGGCACACAGTGCTATATACAGATGATGTATCATAGAAATGTACACTTGAAACCTATATGATCTTATTAGCCAATGTCACTCAATAAATTTAATTTTTAAAATAAATAATTAAAAACATTTTAAATTAAAAAGACTGGAGAGACATAATAACAAAATATAATGTGGAGATCTTGTATAAAATTGGATTAGAACAAACTAGTTATAAGAAGAACTTTTTAAGAGATTTTTTGGAAATTTGAATATGGACTGAATATAGAGGACACCAAGGAATTATTGTTAATTTTTTTAGGTGTGATAATAGCAATCAGGTCAATGTAAGATAATATTGATATTTTTTAGAGCTTTCGAGTGAAATGAAAAACAGCATAAGATTTTCATTAACACAGTTCTACTTCAAAAAACAAATATGACAAGTATTTCAAAACATTGATAATTACTAAATCTGGGTGATTAGTAATAGAGGAGTTCTTTATAATCTTCTCTCTGTTTTTGTATATACGTAAATTTTTTCATAATAAAAAATTAAGGTAGCCTGGCCGGCATAGCTCAGTGGTTGAACATAGACCTATGAACCAAGAGGACACAGTTCGATTCCTAGTCAGGGCACATGCCCGGGTTGCAGGTTCAATTCTTAATGTGGGGCTTGCAGGAGGCAGCAGATTGATGATTGTCTGTCATCATGGATGTTCCTATCTCTCTCTCCCTCTCCCTCTCTGAAATCAATAAAAATATATTTTAAAAAATTAAGGTAAAAAAGAAAGGTTTGAAAGAAAAGATGCCACTTTTCTTAATAATATGAAGATTAAAATATTTGATTATTGTGTGTAAGCATACTATAATGGTTAAATAATATCAAAGACATATGTTGAAATTGTAAGACAAGTGTCATTGATACAGATCAGCTGATTGATTATAAGACAGACAACATGCAATGCCCAGTGAGCTGAGTGCTGCTTGTGTAGGCATCAGCATGTACATGGATTGATTGTTGCTTGCTCATTCATGAGTGAAGAATGCCTTTTGAGTGAGACTTGAAGATATATCTGAAGGATTTTTTTATTTATTATAGATAATATTGTTATATTAATTATTGTTGTATATTTTATTATAAAAATTTCAAAGTCAAAAGTAGAGAAAATATTGAAATGTACTCCCATGCATTCATTCCCCAACTTCAATAGTTATTAACTTATGACTTTTATTTTTTATTTTCAACCACTTTGCACCCCCAATGGATTATTTACCCATAAAAATCCCAGATTTCATATCACTTCATCCATACATATATCAGTATGTTTACCTAAAAGATAAGGATCCCCCCCAACATTATTGTAATACCGTTATCATACTTCATAATAATAATACTATCTAAGTATCATCAAATATCCAGGCAGAGTACAAATTTCCCACTTGCCTTATAAATATTTTTACAGTTGGTTTGCTTGGACCAGGATCCAAAGAAGGCTATGCATTGCATTTGGTTGGAAAATGAAAGACATATATAAGTGTAAGACTAGAAAGGTAGAGGTTGCCAGATTTTCTTTGACTTCCCCAGACAAGTTAGTTGCTTCCTCAGAATACTGTGCACACTTCCAATACAGCATGTATCCCATTGTGCTGCTTTTTGTACATGCTTCCTTTCTTCTTATTTGAAAAACAATAAATATATATTCAAGAAAAAATTCTGAAAATACAGATAAGCAAATAGGGAAAAAAAAATCTGACAGAGAATCTCTGCTAACTTTTGGTATATGTCCTTTTGGCGCATGTTTTTATTTTTTCCTAAGGAAATATTTTATACTTATATCTATAAAATTGTACCTTTCACTATAATTATCTGCTTACATAGCTGGCTATACCGCTAAACAGTAAACTCCTCTAGGGATAGGATCTTGTCTTACTCATCTTTCATTTCTTAGCTCTTCTTATAGCACCTGGAAATCCATTTACACACAATGAAGTGACAGAAGGTTGCCTGTCTACCTGCGGTCTTCAAATGCTGAGATGATGGCTGTGCCACATTGGAGGGTCACGAAGTCCTGCCATAACCAGGAGCTGCCAGCTCCTTAAAGAGCTCTTAGCCACCCTGCCAGTGTGATTCTTCGCTGGAATGAATGCCTTATTATCAGGACTCAGTCCTTTACAAACATATCTTTGCTAAGAAGCCATGTTCTTAGGAAGGCCTTCTGCCAGAGGGTCTGAAAAGCAGACCTTGAAATGAGATGAGCATACAGGGAGTTTATTAGGATATGCTCTTGAACCAATACCTATGGAAGGGAAAGACTGGGAAAGAAGCAGAATTTGGCAGAGGGAGAAGTTAACCTGCAACTTAGTTTCAATGGAAGCTTTAGCCAATTTGTTCTGAGTTGGATCAGTCATTGGGTGTAGGCCTTCCCAGGAAGGAGTCATAACCTTGGATGAAGTGGTTCTTTTCAGCAGCTGGGGGATTAAGTCCTTCGGTCCTGAAGTGAGATCTGAGCAGTGCATTCCAAAGTTCAGCGCACATCCCCTGACCCCCTTTTTCAAGTTGTAACCCCTGCGCTCTCCCTCCCCTCCCCGGCCTTGTATTTCTGCATTGTACTTATCGCCTAAGATACCATATCATTCACTTATTGATTTTATCTTTTTTTCCAACTAGACTGTGAGATTTTTGTGGACAGGGATTTTTGTCTATATACTTTTTCATTGCTGTATTTCAAGCATTTAGAACAGTATCTGACATATAGTAAGTGCTCAACACATATTGATGCCTGGAATATGTTTAAAATGCCCCTAGAATAAAATGTATAGTTAAACAAATAGAAAAAATAAAATTGGCCATGCTCGGCTGGTATTGCTCAGTGGTTGAATGTTGACCTATGAACCAGGAGGTCATGGTCGATTCCCAGTCAGGCCACATGTCCAGGTTGCGGGCTCGATCCCCCGTGGGAGGTGTGCAGATTTAGCCTATCAATGATTCTCTCTCTTCATTGATGTTTCTAACTCTCCCTCTCCCTTCCTCTCTAAAATCAATAAAAATATATTTTAAAAAATATATATCATTGGCTATTAGTTGATAATTATTGAATTGGGTAATGAGTACTCAGAGAATCAATACATTATTCTCTCAAACTTTGTATGTGCTTGACATTTTTCATAAAGGAAGGTTTATTTTATTTGTTTGTTTGTTTGTTTGTTAATCCTTACCAGATGATACTTTTTCCATTGCTTTTCAGAGAGAGAGTGGAAGGGAGGGGAGGTGGGGGAGAGAGAGGTGGAAGGGAGAAATGTCAATGCCAGAGAGACACATCTATTGGTTGCCTCCCACCTGGGGTTGGGGAGGGGCAGGGAGTGAACCCACAACCGACGTATGTGCCCTTTACCTGAAATTAAACCGGAGACCCTTAGGTTCAAGGGTCCACACTCTAACCACTGAGTACACCAGCCAGGATCTAAAATGGTTTATTTTAAATTTACTGTTTACAAATGGAGAGACTAATAAGAGAGACTGTTTTTCTTTTCTCTTTTTCTCCCAAAGGTTTTCTGAAAATCCCATTAAACATCTTCCTTAGTGGAACAGAAAATCAATATCTTTGCTCTGGTGCTCCAAAGCCTGTCCTCCAGCCATCCTGGTAGGCATGCTGCTGCCATGGGGACCCTAGGGGACTTAGCTGCCAAAGCTCCTGCAGGGTTAAGGGTGCAGTTTCAGTTTTCTCCTCCTAGGATGCCAATATTTTACAGGCATCGGAGAATTAGGCCAGCAGGTTTTGCTAGACACTGCATAGATACAATTAGACGGGACTAATGCATCCTGAGAAACTAAGAGTGATTATGAATTTCCTCTCCTGTCAGTCATGGACAGTGGATAGAAGGAGGCTGAGTGAGACTGCTCACTTCTCCCCATGGCGTGGGGTAGAGCGGAGGGGGGATTAGTAACCTCTTCTCTGCTGTCTCTTCCCCAAGAAAGGCCCCACATGATAAGGCTTCTGTGGCCTCTCTGACCTTATTTCCTCCCCCTCCCCCTGAGGCCCCTGAGCTCTAGCTATACTGGCCTCTGTTGCTCCTGACACGGCCAGACATGCCCTTGTGTCGGCGCCTTTCCAGTGACCTCCTCCTCTGCCTGTAACAGTCTCCACATGGCTCATTCCCTCACCTTCTCCAAGCCTTAGCTCAGATGTCACCTTCTCAGTGATGAATTATTTAAAATTGCACCCACTATACCACCCTTGTACTCCCAACCCCATTACCTTGCTCTACTTTCTTATTATTCCCTGCCACTGATCTCTTTCAAATATATAGTTTATTTATCTATTTCTCCTGAGTGCCTATAATAGTGCCTAGCACATAAATAGTGATTGAAAAAGTAAATGAATAAATGGAGCTCAGAGTCCTGTGTTTCTCAAACAGTGTCCAGACATTCAAGATTTTTAAAGTCAGTCCTGATTTTAACTGTTACTGTCAAATCTCTCTTGCTTCCTTCCTCTTGCCCTAAACCTCCATCCCTCCAGTTCATACTTTATTAAAACAACAAGAGTGATCTTTTAAAAATGTAAGTCATGCCCTGGCCGATGTGGCTCAGTTGGTTAGAGTATTGTCCCATACACAGGAGAAAATCAATCAATATTTCTCTTTCACATCTCTCTTCTCTCTCTCTCTCAAATAAAAAATAAAAATAAAATAAAGATGTAATTGTGGAGCTTTGGTGAAGCAACGTGGAAGGTGCAGCACCCTGTGCCTAGTCACAGCTGGGAGCCATTTTACCACCCATGGCCTGAGAGCTGTACACAGGGCCCCTGACAGGAAAATAAATCTCTTGACTCCACTCTCCTCTCTTCCTCTTATCTCCTACCAGTGCCCCCCTGTGGCTGCACTCACCCAGAAACCAGAGGGCAAGGGAGCCACTGATGCAGGCAGTCCTTACGAGTCAGCCTTCTTGGGCACAGGGTGGGGTGGACAATGGATCTGGAGGGAGGGAGAAAATTGAAGATAACCACTTCTTATCTCCTTTCAGGCTGTTTATATCATTCCCAGAATATGACAAACTTGCCCTCAACTCAGGCCTTTTTTACTTGCTCTTCCTTCTACCTGGAGTGCTCCTTCACATGGTTAGCTCGTCCTTATCCTGGTAAATATCCCTTCTTCAGACAGGCCTTCTCCGATCAATGTCCTGTCTGGTGGATATCAGCTGTAACTGGGGTTCAAAACACCCCCCAAGCCCCCCCCAAAAAAAAACACCAAAAAATTATCCAAAGATTTTTCCAAGAGATATTTGAAAAATTAAGGAATATAAATAATTTTTAGCAATTCTGAATTCCATATAAAGGACAGATGTTACCAACTTCTACAGTGTATGACAAAATTACAATCCAAATATTATTAAATTTTGTATTGCATTTTATATAACACTAGAGGCCCGGTGCACAAAAATTTGTGCACTCAGGGGGGATGGGGGGGGGGGGTCCCTCAGCCCGGCCTGTGCCCTCTTACAGTCTGGGACCCCTCGGGAGATAACGACCTGCTAGCTTAGGCCTGCTCCTGGGTGGCAGAGGGCAGGCCCAATCCCTAGGTGCAGCCCCTGGTCGGGCTCAGAGCAGGGCTGACTGGGGAGTTGGGGCGCCACCCCCTGTCATGCACAGAGCAGGGTGGATCGGGAGGTTGCGATGCCACCCTCAGTCATGCTCAGGTTAGGGCCGATTGGGGGGTTGGGGCACCGCCCCCTGTCACACTCAAGGCAGGGTCGATGGGGAGGTTGCGGCGCCACCCCCTGTCACACACAGAGCAGGGCCAATCAGGGGGTTGGGGCGCTGCCCCCTGTCACTCACAGAGCAGGGCCCATCAGGGGGGTTGGGGCTCCGTACCCTATCACGCACAGAGCAGGGCCAATCAGGGGGTTGAGGAGCTCCCCCCGTCACACACAGAGCAGGGCCCATCAGGGGGTTGGGGCGCCGCTACTGTCACACTCAGGGCAGGGCTGATGGGGAGATTATGGCTCTACCCCGTCACACACAGACCAGGGCCCGTGGGGGGGGTGGTTTGGGCACTGCCCCCTGTCACGCTGATTCCAGTGCCGGGAGGCATATTACCCTTTTACTATATAGGATAGAGGCCTGGTGCACGGGTTGGGGCCGGCTGGTTTGCCCTGAAGAGTGTCCTGGATCAGGGTGGGGGTCCCACTTGGGTGCCTGGCCAGCCTGGGTAAGGGGATGATGGCTGTTTGCAGCTGGTCACACCCCCTTCAGGGTGGGGGTCCCACTTGGGTGCCTGGCCAGTCTGGGTGAGGGGCTGAGGGCTGTTTTCAGGCTGGCGGGTGACTGAAGCTCCCAACCACTCCTTTTTCTCTTTTTTTTTATTCTGGGCCAGCTTTAGCTCTGAGGCTTGGCTCCAGCTCTGAGGCCTCGGCTGCTGAAAGCAGGTATCTGGTTTTTTTGGGTTCTATAATTGAAACACTGTTTCAACTCCAGCTCTGAGATCCCGGCTGGCTGAAAGCAGGTTTCTGGGGTTTTGTTTAGCTTCTATATTTGTAACAATGTTTCAAAATGCAAGCTCAGAGGCCGGCAGCGCCAGGCAGGGAACGTTGGCTTTCTCCGTCACTGAAGCAAGCAAGCCTCATGTTCGCTTCAAGCTGCCGGCCGCCATCTTGGCTGGCAGTTAATTTGCATATCACCCTGATTAGCCAATAGGAAGGGTAGTGTAGGTACGGCTAATTACCATGTTTCTCTTTTATTAGATAGGATTGTTCTTTTTAAAATAAAGGGAATTTTTAAAATATATGTAACTAAATATTTAATTTCTATACCTAGTCTAACTGTTCATGCACATAAATTCACAAACCCCCAAATCCTTTATTTTATTATGATTCTTACATTGGGGTCATAAAATATGATAATTTTAATCACATAAAAAGTTAAAAGCATAAAAAAAAAGTTAAAAGCTTTATGTTCTTGAAATTCCAACAGAGGTCAACAGACAACAGCAGGAAAAAGGAACTTCCTGACATACTGATCTGGTGTTCCATAGTCCAGTTGCCTTTTGTGTCCTCTCCACTCAAAGATATCCATCTCATTGCTGGTATATCATCAGTTTCTCTCAGCAGTTAGTGGAAAATCATAAACAAGTGGCTCTTTTACCCTACTTCTGTTCAAGCCATTGTTCCTACGCTCAAAGACAGACTTACTGTGAAGCCAATTAAACATACTTAAGCTTGTAGAAGCCTCTTCCAAGGCCCAGGGAAAAGACCTGGCTCTTCTTTACATAGCCATAAACTTTTTAAAAAATTGATTTGAATGTGTCCTACTGCTTCTGGCACCAAAGAATGTCAACAGTGGATGAAAACAAAGTCATAGGTATGACAGAGTAACTTGGGGACGATCAATGCTGCTGCAAAGTATAACCTGCAGAGCATGCACATGGACTAAACACTTTGATTGAAAGAAAAGATGATCAGACTGGGTGGAAAAAACAACCCAACTACATGCTGCTCCCAAGGTCCATACTTTAAATATAATGGCATAGAAAGGTTGAAAGTAAAAAGATAGAACCACACTGAGCCCAGAGCTGGCATATAGAAGTGTAAAACTATAAATGGAAGATACAGTTCTCCTTGCCAAGTCCAAATGGAAGCTCTCTGTTTTTAGTAATATACCTGAGAAAGCTGAGTAAACAGTTTTAAATATACACATTTTTTCTCACACAATAGGTATTATCAGAATCCCTGTGTTTGTGGGGCATAAAATAAATCTGTAGCAGTAATGCAGTGTATGTGTGTTTCAAGTATCCCAACAGTCAGAAATTAAAAACAAGTTTTGACCATCATGCCATAGGAAAGATTGAGTGCTTCTTATATTTTCTCTATATAAATTAACACTATAAAAATCAATATTATGTGAAAAACCTGTAGCCCAAAAGTAAGGAGGAAGAAAGATAGCATAGAGGTATGTCAGGCAGTTAATGAAAATGTTATGTATTTTTTTATTTTATAGTGTTTTTGGTATTTGTCAGCTTTTCAAGATTTTTAATTTGTCAGGATTTATTTTCTCATCCAAATAAATATTCACCTTTTGGTACATAACAATACCACAATATGGTATTGTTATTACTTTTTTAAAAAGAGAGCCTCAAAAATTTTATAAGCTTCAGGTGCCTCCCATCCCCTCCGACCCCAGCCCAAACTGGTGGCTTCTCTGCTGATATGCCTATGAAAGAATTGTGGATAATAAATTAAACAAGTCAGACCATTTGTTTTATTTGCAACAGGTAACTGAACAGCCTTCACAGTTGAATAGGCACAATTCCTCTGAAAGGAATTTTTCTAACTCATCTCTACTGCAAAATATTGAGTCTTTCATGTAGACTTGCAAATACAAAATTCTTTGCACTAATCGCTGAAGCTATGCCCAGAGCCTCTTCCTAGAATTCTCATTGTATTGTATTCACCAAATTTGATGAGGGTGAACAGTAACCACTTGTGGCCGGTTTCTTCCTCAATATTCATAGTCAGAAAGCTTCAGAAGTTGAATAGGTTCATGTTACCTCTCTTGTCCAAAATTGCTTTCACATTTTCACGTTTTTAAAAGTGTGACAATCTCATCGCTTCTCGGCCCTCTGGCTAAGATCAAGTGTAAAAGTGTGACAATCACGGAAACAGAAAACCCACTTTAAGACAAGGAAATTCTTCCTTTTAAAAATGAAATGCTGAACCCCTAATGTTGAGTATTAGATCAGTCTGTAGGTTGGCAGGGGATCTGAGTAGACTCAGCTGGCCTGACTCCGTGCTTTACATTTCAGATTTCTCTGGGGATCCCTCTTTTTTAGAAGTCTTATTCTTTCTGAAAGTTTTGTGAACAGGAACCTTTGTGTGTTCTGGTTAAGAGTTAGTAGCATGGGCATTGGAGTAAGAAATGCGGAGACCCAATGTAACCACTCACTAACTGGGAGACCATTGGCAGATTCCTCAAAATCTCTATACCTCCATTCATTCAATATTCTAGCAAAGGGTTGTTTATATTTGTATTTATATGGTATATTAATGAGGAAATATACTAAACAAGATAGATTTGGCTTCTGCTTGCATATTGCTTCCATTTTAGGGATGATACAAATAAAAATGCAGTAAATATACAGGAGACTGGTGCACTTCCCAGATTACCACTTGCCCTTCATTGGGCACTGCCTCGCCCAGGCTACACCCCCTCTTTGGGAGTGGCCCATGGCCAGTGATAGCTCATGTGGATATACAAAGGCCTGGCCCATTTACCTCAATTCTAGACAACTCTTAAGAGCCATCCAGCCTGGCTGGAGTGGCTCAGTGGTTGAGCATTGACCTATGAACCAATAGGTCACAGTTCAATTCCTAGTCAGGGCACATGCCTGGTGGCAGGCGCCATCCTGGGTCGGGGGTGTGTTCAGGAGGCAGCTGATCAATGATTCTCTCTCTTCATCAATATTTCTACCTCTCTGTTCCTCTCACTTCTTCTTGGAAATCAAATATATATATATATATATAAAATAGAAGCATAATATGGTAATTAGACCGGACAGCCACATGACCTTCTGGACATCATTCCAGATGTCCTTCAGGATGAAGCCGAGGTGGTGGGGGCTGAGGCAGAGGTGGTTAGGGGTGATCAAGCAGGCAGACAGGCGAGTGGTTAGGAACCAGTGGTCCTGGATTGTGAGAGGAATGTTCCTGCGGGATCAGGCCTAAACTGGCAGTCAGACATCCCCCGAGGGGTCCTGGATTTCGAGAGGGTGCAGGCCGGGCTGTGCATGAATTTCGTGCACTGGGCCTCTAGTATGTATTTGTTTTTTGTTAAAGAGCCATCCCAGTTCCAGAGCTGTGACAGGCTTAGTGGAGGCCTCCTCAATAACAGCCACTTTGCAGCCAGCTTCTCCCTCAGCCCAAAGCTGCCTTCTCCTCTTCTTTAAAGCCCCCAATAAACCTGCTGCACACAACTCTACACTAGAGCCTGTGTTCAGAGAATCTGAACTAACACAATTCTATATAATAAAAGGCTAATATGCAAATTGTCCCCTCGGGAGTTCGACCAGGAGAAAAGAAGTTCAATCACTCACTATGACGTGCTGACCACCAGGACATGGCTCGGAACATGGCAGGGGACCAGTGGCTGCAGCGCGCTGAGGGACCAAGGGAAGGAGGCGCCAGGGAGGCCAGAAGGTGGTGAACCTGATCAGCCCTGATTGCTGGCCAGGCCTAGGGACCCTACCCATGCACAAATTTTGTGCACCGAGCCTCTAGTAAAGTATATAAGCTAGATAACCAGAGATTGTGATAGGTGAAGGAACTCACTTAAGTGTGTATGTTGTTTGGTAAAACTGTGGGGGCTTGGGTTGAACCAGAAGGATTAACTCAGACAGTTGCTTATGTATATGTGAGCCAAGGAGGAAAGATGAAATCCCGAAGGAAATAGAATGATGTGATAGAGAATAAGGAAAATCCACTTTGACTATCTGGGATAATCAACTGAACCACCTCTCCTAGAAATAACTATTCTTAACATTTTACTTTAATATTTTAATTTTCAACCTGATTAATGCTAGGAGGGAATAGAAGTTAATTTATGTACAGTTTGATTACAACTGTAAAAATATGCTTAGTGAAAAAAGAACCAGGAAGGAATACAAGTAAAAACATGTGACTTCTCTATTTCAAAAAATGTCTGCAACCTAATATTTTAATAAGAAAAATTAACACAAAATTTCCTTCTTCCTTCCATCCTTCCTTTACTATTATTATTTTTGTTAATACTCACCTAAGGATATTTTTTCCATTGATTTTTTAGAGAGAGTGGAAGGGAGGTAGGGAGGGAGGGAGGGAGGGAGAGAGAGAGAGAGAGAGAGAGAGAGAGAGAGAGAGAGAGAGAGAAATATCACCGATGTGAGTCAGCGGGGCATCAAACCCATAACCCAAGTACATGCTCTTGACTGGGAATTGAACCCTTGACCCTTCAGTGTGTGAGCCCATGCTCTAACCACTGAGGGAGGGCACCAGCCAGGGCTAACAAAAGCTTTTAAAAAGAAGCTATTTGTTGAAGCAACCCTCAAAACAAAGTTCTAGAATTTCCATACCATTGTACTGACCTAGTAAGTATCTGCCGAAACAATCCTACCTCTTTCCATTCATGTGACACTGGACATCACTTTATGGGGTTGGGTTTACACGGAAAGTACTCTTGAAATAACAGAAGGTGCCTATTTCCTCCCAGATATTCTTCAAAACATTTAGGAAATACTGCCACCAAGTGGATAGTAGAATTTAGTTTGGGTTCCTGTTGCTTTACTTCTACGTAGAAAGTCAGAATAGAATAGACCAGATAAAGGGTGTATATGTCTGGGGAAACTCCTGGGGCTTAGGCTGAACCAGGAGGGTTAACTCAGAAGGTTGCTCATGTATATGTGAGCCAAGGAGGAAAGATGAAATCCCAACTAGAAGGGAAGCTAAGGTAGAAATCAAGAGACTGATTGAGTATCTAGTACACTGAGTAGTATGTCCTGAATAATCATGGATGTGCAGATTTAATGCTGCTGTTTATCATGTTTTTTATTTTTATTTTTTGTTAATCCTCACTCGAGGATATTTTTTCCAATGATTTTTAGGGAGAATGGAAGAAAGAGGGAAAGACAGAGAGAAAAATCAATGTGAGAGAAACACATTGATTGGTTGCTTCCTGCACAAGCCGCGACCAGGCCTGGGTCAGAGAGGAGCCTGCAACCAAGGTATGTGTCCTTGTCCAGAATCAAACCTGGGACTCTTTGGTCCACAGGCCGACGCTCTATTCACTGAGCCAAACTGACTAGGGCTCATGTTTTTTTAATAAAAGAAAAAATAAAAATGTAAATGTCCAATTATTGAGGATTAATGGATAAATAATGATATATATCTACAATTAACTACTCTTTGATCTTAAAAGTGATATTAAAAATGTGTAATGATAAAGAATGATATTTACCATATACAATTGACCCTTGAACAACATAGTTAGGGGTGCCAACTCTGCACAGTTGAAAATGTGTGTGTAACATTTAATTCCCCCCAAATGTAACTACGGTATCCGAGAGAGATTGGTTACAGGATCCCCTGTGGATACTAAAGTCTTTGGATGCTTAGGTCCTTTCTATATGGCATAGAACAATGCATGCAGTCGGCCCTCTGCATCAGAGGATTCCCAGCAATGGATGGAAAATAATGCCTTGATCTGTGGTTGATTGACGCCTGTGATGTGAAACCCAGGAATATAGTGGGCCAACTGCATATTTACTGAAAAAACATCTACATATAAGTAGACCCATACAGTTCAAACCCATGTTATTCAAAGGTCAAATATATTCTTTAGTGAAAAATGCAGATCACAAAGCATATTTCACACACAGCTAAAATACCACAAGGATATACATCAAAGTGCTAGTAATGAAAATTTATATGTATTTAGTGCTTGCTATGTGTCAGGCAGATTAAAGTAGTTATCTTGGACCCACCTACTCCTCTCTTCTCCAATTTAGTCATTCTGATGCTCCCCTCTCCTTCCACTCCTAGCCTTTCTTGGGCCCTGGGCCTCTTTAGCAGGCTGGGTATGCATATGGAATCAAGAAAGATGTCTTTAAATACATAAAGTAAAACACATTGCATTAAACAAGAAAGAATTACATTGAAATAGTTATTAAAATAACTAAAAACAAATGTGTGATATAGTAATATGTACAAATTGTGTAGATACATATCTAATATATATCTATGTACTTTTATTTCCTTTAAAGAATTTTATTGATTTTAGAGCGAGGAAGGGAGAGACAAAGAGAGAAATATCGATCAGTTACCAAACACACCCGGACTGATAAGTTGGGTATGTGCCCTGACCTGGAATTGAACCCACCACCTTTTGGTGTACAGGATGATGCTGCAATCCACTGAGCCACACCGGCCAGGGCTCTTTATGCTTTTTTTAAATATAAAAATATACTTTTAAAATGCATTAAATAAGATTCAGCAGAAGGTATAGTAGTAATTTATAAGTAGAAATATTAATAAATAACATTTCAAGATAATTGCAACAACTGCGATATGATATGAAAGTATTTGTGATTTCGGTTAATGACAAGTCACTGTGTTTTGTTGGCTATAATCATAATTGAAGTAAATGTTAAATTGCAGCTAAAACTTAGTGACAATAATTTTTTTCCTATCCATAAGATATAGGTTAAGAAGCCGTGCCCTTCAAGTCTATTATGCAACCAGCTGTCATTCCCTTTTTAAACCCCTTAAATGGCTTCTCGTCTCACTTAAAATCCTTATCCCAAGAAGATGTGGCCCACAGTGTCCTTTCTGCTCTCATTTCCTGCCAGCTCCTACCATCCCCTTCTTGCTCACTGCCACCTAGCCACCCTGCCTTCTGTGCAGTTCTTTAAACACAAGCCAACCACAGTCCTGACCTTTGCTCTTGCCATTCTCTTCCCCAGAACATTCTCCCCTTAGATATTGGTTTGACTTGCTGTCTTATATCCGGGACCCATATTTTCCATAAAGGGACAAAGAGTAAATATCTTAGGTTTTGTGGGCCATATCATCTTTGTGGCAATTACTCAACTCTACTGTGAGGGTGCCAAAGCAGTCATAGACAACCCATAAATGGATGGGTGTGGATGGGCTTTAGTAAATCTTTATTTTTGGACACTGAAATTTGAATTGAGGATAATTTCCACATATTTGGAAATAATTTTCTTTCAAAAATAATTTTCATTTTGATTACGTTAGCTCCCTCATCAGTTATCCTAGCCATCTACAAAATTGACAACTTTTATGTCTTCTTGCAAACCTTTCAGAGTAAAGCAGAGAGGGGGCTGATCCACATGACTCCTCCAGGTGGCTGGAGCACCATCGATTCACGCTTGTGGCATAAATCCTGTAGGTGATGCTTTAGGTGAGGGTAATGGGGAAGTCCTCCACCCTAGAACAGGGAACGAAAGAAGGGGGGCTTCAGGTAATTCAACTAAATAGAACAGCTGAGACAGTCAAGGCACATTCTTAAACAGGGAAATGCCTAATATTAATATTAATATGTGTCGATCACAAGGGCCTGGAATCCGCTGTGGAGAAACAAAGGAAAGTCCCTGAAGCAAATATGGGCCTTACTCATCCAGCCTTATGTCAAGCTTCCTAATAGAATATCACTGTTGAGAGCTGGCTATTTGAATTATCTAACAAACTCCCTTTGTCCTATCTGATTCCAGACTCATACAGACACACTCTAAAGATTCAGCTTCCCGTGTAGTGAATCCACAGGGACAGCATAGGCTGGTCAGATCGACTCCACTGTGTCACATTTCTCACTGAAAGTTAATAAAATAATGTCTGTTCCAACAAAGTATACGTTCATCAAGGAAGTACATAAACTACTAAATTCATACATTGGAGTACTGCTTAGCAGTAAAAATAGAACAAATAAACAAAAGGCACTTATTGAGATCACAACTGACAAGGACAAAATGAACAGAGGCTTGTTCACCCAACGGTGGTGAACTAGAATCAAGGGCTACCTCTTCCTGTTTGTGAGATAAATTTAGGAGAAATAAAGGACCCACCACAAGATAAAATGAAAATAAAACAATGTAGACGTGAGCAAAAACAAACGATCCCAATCCAAAGCCAGAAACAAAGTTCCTGCCCTCCAGCAGCACTGGATCCAGCAGTGGGGACTGAGCCCCATTTAAGAAGTCTGGAGTTAAGCTTCCCGATCACATGCTTCATTAAGTGAAGTTCTATCATTATAAAAGATACACAGTGTTTGCCTGAGTCAGCTCAGTGATATGGACGCCTTTTCTGCTGATGTAATTAGGGGACAGTAATCAGAGTATAGCTTTATTGAATTCTGCAAACACAGGAGGCAAAGGGGAGATGCCATTTTTTGAGCATTTAGTTAATAATATCTGTTCAATAAATGGTCTTTTGATTACTTTTACCAGTACTCTCACTAACCTTTCTAGTGTCTCCATAGTGATACAGATGCATTTGTTAAATGCATTTGTAAAATTTAATACTTTTTTTAGTTGTTATTATTAAATTTGACCCGAAACACTTACGTAGCACATATTCTGTGTTAGGCAGTGTCCTGGGTGTTTTATATGTGTTAATTTATTTAATTCTTACAATAACCCATCAGATAGGTGCTACTATCACTCCCATTTACAGATTAGAAAAGTAGGGTGTGGCACGGCTACTTTGCTCAAGATCAAGTAATTGGCAAATGGTAGATCTAGGTTTTGAACCCAACACGTTTCGACAGTCCTTGTGTTACTTGTCTCTACTTGGGATTGTATTCATTAGAACTCTACATCAGCCTACTCAATCAGAATCTCGAGCAATAGGACTCTCAATCTTAGGTTTTAAAAAAAGTATATATATATATTTTATTGATTTCAGAGAGGAAGATAGAGGGAGAGAGAGATAGAAACATCAATGATGAGAGAAAATCAGTAATCGGCTGCTTCCTGCACACCCCCTACTGGGGATTGAGACCAGAACATGGGCATTTGCTCTTGACCAGAATCAAACCTGGGAACCTTCAGTCCCCAGGCTGACTCTATCCAGTGAGCCAAACCAGCTAGGCCTTAATCTTAGATGTTAACAGGCTTTCCAGGTAAAGCTTCTACAAATTAGCCCAGCATCAGCCAATGGACTGACATGAAGGAACCAGAGCCCTAGGTTCCTCTTGCTTCCTGTTGCCACTGTTGATCAGGCAACCTTCATGATGGAGTTATTTTTTTTTTTTCCTTTCCCCCCCCCCTTGACATTCCCCCGGCCCCTACCCCCCGCACCCCCCCCCCCCCGCCCCGTGTCTTGTGTCCATTGCTTAATCTTATATGCATGCATATAAGTCCTTCAGTTGATCTCTTAATCCCCCCCAAACCCTCCCCAGGCTTCCCACTGTAGTTTGACAGTCTGTTCAATGTTGCTCTGCCTCTGTATCTACCCCTGTTCATCAGTCTATACTGGTCCCCATTATCTGTCCCAACCTCACTGGAGTAGTCTCAACCTCACCAGGGCCGTCTGAGCCTCACCAGGGCCGTTTCAACCTCACCGGGGCCGTTTCAACCTCACCAGGGCCGAATGATGGAGTTATTGCCTGTGCATGTGCATCAATCCTTTAGAACTGGTATCAGAAGCTTGGAGAGAATCCCAGAGATAATAATGAAGCACTATTGTAGAAATTCTGCAACACGAATGCTTTTGATGGCACAGAGAATGATAGAGTGTGAAAAAAACAACCAACGTTGACAACTCTGAGGTGATGAGTGGTTCAGGAGAGTTGAAGTCTGAGTAAAAGTGAGTTTGGTTTTTTAAAAATATACAAAAACTTTATTGAACTGTGCCTTATAATGAGCATTCTAATCCGAAATTTCAGAAGCACTTCAGAAAGAATTGATCAATCAATATTCCAAATTCTCCACAACTCCATTTGTTCCCACACACCTTGCTCTTGAAGAAAAATGGGGGAGGGGGGGGGGCGGGGGTAGAGGGGGGAAGAGAAAGACAAAACAAGTATTCAAATCACAGAAGTGGTTTTTTTTTTCTGTAAATATTTATTGAACTCAAATTCTTGGGAAGAATTTATCAAAATTGCTCCTGCAGTTGGACCCCTGGCCCTGCTCCGCCGTGGGTGGGCCAGATGTGAGCCCTGCTGTGTGGAGCCCTGAGGCCGCTGTACAGGACCCGCCGGGGCTCAGTCCGGGAGCTTGCCGCCATACAGGTCGGCCCTGTCCAGCTGCAGCCCCCGGTTCACAGCGGCGTAGGAAGGCTCCGAGGTGCCCAGGGACTTGGAGGCGACCTCCTGTGTGATCTGGGAGTCGTGTGTGATATCCCCGTCAGAACCGCCCATGTCCACGAGGCTCAGGACGATGGCACCGGCAAAGCCCAGGAGCAGGAAGAAGGGCAGGGAGCCCAGGATGGATTTGATGGCGATCATGCCGCCGCTCAGCCGGCCGGGCCACGTGTCAATCGCCAAGTACCGGGTGATCCGGTTGGTTCGGATGGGGCCGACCACAGGGTCTGGTCCTGCACCAAGCCCGAGGACATACTGACGAGGACGTACTTGAACATGTATCCCGTGGCCGCCGACAGGGGCGGGTTGCAGAGGCCCTGGAAGTTAGGGTCCGACAGGAAGGGTCCATTGTCGCTCACTCTGATCAGGTATGCAGTCAGGATCTCCGAGGCCCGGGCCACATCCCCCACAGCGTCCAAGCTGGGCAGGTCGCTGCAGGGTGTTCGCTCACAGACCGCGGCCTTGTGGGGGCCCATCCTCCCTCCTGCCGTCTGCTGGAACGTGGAGCTGATTGGGGTGTTGGCGCTGTCCTGCACGCAGGCGTTCCTGGAGCTGGCCGAGTGGAGCAGGACGTAGAGGTAGATTTCCTAGGTGCCGTTGAGGGCCTCAGCGCTGTCAAACATGCAGAGCGGTTTCTCCAGGGCCACGGTGCTCAGGGTGGGGTTGTTGGTGGCAAAGGTCACACTGGCCAGCTGGGGCTGGAGGGTCACACCAGGCACAAGCAGCCTAGGGCCAGCCAGGCCCGGAGGGAAGGCATCGCTCGGGACGAGACACGAAGGAGCGGGGCGGCTGGTCCAGCAGACGAACTCCGCGCCTCTTCACAGAAGTGTTTTTTAGAAAATATTGGTGCTAACCCTGGCCAGTGTGGCTCAGTTATTTGGAGAATTCTCCCATGAACCCAAAGGGTGGGCAGGTTCGATTCTGAGTCAGGGCATGGGTGCATTCTGGAGGCAGCCAATCAATGGCGCCCTCTCACACTGATGTTTCCCTCTCTAAAAATCAACACAACCAAAAAAAAATTTTTGATGCTAGATCACTGATACCTGTCTATAAAATTCTACCCACAAAAACCAGGTAATACTTTCAACAATATATATGTAAGTAAAAATAAGGTCCAGATGGTTTAGCTCAATGGATAGAGCTTCAGCCTGTGGATTGAAGGATTCTGGGTTCAATTCAGTTAAAAACACATGCCTCGGTTGGGGGCTGGATCCAGAGTAGAGTGTGCAGGAGGTAGCCAATCAATGATTCTCTCTCATCACTGGTGTTTCTATCCCTCTCCCTCTTCCTTCCCTCTGACATTTATAAAAATATATTAAAAAATAAAGTAACAATAAAATTATGATTTAAAAAATTCTACCTACTGCCTAGAAGTCACAGGAAGAAAATGAACCCAAATGACACTTCATCCTTCCTAATCTCCTAAAACACGGACGGCAAGAGGTTTGGGATCACATCCGACATAGAAGTAAGGCTTTAGCACCTCAGAAAATGTATCCCTGAAGGAATGGATTCGAGACATGTCATTCAAACTGTAAAAGGAAACGTGACCCATCTCATAATCCAGGTAGATGCCAATCCCTCTGGGCATTTCCTGCAGCACAAGGGTGACAGGAACAGGCCCTCGAGCCACATAGTCAGCATCCTGCAGCTGAATTGTCCAACATCTGTTCTCCTGTCTGAGCAGGGGCTGCTTTCTCTCCTTGGAAAGGGAGTCTTTACAGACCCCCACGGCCCACTCAGGCTTGTCATCCACCTGGACCTCCCAGTAATGTCGGCCACAGTCAAACCCTTCAGAACCCAGGACAATTGCGTCATCTGCAAATCCCTTTGGATTCCGATGAACTCCTTGCTTTTTCCTCACAAATGTCACAGACTTTATCCTCAGACACAAGCAGATGAGGATGTGCAGTTTCGGGGTCTAGAATAACTTCTTCTCTAAATGTCTGCATGATTTGCAGCAGGGCCGAACACTGTGGAGGAAGACTGAATTCTTCTCTCTTATACTTGACGCAATAGACATCTGGAGGTTCTAGGTTATCACAACGGTGGAGGACACCCTTGATGTTCATCAGCAGTTTCACATCTGACACCACACTCATCTCTGCCATCTCCTTTAGTAGACCTCTAAGTTTGGAAATGTGGTCTGAAAATGCAGCTTTGTTTGCAGTGAGATTCTGTAGAATGTGCTTCTCTTGTGCAGCTAGCCTTGAGTGAACTGCCGCTTGCTCACACTCTATGGATGCTATCACACTTTCATATTCAGAGGCTAACTTCACTCTCCGCTTTTCCACCTTTTCTCTCAGTTCTGATCGTTGCCTGTCTTGAGTGGCTAATAGTTTCTGAAGGTCTGCCAGCTGCTCCTTCAGGGGCTCAATGTAACTTCTGAGCTTTTGCCTGTGATGAGAGGCAGCCTCCTCCACGGGCCTCACGTGGTGGCCCTGGTGGTCAGGGGGCTGAGTGCACAGGGGACACAACAACTTTAGGTCCTCTTCACAGAAGAGGGTCAGGGCCTGGTTGTGCTTCTCACACAAGCGCCTCTCTTCCTACTGCTTCATCTTGGTCCTGGTGATCAGGAGAAGCTTGGCCATGTCAACCATCCTTCCCAGCTGGGTGTTGCTCCACAGGTGCCTCTCTTTGCATGGGTGACGGCACACAGGGCAAGGGAACCTGTCCTGCACATCGGCCCAGGACTGCTGGATGCAGTAGCGACAGAAGTTGTGCCCACATTCGATGGTGACAGGGTCTCTCAGGTTATCCAGGCAGATGGGACACTTGATTTCTGTCTGGAGTTTTGCCACAGCTCCTTCACCTGCCATTTCTCTTTGTCAATTAAGGTCAGCCCCTGGTGTCCTGTGAGGTCCTTAGCTACAGAGGTAGGAGCCTAGAGGAGCTCCAACGCCCATCTGCAGCCCATCAAAGTAGTTGGAGGACTACTGTCCTTGGCAGCTCAGAGGATATGAATCCAAGTTCAGCAATTCTCTTGGTCAGAGAGCAACAATGACTCTAAGTACCGATTGGTTCCAGGAGCAGACGGCTCTTGTCCTGTTCGTAGCGCCAAAAGCAAAAGGAGAACCTCCCACAAGGCTCTCTCTAGACAGTCTGGCATAGGACTGCAGGAGCCATGACCTGACCCTGGTATATATACACCATTAGAAGGACCCAGTTGTTAACCACGCCCACCAAAGTCCAGTGGCTCCTCCCCCAGGGGGGAGGGATGAACCAGAGTAAGAGGATTTTCAGTGCTTTCCTGAAGCCAGAGAGGATTAACTGTTAATAGGCATGATCTAATTTGCTCCTGGTATTCTCTCTTGATCTTGTCAACACCATTTGTTTATTTACTTATTTATTTTTTTTTTTTAAATATATTTTATTGATTTTTTTACAGAGAGGAAGGGAGAGAGATAGAGAGTTAGAAACATCGATGAGAGAGAAACATCGATCAGCTGCCTCCTGCACATATCCTACTGGGGATGTGCCCGCAACCCAGGTACATGCCCTTGACCGGAATCGAACCTGGGACCCTTCAGTCCGCAGGCCGATGCTCTATCCACTGAGCCAAACCGGTTTCGGCTACTTATTTTTTTAAAATACATTTTTATTGATTTCAGAGAGGTAGGCAGAGGGAGAGAGACATAGAAACATCAATGATGAGAGAGAATCATTGATTTGCTGCCTCCTGCACGCCCCCCCCCCCCCCCCAATTGGGGATGGAGCCCACAACCCTGATGTTGGCCCTGATGGGAATCCAAGCAGTGACCTCTTAGTTCATAGGTCTACACTTAACCGCTGAGCCATGCCGGCCAGGCATTTATTTACTTATTTTTTAAATTTCTAGGGTTGAGCCCTATCTGGTTTGGTTCAGTGAGCGGGGCCGAGGTCACGCGGAGAGGTCACTGTTATCAAAACGCTCCTGGTCGTACACTTCAGCCACCACCTTGTGGCCGAGGAACCAACGCCCATTGAGAACCTGGATGGCCTTGTGAGTCTCGGAGGCCATGGAGAACTCCACGAAGATCTTGAGGATGATCTCGGCGTCCTCCTCCTCGCCCTGCTTCTCCTGGTAGATGATGATGCGGTTGACGGCCCCGAACTTGCCGCACTCCTCAGTCACCTCCACCTCCAGGTCGTCGTCATGTCCTTGGGATCCACCATGTTGCGCAGAACCATCACTGGGGACAGCAGCAGACGGCTCTTCTCCATTCTGAAACGCCAAAAGGGAAAGCTGAATCTCCCACAAGGATCTCTCTACACAGCGTGGCACAGGACTCAAAAGTGAGTTTTAGGACAGTTTCATCCATTAATTTTACTTACATTTTCTTTTTATTTTTTATTTTTTTAAATTAAATCTTTATTGTTCAGATTATTACAGTTGTTCCTCTTCCCCCCCCCCCCCCCCCCATAGCTCCCCTCCACCCAGGTCCCACCCCATCCTCGGCCCTCACCCCCCCCCCCCCCCCCCCCCCACAGTGTCCTCATCCATAGGTGCACGATTTTTGTCCAGTCTCTTCCCGCATTCCCCACACCCCTTTACCCCCAAGAATAGTCAGTCCACTCCCTTTCTATGCCCCTGATTCTATTATAATCACCAGTTTATTCTGTTCATCAGACTATTTATTCACTTGATTTTTAGATTCACTTGTTGATAGATGTGTATTTGTTGTTCATAATTTGTATCTTTACCTTTTTCTTCTTCTTCCTCTTCTTAAGGGATACCCATCAGCATTTCATATAATACTGGTTTGGTGGTGATGAACTTCTTTAGCTTTTCCTTATCTGTGAAGCTCTTTATCTGACCTTCAATTCTGAATGATAGCTTTGCTGGATAAAGTAATCTTGGTTGTAGGTTCTTGGCATTCATCAATTTGATATTTCTTGCCACTCCCTTCTGGCCTGCAAAGTTTCTGTTGAGAAATCAGCTGACAGTCGTATGGGTACTCCCTTGTAGGTAACTGAGTTTCTTTCTCTTGCTGCTTTTAAGATTCTCTCTTTGTCTTTTGCTCTTGGCATTTTAATTATGATGTGTCTTGGTGTGGTCCTCTTTGGATTCCTTTTGTTTGGGGTTCTCTGCGCTTCCTGGACTTGGAAGTCTATTTCTTTCACCAGGTAGGGGAAGTTTTCAGTCATTATTTCTTCAAATAGGTTTTCAATATCTTGCTCTCTCTCTTCTTCTGGCATCCCTATAATTCGGATGTTGGTACGCTTGAAGCTGTCCCAGAAGCTCCTTACACTATCTTTGTATTTTTGGATTCTTTTTTCATTTTGCTTTTCTGGTTGGGTGTTTTTTGCTTCTTCATATTTCAAATCTTTGACTTGATTCTTGCGATCCTCTAGTCTGCTGTTGGAACTCTGCATAATATCCTTTATTTCAGTCAGTGTATGCTTAATTTCTAGTTGGTCCTTTTTCATAACCTTGAGGGTATCACTAGATTTCTTGAGGGTCTCACTACATTTATCGGCGGTCTCACCAGTCTTTTCAAGATTCTTACTAAATTTATCAGCGGTTTCCAGAAAATTCTTGAAAAACCTTAAAAGTGTGGTTTTGAACTCTATATCCAGCAGTTTGCTTTCCTCCATTTCTGTCATTTGTGACCTGTTTCTTTGTCTCCACATTTTTATACTTCCCTGTGTTGGTAGAGTGGCTTTGTGTGCTAGGTGTCCTATAGGGCCCAGTGGCTCAGCCTCCCCAATTACCAGAGGCAGACACTCTTGGTGCACCCCTTTGTGGGCTTTGTGCACAGTCTTGTTGTAGTTAAGCCTTGATTGTTGCAGGTATCACTGAGAGGAATTGACCTCCAGGCCCATTGGCTGTGAGAATCAGCTGTGTCTACAGTGGGACAACTTCTGTGCTGAAGACACCCTTCTGGGGCAAGACTTGCTTCAGTGGGGCTTTGGTGCTCACTGAGTCTGCCCCCTGAGTGTGTCCCTTATGGATCTGAGGAGTTGTAATTGGATGGTCCCACTCTGACCACTGGGTACACTGGCTCTTGGATCTAAGGAGGTGCTAATTTAGCCTCTGCCTGAGGCTACCCAGCAGGAGCTACAAGGAGATCTACAGATTCCCCTTCCTTGTTTGGGGTTTGGCGGTGCCCAAATGAGGCCCAGCTGTGAAGCAATGCAAGCTGCTGTGGGGCCTTGGGCCTTCTCTTGGAAGTTCTGGGTCTGTCTGGCCCAGCTGCAGTTTGTTAGGTAATTTTTCAGATTGCAAAGGTCCAGGGCATTCATACCCAAAAGCCTCTGCCGCAGCTTGGGTGGGGTGGGGTCTCAGGGAATCAACAGGGCGGAGCAAGCAGCTATGGCTGATCCTCAGCCCTGCCCTAAGGGACCCCGAGTCTCGGTGTCCCGGTAATTGTTGCAAGCACCTTTGAGAGAAAGCCACCCTCGAGTTCCGACTTCTGCCTGCTGCCAGACAGTCCAGTTTCTCCCTGTATGAGTCTAGGTCCCCAGAGACTCACCCGGAACTGGAGTTCAGAGCAGTCGGGGGCTTGTGACTCCCTCCCTATTCAAAAAGACAGCCGTGTCCTCAGGTGCCAGCCCTTGCCTCATGCGCCTCCGTACCTTTGCACTTCCGCACCTCCTCTGAGTCTCAGTGTGCATTTCTCTTTCCTTCTAGTTGTAGAATTTCCACTCAGCCAGCCTTCCTGTGGTTCTGGATGATGTCCGTTTTGTCTTTTAGTTGTATTTTTTAATTTGTTGTGGGAGGCAGCAATTTCTGGTGTTTACCTATGCCACCATCTTGGTCTCTTTTTCTTTTTTTGATGTATGCCCAAGAGAGATAAATTTGATAAAAATCAAGAGATCTTTCAATACATTTAAATATCCTTAGTAATAAGAAAGCAATGTGTCATAGTTTAATTAGCAGTTTCTTTTCTTTCCTTGTGGTCTATACAATAATGATAGTCTTAGAATCAGTGGCATCTTAGATGAGATAAAATACAAAAGAGTTTCTCTAATCTTTTAGAATTATCCTTTGGTTCCCAATAAATGAATGAGATATCTAAATTCCTTCTCAGTGGACTTGGATTCTCACTGGGAAAGAAACCAGAACTAGATAGAGTCAGAGAGATCAAGCATTTCACTCTGTTACTACAAAGTGCTCCTCACTTTCCCAAAATATTCCAATTTTGGAACATTGTTTCAAGTCTTCTGGAAACTCTACTCTTGACCTATAGTTTGTGAATAAAATTCTTTCTAAAAATGTCAAAGATTCAAGTTCTTTTTGTTGACAGCATCAATTTAAGGAAAATTCCATAAACTGCTATATAGCTCATCTTCAGCTACCATCTCATTTGTCAGAACTTAATCAATGATCAAATAGCAACATGGTAGGCTGGAAAATGTAGTCTTTATTCCAGGTATTTATTTGCCAGCTGATAACTGGAGATTTTAATTAGGAGAAAACAGATAATGGAAAGACAATCAGCAACTGTCATCAAGACAATTCTGGCCTGGTTGGAGTGGCTCAGTTGGTTGAGTGTCATCTCATGAACCGAAAGGTCACTGGTTTGATTCCTGGTCAGGGCACATGCCCGGAGTTTCGGGCTCAATCCCCAGTAAGGGGCATGCAGGAGACAGCTGATCAATGATTCTCTCTCATCATTGATGTTTGTATCTCTCCCTCCTTCTCCTTTCCTCTTTCTAAAAATCAATAAAAACAAATTAAAAAAAAAAAGAAGACAGTCCTGGATTTCTAGGCAGAAAAGGGAAGGGAATACCTGTAGGAATGTATAACATAATTCACAGTGGGCAAAGCTCTCCAGAGATGGGGGCTCTGGGCTGACACTCTAACCACTGAGCCAAGCCAGTTAGGGCTGAACTGAATTTTTTTTTAAATATATTTTCATTGACTTCAGAGAAGAAGGGAGAGGGAGAGAGAGAGACAGAAACATCAATGATGAGAGAGAGTCATTGATCGGCTGCCCTCTGCAGGACCTCCACTGGGGACCGAGCCCGCAACCTGGGCACATGCCCTGACCAGGAATCGAACAGGTGACCTCCCAGTTCCCGGGTCGACGCTCAACCCCTGAGCCACACCCGGCTGGGCTGAACTGAATTTTTAAGGAAGAGTCAAATTTATTTAGGCAAAGGGTGTGGTGGTGGTGGCATGATGGTGGTGAGGGAGTTTCTAGATGGGAAGTAGTGCATTTCCAGAGGCTTGAAAGAGCAAAGAAATTACTAGCACTTCAGTGTGTTTGCAACTTATATTTAGAGATCAGGACTATCAAAAGATGAAGTTGGAAAAGTTAGCAGGGGTCAGGTCATGCTAAGTCTTCTCTACTCTACATAATGATTACTTAAATGATAAAATATTTTAAAAAATTTCTTCCCACTTAAGCTCTCACTTAAATGGGTTTGTGAAACTCCTAAACATGGATATTTAAGGAAATCAGTTATATTTGTAGAGCATCTTATTTTTCACAGCACAATCATAAATAGTGCTCAGTTCTTCTAAGATGACCAGTCTTCTCAGATCCTAGCAACAAAAGAATTCAACTAGGTAAAAATGCACCTTATTCACCTGCTTACAAGATTCATAAAGATTCACTCCTGCCCCTCTCCTCTGCAAAAGTGTAAAAAAATCTCCCTGTGTAGAATGCATCCATATTAGAGACAAAAAGCCAAAGGCTTAAGGGGTGAGTTCAATAGCTCGGATTTGGAGGTGTAGTCACCAAGAATACAGTAATTTGATGTTGCCACTAGCAGAGAAAGACATCACAGAAAATATATAAACTTTTCATCCCATAAATAGTATTCTTACTTAAAACAAACAAAAATAATAAATCAGAGGCCTTAGAAATGATCAGAGGTAGAGTCTGAGTCTGTGATAAAGGCTGTTTGAAAAAATGGCTATGATAAATCCTCTAACATCTCTTTGCAACGTGACTTTTCTGTTCCTTTCATCAAAAGATGGAATTTATTTCCCTAGGCCTTGAATCTTTGCTGACCTTGTGACTTGTTTTGACTAAAGCATGTGATAGAAGTGACTGTGTGTAACATTCAAGACTGGGCCTGAGATTGCTGTGAAAGTCAGTCTAGGCTTATGGAGGTTGAAAGGTTATAGTGGAGGGGCGGGGGTCGGGGGAACCAAGGCATCCCAGCTAGCATCAACTGACAGCCATGAGCCCATCTAGGACCTTCTACCCTAGGTGACCCCCTCCAGATGAATGCAGCTGCATGAATGAGCCCAACTGAAACCAGCAGAGGAACTCTCCACCCAATCCACAGAGCAAAAGAAATAATAGATCGTTGTTCTTTTAAGCCACTTAGTTTCAGAGTGGTTTGTTACGTAGAAATAGATAAATAAAATAGGTTCACTCCCTCAATATTAAAAATACATCACCACTATAGCTTATGACTCAAAACAATGAAGGAATTTCTATTACATCAATTTCAGGCTTAGTGTAATAGACTGAAAAAATGAACTGGTAATAGGGAATCGGGACTTTCACTGCTGTCTGCTGAAAAAATATTGTTAGATATCTGTAAGAAAACTAGAGGAAATATTGAAAAACATGGCATTAGACCCCTCAAACAAACACATTTCTCACTTGGGAAATTCAATACAGTATTTAAAACATATAGAGAGTTTACTGATAAAGAACTGATAACAACAGATATATCAAAGATTAGCATTGTGGCACTCTAGATTTATGAGTAGAAATTCCAGGTACTTCTGTAGGTAAGAATAAGAATGACTCAAGCCCTAACCGGTTTGGCTCAGTGGATAGAGCGTTGGCCTGTGGACTCAAGGGTCCCAGGTTCAATTCCGGTCAAGGGCATGTACCTTGGTTGCGGGCACATCCCCAGTAGGGAGTGTGTAGGAGGCAGCTGATCGATGTTTCTCTCTCATCAATGTTTCTAACTCTCTATCCCTCTCCCTTCCTCTCTGTAAAAAATCAATAAAATATATATTTAAAAAAAAAAAAAAAGAATGACTCAAAAGATGCCCCAGACACTTGAAGATACAATCCTTGGGTTCTGTGGTGTGCTAGTCCAAGGTGGCCCCTAGTGATTCTCATTTCCTGGTATTCGCTCTCTTGGGAAATATTCTCCCACACTAAATTATGGCTGGTCTGTGTATCCACTAAAATATGGCAGAAATGATGATGTGAGACTTCTGAGGCTGGCTTATAAAAGACATTGCAGCTTCCACCTTGGTCTTTCTCTTGGATCACCTGCTCTCAGGGAAGCCAGCTGTTATGTCTTAAGGACACTGATGCAGCACAATGGAGAGGACCATATAGTGAGGAGCTGAGGCCCCCAGCCAAACACCAGGATCAACTTGCCATCTTGGAAATTCTTTTAGTCTCAGTCAAGCCTTCAGATGACTGTAGTCCTGGATGACATTTCTTTTTTAGATAGCTTTAATGAGGTTATAGTTTATTTACCATAAAATTCACGAAGTACAATTCAATGATTTCTAGTAAATTGAGAGAGTTGTGCAGCCATGACCATGATCTAATTTTAGAATACTTCCATTGTGCCCAAAGAAACCTCATGGCCATTAGCAGTTACTTCCCAATCTACCACCAGCTCCAGGCAACCACTAATCTGTTTTCTGTATCAATAGATTCGCTTTTCAGAAAACTTAATCTAAATGAAATAATACAGCCTGGCTCAATGGTTGAGCATCGACCTATGAACCAGGAAGTCACAGTTTGATTCCCGGTCATGGTCCATGCCAGGGTTGCAGTCGCTATCTCCAGTGGGGGCTGTGCAGGAGACAGCCAATCAGATTATACTGTTGATGTTTCTATCTCTCCCTCTCCCCTCCTCTCTGAAAACAATGAAAATATATTTAAAAACATAATAAATGAAAAAAGAAAAAATAATAAATGAAATAATACAATATGTGGTATTTTGTTTTTATTATCTAGCTGACATTTTGACCACAACATCAAGAGAGACTCTGAACTAGAACCTCCCAGCTAAGCTACTAGTGAACACTTTATGTATAAAAACTGTGAAATAATAAATACTTATTGTCAACAGGGACAGGTTAACTGGAGCCCTCTGACCTTGGGATAATTGTGCTGTTCTTCCCAGGTAAAGGAAAATGTGCTTTCTAAGACCAGTATGACCACAACAAATGGGATTTCACATTACAATCAATAGGGTATTTAATCAATTGGGGCTATTTATATAATTCAGAAAATCAAAATAACTTTTCTATTGTTAAACAAAGCAAATAGGTACAGAAGCCAAACAGCAGGGTTAAAGTTAAACTATAGTTTCTACCTGAGATGATTGCTATCATACTTCATTATTGTCATGTTTTGTTAATGGCACAAAACATATTTTTTTTCTAGTAAAAAAAGCCATTTTCAGATCAAAAGAAAGAATCTTCCCTTTATTTTTAGGCCCATGAAAAAGGTTTGATGAATGAGTTAGAAATAAAATTGTGGGCAGTTAAAATGTGGCCCAGCGACCTAGTTGGGCGGGCTACTAAGGAAACTTGCCATATTAGTCTGAAATGAGTTTTGGTCAATCAGATTAGACTATTAAAGTCTTGCCTATAATTCCAAGAGACTTAACTAGTTGCAACCTTGAAATGATGAGCAATCAAGAAGTCATTTAAAGGATTCATGGTGGAAGAGGGAACAAGTTTATGTAGGTGTCAGATTTTTTGAGTTGATACCAGAAGAAGAAAGAGCCTTACAATTTCATAGCTGTGTGAATGGGTCAAAACTTCAAGAAATGCTGTAAAACAAGAGCCAGTTGTGAACTGGTTAAAATAATGTGGACTTAATGCTCCTGATGATCTGACTACAATTTCTTGTTTGATGATGGTTTTGACTTAGTTTTTAATGAAGTGAAGGTAGAAGATTAAGAGATTAATCTAGAATTCAGTAGTAGCAATGGTTTTCAAGCTTTGAAATATTTATGTTTTGAGGGTGGAGATTAAAATCTTTATGACACTTTGAAACAGTGTTCATTTCTTGTTATGCAGCTATTATTCACCAAAACACTAGTTTGTAGAACAAATACTCATTTCCCCCCTGTTATTCAATGTGTATAAAAAACTTAGTAAAGTATTTGCTTTTAAGTATAAGCATGATGTTGGAATTTCTTCAAATTTATTATTTTGCTGTATGTTTTGTTCCAGTATTTACTGAAATGTTTCTCTACATGTATCAAACCTTCTTGTAAATGAATTTGTTTATTGTATTTAACGACTTGCTTTATACCATTTTTTACTGATATATGTTGTATATGCAGACATTCTCTCAAACTTATTTGATACTATGGCTTGCCTTTTAGTTGCTAGTACCAAGATGCTAGTACCACTATTTGCCTTCATGGCACTTCATGCACAGCATGGGGTTTCATTTACCCATCATTTTGTGTGTGTTGTTGCTGTTGTTGTCGTCAGCTATATTTTCACTATATGTATTTTTGTTTTAGCTATGTGGCTTAGTACCTTTATTCATGGTTAATAGTATATAATTAAATACATAGAACCTGTTATTTCCTAGAACCCAATATATTATACATAGTATCCTATATAAGAAAGAGGTAATATGCAAATTGACCATCACACCCTCACACGAGATGGCTGCTACAAGATGGCCAGCAGGGGAGGGCAGTTGGGGGCAATCAGGCCGGCAGGGGAGCAGTTAGGTGTCGATCAGACTGGCAGGGGAGTGGTTAGAGGGTGATCAGGCAGGCAGGCAGGCAGGCGAGCGGTTGGGGGCCAGCAGTCCTGGATTGTGAGAGGGAAGTCCAACTGCCGGTTTAGGCCCGATCCTATGGGATCGGGCCTAAACCGGCAGTTGGACTTCCCCTGAGGGGTCCCAGATTGGAGAGGGTGCAGGCTGGGCTGAGGGACACCCCTCCCCCAGTGTACGAATTTCATGCACCAGGCCTCTAGTACTATCTATAATAATAAAAGCATAATATGCTAATTAGACCAGATGTCCTTCTGGACGTCCTTCCGGAAGACCTTCCAGATGAAGCTGTGGCTTCGAGAGAAGCTCAGGTCCTGGGTGCCTGCCAGCGGCTGGAGGGAAGCCTGGGTTGCTGGTGCCAGAGGGAAGTCGGTGCGGCAGTTGGGGGAAGGAAGGCCTACTCTTGCACAAATTTCGTGCATCGGGCCTCTAGTATTAACATGAGCATGTAATACTTCCCTCAACAAAACCACTATAAAATCATTTAAACATCTTCACAGAACATATACAGGTATAATGAAAGGCACTTAAAAAAATTATTTATTTGTTTGAGAGAGGTGGGGGGCATCAATTTAATTTGTTGTTCTGCCTATTTATGCATTCATTGGTTGATTCTTATATGTGCCCTGAACAGGGATCAAACCTGAAACCTTGGCGTATCAGGACAACACTCTACCTGGCCAGGGCCTTCAAAGGTACTTTTTACTCCAGAAATTTTTCTTGCAAAATTGGGTGCTCTTGATGACATTCAAATTTTGTATGTCAGCAAACAAAGCACAGTACTGTACTATGATTCAGGCACTGGGGAAACGAGGAAAGTAAGATACTGATCCTGACTTGAAATATCTAAAATATCTAATATCTAGTAGGAGAACCAGAAACAAAACGATACTTACATTGCTATGTGATATGTGTGTTTCAATAGAAGGAAGCCTCAAGGTGTTTGGGGTGGATAAAAAGGCTTTACTAAATAAGTGACTTTTAAACTAAATTGTGGTTTGTCAGGTCCAGAAGAGGAGGAAGGGCATTCCAGAGGACAGAGCAAAGAGCATGAATCAGGATGAGGAAGCATAAGAGAATGCAGCAAGCTCTGGAAACAGGAAATAACTCAGTGGGGCTGCAGCATAGTGGTTGTGAAGGAACAGCTTCAGATGACAAGATTAGGGAGAAACCAGAATGAACAGGTTGGTCAGACACGCTAAGGCAGTGGTTCTCAACCTGTGGGTCGTGACCCCTTTGGCGGTTGAACGACCCTTTCACAGGGGTCTCCTAAGACCATCCTGCATATCAGATATTGACATTACGATTTAGAACAGTAGCAACATTACAGTTATGAAGTAGCAACGAAAATAATTTTATGGTTGGGTCACAACATGAGGAACTGTATTTAAAGGGCCAGAAGGTTGAGAACCACTGCGCTAAGGAGTTCAGATTTTAGCATGCAGGGAATGGGGATTTTAAGCAGAGGAATTTTTCCTTTAAAAGGTTTCTCTGGTTGCAGTGTGGTGGATGGATTGGAGAGCAAGCGATGGAAGGCAAACTAGTTAGGAGGCTGTTATGGTAATTACATGAGAAATGATGAGGGCTGAAATGAAGGTAAATGGCAGTGGGGATAACGAGGGGCAAGAACTAGAGACTTCGAAAAGAGATCCTTACATTTTGGCAAGAGAAAGGAGCCAAAAGTGGCTCTATGGTTTCTATATTGGAGGAACATTATGTCACTAAATGAAAAGGAAAATGCCCTAGGTCATCAGAATTATCTTTGACTCCTTCTCCTTTCCACTGAAAAACGACCAATTCCTCCCAGGCCTTTGCCTCTAATCCCGCCCCCCCCCCCCCCCCCTCTCCTAATTGTGCTTGCAAAGTCATCTTCCTAAAACAGTTTTGACTGTATAAACATTTGAAGGACACCTCCCACCCTCATCCCCATGCAGAATGAAACCCAAGCTTCTTAGTGGAGCATTCAAGACTCTCCACCTTCAGGCAGGCCACAAGCTACCTACTGAATACCTGTATCTCCTTAACTATCACTTCCTTTCCTGACTTCAAACATCAATCTGATCTTTGTTCCTCTAACACAGGGGTTCTCAACCTTGGCTGCACATTAGAATCACCTGGGAATCTTTTTAAAATCCTGATTTCTGGGCCTCATCCTCCGGAAATTCTGGTTCTTTGTTATGGGGTGGGGCCACAACATTAGTAACAAACAGAATTTCCGGAGGATGAGGCCCAGAAATCAGGATTTTAAAAAGATTCCCAGGTGATTCTAATGTGCAGAACAGGTTGAGAACCACTGCTCTAACACATCCTGCCCAAAGTATTCTTCCTTTTGTGATACAAAGACTTCGTGTCTCGTTCATAACACTCTGCGTTCTGCCTGTTTTATAGATAGTTGTGCCTTGGTATCTCTTCTACTTCTTTGGCTCCAATGACTCATACACGGTGTAGGATAAAAAAAATTGTGATGAATTGACCTGGAGCGGGGATCTGATCCCCCTATCAACCACTCAAAGTTTAGCAGACAGCCTGGAAAAATCAGGTGATTCTGAGAATCCATGACATCATGCATGAAAAAAAAAATTAGTGGAATCACCCGTCTCTAGGGGCCCTTTCTCTGTCTACAACAACCATGACAAAAGGTGGGAGCAAAAAATCATTTGCTGTCAGGGAAGTACGGCATCTCGAGTTTGAAGATGCCTTTATTGTTTATATAAAATATCATATGCACTGCGCTTGGAAAAAGCTCTTAGGGATCTACGATCTCCCGAGGTGGAATTTCCCGGTGACCGACTGTCCTCCTGAGGTCAACTGCACTGACCATCGCACAGCGTACATGGCAGCGGATTAAATACAGCAAAACACTCGGCGGCGTTTCCCGGGTCAGACAGCTGCGGGGCCCCCAGTGGCCTCCGCCCGGCTCGGGTCCCGCCCCGCCCCCACCCCCGCCCCCGCCGGCGGCCGCAGCCCGGAGGCTCCCAGGGAACTCCCGCACGTCTGCGCGCGCAATCCGGCCCGAGGATCCGCACGGCGGGCGCAATTGCCCTGGAAACCACTGCGCGCGCACGCGCAAACGCGGGGCTGGGCAGACGGGCTGAGCGCAGAGCCCGGCGGCGGGAGGAGGGGTTTACCCTCCCTCTTGACCGTCGCGCCCAGCTCCCTCGGGCGGAGCGTCCTGCCAGCTCGCTGCCGGCTCGCCGGTCCCCCGAGCGCTCCCCGCCTCGCGCGCACCCTCGCCCTCCCGCATTCGTGCGCCGGTGCAGCGGGCGGTGGGAGCATCCGGGCATTTCCGCCGCCGAGCAGCGACCCGGGCGGCGTCGGCGGTTGAGGAGCTCCCATGGCAGGGACGAGGCGGGGGGGAGGCGAACGGGAGTGAGGCGATAAGCCGGAGCCGCTCTGCGGCGGGTCCCGAGGGAGGCGGCGGGGGCGGCGCTCTCGCGGCCGGGGGAGGGCCGGCGCGGGGCTGGTGTCGCCTCTCGTGCATTCCCTGGCCAGCCCGGCTCCGGACATGCATCTGCATCAGGTCCTCACGGGCGCTGTCAACCCTGGAGACAACTGCTACTCCGTGGGCAGCGTCCGGGATGTCCCTTTCACGGTGAGCGGCGCCCGGCAGCCCGGGTGGCGGGGGGTGCGGGTGGGCGGGGGAGAGACCGGGTCCGGACCCGGGCCCACGCTTCCCGGGGGCGGCGGCGGGGGGGTGGCTGTGAGATGTTGGTGGGCCCCACCCGCTCGCCTCTCTGCAGCCCAGTGCAGGGGGGAGGGGGCGTGGGGCTGTCAGTCGTGCGGCCGGTGTAGGAAATCACCCGCGGGGGAGACGATTAGGAATGCACCCCCGTCCGCCCTCAGCCAACGGTCCGGGGGCTGTCGAGGCGAGAAGGTTCCTCTCCGAGGGCTGCCCCGGGTCTGCGGTGAGGAGGCGGGTGGCAGCGGCTGAAACCCCAGGGCGCCCCTTTCGCACCTGCTCTGGGCGTGGAGGCCGAGGGACGCGGTGGTGAGCGGAGCGTGGAGGCGCTGGGCTCCCCTGGCCCGCCCTGTGCGGGCGGCCGGCAGACGTTGGAGCCTGCGGCTTTACACCCAGCCCGGCCCTCTGTCTCCTGATATGCAGAATCTTAATTCCAAGAAGAAAATAGAAACATTCATTCTCTGCCCCGGAAATTTTTAGAATAAAAGGGTCTGCGTGACAGTGGCGCGGAGGGCTCTTAACACGAGATCACGGTTTGGAAACCTTCCTAGGTAATATTTTAATCCATTTGCAAAGTAGGCTGGTTTGTTTTTAAAGCCAAGGCAATGTGACATTTTATGACAGCGATTTTCTTGTTCTTGCGAGTGAAGTGTATATAAACGACAACGTGTTAGAACCTCTTTAAAATCTAAATGAAATAGGTATGTTTCTCCTGGAGCGTGGATGCATCAGCCCTTTTTGAGAATGGCATGTTGGTAGTATAGCAAATTCAAACCGAGCTCTAGAGCGTTTACCCATAGATTCCCATGGATTAGCATGAGTTCTTTTTTTTTTTTTTTGTATTAAATTTATACAAGGCCCTCCATAGAAGGAACTGTAGGCAGTGAGACCTCGATGAAATACACATTGACAACCATCTGCTTGATAAAATTGGAAATAGCACAATGCTTTTTAGACAAGGGAAACACTTTGATCTGATGTCTGCCTCCCCACAGCATGTGTTTAAAGCTGCAGAAATAAGAAAAGCTCCAGCAAAACTGCAGCATCATTATGTAGCACAGTGCATTCTGGAACTGAATTTATCTGTCATTGTGATACATTAGAAAGAACTACAAGATTGCTTTTTTGTCCATTTTAATTTTTAAATGTAATTAACTTGGCTTTGTTCCAGTTGAGAATGAACCTTTTAAAAATATAATTTGCCTGACTTATATTGTTACACCTTTCTCTATCAATAGTGTCATCTGTGTTTTGTGTACATGGGACCTAAAAGATCCCTATAGTATTGAGCATGTTTGTCAAGTGTGGAGAGAATATTTGGGGCACAGAGAAGAAATTGTCCTCTCCCCCAGTTGTGTAGGTGGTGGAGAAGTTCCTCAGGGTTGGAAAAGCAGACTTCCTCCATGAAGAAACAAATCTGGAACCTTGGGTTATGGGGTATTTCCACACTATGGTGGTGGTGGTAATTCTCCTGTTTTCTTCTAAAGCAGAACAGTGTCTCACTGTGGGGCTGGTATATAGCGCTAAAATGGATTCAGATGCAGTCTGGAAAAGTCAGTGCAAAAACTATGAGTGCAGTGCAGGTGTGGTTATGCTGGAGGCCACCTATGACCAGATGCTTGGGATCATTTTCATATCTTTTCCACCCCCCCTCCCCCAGTTCAAACCTGTCACCAAGTCTCGGTGACTCTCTACAGTGTCTGTTAGATTTACCCCTTTTCATGTCCTGAGTTGCCACCTTATTATAGAGCCTTATTTGTATTATTTAATATGACAGCTAGCTTCCAACTGGTCTTCCTGACACTTATTTGATCACTTCAGTTCATCCTTCACATAGCTGCTGGGATAATTTTCTTCCAATACCATTTTACCATATCATTCTGGGCTCATGAATATGTAGTTGTTTCTAATAGCTGTGTTGTGAAATTTAAACTTGTCAGAAATTCTTCTGCCATCTTTGACTTTATATTTCTTTATATTTGATAATATATACTTCTCATCTTGGCCCTACTGCTCTAGGCATACTAATCTTATTTTAGCCTACATTTTTGTGTTGCAACAAGAGAATCCTGACTTTATTTTTTCCCAAGTATGACTCAAAAATTACCTGGTTTAGGATGCCTGCCTGTGATTATATATGGCCCTTTGGCATTACAACCCCATCCTCATTTTAATATCTTAGTTTTCTTAAAAATATATTTTTATTGATTTCAGAGAGGAAGGGTGAGGGAGAGAGAAATAGGAACATCAGTGAGAATCATTGATAGGCTGCCTCCTGCATGCCCCCTACTGGGGATTGAGCCCTCAACCTGGGCATGTGCCCTTGACTGGAATTGAACTCGGGACCCTTCTGTCCGCAGGCTGACTCTATCCACTGAACCAAACTGGCTAGGGCTAATATCTTAGTTTTGAGTACACGGATCCAGTTATAACTTTGCCTTGAACTAGAAATGACCTTTGGACTCTGTAAAGAACAGAGTTACTTACCAGAAATGAGAACAAGCTGTTTTTAAGTACTCTAGAATTAACTAATATTAGTGTGGTAAAAATTAGTGCCTATATTAGTGTGGTAAAAATAAATTTTTTGAAAGTAAACCTCCTTTACATAGAATATGCCATTTAATTTGTATAGCAATCAGATAGAAAAACTTCAGTTCTGGTCAGATGACTAAAAAGGGGACCAGCCAGTATTGGAATGGAAGTCTTGTGACTTCTTATCTGGTGGGCTTTTTTTTGGTTGTGTTTCTTTCCTGTGGGAGTTCTTGCTCTGAAGTGGTGTATATATGTGTAAGGCCATTGTAGAAGGACAGACTGTCTTGTAGCTAGCCAGTGGTTCTTAGCCAATGATAACTTGAGGACCTTTTTTTTTTTTAATATGTTTTATTGATTTTTCACAGAGAGGAAGGGAAGGGGATAGAGAGTTAGAAACATCGATGAGAGAGAAACATCGATCAGCTGCCTCTTGCATACCCCCGACTGGGGATGTGCCCGCAACCAAGGTACATGCCCTTGGCTGGAATTGAACCCAGGACCGTTCAGCTCGCAGGGCGACGCTCTATCCACTGAGCCAAACCAGTCAGGGCTACTTGAGGACCTTTTCAAAATAGGGTATATCTTTTTTTTTTTTTTTAGGTCATTTATTTAGGAGTCTATAAATGGAAAGTTTTTGTAAAGGAGTTGTTCTAAACGGATTTTGAAGTATTCATAGCATCGTAATTGAAAAACATTGTTATATATATTGCCTTGTGCTTGGTGGGTAGTGGGTGGTGGGTGGTGGGTGGTGTGATTGGACTGTGAATGACTGCTTGGTTATGTCTCTGTGCCCAATTTGTGCTATGTTGACATGGTGGTGCAATTTGTAATGGAGTCTTAGTGTTGTGTATACTTTTAGTGCTAACATGTGAGCTATGGTGGTTTTCACTTGTGTTTTGGCAGTTAGCAGTTTTTACAACAATTGTGATTTTATAAATATAATCATACTAGTATCCTGGTTTATGGATTTGTGCACATTGAAAGGAAATTAATTAGAATAAATATTTTAATATCGCTATTTGCCCTTTCTCTATAATAGAAGTGTCAACCAAATTCACGATTGAAAATGACAGATTGAAACACACGCATGTGATTGACGCCAGCGAGAGCTTTATATGTATCACGCATGCGCGAGTCAACTTAGCCTTTTATATATGGTCTACATAGAATAAACTTGTTTAATTAGATCTGCTTTCTGATTTAGCTAAACTTTTTCCAGCCCAGTGAAGCACCCCAACTTCTCTTTCAGGTAATTGTCAGCAACACAGAAGTAAATATCAACATGAAGCAGATTATTATTGTAGATCATGCAGGGAGAACAAAGAGTAAAATATTTAACTGTAACAGTGTTTGACTATATTCTGCACAGTGAGAAAATCTGAAGTCATTTTCAAGCTCCACCATTTCTTACTTCTTTTCAGTTGGGTCAAGTTTCTAAACTTTCTAAATCTCTGTTTTCTGGCTAATGAAGAGAAAATAGGATTCCACCAAGTCTCCTATCTACCTACTCCAGGACTTCTGTGAGGATCAAAGGAGATGAGGCACGGGAAAACACTTCACAAACATTTGGTTAAAGTGTGAAATGTTTGCACCTGGCTATAAAGCACGTTGTGTTCCTGGGCCCAAGAAACTCCAAGGAGGCTAGTGGCTAGGGAGAGGAAGTGGGCTTTGCTATGTGATGTCATTACCCGGCGCCCACAGCAACCATTTCTGGCTGGGCTGGGGTCCACATTTTGCACTATGGGGACTTGGCAGCATTGGCTGTGATTTGGTGGGCTGTCACTCCGGGGTGGTGATGGGGCCTGTGCCCCATTTGGTGTGTTGGCGCCTGGCGCCATCTATTTTTAAATGGCCAGTGTGCGTCATGGCAGCTCCTGCATTGAGTGTCTGCCCCTGATGGCCAGTGCGTGTCATAGCTACCGGTTGAATGGACACTTAGCCTTTTTATGTATATAGATGTATTACCTTTTGATCATTCTTTACTTTTAATTATAGATCTAAATTCTGGAAATACAGTTATCCTGCAAAAGTTAGGTCCCAGGTAGTCCAAGGAAATCATCTTCTACCATGTGTGAGCTTATATTTTATTTTGCCATTCAGACATTTCCAGCTATATTCTTATAGATAAGTGAATGCTTCAAGCCTTAATTCAATAGTGTATATTTTCTCATTTATGTTATTACTTTCCTGAAAAATAGTCCTTAGTTATTATTTTTTATAAGCATTAAAATATTAATTAAAATGATGATGGTACATGATTATTATTAATCATTATTAATCTAATTTTAAAAATTTAGCCCTAACTGGTTTGGCTCAGTGGATAGAGCGTCAGCCTGAGGACTCAAGGGTCCCAGGTTCGATTCCGGTCAAGGGCATGTACCTTGGTTGCAGGCACATCCCCAGTAGGGAGTGTGCAGGAGGCAGCTGATCGATGTTTCTCTCTCATCGATGTTTCTAACTCTCTATCCCTCTCCCCTCCTCTCTGTAAAAAATCAATAAAATATTTTTTTTTAAAAAATTTACCATTTGCCTTTAAGGGGTGCAGACTGTATTTTCAGGTGGATAGGGGCAGTTGATGTTATTTCACTCTGATATGAATTCTACACATTGATCAAAGTTTACAAAAATTAGTGAGTCATTTCCACTCTTAGGGAGCTTGTAATATAATGGCAGAGATAAAAAAGGATATACATAATTATAATGTAAGGCAGATGAAAGAGATCGCTTATAGACGGGAAGATAAAAGATTTCACAGAAGATTGACATTTGAAAAAATAGTGGTTTTAGGCCTTTCTGGAAGGCAAGAACAACGAAAGCCAAGGAATGGTGTGATGAGGATAAATTATTGGGTATAACAGTATGATAGGATGAATTCCTTCACAAAAGTGATTTTTTCCCCCTCCCCTCCCAAAAGTGATTTTTAAAAAACGCACTGAACTCTTTATTAAAGAGCAAACACTCTTAGAATGTTGAAAAATATGATTCCCAAACATTACCCATATCTTTTTAGGAAAACATACCTTGATATTTCTTAACTTTTGTTGTTGGCACTGTTTTTTTTTTTTTCCCTAAAAGTCACCAGATTAGTAATGAATGAAGAAACATTAATTTAAAAGTTAGAAGATAATGTTATATGATCTATTTTTTCTGGTATTTAGATATATTTTAATTTTATCATAGCGTCCTAACATTCCAGTCCTAGAATTATAGCAACACCAAACTTTGAAAATGATCAGGCTGTTTATACATTTAGTAAATGTTTGTTGAACACATAGGTCTGCGAGGCTCTGTGAAGATTGGGGGAGGGGGAAAGGAATAAAAAAACTTAGTCCTGATTTCAGGGAATTTATTAAAGAAGTACAGGAACCTAGTAATCTACTGGGAGAGTTAAGACATGTTCTTAGCCACAGCAGGCCAGCTGAGTGGTATTGTGAGGCACTTAAGTTCTGGTGGGATTTCAGAAGGAATAATAGATCACTTTTGGCCAGGGGAATTGGGGAGTTGGACAGAAATATGCTTCTGTACTGGCTGGTTATTAGTAGGTCTGACAACTTTTTTTTAATATATATTTCTTTATTGATTTCAGAGAGGAAGGAAGAGGGGGAGAGAAACATCAATGATGAGAGAGAATCATTGATCGGCTGACTCCTGCACGCCCCCTACTGGGGCTCGAGCCCGCAACCCAGGCATATGCCCTTGGCTGGAATCGAACCTAGGACCCCTCAGTCCGCAGGCTGACGCTCTATCCACTGAGCCAAGCCTGCCAGGGCAGGTCTGACAACTCTTAGGCCTATTGACAGCCTGTGCTGAAAGTAAATGGGAAAACAGAAGTCAAGAATTTAGAATGGGCTTGTTTTCCAAGAGAAATTGGCCCATTTTTTCTTGGAGAGTAGCTTCTTGTTTATTTAAATAGATATTTTTTTAGAGTTTGTGGGCATGTGTTTTATTAGCCTGTAGGTGTACAGGGTGGCAAAAGTAGGTTTACAGTTGTGAGTATGCAAAACAAAATTTATTCTAATATTATTATTTATTAATCTCCATACAAACAACTGTAAACCTACTTTTGCCCTGCCCTGTATATGAGGTTATATAAGTTCTTTTTTTTATATCCTCATGTAGATTGTTAATTATCCTTCCTACTTTTAGTGACAAGACTTCCAGCAGCTACCCAGAAACTCTGGTATAGTCCTCAGTAATACCTCCCAGAAATGGGAGGTCAGAGACCGAGTACGTATATGACCTTGGGTAAATCACTTAACCTCTCATAGGTTTTTCATCTGTGAAATGAGGTTCTTTTTTTTTTTTTAAATATATTTTTATTGATTTCAGAGAGGAAGGGGAGAGAGAGATAGAAACATCAATGATGAGAGAGAATCATTGATTGGTTGCCTCCTGCACGCCCCCTACTGAGGATCAAGCCCACAACCCTGGCATGTGCCCTTGACTGGAATCAAACCTGGGACCCTTCAGTCTGCAGGCCGACGCTCTATCCACTGAGCCAAACCAGCCAGGGCTAAAATGAGGTTCTTAAATTAGGTTCTCCTTAAGTATTCAGACCTCAAATGAACATTATATTGGCTTGTTTAAAGATTTCCAAGGGGCAAGAGAGAAAATGGACCAGAAACATAAAGTGGTTGTGGTGAAGTCTGGCTTGTTGTATATTTTCCCTTCACTTGTATGTACAAGACTATTGGTCAGACTTTACAGTCAGGGAGTCTGACCTCCTTTTTGGCTCAGGGAAGAAGCCATACAGAGCGTTTATGAAGTAGTGGCTCTTTGGGCTCACAGTGGAAAAGGAGGCTCTTGTTTATGATTTATGATTGTATCTTTAGCGTCTGGTTACTGGTAGTTGCCTGAACTGTCACATGCAGTATGGAGTGGCAGATAGGGCCAGTGTAATGGTGTTCAGGTTCTCCAGCCCCTACATATGGTCACTCCTTTATTTTCTGCTCTTTTTATTATTATTATTTTTTATTAATCTTTATTCAGATTATTTCAGTTGTTCCTCTTTTCCTCCCCATAGCTCCCCTCCACCCGGTTTCCACCCCACCCCCTGCCCTTACCCTCCCCCCCACTGTCCTCGTCCATAGGTGTACGATTTTTGTCCAGTCTCTTCCCGCATCCCCACACCCCCTTCCCCCCCAAGAATAGTCACTCCACTCCCTTTCTATGCCCCTGATCTATTCTATTCATCAGTTTGTTCTGTTCATCAGATTTTTTATTCACTTGATCTTTAGATTCACTTGTTGATAGATATGTATTTGTTGTCACTTTGTTCATAATTTGTATCTTTACCTTTTTCTTCTTCTTCCTCTTCTTAAAGGATACCCATCAGCATTTCATATAATACTGGTTTGGTGGTGATAAACTCCTTTAGCCTTTTCTTATCTGTTAAGCTCTTTATCTGACCTTCAATTTGAAGTGATAGCTTTGCTGGGTAGAGTAATCTTGGTTGTAGGTTCTTGCTATTCATCACTTTGAATATTTCTTGCCACTCCCTTCTGGCCTGCATAGTTTCTGTTGAGAAATCAGCTGACAGTCATATGGGTACTCCCTTGTAAGTAATTAACTGTTTTTCTCTTGCTGCTTTTAATATTCTCTCTTTGTCTTTTGCTCTTGGCATTTTAATTATGATGTGTCTTGGTGGGGTCCTCTTTGGCTTCCTCTTGTTTGGGGTTCTCTGCTCTTCCTGGACTTGTAAGTCTATTTCTTTTACCAGGTAAGGAAAGTTTTCAGTCATTATTTCTACAAATAGGTTTTCAATATCTTGCTCTTTCTCTTCTTCTGGCACCCCTATAATTCGGATGTTGGTATGCTTGAAGTTGTCCCAGAGGCTCCTTACACTATCTTCATATTTTTGTATTCTTTCTTCCTTTTGCTTTTCCGTTTGGGTGTTTTTTGCTTCTTCGTATTTCAAATCTTTGACTTGATTCTTGGGATCCTCTAGTCTGCTGTTGGATCTCTGTATATTATTCTTTATTTCAGTCAGTGTATGCTTAATTTCTAATTGGTCCTTTTTCATATCCTTGAAGGTCTCACTATAGTTCTCGGAGGTTTCTAGAAGATTCTTGAGTAACCTTTTAACTGTGGTTTTGAACTCTATATCCAGTAGTTTGCTTTCCTCCATTTCTGTCATTTGTGACCTGTTTCTTTGTCTCCACATTTTGGCTCCTTCCGTGTGTTGATAGAGTGGCTTTGTGTGCTAGGTGTCCTATAGGGCCTAGTGGCTCAGCCTCCCTAATTACCTGAGGTGGACACTCTTGGTGCACCCCTTTGTGGGCTGTGTGCACAGTCTTGTTGTAGTTAAGTCTTGATTGCTGTTGGTATCATTGGGTGGAATTGACCTCCAGGCCAGTTGGCTGTGAGGACCAGTTGTGTCTACAGTGGGAGAACTTCTGTGCTGGAGACACCCTTATGGGGCAGGACTTGCTTCAGTGGGGCTTTGGTGCTCACTGAGTCTGCCCAGGTTTTTAGGTGGAGAAAGGCCAGGTCATGCAAATGCAAAAGCCTCTGTGCACAGCTTGAGTGGGGTTGTAAATTGGGTGGGGCGGGGTCTTAGGGAATCACCAGGGAGGAGCAAACCGCAATGGCTGCTAGTCTGCTCTGCCTCAGAAAGGTCCCAGAGTCTGTGTCCTGCGGCCCCATGCAGGAACAATGACCGCTGCAAGCACCTCTGCAAGAAAGCTGCCCTCACGTTCCGGCCCGATGACAGACAGTCAAGTTTCTCTCCGCATGAGTCTGGGTTCCCAAATTCTCACTCAGAACTGGAGTTCAGAGCAGTCGGGAGCTTGTTTCTCCCTCCAGATTGAAAAAGACAACAGCGTACCCAGCTGCCAGCCCCTTTCGCGTGTGCCTCAATACCTCCGCTCTTCCGCACCTCTGTACCTCCTACTGGACTCAGTGTGCTTTTCTCTTTCCTTCTAGTTGTAGAATTTCCACTCAGCCAGCCTTCCCGTGGTTCTGGATGATATTCGTTTTGTTTTTTAGTTGTAGTTTTAATGTGGTTGTGCGCAGCAGCAAATTCAGGTGTTTACCTATGCCGCCATCTTGGTTGTCTCTCTACTTTCTGTTCTTAGGATTTGGGATATTTGAAAGATGACTTAAGAAATTATAATCAGTATCTTAACTTGGATCTTGGGAAGTTCTTAGAACAAATCAGAATCTCAGTATCTATATACAGTATATAAAAGCCAAGCGACCAGAACAACTGAAATGACCAGAACAACCAGTATAACTGGTCACTATGACGTGCACTGCGGCCGGCTAACTGGCCCGATCAGCAGCAGGGCCAGCTGGCCAACCTCCTGCAGCCCTTCCCCCCAGCTGGCCCCACCCCCTATCACTCCCCTGACCCAATTGGGGGTGGGGCCAGCCAGCCAATCTCCCGTGTCCCCTCCCTCTGGCTGACTGGACCCCACCCATGCACGAATTTGTGCACCAGGCCTCTAGGTTAATTATCAAAAAGGACACAGGATGTTGGGTTACAGCTACAGTGGCACAGTGGAAAAAGAAGTCATGCCTGACCAATTTAATTTTCTTCTATGATAGAAAGCAAAGCAGTATTTCAAAAGTGATAATAGAGAACATGTAATTCAGATTTAGTAAGGCTTTCATAACCCTGTGAGTTATTTTTTAAAATTAGTTTGGAAGCCAAATATTTTAATAGAAGCTTTAGGGTTTTCAGTCTTTTTTAGTATGTGGAATCCTTTTGCATTATATTTTTGCTCTGTAACCCTAATTCATGATGTAACAGGATAGGACCTATTATTGAGGGAGCAGGTGCAACTTACACAAGTGGTATGAACTGTACTTTCTTTCTCTTAGATATAGTTCATGTAACCCTGGGACTTGATATATACATGTGAAACCAATTGCCATATTTTCATTCTGATTTTTAGGAGAAACCCAGGAAACCCGAGACCATGTGGGCATTATGCAAAGGGGCTTCAAGCATGTCAAACTTGTGGCCGGCGGGCTGCATGTTTGACATGCTTGGCATGGACCCAAAAAACATGAAAGTTTTGGCTTAGATTCAGTTCAAAGATACACTTAGCTTATATGGTAAAATGCTAACATTTTCCTAGGAGTAATTGTTCTTGGAGAATTGTGTGGTTGGAATTTCTTCATTGCTAGTGGAAGTGGGGTTCTTGGGGCACTGCTGGAATAAGAATTTCCGGAGGCCCCAACGGGAGGATGAGATGTGGTAGAAAGCTTTATTTGCGTGAAGTTATATCCCTTGGTTTGCAAAGTCCCATTTCCCTTAAACTAGTCCTGGAAAAGGTGCAGCTGGGGATCCAGCAGAGCTAGAAACAAAGCCAGTGTCCAAAGTTTCCAATCCATATTGGAGTTGAGTCCGGCACAGCATCATGCTAATTTTAGTCTATCAATCCATTGTGTGTGGGCTCCACGTGGCTGTGAGCCATGTGGGTGAATGCAGAGCATGAGAACCCCACAGGCCAGGAATCAGGCAGGAGTAGCAAGAGCACAAGCAAGAGAGGGAATCCCCCTTGTTTAGGACAGGGATGGGGAACATCCAGCCCTCATTTGGTCTGGCCCTGCCAAGGCATTAGAGAATTTGCTGCCATGCACAAACACTACAACTGAAAGACAAAACGAATACCATCCAGAACCATGGGAAAGCTGGCTGAGTGAGAGGAGCAGCCAGCCTTCGTATGATTTTGTAGACACAACTGCTCCTCTAATAAATGTTTGACCAAATATAGCAGGCTACTTTTTCAGTCATTAATTTTGTATGGCTTGCGAATGATGTTATGAACATCCAAATGGCCCTTAGCAGAAAAAAGGTTCCCCACCTCTGGTTTAGGAGCTTAAATATCAAATCTTCCCAGGCTTGCAGTGGCCATGTCCACACACCTAATCTGGCCAATGCCCTGTTCTCAAGTATGACTGATAAGCAAGCACCTTCTTTAGGTCATTTAGACTTCACTGGGCATGCCTATCATATTTAGTCTCCTCTCTTTTCCTTTTTAGTTAATTGATAACCAGGTCATTACAGAAGTATCACAATGACTTTGGTTTTGTGATATGCTGGCAACTTCCTCATGTATCTGGCCTTGACTGTATTGTACTTAGAAGGATCTACTAAGAAGACATTCAAATTATTATGTACTCTACGCTTAGCATCTTCCTTTTATGTGGATGGATTGTGTCTCGAGCAAAGGCCAGTTCCTCCATTTTTATAACGGTTATTTTGCCTCTGAGGGGACACTTGACAATTTCTGGAGACATTTTTTATTTTGACTGAGTTGGCAGGGAGAACTGGCATCTAGTGGTGAAAGGCCAGAAATCCTGATAAATGTCATATAATGCATAAGACAGTGCTCCCCCACCAATGAAGAATTATTCATCCCCAAATGTAAATACTGTCTGAGTTGTGAGAAGTCCTGGTATACCCTAGTCTCTATTCCCTCATTACTCAAGGGCATTGGACTAGAATTTCTCCTTTTTTGGAATACTTTCTTCATGTAGCTCTCCTGGTTTTCCTCTACTTAATTGCTCCTTCTCAGCCTGATTCCACTTTTCTATATCCAGCTGTTTTATGACATTTCTCTCTTGAATGTCTAATACTACCTCAGAGTCCCCATTCTCATAACATTCTCCACCTCCAGCCTTTCCTAAACCAGTAAATGGCTACTTCAGTTTTTTTCAGTTCCCTTGGAATTTTTCACTATTTTAAAATTTTCACCTTATCCTATATAATAAAACCCTAATATGCAAATCGACTGAATGGCAGAATGACCGGTCACTATGATGTGCACTGACCACCAGGGGGCACACGCTCAACAGAGGAGCTGCCCCCTGGTGGTCAGTGCGTCCCACAGGGGGAGTGCCGCTCAGCCAGAAGCCGGGCTCACAGCTGGCGAGTGCAGTGGCAGTGTTGGGAGCCTCTCCTGCCTCTGTGGCAGCACTAAGGAGCAGCGAGCAGGCGGGCGGTATGGAGCGAGGGGTCCTGGACTGCCAGAGGGCACAGTCCGGGCTGAGGGACACCCCCGCCCCCCCCCGCCACCCAGTGCACAAATTTTGTGCACCGGGCCTCTAGTATCTAATATTGACAAATTATGTTGGCTCTACCTGCAAAATACATCCAGAATCTGACCAGTTCTTATCATTTGTGCTGCTACCACTCTGTTTTTTTATTTTATTTTATAAATTGATTTCAGAGAGGTAAGGGGGAGAGAGAGAGAGAGAAACATCAATGATGAGAGAGAATCATTGATCAGCTGCCTCCTGCATGCCCCCTCCTGGGGATTGAGCCCGCAACCCAGGTATGTGCTCTTGACTGGAATCAAACTCGGGACCGGGCTGATGCTCTATCCACTTAGCCAACCAGCTAGGGCTTTTACTGCTACCACTATGGTTCCAAACACCATCATCTCCAGGAATATGGTGGTTTTATCCTTCTTCAGTTTATTCTCAACACAGTAGCTAGAATGATTCTGTTAAAATACAGTCACATGCCACTTAATGACAGGGACGTTCTGAGAAATGTGTCATTTATGATTTCGTCATTGTGTGAACATCATATAGTATACTTACACAAACCTAGATGGTATAGGCTACTACACACCTAGGCTATATGGTATAGCAGTTATCAAATTTTCCTCAATTATGATTTGGAAAGACTTTAATGCATAAGAAATTGGAGATTAACCTAATACCTAGAGTGTAGTGATTCTGTATTTTAAGAGTTATATGTTTTAACAATCAGCTGAGTTTGGCCTGGAAATGAAAATTGAGGAGCCTGACAAAGATATGATTGAGGTGACTTTCCCACTTAGCAGTAAACTAAAGTCAGCTAAAGGAGTATTCTTGGATAGAAGCAAGATTCTCTTGGGAAAGTAATTTTAATAATATACCAATGGAACATTCAAACATGGCTAGAATAATTTTATGCTGGAAAAATTTTTATATAGATACTAGAGGCCCGGTGCACAAAAATTTGTGCACTCAGGGGTGTCCCTCAGCCCGGCCTATGCCCTCTTGCAGTCTGGGACCCCTCGGAGGATGTCCACCTGCTGGCTTAGGCCCGCTCCCTGGGGAATCGAGCCTAAGATGGCAGTCAGACATCCCTCTGGCAGCCTAGCAGCCCTTGGGGGATGTCTACTTGCCAGCAGGGAGCAGGCCTAAGCTGCAGTCGGACATCCTTAGCGCTGCTGAGGAGGCGGGAGAGGCTCCCACCACCACCGCTGTACTGGCATCCGTCACCCTGGCTTGTGGCTGAGCAGAGCTCCCCCTGTGGGAGTGCACTGACCACCAGGGGGCAGCTCCTGCATTGAGCGTCTGCCCCCTGGTGGTCAGTGTGTGTCATAGTGACCAGTCATTCCCAGTCGTTCTGCTGTTAGGGTCAGTTTGCATATTACCCTTTTATTATATAGGATAGAGGCCTGGTGCATGGGAGGGGGCCGGCTGGTTTGCCCTGAAGGGTGTCCCGGATCAGGGTGGGGGTCCCCACTGGGGTGCCTGGCCAGCCTGGGTGAGGGGATCATGGCTGTTTGCAGGCTGGTCAAGCCGCCCACCAGTGGGGACCCTCACCCCATGGAGGTTTGGCCAGCCTGGGTGAGGGGCTGAGGGCCGTTTTCAGGCTGGCCAAGCCACGGAAGCTCCCAGCCTCTCCTTTTTTAATTTTATTTATTTTTATTCTGGGATTTATTTACCTTATATAATTGAAACTTTGTAGCCTTTAGTGGAGCTCAGAGCCAGTCATTGCGGGCAGGAAGCTTGGCTTCCTCCATTGCCAGGGGCAACCAAGCCTCCTGCTCGCTCTAGCTCCGTGGCCACGGCCGGCTGAAAGCAGGTATCTGGGGTTTATTTACCTTCTATAATTGAAACTTTGTTGCCTTGAGTGGAGCTTAGAGCCAGCCACAGCAGGGGGAAGCTTGGCTTCCTCCATCACAGGGGCAATCAAGCCTCCTGCTTGCTCCAGCTCCGTGGCTGCTGGCCGCCATCTTGGTTGGGTTAATTTGCATATAGTCACTCTGATTGGTGGGTGTGGCTTAAGGCATAGCAAAGGTATGGTCAATTTGCATGTTTGTCTTTGATTTATTTTATTTTTATTTTTTTATTTTTTATTTTTATTTATTTTTTTAATTTTTTTTATTTTTCGCTAAAAGTATTACAAAGGGTATTACATAAGTGTCCTTTTTTCCCCCCCGCCCTTGACAAGCCCCTGCCCTCCCTTACCCCCCAGTGTCTTATGTCCATTAGTTATGGTTATATGGGTGCATACAAGTCCTTCGGTTGATCTCTTACTCCCCTCCCTCCTGTCCCCCAACCCTCCCTGGCCTTCCCACTGCAGTCCGACAATCAGTTTGAGGCAGCTCTGCCACTGTATTTATTATTGTTCAAAAGTTTGTAATGGTCTTAATTAACCATGAAAGAGTGAGATCATGTGGTATTTTTCCTTCATTGACTGGCTTGTTTCACTTAGCATAATGCTCTCCAGTTCCATCCATGCTGTTGCAAATGGTAGGAGTTCCTTCTTTTTTTTTTTTTTTAAATATATTTTATTGATTTTTTACAGAGAGGAAGGGAGAGAGATAGAGAGAGTTAGAAACATCAATGAGAGAAACATCGATCAGCTGCCTCCTGCACATCCCCGACCGGGAATGTGCCCGCAACCCAGGTACATGCCCTTGACCGGAATCGAACCCGGGACCCTTCAGTCCACAGGCCGACGCTCTATCCACTGAGCCAAACCGGTTTCGGCAGGAGTTCCTTCTTTTTAACAGCAGCATAGTATTCCATCGTGTAGATGTACCACAGTTTTCTAATCCATTCATCTACTGATGGGCATTTAGGCTGTTTCCAGATCTTAGCTATAGTGAATTGTGCTGCTATGAACATCTGGGTACATATATCCTTTCTGATTGGTGTTTCTGGTTTCTTGGGATATATTCCTAGAAGTGGGATCACAGGGTCAAATGGGAGTTCCATTTCCAATTTTTTGAGGAACCTCCATACTGCTTTCCATAGTGGCTGCACCAGTCTGCATTCCCACCAGCAGTGCAGGAGGGTTCCTTTTTCTCCGCATCCTCTCTAGCACTTGTCGTTTGTTGATTTGTTGATGATAGCCATTCTGACAGGTGTGAGATGGCACCTCATTGTTGTTTTGATTTGCATTTCTCAGATGATTAGTGACTTTGAGCATGTTTTCATATGTCTCTTGGCTTTCTGAATGTCCTCTTTTGAAAAGTGTCTATTTAGGTCTTTTGCCCATTTTTTGATTGGATTGTTTATCTTCCTTTTGTTAAGTTGTATGAGTTTTCTATAAATGTTGGAGATTAAACCCTTATCGGTGATAACATTGGCAAATATGTTCTCCCATGCAGTGGGCTTTCTTGTTGTTTTGTTGATGGTTTCTTTTGCTGTGCAGAAGCTCTTTATTTTGATGTAGTCCCATTTGATTATTTTCTCTTTAGTTTCCAATGCCCTAGGGGCTGCATGTTTGTCTTTTATTAGTGTAGATAATCAAAAGCTCAATTTGGCTTTTAAGAACAAAAACCCTAAAGAACTCTTTTAAAAAAAAATTGTTAATGTAAACCCTGGCTGGGTAGCTCAGTTGGTTAGAGCATTGTTCTCATTTACCAAGGTTGTGGGTTCGATCCTTGGTCAGGGTACATATAAGAATTGATGTTTCTCTTCTCTCTCTCTCTCAAAAAAAAAATCAATTAAAAATTATTAACGTAATATCTGCATTCTAAGCTCACAATTCAAACATTGTTGATATAAGGAAAGTGAAAGTTTCCATTTCCCAGTAGAATTTTGATTAGCATAACTTCCTGGTTATCCTTTATTAGAAAATATTTGAGTGCCTTGGGTTGTGTTAGGCAAACCAGCTATTAAATGTGCACTGTTGTACAAGAGGACATGGTGTGTGTTGTTATAAGCTATAAACTAGTGAAATTGGGGGTCATCTATCAAAGTGATGATTTTGGTTATAGGATAATTGAACTGGAGCCCTTGTTTCTGGCAGTATTTAATAGTGCCATTTGTATGTGGTTGGTATATAGAAACAAGACAATTTGTGTTGTTTTTTTTTTGAAGTGGTAAGATTAATTTCTTTATGTTAAATTGGTATATGAAATGAAATGTTTTACAAATTACATCTACTAAAGGAATTTTATATTTAGGCATTAAAGGGTTTAATCAAAGTCACATAGCTAGACCTGTGGCGGAATTAAAACTAGAACCCAAGGCTCCCAATCTGTTTTTTCCCCCTCTTCCCATGCTTTTTGTCCCCTTAAAATTTAAAAAGTAACATATGCTCTTGTAGATCATTTGGAAAATGTAGAAAAAAGATAAAAATCACTGTTATGGTACAATCCAGAGATAACCCCTCTTAGCATTTTGGTAAATTAGACCGAGGGCTTAAGGACGAGGCTTATATTACCAGTTTGAGAATGTTTATCTCTACTTTTTTCTGTAATGAATTTTGGGTCATTATTTTTCTAAGAATGTATTCTTTTGCAGAGATTTCCAAATTTATTAGTTTAAAATTGTTCACAGCAACCTCTTATTACTATTTTTTTAAGATCTGCAGCATCTGTTGTGTTGCTTCTTTTCTCATTACTGCTCTTGTTTATTTGTGCCTCTCACTTTCTTAAATAGAAGTTTATTAACTTTATAAATCTTTTAAAATAACCTACTTCTGACTGTTCTCTATATTATGCATTTATTTTCTATTTTATTAATTTCTGTTCTTAAATTTATTATTTTCTTCTTTCTATATTATTTGGATTAATTTTGCTGTTTCCCTTGTAACTTACTGGATAAATGCTTAGCTCATTCCAGTTATTTTTTCTATATGTGCATTTATGTATGTTAGTTTTATATTCTTAGGATCTACTTTTATATCTTCATACCATACAGATATTTTTTAAATCACTATTTTTCATAATATAATTTAGTGGTGTGTTTCTGCCCTAGAAATTACAACATGCGTTCTGCAGATACCATGTAATTTACTAAAGTTTGATGAGATTTTATATTCTTGCAGACAATATAAGAACCCTTTGCAATGTTTTTTACCCTCTTCCTGCTTATAATCTATCCTATGATAAGTTGTTTATATTCATAAACCCTTAAGACATTATTATTTTACACAGACAATGGTTATTTCGATTTACCTACATATGTACTAATTGTTTTCATCCCTTCCTACATCGCTCACACCCAATTTGGGATCATTTTCTTCCTGGAGAACCTTTAGAATTTCTTTTGGTGTGGATGTGTTGGCGTTGTAATGTCACCTTTTGTTTGTCTGAAAATGTCTTTATTTTGTTTCATTTTTGAAAGGTGTCTTTGTAAGTCGAGGATGGCAGTATTTTCTTTTCAGCACCTTGATGATATCTGTCCTCTGTCTTCTGGCCTTTACTGTTTCTGTTGAGAAGTCAGTTGCCAGCCTGTTCTTTAAAAGTTGTATTTTTTAAAATCTAGCTGCTTTTAAGATTTTTTTCTTTGTCTTTCTGGAGTTTTACTATGTTATGTCTAGGTGTGCATATTCTTTTTTCAGTCCTGTTTTGGACTTTTGAGATTTTTAATCTGTGAATTGATATATTTCATCAAATCTGGAAAATTTTCAGTTTTCAGTTTATATCTCTTCAACTATTGCCTCTGCCCCTTTGACCTCATGAGATTAATATTGTCATGCGCTGCATCAACAGATCGCATAAGATTATCATGGAGCTGAAAAATTCCTATTGTCTAGTGATGTTGTAGTGTCCTAACTTTGTAGTGCAGCACATTATATATTTATGGTGATGCTGGTGCAAACAAATCTGCGCTGCCAGTTGTATAAAGTATAACACATACAATTATGTACAGTATATAATACTTGAAAATGATAATCAACTATGTTACTGGTTTGTATACTTACTATATTGTTATTGCTCTTTAAATATGTTTTTATTGATTCTGGAGAGAGAGAAAGGAAGAGGGAGAAGGAAAGGGAGAGGGAGAGAGAGAAACTTGATTTCTTTAATAGTTAAAGGACTATTCAGGTAATATATTTCATCTTCTGTTTGTTTTTGTAGTTTCTGTTTTGGAGGAATTAATCTTTTAAATCCATTTTATGGTCATATTTGTTTATAGTATTTCATTCCTTATTATCCTTTCAATGCCCACAAGATTAGTACTGATGTTCCCTCCTTTATTGTTTATGTTGGTATTTTGTGTCTTTTCTCTTTGTCTTGCAAGAAGTTTATACATTTTATTGATTTTTTTCAAAGAACCAGATTTTTATTTCATTCATATTCTCTCTTGTTTTTGTTTTCAATTTCATTTATTTATTCAGTTTCATTGATTTCTTTCTGATTTTTGTGATTTCCTGCTTTTTGCATGCTTTGGATTTGCTTTGCTCTTCTTTACTAATTGATTAAGAAGGAAGCTTAGATTACTAATTTGAGAGTGATTAGCTATGTACTTCTTTGAGCATTTTTTACTAGCCACTTTAATATCTTCGGTAATTTCAACATCTGTGCTGGCTATCCTATAGTTTTTGATATGAAATTCTTGGTCTTTGGAGTCAAGTGTTTTTGGAATGAAATTGTTGGCCTTTGAAATTTTCTGCAGTGGGTGTTAGTCATGTGGTCTGCCTTTCAGAAGGACTGTTCTTTCAAAAGGACTGGGTGGGAGCAGTTTTTCCAGGAAAGGTCTGTGAGTAAGATGGGCAGTATACTTGATATGATAAAGCACAATGAGATATTTAGGTGGTTCCCATTTTTAAAATTATTTTTAAAAGGCTGCAATAATCATTTTAGTATTAGTTGTAACATTTGTCTGCATGTCTGAATGTTTTCTTAGCCTAGGGCCCTAGAAATAGACTCAATGAATCGAAGTACTTAAAGCTCTTTATAGTCTCTTAATTCATATTACCAAGTTGTTTTACAGAAAAGCCATATGGTTTTATACTCAAGAGTGTATGAGAGTGACAGGTGCACTATACTCTCTTGCTCATTGCTTTTTGCTATTCTTTATTTAAGGCTGAAAAAACTACACTTGGCTATTCAGTGCTTGAAAGCATTACTCTATCTAGGTATGTATTCTGGGTTCCAAGGGATCACATATGACTGCTTTAGTACCTATATCTGTATTATATATCCTGTTTTGCTAGCTTTCCATCCTTGCATCCTTATTGCATTCCCTACTCTAATATCATGGCCAGTTCTGCATTTACTTTGAGCCCTGCTCTGAATATCCCCAATCTTTGTTCTAGTTATGGTTCTAGTCAGGGCAAGGGACAAATGAACTAAAGTTAAAAACAAGGTTTATTTCAGGATACATGATGCACCATCAAGGAAGGGCAATTGGGCTTCAGAGTGATTGGAACTAAAAAGCTGGTAGAATCAAGACTGCCTTTTCTTGGGGATTTTATATACTTGTTTTCTCATGAGCTCATTCTTGTTTTTTGATATGTGATCCATTAGTTTTTTAAACTGATGGTTTCAATTTCAAATTGCACATGGTTATTAATGGCTACCTTATCCCTGAACATGTATGTCTTTTCAGCTCAACTCTTCCTGCTAACTCTAGGTGTTTTGGTTTAAATTTCCCCGAGTGGACTTTGATTGGCATAGCTCATCTTTTCTGCTGGCCATTTTCCTGGACCATCCTTGCCTCCTGTCAGCTGTGAGTAGAGGAAAGAGTCACAAGATAAAAAATACTAAGTTGAGCTCTATATAAAGTAGTGTATACTGGATTATTTAATCTTTTATCAGGACTTTTTGAAGCAAATTTGTGCAAACTTAGTAGTTACAGCTTAAAAGTTGAAAGGTCTTTGGATTGATCTAGTCACAATCTTTTATTTGACTGGTGAAGGAAACATCTATAGAGATTATGGTTTGCCCATTATTATAATTGGTGTCTGTACCTTTAGATTCTCAGGAATTCTCTTTTGATTATATATATAGGCCTTCCTTCCCCTGGCTGCTGGCACTGGCTTCCCTCCGGGACCCGGGCCTTCGCTCTTGTCACCGCCTTCTGCCTTCACTCCGGGCCGGAGCCACCTCCCGCCGCTCTGCCCGCTCCATGGCCACTGCCCAGAGGCTGGCCCTCGGCGGCCAGCCGGGGCTTGCAGGAGGCTTGGCTTCCTTCGTGGCCCCAGTGATGAAGGAAGCCAAGCCTCCCACCCAAAGGAAGCCAAGCGTCCCTCCCGAAGGAAGCCACGCGTCCCGCTCCAGCTGGCTCTGTGGCTCTGGCTGGTGCCGCCATCTTTGTGGCTATGGGTGCCGCCATCTTTGTCTCAGAGTGACAGTTAATTTGCATATTACCTTTTATTAGTGTAGGTAGATTCTCTGTGAGGCAAATTGTTATATACTCTAAGCTTTAGAGAACAAATTAGAGGCTGAAAGGTGACTCTAGGTTTTTATACATGCTAGGCAGTCCACGGGGCTTATTTTGACCAGTATTACTATGATTGAATTTTAGAGAGAATGGAAAGGAGAGGGAGCGACAGAGAGAGAAACATCGATGTGAGAGAGATACATCAATTGGTTGCCTTCCCACACCCTCCCTGAACAGGGCTGGAGATTAGTCTGCAACTGAGGTACATGCCCTTGACCGGGAATCGAACCTGGGACCCTTCAGTCCTCAGGTTGACTCTATCCACTGAGCCAAACCAACTAGGACTCCTGTAGAAATTTTTGATAATTAATACTTTGAATGGTTTATTCTTAGCACTGACATAACATATTCATAAGAGAGGTGATTTTTGGTTTCTACTTCTAGACCTGCCTTTTAATGAGAATGCAAGCCAGCCAGCTGGGCATAGAGCTGGTTTTGTAATGATTAATTAGAGCAAATTAATTAATATTACATATTTCTCTTTACAAGGTCTCATTTTTCTTTTAGATGATACTAGCATGAATAAATTAAAAAAACATGTTTTGTTCAGGGGTACAGAAATAGGTTTAGTCTGGACTGTAGTTGGCTATGTGCTTTTTAAATCTTAGTATTTAGAATTTTTTATATCTCCATTTTGTTAGTAAGTTATCCAAATTGGCTAGTTCTTAACTAATATTAAAATAGGTTTTTTAAAAAAATAGTTTTAATTTTAAAGAAAGTTCTCCTTTTTTTTAAGATCATTTACTTTTTTTGGGTTTTTAGGAAGAAATTAAAAAAATTATTTTGTCTCTTACTACTTAATCACAAACAGATAATACTTTCTTAAAATTTCTTCTATTTTTCTATGGTCACATATTTTTGTTTTGGCTTATGTTTTACCTAGCATACCACTCACAAAAGTTTTGCTTTTTTCTACATTAGGCTGTTAATTTTGCAAATCCTAATTTGATTTGTATTCTAAAAGGAACAGTCCCCTTGGTTACCACACAAGTAGTCATTATTAGATTATTTCTGACATTGCTCCACCTGTTAACTTAGGTTAATTTTTTTGCTCTAAGCTTTTTGAATACTATTTAGTTTCTCATTTATTTATTTTGCTCATTTAGCATTCTTGAATGGACTTTAGGCTGTTAGAATGAATCATTTCAGTAAAGTGTGTCCTTAGTCATGTGGAAAGAAGAGCTACTTACTCAGCTACTACCCTCTCCCCCCTTGTCTAACTGTAGTACGGACATATCTAAATGAAAGGAGGCTTGTTTGTTTTGCGGGGAGGTGGTAGTGATGGGCAATAGTTGATAATGGTAAGGGTTTGACTTCATGTGTAGAAGTTTGCTAGCTATATATGACAAAGGGTGAATTCTGTAAAGAGCTTTTATAAATCATTTAAAACAATAAGACTAAAGGCTCAGTTAAAAATGGACCAATAACTTGAATAAGCAGTTTGCAGAGAAATACATACAAATGGCTGATAAATATATGAAAAGATGCTCAACATTCCTCTTAATAAAAATACAAATTAAAACAGCTCTGTCAGGGTTTGTTGGTTGGAAAGATTAAAACATTTGATAATGATCAGGTTTAGTGAGAAGTGGAGAAGTAGGTACTTTTATACACCTGAGAAGTATGATATTTTTAGAGGCTAGTTTGCAGTTGTTATTAAATTTTAATCACTGACCCAGCAAATTATTTCTTAGAACTTATCCTATGGGTATATTTGCACATATATGCATCATATATTTTATACATAATATATTTTATATATTGAAGCATTATTTTTGCTTCAGTGGTAAAAGACTGGAAACAGCCTAAATTAATGACAACAAAGCCACACAATGGAATACTATGCAATAATTAAGAAGAATGAGCTTGGACGGTGTGCCTCAGTGGTTGAGCATTGACCTAGGTTCTGGTTTGATTCCTGGTCAGGGCACATGCCTGGGTGGCGGGCTCGATCCCCGATGAGGGGTGTGGAGGAGGCAGCCAATCAATGATTCTCTCTCATCATTGATGTTCTATCTCTCACTCCCTTTTCCTTCCTCTCTGAAATCAATAAAAAATACATTAAAAAAAAAGAATGAAGTCATTCCTTCTTTGCTGATATGGAAAATTTTCAAGATATATTGCTAGTTACTAGTAAGTGGGAAAAGTTACAGACTTATGTATAGTGTAATCCCTTTATTTTACAAAAAGATTTATACATAGATACACTTGTGTGTACACTAAACAGTGTAGGAAGAATTCATAGGTAACTTTTAAGTGATTGCTCCTTGGGAATGAGGAGAGGTGGTCAAAGCTAAGAAGGTGGCCTAATTTTTCTATTTAGTTTGTAAACTTAGTACATGTGTTATTTTCTCTATAAAAAAGAAAATCTTGTTACTGAAAACATTAAAATTAAACCTTTAAAATGGTTAATTTAGCTTGTAGATGGCTTTAATGGATAAGTAATATATGAAAGTTCTAGCTTAATAGGGAAACCTATTTGTTCATTTTAGAAGTTAATTTTTAATTCTGAGAGCATCATAAGCAGTTAGAATTTTAATTAGATGACTAAAATGAAGAGAGGGAAAGGAATTTTTTGGGTGGGGGAAAGTTTGTTAATCTGTCCTTTTTTGTTCTCTTGGTTGTAGGATTTTTCATGGGTCAGCATTGGCCTCTTATGAGTATTTTCTCAAGATAACCCAGTCTTCTCTTTAGCTTTTTGTTTGTGAATAGAGCCAAGATCACAGCAGAAATGAAAAATTTTAATGAATTTATATAACTAACCAATAAGAAAAAAATTTGAACAATAGAAAACAAACTATTTGAGATGATCACTAAGTATAAAGAAATCTGTATTTGCACCTCATCATATATTTACCTTATGACTTAGGACTTTGATTAAATCATACAAACTTTCATTTCCTTGCATTAAAACGGGATTAAAAACCAACTTCTAAGATTATTGCTGTCTTGAAATGCATAGTACTGTACCTGTTACCCAGTAGGCTTTCAATAAATACCTCTTTCTAGTAATTATTTTTCTAAGTCTTAACACATGTGCCCTCAACTTGTAGAAGTATGAATATACTTTCATGAATTAAAACTCCCAGTGAGTTTTAACAGTAACACTCTTTGGAGTAGAGTATTTTTGGTAAGACTACACCTTGTTAAAGTAGACAGAACTCTCAACAGACTTAATTTCTTTTGATCCATCAGTGCTTTTTCTTTTAAATTTAGACACATCTGGCAGTGGCTGTCAATGATCTCAAAATCTGATTTTATAGCTACCAGGATGTTAAAGCATCCAGCTACTCCCTTAGAAAATGCCAATATAATTAATCTATTTGTATTCTGTATTCTCATAGGAAAGTTCATGCTTCTGTGAGATTTAAAAATATTTTATTTCTTTTCTTTACATTTTAATTTATCTAAGACTTGAAGGAAATTTTATAAATTAGTACAGTATTTGTAGAATATGAGTATTAGTTGTTTGCTTTTCTGAAAGTAATGTAGTCAAGGCAATTATATGTAAAACAAGTTAGAGAAGACAATGAGTGTGTTATGCTTATTTGGATACACTTAATCATTGTTCAAATGACATTAAAACTCTGGAGACGGCAACAATATCTTTATTAAGATAATGATAGTATGTTAATTCAGAGTATTTTATGACATTAGAAGGCATTTTTAAAAATATGTTTTATTGATTTCTTTTTTTAGAGATAGAGTAAGGGAGAGAGAGTGCAAGATAGAAACATCGCTGAGAGAGAATCATCAATAGGCTGCCTCCTGCACGCCCTCTACTGGTGATTGAGCCTGCAACCCTAGCATGTGCCTTGACCGGGAATCAAACCAGTAACCTCCTGTTTTGTGGTCAAAAATCAACCACTGAGCCACACCAGCCAGGTGACTTTAGAAGATACAGTTTTTAATTTTTTTAACCAAGTGTAACTTTTTTTTAAACAGTAAATGCATGTGTTGATTGTTTTACTGAGTGCAAAAATATTACCATACATATTATATAAAATTAAAACGTTTCAGAAAAATGCGATCTAGAAAACAGGTATTCCTAGTAACCTGATCTCCAAAGAAAACTGCTGTTGACTGCTTGGTGTCTTTTTTGGCAGAATTTTTCCCAGGCAAGAAAACACCTATAAATAAATATTTTTAATAGGATCTTAACCACATATTTTATTTTACATTATTTTAAATAATACATCCTGGAAATATCTCATTGGTACATAGAGACTGTTGTTTAACCAAGCGTAACATTTTAATGAGTTAAAAGAAGGAGGTTACTTTGTTTTTCAGACTCAACTAACTGGCAAGGCTATTCTAACAAAGTTTTGGATGTCATAACTAAAAACAGAAAAGAATCTCAGTAATAAATACTCAAGTTTTTAGCTCCTGTATAATTATTGTGGGAAAATATGACACACTTTATCTAAGGAAGAGATTCTTTTAGACAAACTAGACAAACTAATGAGATCTGCGGACCCAGGGAAAACAGTATATTCATGTGATTTTAATTTCCAGGCCCGGCAAGCATGGCTCAGTTGTTGAGCATCAGTCTATGAACCAGGAAATCACAGTTGGATTCCTGGCCCGGGCACATGCCTGGATTTCAGGCCCAATCCCCAGTAGGGGGCGTGTAGGAGGCAGCCGATCAATGGTTCTCTCTCATCATTGATGTTTCTATCTTTCTCCCCCTTTCTCTTCCTCTCTGAAATCAAGAAAAACATATCTATACTAATAATAGACAAATATGTAAATTGACTGTACCTCTGCAACACCCCCACAGCCAGCCAGGAGGGAATATACAAATTAGTGGGACAAAGATGGCAGCAGCCATGGAGACAGCCAGAGCGGGTGGGAGGTTTGGGTCGCCCCCAGCGACGGAGGAAGCCAAGCTTCCCGCCCATCTGGGCCGGCTGCTAAAGGAGGGGGCCTATGGGCAGCGGCCTGAGCATGCAGGAGGCTTGGGTCACTCAGGCTGGCCGCCGAGGGAGGGGACTGCAAACGGCCCTCAGCCCCTCACCTAGGCTGGCCAGGCACCCCAGTGGAGACACCCACCCTGAAGTGGGTATGGCCAGCCTGAAAACAGCCCTCAGCCCCTTACCCAGGCTGGCCACGCCCCCATGGGGTGAGGGTCCCCATCGGAGGGTGTGGCCAGCCTGCAAACCACCACAGGCCCCTCACCCAGGCTGCCCCACCCCTAAGGGAACCCCCACCCTGATCCGGGACACCATTCAGGGCAAACCAGCTGGCCCCTACCCATGCGCCAGGTCTCTGTCTATACTGATAAAAGGGTAATATGCTAATTAGACTGGGAGACCTTCCAGGAGACCTTCTGGATGTTCTTCTGGACAGAGCCATGGTGGCAGGGCCGAGGTAGAGGTGGTTAGAGGCCAAGAGCGGAGGGCAGTTGTGGTTGATCAGTCCAGGATAGGACAGCAGTTGTGGGTGATCAGGCTGGTTGGGGGGGCCATTGGGGGTGATCAGGTTGGCGGGGGGGGCAGTTGAGGGTGAGCTGACCATCAGTGGGGGTCAGTTGGGGGTGATCAGGCCGGCGAGGAGGGCAGTTGGGGGCAAGCAGTTTGGCAGGGAGGTCAGGTGGGGGCAAGCAGGCTGGCAGGGGGGCAGTTGGGGGCGAGCAGGCTGGCAGGTGGGCAGTTGGGGGTGATCAGGCAGGTGGGGGGGGCAGTTGGGGGCGAGCAGGCCAGGAGGCGGAGTGGTTAGGGCCAATTAGGCAGGCAGGCAGGTGAGCAGTTAGGAGCCAGCAGTCCCGGATTGCGAGAGGGATGTCTGACTGCCAGTCGGACATCCCCTGAGGGGTCCCAGATTGGAGAGGGTACAGGCCGGGCTGAGGGACACCCCCCACCCCGTGCACGAATTTTGTGCACCAGGCCACTAGTTTGAAAATAAAGAATGTGGGGCCTCTTTAAAAAAAAAAAAAACAACACAAAAAAACCATACATATAATTTCCAGGAGTTCAGAGACCTCCTGTGACATACCCATTACACTCCAGGTTGAAAACTCTTAGTTTCAATGCTTACAGTAAAGATAACTCACCTTGCTGATTTGGCTCAGTGGATAGAACATCGGCCTGTGGATGAAAGGGTCTCGGATTTGATTCTGGTCAAGCACACATTCCTTAGTTGTAGGCTCCTGCCCAGCCTGGGCCCTGGTGGGGGCTCATGCAGGAGGCAACTAATCGATGTGTTTCTCTCACATCATTGTTTTTCTCTGTCTTTACCTCTCCTACTCTCTCTAAAAATCAACGGAAAAATAAAAGAAAGCTTTCTCTTTCCTAATTGGATGGATTTGGTCTCCAAAAATAAGGCTAAAACAAGTGAGGTTTATAGTTTTAAAGCACCCTCTTTGACTTTTGAACTCGGACTACAGGATTATCACATCACTTAGTTATGAGTTATTGTTAGCTACTTATTAATTCTTTATAAGGACAGTTCAGTCCTTCTATTATAGAAGTCCTCCAACATGAATGGAAGGAATGGTGTTTTTCTGACTCTCTTTCCTAGGGCCTTATCTGTGTTTGGGCCAAACCTCCTTAATTTTGAGGTAAAATATTTTATAGGTCAGTACTGTTATCAGTGCAAGACACTGTTATATGGTGCAATGGCACAGGGACAGTTCTACCAGGAACACAAAGGAGTACAACCTGGTTAAGGGATTCCATTTGCTCCAGAAAAGGCTTGGTTGGTGCCCTTTTTTCTGCTTCTCTGTAATGATCCTGTGGTCTGTCTCCCACATGTGGAGTAGTTTATACTCAGCTAAGACAGATATATTTCATTTACCTACTACAAAGGAGCCCACATACCATACTCTCTGAGGTCATTTTAGTATTTGCTTATAGTCTCAGTGAGCACCCTTTTCCTCCTGCACTATTAAGTCTTCCTTTGGTTAAAATGAATTCTGAAAAAGAAGGATAGAACAAATTTCCTTTTGATTAAAAATTGAGACAATGGTAACCTCTTGAGTAATTACAGATTTTGTATAAACCTTCACAGCTATTGGTATTTACTGACTGCTTACTCGGGGGAAGGGCGCTGTGGTAAATATTTTGGGATCATGCTGAAACCGGTTTGGCTCAGTGGATAGAGCGTCAGCCTGCGGACTGAAGGGTCCCGGGTTTGATTCCGGTCGAGGGCATGTACCTGGGTTGCGGGCACATCCCCAGTAGGAGATGTGCAGGAGGCGGCTGATCGATGTTTATCTCTCATCGATGTTTCTAACTCTCTGTCTCTCTCCCTTCCTCTCTGTAAAAATATTTTGGGATCACAAAGATGAACATGGACCTTTTAGCACTAATAAGACAGAGGTAATGGAATACAAGTGGGATGTTGCAATGAAAAGAGTAGGGGCTTTATTACGAAGCAAATGAATCCTCACTCCAGGAACTTGGGCAAATTACTTATTCTTTCTGAGCCTCACTGTTTTCATCTTTGAAAGGGGGGCCTGTGAGGATATAATGTTTATAAAGACCCTAGCAGACTGCCTGATCATGATAGGTATTCAATAAGTGATAATTTATAATTTTAATATATTTTTATTGATTTCAGAGAGGAAGGGAGAGAGAGAGAAACATCAATGATGAGAGCGAGTCATTGATCGACTGCCTCCTGCTGGCCCCACACTGGGGAATCAAATTGCAACCCGGGCATGTGCCCTGACCAGGAATCGAACCCTTATCGCCTGGTTCATAGGTTGACGCTCAACCACGGAGCCATGCCAGCTGGGCATAAGTGATAAATTATTAAGAAAGGCTTTAGTAGATTCCCTTCTGGTAGGTGATCTAAATTCATGACAATTGTTAGACTGGAAAATCAGCCAAAATCGTTCCTTTTATAGCTACTGTCATAAACTTGGCCAAATTATTAGGATACATCAACTATCTGAACTTCATGTTCTTTGACCAAGTTTCTAGGTACTTTGGCTTCTGGAGCCAGACCTTAGGAAGATTTTGAATCAATCATTTATTATACATATATTTATTGAGGGCTGCTTATGTGCTAAGTGCTAGGACTACAGTGCTAAACAAGGACCTGGTCCTTGTTCTGATGGACCTTTCAGTGTTGGGAACCAGATAGACATTACACACATGTTTGTATAAATAATTAAAATCTTGTGAACCTTCAGTTATAGAATGCATGCGATTCAATACTGATTGATTATGGTTCTCTGTTCTTCCATGGCTGCTTGTGCCTTAGATTCTTGTGTGTGTGTGTGTGTGTGTGTGTGTATCCTTACCTGATGATATTTTTCCACTGATTTTTAGGGAGGGGGAGAAGCGGAGAGAAACACTGATGTGAGAGAGACACATTGATTGGTTGATTCTCGCACACACCCCATCCAGGGCCAGGGATCGAGCCTGCAACCAAGGCATGTGCTCTTGACTGGAATCAAACCCCAGACCATTCACTCTGTGAGCCGATGCTCTATCCACTAAGCAAAACCGGCTTAGATTCTTTAGAGCAGCGGTTCTCAACCTGTGGGTCGCGACCCCTTTGGCGGCCAAACGACCTTTTCACAGGGGTCGCCTAAGACCATCCTGCATATCAGATATTTACATTATGATTCATAACAGTAGCAACATTACAGTTATGAAGTAGCAACGAAAATAATTTTATGGTTGGGTCACAACATGAGGAACTGTATTTAAAGGGCTAGAAGGTTGAGAACCACTGCTTTAGAGAAAGGTAAAGAATAGTAATATGATTTCTCTGTACTTTTGCAAGCTCCTAGTGTGAAGTAGTTGAGGGGGTTCCATTGTAGCTATGACCATGGATATTATATAAAAAGGCAGGCATTGCCTAACTGTATTTCAACAGGAAACCAGTACCAGATATAACTGTTCCATTATGATGGTAATTACTAGTTTGATAAAGGATTTGAGACCATTTTAGACCATAGGTCTCTAAACTTTTAGTAGCTGCATAATATTTCCATGCAAGGCTATATCATAATTTATTTAACTACTTCTCTATTGATGGATGGTATGTTTTTGTTTTGTTTTTGTTTTTGCTGCTATAAATAATGAGGCAGTGAATATCCTATATATTTCTTGGCAAACTTTTCTAAGTATGCTTATAGAGTAATTTAGGAATTTATTCGATCAAAGAGTACATTGTGTTTAAATTTCGATAGATATTTGCCAAGTTCTTTTATCCATGAAGATTCTGATTTAGTAAGTTTGGTGTGAGACCAAGCAGTCTGTGTGTTTAACAAGTTCCCTGGGTGCTTTTCAAGCAGCAAGGTTTAGGAATTATTGCAGGATCAGAAAAATGGCGAGATTCCCTGCAGATAAGGAGTATGGCATATCTGTCTCCTCTGGAAAAGATCTGGCAATTATGAATATCTAGGGAAGAATCAGCACCCTTTTTAATAACTGAGCAGTGAGCACCAATCTGTCTACAGTAGCACTTCTAGGGATGACCCATCTTTAGAGAAGCAAGTGTACTAATAATTATCTGGGATATTTTATTTATTTCTTTTAGCAAGTAATGTTAGGGGAAAGAGCATAAAAATTATAAGGACCTGAGTTTGAACATCTTCTACCTACTAACTGTGTCATCTTGGGCAAATGAATGAACTTTAATTTTTGTACAATGATAATGACATAGCTTCCAAATTTGTTGCAAAGATTAAAGCAGGGTAATATAACATTTATTGAGGACCTTCTGTTTTCTGCTAGTATTTTGGGGATATCTCTGTCATGTCAGTTTGTTATTTAATTGTGATTAGTGATTCACTTGCTCATCTTCCCATTAGACACACTGGGACCACATCTTGTGGTTTTGTAGTTCTAGTCCCTAGTACACTGGTTTGTTTCTTAATTGAATGATGTATGCCAAGCACTATGCAAATAGATTTTCTATTTTAATTTTCACAATTATCCCAAGAGGTAAGTATTATTTCTTCCATTTTATTACAAGGAAGAAAGCTCAGAGAGCTTAAGTAACTTGCTTAAGGTCACACAGTAGTGCAGAACCATAATTTAAAAATTTATGTATGTACTTCCAAGCTAGATAAAGTCTATGCTCTTTCCATCAATTCACTTTGCTGAGATAATGCTATAAAACTTTGGAAATTGTGAAATGTTCAAGGGTAAGGTTATTTTGATAATATAATTTTTAAAATTAAACTTTTTGATAATATAATTTTAAAGATTAGCAGCCGTATATGTGGATCTCTTCCAGGCATAGGTCACTGACTTAGGTGCCTGGACATGTCAGCCCTCATTATTGGATATCTGTATTTTGTAGGATATGACCATATTGCTTAATGGTGTAGAAATAGAAAAAATACTACTTCTTGCATTTTATATTTATGTTGCTTTTAATGCAGCTTTTTCATTTGAGAATTAGATTGTTAGGTTGTTTTGAGTATTTAGTCATAAGGCAAGTTTGGAAGAAAAAGAAAAATGTCCCACCGCCTGTCCCTATGTCATCATAAAATTCACAAAGTTGCAAAACAGGAATAGCATATACCAAGAAGTTTGGCAATAGGAAGAAATATGTGGTTTTACTCATTATAGTTATGTTGAGCAAGGGAATTTTCCAGGAACCTAATTTGGTCTTATATTGTATTTTCCAGACCATATAGTTATATTAGCCAACATTTTATACAAATCAGTTTATTTATTTTATTTTTTTAAAATATATTTTATTGATTTTTTACAGAGAGGAAGGGAGAGAGATAGAGAGTTAGAAACATCGATGAGAGATAAACACCGATCAGCAGCCTCCTGCACATCTCCTACTGGGAATGTGCCCGCAACCCAGGTACATGCCCTTGACCGGAATCGAACCCGGGACCCTTGAGTCTGCAGGCCGACGCTCTATCCACTGAGCCAAACTGGTTTCGGACAGTTTATTTTCTTTAACCTTTTTCTTTTTCTCTCTCTCTCTCTCTTTTTTTTTTTTTTGGTGAAACCACTTTGGGTTTGTTTCCTATCTTTCTCATGCCCGGTAAGGCTGAGGAGAGTGGGCAGGCAGGCTGCATCACTGATTCACTTAGGCAGTTGATGAGTTTAAGTTTAGTGGTGTTTGCCTTAGTGCATGTAATTCTGTCTTGGGGGTTCATGTCTATTTAACTAGCTCTTTAAGCCATGTGGAATTGTATTGGAAAATGCATCTGATTTCTATTTTTCTCAAGCCTGGTTTGAACCCTGACAGCACAACTGCAACCTTAAATGCTATATTACTTTCAGATGGAGGTTTTATTCTTTAGGGTTTACTGAGATAACTTTTGGAGAGAAGCTCTGAGCAGAATGACTTATGACCTGCAGAACAGTGTTTAAGAACTGAAAGAACACTTCGTTTTGTTGTTGTTAGTAGCAGTTGTTTAATGATAATGTGTGGGGTGCCATTACCCCATTTGTTTTATGTGAATTTTAATGTTATTTGGAAATTGATATTCTTACATTAATTATTTTTAAAAATGTGTCAGAGTATACATTCAATCGCAACAAAATCTAAGCTATCATATTATAATAATTCAAAAGTTACATATCTTACATATTGTAAAACTTTTTTTTTTAGGCATATGGATCAGGCTGTGACATTGTTATTTTGGCAAGTGACTTTGAATGTGTGCAGATCATTCCTGGTGCTAAGCATGGAAACATCCAAGTCAGCTGCGTGGAGTGTTCTAACCAACATGGAAGAGTAAGGGATTTAATTACTTTATTAAATATCTCTTAATATATTTAACAATCTCAAAATATTCTTATCCTTTTATACAAGGCTTACCTACAATTTCCTATTAATATATCTTGCTCCGGTGGCTATTGATAGGAGTGGGTGAAGTGATAGGTTGTATACAAATTGTAAAGAGCCATTAAGCTGATGATGTGATAATTAATTGTTCTGCTAGTGTATTCTATCTTGAAAGATCTGTGGGCTTCACAGTCCTGTATGTACTGATATTCTGTCAGTTAATAATTCTAGCAGCTATTAAGCCAATAGCAGGGAAGTAAACTTATCTCTACCTAGCAACCCTTATCTCTCCCAAATGATAATAACATTAAATTTTTATCAAGAAATTTAGCAAATTGTTAGTGTCTAATATAATATTTTTCATATAAAGGTACTTTATAAAGTTTCTATTATTATTATCATCATTATTATTATTTTTACTTAAATGAAATACCTTCTTTATTGGAGGAAATTACCCAACAATTCAAGTTTTAATTACTTTAATGAAAGTTTATTTGGTGAATGAAGAATCTTAAAGTTCATCCCTTTACACTTTAAAACAGAGGGCTTACATTTCATCATCTGTATCCCTCCTCTAAAATTTCAAGCATAATGTACATCAAATTTTGGTTATATGTAAAGTAAATATAGCATATTGTATATTCTAGCAATTCAGTAAGGCCAATATTGTGTAGCAGGATTGAATTACTCTATAAGAATATGAAAATGAGATTTTTCTTGTAATGTAATAATTTAAACAGTCTTAGTATTTTAGAAATTGTTCTTTACTGAGTAATAATAAATTTTATCAAAGATATATTAAATCATAGTATTCATGGTGATGGTGATAAATAGTAATCATGTAAGTTTATGCCAAATAAATTATTCTACAACTTCTACTGTTCTTCCCTGCTGCTTGTATCAAGCTTTAAATTTATGTAAATGTACCATAATATGACAATCCAGTGACATAATTGACCTAGAATTGAAACACTGAATTTCCTGGTGTGTTCTGATACTTGTTTGTTGTTTTTCTGATTCTTTTCTCATGGTTTTCCTTAAGCAAGCATTGTTTACTTTTTAGGGAACACTGAGAGTGTCAGATTCTTCCATTAATCTTTTATTGCTCATCTACCTAGGCTAGTGGTCAGCAAACGGCAGCTCGCGAGCCACATGCGGCTCTTTGGCCCCTTGAGTGTGGCTCTTCCACAAAATACCGACTTCTGCGCATGGGCCATGAAGTTTCAATCGCACTGTACATGCGCGCCCGCACGTGGTATTTTGTGGAAGAGTCACACTCAAGGGGCCAAAGAGCCGCATGTGGCTCGAGAGCCGCAGTTTGCCAACCACTGCCCTAGGCCAAGCAAGGTAGCTTTAAACCTACCTAGAGATGTATGATAATTGTCAGAGATAAATTTTAGTAAATTATGTATGTGCTGGTGGATAATCACAATGAACATATTCTCTGGGAGCAAAGTTTTTTAAAAAAAAATATATGACTTTGGTGTCCATAACTATGTTTCTACTTTTGCTTACCTGGTTGATAGCCTTTAAAAAAAAATCCTCACCTGAGGATATGTTCATTGATTTTAGAGAGAGGAAGGGAGAGAAGGGGGGGGTAGAGAGAGAGAGAGAGAGAGAGAGAGACAGAGAGAGAAGCATCAATTGGTTGCTTCCCATATGTGCCCCAACTGCGGATCGAATGGCAACCTAGGTATGTGTCCTGACCAGGAATTGAACCTGCATCCTTTCAGTGTGCAGGATGATGCGCTAAGCCACACTGGCCAGGGCCTTACTGGTTGAAAGTAAAGAAGGCAAAATTGTGACATCTTTGATGTATTATCTTTTATTTCCCTCCTCTTTTATTTCCTTTATTCCCAGTCCTTGTGTTAGCCAGCTGTAATCATTCATTGACAAGTTGAATGTGATGATTCATAACACTTTTTGCCTAAGTATTACCTCAGCCAGGCATTTTACATAGCTTCCCCCCACCATTTTGGACGAAAAGCTTTTTCTTGGAAAGAATGTTAGATATTAATAACAATTAAAATTACTTTTTGGCATGAGAGTACCTTGAAATTACAGTGCACCTTTTTTAGCTGACCTTAAAAGAACATATACCTAATTTAGTTTTATTGGTTAAACCATAGGTCCAGAGGTGTCAAAAGGGATGGTTTTTGGTCTGTTCCCTATAGTTGATTCCCTCTTGCCAAGAGCAGGATGAACTAGGAAATGTCTTTCAAGGAATTATTGGAAAGCAGGCTCTGATAGTTCCTAGGAACAGAGGGATTTATACTCTTATCAGGTATGTGACCTAGAGCAAAGTCCCCCTGGCTCCCAAACCCCTAGCTAAGTCAGCTCTTTCTTCTCCAGTTGCAGCAGATGTCTCTTTTTCTCCTTGGTCCATTTTCTCTATTCCTTCTTCTAAAATCAAGATGGTTTTCCCAACTGATATTTTTGATTGATGGTGTCATTAATATAATTTTATTTGACATATTTTAATGCCTGTTATTCTTTGATGTCTTTTTCTACTTGTCATGGTTTTTATATTTACTGGACTATGAAGTTTCTGATAGATGTTCCATTGAAATATGTTTTTGTTAATAAAGTTATTTCAATATTAAAAAATACAAATTCTTATAGAAAATGATGATTTCTTTGAATGGGTCAACCTTGTTTTTGATATGTGAAATAAACCCTGCTGAAATTTTGATAACAGAAGAGATTCTTAAGTTCAGTAATTTTCCAGTTATATTTATGAAAGGGAATAAACCATGAATACTGTATTGGGATTGTATTGTATATAATTAGTTTATACATTATTGTAACAAGGAGGTTATCTTTAATTTTCCTTCTCCTAAATATTAATGCTTTGTTCATTCTTTTTTAGATTGCAGCTTCATATGGTAATGCTGTTTGTATTTTTGAACCCTTGGGCATAAATTCTCATAAGAGAAATTGTGTAAGTACTAAATGATAGTAGAAAACGTTTAGAATTCAATTTAGAACCAAATCTATAGCAATAAAGAGCTTCTTAGGAGCTGGTGCTGATGGTGATCTGGAATATCAGTGGGAAGTAGGTCTGATGCTTTGGGGTGAGACCTTTTACATTCACTGGAAATATATCCCTATGCCTTTTAGGAACTCAGTTTTCTAGAAGGTTGCTAGTTGAGATTTACCTTGTTAATTAGGATCTTTCCTAGTTGAACTATTATTTCTTGTCTAGAATACTAGACTAGTCTCTGATTTTATCCTTTTCTATTCTCACTGAAGCAGATTATGACACATCTCTGCTTAAAACTTTGTAATGACTCCATATTTCCCTCAGATTCAAAGGCAAAAAGCCTTAGAATAGACTAGTGCTTTTCTCCCAGCATCCACTTATTACTTCTCACAGTTCATCTTGTACTATTCTTGCCCTCTCTGATATCACTCAGGCCACACTGGTATTTTTACTGTCCTTTAAACAGTTATTCTCCTATCTTAGGGCTTTGCATTGGTTGTTCTTTTGTCTGAAATGTTCTTTCTCTAGATAGCTCCTGGACCAGCTTCTGCAGATACTTGAAATCTTTGCTCAATAATACCTTGATCACCCTTTTAAAAATTGCACTTGCTTCTACACCTTTAACTCCCATCCTTGTATTTTTAACTTTTTTCCATAGCACTTCCCTTGTTTATTTACTTATTGTTTACTATTTAGAATGTAAGCTCCATGAAAATAGGGAGTTTTGTTTTTTGTGTGTTCACTAATGCACCCCAGTATTTAGAATCTATATCTGGAACATAACAGGCTCCTAAATATTTGTTGAATGAAGGAGTTAAGAGATTAGCTAAATTCACTTACCAGCTAAGTGCTCTAGCATACCACATTGAGAACCATTGAGCTTCATTCTGAGTGCTGTGTTTTATTTTATCTTAATGTTCAGAAAATCCCATATGAATAGAATTATTAACCCCTTTAAAAAACACTGCATGAATTGGAACTCCACCATCACTCACAAATAGTCAAAACTGCCAATGTGAAATTTGAATTTGCCAGTAATTTTTTAAAATATATATATTTTTATTGATTTCAGAGAGGAAGGGAGAGGGAGAGATAGAAACATCAATGATGAGAGAGAATCATTGATTGGCTGCCTCCTGCATGCCCCCCCACTGGGGATCGAGCCCGCAACCTGGGCACGTGCCCTTGACCAGAATTGAACTTGGGACCCTTTAATCCGCAGGCTGATGCTCTATCCACTGAGCCAAACCGGCTAGGGCTGCCAGTAATTTTTTAAAAAAGTATATATTCTTAAATACATTACAGCAAGTGGTTTTAATGTTTCATTAAATGTATATATTTGAGTTTCTTTTTAAATTTCCAAGAAATACCAATTAAAATATTAGTTTTTTCCCTGTGATAGTTTTATGAAATAGATATCAAATTTTAGAGTGCTTAAGAGTCACCTCGAGTATTTATTAAAAATTCAGATTCCATGGCTGGGAGTGGGGGGTGAAGGGAGCCTAATATATGGTGACAGAAGATGATTTGACTTTGGGTAGTGGGTACACAGTGCAATATATAGATCTTGTATCATAGAAATATACACTTGAAACCTATATGATCCCATTAACAAATATCACCCTAATACATTTTAAAAAATTCAGAATCCAGGCTTCACTTCTAAATTTCTGCTATGTATTTAGTCCACAGATTATACTTCAAGAAATACTGAAGGAAAGAATATTAGATATGTTTATAGTTTTCTGAATGATTTAATTATTACTTTGAAATAGATCTGTTGAACAGTATTTAAAATACTGTTGTGCCCTAGCTGGTTTGGCTCATTGGATAGAGTGTTGGCCTGCAGATCAAAGGGTCCCGGGTTGGATTCCCATCAAGGGTATGTACCTCTGTTGCAGACTCCTCCCCAGCTCAGGCCCTAGTTGGGGTTTGTGCAGGAGGCAACCAGTTGATGTGTTTCTTTCACATCAATGTTTTTCTCTGTTTTTCCCTCTCCTACTCTCTTTAAAAATCAATGGAAAAATATCCTCAGGGGAGGATTAACAAAAATAATAATAATCCTATCTAATAATAGACAAACATGGTAATTGACCTTACCTTCGCTACGCCTCCCATTGGCTAATCAGCACGATATGCAAATTAGCCGCCAACAAAGATGGCAGCTAATTTGCATACTGAAGGCTGGGTGGGACAGCACCATTCCGCCTGCCCTGCCGCTACCCGGGCCTGCTATTTGCCACCTGGGGCGGTGGGGCGGGACAGCGCCATCCTGCCTGCCCTGCTGCCATCCGGGCCTGCTCTCTGCGACCAGGGGCGGCGGGGCGGGACAGCATGGCTCCTCTGTCACCCCAGCTTCCTCATCACAGCTCCCTTGGGGGCCTAAGCCTTTAGTCAGACATCCCCCGAGGGCTCCCTGGCTGCCAGAAGGATGTCTGACTGCAAGCTTAGGCCTGATCCCCCGGGGAGTGGGCCTAAGTTGACAGGTGGACATCCCCCAAGGGGTCCTGGACTGCAAATGGGCCAGGCTGAGGGACCCCCCTGAGTGCACAAATTTTTGTGCATCGGGCCTCTAGTAAAAAATAAAATACTGTTGTGATTGTAGTCTGTTCAGCAGTGGCAGGGAAAATAACATTACCCTAATTAAAAAACATAAAATTAGTTTTGGATAATAAAATTCAAGTTTTGCAGTTCTATTTTAAAATTATGGCTGTATATAAATAAATTACTAAGTAAATTAAATAAATATTAAATAAATTATTTCACTGTTGAATACTCTATAATATGTTGAATATTATAAAGAGAGAGGGAATTATGATTTATTAATATAACTTGCCCAAGGTCACACAGCTTTGCATTGCAGATTACTTTCACAAAAGGCCACTTTATATACTACAAAGAAACCAGAAACACCAATCAGAAAGGATATATGCACCCCTGTGTTCATAGCAGCTCAATTTACAATAGCTAAGATTTGGAATCAGCCTAAATGCCCATCAGCAGATGAGTGGATTAAAAATCTTTGGGACATCTACACAATGGAATACTATGCTGCTACAAAAAGGAAGGAACTCCTACCATTTGCAACAGCATGGATGGAGCTGGAGAGCATTATGCCAAGTGAAATAAGTCAGTCAGAGAAAGATAAATATCACATGATCTCACTCATTTGTGGATTATAATGAACAACATAAACTGATGAACAAAAATAGATCCAGAGACAGAGAAGCATCAATCAGATGCTCAAACCTCAGAGGGAAGGCAGGGGAGGGTGGGGCTAAGGGATCAACCAAAGGACTTGTATGCATGCATATAAGCATAACCAATGTATACAGACATTGGGGGATGAGGGCATGAATGGGGGGACAGGGGACAATGCGGGGATAAGGACACATTTGTAATACCTTAACCAATAAAGGAAAAAATAAAAAATTTTAAAAAAATAAATTTCTTTTTACTTAGATACTATATGTAATGGAAAAGGCCTTGGACTTTTAACTTTAAATCTTCTTTCTACCTTTTAGAATGAAAATAGTTAAGAAAAAAGGATGGAAATTATTCAAATAAATTTAATATAGGTCAGGTTTGTGGATTTTATACTTTCTGTAATTTAAATTTGTTGACTTTATGGGAGGTATATCTAGTTTTATTTTATACACTAGAGGCCCGGTGCACGAAATTCATGCATGGGGGGGGCGTCTCTCAGCCCAGCCTGCACCCTCTCGCAATCCGGGACCCCTTCGGGGATGTCTGGATCGGGCCTAAACTGTCAGTTGAACATCCCTCTCGCAGTCTGGGACCGCTGGCTCCTAACCGCTCACCTGCCTGCCTGCCTGATCGCCCTTAACCCCTCTGCCTGCCTGCTTCATCACCCTAAACCACTCTGCCTGCCTGTCTGCCTGATTGCCCCTAAACACTCTGTTGCCTGCCTGATTGCCCCTAACCACTTGCCTGTCTGCTTGATTGTTCCAACCCCTCTGCCTGCCTGCCTCATCACCCCCAACCCATCTGCCTGCCTGCCTGATCACCCCTAACTACTAGCCTGCCTGCCTGATCACCCCTAACCACTCACCTGCCTGCCTGATCACCCCTAACCACTTGCCTGCCTGCCTGATTGCCCCTAAACACTCGCCTGCCTGCCTGATCGCTCCTAACCTCTCTGCCTGCCTGCCTGATCACCCCTAACTGCTTCTGCCTCTGCCCCTACCACCACGGCTTTGTCCGGAAGGTCATTTGGCTGTACAGTCTAATTAGCATATTATGCTTTTATTATTATAGATAGCACTTATTTCTAAGGTGCATTTATTTTGTTTTTATAAACACTCATTGAACATATGCATTCTAGCCATTATAGCGCTAAAGACAATTCCTGCTCTAGAAGAGTTGTAATTTCATGGGAGAATCAGATACATGAACACATAATAATTCAGTGTGACCAATGTTATAATGATAGAATGTAAGAAGTGCTAGGAGTGCTGCTAGGATGTCAGAAAAGTCTTCACAGCAGAGGTGATGATTTAGCCAGATCCTGATGTAAGCATAGGAATTTGCAGGTGGAGAAGAGAGGAAAAGCTGTGTTAAGTATAAGAATGTGTTTATAGACATGGAAAGAAGCCTGAGAGAAAATGCTTTGTTTTGGCATGGCAAACAGTTGGATATGGTAGAATAGATAGTAATTGGAACCATTGGAATTTTTCAAAAGAGCAATATTTTGAAAATAATAGTGAAATATTTACATCTTTATTTTAGATCATAAGGTCTTAAGTTGAAGAAAATGATGCAGTGTTTGTGGATATTATTTTCAAAACATACCTTTTTCTTTTTTCTCTTTATATGTTTCAGCAACTCAAGTGTCAGTGGCTTAAAACTGGGCAGTTTTTTTTGAGTTCCGTGACATACAATTTAGCATGGGACCCTCAAGGTATTCAGTAGTTCTATTTAGAAATTATGAAAAGTGAATAATTTGTTTAAAATGTATGACTACAATGTGATGTAATAAGAAAGTGATCAACTGTAAAATTTATTTTTGCTAGTGAATGAATGTACTTTTTTCCTTCTTGGTGCACACTGCTTTATACAGTGCTGAATTTACTATTAGTTCTATGCTTTCCCCCTGCTTTTGAATATTTTATTTTAAGAGCAGCGATGATTTGTTTCTTTAGTGAACATGTACTGCATTTTATCCTTAACTGTATTTATTAAGAAAGGAAATCAGAAATTAAATAGGACCAAAAAAACTCCTATCTCATTTTGTTATTTGTATTTCAGGAAGTTATTCTCTTTAATTTTGAAAGATTAGAAACCTCTAATGATAATGGCATTTGTCCCACTTAACATTCACGATTAAATTAATTTTTATATTCCAAGTAGAAAAACAAATTTCATTAATTTTTAGTTATGTCTTACATCTTGACAGCATCCTATGTGGTATTTTTTTTTGGTCTCTTTTCAAAAAATTATACTTTGCTGTTATTTTTTTAAAAAGATTTACCTGATATAAGCTCTTTCTCAGTAAAGCTTTTTGTTTTTGTTTTGTTCTCAAGTTTCTGCCAAGAACTACTCTTCCTTGTGTAGTGGAGTCTTAGAGCTTTTAAATGGATATGTCCCAAGTGTTTTGCATAGAAAATACTGCTTATTTTTCACAATATAGTTTAGAAGCCCATGTGTATGTTCTTTCTCTAATTTTTGCTTATTCATCAGAACATTCTTTAATTTTCAGATAACAGATTGTTGACAGCAACTGATTCTATTCAGTTGTGGGCTCCTCCAGGAGGTGACATTCTGGAAGAAGAGGAAGAAATTGATAATAAAATTCCTCCTGTTTTAAATGATTGGAATTGCATCTGGCAGTGCAAGTTAGTATCTAACTCTGTTGTTGTGTTTGTTAATTTTTAAAAAACGTTGCCTAAAATATATTACCTTTCCCAATCATCTTTATTTTTTGATGGTACCATTGCATTTAGAAGCCTAGAGAGTAGAATTTTTCTAACCAAAAGTCATTATAATACATCCTTCAATCTGTACTATAGTTGGTTGTTTAAGAAAAGGACTAAAATGTTTTCATAGTATAACCTCAGGACTTGGGTTGACAGGGTTGGTACATAGGAATTACTCATTATTGGAAGAGATGTGGATGGTGAGGGGGAAGGGAAAGATGTGATGAAAATTGCCAGCCGATCTTTCAAGTGGAAGGATGGCTGAACTATTAACAGTGTGGATTATGTGAAGGGGACCAACTAGTCAGGGAGGAGGATGACCTTAGTTTTTAACATGGTATATTTAGGATGTTGATGGGACTTGTAGGTGGGGATATAATTTATACATTTTAATTACACTTCTTTTTGAATTCCTAAAGTAAATTCTGCATTAGTTTTAATTAATTGTATTTTTAAGGAGGTGATATATTTTATTTTTAGAGTGTTAAAAACACTCTTGTTCTGATTATGTTAAAAATCTTATTTTGACCATCCTATATAATAAAAGGGTAATAGGCAAATTGACCCTAATGGCGGAACAACTGGGAATGACCGGTCACTATGACATGCACTGACCACCAGGAGTAGACGCTCAACACAGGAGCTTCCCCCTGATGGTCAGTGCACTTCCATAGGGGGAGCGTCGCTAAGGATGTCCGACTAACTCCCATGGGGAGTGGGCCTAAGCTGTTAGTCTCTCGGGCTGCGTGAGAGGGCACAGGGGGGGCTGAGGGATCCCCTGAGTGCACGAATTTTCATGCACCGGGCCTCTAGTTTATATATACAGTGTCCCAGATTTTTAAAATGTTAACTGTTTAACGTTTTGTTTTTTTCTTTTTTAGAACTGCAGTATCTGTACATTTGATGGAATGGTCCCCTGATGGTGAATATTTTGCTACTGCTGGAAAGGTAAAGGACCAAACAAAACAGAAACAAAAGAAACAAGACAAAGATGTTTCTATTCATTCTCATTTTCAGTTTTCTCATCAAAGCTGACCTGAGGAATAATAATAGATTTGTAAAAGATTAGGTATGTTTCCTGTAGGTAATAGGCACTGGGAAATAATGGCTATTATTCTTATTTCACCTTTTAAAAAGTCTATATTTTTAAAAATTAATTTTTATCTTTCCAAAAGAGCATGTGTGCATAATTTAAGAAGTTAATGAGTACCACTAGAATCACAATGAAAAGAAGCTCTCCTTCCTTGAGGCAATTATTTGTCAAATTGCACATTTTGGCACTTCCTCCCATGTTCCTAAATAACTTGCTTTTGCTCCCATTTCTTGATTCTTTTTCCTTCATTTTTATGTATCTCCTCTTGGAAGCTGAGACTTTAGTTCTCTAGCTGATGATTCTAACCCTCTCTCTACTTCTAGCATGTACATACATTCACTTCCCTTCCTCCTGTCTTCCTGATGTGGGTATCTCATAATTTTGCATAAATCAGTATTTATTGTTCACATTATTGATTGTGAAAAATATTCTTCACAGAATAATTACTTTGGTGTTAATAATTACTTTGTTTTACTATTTGCTTAGTTTTCTTCATACCTAATTCATCTCCTAAACCTCTGACAGTTTTTGAATCTTCTCTCATTACAACCCCACATAGGAGGTAGATATTGTTTTCTTTGCTCCAATCTGGGTTATGCTCTCCAAGTCTAAAGTAGCAGACCTATAATTTTGGGGTTTTCTTTTAGCAATCTCAGGAGATTGTCTTTGCCTATCTCCTTTGCTATATTCCCTGTTTCTTAGCATCACTTATCTTCCTCTCTCTTTGATGAAGATACCTTTTAGTAGGTTCCTTAGAAAAGTTGGAGGGGAAAAACATTTTGAGGCCTTGCAAATCTGAATAAATATTTCTTCGGCTTTTATGTTGATTTGGCTGGGCAGAGAATTGGGTTGAAAATATTTTTCCCTCAGAATTTTTTAAGTCATGGTTCTATTACCTCTTAGCTTCCACTATTGCCATTTGAGAAGTACAGTGCCATTATGACCATACTGACCTATCTTCAGCTTATAGAGGTTTTGAGAATATTTTTTTATAGTGTCACATGTCTAAACAAATAATATAATGTTTAGTTCTACATAGTTTTGGATTTATAAAAATGATACCATATAATTACTGAAATACAACTTAAAGATATTAAAACAAAAACTTGTTATAATAGCCATAATGTACTTTTAAATTAATGCATTCAGTAAAAAATTACATTTAAAAATCACAAGTTAAAATTAAATTGTATTTTTATTATGGAATTAAAACTTCCATATTACACTTTATAAGGCAAGGATAGGTTTTTTAAGAACAGCAGAATTTACTCAAGGCTTTTGGGTTAATCTCTATTTGTGGAACACTCAACTGTTTTGTGGCTGAAAAATTACTTGGCACAGAGGTAGTTGCTCAACAGTTGATGACAATACAAACAGGAAGAATGTACAACATTGTAGACAGAGAGACTGCAATCATGTGTAGTAGTTTAGCAGTAAACTAAGTAATAACTCACAATTTCAAAGTACTGAGGAGTATACAAATTATTTTGAGATATCTGCAGAACTATAATGTAATTTTAAGACATCTGTGATTTTTATTAGAGACAGTCATATGTACTGCTCATATTACTTTGGTTTGCTTATATCATAACTGAAGTTTAACATTAGTGATTTTATAATGAACAATTATGAAAATAGAAACATAATTAAAAAAATTTTTTAACCAAGGAATGAGGATGTTTTTGCAATTGATTTTTAAGAGAGAAATGGAAGGGAGGGAGGAGGAGGAGAGAGAGAGAGGGAGAGAAACATTATGTGAGAAAGACATTTTGATTGGTTGCCTCCTGCACATGCCCTGGCTGGGGAGGGCAGAGAGGGAATCTACGTTCCCATGACCAGAATCCAACTTGTGACCCTCCCTCGGAGCACAGGCTGACACTCTGACTACTGTACCACACAAGCCAGGGTGAAACATAATTGTTTTATCCCCCCACTCAAAGTCATGGTAATTTTGGGTCTTAGTTTTCTTGATTTCTGAAAAGTAGACCCCAAAACAAGGACTAGAGTATAAGTAATTAATATGGGGAATGATCACAGAAATATACTGAATTTGAGGTTAGGAAGTGAAGGTGCTGAGGAAGGGTAGGTTGTAATGCAGGTGATTAGTAAGGTTAAATCTCTGGGTGACTCTAGGAGCCAGTGTTCCTCACACATCATGTTTCTCATACATGTTCTTTACACACATTAGTCATTGGTTGAGGGCTGGTGAGGGCAGGGTGTTAATTCTCAGCTTTCACACAACTCCTGGAAAACCTCAGGCAAAGAGATGTAGATGCTGGAACTAAAATGCTAAGGCATGTGGGGGATCCAGTTGACATATTTTTATTAACTTAAATGAAAAATTATATGTTTTTTATTGACATAAGGGAGAGGGAGAGAGAGATAGAAACATCAATGATGAGAGAATCATTGAGTGGCTGCCTCCTGCACGCCCTTTACTGGAGATTGAGCCCGAAACCCAGGCATATGCCCTAACCGGGAATCGGACCGTGACTTCCTGGTTCATAGGTCGACTCTCAATCACTGAGCCACTGGCTGGGCCAGTTGATATATTTTATATCTTGAATTCTATCCAATGGCCCCTTGGGTCAGAGGACCTCAGGCAAAGAACCTCTCGTTTAAAATTTGGACATTTTATCTTTTATCTTCCACATTTAGGTCTAAAAGCCAGAGCTAATCTTAATCCAAGTGTTGGATATCAGAGTACCATATAAGCTAGGTTTGTATTTCAGTGAGAAAGTGCCTAGTACATTTGTGGGAATTCTTGAGGCATGTGTTGGGTGTGCATTCTTTCAGAAAAGGTATATGTAGCTTCTACCAGGCACTTGGGGGCACACCCAATTCAAACTAAATTCCCAGCTTGGAACTTGTACCACACAGTGTGTGTTTGGGTCTCACGAGGCCTGTTTTTCGGTTATAGTTGCCCAGTGGAGATGGACCCTTCCTTACCACCATATCCCTTTTCTGAGAGTGGTTTTTCTTGATTTCATCCTTTCATATCGGGATAGTCCTTAGCAATTTGTTTTTGTTTTTGTTTTGGCATTATGCAGGTGCCTCTGATGTGACTTCTCACATTGCATGGACTCTGTGTGTTGTCTCTGTAGCTATTTAAAACCAAAGCTCTATGCCACTGGGTATTGGTAGATTCCCTTATGACGACAGTCCACTCACCCACTTCAGTATTTGTTTACTGTGGATTCTTGCTTGAAAAGTAGATACAGTCAGAAGAGAACTTTGATAAGGTCCCACCACCTACTTATATTTGTTCATCTCCCTACATTTGTGCTATTTGTTCTGCCTTCCTTTGTGTTGCTGTGGGTAGACGGTCTCTTCTTTTATACAAGGCCAAATTTCTTCTCCTGTGTTGCTGGGGTCCAACCCCAGCAGGTCCAGGGGTCCCCAAAGGTGTGGACGGAGTCGGCGAAGAAGGAAGGACACAGAGACAGCGTTCAGTCCATCAGCATAGCCATGTTCTCTAGCAAGGTTCTCTCTCCAGGTTGTATGTCCATGTTCTCTCACTAGGTTCTCCAGCCAGGTTCTAGCCCGGATCTCCAGTCAGGTTCTGCCACCAGGTTCTATCCAGGATCTCCCGCCATGTTCTGTCTAGGTTCTCCAGTGAAGTTCTGTAGCCAGGTTCTATCCAGGATCTTTTGCCATGTTCTCTGGCTAGGTTCTGGTTAGGATATGATGAGGATCTGATGATTATTATCTTGTTACATCTATATTTATACCAGCGGATTTTAATCCTGTCAATTTCTATTACAAAGGTTAGGGCGTTTCTTATCTCCATTCCAGGGAGTAAAGATTATGTGGCTTAACTACCCGCCTGGCACTTAATTAAGGGGTTGAATCCCCTCCCTAACCTCAGGGAAAAATCCCCACCTGGGGAAACAACCTTTCTCGGAGAGGTGACCTTGGTTAAAACACATGGCGCTAAGGAGAGCAAACATATTAAGAACAATATGCTATATATGCCAGGTCCCTTGAAACATATGCTGTGCAGATGTTTCTTTCCTGCAGCGACTGTGTCAAGCAGCAAGGATGGACCGGCTTCCGGCACTGTGTACTAGATGCCATTTGTTCTGCTTACTCAGAGAGATCACTTGTAGCGGTCTCCTCTTTTCTCAATTAGTTTTCTCTTCTCCTCTGGGTCATCACATTAGCATATGTTGAAGCCCTAACCCCCAATGGGATGATAATTGGAGATGGGGCCTTTGGGAGGTAATCAAGGTTGGATGAGGTCATGAGGGTGGCCCTCATGATAGGAAGAGTCCCCTTAAGAAGAGGCACCAGAGAGCTTGTTCTGTCTGTATCACATGAAGACACCACAAGAAGGTGGTTTTCTGCAAGCCAGGAAGAGAGTTCTCACCGTAACATGACCATGCTGGCACCATGATCTCAGACATTCAGCCTCTGAGAAAATACATTTGCTTGTTTAAGTCACCCAGTCTGTGGTATTTTGTTATGGCAGCCTGAACTAACACAATGTAGCATACCAAATGTGCTATAATCTTGCCCATTTTAGAGCAAACTAACAATAACAAAAACTCCTGACCTTCTCCCTCAGCTTCTGCCACATTTCCCCCACCCTCCTTATAGCACCTTGAAAAGGTTGCTTATAGTTGCTGTCTCCAAGATTTTCTTCTCATTTGCTGTGGTGCCTACTTACCACCACTCCTCTGAAACTGTCATTGGTGAGTTCCTGTTACTGAATCCTGTGGTTAGTTCTTACTTAACCTGTTATTTTAGAGTGGAAAGGGTTGAAGGGGTGGGATGAGGGGAGAGAGAGAGAAACATCAATTTGTTGTTCCACCCATTAATGCATTTGTTGGTTGATTCCTTTCTTCGACTTGAAATAGTTCTTCATTAAATGCATTATACCAGATTGAGCAAAATTCTCTTTCCTTGGAAAGAACAGGTCCACCTCAATGTGCACCAAATATTTTTGAGGAAAGTTTTACAGAAATACAAAATGTTATGAGTCAGACAGATATTAGTGATCTTATTTCCACCATATTTTTGCCACTGGCATGGACTTTCCTTATATTATTTTAATTTTAATTTAAAAATCTGTTATCACCACTCTTAGCTGGGAATCAAGGAATGGTGATAGTAGATTTTTTTAAAAAAATTTAAGGACTAAAGTAACATAACATATAGTCATCTTTTGATAAATAGTTAATGAATGAATGATCAGAGGTAAATATGTCAGATAGTCTTTGCTTCTCCTTTTGTACCATAATTCCCTCTTGCAACGTTGGTTGATTCTTATATGTGCCCTGACCTGGGAACAAACCCGCAACCTTGGCGTATTGAAACAATAGTCCAACCAACTGAGCTACCCGACAAGGGCCTGATTTTCTTTTTAACTCTCTGGCTGCCCATAGTTAATTTGCTAGTATCACCTTGTCTCCACTACTTTTGAATATTAGAATACCCCAGGGCTTGTTTCTTGGACCTCTTCTCTGACCATAAGCATTCCCTTGACAATTTCATCTTATCTCATAGCTTCAAATTTGTATCTATTGCCTGTACATCTCCCTTGATCTCCTAATATATGAGCAAAGGTAGGATTACAGTTGTGAGCACGCAAAAGAGTTTACTCTTGTGTTGTTGTTGTTGTTATTATTATTATTCAAATATATTTTTATTGATTTCAGAGAGGAAGGGAGAGATAGGAACATCAATGACAAGAGAGAATCATTGATCGGCTGCCTCCTGGACACCCCCTATTGGGGATTGAGCCCACAATCCAGGCATATGCCCTTGACCAGAATCAAACCCGAGACCCTTCAGTCCGCAGGCCGATACTCTATCCACTGAGCCAAACTGGATAGGGCTATTCTTGTGTTACTATTTATTAATTAATTGTATTATTTTCATACAAACAGCTGTAAACCTACTTTTGCTTACCCCTGTCTATAGCTCACACACCTGGTCAAGTAAACATGTCTAAAATGGAACTCCTGTTCTCCACCCTCCGCCCCCAGTCCACTTCCCTGATAGCTCTACCTTCAGAATATATCCACAGTCTGCTCACTTCTTTCCATCTGCGTTGTTATAATCTGATTGAAGCTGCCATCATTTATCACTTGTATTATTGTATTAAATTATTACTTGGTCTTCCGACTTTTGCTGTGCTCCTGTACATTGCATTTTCAAACCAGCAGCTGGAGGGATCTTTTAAAAATACAAGTCAGATCATGTCATTCCTCTGTTCAGAACTGTGCTAAGGTTCCTATTTCATTTAGCAAAGGCCCAAGTCTTAATCATAACATACCAGGCCCCATGCTTACCAGATCCCCCATTACTTCTTTCATCTTACCTCCTGTTACTCTTCCAGCAAACTTGACTCCAGCCACATGCTCATGTTTTTTGTTTTTTTAAAGAGATCTTATTCACTCTACCTAAAAAATTCCTTCCCCCAGAGACCTGCATGTCACCATCTCAGTGAGGCTCTCCCTAAATACCCTCTTTATTTTACTTTTTGATATGATTTTATTGATTTCAGAGAGGAAGGGTGAGGAAGAGAGAGAGAGAGAGACATCAATGATGAGAGAGAATAATTGATTGGCTGCCTCCTGCGTGCCCTTGACTGGAATCGAACCTGAGACCCTTCAATCTGCAGGCCAACACTCCACTGAGCCAAACCAGCTAGGGTCCTAAGCACCCCCTTTAAAATTGCATTCTGTCTCTCTCTGTACGTTCTGTTCCCTTTGACTACCTTAATTTTAACTTGTAGCATTTATCACTAGGAGTCTGTATTAGTTTTTTGTTATGGCACAAATTACCACAAATTTAAAAGATTAAAACCACACATTATCTGAGTTTTTCTGGGTTAGGTGTCTGGGCATGGCTTAGCTGGGTGCTATGATCAGGGTCTCCAAAGGCTGCAACAAAGGTGTCAGCTGGGCTGAATTCTTAACCCTGAGGCTTGTCTAGGGTAGAATACTCTTCCATACTCACTCAGGTTGTTGGCAGAATTTATTTCTTTGTATGAGTGAGGACTTGGCCTTTTGCTGGCTGTTGGCTGGAGCCTCCTTCAGGCCTGAGGCTGCCTGCAGTTCCTTGTCACGTGGGCTTCCTCTCCTCTCCCTGTTCCTCTTCTTCTCTACCTCTGATTCCCCCTCTCCCCACTTGCTTTCCTTGCCCTCCTCCTCCCCCTCACTAATATAAAGCTACCTAAACAATTTGGCAAGGCAGAAAGTAAGGAGCCAAAGGAAAAAAGTAGAAAATACAGACTAAAGTAAATAAATTAGAAGAAAAAAATTAAATTAGATTTTAAAAACAAACACTGAAAATTTTGATAAGCCAGTTCAGTCACCTACAAATTAAAAAATTGGATAGAATGTAGAGCTACAGGAAGAATTTTTCACTAAGTCTGAAAAGCGAGGTTAATAAAGCTAAAACTGTTAGGAGAATTATAGGAAAAAACTAGGCAGTCACCTTTAATCTTTATTTTATTTATTTTTTTTTAAAGCATCTTTTTTTTAAAATATATTTTATTGATTTTTTACAGAGAGGAAAGGAGAGAGATAGAGAGTTAGAAACATCGATGAGAGAGAAACATCAATCAGCTGCCTCCTGCACATCTCCTACTGGGAATGTGCCCGCAACCCAGGTACATGCCCTTGACCGGAATCGAACCTGGGACCTTTCAGTCCGCAGGCCGACGCTCTATCCACTGAGCCAAACCGGTTTCGGCTAATCTTTAAAAACTAGTATCCCATTACTATTAAAACTTTACCGTGAAAAACGCTTGCCTACAAATTTGTTCTTTTTTGCTCATATTCCTTAGGGTTACCATATGCTCATGAGTGATTAGTAAAGTTAGTCATTCTTTGACTTAATGAGTCCATAGTAGGTAAACCATGATGATTTAGTATAGGAACAATCAGTGTGCCCAGAAAGCTATTCTAGATTCATACTGGAATGCAGCTTTATAATACTCCTGGTTAGTCATTGCTCTGACACCAGCTTTGACATTGTTGTGCATGCTGTCGTGTATCATTTGAAGCATGTGTTCCTACCCTCTTCCAAATAACATTAGTGGGCACTATGATTACAGGCAGGTATTGTATACACTTACATTTTCCTTAAAAGATGTACTTTGACATATATATCATATGATATCCTCTTTATCATGGAACTAACTTGTCTAAGAAAATGTATTTCAGAATTCTAGCAATCTATATTTGCAAGGATACAAGAATCTATCACAGTTGTATTTACATCATGATAGACTCCTAATATGCAATATATACTTATATGTATATATACTTTGCCTCTCTCTACTTGGTAGCTCATTTTTTTAGGGAAAACTAATTTGAAATTTTACCTGAAATTAACCTTCATGTGTTTGGCAAGTATTTTTTTGAGCTCCACCACGTATCTGGAACTGTTCTATGTGCAACCTCCTGATGAAGAGGACAGACAAGGTTCCTGTCCTCATGCAACGTAACTTGAGGAAAGACAGAAAATATTGTATATTAATAAGTGCTATCCAGAAAATTAACACAGGATGATATAGTGTGACTTGATGTCTGTAAACGATGGAGATCTTTTTTTTTTTTTTTTTTTTAACTTTTATTGATTTCAGAGAGGAAGGGAGAGGGAGGGAGAGATAGAAACATCAATAATGAGAGAGAATCATTGATCAGCTGCCTCCTGCACCCCTCTCCCCCACTGGGGATTGAGCCCACAACCTGGGTATGTGCCCTTGACTGGAATCGAACCTGGGACCCTTCAGTCTGCAGGCTGAGGCTCTATCCACTGAGCCAAACCAGCCAGGGTGGTGTCGGTGACCTTTACAGAGGTTTTTCTGGGGAAATAACTTTAAACTGAGAACTGAATACTAGGAAGAAGGAAACTGTGACGTTCAGAGGAAAGAGTACTTTTGGCCAAGGGAACACCAAGTGCAAGTGCTCTGACCTAGGAATTAGTAGGGTTATTAAAGAACAACAGAAAGCTGGAGTATAGTGACTACGTCAAAGTTTCAGATGCTTCCAGGTAGGATGTAAGTGGGACTTTCCTGGAGAGGTCAGAGTTAGAGATAGAGTTTAATTCATTAGCCAAAAGACAGTGCTTAAAGTTATTGGTCCTGGTGAAATTAGGGAGAAAATGTGTGACGGAAAAGAGAGTGGGGCTCAGGATGAAGTCCCAGAATCCCTGAAAATCAAAAGTGGGGAAAAACTGGCGAGAAGCGTACAAAGGATGCTGAGAGGCAGGCCCACTACAAAGGAAAGTCAGCAGGGAAAAAATTTCAAGGAGAAAATAGTTATAATTCTGTCAAATGATCTTGAACAGCGGTTGCCAACCGTTGGTCCGTGGACCACTGGTGGTCCATGAGGTCTGAAAGATTGGCGACCTCGATCTAGAATACACGGGAGAACAGTGTGAACTTGTGTAAATAGGATAGGTTACCTGTTTGGCACAAGTTAAAATATAAATATAACCATTTTTAGAATCATAGGATTGTAGTGATCTTAGAGGCCATAGGAAGAAGCTGAGGTCTTTGGGAGGTACTTTAAAAACAGTTAATTACTCGTGAAAGACGGTCGGTATTCATTGTCTGAATATCTTCTGAATATTTGAACTTTTATCCTTAATGAATCTGAAAGAATTCTTTGTACTTCCAACAAAAATAAATAATGAGACTAAAAGCACATCCTTTTAAATGGGGCAACTAGATTTTAAGCATCATTTTTTTTATTCCTGTAATTTTATTAATAATGCATAAATCACTTAGAAATAGGCATCACCAACTTGACTAACCTATCTTATTAGCTATTCTGTGGAAGAAGTTTTTTATTTTTTATTTTTATCTGACTCAATTAATGCCTGTTCATAAGCAGGTTAAAAATGTCATCTTGGATCCCACATTTACACAATATATTAATCTAACTTATACAGACAGAGTATTTTTATTTTACAAACCTTAAAAATGTCACTATTCTTCAAATTTTAAACACTTGCTCAAGTTGCTTTCTAGGTTTAGAGGCACAGAGGGCTGACAATCAAAGAAACAATAAATAAAATGATCTGTGAGGCTGTCCATCAGTGCTTTTTTGATGGCAGGGGCCTCACACTAGTGCATAAAAAATAAAATTTAAAGAGTGAAAAAAATACTTTTATTTCTTAAATTTTTATTCCTTAGTGTCCACATTAATAAATCTTAAAATCTATGTGGATTTTAAGTATCTTAAAGGCAGTTCTGTTTGTATACTCCGTCTTCTTTTTTTAAAAAATTTTTATGGCACACAACCTTAGCAATTGATTTTTTTTTCATTGTATTAGTTATGTTTACCTAGATTCTTTTATCCAATTCTCCTAAGACTAAGTGTTTCATAATATTTACGGAAAGATAAGAATGCCTTACTTGTAAAGATCCTTTGGGAATTCATAAAATGTGTCATGGATTTAAAAAACTTATTTCCTCACATTTCTTATAAGATACCACATCTAATTAAGATCCTCTTGATTAAGAGAACAGAAACTAACTCTGTAATGTTGGCATTCTCTCCACCCCCCCACAATCTGTTCTGCTTCTGTTAATAAAGCCAAATTTGTCTGATTTGCTGAAACAGATGGTAACTGTGTGATCTACCACTAGAAGGCATTTTCCACCGCCTCCACCACATATGACAGGGTTTCAGTTCATGTTGTGAGACTCAAATCCAGTTACCTTCAGGATTTTTAATATTACAGTTCATTGAGCACTTTCAGTGGTAAGATCTATTTTTTATAAGTGTGATAAATTAAATTTTTCTTGGGCTTAAGAGTATTTTAACTTTTTATCTGAGCGTAAAGTTTTACTTATTAAAGAAACTTTTATCCACCGAAACCAGTTTGGCTCAGTGGATAGAGCGTCGGCCTGCGGACTGAAAGGTCCCAGGTTCGATTCCGGTCAAGGGCATGTACCTGGGTTGCGGGCACATCCCCAGTAGGAGGTGTGCGGGAGGCAGCTGATGGATGTTTCTCTCTCATCCATGTTTCTAACTCTCTATCTCTCTCCCTTCCTCTCTGTAAAAAATCAATAAAATATATTTAAAAAAAAAAAAAAGAAACTTTTATCTTCACAAGATATATGATTAAATCTTTGGGTCAAGAATTATTTTGCTTGCTAGGTGTTTATTTAAATTCTGTTATCTTTATAACGTTTATATCTGAACACTTTGTAACAGTTGGTTATTTTGTAAAATTTGAAAGTAATTTAAAATATTGTTTGCACCAGAAATGTTTTTCTTTAATAGAGGATTACTCTTTTGAGTAAAAAAGTGGGCTTTCTAAGGGCCAGAATAAGAAGAATTTTTGGGGAGGTAATTTTGTCAGCAAGGGAAGGAAAAGGCTTACAGTGGTTCTCAACCTTCTGGTCCTTTAAATACAGTTCCTTATGTTGTGACCCAACATTAAAATTATTTTCGTTGCTACTTCATAACTGTAATGTTGCTACTGTTACGAATCGTAATGTAAATATCTGATATGTAGGATGGTCTTAGGCGACCCCTGTGAAAAGGTCATTCAACTGCCAAAGGGGTCGCGACCCACAGGTTGAGAACCACTGCTTTAGAATGTTCCCAGAAACTTTTTCTCCTCTTGAGAATGCTTCTCTGTTCTTAGATTGTGTTTTGCTTATTTCATGATTAGCTTATCAACTCCCAGTCTCCCTTCAAATGTAAGTATTTTTACTTAAAAACAACAACCATAATATGATTTATTACAAAAACATGCAAAGAAAATGAAAATCCTCTACTAAAAAAAGCCCTATCGCGAATAGAAAAATGGCCAGTTTTCTATTTAATATAGGTTCTTTCAGACATTTTGATGCCTTTGTAAACCAGATGCTGGTGTGTGTGTGTTCATGCATACTGCAATGAAATCATATTCTTTAAGCTGATTTCTTCATTTAATATGTTATATATAGGTGATTGCTATGTCAGTATATCTGTATTCTAAAGGTGATGTAATTTTCCATTGTATGAATGAATGTACCATAATTTAGTTTAACCACACAACTATCAATGAACATTCAGGCTCCAATTTTTTCTATTGCTATTAAAATGAACATCCTTACATTAATCTTGTGCTATTTCCTTTTTATAATGAATTTTATTGAGGTAAAATTAGCATAAAGCGTATAGCCCAGTAAGTTTTGACAAATTTATAGATCCACATTATCACCACCACCATCAAGTTATAGGACATTTCCATCATCTCAGATGGTTTCCTTTTATCCCAAATTAATCCACTTTCATCCCTAGTGTCTGCAAATAGCTACTCTGTTTTCTATCATTATTGATTGACTAGAGGCCCGGTGCACGGAATTCGTGAACGGGGGAGGAGGGTTCCCTCAGTCCAGCCTGCATCCTCTCCAATCCAGGACATCCCTCTCACAATCCTGGACTGCTGGCTCCTAATCGCTCACCTGCCTGCCTGCCTGGTTGCTCCTAACTGCTCCCACTGCTGCCTGATCACCCCTCCCTGCCTCTGCGTGCTGGCCTGATCACCCCTAACTGCCCCCCCTGCCAGCCTAATCACCTCCAACTGCCCCCCCTGCCGGCCTGGTTGCCCCCAATTGCACCATCCTGCCAACCTGGTTGCCCCTAACTGCCCTCCATGCTGGGCTGGTTGCCCCCAACTGTCCCCCCCGCCAGCCTGGTCACCCCTCACAGCCCCACCGCTGGCCTGGTTGCCCCATGCAGCCTGCTGTTTAGTCGTTTGCTCATCCCTCACCCCCCTGCTGGCCTGGTCGCCCCACGCAGCCTGCTTGTTCAGTCATTTGGTCATCCCGCACTACTCCCCCTCCCCCCCCCAGCCTGGTTGTAGGCAGCGATCTTGTGAGGGTGTGAGGGTTAATTTGCATATTACCTCTTTATTTTATAGGATTGGTCTTCTCTATAGTTTTATATAAATGAAATTATATAGTTTGTATTCTTGTGTGTCTCACTTCTTGCAGTTACTGTAGTTTTAGATTCATCCATGTTCTGTGCATCAGTAGTTCTTTTTATTGCTGAGTTATATTCTATTATATAAATACTAGGGGCTCGATGCACGAAATTTGTGCACGGAGGGTGGGTCCCTTAGCCCGACCTGCACCCTCTCCAATCTGGGAACCCTCAGGGGAGCCCTCTCCAATCCGGGAGTTTCTGTCTGTCTTTGCAATCATATGAACGAATTGTCTGAGACCCCAACCCAGTTTGGTTTAGTGCTCACAGAATAATAGAGGTCTTTTTTTTTCTTTGCTCCATTGGTGGAGGAGATTTTCTAGAAGTTGCAGGATATCTTCCTTTCAATTTTTCCTAGACACTCTGACTTTACTTATGTCTCTCACCTTTGCTTTCCCTCCATCCTCCACCCGCAATAGTAACTTGCTCCAGGCCCACTTTGCTCTAGTGTCTAGGACAGGGGTGGGCAAACTTTTTGACTCAAGGGCCACAATGGGTTCTTAAACTGGACCGGAGGGCCGGAACAAAAGCATGGATGGAGTGTTTGTGTGAACTAATATAAATTCAAAGTAAACATCATTACATAAAATGGTACGGTCTTTTTTTTTTTTAGTTTTATTCATTTCAAATGGGCCGGATCTGGCCCGCGGGCCGTAGTTTGCCCACGGCTGGTCTAGGAGATCGTGCAACGCGTCTGCCACCAGAACTACAATTCCCAGCATTCCTGGTGCTCCCTGCGCTCTTGGTTTTCACTTCCAGTCCTGGGGCTGCAGAAACAAAAAGGCTAGGAACTTCAGCCACCCCTAGGCCGGGCTTATAGGACCAGACACTCAGGTGGCGTCACTGGGACCCCAGCTGCTCGGTGCCTGTGCGTGTAGACCCGGAGCAGCTGGGGGGCGAGAACGCCCCCCGGCCACTCAGTGCCTGTGCGTGTGCGCACTGCCCACAGGCCCTCCATCTTTGTTGGGTTAATTTGCATACTCACTCCTGATTGGCTGTGGGCATCATAGAGGGACAATCAGTTTACATATTTGTCTATTATTAGTATAGATATCACAGTTTGTTTATCCATTTACCTTTTTTTCTCATCCTCACCTGAGGAGTGAAGATATTTTTCCCATTAATTTTTAGAGAAAGAGGAAGGGCTGGGGGCAGGGGGTAAGAGAGAAAGAAACATCCATGTGAGAGAGACACATCGATTGGTTGCCTCCTGCTTGAGCCCTGACCAGGAGCCTGGAATTGAACCTGCAACTGAGGTACATGCCCTTGACAGGGAATTGAACTGAAGACTCTTCGTTCCAAGGCAGACACTCTAACCACTAAGCAAACTGGCCAGGGCTATCCATTTACCTTTTGAAGGACATTTGGGTTGTTTGGAGCTTTAGTCTAAAATGAATAAAGCTACTATGATCATTTACTTGAAAATCTTCTGGATGTATTTGCTTTCGTTTCTCATGGGTAAAAAAATCCTACCAGGGGAATTGGTGGTCATATGGTACTTTACAAAAAAGTGCCAAACCCTTCTAACGTTTTATCATTTGCATTTCTACCAGCAGTGGAATAATTTTAGTTGCTCTACTTTCTTCCCAACAATTGGTATCATCAGCCTTTTTTTTTTTAAATCCTTACCTGAAGATATGTTTTTATTGATTTTAGAGAGAGAGAAGAAGGGAGAGAGAGAGAGAGAGAGAGAGAGAGAGAGAGAAAGAAAGAGAGAAAGAAACATCGATCTGTTGCCTCCTGTGTGCTACCTGACTGGGGATTGAACCCACAGCCTAGTTATGGACCCTAACAGGGAATTGAACCTGAACCTTTTTGGTGTACAGGAAGGCACTCCAACCAATTGAGCCACCCAGCCAGGGCATCATCAGCCTTTTTAACATTAGCCACTCTAATAGTCATGTAGTGGTGTCTTCTTATGGTTTTAGTATGCATTTCCCTGACTTCTAGTGATGATGAGCATGTGTTTACTGGCTATTTGTATAATTTCTGTGGTAAAGTGCTTATTTATCTTTTGCCCATTAAAAAAATTGGGTTAGTTTCCTCATTATTATTGGGTTGTAAGAGTTTTTTTGTATATTCTTTTTAAAAAAAAATATATTTTATTGATTTTCCACAGAGAGGAAGGGAGAGAGATAGAGAGCCAGAAACATCGATGAGAGAGAAACATCGATCAGCTGCCTCCTGCACATCTCCTACTGGGGATGTGCCTGCAACCCAGGTACATGCCCCTGACCGGAATCGAACCTGGGACCCTTCAGTCTGCAGGCCGACACTCTATCCACTGAGCCAAACGGGTTTCGGCGTTGTATATTCTTGTATAATTGAAAGATCAATTCATTGCAGATGTTTTCTTCAATCTGTGACTTGTCTTTTTATTTTTTTAAACAGTGTTTGTCATACAGAAGTTTTTAATTTTGAAGAGGTCTAGCTTATTAATTTTTTGTATTGGTTTGTGTTTTTTTGTGTTCTAGATCTAAGAAACTTTTGTATACCTCAAGAGTCACAAAGATATCATATTATGCTTTCTTTTAGAAGCTTTATGATTTTGAGTTTTATATTTTGAGGTAGTTTTTTGTATTTGATGTGAGGTTAATTTTTTTCCAAATGAATATCAAGATACTACAGTGACATTTTTTGAAAAAGTGCCATTCTCTATTGAATTATCTTTAACTTTCTTGAAAACCATTTTTTTTTAATAAGTGTGTGGATCTGTTCTGGCCTTTCTGTTTTGTTCCATTGATCTGTATATCTATCCTCATGCTAATAATATGCTGTCTTGATTACTATAGCTTTGTAGTAAGTTTTGAAATTGGGTAGTGTAAGTCCTGTAACTCTTTTTTTCAAAATGCCTTTGGTAGTATTGGTCCTTCAATTTAACATACAAATTTTAGAGTAAGCGTGTCAGTTTTTGATTTTTTATTACATTTACATTGGCTCTTTGTAGATCAGTTTGGGAAGAATTGACATCAGTACATTTGGTCTTCAGATTCATATTTATTTAGATTTTCTTTCTCTTAGTAATGTTCTTTAGTTTTCACTGTACAAATCTTGTACACAACTTATTAAGTTTATTTTTCTAATGTAAAATGTATTTAAACAAGTTACATTTCCAGTTATTGTTAATGTAGAGAAACTAGAGGCCCGGTGCATGAATTCATGCACAGGTGAGGTCCCTCAGCCTGGCCAGCAATTGGGCCGATTGGGGCCATCTCACCCAGTCCCGACTGGGGCTGATCGGGGCTGGCTGGCCAGGAGGAGAGACTGCGGGAGGTTGGCCAGCTGCGGGAGGTTGGCTGTGGGAGCGCACTGACCACCAGGGGCAGCTCCTGCATTTAGCATCTGCCCTCTGGTGGTCAGTGCACATCATAGCAACCAGCCAAACATCCAGTCATTCGGTCACTTAGGCTTTTATATATATAGACAGATAGAATTTATATTTGAATTTGGATCTTTAGTCTTATGACCTTGCATATCAGTTTTAGGCTTTTTTGGTAGATTCCTTAGGATTTTTTGAATAAAGACAATTTCACTCTTCCTTTCTAATCCATATGCCTTTCATTCCCGCCCCCCCCCCCCCTTACCCAATTTATTTCACGTTCTAACCTGTAGTACAGTGTTGAATAGAATTGATAGAGCAGACATCCTTGTATTGCTCCTGACTTTATGGGAAAAGCTTTCAGTGTTTCACAATTATATGTAAGTTGTAGATGTACTTGAACAAATTGAGAATGTTCCTTTCTGTTCCTTTTGCTGAGAACTTTTTTCCTTTATAAATTAGTGTTTACTTTTGTCACATGCTTTTTCTACATATACTAGAGGCCTGGTGCAGGAAATTCGTGCCCGGGGCTGGGGGGCGTCCTTCAGCCTGGCCTGCATCCTCTTGCAATCTGGGACCCCTAGGGGGATGTCAGGCCTAAACTGGCAGTTGGACATCCCTCTCACAATTCAGGACGCTGCATGCACAGTGACCATGCTTTTCATACAGATGAAAGGCATCTTGCTGTTGTATGGGCAGCTACATTTTTTGCCCTGATTATAAAAAGTAGTACATAACATGATCCTTCTGAGGCAGTAGTACCATTTTCTCCATCTTATGGGTGGAAAAACTGAAGCAGAGAGAAGTAAAGTAATTGGCTTTGTCACACAGTTATGTGTCAGAATCAGGGCTGACCACAAAATGTGCAAGCCAGAGTCCATGCATATCATTGCTGCATCATCCTGTTTTTTCATTGTTAGAGTAGCCTTGCCAGGTTTTAATTTTTAAATCTAAGAGACTGTTCCCAATGTCTAGGATAGGGTCCCTAGGCCTGGCCGGGAATCAGGGTGATCTGTGGGGTGACTGGTGGGCGAGGCTATCGGAGGGCCCCCACTGACACCTGCCTTGGCTGGCGGCCTGGCGCCGCCCACTGGCCGGCCCTGCCCTGCCCCCCAATTGCCATCGGCAGTTGCCTCCCTGTCTGGGAGCAGACACTCCTGCATTGAGCATCTGCCCCCTGGTGGTCAGTGTGTGTCATATTGACTGGTCATTCTGCCGTTCGGTTGATTTGCATATTAGGGTTTTATTATATAGGATAGTTGATTCTTGAACAACATGGGTTTGAACTTTGTGGGTCTATTTATATGTGAAGTTTTTTCAATAAGTACACAGTTGGTCCTTTTTATTCCTGGGTTTCACCTCCACAGATTCAATGAACTGCAGATTGAAAATAGTATATTTTCAATATACTATTGGAACCAATATTTCACAGTTACCGAGGAACAACTGAAGTTTTGGGGGAGTCAAAAGTTATATACATTTTTTTATTTTAATTTTTTTCTTTATTGATTAAGGTATTACATATGTGTCCTTATCTCCCCCCATTCCCCTCCCTTCCTCCCACACTCCCACTCATGCCCTCACCCCCTGTTGTCTGTGTCCATTGGTTAGGCTTATATGCATGCATACAAGTCCTTTGGTTGATCTCTCCCCCTTACTCCCCTACCTTCCCTCTGAGGTTTGATGGTCTGATCAATGCTTCTATGTTGTACATTATATTCCACAATGAGTGAGGTCATGTGATATTTATCTTTCTCTGACTGGTTTATTTCGCTCAGCATAATGCTCTCCAGTTCCATCCATGCTGTTTCAAATGGTAAGAGTTCCTTCTTTTTTACCGCAGCATAGTATTCCATTGTGTAGATGTACCACAGTTTTTTAATCCACTCATCTGCTGATGGGCACTTAGGCTGTTTCCAAATCTTAGCTATGGTGAATTGTGCTGCTATGAACATAGGGGTGCACATATCCTTTCTGATTGGTGTTTCTAGTTTCTTGGGATATATTCCTAGAAGTGGGATCACTGGGTGTTAGGGGTGTTTTGGCCCCTGTAACCCCCATGTTGTTGAAGGGTCAACTGTTTTGAGATAAATATATAGGCTTTCTTTTTATTTTGTTAATATGGTGAATAACAGTGATTATTTTTCAAATGTTAAACCCTCCTTGCTTTGCTAGAATAAACTCCACTTGGTTATGATTTCTTTTTAAATATACTGCTGGATTAGATTTACTAATAATTTCTTAAAGATGTTTGAATCTAAAATAGTCTTACACAGTAAGTCCTTTTCCTCAATTTTCTGAAACAATTTGTGTAGATAGGCAAATGTCTGGTAAAATTAATGAAACCATTTGGGCCTAGGGTTTTAGTTGTAGCTTTAGTTTTGTGTTTTTGTTTTTTTTAAATGGGAAGATCTCAGATTGTGAATTCAGCATCTTTATAATAGATATAGAGCCATTCAGGTTTCGTATTTCTTTGGTTAATTTTTAAAGTTGTCTTTCAAGGAATTTGTCCATTTAACCTAAATTGTTTAATTTATTGGGATAAAATTGTTCAAAATATCACCTCATCATTCTTTTCATGTTTGTAGGATCTGTAGTCATGTCCTCTCTTTCATTCTTGATAATGGTAATTTGTGTTTTATCTCTAAATATTATTTTTGATTACTCTAGATAGAAGATTATTAATTTTATTGATTTTTTAAAAAAAGCTTTGAATTTGTGGATTTCTTTATATTTTAAAATTTTATTTCATTAGTTTCTGTTTTTCCTTACATGTGCTTACTGTGGGTTCACTTTGCTCTTTTACTTGTTGCTTGCAGTAGAAGCTTAGACCATAGATTTAAGACTATTCTTTTTTGACACATTTCCTTCTAAGCACTAATGTAGCTGCAAGCCCCAAATTTTGATATTTTGCTTTAAATTTCTTTTAGTTCAACATATTTTAAAACTTCTCTTGTAATATAGAAGTGTCTTCTTTAGTTTTAAATATTTGGGAACTTTCTAGCTATCTTTCTGTTAATGATCTCTACTTGACTTCTGTGTGGTTTTTGAATTTTAGGCAGTAACAGATGAAAGTGGGGAGGCTGGTGGGAATGGGAAAGGGTAAAATAGTACCCACTTGGTAGGTCCTCTCTCTATCCTTTATGACTCCTGAGGGGCTCTGAGCTACCTCTATGGCTTTTATGGTACATAGTCTGAAACCATTGCCATGGATCAGTGATGGCGAATCTATGACACGCGTGTCAGAGGTGACACGCGAACTCATTTTTTTGGTTGATTTTTCTTTGTTAAATGGCATTTAAATATATAAAATAAATATCAAAAATATAAGTCTTTGTCTTACTATGGTTGCAAATATCAAAAAACTTCTATATGTGACACGGCATCAGAGTTTAAATTAGGGTTTTTCAAAATGCTGACACGCCGAGCTCAAAAGGTTCGCCATCACTGCCATAGATTGTGCAGTAAATTTGGTTAGATGAAAATCATGCTAAGGTGAAGAAGGTATTTGGAGGAAAGCATTTAGTACAGTCATTGTTAAGTGGTTGTCTTGGAGTAAGCACTAAAAGAGATTCACTGTATAATTCAAATATCCAAATGAAACATTATTGGAAACATAAATTATGCATTGTAAATTGAGAATGAGTACCAAGAAGGAAAAAAACAGAGGTGTTTATCTAGTCCAGGTAAAAATATTTGGACCTATACACACTTTTCAGGAATACATAATCTCATTGTTTCTTAGAGATTGATATTTTTGCATAAATGATAAAATTTTATTATTTTCCTTAATGCACTTTCTACATTAAGGATAAAGCACTATAAAGTAGATAGTATGTTAAATAAGATATAATTATATAGGCCTATAATAAAATTGTTAGAACTAAGTAAAATGATAAAGTCAGTGACTGTTGTTATACCTGCAAATATCTTATGTAGGCATGGAGGTGATTCCTTACAACTGCCTAAATGCTTTCTTGTCATTTGGAGTAAAGATCAGAAAACTGTGGCCCATGCACCAAGCTTGGTTTTATATTTTTAAAGGTTGTAAGAAAAAATCAAGAAGAACTTGTGTCAGAGGCTGTATGGTCCACAAAGACTACTCTCTGGCCCTTTATAGGAAAAGTTTGCTGATTCGTGACTTAGAGTAGGAAACAATTCACATTTAAAAAGGGTTTGTTTCACCCTTACAGATCTCTTGAAAAAGGAAAGGATGATAACAGCGGCTGATAACACAGCATCTTTCTTATTCTTTATCTTTTTCAAGGGGCTAGCATCTGGTTTCAGAATCTTTCCTCTAAAGTTACCCATGTATATTTAAATGGTGGAACTTGGCATCAGCCTCTATTTGAGAAACTACCATTATGCAGAGAAGATTGATAATGATGAGTAAATGGTCCTTTTATTTTTCAAGAATAGTATTCTTTAGAATAATATCGTTTTAGATTTGGTTTTATACTATACACATATAGTAAACATTAATTTTGTAATATGTATCACATATTAGTGTTTTATATATATAGCTTAATTTTAAACCTTCTTCAAACCACTTAAGTATTGAATTATGTATGTGTAAATTAATTTTATGCTGACCTGTATATTCTTTGCAGGATGATTGTCTTTTGAAAGTATGGTATCCTATGACTGGATGGAAGTCTTCAATTATACCTCAGGATCATCACGAAGTGAAAAGGAGACAGGCATCTACCCAATTTTCCTTTGTTTATTTGGCACATCCTCGAACTGTGACAGGTTTTTCATGGCGTAAAACTAGCAAGTATATGCCCAGGTTAGATAAATGTATCATATAACTTCCATTTGTATACTTACATGTTTATAAAAATAATGAAAACAATGTTCTTTTTACTGCATTGACATGGTGGCAGTTAAGAGCATAGGCTCTGGTGTCAACTGCCTGAATTCAGATCCTGCTGCTATTGTTACTAGCTTCATGAACTTTTGACTAACATTTTTTTCTTTAATTTTTAAAAAATTGATATTTAGGGAGAGGAAGGGAGAGAGAGAGAGAGAGAGAGAGAGAGAGAGAGAGAGAGAGAGAGAAACATCAATGTGAGAGAAACATCGATCGTTTAGCTTCTGCACGTGCTCTCTGACTAGGGATTGAAACCACAACCTGGGTATGTGCCCTGATCAGGAATTGAGCCCCGCCACCTTTTTAAAAAATATATTTTTATTGCTCAGTGGATAGAGCGTTGGCCTGCGGACTGATGGGTCTCAGGTTTGGTTCCAATCAAGGGCACATGCCCAGGTTGAGAGCTCAATCCCCTGTCAGGGGCAAGCAGGAGGCAGCCAATCAATGATTCTCTCTCATCATTGCTGTTTCTATCTCTCTCTCCCGCTCCCTTCCTCTCTGAAATCAATAAAATATATTAAAAAAATTTTTATATATATATATATTTATTTATTGACTGCCACCATTTGGTGTATGGGACAATGCTCCAACCATCTGAGCCACACTGGTCAGGGCTACTAAATTTTTGAAGTTCTCTATGCCTCAGTTTTTCTCTCTGTAGAATAAGGGTAGTACCTACCTCAGGAGTTATTGTGAGACTACAATCTGTTAGTGTATGTGAATGCTTATTATAGGCCTTTGTGCATAGTATGTACTTAGTGTTAGCTGGTATTGTTAACAGCAGTAGTTGAGCATTCTAAGAAGGAAATGTTTGCAAGTAACAGGAAAGCACACATTGAGGGGAAATAAAACATAAATAAACTGCCAGTAATACACATGGTGGGGAAGCATGTCATATACAGTGAATCAAGTGGCCAGGTATTTCTTAGGGCTATCAGCAAGACCTTAAAGGATTTATTATTATAGGTTTTTCCTCATTGTTACAGCATGTTTCGAAAGTATTTAGAAGTTAAATAAACTACGAAACAGCTCATGCAAATGATTCCTGTATAATATACACAGTTCTATAAAAGCTTGCTTAGAAATCTGTATTTATTCTTGAAGGAGGGTTATTTCATCTGCTAAATATATCTGAAGTCTGTTTACAACTGATGGGAAATACAGCACACGTAGAGATGCTCAGTAAATGATAACATGGGGAATTTATACATTTTTGGAATCTGAATGAAAGGTTTATTCTTCTTAATTATTTGCATCTATTGAAAACATTTGAAAAACACTCTCCCTTTGAGATTCTATGTAAGCATTTTTTAAAAGGGAGAATTTTTTCGTTGTTCTTTCATGACAAAGTATTAAGTCACTTAAGCTGCTTGATGCTGTGACATTTTTGCTTATAATGGAAATTGATTTGTAATTTGAAATGATATTCTCTTTACAGTTTTATTGTGAAGATGCTTATTTTTTTACCTATTTATAATTATTTAGATTATAAGAAGGGTGTTGCAAAATGATGTAGCTGCTGCCCTAAGTCACATAGTTTAATTACTTTTAGTGATCTTTTATTATGGTCATTCTGTAATTTGTAATGATTAGGTTTTCTTTTGCTATTTGTTTTGTTTTGTTTGGAAGATATTAATGTTTCTCTAGAGCCTAGTTTTTAAAGCAGCACATGTGTAATCTGGCATTAACTTCGGTTTCCTTTGTCAAGACCATTTCCTAATTTTTGTGATGATCACAGCAATACTGTGTATGATTTCAAGCTAATTGACCACTTTTTTTCCCATACAGTGTGATTTTTAAAGCAATTGGAAGAATACTGTATTGTCACTTAGCTTAGCTGTTTGAGGCGTGATTTTAATGAATTAAGAAGAATGTCAGGGAAAGATAGCTTGTTCCTATTTTATGGTAATTGATTGCAGTTCTATATCCAACTTCCCACCCTGCAGGTATGAGCAGGTGATAAATGGGGTTTGATGAAAGTGTGAAATAGTGGAAATCCATTCCATTATTGGAAAAATAACTACCCATAAGTCATACTATTAGTTTGACACTAAAGTCATCTTCATATGTGAAGAGCCAAGTATTAATAGCCTTTAATTAATTGATGGTGTTGATATTCCAAGTTACCTTTGTTTATTTCTCATTGTCATTAGAGGTTCTGTCTGTAATGTGTTGTTAACTTCATGCCTTGATGGTGTCTGCCGGCTCTGGGCAGAAACCTTGTTACCAGAAGACTGTCTCTTGGGTGAGCAGATTTGTGAGACCACCACTTCCAGCATTGCCGGCAACCTTACTCATGCTGGGAAACACAAAGACAGAATACAACACGCTCTAGAGGTATTATATTGTTTAAGATGGTAAATGAATTTTAAAGATATGTGTGCCTATAAACTGAGATCAGATAATGCATATGGTATATGTAATGACAAAATTAATAGCAGAGAAATCTCACTTATTTTGTGCTTGTTAAATTACTCTTTATACCACTTAGAAATCAACTACAGATAGTAATGATCAGACATATAATCTAGGTAAATAATATAATTTTAATTCTTTCATTTTTTTTAAAAAATATATTTTATTGATTTTTCACAGAGAGGAAGGGAGAGAGATAGCTAGAAACATCGATGAGAGAGAAACACCGATCAGCTGCCTCCTGCACATCCTCTACTGGGGATGTGCCCGCAACCCAGGTACATGCCCTTGACCGGAATCGAACCCGGGACCCTTCAGTCCGCAGGCCGACGCTCCATCCACTGAGACAAACCGGTTCCGGCTTAATTCTTTCATTTTTAGTGTCAAATGTGAAAATCTACTGGAGTAAGCAGCTTTGATTAGTAAAACATCTAAATGTAGCTTTACTTTTTCTTGAAATTAGTCATAATTAAAAATATTTTGCTTGTTTCATGAGGGTTAAATTTTACTTTTATTGTTTTAATTTTTAAAATGACTTGATTCTTAAGAATAAAGTTATGATATTAGGTGTAAGTGAAGTGTGGAAAGTTTAATATTTTTCCAATACTTAAATGTAATACATATGAAATAGATGTGCTTTCTAAGAAATTAAATTATTTATAATATAGCGTAAACTGTTGTATCCATTGTGATTAGAGAATAAAATGAGAAAAACGCATTATTAGAAATTACCAGAAATTTATTTTAGTAAACTTAATTACTGATTTTCTTAATTTTTCATGTGACTGTTTTTATTACATAAAGAATATGTGCTTATTCTATAATTAGGTTATGAAAAGGAAAAATATGCAATTTGTAATGCCACTCTACCAGTTATGTGTATATGTGTACTTTTCTTTATTTACAAGATTGAGACCTATTTTAAAATAGTTTTATAACTTGCTTTTTAAATTTAATGTGTTACCTCTCTACATTGCTGATTATATATAAACTGGAGGCCTGATGCATGAAATTCGTGCAAGAGTAGGCCTCCGCAGCCGCGGTGGCTGACTGGATCCCTCCCTTGCAGCCACGGCGGCTACCTGGATCCCTCGATCCCGTGGCTGCAGCCCTGGCTTCGTCCAGAAGGTCATTTGGAAGGATGTCCGGTCTAATTAGCATATTATGCTTTTATTATTATAGATTGTACATTTCTATTAACACTCTAGTGGTTGCACAGACAAAATGGTTTGCTGTTTCAGCAAGCTAAACTATTACTTGGGTTTGGCTAAGGATGTTGTAGGTAAAAGTTTTATATAAAGTAGGCCTGCTCTGAAATGAGCTGTGATCGGGTGCTATTTATACGTTTTTTTCCTCAACATTTAAAGCATAAATGAAATTAAAAGCAAAAGTCAGAACAGTTAAAGTTACATTTGCTTTGATATTGATTTTCATTTAGTGGGAAAAGTGCTTAATTTATTTACTACATAGTTACAGTAATTTATACTTATGTAACATATTTTATCTTTTAATTATATATGAGCTTTTAGAGACTAAGAGATTTTAGACTTCTTTGTACTTAATATATTGTTTTATAAGTGTTCATTAAATTGAATTACTAACTGCTATCTATTTATCTATCTATCTATCTATCTATCTATCTAACTATATATATAAAAAGCTAGCAACTGGAATGCCATAACGACCAGATCGACCGGTTGCTATGATGCCCACTGCGGCCAGCCTCCCATGGCCGCTCCCCCGAGCTGGCCTTGTCCCTGATCGGCCTCTTCCACCCCGATCGACGGCAGGGGGGCTGGCCCCATCGATTGCCCCCCCGCACCCCAATAGGGGGCAGAGCTGGCCAGCCAACCTCCTTCAGCCCCTCCCCCTCACCTGGCCCCATCCCAGATCAGCCCCCCCACCCCGATCAGGGTCAGGACAAGCAGGCCAAGTGTCTGTGGCCCCTCCCGCTGGCTGGTCCCACCCGCAATGGGCCCTCACCAGCCCATTCAGCCTGCGGCCCCTCCCCCCAGCCAGCTCTGCCCCCGATCGGCCCCCCCACTCCAATCAGGGGCAGGGCTGGCTGGCCAACTACCTATGGCCCCTCTGCCAGGCCACTGGCCCTTGATAGGTCCCCACACCCCATTCAGGGGCAGGGCTGGCTGGCCCATAGCCCCTCCCCATGGCCAGCCCCACTCCTAATCGGCCCCCCCAATTGGGGGCGGGGCTCACTGGCCAATCGCCTGCGGCCCCTTCCCCCAGTTGGCCCGGCCCATATCGGGCCCTGATCGGGACGGGCCAGCCAGCCAACCTCACACCATCTCCTCTCCCCAAAAGGCCTGGCCCTGATCCACCCCCATTGGGGCCAAGCTGGCCAGACCCCACCAGTGCACAAATTCATGCATTGGGCCTCTAGTATAAAATAAAAGCAAAAATATAAGTAAACATGTATAATCTGTGGCTTGGCAAATTTTGCTACACTTTAATAATGTTAAAATTGCTTTTAATAGTAAAAGCCTAATTATCTGACTTACAAGTTATTTTGCTTTCTGAAATCCTTTCCTATGAAACTCCTAACTGCATTCCTAGGAGAAAATAAGCAGCCAGTATTACACCAGCTGTGCCAATCTAATTAAAACTAATGATAAATGTCAAAGATGGAGTGAAAATAATTTGATAAGCAGTGTGGAGCAGGAAGTCTCTAATACCCACCTTCACCCTATTGTCAAAGAAATAAGCAACTCCTTAGGAGGGAGACCAGAGGTGGAGGACACACATTAGAACTGATACTGTTTTCCATATGAAAAGAGAGAAGGGCTGTGGAAATTAAAAGAAAGGACAAGATGTGTTACTTTAATGGAGAAAGACTTGAGATGATGCTTCATTTTATTTGAGTGAATGTGAGGAACAATGGAAAAGAAGGGGAAATTATTATACAGCATGACAATATGACAAAATAAGGAAGTACTGTGAGGGTGAGTTATGGTATGGAGAAGAAATCATGCAGAGAATGAATGATAGGGACCCATGTCAAAATACTTCATATGATCCCGTATGTTAGTAGAGAATTTTTTCATATAGACATATCTCAATTTAAACAGATCTCATTGGTCACTATCATGAGGTCTTTCCTGGCTAGGTTCCCCTTGTTATTCTGTATTTTTGTACCCTCTTCTTTGTAATAGAGATCATAAAGTAGACTGTTTGACTGACTGTTTAGTTCTAAGTGAGACGTTCGGGGAGAAATATTCTTCCTGGTAGGAAGACTTGGAAAAAAAAATTTGTTAAATATATTTTTATTGATTTCAGAGAGGAAGGGAGAGGGAGAGATAGAATCATCAATGATGAGAATCATTGATCAGCTGCCTCCTACACGCCCCCTACTGGAGATTGAGCCCACAACTCATCATGTGCCCTTGACTGGAGTCGAACCTGGGACCCTTCATTCTGCAGGCTGATGCTCTATCCATTGAGCCAAACCAGTTAGGGCAAGACTTGGAAAACTTTTTTCCTCTTATGAACAGTAAATTTCATGTCAATACTGGGATATCCTGAAAAAACTAGACTCTGTACTCCAAATCTTAATAGGGGTTTTTATAGATAATATTAAGTATTTTTGAGCAGCTACTTCTGCCTTGAACTATAAAATATGCAAGAACTATGGAGACTACATTTTGAATTGTTCTACTGTAGTGGAGAGAGTTTCCTTTAAAATATCAGGTTTTACAGAGAAGAAAATCATAAAATCCTTAATAAAAAGTACTTAGATCGGCACTTACTAGACTTCTGAAAGTTGGATTTAACAATTATTTTTCTATTTTAGACAATACACCATTTGAAAAATTTAAGAAAAGGACAAAGGAGGTCTTCTGTTCTTGTAACTCACACTGAATTAATGCCTGATCAGATGACAACGCATGAAGTACAAAGACACATTTCCCATCATGCAAATGCACTGTGCCATTTTCACATTGCAGCGAGCATCAATCCTGCCACAGGTAAAGGACAGTAAAAGTTTTCTTTCTTATAAATATGCTGAAATAAGGTAAATAAATAAAAAAGTGAGACTACTTTTATAACCTGTTCTTTATGTTAATATTCCATTTTGTCTTAAATATAGATTATGTGATTCTCAGGGAATAACTTCAGGTAAGTATTTTGAGCACTTTTTTCTGTCTAGAATACAGCAAGGGTTCTCAGTAAAGTGAACTTTATTTGAACTTGGGAGCACAAGTGGTGGCAGCCTGGTTAATTACTGTGATTTATCCCCTTTTTATGTTTTCACTGTTATTCTTTCTACTCAACTCTTCTTTATAACGATCTAAATATATTTTTGAATACTTTTCCTTGTGTCTCAGCATGTCTTGTTTTCTACTTCCATAGACTTTCTTGTCTTACAAGAAAGAGCTGTCTAGGGAAAGATATTTTTTCCTTTAACCTTGATATTTTCTTTTTGCTTTTTTGTCCCATGTGGTTGAGAAGTATTTTGACGCAGGTCCAGTGTTGGCAAAAGCGTATTTGAAAGCTTTTCTTTAAGGGCATTGTTTTCTTTCTGCCTGAAAAACATATGAGAAGGCCTATACATTTCATTACATTGCAGGTAGAACTATAGTTATATAAAGTTGTAGTCATTTTAAAAAATATTTTTATTAATTTCACAGAGGAAGGGAGAGGGAGAGATAGAAACATCAATGATGAGAATCATTGATCGGTTGCCTCCTGCATGCCCCACACTAGGGATGGAGCCTGCAACCTGGGCACGTGCCCTGACTGGGAATTGAACCATGACCTCCTGGTTAATGGGTCGATGCTTAACCATTGAGCCACACCAGCCAGGCTAAATTTTTAACCTTTTAAAAAGAACCTTGCATTACTGTCATGAAGTTGTAACTTTAAGCAAAATGCAATTAGTGATAGTATGCAGTAAACTCAACGCATATTAGAAAGCTTGGCTTTTTAACTGTACACACTATTCTAATGAAATGGAATAAGATAGAAGGATTGTTCCCTGTGATAGATGATTTTCATATCACTTGAGTCTAAGGACTGCATATGTTCATCATTTTGAAAAAAATATCTAACATTATGCATTTGTAGTTAGTGTATGTAAATACAACGTAACATCTAGGGTGACCAAGTTGATTGCTAAATGCAAATAACTTTGTACTATAGGACTCTTCTCCACCTTTTTTTTTTCAGGAAAATTTTTGAACCCATAGTAAAGCCGAAAGCATAGTACAACAAATATCCATATACCCTTTACCCAAACTCATCAGTTACCATCTTATATGTATGCTTTTATTCTCCCTCTTCTGCCCATATATGTCTTTGCTCCCTCCTCCCACAGTTTTGGCTGAACCACTTGAAAGTAAAGTTGTCACTGACATTATCCTTCATTCCTAAATATTTTACAACATTACATAAATATTTCAAAATACGTCTTCTTAAAAAAGAGGAGTTTCTTCCCTAACCATAGTATGGTTATCACATGCAAGGAACATGGATAAAATAATATCATCAAATATATAGCTTATATTAACACTTGGAGTGGGGGAAACGAGTTAAGTCGGCTCGCGTGAATTGCGAGTACTCCGCGGGAGCCGTCTTAACTCGGTTCATATAGATTTGCGGTGGAGTGCGGGAAACGTGTAAACTCGGGCCGATTGTAACTGCGTATTACCAAATATTTGTTTGTTTGCCGTTCACAAAGATACCTACCTGCGTATGCGAACCGTTTCATACCCATTGGGGTAATAGGTATCATAAAAATCCCTGATTTTGCGCGGGAAACCTAAATAATTGCCCGCGCCATCTTATATTTTGGCGGGAAATTCACCCCACACCGAAGTGTTAAAGTCGATTCTTTTTTTTTAATGTTTTTGGTTTTATTTCTTAAAGTCAATTCTTTTTTTTAATGTATTTGATTGTTATTTATTTTTAAGCTCCTCTAAACTAGAATAGTCCCTCTGTCTCAGTTGTCAAAAATAGTCTCTCAGTCTCAAAAAAGTTATCTCTCATGTCTTGCAGTTGTTTGAGTATTTGTTCATGATAAGAGTTAGGTTAAACATTTTTAGCAAGAATACTACATAGGTACATATGGGAGGTACTGGTTTATAAGATTAATTTACAAGTCTTCTTTTACATGATTTGTTTTATTTTACTCAGAAAACCAGGACTGCCATCCAGGAATTGGCAAGAAAGAACAACATGGAGCTTATTTAACAAAGATATTTATTAATAGAACACTACTAGAATATTCTGTACTCTTATCTTTAGATTTTCTCTTTTTTTAAATAGAGGACAATGGTTTTTTTTCTTTCTGTTGAATAGATTATTTATAATGTACATTGGAATTAAAGAGATTAATTTTTTGAGTTATACTATTTTATATGAATAATTTATATCATGAATTTCAGTTACCTCAATTGGAGAAAACCTGATATACTTAGAATTTTGCCTGCCTTCCTGTGTTCTTCCTTGTCATTATTTCCCCCCAAATTTTTAGGAAAGTTTCAAATATTCAGAAAAGTTGGAAGAATAGTATGGTGAACACTCAGTTCTTCCTTTTTGATTCAACAATTGATACCATTTTGCAACAATTGCTTTATTCTGTTTGTATACACACACATATATGTTTATGTTTGTGTGAGCACATGGGTGTGGAATCATATATGTGGGCACGTGTATGTAAAATTTTTTTCTTTTAAAAAAAAAATCTTTGTTGTTAAAAGTATTACATAGTCCCCCTTTTTCCTGCATTGACCTCTCTAGTCTGTCCCTGCCCTCTGTGTAAATTTTTTTCTGAATCTTTTCAACATAAGTGACACATATCATGGTACATCACCAATATATACTTTAGCAAGTGTCTTCTAAGAATAAGGAAATTCTTTCACATAATCACAATATCATTATTATACTTAAGAAAATGAGAAGTAATTCCATAACCTCTAATATTCAGTTCATATTTAAATTTAAATTACTCCAGATATCTCAGCAATGTCTTTTATAGTTGCTTTTCTGTTTAGCTTTTTGTTCTTCGGTCCCCAAACCAGGATTCAATAAAGGTTTGTACATTTGGTGTATTTGATATTTAATTAGTAATTTAATTCCATATAAGTCTGTGTCATTAGTTCTTAATATTTATATTTATCATTAAATTCAGTTAAATTTTTTACAAATCCTGCTAGAGTTATGTTGACTTGTTTAGCTCTTTTTTCTGTGTAGGTATGGAATTGATCTTTATCAGCACTTACAGTATTTTTAAAACCATTAAAAATTCATATTGAAATCTTTTTTGTTTTCACAGATATTCCTAGTGCCTTGGTTGGCACTGTATTTAACATCGATGATGGAAATGGTGGCTTTGTGGTTCATTGGTTAAACAACAAGGAATTTCATTTTACATTATCTACTGAAATATTTATGCAGGAGTTACGAAAACTTTCTGAAAAGCAGGTAGATCATGAAAGCGATGCAGATAAAGAAGACGAGGAGCATTCACAGGAGGAAAGAGAGAGGGGTTTACATATGAAACTAGACCATGGTTAGTATCTTATATTCAGGTTTTTCTTTTTTTCAAAGTAACAACTCTTTGTGGTGCTACTTTTAGTTTGTAATTCTTTCTTTCTGCTCTCCTTCCTTTTGACTTTTCCATTCATTCAACAAATATTTACTGAGCATCATATGTTTTGTTATAATATATTGCTTTGAGTATTGTGTTATTTTGGAAGCCATATCACTTTTTAGGGAATAGATTTTGCTAATGGTTATAATGGTAGTCTGAATTAAATTTTGATTTTATCCAAAGTAAGAAGTATAGTAATTTTCCATTCAGACCAGAAAATAGTTTCCTTCTTTGCTTTTTTTCTTGACCATAATTTTGAAAAGGAACTTATAGTTTCTAAAGACGGTATGCTATTTATTTGCAGTCTAGTACATAAATGAATTTTTATAGTATTAGTAGTGTGTATTAAAACTTGTATGTATTGATTGATACAGTTATTTTCTGATTCAGAGTTATCCCTGGACAGAGAATCTGAGGCAGGTACAGGATCATCAGAACATGAAGATGGAGAACGAGAGGGAAGTCCTAGAACCTCTTCATGGTCTAGTGCACCAATGCCACTACCTACTGTGCTGCTTGATCGGAAGATTGAAATGCTGCTAACTGAATGGAATAAGAATCCTGACATGCTTTTTACTATACACCCTGTAGATGGTACCTTTCTAGTGTGGCACATAAAGTACTTGGATGAATATAATCCTGGAATATTTAGACAAGTCCAGGTATATTTTATTGACAAAACAATTAATACATTTTATATAACTATAAAAGGAAGCAGATTATATGCAGATTTAACAGGTTTTCAGAATTACTCAAAGATTTTTTAAAAAAATACATTTTTATTGATTTCAGAGAGAAAGGGAGACGGAGAGAGAGAGAGAAACATCAATGATGAGAGTGAATCATTGATTGGTTGCCTCCTGCACGCCGCCTACTGGGGATCAAGCCTGCTACCTGGGCATGTGCCCTTGATCAGAATTGAACCTGGGATCCTTTAGTCTGATGCTCTATATCCATTGAACTAAACCTGATAGGGCAAAGATTTTGTTTTTGATAAGCAACTGAGAAAAGAATACTTACATTGCAAGCTTGAATAGTTCAAAGTAAAATGAATTGGGCTTGAAATGTGATACTGAGTATTTGAATATAGGTATGTTGATATTTTTTGCAGTATTTTGAATAAAGTAAGAAATTACCCTAAAAATGTGATTCAGGATGAGCCCCCTCCTCTCACCCCCTGAGTATATTAACTAAGTCTAGCTAGCTTTATCTGTTATTTTTTTGAAGTTTAGATGTGGTTGTGGTCATTTATTTGTGTAGGTAAGGCACTTGAAATTTTTTTCCTTCAGTCTTCTCTTACACTATGACAGTGATGGCGAACCTTTTGAGCTGGGCGTGTCAGCATTTTGAAAAACCCCAACTTAACTCTGGTGCCGTGTCACATATAGAAAATTTTTGATATTTGCAACCATAGTAAAACAAAGACTTATATTTTTGGTATTTATTTCATATATTTAAATGCCATTTAACAAAGAAAAATCAACCAAAAAAATGAGTTCGCGTGTCACCTCTGACACGCGTGTCATAGGTTCGCCATCACTGGATTAGACCATAAAAAGTTGAAATTATAGTTTTTGCTAGGAAGCTTAGATTTGGCATTTTGAAAATAGAAAATTTTTGGAAGACTTTGAGAGGAGGCGCAGACTACTTACACTTAATCATGTTCTTGTGTTTTTCAGGTTTCTTTTTCTTCTCGGATTCCTGTTGCATTTCCTTCTGGTGATGCAAGCTCTCTTAGTAAAAATATCATGATGTATGCCTGCATAAATGCTACAAAAGAGTCTCACCCCACTCTGCTATACCAAGACATGATGGCTGTAGGCAGTCCTCACAGATCACAGTCACACTATAGATCACACAATACAAATATGAACATTCTAGCGCCCACAGTAATGATGGTCTCTAAACACATAGATGGTTCTTTAAATCAGTGGGCAGTCACTTTTGCTGATAAGTCTGCTTTTACCACTGTTCTAACTGTATCTCACAAATTTAGATATTGTGGTCATCGATTTCACCTCAATGACCTGGCATGTCATTCAGTTTTACCACTGTTATTGACATCATCTCATCATAATGCTTTGTTGACTCCTGACTCAGATTGTCAATGGGACTCAGTCAATAAATTGAGTAGGATAATGGATCCTGTAAAACATACAAAAGGTTCTTCGAAACAACCTCTTAGAAATGCAGCCACTCGTACATTTCATGACCCAAATGCAATCTACAGTGAACTTATTCTATGGCGTGTAGACCCAATAGGACCTTTGTCATACACTGGAGGAGTATCAGAATTGGCTCGAATTAACTCTTTACATACTTCAGCCTTCTCTAATGTAGCTTGGCTTCCAACTCTGATTCCCAGCTATTGTCTTGGTAAGTTCATTTTAATTGTGAACTTAATAAAAGCATTAAACTGTTATTTGTTATCCACCAACTGGTTTATACTTGTCATTATTAGGGGGATTTTAAATAAGTATTCAGAATGTAGGGATCAGACTTATGTTTAGAATTTCTAGACATTTGTTTTTAATCTTTTCCCTCTCATAATCAAGTTTCTCTTGAAATTTTTTGCCAGTAATTTTTTATCCATTTATTATATGTGCTTAATTACGATCTTGACCATGATTATGCCTAAAAAGAAAAGTATGAATATTGTTTCTCATACTTTAGCTAATGATAATCTACATTATAATGCCAGTGTTTACTTTTTCAGGCACATACTGCAATTCTGCAAGTGCTTGCTTTGTTGCTTCTGATGGCAAAAATCTCAGACTCTATCAAGCTGTGGTAGATGCAAGGAAATTGCTAGATGAATTGTCAGATCCAGAATCTTCAGTAAGTATTTACTAAACTTTATTAATATAGCTAAGCTGATAAGATTTTTTTTTTTTTTTACTTTGTCTAGGATCTTTATTTGTTGGTGGTTAGGAAATGAGCATATGTTCTGGGCTCTGTATGACAAATTCATTTTTTTAAATTTGTGTTCTGAAGTACATGAATTAAAATTATAGTCTACACATCACACATCAATACATTTTACATTTAAAGAAATAAATTTTTCTTTTTCTAAAATATGACAATTTCTTTTTGACATTTTTTACTTTTTAGTTTGGTTCTGTTAGTCTTTTTAAGGCAGCTTTACTAACGTCTGTGTTAAGGTTAGAACATTTGACTTTTTTTAGCTTGATTGATTATTTTAAAAAGTGCTATGGTTGGAATATATCATCAGTGGGAGGCAGTATCTCTGGTAGTTCTGCATATGAACTAGAAATTACGTCTATTAGTTAATATTCAGATTTGAATAGTGGATTGTCTATCTATATTATAAAAGGCCTCTGGCCCTAATACTGTAACGACCAAAGACCAGCACAGGTGGGCGGGGCCACGTGATTTCGCTGAGCTTCTAGTTTACCTATAAAAACATGCTCTTTATAAAACAACTCTTCTAATAAAATTTTTTCCTATATTTAAAAACAGAGACTTTTTGAGTGTCTACTTTGTGCCTCTAAATGTGTAGGGGACACAGACTATAAGTTTCAGTGTCTGCCTTTAAGAGCTTTTAATTTAGTTGAGGGTAGAAATCCTATATAATAAAGATGTAATATGCAAATGCTTGTTATGTAACCACTAACAGTGTAGACTGGATCACGGATCAGCAGGAGGTTGGGGCAGCAAGCTACAAGCAGGCGGCGGAGAGCTACAGGAGGGAGCAGGGCAGCAAGCTATGGGGAGGGGTGCGGGGGGAGCTACAGGAGAGCAGAGCAGCGGGCGGAGAGCTACAGTAGGGCGGCAGCGAGCTACTGGCTACAGGTGGGTGGCGGAGAGCTACAGGAGGGGGCAGTGCAGCAAGCTATGAGTGGGGGCAGGGGAGAGGGGGCTGGAGGGAGCTACAGGAGGGCGGCAGCGACCTACTGGCGCACGGATTCGTGCGCAGAGCTACTAGTTATTAATAAAAAGTTAAATAGCAGTTTAAGGCAGAAAAAGTGTCTGAGGACTGTTTGTAATTAATTGTTTAACAGATGGCACCAGAGTATTTTATAATTCAGAGGATAGAAATATCAGTTTAGGGTAGGCATAGAAGTCTTCATTAAGGACAGTATTTGGATTTATTTGTGATGGCTGGATAATATTTAGAAAAAATTCTTTTTTTTTTTTTTTTGCCTGAGTGAGAGAATGGCCTGATAGTAAGTGTGGATATAGGAAAGTATATGTATAAATAAGGCTTGTTCCAGCAACAGTGAGAAAACAACTTGAACTGGATGGAGCCAAAGGTTTAGCATCTTAAAATTATAGAGTCAAAAGATACTTTAAAGGTCATTTAGTTTAACCAGCCATCTGATGCTTTATATACCCCTCTACCACATTCTGACAATTTGTCATCTGGCTTCCAAAAAAGAAAACTTAACTCTAAGGGCAGCTCATTCTGTCTGAATTACCCTCACTGTTCTATCAGAATTATATTTGTATTTCTTAAATTCTATTCATTAGTCCTACTTCCATTTAGAATAAGTCTAAAGTTCTTTTCCTATATTCACCTCAGATATTTGATGACAACTATCTTGTACCCTTGAATTTTTACATCTGACTCTGGTTAGGTTTCTTATATCGCAGTCTTATGGCCTCTGTCATTAAATACTATTGTGTTTTGACAATCACACCACCTCCTTTGTATGTAATTGATTCATATTGAGCTGACTCTCAAATATCCCCAAGTTTTAGTTTTTTTGGCCAGTAAGCCATTCTATATTTGTGTATTTGAATTGGGCCCAAATGTTGGCCTATTTTTCCTGTTACATTTCATTTTGTTAGGCTCAACTTAGCAATACAACTTTTTAGTATATTTTTGAATCCAGATTCTGATATGTTATTATTGTCTGACTTACAGGATCAGCTTATTTGATGAATGTTGTATCTACATCTTCATCTAAGTCATTTATTACAATTTTAAACAGGACAGGCGTGAAGAAAGAGTCTAGTAGTGTACATTTGAAATCTTTTTTCATTTTTATTGTCTGGAATATTTCTCCAGCTGTCCCAAAGATTTCCATGAGGCAGCTTGTTATATACTTTGCTGAAATGAAATACACCGTCTGCCAAATTTTCTTAAGTGAAAAAAAGGAAGTGAAATGTGTATGTTATGACTGTTTTAATGGATAGTAGATTGAATGAATGTATACAACCTGTTCTCTCCTGATGACAACATTGTACTAAGTAGACATCAAGCACTTCCTGTTTTCCTTTTTTGAAAATTGGAACATTTGCCTTTTTAGTCTTTTGGATATGACATTCCCTATGATTTCTCAGGAAACTTCCTGTGTTGTTCATCGATCTCATTTGCAAAATTCTTCTAACCTGGGCATTATTTTTCCAGAAAATATAAATTCATTTAGACACATTCTTGCAACTTCTTTATTTATCCTGGCGTTCCACTTCCACATTACCAATGCACTCCTTTTTTTATTTTTATTTTATTTTTATTGAATTTTTACAGAGAAGAAAGGAGAGGGATAGAGAGCTAGAAACGTCGATGAGAGAGAAACATCGATCAGCTGCCTCCTGCACAGTCCCCACTGGGGATGTGCCTGCAACCAAGGCACATGCCCTTGACCGGAGTCGAACCTGGGACCCTTGAGTCCGCAGGCCGACGCTCTATCCACCAAGCCAAACCGGCCAGGGCCCAATGCACTTCTTTTCTTAAACCTTCCATTAAAAAAAATTTAGAAGTAATACTTATCCATTGTAGAAAATTTCTACTTTTGCAAGCTAAATTATTGAAATAACAAATCAGAGACAAAGTAGGAATCATGGAGTTCTTTATTCTCTGGACTTTATTAACATTAAACCACCAGCCTCTGTTAATGATCTTATTTTTTCCTTTATCTCTATACTCTGAAAACATTAATTTATTCATTGCCTTAGTTATTTTTTAAATAAACTTTTAATTCTAGAATAGTTTTAGATTTACAGAAAAGTAGCAAGTAAAGTAGAGTTACCAGACTACCCCACCGCCAGCTTTCTCTTACATTACCGGGAAACATTGGTCACAACTAATAAACTATTGTTGGTATGATAAAATTAATTAAACTCCAGACTTTATTAAGACTTAACTGATATTTCCACTAATGTGTTCCAAGATCTCATCCAGAAAAACACATTATGTTATCATTAGTCTTCTCTGATCTGTAAAAGTTTCTTCAGTTTTCTTTTTCTTTTCTAATATATTTTTATTGATTTCAGAGAGGACGTGAGAGGGAGAGACAGATAGAAACATCAATGATGAGAGAGGATCACTGATCGGCTGCTTCCTGCATACCCCCTACTGGGGATTGAGCAGAAACCCAAGTATGGGCCCTGACCAGGAATCAGCCGTGACCTCCTGGTTCATAAGCAACACTCAGCCACTGAGCCACCCCGGCCAGGATCTTCATCAGTTTTCTTGCTCATGACTTTGACAGTTTTGAGTAGTATTGGTCGGATATTTTATAGAATTTTCTCTCAAATTGGGTTTTGTGCTATTTTTTCTCATGGTTAAACTGAATTTATGAGTTTTGGGGAATACCACAGATGTGCAGTACCCTTCTCATCACATTATATGATGGGTACATGCTATCAGTATTTGCCAGATTTTCCCAGTATAAAGTTATCGTCCTTTTCCCCTACCCTTTCATGCTCTATTTGGAAGTCATTGTGCCACTAGGCACAGCCCACACTCAAGGGAGAGGGGGAATTAGGCTTCACCTCTGCTTGGGGAGTAGGGGCCATTAACTTCGAATCTTATTGCTATAATTGGGTTTAAGTTCTGTCTGGCTATTTTTCCCACTGTTCGTTTCATCTGTTCTTTTTTCCTCTTCTTTTTCTGTTTCTTTTGAATATAGTATTTTCTTATGCTTCTATTTTATCTATTTTATATGGGTTTATTAGCTACATCCTATGTGTTTGTTTTTAGTGGTTTGTCTACGGCAGTGATTCCCAAAGTGGGCGCTACCGCCCCCTGGTGGGCGCTGCAGCGAGGGGGGGGGCGGTAATGGCCACAGGTGTATTTGTTTTAACTTTTTTTGTATTACCTTTCTATTCTGAGTTCAATAAATAGTTTCATAATTTCAAACTTCAATGTTTCTAATTTACACCTTTCTTTACTATATTTTACGAAAAAGGTAGAAACATTAATACATATATCTTTCTGTTTAATTGCTATTAAAATTTTTAAAAAATTAATTTCCAGAGGGTGCTGAGTAATATTTTTTCTGGAAAGGGGGCGGTAGGCCAAATAAGTTTGGGAACCACTGGTCTAGGGTTTCCAGTATGCATCCTTTATCTCCAAGACAAGGGAAACACAGATTCCAGTTTGGTATTGTATCATTGTGTAATGATGCCAATTCAGTCATAATACTCCTTGGAACCTAAATTGTAATTGTACCGTCAGTACTCATCACAGCAGGGAAATTAGGGGGCGGGGGCGGGGAGGAGGGGAGAAACAATTAACATAACAGAAAGCTGTTCCTGTTCTTATAGTCACAAAGCCAAGGTTCATCATTGTAGCCTCCTCCTCCTCCTGCCACCAAATTCTGCATTCCCTTGGGAGTTTTGTTTTGTTGTGTATTATTTTTTTCCTTTGTTTTTAACCTGGTGGAGTGGCCCAAACTTTCCCACGGGAACCAGGTCCTTTGAGGTCCTGTCTTTTTTTAGTTGCTGCTGTTTCCCATCAACATTTTAAATAGGTATGAGAATATCAAGAAATCCTTGAATTTCAGACACAGTTTTTTTTATGTCCACATTTTGTAGTAACAAACCAGGATCATTCACCCTGACCAGTCACTCTTCTTTGTACTAGTATGTTGGTTAAGTAACATGAGTTCAAAATAGTCAAGTGCCTGCCTCAGCTTTCAGGTTAAAGTATAATGGACCTCTGACCATGTTCCCTGACAGAAATGTTTGGCTTTTGAGCACCAGCACTCTTCAGGCACATCAAGTGCAAGATTGTGGGGACAGGGAAAAAATTATATAGGTGCGTTGTTGGGTGTAATAGGGAGGGGGTTACTTCTTCCTCCCCGCTTTGGTCTGCAGACCTCGCTGTGGAGGAAATGGCATCTTATTAATCACCAGCTTAGGCATATACTGTAGCATGGAGGCAGCCCCCCACCACATAGGGTATTACCCCCAGCTGGTGCTGTATTTCAGTAGGCATTCTCCTGTGCTGTGAAGCCAGCTGCTCTCAGGTGGAGAGCCACTTGGTTAAGCCCCAGAAAGTTTTGTGGAATTAGATTTGGTACCATATTTCTTCCAGATGGGCTGGAATTAGGGTGAGTGAGTGCTAAAAAACAGTAATCAAGATAATTACTATTTAATGCAACATTTTAAACAAAATTAAAGCACAAGTTCCATGATGAATTAAATGTTAACATTTTAAATAAAGACAGGATCTAACAGTACCATGGTGAACCATATCAGATCCTGAGGCCAAAAGAAGATTATTTACTCTATAATCATAAGTATATTAAAACTGACAACACTTATTTTAAGTTTAAGTATTTATACTAAAACCAGAATTCATTATAATTTTTATTTTTCTGGCATTAGTATAAGCCATCTTTTCAGGAATATTATCAAAATGTCTGTATGGAGCTTTAAGGTTGCAACAAGAAGAAGACATGTTAAAAGATGCCTTGAAGTTATTTATTTACTATTTATGTAAACACTTGATTTTTCTAACTGCTTATTTAGTTTAAAAAATGAGAATAAGGCTGAGTATAACAAGTTGCAATATTTCTTTGAATGTTTGAATTGTCATTGTCAACCAGTTAAGTTAGAGGGGCCTTTAATGTCTGAGATGTTATGTCATATTGAGATAGATTAATAAATTATTGATTTTGTGCTTTTATTTACAGAAACTTATTGGAGAAGTGTTTAATATTGTGAGCCAACAATCTACTGCTCGACCTGGCTGCATTATTGAACTCGATGCAATAACCAATCAAGTAAAAACATGCTTGTGAATTGGTGATATTAGTATACTTTATCCCAGTGTTTCATATGCCATATAATATATTTCATTCTCAAAATAATTCTCTTGTTTAACACTAAATACAGCCAACTTCTCTTGATTCTTGTAGTGGAAAACCTAATGATTTAGGAATTATTCTCCTCCAGTTGAATTGTATCTATAGCCATATTTTCTTGTTTAAAAAGATCATTTGATGTAATTGGGGAAGCCATGAGGAAAAATATAGTACAGCTGCATAGATGCTTGATTTGCGGTTTCTCTTACATTATTACTCATTTCAACTCAGTAGAGGGTGACTTCATCTTTAGAGTGTTTGCCTTCTTATGCTAAACATTAGGTACTTCCATGAGGTCCACTAAAATGCAGACGAAAATAGAATAAAAATATACATCTTTCTAATCTCAGGTCTTTTGTGCAGCCAGTGTTCTTCCCCAGCTACTAGTGAGGAAACGAGAACCTTCTCCCTTAGGAGTTTGGAAATTCATTCTACCTCTCAGGATATTTGTATCTTCAGGATCATATTTATGGACTAAGAGATAGAACTAATATATTCATTCTAAATATAAAAAAAGATTAGTTTGGTGAGGAAGTTACCGATATTTTCAAACAAGGAAATGAAGAAAGAGCCCACCATACTTAGAAACAGCTACAGAGTTATGTCATTATTTTTCCATGGTGCCTTTCATGTTTTTTTTTTTTTTTTTGGAAAACATATTAATTTTCACCAATATAGAGAAATTACCACATCAGTTCTTGGCAATAGAACTCTGGATGCCAGACTCGAATTACTAATGCCTCCTAGGAAACCCTTAACTTTTCTATCCATGCTTTTCTTATACATTCACCCTGTGATTTCCTCCTTCTGTTCCATAGGGATATGGTAGAGGAGTGGATTGGCTTCATTCCCATAGATATCTTAACTTTTAATGGAGTGGGTATTAAATTCACCCCTGCTTTAGCCCACTCTTTACTCTTTTCCATAGGATATTAATATAGTATATTACATATTGTGAATTGCTAATATTCACTAACATTCTGCTTTTCACTTCATACTTGCTCACAGTTTTTTCCCTTCTAGTTGTGACTGTCTTTTTTCCTTTAAGATACTTTATTGATTTTTTTTTTTAAGAGGGAGAGAATCATCAATGTGAGAATGAGACATTGATTGACTGCTTCCTGCATACCCCCCCCCCACCCCCGCCACTGGGGATTGAGCCTGAAACCTGGGCATGTGCCCTAACTAGCTGGCAACCTTTTGGCGCATGGGAAATGCCCAGCCAACTGAGCCACACTGGCCACTGCGTGGCTATGTTTAATACAAGGCTGGTAAACAGTAAGCTCTGATAAATGGCAGGCTTTTTATAAATGATAAAGTTTAAAACTCGTTCTAGGTTTGTACCCAGTGTATTGTACGATTTCTGTATCTGTGAAGACAGCACCCTCCCCTTTTACTTCACTTATTCTTTCTCTCTGGAGAGGGACCTTAGTCTATACTATGACTGTGAAAATATTTTTTTTTCTTATTTCTACCTTGAAATCTGTGGTGCAACTATCTAATTGTCCTGACATACTTCCATACTAGGCTTCTGTTTGGTTCTAGCCTTTCCTTGAATTTCTGCTCATTTTTATGATTCTAAGTTGCCATTCGTGATTTTCTTTACTCTTCTCTGGTCCAAAAACATGATTATGTAGCATAGCAGCTGACAGTGATGCTTCAGCCGTCCTCCTAGAAATCCTAATTGTGTATAAGTACATTGCTCCAGAGGTGTGTCATCCTCACTGGCTGTTTCAGGATTCCTCATAATTCCCACCACACAGATTTATTGGGAATACCCTGTACTTAGAGAACTTTTCTGGTTTTTGGGGTTTTTTTGAAGTAGAATTAAGAAAAGCAAAGGAGTCCTGTGCTAATGTGCCTTACATAATGAGCTTTGCCTTTTCCAGCCAAGCATGAGGCCTGATACTTTTGAGCTCAGAGTGATATAGATCACTTAACTACATTTTTTTTTTGGAATTCTTTTTTGAGAAGCAAATCTGTTGATTTGTTTTCATTAGAGCTCCTCATTTCTGCTATTGACTATAGCATCTTTGAAAGTATTTTTCTCTGTCCAGATGACTTTTTTTTTTCTGTAGCTTTTTCTCTCTCCAGTTAGTCAAATAGATAAAGAAATCATGGGAGAGATTAATTTCTTCTACATTAGTATTTTTGGAGCAGTGGTGTGTGGGAGATAAAGAATTTCAAAAATTAAAAACTTTTTTTTCATATTTGTAGTGTGGTGCAAATACACAATTGCTTCATGTGTTTCAAGAAGATTTCATTATAGGATATAAACCACATAAGGAAGATTTGGAGAAAAAGGAAACAGAAGTATTTTTTCAGCCATCACAAGGTACTTTTTAAAAAGTCATGAATTTACTTACCTTAACCTTAAAAAAAGAGGCCGCCAAAAAGTTTTTCAAGTATAGATCTTTATAACACAAGTAATCACTCTCATAATTTTAAGCAAAAATACCAGTTCTATCATAATTGCTTGTTTGTAGATTTAGAAGATATGTGGCTGAAATTACATTTTGAAAGACAGTTTCATTGGCAACATAGACTTCTGTCAAGAAATGTTATTTATAGAATACTACTCAGCCATAAGAAAGAAGGAAATTTTACCCTTTGCAACAGCATGGATAGACCTGGAGATTGTTATGCTAAATGAAATAAGCCAGTCAGAGAAAGACAAGTACCATATGATTTCACTCATATGTGGAATATAATGAACAAAATAAACTAACAAACAATATAGAAACAGACTCATAGATAGAGAACAGACTGACAGCTGTCAGAGGGGTGGGGGTGGGGGGGTGGCGGTTGCAGGGCTGGGTGTAAAAGATGAAGGGATTAACAACACACACACAAACTCATGGACACAGACAGCAGTGGTGATTGCCAATGGAAGGTGGAATGGGGGAAGGAAAAAGAGGGCATGGGGGGATAATGGTGATGGAAGGAGACTTGTGGTAGTGAATACACAATACAACATACAGATGATGTATTGTAGAATTGAACACCTGAAACCTATATAATTTTATTAACCTATGTCACCCCAATAAATTTAATAAGTAAAAAAAATGTTATTTATGAAATCTAGTTTAATTATTTTAAATATTAATTTTAATTGTTTAACTCTACAATTAAGTTGTTCTGAATGGTAGTAAGTTCCCTGTGGCATCTTAAGCAAACCAATTAATTAGTATAAGTTCAAAATCCTATATAATAAAAGCCTAATATGCTAAGTGTCCGGTCATCTGTTCAACTAATCAAAGCATAATATGCTAATGATATGCTAAGGCCACTCAACCGCTCACTATGACATGCACTAACAACCAGGGGTCAGACAGTCGACCCGTTTACCAGTTGCTATGACGTGCACTGACCACCAGGGGGTAGATGCTCTGACCAGTAGGTTAGCTTGCTGCTGGGATTTGGCCGATCGAGACTGGGCGAGATGGGCTGGACACGCCCTGGAGTCCTCCCATGGTCCCTCCGCTGCTGGCCAACCTCCTGTGTCTCTCCCCAGCCCAGATGGTTCAAAGGTGGGGTCTTTCGAAATCCGGGACCCATCGGGGGATGTTGGAGAGCCGGTTTCTGCCCAATCCCGCAGGCCAGGCCAAGAGACCTCACTGGTGCACGAATTTGTGCACTGGGCCTCTAATATAATAATAAATTGCTACAAATTTATTGAATATAGAGTGTAAGATACTATGTTGTATGGTATGCTAGAAACTTCAGGTATGCTGTGAATTAAAGGTACTGTCTTACAGTTTTCTCTTGAAGTAAAACATTTCCTTTTTCTTTTTGTGAAAGTAGTTTTCCATAAGAACTATCAAGAACAAACCATATGATGTTTAGTTAGTTAGTTTATTTATTTATTTAAATAAATTTTTATTGATTTCAGAGAGGAAGGGAGAGGGAGAGAGAGATAGAAACATCAGTGATGGAGAGAACCATCGATCAGCTGCCCTCTGCACGTCCCCTATCGGGGACCCAGCCGGCAACCTGGTCATGTGCCCTTGACCGGAATTGAACCTGGGACCCTTTAATCTGCAGGCTGATGCTCTATCCACTAAGCCAAACTGGCTAGGGCAAATTATTTATTTTTTAAATATATTTTTATTGGTTTCAGAGAGGGAAAGAGAAAGATAGAAACATCAATGATGAGAGAAAAATCATGATTGGCTGCCTCCTGTATGCCCCACACTGGGGATTGAGCCTGCAACCCAGGAATTGAACCATGACCTCCTGGTTCATAATGCTTAACCACTAAGCCATGCTGGCCAGGCTATATAATGTTTAGTTTAAACTTGAGCTTAAAACGTTCCCTTTAGAAGATATAACTTTGTAATTATAAAACTGCTATGTTCCATTTGAACATAGAACATATTAAATAGAACATTCTACTTGAAAGTAGGAAAGACATATTCTAGTTTAATAATTCATTTTATTTGATAAATACTTTTTAGTTTACAGAATATCCATATACTTTTTCTGATTTGGTTATGGATTGTAAACATCTAGATGGACATACTTAATTTTCTTGTAAAGCTTTTGTCACAGAATTATGTATAGACACTTAAGGAAAGTATAATAAATTCATGCAGATAATTTTCTTTCATTTTGTGGAAAGTCAGAATGAGTTCCTCTATGAGGTTTATCTCAGTTATCTTTTCATCCCTCAGACTAGTAATTTTTTTCCTTTCATGTATCTTTCTTCATATTCCAGAACTTTTCTTCTTTATAACTTACGCCATTGTCATGTTCAGTTTTTGTTTTTTACTATTATTATAGAATAACAGTACTACTTTATAGATTTAAAATTTGCTTTTTTTTAGCATTTATCTTGCTATTTCTAACAGTAAACACATGCCAACCTACTAGAAAACAATGCTTATATAAGGTTGGTATTTTTATTTATAGTATTTTTAATTGAAAGACTTACATTTAAAAATATATTTTATTTTCACTTTTGTTATTTCTTTGTCAATACAAAATCAGGCCAAAAGATTTTCCTAATTCCTTTCTTGATGTTCTTTTAATTTTTATGCAGAGTTTCTCCAATATTCTTTCTGATTTTATAGCTATTTTCTTAAAAGACTTGATATGAATAAAATGATGTGTAATTATGTATAAAATTACAGTAATTATTTTAAAAAATGCCACTTATAAGCAAAAATGGAGTGCATAGTTGAGTTAATCTCCTTATACCCATAACTTAGATTAAAGATTTTAAGATTTTGTCACACTTACTTTACCCTATTTTCCTTTTGTTCTGAAATATTTTAAAGAAAATCCAGCCATCATGTTGTTTTACTCCTCTGTACATGTTTGCTATTAGCATACTAACAACAAAATTCCTCAGAATTATCTAATAATTAGTCCATATTGACTCCATTTAATAGTTTCAAATATGTTGGGGATTTTTATTTTTTGGATCCATATCCAAACAAAGTTCACACTTTGTGTTTCATTGTTAATTAAGAGTGCTTTAATCTCGAGTGATCCCCCGTTATGCTCTCATTATGCCACTGAGTTGTTTTAGAGAGTTATTTTATAGAAATTTCTCTGACTAGTTACTTGTGATGTCATTTAAACTTTTTCTTGAAAAGTGCAAATTAGCTCTATAGACTTTAATAGATACAGATTGTCAGCTTCTTAGGCAATGCTGTGTATTTCTGTATCACACCAGAAGTAACATGTTAGAATGTCTCATTTTTAGTGATGTTAAGAGTCAGATGCTTCAGGTAGTGGCTCCAATGTAAAGATTGCCAGCAATGTTTTTATATCATGGTTTCTTCCATTGGTAATGTTGCTTTTGAATCAATTATTTCATGAAGAATTACAAATTTATGATTTTCTAATTCGATTGGTTCTCATTTATTAGCTGGAAAGCATTTTTAAAGGAAAACTTGCCCTTAAGAACTGGAGCTATTAGGCTACTTTGGAATAGAGTTATTTTTAGGAAAGGTAGGGTAAGTGCTTAGTTCTTTCCCATTGACCGTCTCAGAGGAAGTAGTGTATGCCCACGTTACCACCAGGAGTTACTGAGGAATTTGTTGTTGGTGTTTGGCTTTCTTTTTCTTTTTGGTATCATATGAACCTATTAAGAAAAAACACACATCCCTTTGTTGAAGGATAATATCCTATATAATAAAATGCAAATTGTCCCCTTGGGAGTTTGACTGCTCGCTATGACTGGTACGTGCACTGACCACCAGGGGGTGGGGCGGAATGAAGGAAGGCCCCGATTGGCCCTGATCACCGGCCAGGCCTAGGGACCCTACCTGTGCACAGAGTTTCGTGCACTGGGCCTCGAGCATATACAGAAAAGTACTCACATTACTCATGGATATTTATGTTCTTAGCATATTTCAATCAGTTTGCAGACATTATCCTTTTTATTGCTCACATCACCTGATATTAAGCTAGTGAGGAGCCCTTCAAGTTGGTCCTCTGAGTCCTTTTGACACAACCTCATGAGTCTTGGTAGTTGACTTTCTTTCTGGCACAACTAGATGTTCCAGGTTCATCTTGTCACTGTCCTTTACAAGAATGGAGTCATTTCTCCAAACTGTTTCTTTTAATGGGGAATGGGCTTTAGAGACCACAGTCTGGGCCCAGGAACTGCCTATTCCACCTGAGTTGTCATAGATTTTCATTTTAAGGAAAGTGTTTGTTGTCCTGTGTATAGATCTCATTTCTATATATGAAGAGTACAATTTACATTTATGAATAACAGGGAAAATTATACCCCTAAATAATGTCTTTTCATAAAAAATACATAAAATTTCTAAAAAGTCTCTTATGTATCACTACCACAACCCCTCTCCTCATGCCTTTTAAAAAATGCTCTTTTCATATAGGAAATATAAGATAAATGCTTCTTTTTAAGTTAAAAGTAAATTCTTAATATATATTTTTTAAATTTAAATTCTGTGTTGTTTGAAGTATTACATATGTCTCCCTTCCCCCCCCCCCCCCATTGACCTCTCCCCTGCTGTCTCCCCTCCCTCCCTAGAACATGCCCTCCCCTCAACTGTCTGTGTCTATTGGTTATGCTCATATGCATGCATACAAGTCGTTTGATTGACCTCTTACTCCACCCTCCACCCCTGCCTTCCCTCTGAGGTTGGACGGTATGTTCAATGCTTCTTTGTCTCTGGATCTATTTTTGTTCATCAGTTTATGTTGGTCATTATATTCCACAAATAAGTGAGATGAGATCGTGTGATATTTATCTTTCTCTGACTGGTATATTTCGCTTAGCATAATGCTCTCCAGTTCCATCCATGCTGTTGCAAAATAGGTTCCTTCTTTTTGTACAACAGCATAGTTTTCCATTGTGTAGATGTACCATAGTTTTTTAATCTACTCATCAGCTGATGGACACTTAGGCTGTTTCCAAATCTTAGCTATGGTAAATTGTGCTGCTATGAACATAGGGGTGCATATATCCTTTCTGATTGGTGTTTCTGAATTTTTGGGATATAATCCTAGAAGTGGGATTACCGGGTCAAATGGAAGTTCCATTTTTCATTTTTTGAGGAAACTCCATACTATTTTCCACAGTGGCTGCACCAGTCTGCATTCCCACCAGCAGTGCACAAGTGTTCCTTTTTCTCCGCATCCTCACCAGCACTTGTCATTTGTTGATTTGTTGATGATAGCCATTCTGACAGGTGTGAGATGGTACCTCATTGTCATTTTGATTTGCATCTCTTGGACGATTAGTGACTTAGAGCATGTTTTCATATGTCTCTTGGCCTTCTGTATGCCCTCTTTCAAAAAGTGTCTATTTAGGTCTTTTGCCCATTTTTTGATTCAATTATTTATTTTCCTTTTGTTGTATGAGTTCCTATAAATTTTGGATATTAAACCCTTATTGGATAAAACATGCAGTGGGCTCTCTTGTTGTTTTGTTGATGTTTTCTTTTGCTGGGCAGAAGCTTTTTATTTTGATGTAGTCCCATTTGTTTTTTTTCTCCTTAGTTTCCATTGTCCTAGGTCGGAGCTGTAGTGGTAAAGCTATTGCTATGACACATGTCTTATATTTGCTGCCTATGAATTCTTCTAAGATTTTTATGGTTTCCAGTCGTAACGTTTAAGTCGTTTATCTATTTTGAGTTTATTTTTGTGTATGGTGTAAGTTGGTGGTCTAGTTTCATTTTTTTTGCATGTATCTGCCCAGTTTTCCCAACACCAGATAAATGCTTATTTCATTTTTTCCTTTTAATTGCCAATTTTTCAAATAAGGAGTTAGTGCCGCAGATACTTTGAGGGGTCTCCAGTGAGACTGGGTTTGGCTTTTGTACTCTCCCTCCCTCTCTTCCTGCCTTTCTCTTCCTTTCTCTCCTCCTTCCATTTCTTCTTATTCGTCTTTTCCTGTGTGCCCTCTCTTTCTCTTTTAGTATTTTTATAAATTAATGTTTTTTAAAAAGTATATAGTCAATGTGTTTTAATAAATGGTATTCATTTATTGTCTAATGCTTATATTGTCCCATCTTTGACTAGTAGGTGTCCCTTCGTGTTGGCTTTTGTGTACTGTTGACGCCTCATTAGTCTTTGTTAGCTACCTAACTTTTGGTACAAAAATTATATAAAACTGCTTCTAAATGTCTATTCTTCCTTCTCCCTCCCAACTTCTATGTATATAAGAGATGTTTTTAAAAAGTGTCTTTTCTTTTTACCCTATATAAACATATTAACTTAAGTATCCTTTTTCTTTGAACAATAGGGTATCGCCCACCACCCTTTTCAGAAAAGTTCTTTCTAGTGGTCATTGAAAAGGACAGCAATAATTACTCTATTCTCCATATGTGGCACCTTCATCTTAAATCTGTACAGCCATGTTTAGGTAAGTAGTTATATTATAATTTTTATGTAGAGATATGAAATTTTATCTTATTGAATATGCTTTAGATTACTTAGTTCTTTAAAGTGAAAATCGAATGAACTGTAAATTGAGTTGGTGAATCGAAGTATACAGTATATGTGCCAGACTTTTCATTACATCATAAATCATTAATGAAACCAGTGATCTAAAACATTATGGATACATTAGACATTAAAAAAAACCCCAAAGCTTGACTGACTTATTTTTCCCATCAATACTTAATGTTTATTATGACTATGTGTCTCTTTAAGCCAGTTTTCTATAGAATTAATGTTGTACTTTTCTGTTGATTAATACATAATGCCTTCTGATACAGTGTACATTAGCTTAGTATCACTAAGAGAAGTAGATTTGCTATTTAGAAAAATATGGTGGAGCATCTGAACCGTAGCTCATAAGTAGCACTGTTTTGGTAGCACATTAGGAAATGCACCATTGGTGAAAAATTTATTTCAGTCATGCTTTTGCTATGTACATTTATAGTAATTTTTTAAAGCAAAATAGAAAATCTATAGTATGAAGCAAAGGAATTGAGCAAAGATCTTTCTTTCTAAAACAAACTTACTTTCTGAGAGAGAATTCTTAAAGTGAAGAACTATAAGATAGCTATATCAAACTTAATCTCCTTTAAACTACTTAACTCAAAATATTTGTTATTAAAAGATTTCATTCTTTTTTAAAATTATATAATTAACTGATTTTAAACACATTAAATATTTATTACAGTGAACTAGTTGTAAATATACATATAAGTGTGTGTGTGTGTATATATATATGTGTGTATATATATGTATATATATGTATATATACACACATACATATATATTTTTTTTCTTTCTCTTTGTAATCTAGATTATCACATAATTATGTAAGTAGCACTTCTAACTGGGCCATGAACTGGCATTAGAAAAGCCAAATGATTTGATAGAACCTTTTACCTGTGGCTAGTGAAGTCTAATCTTCTTGAGCCAGCAGGAATCCAAAACTTATTTCAAAGCCTTTGGAGTTTTAATACTTGGCATTCCATGTTGTTAAGAGTAGAGGAATCTAAAACCATCTCATCAGGAAGAGAATTTTTAACTCACTAGAGAATATAGTATTTTATGGAGTTGGGCACAGAGCCAGGAGTGGTTCTAAAGAGATTAATAGAGGTGGTAACAGATCCCTGTGGTAGGACAGGAATCACGTGACACCTTCCATTCTCATTGCTTATGAGCGAAGTGTCCCACTGCTGTTCTCCGAAGGCCAGGTCTCGTGTAGAGTTGTTTGTTTACCCTGTTTGTGACAATAGCATGTGAATACAAACAGTAAGATTGCAGTGGAGTCTAACAAATAATATGTTCTTTTCCACCCGGACAGAAAGCACCTGTTTTTCAGTTCTAATATTCACAGCTGCTTTAACATAGTGTATATTGCCATTCACAGCTACTACTTGAGTTTATCAGTGTGTTGAAAATCCTGGCAGAGTTTGAAATGATAGGCTTAAATTTAGATGTGGAAGGAACATGCTGAGTAACTTCTAGGTGTCAGGTACTGAGATAGGTGCATTATATATGAGATAGGTACTATCCCACTTTACCAATGGATTAATATTAAATAACTTGACCAAGTCCCACATGTCACAAAAATTGTTTTCAACATCAGGTTTCTGGCTCTAAAGCCTTTGAATCTTATTTTCTTTCTTAGCATGATATACATGAAAACTGCCCATTTTGTAGGAAGGGAAGGGGGCAGTTTCCCTGTTTTGCAGATGAGAAAATAGCCAGAGGCGGTGGAGTGTGTTATCTGAGGAAACACACCTAGTTAGTGATGGAGCTGTTGGATAACTCGATAAGTTTGTAGTCTTACTCCATTTTGCAAAAATTGTTTTTATATTTCTTCTTGAGTGGTCTGCCATTATAAAATAGAGTGACATATTTGACTTCCACCAACAGGGATTGATTATCTCTTGGTGTTCTGGTGCTTCTTTAGATGTACAAAGCAATAAGACATCATCCTTGCCCTTGATGAATTCATAGTCGAATGGGGGGAGATAGACACATAACCAAATAAACATAATGCAAAATATCCCTCACATGTAGCAGAGCACAGGTAACTGAATCTGCTTAGAGACTTACACTTCACTCCAATGTGAAAGATTGAAACTCTTTGGAAGAAGATCAAGGTCAGTGTGCCTTACAAAGCCAGTCAACTTAGACTATCTTAAATTTGATCGGAACTTTTATTTTTAGTATTTGTTCTTGAAATCATTCTTTTGTTTCAGTATGTAATATTTAAGAGGCTCGTATTTTAGTATCTTCTTTGCCACAACTAATTATATGACCTTAGGAAAATAATTAAGTTCTCCAGGTTTAAATTTCTTTATCTATTAAGTGAGATGGTACCTTATTATTTCTCAAAGTTTGATTCATGGCTCATCTGTTTCAGCAACACCTGGGCTTGTTAATGCAGATTTCTGGGATCTACCCCAAAATAACCGGATCAGTGTCTCTATGGTTAGGCCCAGGGAACTTGATGTTAACAAGTTCTCCAAGGTTTTTGTATGTCTTAAAGGTTGAGAACATTGGACTAGAGAGCTTTTACATGTTGTGATTCTTCCCTGACAGTCTCCCTGTGATGGAGATGCTAAGAAAGAGTAAAAGGGCAAAAAAAAGTTGTTGTTGTTTTTTTTAAGTATCAAGGTAACTGAGCAAAGTCTGAAAAATAATCTTGTTTTCAAAGTACTTTTAAGGAACCATGTTTCTTAAATAAAATTTATTCTACTTACATGTGTATAGTGATGATAGTAATATAGTTAGTAATTTTTTAATTTATTTAAAGCTAAAGCTTCAGAAGGTGTTTCATCAGAGAGTCTACTTTCAGTCCCTGGACAGAAGAATGTAGACTCTTCTCCAGAAGCCTCACCCAGTATAAGCCCCATGCCACATTCTTCATCAATTGCCAATCTTCAAACTGCCAGTAAACTTATTCTGAGTTCTAGACTGGTATACAGCCAACCTCTTGATCTCCCAGAAGGAGTTGAAGTAATAAGAGCAACCCCTTCAGCAGGTAAGGTAACTTTAAGACCAAGTAGTTGTAGCTCAGAGTGATCTTCAATTGCTAAAATGCCTGAACTCCTCTGAAATTGACATTGAAATACAGATTTATTTTCTAGTAATGGTACATCTGTTTAGAAACATTCTTTATAAGTAATAATCTGTGATAAATGTAATCAGCTTGACAGAAAATGGTATAAGTATTTTAAAGTGAGGCTTCCTGCCTGCCCTATGATATCCTGTAAATAGGAATATTGTTACAGCAAAATTGTAAAGAACAAATATATTCGTTTGCGCATCATTAAAGCTTACTTTTTAAAATTAAGATTTTTCATCCACATCATGCTAATCATGTCTCACTTTTATTAAGTATATTGAACTAGAGTTGGCAGATACTGGTGGCGAAAAAATGTAGGCTATACAATTATAGTTTGGCTAGTCTAGACTGATACTGAGTTTAACACGGTGGATAAGATAGCTTGGAGGGCAGGATTGGAAGACAAATTTAAAATGATCTGCCACATGTGGAATTGTAATGGAAGAGTTCCTCGAATAGTATTTTGGGGAACTGAAATTAGAGGCTCAGATGTTTAAGTAGTTTTTCCACTTTTACAAAGGCATCAGTGGACTGGAACTTGAATATAGGTCTTTTGGCCCCAATCTTAATTGCTATTACACCTATCTATACTATTATATCTACACTATTGTACTGCTACTAGAGGCCTGGTGCATGGATTCATGCATGGGTGGGGTCCCTCAGCCTGGCCTGCACCCTCTCACAATCTGAGACTCCTTGGGGGGATGTCGGACTGCTGGTTGCAGCCTGATCCCTGCAGGAGGCCAAAACCGGCAGCCCGACATCCCCCATGAGGGATGTAGCAGTGCCGAAATGGCAGGTGGCCGGGGAGGAGCCCCAGCCTGTGCTGTGCACAGCTCCGCTGCTGCTCATCCTGGCCCTGCTGTGCCTGCTGCTGCTGCCACTCGGCAGCGGCACTCACCAGCCGTGAGCCTGGCTTCTGGCTGAGCGGTGCTCCCATAGTGGGAGTGCACTGACCACCAGGGGGCAGCTCCTGCATTGAGAACCTGCCCCCTGCTGGTCAGTGTGCATCATAGCAACCTGTCGACAAGTCATTCCAGTCATTCCAGTCATTTGGTCTTAACGATCGCTTAGGCATATATATATATATATATATATATATATATATATATATATATATATATATATATATATATATTAGAGGCCCAGTGTATGAAATTTGTGCATGGGGGAGGGGGTCCCTCAGCCCGACCTGCACCCTCTCCAACCTGGGAGCCCTCGGGGGATGTCCAAAGTTGGACATCCCAGTTGGACATCCCTTTCGCAATCCGGGACCTCTGGCTCCTAACCACTCACCTGCCTGCCTGCCCTAACCACTCTGCCTGCTTGCCTGATCCCCCTAACTGCCCTCCCCTGCTGGCCTGATTCCCCTAACTGCCCTCCCCTGCTGGCCTGATCCCCCTAACTGTCCTGCCAGCCTGATCCCCCTAACTGCCCTCCCCTGCAGGCCTGGTCACCCCTAACTGCCCTCCCCTGCCGGCCTGGTTGCCCCTATTAACTCTTTTTAAAAATCTTATTTTCTTCACACTCAATTGTATTTGACTTCCTTATCGGCTTCTCCCTCTCACACTATTTTCCTTTATCCTTTATGTAACACTTTTTTCTACGGACTCATCATTTATGAACTTTTCTTTCCTCCTTATTTCCTACTTCTGTTCCATCATCTTTCTTCCCATCTTTCTCCTACACTCCCTCCCTCCCCACATTCCTTCTTTCCTTTATCTTTACCCCTGCCCTCCCTCCCCTTTTCCTTCCTTCCCACCTTTAATTTTTTTTCTTCACTTCCTCCCTTGGATCTGCTTTGCTCCCTCTCCCATTTCTTCCTTCTTCCCATTCTCCTTGTAAGCTCTACTGGCTCCCCTTTAAAATTTTCTTCCCTTCCTCTTTCTCTCTCATCCTACCTTTCCCATACATTCTTCTCTACTTACTTCCACTGTTTTCATATCTATCTACCTGCCTAATTGACTGTCATTTATCTTTTTTCTTTTCTGACTCCTACTTTTAAAATCTGTCCCCAGTACACAACTATACTTTTCATTATTGCTTTTACAGTTCACGCATACATCCTCTTTCCTTCTTTAACCCTTTGAGTGCCAACCAATATCCTAGGAACTATGCTAAAATTGCCAAGGCATTTTTGCTGATTTTACAGCAGTATAGGAAAAAAATTATGAATCGCAAGTAAATGAAGTTACATATTCAAAAATTTAAGGAAACCTTTACTACATTTGTTTTTATCTTTGACATATTTGTTTGCTGATTGTATTATAAAATGCTAGTAGAAAAAAAATTTGAACAAAACATATAACGTTAAAATAAAATTAATGTTGACTTTGAATACATGAATGAAGATATTGCAAAAGACAGGAGGAGTGCGATAGTGCTCCCGGCACTTTTGGCGAAAGATAGGAGGAGCGTGATTGCGCTCCCCGGCACTCTAGGGGTTAACTCTGCTCTCTACTGACTCTTTTATAAAGTTCTTCCCTCCTTCCTTCCCTTCTTAAAGCTTCTGTTGGAGGGGGGGGCATTAACCCCCAGCTCAGGGCTCAGCCCAGCCAGGTGTTCGCTGTCCAGCCTTCCCCAGCCTCCCCACTGCTGTCCTGCTCCCATTCCCTGCCTGGGACGCCTGGCCCAGCGAGGGTGGCCGAGGCCCGCACTGCCCGGTGCTGCTGCCGCAAAGCAGGAGTGCCTCTGACCAGAAGGCCTTGGACCATCCACCACTCTCTCCCAGACCCGTGGGCACCTCCCTGCCAATAGCCTGTGCCAGGACCACTGCCCTCCTCCCATGTCTGGGCGGGGCTCCCCGCTCTGTGCAGCCTGCACCCCCGCCCCTCTCTGGGTGCACCTGCTCCGACCCCACCTCCCCCGGTCACCACCCCCCTCCCGCATGCAGCCCCGCGTTTCCTTCCCTTTTCCATTCCTGCATCATATTCTTGTTCCCTTTCTGTATTCTGTTTCTCCTCTCAGCCTGTCTGCATGCAGGCCTGCCTTCCTCTCCCTCTCCTTTCTTATCCCCTCATATCGTATCCTATTCTACCCCCGGCCTTGCAGCTGCCTGAGCAGAGGGCGGGGACGCAGCCTGCTGATCCAGTCGTGATGTGATGATGTAACAGACAATTTGCATATTCCTCTGTTATATATATAGATTACATTTCAACTATAGGATGATAGATGGGCAGTGTTAGACTTTCGCAGCCAGAAATAAATATGAGGGTCTGGTTTAGTGTTAAGAGAGCATGAATTAAATCTGGTAAAAAGAGTGAGATTTAGCAGTCTGTTTAGCCGTCTGAAAACATTTTGATGGTAGGAACAGGTCTAGGGTCTAGATTATTTCTGTGCCGATTAGGGACATTAAAAGGGCAAATTGTAAAAGTTACTTAAGCACCTATGAAGAAAGTGATAAAAGATAAGAGAACGAAAGTCCAGTGAGGCAGGTTGTGGCAAAAGAATATAAAATTCAGCAGGTAATAGATTTATTTATTAAAGATTGAACTGAATTTTTAATAAAATATTTGCCTTATTTATTCGTAATGACCTAAAAATAAATTAAGTGATTATTATTGCATATTTTGATTTTACCAATGAGCTGTTCAATACTCTGATACCTTTGGCCAATGGACATTTAGTGTCACACACTAGTTAGGGGGTGGGGAACTGAAGAGTTATTTTGAAGAAGTCATAGAGACTTTGGATTGATCACATTCCAGAATTTGATTATGAGCATATTATTTTGTGGTTCTATTATTATGACTGTATACTTTTCTTTTTAAAGGCCATCTGAGTTCTTCATCAATTTATCCAGTGTGCCTTGCACCTTACTTAGTGGTTACTGCTTGTTCTGACAACCAAGTACGCTTCTGGAAATGTAGTATGGAAACCAACGTACAATGTAAAAGTGATGAGAAGGAAACCTACCACTGGAGGAGATGGCCCTTGATGAATGATGAAGGAGAAGATAATAGCAGTACAGTGAGCATTGTGGGAAGACCAGTTGCTGTTAGTTGTTCATACACAGGTCGCCTTGCAGTGGCTTACAAACAACCTATCCAACACAATGGTTTTGTTTCCAAAGAATTTTCCATGCATGTTTGCATATTTGAATGTGAATCTACAGGAGGATCAGAATGGGCTTTAGAACAAACAATTCACCTTGATGACTTGATCAGGGTTGGGAGTGTAATTGATTCAAGAATCAGTGTTGACAGTAATCTGTTTGTATACAGCAAATCAGATGCCCTTTTGAACAAGGATAGATGTCTTATTCCGAATATCAAGCATTTAGTACATTTGGATTGGGTATCAAAAGAAGATGGCTCCCACATCCTCACTGTTGGGGTTGGTGCTAATATCTTCATGTATGGGCGGCTTTCAGGAATTGTGACTGAACAAACCAACTGTAAGGATGGAGTAGCTGTCATTACTTTACCACTAGGGGGTAGCATCAAGCAAGGAGTTAGGTCAAGATGGGTTCTTCTTAGATCTATAGACTTAGTGTCTTCCGTTGATGGTACACCTTCACTGCCTGTCTCTCTCTCTTGGGTAAGAGATGGAATATTGGTGGTAGGGATGGATTGTGAAATGCAGGTATATGCACAGTGGAAGCATGCTGTCAAGTTTGGAGACACTGAAGCTGATAGTCCTGATACAGAAGAGACTGCAATACAAGATCATTCTGCCTTTAAATCTAACATGTTGTCAAGAAAAAGTATTGCTGAAGGAGCTGCTATTACTGATGATGTTTTTTGTTCACCAACTGCAGTGCAAGATGGTGGCCTATTTGAAGCTGCACATGTACTCTCCCCTACTCTCCCACAATATCATCCAACTCAACTGTTAGAATTGATGGATTTAGGGAAAGTTCGCAGGGCTAAAGCTATTCTCTCTCATTTAGTAAAATGTATTGCAGGTGAAGTTGCAATAGTTAGAGATGCTGATGCTGGAGAAGGAAGTAAGCGACATTTTTCTCGAACCATTAGTGTAAGTGGCAGTACAGCAAAGGATGCAGTCACCATAGGAAAAGATGGTACTCGAGATTATACTGAGATAGATTCTATTCCTCCACTGCCATTATATGCATTACTTGCTGCAGATCAAGATACAACCTACAGAATTTCAGAAGAAAGTACAAAAATACCACAAAGCTATGAAGATCATACCAAAAGTCAACCAGAGGATCAGTATTCACAGCTGTTCCAAATACAGGATCTAATAATAGATGATATTGATTTAGAGCCAGAAAAGAGAGAAAAAAAATCAAAAGTAATAAATCTTTCTCAATATGGACCAGCTTATTTTGGCCAAGAACATGCTAGGGTACTTTCAAGTCATCTTATGCACTCAAGTCTGCCAGGCCTTACCCGTTTGGAGCAGATGTTCCTTGTAGCTTTGGCTGATACAGTGGCTACCACCAGTACTGAGCTTGATGAAAACAGAGATAAGAGTTACTCAGGTAAAAATTCTTACTAAAAATTTATAAAGTTATCATTAATAGAACTATTTGTGTTATCTAAGTAGTGACTCACATATTAAATTGCAGTCTTTCTTTTAACCTTGCAGGGAAAAGACCTCTTTAATAGACAATTACTGTTACATAACATGATTAGTTGTGAAAGAAAAGACAATTGAGATAGGCCATGACTTATGATTATGACTTCATGGATTCATAATATCTATGTGCATTCCTATATGAGTTTGACACTGAAACCTTTGTGTGATTTTGGATATAGTCTTTTGCTTTTTCAGATTGACTTTTATGATTTGTTTATTTATTTACCTACTTTTAGTCATAATAATTTGTTAATTTTACTATTGAGCCATGAGGCTTATAGGCACTGGCTCAACTTGTTTATTTTACCATTTCTAGGTATAAATAATTTTTACAGTTACCTACTTTTCTCCACAAAGTCTTTTCATAAGGAGGTTTTTACACATCTTAATATAATGTGTGTCGTGCTTAATTAATTCTGTAACCAGAAGAGTTTTGGCTGCCTCTTGAAACTAGATTCTGTTCTCTTTTATGCAGATAGTTGAAGGTAATGGTTTTGATTGTAAATGATAGCATTAGCAAAGGACACCAAAAATGGTCAATCATTTATTCAATAAAATTGTGGAGGAGTGAACAGTTACCATGTGCCAGGCCTTTTATGTACTTGATCATATTTATTTAGCATAATAATCTTCTAATAGGTAGCTATTACTATATTTAATTTTATAGATGAAGACACTGATCCTTAGGGAAATTAAGTGACTTATCGAAGATTCCATAGGTAGTAAGTGACAGAACTGGGGTTGGTATGTGGTTCGTTGCCTTCAAGTCTGTGCTCTTAACTATTTCACAAGATTTCTAAATTTGAGGAAAAAGGACTGTTCCTCAAAGCCACCAAATTATATATATTTATAGAGGTTTATACCCTTATAATATATCCCAAAGTTTTCACCTATGTAGATTAAAATAACTAGAGACCTTTGACGGTTTTGCCTTGTGACCTATTTTCCGACCATGCTAATTTAGAAAATTCTAATAATTATGAGTTTGTGTATGATAGAGCAACATTTTTTCTAGAATAGCCTTAAGCCTTTATGTATAATTTAATATATATTAGAGTTTTTACTCTGGGACATTAAGAAAGTAGGCCTATGCCACAATCCATGAAAAGTAGTTTAAACTTCATGATTCAAAACTATATCATTGGCTAGGCAATATAAAATGGCTCATCCCGGTCACAGTGAACTTTCTTAAGGTAGAGAAGGCAGGAATTAATGTCTCCATTTCACAAGTGGGAAACTGAAGCTCATAGATTAAATAAGTTGAACATCTCAGTAAATGGATTATAAGTAAATGAATTCTTCCATTTGTTCAGATGAGACAACTTAGAGGCATTCTTGACTCTGCTTTCTCTCACTGGCAAATGCTATCAGTTCCTCTGCTCAGCACACACCAGTGGCTGCCTACCTCACTTTAGAATAAAAGCCAGATCCTTACAGTGGTCTACAAGGCCCTCTGTGATCTGTGCTTACTTCCGTGCTCCTACATTGGCCTCCTTGCTGTCCCACAGACACACTAAGTACATTGCTGTCTCACTGTCTTTGCACATATTGTTTCCGTTGAGTAAAATCCTCTTCTTTCAGATTTATGTGTGTTTTCATTCCCTTACCTCCTCAGATTTCTGCTGAAATGTCATCTTACTGGTGTTCTTTCCTGGTCAGACTATATAAAATAGAACTCACTCCAGTATTCCCATTTTCTCAGTCCTGCTTTATCTCTCTCCCTGGCAGTAATTTCTTCTAGACACATTATTTGTTTGTTATCTCTGTCTCCTAAAATATAAGCGCCATGAAAATCAGCACTTTGCCTTATTATTCAGTGCCAAATCTCCAGTACCTAAACCATTCTTTGCATGTAGTAGATACTTAGTTTGTTGAATAAATGAATGGATGAATGAATATAGCTAATGGGAAGTAGAGCGGGAACTTGAACTTTGACAATTTGATTCAAACTCTGAGTACTTCCTAAGTGGCAGTCACTGTGCTGTTAATACTTTTGCATTGCATTTTTCTAATAGTCGTTATTGTTTTGATTAAACTTATTACACTTGCATACCTTTGTTAAACTTTTAACTAAAAAGTAAATTTCTGGAATTAAGGTTATGATTCAACCTTCACTTTGTAACACTATCCCAGGGACTCAACAACATTTTTTTAAGATTTTAAAATTGATTTTTAGAGACAGAAAAAGAGAGAAACATTGATGTGAAAGTGAAGCAAGGATCGGCTGCCTCCTGCAAGCCCCCCTATTGGGGATGGATCTTGCAACTGAGGCATGTGGTCTGACTGGGAATCGAACCAGCAACCTTTCAGTGCACAGGACAATGCCCAACCAACTGAGCCACACTGGCCAGAGCTGTAAAGATATTTTTTATAAAGATATCAAAGTATTCATGAAGGAATACACTCAAAATTATATATTTTGTGTAAATTATCACTAACTAAATTTATTATTTATTTTCTAACTTTTGATTGGTTTGTGACCTGTTGTATTCCTTTTTTTTCTTAAACATATTTTCTGTTTACTTTATAGGAGGAGATACATTAGATGAGTGTGGTTTGAGATACCTATTAGCTATGCGCTTGCACACATGCCTTTTGACATCACTGCCTCCTTTATACCGAGTACAGCTTCTTCATCAAGGTATTTAACTGCTTGTTTGAACCTTTGCACAACTTTTATTCAGTATAGAAGTGGTTGGTGTGGTGTATTCATACTTGTGTATAAACATTAGGTAAATCATATGCAAACCTAGACTTAATACCTTCCTGTCACATAGTACCCACTTACCATTTTTCTGTGTATCTTTCAGTTCTGTTCCATGACTTTTGTTCATATATTTCAGTTTCTTAGACATTACTCAATAAAGGTATAGTAGCTTAGCAGTAAACCTGACATTGTATCCCAATGTGGTCCTGAATTTCTTTGACATCTGTTGTCTTTTCTTTAAAACTTCTATAAATTTTGCCCTACATGTTATTATGTATGTTTATTTTAATATAAGCATTATGTTCTAAGTTATTTATTCACAAGTAAAGATGATATTTCAGGAATATTTCCATATAGGAATCCAGCATACATCCAGCATACTGCCCCACATGCTACTTGGAAACACAGGATTTATATCAGTTCTCTTACTTAGAGATTAAAAAATTGAAACTAGAGTTCAAAGTGACCTGTCCAAAATATAGAACTATTCATTAATGGAGTTGGAATTAATGATTATTTACTCATGTTAGTTTTCTAGTGGTGGTATTACTGAATCCAGGGCTTGAAAATTCTTAACTCTTAGTCTGAAAGACTGTGCTAATTTACATTATTGAAAGCAATGTTTGATGATGCCAAAACATAACCCATTGCCAATACTTTATTATCATTTTAAACAATCTATGCCTTTCAGATAGGTTTTAAAAAATGTCTTGATGTTTTTAATTTTCGTTTAAAATGGTAATCAGATGGTACTGAATCACTTAATGGCAATTGTGTGCATTGGTTAGGGAGATTTAAAATACCTTAAATTTCTAAAACTTTGTCAAATTTCATTTTTCCTTTAATACAGCTAAAACTGGAGATGAGAAGGGACTGGTGTTGTAGGTGATGGTCCTGGGAACAGTTTTCAGGGAAAAAGATAAGTGGCCAGTATTTCAATAGAAAAGTTAAGAGGAGCAGAGATAAACTGCAAGGAATAGCCTGCCATTGCTAGGCAAATAAAAATGAGTGCCAGTGTCCTGGCTGGGTCGCTCAATTGGTTAGAGTATCGTCCTGATATGCCAAAGTTGCAGGTTTGACCTCCTGGTCAGGGCACATATAAGAGATAACCAATTAAAAAACCCAAAACTGCCTGTTGGTGCCTCTGTTCTTTCTTTTTAATACCTTTTTTCACCTCTAATAGTTAGGTTTCCAAATACATTCACTGCTTTTAATCTTGCTCTCTGAGTTTAATTCCCTCAACATGCCTCTGCATTTTCAAAAATTTCATTAATCAAATTTCATTTAAGGGTATAGAATATAATATATTGTGTATTATTCTTTTATATTAGACATTTTATATCAGCAAAGTATGCTTTTGCATTGCTATCTAATAGCATTTTCTAAAGCAAAGTGTCAGTTATTTGATGTAGTAATTATCTCTTAAATCAGACGAAAATTTAAATAGTGAGGAAATTAATCTGCCTTATAGGTTCTGAAAAATTACAAATTGATGTTATTTAATTTTGTCCACCTTCCCCCCCCTCTAAATTTGTAGTGGCAGTCAAGGCTTACTGCATTAACTTTGTGATATAATTTCAAAACAGTTGTATATATATACTAGCAATGGAAATTTTAAAAGACATGATTATTATTCAAAATGGTCATATTAAGCCCTGGCCAGTTTGGCACTACGGATAGAGCATCGGCCTGCGGACTGAAGGGTCCTGGGTTTGATTCTGGCCAAGGGCACAGCCTGGGTTGTGGGCTCAATCCCCAGCAGGGGACGTGTGAAAGGCAGCCAATCAATGATTCTCATCATTGATGTTTCAATCTCTCCCTCTCCCTTCCTCTCTGAAATCAATAAAAAATACATATATATTTTAAAAAAAGATAGACAAAATGGTCATATTAGTTTTTTCCTTTTATACTTTCTAAAGGAATTATTTTAAAGCAGTAATTATTAGATAAGCTTTAAGCTACATGTAAGATTTCTATAGTACATAGTTGTTAGTGAAAAAACTTATATGTAGTAATTTTGATAGCCTTATAGCATTGAGAGGCCTGTGTTGTAATGTGACTATCATTGACCCCGGATATTTCTGTTTACAAAATGGGTTCACATAGATGGCTACTTTGGCCAATCTGGCTTCATTCCTAGACTTTTCAGGGTTCTTCCCAGCATTCTCACTACCTGTTAACCATGTAGGGTCCACTCTCCTCATGTTTCCTCTTCACTTGCTCTAAGTGGAGTAGTAAAGTGTTATCAGTAAACTATTGATAAAGTCATTTGTACTTCCAAGTCTGATGGTGTCACTAAGCCCATTTTGTTATCTAGATCCCTGTCAGCCTTCTACCAGAGCAAAAAAGAATTTGCCATATCCCATCAATATTAGGCAGCTTTAAACTACTTTCAACTAAAGTGTTAAACACAGAGGAATGTAGCTCCTGACTTTTAGTCCCTGGAACTTGCATGAAATTTAGAGCTTCCTTTAACGTGATATTTAGCTCTTTGGCCAGATAGATGAATGGGGCAGTTTACAGTATTCAGTACTAAAGGATACAGTCTGCAAGCAAGAGGAACCGTGAAACATCAGCCCAAGCTCATGGGCCAAGATGCTTTGACTCCACCAAAGCTTTCACTGTTGATAAGTTTGATGTGTGTACATATGAATGGCTTGATATTCAGATATCTTTCTTTCCAATGAGTAAGTTTTAGTGTCTCTATTTTTTTTCTTTTGGAATTTTTTTCTTAATTGATTAAGGTATTACATATGTGTCCTTATCCCCCCAACTTCCCCCCACCTCCCCACTCATGCCCTCACCCCCCTGGTGTCTGTGTCCATTGGTTAGACTTATATGCATGCATACAAGTCCTTTGGTTGATCTCTCCCCCTTATCCCCACCCTCCCCTACCTTCCCTCTGCTGATGAACAAAAACAGATCCAGAGATAGTGTCTCTATTTTTGTAGGGGAACAAACGCAAGTATGTTTGGGGAAAAAGGGAGAGATTTTTAATTTTTTATCCTATTACTGATCTTATATATAGAAGCTTATAGTATAAAAATCCTGAATGATGAAAGACTTCCTTTCTTCCTTTCATTCTTTTCAGAATGAATGAACACATGGCTATATGAAAAGTTGTTTTGAAAAGTTGTTTTGTTCTTTTTTTTTTATATAGTTCTGAAGGTTATTATTTATATTTCTAATTTAGGTGTGTCTACTTGCCATTTTGCCTGGGCTTTTCATTCGGAGGCTGAGGAAGAACTGATTAATATGATTCCCGCAATTCAGAGAGGAGACCCTCAGTGGTCTGAGTTAAGAGCAATGGGAATTGGTTGGTGGGTCAGGAATATTAACACTCTCCGAAGATGCATTGAAAAGGTAACTTTACTTTAGTGGATTTTGAACTTTAAAAATGTATTTTCTTGAAGAATAAAATATATTATCTTCAAGAAAAATCTGTAGTAGGGAATTAGTTTGTATATCTTGAGATCTTGAAATTTCTTAAAACTTTTTGGAGATTCCAAAACTTGATTTTTATAAAGTGCTATGCAGTATGTCAATTTTCTTTTTCTATATATACTGAGTTTATAATACTATGGAATAGCAATATTTTCTGCTATCTGTTAAGGTATGTTCTAATTTAAGAAACTAAAAAATCTAAAGTTAGAAAGTAAAGTTCTTGTCAGTTATATGCATAGAAAAATCATTCTTTTTATGTAAAGGATTCTGCATGGCTTGTATAATAAACAGCAAGCTTCCTGTGCACACTTAAAATAACATTCAATAAAAAGTTTTTATTTGTGTGCACTTGAAGGACATATCTATGGCAGCAAATGAAACATGCTGTACATTTTTTAAGACAGGTTTTTGGAACCAGTTTTCTGGTAGATTCCCTTTAGGGAAAAAAATTGTTAAAAATTTTGTTAGTGGAAGCTGCAAGTTCTTTCAGTGTTGCAGAAATTAACTGTTATTGAGCACCTACTGTTTGCCAGGTTTGGTGCTAGTTGCTTTTCATAAATTATTTCATCATCTCATCAGCCCCAGCCCTGTTTTTCACCTGATGAAACTAAGATTCAGAGAAGGTAGGTAACCAGCCAAACTCCCCATCAATTGTAAGTGTCAGAAGCGCCCTTTCTACTCTGTCAGGGTTAGGAAAGTGTAATTCTTATTCATTGTTTACTTTTCAGGAGTCCATCAAAATTCCTTAAGTACAATTAGTGATACTGCATTTGTGAAGTATGAATGTATTTCTCCCAAGAGGAATTTATTTTCTACAATAATAATTCTCAAATTTTAGTGTCAAAGAATCACCTGACAAGCTTATTTAAAATGCATACCCCCCAACACCTTAGTCCCACTCCCATTTCATTATGGTAGGTCTGTGGCCTCTTTCTCTTAATTAGTGTCCTGTGATTCTGGTGTTCATGGTTTTCAGATCACAGTTTGAAGTGTGAGTATAAAAGTGTCATTTTCCTGCTACCTGTAAGGCAGCCAATAAGATACCCGCATTTCTCTCAAAATAGGAACAAATGTCAGAAGGAATTTTTCTCACACCAACCAAGAAATCTAGTTTCTGGTATGTAGGAAAGTTAATTGCTATATAAATAACACAGTAAGTATCTGCATGAAATTTCTTATGTCCCTAAGAAAAAGAAGACATATTTTTTCTGAAATGTTTCAGATATTGCCTACAAAAGATCTCTTTAATTTCCTGTCAGTGATGTGTTGTGTTATAATTAAACTAGAGGCCCAGTGCACGAATTTCATGCACTGGTAGGGTCCCTGGCAGCAGCTGGCTGAGGCCTCCCTCCCTTCCCCCAGCCAGCCCTGCCCCCTGGTTGAATTCCCGGTCAAGGGGACAATTTGCATACTGTGCTTTTATTATATAGGATATTTCTGATATGTGTGTGTGTGTGTGTATCTATATCTCCACAAGTAATGTATTGCTTAAAATTAAATCAGAAAGGATATGTAAATTGTTTTGCCTTGAGATGTGTATTATAAATCCTTAACTGAAGATGAATAAAAATTCTTCTAAAAATTATTAAACATTGGAATACTAAGTTAAGTGATTGAAGGCTGAGAAAATACTAAAAAAGGGGAAGAGAAATAAAAGGGTATTGAGAGTAAAGCATTTTTATGGTGCAGTTTTAGGTGTCTTTTCCCTTTCCCATGCTTCAGTAGCTTCCTGCTTCCCTATCAGTCAATGTAAGCTAATAAAACATCCATTGTTTTTTATTATTATGCCTTTTAACTTAGTGATTTGCTCAGGTTATCTCAGTATCTTGGAGAAATAAGAGATGGTCTATTTGATTTTTATTCAAAACAATATAAAATACATAATAATGTTACTTACTTAATTTTTAAACTTACACTGAGTTGCCCTGGCCCATGTGGCTCGGTTGGAATGTTGTCCGTGTACCAAAAGTGGCAGGTTCAATTCCCAGTCAGGGCACATGCCCAGGTTGTGGGTTCTATCCTGGTCTGAGCCAGTGCTCAAGGCAGCCGGTCAATATTTCTTTATCACATCGATGTTTTCTCTCTTTCTCTCTCTCCTCCTTCCTCTCTCTAAAATCAATAAACTTAATACTGAGTTGATTGGTTCTATATATAATCAGATACTTTGGTTTTATGGCTCAAAGACATTATCACTTATAATACAAGAAGAATTACATGCTCATTAAGACTTTTTCTCATGAAATTTCTGAGAACTAATATTTGTAAGCCCTTCAAAATAATAGACCTTCAACCTTCTGTATTTTAATTACATGCTAGAGAGAATGTATCAATCCTTCAGAATTGTCAAAATTTGATTGAAAAATACTAAATACTAGCTTTTTAAAAAGTCCATTAAAAAAAAACCTGGAACTTTTATTTTTGTCTGTAATTTTATAAATGTGTTTGTATAATTAATATTTATTCACAGATGTCTGTATCAGTATTAGTTGAAAGCTTTTAATTGTGAAATCATATGTACCATAGAAGTTACCATTTTAACTTCTATAAAACATTAAGAGATGTAATATGTTTGATTTTCAAGAAAAAGTCACATCTATTAAATATTCACTTTGCCTTTTTTATTGTTTCCTATGTTAGACAATTTTATTACTACCAGGGTTCTGATCCCTTTTCTACCCCTTACTGTGTGACTTTAGACAATTCACTTAACCTTTCTGTGTCTCATAGCTAAAATGGAAATAATAGTACCTCAGAGATTGCGGTGATTCAATAAGATAAATAAAAGGTGTTTATTTTTATTACTTTTATTATTACTGATATCAGATGGTTGACCCATCCTATATAATAAAAAGCTAATATGCAAATTGTCCCTATGGGTGGGAGTTTGACCAACCAGGAGTTAGACATCTGCTGACTACCAAGGGGCAGCACGGAATGAAGGCAGGCTTCAGCCAGCAGCCGGCAGCCGGGCAAGGGAGGCCCCGGCTGGTAGCTGACAGCTGCTAGGGACCCTACCCATGCACAAATTTAGTGCACTGGGCCTCTAGTGTATTATAAGATACTTGAGATTGTAGGATAGAGCCACATTTTCCTGTCTCCATAGTTTCTGTCAGCCATGAAAATAGCAGGGAAGCATTAACTGTTGTTTAATTGGTTGTAATTTTTAGTTAAATGGTTAATTTAATATAGTATTTTATTTACCACTTAGGTTGCCAAAGCTTCTTTTCAAAGGAACAATGATGCCTTGGATGCTGCATTATTCTACCTTGCAATGAAGAAGAAAGCAGTAGTGTGGGGTCTGTTTAGGTAAGTTGTCTCAGTACTTAACATAATTTAGTTGAATAAAGATTGTGCTTTGAATCAGAAACTTAATATTTTTGAAAGTATTTAGATACATGAGCTTGATCAAATCAGCTTACTTCTTTGGGCTTTGGTTTTTTTATCTGCGAAAGGTGGGTACAATATTGTTTCAGCTTACCTAAAGAATGGGATGTTGTTTTAAAAAAAGTTGATAAATATACTTTGTAAAGTAAAAAAGTGCTCTTGTTTCCTACTTAGGTATACATAGGGTAATTTGAGCTTTCCTTATTAGAAGGAAAGAGAAGCTGATAATAAATACTTATCACTGAAGTTATTGTTCTCTTTTTAGATTGATTTTTGTGGTTTTTATTTTTCATTTTTAAACATTCTGTAAAGGATTCAAAATATTTGAAATTGGTTTAACCACTGGTGTTTGTGTTCTGGTTCCCAGGTCACAGCATGAGGAAAAAATGACAGCGTTTTTCAGTCACAACTTTAATGAAGATAGATGGCGTAAAGCTGCTTTGAAAAATGCTTTCTCTTTACTTGGAAAACAACGCTTTGAACAGTCTGCTGCTTTTTTCTTGTTAGCTGGTTCATTGAAAGATGCCATAGAGGTATAAATAAGAAAATATGCTATGCAATACTTGCAAGAGATTGAAAACCTGAAAAGGTTGTAGAGGAGATTGTAATTTTTGTCATATGTTTGTAAGGACAGAGAATAACTACAGAAGTTACTGAACTTAAATAGTGGTACTGTGAAAAATGAAATTATAAATAAATTCAAGTGAGAAACACAAATAAAAATTTTACATAGGGAATATTTCATTTTAAGAATACATGCATTTCAAGTATAAATGTATGAAACATGGCAAAAAATGGTTTATGAATATCTTCTTCCTTGCCATATTGTGATTCTGAACTATTTAAAGTATATAAATGGTCACAACCTCCTTATCTAGTGTAGAAAGGCAGATACGTTTAAGTTCTTTTTCTTCTAAATGTAAGTCATAGGTATGGAACCAAAATTGAAATTTGTACTGTTTTGTAATGTAATTGTTCTAGATATTGGAAAAGGAATGAGAATAGGTAAAACTTTGCTTTAAAAATATGTATTAATTTCAGAGAGGGAGAGAGAGAGAAACATCAATGATGAGAGAAAAGCATTGATCTGCTGCCTCCTGCATGCCCCACACTGAGGATCGAGCCTGCAACCTGGGAATGTGCCCTGACCGGAAATCGAACTATAACCTTCTGGCTCATAGGTCGATGCTCAACCACTGAGCCACGCCAGCTGGGCAAACTTTGCATTTTTTTATATATAGAACCCTGGCAACTGGTTAAGAGAGTAATTACAGATGTTCCTGTTTATTTATGATATCTTCCTCTTAGGGTACTTACTATTGTTATGAACAATCCAAATGGGTGAAGGAAAAATAGAACTGGATATAATACATGATAGAAGAAATTGGAAATATCCAACAAAGTGAAAGTACTTCACAATTAGAATTAGTCATATTTTCAAACTTATCTCAGGGTATGATTTTTTAAAAATAAACATTTAGCCCTGGCCAGTGTTATTAAGTGGTTAGAGTGTCAGCCCAAACACCAAAGGGTCTCAGGTTTGATTCCTGGTGAAGGGCACATATCTGGGTTTGATCCCAGCCTTTGTTGGGACACATGCAGAAGGCAACCAGTTATCTCTCTCACATTGATGTTTCTTTCTTTCTTCCCCCTCTCCTCTCTCTTTCTCCCTCTTCCCCACCTTTCTCTCCCCTCCCCCCACCTTCCTCCTGTCCACTCTAAAAAAATCAATGGAAAAAATATGCTTACAATAAAGAATTATTTAAAAGACAAAAAGAAAAAATATGCTTAAATGTTTATAATTTTTAATGGAAAGTTTAGCCTAAAAGATACTCTGGTAAAGAAGAGACATGTTGATTGACTCATATTGTCTGAATGACCTCAAAATCTCAAGATGTGTTGTTACATTAGTATATAAATAAAATCAGAGAGAGTAAGATAGGATATGTGGCTTCATTTCATGCATTATTTGCTATATGAATAGAAGGTTCTTTTAAAATAGTAAAAATTATGTTTATATTAGAGGCCCGATGCACGAAATTTGTGCACTCGGGGGCGGGGGTGTTCCTCAGCCCAGCCTGTGCCCTCTCGCAGTGCGGGAGCTCTGCACCCACCACTGCCACTGTGCTTGCCAGCTGTGATCCCGGCTTCTGGCTGAGTGGTGCTCCCCCTGTGGGAGCGCAGTGACCACAAGGGGACAGCTCCTGAGTTGAGCATCTGCCCCCTGGTGATCAGTGCATGTCATAGCAGTCAGTTCTGCTGTCAGGCTAAAACCTGCTCTCTGACATCCCCCGAGGGGTCCTGGATTGCAAGAGGGCTCAGGCCAGGCCGAGGGATCCCACCAGTGCATGATCAGGGTCAGGGAAGGACACAGGAGGTTGGCCAGCCAGGGAGGGATCATGGGAGGGTGCCAGGGTGTGTCTGGCCTGTCTTGCTCAGTCCCGATCGGCTGGACCCCAGCAGCAAGCTAACCTACCGGTTGGAGCGTCTGCCACCTGGTGGTCAGTGCATGTCATAGCAAGCGGTTGAGCGGCCTTAGCATGTTATTAGCATATTACACTTTGATTGGTTGAACAGCCGACCAGATGACTGGACACTTAGCATATTAGACTAGGCTTTTATAATATAGGATGGAAATACATTTGGAAATTAAGAGGAACTGCTGTGTATAAATCCAAATGCCATAATAGGCATTTAATTTAAAAATGAACGTTACTAATTTAAATTGATCCAAGTCTGAGGTGATATTGATATACTTTGTTTTATGCTTTTTGTGTGTGTTATTTGTTTGTTAATCCTCACCTGAGGATGTTTTTTCCCATTGATTTTTATAGAGAGTGGAAAGGAGCAGGGAGAGACAGGGAGAGGGCAACATAGATGTGAGAGAGACATATTGATTAGTTGTCTCCCATATGCGTCCCAACTGGTGCTGGGGATTGAGCCTACAACCAAGGTATATGCCCTTGACCGGAGTCGAACCTGTAACCCATCAGTCCGCAGGTCAATGCTCTAAACACTGAGCAACTGGCTAGGGCTGTTTTATGCTTATTTTATAAGTTGTTTTTTTTTTTTTTAGGCTGGAAGCCACTAAGTTCAGATTACTTACTCTTCTTGCTATACTTTAATCTTCTATCAGGCAATCATTTAGCTGCCCTTCAACCTCAGGTCTCCCTCCTTCCACTGTGAAATATAAGTGGTAAATAACTTAAGGATATTGTTGGGATATTTTATATCTAAATAATTATCATTAAATAAATATTTCTTAATGTTAAAATTTACAGGTGTGTCTTGAAAAAATGGAAGATATTCAGCTGGCCATGGTTATTGCCCGTTTATATGAATCTGAATTTGAAACTTCATCCACTTACATATCTATCCTAAATCAGAAGGTTTTGGGTTGCCAAAAGGATGGCTCAGGATTCGATTGCAAAAGATTACATCCTGATCCTTTCCTGCGTAGTCTTGCCTATTGGGTAATGAAAGATTATACCCGAGCCTTGGACACGTTATTGGAACAAACACCAAAAGAGGATGATCATCATCAAGGTAGGATATTTTCTAAGTTTCTTTTTCTTTTTAAAAGAAGACAGTTTTTGAGCTAATATTCACTTAGATAAAAACAAAACCTGGAGGGCAGGAGTGCTGGATGTTCAACCACCAGGAACGCCTGGAGATTTTGTCTGGTGGGGAGCCGCCGGCAGGGGACAGAGGGCCAAACTTCCTGTTTCCCCGGTAAGGCTGGGATGGCCCCAGTGAGGTCGGGATGGCCCCGGTGAGGTTGAAACGGCCCCCATGAGGTAGGGACGACCCCGGTCAGGTCGAAACGGCCCAGGTGTGGTAGGGACGACCCCAGTGAGGTTGAAACAGCCCCCGTGAGGTAGGGACGACCCCAGTCAGGTCGAAACGGCCCCAGTGTGGTAGGGACGACCCCGGTGAGGTAGAAACAGCCCCCGTGAGGTAGGGACGACCCCGGTCAGGTCGAAACGGCCCCGGTGTGGTAGGGACAACCTCGGTCAGGTTGAAACAGCCCCGGTGTGGTAGGGACAACCCCGGTGAGGTTGAAACGGCCCCCGTGAGGTAGGGACGACCCCGGTGAGGTTGAAACGGCCCCCGTGAGGTAGGGACGACCCCAGTCAGGTTGAAACGGCCCCGGTGTGGTAGGGACAACCCCGGTCAGGTTGAAACAGCCCCGGTGTGGTAGGGACAACCCCGGTGAGGTTGAAACGGCCCCCGTGAGGTAGGGACGACCCCGGTGAGGTTGAAACGGCCCCCGTGAGGTAGGGACGACCCCGGTCAGGTCAAAACGGCCCCGGTGTGGTAGGGACAACCCCGGTCAGGTTGAAACGGCCCCGGTGTGGTAGGGACGACCCCGGTGAGGTTGAAACGGCCCCCGTGAGGTAGGGACGGCCCCGGTCAGGTCGAAACGGCCCCGGTGTGGTAGGGACAACCCCGGTCAGGTTGAAACAGCCCCGGTGTGGTAGGGACGACCCCGGTGAGGTTGAAACGGCCCCCGTGAGGTAGGGACGGCCCCGGTGAGGTTGAAACGGCCCTGGTGAGGCTCTGACGGCCCTGGTGAGGTTGAGACTACTCCAGTGAGGTTGGGACAAATAAAGGGGACCAGTATGGACTGATGAACAGGGGTAGATACAGAAGCAGAGCAACATTGAACAGAATGTTAAACTACAGTGGGAAGCCTGGGGAGGGTTGGGGGGGGGGGATTAAGAGACCAACTGAAGGACTTATATGCATGCATATAAGATTAACCAATGGACACAAGACACGGGGCGGAGGGGGTGGGGGGTAAGGGCCGGGGGAATGTCAAGGGGGGGAAAAAGGAGACATATATAATACTCTTTGTAATACTTTAAGAAATAAAAATTATTAAAATATTAAAAACAAAAACAAAAAAAAAACCAATAACAGAAAACTCATCATTACCAGATTTACTTTTCAACATTGAGAAATTATCAAAATTTCTTGTGTGCTAAAGGATTAGTCACTTACTGTTTGTAATTGAGCCTATCATTTTGTTATGAGTACTACTAAGAAGACTTCACACACATTTTCAGTCTTGCAGGTTGAAGTTTATAAAATAGGATTACCATGCTACTCTAATTTCATATCCATTGAACTGAATCATTATACACCTCTTTCCATTTAATTACACAGCTAGTTTTCTTTTTCTTTTTCTTTTTTATTATAGAAGAGATTTTGGCTGTTATACATATTGGTTTAGTGCTTAGGCCTTAAAAAACTATTCTTATGTGCTAAACTTTCTTTAATCTTATTTATCCTGAATAATATAGATTTTTTAAGAATCTGGAGGGTATTTATCAGATTGTCTGCAATAATTTAAAAATGGAACCTTCTAAGTATTCATCAACAGGATAGTTAAATAAATTATAATCTAATCTAATAAAAGAGAAACATGCAAATTGACTGCACCTCTGCTATGTCCCAAGCCATGCCCACCAGCCAATCAGAGCAACTATATGCAAATTAACCCAACCAAGATGGCGGATGGCAGCCACGGAGCTGGAGCAAGCAGGAGTCTTGGTTGCCCCGGCAATGGAGGAAGCCAAGCTTCCCGCCTGCCCTGGCCGGCTTTTGCCTCCACTCAAGGGAACAAAGTTTCAATTATAGAAGATAAATAAATCCCAGATACTGCTGGGGTCCAGCCCCAGCAGGTCCAGGGGTCCCCAAAGGTGTGGATGGAGTCGGCAAAGAAGGAATGACACGGAGACAGTGTTCAGTTGATCAGCAGCCTAGCCAGGATCTCCAGCGAAGTTCTGGCTCTAGGTTCTCTTGCCAAGTTCTGTAGTCAGGTTCTGTTCAGGTTCTCCAGCCAGGTTCTGTGTCCATGTTCTCTCGCTAGGTTCTCCGGCCAGATTCTAGCCCGGATCTCCAGTCAGGTTCTCTCGCCAGGTTCTAGTCAGGTTCTCTTGCCATGTTTTCTTGCTAGGTTTTCCAGCCAAGTTCTGTCTAGGTTCCCCAGGCAAGTTCTGTAGCCAGGTTCTGTCCAGGATCTTTTGCCATGTTCTCTTGATAGGTTCTGTCTCTAGGTTCTGTGTCTAGGTTCTGTCTCTAGGTTCTTCAGGTCCAGGGATCCCCAAAGGTGTGGACGGAGTCGGCGAAGAAGGAATGACACGAAGACAGCCTTCAGTTGATCAGCAGCCTAGTCAGGACCTCTAGCCAGGATCTCCAGCCAAAGTTCTGGTCGGAGTTCTGGTTAGGAACTGATGAGGATCTGATGAGGATCTGATGTTTATTGTCTTGTTACATGTGTATTTATACCAGCCCATTTTAATCCTGTCAATTTCTATTACAAAGGTTAGGGCGTTTCTTATCTCCATTCCAGGGAGTAAAGATTATGTAGCTTAACTACCCACCTGGCACTTAATTAAGGGGTTGTATCTCCTCCCTAACCTCAGGGAAAAATTCCCACCTGGGGAAACAACCTTTCTCGGAGAGGTGACCTTGGTTAAAACACATGGCGCTATGGAGAGCAAACATATTAAGAACAATATGCTATATATGCCAGGTCCCTTGAAACATATGCTGTGCAGATGTTTCTTTCCTGCAGCGACTGTGTCAAGCAGCAAGGATGGACCGGCTTCCGGCAAGATACCTGGTTCCAGCCAGTCTCCACTGGGAGCTTGGGTGGCTGGAGGCCGTAGCCAGCCTGCAAACAGCCATCAGCCACTCACCCAGGCTGGCCACACCCTCATGGGGTGAGGGTCCCCACTGAGGGGCTTGACCCACTTGCAAACAGCCATCAGCCACTCACCCAGGCAGGCCACACCCTCATGGGGTGAGGGTCCCCGCTGGGGGGCTTGGCCAGCCTGAAAACAGCCATCAGCCCCTCACCCAGTCTGGCCAGGCACCCCAGCAGGACCCCCTACCCGGAAGGGGGTGTGGCCAGCCTGAAAATGGCCCTCAGCCCCTCACCCAGTCTGACCAGGCACCCCAGCAGGGACCCCCACCCTGAAGGGGCTGTGGCCAACCTGCAAACAGCCATCAGCCACTCACCCAGGCTGGCCAGGCACCCCATCAGGACCCCCCTCCCTGAAGGGGGTGTGGCCAGCCTGAAAATGGCCCTCAGCCCCTCACACAGGTTGGCCAGGCACCCCAGCGGGACCCCACCCTGATCCGGAACACCCTTCAGGGCAAACTAGCTGGCCCCCACCCATGCACCAGGCCTCTATCCTATATAATAAAAGGGTAATATGCAAATTGACCCTAACAGCAGAACGACTAGGAATGACTGGTCACTATGACACACACTGACCACCAGGGGGCAGACGCTCAATGCAGGAGCTGCCCCCTGGTAGTCAGTGCATTCCCACAGGGGGAACTCTGCTCAGCCACAAGCCAGGCTGACAGGTGCCAGTACAGCAGTGGTGGTGGGAGCCTCTCCCGCCTCCTCAGCAGCGCTAAGGATGTCCGACTGCAGCTTAGGCCTGCTCCCTGCTGGCAAGTGGACATCCCCTGAGGGCTCCCGGGCTGCCAGAGGGATGTCTGACTGCCAGCTTAGGCCCGATCTCCCGGGGAGCGGGCCTAAGACAGGTGGTCATCCCCTGAGGGGTCCCAGACTGTGAGAGGGCACAGGCCGGGCTGAGGGACCTCCCCCCCCCCCCCCGCAGTGCACAAATTTTTGTGCACTGGGCCTCTAGTATATTCATAAGTATAGAAACAATGCCATTAAAAATGCGGTAAATTGGCCCTGGCTGGGTAACTCAGTTGGTTAGAACATTGTTTAGATATGCCAAGGTTTCTGGTTCCATCCCTGGTGAGGGCACATACAAGAATCAACCAAAGAATGCATCAATAAGTGGAACAACAAGTCGATATTTCTGTCTGTCTGTCTGTCTCTCCCTTCCGCTCTTTCTCCAAAATTAATCAATAAACATATATTTTTAAATGAGGTAATTGAGCCTGGCTGGCTTGGCTCAGTGGTTGAGCGTTGACCTATGAACCAAGACTCCACGATTAAATTCCTGGTCAGGGCACATGTCCAGATTGCAGGCTTGATCCCCATTTGGGGTGTGCAGGAGGCAGCTGATCAATGATTCTCTCTCATCATTGATGTTTCTCTCCCTCTTTCTTCCTCTCTGAAATCAATAAAGATATATTAAAAAATAATTATGGCTTTTAAAAAATGATATAAATAAATTGATATGTTAATATGTGCTGTATTATTAAGTGAAAAAAGTAAGTAGCGGAACAGTGTGGTTCTTCATGCATTTTACAAATATGTATCATACACACACAAGTGTGTGCTGACACAGTGTCTGGTCTCCTTCTTTTGTTGTTGTTTCCTGGAACAAATCACAAGAAATGCTGATCACATTTCTTTTGGGATTAAGAGTAGAGAGTTTTTACGTGCCCCAGTAATTTCTAATAATAAAAGCATAATATCCTAATTAGACTGGACAGCTGAACGACCTCTGGATGTCATTTCGGATGTCCTTCTGGACGAAGCTGCTGAGGTGGGGACTGAGGCAGAAGTGATTAGGGATGATCAAGCAGGCAGGCGAGTGGTTAGGGGCGATGAGGCAGGCAGGCAGGCGAGTGGTTAGGGGCGATTAGGCAGGCAGGCAGAGTGGTTAGGGGCGATCAGGTAGGCAGGCAGGCAAGTGATTAGGAGTCAGTGGTCCCAGATTGCAAGAGGGATGTCCGACTGACAGTTTAGGCCAATCCTGCAGTCGGACATCCCCCAAGGGGTCCCGGATTGTGAGAGGGTGCAGGCTGGGCTGAGGGACCCCCTATCCCATACTTGAATTTTGTGCATCGGGCCTCTAGTCTATCCTATATAATATCCTATATAATAAAAGGCTAATATGCAAATAGACTAAACAGCAGAACAACCGAACAACTAGTCGCTATGATGTGCACTGACCACCAGGGTGCGTGCGCGGAACATGGTGGGCGTTGACCGCAGCAGGATGTGAGCAGGTGAGCAGGGGCACCAGATCAAGGTGGGCACTGGTCGCTGTCATCAGGGCAAGCCTCTGATGGTTACTGAAAATTCTTTGCTCCTGCCTAGTGCTTGCACCTGCTGCTGGCGCCAGCCCTGCTCGCACCCACTGCCGGTGCCTGGTGCCGGCCCCGATTGCTCGGAACCGTCAGTGGGTGCAAGCGGCAGTTGCCTGCCCCAATCGCCCCTCAGGGCTTTTCCACCTCCCCCTGTTCCTGAGTGGAGATCAGGGCCAGCAGCCACCTCTCGCACCCACTGCCAGTGCCAGCCCCGCTCACACCCGCAGCCAGCACCGGAGTCGCCGCTTGCACCCACTGCCGGTGCCCGGTGCTGGTCCCGATCGTTCGGCACCATCAGCGGGTGTGAGCAGCAGCTGCCGGCCCTGATCACCCCTGCCTGCTCCTAAGTGGGGATCGGGGCAGTGGCAGCAGCTGCCACTCACACTTGCTGACAGCACTGGCCCTGCTCGCACTCGCTGCTAGCACTGGCCCCAATCGCTTTGTGCCTTCAGCGGGTGTGAGTCGGGCAGTGCCGTCAGCGCATGGGAACGGCGGTGGCAGGAACAGGGCTGCTGGCAGACAGGTGACTGGCAGGCTGCTACTGAAGGGCCAGGTGGGGGCATGGAGGATGGGCCAAGACCCACCCCTATGCCTACTGCAGCCTCAGGGCCCATAGTTCTTTTCAAGGTGCATGAATTTGTGCACTGGGCCCCTAGTATATATATAAAAGCCTAAGTGACCAATCAACTGGTCACTATGATGATGCACTGACCACCAGGGGGCCGACACTCAGCGCAGGAGTTGGACCCTGATGGTCAGTGCGCTCCTACAGCCAATCTCCTGCAGCCGGCCAACCTCCCGTGGTCCCTCCCCCTGATCGGGCTGGCTGGCCAACCTCCCACAGTCCCTTTCCCTGGCTGGCCGGGTAGTCAGTGCACTCTCACAGCCAACCTCCTGAGGCCGGCCAACCTCCCACAGTCTCTCCCCGCAGCCGTCTGGCCCCCATCAGCCCCAATCACAGGTTAGGCTGAGGGACCCCACCCATGCACAAATTCATGCACCAGGCCTCTAGTTTTTTAATATTACTGGGTAATTTTTTATAGAAGAAAGGCTCAACTTATTTTTTAATGTTTTCTAGGTAAGTTTTTAAAAACTTATTGTGGAAAGTTTCAGATATTTATAAGAGTGTCTAGTTTCTTAATATTACTGGGTAATTTTTTATAGAAGAAAGGCTCAACTTATTTCTTAATGTTTTCCAGGTTAGTTTTTAAAAACTTATTATGGAAAATTTCAGATATATATAAAAGAGTGAATAACATAATGAAAATCTGTGAATTCATCACCCAGCTTCAATAGTTATCAACTTAATTCATCTGTAAATATTTCAGCATGTAACTATAAAAAACAAGGATTCTTAAGAGAACATATACTATTGTAAAGAAATTCTATTTATATCATCAAGTACAATGTTCACATTTCCCTAGTGATCTCATAAAATGTTATACAGTTGATTATTAAAATATATATATTTTTATTGATTTCAGAGAGGTAGGGAGAGGGAGAGAGATGGAAACATCAATGATGAGAGAGAATCATGATCGGCTGCTCCTATATGCCCCCTTACTGGGAATCGAGCCTGCAACCCAGGCATGTGCCTTGACCAGAATCAAACCCAATGCGCTATCCATTGAGCCAAATCAGCTAGGGTGTTGTACAGTTTGTTTGAATCAAGAGGCCTGTATATTTGATTGGTTATGTTTACTTTAGTCAATAGTTTTTCCTTCTTTCTTTTTTCCCTTGCAATTTATTTGTTTAAGAAGTCAGATACTTTCTTTTACTTTGGATTTTGCTGATTGTGTCCTTGTTGTGTCATTTAACATGGTTCTTTTTCTTGTGTTCTGTTTCCTAGAAATTGGCAGTTAAGATTTCAGAGGCTTTTATCAGATGTTTTGGTGGAAATATTTCATAGGTGGTGTCCATCAGGGGACTTGTGAAGTTAGCTTGTTTTGCTTTTTGTGTTATTAACAGCCATCAATGATCACTGCCTAGATGAAAAAAAATATATTTATTGGGTTTGTTTTGTTGGTTGTTTTTTTGTTTGTTTGTTTGTTTTTTAGAGAGAGGCGGGGGGAAGGGAAGAGGGGAAAGAGGGAGAAGGAGAGAGAAAGAGAGAGATAAGCGTCGATTTATTGTTCCTCTTATTTGTGCACTCATTGGTTGCTTCTTGTATGTGCCCTGACTGGAGATTGAACCCGCAAGCATGGTGTATAGGGACAACGCTCTAAACAACTGAGCCACCCCACCGGGGCTGGCTTTTTTCCTTTTTATTTCATTAGTGGTTGTAAAATGATGATGTTCTAATAATGTGGTTTTATCCTTCTTTTATGAGCTAGAATACTTGTCTAGAGTACAGTATCCCTTAGCAACTGTTTGATTACTCTGAAGCCCAGTAGTATGTATAGTTATGGGAACATAAATGTTTGATTCTTTTTATCAGTTTTCAAAATAATAGCTTGGTTCCCTAGCATTTTACAAAGTTGACCAATTAGATTTTATATTTTTAAAGGTTATTTTTGAACTCACAGATTTAGATAGACTTGTGTTTTAATCCATTGCAGTTTGTTATTATCAATGTTTAGTTTATTCATCTGGAATCAATGCAAGACTTTTCAAATTTTGAATCTTTTTGATATTATTCCTTGATAGTTTGTTTGCTTTCTAGTTTGGCAAGATATTTAAGGCTCATTTTGTGTATTTCCTGCCCTAAACATGGAAATGGCCATTGCTCCAAAGAATTCTGGTTCCTTTCAGTATGAAATTATATGGAGAGACCACAGCCTGGGCACAGGTGTTCTCATTGCTATTGGTTTGGTCATAATTTCTAGGCCATTTCAATGAATGGAGTTAGGAATTTATTTTCCCTAAGAATTCATGAGTTCATACTGAAATTTCAAATTGAAATATGGATTATAGTGTTTTTTCTCTTTGGATTTAAAATTTGTGTCCTATAATGAAAAGCTTGGATTCTCATGGCATTAATATAATTATCTGCTACTTAATATGCATGTTATAGTTTCAGAATGATGATGTAAATATTTTTCATAATAACATTACTGAGAACAGTTAAAACTTTTTCTTTTTTTTCCAGTTTTTTGTTTTGTTTTTACGATATGTACTACTAAGGATGTATAGTTAAATTACTTGTTTTAAAGTCACCTTATAGTTCCTCTCAGTGTGGTTGATGCTACCAACTTGATACCCAAAATCATTTCTCTAGTTTTCTTTTTGTGTGAATTTTTTAAAAAATTGATTTTCATTTAATGTTATATAAAACTAGGGCCCAGTGCATGAATTCATGCACCTTGAAACGAACTGTGGGTTGCAAGGCTGCGGTGGGCTCAGGGGCGGGTCTTGGCCCATCCTCTGTGCCCCCACCTGGCCCCTCCCACCACAGTCCCCGGTCCCCTGTCTGCCAGCAGCCCCACTCCCACCACCGCCGCTCCCGTGTGCTGACAGGGCTGGCCCTGCTCGCACCCGCTGACGGTGTGGAGTAATTGGGGCCAGTGCCAGCAGCAGGTATGAGCGGGGCTGGCACCATCAGTGGGTGCAAGAGGCTGCTGCCGGCCCTGATTGCCCCTCAGGAGCAGGGGGAGATGGAGAATCCCCGAGGGGCAATTGGGGCCAGTGCTGGGTGCCGGCAGTGGGTGTGAGCAGGGCCGGCACCAACAGTGGGTGCGAATGCTGGGTGGGACTGCGGCGTGTGGGAGCAAAGAATTTTCAGTAACCACCAGAGGCTCTCCCCGATGACAGTGACTGGCGCCCCACCTTGGTCTGGCGCCCGTGCTCACCTGCTCACCATCCTGCCACAGCCAACGCCCGCCCTGTTCTGTGCTCTGCCACCTTCTACTGAGGCCCACCATGTTTTGCGCGCACCCCTTGGTGGTCAGCGCATGTCACAGTGACTGGTTGTTCGGTTGTTCTGCCATTCGGTCTATTTGCATATTAGCCTTTTATTATATAGGATATTGACATCGCTTTAAAATAAAATATATAAAACCAAGGTATTTTTAGAGAAATCTAGCTTCTTCTTTCCTGACCTCTCTACCCTGTTCTTCCCTCCCTTTTAGGGAACCAATTAAGTAATTTTGTGTGTGTGTTTTCCTTCCATTTAAAAAATATAAGTGCCATGCATGTGTGTGTGTTCATATGGCCTCTCTACTTTCTCAGATAAAAGATAGTTTATAATATGTTGCTTTTTGTACCTTCATTTATATAGTATATCCTGGACACAACTCCATAGCAACACATAAGGAAATTCTTTTAGTTTCAGCTGTGAAGTTTTATTGATTATGTGGATGTACCATAGTTTAACTTATCCTGGGTTAATATTTATTTTGAGGAAATGCTGATATATTTTATTATTTTTAACATAAATACAAATTAATGTAGTACCTTGTGATTGTATCTGCTTGATTTCTATAGTTATCATCAAATCTTGTAATCCAGTGGTGTTTAGTTTCTACAACTACCTTCGAACTCATCCTTTGCTAATTCGAAGAAACCTTGCCTCCCCTGAAGGAACTTTGGCAACTGTAGGTCTCAAAACTGAGAAAAACTTTGTTGATAAAATTAACCTCATAGAAAGAAAATTATTTTTTACCACTGCAAATGCTCATTTTAAAGTTGGATGTCCTGTTTTAGCCTTGGAGGTACTCTCCAAAATTCCCAAAGTTACCAAAATACCTGCTTTACCTACAAAAAAAGATCAACCTGATTTTATTTCTAAGAAAATGGCTGATATACCTTCAGAATCAAAAACTCTGAGTGATGGCAAAAGCAGCTCTGGCATTGATTGGTCAAGTGTGACTTCATCACAATTTGATTGGAGTCAACCAGTAGTAAAAATTGGTGAGGAGCCTCTTACTCTAGATTGGGGTGAAGATCATGACAGTACCTTAGAAGAAGAAGAAAAAGATGCAGTTGGTTTAGTAATAAAAAGTACAGATGTCAGGGGAAAAGATAGACAAGAAGATCAGAAAGCGTCAGACCCTAATATGTTACTGACTCCTCAGGAAGAGGATACTGAAGGTGATACTGAAGTTGATGTGATTGCTGAACAACTAAAATTCAGAGCTTGTCTAAAGATTCTTATGACTGAACTGAGAACACTGGCTACAGGTTATGAAGTAGATGGAGGAAAACTCAGATTTCAACTCTATAACTGGCTTGAAAAGGAAATTGCTGCCTTGCATGAGATATGTAATCATGAAACAGTTATTAAAGAATATGCCAGTAGAATACATTCTAAAGTAGAAAGTGATCTCCTGGATCAGGAAGAAATGGTAGACAAACCAGATATTGATCCCTATGAGCGTCACCAAATAGAAAGACGAAGATTGCAGGCCAAACGAGAGCATGCTGAGAGACGAAAATTGTGGTTGCAGAAAAACCAGGATCTCCTGAGAGTGTTTCTTAGTTACTGTAGCCTCCATGGGGCCCAAGGTGGTGGTCTGGCCTCAGTAAGGATGGAACTCAAATTTTTGCTACAAGAATCACAGCAGGTATGAACTTCATTTTGTTTTCAATCTTGGTCATTTTAACAATTTCAGTAGTTCTTCCAGTTACAGCTATAAAGCTCCTTTTTCTAGTTAATCTACTAGCTAATCTAGAGGAATATGTTCACTTCCTCTATAGGAGGCAGATATTTATTATCTACATGGTTCTTTTTAGACTAAAATTTTGGGAATTAGGAGTAGGCTTAAAAGGAGACCACATCTATGTCGTACTCATCTTTATCTTCTGTATCTAACATAGTACCTGGTATATAATGTGTGCTCAATAAATTTTTGTAGATGGGGCAATAGGTACATGCTTATACTTCTTATATTCTAATATCAATCACCAGTATTTTTATCAGGTAGCTATAAATTGCTTTTTTCTCCTCTAACTACTTTGAAAAAATAATCTATTACCCACAGGAAACTACAGTGAAGCAGCTCCAGTCTCCACTACCATTACCTACCACCCTACCTCTGCTTTCAGCAAGTATTGCATCAACAAAAACAGTCATAGCTAATCCTGTATTGTACTTAAATAATCACATCCATGATATACTTTATACTATTGCTCAGATGAAAACTCCACCTCATCCCAGTATTGGAGATATGAAGGTAATGTAAATTTTATGATCATTTGATATTGTACACACTAAAAAGGTAAATATGTTATACTTGTCTTACAGTTTGAACTTAGAGGAAATATTTTAAACTGCTCTTATGTGCTACCTATTTACTCCTGATCAGTTCAAGAGACAATAGGGTGGCGAAGGCCAGTGGTAGGGGGCGGGGCCAGAGGGGTTAATGGGGGAAAAAGGGAGACATATGTAATATTTTCAACAATAAAGACTTAAAAAAAAAAAAAAAGACTATTTGTCCAGTGAATGTAATTTAAAATTAGGTCTTCTTACTTCTGGAGAAGGCGGCTTCCTTTAAGACAGTCAAGTACTCTTTTGGTAATAAAATTAATTCCCTAGGTAGTATTCTTGCCACTTAACATTCCTTTAGATCCTCCATTCCCCTTAAATGAACCAGTAAGTTAGAAATGTAGGACTTACTTGCCTTCATACCAACATATTGTGAAAATGCAAGTTCAAAGAGGTATTTTGAGAGAACCAAGATTGATCAGAAATAGTCCAAGAGAAAGTATTCTTGTAACTATTTCCCTGATGATTTTGTTTGCTCTGCAGATTTAGGGATAATCAGAGTTTTGGCAGAGTTATTACCCAAAATTAGACCCATCCCTTGTTTTTAAAAACTTAAAAAATATATATAAATTTTAAGAAACCCTAGGGAACTTGGAGGCTCTGGAGAGCTGTCAGACTTCCACTGTGCGAGTCTACGTGCATCTGTGCTGTGATTTCTCCAGTTCCAGTGGCCAGTGCCACGTCAGGTCCCCAACATTTTTATTTTTAATTTCTTTTGTTTGAAAGGTGTGTTTGATCTCTGGTTGTACATTCTTCTGAAGGACCCAAGATTTTACTGGTCACATCAACCTATTAGAGACTTCTAATCCATAGCATAAATGAATCCATGTCACTGTTCTAGCAGAGATTACTTAAATTATTTCTTAGGTTAATAGGGACATATAGAAATGCATGAATGCATATAAATTCTAATTAAACATTTCCAATTCCTAGAAATTTGGATGAGGCTTTCTAAGATTATGAAACTATTTCTGAAGTCCCTTCAAAATTTTAAGATTTTATGAGTCTGAAGATGTTATTTCAACATGGCATTTTAGAATGTGGTTTTTATATTATGTTGATAATTTTTAAACTTTCTAAATTAAAAATTCTAAGACTATTCATTACTTATAAGTACTTAGTATATTAGTTGCTTCTGGAAAATCAGCCCTTTCACAGCGTGATTGATATATTTTCTAAACATTTCATTCATTCTTATTGATAAGAACAAGTCTTTATTTTCATCAAGGGGAATTTCATAAGGCAAGCTTAAATAAAAGCTCTGAAAAGCCTATACTTACTTTGATCCTGCTTTTTTTGCATATTGCATTTTAAGCTAATTGTTAGCAAGCTGAATTAGCTTTGTTGTGGGCATGCATATAAAGTTGGGTGAGTCTTATTATAGAAGTTTTAAAGTACAGTTAGTAGTCTCATATGGGAGGATCTAGTCTTATGATATTGCTAGTTTCCTGGGTGTTTTCTGATTTTTTAAGATATTACTATTGTGTAGAAATGTTAGTACAAAATGTAATTGTGGCTGTTTTGGTTTTAGGTGCATACACTTCATTCATTAGCAGCATCACTTTCTGCATCAATTTACCAAGCATTATGTGACAGTCATAGCTACAGGTAAAAAAAAAAAAAAAAAAAAAAAAAAAAATCGCTGAAAATAGTATTAATATAGCAAAAATATTAAACTGTTCCAGAATTATATTAAGGTTCTATTTTCTAGGGACTGAAAAATCCTCAAATATGACTGCCATGTTTACTCCCATAAGTGAGAGAGAATGAAAAAAAAACAAATATTTGTTTAGCTATCATTTAGTAACAACAGAGACATATAGAAAATGACAGATAGTAAATAGAAATTATCATCATCACTATCTTTTTGTTTCAAGAAGAGAAGTGTTCACTATCCAAAATAATTTATAAAATTAGTTTTCTAATTTTTTTCTTTAGGAAATATTTCTTTTAACATTGGATTAACTTCTGTTTATGTAGTTGGGTTTTTTTGTTTGTTTTTTAAAAAACATATTTTATTGATTTTTTTACTGGGAGGAAGGAAGAGGGATAGAGAGTTAGAAACATCAATGAGAGAGAAACATCGATCAGCTGCCTCCTGCACACCTCCTACTGGGGATGTGCCCGCAACCAAGGTACATGCCCTTGACCGGAATTGAACCTGGGACCTTTTAGTCCACAGGCCGACGCTCTATCCACTGAGACAAACCGGTTACGGCTATGTAGTTGGTTTTAACCAGAAAGAGGAAGTACTTTTGAAATATGAAAAGGTACATTCCTAACATTGAATTGTTAAAATCAATTTTATTTGCTAATTTACATATAATATGAAAGTCTTTGGAAGTGACATCCATTAGAAATTCTATAATGGTTTGAAATTTTTTTTAATGGTTTGGATTTTTTAAAATGTTAAGTTGCCTTCATCAGTGTGTACTTTGCATTTTAATGACTAGGGCTGTATAGGTAGTAAGAAATTGAATCACTTGGAAAGGTGACCCAAATATAAATGAATTATATTAATAAATGAAAGCTTATACTCTACATAGGATTACATTAAATCCATGTTAAACATATGTCTAAATTTTTTTTCTTGTAAATTCAGCAGCCTTTTGTGGAAAGATTTGATTTGCATTAGGAATTACCCTCTCAAAATGGCCTGTTTGATTTTAGCCTTAGGAGGCCTAAGTATTCCACCAACTTAAAAATGTAAATAAGAAAAAAAAACACATTTATTTAGTTGACTGTGGTCATTTTTTAAAAAAATATTTTATTGATTTTTTACAGAGAGGAAGGGAGACGGATAGAGAGTTAGAAACATCAATGAGAGAGAAACATCGATCAGCTGCCTCCTACACACCTCCTACTGGGAATGTGCCCACAACCAAGGTACATGCCCTTGACCAGAATCAAACCTGGGACCTTTCAGTCCACAGGCTGACGCTCTATCCACTGAACCAAACTGGTTAGGGTGACTGTGGTCATTTTAATGCTCAAAGACAATTTGCTTGTTATGAATCTCTGGTTAAAATGCCACCAAATGAAAATTCATATAAATTTTTTTAAATGTGCATTTTCTAGTCCTTAAGCTATGATTAATTCTCAAGGGTGTCAGCTTTACTTTTGCTTTTCTATTTTCTTCAACTCTACAAAGATGAGTGAAGTAAATATTTAGGCACGTTTTGGCTTTAGAATTAGGTATTTCTAAAATAAGATTCTCCAGATTTTAGTTCATATTTTAATTCAGGGTGAAGCTATCACAACTTTGCAGAGCTAAGAAATGCATCACAATAGTACCCTGATACTTTCTAATATATCCTACTACCAACAGCAGTCTCCTTACCTCATACTTTTATAAAATATAAAATGAATAGTAGAGAAAATATATTAAAGTATTAAGGGACATCTGGAAAAGATTAAATGTCATCTGCCCAATGTAGTAAAATTTGGTATTTTGTTAAAAAAAATCAATAAACATTGGTAACTAATTTCAAGAGCTTTCTAAAATAAATTCTTACTAGAACAGTGAATGCAGTTTAAGAATTTTTTCATTATAATTATCTAAAATATATATGTATAAAGTGAAATTGCTTATTACCTCTATTATGATGATAAATAACTGGACCCTTATGTTTACTTTGGCAGTCAAACGGAAGGAAATCAGTTTACAGGAATGGCATATCAAGGACTTCTGTTAAGTGATCGTCGAAGACTAAGGACAGAAAGCATTGAAGAGCATGCAACACCAAATTCTTCCCCTGCTCAGTGGCCTGGTGAGAATTTCAGTGTTTTCTTTCTTTTAAAAAAAAATCTATTTGGCAATTCTTTTAAAAAAGCTACCAACTGGATTCCTGAATGTTGTGCTTTTTTGTGGATTTGGTGGTTTTTTGTTTTTGATGATGTTTTTTGCCATGGAGTAAGTACTTAGTACTGTAATGTTGTCTGAAGACTCCAGAAGTTGAGGCTTCAAAAGCAGCACTGTTGACCAGCATAAAAAAGGAAGTTTAACATCTTTCGTAAGGGTGAGCACATTATCTTTCATATCCTTGGAAATTCTGAATTAGAGGTGTAGAGGGCAACAATCACAGAGGTGTTCTCACAGATATATTAGAGAAAATATAATTGTTCTCAAGTATACATTTATATTTTAGGACAGGAGTGATCATTTTATAGCACATATGTCATGCTATCTGCCAGTCCTTCTTTTTCTCCAGTTAGCTCTCATTCTCTACATTTCAAACCTTCCCCACTTTCTTAATAGCCTTTTCTGGTTTACCATTGTCATTTAATTTTTACTCTATTTGCTTTATAACTCTGAGTTTACATGTTAATGATCATTGTGAAGAGTGGCTGGAGAAAGAGGTGACAAACTCAAAGTGTGTATTTAAAATTCATTTTTACATAAGTTTATAGAAACACTGTTGTCATTTTAGCTTTATATTGAAATAATTTCAGATTTTATAAAAAATTGCAAAAATAGTATAAAGGATTTCTCTCTAACCTTCATATAGAATTCCCTAAATGTTAACATTGTATTATACTGCTTTATCATTCATTCCTTCTCTTTTTCTCAGTCACTCACTTTGTGTGTGTGTATACATTATATACTAGAGCACGAAATTCATGCACAGTGTGGGTGGGGGGGGTCCCTAAGCCTGGCCTGCACCCTCTTCAATCTGGGACCCCTTGGGAGATGTCGGACATCCTTCTCACAATCCGAGACTGCTGGCTCCTAACCACTCGCCTGCCTGCCTGCCTGCCTGCCTGATTGTCCCTTACCGCTTCTGCCTACCAGCATGATCGCCCCCTAACTGCTCCCCTGCCGGCCTGATCGCCCCCAACTGCCCTCCCTGCTGGCCTATTCACTCCCAACTGCCCTCCCCTGCCGGCCTGATTGCCCACAACTGCCCTCCTCTCCTGGCCTGTTCACCCTCAACCGCCCTCCCCTGCTGGCCTGTTCACCCACAACTGCCCTCCCCTGCAGGCCTGGTCGCACCCAACTGCCCTCCCTCCCCTGCAGGCCTGGTTGCCCCCAACTTCCCTCCCCTGCTGGCCAGTTTGCCCACAACTGCCCTCCCCTGCCAGCCTGATCGCCCACAACTGCCCTCTTGTGGCGGCCATCTTGTGATGACGTCGCATGAGGGCGTGACGCCACCTAGGCTTTTATTATATAGGATATGTGTTTTTTTCTGAAATATTTGTAAGTTGCAAATATAATGTCCTTTTAAATCTAAATTTATCAGTCTTTCCTAAACAAACATTGTCTTGCATAACCCTAGTGTTACCGGTGAAACGACAAGACCTCAGTTCTTGTTTTCTTGAAGGAAAGATTTCAATCAAGAGACATAGTGCAGCAAAGCAAGCAAGAATTTATTGGCTGAAGCAAAAACACACTTAGGACAGTGAAACAAGGAAGGGCATGGAAGAAGCAACAGGAGAGCCTAGGCTGGGCTTCTTTGGCTCACTGGGAAGTCAGAGAAAAGGGGGATTTGGAGACAGGTTCAGGGGGTTAGCCTGGGACGAGCTGCCACTGCCCATTGCTCCCCTAGTTGCAAGTCTCATGGGGACTTAGAAGGAAGAAGGGGAAAGGGAGAGTGCTCCCTGTGGGGAGAGTGTGCTCTGGGTCCTTTAGCCCAAGGGCATTTATCTCTCTTGCTGGTGGAAATCTTAGGGGAGGTCTCACGGGAGGGTCGTAATAGAGTAATCACCAGCTTTTCCAGGTGTGCTCTTTCAGGGTCATGGTCTCCACTGGTGCCAGGGCAGGGGTCATTAGTTAATGTAGCTGGTTCTGAGGCAGCCATGGCTTTACTTGTGTGATTTTGTGCTTTTCTAGGCCTGGAGTTGAAATATGACTAGATGTTATCTTTAGGGAGGAAAAGGTCAAGGGCTTCAAACCACATGACCAGTAATATAAAAGATGAGGGGTCCAAACCAGTGATATACTAGGGGAGGAGAGGTCACCCTGGGGGTGAGGTTCTTGTTTTCCCAGTTGTGCCCCTTGCTAGACACCCAGGGCTTTCTGCCCTGGTGAGTTTCTGTACCTGGCTCATCATCCTTGCTCTGCTCATGTCTGTCTAACTGCCTATTACGTTTGCACAGTTATAATTCAGCATCTTAACATTGATGCAATACTGTAACGTATAGATTTTTTTCACATTTCACTTTTTGTCCCACTAAGTGTCCATGTAACATTTTAGTTGTAATTTCTCATGAGCTTCCTTTAATATGGAGTAGTTCCTCATTTTTTCTTTATATGGTGTAGTTCCTCATTTTTTCTTTGGCACTTTTGAAGAGAACTAGTCAATTATCTTTTGAGAATGCTCCATTTTTTTTTGATATTTTCTTAATATTAGATTCACATTATGTGATTTTGGCAGGGATACCACAAAAGAGATATTGTGCCTTTCTCAGTGTAAAATATCAAGGAGTACACAACGCCAGTAGGTCCCATTACTGGGATTACTGCCCTTGATCACTTGGTGAGGTGGCTTCTTCCAGATTTCTCCTTTGTTAAGTTACTTTTTTTCCCCTTTGCAGTGAATAATTATCTTTTGAAGAGACAGTTTGAGACTGTAAAATATACTGTTACCCACGAATTCTAGCCTTTTGTGATGATTTTTGACTGAATCAGATATTGCTGTGGGGTTACAAGATGGTGATTTTATAATTCTGTCATTCCTTCTACTTGAAATTATACTGAAATTGTTTGGTAAGGAAGAGCTTTCCCTTCTACCCTTTTAAGTTATTTATTTACTCATTTCTTATACCAGTATATAATATTGGAATCTTATTTTGTTTTATAGGTTATAAGCCATTCCTATCATTATTTTGTCAAATTATGAAAATATGTATTTCATATAGTATAGTTACATAATTATAGTTAAATTGCAAATTTAGAATTTTTTCCTTCTTGAGCTTTATGCTGATATACTTTTTATGGTATTATATATCCTTACAGGTGTGAGCTCACTTATTAATCTCTTGAGTTCAGCACAAGATGAAGACCAGCCAAAACTGAACATTCTGTTATGTGAAGCTGTTGTTGCTGTTTACTTAAGTTTATTGATACATGCTCTTGCCACAAATTCTTCCAATGAATTGTTTCGACTTGCAGCCCACCCGTTAAATAATCGAATGTGGGCTGCTGTTTTTGGAGGGGGTGTAAGACTTATTGTGAAGCCTCAAAGACAATCAGAAAGTATTTCAGGTAAGATTAATGTGTGTAAATGTAAATAATTACCATTGTTAAAGACTTTTAAAACTTTAAGAATTTCTATTTTGAAAATTAGTGATTGTTGAAGTGTAATCACTCTTATTATGGTAGTAAATAACTAAACTCATGTTAGAATAAGAAATATACAATGAACAATTTTGTATACCAGGACAAAAAAAGAAGTAGAGGAAAGGTAAAGGTAAGTTAGGAGACAATGTTAAGGAATGAAGCTGTGGAAAAAAGATAGTTTTTAATTAGAAAAAGGATATTTAAAATTAAAAAAATTTTTTTTTCACCCTGGCCAGTGTGGTTAAGTGGTTAGAGCATTAGCCCTCCCACCAGAGGGTCTTGGGTTTGATTCCTGGTCAAGGACACATACTTGGGTTATGAGTTTCACTCATTCATCTGTTTTTTTTTTTTTTTATTCTCTGTGTGTATGTATGTGTGTGTTTTCCCTCATGGACTTGAATATATTTTTCATCTCACTTTTTAAAATGATAGGATATGGTGAGATGTAGACTAATGCCATAGGAAAGGTTTCCATCTTGGTGCTGAAACATAGAAATCATCTTGATTCATCTGTAGAAATGGTCATATTACAGATGAGTGTTATGCCCAGATTTCAGGATCCCCAAGAAACCACATCAGGGAGCCAGCCAGTCCAATGCAAAAGCATAAGAGTCTTTATTCGAGCTAGCTTGGCTCCCCCACCTTGCCGACGCAGCGACAGGAAGCAGAGAGAGAGAGAACTCTGTGTGGAGAAGGGTTTTATAGGGGGTTGGAGTAAGGGGAGGAGAAAGGGCTGTGGCCTTGCCGATTGGCCAGGCGCAAGTCGGTGTCTTGTTCCTGGGTGTAGCTAGCAGAGGCTTAGACTTCCGGGAAGAAGCTCCTTGCCAAGCACATGGCCAAGGTAAGATGGAGGGCGGAGCCCTTACCCTGGGGTAAGATGGAAGGCCTAGCCCTTACCCTGGGGCAAGGTGGAGGGCAGAGCCCTCCCCTTTCAATGAGCAATCAGTGGCAGTTTAAATGGCACAGGTTCTAACCTGTGTCCTTAGAGCCCAAGGTAGATTTAAGAGAATAGGTTGCTGTGTAAGTCAAGGTAAGAGAGGAGATCTCACCCACTCCTATTGCTTCTACTCCCATTATATGTAGGTAACTCTTAATCTTTATCTTTCTACCTAGTTGTAGTCCATCTTAAACTTAAAGTTTTTCCCCAAAATAATTTCTCTTCCTGAATTTTCTGTTATTTTTTATGGTAATTCATTCACACCAAGTTATCTACACTTTAAACCTCTGACTATGCATTCATATTTACATTCACTTAACACCTACTATCTGCCAGGCAGTGTTCAAGATTCTGGAGGTATGGATTGAACAAAACAGACAAATTCTTTACCTTCATGAAGCTTACATCTAGTGGAGGTAAAATTAACAAATAAATAATATCTCAGGTCTGATAAGAACTCTGATAAAAATAAAGCAGAGTAAGTGGAGAGTGATGAGGGGGCGGTGATGAGGACAGTTTAGTTACGGTAGTCAGAATGCACATTTCTGATTAGGTAGCATTTGAGCTGTCTTATGGAGTAGTTCCTCTAAGTATGTATTCATGTTTAGGGAAGTCAGTGATCACACCACGCTGAGCATTCTAGGCAGATGGAGCAGTGAGGGCAAAGTTCATGAGATAGGACTAAATTTGGCCTTTTCTAGGAACTACAAAAAAAGCCAGAATGGTTGTCATGGGGTGAGGGTGGAGGAGTGTTTAGAGATGAAGTAAGGTCAGTAGCTGGGGGCAAAGTCATTTAGGGTTTCATGGATCATTGTATGGACTTTAGTTGTTTTTCTAAAGAAACATAGGAAACTACTAGAGGTTTTTAGCATAGGAGTGACATAATCTATTTAGGTTTTCAAAAGATCCATTCTAGGTACTGTGTGAATAGACTATGCTGACAAGAATAAAAGTAGGGAGACTGGGTGGGAGGCTATTTTTAGGCCACTTAAAAGATAATAGTGGCCCTGACTGGTGTTGCTAAGTGGTGAGAGCGTTTGGCCCTTGCACTCTATTCCCAGTCAAGGGCACATACCTGGGTTGCAGGTTTGATCTCTGGCCCCAGTCAAGGCATGTGCAGGAGGCAACCAATTGACAGTCCCCCACTCCCACCCTTCTTCCTTCCTTCTCTCACTTCCTCCCTCTCTTTAAAAATCAATGGAAAAAATATCTTTGGGTGAGGATTAAAAAAAAGACCAAAAAACAGGTAATAATGAGTTACCATCAAAAATGAATGGATTTTATCATTTCACAATATATGTAAATCAGACAGACTATCATGCTGTACATCTTAAACTTACACAGTGATGCATGTCAATTATTTCTCAGTAAAACTAGAAAAAAGACTGGCAATACAAGTGTTGGCAAAGATGTTTAGCAACTGGAACTTCAATATGTTATTTGTGGGAATGTAAATATGCAACCACTTTAGAAAACAGTCTGAGAGTTTTTATAAATTTATCATATGGCTCACCCTGTGTCCCACCAATTCCCCTGTTAATTATTTACATAGAAGAAATGAAACCATAATTCACACAAAGTCTTATAAATAAATCTTTATGCAGCTTTATTCATAATAGCTCCAAACTGGAATTAACCCAAATGTCAGTCATCTAGTGAGTGGGTTCAAAAAAAAAAGATGGGTAAACTATGGTATACACATATCATGGATTGTTACTCAGCATAGAAAGGAATGAAGTGTGAATATGAATATCTGCTATAACCAGCATGAACCTCAAAAACATGCTAAGTGGAAGAAGCCAGACACAGACGTCACACATTATATGATTCCTTTTATATGAAATATCCAGAATAGGTAATCCATAGAGACAGAAGCAGGTTAGTGGTTGCCATGGGCTAGAGAGAGGGAGGAATGGAGAGTGATTGCTTAATGGGTTTGGGGTTTTCATTTGGTCATTTGGGGTGATGAGAATACTTTGGAATGAGATAGAGGTGGTGGTTGCATAACAATGTGAAGTACTAAATGCCACTGAATTGTACATATTTGGTTACTTTTACATAAATTCCACCTCATTTAGAAAAAAGTTAAAGGGGGGTTAGCATAGGTCATATTCTGGATATAATGTGGAGTTACTGCTGATACTTGATGAATTGTGTGTGGTATAGGAGAAGGAGGAGTTGACATAGAATTGTCATTTTCTTTGATGGGGAGATTTCGGAGTGCAGTGGGTTGATTTCCACTTTCCGGTTCTCCTATATCCAATGACTTCCTGAATCCTTTTGATATTTCATTTATGTATTCCTTGTATCTAATACTTGTTCTCAGTGTTTACCACCTGCAGTATTAATTCAGGCCCTTCTTATGTCATCTTGGTACATATTCTTTTCTAATTAATCAAAGAAACCACATCTCATCGTGTGACTAGCTCGAGACATTTTTTGTGAGAATGCCCATAGAATAAGCTTCCAGGCTCTTATCTACAAGCTAGTCCTGGCCTAATTCTAGACCAGTGGTTCTCAACCTTCTGGCCCTTTAAATACAGTTCCTCGTGTTGTGACCCAACCATAAAATTATTTTTGTTGCTACTTCATAACTGTAATGTTGCTACTGTTATGAATCGTAATGTCAATATCTGATATGCAGGATGGTCTTAGATGACACCTGTGAAAGGGTCGTTCGACCGCCAAAGGGGCCGCGACCCACAGGTTGAGAACCGCTGCTCTAGACTGTTGCCCTCCCTGATGCTTGTCTGGCAAAAGTAGTTCACTCAAACCTGTCATTTGTTTCTTTCGTCCCTTCCTCTTATCCCACTGAGCCTCCGCCCTTTTAAGGCATGCTTTACATCCTACACATTCAGTGACTCTTTCTTGGTCAGCATAGCCAGAAATGACCACTCAAGCACTTTCCTTATGACTACTGAATATACCATTTATTTAGTACATTGTACCTAGAATTATTTTAGTCCTTATTCTATACTGCAAAAAGACTGTTCCATGGCAAGATATTCTTTATGCTCTGTCCTCATCTCTGCCATGATGGCTGGAACACTGATGGAGTAACTAGAAGACTTTAGAAGCACTAAACTCTTTAGATGCAAGTAGGTAATTTAGTCTGAACTAAAACATGGCAAAAGTGGTTAATTTACTGGATTAATAATGGAAAATAAATGCTTTTTCCCCCCTCTTTTTTACTCAGCACCTTCTCTTCCTTCTGAAGACATAGATAAACACCGGAGGAGATTCAACATGCGAATGCTGGTCCCTGGAAGGCCGGTAAAAGATGCCACTCCACCACCAGTGCCTGCAGAAAGACCATCTTACAGAGAAAAATTTGTTCCTCCTGAACTTAGTATGTGGGATTATTTTGTTGCGAAGGTAAGGGACGTGAGGAATGCAGGTTTTGAGTGTGTCTGTTTTATGAACTCTTGCCAATGCATCATAGGACTGAGGGGCAGCTTCTGGACCGAACCACCATAGCTTAGACCAGTGATGGCGAACCTTTTGAGCTCGGCATGTCAGCATTTTGAAAAACCCTAACTTAACTCTGGTGCCATGTCACATATAGAAATATTTTGATATTTGTAACCATAGTAAAAGAATGATTTATATTTTTGATAATTTATTTTATATATTTAAATGCCATTTAACAAAGAAAAATCAACCAAAAACATGAGTTCGCCTGTCACCTCTGACACGCATGTCATAGGTTCGCCATCACTGGCTTAGACATTTAATTTCTCACATCCAGAAACTGGGTATTCATTCAGTGAGCATCAGATACATGAGAATGATTAGATACCTGATATGGATGAGACAGACTGTATGGGACTTAGGTATAAACCAGAAGTCAGTTTATTAACATGTAGTCAGCATCATCATGTGCCTGGAATACTTGTAGGTTCCCTTTATCTGATTATCATCGCTTCCCTGGTCAGCATAGAACTAAAGCAGGAGATATTTAGGGGTTTTATTGTTACCAGTCCAAAGAGGATACTCAAAATGTCAGAGTTTAGAGTAAGGAAAGGTTTATTGATCAAGAAGGTGCCAATCCAAATGAGAAAATATTTTATACAAAATAAAAATGAAAAGTAATGAAATCAAGTTTATGGAATGCAAATAAAGCAGTGGTTACAGGAAAATTTATAGTTTTGAATTCTTATATTAGGAAAAAAAGATTAAAATCAGGTATCAAAAGACTTACCATAAGAAGCTAGAAATATTAAAGAAAAACTAAAATAAAAGGTAGAAAATATTACAGATAAAAACAAAATAATAGAAAACAATAATTTATCATGACAGAAAAGAGATTGGTGGTTTCCTGAAGCTGAGGTTGAGTTGGAAAATTGAGAAAGAGCAATAGGAATCTTTGAGGATGAAGAAAATATTCTATATTTTGACTTGGGAAGTGGTTACATAAGTGTATGTATTTGTTAAAAAATCAATTAATTGTATGTGTAAAATAGATAATTTTTATTCTAGATAAGCTATAATAAAGTTGATTTTAAAAAGTATTTTAGGAAATTGAACAGTGATAATATTTGAATAAGAGTTATGATTTATGTAAGATAAGATTATGATTATTTTAAAAATAAAAAATCCTTATTCAGTAGGGAAAAAAAAAGTGCCAATCCTCAAATCTTTCTTAAGAAAGTACAGAGTTCAAGTTTCTTTTATGTCGAGGGAAGGGAAAAATGGGAGGGGCTATTTTTGTAAAATCTCAAGCCTCAGGCAGAATTTCTCTATGATTAGCTTGTCTATAAGTAGGAGCTATTAGCCCAAAGGCTCTGGGGACAGCAGGCTCAAACAGGATGGAGACAGAGAGACTGCGCGTTTCGCCTGTTACATTAGCAGGCTATGGTGTGGCCCCTGACACATCTCTGGTTCTCCAAGCAGAGGAAATGTCTCGGGGGATCAGAATCCTTATGAGGACGAGATCCATTATAGTCCCATTAGTATCATGTTGGGTACATCACTTGCTCTTTGGCACTTTGCTTTTACGAGCTCATCGCCCTCTATTAATATTTTCCTCTTTATGTGTGTTAACACTGTGGTCACCTTACAGTAAGTGCGCAAGAGGGAATACATCCCCCAGCATGCCTCCTCCCAGTGTTAAGTTAGGACAAAGGTAACCCAATTATATGTTTTAAAATAACTTTACCTTTTATTTCAGCCATTTCTCCCTTTGTCTGATAGTGGTGTTATATATGATTCTGATGAAAGTATTCATAGTGAAGAAGAAGAAGATGATGATGAATTTTTTTCAGGTTCACGAATACAGGAGCACCAAGACCCAAATTCCTATAGGTAAATTGCCTTTTCTTTTATAGAAAATCCTTATAATACTAATTTTAAGTAACATTATCATGAACTTATACAAGAACTGATTTTTGTTTTTAGGTAAAGAATTCTGTACCTTTGAAGTAAATTTCCAGACAGTACAATATTTCTTTCACATCCACTTTTATTTATTTATTTATTTATTTATTTATTTTTTAAAAATATATTTTATTGATTTTTTACAGAGAGGAAGGGAGAGAGATAGGGAGCTTAGACACATCGATGAGAGAGAAACATCGATCAGCTGCCTCCTGCACATCTCCTACTGGAGATGTGCCCGCAACCCAGGTACATGCCCTTGACCAGAATCGAACCTGGGACCCTTCAGTCAGCAGGCTGACGCTCTATCCACTGAGCCAAACCGGTTTCGGCTCACATCCACTTTTAAATAGTAGCTTATATACAGAGCACAAGCACAAACATTTTTAGTGAGGGAAAAGTATGTAATTTATTGATATGCTACTAGATTGATGTGAATGTGGTAATTTCCAGATATTGCAAGTGTAACATAAGGATAATACAGTTGAGGATAATTTTCTTTTGTCCCCCTTGAACAGCTGGGTTCTTCTGCATTTGGCAATGGTTAAGCTAATACTTCACAATGTCAAGAATTTTTTTCCCTTTGCTGGATTGGAATTCTCTGGTAAGTCTGGAATTTGAAAATTAATGTTATTAATGTTGATAAATATAATAAATTACCATCTTTAGAAATCCATATGAAAGGGCATTTGGTGCTAAAAAAAATACGACATTGGAGCTTCAAGAGGTCTTGTTTATTTTACGCTCTAGTCTGTGGTTTTAAGTACATAGCAAGAATTGCTATCTTCCTAGAAGGTTGCAATATAAACCAAAAAACTAGACTGGAGAAACTAGACATTTCCTCGGTTCATTTTAGAGAGCCGGCTTTTGCTTTGTTGAAAGCATTAAGAATCCAAATGATACCCTGGCCAGTGTGGCTCAGTTGGTTGAGCATCAGTCATCCTGTGCACTGGTTCAATTTTGGGTCAGGGCACATACCCAGGTTGTGGACTTGATCCCTGGTAAGAGGTGTGCAGGAGGCAACCAATTGATGTTTCATTCTCACATTGAAGTTTCTCTCTCTCTCCCTCTCCCTTCCTCTCTCTCAACAAAAGAAAAAAATCTTAAAAAAAACCTAAATGGTATTAGATTAACATTTTTAAAGTTATTTGTACTAGTATATTCAGAAGTTTTGCCTGTAAATTCAGGTTTGATAAATATGTGGATGATGATCAACATTTTTTATCAAATGAAATGACATATTTTATCACTTTGTAGAGTTGCCTGTAACATCACCATTAGGTATTGCTGTGATTAAAAACTTGGAGAATTGGGAACACATCTTGCAAGAGAAAATGGACCAATTTGAAGGTCCACCCCCTAACTACATCAACACATATCCAACTGACCTATCAGCAGGAGCTGGACCAGCTATCCTTCGAAATAAAGCAATGCTAGATCCGGAAAATACTCCGTTCAAGTAAGAGTGCTTTTTAAATGTCTTCCTGGAAGACAGCTTGGCAATATATTCCAGTAACCTCAAAACATTCATAACTTTGAACCTGCAATTCTATTTCTAGCAATATACACTAAGGAAACATAAGAAATCTTGTTAGAAGATTATTTTTCCCAGGATTACCTATAATTCAGTAGGCATTACTTTTATATTCAGGGGAAAACCTTTATTATTTTTTTTTGTTATATTAAGAACTCTTACAGAAATTCTTTGAGGTAATCTACATATGCAAACACAATGCTACTGTACTGACCTTTTGTCAGTAATTTAATAGTAAACACATTGTTCTTCATAGATGCTGTGATCAGTGAAATGTTCTTCTGGGTCCCTATCCTAAATGGCATGCTTTTTCTCTTGAAGCAGCTGGCCCTGATTAAGAGCATTGCTCATAAGCTTAAAGAGCAGGGCTTTTTAGCTTGTTAGGAGGTTAGAAATGAAATTTATGACTATCTTCATTAGTGATATGCTTTTAACCAACAGAACCAACCTAATGTATAATTTTAAAAGACTAGGAGATTCATTTGACTCTCAGCTCAATCTGTTCATTCAGAAAACCTGTAATTAGATAATTAATTGCTAGATTTTTAGAAAAACTAAAAATTAAAAGTGAAATTACAAAATTTTGTTAAGTTTAATGCTGTAACTTCTTTGCTATGGATAATGGAAGTTTTTTAAAAAGTACCTGTCAATGTGAAACACATTTTCTGTAGACTGAACGAGTGATATGTTGATTGTTTTACTAGATCCCGGGATTCCTCTGCACTTCCAGTCAAACGACTTTGGCATTTCCTTGTTAAACAAGAAGTCCTGCAGGAGACATTTATTAGATATATTTTCACTAAGAAAAGAAAGCAGAGTGAGGTATTTTGAAAAAAAATTTTTTCTGTTGTAATTTTTGTTTAGTTTTCTTTAATATATCTAACAGAGTCAGTGCTTGATTTATTTTGAGATTTATTTTTTGGTTGGAACTTACTATCTTTCATACATCATGGGTAATAGTTTACCAAACTACAATAAATTATTTTAAGGTTAAGAACTTACAATTTTCATTTCATAGCAATGAAACAACATAGGTCCCTTGATAAATCATGTATACTCAAGTGAAATTTGGTACTTCTTTTATAGTATTTGCCATAGGGCTTTTCCATTTGATAAACATTTTGATGGATGGTTTAGGGAATTTAATATATAAATGAGTGTGCTCTGTATTATTATTCTCTGAATATCATTTAACTGAAAATACAACATAGCCCTTTAAAAGCATTTTATTAGCATTTAAAAATACACAAGATAAATTTTAGAAGCAAAAAATTCAGAGAATAAACTACAGAAATAACAAATTCAAAATGAAGGAAGATGGCTTTTAAACATTGGACATTGCATGGTTAAGCTAAATGTAAATTAGTAATGTGATACCACTCAGGATTTAAGGAGACTCGGGAATTTGGGAGACTGGCACTGTGAAACTTAAAATGATCTCTTCCTTATACAGTGAGCATCCATAATATCTTTTATACGAGCATTTCAGTTTATTTGGCCATTTAATGAGGTAATGGGCAGTTTGGATTGTGTTCTCAGGATAGAGTGTCAGATGTGATTAAAGATTTGGCAAACAGAATTTATAAGAAAAGAAGATGAATTATATTTCACTTAGGAAAGTGAAAACCGAGAGGGACAGCCCACACGGTTTAGTTTTCCAACGTAAATTAGAAAATTGCTTCTCAGGCTTCCCCTGACCTAGGGCAGCAGAGCCTGCCGAGCTGGTTTCCCACTTACCTAGATGGTAATGGTGGTCAGCCCTGTGACGTCTTTTATTTTCTCTGGATTTAAAATTTATGTACTTAAGTAGGAATTGGGGGATTGAACTATAGAGATTCTTTTAAGTCTTTTTTGATAATAAACAATAAACCCTGATGGTATTAAAATTATTGATGTAGGATTTGTTAGGGGAATCAGAGCCAAATTCATTTCCTCTTTCATTTAACCCACTGTTTACACCATGTTCTATAGTGATACTGAGTCCAAATGCCATAAAATAAGACACAGACATCTAAGAAATAGATTTAAAAAAATAGATACTTGTTTAATTAAAGGTCTCTTATTCACAGAAAACTAGTTCATTGAAGGATCCGTTTTCTTTGTATTTAGTTCTTCAAATTACTAAACATAATGACTTGTTGAAAATATGCTTTAATGAGTCATAAGGTTTGTAGCAGTTTGATTGGGTTGGATTGTCAGAGCCTCAGATTACTGTGGGAATCTGGGGTTTGAGGTTGTTTGGACCCTCAGACTCTTGTCTTGCCCTTGCCGTTCAGGTTCTGTTCTTTCCCTCTTCCTTAAGCCTCCCCATCCTTTATACCCCCTCAGTCTCTGTGCTCTTGGGATCAGCAGCCAAATGTGTGTTATCTGCTATTTTTGTACCAGCCTAGGGTCTCCATGGGCAGGGAGGTAGGACAGAGATAAATAGAACATTTCTTAAAATGCTATGTAAGCATTGGTTGGCTCTACGGCAGCGGTTCTCAACCTGTGGGTCGCGACCCCTTTGGGGGTCAAATGACCCTTTCACAGGGGTTGCCTAAGACCATCGGAAAACACATATATAATTACATATTGTTTTTGTGATTAATCACTATGCTTTAATTATGTTCAATTTGTAACAATGAAAATATATCCTGCATATCAGATATTTACATTACGATTCATAACAGTAGCAAAATTACAGTTATGAAGTAGCAACGAAAATAATTTTATGGTTGGGGGTCACCACAACATGAGGAACTGTATTAAAGGGTCGAGGCATTAGGAAGGTTGAGAATCACTGCTCTACGGAAAGGAAGTACATAGCTGGGAGTTTGGATGGGAGGAAGAATTTTTATCATGTACCCTTTTGTATCTTTTTGTTTGTTTTGTTGTTGTTAATCCTCATCGGAAGTTATTTTTTCCACCAATTTTCAGAGAGAGTAGAAGGGAGGGAGAGAAACGCATTGATTGGTTGCCTCTCACATGCTCCCTGACGGGCTGGGGATTAAACCTGCAACAGAGTACTGTGGGACCCACAACCCAGGTACCCACCTTTGACCGGGAATCGGGCTTGCAACCCTTCAGTGTGCAAGCTGGTGTTCTAACCATTGAACATACCGGCAGGGCCTCTTTTGTAACTTGAATTTTAAATTGTTGAATGAAATTCTATGCAGTACTGTCAAATAGAGTTTTCTGTGACAGTGGAAATTTGTCTCTTCTGTACTAGTAGTCACCAGCCACAAATGGTTATTGAGCAGCTGAAATGTGGTTGGTGTGACTGAGGGACTGAAGTTTTAATTGTATTTAATTCAAATTTAAGTAGCCACATATGTTTAGTGCCACTGTATGGTATCTCATAGATCTGCTGAAAAGTTGTTTTCATTAGGGAAAAATGTTAAAGCTGTTAAGACAAAATATCAGATATTTACATTACGATTAATGTGACAGAAACTGGTCACTAAGTTCAGAAATGTGCAACATTATTAAAACTACCTACCTACTCACCCTGGCCGGTGTGGCTCCATTGGTTGGAGAGTCCCATGCACTGAAAGGTTGTGGGTTCTATCCTGAGTCAGGTCGAGTCCAGTAGTGGTGGGCAGTGGAGAGAGAGAGGGAGTGATGGATGTTCTCGCTCACGTCCATGTTTCTCTCTCTAAAAAATCAGTGAAAATATGTGCTCAGGTGAGGATTAAAAAACAAACTACCCATCTACTAAGAGAGTTTTATCTTTTTAAATCATTAAATAGGATTTTGGTAATCAATAAATTTGGTAAATTTAGTGGATTAGTAAAATTGGCAAGCTAATCCTAAAAATGCCAACATGCTGGCTAATTAAAAAAAGACTTAATAAAATTCTGAGAAATGCCTAAATTTTAGATGAATTCACATGGAAGTTTTACTCATTGGCTGTATTAAGAATATTCCACAAAACAGGTGTTGGTGAAATTGATCAATGTGACAGACTCAGCTATGTGATACAGGCAAATAGGTTGCTCTGCAGTTTGGCCCCGGCACACGTTTCCTCCTTCACTGTCAGGTGCTGCATCCCCAGAGCACCTGAGCAGCTGCTGACAGCAGGGGCAGCGAATTTGGTCCTTTTGGCTTTAAGTAAAACAGCCACTTCAGGAGTGTATTGCTCTGATCAAACCTTCAGATGTTTCCACAACAGAGCAGAAATATTACTTCTAACTGTAGATTACAGTGTAAGTTAGAACTTTAAGTTATATAACTGATATACAAATAACTAGTTTTTATTTTGAAAGTTTTCATATATGTAACAGTTACATTAACTTTAATTTTGCCTGGTTTGCTTTGTGTTGTGTTTATGTGATAACATCACATTTTACTCGGTTTAATTTCTTTCATGACTTTTTTCTTTTAAAAGGAAACCTTGCAAATTCATTTTACCATCTTTAAGTGATGGAGTGACCATTGCAGTTTGAAATTTTTCATTCTCTTTATAATTTTGTTTCATGCATGGCTTTGTGTTTGTGACGGTGTGGTGTTATTTAGTTTGTAGAAGAACATGTGGAGCATGTCAAACAAAACTCCGTAGCAGAAGATTGCCACAGCAAGGTAGTATTCCAAGTTCTTGCATTTAGCTCATTCTTTCAAGTGCAAGGAACTAATGCCTGATCTTTAATACTAACCATGACCTGCCCAGTTAGTCAGAGTACTCATTGCACCCACACACCTCAGTGACACACGGCAGGAAAAGCTACTCTAGGTCTGGCTCTCCCTGCCACTGGTTCTTCTCTTTCCTGCTTTCTGTTCCATCTCTACTTAGGTCACTTTTTCCAGTGTGTTCTTAAACATGATCATCTATCTTCTTTTTATAAGTTATTGATTTCAGAGAGAGGAAGGGAGAGGGAGAGAGAAATAGAAATATCAATGATGAGAGAGAACCATTGATTGGCTGCCTCCTGCACGTCCCTGCTGGGGTTTGAGCCCACAACACAGGCATGTGTCCTGAGTGGGAAACGAACCGTGACCTCCTGGTTCTTGGGTCAACCCTCAACCACAGGGCCACACCAGCTGGGCTGTATCTTTCTTCTTGATTCTGCCTCTTCTTTCCTTCCTGTCACCTTTGACCCTAAGCCACTGGACCTTCCTATCATCAATTTCCTTCATTCCTTTCTATTTTCTTTCCAACTTCTCCTTAGTCCTGTCTCATCACCTTAACATTTTATTTCTTATGCGGCTCCTTTGTCTTTCTATGGCTTTTTTCCTTCACTCATGCCTCTTTTGTATACACATTCTTATTACAGTATCTTTGACTGTTTTGGAAGAGGTAAGAGAGACATATTACTGCCGCAAATACTAGTGAAGACTATGCTAGCTATCTTTTATGACAGTTAATCAGTATCCTATAATCAGAATGGAAATATTTATAATTGGATGATTACAGGGCACCAGCAAATTTAAGCTAATTCCAAAGTTAATTTTCAATACAGTAAAATTACTACTCCCTTTTTACTTGCTGCTGCTGCTGCGTTTTCTCCTTACCCTTTTCTTTAATGTTGTGGGGAGTGCAGATCTCTACACAGAGCTGTGCTGCAACAACTATAATTGCCGACAAATGTTTTGCAGGTTGAAGCTGATCTGGGTTATCCAGGTGGAAAGGCAAAAATAATTCATAAGGAATCAGACATGATTATGGCATTTTCTATTAACAAGGTAAAAGCTTTAGTCATTATAAAGAATGTTGTTCTTTTTAGTGAAATTGACTGAATTATTGACTCTGCCTTTGCTTTACAGGCAAACTATAATGAAATTGTTTTGGCTTCAACACATGATGTACAAGAACTCGATGTTACTTCCCTACTGGCCTGTCAGTCATACATGTGGATTGGAGAAGAATATGACAGAGAATCCAAAAGGTTGGATTGTGTTACGTAGTCAATTTTAAATGCAGTTTTCTTCAAAAGGTTAAATGTTTTTGCACATGATTTGAATTATCTTGAAAAGTATATTTTTATCTACCTTCATTTGGGTAGGAGACAAACATAAGCAAATTACTCATACTTGTTCCATTAGACCCTGAACTACTTACTCATTGAGTCAGAATAATCTCCAACACCAAAGTCTAATGTTGACAGTTGCCACTTTGACATTTAACCCCAAAGAAATGCCAGGAATTACACAATATTCAGTAAATTCAGCTGATCTGGATAATTAAAGCAAAAGGCTGTATACACAAATGTATTCATTAGACTGATGAAGCATGTTTACTGAGTAATTTCCAGTGTTTCTTCTTATCTCCTTATAGGCATACCTTTATTACAGATAAAAATGTGGATACTGTACCAAACATTTTGTAACACTTTCCTTTTTTTGGGTTTCCCCTCCACATTTGCCCTCCCTCTTGCTTTTTTCCAGACTCTCGAAAATTTTATGTGCTTGGGAATGGTGCCATGATAACCTTTCTCCTGTTCTGTTTTCTACTTTGTCAGTGTGTAATATAACTAGATTTCAGTATCACACTTCAGGGTAGATATAACCGTCATAAAAATTACTTTAACATTTTTATGTGATAATTAATATCTTACTCTAAGAAATCTTTAAATTCAAATTTCTTTAAAATGTATGAATTTGATACATGGGATTACTCTACTTGAAGAGAACATATACTTTTTCTAAAAAGAAAATCTCTATTAAATATTCCAAAACAAACATTTGTTCCAACTTGTGTAATAATAAATTTATCACTGAACAACATTTGACTAAATTTATATTTGGCTAATGGAAAAAGTTAACCAGAAAGAAAATTGGTTATGATTAGGACATATACTTAAGTTTTCCTCATGGATATTTCTTTCTTTATTTTTACATAAAGACTGTCCTGTGTGTACATAAGTTCTATAATTGGAATGTGTTAAGAGAGAAAGGAATTTTCACAATAACACATGTTTTTCACAGTTCAGATGATATTGATTATCGTGGTTCCACTACCACTCTTCATCAACCCAGTACATCAGCCTACTCAGCAAGTCCGGCGCATCCACTTTCATCTCTGCCCTGGCTGGGCAGTGGACAGACTAGCACTGGAGCTAGCGTGGTATGTCACTTAATATGGACATATTAAGTCCTTTCTGGATATGGACTCTCTCAAAATAAGTTGAAATCACTTTGACCTAGGAATGATCCAGAAGGTTAGGGCAGTGGCCAGTTAGTAGATCATATAATAATAAAGTCTAACATACTGTGAGTTTCCGTGTCAGATGCATGCTTTTTCTCACAACAACCCTCGGTGGGAGGTGCTGTTATTATCCCCCATTGTCATTTTATAGATGAGCAAACTGAGAGGCACAGAGTGAAAAAGTAGAGTCAACGAGGAATTCATGTCTACTCCAAGTGTGTGAAAGCGCATCAGTAGCATTGCTAGTCACTGTAGTTGAAGGGGTCCCCTTCTCATGTTCTGTGAAGACCCTGGAGATACTCCTCGTTGTCTTCAGGGAGGGGCACTTGGAGGATAAGTCCCTTTATCACTAGATGAAGTGCCTGGTGTCCTTACTGTGCACACGGGCCGGGGCTCTGCCAGCAGGCTGTTCAGACAAGTGTCGTACATTAAGTGGTTCAGAAAATCCACAACAGGATTTATTTCAGTAATCAGCCAGTTGTAAAAGAATAAATGTTATCAGAATTAGAGGTGGCATGAATCATATCCCTCCTCACCTCTTCTGTTATGCACAAAATAAATTCATTTTTATTATCTTCTTTTAAAGCTTATGAAAAGGAATCTACATAATGTTAAGAGAATGACCTCACACCCTGTCCATCAATACTGTAAGTATTTTATTTATGATCCAAAGATTGTATCATTTTGAAATTGTTTTATAGAATGGAAAATATTGGAACTCTTTCTTGGGCTTCTTTATTTCTTCTCTTTTGCCTTTCCTCTCGTGTTTCAGATCTTACAGGTGCTCAGGATGGCAGTGTACGCATGTTTGAATGGACACGACCTCAGCAACTTGTCTGTTTCCGCCAAGCCGGCAATGCAAGAGTAACCAGACTATATTTTAATTCTCAAGGCAACAAGGTTAGTTCTTGGGGATTACTGCTAAACTCATCTGAAAATAATTGTGGCTGTTCATGAGGAAATGGTTAGTAAAACTACATCTAAAAGCAAATTCAGTGACCCTGTGTTTAAGCCGAGCAGGTGGTTTGTTGGTGTCTCTTCACCCCCTCATCTCCCAATAACAGCATAAATTCACAGAATTTTGTGTGGATTAATTAATTATCCTCTTAAAGATACTAAGTATTCTGAGAGGGTAAAGAACTCTGTTGAGTGTGTGGTGGTGCCTATAAGCACATTCAAGCACCTGAGAGAAACCTTCCAGTTTCTTATTGAATTGTACTACAGAATATTGGAGGAGAACAGTAACATAGGTGTGGGAAAGTATTTAAAAGGCAGCAGGCCATGGCTGGGTGGCTCAGTTGTTTGGAGCGTGTCCCCACACCAGAAGGTGGCAGGTTCGATTCCTGGTCAGGGCACATGCCTGAGGTTGTGGGTTTGATCCTCAGGAAGCAACCAATAGATTTCTCTCTCCCTCAAATCAATAAACATATCCTCAAGTGAGGATTTTTTTTTTTAAAGGTGGCAGGGTGTTTATAGTATTTGGACCTTCTTGGGACCTACAGCAACAGAAACATATGTGTAGACAGAATATTAGTTAAGAGCAGGCTAAAGGCCTCTGGTTTCCATAAATGCTCTTACCTGCGAGATGGATGCTAAGAAGCTGTGTTTAATACTTATGCCTTTTTCACAGTGTGGTGTTGCAGATGGAGAAGGTTTTCTGAGTATCTGGCAAGTAAACCAAACTGCAGCGAATCCTAAACCTTATATGGTGAGTATCACTCAGCATTCCCAGAGCATGTAGAGGCCACTTGCTTATGAAGAGTCTGTTTCAGACAGTGAATCTCATTGGCGGATCTGGTTAGAAAGAGACAGTCTGTCCAGCAACCACAGCCCAGAACCCATCATTGCCCTGGTTTAAGATTGAAATGACCTGAAAAAAAAAAAAAACCCCTGCTTTTCACAGCTGAAGGGCAACCATTAGATTTGGAAATTTTCACAAGATTTTCATTAGCATAGTCCTACATAGGATACATTTTCATTACACTTTTATCCATTTTGAAAATTCTATTTTTATTGATAGAATTTTGTAGTGATACCTGTGTTAAGAATCAGACAGGTTGCAGGTACAGTCATCCCTTGGTATCTGTGGGGGATTGGTTCCGGGACCTCTGTGGGTGCTGGAATTCCTTATGTAAAATGGCTTTAGTCTTTGCATATAACCTACAGACATCCTCCTGTATATTTTAAATTACTTATAATACCTAATACAATATAAGTTTTATGTAAATAGTTCTATTATACTATATTGTTTAGGGAATAATCACAAGAAAAAAAGTCTGTACATGTTCAGTACTGATGTAGCCATCTCTGGCCTACCTAACTACAGATATACACCAGCAACAGTGTAACTTTTAAAAAATATATATTTTTGACCTGAAGATATGGAGGGCCAACTGTATTCCAGTTTTCTCCAGAATTTTGTTTAGTAGATTATAAAATAACCAATCCCAATAGGCTGCTTTATTCATGAATCCAAATCATACTACAACACGTGGTGATACAGACAAGCATATTTTTTCACTGGTTGGGTGAGGCAGGAAGAAAGGTGGAAAATTGTGCTATTTTATGCAGAACTTTCACTTCATATGTTTTGATTTTATAGTGTCTTGAACCATAGTGTCTTAAACCTCGAGGGTTTGGATAGATTCTAAAATACTTTAAAATTTTTTTTTTTTTAGACTGTACACATATTTCATATACATAACATTTCTCTTAAATTGGTACACTACAGACTGTATCATAAAGTCTTTACAGAAATGGAAGTGATCTTGACTGTCATTTACCTTCAGTCAGATCTGTCCCATAATAATTTGAAATAGAAAAATATGTTTTATTTTAAAATACCCTGACATCCTTCTTCTGGGTCCTCACTTCCAAACTTTTACTCATCCAGCTAATCCAACAAGAAAAGTTCTGCCTGACTCGGTAAATGGTTTCCACGGTGCTGAATAGCCGGAGGAGCTGTTTGGGACAGCCTTACACCTCTGGGTTATTTGCTGAATCACCCACTTTTGATCTTGTTTTTATAAGAACTAAACTTCACCAGGAGTGTGGGTAGGAAGCCAGGGAGGTGGTAAGGAAGGTGGATGGTTACAAAGTTAAGGTGACTCAAGTCCTTCCTGTTGTGGTCTGATACGAGAGGGTATGTAAGAGTTTTTCTCCCTGGGTGGTTGTTTATTATGATTTATATTTTTAAAGATTATTAAGTATATTTGAGATTAGTACTAAAATTGTTTGATTGGGCCCTTACTTAACCAAGCCATTTAATTATATGAAGTTCATGTGCTTGGTACCTTTGCTATGTATTCTAAAAAATATAACCTTTAATTCCCTGTTTTTTTCATCCTTTTCCAGTTTTAAAAAAAATTGGGTATTAGACAAATAATATGCAAATGACTGCTAATTCTCTTACTATCACTTATTCTTTATTCTAGACTTTTAAAAAACTGTTCTTAGCTCATGCATATAGTATATTATTCGCAGAACTGTGTTTTTACTGTACCAAATTTTATTGGATGTTTAGATAACATCCACTGCACTTTGTTTTCCATAGACTTGGCAGTGCCACAGTAAAGCCACAAGTGACTTTGCATTTATTACCTCTTCAAGTCTAGTTGCCACATCTGGACAATCCAATGACAACAGGTAGGTTGACAGAAAAGCAAAATAAGAAATTAGTGGGGGTTTTTGGCAGACAGGTGTTCTTGGAGGCTTTTTCCACCCCAGGAATACAAAAACTTTCTTTGATTAGTTTTCCTTATCAAAGAGAAAAACAAAAATTATTCCTAATTTAGTCTATCAATAAGCATGTATAATTATTATGTTAAAGCTACCCAGTATTTCTTTGCATTGCTGTTAGTACTGTCATGTTCTTGAGGATTAAAAAGCCATCCTTATCACAGTTTTCATTGACAATGCATGCCTATGAATAACTTCATATCCCAGCAGCTGTTCCCCCTGCGGGTATAGGAACATCCCTTCTACTCAGGACATCATGTCTCAGTTTCCTGGTAGCGGTCCTGGAAAAGGTTGGGGGTGAGATGGGGCAGAAGCAGGAGGACCATGGACAGAACTGTGCATGTGAAAAAGATAAAATCTTAGAAGAGATATAGCCCAGCCCCAGCTGCTACCCTCATTCTAGTTAAGAATCACTACTTTATAAATGCAGTGAACAAAAAAGATAAGATTCAATAAGATATTTGACTTGAAGACAGTTTGCCCCTAGTGATGACTTAGAACAATTATTCATGATGTAATTTTGTTATTCTTTGTTTCTTTATAAGAAATGTATGCCTCTGGGACACTTTGATACCACCTGGAAACAGCCTCATTCATGGTGAGTTAAGGCCTATGGCTTTTAATACACCCTGAAGGAATGCTTTCCTGGTTTTATTTTACCAGGGGATCTAGTCAGTGTTTTATTACATCGGTTGATGATGGAGAAATATTTAGAAGTAACTAGAATATCTGGCTACGTTGCTGAGGTAAAGATGTGGGGGCATAGAAATCCAGCTAGTCTAGAGTAGTCTTGAGTTGTATTCTCGTCAGAAAATGTGGCATGAAGGGCAGTGTTACTAACAAGGCTGTGTAAGGAATTAGTTGCAAAGTGTTCATTGAGCTCAACAGAAATGAGATCTTATTTTAAAGAATTAAACATAACATAAAAGCCAACCTTACAGTAGGAGCTGGAAATAGGAGCAATACCATTTAAATATTACTTTAAGACAATATTTTCCAAATTGGTATTCTAATGCTCTCTCTTCCTCATGATGCTATTGAAAGAATGCTCCATCTAATAAGTCTGGTTAAAGCTGGGTGGATTTTTATATTTATTTTTATATTTTTATTGATTTCAGAGAGGAAGGGACAGGGAGAGAGAGATAGACACATCAATGATGAGAGAGAATCATTGATTGGCTGCCTCCTGCACACTCCCTACTGGGGATTGAGCCCACAACCCAGGCATGTGCCCTTGACCAGAATCAAACCTAGGACCTTTTGATCCACAGGCTGACTCTAACCAGCTAGGGCTGAATTTTTATTTATTTTTTATTTTTAACTGAAATGAATTTATTAGCTCTTTTACCTTGTTCTTCACTTAACTCTGTGTTTCTTTTTCTTTATTTTTAACAGGAATATTTCTCAGTCTTTTACTATGCTTTTGTGGATTTTGAAAAGTGTAGTTGCTTCCCAATTTTTATTTAACATCTTTTCAAGATTTGCCACTTAGTGTTTTGTGTCTTTAACCTTTAAAATGCAGAGAATCCTGGGAGACTAACTCCCTAACGTGTAGCTGGTCATTTTCACATTGTGGTACTTGAGTTTCAGCTACTTACCTGAGAAGAATTTTTACCAGGTGTCTGTCTGGGCAGGAGCTGGGAGAGGATAAATACTTGTCAGTGGTGGCTCTCAGTGAGATGGCAAGTGCATCATGAGAAGCTTGGTCTCCTCTGCACTTTTGCTTCTATATCCTTCCCATGAGGCAGCATAACTTAGTTCATTTGGGCTTAAGGTTTAAACTTCTGGTGTGTGTGCTTTCACATTGAGATTACTGATAAGAATTTTTTTCTGCCGTTGCTTGGCACTGTTTTTAACACTTTGATCATATGATCATACTAGAGGCCTGGTGCATGAAATTCATGCACTCGGGGGGGGGGGCGTCCCTCAGCCCAGCTTGCACCCTCTCGCAGTCTGGGAGCCCTCGGAGGATGTCCGACTGATGGCTTAGGCCAGTGATGGCAAACCTATGACACGCGTGCCAGAGATGACATGTGAACCCATTTTTTTGGTTGATTTTTCTTTGTTAAATGGCATTTAAATATATAAAATAGATATCAGAAATATGTCTTTTTTTCTATATGTGACACAGCACCAGAGTTAAGTTAGGGTTTTTCAAAAAGCTGGCACGCCGAACTCAAAAGGTTCGCCATCACTGGCTTAGGCCCGCTTCCTGTGGGGAGCAGGCCTAAGCCGGCAGTCGGACATTGTTTGAGTTGCCGCGGAGGAGAGGCTCCTGCCACCGTGCTTGCCAGGTGTGAGCCCAGCTTCTGGCTGAACGGCGCTCCCCCTGTGGGAGCACACTGACCACCAGGGGGCAGCTCCTGCTTTGAGCTTCTGCCCCCTGGTGGTCAGTGCACATCATAGTGACTAGTCATTCCACTGTTCAGTCGATTTGCATATTAGCCTTTTATTATATAGGATAGAGGCCCAGTGTACGGGTGGGGACTGGCTGGCCTGCCCTGACGGGGGCCCCTGATTGGGGTGGGAGTCCTCACTGGGGGGTGGGGCTGGCAGGGGCAAGGGGCTGCAGTCATTCTGGTCTTAAAGGTCGTTCTGCCATTTCGGTCACTGGGCTTTTATTATATAGGATGATTTCAGAAATTAGAATGAAAAATGTGTCTAAATCTCTATATTAATTTCTATATTATTTAAATGTACATTTACATATCAGAATTGCCAAGATAGAGTTTAAGAAACGGCTCTTGTTTTTCTTCAGGTTTCACATGCCATGAGCACGGTGCCACGGTACTTCAATATGCGCCAAAACATCAGCTCCTGATATCTGGAGGTAGGAAAGGCTGCGTCTGCCTTTTTGACATCAGGCAGAGACAGCTCATCCACACATTCCAGGCACATGACTCAGCCATTAAGGCACTGGCTCTGGATCCTTGTGAAGAATATTTTACTACAGGTTCAGCAGAAGGTAACATAAAGGTGAGTTGGTAGCAGAGGTTGGAATCTTCTATTGTATGTTGTCTTTATCTGCTGTCAAGGCTGCTTGGGAAGAAACCCTCAAACCCCCACGTGTTCTTGCAAATGAGGGCATAAAGGGAAGCTTTGTGGAGACACTGTCTCCTGACACCCTTCCTTCCTTCTAAGTGGTTCTTCCTACACTGTTGTGGTTGGGAAAGCCAGATAGTTAAAACAGTTCTCTAAGGCGTTTTGAGTCAAGTGTAGGAGTTTAATTAGGGCCTGGATTTTTTGGTGACATTAGTTCAGCTCCTCCCCTCTCCCACCTCTGCTCTCAGTTCCTTACTCTGTTTGTAGTTGAGGTGAGGTTTCTGGATAAGTGAGATGGGACTGTTCTTTTATATTGCGAGGGCCTAGCTTAGCATTGGGAACATATTTAATAGAGTTAACTTAAATATGTAATTGAATTAGAAATGGGGTAAATGTGGTTAATATGAAATTATAGGAGGATGTGAAGAGAAATTTGAAAGAAGGGACAGTAAAGTGTAAGGACAGTGGTTAGCTACCTGAAAATAATACCACTCAGATGACTAAGCTGTTAGGAAGAGTCAGTGGGTGGGAAAGCTGGGCCAACAGAACAGAAGTGAAGATCATGTTTTTGCTTTTGGTTCTTTCTCTCCTTTTTTGTGACTTACACTTTTTGTTTTCACTCTCCGTCTTTTAAACCAGGTTTGGAGATTGACAGGCCATGGTCTGATTCATTCCTTTAAAAACGAACATGCTAAACAGTCCATATTCAGAAACCTTGGGGCAGGAGTCATGCATATCGACATCATCCAAGGCAATCGGTTCTTCTCCTGTGGGGCAGATGGCACTCTGAAAACGAGGGTCTTGCCCAATGCTTTTAACATCCCTACCAGGATTCTCGACATTCTATAGATTAAAGATTGGAGCTTTATTTTTATAAACATTTCAATTAAAAAACACACTGCAGTAGTTATTAGGCATTTCTGCTTTTCAAGCAGTTAACATACTGAAAACAATACAGAGAATCTCTGTAGAAATTGAATCTGATTCAAGCTGAGTGTTGTGCTGAGTATCGCCTATACAGGTTGTTAGAATGTGCATGTACCTTTTATCATGCTGACGTTCTTAAAAAAAAATCAAACCTAGTATCATATGAAGGGTACTGTTCTTTACCTGATTCAGAAAACATTAGTAAGTTATCATAATGAGAAGGACCTTTGTACCAAATTAAGGGGAGAAAATGTTGCTGGTTCAGATTTTTCTTCCTATTCTTACCACTGACTGAAGCATGCCTGCAGTCTCCTCTGTTGAATGAAGGACAGTCATGAGGTATTAGAAGCTCTTGATCACCAGAGACACTTTCTGAGCGCAGAGTGTGCAGTGACCAGCCAGGTCGTTCCCATGCTTTCCTGCTGAATATGTTTCCTGTTAGTGTGTAAACTGAGCTACTACTGTAACTTGCAAATGAGTGCAAATTTAAATGCAATGTTTTCCTTAAGATTTGCACATTCACATTGTTTGGACTGCTGGTTTTTCTATTTAAACATTTGCCTTCATGTTAGAATGTAATAACGTGAACATGACACATTTGTAATTAACCAAAACATATCAGTGTAGTACTTTTTCTTTTCATGTATTCACGATTTAACACCCACAACATTTTAAGGCTATGTTGAAACTACACCAATAGAACATTCCATATCATACTTAAAATGAATGTTAGGCTTTTTGTGGCCAGTTAATAGTTGATGACATTGGTGATATTATTTATTACCACAGCCTATTGTATAAACTATGCAGAATTAAATATTATTTGCTTGTAAAATATTAGCCAGTGTTGTCATATTTTGCTGTACCTCCTTGGTTATGACCAAAAATATGTTAAGCTATTGAAACCAATGTCTGTGTGTTTAAATGTTTACCAGCAAACTGTCTCATCATTTTAATGAGAATGCTTAATGCCTGTGCAGTAAATAGTAAAATATAATGGCATAAAAGCACTTTTCTCTGAAGGCAGTGTGATGTTCAGGCTGTGCAATATGTATGTAAAAGAAAAATAAATGTAATTTGAGTTTTACCTTAGTTTGGTCTGGCATTTTTGGATAATATTTTAAACTGTTGGGATCATTTTACATGTGATAAACTGTTTAACTTTTAGAGAACTTTTAAGCTGTTAAGTTCATTCATTCACAAATATTTACTGTGTACCTTCTCATCAGAAGCCATTCTAGGAAATGGGATACAGTGGCAACCCAAATAGAGAGGGGAGGGCGCTCAAGGTGGGGATGTATCTGGGTAAGAACTAACCTTCTCATTTACTGAACTTCAGACTTTGGTGCTGATGCTGAGCTGGGAATGGTGCTTAAGTGGAGTGTGGAGTGTGGAGTAGTGAGGGAAAGAGGGAGACACGCTTGAATACATGGGAACACAAATTTGAAAAAAATTGAAAACATGTATGTACACGTTCCTCAGTTTAGTATACAAAAGCCTGTATATGTTGCATCCTCTCCAGCGTTGTATATATTACACTGAAATAGTCCCAGCTAATTCAGTTGGAATCTGTAAGGTAATAGAATTTTCAAACTGAAATTTTAAAACTATTGGTTGCTGCCACTTTCTTTAAGCTATTGCTTTACAGTAATCTACCATGTTACTAATTTGTGTTTGTTTTTTTAATTAAAAATTTAGAAGTTTTAGGTTTATAAAACAATTGAGCTGCCCTAGCCAGTTTGGCTCAGTGGATAAAGTGTCAGCCTGTAGACCAAAGGGTCCCGGTTCAGTTCCAGTCAAGGGCACATACCTTAGTTGCAGGCTCCTCCCCGGTCCCGGTCCTGGTTGGGACTCATGCAGGAGGCAACCAATCGATGTGCTTCTGTCACATCGATGTTTCTCTCTGTCTTTCCCTCTCTCTTCCACTCTCCCTAAAATCAGTGGGAAAATATCCTCAGGTGAAGATTAACAACAACAACAACAATAATAATAATAATAAATTGAGCCAATACCACAAGAGTTTCCATCTACCCTCATCAGTTTCCCTTATTATTAACATTTTGCATTAGTGTGATACATTTGTTATAACTAATGAACCAGTATTGTTGCATTGTAAAGTCAATGGATTACATTAAGCTTCATTCACCCTTCGCGTTGTACAGTTCTGTGTTTCGACAAATGCATAATATCACGTATCCAGTATTACAGAATCATACAGAATAGTCTCATTGCCCTTAAACGCCCAAGTTCACCTATTCATTTCTCTCCATTTACCCTAAAGTTTAGCAACCACTGATCTTTTTACTGTCTCCATAATTTGCCTTTACCAGAATGTCATATAGTTGGAATCATATACTATGCAGCTGCTTTAGATTAGCTTCCTTCACTTAGCAATATGTATTAAGGCTTCTTCATATCAGTAATAATGTTCTATGTACCACAGTTTGTCTATTCACCTTTAGAAGAAACTTGGTTGCTTTTAGTTATTCACAATTATGAGTAAAACTGCTATAAACATCTGTGAACAGGTTTTTGTGTGGACATAAGTTTTCAACTCATTTGGTGAAATACCTAAGAGTGAGATTGCTGGATTAAGACTGTTCAGCTCTGAGATTGAAATGGAATTATAATGGCATTTTTTCCTAGGGAAATTATGCTAATGGTGATCATTTATTGAGTTCTTATTGCATACAGCCCTGAGTTAAGCAACTCATATAGATTATCTTAACCTACAAAACAACCTATCAGATACTATCTTTTTGTTAGAGACAATATATTTTTAAACCCTACTTTACAGGTGAAAAAGTTAAGACTTTGAGAAATTGAGTAATATAACTCAGAGGCATAAAGACTCTAATTTAGTTTGACCAGAGTTCACACCCACTTAGCCTATATTATATTGTAAACTTTGTTCTGCAGATGTGTAAATCCTGTTCACAGATCCCCATGAACTCTCTGAGAGAAGCTAGGCATATATTACCAGGTGGATTTTTGTATGTAGGCACAAGGACATAGCACCTGACGCAGACCATCAAACCCTTTTTGATCTGCTTTCTACCCAAAACTCAAATCTGAGTCTGGGTTCTAATGTTGCTCCAAAGTAAGGGAAAGGTCAGAGTATACACACTAACAAGAGGACCCAGAGGGAAAAATAACTTGTGAGAAACTTTATGATCCCAATCCCTAAGGCAAAACTGGCCCAAGCACTCTAGCTAGTTTGGTTTAGTGTATAGAGCGTTGGCCTATGGACTGAAGGGTCCCGGGTTCGATTCCATATCCCATTAGTCAAGGGCACACGCCCAGTGTGGGGCATGCAGGAGGCAGCTGATCAGTGGTTCTCTCTCATCATTGATGTTTCTATCCCTCTCCCTTCCTCTCTGAAATCAATATACCAATATATAAAAGAAAACAAAAAAACTGGCCCAAGCTACTCAGCCAGGCAGGATACTTTAAGCCTAAAATGCTTTGAGTGAGAGCTTTCAAAAGGATGGAGAGCAGTTCCTCTGTCAGGTAAGAGTAATAAGAGACTCTAGATTTGCCCTCTTGCTTGAAACAAAACAAAAATAAATTATATAACAAAATGGTCTCAAGACATTGGACATCAGGCAGTGAAGGACAGTGACCCCTGAGACACTACTAACATTGTTATTGTCCCAACTTACCACTTAGGGAGGGGAGACCAGGCAGGGCCCCTTTGCCTGGCAGCCTCTCTGAGTTGCCAAAGAGAACTGGGAGTCGGGAGTGCACGTTAGCTCGAGTTCACAGGCCAGACAAGTGAGCTGCATAGAGAGAGAACCGCAGAAGACCTACTCCCAGCATTCAGCTGAATATGAATCAGTGCACAAGTGTAAAAAACTAGTGGCCACAAACCAATACGCTCAATTAATTTTTGACAAAGGAGGCATGAACATACAATGGAGCCAAGATAGTCTCTTCAATAAATGGTGTTGGGAAAATTGGACAGATATATGCAAGAAAATGAAATTAGACCACCAACTTACACCATACACAAGAATAAACTCAAAATGGATAAAGGACTTAAATGTACGACAGGAAACCATAAAAATTCTAGAAGAATACAAAGGCAACAAAATCTCAGACATATGCCAAAGCAATTTCTTCACTGATACAGCTCCTAGGGCAGTTGAAACTAAAGAGAAAATGAACAAATGGGACTACATCAAAATAAAAAGCTTCTGCACAGCAAAAGAAACCATCAACAAAACAACAAGAAAACCCACCTCGTGGGAAAACATATTTGCCAATGTCATATCTGATAAGGGCTTAATCTCCAAAATTTATAGGGAACTCATACAACTTAACAAAAAGAAGATAAACAATCCAATCAAAAAATGGGCAAAGGATCTAAATAGACACCTTTCAAAAGAGGACATTCAGAAAGCCAAGAGACATATGAAAACTTGCTCAAAGTCACTAATCATCCGAGAGATGCAAATCAAAACAACAATGAGGTACCATCTCACACCTGTCAGAATGGCCATCATCAACAAATCAACAAACGACAAGTGCTGGAGAGGATGTGGAGAAAAAGGAACACTTGTGCACTGCTGGTGGGAATGCAGACTGGTGCAGCCACTATGGAAGACAGTATGGAGTTTCCTCAAAAAATTGGAAATGGAACTCCCATTTGACCCTGTGATCCCACTCCTAGGAATATATCCCAAGAAACCAGAAACACCAATCAGAAAGGATATATGCACCCCTATGTTCATAGCAGCACAATTCACCATAGCTAAGATCTGGAAACAGCCTAAGTGCCCATCAGTAGATGAATGGATTAGAAAACTGTGGTACATCTACACGATGGAATACTATGCTGCTGTAAAAAAGAAGGAACTCTTACCATTTGCAACAGCATGGATGGAACTGGAGAGCATTATGCTAAGTGAAACAAGCCAGTCAATGAAGGAAAAATACCACATGATCTCACTCATTCATGGATAATAAAGACCATTACAAACTTTTGAACAATAATAGATACAGAGGCAGAGCTGCCTCAAACTGATTGTCAAACTGCAGTGGGAAGGCAAGGGAGGGGTGGGGGACAGGAGGGAGGGGAGTAAGAGATCAACCGAAGGACTTGTATGCATCTATATAAGCATAACTAATGGACATAAGACACTGGGGGGTAAGGGAGGGCAGGGGTTTGTCATGGGCAGGGGTGGGGGGGGAAAGGACACTTATGTAATACCCTTTGTAATACTTTTAGCGAAAAAATAAAATAAAAAATAAATTAAAAAAACAAACAAACTAGTGGCCAAAGAACCACCTAAAGGACTAGGGTCTGATCACAGAAAGCTTGGAATAGTTTATATTTTCACCAACAAAACTGGAAAACCTCAACCCATAGGGCATTAGGCACAGTATTCAGAAGAGTTTTGCTGCAATAATCGGACAAAATGAATCCTTAACAAAACACTTCTCTGTTTCCACCCAAGAATGCTAAAAAAGGAAAGGACCAAACTATTTTCAAATTGCTAAATTGCATCTCTCAGCAAAGCTCCAGAATAATTATAGGAATACAAAAATATCCGGCACTCAACAAGGTAAAATTCACAATGTCTGACATTCAATTAAAATTACCAGGTATGAAAAGTAGAAGAATATGAGCCATAAACAGAAAAATCAACCTCTCAAAAAATGATCCATAAATAACAGGTGATGAAATTATTAGAAAGGATATCAAAATAGTTACAACTATATTTTTATGTACAAGAAGCTGGAGAAGAGATTAAACATGTTAACTGGAGATATAAAAGACATTTTAAAAAACCACATGTCTAGCAATAAGAACTACAGTGTCCAATATGAAAAATATAATGGTGGAGAATCACAGATTAGACATTGCAGAAGGAAAGATTAGTGAATATGAAGACATGGCAATAGACACTATACAAAATGAAACAAACACTGGAACAAAATGAGCACAGCATCAGTAAGCTAGGGGATAACTTTAAGCAGCCTAATATAGGTGTCATTGGGGTCACTGGAGGAGAAGAAGAGTAAAAAATATAATTGAAATAGGGTCCAAAAAAGCTGTGGAACATTTACACCATGGAACACTTCGCAGCAGTAAAAAAGAAATATGTGTTACCCTTTAAAATAACATGGAGGGACCTGGGGAGTATTATGCTAAGCAAAATAATCCAAACAGAGAAAGACAAGTACCGCATGATCTCACTCATATGTGGAATCTAATAAACAAAATAAACTGATGAACAAAATAGATTCAGAGACATAGAAGCATGGAACAGACTGTTGAATCTCAGAGGGAAGTTAGAGGATGGGTGGGTGAGTGGAAAGAGATCAATCAAAGAACTTGTGTGCATATATGCATAACCCATAGTCACAGACGATAGAGCGGTAAAGGCCTGGAAAGGAGGGGAGGGCTAGCAAGGAGTTAATGGGGGGAAAAGGGACATATGTAGTATTTTCAACAATAAAGATTAAAAAAAAAAACAAAAGAAAAGTAATGTCCAGATATTTTCCAGTTTTGATAAAAATGGGGTGGGGAAAAGAGTAACTTGGGAACCTATATGCATACTAGAGTCCCGGTGCATGAAATTTGTGCACTGGGGGGAGGGGGGGTTGTCCCTCAGCCCAGTCTGTACCCTCTCCAATCTGGGACCCACAGGGATCAGGCCTAAACCAGCAGTTGGACATCCCTCTCACAATCCGGGACTGCTGGCTCCCAACTGCTCACCTGCCTGCCTGCCTGATTGCCTCTAACTGCTTCTGCCTGACAGCCTGATAACCCCCTAACTAATCCCCTGCCAACCTGATCAGCCCCTAACCACTTCCCTGCCAGCCTGATTGATGTCTAACTGCTCCCCTGCCAGCCTGATCGCCCCCAACTGCCCTCCCCTGCAGGCCCAGTCACCCCCAACTGCCCTCCCCTGCTGGCCTGGTCATCTCTAATTGCCCTCCCCTGCTGGCCTGATCACCCACAACTGCCCTCCCCTGCCAGCCTGATCCCCAACTTGCCCTCCCCTGCTGGCCATCTTGTGGTGGCCATCTTTGACCAAATGGGGGCAGCCATCTTGTGTGAGGGTGTGATGGTCAATTTGCATATTACCTCTTTATTATATAGGATATGCAAAGCCCATGGACACAGACAAGAGTGTGGTGAAGGCCTGGGGGGGAGGGTGTGGGGTAGAGAGTGTCAGTGGGAAAAAGGGGGCAGGGAAGGGAACATCTGTAATCCTTTCAACAATAAAGATAAATTTTAAAAAATAGATCCAAGAAGTTGAATGAAATTCAAGCATAGGAAACATGAAAGAAATGATATCATCACATCATAATCAAATTGCTTAAAACCAGTGGTAAAGAGAAAAAAAATCTTAAGTGCAGCAAGAGAAAATAGACACATTTTATACTAATGAGCAAAGGCAAAGATAGAGAAGCAACATTTTTTCCTGTAAACAAACAAACAAAAAACCCACAAAATTATTTTTTCAAATATATATATTTTTTCCATCTCTATATATCATCCTCCACTTCCACCCAGACCCCTAGAAACTAAAATTCTTAACACAGTGAAAATAATTTTTAAAAATAAAGGTGAAATATCCTTCTCAAACTCTTAAAAAAATAAATAGAAGAGGAACACTTCCAAAATCATTTCATGAGGCCAACATTACCCTGATATCAAAACCTGACAAGGATGCCACAGAATATAGAATCACAAGCCAATATCCCTGATGAACATAGATATAAAAATCCTTTACAAAATATTAGCAAACCACATTCAACTGCACATTAAAAGGATTATACACCGTGATAAAATGGGATTTATTCTAGGGGTGCAAGGATGGTTCAACATCTGCAAATTGATGTGGTATACCACATTAACAAATGAAGGATTAAAGTCACATGATCATCACAACAAGTGCAGAAGCAGCATTGGACAGAATTCAATATCCATTTGTGATAAAAATCACATGTATTTTACATACCTCAACATAATAAAGGCCATGTATGACAAGCCCACTGGTAACATCATACTCTATGTTGAAAAACGAAAACATTTCCACTATGATCAGGAACAAGACAAGTGCCCACTCTTAGTACTGGAAATTCTAGTCAGAATAATCAACCAACAAAAAGAAATAAAAGGTATCTAAATTGGAAAGGAAAAAGTAAAACTGTCTATTTGCAGGTGACATGATATTATATATAGAAAACTCTAAAGACTTCATTGAATAAAGAAACAAACACCTGTCAACTAATAAATGAATTCAGTTAAGTTGCAGGTACAAAATTAATGTACAAAAATCATTTATGTTTCTTTGAAGCAACATTGAATTATCAGAAAGAGAAATTAAGAAAACAACCCCAGCCCTGACTGGTATGGCTCAGTGGATAGAGCATTGGCCTGCAGACCAAAGGGTCCTGGGTTCGATTCCAGTCAAGGGCATGTACCTTGGTTGCGGGCACATCCCCAGTAGGGAGTGTGCAGGAGGCAGCTGATCAATGTTTCTAACTCTCTATCCTCTCCCTTCCTCTCTGTAAAAAATCAATAAAATATATTTTTTAAAAAAGAAAACAACCCCATTTATAGTTTCATCAAAAAGAATAAAATACCTAGAAATAAATTTAACCAATGAGGTGAAAGATCTGTAAACTGAAAGGTATGACATTGATGAAAGAAATTGATGACACAAATAAGTGGAAAGATATTCCGTGTTTATGGCTTAAAAGAATTGACATTGTTAAAATGTCCATACTACCCAATACAATCCCTATCAAATTCCAGTGGTGAGTTCTGGTTCAAAATGGTGACATAAGAGGATCCTAAACTCAGAGCTTCTCCCTAAGGGGCAAAGGGCTTGGATCATATATCAGGCACCCCAACTTTTTTTAAAAATATATTTTATTGATTTTTCACAGAGAGGAAGGGAGAGGGACAGAGAGTTAGAAACATTGATGAGAAAGAGAAACATCGATCAGCTGCCTCCTGCACACCTCCTACGGGGGATGTGCCCGCAACCAAGGTACATGCCCTTGACCGGAATCGAACCTGGGACCCTTCAGTCCGCAGGCCGACGCTCTATCCACTGAGCCAAACCGGTTTCAGCAGGCACCCCAACTTTTAAGATCTGCATGTGAGAGACAAGACCCCAAAACATCTAGCGTTGAAATCCAATGGAGCTCATGTCCACAGACCCACAAAGCTAAACAAATGACACGTGGCTCTTAATTGGTTTCCACACTGACCCAGCACAGCCAGCCAATTGAGTAACACCCAGACTGTAAGTGAAAGAGGCTTTTTAGCTTAAAACACCAGCCTGGGGGCAGGCCCTTAACACACATCTAAAGGTCTGATGGGGTCCTCCTCTTCGGGGACAGAGGCTGGTGAGTGCCATCCTTGCACTCTCCCTCCGCCTCTTTCCAGCTCACTGGTATCTACCAACAAGGAGTTGTACCCTCCTATGGCACTCCAGCTTTTACAGCTGTGACCAGGGGACATTCTTCGGGAGCCTTGCTCTCATGGCCAGCAGGGCTTGCATTTCTGGGTCCTATGGGATTAGTAACAAGCAAGTAGTTCTTGACTGGCTACCACCCTCGAGGCATGGCACAGATGCACTGAAACACACCCTCAGTGTTTCTGTGAAAGGCCTGTTTGCTTGTCATGGAGCTTTGGCCTGAGGACAGGCATCTGGTTTTGCACACATCTAGGGGCCTACTTAGGTACACTCCAGTGATGAAGGCCAGTGGATGCCATCATACTGATATCCTTCTGCCTCATTCCAGGTTTCTTGTATCTCCTATTGAGGAGCTTATACACTTGTCTGGTACCCTGACTTTTACAACTGCTGCCCAGGGGACACTTCTAAATCACCTTGTTCTGATGGCCTGTGGGACATACACTTATGTTCCCACAACACTGTATATACAGGGTGGGGTAAAGTACATTTAAGTTCTTCATATGGAAAATAATAATAATTAATTAATAATAATCCTATATAATAAAAGAGAAACATGTAAATTGACCATCCCCTGCTACACTCACCAGGCAATCAGGAGTGAGCATGCAAATTAACCTGACAAAGATGGCAGGTTAATTTGCATCCACAGGCACCAGGCGAAGAGCAGAGTGGGAGAGCCGGCAGCTTGGGGGGACGTTGCTCCCTTGGTTGTTCCCGCAGGCCACCGGGTGGAGAGCAGAGTGAGAGAGCTGGCAGAGAGTGAAGTGGCTTGGGGAACTTGGCTCCCCAAGCCGCCAGACAGAGAGCAGAGAGGGAGAGCTGGCGGCTTGGAGGACTTGGCAGAGTGGGAGGCCTTGGGATGGATATAGAGCAGGCAGGGAAAACTAAGAGCATGGGGAATACCAGAAACGCTGGGAATCGTAGTTCTGGTGGCAGACGGATCTCCTAGACCAGCCGTGGTCAAACTATGGCCCGCGGGCCGGATCTGGCCCATCTGAAATGAATAAAACTAAAAAAAAAAAAAAAAAAAGACCGTACCCTTTTATGTAATGATGTTTACTTTGAATTTATATTAGTTCACACAAACACTCCATCCATGCTTTTGTTCCGGCCCTCCGGTCCAGTTTAAGAACCCATTGTGGCCCTTGAGTCAAAAAGTTTGCCCACCCCTGTCCTAGACACTAGAGCAGTGGTTCTCAACCTTGGCTGCACATTAGAATCACCTGGGAATCTTTTTAAAATCCTGATTTCTGGGCCTCATCCTCCGGAAATTCTGTTTCTTTGTTACTAATGTTGTGGCCTCACCCCATAACAAAGAAACAGAATTTCTGGAGGATGAGGCCCAGAAATCAGGATTTTCAAAAGATTCCCAGGTGATTCTAATGTGCAGCCAAGGTTGAGAACCACTGCACTAGAGCAAAGTGAGCCTGGAGCAAGTTACTATTGCGGTTGGGGATGGAGGGAAAGCAAAGGTGAGAGACATAAGTAAAATCAGAGTGTCTAGGAAAAATTAAAGGGAAGATATCCTAAAACTTCCAGGAAATCTCCACCAATGAAGCAAAGAAAAAAAATGCCTCTATTATTCTGTGAGCAACAAACCAAACTGAGTTGGGGTCTCAGAAAATTTGCTCATATGATTGCAAAGACAGACAGAAACTCCTGGATTGGAGAGGGCTCCCCTGAGGGCTCCCAGATTGGAGAGGGTGCAGGTCGGGCTGAGGGACCCCCCACACCCCACAGTGCACGAATCTTCATGCACCAGGCCCCTAGTCTATATATAAAAAAGGCTAAAATGCAAAGTGTCCCCTTGGGAGTTCGACCCGGAGAATGAGAGTTCAATCGCTTGCTATCACATCATCCCCACCAGGGGGCAGCACGGAACATGGCAGGCGACCAGCTGTGGCAGCAGGGCACTGAGGGAGCGAGGGAAGGAGGAGGTGGGGAGGCAGGGAGGTGGTGGGGGAGGGGGAACTGCGATGGCAGCATGGGTGGTGAGAGAAGGGGGAGGTGAGGAGAGAAGGGGGAGGTGAGGAGAGAAGGGGGAGGTGAGGAGAGAAGGGGGAGGTGGTGAGAGAAGGGGGGAACCTCACGGTGGTGGCACACTGGCGTTGAGGGAAGGAGGAGGCGGGGAGGCGGGAACCCTGACTGGCCCTGATTGCCGGCCAGGCCTAGGGACCCTACCTATGCACGAATTTTGTGCACCGGGCCTCTAGTATAAGAATAAACTCTGGGTTTTGCATACTCAAAACTGTAAACCCACTTTAGCCCCATCCTGTTTTATAAGCTTTAAAAGGTGCTGCCTGAGAGTCTGGCTTTCAAGCAGCCTGAATCTAGGAGCTCCTCTGCTTTGAGATACTGACAGGTCTTGGCTCTTGGCACAGCCTCAATTACTGGGAATCACTAGAAGTAAAACAGGCTGCATGGAAAATCACAAAGGTTCGCAAGACAACCAAGAACTAGGGCAGGGTTGAATAACACATTTCATCTCCTACATGACATTCCTTACAGACTTAGGAAAGATGGCTCTTTTTGTCTAATGAACACAATACGACAGAGAGTTAAGGGAAATGAAAGAAAACAAAGGAGTAAGTTTCAGATGAAAGCAGAAGATAAAACCTCAGGAAATGTCCTTAATGAAACAGAGATAAGTGATTTCCTGGGTGAAGAGTTGAAAAGCACAGATGCTCACTGAGGTCTGGGTAAAATCCAGGATACTGAGTTATGCGGCTTTAAAGCAGGGCCACCCCCCCAGCTCCCCTCAAACCTGACCAGCACTGCCCCTCCTGGGAGATCCACTAGCCCCATCCTCCCAACCCACAGTGACCTGCCCTGAGATCAGGCCCCGGACAGAATCTGAGACAGACTGTGCAGTTATAGAACAGGGGCTATTTTTTCTTCACATGCCCAATGGGTGCAGAGCCCTCCTTTCATACAGCCACATCTTGGTCTGTTTGGGCCTGATGAACTCTACTGGCCTCATCCTGATGACCCCCTGAGACCCAGCCCCACCACAAATGTGTGCGAGCACCCAGCTGGTGGCAGCTAGACTTGGTGTACCCTGGGATGTTTGCTGAGTGGCCTCAGACCCAGCACTGCACCAAGTTGGAATCTTATCAATCTGGTGTACACTACCTGCTCCTACCTGGTGACTCACTGAGAATCTACCTCATGTAACCTGAGTATTGTTTCAGTGACTGAGTCTAACAGGCAGCTGGCAGGTAGAGGCAGAACTTGGGTTGCCTTGGGACTTTAACTGACCTGCCCCTGGGCCTGGTGCTGGTAAAAGCCAGGTTGGCTCTTGCTTTGCACACCCAGGCCCATCAAAGGCAGCCACAAACTGTGGGTCACTCTGTAGCTCTAAGCAGGTTACCCAGGGCCCGTCACAGGCAGCATCTGACATTGGCCCACACTAGAGTCCCACACAAGAGGCCCCCAAGCCAACACACCCAGTGGCCCGCTTTAGACATCAGAACGGGTTCCAATAGCTTCACAAGGAGAAAATGCAAAGGAGATTGCAGCAGGCACCAGACCTTCCTGATGTAAATTCCACTACTTGTGGAAGCAGCTTGTACACTGTGGTCAGGGTTCATCCTCACAATCAGCTAGCCTGAGGCTTGACACCATGCACAAATGGACTAATAACAATCAAGACTCAATTACAACAGGAGGGTCCTCATAACCCACACAGATGAGGTTCCTAGAGCACCAAGTTCAGGTGATCAAGGTGACTGCACCATGGGGTCCCTCAGGACACCTTCTATATAAGGCCATCCTATGAACACCGGGAGTCATAGCAGATCTACCTAATACATAGAAACAAACACAAAGAGGCAACCAAAATGGGGAGACAAAGAAATATGCCCCAAGTGAAAGAACAGGAGAAATAAAAAAAAAAAAAAAAAAAAAAAGAAGAAGAGCTAAATGAAGTGGAAGCAAGCAATTAATCAGATATGGAGTTCAAAAAAATGGTTATAAGGATGCTTAAGGAACTTAGAACTAAATAGCATGAAAAAGGACATAGTAATTATAAAAAAAGAACCAGTCAAAAATGAATACAATATCTTGAAATGAAGACTACCCTAGAAGGAATAAATAGTAGCTTGGATGAAGCAGTGTATGGAATCAGTGATTTGAAAGACAAGGTAGCGAAAAACACCCAATCAGAGCAGCAAAAAGAAAAAAAGAATTTTAAAAAATGACAACAGTTTAAGTGACCTTTAGGGGGTAACATGAATTTTAACAATATGTGCATCATAGGGGTACCAGAAAGAGAAGAGAGCAAGGGATTGGAACTTATTTGAATAAATAATGGCCCTGGCTGGTTTGGCTCAGTGGATAGAGCATTGGCCTATGGACCAAAGGGTCCTGGGTTCGATTCCTGTCAAGGGCTCCTCCCTGGCCTGGGCCCTGATCGGGGCTTGTGCAGGAGGCAACCAATCGATGTATTTCTTTCACATCAATATTTCCCTCTCTCTTCCATTCTCTTAAAAATCAATGGAAAAATATCCTCAGGTGAGGATTTAAAAAAAGAAATAATGACTGAAAACTTTCCTAACCTGGTAAAGGAAAAAGACACACAAGTCCAGAAAACACAGAGTCCTAAACAAAGAGGCCCACACCAAGACATATTGTAATTAAAATGGCAATGGTTAAAGACAAAGAGGGAATCTTAAAAACAGCAAGAGAAAGATAGCTAGTTACCTGCAAGGGAGCTTCCATAAAACTGTCACCTGATTTCTCAACAGAAACTTTTCAGGCCAAGAAATTGGCATGAAATATTCAGTGATGAAAAGCAAGGACCTACAACCAGACTACTTTACCCGGGAAGGCTAACATTTAAAACTGAAGAGAAAATAAGAGCTTCCCAGATAAGAAAAAGTTCAAGAAGTTCATTACCACCAAACTAGTAGCAGAAGAAATGTTAAAGGGTGAATAAGAAGGACAAAGAGGGGGAGAAGGAGAACAGAGGAACATAGTAATAAAGACTATTAATAATGATTTTAAATGTAAATGGCTTAAATGCTCCAATCAAAAGACATGGGGTTGCAGAATGGATAAGAAAACAAGACCCATGTATATGCTGTATACAAGAGACCCATCTCAGAACAAAAGATACACATAGACTAAAAGTAAAGGGATGGAAAGAGATATTTCATGCAAATGGAGATGAAAAGAAAGCTGGGATAGCAATTCTTATACCTGACACAACAGACTATAAAATAAAGGCTATAGTAAGAGACAAAGAAGTACACTACATAATAATGAAGGGAGCAACCCAAACAAGAGGCTATAACCCCTGTAAACATTTATGCACCCAACATTGGAGCGCCTAAATATATAAAGCAAATATTGATGGACATAAAGGGAGAAATTGACAGTAATACAGTCATAGTAGGGGATTTTAACACCACATTAACATCAATGGATAGATCTTCCAGACAGAAAATCAACAAGAAAACAGTGGCCTTAATGACACACTAGAGCAGTTGAATTTAATTTATATCTTCAGAGCATTTCACCCAAAGCAGCAGAATATACACTCTTTGCATGTGCACATGGAACATTTTCTAGGATAGATTACATATTAAATCACAAAACAAGTTTCCATAAATTTAAGAAGATTGAAATCAGATCAAGCATCTTTTTTGACCATAAGGGTATGAAACTAGAAATCAATCACAAGAAGAAAACCTGAAAAACCCACAAAGATATGGAGGCTAAATAACATGTTATTAAACAATGAATGGGATACAATGAGATCAAGGAAGAAATTAAAAAATACCTTGAAACAAATGAAAATGAGAACACAACAACCCCAAATCTGTGGGACACAGTGAAAGCAGAAGTAAGGGAAAATTCATAACATTACAGACCTATACCAAGAAACAAAAATAAAGTTAGAAATAAACAATCTAACTTTATACTTAAAGGAACTTGAAAAAGAACAAGAAACAAACCCAATGTGAGTAGAAGGAAAGAAATAGTAAAGATCAGAGCAGAAATAAACAAATGTCTAAAAAAAAGAACACTTCAAAAGATCAATGAAACCAAGAGCTGGTTCTTTGAAAAGATAAAATTGATAAACCTTTAGACCAGCGGTTCTCAACCTGTGGGTCGCGACCCCTTTGGCGGTCGAATGACCCTTTCACAGGGGTTGCCTAAGACCATCCTGCATATCAGATATTTACATTACAATTCATAACAGTAGCAACATTACAGTTATGAAGTAGTAACAAAAATAATTTTATGGTTTGGTCACAACATGAGGAACTGTATTTAAAGGGCCAGAAGGGTTGCGAACCACTGCTTTAGACAGACTCATCAAGAAAAAAAGAGGTATTGCCGAAACCGGCTTGGCTCAATGGATAGAGCATCGGCCTGCGGACTGAAAGGTCCCAGGTTCGATTCCGGTCAAGGCCATGTACCTGGGTTGCGGGCACATCCTCAGTAGGAGATGTGCAGGGGGCGGCTGAACGATGTTTCTCACTCTCTATCTCTCTCCCTTCCTCTCTGTAAAAAATCAATAAAATATATTTAAGAAAAGAAAAAAAGGAAAAAAGAGAGAAGACCCACATACATAAAACCAGAAGTGAAAGAGGAGAAGTAACAACTGACACCAAATAAATACAAAGGATTGTAAGAAAATGTATGGACAACTATATGCCAAAAAATTGGGTAATCTGTACAAAATGGATAAATTCCTAGAAACATACAATTTTCCAAAACTGAATCAGGAAGAATCAGAGAATCAGAACAGACAGATTACAACTAATGAAATTGAAGCTGTAATAAAAACACTCTCAACAAACAAAAGTCCTGGACCATATGGCTTCATAGGTGAATTTTACCAAACATTAAAGAAGAACTAACACCTATCCTCAAACTATTCTAAAAAATTCAAAGGGACAGAAGACTCTCAAACTCATTTTATGAGGCCAGAATTATCCTAATTCCAAACCAGATTAAGACACTATAAAGAAAAAAATTATAGGTCAATATACTTGATGAATATAGATGTTAAAATTATAAACAAAATATTAGCAAACAAGACCCAGCAATATATTAAAAAGATAACACACCATGATCAAGTAGGATTTATTCTGGGGATACAAGTTTGGTATAACATCCACAAATCAATAAATATGATACATTACAAAACCAAAATGAAGCATAAAATCACATGATCATGTCAATAAATGCAGAAAAAGTATTTGATAAAATCCAGCACCCATTTAAGATAAAAACTCTCAGCAAAGAGGCAATAGAGCAGTGGTTCTCAACCTTGGCTGCACATTAGAATCACCTGGGAATCTTTTTAAAATCCTGATTTCCGGGCCTCATTCTCCGGAAATTCTGTTTCTTTGTTACTAATGTTGTGGCCCCACCCCATAACAAAGAAACAGAATTTCCAGAGGATGAGGCCCAGAAATCAGGATTTTCAAAAGATTCCCAGGTGATTCTAATGTGCAGCCAAGGTTGAGAACCATTGTGTTAGAGAAACATACGTCAATGTAATAAAGGCCATATATGACAAACCCACAGCCAACATCATACTCAATGGGCAAAAACGAAAAGCATTTCTCTTAAAATTAGCCACTTTCAATATAGTACTGGAAATTCTAGCCACAGGAATCAGATAAGAAGAAATAAAAAGCACCCAAATTGGAAAAGAAGAAGTAAAACAGTCTTTATTTGGTGATGACAATACTATAAATAGAGATCTCTAAAGATTCTATAAAAAAACTATTAGAACTGATAAATGAATTCAGTAAAATAGCAAGATACAAAATAAATATTCAGAAATCAGTTGCATTTTTATACACCAACTAGAGGCCCGGTGCACAAAATTTGTGCACTGAGGAAGGGGGGAATCCCTCAGCCTTGCCTGTGCCCTCTCACAGTCCGGGAGCCCTGCCATCAATCACCCCAAAGAGGTAGGCCCTGCTCACCTGACTGGGGCTCCTCCATGATTGCCCCAAAGAGGTAGGCTTTGCCCACTCAGCTGGGGCTCTGTGATGGATTGCCCCTGCAGAGGGAGGCCCAGGCTATGCACTGCCGCCAGGTAGCCTGGGCCTCCCTCTTTGGGTGATCGATCGTAGGGCTCCATCATGGATCACCCCAAAGAGGGAGGTCCCGCCCACCCGCCGCAGCCCACTGGATGGTGACCTGGGCCTCCCTCTGCAGGGCGATCATGTAATCGATTGTGCCTGCAGAGGGAGGCCCCACCCATCCGCTGCAGTCTGCTGGTCAGTGGCCAGGGGCTTCCTCTTGGGGTAATCATGGAGCCCCCCGATTGATCACCCTGCTGGCCCGTGACCTGGGCCTCCCTCTGGAGGGCGATCATGGGGCGATGGCTGGGCCCCAATCCAATCGCATCACACCTGCCTTGGCTGGCCCGGTGCCAGTGGGTGTCATAGCATGGTCGTCTGGATGGTTGTTCTGCTGTTTGATTGTTTGGTTGATTTGCATATTATGCTTTTATTTTATATATACATATAAATATATATATAGTAATATGCAAATTATGCTGGGATGCCGTAACAGTCACGACCGGCTCACGAGGAGGTTGCGTGGGCAGATAGGCGGGAGGAGACTGCGTGCATGGTGAGATTAGCCACGGATGGCACAGGCATGGAGACAGGGGGGCCTGCCCCAGCCGCTGCATCAGCTGGAGCGGGCCCAGAGCGGAAACACACAAAGGGGGGCCCGCGCCAGCCGCTGGCAGGGGCCCGGAGCAGACACGCACACAGGGGGGCCCCTCCTAGCCGCCCGCGCAGGCCTGGAGCGGAGACACACACAGGGGAGCCCCCACCAGCCACAGTGCACCAGCAGTTCCGCCTCTGCGCATGAACTCCAGATGAAACACCTTTTCTGACCACTCATTGGCTAAGCTCCCTGTACACCACTCACAGTGTTCTTGGTAACTTGGGTAGTAAGAATCCAAGAAGATGATCTAGGGCAGCGGTTCTCAACCTGTGGGTCGCGACCCCTTTGGCGATCAAACGACCCTTTCACAGGGGTCGCCTAAGACCATCCTGCATATCAGATATTTACATTACGATTCATAACAGTAGCAACATTACAGTTATGAAGTAGCAACGAAAATAATTTTATGGTTGGGTCACAACATGAGGAACTATATCTAAAGGGCCAGAAGGTTGAGAACCACTGCTCTAGGGTTTTTCCAACTCACTCTTGGAGGAAAAAACGAAGGTCCACTGCTGGAGGAGCTAAGAAATGTCATATCCTGCCCTGCCGGTTTGGCTCAGTGGATAGAGTCTTGGCCTGCTGACCGCAGGGTCTGGGTGCGATTCTGATCAAGGGCATATACCTAGGTTGCAGGCTCCTCCCTGGCCGGGGCCCAGGTCAGAGCTCATGTAGGAGGCAACCAATCGAAGTGTGCCTCTCACATTGATGTTTCTCTCTGTCTTTCCCTCTCTCTTCCATGCTCTCTAAAAATCAGTGAAAAAATATCCTCAGGTGAGGATGAAAGAAAGAAAGAAAGAAAGAAAGAAAGAAAGAAAGATCATATCCTATGAAAGACACATCTTGAAAATGCCTAAAGAAAGTTGTCATTTTTTCATGGTGAAGGGATTGGAGTCCGTGTTGATGAAAACACCTTGGCATCTGTGACGGCCGCAGTGGCAGCAGCAGCAGCAGCAGCAGGGTGATGAGGGTGGCGCCTTCCCCTGATCAGCCCAGGTCCTGAATAGACACTTCTCCAGAGAGGACATACAGATGGCCAACAGACATATGATAAGTTGCTCTAAGTCACTAATCATCAGAGAAATGCAAATTAAAACCACAATGAGTGTCGGGCAGGGTAGGTGGAGTATTTGGCCTTCATCTTCGGCACCAAGAAAAAATTAACTGTTCATTTTATTTCAAAACTGGAGGCCCGATGCACAAAAGTTGTGCAAGAGTAGGCCTTCCTTCCCCTGGCTACCGGCACCAGCTTCCCTCTGGCACCCAGGACCTGGGCTTCCCTCGCAGCCCTGGCTTCATCACTGGTGCCAATCACACACGTGTGATTTGATCTGTCATTGTCAGTCATGAATCTGGTTAACACTTCTTTATAGAGAAAGGGCAAATAGTGATATTAAAATATTTCTTCTAATTAATTTCCTTTCAACATGCATGAATTTGTGCGCCGGGCCACTAGTAAATAGATAATACAGAATTGAACGGACATAGTGCATACCAATAAGATATTATTTACAAAAGCAGGCGGCGCACCAGGCCAGACTTTACTAGTGCCTTAAATACCTTAATTAAAGGCATAGGCAGACGGGGGGGTGAAACAAGACCCAAACACATGCTGCACAAGAACTTTAATGACATGGAGAGATTCAAAGCGAAAGAACGGGAAAAGATATGCCTTACTCACATGGACCAAAAGAAAGCTGGAGTGTATATGTTCATATTAGCCCTTTTAGAGCAGAAAGAGGGGTAGGTTGGAGAGAGAAAGAGAGAGCAAGGCCCAGCCAATGTTGCTCAGTGGTTGAGCATTGACCCAGGAACCAAGAGGCCGCCAATTTGATTCCTGGTCAGGGCACATGCCCGGGTTGTGGGCTCAGTACCCTGTGGGGGGCGTGCAGGAGGCAGCTGATCGATGATGTTTTTATCTCTCTATCCCTCTCCCTCTCTAAAAAAAATCAATAAAAACATATTTTAAAAAAGAGAGAGCAAACAGAGAAATGCCCAAGTAAATCAGGTTGCCAGTATTTCATTGCCAGATGGCTAGGAACAAGCAAGACCCAGTCTGACAAAGACAGACAAGGGCTAGCTCAACCTCCGGCATGTGGGTGTGACTTTAGCCCTTATTGCACTGGAAAAGGTCAAAGGAGCCAAAAAGAATGGAGAAATCTTTGGTGTTCTGTCTGAGCGGCAGGAAGGAATAGTTGCCCACAGTGTGGGCTCTGGTGTCAGACTTCCTAAATTCGAATCCTAATTTCACCATTTACAAGCTCAGGGACAGTGGGTGAGTTTCTTAATGTCTTTTAGTTTGGAATATGGGGATGATGAAATTTACACTTTAAGGGCTTCCCGGGAGGATCACATGAGTTCATACATTTGAAGCATTTAATACAGTGCCTGGCACACAGTAAGCACTCGATAAATGTGAACTATGATGATGGCATTGATGTTGCCACCACTGTGGTATTCCTTTTCTAGGCTTTGGAGAAAATAAAAAAAGTATCTCACCCTATGTGCGCAGCAGTCTTTAAGTTGACACAGTGACCCCCATCCTCAAGGAGGGGCCAATAAAATGTTCTTAAATATAAGCACCGTGGGAGGTAGCATGAGCTTAACCCAGGTAAGAACAAATTCAGCTTCTCCTTTACCCTCACAATGTAGCCACACTCACAGTAACTCCGACACCAGCTGTGTGCAGGTGTTTCCCTACACCACGCAATTCTTGGACACCAGCTGGGTGACCTATAATTCCTCTCAATCCTGACGGCTGCTCTACCTAGAGACAGCATGAGATCAGATCTCCCAGGTTCAAGGCTCAGTCCCACGAGACTACCCCCGCTTCAGATGACAACCACCAGTCCTGGTTACCACCTGTGCTGCTGACCAACCTGCTATAGATCAGAGGTTCCCACAACCTCCTTCTCAGGTTCAATTAATTTGCTAGAGCAGCTCACAGAATGCAGAGAAACAGGATATGACCCAGGAACATCCAGGTGGCAGAGATGCACAGGGTGAGGTACCGGGAGAGCGGGGAGCTTTCCTGCCCTCTCCAGGGCACCCCTCTCCCTGCATCTCCACACGTTCACCAACCCAGAAGCCCTCTGAACCCTCTCCTTCTGGTTTTCATGGACGGGCATTGCACGGGCATAACTGACTAAATCATTGGCCATTGGCAAACTCTTCAACCTCCAGCCTCACTCCCTTCCAGAGATCCAACTCTCCAATCACGTGGTTGGTTCCTAGGGATTTTCCAAAAGCCACCTCATTAACATAAGGAAAGACACCTTTATAACTCTCCTCACAGGAACTTTTTAGGGTTTTAGGAGTTCTGTGCCAGAACTGGGAGGAAGACCAAAGGTACAGTTTTTATAAATCACTGTCACACCACGGCTTGGCCAACGGGCCTTTAGGTCAAATTGGGCCCACCACCTGTTTTTGTGCAAGCTAAGAATAGTTTTTACATTTTTATACAGTTAAAAAAATCAAAATAAAAACATTGGGCGACCCATGAAAATTATAAAATTCAAATTTCAGTGTCCGAAAAGTCTTATTGGAATATGGCCATGCTCACTCGTTTATATATTGTTTCCAGCTACAACAACAGAGTTAAGTAGTTGCAACAGGGACCGTGTGGCTAAAATATTTATTATCAGGCTTTTTAGAGAAAAATAATTGCCAACAAGCTTGGTTTAACCCATCCTTAAATTTCCCCTTTATTTCCAAATGACCGCAAACAACATACAAACTACACCTTGGAAGCAGCCAGTCCAGATATTCCGCCCGCCCCCCCCCCCCCCCCCCCCCCCCGCCCCCCGGGCCTCCCCACCTTGTCCAGGTCCTCACCTTGGTTTAGCGACCTTCTTTTGCTGGGCGTTTAACTTTCCTGGGAGCAGCTTTAAGTCCGGCGTCTGGTCCTCCCGTTACTGCTGGAGCAGAGAACCTCTTTGTGTGCTCCCCCTGTAGCTTTCAGCTAGTAATTAATTACTCTCAGCTTTCTCCTATGTTTTTCCAGAGGGTCAATCAAGCTTAGGAATAACCACCTGATTCCATTATGCTTTTAGTCCAGTGGTTCTCAACCTTGGCTGCACATTAGAATCACCTGGGAATCTTTTTAAAATCCTGATTTCTGGGCCCCATCCTCCGGAAATTCTGTTTCTTTGTTACTAATGTTGTGGCCCCACCCCATAACAAAGAAACAGAATTTCCGGAGGATGAGGCCCAGAAATCAGGATTTTCAAAAGATTCCCAGGTGATTCTAATGTGCAGCCAAGGTTGAGAACCACTGTTTTAGTCCATGAATCTCCATCACTTGATACATCACATTCGCTAATGTATACCATCCCAGATGATCACCAGTGGGAGCTGTAATGTGGGACCACCTCCCTGTCCCAGTGGCTATTTGTGGCCCATCTACTCCCAGCGATGGGTCCTCACTGCAAACAGGGTGGTGAATGGTCCAACCACAAACCCCCATCTTCAGGGCTTCTTTCTGGGACTATACCTGGTTAGGGTTACCAAGTTCAACAAATATAAATACAGGACTCATGATTAAAAATGGATTTCAATATGTAATTTTTAGTAGAAATATTATGGTTGGAACATAATGTTGTTGTTCTTTACCTGAAATTAAAATTTCAGCGGGTCAACCCTACAACTGGTTGGGTTCTCCAGGAAGCAAGTCTGAGATGGACTTTAGCCAGCAGGGTGTCACTAAAGAGGGCTTTAGTTCAATACCTATGCACGGAGGCAACAGAAGCAAGATGATGGAGGGAAGACTCAGAGACACACGAGGCTGACCCCATGGGGGCTCTGGCACTACAGTGGCCCCATAGAGTCATTCTGAGTTGGGCTGGGCTTTATACTCACGCCCAGAGCAGCCACTGGATGAGGGGATGTGCCCCGCGGAAGGGGTCACTGCAGCCCAGGCAGTTACGAAGGGGCAGACAGCTGAGATATATATATATACGCTGACAGCACTCCCAGCACCAGGGGCAAAAGGTCTTTCCTGATGTGGAATCCAAGGAGCAGCGGGTGCAACGCAGTGCCCACCACATTTGCAGACAGGATGAGAGAATAGATGATATTTCAGGACAGTTTCACTTGCGCATCTATGGTTAAATGAAGTAATATGGACAAAGTGAAGTTGCCTAGGAGAGACATGGCATATAGATGTGAGCACCAAGCAGTGGCTACTTTGGCGTCTCTAGAACTTTGGGAGGGTCCTCCAGCAGGGGTGGTAGTTTGGGGATAACCCAGGTGCTGGGCTTGGGCACGTGCGTCTGCCTCCCAGGGTGATGGCTGGCATCGCCGTGCTGACAACGTTGCGGGGAGTATCTCTGGACTGGGCTGGGTTTGGCTTATTCCTCTAAGTCCGGTTTTTAAAAAGGGATGTTTTAAAAAAATATTCGAAGTTAACTATTTTCATTTTCTAGTTACAAGGACCAGAGCCTTACTCTGGAAGCAGCAGGAGGTGGTGGAAAACATGATCACAAAGTCAGGACACAGTGTCTCCTGTGGACGCATGCTGGCGCTTAAGCGGTGGTGTTACCTTCTCTGGCTTCACGTTCTCAGAGTTAAGGTGAGAGGGTTGGTTGGGTGTTCTGTGAAGACCCCTCTAGTGATGGCCTCTTGTAATCCTGTGACTATGCATGTGGCCTCTTGGCAATGAGTTTGGGACACTGACAATGCCAGGTGGCTGGGAACCTAGCAATTTTAGAATTACGTTTTTTATAGATGTTAGGATCTTAACCACAGAGTCTTAAATAGCTCAGCTTTGGGGCCTGATCATAGCAGATTGCTTGGAGGGAAAATAGTGAGGCAGATTAATTACATTCTTATTTTATGTCTTGCAGTGAATGTAAGAATGGATATCTTAACATCACATGCAAAGTCTGAAAGAGCAAGACTACTATTTTCTTCGTGGGTTTTCTCTTTTTGCTTTATATTTTAATGACAAAAGTCATCAGCAGTGCATGCCTGGGCCACCCACTAACAGAGACACTTCTAGAGGAGGTTATAAAGAAGCTCTATAGGGCAAAGCAGGGTGTTCTTAAACTTTTTTTTAAATTTGGGGGCAGTTTTATTGTAAATTTGTTGTATAACTAAAGGACATTTTTTTGGTGGTGTGAAGTGTTAACTAGCTAATCAAACAGACCAGCAGATAGAAACAGTCAACGCTGTGTGCCTAACCAGCCCTTGAATAAAGCTATAAGAACAGGGTCACTCCAGTTTCTCATAGAAATGGATATAAAAGTAACAGCTATAATTTATCAAGGCTTATATTATTTCAGAGCATTTCTTATTTCATAAAGAAAAATCAAAGGAGGTTAAGTAATGCTGTTATCAACATTTTACAAAAGAAACGAGGTTCTGAAGATTAAGAGACTTGTCCAAATTCACACAAATCCAGTTTTTAAAATTTGTTTCTTTTTATATTTAGCTCCAATGTTATGTTCTTTTCAGGTGCCTTGCCTATGCCAAAAAATGGGCAAATCTCCATTGCATTTTGGCTGTGTATATCTAGTTCTAGTTACGATGTCTTTCTATAGAAAAAACAGCCCATTTCAGTGAGTTTTCAGTATTCAGAGGAGCTAGTAAATTGCAGAAGTTTCGACAGAGGAACGACCCAATAAAATTCCACCACAATAGTGTTTTGGGTTGTTTTTCTTTTAAATGTTGCATCTAAATTATCAAGAGGTAAAAATAAAATACACTTGTTTCAATATGTGATTGTGTTCAGCAGTGATTATTTTATTGACTAGGTAGATTAAAGTTAAATAAATTACAACAACAAAAGAGAGACATTCCCAGTTATTAATCTGTTGTTCAGAATTGTTCAGCATCTGTGGTTACAGATGGGAAATCGTGGCTTTTAATGACGTGATACCCAAGGTCACAGCAGCTGGATGAGAGGGGAAACGCCTATCACACACTCCTTCAGACGCTTCCACATCAAACAGCGCCAGAACGTGCTGCTGGAAAAGGACACCCGGCTCCTGAAGAACTGTGGTCTCTCACTTGACTTTTCACCTTGCGACCTTGAGGGGAATAAGATGGTCAAAATGCCTACGATCAGAACCCCTCATCTTAAAACGTTCACGCCAGACTCTTCCTCTGTCAGAACACCTGTGCTGCGAGATACGCCGAGACCGTAACCACCTGCGTGGCTTCACGAGGGCGCGGTTATCAGTTGAACAAAAATGCTTTGAAATAGGGTCCAACCTACCTTTGAGGCTGGGACGGGGTTTTTATTTACTTTCCCCGGGGGAAGCTATCTACTATAGATTAAAGAGGAACTAGAGAATTATCTGGTTTGATTCTGACATCAGAAGTGCAGATATTTGGGAAGTGTTCTAAAGCAACTTTGGTAATGAGTGAGAGTGGAAACGGCCAAAATGATATCTTGACTTAAAAGCATTCGGTTGTACATTCTGTTTTAGCAGTGAGCCCACACCTTTTTGTCTTTAATCCAGTGCGGCTTGCAGAAAAGAATGAGTCAAATCTTTATTCTCTTCCCTCTGTAAAAACAAACTTTCAACCATATAAAATTACCCATTAGACCTTGATCAAACTCAGCTGTCCTCATATTACTCCGCCACAGCAAAATCAAAACACACATTCCAGTACAACCGTCTCTGGTAGTGAATATATAATTCCTTACCCACAATTAAGGGAACCAAGATAGCTCAGATATCAAGCAAGACTGGGGTTTCTAAAACTTTTTCCTAAAAGGAATATATGCTAGTTTAATAACTAACCATTTGGTTGCTACCACACATACGATTAATTACTATTATTACTAACATGGCTGTTACTATGAAATTATATTCATATCCAGGCCCCCTGTGTCCAGAGACAGCAACACACGTATTTAAATACTTTAAAAGCAGACTGGCATTCATTAGACACATTGATCTTGAACATGAAACTCTACTTTTCTACAAACATGAATCTGAAAAGAGTATTTTTAGAAGCTGTGATGACACAACACAACCAATGTAATTAATGTGTGTGTGTGTGTGTGTGTGTGTGTGTGTGTATGGGGAGGGGGTTGCAGAAACCCTTATTTTGAGAACACAACAAAAAATTCCCTCATAACTGCCTGAGTATTTTCAGGGGTGGAGAGATTTAAAATCCAAATCTGTACCCCCGAGTTTGAAAATGCCTCTATTAGTAACATACAAAACCAGGACTCAGGGGCAGTGAGGGTGGATTTGGCGCCAGTCAAAAAGCTGCAGAAGCTTCCCCCGAACACACATCTGTATTCGATGAGGGCAAATTGCTGAAAAATCTCTACGTCACATTTTCCTTATGTGCCCTCCTGGCTGCAGGACCCAGTAACTGTCTAGGTTCCTCTCTGCTCTCAGTGGCCCCGCCGGGCTGAAGCATGTTTGAAAAACTAAGCTGGCAGAAATAGACGTACTTCAGGGTGTTTAGGAGGAAGTGAAACTGGATTTTCTCCTGCTTCCAAGAGGACCAGAGCACACCCTTTAAAACTATATAGGAGAAGGGACAGTTCACTACTGCTTTTTGGAAGGCCACTTAGTTTTATACTGTCCTCACCCTTTCCTTCTATCAAAAACTCAAATCATATAAATGACCACTTCTTGCTCTGGAATAAACCAAAACATAACAAACAGCTCTGGTGAATATGCCCTTCCAAGCATCAGGCTCTCTTTATATTCTAAAAAGCAAGGGAGGGCAAAGGGCCAGACGGCCCATGTTTTAGGCTTTGCGGCCACTACTCAACTTTGTTGTAGTGACTCAACTCTGTCATTATAGAGCAAAAGTAGCCACAGACTAATTATAATAATGCATGTAACTAACTGTGTTACAGTAAAAGTTTATTTACAAACACAGTTGAGGGGCTGGCTTGGGCCCAAGGGCCAGTTTGCCTGCCCCTGTTTCAGTTAACCACGAATGGTGCCTCTCTTCTGAAAACTGCGGAGTGCTCCCCATAGTTGTAGCCAGCTAACGCCTGCACAATATTTCGTGCTCACTCCGACAGCGGAGACACAGCTGCGGTAGGAGCCCGTGAGACCTGAGGATTCAGTCTATGACCCACCGCTGCCAACCAGCAGGATTGGAAACTGATAGGAACCTGGAGGGGCCTGTGTCTGTCTTATTGGGAAACCTGCACATGTAGCTGCACTGCTTTTGCTCATCTTGGGTCAGCGATCAGGAGCGGAGGATACTGGCCGTTCTGGTGCTGTGGTGGCAGGTGCAGACACAGAGAAAGGCAATAAACTTTGGGTAATGTGCTACCTCAGCAGCCTTAAAGGGCCAGGGCAGCTTCCCAGGGTGCCAGATATAAGTAGGCACTAAGAAATTCACTGCTCAAGCAATTGGGCTGATATATGAAATATATAAAAGTTGTAGAGCAGCAATAGCCAAGAAACACTGAATTCCCTACAGGTAGAGAAAACCTCACCCGTCGTGTTGCCAGCTCTCTCATATTACCTATGGAAGGGAGAGGTAACTTGCCCAGCTGGTTTGTGGAGGAATCACCAAATCTTAGTCATTTTGGTTTCCAATCTGTTATTTTCCTCTAAAGAATCTGAATTTAAAGGGCATTTACCAACCATATAAGCACTCATGTCATGAGATTATGACAGCGAAGCCCCCGGCTCCCCTTGAAGACAGTTTTCTGTTGGGATAGAAATGGTGCCTGAGAACATCGGAAGTTTACGGAGGGGAACAGACTGCATCGCGTCACTGGTTCAATGCCCCGACAAAAACTGCACAGGATAAAGCATTAAATGGCCATCTTCCCACGAATATAAATGCCGGTCTCTCATATTGTATGATAACATGGCAAGAACAGACTGAGTAGTTCTTAAATCAAAGTTTGCATTGATCTGTTTCCCTGCTAGCAAATCAAAGGCAAATGTTATCCTCATGTCTTTGGTGTCTGTGACATAGAGGATCCCTCGGGCAATGAAGGCGTTGCCGGCCTTGGATTTGGGGTACGTGGTGTTGATGTGCTGCACCACGGAGAATGTCCTCTCCTCCAGCTGGGCGACCAGAATGCTCGAGCCATCCACACTGGAAGCGTAGATAATCCAAAGGCCCTTTTCATCCACAGCTAAATTGAAGTAAGTCTTGGAATTGGCAAAGAGGTATTTTCGATCAAAATACAAGGCATTTTCAAGCTTCAGAGTTTGGGATGTTCCTTTGCCAAATTCAAATCTGAAATGTGTAAAAAGAGTAGATACGAGTCACCATTTTTTCTGACAAGGGTGGTTTTCTAGGCTCCTCTATTAAACGGGGGCGGGACCTGAGACTCTGCATTTCTAGTACGTTCCCAGGTTGTTCTGCTGGTCCATCCCAGTGCTACGAGCAGTGGGGTGTAAAGGATGGTGACGACATCTAAGTGTTCACCTCCCAGCCATGTGAGCCCAGGAAAAGCCCTTCACCTCAAGAGTTCTGTGTTGGCTGACCTCCTGAAATGCCTTCGCAAAGGTTCCTGGAGCTGCAGGGGGCCTAGTTCAGTCCTTTCATTTTGCAAGTGAAAAAGGAGAAGTGACAGAGCCAGGATACAAGTAACTCCAAGTTTGGGGGTTCTTCCTCCACCCCATGCTGGAATTTTAAGTAAAAAATTTCACAGCAGCCCTGCTGGTGTGGCTCAGTGGTTGAGCATCGACCTATGAACCAGGAGGTCAGGGCACATGGCTGGGTTATAGGATTGCTCCCCATTGCGGGGGTGGGGGTGGGAGGGAGAAGTGGGAGGCGGGGAGTGTATGCAGGAGGCAGCTGACCAATGATTCTCTCTCATCATAAATGTTTCCATTTCTCTCCCTTCCTCTCTGAAATCAATAAAAATATATTTTAAAAAATTTTCATAGCAGGCTAAGTTAAGAAGAAGGTCACCAGCTGGAAGAGATGCAGCGAAGTCATGGCTGGTGGGTGACTGGACAGATAGAGCTGTGTGTGGGATCCCATGCCCTCAGCTCCTGGAGGCTGTCTGATCTGACCAACTCCAAATCTAGACTGAATCATAAAGGGAATTTATGATTCCAGAGGCACCTGCCTGCAGGAATGAAAATTCGGATGTTAAGTTACAAGAAAAGAAAAACACCAGAGGGTGCCATTGAGCAGCAGAAGAAACGTGCAGCCTGTGATCTGGGGATGTGCACTGAGCCTAACAAACCTGAGTCCAATGAAGAAATACTGGAGTTTGGAGAGAACCAGAAAGGAGGGGACTTGAGAGGCCTGGCTGCCCACCTCAGCTTCTTCCAAACGTCTGGAACTCAGGACTGCCTTTTGGTCCCTGTCCGGTCCTGGCAGGGACCGACTTCGGGGTGTGACACCTTCCTGCCAGAGGGAGCCCCTGGGTTCTGGCTGCTTCCTGTCTCAGAGGATGAGAAGCTGCCCCTCTGACCACTCCGGTCTCCTTCTCTCTGGCTCCAACTTTACTCTGGGTGTCCAGACCAGCAATGAATGCAGACCCGGGCAGGGGCTGGGCCAGGGGCTCATCATCCGTGTCCTGACTGACCTTCGTGCCAGGCCCTGAGGGCACAAAGTGATGGGATTGGGGAACTAAAGCACCATAGTAGGTGCTGTCTGGGATGCGTGAGAAGGTGCTGCGGGGCCCACATGACTCACCTCACTATGGTGTTGGAGCCCCCTTTGTGGTAGTAGAGAGAGTTGTTGTAAACGGCATGCCCGCAGCCGTGGAAATAATACGGGAGGTGGATGAGTGAGTAACTGCCATTCAGCAGGGAGGGCTGGTCCTTGAACTCCTTCACCCTGATGCCTGCAGGAGAGAAGCCCAGGAAAGGCTGTTACTGCCCTTTGGCCTGGCAATCACAGCTGGGGGGGAGTCTGGCGGGGGAGGGGGAGGTAAATGGAGGGAAGTGGAGGGAGATGTCCTGTAAGGAGGGTCCTTGTCCAGCTTGAAGAGTCTCAGACCCTTAAACTCACAATGCTATGGTTTCCCTCTGGATACTTGGCCTAAAATTGGATAAGCTACAGGCGGGGTACCCTGGTCATGTCCCCGTAACCTGACCAAACTCAAAGTCCAGTTCTCTTCTACGGATTCTGATTTGTCTTTTGAACGCAGTCTCCACAGCGTCAGCTATGCTCCAGGAAAACCGTCAGCCTTCCCACCCCACTCTCGATTGTTTATGAACTTTTCTATCAGACTGACAGAGGCCAAACCCGGGAACAGCTGTTCAGTCCCTCCTGCCTCCTCCTGCCTCCACAGCAGCTACTGCTCTTTCACATTATTGCTCTTTCCTCTTGAGCCCAGAATGCTTCTCGGCTGGTCATCTGGGCAGTCGCCGCCAGCTGGACAGTTAGCCTGGATGAAACGAAGCCGCATATCTCAGCTACTGCTCCGACCAGCGAGCGTGGCTACACCCCTTCTGGAGTGAGGCCACTGCTACCCTGACCAGCAGTTCCTCACCACATCCTGTGAGGCAGCGTGACAAGGGTCACACGCAGGAGCAGTGTCCCTGGGAGGCGGCCCTTCACCTTCTCCTGGGGGCTCTGTCCAACAGATACCTGAGACCGATGACCAACAGTACTCTCCCAGGGTGGAGCCAACTTCAGACAAAGGGACAGGGCAGAAGCCTTCATCTCTGACATTCTCCCCCATTGTGTGTTTGGGCTTTCTGAGGCCGTCAGTCATAACACGACATGGTTTCCTTTGGATACTTTGTCTAAAGCTACACTGGGGGTGCCCTGATCGTGTATGTCCCTGTGACCTGAACAGCAAGGTTCGCCATCAGTGTCCTCAAAGGAGGAAAGTATTCTGCCCACTCATTTGTGTTTCCTAAAATAAAGAGTCATTGTTACACCAGATAGCAGGGATTTCAGACAGACACAAAGAGGATCAGCCTGCAGGCGGGCAGCAGATGGAAGACACAACAACACAGGTACAGATCACCTGCCAAGTGAAGGTACCTGAGAAGTGTTCAGTCACCCAGACCCGCTCATCACTCTTGTTTGCAGACTCTCGTATCCAAGTCCCGAATGTCTCCGTGACCTTCAGCACTTGGGTTGCGTTTCCAATGGAAGTGATCATGGATTCTACCAAAGGAGGAGAGAAAAAAGTTGCTCACCTCCCAATTATGACTTTAAGGCATCCAATTTCTGAATTTCGAAATAGGATGCTTTGTTTCTGTACCCGCTTGTGGGGAATGGTGTTCATTGACTTTCTCATCGGCTTTTCCCACCAAGGTATCGTCATTGGGGACAGCACATGTCTCACCTGAAACAATAACAACAGTAATCAGGGCAAGCGCAGTCGGCACAGTGAGCACGCATCACTCCCCACCCCAGTCCAGATCTAGGCCCATAGGCATCCCTTACAACAGGCCCACCAAGTGTCCTGGTTGCTTGCTTCTAAGAACCAGCAAGTCATCCGCTTCCAAATTTCCCCCCTTCATTAGTGAGTTCCCAGCAAGCTTTCCAGGACCACAGCTGCTAAGATGGAACCATCCCCAGAGATGTCAATAAGAGGGGAAACGGAGGCCTGAGCCAGTGTGGTCCGGCCCTCCGCAATCTGAGGGGAAGAGGCTTAGTGACACTCTCCCGGCCTCCAGGGGCAGGAGGATGACTTATCGAGATTGCAACTTTCTGGGAGGGTTTTCACTCTCAGGCCGATGGAGAGGTGGGAGGCAGCAGCCTCAGGAGGGACTGAACCGCCCAGGGCAGGGATCATGGAGGAAGGAGGAGGCAGCCTGGCCCAGACTGTCGGAGCCCCTCACCACCATCTCCCCACGGCCTCTGCTCGAAGGCCTCCCCACTCAGGTCCTGGATGGGCACCTGATTCACACTCGGTTTGAGGCTACGCCTGAGCTAGAATCCATTCTCCTCAGTCTGTCACTGTTCCTGCATCAAATGGGCTTAACTCAGACCTTCGGTGAAGAGGTGGCTCAGGGTGGCAGAAGCGGGACAGGAGAAGGGGAGGGACATGGCCACTGTGAAGACAGGAGGAAGTGAATTGGCGGTAAGGGCCCCGGTCTGGGCCAGGTTGGGGCAAATGGGACTTTCTGGGAAAGGCCAGGCCCTTCTGATGGGTTCACACCACCCTGTGGCTGCTAGACTCAAAGCAGCAGCTCAGTGCTCAGTGAGGAAGCTCAGAGCAACCTGGAGCGGTTTCCTTAGCAGCCACCAGGGGGCGGGGCCCTCCGTGATCTCCAAGCTCCTTGTCAGCTGGATGAAGTCCCCTTGTCCCCGGTCCCTGGGGACTCCCCCACATGCAGTTTCCCTCAGGAGCCTGGGCTTTGTACAAGAAAGGGACAGGGAGGCCCTCCTGTTCTTCGTCTGGAGAAAAGGCTCTCATTAGTCCCTCAGTACCAACCTGCTTCTGATGCTGTGGGGGCGGGAGGGAGAGAAATGGAACTGGTGCCGGGAGAGGGCCACGTTCAGGCGCAGGCAGCCTGGCAGCTGAGGACTCAGCTCTAGGGGGTGGAGTGGGAGACGGTGGCCTCTCACTGAAACCTTCACAGCTCAGTCTTCACATCTCTGGGGCCTGGCCCTGCCTCTTAGCAGCGAGGCTGCGGGAGTGCTTCTCTGGGCACCACTGTAACTGGCTGGCGGAGCCTTGGCAAGTCAGAGTGCCACATGCTCAGGCCAGACCTCCCCTCCTCTCAGATGAAGGCCAAAGGTCCCATTCAGGTCACTCTCCAAGGGAAGCGGAACAAAGGGCCGCCGCTAATGGAGAGGGTGGTACTGAATGCCTGTGATGGAACCAAACTTCCAGGGAGAATTCTCATCAGGCTCCATTTATGGGGAGTGGGAGGGTGTCACGTGTGACATCTTTGAAAGCACAGATTTGCCCACTCTGATAACAGAGTGCATGGCCCCAAAACACCCTCCAGAAAAAGCAGTTCACCAGAGAGAACTAAGGGCTGCTCAGGAAGGCCGCTGTGCAATCCAGCGAGTGTGGCAGACACTGCTGGCAGGGCGTCCTGTCTGCCACCGAAGCAACAGCAGCAAGTCGAGCCTCCCCGTGGCTAAGCAGGCGGGCAGATCCCAGGTCTCACCTTGGGGAAGAAGCCCTAGCATCGCCCTACAGGTAAGTATTCTCCATTAGTGTGGATCCTGTTTTTAAGCAGCTGCCCATCCTGTGGCCACACCTATCACAAAATGGCCTCAGAACCAGGCCTCCTGGCCTCCTCGCCCTTGATCGGCTTAGTCTCAAAGTGTGAATTTCCACCTCGGAAGGAAGATGCTCTGAGAGCCGGGGCCTTACAGTCAAGTACAGGATTCAAACCCTACAGGGCTGGCTGTTCTGCCACTCACGACGGAGTGTTTCAGTTTTGCGCCTGTAAGTTGGTGACAATAACAATTCCTATGTCCTAGGACTGCTGTGAGAATGAAATGAACTTAGCAGCTGGCGCCGTGCCTGGCACACTCTTAGCACTGAAAGCTCGATGGTGGCAGCGGTAGTGTTGTAGTATCAGCGGGGATTAACCAGTCGGACCTTCCCCATCATCTCCTCCAGCATCAGCCAAGCCCTTCAAGCTCCAAGAGTGAGCAGCTTAGCTTTCCAGACTATTCTGGGGAGAGGGATGGTGCATTTGGCAGAAAGAGAAAGTCCAGTGACAAGCGAAAGGAGGGAGATGAGGAAAGGGGGAGAGAGGCCCAATTCTAAACCTGCCACCAGTCCTCACCCAGGATAGACTGCTCAGGCCTCCCACAATCATGTTACAAGGGGGGAACTCCTTGGATAAAATCTCCTCCCTCTGTTTAAAAAACCCGGTCACAAAGCCTGGATGAAGCCCGGATGAAGCCCGAGTTGGGACTGTTAGTGGAAGAGGCAGGTTCCCTGGGACAAGGTTGGTGACCTGGGCACTGGCCGTTGAACATGTTTGGCTGCCGAGGGCCTTTGGATCTTCTGCTTCCAGGGGACCCTGGGGGACCTGGAGGGCCAGGGGGCCCAGGTGGGCCAGGAGGGCCTGGTGGGCCTGGGTCACCTTTGGCACCTGGAGAGAGAGAAAGAAGGTGGGGGGGAGATTGATTAAGGAGCTATAATCAGAGTTGGGTTTCACACAGAAGATAAAGAGAATGAGTACCTCCCGGGGGCTTGCCACAGGTGACTGCTTGTGCACTTGTCCACGTGGAGCTGGAAGCTCCCATAGCCAGGCTGAGCTGCCACTGTGTGCCAGGAACTGCGCTAGAATTTATAAATCTCCTCATGGCTCCACCCAACCACTCTGTGAAGCAGACTCTAAACCAGTGATGGCGAACCTATGACACGCATGTCAGAGGTGACACGCGAACTCATTTTTTTGGTTGATTTTTCTTTGTTAAATGGCATTTAAATATATAAAATAAATATCAAAAATATAAATCTTTGTTTTACTATGGTTGCCTATATCAAAAAAATTTCTATATGTGACACGGCACCAGAGTTAAGTTAGGGTTTTTCAAAATGCTGACACGCCGAGCTCAAAAGGTTCGCCATCACTGCTCTAAACGACTTCAGTCTCAGGGAAGTCTAGAGCTTTGCCCGAGGTCACATGAATAGGCTGGAACTCAGGCCCAGGGGTGTCTCACTTCAAAGCTCATCCTTTTGTCACTGGCCATGTCGGTGGGTCCCAAACCTGACTGGTCACCAGAATCGTGCAAGGAGCTTTAATACGATTCCATGCTTGGGCTCCCCCCCAGACCAATTAGATCGGAATTGTGGGAAGGCGGGTCATCTGTACTTTTAAAAAAATAATAATTTAAAAAATTTTCAATTACAGTTGACATATTAGTTTCAGATGTAAAACAGAGTATTAGATAATTATGTAACTTACTAAGTGACCACCCTGGTAAATTGAGGACCTATCAGACACCATACACAGTTCTTAAAATATTATTGACTATATTCCCTATGCTGTACTTTATATCCCTGTGACTATTTTTTATTCATCTGTATTTTTTAAAGTTTCCTACTCTGCAGCCAGCCATGAGAAGCACTGCTCTGTGTGGTAGAAGGAAGGCGCTCCTGTCCACCTCTGTGACCTGGAGCAGGCAGCTCAACCCTGCTGAGCCTGTTTCATCTCTAACTCAATCTCCTAGTCCCAACCCTGCCTCTTGAGAATGACTGAGGTCACTGGGGCCCCTGCACACCTGAAGGCAGCCATTCCTCTAGCCTCGGGTGCCAATATGGGTGTAGCCCTCTGCAGGGGCTGGTTCTGGAGCTCTCATAAAGGTGCCATTAGGCTGGGCCGCTCAGCCCTTCGGTTCCACTCACCTGGCCAGTCCCATTCTAAGGTCTCTTTAGCTGCCTCTTCCCAGTCAGTCTTTTAGAGTGGGCAAGCACGGGTCACAGAGGTGAGAGGAGGGTCTGTGCCCAGGGCAGGGCAGGCATGATCCAACCCTACTACACCTCCTCTCCTTTCTGACCAGAGGACACACTCAGCTCTGGCCTGGCCTCCTGAATTGGGGTGCACTAAGCATGGTTGCTTTTCTGAATGGTGTATCATCACCCTTCACTTGTTCAGCAGTATAGGGACCATGCAGTATTCTGGATGTATAGACTTCCATATAACTGAAGTGTAACATGGTCTTATATTTTAAAATTATATTCATGTATATTACCCTGTGAAAACACTTCTTAAATGTTATGCATTTTGCATAGCACCCTCCCCTGTTTATGAAACAAAGCAGGCTAAATATAACTTGATCTTTCCTTGATGCTTTGGTCTTAGCACAGTGTCTGGCAAATAGCAGGTGCTCAGTTAATTTCCGAGGGATAGATGGGCAAATGAATGATTAGGGTCATTATTCTGAACATCTATCATCTTAGCTTCTTGAGGACAGATGCCATGTTTTGCTCATTTTCACATTCATAGTCTCAGCTCTTAGCAAAGTGCCCAATTCATAAATACTGCTCTCTGATGTTCAATAGATGTTTACTGAATACATTAATAGGATAGTTATGTTTTTATGATATAAATGGTCTCCAAAGTCCTGTGCTTTTAAAATTCTTCTGCCTCATCTCCTCCATGACCATCAACTGTCACCTACTTTCAGGTGATTGTCTTTCTGTGGCTTCCTGCACCTCCTCCACCTCCCCCATAGACACCAATTATCTGCTTTTAATCTGGGCTGAAAACTGGAAAAAGAAGACCAGCAACCATGGTTGCCCCCATTTTCTGTGTCAAAAGCTTAGGATAAAGGCCAGAGGATGGCCCTGTCTCTATTGCAAAGGAAATGTCTGTGCTTCCTGCCAGTTGTTCTCTGAGGTATCGGAAACATGCTTGCTGACATGCATTATTCTGGATTGTGCTGGATTTAACAGATACTTGGAAAAAGTAAGTTTCCTTCATCCTAATTTAATCTAGCCACAATGTTTAGACCTGAAGTATTTAGCCTACTTCTGCTTAGATCCCAGATTTGGTCTTGCCAACAGTGGGGTAACATGCACAGTCTTCTCCTTTTTGAAAGCATAGAACAGATGGCCTCATAAGGTGGATGAGGAGAGAAGACCCAGAGCAGCCATTGCATTGAAATCCAGACAAGGTCTCAGGCCTATTCCCCCCGGGAGAGGGCCCCAGCGCAGCCTCTCACCTGCAGAGAGCACATCATTGGACACGTCCCCCTTGTCCCCCTTTTCACCCTTCTGCCCTGCTGGACCCTCATTTCCAGTCAAGCCCAGTTCACCAGGGTCTCCCTTTTCCCCTGGAATTCCTGTGGTTCCAGGTAGCCCTGAGGGGGAAAAAAAAAAGATATATTAGCCTGTTGTACAAGAAATTCTGACACACTGCTTTGTGATATTATACTGTGCACTTTAAAGGTGAAGCAGCTTCAAACACCAAATACCTAACACACACAACCACTTTAGGACAGCAGCGTGGCCATCACTGAAGAATAGTATTTGCAAGTGTCTCTGATGGGATATTTTTAGAGACATTTGATTGGAACAACAGGCTGAACAGAGGACTGAACCTCAAGAGGGAGAGTCACAGGAAGAGTAGAAAGAAGGTGAGGCCTGGTCAGAAGTCTGATCTATCCACACAGGTCGGATGGAGCACTGTGAGGGGCTGACTTGGTGCTATAACAATGGAGATGTCATCTGCATTATTTGCTTGATTCCTCACAACATGTTGGAGTGGAGGCTAGGCACTTACCCATACTTTCACTTTTAGAAATTGGAACTAAGGACTACAGTGGTTATAACTGATGCTGCTAAGTGAGTAGCAGAGAGAGATCCAATTCTATCACCACGGCCCCCTCTGTGGCATTCCAATGCAAAATGCTTTTACTCAAAATAGCAAAACAAGTAAAGCTGCTTTAGGACAGGTGTTAAGACGGATGGGTACAGTGTGAACAAACTGCAGTGGGTGAAACATCTGCCTCCACTCTCCAGGAGCCATCACTCCAGGAACTATAGCCCCGCCGCACACAGCAACTGTCGAGATGTGTGCCATGACCTCTCACTCAGCACTACTACTCTACAGGCAGCACAGGATTCTGAACCCTGAGAGAAAGGAAGCAAATAGGTTCATACGGTTGTTACAGTTCACTGTTGGGGGGTAGTTTCCACACAGCAGCACAGGGAGGGGAACCCAAGTAGAGCCTGGCAATGCTGTTATAGTGAAGAAACAAAAACAAGAATTTTTGGACCTAGAGGTGGCTAGAACTTGTGAGGTAGAATATGAGCGAGGAGGTCGTTGTGTAGAAAGAGCTGGAGAACTTGAGAACATGGAGTCTTTGGCTGAGGAATGATCTGTGCAGGATGTGAGGCAGGGGAAAGAGTGGACAGAAAGCACGTCACTACACAACTCTCAGAGCCTGCACAGGGAAAGTTCTCATTCCCAACAATCAAGGCGGAGAGATCTCAGAAAATGGCAGGATGTTGGGTAGAGTCCTTGGGAAAGTCTTGTCTTAGTAGTGGGGCTAAATAAGCCCAAGAGACAAGGCCGCCATGGGTCCATCATAACAATGCTTAAAAATAAGCTTAGAAAGGATTACACTAATCTGCAAATAGTTTAACTGCATGCCCGAATAGATCCAAAATTTGAATTATTCAGTCAAGGTGATGCAGCAACTTAGCAATTTACGAGAAAAATCATATGATCATCTCAGAGGATGCAGAAAAGGAATTTCATAAAATTCAACACCTATTCTTAATAAAAATTCTCATCAAAATAGGAATAGAGGAAACTTTCTCAATATGGAAAAGGGCATCTATGAAACACCTACAGCTGCCATCATCCTTAATGGTGGAAGACTAAATGCTTTCCCCTAAGATCAGGAATAAGACAAGGTATCTATGCTCATCACTTTTATTTCACACTCTGCTGGAGGTTCTAGCTAGTGAAAAAAAAAAAAAAGCAAAAAAGAAATAAAAGGCAAGCAGATTAGAAAGGAAGAATTTAAAAAAATTTAAATTCAGAGGACATGATTGTTTACTAGTATGTAGAAATTTTCATGAAATCTATAAAAGAGCTACTCAACCTCGTGAGCACCCAAGGACACTGGGTTCCTGAGAGGGGAAGGTATTGCCAGGTATGGATCAATTTACATGATCTACTGTTGCAGGGAGCCCCCTGATCATTTTGATGACAGCCTCCTAGATTGCTCAATAGAGATATTATTCAGAGTGGAAGAGATTTCAGGCAACAGGAGAGACCTGGAGGCATGTCTTACAACAGGAAAAACTTTGATTCCTCTCAAAGTCAATAACCAAGAGGGCTTAGGATCTTTTCTAACTACCCTGTCAGTCTCTATTCTCCTTTTTATAGGCTCTGGCCAAGTGACTGCCCTTTCACCCCTCTCCTATGCCCCACAAACTGGGACAATCCCCACTCTCTAATGGTTATTCTCTGGCGTTACAATGATCCTCTCTCTAGATGAAAAATCAAATCTGGATTGACCCCACCCTCACTGCCTGCTAGCACCACAGGATTCAACATAACTGTCCCAAGGGAATCATAGAATTCCAGATTGGAAGGTACCTGAAAGGTCAATTAGATTAACCTCCAAAATCCCAAAAAGCCTCTCTTCACATCTTTTCAGCAATGGGGAGATAACTGCATTCACATCGCATCACATCACATAGCTTACCCAAATCTCTGCACAGCCATGGAAGGCAGTTATTCTCTAAAGCATAAATCTGACTCTTAACACCTTTCCTTCATGCCGGAGGAGTAATACATATTCAAAATGGTTTCTGCTCTTCGATACTCAAGGAACCCTACAAACCATGCCAAAGAAGACAGTGTGTGAAAGAACCTTAAGGTGTTGATCACTATTAGTAAATGTAGTGAACAAAGAAACATTTGCTACATTTCAGCCAACCATAAAAACAAACAAACAAACAAACACCTCAGTAAAAAACTAGGAAATTCAGCTGTAGCTGGGAGTCAGAGGCCCTGGGTTCCCTGCCAGCAGTGATCCCAGGCAGGTGCCATGCACTGAAGGGGGAGCTGTTACACAATAGAGAAGAGTGAAGAAGAGCAGAAGCCCCCCACCTCACCCCACCCCATTGTCGGAATTTGCTCTGCCATGGATTCAGTATGAAGCAAATCATGCCTCTTGGGTGGTTCATGGCTCATGATGCATCTCTCACAACAGCATTGGAAATCCGTCGGTCTGGGTCATCCCTGCCCAGGTCATCAGGACATCTTGCTGGAAAGTGGTTTGCTCACTTAAAGGAGCCTTTAATCGGGAACCTCTGCATGAGGAGACTTTCTTTTGTCAGTGTTTTAAATAGGCAATTTGGCACATTATCTGCAGGACACAAAAGATGAGTCCGTTGCCATAGAGTCCAGTCAGCACAATGCACCAAGTATAACTGATACCGTCTAAAGGTTTCACATGCCCAGATTTAGCAAAGCTCAGGGAAATGGTATCTTCTCATTACCTCAGAGTTTTCTTTTTCAGGCATTTATTCTAGTCACAAAAAGCCTTTCTGCATCATCATCCTATTTTCCCTTCTTTTCTTTTATTCTTTCCTCATATGCCTTTTATTTTCTTTCTCAAAAAGGTCATGTGTGAAACAGGAAAATATTCATGCTGTAATGCAGCTGTTGTAAGGCTGCCCCTACAGGGGCAGGTGTTTAAAACTAAAGATCTTAAAGACCTTTGCTTAAAGGTGTACTTTGATACTTATCTGGATGTGCATAATCTTTTGTTGTTGTTGTTGTTAATCCTCACCCGAGGATATTTTTTCCATTGTTTTTTTAGAGAGAGTGGGAGGGAGAGGAGAGAGAGGGAGAGAGAAAGAAAAAGAGAAAGAGATATGTTGATTGGTTGCCACCCACACTCACCCCAATCGGGGCCAGGGATTGAACCTGCAATCCAGGTATGTGCCCTTGGCAGGAATTCAACCTATGATGATGTGCACAGGACAATGCTCTAAACACTGAACAACACTGGCCAGGGTGATCATTTTTAAGCATTTGTTAAGAAAGGGTGGGGTCACAGAGGACATTCCTGGAGCACCCAGCTCAGGTGATTAGGGAGACTGCACCACTGGGTCTCCACAGGACACCAACTACATAAGGTTGCCCTACCAATACCAGGAGCCATAGCAGATCCACCTAATACATAGAAACAAAGATAAAGAAGTAGCAAAAATAGGGAGACAAAGAAATATACCCCAAATAGAAGAACAGGGAAATCTCCAGAAAAAAAGCTAACTGAAATGGAGGCAAACAATTTACTAGATATAGAGTTCAAAAAATGGTTATAAGGATGCTCAAGGAGCTTAGTAAAAACTTCAATAAAGAGTTATAAAGCATTCAAAGGACATAGAAACAATAAAAAAACAACAAATCAGAAATGAAGAATACAATACCTGAAATGAAGACTACACTAGAAAGAATAAATAGTAGATTAGATAAAGCAGATAACTGAATCAGCAATTTGGAAGACAAGGTAACAGAAAACACCCAATGAGAACAGCAAAAAGAAAAAAGAATTTAAAAAGAATGAGGATAGTTTAAGAGGCCTTTGGGGTAACATGAATTGTAACCCATGTGCAGCATATGGGTACCAGAAGGAGAAGAGAGCGAGCAGGGATCAAGAACCTATTTGAGAAATAATGACTGAAAACTTCCCTAATCTGGTGAAGGAAAAAGTCACACAAATTCAGGAAGCACAGAGAGTCCCAAACAAGATGAACTCAAAGAGACCCAGACCAAGATGCATCATAATTAAAATGGCAATGGCTAAAGACAAAGAGAGAATCTTAAAAGCAAGAGAAAGACAGCTACATAAGAGTGTCAGATGATTTCTCAACAGAAACATTTTAGGCCAGAAAGTATTGGCATGAAATGTTCAAAGTGATGAAAAGGAAGAAACTTTTACAACCAAGATTACTTTTTACAGTAAGGCTATCAGTTAAAATTGGAGAAGAAAGAAAGAGCTTCTCAGATAAGAAAAAGCTAAAAGAGTTCATCACCACCAAACCAGTATTATGAGAAATGAAGAAGAAGAACAGAAGAGCATAGTTCTTAAAGAACAAAATGGCAATATATATGTACCTATCAATAATCCTTTTAAATTTAAGTGGCTTAAATGCTTAAATAAAAAGACATAGGATAGCAGAATGGAAAAGAAAACAAGACTTACGTATATGTTGTCTACAAGAGAACCAACTTAGAAAAGAAGAGGATACACACAGACTAAAAGTAAACAGATGGAAAAAGATATTTCACGGCAATGGAAATAAAGCTGTGGTAGTAAAACTTATATCAGACAATATAGACTTCAAAACAAAGACCATGACAAGAGACAAAGAAGGACATTACATAATGCTGAAGGGATCAATCCAACAAGATGATGTCACCCTTATAAACATTTATGCATCCAACATAGGCACACCTAAATATGTAAAGTAAATCTTGATGGACATAAAGGGAGAGATTGATAGTATTAAAGTCATAATAGGGGATTAAAACACCACATGGACATCAATGGGTAGATCATCCAGACAGAAAATCAATAAGAAAAGGGTGGCCTTAAATGACACACTATATCACAGGATTTAATTGCTATCTTCAGAGCAATTCACCCCAAAGCAGCATACACATTCTTTTCAAGTGCACATGGAACATTTTCCAGGACAATCCAGATGTTATGACACAAAACAAGTTTAAATAGTTTATGCGTCTTCTCTGACCATAATGGTATAAAACTAGAAATCAACCACAAGAAAAAAACTGAAAAACATGCAAAGACCTGGAAGGTAAATAACATGTTACTAAACAATGAATGAGTTAACAATGACATCAAGGAAGCAATCAAAAGATACCTTTAAACAAATGAAAATGAGAGCACAACAATTTATGGGACACAGCAAAAGCAGTCCTAAGAGGGAAAATCATAGCATTAAGGCCTACATCAAGAAACAAGAAAACTTCAAATGAACAATCTAACTTTACACTTAAATGAACTAGAGAAAAAATAACAAACAAAGCTCAAAGTGAGTAGAAGGAACAAAATAATAAAGATAGGACCAGGACTAAATAAAATAGTCTAAAAAACAATACAAAATATCAAGACATGAAGAGCTGGCTCTTTGAAAAGATAAAAAATATTAACAAACCTTTAGCCAGATTCATCAAGAAAAAAAGAGGAAGGACTCCTGCCCAGCCAATGTGGCTTAATGGTTGAGCATTGACCTATAAGCCAGGAGGTCATGGTTTGATTCCTGGTCAGGGCATATCCCCAGGTGGCAGTCTTGATTCCCAGTGTGGGGAGTGCAGGAGGCAGCTGATTGATGAATCTCTCATCATTGATGTTTCTATCTCTCTATCCTTCTCTCTTTCTCTCTCTGAAATCAATGAAACATATTTTTTAAAAAGAGGGAGGACCCAAATAAATAAAATAAAAAAACAAAAGAGAAATAACAACTGACACCAAAGAAATCAAAGAATTATAAGAAAATATTGTAAACAACTATATTCCAACAAATTGGACAATCTGAAAAAAATAAAAATAAATAAAAATTGGACAATCTGGACAAATGAGATAAATTCCTAGAAACATACAATCTTCCAAAAATGAATTGGGGAGAGTCAGAAAATCTGAATAGACAGATTACAACTAATGAAATGGGAGCAGTAATAAAAAAAACACAAACTCCAACAAACAAAAGTCCCAGACCAGATGGCTTCACAGGTGAATTTTACCAAATATTCAAAGAATAACTAATACCTATCCTTCTCAAATTATTCCAAAAAATTCAAAAGGAGAGAAGACTCCTAAGTTCATTTTACAAAGCCAGATTATCATAATTTCAAAACCAGATAGATAAAGACATTGGAAGCAAAGAAAATTATAGGCCAATATCTTTGATGGATATAAATGCTAAAATCATCAACAAAATATTAGCAAACCAGATCCAGCAATACATTAAAAAGATAATACATCATGCTCAAGTGGAATTTACTCCAGGGTTGCAAGGTTGGTACAAAATCCACAAATCAATAAACATAATACACATAAACAAAATTAAGATAAAAATCACATGATCATATCAAAAGATGCAGAAAAAGCATTTGATAAAATGCAGCCCCCATTGCCAGGAGCTGGTCCATCCTTGCTGCTTGATACAGTCGCTGCAGAGAAGAAACATCTGCACAGCATATGTTTCAAGGGACCTGGTGTATATGGCATACTGTTCTTAATATGTTTGCTCCCCTTCTTGGCGCTATGTGTTTTAACCAAGGTCACCTCTCTGAGAAAGGTTGTTTCCCCAGGTAGGAATTTTTCCCTGAAGTTAGGGAGGGAATAAAACCCCTTAACTAAGTGCCAGGCGGGTAGTTAATCACTTTAACTACGAACAATCACGCTTAAGCTACATAATCTTTACTCCCTGGAATGGAGATAAGAAATGCCCTAACCTTTGGAATAGAGATTGATAGGATTGGAATCAACTGGTATAAATACAGATGTAACAAGACAACAGGACACAGAAACTAGAGAGAGAACTTAGCGAGAGAACATGGCAAAAGATCCTGGACAGAACCTGGCTACAGATCTTGGCTGGAGAACCTAGACAGAACATGGTGGGAGAACCTGGATAGAACCTGGAGAACCTAGAGACAGAACCTAGAGACAGAACCTAGAGACAGAACCTAGCAAGAAAACATGGCAAGAGAACCTGACTAGAACCTGGCGACAGAACCTGACTGGAGATCCAGGCTAGAACCTGGCTGGAGAACCTAGTGAGAGAACATGGACACAGAACCTGGCTGGAGAACCTGGACAGAACTTGGCTGGAGATCCTAGCCAGAACTTCGCTGGAGATCCTGGCTAGAGATCCTGGCTAGGCTGCTGATCAACTGAAGGCTGTCTTCGTGACATTCCTTCATCGCCTACTCCGTCCACACCTATGGGGAACCCCTGGACCTGCTGGGGTTGGACCCCAACACCCCATTTCTGATTAAAAAAAAAAAAAAAAAGCTCAACAAAGTGGGAATAGAGAGATCATACCTCAACATAATAAAGGCCATATACGACAAACCCACAGCCACCATCATATTCAATCAGTAAAAACTAAAAGCATTTTTCTTAAGATTAGCAAGAAAGCAGGGATGTCCACCTTTTCCACTGTTATTCGGTATAGTTCTGGAAGTCCTAGCCACAGCAATCAGACGAAAAGAAGAAATAAAAGGCATTCAAACTGGAAAGGAAGAAGTAAAATTGTCATTATTTGCAGATGAGATGATACTATATAAAGAATCCTAAAGATTTGATTAAAAGACTACTAGAACTGATAAATAAATTCAGTAAAGTAGCAGGATATTAAATAAATATCCAGAAATCAGTTGCATTTTATACACCACCTAGAGGCCTGGTGCACAAAAATTTGTGCACTCGGAGAAGGGGGCTCCCTCAGCCCAGCCTGTGCCCTCTCGCAGTGTGGGACCCCTAGGGGGATGTCCACCTGCTGGCTTAGGCCACTCCCTGAGGGATTGGGCCTAAGCTGGCAGTCAGACATCCCTCTGGCAGCCCGGGAGCCCTCGGGGGATGTCCACTTGCCAGCGGGGAGCAGGCCTAAGCTGCAGTCGGACATCCTTAGCGCTGCTGAGGAGGCAGGAGAGGCTCCCACCACCACTGCTGTACTGTCAGCCGTCAGCCTGGCTTGTGGCTGAGCAGAGTTCCCCCTGTGGGAGCGCACTGACCACCAGGGGGCAGCTCCTGCATTGAGCTTCTGCCCCCTGGTGATCAGTGTGTGTCATAGTGGCCAGTCATTCCCAGTAGTTCTGCTGTTAGGGTCAATTTGCATATTACCCTTTTATTATATACGATAGAGGCCTGGTGCATGGGTGGGGGCTGGCTGGTTTGCCCTGAATGGTGTCCCGGATCAGGGTGGGGGTCCCACTGGGGTGCCTGGCCAGCCTGAGTGAGGAGCTGAGGGTCGTTTTCAGTCTGGCCACACCCCCTTCAGGGTGTGGGTCCCTGCTGGAGTGCCTGGCCAGCCTGGATAAGGGGCTGAGGGCTGTTTTCAGGCTGGCCACACCCCCTTCAGGGAGGGGGATCCTGCTGGAGTGCCTGGCCAGTCTGGGTAAGGGGCTGATGGCTGTTTGCACAGGCTGGCCAAGCCCCCCAGCAGGGACTCTCACCCCATGAGGGTGTGGCCAGCCTGGGTGAGGGACTGATGGCTGTTTTCAGGCTGGCCAAGCCCCCCAGCCACCCAAGCTCCTAGTGGAGGCAGGCTGGAAGCAGGTATCTGGGATTTATTTATCTTCTATAATTGAAACTTTGTAGCCTTGAACGGAGCCCAGGGCTGGCCAGGATAGGCAGGAAGCTTGGCTTCCTCCATCGCTGGGGCAACCAAGCCTCCTGCTTGCTCCAGCTCTGTGGCTGCCGGCCGCCATCTTGGTTGGGTTAATTTGCATATAGTCGCTCTGATTGGCTGGTGGGCATGGCTTGTCAGTGTACGGTCAATTTGCATGTTTCTCTTTTATTAAATAAGATAATGAACTATCATAAATGGAAACTAAAAAATAATGTCATTTACAAATGTATCAAAAAGAAATAAAATACCTAGGAATAAATTGAACCAAGGATGTAAAAGTCCTGTACTCAGAAAATCATAAGAAACTGAAAAAAGAAACTGAAGAAGATGCAAATAAGTGGAAGCAAATATTGTGTTCATGGATAGGAAGAATTAACATCATTGAAATGTCCATACTACCCAAAGCAATATGTAGATTCTAACACAATTCCTATCAAGATACCAACGTCATATTCCACAGAACTAGAACAAATATTTCAAAAATTTATATGGAACCACAAATAGCCTCAGGAATCTCAAGAAAGAACAACATTGGAGAAATCATATTACCTGCTATCAAAGTATACTACAAAGCCATAGTAATAAAAACAGCATGGTACTGGCATAAAAACATATAGGTCAATGGAACAGAATAGAGAGCCCAGAAATATACCCCTGCCTTTATAGTCAACTAGAGGCCCAGTGCAAAAAATCCGTGCACCTGAGGGGGGATGTCCCTCAGCCCGACCTGTGCCCTTGGGGGATGTCCAGTTGCCAATTTAGGCCCGATCCCTATTTTATTGTAGTGTTGTTTACAGTAGACAAGATTTGGGAGCAGCTCAAGTGCCCATCAATAGGTGAGTGGATAAAACATTTACACAATGGAATATTACTCAACTGTAAAGAAGTAAACCTTACCTTTGTGACAGCATGGATGGACCTGTAGAGTATCATGCTAAGTGAAATAAGTCAGTTAGAGAAAGACAAGTACCATGTAATTTCACTTATATGTGGAATCTAATGGGAAAAAAAATAAACTAACAGAATAGAAACAGACTCATAGATACAGAAAACAGACTGACAATTGTTAGAGGGGAGGTGGGTAAGGAGCTGGGTGAAAAAGGTGAAGGAATCAAGCAAAAAAACCCCAAAAAAACCCACCCCTAAACCCTCATAGACACAGACAGCAGTATAGTGATTTCCAAAGGGAAAGGGGGTTGGGAGAGGATGAAGAGGGTAAAGGCTGGATAAGTGGTGATGGAAGGAGAGGACTTTGGGTGGTGAACACACAATATAATCTACAGATGATGTGTTATAGATTGTACACCTGAAACCTATATATTTTATTTAACCAATGTCACCCCAATACATTCAATAAAAATAAAAAAGAAAGTGTTATGGACATTTTGTCAATATACAAAATGTTTTCTCTTTGCCCTCTTATGACTATTGCCTGTGACAAAGTTTCCCTTTGTCTGTAGATAAAATCTCCTTGTCCTGGAGCTGGCCATGCGCTGCTGGTGTCAGAAGTACCCTGCTATCTAATCACAGGCACCATCAGAAGACCCATGGGGGGTACTCTGCCCCGCCCCACTCAGCTGAACTCAGTGATACTATCACTGTCGCCTGCGCTCTGGCAAGCTTTGAGTCAGCACATTCTGCCAGGGAAGAAAGGTCAGATCTGCTTGCCGAGGTTCTGTGCTACAAGGGGCTCTCTGCTATTTTTCTTCCTCCGTGGCGCCCACTCAAAACAAACCATCTCACTAGCGTTAGAGTTGGGGGTTGTGCGATGCTGCAGGGGTCAACTCCAGCATCTTCTCAGCAGGGGGTGAGGGAGGATGGCTTATTTTTGGCAGGACCATCTGTCACAGACTGAGGGTGGGGGGAAGGGGACTGGAGGGTGTCCACAATACCCAGTCCCAAGACGGGGATGAGTAAGGAGGAGGGTGTTTATTTCTGTTTTTATGAGGATTTGATTTTTAGAGAAGACACTGCAGCATTAACTCTTAAGTGAGACAGTAAGACAGATGGAGAGAGAAAGTAAATGTTTGGTTTTGAGGCAACAGAATGTCAAACTTCATAGAAGATGCTAGCTGCAAAATGACAACATTTAAGTCTCTTTTAGTTCTTCTCTCCAAATCTAAGTCAGTATTTTCAAATGAATACAGGTATTTCCACTTAGACTTCCTTTAGGTATAAAACCAAGTTTCTCTTCCCATTTTTGGTAACAACAGCTAACACTAATATAAATAGCATATATATATATATATATATATATATATATATATATATATATATTCACTCGCTCTTCCCAACAGTGCTATGGGGTTGATACTATCATTGTCCCCTTTATACAGGTGAGGAATCCATGGCACAGAGTGATTAAATAACTTGCCCCAGGGCACACAGCTACCAAGTGGAGGAGCCAGAATTCCACCTGAGCTCTGGCTCTGGTCCATGCTAGTCCCCCATCGTGCTTGGCATTCCTGAGGTCAGAAACTGAGGGTTATCTTTGATGCTTTAATCTCTGGAAAACAACGGTTAGGCTAGGGCTCTGAAATTCTGATTTAATCAGACCAGTGTATCTCAAAGCGCCCTGTTCTTTCCTTCAAATATGTATGTAATGTGGTTACCAATGTACTAGGCTGCTGATGGAAAGGGGTCCAGAGTGGGAGCTGTGTCTGCTTTGTTTCCCCAGCAGTGTTCTCAATCTGTCCAATAAATGTTTGCTGACAAACTCCCACCCCCTTCTGCTGTGCTCAGCCTCTGGGTCGGCTCACCTGGAGGCTTACTTCTCCGTGGTCACTAGATGCTACTGCTCCTCAGGGCTCCACCCAGGCTCTCCCACAGCCATGCCCACATGCCCGTGGCCTCTGATACTCTGCCATGTAGACCTCTAGTCCACTGGTCTCCTCCGACCGCAGACCTGCATCCCCAAGGCATACCCCCACCCCCCGCATCTCCTCCCCTGGTGTCTCAATCTCAGCACATCCCATGCTGAGCTCCTGACAGTCTCCCTGAACCCGAGTCAGTGCAAGGCTCCCACCTGGGGGCAGAGCAGTCAGGCAGTGCAGAGACCTGGAGTCTGCCTGAGGGCCTCCCTCCTCCACCTCTGTTTATCCACCTGTCATCACAGACTACGGATTTCACCCCCAAATACCCACTCCATTTGTCTCTCCATGCCCATCCCCGCCATCCCCCCGCCTGCTCTTTGAGAAGCTTCTGAACGTCTCCCTGCCTCCATGCTCACTTGTCTCCTGTGCTTATTTCAATGTGTTCCAAGCACATTGGTTCTTATAAGGCAGATCTGATCCCGTCACTCTCTCCTGCTGGAACCCCTCCATGGCTTCTCCTGCTCTCAGGATAAAGACATTTTCCCTCCGTGGCTCTGCCATCCCTGGTGCCCCTGCAAGAAAGTTGATTGCTGGGTAGTATGGACATGCATTCTAGGCTCAGGTCAGGAGCAGGAGGGAAAGCACGGCCCGGGGCCCTTAGCAGGGTGACTGCGGACAGCACAGCCCTTGCTCTGGAGTCTGAGCTGGCCCAGGGCTGAGCAAAGCTTTCAACAACCCCTTTCCATAGAGACAGGCTCTTCCAATGGCCATTGTCTCTATACATTAGAAGGGAGGCTAGTCTCCACTTCCCCTGGCCCAGGGCGAGGACCCCCTGTTGGGCCCTTGGTGACTCCAGTTCTAACCTCGACCTTAGTGGAAACTTCTTGTTCTAAGGTCTAACGTTGCTGACCCCAGAGGCCTACCTCACTGGGAAGGCCCGTGTCTTTGCTACCCTTCCCACGGGATCTCCAGGAAATGAGGACTTGGTCAACCTCCAGAGAAACAGAATCCAGCACCTTCTCACCCAGCCACTGCTGCCTCTCTCCAAGCCTCCTCCCTTCTGCCCTGCAGCCTCCCCGGCACAGCCACCAGGGTGGTGAGTTCCCCAGTGGCGCGGGGCAGGTCTCTGCTCTGCTGCAAATCCTGCCCATCTCGCTCTAAGCACAAACCACAGTTCTTCAAATGCCCAGGGCCAACCTGATTTGTCCTCTTTCCTTTCTGGTCTTAACTTGACCACAGTTACCTCTCATTCTCTGTCCGGCCGCCCTGGCTTCCTTGTGGCTTCTCAGACTCATGGGGGGCAAGCTGCACTCCCCGGTTCTGCTGGAACCCTCTCCCCAGGCCCCTGCTCTCCCCTCCTCCAGGTGTTTGCTCAAAGCTCCCTTCCCAGGTGTCTTACATGGCTTCCCACTCCACAGTCACCCCCCGCACTCCCCATTCCCTCTCCTGGCTCTATATCTCTCCTTTACCACCGCGTAACAATCTACTCTACTTATCCATCTTGTCGACTGTTCATTCTCCCAGCTTAGAATTTAAGCTTTATGAAGACAGGGATGTGAGCGTTTTCACTTCTGGATCTCCAGCACCTACAACAGTAGCTGCCACATAAATATGCGTTACCTGAGTGGACGGCCCTTTTCTTTGCCCTCACTGCGTTGTGGGCTGCATGCTGAGCACACTCTGCAAAGCCAGAGCCCTTCTGGAAACCTCCTTTCCCCCCTGCCCACGCCCATGCCCATGCCAGCACAGTGCTGCCTCCCCTCAACTACCCCTCATACACTCGCTGCTGAATCCTTAGGACTGGGTCACATTTCTGGGGGCTTCTCAGGATAAACCAAATGCCTGTACACTGCTGGTCATCATTATTCAATGCTGATGTTCATTTATAATTATTATCCAACACGGAACAATCCATTACTGCGTAGCACAGGCTGTAATTACTGGCCTCCTGGGGACTGAGCTGGCTGTGTTGCCCATTGTCACAGGGGCTGCCCCCTGGGAACATGAGCGTGGAGGTTTGGCCAAGTGGCAAAGCCCCTCCACGACTCTCCCTCTCCACAGGCGATAAGAGCAGAGTGCTGGGAGGGGGGCTGTGCTGTCTGGAAGAATCTTCCAGTAGCTCTTCTAGCCCAGAGCCTGTTCCAGTGAGCGGGAGTAGCAGAGCCACAAAGTTGGAAACAAGCTAGAGGGTGTGATGGAGCCTCCACCTGTCCAGAGGCTGAGAGCCAGGCCTCCTAGAGGCCTCCTGAGCAGCCCTACCCCTGCACTTGAGCTTCCACATGCCACATGCCAGCTTTCTTCAGTGAATCTGCCCAGCAGGCCTTTCCCCGGCCCCCCAGGATTGGTACTCAGAGCCCCTTAGAACTCACCCGCCCGCCTGCTCCCTGCCTCCTGCCAGGCCCCGCAGGAGCTCCTGCCTCTCACTGACCCCTGGGCATACCTGACACCTCGGGGCTTCGGGGCCTCAGCTCGGATGATGGCGCACTGCTGCTCACAGAGGCACAGGAAATCTCTCGGAGACGCCCCACATCTCTGTAACCACCCTGTGGTCCCCCGGACAGGAGGCCCTGACAGCTGGGACTCCACAACCCGAGTGCAGGCCTCAGGGAGGCCTGGATGCCACCAGTCCATTCAAATCATTCCAGCTATTCCTCTACTAGGAAAACTCAAGGGCCGACATCACACAACTGATTTTCAGTTAAACATAATGTTTCTGGGCAGACAAAGGCAGTGAGAGGGCAAGGCAGGAACTGACCCTGGAAAGACGGGGCGTGACACATGCAACCAGCACACAGCCCACACGTGCCCGCCCTGGGCTCTGGCTCCTGCCCCTTCCATCTGTCAGTCTGCATCAGAGCAAGCAGTTCCCAGGGAGACAAACCATTGTCAGTACCAAAAAGAATGCCCTTGGCCCCCAAAACACGGCAACTTCCAGGCAAGAGTCGAACCAGCCTTGCCTGCAAAGGTATAGCACTTTCTAGCCACTGCACACACATTAGCCCATTCAAAATGCAGAAACAGAAACGAGCAACAAGGAAAATAACGAAAGAGTTGCCAAAATACCAATTTTTCCTCTTTTTCCATTGGCTCCTTTTTCGCCCTTTGGGCCCTGGGGACCAGGCTGTCCATCCGACCCGTTGTGTCCTGGTAGCCCACCAACTCCTGGCGGTCCTGCATCAAACACGGGAAACGAACATTAAAAACATCTCTTCACTGAAGTTCAGGTCATTCCCTGTAGCCAGTGAAGGTGGGCAGCATCGACACCTTTCCCAGAGCCTTCCCGCTTCCTCCCTTCCTGCGCCTCCTTTGCTACCCTGGCCTGGAGCAGTGACAAGTGGGGGATGGTGAAGGCAGGCTCTCAAGTGGGAGGGGCAGGAGAGTTCAAGATTGGGGGAGAGAGAAGGGGGAACACAGTGACAGCCGGGATTGGCGCTAAACTCTTCCCCCTTCCCCACCTTAGTCCCTTCTGAGTGATCCTGGGGAGTTAGCCACCCATATTCCCGCCTATGAACTAGGAAAAGCCATGGACTCTTACCTGGTGGGCCAGGTGGTCCTAGAATAGGAACAGAAATGTAAATGGTGAACTATAGGTGGAAGAAAGCAAAGCAGCTCCACACCCCAAAATTATTTCCCCCCTCTTAGAATGTACTGGCGAGGAGCCACCCCATGCCTTTTACTTAGAATTTAGTATATTTACCCAAAAGATTCTTAAAATCAAGTCAGCACAGACACATTTGCCAACCAAAACCACTTCTGTTGAAGTTTCAGTGGACCAAGAATAATTGTATCGATTCAGAAATCAGTCACCTCTCAAGCAATCAACTTAATTAAATGAGGCTGGGTGACAATACAGGTAGGCACTACCGCCCTGGCACAGGTAAGTGCCGGCACTGCAGGGCTGAGGTCTGGCTGTCACGAGAGCAGTCCCAAGGGCTCCCAGCCAGCCAGTGTGTCTCCGCTAGGCCACTGAGGGGGGCTGAGAGCAGAAGCTGGTTCTGAAGTATGGTAGCAATCATTTCAGATTGAAACTGTAGTTTAACTCTTACCCTGTTGTTTGGCTTAACAACAGAAAAGTTACTTTGATTTTCTGAATTGTATAAATCATCCCATTCGATTGAATGCCTTATTGATTGTAACGTGACTAGTCCATTGATGGTTATCTTACTGGTTTTAGAAAGCACATTCTTCACCTGGGAAGGACAGCACAGTTATCCCAAGGTCAGAGGGCTCTAGACCCAAAACTGTAATTTAGATAACATGCCTAAGTTTAACCCAGTTTAGATAATGTGTTTATAACATGCTGTTTAAACTGCTTTTTGCAAACTAGGTTCCTCATTCCAGACCCGAGGGCACTAGATAATGTATGTCTGTCAATTCAGTGACCCTGAGACCCAAAACTATAATTAACATGCTTAATTCTGCTTCTGTAAACTGCTTGTTGCGAGCCAGGTTCCTCATTCCAAACCTTGAGATGTAATCAATACCTTTGTGATCTTTGCCTATATTAGTCTGGTTTTGCCACCATCTTACTGCTATGAGATTTGGGGAATGGCCCCTCACAGTCCCGGATTGCAATAAATGTGACTCTTTAATTCGACTTCTTGAGAAGTCCTTCTGTGATTCACGGGGTACATTACAACAGTTCACCTCTCAGGTCTCTATTTTGTTGTATGAAATAGCCCAAGACGAATTGAGGACCCAGATCAGGTAGCAAATACTTTCCTTAGTGTGTAATTACCCAGAAAATCTAAGGGTGTTCATATGGATCATTTACACATAATCTAACAAAAAGATTTTGCTCCCAAATAGAAGAGTCTTCTTATCAGTTATTCTATGTGAGCACTCAGACAAGCTAGTGAGGCTGTAGCCGGAGCAGCTGAGGTCCTTCCGTTCTCCAGACTGCATGTGATCACCAGTACTACAGGGAAAGGTCTTCCATAAATCCAAGCTGGTGACCTTTCAGAAAAATCACCATTTACTAAGCACCTACTATGTGCACCAAAATTCACTAAGCAGCAGCAAGCTTGGCCCCTGTGTCTGTTGTGTTGACAACCTACCAGGGGAAGGTAGATACTTGGCAATCACAATGAAATGTGAGGGAGCTGCAGAGAAGCAAAACCCCACAGGGGTGCTGGGGCAGCCTGGGCACACGGCTGTCTGAGAGGCCTCCAGAGAAGGGTGAGCCTGGATCTGGGGCGCCGAAGAAACAATGGGCCTGGGATGGCTGCAGGGGTGAGGGCTGGACATCCCATGAAGGAGCAAAAGTACAGAGGTGGGAATTTGTATGATTCGGGGGGAGGAAGGAAGAAGATAGATCAAGCTGGTGTGTGGAGATGAGGCCAATGTGGGGCAGCAGCACTTGATTGCCAAGCAGAAAGGTGTGGACAGTATCTGTGAGGCAGTAGGGAGCTATAGTAGGTTATTAAACAGGGGAGAGGGGTGATACCATGAAGTCAGTGCATTTGAGATCTCCCCTGTAGATGGAAGTTGAACGGAACTTGGGAATAAGAGGAGAGAAAGAGGGAAAAGAAAGGATGGAGAGAAAAATACCCAGGAGGTCTTTGTGGTTAAAATTAGGGGTGAAGTTATGGATAAATGTGGTTGGTGACTGTAGAGTTGCAGGAAAAGCTAGACATTCCAGAGGTATTTCAGCAGAATGAGCAGGGTTCTGTGTGAGGCAAAAAAAAGGCCTAGGATTTAATGGAGAGAGGCTATTTTGCATACATGGGGACTCATGGAAGAACACGTGTTTGAAGGTATGCTTTCAATACATATAAGTCCTACCTCGGGCCAAAACAATTTGCTGAAAATGGCACCACATTTTTAGGATTAGTGTAGCCTGTGCTACATGACTTTGCCACAAGATGGCGCGTACACACACACACACACACACACACACACACACACACACTGGACAGCTGACAGAGGTCCAAAGAAATCAATCAATCTCATTCCTGACTGCAGATGGAGCCAAATTCAGATGTGCAGATTGGGGGGTGAGGGGGGCGGCAGGGAACAAGTCAGACCAGCTGTATGCAGTAGGCTTCAAAGTTCCCAGGACAGTCTTACACCATTTCCAGGCAGCGGGACTACTGGAGAGAGGTCCTGGCTGGAACCATATGTTTAGAACACATTAGCCTTGGCCAAGGGTGCCACTAGAGTGAAGTGCTTAGATTAGGGTTTCCTGACAAAAGATCCATGGACACCCCATGGCTACAGTTCTTAGTCATTTGAGTCCACAGAATTGCCTGGAATGCCTGTGACAATGCAGCTACCTGGGTCTCATCTGGAGATTCTAATTGAGTTTGGGTGCAGAGGCCCAGGAACCTGCATTTTTACCAAGCATGACAGGTGACTGGGATGCAGATGGCTTGGGTCTCCTCCCTCCACCCCACACCTGATGTGAACATTTTCTTGGAAAAGAATCAGTCACTATCAGCAGATCCTTGAAGGGGTCCCTGACCCTAGAAAGGTTGAGAGCTATTTGTTTACAGGAAGAGTAAAAACTTGGGGCCAGCCTAATTTTGGGGTGCTGAGGGATGGGGACACACCCTATCTGTGGGGAGGCAGGTGACAGAAGAAGCACCAGGAAAGAAGACAAAGGGGGCCATCCAGCAGGGCCCCTGCCCTGAAGCTACGGGAGAGGAGAGAGCGCAGAAGCAGAGAGCTCCAGTGATGGCGAGCCCCTGCCACTGTCTTCTCAGGGCGCAATTCAGCTGCCCAGGGCTCCTTACACCTGGAAGCAGCCCCAAATATGCGGCATTATTATCACGTCAAACATCACATCATTTATATGTGCCAACTGGCATTTAGAATACTGTTTCTCAGGATGTTTTCTCAGCTCCTGACCTTTCTCCTTCTCTGACCCTCTAGGAATACCTGTGGACAGCGGCCTTCCTGTGAATGCTGCCCGGGGCTGGTTCCCTGGGCCTGCCACCTCTGAACGGGCCTGTGCTTGGGAATAATGCGCTGTGGAAGCATCTAGAAATTCTAACTTTACCTTTGAATCTGTGGTTTGTAAATGAAGTCCGAGGGGATGATGATGCACGTTCCAGGGACTTGGGGCCTCGGTTCGGTTCGAATGCGGTGCTGCTTCCCTGGCTTCTCTGCTTCCCCAGGACCAGCTTCCTGCCTGCTCCCTGCCCTGGTGTGGTGTGTTTGCCCCACTCTCCACCCCAGCCCCCAGCATCGACTGCCGCCGCCTTCCATCCCCATGGGGCTGCAGCTTTGGTCCAATCCCATCTATTCCGTGCATTTCAACTCTGAGCTATGGCAACCTTAATAAAGTAGCATAGGGATGGCAAATGGGTTTTGTTTCCGGTACCTGTTCTAACCAATTAGCAGCTTTCTGGAGCACCAGACAAGAATGACAGGAGGCAGTGCTCAGAGCAGCTGTGACCTGTGACTGATGTTTCCCTGGACATAGGATACGGAGTGGTGATAACTGTCATCACTGGGTTGGAGTCACTGGCTGTGAGGAGAATGAACACTGGATTCGAAGTGTGTCTGTGCGTCTGTCCTAACAAACAGATCAGCAATGTGATGGCTTAGAGATTTTTCCAATGAGTCCCTTTGGGGAGGCCGCTGGAAATGAAGAATAACACAAGAAACCGCCTTCTTTAAGCCCCCTGCTCTCCCAGAAGAGATGCTTCTGGGGTTCCAAGGAAATCAGGGTTCAGGGGTAAGATGCAGCCAGAAAAGCCATGCTGTTTGATACACGCGGCACCAACAAAACCCTCTACTACTTTAGCTACTGAATTGCCCTCATCTTCACCTGAGGTGTCCAGGCTGCACAAAACCCGGCACCTGGCCTTGTCCCCATATGAACCTCAGCTGAGCCCAGGACAAGGAACAGGAAAGCGGTCCATGGTCACAGCCGGATGACACCCCCCCGCCCCCTGCCCCCAAGCGCCTGCTTTTTCAAAGATGAGCCGTGTAAAGCTAGATCTTGTTCTCAGGCTCCGAGCCCGGGGTCTGCCCTGGCATCACTTCCTGCCCACATCTCCCCGGCTCCAGACCAAGGCTCTCTCCCCTCCCCCGGAAGTTGCCAATTCAGTCCTGCGTCCTGTGGCCTTCCCACCCCAACCCGGGCAGCCTGGCCTCTGCCGAGGCACACCTCACGTTGTAACTTGTACTTTTTACACCAAAGTTTTAATAGAAGAGCTTTCTGTGTAAAAGGAGGCCCAATTTCAAGCTGGTGTGAAAGGAGAAGGTGCGGCCTTTGCAACGCATTTGAGGTGCCAAAGAGCCTCCTGCACCACTCCTGTAGGGATGTACAGAGGAGCTCTCCCGCCGCGTCAATCTCCCCTAAGTGATCTCAATAGCCCCTCACACATTCACTGGACAAGATGGCCGTCCTGTCACTGTAAAAATAAGAAAGAAAGAGGCTTTTCTGTGCCTCTCGACAGGGCTTTTGTGCCTGTAATTCCTCCATCCGAGCATTTCCCCAGCACTCATTACCGTCACACGAGGGAACTCTGAAAAGGGACTTCCGGAGAGGGAAGAAGGGTGCTTAAGCCACAAGAGCTACAGAATAAAGGACCAAGCTGTTCTGAAGATGTTTAATTTTCTGTGAGGGCTGAAATGTGACTTGAATAATTCAATTAGGATTTCCCAAGAAGCCACAGGATTACAACTTTTCTCTCTGAGGCCAACCCAAGCAAATGAGAGTCAGACTGGACTGGGATTCCTTGGGGAAGTGTCTTTCTTACCAGCCCAACACTCCCATTTAATACTCACAGAAAACCCAGGTTTAGCCATTCGACAAACTCCCAGTAAGCGCCTCCTGCACACAGGTAATAGGAGGTACTGGGGAGAATACTGCCAAAAAGGGTGAGGTTTCTTACTCCTCAGTAGACACAGTGCAGGGTTTTACAGGCTCCTTCAGTGCAGCCCTGGGCGCAAGTGAAGCATGAATGGGATCTCCCCGGAGCCTGGGCCATGCATGGTCTGAGGGGCCCAGCAAAGCTTCAGAGCGCTACAGAGTCTCGGTTATACTGTAAGGTCCACGAGAGCATGCATTTATTCCATAACAGACTTTTAATGCAAAAAGGATCCTTCCTGTTGCCTCAGAGTGTAATGTATTCCCTTTGGAAACGCAATGTCTGAAATCAGGCTCTACGGCCCATCCTGGGGTCGGGGGGTGCATGAGTTCCTTGTTCCCAGCTTCTGAAGGCAGGAGGCAGGCGCCCCTCCCCTCAGGTGAGATGCAGGACTGTCTGACTCAGGTGTCCACAAGCATATCAAATCCACTCCCCTTCTCCCCTGTCCCACCCATCAGGCACTCCTTGTCGAAAGGCTTGCTCTGCCCAGAGGTTCATTCCCTCTCCTGTCTATTCGTCTTTGAATCACTGAGTGGAGGGGGTCAGCGCGTGACCCTGCAGTCCCACCCAGCACACAGTAGGCACCACACAGACCAGGCTTCAGAAAAAGTGCTTTCTCCAATAATTAGCAGTTTGCTTCTAGAGCTTCCCATGCATGTTATATGTATCACATGTGTATGATGTAGGGAAATAATGATTTCTGTTAAGAGAACATTATTCTCTGGTAAGAGAACTACCACTTAGCGAGGTCTTTTTTATTTCTCTTCCTTTTTAAAAACTAACGGGAATAGGAAAACATCCATGGCTCTGGTTCAAGGTACCACACGTTTCTAATTACCCAAGACCTCATTATTTTTCATGGCTATATTTCTATGGCAATACTGAAAATATTATTTTTCATAATTATGTGACAATTGATTTTCATGCCATTAAAAACATCTGCTAAAAGTAAACCAACATGTATTTTTATAACCTACAGTGTTACTAGGTGCTCCTTCCGCCCCGGTCCGTGGCTAGCATGCCTGTGCGCCCGTGGCCGCTGGGGGTGGGCGCGGCCAGCCTACCTGTCAGGCAGATGCCCTTGGTGCTGTTGCACAGGTCCACCATCACGCGGATCTGCGGGGGGGAGAGAGGCTGTGATTAATAGCAGCACAGCAGGCGGGGGGCCCGTGAGCTTGCCCTTTATTCACACAAGAAGAAAGCAATTATAAAAATTCGCAAAGTAACTTTGGGAGAATATATAGATGTCCTAGGAAAAGTTAACCTAAGACACAAAAGAAATCTTTAAAACATCTGAAGATATTTGATATTGGAAGCTCATCTATCAACGATGTCAATAGAATTTCCTTGATTTCTATTGGAGAGACAGAGGGTGGTGAAGGAATTTTCAAGGCTATACTAAGCCAGCCCCCCAGCGTCTAAAGGTCTCAGTCTGTGGGCCTGAATACAGAGGGTCGGCGGGCTCAGTGGTTAGGAGCAAGCACTCATAAGCTGGGTGAGCAGGGACACTTTCGTTTTCACTGAAAATGTGAACAATATAAGCCTCAGAGGGTAGTTATCTCGGGCCATGTGGATGCCGCCTACTCACCACTGGATGGCACCTGGGGTTGGAGGTGTCATTACAGCGAGGTGTTATCCTGATATCTGGGTCTCCCACACCCACTGTGCAGCCCCTTCCCTCATCCATTCTCCACACTGCTCCTAACGAACTTCACAAAAACCCAATCTGATGGGGTCCGTCCTGATTCAAACACGTCTGTGATTCCTTGCTGCTCTAAAGACAGAGCAAAATTCCTCCTTCTGTGGACTCACCACATGCTGCTCCCCCTCCCTTTTTGTCTGTCCTCCAGTTACTCTCTGCCTCAGTTTGCTTGTCAGTAAAATGGGGAGAGCATTAGTGCTTACTTCTAGGATTGTTGTGAAGATTAAATAAAAGTGTTATGTGTGAAGTTCTTAAAACAGAGCCTAGCATGTAGGAAGCATGCACAAAAGCGTTTTCCATTTCACGAAGGCAGCAGAATATGTGGAGAGAAGCATGGATTCTAAAGTCAAACTGCCTGTGTTCAAAGCACGACTTTGCCATTCATAGCAGTGTGACTTTAGACAAGTTATTCAACCTCTCTGTGCTTCAGTGTCCTTGTCTGTCATAAAGCTCACAGCACCTGCCTTATTAAATGAACACATACATGCAACTCATTTAGAACAGGCCCAGCACATGATAAGCCCACTCTGTTTATACTGTTGTTTTGACGATTCCTTGAATGTACTAAGAACTTAGTTAATTTATCAATTCATCATCCAAGAATTTTCAATATCTAGATAAGGCAATTTTTAGATCCAAATCATGTGGCTTTTCAAGCTGTAGGGAGAAAACTTATTAGTTAAGAAATAAAGTTGACACAGCTGGATAGACATTCCAGGAGAAAACAGAAGCTGAATCCCTACTTCACTCCTTAGATTAAATAAGTTATTTAAATGTTACTGATCAAAAATTTAAAAGTAAAAAAGAAACTAGTAAAGGTACTTGAGGAAACCTGGGAAAAATATAATAGCATTAGAAGAGGAAAGACTTTTCTAAGAACAAAACAACCCCATACTATATATATAGAGAGATTGAATCAATACATTTGACTACCTAATACTTAAAGTTTCTACCAGAGGTAAAACACCAGTAATACAAGCAATAACAAAGGAGAAACACAAACCTAGGAAAATACTTGCAAAGGGCTTGCATATAAAGAGCTGTTTCGAAGCAACACGTAAAGGAACAAGAAACCAAAAGAAAAATGGGCAATGGACCCAAACTTGAAGTTCAGAAAAAGTAAAGAGCTTCATCTTCACTTAGAGCTAAAGAAATAAACCCAAGCGATGGAATACTATTTTCACCTTTTAGGTTTGTAAGTAAAGACGAAGAGATCACATGTCACAGGCTCATCAGGACAGCAGTGCTCCTGTGTCCTGTTGATGGAAGTGTACAGGGATACTCCGTGTCTTTGGAGGGATTTGGGCAATAGCTACCAAAATTTACATGAATCTAGCTTTTGATCCATCCATATACTCTGGGATTTACTCTACAGATGCACACATATATGTGTGAGAAGACGTAAGCAAAAAGATGGTTGTTGCAGAAAGGTGAGCAAGAGCAGAAACGGAAAACCACCTAAATATTTATCAGCAAGCTCTGGTTAAAGTGTAGCATAGCTGCACAAAGAAATACTGCAGGATGGGGGGTGGAGAATTTCAATCCATAAGGCTGATATTGGGAGCTCTCCAAGATAAATTAAAAAATGCAAAGTACAGAGCAGCATATGTAATGTGCTTCCATTTACATGAAAGAGCGATGCAGCCCTGGCCAGGTGGTTCAGTTGGTTGGAGAGTTGTCCTGTACGTACATCAAAAGGTTGTAGGTTTGATTCCCAGTCAGGGCACAGACCTAAGTTGTGGGTTCGATTCCCAGTCACACTCACACGGGAGACAACTGATCAATGTTTCTCTCTCTCTCAAAATCAATAAGCACATATCCTCAGGTGACATGTGCTCTGTTAGTCTTTTTATTTCTATGTGTTTCTTTCTCCTTGTTGCTTTCAAGATTCTCTGTTTATCTTTGGTTTTCCAGGCTATTTCTGGAGAGAAATATAGAAACCTCAAGTGAGGAGGAAGGGAGGGCCCTGAGGGAGGGAGCTGTCCTGAGCATGACACACCCTGTTGTTTTATTCGAAATCTTCACTTTTTCAATTAAACTCTTTAGGAAGAACATGTTTTGATTTGAGGGGAAAGTTGTTTTGTCTTCTGTCTAGGTTGACGCAGTTTGCTAGGAGGTCCATAGGAAAACTCGGTCTGCATTGACTTTTTGTCGAGTCTGTCAACAGTATTGACTTCCTTAGAAATCTACTGTGAAATATATCACACACATCACAGATGTATAGAATGTGCAAGAACAATTTAAAGATGAGTAATGAAACAAATGGGTACATACTGCCCCTGCCTTAAGGACTGGGAACATCCAGGTTCCCCTTCACAGAACACCCGCCCCCACCCCAACAACTCCAGCTGAAGTAGAGTGGGCCCTGCTACTTTCCCTTTCATACAGATAAGAGCACAGAGGCTCAGATAGGTCGCCTCATTTACTCAAGGTCACTCGCTGGCTCACAGAAGAGCTGGGCTCAGCTCCAGGTCTACTACACTTTTTATTATGGCTCTGATGATTATCTCAAAGGAACCAGACAGAAAAAATTTTGATTCATTGTTTTTAGTCATTTTCATAAATGAATGTAATGAGCTGTACGACTGACAAAATTTATCATAAAAAATGTATAATTGCCCATTGAGAAGACCATTAAAGGCTTTACAATGCTTCATTTGTTGCCTGGGGGATCACAGCAGAAGGAGGGGTGTCAGACAATGGAAAATCAACAGGGAAAATTAGTCTTTCTCTTTTATACTCATACAGTTCTGGTGTAGGCCCAGGTTCTGTTAAAAAAGAAGAAAAAGATGAGGATTTCATTTCCTGGCCTTTTGACTTCATTTGTATGATGAATGTCAATTTAGATATTTACCAGGAAATTGTGTTACTCTTCACTGGGGAATATTACTTGGGAATATTCTTTTAACAAATGTAGGCTGTATAAGATTGTATCAAGGGAAAACATAGGGTATGAAGAGGTGAATGCAAGAAAGTCAGAAAGATTTATTTTCCTGATAATAGTGATTAAGAATTTGGATGAAAATAAGAAAATCCAAATTGAAAGTTACAAAAGCTACATTGTCAAATTAAGGAGTCACAGTTGGCATAGAGGCCTTCCTGAATCTTGATTTAGGATTGGAGAATGGGGCATGCTGGGGGAGGCTTTAGAGCTCTTTGTCTGGGGGTGTTGGCATGACCCGTTTGTAAGGTGGCCCTGCTGGGATGCCATCCCCCTTCCCCACACAAGTCACATTGGCCATTCCCATGGGACCGTCTTTGCCGTGCCCTGTATGCTGTGCCCACATCTTCACTGAGGCCTCAGTTCAAATAAATGCCAGCTCGCCAGGAGGCTTTCCCTGACACCCCAAGTGAAAGGAGCCCCATCACCTCACCTGATTTTTCTCTTTGTGGCACTTGCCATTATCCCATGTTGTCTTGCCTATGTATACATTCATTTACTACCTGCCCTGCTCTCCAAAGAACAGAAGCCTTTAGAGAGCAGGAGAACTTCTGTCTGAATCCCCTATGCAGAGAACAGTGCCTGATTCCAGGCCCAGAACTTCATGGGGTAGACAGGGCTCAAGTCAGAAAGCACATCAGTGGTCTCCCAGGGAGAGCTGACCTTGAGAGGAGGCGATGACCAGTTGTTAACCGGGGTTTCTGGTATGAGAATCCGACAGTGTTGGGAAGAGGGTGGGTGAGGCATAGGAAAGATCCATAGCTCTGGTGGGAAGCCCTCCCAACCCAGCTCCACGAGCTGGGAGGACACATTCTATGGGAACAACAGCTGCCCCCGAGAGCTCAGGCTTAGCACAACCTTGGTCAGCATGTCACGGAAGAGCTGGAATTGTCGCCCTGGAAGGAAGGCTGTGGGTCATCTTCCCAATGAAAAGGTCAATACAGCAGTGGACAAGGACACACCACACTGTAGGGGACTTGTCAGCATCGACAACGCATGCTAGTGATGGGAGAAAAGAGCCAGAATGGATCCTGCCAGTGGCCTGACCAGACCTTCCTGGTTCCGCGCTGAACATAGAACTGGTCTCACTGGATTAGTAGCACTCCTGGGATTCATGGACAATTCATAGGCAAGGAAGGGGCCCCCGAAGAAAAATAATGGACTTCCTGCTAATCTGGCATCAGATGGCATGAGCTGACTTTAAATGCAACTCAAAAGACATTGGACATAATTTGGCAGTTTCTATTAGAAAGAAAATGCTATGAATTAGGAATTTCCTTTGTAGGAAGAGTATATAAAGATATCTGGACAAGAATGCTCATGGCAACATTATGATGATTAAAGCGTACAAACAACTTAAATGTTCATCAATAGGCACTTGTTAAATGGAGAAAAATAGATGATGTAGCTCTAAATGTACTAATCTGGAAAAATAGTCTTCACATACTGCCAAGTAATAGAAGCAAGGTACAGCCCAGGCCACATAACACAAAACAACTTTTTGATTGAAAAGAATATCTAGATATGTCTGGATAATCACAGGAAAAAGTTGGGAGGGTCATGAACCAAACCATTCACTGAGATTTTTTTTCTCCTGGAGACTAAGGATACAAAGAAGATGTTTGCTTCTTGGTTTATACAGTTTTAACAGATGGGTTAGGATTTTACTTTGGTGATTTTTCCTTTGCGGTGTGTTGAGTAATTCAGAGTGACAGCATTATGTGAACCTAATGATCCAGCTTTCCGTGGGAACCCAAATATCTCGCCTTCACAATTACCCCTATCACTCAAAACAACTTAGATCTCTGTTGCTTCTAGGCAAATAAACATGGAGAGAACTAGAACAGTCGTCTAGTCCAGTCATTTTCAAATTGTTCATTATTAGTCATGAGAGTTTTCTTTTTCCCACATCAATGGCCAAACCCAAAAATATAAAACACAAAAATGGAGCTACTCTGGGTGAGCTGGGGTGGGGCTTGGCCTCACTTACCAGTACTTATCTGTAAAATGAGAAGGTTAGACTAGACAGAGGATTTCAAACGCTGCTCCCACAGGGGATCGAGGGAGGAGATGGGGAGGAACACCCAGAGACCTAGAGTCGGGGGAACAGGGATGAGAAAGCTGAGGTCCAGAGAAAGCGAGTGGAGTAGCTGGCCTGGGCTCCTCCCCAGCTTCCCAGCTGAGTATTACTTTCCCCCACATCTACTTTTCCATACTGTCTAGCCTTTGCAAAACAAATGGCCTGAATTCAATGTGAGATACTAATGTTTGCTTTAGTTTAATTTGAACATGAATGGAATATTAGATTTTTACTAATTGAAAATGCGTCAGTTTTGAGAAATCTTTTCCCTGCAAAAGTGAAAGGTTTAATCAAACGTATTTCTTTCTCATCAGAATGAATAGAGCTAAGTGCGGAGAGCTGCCGCTGTTCACCTGAACATAAAACCTCTTGGTAACAGGCTGGCTGCCCTCTAGAACTCCCTTCCTGTAGCATTTTACTCTCAGGACTGATTCATGAGAAAGTAAGGGAGCCAACCTGCCTGCCGTGGCCAGCTTGGCCTGGTCTGCAGTGGCTAAAACAGCGCTTGTTCGCTGGTTCCTCTGAAGCTCCCAAGCACAGGCTCCCTGCTGTCTGCTGGCCGGCACACTTTCAACTCTAAGTTACCTTTCAGATCTGACCTATTTTGTAACTTCAATTCCATTGTTCTGAGACAGTTGAGTAGTCTTTATGACTCTCCTTAATTATGCAAGTTGATTTATTATGTGCATGCAAATGATCATTTAGAAACAGCCCTAGGGAGCTGATACTCAGCCTGCCATTGACTGAGATTCCTTGTGCTGCAGAGATGGGCCTACAGATGTGGGGGCCCCGCCACCTGTACCTGACGGTTGGACTACAGGTGTTCGAGGAGTCCCTCACAAGGGTCTGAAGCTGGCTGGGGTCAGCTCATCCCTTGGAAAGGGAGGAATTCCCACTGGGGCCAAGACATGGTGACAACAATCTGCAAACCCCAACAGTAACTGGGGATTGTCTGTACGGAGGTGAAGTTCTGGGGCCCGACAGGAAGGCCAGCCAAGGTCCAGGCATTTGTCAGCTCAAGTGAGCCAGCGCTGGTCACCCCACATCAACAGCCTGGGGCCGAATGCGCGTGTGGGTTCATCCTGCTTGGAATCCTCAGAGCCCAGCTGAGTCCTGCACAGCCTTCCCCAAAGATCCTGATTCCCGCTGACCGCCCCCTCCTGGGCCCAGCAGCATTCCTGTGTGGCTGGGAGTTGGCACACATTTAGTGCATTGCTTTGGCTTCTAACCAGATAGGCTATAATCGGTAGGGACTGTTCCATCCTTTTCCTGTTTGCCCCTTTCACTGATCCATTCCCTTTCCCCCCATTAGAATGCCATCAAGCACACAGTAGGTACTCAATAAACACTTCACGATTGATTACTCACTCCACTGGGTGGGAAATGTGCTCCTCAATCAATGACGTTCCCTTCTGACCGGCAGTAGGCGGTTGGTTACCTGTTTCCCTTTGTGCCTGTTTGCTTAGGAAAGTGTCACTTTGCAGACACTCCACTAATCCCTAGAAAACAGGAGCTCGGAGATGCTAGGCTTCTCCTATTAGGGCCCCTGACACAGGGCTGTCCTCCTGCCGCACATCAACATTAATAAAAAAACAGAACTATGGATTGCCCCTGGCCTGTGGGGGAATAACACACACCTTCCACGCTCTCTTGAGAGGCACCTGCAGGAGTTCTGCACCCAGGACTGGCCAGGTTGGGTCAGCCAGGTGGAGACTGGCAAAAGGAGACTCACACATCACTGAAAATGCCATGCCAGGGGGGAAACATGGTATTTGCCAGCTCCTCTTGCTCTGCTAAGTGGATTAGGATGGGGGTGGAGACCAACCTGCCCTGTGAGGAGCAGGGGCAGACTATTTATCCCTGAGGCACTGGGTTGGCTGAGTAGGTTCCATGGGCTGAACTGAACTGCTGGAGCTGAGTACAGCCTGCAGAGCTCTCCTTCTCACCCTGCCTCGGCCATTGCCTGGGTTCACTAATAAAGTGCTGAGCAAGTAATTAACGAGGGTTGGTTTGGAGTCCATCCATGAGCCTTGCACGCAAAGGCTGGGAAGTCACAGACACTGAGGCAGCCGGTCTGGGCTCAGGACTCAACAATCCCAGTTGCAGGGGGGCAGTTCCAGCAAATGCCCTCACCCAAGGTCTCCAGCAAAATTACTTACAGCTGGGATTAGGTCCTTGGGGAACTGCCCAGCCTGGCATTTATTAACACTGGGGACATCCAACAATGCAGGACAGAAGTTCCCGAAGGAGTATGTTCTCCCCCAGGTGTGCTTCAGGCCTGAGCCGGGGCAAACAGGGGTGGCAGGTGCCTGGTGTTGCTACTGCACTGCCCAGGACCCTGCATGAGTGCCCCAGCCCTTGACAAAATAGGACCCATGGCCATACCCCAGCGAGGACTGTGAGGAGTAGAGGAGGGAGTCCTTATAAAAACCATTCCGTATGTTGTTTCATGATTTGAATATAAATCAGCTGATTTTGCACTTCGAAAACCAATTCATACTATTTTATAAAAGTATTTAGCCAAAGTCCAATTACCAGATCAGGTTATCAACTGAATTAAAAATGTAACACAGAGTAGGATTTGTAGAAATAACCAGATACAAATCAGTTAGTGTCCTAACCCACTAAATATAAACTGCCGTTGGTCACTGTAACCTCCTTCCTAACCTTTCCCTTCTCCCACCAGGAGCTCCTCAAGGGCCAACAAGCCCCAGAGTTAGCCTTGTCCCATCTGCAGTTCAGGCGGCTACCTCTGGGCTGCAGCTTGGGAATGGTCAGTCCTTTTGCTGCTCCTCCTGATGAGAGTCATTGGCAGCAAGGACTCCTGCTGGCACCACCTCTGGTGCTGGGTCATTCTCCCTCCAGGAGACAACACGGAGACGGGTAGCATTGTCTGGTCATGCTGCATCCATCTTGCTACAGTTCTCCCCCCACACACACATAAAAATAAAAATAGCAGCCAAATATCAAGTTACTAATCTCAAATCCTTGTCTGCACTTTACTTTTAAGACGTTGTTATGTTGCAAATTGCCTATTTTTGAGTCCAGCAATTTTACAACTTATCTGGCCAATTGTTTCTTAAAGGGGAAAGTACTAGTATGTGTACATATTTTAAACACATACTAATACAATGGGATAGCTTTCAAATGAAATGATGTGTAACCATGAGACAACAGAGGTGGCTATTGGATCTTGAGGCGGGAAAGAACATTCTGAGCGAGGAAGCAGAAGAAGAATCCATAGAGGGAAGGCTTTATAGATTTGATGACATGAAAATGTATAAACATGAAAAGGCCTAGAAACAAAAGTAAAAGGGAGATAACACCCAAGGCCAAAGAACATGGGCTGTGGAGTCAGACCCGCTCCGTCTGCTCTGATTTCTAATTCCTTCACTCACTGGCTCTGGGACCTTGAACAGGATGCTTAACCTCTCTAAGCCTCAGTGACCTGTCTGTAAAACGGGAATGACAATCTTTATATATAAAAAGCCAGTGACCGGAATGCTGGAATGACCGGAATGACTGGTCACTATGACTCCCACTGCAGCCAGCGAACCAGCCTGATGGCAATTAGAAGGTGTCCAATTGAGCAATAGCACCCGACAAAGTAAAATTCACAATGTCTAGCACCCAATAGAAAATTACCAGGCCTGCAAAGAAGCAGGAAAACACAACCCATAATGAGGGGGAAAAGATCAGTCAATTGAAACCCATCTAGAAATGACCTATATAAAGGAATTTGTAGACAGAGACAATAAAATGGCTATTTAAACTGCATTCCAAATGTTCAAGAAGCTAGAGGCAAGATTGAACATGTTAAATAAAAACATAAAAATATATATAAACACTGAATTTAAATTTCTAGAGATGAAGATTACGGTGTCTGAGGTGAAGAGGACAGTGAATGGGACTAAGAACAGTTGGGCACTGCCGAAGATTAGTGAGCTGTGTGCAGCCATTAAACGAGTTAAAATGAAGCACACGGAGAAAAAAAGATTAAAAAGTGAACAGATTATCAGTGAGCTGTGGGACAGCTTCAAGAAGCCCAATAAAAACTTTCAAAAAAAATTTTTTTTTTAGAGAGAAAGGGAGAGGGAACGAAAGATAGAAACATTGATGAGAGAGAAATATCATTGATCAGCTGCCTCCTGAATGCCCCCCACTGGCGATCGGGCCCACAACCCAAGCATGTGTCTTGATGGGGAATTGATCCAGGGACCTCTTGGTTCCTGGGTCAACACGCAACCACTGAGCAACACCAGGTAGGCATCTTTTCATAATTTAATGAAAACCATAAACCTCTATCTCCAACAAGACCAATAAAACCCAAGCACAAGAAGTGTGAAGAAAATGATGCTAAGGCATATCATAATAAAACTGCTTAAAACATGCAATAAAGGGGAAGTCTTAGGGGCATTTCTGATAACATTTCCAATTCTAAACTCAAAATAAGTTTCAAGAATGAAGGCAAAGAATTTTCAGACATTTTTTTTTTAATCCTCACCCGAGGACATGCTGTTATTGATTTTGGAGAGAGTGGAAGGAAGAGGGAGAGAAACATCAATCGGTTGCCTCCTGCATCCCATATGCATCTGACCAGGATCAAGCCTGCAACCTGGCTATGTGCCCTAACCGGGAATCAAACCCGTGACCTTTCGTTGTATGGGACCAACTAGCCACATGGCCAGCGCTGACTTTTCAGATATTTTTATGCCTACCTCTATCATGCTCCAGTTAAAATGAACCATCTGCCATTCAACTGCCTTCTTCCCTGCTCCAGCCCTTGCTTCTAAAATCCTGCCCTTCCTTCCAGGCATGGCTTAAATGCCGCCTCCTTCTTGAAACCTTTCCTGATCGCCCACTGGATGTTTTATTCTTACTTCTCTTAAGATCCTATTATCCTTTTCTTTGTGTCCGAAGTGTTTGAGGATTTGTCTTTTCCCTCCCACTAGCCAATACATTCCTTGGGGGCTGTTGCTCCTCCTCCTCACCCACAGATGCACCCACACTGCCCAGAACAGGCACTGAGCATGTTAGATCGACTTATATGTTGCTTATTTGGTAAAAAGGTTTCCTTTGAACTCCTTTCCAAGATATTTTTGACTGATTTAGAAATATTTATTTATTCATCAGCAAACACTTCATAAGTCAGACCCTGTGCTTATAAAGGTAAGACAGCCCGGTCGGTGTGACTCAGTGGTTGAGCATTGACCTATGAACCAGAAGGTCACGATTCAATTCCGGGTCAGGGCACAGGCCTGGGTTGTGGGCTTGATCCCCAGTCGGGGGGAGGGGTGCAGGAGGCAGCCAATCAATGATTCTCTCTCATCATTGATATTTCTATCTCTCTCTCCCTCTCCCCTACTCACTGAAATCAATAAAAATATATTTAAAAAAAATAAAAGTAAGGCAAAATCTCTGGCACCAAAGGCTCACAATTCAGTTAATTGATTTAAGTTGTTTATAAAAGAGCTTTTTTAAAAAAAAGAAAGTTTGGGTTTAATAAGGAGTAGACCGACTCTTAGTTAGAGCCTCCATGTGTCCAGGGGATGAGTATTCTTAAGTTCAGCATCTCTCCTATTTCCTGGTACTTCCAACCTTGACCCAATCTTACCCTGGTATGCAGCTGTCTCTTCAACAGCTTCACTTGGACATCTAATGGAAACAATGTTAACATGCCCCACCCTGAACTCCTGGCACTCCTCTCAGTCCTGTTCCACCTGCAGTTCTGTCATCTCACTGAATGGCAATTCTATCTTCCCATTGCTTGGCCACTAACCTTGAAGTCATTTAATTCCTCCCCCTTCATCTCACACCTCATGTTGAAGCTGTCAGCAAATCCCATCTACTCCACCATCAGACATATCTAGACACTGTCCACTTCTTGCCATCTCTGCTGCTACCACCCTGGTCTGAACTTCTATTGTCTTTCACCTGGATTTATGCAATAGCTATACTAATGGCCTTTCTGCTTCCACTGCCCCACACAGAATCTAGTCTCAGCATAATGATTCTTTGAAAAGGCAGGTCAGATCATGTTACTTCTCTGCCTAAAATCCTTTAAAGACTCCCCATAAAGGCCAATATCTTTACAACAGCTTACAAGGTCCTACATGAACTGCTTCCCTTGTCTCTCTCTCCCCCCCCCCCCCCTAATTAACTTTCTGATCTCCTTTACTACTACTCCCTCCCACACACTCCGCTCCAGTTTCCTGGCTGTTCCTTGAGCTCCCCAGACACAGTCCCACCACAGGGCCTTTGCATTTGCTAGTCCCTTTACCTGAATGGCCCTTCCCCAGATATCTGCTTGTCTCACTTCCTCCTCCAAGTTTTTCCTCAAATGTCACCTTTTCAGTGAGGCCTTCTCCACCAAAATGACATAATTGCATCTTCCCTTCCCCCTCTTTAAACCTCATCCCTACTTCATTGTTCTGCATAACTCTTATCTCCTTCTAACATTGTAGGTAATTTACTTTGGTTTATGCCTGGCCATCTGGCCCGCCCCGCCCCACCTTGAAAAAAACATGAAGTCTAAGAGGATGGTGCCCAGTGTGGCTCAGTTGGCTGAGCATCATCCTATGCACCAAGAGGTTGTCGTTTCAATTACCAGTCGGGGGCATACAGAAGGCAGCAGATCAATGTTTCTCATAGATGTTTCTGCTTCTCTCTCCCTCTCCCTTCCTCTCTCTCTAAAAATCAACAAAAACATATTTTTTTAAAGAGTCTAAGAGGATGGGGATTTGTATGCATTATTCATACTGTTTCTCTTGTACCCACTATAGTGCCTAGGGGCATAGTAGGTGCTCAGAAACAGTGTTGAATGAATGAATAAATTTCTGACAGAGAAGACACCTAAGTCAGTCTTGCCAATGCCTGACACCATCTCCTATTTGGTGGGTGGCATGAGTTCTGAGGAAGGAAGTTAAAAAATGCTCCAGGACCCACCTTCAAAACTCTTAGCATGTCAAGAAACCGGATTCAGAAAGTGGGCTTAGTTTATATTTGCACTTGTTGAGTTGTGGATGAATTCATTTGTGAAGAGGTTGTCATCAAATACCTCACTAGGGGCACAGCAAAGAACAATGAGCTATATTTAAAGAGACAAGGTGACTAAAGGTGACAAATTAGAGACCCAAACTATACAGAGACAGGGTTTTAGTTGTGCGATACAGACAAGTAAGTGCAGAAGGAGTTAGGGGAGAAAGAGATGAGTGTTTTGAAGAGAGCTGAGAATCACTTGTCTCCCCCAGGCCTCTAATGCAGTCTTCTGAAGCAGGAGTGTTCCTGGAATAAGCTTTCACTAACTGTTAATAACAACATGTTGTGCTCACACTGTTCCCTTCAACAAGCATCTTTAGAGAATTTCTGATCTTATCTAAGCATTCTTACCCTCACCTTATAGTCAGAAAAGTGTACATGAGTCATAGTTAAGTAAGTTGTTTGATGTTGGGGGAATGGACACAGAATTAAACCATTATCCCCAGACTCTGCCCCGTGGCATTCTTTGTGTACAGCAAAAACATCTGTGAAGACGCTCTGTCGACCTACTCCCTGCTCAGCCCCTTCCTCCCTCAGCACAGGGAAGAGCTATGAGTGGTTACTCGGGAAAACATTTGGAGAAAGTCCTTAGGGTGAGTTGCTCACCCACGAAATAACTGTTGATGCCGTTAGCATCATAACACTGGCTGGATGGGACCACTGGTCTGGCAAACACGCCATTCATAAGGGCTCCCAAAAGATTTGGTCCATGAAAGAATAAATGCATGAGTTCACATTGGGCATACATAAAACTATTTGCAAATTATGATCACTATAAATAACTTCCCTAAATCTGATGTCTAAAAAATATATTTTTTTCCTTTTGAACCCATCAACCAGAAAAACAACTATCTTCAAAACAACATTCTTTTTAGAGGTCTGTGCGTTTCTCCAGTCACCAAACTTTAGAGTCATCCTAGCATCTGCCTTTCTCTGGCAAGTTCTGTTGATCCCACCTCCATTGTTTTTATTATAAGACTCCAAAAATCCCTGAATCACAGAAAGGATGCATTTGAGAAATACTAAAATATCAGTAACAATAAGCTAACACATACTGAGTTTCTAGGAAACATGCTTAGGACTTTTCATGGATTACTGAATTGAATCCTTATGATAACCCTAAGGTAGATACTGCTATCAATGCTCTCTTAAGAATGAGGGAACTGAGAGACACAGAGAGGTTGAGTGACCTGTTAAAGGTCACAGAGCTAATAGAGGGATCCCAAGTTAACACACACTGTATGATTCCAGCACTCATTATAAAGGCTTTGGGGTCTGCCTTTTACTTTTTAGACTTGCAAAGACCTCATTCATGAAGCAAACAGAGTTCTTCTTAGAAGCAGGAAGTTCTCCTCTCCCTGAGTACTCTCATTCCTCCATTCCCCTCCCTTTTTTTCTTTCTTTTCATCTCATATTCAGTCTCAAATTCAGCATCCTCACTTCCAAACTAACCCCCTTCTGTGCTTCCTCAATTTTGGCCCTGGTGCCACCACCCTTCTCAGTGTGGGATGGGTCTGGACCAGATGGACCATTTCTCCTTCCTACATTTATAGTTACCAAGATCAATTCATTCTTCTCTCTTGATATTTTGAGGATATATACCTTCCTCTCCATTTCTGATGCCACCACCTTAGCCAGACAAAAGTTATTTCTTGCCTGGACGAAGGCAATAGCTTTCTAATTTTCTTCTTGCCTCTGCCTCTCCCCTATCCATTCTTTCCTCTATTATATCACCAAATCATTCCTATAAAACCACTTTTCTCAAGACTCCCGGCTGGCGAAGGGTCTACAATAGTCCCAACTGTCCATCACATTCATTTCTCAAAAGTGGAAATTCAAGGCTCTCTCTCACTCAGCCACCCTCAGTTCCGCCCCACCCCCCACCCACACTTCCCAGTGCAGGAAGGCCTGCCTGGCCTCTTGCTCTTCTAGCCCTGTACAATTTTCATTCCAGTCCCTAGATCTTGGCTCAAGTTATTACTTGTGCTCGGGACGATTGGCCCTCCTTGCCTGCCCAAATCTCACCAACCCGACATTGCCCATGTCAAGTTCTATCTCCTCTGCGAAATCTCCCTTCATCACTTCAGTGAGAATTGGTTTTCTCTCTCCTTGACTGCCCTCATGCTCACCACACACCCCACTTTCCTCTCGAGGTCTTCCTGTTCCGAGGGACTGGTTCCAAGGTCCTCAGGTGCTGCATATATGTAAAGGACTTTTTTCTGTTTCTTTTTTGCCTTTGAGTGAAAAGGATTCCAGACTCCAACACTCACCCACTAGTGTTACCGAAAAACAGGAATGATTTTGTAGTTGCCAGCTCATCATTTGAGGCTGGGTACAGTTACCCACAACACGTTCCCAAGTGCTTCACAGTTTTTACAAACAGCCCAGGCAGGGTCTCCAAAGTTCCCTGCACTTGGGTGAGCACAAGAAACTTTTTCTCAGTGGCAGACAAAGGGGTTACTTATCTACTGCAATCAGAACAAACTCCACAAATTGCATTTTAAATGATCTTTAGTTGGCCTTGTTGTTTCAATTCCACCTTTCAGTAAAGAAAATTATGTCTTAAACTTTAGTTAAACTAGAAGCAAATTATATCTTCTTAAAATACAGAGCTGTTAAAACCCAAAGAGCTACATAAAAGCAACTGATGGGCTGGAAAATGCTCCCTTTGTAGCAGAATCACAACCTAAAAGCTTCAGCTTGTTTCACACAACATGACCTTTAGTCTGTAGATAAAATGCATGTAAATTAAGCTTGAATGTCAACTCGATTTGGACAAGGATTTCTTTTTGGGGGAAGGGGAGGGGAGTTTGAGGAATGTCAGCAAAAAAGGAATGTGTTCCCCCCTCCCACCCCGCAACCGATAACTGTGTTTTATCAGATCTAAAGACTGTTGATGGTTTCCACACAGGTAACCATATCCTGGAGAACATGAGATCCTTTGCTCTTCACCCCTGTAAAGCAAATTGTTCTCCTTTCTTAGAAATTGTTTTTGCTCTACCTCTCACTTATATTTTGTCAATTTTCCAAGTAAAAGCATCCAAAACTTTTTTTAGGACTGCCACCAAATAGAAGTGAACAGAATTTAACAACAGTGGAGCCAGTCAGAATTGGGGTCAAGATGACTCTGTCAGTGGGTGTCAACCTTCGTCACCAGTGGCCATGCACAGGGGTGGTTGCCCAGGAGATCCAGGACAGACGAAGAAGCCCTGTTGCCATATCAAGGCTAACTCTTTTGTTTTCAATGACAAGATAATTTAGATTGGTGTAATGCTGATCTAGGCTTGAAGAAGCCAAATATTATCCCGAAGCAGCGGCTGATAGAAGCACATATGAACAGACAACTTGGCATTCTGAGGGATTCGAGATAAAGAATAAACCCAGAAATAAAATGCCGAGCGCATGGGGCAAGAAGGGCTCATGATAAGTAGTGATTAATCTTACCAGCAACAATGAACACTTATTGGGAACCTGACTAGACCAGGCTCTTGTACTTTACCAACAGCATTTCCCTTAAAACTCCTAACAGCTCTATGAGGCGTACTATTGTCTCAATCTTACAGATGAGGAAACAGAGGCTTGGAGAAGTTAAAAGACTTGCCAAAGTCACCCAGCTACTGAGCTGTGAGCCCAGGATGTGAATTCACCGGACCCCCCCGGGGCCAGGCTGCTCACTACCACAACATACCTTAGGGAAGCATCAGGTAGAGAGAATTTGGTTGGGACCTAACAGTGAAAGAAAGACTCCCAGGTTGTTCATGTTAAGGGCGGGAACACAATGGCTGAAGGCAGCAGCAGCACCACATGGGGATAACCCTGGACCCGCCGGAGAGAGATCCTGGGACAAGGGCCATCAGGAGATGAACAACCCCTTGGCACTGGAAGACCCATGATCTGAGTTGTGGAACTCACCCAGAAAGAGCCCTCTGTCCAAGGACCTCTCAGCCTGTGGCCTACTGGTCAGTGCCCCTAAGTGATGGGCTGGTCTGAGGGGTTCTGCTGTCTCCCCAGAGTGGAGTGGCATTTCTCAGGTGGGGCATTTGTTTTGGGTTCCAAAGGGGAAAACCCATTTTATCCCTGGCACAGTGGCAATGAGGGTTGGAGAAGAGGGAGGGCTCCAGCAGATAAAGAGGAGGTGATTCATCAGGCCCTTTAAGATCCATCCTGCTCAGGTTTAAAGGCCCAGGAGGCTTGTTCCTTCTGCTCTCACCCCTGCTGTTTTGGCAAGAAAGAGTCTAGGGGTGTGTTAACAGCTCCAGCACCTGGGAACAGGTCCAAATGTTTAATGCCGTCCATGTGGTCAGTACAACTGCCCTGCTCTCATAGGTCCAGATGCTTAGTCTTGACCCACTTGTTCTTTACATATGTTCTTAGAGAGTCATGATAACCATACATCTACATTGAATGTTTTATTGGCATGTGTGCAGAATTTGTGTTGACGAAGCAAGTATCTGAAGCAAGTGCTAAAGAGCCAGCTCTCTCCTGTCTTTCTCAACATACCACCGTGACCTGATAGACGAGTTAGGTTTATGGTATGTCCACAGTACCAACACGAGACACCATCTTCGCAGAGATGCACCTTCAAGTTCACCCCCATCCTTATTTGACACACACAAAAAATAGCTTCTGACCTGGAAACCACCCACACAGTGACAGGTGTGACATCCCAAGTGCCCATATGCACATACTGCTATGAGGAAGGCTGCTATGAGCTTTCCCTCCCAGGCTCTGCATTTGGGTTTATGGCTTGGGCAGTCCTGTGTTTTTTTGTCCTGCTGTACCTGATTTCTCATCAGTGCCACTCCATCCTGTAGGACCTACGGGTTATAAATTTCTCTCCTTCGCCGAAACCGGTTTGGCTCAGTGGATAGAGCGTCGGCCTGCGGACTGAAGGGTCCCAGGTTCGATTCCGGTCAAGGGCATGTACCTGGGTTGCAGGCACATCCCCAGTAGGAGATGTGCAGGAGGCAGCTGATCGATGTTTCTCTCTCATCGATGTTTCTAGCTCTCTATCTCTCTCCCTTCCTCTCTTTAAAAAATCAATAAAATATATTAAAAAAAAAATTTCTTTCCTTCAACCGAAGAGAACAGATGAGGTCTGAGACAATACCTATGGGATTAATGGGTGTTTCACGTTGTCCTAACATTGACTGTACCTGACTGGGGAAGCCAGCCTCCCTCCAGAGGGTAGCCCCAACTCTCAGGTCAGCTCTGCCCTGGGTTATGTCTCTTCTGGGAGGTCTTAAAACCCAGGGTTAACCGATGCTAGAACAGTCCTGATTTAGTAGCTGGGCTCTCCAAAGGAATGACCCCTAGTGCCCCTCTGTTCTAATGGACAACAGTTTACTGTAACGGACCAGACAGAAAATAGTTTAGGCTTCGTGGGCCATATGGTCTCTGTTGCAATTACTTAATTCTGCTGTTTCATGTGAAAGTAGCCACAGACAATACGTAAACACATGGGCATGGTTGTGTGCCAATAAAACTTCATTTATGGTTATGTTATGAAATATTATTCTTTTGATTCCCCCCCCCCCCCCCGCAACCATTAAATGTGAAAACCATAACTTTGTGGGCTGTACAAAACCCAGCAGCAGGCTGGGTTGGGCCCATAGGCCACAGTGTGCTGACCCCAGGTCTAAATCCTCAGCTTTTACACCATCTGGAAGTGACCCAGTCCCAGGGGTGGAGGGGAGGGAAGCCCAGGCACAGCCTTCAGGGAACGATAGCATCCATGCAAACAGGAGCTGTGACTATGGGGAATATGATTCCCCCCCTCCTTTAAACAAGATAACGTATAGATCCATACACGTGTACCTCGTAGCAGTCATCGTGAAAAGCTGTCTGTTACAATCCTGAGTTACTGCTGAACACAACTGGACTCTCCTCCGTGAGAACCACCCTCAGAATTGGAGCACATGCTTCTGAAAAGCCACAGTGAAGGGAAATCTCCATCCACTGAAGGTGGAGTTGACTTTTAGAAAAAGCCAAAAAACCCAAAAGCCAAACCAAACCAAAGGCAAAAAGCCATCTCCACTCATCAACCAACAATAACAACAAAGATGGCACCGCTACTGCTGTCCTACCAGAATCAGGTTGGGAATAACTGGGTGGCATGGAGTTGTGCTTGAGCTAAATGAAGCCATTTTTGTTCAAAATCACTCATGAGACTGTAAGATGAGACTGCGGCAAACTAAGCTTGGAAGCTGTAACATGGCCCCTGACTATGGGAGTGTTGTTTAGCCAACACTGTCAGCCAATTAAAAACATTTTGGGGGGGAATTTTTGTCAATATTTAAAAGTCAAGCAAGTTCACATAAAAAGTCAGATTTTTTTTTCTTGAAAAAAAATCAAAGGACCAGGCACACTGAGCTCTAGTTCTTATATGGCAACAATCAGCAAGAGCTTCTCTTTTTTAAAAAACACACATACAAAAACTTTCTTTTTAAATCCTCACACGAGGGTATGCTTTTTGTTTATTAATTCCAGAGAGAGGAAGGGAGAGAAGAAGGAAAGAGAGAGAGAGAGAGAGAATGATTGGTTGCCTCCCTCAAGGACTGAACCTACAACCTAGGTATGTGCCTGACTGGGAATCAAACCTGCAACCCTCTGGTGTATGGGACAACACTCCAACCAACTGAGCCACTCGGCAAGGGCACATGACTTCAGGTGGCAGTCCCTACACACTATCATCCTGCAGCCTGGTGGCAGCCGCCATGTAACCTTGTGCTTATGGCCTTTCACTCCAAAAAAGTAACACAATCACATGGTTCAAAAGTCAAAATAATACACAAAACTATACAGTGAAAGGCTCATTCCCACACATTCCTACCTTCCCTAAGTAAGCACTTTTGTTTATTTCTTCATTTATCTTTCCTCTTCTTCCTTACACAAAGTAACACAACATATACTTTTCTCTGCCTTGCTCTCTTCACTTAAATTATGTAGGCTCTGGGGATTGTTCCACCAGCCATACAGAGAGGATTTCCTCATCCTTGTTTCACAGCCACCTAGTATCCCAGTGAGGGTATAGGTCAATTTATTCAACTAGTCCTGCACTGGTGGACACAGGTTGTTAAAAGTCTTTTGCAATTAAAATGTTGTGCAGTGAACGACTATATGCTTATGTCATTTCATAGGTGATAGTCTGCTGTGCAGGATAAATTCTCATAAGTGAAATTGCTGGGTCAGAGGATAAATGTATTTGTAATTTTTCCAGGTATTGACAAATTGCCTTCCACAAGGGTTGCACCATTTTGCACCCCAAACCCAATGCAAAAGCATGTCTATTTCCTCAACAGAATGTGTTGTCAAATGTTTGTAGTTTTGTCATTCTGACAGGTAAACATTATTCAGGGCAGTTATAATTTGCATTTTTAAATCAAGAGTTCTTTTTCATGTGTTTAAGAGACATTTGCATTTTTTTTTCATGAGAACTGTGTTCCATTTTCCTATTGGATTCCTATTTCTGTTGCTGATTTACTTATTCTTCTTGTTTTTTTTCCTTACCATCTTCTAGGAGTGCTTATATATATATCAGAAGTTTAGCTCTGCATCTATGATATGAGCTGCAAATATTTTTTCCATGTTGTCATTTATCTTTGCCTTTGTTTAAGGCATGTGCTTGTTTCTTTTTATTTGCTACACAGACATTTTGTTATTGTTGTGCGTGCTTTTTAAATGTTACTTTTTATTTATTTATTGTTTGCTTCTGGTTTTCAAGTTATAGTTTGAATGAAAGCTCTTCCCCATTTCAAGATTTAAAATGAAGTTACTCACATTTTCTTCTAGTAATTTTAGAATTTCATTATTTTTATTTTATTTTTTAATTTTTTAAAAAATAATTATTTATTGTTGAAAGTATTACATAGGTCTCCTTTTTCCCCCATTGACCCCCCCCCCCACCATCGCCCCCGCCCCAGGACCTCACCACCCATTGTCTGTGTCCATGGGCCATGCACATATGCATACAAGGTCCTTGGTTGATTACCTCCCACCCCTTCACCCTTCCCTGCCTTCTCTCTGAGATTCTGCACTCTGTTCCATGCTTCAAATCTCTGGATCCACTCCGTTCATCAGTTTGTTTCATTAGATTCCACATATGAGTGAGATCATGTGATACTTTTCTTTCTCTGACTGACTTATTTCACTTAGCATGATGCCCTCCAGGTCCTTCCATGCTGTCTCAAAGGGTAAGAGATTCTTTTTACTGCTGCATAGTATTCCACGGTGTAAATGTAACACAGCTTTTTATCCACTCATCTACTGATGGGCACTTGGGCTGTTTCCAGATCTTAGCGATTATAAATTGTGCTGCTATGAACATAGGGGTGCATACATTCTTTCTGATTGGTGCTTCAGGTTTCTTAGGATATATTCCTAGAAGTGGGATCACTGGGTCAAATGAAAGTTCCATATTTAATTTTTAAAGGAAACTCCATACTGTTTTCCACAGTGGCTGCACCAGTCTGCATTCCCACCAGCAGTGCGCTAGGGTTCCTTTTTCTCCATATCCTCGTCACACTTATCATGTGTTGATTTGTTGATAGTAGCCATTCTGGCAGGTATGAGGTGATAGTTCATTGTCATTTTAATTTGCATCTCTCTAATGATCAGTGACTTTGAGCATAGAGTTTCATTATTTTTAAATGAAAATTTTTGATCCATTTAGAACTTAAGGTGCACACTGTGAGAAGTAAAACTTTCTTCCTACTGGATGCTCAATCCTTGGGCAGGATGATAAAGCTACCAGAACATCAGCAAGGAGACCTGGAGAATGGAATGAGAGAGAGCAGCTGACGGGAGAAGTGAGAGAGAGGTGGGCAGATGGAGCCCAGGCAGAACAGCATCTCCTACAGGTGTTCCCATTACTGATCTAGGTTCCCAGGGCCCCTTTTATTACTTTCCTCCAAAGCACCCACTTACTTTAAAGATGTAATGTGTTTGGCTATACTAACTGTACTTAATAATTAGTTATGTTGCCCTTATAACAAAGTCACTTACAGCTGCCAACCGATCTCTGATCAGAATGTGCTAGCCAGAATCACCATGCTGAGTACACATACTTTCAGCCCAAAGCACAGAACTCTGAGTTATCTGTTAGCTTAAGGAGGCTCATCATGGATAAATGAGCCATTCTGGAGGACTTTGAAGTGATATTAATCTGCATACAACTTACTTCTTTGTCCTGAGATCTCTAAGGACATGTGGTGAACTCAATGAGGGGACCGCTGATCTTCCCCTCATTGAAGACCTACTGGTGCTGTATAAAAGGGCGGGGAAGGTGTAGACTTCAGCCTTAGGAAGTGTGTACACCTCTGTCATGCTGTGGACTGAATGGTTCTCTTAGCAACCTTTTCTACTAGAGGAACTGCCCTAGGACAGTTCTTTTTTAAAAACTGTTTCCTCATCTGAATAATTCTCTGTTCTAAGAAAAATAAAGATGAGAAAAATTTGTAAAGGTGAAGAGGGAGGATGTTGGGGAGGGGGGGAAGTAAAGGGCTTCTCAGTAATAAAATTGGTTCCTCTGCCTGAAGCAGAGGCCTCAAGGGAGACCCAGTGAGAGAGAGATGCTAAGGCAGCTCTGCCATCAGGAAGGCATGTCCGGGTCCTTCCTGCTGGGGAGTGGGCACCCACTCCCTCCCAGGTGTGCGGCACCCTTAACAATTAGTTCAGAATCTCTGGGGGTGACGTCTGTGCATCAGTCATGTTTAAAGCTCCCCATACGACTTCAGTGTGCAACCACTGCTCTAGAACCCAGCTACTCAAAGTGTGGTCCTCAGACGGGCAGCCTCGGTGTCAGTGGAGGTTTGTTAGAAATGCAGAATCTTAGGCCCCAACTTAGACCTTCTGAACCAGAATCAGCATTTTTGCAAGACCCCTAAGACATTCATATGCACATTGACGTTAGAGAAGCAGTGGTCTAGAGTAGCGTTTCTCAAAGTGTGGCACCCGAGCCACCTGCATCAAACTCACCGAGGGGGTGGAAAGGTGGGAAATTATGATTCTATATGTCTGAGGGTGGAGCCCTGGAATAATTTTTAATACGCCTACTGTTTGAGAACTACTCCTAAGAGGAAAGCCAGCAATATGATGGTTGCCTGCCCTGGACCAGCGGTTGCCAATCTTTCGGACCACCGGTTGGCAACCGCTGCCTGGACTGCATGGAAATTCTCTCATTGACTCTAAGTAGTCAAAGCACGCCCATTTCTCAGCCTGACAAATGTGATGTTCATGCTCTCTGACCTGTAATAGAGCAGGTGATGGTAGTTAAATTTAGCTTTCAGTTTGACACAGAACGAGTCAATGTTCTCGAGTTAGTGACTGAATAGGCTACAATTTGGATACATAAGTCTCTACCTTAAAAGCAGGATTAAAAAATATAAAATGATGATGCTTAGATGCATCTTCTTGGAGGGTTTAAAAAAAACCACAACCCTCAAAATCCACAGTAGAGAGACAAGAGAAAGAGCAAATTCCCCTAATGATACTTCTTCTTTTTACAGAGGTCTGTTTTTGAAGTTTCTGCTTGGGCCCAGATTTTTAAATATTTATGGGTTTAAAAAAAATGAAGCCAGGGATGGAAAAATCTGACCTCTCAAAAGATGTGTGTGTAGTGTGTAATACTTCCATGAGATTTAAAAGCATTTCAGTTCATATAAGATATTTAAAAGCTTAAAAGCTTCTATGATAACAGAAGCATTAAGTGGATTGATCTTCAAATACCTAGGATTCCAAACTATTCCTCACACTTGGCTTGAGGTGACAGAACTGAAATCTTTGTAATTATAAAGTGAAATACGACCACGGAGTTGTAACGGATAATAAAATGGAATGGGGAACAGCAATGTGATCTACTTGTAATTGTTAGATAATTACTGAGTTAAAATCAGCAAAATCAAAGAAACTTAGAACTGGAAAAAAATGGGGGCTTTGCTTTAAAGACTCTCCTTAGAGCAGTGTTTCTTAAACCTTTTGGGGGGAGTGCAACGGAGCCCCTTTGGAAAGAGAATGAAAAGCTACAGCCGCTCCTCACATGCACCACCTGCAAGCAATTTCTGGATTTCTAGAGACTCCCTGGAGCACATATTAGGCCTCAGCTTTGAAACTGAATGTCAGAAAACCGTATTATGCTTAGGAGCAACTTTCTCATCATCAAGGTCCTAGGACGGTGGTTGGTAAAATTAGGGCTGACTGTTTTCACTTAAACACAGACAATTAGGTCAGCAATCTCATGACATGGGGCTGGCCGAGGCAGGTGAAAAACCAGACCACTAGTTTATGCCAGGAAAAGAATCCCTTGGTTGAAGAAGTCCGCACTCTTTCAGAAATGCGGCCTCCCTGCTCTCAGGGGGCCAGGGCGTTGCACAGGCAGAGCCCTGGACTGCCGTGGCTCCCTTCACGCCGGAAGGTGAAAACTTTTGTCCAAAGTTAGAAAGGAAAGTAGGCTCTTACAAACACGTCCTATACCCCTCATTGATCTGCAGACTCAAACACGACCCTTCCCCATTGAACACTGACCCTAGTCACCCTCCGGGCCTCGGCGGCACGGCGCCCCGCCCTCTGGCCAGCGGGGAGAGGGTTCCGGGCTCTTTCCCACACTGCCCGCCTCCCACCCTGGCAGGGGCGCCTCGGGGCCCGAGCCCCGCCTACCGGCACCATGGAGTAGGTCATCATCATCAGCATGTCCTGGCTCTCGGCGCGGAGGTGCGGCACGGGCTCCCCGCTGTGGCTGCGCTTGTTGCGCGCGGCGCCCGCGGGGTCCCGGGGTGGCGGGGGCGCCCGGCGCGGCGCGCGACTCAACTCCTCCAGGAAGGCGCGCAGGGCGCCATCCTCGCGCTGCTCCCGGCCCCGCTGCGCCTCCAGCGCCCGCAGCGCCGCGCTCAGCCCGCGCCACTGGCACAGGGCGAACACCGTGCCCGCCGCATTGAGCGCCGAGAGCAGCGCCAGGGCGGCTAGGGCGCCGCGCAGCCCCCAGCCCGCGCCCCCGCAGCCTCGCTCCGCGCTCCGGGCCATGCTCTGCGCACCTCGGGCGGCCGGACCGGGCTGGGCGGCCTCGCGCCGGGGCAGCCTTTATACGCCACGGGCCAGCCGTGGGTTGGTGGCAGCGCCGTGAGTCACGCCGCCCTTTGGCCCGGCTGGCGGGGCGGGTGGGGGGACAGTAGCGGTGGCGCCCGAGCAGCCCGGAGGGACCGGAGGGCGGAGGTGTGCAGAGGGGGAGAGGAGCCAGTGGGGACGGCCCGCGAAGGAGGGGTAGAAAGGGCTCATGCACCGGGCGCTGGCCAAGCAAACCAGGAAACCCGCCTCTCCCTCCTTTTCCTGCTGCCCAGCCCGTCGGTATTGCTGTGGCCCAGACGGGCAGGCTAGGGTCAGTCTGAGGGGGAGAGCAGGAATTTCCATGACCAAGAAGTCACTGGATTCTTCCCTCTCTTCCCCCCACACTGCCCTCTCTGGGAAAGATCATGCCCCACGCCAAAGCACACGTCCACTGTCCCTGAACGGATCTGTTGCTGGGCAGAGTCCAGGCTGCCCGTCACTCCTCCCACCATCACAGGACCGGGAAGAGCCCCTGATGACCCCACTAGATCTTTTCAATGAAGGGGATGGATAGAGACGGAGACAGTTGACATTGGAGGGTTAAGAAAGCCACTGGTCAGAAACAAGAAAACCCAGCCTTGCCTGGCCAGTCATCTGTGCAGAGAGAGTTCCAGGATTTGACAGGTCAAGAACTCTCCCATGAAACCCATGCCTGGGAGGTGGCAGGGTAATGAGAGAACAATCAACGGTGGCATCAGACCTGCTTCTAATCTCATTCTGTCACTAGCGGGGCGGGGGTTTTCGTGTCCCAGGACAACACCCGCTGATCCCGGGGTGCTTTCTGGCTGAAGGGCTGGGACTCTAGCCAGGCCTTTTCTGAGCCTTGCTTAGCCTGCCTTGCTTGAGGGTCACAACCTCCCTTTCCTGTCAGCTCAGATGCCTGCTGTACCTCAAGGGCCACTATCCCTCCAAAGCAGAGTCACTTCTCAGCCTCTTTGCTCTCTGTCTTTCTCAGCTTTCCCCAGAATGGTTCTGGTGCTCCAGGGCCCCAGGGCCGGCAGGAGGCCCCCCACACCAGAGCCCATTGTCTCAGAGGAGGAGGTGGCCCATGGAGCCCGCTGGAGCTGTCAAGGAGAAAGGACTTTCTCTAGCAAAGGGGGTCACAGCTGTTTCAGCACAGAGGGAGCCAGTAGGATGATGGGGAAGCAAACACCTTATGACTTAATGGCAAGGGCTCTGTAACCATCTCCTCCCCAAAGATGTACATTCCAATTCTTGTAGGTGAGGGTTTTGTTTGTTTGTTTGTTTGTTTGTTTGTTTTTTGCACAGAAGAGCAATCTCACACTTCTTGCCCACTGCTCACCAGTGTGAGCTAGGAGAGAGCCTCTGAGGAAGTACAAGAATACCAAAGTTACTCAGACATTCTGTGTCAAGGTCTGGATTCCTGAGTTTTAATAGGGACACTGACTACCTTGAGTATTCTTAGAAAACCATCAGGATGAGGAACAATTAGGAAAGCATGCAAGTCCCAGTGGATCATGAAGGACCCCAACTATAGGCACATGATGACTGGAAGGGGAGGGAGATGATATAGACAACTTTGTCCAGTTCCTCCCAACTCTAACACACTGTCACCTAATGGAAGAACTGCCATATACCCTTATCTTGTGTCATCCAGGCTTAGGATGCCAAGAGAGGGGAGGGAGCACATCCCTGTCTACCACATCAACCACCTGATCAACACAAATCCCAACACTAGTGGACTTTAAATTGTGACCTTGTCAGACTGCAGAGAGAAAGCTTCTTTTTCACCTAGAATTATGGCCTCTCAGTAAATAAAAAAGTGATTTTCAGACACTGAATGAAACGGATGCTTATTCAGGAACAGAACTTTCGACTGCATGGTAAACTTGGCCTATTGTCTGAATACAGTGGCTTTGAAGTTTGTTATGTGGCCCCTTCAATCTCTAACTTCTTAAGTCCCCCACCACTTCTTGAGAGGCAATACATCTACCTAGCCTGCCCTGCCTAGTATTTCTCAGGATAGGCTGATACTTTCTACTTATTATTATCTTTTTAAGGTTAGCTATTAATCTGGCCTGTTTTGTTGACATAGGGGGGTTCAAGATACAGTGAGGACACAGGGAGATATATGACTTCCCTTTTCTAGAGACCAAAGAGGCCAAGAACATTGTGTGCAATCTTTACAATGAGAAGTAGTTTTTCCATTAAAAGGCAGATGCTCCATTTCCAAGGTTAAATAGGATGCACCTTAAAAAATGATTCCAGTTGGTTAACTTTAGGGCCCTGGAGAATGAAGTCCAATTCAATAAATATATTCCAACTTTAATTCTACAACATTTCTTCCTAATTGTGAAGTGAATAATTTTCACTTACTGCTGGGGTCCAATCCCAGCGGGTCCAGGGGTCCCCAAAGGTGTGGACGGAGTCAGCGAAGAAGGAATGACACGAAGACAGCCTTCAGTTGATCAGCAGCCTAGTCAGGACCTCTAGCCAGGATCTCCAGCCAAAGTTCTGGTCGGAGTTCTGGTTAGGAACTGATGAGGATCTGATGTGGATCTGATGTTTATTGTCTTGTTACATGTGTATTTATACCAGCCGATTTTAATCCTGTCAATTTCTATTACAAAGGTTAGGGCATTTCTTATCTCCATTCCAGGGAGTAAAGATTATGTAGCTTAACTACCCGCCTGGCACTTAATTAAGGGGTTGTATCCCCTCCCTAACCTCAGGGAAAAATTCCCACCTGGGGAAACAACCTTTCTCAGAGAGGTGACCTTGGTTAAAACACATGGCACTAAGGAGAGCAAACATATTAAGAACAATATGCTATATATGCCAGGTCCCTTGAAACATATGCTGTGCAGATGTTTCTTTCCTGCAGCGACTGTGTCAAGCAGCAAGGATGGACCGGCTTCCGGCAACTTACTTAGTCCTGGGTATTTTTATTTGGTCCTCTGTGATGAGATTCGCAGCTATGCTGTGACTTCTGATGGTGCTTTGCTATCTCTCCACCCACCCTTCCCTCTTGCCAGTGGTTAGGGAGAAAGTCTCTCTAATGGTTGCCACCATGTACATCTTCTACCCAACCACTTCCGGTTTTAACTCCCCATTTCTACATTTTAACCTCAAGAAATTTCAAGCCAACCAACCAAAGCTGGCAATTCTTTTCCTTTGTTTACAAACTCATTCATTCATCCATCCATTTATTCAACAAATTGGGTGCTTACTGTCTGCCAGGAACTGTGCTAGGAGCTAGGAATAGAATGGAGAGCAAAACCAGACACCATTCCTGCCTTCCTGAAGCCTATAATCTAAGTGGGAGATGAAAGTGAACAAGTAATCACAGACATGAGGCATAATTCTAAATGAGATGAGATAAATGCCCTGAAGGAAAGGAGTGTGATTCTGTGAGATCTCATCACTGAAGAACATGTCCTAGATGTGAGGTGTGGGGTCAAGAAAGGCTTTCCTGGGGAACTAATGATGCTTGAGCTGGAAAAAGATGAATAGCTGTCAAAGACGCAGAGGTGTGGGTGGAAGAGTGGCGGGCAGAGGGGACACCTTGTGCAAGGCCCTGTGGTGGGATGCACTATGGCTTATTTTAGGGGCCATAAGAAAGCCAATGTGGCTGCAGCATAGAGAGAATGGGGATCAGAGAGGAGAAGGGAACGATATGAGGCTGGAGACAGAGTTAGGGGTCAGACTCTGTAGGTGGGACCTCATAGGATTGGAGTCTTTATTGTGAGATCAATGGAAAGGCAGTGAGGGGTTTTAAGTGTGTATGTGTATGTTTTCGGGGGAGGGAACAGGAGTGTAAGAAGGGGACTGGATTAGTGGATGACAAATTTTCATTTTCAAATATTACCTTTTATTGCCAGGATTTGCAGAGGCTTCTATCACTACAGAAACTTTGTATGATCTCTGTCACCAAGCTAAATTTCAGCCTTTAAACCCACCTTTCCAAATGAAATGAGAAAACTCTAAGTTCTAGAACAGAGGTCCTCAAACTTTTTAATCAGGGGGCCAGTTCATTGTCCTTCAGACATTCCACACATGCGCACTGCGGGCCTGGGACGAGTCGGCTGCTAAGCAGGACAGGCAGCGGCAGCAAAAACATGTTTTTCAGTAGGCTGGATAAATGTTTTCAGTAGGCCGCATGTGGCCCGCGGGCAGTAGTTTGAGGACCCCTGTTCTAGAACATGCCACTTTGTCTTTCACTGCACATTTAAAGGTAGTTGAAAAATAGAACCATGACTAACATTTAAATGTTTTGGCAAATCTTGATACCTGCAGGGGTTTCTGTGTAATACCCAGCAGGCATTTGCATTTTCTGAGAGCAGCCTTGCTTCAAGGTGAGAGCTCCAAATCAGGTTATCTCTAGGGCTGGGAATAAGACTAGATGATATTGCTTCTCTTATGAGATTTGGTCTGAGTTGGGCATGAAACAGCTTTCCACCTATCATAGTTATTGTTAGACACGGAGCTGTCCAAGGTTGTAGAGTAGTGTCATTTCAATTTTCCACTACTCCTTCCATACTGTGTTTCCTTTGTTTGCCATAAACGTAGCCCACCCCTCCCACCTCACCTATGCGGCCCTTCTAGCTCCTCATAGCCAATTGTCACAGGTTGGGTTCTCTGCCACAGATACTGAGATGGAATTTGGGGTGCAAGATGTTTATTAGGATCAGCACCTGTGAAAAATAAGGAAGAAGGACTAGACAGAGGCAGAAGTTCAATTCAGTGCAGTCCTGCAAAGCCTCAGCCCAAATACTGGGGAGCTCTGGGTTGAGTATTGCCCATCAGTGTTCTGTGTCAGCTGGAGTGGCTGGGCTTTCATACTAGTCTCATGCAGTCACAGGGCAGATGTGGGTTGTCCCCAGAAAGGTGTGATCTTGGGCCAGGTGGCTCTTGAAGCTGAGGTACACCTTGACTTCACATCCTGCTGCTGGGCAGCAAATACTGTTTTAAAAATTGGAATACTTCCAAATTATTATTATTATTAATCCTCACCCAAGGATATGTTTCTTGATTTTTTTTTTTTTTAGAAACAGTGGGAGAGAGAGAGAGAGAGATATCAGTTGCCTCCTATATGTGCCCAGACTAGGGATTAAACTCACAACCTCACTGGAAATCAAACCTATAACCTTTCGGTATGCAGGATGATGCTTCATCAGGTCAAGGCCCCATTCCTTCTTAAAAGGGGAGGGAGTGCCGAAGTCCATTTATGGTCTTCACTAGCTGAATATAGACAGAGACCCCCCAAAGCTAGTAACCTTTGAAGCCCTAGCAAAGGTCAGGGCTGTGCACCACCCAGTTAATTTAGACACCACCCCGTTAATCTAGATAATGGTAGCTGAAGCATCATCCCCACCTTAGTTCACTTCATTCCTTAGATACTTGTGTGGATCCTTGTTGATTATTGTTGATCAGATATTCTGCCTATTCCTGGAAATTGTCTGCTGATGAACTAATCTGTGTGTCATTGAAATCTCCTTACCTAAGGGCTACTCCAAGCTCAATAAAAGATTGGAGCAGCCTGAGCATCAGTGGAAGTCCTTCTGAACTTGCCCACCTGGTCCCCCAATATTTCAAAATTATCTCGTGTCATTTTTCTCTCATTTGTGTGCGGCTCCTCTTTTCAGATCCCGAACCCTGATCCATGCAGAACATGGAAGGAAACACACACGACATCTGTCACCGACAAGGGAGCACATTTCTGTCTACTGCATCGACCACCTGATCAATGTCAGAGAAAGGTCTGCAAGTAGACTTTAAATTGTGACCTTGTCATATTGCAGAAAGAAGGCTTCTTTTTCACCTGGAATTATGACCTTTCAGTAAATAAAAAGAGTGATTTTCATAAACTGAATTAAAATATGAAGAGAAGTTCTATGATGTCTTTAAAATGGCTAAATCCGTGTAAGTTAATACTGCAAAGCCTCACTTAGGAAACTTGAACCACTGTTTTTGAAAGGACAAAACAAAACATACATGTGTAGGCCTTCAGTTTTCAATGTCCTTTCTCATGTCATTTGAGCCCCATAATAAGCCTGTGAAGTGATCAGGGCAAGTCTTAGAACCTTTTCGTGGATGAGAAAGCAAAGTTCAAGATGGCTAAGTGACTTGCCCAAGGTGGTCATACTATTGAAATCTGGCTAGCATTCATCCATGGCCTCTTCATCGAAAGTGGGAACCTGCTGCCCTGGCTCGATAGGCCAGTTGGTTAGAGAGTCACCCAGATATGCCATGGTTGTGTGTTCCATCCTTGGTCAGGGCACATGAATTTTAAAAAATAAATTTTTTTAAGTAGGAACCTTTTTATCCTAAAGTTTGGGCCAGTTAGGAATGTTCAAGATGATGTACAGGAAGTCAAAAAATAGGGCAGGGAAAGGATTCAAATGGATGAAATGGAAAATGGCTTAGAGTGGCACTCGGCTCCAAAGCTTAAAAACAAAGGCGGGGCAAGCAGTGAATACTAGAATGTGCAAGCTTCATGAGAGAGGAATCCAGTCCCCAGTCTAGCATTTTAAGGAGGGTGCAGAGAGAGTAATGACCAGAACATGATTTCCTGGAGACCAGGTAGGGGATTTCTGCATCTCAGAGATGAATAGGGAACCGGAAAGAAAGGTGAACTGGGGACCTGAGAGTTCAAGACCTATCCTTCCTGGGGTCAGGAGCCAGAGTGACAAGCAAGGTAAGATATGTTTCACCTCTCCAGACGCTAAGTGGGAGGGACCAAAAGGGATGCCTGCCAATATCAAGCCTGAAAAGGATGGAAGTCCATCTGCAGAGCCAGCGGATGGAAGGACTGACCCTGGAGAGGGGGAGCGCAGGTCAGATACAGACCGTGAACTGAGGTGACTTCTTCTTTTAAAGAGATGTGCACAGCTGTGATATTGGGCTATACCTTTTCCTTCCTTCCTCCCTTCCTTCCTTCCTTCCTTCCTTCCTTCCTTCCTTCCTCCCTCCCTCCCTCCCTCCCTCCCTCCCTTCCTCCCTCCCTCCCTTCCTTCCTCTTTCTATCTCAAAAAAAAAAAAAAAACACACACACACAAAAAACACAACCCCAAACAATTAGAAATGAGTTATTCTTATGTGCCATTTACTAGTAAACTTCTTTTTTCTTCTAAATTTTATTATGGTAAGAATACTTAACATGAGATCTCCTTTACAAAATTTTAAGTATATTATACAATATTGTTGACTATAGGCACAATGTCATACAGCAGATCTCTAGAACATATTCCTTTAAAAATATTTTTTAAATGTTTTTCTTGATTTTAGAGAGATAGGAAGGGAGAGGGAGAGAGAGAACCATCAATGAGGAGAATCATTGATTGGATGCCTCCCACATGCCCCCTACTGGGGATTGAGCCACAATCCGGGTAGGTGCCCTGACCGAGAATCAAACTGTGACCTCCTGGTTCATGGGTCAACGCTCTACCACTAAGCAACACTGGACAGGCCATATTCATCTTGATTAACTAAAACATCATGTCCTTTGATTAGTAACTCCCCATAAATCCCCTTCCCCCCAATCCCTGCAATTACCATTCCACTCTAATTCTATGAATTTGAATGCTTTAGATACCTCATATAAGGATAATCATGCACTATTTGTCTTTTTATGACTGGCTTATTTCACTTGGCATAATGTCCTCAAGGCTTATGCATATCTCATACTGCAGAATTTCTTTCTTTTTAAAGACTAAATAATATTCCATTATGTGGAATATTTTTTTTAATCCATTCCTATGTCAATGGACATTTAGGGTGTTTTCACATCTTGGCTATTGTGACTAGTACTGCAGTAAATAGGGGAGTGCAGATATCTCTTTGAGATACCGATTTTCATTCTTTAGGATAAATACCCAGAAGTGGGATTGGTGGGTCACATTATAATTCTATTTTTAATTGTTTGAGGAAACTGTGCTGTTTTCCATAGTAGCTGCAACACTTTACAGTCCTACCATTGGTGTACAAGGCTCCCATTTCTCCACATTCTCACCAACACTTGTTGTCTTGTGTTTTTTATAATGGCCATCCTGACAAGTATGAAGTGATATCTCATTGTCATTTAGACTTGCATTTCCCTGATAATTAGAGATATTAAGCATCTTTTCATGTGCCTGTTGGCCATTTGTATGTCTTCACTGGAGAAATGTATATTCAAGTCCTTAGCCTGTTTTTAAACTGGGTTATTAGTTATTTTTGCTATTGAGTTATAGGAGTTCCTTACATATTTTGGAGGAATCCCTATCACATAATGGTTTTCATATAGTTTTTCCCATTCCATACATGTCCTTTTCACTCTGTTATTTCTTTTGCTGTAAAGCAGCTTTTTAATTTGATGTAGTCCCACTTGTCCATTTTTGCTTCTGTTGCCTGTGCTTTTGGTGTCAGATCCATAAAATTATCACCAAGACCAATGTCCTGAAGCTTTCCCACTGTGTTTTCTTCTAGGAGTTCTATGGTTTCAGGTCTTATGTTTAAGTCTTTAATCCATTCTGAATTTATCTTTGTGTGTGGTGAAAAGGATCCAATTTCTTTCTTTTGCATATTTATAATCAGTTTTCTCAACACTATCTGTTGAAGAGACTATCCTTTACCCATTGTGTATTATTAGCACCCTTGTCAAACATCAGTTGATTGTATATATATGGATTTCTGGGTTCTTTAGTCTATTACATCAGTCTATATGTCTGTCTTTATGCCAGAACTATACTATTTTGATTACTGTGCCTTTATAAGTTGAAGTCAGGAAGTATAATGTCTCCAGCTTCATTTTTCTCAAGATTGATTTGGCTATTCATTGATTTGGTCTTTTGCTGATCCATATGAATTTTAGAATTTTTTTTTTCTGTAAAAGCTGCCATTGGGATTTTGATTGGGAATTGAATCTGCAGATAAATTTGGGTAATATAGACATTTTAACAATATTAAATCTTCCAACCCATGACCACAGTCATTCCTTTTGTTTGTGTTTTCATGGATTTCTTTAATCAGTTTTATTTATGTCTTTCACTACTTTAAATTCATTCCTAAGTATTTTCTTTTTATAGTGCTACTGTAAATGAGATTGTTTTTCTAATTTCCTTTTTATATGATTTGTTGTTATATGATTTGTTGTTATATGATCAGTTGTATAGAAACACAACTGATTTTTGTATGTTGATTTTGTATCCTACATTTTTACTGAATTCATTTATTAGTTCTAACAGTATTTAAATAAAACATTTTTATTGATTTAAGAGAGGAAGGGAGAAGGAGAGAGAGAGAAACATCAATGATGAAAGAGTCATTCATTGGCTGCCTCCTGCATGCCCCCCACTGGGGATCAAGCCCACAACCTGGGTATGTGCCCTGACCAGGAATCAAACTGTGACCTCCTGGTTCTTGGGTCAACACTCAAACACTGAGCCATGCTGGTCAGACAAGTTTTAACAGTATTTTTATGGAATCTTTAGGGTTTTTTATATATAAGATTATGTTGTCTGAAAATGACAATTTTACTTTTTTCTTCCAATTTGGATGCCTTATATTTATTTTTCTTATCTGTTTGCTCTAGATAGGACATCCAGCACTATGTTGAATAGAAATGGCAAAAGTAGGAATCCTTACCATGTTCCTGATCTAAAGGAAAAGCTTGCAGCTCTTCATCACTGAGGATGATGCTACCTGTGGGCTTATCAGGTAGTGTCTTTATTTATATGGGGGTACTTTACTACTGTTCCTAGTTTGTTTAGAGTCTTTAAAAAATATATTTTTGTTGATTTTTAGAGAGAGGAAGGGAGAGGGAGAGAGAGAAACATCAATGTGAGAACATATCATCAATCAGCTGTCTCCTACTGGGGATCAAGCCCACAACTTGGGCATGTGTAACCTTTCGGTGCACAGGACGCCGCCTAACCACGGAGCCACACTGGCCACAGCAAGAGGTGTTTTTGTTTGTTTGTTTGTTTGTTTTTAATCATGAATAAAATTTGTTGAACTTGTCAAACTTTTTGTTTTTGTTGTTAATCCTCACTCAAGGATATTTTTCCCATTGATTTTTAGAGAGTAGAAGAGAAGGGAGGAGGGGGAGAAAGAGAGAACGAAACATTGGTGTTAGAGAGAGACATTGACTGGTTGCCTCCCACATGCATCCCAACCAGGGCCAGGGATTGAATCTGCAACCCAGGCATGTGCCCCCAAATGACAGGGCATCGAACAGTGTAAGGCCTTGGCTCTAACCATTGAGAGGCCAGCCAGGATGGAACTTTTTGTTACATTTATTGAGATTATCAAGTGATTATTATCCTTTATTATGCTAATGAGGTGTATCACATTAATGGATTTTCATATGTTGAACCATCTTTGCATCCTAGGGATAAACTTCACTTGGTCATGGTGTATGATCCTTTAAATGTGCAGTTGAATTCAATTTGCTGGTATTTTGTTGAGAATTTTTGCAACTATGTTTATCAGAGATATTGGCCTGCAGTTTTCTTTTTTTGTGGTGTCTTTGCTGGCCTCATTAAATAAGTATGGAAGTGTTCCCTTCTTTTCAACCTTTTGAAAGACTTTGAAGAGGATTGGCATTAATTCTACTTTAAATGTTTGGTGGAATTTACCAGGGAAGTCATCCAGTCCTGGGCTTTTCTTTGTTGGTAGGATTATGATGGCTGGAAGTAGGAATCCTGGCAAAAGTGTTCTGAACTTTCCTACTGGTTTCAGTGAGACTGGCTTCATGTTTGCCTGAGGTCCACGAGCCTTTCAATTAGTTTCTAGATTTCTCACAGAGGAAATCTGTCCATGAATTGCTGCTGAATCAGTGTGTCTGTTGGGGGAAGTCTGAGATGACTTCTTGAATGGGGCTCGTGCTGTTTTCTTAAAGCTGTGCATGAAAGTAAGTGATCTCTAAACTGCCCCTTCTGTGATCTTAAGAAGGTACCAGTATCTGGGCACCAGTAGGTATCCTGCCACAGGAGCCTGGTTGGATGAGAGGGAGAGAAGTTGTAGGTGCACTGAGTTCTTTCTCTACCTCGGAGATGGAAGAAATATGAGAATACTGGAGAATGAGAGTTTTCCTTGTAGGGCCTTGATATGGGGATGAACACCCACCATTATGGCTGGCATTGAGCCCAGGGAGCAGACAAAAGGAAACAGCACCATAATACCTAAGAAGTCCAGCAATGCTCTTAGAAGAGGTGCACATGAAACCAAACCACTAGAGAACAACGATAACTTTAAAAATAATAACATTGGGATATAAAGATTCCAGTAGAACATAAAAAAATCTTTCAGGGACCAAAGACAACATCTGCAGACTAAGTAGATTGAAAAGAGAGAGGTAATACTTAAGCAATAGGAAGTTAATTTCCCAAGCTAAATGAAAGGTCTGTGTCTGCTGATTAAAAGGTTTGGGCAAGTTCTGGGCAAGACAAATGAGTCATAGCTTGGTAATTTCCTGAAGGCTAAGGATAAAAAGAAACTCTTACAACCTTTCAGAGAGTACAAGTTATTTACAGAGGATAAAGGATCATGGAGGCATCAGCTTTCTCTTCTATAATACTTGAAGCAGAGATGACTGAGGTGAATCATTTGAAGATCCGCGAGATAAAAATGTTGCATACCAAATGCATACCAAGAATTCTGTGGCAAGACCTTACTCCTCTGTCAGAGTGAAAGAAATGCAACTGAGGAGATGCAAGCATTCAAAGGGCATGCCCACCCACATCTTCCATCAGAGGAAAAGATGTTAAAAAAGACCTACCAAATAATAAATGAATCGGCTTAAAGGCTTCATGATGGAGGGAAGATGAAAAGGAAGAAAAAAGTGATGAGCAAGGATCAGTACAATATATAATTAGTTACATTTGGATGGACAATAATAGATCATTTAGGATGTGTAATAGAAGTGCTCAAAAATAGAAGAGACGTATCTCAAGGGAAACATTAATAATAGTCTGGAACTAAAAGTACTAAGGGAAAAAGGGGAAGTAAAAGCGTTCCATAGCTATGTCTCATGTTGGTGTGTGACGGGGGAAGTGAAAGCATTCTAAAGTTTTCACCCTGTAGAGGAGGAAGAACAGAAGGAAAGAGAATCTGGGGGAAATAGTTGGACTCTCATCTTCACATGACAGAAGAAAAGTATGAATCCAACTATGAGTGACAAAAAAGGAGGCGGCAGCTGGTAGAATGGAAGAGTAGAGCTCCCAAATTAAAAAGGGAAATATGTAAAAGAATGGAACAGCCACTTTAGCTAACTAATGAATACAAAGGAAATGGGGGAAAGGGTGAGATAAGTAATAAACATGAAGTAAAAGAAACAAATCACTGATGACTTGTTTGCTAAATACAGTGCATACTTTTCAGTCTGAAGGTCAACTGTTTTTGACCCCTCTGCAACCTTTGGTGCTCTTCATCACTCCCTCCTTGACACTCCTTCCTCTCTTGGCTCTTGGCTCTCATGACATCACTTTCTTCTAGTTTTCCTGCTACTTCTCTGACCATCCTTCTCAACCTTCTTCAACAGCTCTGCAACCTTTATTCACCTCAATTGCCAGCATTCTCCTAGGGTTTACCCTACATCCTCTCTATAGACTCTCCTTTGTTGATTTCATCCATTTCCAAAGCTTCTGAGCACCACTTACCATGGACTATTCCCAAACTCTGCAGCCTAGGCCTCTCTTCTGAGGTCTAGACACACAGGGCCAGCTACCACTTGGAGGCCCACAGGGATCTCAAATTCAACATGTTCAAACTGTCCTCACATCTTTCGCTCCTGTATTCCCTAGAAACAAAACAAAACAAAGACTCTAATTAAGTTAATGGAAGAAAGTACCATATCATTTTATTTTTTATTGCTTTACTAGAGGCCCGGTGCACAAAATTCGAGCACTGGGGTGGTGGGGGATCTCTCAGCCTGGATTGCCAGAGGGTGCAGGCCAGGCCAAGGGACCCCACCAGTGCATGATCAGGGCTGGGGAGGGATGTGGGAGGTTGGTCAGCCAGAGATGGGCCATGGGAGGGCTCCAGGGCATGTCTGGCCCATCTCGCTCAGTCCCAATCAGCCAGACCCCAGCAGCAAGCTAACCTATGGTCAGAGCATCTGCCCGCTGGTGGTCAGTGCATGTCATAGCAAGCGGTTGAGCGGCTTTAGCAATCATTAGCATATTACGCTTTGATTGATTGATTGATTGGAAGACCAGATGACCGGACACTTAGCATATTAGGCTTTTATTATATAGGATTAGTGATGGTAAACTTCTAAAAATATTTTATTGATCTATATGTGTGTGTGCGTGTGTCTGTGTGTGCATGCAAGTGTGCAAATCCTTTCTTCACTTGCCATTCCTTTTAGCAGTGGTTCTCAACCTTCTGGCCCTTTAAATACAGTTCCTCATGTTGTGATCCAACCATAAAATTATTTTCGTTGCTACTTCATAACTGTAATGTTGCTACTGTTATGAATCATAATGTAAATATCTGATACGCAGGATGGTCTTAGGCGACCCCTGTGAAAGGGTCGTTCTACCGCCAAAGGGGTCGCGACCCACAGGGTGACAACCGCTGCCTTATAGCCTTTCCTTCCTGCCTGCCTTGTGACTTAATTTGGGCCCCATCACACCTCAACCAGATTACTGCAACACTTTCCAGAGTGCTCCTCTTGCTCCCAGTCTGCTAATTTATGCTCTTAAATTCTCCGGTCTGAGTTAAATGTTTATTGCACAAATCTGGTCATGTCACTCCCTTGCTTAAAATACTTCATGGCTTTCTATTGCCTTCAGAGTGAAAACCAAGCTCACCGGCATGGCCCACACAGTGCCCTCCCTGCCCTGGCCCCTGCCTACTCTCTCTAGCCTGTTTCTCACCATTCCACACTTGTGCTTATATTCCTTTTCCCAGCTTTTGGGAGGAACCTGCTCCTTCCTTACTCCATGCCATTGCAGTGCTCATCTCTTCCTTTTTTGTCCCTTTCCCTTCTTTATTATTCTTCAAAACCAACCTCTGGTGTTCCCTCTAGGGAGCCTTCCTCCACCCGGACCCTACCTCCTTGAGAGGTTTAGCTGCCCCAACTATGTGCTCCCACTGCAATTGTTTACCTATCCCAGTGTACATCCCATCATTTTATCATTGCCTTTTTATATGACATCTCTCTGCCAGGTTGTGAACTCCTTAAAATACAACATCATTCATCATTATATTCCCAGAACTTAATGCAAGCCTGGCATACATTAGACATTCAATACAATACATTTCTGAATGACTGAATATACGATAAAACGAATTCGTGCACCTTGAAAGGAACTGTGGGCTGCGAGGCTGTGTTGGACACGGGGCAGGTGTTAGCCCATCCTCCACGCCCCCACCCGGCCCCTCCCACCACAGCCCCCTGTCCCTTGTCTGCCAGCAGCCCCACTCCTCCTGCTGCTGCTGCTCCCAGGCCCTGCTTGCACCTGCTGATGGCATGGAGTGATTGGGGCCAGGGCCAGCAGCGGGTGTGAGTGGGGTCGGTGCCATCAGTGGGTACAAGTGGAAGCTGCTGCCTCGATCGCTCCTCAGGAGCAGGGGGAGGTGGAGAATCCCTCAGGGGTGATCAGGGCTGGCAGCCGCCACTTGCACCTGCTGACGCCGAGATCGGGGCTGGTGCCGGGCACCAGCAACAGGTGTGAGCAGGGCTGGCGCCAGCAGTAGGTGTGAGGGCCAGGCGGGACTGCGGTGTGTGGGAGCAAAGAATTTTCAGTAACCACCAGAGGCTCACCCTGATGACAGCGACTGGCGCCCCACTTTGGTCTGGCTCCCCACCCTCACCTGCTCCACCATTCTGCAATGGCCGCCACCGCCATGTTCTGCACTCTGCTGCCTGCTGCTGATGGCTGCCATGTTCCTCACGTGCCCCCTGGTGGTCAGCACATGTCATAGCGACCTGTTCGGTTGTTCCCCCTTGCAGTCTATTTGCATATTAGCATTTTATATATGAAGATGAAATAACATTGCCATGGTTTCTTTCTGAGACCTCCTTTCCTGAACATAGGATTCACTCACTGAAGGGGGAGTAATCTCAAAGTTTCATGCCACCAGTCCTCTGTGCAGTGAGAGAAGGTACTCCCTTGAGAACTTTCTCCATCCCAGGTGTTTAGAGGGGGTTCTCTACATCTGCTCACTCTGTAAAATCTCCCTGCCGTTGGCCTGGCCATTGACCTTCCTGTTGCATTTTGGGGGGAGCACAACTAATACCGATGTCTTCCTCTCAAGGTGCTTCCTGTTTCACAAGAGGCTCCAAGCCTGAGTGTTCAAGCGGATACTGGAAGGGGCCAAATCCCCAGGGGCCAGCCATCTCTAGAGGGTGCCTTGTTGACATCCCTCTCCTTGTTTGCCATGGCCTGGTTCATGCTGAGATTGAGGTGGGTCCTGTGTATTGAAGCTGAAACCTCCATCAGAGCTTCAGGGTATCATAGGGAGGACTAAGGGCTGTGATGGGCAGAGCCCAGCACCTAGAGTGGGGGACCAGAGGCAGGAGGCAGGCCAGAGCAAGGACATGGCTCTGACTTGTATGGGAGTGTTTAGAGAAACAGAAGCAATAGCATGTATGCACAGATAAGTATAGACAGTATATAGAGACAGTCTCTCACTATACAGATACACAGATATGTATTATAAGGAATTGGCTTGCATGATTATGGAGGCTGACAAGATGTGCAGGGTGAGTTGCTAAGCTGGAGATCCAGGACAGTATGGCTCCAGTCTAAATGCCAGAAAAGGCCATCAGGCAGAAAGAATTCTCCCTGACTTGAGGGAGGGTCAGCCTTTCTGTTCTATTCAGGCCTGCAACTGATTTGATGAAACTCACCCACATTGGGGAGAGAAATTTTTTTTACTCAGCCTACTGATTTCAATGTTAATCTCACCCGAAAACACACTCACATCAACTCCCAGAATACTGTTTGACCAAATACCTTGGTACCGCATGATCCTGACAAGTTGATAAATAAAATTAACCATCACAGGGGGCAATAGGGTGACAATAGGTGATCTCTAACTTCAGGTTTTGGAAGACACATATGACTTACACACACACACACACACACACACCCTGCCCTCTAATCCTCTAATTTAGGCTTCCCAGAGAGGTTGGTTCTACCTGCTATAAGTAAGAGGCATTTTTGATAACTTATTGAGGTATTGTCACACTGATGGGAGTGGGGAGTGCCCCTGGCACTGTGTGGATGGGCAAAGATGCCAGAGTTTCTGCAGTAGCCAGGACAGTCTGCACACAGGGGGCTGTTCTGCATTGCTTTCAAATGTCCCACTACATGTTGATGTCTGTGAAAATCCTGTTCATAGTTACCAGGTTCTAGCATCCAACACCATTTTACACAAAGAATTTTTTGCAGTTTTAACAGACATTGAATTTTTCAGGAATGAAGGAGGTACACACTGAAGGGGCAAAATCGAGTGAAGGAGTAACTTTACTGAGGAGTAACTTTACAGTAACTTTACTGTTCACTATTCTGGCAAATCATACTGTGAATGGCAGTGCAAATTACAGTATTTGAGTGGCCCTTAAAACACACATGAACCTGTGCAATTATTAAGTATTGTGTTCACAGGGATTCTGCACCCAAGTGCAGACATCTAACTACTCATTTGGTCTTCCAGGGTAGCTGTGTACACATTTTTTCTAGGCATTGAAATACTTATTCTTTTACTATAAAATTGCTTTTCTTTGTTCCTTGATTATAACACAGTGAGTGCATTATTTTAATTGTTTTGAAATTATGGATTTTGGAGGGGGAATTTTGTGTGTAGGCAGATTATATTATCTGTAGTTTTCATTTGAGCATAATGAAGGGAGAGTTATAAATTATTTGTTATAAAAGGGGCATTCGGTCTAATGTGGCTGAGAGATAATATTCTAAGTGAGCTAGTGCCTCTGAAGAAATGCTCATCTATCTGTCATCCCAAGCATGGCGCCAAGGGGCCTGTGTATAGTAAGGAGACTGGATCCCCAATAACCTTAGCTTTCACTTCAGGGAAACATCAGAAATTATCAAATCTCTAGGCAACTGGCTGATGTGTCCTACTTTTCAGTGTCACTGAGATATTTCTTTGCTCAAATAAGGAATGGAAGGATCAAGAAGCTTTATGTCTAGCTCTTCCTAGGAGCTTATAGGCTCTGCCTCCTCCATGAATGCCACATGGATTAGCTCCACCTCGAGGAACCTTTGTCTTTGCTCTTCTGATCTGCCTACAATTTGCTCTACCTTGACTTCTCATGAGTTTATTTATTTATTTTTGGTGCCTGTGACTGGAATCAAACCTGGGACGCTTGAGTCCACAGGCCAATGCTCTATCCACTGAGCCAAACCAGTCAGGGCATGAGTTCATTTTTAAAAAACTTTTTAAATTTAAATTTTATTTTTCAATTACAGTTTACATTCAGTATTATTTTGTATTAGTTTCTGGTATACAGCATAGTGGTTAGATAATCATATACTTTACAAAGCGACCCCGTTGAGATTTCTAGTACCCACGTGGCACCATACATATTATTAAAATATTATTGACTACATTCCCTATGCTGTACTTCACATTCTGGTGACTATTTTGTAACTACCAATTTGTACTTCTTAACTCCTTCACCTTTTTCACCCAGTCCTCCAACCCCCTCCTCTCTGGCAACCATCAGTCTGTTCTTTGTATCTATAAGTCTGTTTCTATTTTGCTTGTTTGTTTATTTTGTTCTTTAGATTCCACATATAAGTGAAATAATATGGTGCTTGTCTTTCTCATGTGTTTATTTTTTATCTCCTCAAATGGACTGTAAATTCCTCGAGGGGAGAGATTGATGTATCCTATGTCCTAAGGTGCTCATTAAGAATGTGAATGAATGATTGAATGAATGGTTTGGGAGGAATATTGGATAGCTCTACTCATTTAATCCCAATGTCTATGGAAATCAAACAGAGGCAACTGTTTTGTGCTTTCTATCCAGCCAGCTCACCAGCTGAACCCCTAGTGGTGCCTTGAGCTGTAATCAGGAATTTAATTAGCCCTGGCACCTGATTCTGGAAGAAACAGAGAACAGAGATGAGCACAAGCAGGAGAGATCTGGGCTGTCACCAGCCTGACATATGGCGCCTGGTATCACCCACCAGCTTCCGTTTAGGGCTGGACTAAGTCCTAGGTTACTTTACTTCCAAATGTTAGAGTGGTTTTTCTTTTGAGTTGCTAGATGATTAAGAACTTTTATTCACGGCCTGAAACTAAAAGCTTGAGCTTCTTTTGGATGATTCAGGATGTATGTATATAAAGTAGTGGGAGATGTCATGAGAGTAAGGAACACAGTTCTGAATTTGGATTGGAAAGACTAAGCTTGATCTCTGACTTTTCCAGCAACTAGCTGTATGGCCATGGACAAGCCAGTTCATATTTCAAGGTTTAAAAGTCTGAGTCAATGGAATACAGTAAACCCCTATTTAAAGGAATCACACAGCGATCACTGGCAGAGGTAGGTATACCGTGAAGCCAAAGATGCTTAGGCTTTAAAGCCCCTCCTTGCACTGGCCCTTTCCAAGGCCCTGTGCCTCATTTTGTCAGATGGTTTTATTACCCTAAACCTGGGTCTCCTATTAAGGTTTCTTCAAGGTTCAAAGTTCTGTATTTCTGGCCAATGGGCTTTGAGGAAGGGCATGTTCATTATACAACTCTATCCCATTTTACAGCTCACTATTTTTGAGTTTCAAGGACAATGCTGTGTCATTTGTATGCATATTGCTTCTTTCTTTAGGTACTTAGCATTATTTTGGACAATTCTGGAGAAGAAAAAAAACACACACCCAAGTAAACATCTAGATCCATGGGATTACTAGTATCATATTTAAACTTAAGCCACATTATCCACTTTACTGCAGTTGAGCATTCCACCAGTAAAAATTCTTCTCTTGTGTGGTCCATCTCATGTTTCTATTAGTGTTGCTCCACTCTCATTTCTCGTTGTCCAGGAGTTCCGGACGTGTGGCTTAAACATTGTAGATGCACTTCTCTTCCTTCATTTCCCGTGAATAGCCTTGCCTCTGGCCTCTGGGGAGTCCCGGCTGGAAGGTGATTGGTAAACTACTCATTGAGCGGCAGTATTTGGAAAACAGGTCCTTGTCCTGTAGCAACCTGATTTGGGCACCTACTCTAATCAAACAGGGAAAATGGGGGTGGGGGTGGGGTTTCAGGAATTCTCTTAATCACTTGTTGGACTGGTATGAGGTGCAAGCCCCATGACTTAGCGTCACACTGCTAGCCCAAGATGATACAGCAGAGAAAGCAGATGGTGGAGGAGGTGAATATCTTTAGGCTGAAAGTCGAAGTCCTTACAATGGAACCTTTCTTCCCAGCCTTCTCAGTCCTCACAACCTCTTCACCCTGCCAGCAACAAGCGCCCACAGAGCATCTGTCCTCAGCTTGCTTTTCAGAGCCACTATAAGGGCCTTGTCCTGGAGCAATCTGGTTTGGGCACTCACCCCAATGAAACTCAGAAAGTTTATCTGGGCTTGGAAAGTCTCTTAATTACTTTGTTTTTCTCATTATTGACATTTAATTCCCTTTTGTGGGAAGGGAAGAAAAACCTGTTTTCTTTCTATTTATTCTTCCTCATCATTTTCACAGAAAATGAGGTTGCAGCTCAATTTCTGACTTCAATTTGTATGAAACACAAGCCCCAGCATTTTGTGATTGTTTTGCCTCTGGCCTTGGTTTTCCCAATATACCATCACTTCCTCCTTAGAATCACGGTCCACTAGGCTACCATGGCTGACCCTCCATCGGTGGACAGCTTGGTGGATTCCCAGTTACATTTTCTCTTCTCGTTGAAAATTTGCATTTTCAAAAAAAATAAATAAAAGAAAATTTGCATTTCCACGTATGCTTTTTTTCATTTAAATTTAATTTCCATGTATGTGTTATCTTGATTTAAACTGGTGTTTAGTTTTGAACCAGCTTGAAATCTGCCCCCTTTTTTGGGTCATAATTATCTTTCAGTTTATATTATTTTACTGCTGTTTCGTTCTCAACCACTCACAAGCTGGATTAGAAGTGGGCTCTAACCCAGCTCTGATCAGTGAGCAATCTTGTTACCCAGCATGCTGTACTTAAGTCCATCAGCTGAGCCGGGGGCTTACTAAACACGATGGCCCCTCACTTTACGGTGTTCTGGTGTCCTATGAATTGGCTTTGTTTTATTTGCTCTTATTTCTATGTTAGCACTTTTAGAACAGTTCCCAAACTTATTTGGGAACACACTGTTATCATATGAGCTTAATGGTAATTAGGAATAGCTAGAATAATTCCCAACAAGTTATGACTTTATAAATGTTAATCTTAGGAAATGACAAGAAATGTCTACACTTACATAAAGGAGAGTGTCCAGGCTGCTGGGGACTGAGGGCTGCCCTCTGGGAGGAATGTATGGGAATTGCCCCATCCATGTGCTGCCTGATGTCACCGCACTGCCCACTCTTCCAGGGGCTGAGAGAGGCGGTGAATAGTGTCAGAAGGGACACATTTTTGTGTAGGTTTAAAAAAAAAAAGAAAGAAAGAAAGCTATCCCTCTGTCTCCTGGTTTTGTCCTCGAAGCTCCACACAGATCCTCCGTCCCACCCCCTCCACACCGGTCTCCTGTCGTCCTGTCACAGATGGTGTCAGAAACCCCGTGGGGAAATTCAGCCTGTGGGTTTGGAGATTTGGAGTGTTTCCTCGGGGGAGAGGGCATCGGCACACAAAACAACATTCGGTGTCCCTGTGGTGATAGGAGGTGGGGAGGGGATGAAGCGTGGGGAAGGTTGGACCAGAAAACTTGAGCATCTTTCTCTCTCTCCCTCCTTCCCTCTTCTCCACAGGGCTTCTTAGAGGTGGAGCTAAGATGGGGAGGATGTAGGGGCTGGGGTGGTAGACACACAGGCAGGGAGGTGGGGGAGAGGCCCTGGGCATGGAGCTCTGCGCTGAGATTTACCGCTTGCAAGCACGTTCACGTGATCTCGTGGCGGTAGGTCAGTGGCTCCAGAGCCATTTTACAGTCACAGAGATTCGATTTCAGGGTGGTGGAAGAAATTTCCAAAGAGCACAGAGTTTTAAAGGACAGGGTAGAGCCGCACCCAAATCCAAAAATTTGGTGTTGGAAGGCCCCCATGCCACAAAACACCTCCCTCTCTTGGTTCATCTTTGATGCCCCAAGTTCTACATTTTTAAAATTAATGTCTTTGGGAACCTGATAGATTTGTTCTTCTACAGGACGTCTGCATTGTAATTCATTAGGAAGCACTATGCTGAGCATGAGCCCATCATTGGCTCCTCTCCACCTGAGAGCAGCTTCCTGCAGATGCGCCTCAGCAGGCAGGGAAGGAGAGGGTCGCTCAAGGCCAGGCGTGGTGAGCCACTGCGGGCTGTGCAAGGGCCTGGACTCTCATGGTGGTGATGGCACGGTGGCAGAGGTGTGGGAAGGGGGCCAAAGAGGGCGGCCCAGGAGGGCACAAAGTCAATTTCCTTCTTTTCCACTGCGCCAGCGAAGACCTGGCCAGGGCCTGTGGTCCCGGCAGTCATCTGGCACAGAAGAAAACACTACATTCCGTGGAGCCACTTGGAAGCTTGCGAGTCTGGAACCTCTGTGTTAGCAGCAGTTTAGGAGCATTTTAGCCAGAGCGGATGTGCTCCCTGCAGACCTCTAACTTCAGGCCCTGCATTGGCTCCTAATGGGACCGCTGGCTGTGGGCTTATGCCCTGAAAGGGGCTCCACCTGGGGGGCGGGGAGGAGACTCAGAGGTCCTGCGCCTGAGACCCAGAGTGATAGGGACTAGCCCAAGGCCACAAGGTGAGTTAGCTTCACCCAAAGTTGTTGCAATCAAATGTGCCTGCAAAACCCTAATGGGGGACATTGGGGAAGGAAAGGGGGAACCATTTTGTCAGGTGATAGCTTATGACAAGTTCTCCTTAGAAAGTTCTCTATTCTTTCAGAAATTTAAAATGTGATGACTGAAGGGGGACTGAAGGGAATCCTCACCCGAGAATATTTTTTCCCCATTGTTTTTTAAGAGAGTGGAAGGGAGGGAAGGGGGGAGAGAGAGAAATATCAGTGTGAGAGAGACACATTGATTGGTTGCCTCTTGCATGCTCCCTGAGCAAGCCAGGGATGGAGCTTGCAACCGAGGTATATAGCCTTGATTCCAATCAAACCTGAGACTCTTCAATCCTTGGGCCAAAGCTCTAACCACTGAGAAACCCAGCTAGGGCCTTAGGCTGTATTTTTAAGCAATTTGGCAGCGTGGCTGACGTTGGAGTATTTCTGATTTGCTTTCACTGTTTGGTGGTTAACAACAGCAACAGCAACAAATTCTTACATGCAACTTCTCTCTAAATGCCAAGGCAGTGCCTTTCTCTAAAGATAGTTTACAAAGAGAGAGGGACTGAATAAAGCAGCCCTCTAATAATTCTCCCTTTGTGCTTCCAAATCAGGTGAGGGCTGCGCAGGTCAGAGATGGCCTCTGCCTGGTGTCCACTCCTCAGCAGGGGGTCAGAGAGGACACTGGGCCCAGCATTCGGCTGCCTCCCCATGAAGAGGTCAGGACCCTCCCTAGTGGCTGATGAGTCCCCCTCCCAGTGAGGTGGGGAGACACTCACGGGTATGCCTCCATCTACTGCCAGTCCAAGAAGCAGCCCCTTTGCCTGTACGGCCTGTCCACCAACTGCTTATTCTTTTTCTAAAAGTTTATGGATTTTCAAAGAGAGAGAAACATCGATGCGAGAGTGCAACATCCATCAGCTGCCTCCTGCATGATGCCCTGACAACCAGGGCATGTGCCCTTGACCGGGAATGGAATTGGCAACCTTCCAGTGCACAGGATGATACTCAACCAACTGAGCCACACCAGGCTAACTACTTATTCTTCCTAGGAGGAATGTATAAATGCCCAGTGCTCTTTATATGAAACATGTAGGACATGATTTTCATGAGATGGCTGCAGCTATGAAGCAGCCTATGGTAGTCATGTGGACTCAACCGCTTAACTTACCATCACTATGGGTGACAATGACAGGTTATGAGGATTGCATAAGGATCATTTATAAGAGTGTCCACATGGTATAATGACACGTTACAATGCATGAAAAGTGTTTGCAAGAGTTGTATGAGGTTCTGCATCTGATCAAATCTGCGTATGTCTTCAGAAAACTTTGTTACAAACAAATTTAAATTACTCTTTCATGTCTAATTTCAGATGCCTTCAATGATACATCTGAGAATAGGAATGTTTATTACAGTGTTTACAAGGAAATGGATGAACATTCTATTAATAATTATTAAGATCTGCTACATTTATACTAAGCCTAATATATCTAGTTATAATAAAATAAGGTGAGCACATTCCGTCTTCAGCCTAACTAATGGAGAAGGTGTAGGGGTGAGTCTTAAACTGAGCTTGGAAAGGAACAGCAGTAGTTTTGCCAATGGGGAGGGAGGTTACACAAGACAAGAATGGGGTGGACCAGGGAGACCATCCAGGGAAAAGCCTAGAAAAGTGCTTGGCCCCTGGTGGGTGGGCAGTAAATGGAGAGAGACCAGAGAGTATATCTCATCTTCAGTTCTGCAGGCTACACCTCAGGGTGTTTCCTGTGAAAATTCCAGAAGAAAACCAGTGTGGTTAGCTTAGGGGGGTGCGTGTTTTGTGTTGGAACACTGGACATACCACATTATTGGAAAGATGTACACTGGATGAACAGCAAAATGAAACTCAACTCTCTAAATATTGGCAATGATAGGATAGGAGATTTAGTTCCAGTGACCGGTTGCTTATTGAATGAATGTCAGTGCATATAATAACAAATACATTCTAACCATGACAGCCACAGAAAGGACACACAGAACAGAGTGTCCTGGATCCTGTGAAACCACTCACTGGAATCTGTGAACTCCAAAACCTAGCATGGGAGGACTTTGATATTCCTGCCCCATGACCACCCAAGACTAAGAACCCTGGGCGGCCCAAGGCCACAGAGGTCTGGGCATCAGTGGGCCCCCTGTTCCCAGGAGACTCACCCACATGGGGTCATGTGGAGGGTGCAGGTGATGTAATTCCTGGATGGGACACTGTCTCCTGACTGCAGGTGGAATGCACACAGCTGCCATCTTACAGGAGATCCTTGACACTGGTCAACCCTTCAAATCAGGTAAGTCCTAGGAGTCTGAGCAGGAGCAAGAGACTGCTCCATGCTTTGGCAGGGATTGGGAAGACATTGGAATGGATCGAATAAACATAACTTTGTGCCTCAAGTTTGCCATCAACTGAGTGACTTTGGGTGGGTGGCTTCAATTCTTAGAGCCTCGGTTTCTTCATTTTCATTGTAAAATAGGGGTGGTGTATGGCTTTCCTGGTAGGCTGCTGAGGGAAGTAAATTAGCTATGCAGAGTAGCCAGTACTGTATCTCACATATGGGTCCTTATGACATAGCAAAGCAGCAGCCTGGCCACTATAGCAGAGGGCCAGGCTCTAACCTAAAGTTAGTTCTGGATCCTCGACTTCTAGAACCCCTTGAAGCTTCAGCCTAGAGGTTTGGGGAATGTTGGGGCAGAGGGTGCAGTCTTGTTTCCTGGTTATGTCAAAGTGCAAAACATCCATTCCTATTCTTTCTGACCCAGATTCTCTCAAAGGCAGTACCAAGTTGTGGGATGGCACTGGGCCAACTGGTAGAAGAGCTGAGATTGGCTCTGCCATTCCCTGGCTGGGTGACCTTGGAAAAGCCCCATAACCAACTGAGGCCCAAGTTTCTTCATTTCCAAATTTGGGGCAAGGCTATCTGCTCTGTGTTTGTCACAGGATCAAGTCCATCCTCATTACCCTGGTGTTCAAGCTCCTTCCATCATATTCCCTGGCCTCATCTCTCATAACTCCTCTTCATGTCCACACGGACCTGCCAACCCAAACCTTTCTTAGCATTTCCTTCATACCCAGACAGAACCTTCTTGTCCAAGTCTTTGTGTGCCAAAATTGTATGCACCTTTGCATCTCCTGCAGCATCTAGCACAGGTCTTACAAAAAATAGGTGCATATTTTATCAATTAGAATTAGGTTTGGTTACATATGACAGAAAAACTAAAATAACAGTAGTTTAAACAGAAATTATTTCTCTCTCATGACAAAAAAGTCCAACACAAGATAGCCCAGGGCTAGGATAGTTGACTGCAGGTGTCAGGGACCCATGCTCCTTCTGTCTTGCTTCTCCACCCTTCTTAGCACAGCATCTCATGGTCCACTATGGCTGCCAACTTTCCAGCATCTTACATCATTCAGCCAGAAGAAAGTAGAGGAAAAAGGTGCAAAATATCTAGTTCCTTCAGGAAGGCTGCCTGGATGGTATGACACTTCTGCTCATATCTTATTGGTTAGAACTTAGTCACATGGTCATCCTAGCTGCAAAAGAGGCTGGATAATATAGCTTTAAACTGGGCCATTTCTAATAAAAGGGTGGTTGGAATGAATATTGACATTTCCATATAGTTGCCTCAAACCCATTATTTTAAAATAATAAAAATTATGACAATTTACCACCAAGTTGAAAGTCCCATATAATATATGAGATTATTACAAAACACCTATTTTAAAAATACATGAGTGTCCAGCCCTGGCTGGCATTTCTCAGTGATTAGAATATCGTCCTGTGCACCAAAGGGTTAGGGGTTTGATTCCTGTAACTGGGTTGCAGGTTCCATCCATGGCTGGTGGGGGCATGTGCAGAAAAGCAACCAATCCATGTGTCTCTTTCACATCGATGTTTCTCTCTCTTCCTCTCCCTCCCCCTCCCTCTCCTCCACTCTCTCTAAAAATCAATGAAAAAATATCTTCAGGTAAGGATTAACAAAAATAAAAAACAAATAAATAAATAAGTGTGTGTGTGTGTGTGTGTGTGTGTGTGTGTGTGTCCCCTGATCTTTTGGATTTAGGATGGAAACAACTTCAAATTAAAGGTTTATTCAGTGCTAGGAAGGCTCATTCCTAGAAAATCTTAGTGTCAGCATTTGTCTTGTTGAACAATGGACCACTGGCGATAGGGCAAGACTGTAACCTTAGAAGGAAGTCAAGGCCAAATTTTTCTAAAAAGTGAAAAGCAGGTAAATGGGAGGAAGTCAGGTCTTATAGGCCTTCATTAAGAAAAATACTCTGGATCATTTCTAACCTATAAGCTATCATGATCCAAGTTTCATTATCTGTCTCACTTTTCTGTATTTTGTATTTAGTATAGCATTTACTTATAGTTTGAGGGCACACCACACACCTCTTCAGTTTTCACAATTATGAGATGGATTTCCATTTTCTATGGCCTATCTACTTCTCATTGGTGGCACTCAAATACCATTTATAATCTAATTACTGATGGTTGTGCAATCGGAAGCTGTAACTTTAAGGTTTATTTGTGGCCCATTTAAAATTCCAGAGTTTCATAGGTAAATTTCTTGTGCCTTGGAAGCAGTTATAGAGAACCATATTTTTATAGGCACTTCAGCTTCTATCTGAATTAATATAGTTAGTTGGGTTAGGGAATAAGCATATTCCCACAACTGGGTTCTAACATTTATACACAAAGTTCCTTTCTCAATATTCCTTTCCCACTAACCTTCTACAACTTCCCTGTTCTTTTCACTCTTACTCATTTTACTCATTCAGAAATAACCAACTTATTAGGACAAACTACTCCCTTTTACTTTCCCTTAAAAACACACACATTCTTTTCCTTTCTTTTGCAATAACATTCCTTCTAAATTTCAAAAGAGAAAACATAAAAAGAGTGTTATTGATAACACAAAAGTTATCTTCTACACCTTCAGCAATTATTAATAGTTGGGGTATATATACAAAGTTTGAGAAAAACACAAAGAACAAGTATTACTATTATTATGACCAATATTATTAGCAGACAGATAAAGACTATCAAACCAATTTTTTAAAGTTCAACATCAATTTGTAGGTACACCGGCCTTGTCTTGGGAGAGCTGTATATCTCTGATATGGATGGCTTATCTTCAAGAAGTCTTTGATGTCCACTGTAGACAGAGGCGAGTGTCAGAATCAGGAAGATGTCCATTCACAGTTAGATGCCTTTTTAAAATGAGAAATGTGAATTTATGAGTTAACGCCTAAGTTTGGCTGCACATGGATTAGTTAGTAATATCTGGGAAGGTCCCCTCTAACAAGGTTGGAGGGAGTCTTTTATTTGATGTCTTTTCCATTAGACCAAATCTCCTGGTTATAAATCATGGTCTTTGAAATCTTTGTCTCCCAGGAGCACATTGTGAAATGAATTGGTTACTAATTTATCAATCTCTTTAAGCTGATTAATACGCTCTCGACAATAATGTAGAATATCTCCTTTTAGCAAAGTTGGTTTTCTCCTCATATGCTCCTTCATCCAGATTCACAGGGTAGCTGATGACTATTTCATGTGGAGAAAGGCTATGTTCACCAAAAAAAAAATAGATTTCAGGTTAAGGAACACTATAGCTCAGGTCAAGTTTTTGGCCAGGGGAGATTAATAGCTTCTGAAAATTTATTTAGTTGTGTTTTAAGTTGTACCATTTATAGTATGTTCCACCAATCCAGAGAACTGGGGTGAAAGGCACAATGAAAATACTGTAGAATAGGCCAAATATTACAAATGGCTTGTATTATTTGCCCAGTGAAATGAGTTCCTCAGTCACTGTAACTCAGAGGAAATGCCCCAATTGGGAATTATTTTTTCCAATAGTAATTTACCTATTGTTAAAGTTGTTGCTCTCCTGCAAATAAGAAAATATACCAATCATAACTAACACATACAGGGTGCCCCCCCAAAATATATACACACTTTGTTTATTGTATATTTTTTAATTGATATCAGAGAGGAAGGGAGAGGAAGAGAGAGATAAAAACATCAATGATGAGAGAGAATGATTGATCAGCTGCCTCCTGCATGCCCCCCACTGGGGATCGAGCCTGCAACCCTGGCATGTGCCCTCACTGAGACTCAGTTCATAGGTTGGCGCTCAACCACTGAGGCATGCTGACCAGGCTATACACACTTTGAATAATTATAAATGCAGTATTTGTACTTCAACTGTGTTTTCAAATTTCCAGTAGCATTTTAGGATGAATTTCCTTTGTTCAAATCTTAGTCTGGCTGAAAAGAAAGAAATATCAATTGAGCTATCTGCTGTTAAAGTACATACACATGTTTTGGGACACCCTGTATTTGTATCCTTGAGATGGTGGCATTTGGATAAAATCCAATCACCATACCTCAAATGGATCTAAAGGAAGTGGAAATGTCCTTGAGATCTGTGCAATGATTTTCCATGGTTATATTTTGGAAAGCTAGAACATCTGCTATATACTTTATGAACTATAGTAGAAGGTTTCCAGTAATATTGTCTACTCTATGAAATAATCATTTTAAGGACCCCAATATACTAGCTCATGTACATGTTAAAGTATAGGTAATTAAGCCCTATAGATAAAATTATTTTCTGATTGGGTCCAAACCATATCTGTTTGTCTGGAAAAAGTTTCCCCCTTTTTGTTGCCATATCAACTTTTCTTCTGCACTGACCGTTGGAACTATAAAGAGAGTCTTATTGATTTAACAGGAAGCAAGCAGCATTCTCAGGTCTGGATAATTTGGCTGTTTAATGTTATCTGTCTAGCTGCAGCGTCAGCTAAAAGATTTCTTGTTGCTTTCTTGGTGGCAGCTTTAGAATGTCCTAGAATTTTGATAATTGCCAATTGTTTAAACTCTGTATGACATGTAATAATTCTGCAACTTATTTTCCATTCTTAATGGCTCCCCTGAAAAAATTGAGAAGCTTCGCTGCTTCCACATTATTCGAAAGTCTGTGGACTATAGCAACCGCACAGCTACTATCAGTGCAAATACTGGCTATTTGATTTTTGGTCACTTGACAAGCCCAAGTTAAAACAATTAATTCAGCATGTTGGACAGATTTTCTTCAGGTAAATACGAATCTTCAATATGTCCACCATGGAAGTTATTGCATATCTAGCTTGGTCAGATTCCTGTTCATCTTTAAAGGGCAATCTGTAAACCAAATAAAGTCAGCATTATCAATAGGAGTTTCCTATAAACCATTCCTAGGAACAAGAAGGTGGCCAGTAGGCAAAATGTAATTGTGGTTTTCAACCTGCAAAGAAGGTAGCAAAGTTGCTGGTTTAAAAATGTTACATTAAGCAAGTTAAAGTAATATTAGACACAGACAGCAAGAGCCAGTTGGCTGACAGAAGTGTTGAGTATGATGAGAATTTGGTGGAGATTCAACAGAATAAGGAATAAAGGAGATCCCAAAACTATCTTTTCTGTTGGTTTACACAACATGGCTGTAGCAAAGATGACCTTCATCCAGGGATGGAGCCCTTTGGCTATGGAATCTAATTGCTGACTATAATATTCTGTAGGCCTATAATGAACTCTATGCTTTTGAGTAGAAACTGCTAAAGTATTTCCTTCATTTTCATGTATAATAAATTAGAAAGTTTATAATTAAGATGTCCCAGAGCAGGAGCTTTAGATAATTCTTTAGAGATTTTACAGTTTGTTTCCCTTCTGGGTTCTGCTAAATTGGATCAGGTCAATTTGATTTTAAGAAGACATATAGAGGCTGGGCCATTAATAAAAAATATGAAATCAAATTGTGACAGTATGCTATCAGACCTAGGAACCCTCTAAGCTGTTTTGTTTGTTTGCTTCCTTGCTTCTAGAAGAGGAAAGGATATTATTCCTCTGAGTCTTTCAGGGTAAATTAGTATCCCATCTTGATATATTAGATAATCAAGGTATTTTACCTGGGGTAAACAAAATTGAAGCTTATCCTTTGAGATCCTATGTCCCTTTATGGCTAGCTGTTGTGATAAGTAAATTATGCTCTCTTGAGAGTCTAATATGTTCTAGAACATAAAAGTAAAGCGGTTGTATTAGATAGCTGGGGAGAGAAATCGAGACACGTAAGGATGAAATGACTCGGGAGGTGACAGCCCCTTGGAGCTCAACTTATAAGCAGCACACTTCAACACACTACACAATATCCCTAGAAATGTATTAAAATTTTGCAGATCTCAAAATAAAGCTAATATTACCATGGGAATTCATTCCTCCAAAGCTGCAAACTCCTAGCTCCAGCCCCCATTAATACTTCTGCAGATATACAATTAATAGGAAGCCTTCACTTGCAAGTACTACAGAAATAGGAAGATTTAACTAGAGGTGATATGGACTTAAGATGGCCAAAATGGATTCTTTTGACACCTAAATTAATTTCTTTTGCGTGTACAATTAGAAAATGCCAGCTCTAAAATTAAACTGAATGAATGGGAAACTCATCTTGATTGGAAATTAGAAGCTTCTGGGAGGAGCACAGATAAATTCTCTTCTCTACAGGAAGTTAGTAAGAACTTGTAGAGCCCATCTCTGAACTAAGGAAGGCTCCTGAAGCTGCTCAATGCCAATGCCCTACTTTTCCCTCTTCTCCAACTGCCCTGCTATACTCTTTACTTCATTGTCTGGACTTATTCTCTTTTCCTCCTCCCTCTTCTTTCTCTTCTTACCATCTCCACCGCAGCTCCCTATGCAGCTCCCAACTGACGTAGGGTACAGTCAGACCATCCTATGTGGTTACTTTAGGTCACTGAGTTTGTAAGACCTGCCATATAGGCCTCCTTTGAGCTTGTCAAGTTTAGTATGTGGCTCCTTTTTTGTCCACATTTGTGTACCCCAAGTCCACTTGTGTTGGAACCTCAAGGGGTCTGCAGACAACTACACAACCCAGCATGACCAAAACCTCACAGATTCCAGCTTCTACTAGAAAAAAAGACAAAAAGTCCTTCTTCCCTAAAAGAAATGTTTTTATGCTTGTGGATTCTCTACAATGACGAGGTACCTGAGAGCTGCTGTCCAGGGTGTCGCTTCATTATTTCTAGGTCTCTGCAGAGCTCTGCCTGGCAGCACTGTGAATGAGGCCTGTGAACCCATCCAGGAGACTGCTTGAACCCAAATCCATGGTTGTGTGGAGCAGCCCCTTTGGCCCTGGGAGTGAGTCTCTTGCCAGGCACCATGCCCTACCTGAGCACCCTGCCCCATACCTCTGGGTACTGGCCATAGCCTACAAGCTAATGATACTCTGGTCCCAGCTTCTCTGGCTCAAAACTTGCTAGTGTCTCCTGCTTTGGCCCAGCCTCCAGACTTCAACATTGTCTCTTATCTGAGGACCCCTTTCTAGGGACACTGGCACCTGACAGTGACCTCTCAAGTAAGTAATTAGAACCTCAAATTGATTAGCAGCACCACTAGAGGACCCACAGTGCCCCAGGTGCTATACTGGACTCTTTACTACATCACCTGTAGCTTTCACAACCTTCTTGCAAAGCACATTATCCCTATTTTATGGAAGAAGAGACTGAGAGAGACTAAATGACTATCCAAGACCACCCACCCTGTCCACTGTCCTACACATTGTGTATGTGAGTCAGGAAAGTCCAGGAGACGATTGGGGCAAGTGTGCTAGTCACTTTGCAGAAGTTACATTTACTCTCATAATGACTTTATCAGGATAAGTACTGCTATTTTTTTTTTTTTTACAGATGAGAAAACAGACTCAGAGAGGTTAAGCACTTATTCCAAGGTCACATAGCCAGGAAGTGGCATAGGCAGAGTCCAAACCTAGGTGTGTCTGACACCTAAGCCTGCTTTCTAGGTACCTAAACCAGGTGCAGGTTGACCCTGCTTTCTTGAATCAGAATTCCAGTGCCCAAGTAGGAAAGCACAATTCAGGAAAATAGTGAGATTGTGTACCCCTATCCTAACCCATTCTTGTGGGATCCTTTGGAGGGTTTTACAGAGTGGAAAACAGGTCCAGAGATGAGCAGTGGCTTCACATGGCACCACACTACCACTCTCTTTACTCAGTCCATCCTACCCACTCCCTGCCACATGGATATGGCTCCTGGGGCTCAAGCCCATGGCCACAGCTTAGGTGGTGCCTACACTCTGTTTCCTCCACCCGCAGCCTCCTGTTCCATGGCCAAGACTACTCAGCTTTGATTCAGGTTGAATGAGTCATTAAGAGAAAAACAGAGGCCTATTCCCTTGCCAGATAATATGAACCCACCCACCTTTTGACTTCTTTTTGTTCTAATGACAGTATGCAATGATTCAGAATTATCACACTCAAAAAGACTACTTTGTTTTTTCCTTAAAAATGAAGAGACATTGTGTGAATAAAAGAGCTGAAATGGCTCATGTAGGGAGGGAAGGATGACCTCAGGACACATCAACGCAGAGTGGAGGCTGAATGAATGTGCAAGAACAGGAGGGAACAGCAATTCCTTGGCAGAGAAGAGAGCCAAGTGGAAGCAGATGTGGGGCCAAGCAGCAAAGCCCTTCAAGGCCCCTCAATGGCAAAACCTGAAGCAACCATCAATTTCCAAGCCTACTTGACTTAAAGCCAAGTACATCCACAGGCGTCTGGAGGCGGGGAGAAAAGACATTTTCAAAAGATCCATCATATGTAGGGTGTGGGGCTGGAGAACTTTCTGTGTCTAATACCAGAGAGCCTCTCCATGCTAAGCACACTGGCTAGGGGCAAATGAGGGAATGGGAGAGGGACAGAATGTCTTGTAGCAACTCAGCACTGTGTTCCTCTTGGGACAAATGGGTTGAGAGAATCTAATCTTCTGCAGCCTACCCTTTGAACATGGGGTAACAGGTCCCTTGCCCAGTAGCTGCTGCTCAGAGCTTGGCTCCGGCACTGCCTAGGGCCTCTGGATCTTGGTGGAAGGAAAGGAAGACAAAATTAAAAGTCCAAAGAGTTGGTGCTTTCTGTGGCTTAGTGCTGGGTGGTCTGTGGTAAAACTCTCAACCTCTCAGACTGTTTCCTCTCAGGAAACAGGAGCTACCACCTAGCTCAGAGGATAGTGATTGGGAGGATGAAATGATATAATGCATTCAATGAGAACTGCTCTATTAACTGTAAAGTGCTATACAAGTAGCAATTATTATTGTGTTTACAGATAAAGGAGAATTAATGTATTCTGATTCTTGGTAGGAAAGTGGTTTCTTGTTTTATAGCATTAAGTTTTGGTAAGTAATGTTCTTTTTGAACAGAAAGTCCACATAGTAACTGCTACTGGGTGCTATTTTAGAGCTAGAAGGTAATTAGAAGACCATCTAATTCAATCCTGAGCTTTTCCAGATGAGGAACTGAGGCCCAGGCAGGGAACTGGTTTCCTGGGTGTCACACTAGAATCAGTTAGTTGAGAGTCATGACCAGGTAAAACTTAGATGTCTTCAGGTCCAAGCAGATAACAGAAAGAGAGCTTAGGGGATAAGATGATAGGAAATGGTAGAATGTTCAGCTCAGTTTTCATTATGTTTATCTTGAGGTTTACTGAGCTACTTGAATCTGTAAATTTATGTCTTTCACCAAATTTAGGAAGTCTTCAGCCACTATTTTTTCAAACAATTTTTTTCTATATCAATCTTTCTACTCTCCCTTATGAACTACTGTGATGTGAATGTTAGACCATTTGATATTGTTCCACAGATCACTGGGGCTCTCTTCATTTTTTTCCAAACATTTTTCTCTGTGTTCTTCAGATAGCATAATTTCCATTGATCTGTCTTCCAGTCTACTAACTCTTCCCTCTGTCATTCTGTCATTTGAATTGTGTTGTTGAAACCATTCACTGATTTTAAAATTTCCCAGTTCTAAAATTTCCATTTGGTTTTTTAAAAAATCATTTCTATTATTTCTCTACTGAGACCTTCTATCTTTCCATTTATTTCAAGAGTATTGACCTTGCCCTAGCCGGTTTGGCACACTGGATAGAGCGTCGGCCTGGGGACTGAGGGGTCCCAGGTTCGATTCCGGTCAAGGGCATGTACCTTGGTTGTGGGCACATCCCCAGTAGGGGGTGTACAGGAGGCAGCTAGTCGATGCTTCTCTCTCATCGATGTTTCTAACTCTCTATCCCTCTCCCTTCCTCTTTGTAAAAAATCAATAAAATATATATTTTTTAAAAAAAGAGTATTGACCTTTACAACATGAAGAATGATTATAATTGCTGCTTTAAAATCTTTTTTTTCTAGTAATTCCAATATTGTCTTATCTTACCCCTTGAGAACTGGTCTGATTTTCTTGGTTCTTATCCTGTTAGATAATTTTACATTCTATCCTGGGCATTTTTTATGAGATGTTATGAGACACTGGGTCCTGTGAAAATCAGAGCATATTCATGTTTATTTAAACATGCAAGCAAACCAGTTAAGTTCAGACTGCTAGTTCTATCTCACTTTCTGTAGGCAGTGGTTCCACTGTCAGTCCAGGTTTCAAAGACTTTGTGTGTGTTCTGCACGTGCATAGGTTGGAGGTCAGCCCAGGACTTACGTTGGTTCATACACGGAATCCCTTTCTCCCATTCTTTCCTCTGAAGTTCCCTTCATATTATTTGGCTCCTAGGATACCCTTCCTCTTGTCTCCTGGCTAGAAAGATGGGGGTTTCTCAGAGTTATAATTACTGATGATGTTGCAAAGTTCCATGACACTGAGCTGGTCCTCAGGGAAAAGTGGCAAGAGAAAGAGGAAAAATGCCTCTCTTCATACTCTTCACATAGCAGGGGCCCTTTTCTAGGTTCCTCTATCCAGAGGTATGGGTTTCTCTTAAGGATTTAAGGTGTCCCAGCTGCTGCTATGGTGGTGGCAGTAGTCTTGGGGCTGCATCTGGCCTTGAAGCTGAACTGAGAGAAAAATTAATGAGGAAAAAGAACAAGGATTTCCCCACCCACACTCCATGGCTTACAGGGGCACCATCTCCAGGTCATTTGCACAGAAATATGGGCTGTTTCTTGCAATTGTTGTGTCTATGACTGTAGTGCAATTTCATGACTCAGCTGGCCCTTGGATCAAAGCCAGGAAAAAAATTCTAAGAAAGTCACTGCCATCATGTTGGTCATTCATATCATTGATTTCTCTTCCCAATCCACCTGCTTTTGTTTACTTTTCAAAGTCCTCAAGTAATCCCCCCCCCCCCCGCCCCCCGTTTCTGGTATTTTGTTCAGAGTGTTTAGTTGTAATCAGTAGTAGAGAGAGTACAGTGTGCTTCCTCCATTCGGCTGGAGCTTGCAGTCTAACAACACACTTGGAATCCATATCCTTTGGCTGGTGCTACCCTAGGCCTTACTACCAGAAGTCCACTGATAGAACCTATATTTTGGAACCCTATATCTCCTGGTCTGGTGGTGCCAGGTTCCAGGAGTCTATGGATCCAAGTTTTCTGCCTTATTTGGGTAGATATCTATATAGCTGTTCACTCAACAAAGATGCATTGAATGCTCCCATGTCCTATATCCTGGAGATACAAAAATGGCTAAAACATGGTCCCTGCCCTGAAGGAGCTCACAATTCAGTGAAATAAGAATTTGGATTAGAAATTTAGGATCTAAGCTTGAAGACATTCTCAAGGCCTCTCATGTGCCCCAGAATCACAATGCATTGTTAAAGAGCATTTCCCAGCCTGATTCTGGGGATTTGCCTTTCTAGAAAACATTTTTAATTGTCTCTCTCTCCTGTGAGGAGAACCAACAGCAAAGCACTTCTACAAAGCATTATATGAAGTGCTACTTTTAGTTTTGCACACTCTACAAAATGTCAAGATTACTCCATATAATAACCTTCTAACATATTAAGCTTGGTGTTAGAAAACAGTCTGGTTTAGAGCTCCAGAACTCAAAAAGGAAATGAAGACATGGGGAGCGTCCAGAGTAGCCCTTAAAATGGAAAAAGACGGGAAGTGATATTTTTGAAAAGTCACAGTGGCAGACACTGAGGCCACCTGCCACGAAGATAATCCTGTAATGCTGGAGTGTTGAATCTGGAAAAGGAGATAAACATTGGAAGGATAGGGGTCAGCCATTTAGCTAGCACAAGTAGATGCCAGGCTCCAGCAAGGGTGCTCTGTGTCCTACCATCCCCATGCCAATCCAGCAAGCCTCAGTGATAAGCTTTGTGATTCCTGTATGGTAAACAAAAAGACAAAGTCTCAAGGGTGCCAAAATTGTCTCCAGGACTTAACAAGCTAAACACAGACTAGAACCCAGACCTCCTGAGTTTGTGTTGTTTTCTCCACAACACCAACCTCTAAGACTTTGGGCTCTGAATATGTTCCCCTCTCACACCACAGAGCCACAGCAATCTTCCATGTGACAAATGGGTCATTCTGAGGAAGGGTTTAGTGAGGAGAAACCTTACCATGGAAAGCGGCATCTGGGGCTCCTGGGAGAGGAGGAAGGAGTCCACTGGGAAGCCAGATCCAGGTTCTCTAGATCTGCACCCCCTTGGAGTATAAGTCAAGCACATGCTTATCCTCCTCTCTAAAAAGTAAAAAACAAAACAAAAAACAAACAAACAAATAAAAAACAGAAACTGACCACAATACAAAGGAAGAAATCATTGTCCAGGGCATCTTTTTCTGACCAAGAGGGTGAACTGGGGATGGAAGACTGACTGCTGGGTAGGGATCAGAAACAGTGAGCAGCAGAGCCACTCATTCTAACCCCCCAACCCCCACCCCACCTCTGTGCCAGCCCAGGCTCAGGGGAGAGCTGGAGCCCGGAGGTGGAAGGCTTCCTTCCTTCCTAAGTGCTCAGTGAGGGACAGCTTCTCCTCTTGGGCAGAACCAGGATGATGCATTCCAGAGCAGACAAGGCTTCTCCTGTCCAGCCTCCCTTATGGCGCCTCTTTTCTCACCATCTCATGCCCTTTTTCTAATTTAATAGCAGGGAGAAGGAAAATGAACATTCATTGAGTCCTGACTGTACCAGGTACATGTAAGGTGCTAAGCACCTTACATTTATTAGTTTCTAGCAGAGCGCCTGGTACATTGTTAGTGCTCAACAGATGTTAGCTCTTACCTTATCTTCACTCTTTCATTTCATGTACCAGGGAGAGGGTGACAGCTCAGATTCATGACTGCTGAGGAGTGAAGGCAAGAACAATGTCAAAATGGCAGGGAGAAAGTGAGGCTGGCATTAGAGCTAATCACACACATTCCTCAGGGTGCTCCTCGGTTCCAGATGTGACTAATTTTTAATTTCTGAAATTCTCAATTAGTCATGAGCTAATTCTGTAAAAATGTCAAAGCCCACATATGATCTTATTTCTCTGTAAGGGAAGAATGCCTAAACTACTTGTTCCCACCAAACAAGCAAGGTCCCAGCCAAAACCTTGAAGATTTGTGATGTGAATAGATACCATAGAGGAGCACCACACCCTTTTGTTTATTCTGCATATTATATTTTTAATGCCATCTTCTTCTCTCCTTTCCCCCTGTCACTGCCCTGGCTGGGTCCTTATCACTTTTGCCATAAATGCCCATCAATCCAAATAAACAAAACTGACCACGGGTCTTCAAGAAACATTTGCTTTTGTTGGATCTCAAAGATTCCAGTGTCTTTCCATCGCATATAGGACAGGTCTAGACTCAGTAACCAAAACTTTTCACAGCTGCTTGCTTTTCCAAATATCTCCCCTACTTCCTGCTGTGAATCCCACCTTCAACCCACTGGTTTGCTTATTGCTCCACAAATACATCTAGACTCTTTCAACCTTCCCAACTTTTTCCTGCCCCAGGTCAGCCATCCTCTTCTCAGTCATCACCACTAATGAGAGCTCACTCTTCCTTCAAAGATGGGCTCAAGCGTTGTTACCTGGGCTGTAGGCAACTTTCCCCTCCTCTGAAATTACACCTTTGATTGTCTGGACTCCTCATGCCAGTCATCTTGTATTGTTAATTGTCTTTATATATCTGTAATTGCTTCCACATGCTGACATGGCAGTAGCACTGTGCCATGCTTTTTTCCCAAAATAGACACAATATTCTATTGTACAATCTACTAGATCTTTGAAATTTTATGTAAAAATAACTTTGTTCTTAAAATGTTTTATTGGTGCCTGGCCAGTGTGGATCACTGGTTGAGCATTGACCCATGCACCAAGAATTCACCAGTTTGATTCCTGGGTCATGGTACATGCCCAGGTTTCAGACTCGATCCCTCAGTGGGCATGTGGGAGGCAGCAGATTAATGTCTCCCATTGATGTTTCTATTTTTCTCTTTTTTCCTCTCTCCCTAAAATCAATAAAAAAAAATATTAAAATTTTAAAAATGTTTTATTGGGATCCGGCAGAGTGGGTGGATGTTACACTCACCTCCTCTCAGGACCAAACAGGAATTACAATTAAAATACAGAGTAAATCAACCTGAATAACCAACTAAAGACTAGCTAAAAATGTTTTATTATTTCTAGTGGAGATTTACAATGTAGAAGAAAAAGAGATGGAGGGTTTTCTTTTTAAAGTAATTTGTCCTTCCTGTGCACATTATATAACCTTTAATTATTTCCAATGTTAAGAAACTTGTCCGTCTGAACCCTTTAAAAATGATTCAAATGTTGAAATGATTCACCAGTTTAAAAGAAACTGGTGTGACCCTTCCAAAAATATTTAAAAGAGGGGGGGGGGAAAAAAAGAAAAGAAAACCAAAAAAAAGAAAGAAAAACCAAATATTGGCCCTTTTGAAGGAAAAATAAACTGACTACCCTTTTATTTTTTCAATATTCTGAAAGAATTGAGAATGCACCACAAAATGGGAGAGCTTGTTTTTGTGCTCTTGTTGGTAGTAACAACATGAAAGAAAGTTCTAGGAAACAAATAAATTTCAGGAAAAAAATCTTGCCAAGTTTCAGGGGACAAAGCAAATTCTGTGCCTTTGACTGAAAAATATTGCTGATGCCTCTCAAAGGTGTAAATTTCACCTCTGTATGAATTCTGTTCTCTCCACCAATCATGTATTGGACAAGAGAAGTCATAGAACTCTAGCCAGCACCACTCTCCCCTGAGCACTCCTGCCCAGGAAAGACTTAAAATCTACCATGGAGAATCTTAGGGGGAAGTAGGGCTTCTCTGCTTGACTTTGTGTTTCATAACCTCTCACCAAGTGACTCCAGCTTCTCACAGGGCTTCAGACCTGACCTCCACCTCTGTTTCAGTATTTATTTCCTTCTTTACTCACTGTATCAGTTTTCTTTTGCATATGACAAGTACCACAAATTTAATGACTTCAAACAACATAAATGTATTACCGTAAATGAATCTAGAGTCCAGGTATGGGTTACCTGGGGCCTCTGCTCAGAGAAGATCTCAGTGGATTGAAATCAAGGTGTTGACCAGGGCCTCAAACTCACCTGAGTCTTGGGGTTCCTTCCAAGCTCACTGGGTTGACATGATTCAGCCATTCCCTGTCACATGGCCCTCTCCACAACATGGCAGATTGTTTCTTCAAGGGCACGAAGAGCATCTCTGTGGCTTGGAAGCATTATGCCTTCTGGGAAGGCCTGGAACCTTTAAAAATGTTTATTTTTTTTCAATTATAGTTTATATTCAATATTATTTTGAAGGCCTGGAACCTTTTATATGATTCATTTGATTAGTTCAGGCCCACCCAGTATAATATCCCTTTTAATTAACTCAAAGTCAACTCCCTTGTGCCATATAAGGTAAAAATCACAGCAGCGAAATTATATCATATTCCTGCTCACTCTTCAGGGGAGGGAATTACACAGGCATGTGCACCAGAAGGCTGGAATCTTGGGGTCCATCTTAGAATTCTGCCTACCACCTTGACCCTCCTCATGGCCTAGGTCAGTGGTCAGCAAACTCATTAGTCAACAGAGCCAAATATCAACAGTACAATGATTGAAATTTCTTTTGAGAGCCAAATTTTTAAAACTTAAACTATATAGGTAGATACATTGTTATTAACTTAATTAGGGTACTGCTAAGGTGGCCTTTGCTAAAAACGTCCTCAATCTGAGAGGTCGACCTCAGCGAACATACCCCCACTTCTTCTAATGCCACTTCTTCAAAATAGACTCGCCCAGGTCGAAAACCGACTTCTGCGCATGGGCCACGAAGTTTCAATCGCCCTGTATGTGCATGCCCGCACGTGGTATTTTGTGGAAGAGCCACACTCAAGGGGCCAAAGAGCCACAGTTTGCCAACCACTGGCCTAGGTAAATGGGGCTCAGTCTTCCATTTAACATTTTGGCAGAATAGGTCCCTGGTAACTCCCATCATCATTCCTGAGCCCTGCTCTCAATATGGCTTCCTTGCTTTCCCCTCTGGCTCCCCACCCCAGCTCCTCTCCCATTGCTCCCTCCCCAGTGTACCTGGTGAATTAATGCAAGTTCCCCTCCTTTGTGACCCCTTTGCCTTGTTTCTTCCTCATCCTTTCCCCCAGGCAGAATTGGAGTGCTCTCTGCATCCTAGCACTTTGCACAGGCCTCCTTGCCAGCCATGGCATAGCTCCCTCTTCTCTTGGCTCATAGGCTTTTCAGGGCAGGGATCTGTCATATCCATTTCTGTCACTCAGAGCCAAAGCACAGTGAAAAGCACACACTAGGTGTTCAGTAAAGGTTGGCTCGATGAATGAATGAAAGCCCAGCAGAAAGCAAGTAGAGAGTATGTGGGGGACATGGGAAGAGTTGCCAGCGTGGGAATGTGAAGACAGCAGTAGAGGGCTGTGAGCAGCACCTTGTGCTTCATGTCAAGTTCATATTGTCTGAATTTGATTTTGAGACAATCCTAACTGCATGGCTATTTTCTCCATTCTTCCCTGCTCCCAGGTTTCTCCTAGTCACATGATAAGGCTCTACCCTTACAATTATATTCTCAGGAATCTTCCCAAATCACATTCTTCAGTAATGCCCTAGACAGAGTTGATACTCATGGATGACATCCTACATTGAAAGGAAATGGAGAAGCCACTTGGGAGGTCGTAAACTATTTTGAAATGCAATCCTAAAGCTCATCTTGTAGAATTTCTGCTCAAGCATCTTTTTAAAAATAAATTTTAGATCAGAAGATGGTGCCTGGCAGAATGGCAGTGAGGGAGAGGGTGTGAGTGAGTGAGGGAGCGAAAGGAGAGTGTGTCGATGTGTGGTGTGTGTGTGTGGGGGGGCGGGGGGAGGTGAGGGACAGTTAGATCCTGCAGGTCTTTCAGGGGCTGGTGAGCCAGGCTTCCTTAGATGGAGAGCTCCTACTACCACCACAAACACTCCCGGGAAGCTGGCGTAGCCACAGAAACCACACCATCTTGAAGGGGAGAGGTGCTGTGACTAGGAGCCCAGCCTCACCACCACCCAGACTGGCCTCAGACACCACCCAGAACCCTATAGCCATTCTGGCCAAAGACCTGCCACCACAGCTGCAGACCCACGGACATCAGGACTCTGGCCTCCCTGGCTGCAGATTCCTGTTAGTTCTGGAGCACGCTCCCCTCCCCCACTGACCTGCTGCTTTGGACCTGGGACCCACACGTCCCAGAACCTGGGCTCTCCCATGACTCTCAGGGTATGTGACCCTCCTAGCAAGCCCTCTGCTTCAGCCACAGACCCTGCACAACTCGGCACCTGTACCCTTCAGTGATAGCAAAAATGGGGAGGCAACCCCCAAAGGAAAGAAAAGGAGGAAGTGCAGAAAGGGGACTAAATGAAATGGAGGCATGTGATATGTCAGAAAAAGAATTCAACATAATGGTGGTACAATTCATAAACTGGATATGTGAGAAAATCAACAACTTATGTAAGAATCAAGAGGAAATCAAGAATGTTATAGCTACAATAAAAAACACTATGGAAGGTTTCAACAGTAGACTAGCAGAAGCAGAGGAGCGAATTAGTGAGTTAGAAGATACGGCAAAGAAACACACCCAATCTGAACAGCAATTGGAGAAAAAAATTAGAAAGCTGGAAGAGAGCCTAAGGGAGCTTTGGGACAACATGAAACAAATTAACATATGTATAATATGGGTGCCAGAAGGACAAGAGGAGGAGCAAGGATTAGAAAACCCATTTGAAGAAATAATTACAGAAAACTTCCCTGATTTGGGGAAGACAAAAGTCATACAAGCACCAAGAGTCCCAAACAAGATGAACCCAAAAAGACCCACACCAAGACACACTGTAATTACAATGGCAAATGTTAATAACAAAGAAAGAATCTTAAAGGCTGCAAGAGAGAGACAGAGAGTTACCTACACAGGATCTCCCATTAGATTATCAAATGATTTCTCAACAGAAACAAATCAGACCAGAAGAGAATGGAATGAAATATACAAAGTGATACAAGCAAGGGACTGAATCCAATAATATTTTATCCAGGAAGGCTATCATTCAAAATTGAAGGGGAAATCAGGAGCTTCGCAGACAAAAAAAAAGGTTAAGGGAGTTTATCACTACCAAGCCAGCAATGCAAAAAATGCTGAAGGGACTGTTGTAAAATGAAGAAATAGAAAGAGAAAAAAAAAAAACACACAGGCATAAAGAATAAAAATTGCTACAAACAAGTGCCTATCAATAGTAACATTAAACATAAATGGACTAAATGCTCCAATCAAAAGACATAGAGTGGCTGAATGGATAATAAAACTTGACTCATATATATGCTGTCTACAAGAGACCCACCTCAGAACAAGGGACTCACACAGACTGAAAGTGAAGGGATGGAAAAGTATTTTCTAGGCGAATGGAAATGAAAAAAAAGCTGGGGTAGCAATACTTACATCTGACAAAATAGACCTCAAAGTAAAGGCCATAACAAGAGATAAGGAAGGCCACTTCATAATACTAAAAGGGATTGATACAACAAGAGGATATAACTCTGGTAAGCATATATGCACCCAATACAGGAGCACCCAAATACATAAAAAAAACTTCTGGAATATATCAAGCGAGAGATGAACAGAAATATAATCATAGTAGGGGACTTTAATACCCCATTGACATCACTGGATAAATCCTCTAGGCAAAAAATCAGCAACAACAACAAAAAAAAAAACAGCAATCCTAAATGACTCACTAGATCAGATGGACTTAATTGACATCTTCAGAACATTTCACCCCAAAACTACAGAGTATACATTCTTCTAAAGTTCACATGGCTTATTTCCAAAGATAGGCCACATATTGGGACACAGGCAAAGTCTCTTCAAATTCAAGAAGACTGAAATCATAATAAGCATCTTCTCAGATCACAATGGCATAATTTTAGAAGTAAACTACAATAAAAACAATCACAAAAATTCAAACATTTGGAGGCTAAATAGCATGTTATTAAACAATGATTGGGTTACCAAGGAGATCAAAGAAGAAATAAAAAACATTCTGGAAAAAAATGACAATGACAATACAACAATCCAAAATCTATGGGACACAGTGAAAGCAGTCCTGAGAGGGAAGTTCATAGCATTACAGGCCTACCTTAAAAAACAAGAAAAACTGGTAATTATCTAACTCTACAATGTAAAGAATTAGAAAGCAACAAGAAAAGCCCAGAGTAAGCAGAAGGAAGGAAATATAAAGATCAGAATGGAAATAAATGACATAGAGACCAAAAACAAACAAACAAACAAACAAACAAACCCCCAATAATATAAAAGATCAATGAAACCAACAGCTGGTTCTTTGAAAGGATAAACAAGATTGATGAACCTCTAACCAGGCTCACCAAGAAGCTAAGAGAGAGGACCCAAATAAACAAAATCAGAAATGAAAGAGGGGAAATAACAACAGACCCCACAAAAATACAAAGGATTGTAAAAAAAAAATACTATGAGCAACTCTATTCCAACAAACTGGTCAACCTGGAAGAAATGGACACATTCCTAGAAAAATATGACCTTCCAAAACTCAATCAGAAAGAATAAAAAAATTTGAATAGGCCAATAACTATGGAGGAAATTGAAGCAGTAATAAAAAAACTTCCAACAAACAAAAGCCCTGGACCAGATGGCTTCACAGGGGAGTTTTACCAAACATTCAAAGAAGATCTAAAACCTATCCTTCTCAGACTATTCAAAAAAATTCAAGAGGAAGGAACACTTCCAAGCTCTTTCTATGAAGCCAGCATTACCCTAATCCCAAAACCAGATAAAGATAGTACAATGAAAGAGAATTACAGGCCAATATCCCTCATGAATATAGATGCTAAAATCCTCAACAAAATCCTAGCAAATCGGATCCAGCATTACATTAGAAAGATCATACACCATGACCAACTGGGATTTATTCCAGGGATGCAAGGATGGTATAATACCTGCAAATCAATAAACGTGATACATCACATAAACAAACTGAGAGATAAAAATCACATAATCACATCAATTGATACAGAAAATGTATTTGACAAAATCCAACACCCTTTATTGATAAAAACTCTCAGCCAGGTGGGAATAGAAGGATAATACCTCAACATAATAAAAGCCTTATATGACAAACCTACAGCCAACATCAAACTCAATGGAATACTATGCTGCTGTATAAAAGAAGGAATTCTTACCATTTCCAACAGCATAAATGCAACTGGAGAGCATTATGCTAAGTGAAATAAGCCAGTCAATGAAAGAAAAATACCACATGATCTCACTCATTTATGGATAATAAAGGCCATTATAAACTAATAAATAAAAATAGATAAAGAGGCAGAGCAGCATCGAACAGACTGTCAAACTACAGCAGGAAGGCTGGGGAGGGTTGGGAGGAGGTTAAGAGATCAACCAAAGGACTTGTATGCATGCATATAAGCATAACCAATGGACACAAGACACTGGGGGGTAGGGGAGGCCGGGGGAAGATCAAGGGGGGGAAAAAAGAGAGAGACATATGTACCAATCTTTGTAATATTTTAAGCAATAAAACAAAATTAAGAAACAAAAACAAAAAACTCAATGGACAAAAACTAAAACCATTTCTCCTAAGAACAGGAACAGGACAGGGATGCCCACTTACCACTCCTGTTCCACACAGTTCTGGAAGTGCTAGCCATAGCAATCAGATGAGAAGAAGAAATAGAAGGCATCCAATTGGAAAAGAAGAAGTAAAACTGTCATTATTCCCAGATAACATTATATTGTACATAGAAAACCCTAAAGACTCCATCAAAAAAACTACTAGACTTAGTAAATGAATTCGGCAATGTAGGATACAAAATTAACACCCAGAAATCTACAGCTTTTTTATACACCAATAATGAATTCACAGAAAGAGAAACCAAAGAAACTATCCCATTTACCATTGCACCAAAATAAATAAATAAATAAATAAATAAAATTAAGATACCTAGGAATAAACTTAACTAAGAAGGTAAAAGACCTGTACTCAGAAAACTATAGGACATTGAAAAGAGATAGAGGCAGACTTAAACAAATGGAAGAATACACTGTGTTCTTGGACTGGTAGACTCAACATCATTAAAATGTCCATACTACCCAAAGCAATCTATAGATTTAATGCAATCCCCATTAAGATGCCAGCATATTTCACAGACCTAGAACTAACTATCCAAAAATTCATATGGAATAAAAAAAGACCCTGAATAGCTGCAGCAATCTTGAGAAAGAAGAACAAAGTTGGAGGGATCACAATACCAGATATCAAGCTATATTACAAAGCCACTGTTCTCAAACCTGCCTGGTACTGGCACAAAAACAGACATATAGGCTAATGAAACAGAACAGAGAACCCAGAAATCAACCCAAGCCATTATGCTCAATTAATATTTGACAAAGGAGGCAAGAGCATATAATGGAGTCAAGACAGTCTCTTCAATAAACGGTGTTGGGAAAATTGGACAGATACATGCAAAAAAAATGAAACTAGACCACCAACTTACACCATACACAAAAATAAACTCAAAATGGATAAAGGACTTAACACTAAGACGGGAAACCATAAAATCTTAGAAGAATTCACAGGCAGCAAAATAGCAGACATATGTCATAGCAATATCTTTCCCAATACAGCTCCTAGAACAATGGAAACTAAGGAAAAAATCAACAAATGGGGCTATATCAAAATAAAAAGCTTCTTCACAGCAAACGAAACCATCAACAAAACAAGAAAGCCCACTGCATGGGAGAACATATTTGCCAATGTTGTATCTGATAAGGGCCTAATCTCCAAAATTTATAGGGAACTCACACATCTTAACAAAAAGAAGATAAACAATCCAATCAAAAAATGGGCAAAGAACTGAATAGACACTTTTCGAAAGTGGACATACAGAAGGCCAAGAGACATATGAAAACATGCTCAAAGTCATTAATCATCTGAGAGATGCAAATCAAAACAACAGTTAGATACCATCTCACACCTGTCAGAATGGCTATCATCAACAAATCAACAAACGACAAGTGCTGGCGAGGATGTGGAGAAAAGCAACCCTCTTGCACTGCTGGTGGGAATGAAGACTGGTGCAGCCACTGTAGAAAAAAGTATGGAGTTTCCTCAAAAAATTAAAAATGGAACTCCCATTTGACCCAGTAATACCACTTCTAGGAATATATCCCGAGAAATCAGAAATACCAGTCAGAAAGACCATATGCACCCCTATGTTCATAGCAGCATAATTTACAATAGCTAAGATTTGGAAACAGCCTAAGTGCCCATCAGCAGATGAATGAATTAGAAAATGGTGGTACATCTACACAGTGGAATACTATCTACACTAATAAAAGAGAAACATGCAAATTAACTATCCCTCTGCAATGCCCACAAGCCATGCCCACCAGCCAATGAGGAGTATGCAAATTAACCCAACAAAGATGGCGGGTAAATTTGCATACACAGGCACTGGGCAGCTGGGGGCGGGGCAGGTACTTCTCCCGCATTGCCATGGTGACACGGGGGAAGTTCCAGCCCCATGGCTGCTTGCATGCACTGGCGCCAGGCTCAGGTGTGGACACTGGGGAGCTGGGGGCGGAGCAGGAGCTTCCCCCGCATCGCCTTGGTGACGCTAGGGAAGTTCCTGCCCTACGGCCACTTGCGTGCACAGGCGCTGGGGAGCTGGGGGGGGGGGGGGGGGAGGCAGCACGCGTAAGCGAGGCACAGGGCCTGGAGCTTCCCCCACGTCTCCATGGCAACATGGGGGAAGCTCCTGCTCCACTGGAGTGCGTGCGTGGGCACCAGAGGACATTCTTGCTCCGCAGCCTGTATACCTGGGACAGGCGTCTTCGGGAGCCAGGCCACCCTGAGCCTGTAGGCCCGCGCCTAGGCCCGGAGTGGCCAGGGTCCTGGAATGTGCCAGAGGGTGCACGTCAGGCTGAGGGGACTCCCCTCCTCCACGCACGAATTTCGTGCACCAGGCCCCTAGTGCTGCTATAAAAAAGAAAGAACTCTTACCATTTGTAACAGCATGGATGGACATGGAGAGCATTATGCTAAGCAAAATAAGCCAGTCAGAGAAAGAGTATCACATGATTTCACTCATTTGTGGAATATAATGAACAACATAAACTGATGAACAAAAATAGATAGGGAGACAGAGAAGCATCGAATAGACTGTCAAACTTCAGAGGGAAGGCAGGGGAGGGTGCAGGGGGTGGGATAAGAGATCAACCAAAGGATTTGCATGCATGCATATAAGCATAACCAATGGACATAGACACTAGGGGATGTGCTGAGGGGTGGGAGTAGCCAGGGAGAGGTCAATGGGGAGGGGGGGAAAGGAGACATATGTAATATTACATGTAATACTTTAAACAATAAAAAATTAAAAAATAAATAAATTTTAGAAATTTGGTCATGCTCAATGTGGCTTAGTGGTTAGAGTAGCCGTGGGCAAACTACGGCCTGCGGGCCAGATCCGGCCGGTTTGAAATGAATAAAACTAAAAAAAAAAAAGACCGTACCCTTTTATGTAATGATGTTTACTTTGAATTTATATTAGTTCACACAAACACTCCATCCATGCTTTTGTTCCGGCCCTCCGGTCCAGTTTAAGAACCCATTGTGGCCCTCGAGTCAAAAAGTTTGCCCACCCCTGGGTTAGAGTATCAGCCCCCACACCAAAAGGTCTTGGGTTTGATTCCTGGTTAAGAAAATCCTCGGTGGGGCTCGTACAGGAGGCAACTAATTGATGTGTCTCTCTCACATGAATGTTTCTCTCTCTCCCTCCCTCCCTTCTACTCTCTCTAAAAAGCAATGGAAAAAATATCTTCAGGTGAGGATTAACATTTTTTGGAATATTTTTTGGGAATTTTCTCTTGAAAGATGCTGAGAGATGTTGCCATGTCACTGGGAATTTCAGGACTTCGGAGGATTCTCTCAGATTACTAACGTGATAACTCCAATCACTGACTTTTCTTTCTTCAAAACAAACAGAAAATTTAACTAAGAAAGTATTATTTGTAAACTGCTGAAAATGTAAAAAAAAAATAAACATTTCATATAATCTCACCACCCACTGAAAACCACTGTTAACATGACTTGGGTTGGAAAAAAATTAGGGAGACAGTTTTACTCCTGGAAAGGACTGCTGTTTCCCTTCAAATTTTGCAGCAAACATTAGCTTAGTGATGTCGGTGGAGGAGAAGCACAAGTCATGTAAAAGTGATTTTATTTGGCAAAATTTACTTCCTGGCTGGCACCTAAAGGGAGATGAACAGGGAGAAAATGATGGTTTCCACAACAGCCCCAAGACAAGGGATGCTCTGTGCAAATCCAGCACCAGGGAGAGGGCCGAGTGGAACTTCAACTCAACATTTATTGAGCCCATAATGTATCTCCCCGCCCAGAGAAAACAATAAAAGTGTTAATTTTTGAAATTGCTAAGTAAATATCATTTCAATATTTATTCTAAACAAAGTTACCCTTCCAGCACAGTTAAGGTTCCTAATGACTTCTCCGTCCCCCATACTATATTTTTCTCCCTGGCCTTATACAAATTTCTGAACTTTTCTACTGTAATTGGTGAGCTCAGCAGGGCTTGAAAGCACTACTGCCACTATTATCATCACCACCCTACCCAACTTTTTTTATTTGAACACCTCCTGCATCCTGTACTCTGCCCCTTCCTTTGTACTTGCTGCTTTGCAAGATCCATTCACTCCCTGAGATCCTAGATCCACACTCAGCCTGGGATCCTCAGGCTCCCAGGGAAAAGCCTCTAACTGACCTGCCAACACATGCAATTGCAACTCAAAGTTGAATTTACCATCACATCTCCCCTCAACTGGACCCCTCTCTCCACTCCTGCTGCATCCCGCCATCTAACCAACTCCACTTTTTGGTCTCTTAGGAGGATCCTTTCTTCAGTCATTGGCCATTCCCCATGCACACACAGCCTACTGATTTTCACCTCCTTATCCTTGCTCAGATGGTTTCCACCACCAGGGAGGTAGGTGCTTCAAAACCCACCTTGACACTTCCTTTCAGAAACTCTCCATAACAAAATCCATCTCCTACTTGGTACCTATAAGCCCTCTGTGTTTAGGATAGAATTTGTATGTTTTTATTTGTCTGTGTTGTTTATGTTCTTAACTTAGCAGTAATGTCAATAAAAAAACAATTACTACTTACTTAAGAGCTACTATGTACCAGGATGTACAATAAAGAGCTAATAGGCAAATGGTCATCACACCCTCACACCATAACACTGTAACGGCTCAGACACTCAACTGGGAGAGAGGAATGGAGACCAGCCAGGCACAAATGAGCTTGCGAGAGAGGAATGGGGACCAGTCAGGTTGCGGCCCTGGAGAGGGACAAGTCACCTGCCCCGTGATCCCAGGTGCCGGTGCCTGTGGCCTGGGAGAGGGACAAACCATCCGCCCCGTGGTCCCAGGCACTAGCACCTATGGCTGCGGCCCGGGTGAAGCCACCCACCCATGGTCCCCTGCGGCTGCAGCTGGCCCAGGTGAAGCTGGCCTAGGTCCTGGGTGCCTGCGACTGGCTAGAGGAGGGAATCCTGGATCCCGGGTGTGGGGCGAGGCAGAAGTGGTTAGGGGTGATCAGGCAGGCAGGCAAGAGGGGTTAAGGGTGATCAAGCAGGTAGGCAGGTAGGCGGTTAGGAGCCAGCGGTCCCAGATTGTGAGAGGCAGTTGGACATCCCCCAAGGGGTCCCAGATTGGAGAGGGTACAGGCCGGGCTGAGGGACCCCTTACCCCCATGCACGAATTTTGTGCACTGGGCCTCTAGTGTGTGTGTGTGTGTGTACACATACACATATTAGTATAACTAGTATATGTATACATATATATACATATATATGTGTATGTATGTGTGTGTGTGTGTATATATATATATATATATATATATGAAAAGTTTATTGATTTTTAGAGCGAGAGGAAGGGAGAAGAGAGAAACATCGATCAGCTGACTTCTGCACACCCCCTACCAGGGACAGAGCCACAATCAGGCATTTGCCCTGACTGGGAATTGAACCAGTGACCTCTTGGTTCATGGGTTGATGCACAACCACTGAACCACACTGACCAGGATGGGAGATATATATATACATAATTTTTTAAAGGACATATGCAGAAAGAAAAGGAAAGTAGCTCAGAATACTAAGGGGCTATGATTGAAGGGTGTCAAGAGACAGCCTTCCCAACCCCGTCCAATTCCTCCCTTGTCCAGCCTGTTATGCCTAAATTCTCTAACAGGATTACATGTCATTGTGAAGTGGAAGTTCTCACCCTTATTTCCTTCAACCCCACCTCCCCACCCCTCAGTGTTCAGTGCAAAGACTTCTGGGAGCAGTATTCTAAACTGTTAACAGCGAAAGCCAGAGGAATCTATTCTAAAGTGGCAGTTGGCTGAAGACAGTGAAGGGGAGAGGTCTTTCAGGAATGGGCTGGGAATGAGAAGAGAAGGGAAGGGAGATGCCCAGCCTTAGGAGGGGTAGACTCCCAGTCCAAGTCTCTCCCAGCCTACTAGCAGAGCATGCTGAGCCATATCCAGAGCCTCACACCTCCCTCAGCCATTCCTGCATGCCTCTGAGAGGGTCCACTGGGCTCAGCCCTGCAGGGAACCCAGGGATGAATCAGACATGGATCCTGTCCTCAAAGAGCTTACTGTCTAGTGGTAGAAAGTGCCAAGAACCAGAGCAAAGGCAATTCCAAGGGCCATGGGGCTTCAGAAGAGAGAGAGATATAAGCTAGGCATCAAGGAAGGCCTACCAGGGGAGGTCGCATTTGAGCTGGAGTTAGGAGGATGGCAGGGAATTTTCCTTATAATCAGGTTGAGTCATGGTGCTGGACACCTTCAGTCCAAGACTTATCTGTAGGGGTAGGGTGGGTGGGGGGTTGAGTCATTGGTGAAAGGTAAGAAAGAGGCCAAGGAGACTCTGGGCATGTTCTCTAGTAAGACGACACCAAGGATGATCCCTTGCAAGCTTTAACGTTTTGCTCAATGTTGCAGATGAAAAGAGGCCATTTATTCATAGGGTTGAAGCACCAAGGACTCTGAAGGTGTTTGGGCAGACTCTCAGCCCCATTATTCTCTGAATCTGTGATTTGAAAGGGGAGCCAATGACACACCTTAGGGCCTAGGCAAGATTTCTCAGTTAGGGAATGCCCTCATTTGAGCAATGATGCTTCACAGTAGGATGGGAGATGAGATTCCGAAGAGTAAATAAGCTCAGGACTGCTCACTTGAATTTGCAAGAATGTGAAGTCGATTTTTAGCTCATGCTGCCAGTGGAAACAGTATGAGCACATGTTCTGGGGAGTCTGCAGGCAGCGCCGGACGGTATGGTCAGTGGTTACAGCATCAGCCCACACACCGAAGGGTCATGGGTTTGATTCTCGGTCAAGGGCATATATCTGGGTTACAGGTTCAGCCCCCACTCCCAGTCAAGGCATGTGTGGGAGATAACCAACTGATGGTCTCTCTCTCTTTCTCTCCTCCCTCTCTCGCTTCCACTCTCTCTAAAAATCAATGGAAAAAATATCCTCGGTGAGGATTAAGAACAAAAAACATCTGTAGATAGACAGAAGCGAGAAGAGGACAGGAGCTGACATTGGGTGGGTTGGAGATGGCATTAATTTGCTCGTTAACAAAAAAAAATGGTCAAGAAGAGGCAACTGGATGATGATATAAATTCATGGGGGAAACTTTAAACATTGAATCCAGCTTCTGCTTTTGTTGCTGTTTTAAAATTGTAGCTCTATTATTTTGTGGAGATTACATATGGGATCTTGTAAAAGTTCTTTCCCCCCAGGGAAATCATTACTCTTTTTAACAATGTACAATATTCAAGAACAATTTTTTGTTTAATCTTTGGTGGTATAACATCCTTTGGATTTTTGTTTTTAAGCACAAATATAACCAGTATTTCCCTAGGATTCTCATCATTTGATAATGAGCTGGATTGGTCATTGGAAAGGTCAAGCAGTCCAGTGAAACTTTATGAAAAAGCTGGCAGATAAATAATATTTAGTCAATTAAAGGGTGCAGAGCAGAAGACAGGCCTGAGAGAGCAGCAGCAAGTCTTAGATGGTCAGACAAGAAAAGGAAGGAAGGTATATGGTGACTCACACAGATTTGGGTCAGCATGCAGTCCTGTGGCCCCTAATCCTCAAAACCCTCAGGGAGGGGACATCCATTCTCTGCTTGGCCTTGCATACACCTAGCTGGCAGAAGGAGCCTGGGTCCTGGCGGTATAGCGCCCGCATCTAGAGTGAGGTGAATCTTGCCTCTGGTCAGCTTAGCACCAGAAAGGCTAAATGTACCTGATTTGGAAAGGAAGCTTTGTGCCTTCTCAGTTATGCTCAGTGTCTGTCCTTGTGGGGCAAGGACTACCATAGAACAGTGCAAATAATCTCAGGGTATCAGGGAGGGGGAGGCAAATGACAAGGGGCAACATGGGCAAGTGCAGCATGAGAAAATTGCCTTTGGGGATTCTCCCACATTGGTATTATTGCCTCCAAACTCTGTGTCTCATCATTTGCCTCAAAAGTCCATCTTTCCTGTGCCTGTTCCAAACCCAAGTGAAATGCCTCTTAATACTTTGTGTGGCAGGTCCCTTTGGGTCTAATTTCTCTGCTGACAGCATCTCTACATCATAGTCTTATTGCATTCTCTTCCCTGGGACCATGGTTTGCTTTCTGTTCACTCTTCTTCCCCTCTTTCTCTTTCCTGCCACTTCTCAGATCACACTTTGATCATACTTGTGTCCAATTCAGTTTGTCCTTCATTATTAGTTTGGTTTTCTGAAGATAAAGATCTCCTTAAGGGGAATGTTATTATTTTTCTAAACAAACAAAGTAATTTCACTAACAGAGATCCCTAATCATTTGATAAACTAAAAAGGTACAGAAGGTGAATATAATTTGGGGGGGGAAAGGCTGTTCCTTGTGGGAGGGAACAGCAGCAGGAAGCTGGTTCCAGTGTAAGGCGAGAGGAGCTGGTGGTGGAACTGCTCTGCAGGGCCCAGGAGGGTCTAAGCCTTAGGCCTGACAGGTATGGTGGGAGTAGGCCCTTTAGGGTCTTCTCACTGAAACTCTCTGCCCTGACGTTTGGCAGGCGAGCCAAGGGGCCAGTGGCACCCAAAACTTTACAGTGACTCAAAGCTCTTATCATTCTGCAAATGATCTATGGAAAGAGTTGAAAAGCACCAAAGTGATTTCAAATAGAGTCTCAATGACAAGTTAGTAGGCTGTTTGTAGATCTTCTTGTGTAGATGTGGTTTCGGGTATAAGCAGAGTATTCAGTAACTTATGTAGAAAAATGTTGGGAGATTCCAAAAAAGACAAGGAGGGAGTCCGTTGAGATCATGGAGTTGCCTTTTAAGGACTCCTTAGGGCTCACTTCTGCCTCAAAATCCTCTCTATGAATTTCTAAGAAAAGGGTCTAAAGAGTTTTACTCAAACTGGGCTCAGGACTCACTCGTGGTGGCTCAGGTCTCCCAGGCAAGCTGCATGATGAACTTGGAGGAGCATATCTATGATGGTGTGATCTAGCCTGCCTCATGGGCTGCTGCTCCACCCTCCTGGCTGCTCAGATTGGCTCTGCATTCTCCTACCTTCACACCTAGGCAGCTGCATGGACAAAAGCCCTCCCATCTCCATTTCTGCCCAGTGAAATCCTACCTCTCTCTCAGCCAAGTTCAAATGTTACCTCCTCCATAGAACTTTCTGAGTGTCCTTGTTAGAAGTCAATGTTACCTCTAGGCGCCACGACCATTTGGTTGGGTGCTTTCCTAGACTCTTAAAGCTGGCGAGCATGTTGGTGAAGATCTTCTCTCCCTCAGCTGGGCTGTAAAGTACAAATCAAAGGAAGATCATTGAGCCCAAAGTCATGATAAGAAAGTCGGCACTTTCAGCTGTTAAATTCCTATAAAGGGGCTTCTCACTGCGTTCTGCTTGGGGAAGTGCCTGCAAGGGCTCCTTATGGCCTTGTCTTTGCAAAAGCACAGTCAGGTCTGCACATGTAGGATTTGAGCAGCTGTGGCAAGGCAACCCTGACCATGTGGCCTGTCCTTTTCTTTCCCCAGCTGACCTGATCAAAGGCCACTTTGGGAACAGTTCTGTCCTCACAGCCTCTAAGAGCTGTGGAGGCAGGAGTAGAGGAGGAAAGACAAATGTCAAAATGTTTGGATGATCCTGGGTAGTAACTGGCCAACTGGGGGATGAGAATGGGTGACAGAGCCTTTCACCTTTGGGGTCAGCAGCCTGCCTGGCTGCAGGGCAAGGAGGCCAAGACATCTGTCAGCTGGGCAGCAGCTATTCTGAATGAATCGCCTTTGTCTTGTTGGGGGCAGGGAGGAGTGTGTGTTCAGAAAGCCATATAAATCAGGAAGCCCAGGTGATGGCAAGAAGCCCAGTCACCAGCAAACACAAGAGGCCACCAACAATGGAAAGAAGTATGGGGGAGGAGGGTCAGGAGGAAAGGGTCCTCGCCTCTCTATGGAGCTTTCTGTGGCAGAGGATTGAGAAAGCCAGAAAATACCCTTGTTGGCTCCAAGAACCTACACAGTGCTGGCAGATTGGGGGTCCCAGCCACCTCCCTGCCCAGCCTCCCGCTAACCATGTGAGCAAGCTCTCATTTACTGCCAGCTCAGACCTTGTTTTCTAATTTGAAGAAAAACAGTGATCCTCTACCACAGAGTTGCTTCTCTGCCCAGACCTTTTTCCTCACTTCCCCCAGGGCTGCCGGCTCTTTCTCAGCAATAGCTAAAGTAGGACAATGGTCATTAGCAACTGACTAATTTTTGAGTCAACAAACTACCAATGCTAAGGATTCCTGAGAAAGCAAGGAATCAGGGTTTCAAAAGAAAGTAAGACACAAGACTGACAGACATGAAAAGGAATGTTCTGGCCCAATGCTCACTAAAGGAATCCCTTGAATTTTGGCATAGAAATAGAAGAGCTGGAAGAGTCCTTAGAAACCATCTATTCCATTTTTCCCCTCAGGGATGAGACACTTGGTGATGCCAGGAGCTGACAAAGGCAAGAAGTCAAGTCTTCCTGATTCCCACATGAATGTTCTTTCCCACAAAGAATGTTTCTGGACTCCTTTATGTTCATTTCAATAATACATGTGAACTTTTAAAACACAGGCTCATGTCATACCGTTATACACCTTATCATAATATGCACCATGAGGTGGTTATATCACTACTTTTAATCACCAGTGAAGGACATACATGGTAGTGAGATGTCAGTATAACTTGTCAATATAACCATTTTTAATTTCTTATACTTTTTCATGGCTTGGGCTCTATGAAACTTTAAATTTTTCTACAAACTCTAAAAAAGATAAACAAGCCCAAAATAGAATAACTTAAATGGCATTGGGGCATTAAATCTCAGTGACTATACATAGTCAGTGAACAGATAAAACCTTATACTATCAGTTGGGCATAATCCAAACCAGTCAGGAAGTCCAGTGGCTTCTACCCAGCCCCAAACAGTAGCCCCATACAGCAGCCCCATGCCACCTGGGGGTTCCTCCCTGGCTCCCAATGCGATTCTTCTCTCTAGCTCCTGCTTTGCTGTCTGAGGTGGGTTCTGTGACTGGGGACAGGGAGCTGTTTGGGATGTCCTTTCTTTGCCTTTAACTCATTCTTCAAGGCCCAACTCAAATGTCTTCTCTGTGAAGTTTTCCTGGGTGTTCCTTTCATCCCTCGGAGTGGCACAAACCCTTGCCTATTCTAATGCCCCCCACTGCCCTGTCTACAATGTCCCTCTGCTGGGTCTCTGCTGGCCCTGGAGATGTTCGTTTCTAATTCCTCAAGGGTTACTAAGAGGATTTTTTGTGTCAATTGGTAGAATAGATTCCCACAAGGTCTGGTTCACTAGAGATAAGATGCCACTCCTGGGGTTGGGCATTAAATAGGGAGATGAGGAGAGGAGCAGGCTGTGGAGGTGTTTGCAGGAAAACCTTGTTGAAATTGTGGAGGCTGAGGTGGTCTATGAGAGCCTAGGCCTTGGGACTGACCTAGCTATTAATCCCGGGGAGAAAATGGCACTCTACTCTGTGTGCCACCTGATCGGCCTGGCATGCTGGACCCAGGCTCCCACTGTTTGGCTTGAGGCTCACCTGTTGGGAAAGAGGGAGTTGCCATAATACTGAGCTAGGAGCCAGTAGAGATGGGAGAGGGCTGGCTGGGGTTTGGGGCTGGGCCTCTTGTCTTGGCACTGTTGCTAGTTGGTTGTGTGGCTTTAGGCAAATTTGCTTCCTTTGAAAGGGCCTCAAATAGAACAATCCAGATTAGATGACAAAATGAATTCAAAAGTTCCTTCCAAGTTTAATGTTTTAGGATGGAGGCCTGCGTGAGTTCAATTCCCACCAGAAAACCTGTTCATTGGTGTCTCTGGAGGGAGGTGTGTACAAAAGTTGACACTTGGTCCTTTTGGAAATAGCTGAGTCCAATTGGCCCAGCAAGAAGTAATTCACAACTTGGTGATAACATTAGCATGAGGTTGTACATTCAACCAGGGAGCCCAAACCAAAAAAATGGTTTTCCTTGGGGGCTCAAAACTATTTTGACAGTTTTTTAAAGCTGTATTTTGGAGGTATATAAATATTAATTTCAGAACAATGGTTCCCAACAATTTATTTTACAAACAGGAGTATGAAAAGTAAGTGGTGGCAGAGGGGGATCCACATGGAGCAGCATTGTTTCTTCTTTTTCTTTTGCTTTACATTGAAAAGCCCAAACTTTGACCTATTATCATTATTTCATGTTCAGCAAAGAAGATTTTAATGGCACAAAAAAAAAAAATGTGCAGAGGACATAATTTCAGTGTAAAAGACAGTCCTTTATGTTGAATCTAGCTCTAAAAAAAGTACCTTGTCCACACGTGAGTTAGGACTGTGCCGAGGTCTGTGGATTGGCTCTGGGGATGAGCAGTTTAGAGGTGCCAGTGCCATTTGATGGGGAATGGATTCACACTGCTGCGCATTTGTTCTTTTTAGTGAAGAAAGAAGTTACCATGAAAGTCTCCGCCTCTTGCCCCCCCCGCCCCCCCCCCCCCCTGTACCTTCTTGACTTGGAGAAAGGATATTCACAGAAGCCTATCAAATCTACATCCATTCTTTTCTATTTCCCTCCAATTTCAGAGGAAGTATACTTTTCTTCTGCTCAGCGGATTCTTTCTCTCAAGGCCTCTTCTACCAAACCTCTGCCCAGAGAGTTGTTGCTGAAATAAAGTCCAGCTCCAGCATCTGCCCCCGTTCCAGCCCCAGGCTGACCCGGACTCTGCCCCGCATGACTCTTAGCCCCTGCTGCTCTGAAAATGTGCAGTCTTTGTCCTGCTCCCTCACACCCCAAGCCCCTGTTGCCCACTTGCTATCTGGCTTCTAGCCTCAATTAAAAAACCAAAGGCCACTTCCCAAAATCCAGGGATCTTTCCTTGTCTGTCCTCAAATTCAACCTGTCCATAATCTTTAAAATGCTCCCATGCTCCTTGAAACTTCCTTCCACCTGCCTCTGTGGGTCTGGCCACATTTCATGTGTTCCTTCTCTCTCTTCTCCTCCCTCCACTCCCCAAACTCCTCTGCTGCAGGAGCTTCGTAATTGAAGTCGCAGTACAGTCAGCCTTCCCAAGGCAGCCCCAACTTGACAAGGTGACCCTGATGTGGAGGAAACTTCATCTTCCCAGGAAATGGGAAGAAGTTGAGACTGCCTGGGTCTTTCCAGCAGAATGGAGGAAGCATTAGTCTTTCTGAGTTAGGCTTGGTTTTTCCATTTTTATTCCACAGTCTCTCACCTGACGCTAGCTTTCTATAGCCAACAGCAGTGCTGCCCTGAGAGCCTCCTGGGTGTGAAGCACTCTGCTGTGAGCTTTTGAGGACTGGGTTTCTGACTTCACGGGTCTCCCCAGCGCTGGGAGGGAAGCTGATGCTTCAGTTGCCTGGAGGCAAGGCGATGCAGCAGGAACTCTGGGAGCTGGGCCCGGGGTTGGAGGAGTGTAAAGAAAGACCCTCTGCAGGAACTGAGAGAAAAGTGGCCAGAGCAAAGCCCGTTGTAGCGCTTTGGCTAACGTTTCATTTGTCCTTCAGAGTCACCCTGGCATTATCAACAAAGAATAATGCCTGATCCTTCTTGGAGTAAAAAGCATTTAGCAGCGTTTCACAAAAAATTCTATTGTAAATATTGTGCCCTGCCTCAAAATTATTTTTTTTTTAAAGAACGCTGTTAATTCACTTCAAGCCCACTCAGCCGCGGAAGAATTTAGAGAATTCAGCTAGAGAGCTTTGTAATGAACAAGTAGCTCAATTATTCTGGTTTCATTACACAATGTAGTAGGCATTCTTTGGCATGAAGGAATTAAAGCACATTTTCTCTGGCAAAAGGCAACAGTATTTGATTTGAAGACATATCCTACACAAGTGGTTCTTGACTAAATGTAGTTCCATTTAGAAATAAGGTTTTTCACATGATTTAACCCCTTGTAGTCTGGCCACAGGTGGCTCTTTCAAGGAGGAGGTGGTTAGCTCAGACTTGTTAATTTTATGTTTAATTTGTAGAAATCCTGAAATTGACACTATTTTGCACCAGGCATTGAACCCCCTAAGGCTTGTTCCCACAACTCAACAGATTGTCTGGGTCTCTTTCCCTATTTTAAAATGTTCCCTCCTGGTTTGCCCTTCAACCCTGGGCAGGGACTAATAAGTCTATCACCACCGAAGGACCCCATCAGAGACAACGGCTTTTCTTGCACAGTTGTCTGTACCCATGTGGGACAACCCCAGCCCTTCACCCCCGCCCAGGGCACACTGCTTTGGACAATTTAGAAGGTGCCTCATCTGGATGGACACACAGCTTGACAAGGAAGCAGGGGCTGAATTTTGCTGCAGCCTGAACCCTGCACGTGTGGCCCAAGTGAAGGGGGCTTTCCCCTCAGCTTTGAACACTGTTCTCCCCGGCCAGTCCCCTTCCCAACTCAAAGGCTGAAAAATGGACAGACGCCAAAGAACGGGTGACATTTGTAAGTGAGATATGGTTTGCCAACATATAAAAATGCTCAGAGCTTTCTATAGAGTTTTGGATCTACAGGGCCCCTTACCAGTCTGAGCCATTCCTGCTGCTGCATGGAGTTGGGGGGGGGGGGGGGGGGGGGTAGGCTGGGGGACATGGTCTCCAAGATTCTAGAATCATATTACAGATAAATTACCTTATAGGTCAGTGATGGTGGCAAAATTACTCTCAGCAGGGAGTTGGGGTTGAAAGGGAGGTGTTATAAACTGCTGCTATAAGTGGTTGGGAGAGATAAAATATCTGTCTCGCAGGGATTGCGAGTTGAGTGATTAAACCTGTGTGATTCTGCTGTTAGACTGGTGCCCATGAGCTTGGATGTGTTCAGGGTAGTATGGCTGGAGACTAGACTGTCCAAAGAAGAGGTCCTCCCCTCTCCCTCACGTCTTCCAGTTCTCTTTCTTTTACTGCCAAGTTTCTTGAAGGATGAGTCTACACTTGGTGCTCAATAGCCTGACTGAATGGGATTGAGGGGGGAGAGCCAGTGTGTCCGATTGCTGAAGCTGCTTCCCCTCCCCACCCCCGCAACCTATTTGTCAGTGTAGTGTTCTAAGCCGGTGGTTTCTCTTTCCTGTTTTTACTGCCCTCCTTGGACTCCAGTTTAATGATGTTCACCTGGCTTTCCTTCTACCCTCTTCGTGTTTTCTTTTCTGCTTCTTTGCTGTTAGTTCCTAAGCCGAGGGCATCTCAAAGGGCTAGGCCTGAGCTTTCCTCCCTGACCTCCATCTTCTGTGTTGGAGTTAGGCTGTGATATATCCCTGTGAGGCTGTGATATATCCCTGTGTTTCCAATACAACAGTTACGTGCTGACTCCCAGATTTGTAACTTCTGGTTATGATCTATTTCCAGATCTCCATGCCCAGATTTCTAACTGCTATCTATCCTTCCAGCCCCTCAACATGTTCAAATCCATCGTCTTTTCCCTCTATTTTTGGCCCTTATTCTGGTTTTTCTGGAGAAACACTCTGCAGTGCAAAGGGCAAGGACTTTGGGGCCACACACCTAGATTAAAATCCTGGTTCTGTACTTTTCTGTGTAGTGTTTGAAGCAAGGTCCTTTTTACTCATTTCCATAAATGCTACTAATGCTCTTTCTTCAATAAGCACTTGCCTGTTTTTATAAGCAAGAACATTTTCCCTCTAAAGTGGGCTTGCCTCTGAAACGGTCCCAGTGAGGCTGAGACGGCCTCTGTGAGACTGAGACGGCCCCTGTGAGGCTGAATGGCCCCTGTGAGGCTGAGACGGTCCCAGTGAGGCTGAGACGGTCCCAGTGAGACTGAAACAGTCCCTGCAAGGCTGCGACGGCCCCTGGGAAGCTGGCGGAACCGCGCGAGCCGCCCAGACAGCTTTGTCGACAGCCCGCAAACCAGCACGCAGCCCCAAGCACAACTATCACCCGAAGGGTGAGGGGGCGAGAGCAGCTATAGTGTTGCTTTCTCCTCACTTTTGGTAACGAAATCCTCATTTTAAACATAAGAGGACACATTATTTTAAAAAGCCGTTACGTGTCTCCGTACCCTGAGTAGAGTGTGAACAAATCGTGAGAGACCTTTCCGAACACAGGGACACATTGCAGATGGAAATAGCTACATTTTCCATTTGTATGACCTTTTACTCGGCAACAAAAAGCATATACCTATGGACGAGGACAGTGAGGGCGGTAAGGGCAGAGGGTGGGGTGGGAACTGAGTGGAGGGGAGCTATGGGGGGGAAAAAGGGGAAACAACTGTAATAATCTGAACAATAAAGATTTATTAAAAAAAATAATAATAAAGTGGGCTTGCCTCATTCTCAGGTGGTTCCGGGACACTGAGCAGGAACCTTTAAGAAATAGAAAGTCTAAGAAGGCAAAGGACTGGGGGCTCATAGTCGCTGGGACCAGCCAGCTAAAATGTTCAAAACATTTACTGATTTTGTCTAGTTTTAATGTAAGAATGTACATTTCCTTCCCTGTACCTCCCCAAATCCATGCCAGTTCTTCTAAATCATCTCTGACATTGGTCCTTCCTTGCTGCCTTGAGGGGAAGTTATCTAGGTCCATGCAACCATTCTGTCTGCCATCAGACTCTTCCACCCACTCCACCCCGCCCACCACCAGTGCCAGAAGCACTGCTCTGATCACATGAAGTCCCTGCTTAAGAACTTTCAGTGCTCCCACCCTTGATCCCACACCTCCATTTTCAAGGTTTTTTTTAGAATCCGCTTCAAACCTAGTTTTCTGCCAAACTTAGGGTGGCTCAATCACAAGGCATGCTTGAGACCAAAGTGACAAAGAATCTGGGGGTGAAGGGTGGGGAGGATAGTCAGTGTCTTATCCAACGACATCCAATCTAGAGCTTGGGGGCAATGCTTTGGGGCCCTGGTGATGCTCAAAGTGAAGTGTGGGCTTCACCTGCACCTTGATGCTGGGCTCTAGCTTCTTTCAGGGCAAGGGGCATGGCAAGTTCGAGGCAGAGGATCAAAGCCTGTGTCCCAGCTACGTAGCTTTAGAAGTCAAGGCTGTGCTAGAGGATCAATTGGAAATCCAGAGTCTTAGGAAACGGAGGCAAACTTTCACCCCCAAAGTGCAGAACCACGTGACAGGGGAGGAGGAAGGAAAGAAGCAATGCTGTGATCCTGAGCTTAAGGCAGCAAGTTATTTTTGGTCTCTGAAGGCAGAAGCTCAGCTGTTTACCTTCCTATTCCCTGGCTTTGGGTGAGAATCTTGCAAATAGTGCTTGCTTAATTGGTTTAACACACCTACTAGCCTCATCTCCTTCCATAGAAGGTGCTGGGTGCTATGAAAGTTCTCTACATCACCTGGGCAATGGAAATTCTCTCTGCCAAGATGGAAGACACGTGGTGGTGGTGGTGGTGGTGGTGGTGAAATCAAAATGTGGGGTGTTGAGTCCGAGTTCATTGTCTCACAAAACCAAAGAATGAAGTTGCCAACAAAAATGCTAGTGGAATCAAAGTTAACTGAGAGCACCTGTGCAAATTAAAGTCTCTTAGTCCATGTGTAGAGTCCCACATGGCCATAAGCCACGCAGCACCCGGGATGTACTCCCCGCCACAGGAACATCAGGAACCCATTGCGTGCTGGGGAGATGGGGGGGGGGGGGGGAGCGCCGCCTTTTAATTTAGGGGGTGGATACAGCCTTGCTAGCTTTTGATTGGCCTTCTCAAAGAATTTTGCCTTACTAATATCCTTGGGATTGGTTTATATGCCTGTCTTGTGATTGGTTATCTGCACGCTGTTTGTCTTAGCAATGTTCATACATTTTAAAGTTCATGCCTCTCACACGTGCCCTCCTTCCCCACCCAGTTGGGGTGTCTTAGTAATTCCGCCTAGTTGGGGTACCAGTTTTACTTCTTCCCCCTCGCCCCTCAAGGTCTCTGTCCCTGTCTGTCTAGCTTCCCTTTGTCTCCTCAGTGGTGGTGGTGGTGAGGGGGGTGTTTGGTCATAAATCTCCATCTTAGGTATAGAGCAGGATGCTTAGCCAGTTTCAACTCTTTTGGAGTTTTAGGAATAATAAAGGATCCTTATCATTGTCATTTGGCCAAAAGCCTTTCTTTTTCCACTTTAAAGAATTGAAAGTCCCTCCAGTTCAGAAACATTAACAAATGGTCACCCTGTACTGGGAGTGGAGCTGCCCTTCATGTCCTGGTGCCCGGCTACTCCTAGCAGCTTCTATCCATCCCATGGGTCCCATTCTAGATATATTCTTTTTATTATTAATAGCTAACATTTACTGAGTGCTTACTATGTGCCAGGCACGGTGCAAAGAAAAACTCTGCCTCATTTCTGGTGAATCAGGCTGGGTAGGAATGCCAAGTAAATAGAAACTCTGAGGAGTTAGGGGAGGGAGGCTCCCACAGGCTGGGCCAGCTAGGGAAGGTGGCCTCCCAAAGATGGTTTTGCAGCTCAACCTCAGTTTCACACCTACTGTCTGCCCTCCGCTCACTCAGCAGTGAGCCTGACGTTCAGTGGTGCTTCATCAGCCTCTACTGGGTCTGGTAGCATTCATGTTGTGTAGGGGCACTGAAGAGAGCTTCTCCCAAGCTCCTTCAGCCACCTGAAGGCAATACTAACATTCCTTCAATGGGGCAAAGCTTCATTCCTTGAGTCAATGGAAAAAGGCTTAAAATGCAAATAGCTCTAGGGTAGTGACAGCAGGGGGTTACCTCCTATTTACCAGAAACAAGAAACAAGGAATGACTTCAGTTTTCTGGCAAGGGCTCGGAAGAGGACAGGCAAGGATCCTGCATGTCTGTCTGAATGGGCAGCTAAGAGCTCTGCAGGCAAACCTTCTATCCAGAAAGTCCCAAAGCACCCACCCAACCAGAGACAGGATAGTGGTTTGTAGCCACCCAGAGGAAGGAGCCAAGAAAGATGACTAGCAGGGACCGATTCACATTCTGGTTGATGAAATGGGGACCCAATATGAAGCTGAGGCAGTCAGGTGCAAGGGTCCCAGGAGAGCTGCTCTTCCCCGCAGCTGTCTCGGAGACTGCACAACAGTGGCCAGGCCCCCTTTTCCCAAACTCATGACTTGAGAAATAACTCATTTAAAATGTTTTTGGAAGTGTGTATAAAATCTAACAAAGCATTTGAAATGCAAAGATTTGTGTGTTTAGTAAGCACAAAATAAATTGCCGTCACTGAAAAGAATAAAAGAGGATGGAAAGTGGGACTGTTCCAGACTATTGCACATGTCTGATTCAGAGAACTGCACCCTCAGCCCCCTCCCTTCATGAAGAATGTAACCCAAACCCCTAGTTCTATAACAATAAACCCATTTCAGAACAACCCCTCCTGCTTAGTTCACCTTTCATTTCTTTTGACAGTGCAAGGATGAATCTAGAATACAAGTGTGTGTATGGGGGCGGGTGGAGGGTGTCGTCACTGTGTTACTGATCCCTTTGTCATGTTGAAGGTTTGCAAGAAAGGCTGGGAGATGGCAGGACCCTCTCATCAACAGTGAACCAGATGCTAAGCAGAGGGCCAGCTGGGAAGGCAAAGGGCACAGCAATCCTGTCTTGATTTAAACAAATGGTCAGAACCAGGGCTTCAGGAAATGGAGGTGGGGGTGTTCCATGAGAGGGGCAAAGCAGAGACTAGACCCAGAACGAGAGATGGCTGCCACCACTGAGAACAGTCAGAGTTTAACAGGGAGTGAGCTGTTGGCCAGGAGTTCAGAGAAGGACTTCTGTTTCCAGGAAAGAGGTGGGGATGAAAACAGGGAGTGAAATAAGGGGTAGTGCATCTGTCTCTGCAGTGGGCCCAGGAGTGTGCCAAAGATTGAGGAGGGTGGGGCTGAAGTGCTTACTAGACAGATTACCTAGAACAAGGAACCCAGATCAGATGAGCCTCGGTACTAACTGGTGAAGCTTTAGATGGGAGGTCCAGGTTTTAGCAGGGGATTCTCAGAGGGTGTGGGATGATAGAGACTATGTGCCCTGTGGAGCAAATGTGCATCACTAGAGGTCAGCTCAAGGGCACCAAAGCCCAAATTAGATCACTGGGGGTGAGCAGGGAATTGGTAGCACACTTTGGATAGTGGGCAGAACTGTGGCTGTTTGAATAAGAATTCCTGCCTCAATAAATGATTGGTCTGGGAATGTGGCAGGACCGTGAGCTCAGGTAACAGCTGAGTAGTGCCAGCGAAGGCGGGGCTTGGGACGAGGCAAAGGATAAAGAGTTCATTCATTCAAAAAGCACTGTACCACCACAAAATGCTATAGGCATCAGCATCCCAGGGATAGGAAGATGAGTAAGACATGGCCTTTACTCCTGAGAGGTTCCTGAATTTAAGAGGAAAGAGGCTGGGGGGGAAATTGAGACTTCAGGGGGCATATTCACGATGCTTTGGATTGTTATACAAAAGCAGCTATCTATTACTTACATTTTACTTCAATAATACTCTTTAGCTTCTGTGCATCAAACCTAGTCAACCATGGGCTATTTTGCTGAGGAACTGAACTTTTTAACATTCGTGCTCCACCTCCAAGATGCACCCAGGCTTGCCTACTAGCTGCCAGTAAAATCGGCTGGTGACTTGGACCTGATTTGGGTTAGAATCAAGAAGGTGGCGATTCTGTTTCTTTCTTTAAATAGTTTTAGCCCTGAATCATTGAAGAGAATCAGGAGTCAGTTTAACAATAACTTTGAGGGTTTTAACTGAAGGACTGGAGGAGTGTCCATTGGAGAGTAGGGTGGAGACCTGGCCAGAGTGGAGTTCTGCCCAAGAGAGGAGGAGGGGCCTGTGGGGAGCCTGTGTGGGAACAGGCTCCTTCTACAGAGCCCTGGGACCAATGTCTGAGCTGCAGCTGCCCGAGAACCTGAGGAGGCTTACAACATCTTCAAGGAAGTGGCAGTGAAAGAAGCCCCAAGTTCAAGTGGACTTGGTTTCCTAGTCACTTCAAAACAGACCTCCCCTGATTTGCCAGAGAACATGCCACATTGTCTCACAGTTTTAGCAGTGCTCTCGGAAGTAATCACACTAACACCGTGGCAGTTATTAGCCTCCTTGTCTCTTTTTTCTTTGCTTAAGGGATATATTTTCCATTATTTTGATTGGGGTTGGTTTAAGGGATGGGGAAGGACAGGACAGGCAAAGAAGGAAAGCAATAAATTTCCTAGCTCATTCAAAGGTCAATGTTTTCTTTGGAGTGGATGTCATTTGAATGGATTATATGTGAGAGGGACATGCAGGGGCAAGCCCCACTCTTGTCAATCCTGCCATATATTGCTGTCACCCTATGGATGGACATGTTGGGTAGGATAAAACGAGCTGTTTCTGTTGAAATCATCCTCAGCAAGACTGGAGCAGCACTTCCTGCTCCCTCTAGAGGCCTAGAGGTGCATTCTGGGGTCAGAACTTACCTCTTTCAAGATGTCACAGGCTTGGGGTGTCAACTCTGTGCTTGTACATAATCCAGTATATCTTCAGTGCACAAATCCTGCTCCTTATTTCCTTCTGGGTGATTTTCATCAACCTTCCACTGGTTGCCTGCTCCCTGCTTACAAATCAACAAATCTGCAGAATAAAGAGAGTTGGGAAACCCTGAATGGGGGGAGGGGATAGTGTGAGGAGGATGTATATAGCAAGTAAGCACTGATCTTCTTGAGGAGGATTCCCTTTAAGCTAAAGAAGGCCTGAGGAGTAGGGATTACGCCACAGGTAGACTCCCTTTCCTAAAGTAGATGGAGTGAGTCTTCATATCTTGCAACCAAAAGCTCCAAACTAACATAAGACACAACATATTATGAGATGCCATACAAAGTGGTGCAGCCACTCTGGAAAACAATATCACTCCTAGAAAGGTTCAACCTAGAGTTACCACATGACTTAGTAATACCACTCCTCAGTAGATGGATACCCAGGAGAACTGAACACGTGTCCATACAAAGCTTGTAGGTGAATGTTCATGGTAGCATTCTTCACAAGGGCCAAAAAGTGGAAACAACCCAAATGTCCTTAAGTCATGAATGGATAAACAATGGAGTATTATCCGGTCACAATAGAAATGAAGTAATGATACAGGCTTCATGGGTAAACCTTGAAACATTATGCTAAGTGAAAGAAGCTAGTCATAAAAGATCACATATATATGATTTCCATTTATATGAAATGTCCAGACAGGCGAAACTATAGAAACAGAAAGTAGTAACAAATGGGGAAAGAAAGGATGGAGGGGGATGAAAATGCTGTAATATTGATTATGGTGATTGTTGCCTAACTCTGTAAATACACTAAAAACCACTGAATTGTATACTTTGTAATTTTAAACATATTTTTATTTGAACTGTACACGTTAAATGGGTGAAATGTATGGTGTATGAACAATATCTCAATAAAAGCTGTTATTTAAAAAAAAACCCCACACAAAACAAATAGAAAAAGAAGGCCTGAGGAGCCTAAATGGCAAGGCTACACTGCTCTTCGGAGAATTCCCTTTAAGCTATTGAAGACCTGGTGCCCTGACAATGAGCTCTGGATGTACCTGGTGGTCAGGGCACACTTGGCTTTTAAATACAATGTGCTGAGTGAAATAAGAAGCACTTTATACCTTGCTGGTTGAAGACTGTGGTTCAGACAAGAATCAACTGTCAAAGAGGGGTGGGGACCCAGGGACGAGAAAACTCAACAAAACAAGTACCAGAAGATGGAACAATTTAGTTAGTGCCTCTTGGTCTTTACCTTGGCCTACCTCACTTGAAGATGTGTGTCTGTCCCAGGCCTGCATGGTGATGTACCGATGGGGTGGGAGGGAAGGTACTTACCTCCAGATGAGAGTGGCTGGGTGGGACATACCAGTAGAGAGAGGAAGGAGAGATGGATTCAGAGATAGATCAGCAAAGAGAGAGAGGGGAATGGAGACTAGTTTATGAGAATTTTGCTCAGTTGTACTTCGCTAAAAAAAAAAAAAAAAAAAAATTGTCAGCTTGTAATTGTGCTGCAATTAGTAATTATCCCTAATTTTTTTCTCTTAAGGCTTAGATTCTAGTCAATAGGTTACTGTGTGGATATTAAAGGATGCACCTTGTGGGGCCACATTACTTTCTCAGTTCGAGACCTTTGGCTTCTGTCTGCTTCCATCTTCCTCCACCACATCATATTCTTGTTTCCCATCCCTCTCTCTAGTCTTTCCTCACTCAGTAAAACTGCTTAACAGATGGGTATAACTAATAACTGAAAGTTGTCAAAGGCAATGACTAGAGATAAATTACCACAACCAGAGCCAGACAATAAGAAGATCATCATGGTTCCTTCTCCAAGAAAAGCAATGAAATTGGACTGTGGTGGTGCTTACTAGGCTGTGCTCTTTTGTTATGTTAATTACCACACAAATTGCTGTCTAAGAGCTCTCTGCCTTAAAAGTCTGTTAACTGATAAGATGAGTTGGACCTGTGTTTGCTCTGGAGCCCAGGGGTGGTTGGTGGACTCTTTGTTGTAGTCTTCAACGTGTCAGAGCAAGGCTCGCCAAGGCCTCCCTGGAAGAAGACTGCTGTAGCTCCCCCAATGGTAGGCTGGCTGCGAGTGTTGGTATGACCAAAGCATTGAGAAATTTGGTGTGGGTGGAACCATAGTTTCTGTGGCAGGGATAAAGAGAAAAGGGGCAGAGAGAGATGGGGCAGATTTGTTACAGGTAAATGTTCCTGGATAGTTGTGTCAGGCTCATTGTTGGTGATGGGTGCAAGGGCAAGTCTTCTCTGAGCACCCAAGGGATACTGTTTTTGGCGTAGTTCTTTCTCTAGGTAATTATTGGAGAACTAGTAGCTGTGCATGTGGACAGATGTGTACCCCACAAGGTTGGGATACAATCCAGATAGGGGAGCAAATTGTTGCTGAGTAGGCTGTGATGAGGTGCCAAAAGGTGAAGAGGAAATATGGTGTCTTAAGGCCCCCATCACTACAAGGAGGAGGTAAGACCAGGAGGAGGGTGTACAATCAGTGAACTATAACCATGTATTTTGAGGTTTGTTCACCCTTGAGCCAGGCCTCCTTGTCTCGGGCCTTAGCATGCCACAAGTCCTTGAGGACTTCAACAAAAATTTTGAGTCCCAAGATGCAATCAGCAGGAGGGCAAGCGTGGTTGCAGTACCTCTGACCAGATGAGCCACTGTCCCTTGGGAGAGCAGACCCCCTGCCCTTTCACTTCATGCCTCCCAAAGTTGCCTTAGCCTTCAACTTGACACAGTGGTGTTTTGCTGCCCTCTGCTGCTCAAACCCTATGCTTTGATAGTAGCCTCTGGACTGGATGGCTGGAGGTGACAGAGCAGGTCCTCTTCTGCTTCCCCTTTGTGCCTCTGGCTTATAAGAGGAGCTTGCCCAGCATATGCATCTAGCAAGGTAAAATTGCTTGGGAAAAGTAACCTTGCTTGGTACTGGTCAGCTTCTACTAGCTGCTCTAGGCTGCATACAGAGGTCTTTCTTGAAGTAGCTGCCATTTTTACTTAGCAGGTCATGCTTTTCTATAGGCTATTTAGCCTCTTCTTGGAGCAGTGTCCTGGAGAAATAGGAATGGAGTTGCAGGACACTCTCCTGGAAACTCCCAGGATAGAAGTAGATTCTTCCTACCCCCTAGCTTACAAGGGGGCTGTGTGAGCCTTTCTAGAAACTGTGTCTTGGGTTTTCAGCCAGGAGAGGCAAGTCCTGGGATAATTACTGGCAGTTGGGCAGTAAGCAATAGATTAGCATCAGGATCTTTGGATACTCAGTTGGGAGTGGTCTCAGGGGATACTCGTTTTCCCCAACATAAAAGGCACTTGCAGTGGCAGCCTCGTTTGCAGAGGATGCTCAGGGGCTTGATGCCTCTCAATGCGCCATCTCCTGATTGGGACGCCCACCATTCTAGGATCCCAGCTGTGCCCTCATTCCTGAGATTGGGAGATGGAGCATGCATGGCCTGGCAGCCTCCCAGGGGTCAGGGGGTCAGGACTCTGTGGTTCAACTACCTGTGAACAAGTAGTCCGTCACTCTGCACGACCCCAAATAACATTGGACTGCACTCCTTGGTACAAACGGTTGCATCTATGCAAAAAATTTCCTTTCAAAGCTTCAAGTTGGCAGAGCCTTCATGGATCCAAGCCTATTTCCTTTAATCATATTGTGTTGACATCTGAATGGGTCCTTCATAAACAATTGCATCTCCCTACCTCCACCCAGGCAGGTGAAAGCTTGGAGCCTGGCAAGAACTGGTATCCAGAAAGGTGCCTGGGTCACCTCCTGGTAGGTAGGATGTGGCCAAATGGCAGGTGTGGGGCCTTATGTCCCAGAGGTAGAAGCTAAGAATCCAAAGCAAATGGCCACAACAGAGAGGAGAAAGAGCCAAAGCAGAGGCAAATGAATAGAGAGATCGAATGGGGGGAGGGAGGAAAAAGAAGGGGCAGGCTTTTTAGATTGAAGTCCAAAATACAAATGTAAGCAGAACACCTCCTTTGGAGGTAACCAAGCACATGGGGTCCTGTTTCCCCTGGAGGGAACTAAGGCCAAGTAATAGTTCAATCCTCTCAGGCCCATCCCTTCTGCTCTTTTTCTCCTTTGACTTAGAATTAAACGAATACATTTGGTTGTGTTTTAAGTGCAAAAGCCCTGTAGGAAGGACCTGACACTGGGAAAGATAAGTATAAGGTGGTTTCCGCCTCAAAGGATATTCAGTCAGTTCATGGCCTCTTTCCCCATTAGCTTCCTCCCCTCTCTCTCATTCCTTCAACAAGCATTTCTTCTATACACTACAAAGTTTTTGCCTTGGTACTCACTATGTATTCAGTAAGTTCTTCAAAATTTTTATTTCTCTTGCCTTTTTCTATCCCTTATTCCTCTCCAATTCCTTCCATTTATCTCCCAACAAAGTAGACAACAGATAAATTTGGGGGGGTTAGAAGGAAGAAAGAGATGTTAAGGGGAAATGCATGCTTACCTGTGTTGACTCTGTGACACTCAAATGCTATGCATCCATTTTACTCGTGTAATAGATAAGCTTGAGTTAAGGAAAGCCGTTTCATTTTCTCATATGATGAATTTTTGCTGAGCATTAGCCCCATCCCATTTTGCATAGGCAATATATATGTTTTACTGCTATGTATCTCTAAATAAACTCAAATAGGTTTGGGGTCTTTTATCTACTTTGTAAATGAGGGGTGGGATGATGCTAGTCTGACAGTAACCAGAGCTAAGGAGTGAAAACCTGACCTCTTAATCCTCCCACCTGACACTTCCACCCAAGCCTTCAGCCCTCATTCCAACTTTTCCCTCCCTACAGTGTGTTCATCACAAGACTATCAAGGCAAACACATGGAGTCTTCTATAATGGCCAGCACTTCGGAAACTACTAAAAGAAATAAAATCTCTAAGATCCTAGCTACTCTTATCTTGATTCCCACCCCCCAAAAGGGTACATTGTTTTATTGATTATGTTGCATATTTAAATAAATACAATAAACCCCTCCCCGCTTTTTCTTTTTTTTAATGTTAATTAAATTAACTTTGTTATAAAAATCATAGAAAAGCTCTGTGATAAATCACATATTTATTCAGTCCTTGCTTTTATGTAGTCTTCACATATTTGTATCTTTTTTGTTTCATGTAAGATAATTCATTAGAAGAAGCAGGCAGGTGATGACAAATGAACTTTTAATGAAGTGCTAATTTGACGATTCCAGTTTTATTTTGTTGGGATCATGGTGTGCAAGTAATCTGGGCCCCAGTATGTTAATAAGCAGAGCTGTGACCAAAATGGCTAAAAACGCTATTGTCAGTACAGCCTTCAAATATGGTTCCAAGTGGAGTGAGCTGATTCTTAGTTTCTAGAGCTAGAGGACCTAACACAGCCAGGACTGTAGCTTTGGGTATCCATGAGAGAGCAATAAATATTTTCTCCTTAAAATTAAAACCAGCAAAATACATCAAGAAAAATGTAAAATTCGAACTAGTAATGCCAAACTCACACTAGCAATAGAAATACCAATAGCATCTGATTTAAGAGCTGCGATAGATACTTCCAATCCAACCAAACCAAAAAGAAGGGGTTGAAAAATATTCCATGTAATACAGTTAATCAGTCTTCCTTGTGGAGGACAAATACTTTTTGTCATCTGTGGTTTTGCTTCCTCTGTTTTTGAGAAGATGAGTTTCCTTAGTTGCTTCATCTTCTCCATCTTTGAGGATTTGAAGAGTCATAGATGACTTGATGTAATTATCCTCCCAATATTCATTTTCTAGTTCTGTAGTGTCCACGCTACAACTCCTTTAGCATCCCCGCCGATGGGAGCCACCCTGGCACCCAGCAACCGCCGCACACTCTGCGCGAGGCAGGAGGATAAAATGCTCGCTGGCCCCGCGAGGACGGAGGGGCCCCCTTTTTAAAAGTAAGGCACATGAAAAGCCTTCTGTGAAAGTTCTGAATTACTTAAAAATTCCTATTGGCTAATAAAAGTATTTCCACTACAGAACTGAAGCTATTTAGAAAAACACACGCTGGATGTTTTACATGCAGAATACCTGAAACATTATTATATCTTACCTCCTGGCACAAACAGTCCCAAATTCAAATGTTTGTATCTGAATAAACAATATGACTGCGGTTACAACTGCAAAAATGTTAATCAGCTTATCCACATATGTACAATATTAATTGTATAAAATCTAAAGGAAGAACAGCATCTACTGCATCTGTGCTTTGTTTCATTAATGGTAAGAGATTTGGCATTTTCAGTCCTTTTTCCGTCAGTCATGTTGCTATTTGTAAAAGGCCAGTGTTATATGATGCTGAAGACCATGGAGAGATACTGTTCATATGACACGTGAATCCAATATACCTGTCAGTCAGTGCAAGACAATGAAGCCCTGGATGACTGGAGAAAGTCATCAAAGGCGATCTATCCCCATCCTTGTCTGTCAAACTTTCGAATGTTGTGAAACTGGTCAGAGAGCCAGTAGCCAAAACCTGAGAGTGCTTGCTTGAGCTCATTCTCGTCCATCATCCCTGAGTTGTCCCTGTCATAGGTGCGAAAGACATTCTGCCAGTCCATGATGTACTTGCCAACGCCTGTGGACTCGCTGAAGGTCATGCCAGCCTTCTTGCAGTCAAAACATTGATATGATTAATCATGGGATTAAATGGAGTCCATGTGCCATACATAGTGCTTGTTGAACCTCACTGACAGATGACCCAGTCCTGTCTTCATCAAGCCTATGAAAGATGCCACAGGAAGCTCTGGTCTGGCAGCACCATGTCCACAGCTGGGCTGGCTGTCCCCGCCCTGTCCATAAGGGTGGGCAGCCATGGGCCCAGGAGTGTGGCCAGACTGGGGAGTCCGGAGGCAACACACGATGCCTTAGGGTAGCTGCACTTCCACTTCTGCCCTCTTATCTTGATTTTTAACTTCGTCTTTGCTTATTTAATTCCCTTATTTGCTTCTTCTCTACTAAGATGGGCTCAAGAAGAGAGGGAGGGGGAAGTTGTGTTCATCGCATTACACAGTGAAGAGCTGTGTCTAGTTTTATTTAGCTCCCAAACATCTCCCATCCTACCAGTTGAGGAGTTTGGAATGCCACTATTCCTTTGAATCTTAAAAAAATTTAAGAGTCTTTCATTTAAAAATATATTCCTAAAATGCAAATGTCCCTGGGAGAGGAAATACTTAGGTGACAGTTAATTTGAGGGGAGAAAGTCTCAGTGGGGGAGAGAACTCCAAAGCTATGCCTTACCTATTTAACCAACTTCATTTACTCTTGCTCCTGGTCAATGCTATATCTGAGTACCGGGGTGGGGGGGAACGACAGAAGGCAGATTTGGATGCACATCCCCTCCCTCCAGCACATACACACCTGGACCTAACGTAGTGACAACAGTTGTTCTCACATGAAAACATCTGGCTGAAGGCTAAGATCACTTCAGATTTCCAACTTAACACTTTCTTAAGTGTAACATTTTTCTCCTAATTTTCTTTTGGAAAAGACTAAAGTAGCTCCACAATTTCCACGTCTTCATACTCCAAACTGCACTCAAGTTTGCCTGGGGCAGGTACATGTGCGTACATACATGCATATTCCCAGTAAATGTCTGGGACCCCCACAGGAGTCAAAGTTTCAGGGAGCAAGTTTCAGCGAGCCTCACGATGATGTAGCTCCTTCACAGGAAAATCCGAGGCATTACTCTCTGTCCATGGGAGCGTACATGCAGATCTTTTCTCCCCCTCATGGTCAGTTTTCTATTTGTGATTAGTAATTGGCTTCTCTCGGTACGTTATGATCTATTACAAAAGCCAAACATTTAGAGGGCGAGCTGAAATGACAAAATTTGGTCATAATTTATGTTGGCCCCTGACATATATATTTTTTTTAATGATTTGGTCTCTAAGCAACTGATCTCTTAGCAACAAGAAGCACCTTTATAAAAGATGGCACACACAAAGAGTGATTGCCAGAAAAGCCACCCGGTTCTTAAACAGCCGCGCATCATTAGCAAAACTCTCCATCTTCAAGAGTCCAAAAACTAGAAGTGACCAGCAGACCCAGGTAACATTGATATTTGCACATTTTCCTGAAAAAAAAAAAAAAAAAACCAAACTCATGCAAAACTATTGAAGAGAAGAAAATTTTTTGAAATATGTTGTTTGAGGTCTTATTAGTTAGTCTTGGCTAACTTTTAATAGAATGCATTCTATTAAATAACTGCTTCTTGATTTTCTAAAAACAACTTGGACATGGATTTTGTGATCAGAAAACAGTTCATTCAAAATATTTCATTGACATGAGAGGATAGAGGGGGAAACAATCTATCCTTTTCAGTTTATTTCTGTAGGTTTTCATTTGAAGGGAAAAATTCCACACTGTGGCTAAATCGATGAGCATGCAGAATATCACCCGATTGGTGTGCAGTGCTAGGGGAGTAAGTGTGGGGTTTCTTCAGTGTATTTTTAAATTGCTAAAATATTTAGTGGCAAAATTATTTTACTTCCAAACTTTAGCTTTTAAATCCAGGATCAGTTTTAGTAGCAAGTGGTGGTCTTTTCTTGCAAATATTCAAGGACTGGTTTTTCTCTTCTCTTTCATAGCACAAAAACAAGCATTTTTCTATTCATCTTCATTGCCGTAAAAAAAAGATTCATTAACAAAACTAAAAATGGGAGAAATCCCAGCCATCTGTACTCTGTGTTTCAGGTAGCCAGGAGTTGGAGACTTAAATGTCTTTCTAGAAAATTGGAGTTGGAGATGAGGAAAAATTGTTATCTATACCCCTTCAATTAAGACTGTGATTAAAAATCCACTTGGGGTATTCAAAGTGCATTTATAAAAAGATGTTTTGTGTGAGAGAAATAAAAATGTCTCTAATTGAGCTTAGAAATATTACATAGAGATATTACAGATCTAAGCAAACAGACTACCAAAATCACAGTTTCAATAAAGACAAGTTGGGATGATGATACTTTCGTGCGTTGTGTTGTTGTTGTTTTTTTAGTAAGAATTGTATGAGCCACTTATCTTTAAACTGAGCTGTATGCTGACTGACATCTTCTCAGAACCAGAAAATGGGATACTTTATCTAAATACGGAGCTTGGCCATGGGTCAGGGCATTCAAAATCAGGACAATCCCAGAAAATTTGTGACTTACAGTTGTTCTAAGAAAAGACTATCAGCACAATATGATTACAACTTGATTTCAGAAGCTGCTTATGAGTTGTATTTCTGTTACTGCTACCAACTTCAAGCACAAAGAATTCCTTCGTGATTGCTTTGCTCAGAAATTAGCAAATATGTTGAATGTCAGAAAGTTTTTTAAAGTCATTTACCATGAAAGCACAGAAAAACATACAGCTCTGTCATTTAGAATTAGATTTGGTGTGCTTATATTGCAGAGTGGTCATTACTATAGAGACATGCTGTGGCTTTAAGGAACTGGATAAATAAGCTATAACTTGTGCTGCCTGTGTCTGGTTGTGTTTCCAGTTTTAAGTGTACCACTCCTACATATGAAGGGGAATAAAAATAAGCAAACATACGGTAGCATTTATATCCCAAGTGGCAGCTACGTTTCTGCAGTGGTTCTTTAAGATTTTTCAAATCCAGTCACTATGTCCTTTGAGATTTATGTCTTGTAAGCTTTGTCTATGCACAAGGAGACAAAGGGGGCCAATGGCACTGTAGAACTTGTCATTTTGGCTGTCTTAATGAGCCATCTGACCAAGTTGGAGAACAATTGCAAGATTTGATGCACACAATGAAAATACTCCAAATAGACTGGCCACTATATACTAAGCTGACTCATTCTTCTGTGTTGGAATTAGTTGCTTCTGAGACACATACACATATCCACAAATGGTCTCAATATAAATCATAAACCAGGAAATCAAAAGGAGCCTCTCCATTAGTGAGGGATACACAGGAAAAAGGATAGCTTTAATTTCATGAAAGTTTCCAATCATAGTCCTTATTTGGTATCTAAAAATGCTAAACAAACTTGTTTTTTTCCTTCAAACCTTAGGCAGGGGTTGGACTGGTGGGGGCAAGAGCACACAGGGGGCATGTAACAGCTGGCAGACCCACTTCCTAACAGTTCTGCTGTGTGGGAGATCTGTGCTGCAAATGGATCTGTTTACTTTGGACAGCTTAATACCTGAATTGAAATGATCAGGTAGAACATGATTACTACTTTTAACAGAAAAAAAAAAATTAACCCTTCTAAATGAATCATACTTTGGATAATTTGGTCTTTCTCTGGTGAGAGGGAAGTTGGAAAAACCTACGGTAGACTCGGCACTTGACAATGTGCAGTTCTCTTTAATCCTCACAACAGCTGCACAAAGGCATCAGCATCTGTTTGACACACGTGTAAACCAGGTTCAGCAGTTTGCCAAGATATTATCTACACAGAGAATGGCAAAGCTGGCCAGTCTTACTCTCCACCAATGTGCTCTCCTCAGGCCACAATGCACAAGCAACTATTTTAAATTGACATTCAAATAGTCCCTCTGGTCTTAGTAAAGTCAAAGCTCTGATCCAGGCATCTTCTCACAGAAGTCTCCTTAATCCTGGTTCTGACGGCTGGAGGTACTCAGATCCCACATTTCAATGACTACCACAGGATATGAACTGGAGGCGGGCACCCGGCTAGGCAGCAGAGGCCACAGGGCCTGTCACCATTCCTTGCCATGATGCACATCCCAAATGCAGTGGGGTAGGACTCTTTGATGTACCCTTTCTGTAAGAAAAGAATCTGAGACAAGACTCTCCAGAGGCATCCCCAGACCACAACAGTTAGGGGCTACACTGGTAGAGAGGAAGAAAGACCAAGACCCAGAATGGGTCAAGTGGAGTGCCACCATATTAGCGTGGCTGGGAAGGGAGCCCAGGTGTAGCTGAGGTGGGGGCAGGGTGAAATGCTACAGAAAGCAGAACTATCCAGCAAGGACATCCCTTCATGGTTGCAGGACTGCAGTGGCCTGTCCCTTCTGGTTGTAAAGCCTTTCTGGCTTATGTTTTGCTCCTCTTCCAATATCCCTGACAGATCAGTCTTCAAGAGTTAATTTTTAAAACTTCCCTAAAACAGTATTTGGGTAGAAGATATGTAGAAGAATGCGGCTCAGGGCAGCTGTGACGAGCCCTGGGACAAAGCACTCTATACATCCCCATTACTTTGGATCCTTATTTATGTCAATCAGCTGAGAGACCTGAAGTGTCTTGCCCAAAGCAAGATGATCCAGACATTTAAGCAGGTCCTGGATTTAAATTCAGGTAGAGGACCTGGTCTGATTTTGCACTACTGTCTGGCATGTAGTGTTATGACATACATGGTTGGAGTATAGATGTCACATGCTTATCATGGGCAACACAGGCCAAATCCCCCTCTATATAGTGCACAGAAAGTCTCTCATCTGGCATCCCTGGGTAGAAGAAGACAGCCACTTAACTCATTTCACTTCTTTAAAAGAATATCATCCTTAATTTGGAAGCTAGCTTAGAGATTGTCTAGAGTTCTCATTTTGGAGGCGAAGGAACTGAGTTCGAGTGATCTGTCCAAGATCTATGTAACTAGTCCTAACGAGGAATGGAGCTCAGTTCTCTTGACTCCCAGTCCAGTGCTCTTTCCTCTATATTAAAATAATTGTTAATCCCAAGAAGAGGATGAGAGTACAAACTATTACCCCTATTTTACAGATAGAAAAAATGAGGGCATAGAAAAAATTTAGGGACAACTGCCACTCGAAAAGTTATGAAATTATTAAATCTATAAAAGTAATTTAACAGGTCCTTGGGATTAACCATTTTCATTTTCCCTGCTGGGTACAAATGTGCAGGGTTCAGTATTACAGTAAACATACTGGAATGTCCAAAGGCTCTTCAACTTGCAGGTCATATTATTTTTCCCCTGAATGGAAGTAAGGAAAGGGAGGGGAAAATGGTCCCTACTGTTATAAAGCTTAGTGTTCAAATAGATTATGCATTTATGGAATCTCTTAAAAAGCTAAGCCAGTGTATATCTGCATGTCAGAACAGACACAGCCAAGCCCACCAAAAATTTATAACAAAGGGTACTCTAAGCAGCAATCCTTGTGGGTTTTCCTTCTGCTGGACCAAGATTTATTTTCTTATGATTATTACAGTTCCCACACTTGGATGTGGTACTACCTCAGGAACAGCCCTAGCAAAAAGATCCTGATATATGGGAGCAATTATTGGGAACTGTACAATTCTGAGGACAATTCTAAAAACTTAATGGGAAAGTGTGAACTCACATGGTTTGCGCTCTCTGTGCCAAGTTCTGTGGTAGGACCTTTACATCCGTTTTCTTATTTAAACTATGATGTCAGTATTCTGAGCACGATTTTCCTGGTGAGGAAGCTGAAACCCTTCTGCATTTAAGGAACATACCAAAGAGGGCAACACCATAAAGTAGTGTTTGCTTATTCAACGTATTTTACTGTACTTAAATGATATGCCTGGCACTGGACTAGATGCTGGGAATACAAAGTTAAATAAGACATGGTGTTTGTCTTGAAGAAGCTTAAAGCCTAATGATGTTCATTTCCACTCATTGTGGGAACTTCTGCTCCTCAGAGCTCGTTTAATAGCAAATCAGTTATTTATGAAGTAAATTCTAAAAGATTTACTGCAGAACACATATCTTGAGTGTTGGAAAGGGTTAGAGAAAAATCCTAAGATGGGAAGTATAGGGCCAGGGTTTACAATGAGGGGGGGAATTGAAGATTGACAGAAAGTTGGTATTCATGATGTATAATAAAATGGGGGGAAACATAAAGGAGAAAGTGATTCACATAAAAGGGCCAGCAAACCTTGGTTCTTCTCTGCCTATAAAAGTTCCATATTGAGGAAAATATGAATAATAAACTTCGTTTATAAAATATTTTTGGCCCTGGCCTGGACAATAGCTGTAGAAGATAAAGCCCAACCCAAGACAAGCATAGAGCCAACAATGGTCTGAGGTTAGGCTTGGTGATTAGATGGCAGAAGGGAAGGAGGAAAGAAAAATATGATGGTGGCATCTCCAGAAGAGAACTTAGGAATTCGCTCTCACTTTAGGTAGAATGATGGTGAGATTGCTTTTCAACAAGGTTTAGAGATTGAAATTGTACCCATCATAAGTGGGGACATTCCTTAGAAATGTTAACTATGTCCCTCAAAGTACAAATCAAGACATATTGGGTCTAAGAAAAGATTTGTGCTCTTCTGAGAGTCAAGGAAGGTGGGGGAGGGGTCTGAAAAATATCATTTAGTTGCTAAACTATTAGAATTTCCAAGCTGTTTTATGGGGACAGGAGGGCTATCCTGGAAAACTCAGGAAGCCTGGGGACCATACCTTTAGGCAACTGGCAGCCCTGATGAGAGGGGTCTTGCTCTTACAAGTGTTTGAGTATCTCTAAGAATGAGTGTGGAGAGGGACAAAACAGAAGAATTCAGCAGAGGGGGTGATCCTGAGAAGAGGTAGGAATCAGGACAGAAGACAGATAAAAGGGGACCAGAGCCCAAGCCGGTTTTGCTCAGTGGATAGAGCATCAGCCTGCAGAATGAAGGGTCCTGGGTTCAATTCCGGTCAGGGCACATACCTCAGTCGCAGGCTCCCAGCCCTGGTCGGGGGCATGAGGATAGCAACCAATTGATGTCTCTCTAACATTGCAGTTTGTCTCTGTCTCTCCCTCTCCCTTCCACTCTAAAAATCAATGGAAAAATATGCTCGGGTGAGGATTAAAAAAAGGGGGGGGGGGGGGGGAGCGAGGAGAGACCAGAGACTTTAGAAGAGAACCAGAAGCAAAGTGGGTCATACAGTTCCAAAAAGATAGTCTCTGCTAAGGCAGCACAGAAGTAAAAAAATGCTTAGACTTGTAAGCAGATGAGTGAGAGAAAAGTCACTGGTACCCTCAAAAAGCAGTATGAGTGGGACAAGAAGCTGGGAAAACATCCAGGTGGAAGATGCCACAGGGGTGGCATACCAGAGGCCAAACAGGGCCCCTGATCTCTGTGGGCTGACTGAATGCAAGATCAGCCAGGAAAGACTTGGCCCCCATCAGACATCCATCTTGAAATCCAGCTGTCTACCTGGGCCAGCCTGGGAAAGCCCGTTTGAGGCAAGAGGAAAGAGCATGGACTTCGGAGTCAGACAGGATTTTAAAATCCTTCCTCAAACAGAAACCATGTGACTATAAGAAGGAAATTCAATCTCTATTTCTTTAAAATGGAACAACTAGTACTTATTTCACAAGCTGTTTGTTTCTTTTAAGAACGAAAGTGAGATAAAATATGGCAGAGGTGTTCAGCAAATACCAAGTCCTCTAGAACAGTGGGTTGTTTAGCTGTATTACTTGAAATCTTAGAGTTCTTTATAAATTTCCAGAAACTGTTTTGAAGGTGTTGTTGGGGTGGGGGGGGCTAGGGAGAGGGAACATGATAGGAGGAGCTCCAGCTACCCATACCCCACTCTTACCAGAGCACTAGGGCCCTATGGAAAGTTTTGTTTAGCAAGGTTTCGGGATATTAATTCAGGATACAAAAATCAAGTTATATTCTTAGACACTAGTAGCAATCAATTAGAAAATAAAAATTTAAAAACAATTCTAATGTAGTAACAAAAAACATAAAATACTTAGGAATAAATCCAACAAAAGGTATCTGAGACCTCTAGACTGAAAAATACAAAACACAGCTGAGAAAAATCAAAGATCTAATAAATGGCAGACATCTTTGTGATATAAGATTCAATATTAAGGTAGTAATTCTGCCCAAATTGTTCTTTAGAGTCAATGAACTTCCAAATAAAATTCCAGCAGGCTTTTATTTTTTATTTTTAAAATTTATATTGAAATGAGAAAAACCTACAATAATCAAAATATGTCAGTTAGGGAATTTTGAGCAGTAGGTATGCAAGGGATTTAGGGGGGAAACTAGAGAAGATAAAAGGGAATGAAGCAGGAGTAGGCAAGGAAGCTGTCAGACCAGTGCAAGTCTGACACCTGAGAACAGAGAGAAGGAAGAATTGTGTGGAGAGGGCTTTAGACTACAGTGTAGTTCTGAGAGTTGGGCCAGGAATGGGAAGTCCCCAAGCAAAGACTGTCTGTTGGAAGAGTCCTGTATTGGATGGAAAGGGCTATCACTAGTACCCCTGCCATATTTAGTCATTGGTTAGGAGCTGGCCAAAGAAACATGGCCTTTCTGTGAACTTGGTGGTGAATCCATAGAGAGGAGCTATCAACTAGGGCAGGGGTCCTCAAACTTTTTAAACAGGGGGCCAGTTCACTCCCTCAGACCGTTGGAGGGCCGGACTATAGTTTAAAAAAAAACTATGAACAAATTCCTATGCACACTGCATATATCTTATTTTGAAGTAAAAAACAAAACGGGAACAAATACAATATTTGTATTTGCATGTGGCCCGCGGGCCATAGTTTGAGGACCCCTGAACTAGGGCCAGTGGTCGGCAAACTCATTAGTCAACAGAGCCAAATATCAACAGTACTTCTTCAAAATAGACTCGCCCAGGCTGAAAACCGACTTCTGCCCATGGGCCACGAAGTTTCAATCGCACTGTACGTGCGCGCCCCGCGTGGTATTTTGTGGAAGAGCCACACTCAAGGAACCAAAGAGCCGCATGTGGCTTGCGAGCCGCAGTTTGCCGACCACGGAACTAGGCTCCCAATAGCACGTCCTTTCAAGGATATCTGAGCAGTGCGTCTCCATGGCCACCATACAAAGTGATTTTGAAAAAGAACAAAGTTGGAGAACTTATCTTCCAACTTACCAACCTTACCTTTATATGTCAAAACTTACTATAAAGTACAGTAATCAAAACAGTTGGGTGTTGGCAAAAAAATAAACATACAAAAAAAATAGATATAGACAACAGTATGGTGATTACCAGAGGGAAAGGGGGTAGGGGAGGTGGAAGAGGGCAAAGGAGGGATAACATCTCCATCACCCTTTTGTAATCCACCCTTCCTCCACCCCATCCCCAGACATCTACAGATGGCTTCCTGTCACTATTGACTAGCTTGCATCTTTCAGAATTTTATGTCATTGTGATCATACAGCCTGCACTCTTTACTATCTGGCTTCTTTCCTCAGCATATTGATTCTGAGATTCATTTATGTTTTTCATATTAACAGTTTGTTCCTTAATATTGCTGAGTAGTATTCTATTGTATAATTAAATGACAGTTTATCCCTTCACTTGCTACTGAACATTTAGGTTGTTATCCAATTTTAGACTTTAAAGAAGACTACCATATAAATATATATTTGTATATATTATGTACATATATGTGTATATGTATTTAGCAAATACTAGTATATGCTAAAACATAAAATTGTAAACCTTGAATATATGAGGCTTATTGTATGTCATTTATGCCTCAATAAAGTGGTTTTAAAGAGATGGAGATGGGAGATGGGGTCTGATATATAATGCAACCCCGCTTGTACAATAAATATACTGAAACAGTGTCCTAGAAGAAATTTAGGAAGAAGTGAGTCTGGTACTTTGTTTAGTGTCTACATTTCCCTTTGGCCGGGGGAGGGAGTGGAAGAAGGAGCAATGCCTAGTGCTAACCAGCTGTCGCATTGAAACCCCCTGAGCACTCCTGCCTGCTGGGTGGGGCTCCACACCGGAGGACCCTTCTGTGTGTGTGTGTGGGGGGGGGGGGGCAGGCAGCCCAGCTGCTTGGGTGGTTGGCCAATACATCACATGGGGCCGTGCTCAAAGGGGGCTGCGCTTGCCCTTTAATGCACTGCAGTCACCACATTGAAATTCTTAATGATTTTACCTTTGAATGTGGTCTTTATATGCGAAGTCTGATGGGACTTAGGATACACTGGTAACTCAGACCCTTGGCTCACGCAGGGCCTCCTCTCCTGCCGCTTCCCTGGAGTTCTGAGCTGCAGGCTCCTTTTGGTCCCAGCCCAGCGAACAATGCCACCTCCACCAGGGGGGGTAGGGCTGGGCCCACAGCCAGGGGACTGAGCCGCAGGGTGCCACCACCCCCCCCCCCACACACACACACACCCTACCCCCAGGCACCTGTGAGAGTCTGAATTTGCCCACGCAAGAACCCCTGTACTCTGGGAAGTACGACATTGGCAAATAAAACACACCATGACAGTGGAGAGAAAGAGCGCGGAAGAATGGGAAAGGCTTTTTCCTGCTTTCTGAACAAGGGGCTCCCCATTTCCATTTTGCCCTGGGTTGGGAAAATTCTGTCACCAAGCAGCCTGCTTGAGAGAGAGCACACTCACTCCCACCAGCCTGCCCAGCACTCCAGCCATGGGTTGCCACAGGTAGAGGACCTGGTCTGATTTTGCACTCAAAAGCTTCCAACCACCCCAGGGGAAAGATTTGTCTCAAACTACCCTGCCCAGCAGTGGCAGAGACAGAGATGTTTACATGAAAGTCTGGAATGTAGGGCTGACTTGCTCTCCCTCCAGAGCAGCATGTGAATTCAGGTAGAGACAGGACAATCCTGCTCTCATGAGATTCTTCTGGATGCAGACCTCCCTCTCCTCTGATTTCCTCTCCAGTGTGGAATAGGGGTGAAAGTCCCAATTTGGTGTTTTGAAAAGTCACCATGACAACGGCCAAGTCCATTGAGTATAAAATGTATCAAGCTCACTTTCTTTTGTGTTTTTTTTACAAATATGATCCAAAAATATTTTTCTTTAATAAAGATTTCACATGTCATGTGTTTAATGGGAAACAATTAAAATGTTACATACGGTAGCCCTAGCCAGTTTGGTTCAGTGGATAGAACACTGGCCCGTGGACTGAAGAGTCCTGGGTTCGATTCCAGTCAAGGGCGTGTACCTTGGTTGCAGGTTCCCCAGCCCTGGTCGGGGTGCGTGCAGGAGGCAACCAATCAATGTGACACATTGATGTTTCTCTCTGTCTCTCCCTTTCCTTCCACTCTCTAAAAAGAATCAATGGAAACATATCCTCAGGTGAGGATTAGCAAAAATAAAAAAAATTAAAATGTTATGTAAACAGACCAGTAAATATATTTTTACTGTTTCAGATCATATATTTTTTCTTCAAAATCACGCCAAAACCGGTTTGGCTCAGTGGATAGAGCGTCGGCCTGCGGACTGAAAGGTCCCAGGTTCGATTCCGGTCAAGGGCATGTACCTGGGTTGCGGGCACATCCCCAGTAGGAGATGTGCAGGAGGCAGCTGATCGATGTTTCTCTCTCATCGATGTTTCTAACTCTCTATCTCTCTCCCTTCCTCTCTGTAAAAAATCAATAAAATATATTTAAAAAAAAAAATCTATACATATTCTGTGATGTTTCAAAAGCAGATCTTGATATGAATTTGATGCTATAGGGTAAGCTCTATAGGACTCGGATTTAAATTCAGCAGCAAATTTTAGTTCTCTAGTGTTTTTTTCAAACTCTGGCATATCTTGGTCAAGTAACTCTCCGTGCTATTATTTGAAGTCCATGGTCTTGACGTAGTAATCACCAAGTTTTAATACCTTGGATTTCTTTTTCTGAATGAACAAAGGCTTCTAGTCAGAAAATAATCCAGCTGCAATAAAAGGGAAGAGGGGACATGTGTTGGCCCAAGCCCCCCAGAGATTAGTGGCACTTCTTTGATTTGTCAGTTCTTTGCCTCCAGCTTTCTTTCTCCACACGGTCCAGGTTAGCTTTAAAGCTTACTCTAAAAGGGCAAGAGCAGATAGGAGCTCTTTTTAGGAAATGTGTTCTACAAATCTGTTCAACTCATGGATTTAGAAGTAAAAATAAACTTGGGAAAGTTCCGTTAAATGAGTCAGGATATGATAGAAATTAGGGACTAATCCTTGACTCCATGGGCTAGAGATGAACTGGCAGAAGCTTGTCTACTTCTACTACATGAGGAGGGAAGGCTTTTCCTTCTGCCCAGCCCTTCTCCAAGGCAGGATAAAGCAGTCTAGCCTTCAGGGCACTGGCTGGGGAATGAGGAGGCCCGCATCCTGAATGACTGTCAATAACTAGTGTGAGATCTTGAGTGCAGAGTTTAACCTCTCAGGAGATGCCAGTGTCTGCCCTGCTCTATCAGCATACCAGTATATGCAAGAGCCTCTTGATGAGAGGAAAGCATTGTGCACATAATGTGATGTGTGAGAGCATTGCCACGTATCTTGCTCTTTGCTACTCTCCGAGACTGGCAGAGAAGGGTTGAATCTGGCAGTTTTTTTGCAAAGTGAAAGCTAAGTCTTTCCTCGGCTGAGTCTGAGCTGTGCATCTGGGCACACTTAGGGAGAGAACAGGCTAACTGCATCTTTGCACAAAGGAGACCAGCTATTTTCCTCAGTGTTGGAGAAACTAGATTTATCAAGACTGATCACATTCACTAGCCTGTAGCCTGGCACATGATTCATTGGGCATCAGGGTTCTGAAGTTCAAAGAGCTCCGAAGTTCAGGCAGGTAACAATAACCCAAGGGAATGGAGAGTGCGGCCCTGTTGAAAGGGACACCAGATCATGGCCACAAGGGGATGTGAGTCCAGCATGGCCAGATTACCTGAGTTTTCTCAAGAGACACCTAAAATCTGGACTTTTAAAATTTAAGATATACAAATTCTTAAATAATGGCAATGAAAGCAAATTTAAAGGACAGTGTAATCCAAAATGAGACAGGTTAACAGGCTGAGTAGGTGAATGACAAAAATTCCAGTTAAAACAGGGAAGCACAACAGCTACATAGTCCTAAGCCCTGCCTCCCTCAGAGAACGCTGAGAGGAAGCAGGGCCCTGGCAGGTCTTTATCCCACCAGCGGGTCTCCTGCCTCAGCCTCTCCTCTCCTCTCCTCTCTCTTCCTCCCTTAGGCAGAAGGAGATTTTATCTCTCTGTGTGAGCAGAGGGTGAAAAGTCATGCTCCTGCCCTGGCCAGGTGGCTCCATTGGATGGAGTGTCATCCCGTACACCAAAAAGGTCGTGGGTTTGATTCCAGGTCAGGGCACATACCTAGGTTGCAGGTTCGATCCTTGGTCGAGGCACATATGGGTGGCAACAGATTGATGTTCTTTCTCACATTGATGTTTGTCTCTCTCTTCCTCTTTCTCTAGAAATCAATAAAAACATATCCTTGGGTGAGGATAAAAAAAAATAGTCTTGCTCTTGTAACCCATTCCTTTTCCCAAAGCTGTTATTGTAGCCAGTCCTTGCCCACACTTATAGGCCCGGATTTTGAAACTCAAAAGCCAGGAAAAGATTTGTTCCTTCTGCATTCTGCTTCCCTGAGGCAATGAAAAGTGCTCAGCTAACGTAATGAGAAGAGGGGATAAAGGGTAACAGGTAATACTAGCTGGCCGCACCCAGCCCAGGCTTATGCTAGAGGAAGGATCATCACATACAGTCTCATGGCCTGAATGGGGTGGTATGCTTGCCAAGTTAGGACTAGTTTGGGACAGCTGGGTGTTGTCCAGGATTCATGGCAGGAAAGGGGACTGGAAAGGTAGTTGAAACAAAACTCAATATGAAAAAAAAAAATTTAATTAGCTCAGATGTGTTATTTTTGTTAAGTAAGTGACACAGTTCTGCATCTGTTCTGTGTAATTTCTCATCCATGTACTTTAAAGTGACATAAAGGGCTTTCAGAAAGCATGATCTGGAAACCATGCCCATCCTAATTGGGGTGGTCTTAACCTCTACAAAGCTGGCACTGGTTGAACTCATCAGGAGGTATACATAACCCCAGACTTTCCCAAGAGGTGTGCCACAGCTGTCATCAAGCCTTCTTGCTATTCCAAGGACTGCTACTGCTTTCTGCCTACCCTTCCTTCCCCCATTCCAGTACCCTTCTCTATTTCCCTAGGCTTTCCCAAATTATTCTTCTTCCCCAATGATCCTCTCAACTTTCTCTCTTCCCCTGAGGACCCTGTTCTCCTGTCTGCCCTCTCAAGTAGAGAATGTGTTTTCAATCACAAATCCCCCCAATTTCAGCTGGTATCTTCCAGGGTGCTGCTGCCCCTGGACCCTTAATCCATTTTTCTAAAATACTGAAAACTCCTTGAGGGCGGGATGGTGGGCAGTGAAAGATTGCCCAAAACCCAAGGACTTTAGTATTTTACCCATCACCCTCTTCTTCAGGCTCTCACCTGCCCCACATTTAACTCCTTGGACTCTTATTCCTCCATCATGGTGTCTATGAAGTTCTCCTGATTACCTCAGGGAGAATGACTCACTTCCCACCACAGCACTTTGTTCAAATGGTCACTATTATAGCCAGTTTCATATAACACAAGTGTTTGTGTAGTGGACTCTCTCAAGGCATTATGCCATCTGAGATGAAATAGCTACTTCAAACTAAAACAGTTGAAAAAAAATCATAAATTGAAAGACAGCCTGGCTGGCATGGCTCAGTGGTTAAGTGTTGACCTATGAACCAAAAGGTCATGGTTTAATTCCGGTCAGGGCACACGCCTGGGTTGCAGGCTCAATCCCCAGTGTGGGGCATGCAGGAGGCAGCTGATCCATCATTCTCTCTTAACACTGATGTTTCTATCACTCTCTCCCTCTCCCTTCCTCTCTGAAATCAATAAAAAATATATGTATTCTTTTAAAAGGGCACACATTTACTATATTTCCTTGACTTATAATTAAGCAAAGCATCTTCTCATTTTTTTTTTAACAGAGTTCTGGTGGGACATGTTAATAATGCTCACACTCATTTCTCTGATAAGATTTATATAACGGTCCCAGATGATCCTGGGCTACTCCTTCCTTTGGCTTCAAAGTAAACAATCTCCGAACTCCAAACAGCCTGAGACACTACCTCTGAGCTTCTAACTGACTCACATTCTGGAGGCCCACAGTAATCTCACTCCAGCTCAGCTGGTTCTAATGAACCTCTTTGCAACTTATCTGTGTGTGCATGCTTTAGTAACGGAGCCTATTAAAAGGGGCCAGGCATTATTAGTCATACTGGACGCATATTATAACATGGTTTATTTAGCTCATATATGCTCTGGATTGGCTTACAGAGGCCTTTTCATAGTTAATGCTTTTCCTAAACATTCACTAGGGCTTTAGTAGCCCTTTAGGACCAAAGCCTCTGTGAAATCTCTCGAAAAAAATTTCTGAATTCATGTCTTAAACCATCACCAAGAGCACTCTGCCATCTAGTTTCAGCAGAATTCTAATGACTCCATGTGGCTGGAAAGACTGCCTCCTTGGGAGTCAGTTCCTGATTTTCATCTCACTCCTCTGAGCAGGGTTGATCTCTTTGCTGTTTCACCTTCATAATTTGCATACTCCTTTCCTGTCGTTATTTTTGTTTGTATTTGCCACTTTCTCTCTAGCTGTATCATAAGCTCCTTAAAGGCAGAGATACTATTCTTAGTGTCCTTCCTACCTGCCCTCCTCCCCGCCCCCCCCCCCCCCCCAACACACACACACAAACTCATACTGGAATCCTAAACCCAGGCTTTGCACTTAGTTGAAGTTCAGGATTCTAGAAAATGAATCAATCATATGCAGAATTGGGTCATTTTTCCCAAGAAATGCATCACCTGTCTTTGCCCACACTGAAAGCCCTCAGCCTCTTTTCTGCCCACTCCTACAGGCTCCCTATAGTTTCTCCCCATCTGTCTGCCATTTCCCTCCACCTCTAAAATGCTTTCCAATCTGCTGCAACCATGGCACCTGCACCATCACTCCCTCTTTTGACTCATTCTTAAAGTTGAGTAGTCAGGCTAGTTTCAGAGTTTAGCACTCTTCCATCTGGAGAACTGGAATTTCCTGTCCTGATAACAGCGCCCCCCACCCTCCAACCCATGGTGCGGTCTCCCTCCGCAAAGGAGATGGTTGTCTTGGAACCAAAGGAAGCTATGTGCAGTGCCCAACTCACCCCCTAAAGTCTCCCTTGAAACTGAGGAAAATAGTGTGGTGTCTCTCTCTCTCTCTGGGTTCTTTCCTTATATCATTTTTTTTTTTTTGCACATGGCCCAAACGCTACCTCCCATTATTCTTAAACTTAAGTATTAGCCAGAAATGAATGCTTGTGGAATGTGTACACCCTTATTCTTCATGCAAAAAAAAAAAAAATGTTTTGTGTGTTATGTTTTTTACTTTGGTTATTACTTGACAGATGTTCCTGGTGATAGTAATCCTAAGTCCTAACTCTGCCTAGCACAGCTCTCTGGGTGCTGTCACTAAGCACTATCTCCCCTACTGATCGCATCATCTTCTGCATGGTGGGAGGGCAGGGATCATTAGCCCCATTTTACAGATGCACGATCTGTGGCTGGGAGAGAGATCTTGTAATTTTCCTACGCTTGCACGGTTTGTAAATGATTGTGGTGGGTGGAGGTGGAAGTACTTAACCCATAGCTTCCTAAACTTTTCCACTTTCTCAAGCTTTTGTCAAATTTGTCATGAGCAGCACTGGCAGCAGCCAGCGTTGGTTCCTTGGACATTTGGTCTCCATTTAAGTTGCCTCCCCTATTTTTTTGGATTTAAACTCTTCTCATTGAATAAATCAGATTTACATTTTAAAGAGAACCCACTTTTTACAGTTGTCTTAGTTGCTGTAAATCTTTGTAACAATTTCAGCAGGCAGCCAACAGATATATATTGAACACTGGCTTGTTAGCCCTTCTGCTAGGCACAGGGAGGCTGGCACAGGCTGGGAGATGTGGGGGATGGGGTGGGGAAGGAAGGCAGGCTTGGAATCCAGCCCAAGCACCACTGAAGGGGGCACCTTTTTCAAAGTTTAATCTCCCAGAGATGGCTTTTTCTAAATCACACCAATGAGCTGCATAGGAGCTCCAGCCAGGCAGGGACTGCTTCCTTGGGAGTCAGTTTCTGATTTTCATCTCACTCCTGTGAGCAGGCTTGACCCCTTTGCTGTTAGGATAGTTTATACTCTAACCTGAGAGTCAAGCCACATGCTTAAAAGCAGCTGGGTAGCATTGAAATAAAGACCTTCTAGAGATGTCACCAAGGATTCACACCAAGTGCTAACTGTGGTGGGGGGGGGGGGGGGGGGGCGGGGAGGGGACAATAAAAGGAAAGCAAAGGCGGGAGAGGCACTGGGCTGAAGAGATCTAGAAAGCTTTGGGGAGAAGAGACAGTGATTTAGAAAGTATGCAGTCCTGGCTAAAAGCAGGGAAGCATAGTCCCATCCCCTGGCAGGGCCCTCCAGGGGAGTCCTAACAAGTGATTGTTCAAGGAGTTTCTAGGCCTTTGGGAGTAGGTGGGCTATAAAATGTTAGCTACCCAGTACAAAGGAGAGGAGAAGGAAGAAAGCAAGAGGCAATAGAGAGGATAAGAGCATGCTTCTGAGCCACAGTAGCTCAGTAGCATGGTAAGCTGCTGCTAGTTTCTGGACTTCAATATTATAGCAGTACTTGCCTCCTAGACTTAGTGTAAGAATTAAATGAGATGATTACCTACAAAGTGCTTAGAACAGGCCTGGCACACAGTAAGTGCACAATATGTGTTAGCCATTATTATGATCACACAAGCATACAAATATATGCATGTGTGTACTGATATGTACACATATGCACACACAAAATGCGTTGTGATCCACAAGTAGTATTAGCACCATAGATTGAGAGTTGTTATATTCTAAGAGACACCATGAAAGGTCAGGGAAAGAGGACTCAACCTTGATGTGTTGTGTTTTTACACGGTTTAACACTTTGGGATAGCATTTAGAGGAAAATATTGCACTGAAAATGATGCTGTTTGGGACTGACCTTGGTTCCCTGGGCTCAGGCACTGGACCACAGTGTCTAAGAAGCCAAGGCCTATTTGGATTCCTCATGTCATGCATGGAGACGAAGCTCTTGTTGGTTCCAACCCAAGAGCCAACAACAGTCTTTTGAGCTAAATCCTTCCCAAGGTGCTTGTGGTTCAGCCTCTGGGGGTCATAGAAGACCAGTTTCATTGCTAAGGGAAATTTCCAGTGGCTCTCCTCACCCTTACAGAATCATCACCTGCTCTGCCCTGCCCCGGATTGAAGGGCACACACACGCCTGTATTACGTCTAGCTCCAAAGTGTAGGAAGTTAGGGCCTTCACCCCAAGTACAAAACAGAGAAGTCAGGACTTTTGGGCAAGTTACTTGATCTCTCCATGTCTGTAAAATAGATATAAAAATAAAATCTTCACTGGACTATGGAGGTTTAGCTATAATGAGATAAAGGCTGGCATTCAATACAAGGTAGCCCTTCCAGTTATTAAGAGCTGCAACTACTGTAGTATTGATGCTGCAGGCAGAGGGAAGGGGGTAGTTGCTGCTGGAAGCACACTTGAAACTCACATATACAGTAATTCAAGTGACCATACAATTTATTGTCTAAATCCCGGGGCACTTTTGAGAGTAATGGGAGTGCTATTAATAGTGGAGTTGGTACCATAGACCTAAATTGGGACCACCTTGGGTAAACCAATCCATGACTCTCTACCCATCCCCCACTGCTCATCTCTAAGGCCAAGCTATCTGACTACACCTCTTTCTTCAAAACAATAGTTCTTAGTGAAATACTTTTCTCCTTCTTGATGTCTTTTGTCCTTTGAAGGGTATTTATTTTACCATTATGGTTGGCTATCCCTTACTGGGGAATAAACGTGTTAGCCACTGTATGTGGTACTTTAAGGAAGTGAGCTCTAAAATCCTCAACCACAGTGGAATAGATAATACTTCCATTACACACCTATGGAACCCGAGGCTCAGGGAGGTTACGGGCCTTGTAAATGGTATATTGGGGATATACCATGTAGGTTAAAGCCTATGACCTTTACTGGATCAGATGTATAGAGGTGAGCCCACAAGGATTTATGTGGGGCCCTCACTCCCACCCCGCACCTGCTGGGCTTACAGTGTGGGTGCCAAGGTGCACATCTTCCTCCCATATATACACTAATTCCCAAACACTCAGGTCAGAGACGTGGGCTGAAGACCACTGACTGCTCTCTAATTTTCATAGAAATGGGGGCTTCATAAATATAGGTTATTAAACCTGCCCTTGGTTTGTTTGTCAATGGAATCTCCTGCAGTTTTCCTAAGACCTAAAGATTGTATGGCTAAGCTGGCAGCCGATTTTATCCTTATTTTTTTCCATTTTAGTTATTCTCAGAGTGGGGGTGGGGGGTAGAGAGCAGTTATCTCTAGACCTGATGCTCTTTATTGAAAAGCTGTATGTAGATACTTCTTTCAAGGATGCTCATGCCTGATTCTGCCCTAGTGAGACACATACACTGCCTTACCCACTAAGTGTCTGTTGGCAGAAAACATTAACTCTGAATGTCTGGTTCCATGGGAGCAAAGCTAGGGCTCCCATAAAATTGGAGAATGCTATGCAGAGTTCAGCTGAATTATCTGGACAACTTTATCATTTGTGGGGCCATAATTTTTAGGAGGACGGTTCCAATGGTGTCAGTAAATGACTGCTTCCTGCAGCACTGGCCTGAGTGTAAAAGCTCTTTGGGAAGCACATTACTCATCCATCATTACAGAGCCTGTCACCTCCAGGGTGTTAGTCCGGAAGTAATCTCATTACATTCATCACGTCCTGGCAAGTGGAAAGTTTCCTCTGCACCTGCTGGCTGATTTCTTAGGATCACTGATAATAACTTCCATGTAGAACTTGGGATCAATAGCAGACAGGTCACAATGTTTGTCTCAACGAAAATGGGCCTCAGGGATGGTTTTCATCCAGGGGATTAGAGGCTTCCAAACTTCTAACAGTGGCATTGATGCCAGTCCTGAGGAGTGGGAATACCAGTAAGCTTCCCTCCCCACCCACTTGCAAACATAACAAACTGAAAAAAAAAATGATTCTGAAATATTCTGTTGAGTAAAAATTCCTTTGAGTTACTTTAACTGGGTTTTATAGAGATAAGGGTCCCTCGTTGTATTCCATGTCATGAGTGACTTTCATGAGAAATGGTGGAAGTCAATTCAGGTGAGCATACCTGCTATGGGGCCAGTCCCCCTCTTCATATCCTTGACAGGTCAAGAAACCATGGAAACATACAACCAGCTGTTCCAGATAGCCTCGGGACGAGCAATATCTGCCCCAATTCCTCGACTAATGACTGCATAATTTGGAAAAAGGAAGTTTTCTCATGTTAGGTAAGAGCATTGTCCTCTTAATCATTAAAGTCTTTGTATACACTCTTCTCACTTCCTGGATAAATCACCCCTTTGACCTTCTTTCTGGAAAATACTATTTTTAAGAGTCGGCTTAACGGGGCACCTAACCTTCACTACTGAGTTGTGAGCCATGCCCTACGCCTGGCTCAGTATCTGGCACAGAGGCCCTCTGAAAGCACGTGGCACTGCACCGTGCAGGAGAAGGGTCTGGTCCCCTGGATGTGGAATGCTTCCCTGAGCTGGAGATGCTGCTTTTCTCTCTCAAGAGGAGTTCACTTTCAATTTCACTGTTCACTTCTGCTTTGCTCCTAAACTCCAGGAGAATTAGAAGGAAACTCAAGCAAAATTATGCCTGCCATTTATATCCCATTATAGTTTATATAGATACTAGTGGCCTGGTACACGGATTTGTGCACATTGAAACTAATTAGAAGAAATATTTTTAATATCGCTATTTGCCCTTTCTCTATAATAAAAGTGTCAGATATGAAAGAAAATTAGTAAAATGTATATAAAAGTAATATATAAATTGATTGATAAATAATAACATTGATATAACAACAAAAACATGATATAAAAACAACAAAAACATGATATAGAAACAACATTGATAAAAACAATGACTGATAAATTGATTAAACTTATTCTAATATCTCCCTGTATACCACATTAAGAGTAAAAACACTTGCAGATGCTTGACTAGTGATTTCCATTGTGATGAAGTATTTACAACTTTAATGTCACACGCTCTTCGAACTTGAGAGAAAGCAACATATAACTGACCATGTCTGAAAACGGGTTCAGGTAGGAATATTCCTACTCTGTCTAGAGCAGGGGTCCTCAAACTTTTTAAATGGGGCCAGTTCACTGTCCCTTAGACCGTTGGAGGGCCGGACTATAGTTTAAAAAAAAACTATGAACAAATTCCTATGCACACTGCACATATCTTATTTTGAAGTAAAAAAACAAAACGGGAACAAATACAATATTCGTATTTGCATGTGGCCCACGGGCCGTAGTTTGAGGACCCCTGGTCTAGAGTTTGTTGTCCTTGTGATTTATTAATAGTCATTGCAAATACTGGCATCATGGGAAACTGTCTTCAAATTAATTTAAATGGGAGGCCAGTGTCAGATGGCCTCCCAAATCAATTCTTAGAATCAGAACAACCTCTCCTTCTGCAGATCCTGTTAATACTTCAGCTTTGATAATGTTAGGTCACAATCTTTTGATAATAAATCTAGTACCACCCTGGCCAGTTTGGCTCAGTGGATAGAGCGTCGGCCTGCGGACTGAAGGGTCCTGGGTTTGATTCTGGTCAAGGGCATGTACCTTGGTTGCGGGCACATCCCCAGTGGGGAGTATGCAGGAGGCAGCTGGTCGATGTTTCTCTCTCATCGATGTTTCTAGCTCTCTGTCCCTCTTCCTTCCTCTCTGTAGAAAATCAATAAAATATATTTTAAAAATAAATAAATAAATCTGGTACCATCACCAAGACCCCATTTACTATTAAGTTTTTTCAGTAGTGTGATGATTGCACCTACTTTCAATTTTAATTTATGACACAGAATTCTCAAAGGAGTAATACTATTAAGAAATAAGATGGGGCCCTAACTGGTTTGGCTCAGTGGATAGAGCATCGGTCTGTGGACTCAAGGGTCCCAGGTTTGATTCTGGTCAAGGGCATGTACCTTGGTTGCAGGCACATCCCCAGTAGGGAGTGTGCAGAAGGCAACTGATTGATGTTTCTCTCTCATCGATGTTTCTAACTCTATCCCTCTCCCTTCCTCTCTGTAAAAAATTAATATTTTTTAAAAAAAGAAATTCGGTGGGAAAATTTTCGTTTTTGGCATCAACCATTGAATCGATGGAATCATCACTCAAATAGGTGTGAAAATCTCCATTGAGTATATCCAAAATTTCTTAATTTATGAACATGCTCATTTTTTGGACAAAGAATTGCACATTTAGATGATATACTATTTCCAAAGGTAGCTTCAATAATAGATCCATTACAAATCACTTCATGGGGGATTTCAATATCTATTCTGAGCTTTATATGTATCACGCATGCAAGAGTCAACGTTTATTTTTAAATTGTCAGTGCATGTCATATGTACAGGCCGGTCAATTGGTCGGTCAGACGGACGATCAGTCACTTAGCCTTTTATATATACTAGAGGCCTGGTGCACAAAAATTTGTGCACTTGGGGGTGGGGGTCCCTCAGCCCGGCCTGTGCCCTCTCCCAGTCTGGGACCCCTCAGGGGATGACCACCTGCTGGCTTAGGCCTGTTCCCCGGGGGATTGGGCCTAAGCTGGCAATCAGACATCCCTCTGGCAGCCTGGGAGCCCTTGGGGGATGTCCACTTACCAGCAGGGAGCAGGCCTAAGCTGCAGTCTGACATCCTTAGTGCTGCTGAAGAGGCAGGAGAGGCTCCCACCACCACCACTGTACTGTCAGCCGTCAGCCTGGCTTGTGGCTGAGCAGAGCTCCCCCTGTGAGAGCACACTGACCACCAGGGGGCAGCTCATGCCCCCTGGTGGTCAGTGTGTGTCATAGTGACCAGTCATTCCCAGTCGTTCTGCTGTTAGGGTCAGTTTGCATATTACCCTTTTATTATATAGGATAGAGGCCTGGTGCATGGGAGGGGGCCGGCTGGTTTGCCCTGAAGGGTGTCCCGGATCAGGGTGGGGGTCCCCACTGGGGTGCCTGGCCAGCCTGGGTGAGGGGATGATGGCTGTTTGCAGGCTGGTCAAGCCCCCCCCAGTGGGGACCCTCACCCCATGGAGGTTTGGCCAGCCTGGGTGAGGGGCTGATGGCTGTTTTCAGGCTGGCCATACCCCCTTTAGGGTAGGGGGTCCCCACTGGGGTGCCTGGCCAGTCTGGGTGAGGGGCTGAGTGCCGTTTTCAGGCTGGCCAAGCCCCCCGGCGTCGAAAGCTCCCAGCCTCTCCTTTTTTTTCTTTTTTATTCTGGGATTTATTTACCTTCTATAATTGAAACTTTGTAACCTTCAGTGGAGCTCAGAGCTGGCTAGGGTGGGTTGGGAAGCTTGGCTTCCTCCATTGCCAGGGGCAACTCAAGCCTCCTGCTCGCTCCAGCTCCGTGGCCATGGCCACCATCTTGGTTGGGTTAATTTGCATATAGTCGCTCTGATTGGCTGGTGGGCATGGCTTAAGGCATAGCGAAGGTATGGTCAATTTGCATGTTTGTCTTTTATTAGTGTAGACTAGTGGCCCAGTGCATGAATTCGTGCACCTGAAAAGAGCTGTGGGCCATGAGGCTGCAGAGGGCACAGAGGTGGGTCTCGGCCCATCCTCCACACCGCCGCCTGGCCCCTCCTGCCGCAGGCCCCGGTCCCCTCTCTGCCAGCAGCCCTGCTCCTCTGCTACCGCTCCCATGCGCTGACAGCACCAGCCTCACTCGCACCCGCTAATGGCGCAGAGTGATTGGGGCTGATGCCAGCAACAGGTGCAAGTGGCGGCTGCTGCTCCAATTGCCCCTCAGGAGCAGGAGTAGGTGGAGAAGCCCTCAGGGGAGATCAGGGCTGCCAGCTACCACTCGCACCCGCTGATGGTGCCAAGTGATTGGGACCAGCACTGGGCAATCAGAACCAGCGCCGGGTGCCAGCAGTGGGTGCAAGCGGCCGCTCTGGCGCCAGCTGCAGGTGTGAGCGCCAAGTGGAACCACAGAGCACAAGAACAAACAATTTTCAGTAACCACCAGAGGCTTGTCCTGATGACAGCGACCGGTGCCCCACCTTGGTTTGGCACCCCTGCTCACCTGCTCCACCATCCCACCATGCCCAACACCCACCATGTTCCACACATGCCCCCTGGTGGTCAGCGCACATCATAGCAACTGGTTGTTCAGTTGTTCCGGTTGTTCTGCTGTTTGGTCTATTTGCAAATTAGCCTTTTATTATATAGGACTAGTGGCCTGGTGCACAAAATTTGTGCACATTAAAAGGGAATTAATTAGAGGAAATATTTTAATATTGCTATTTGCCCTTTCTCTATAATAGTGTCAGAGATGAAACAAAATTAGTAAAATGTATATAAAAATGTCCCTCCTATCAGAGTCTGGGGCATGCCATGGGACCCAGAGTCAAGTCCCCGCCCACCCGCACGTGCTTTGAAATCGCAGGAGACCCAGACCCGGCTGGACCCACCTCTGTCAAGATCCTCTGGGTGGGGGGCACACCCTCAGGTCCCCCGGCCCGGTGCTGGGTGGGGGAGCAGAGTCTCAGGTCCCCATCAAGCCCCGACAGGCAGGGGGTGCAGCCTCAGGTCCCCCAGCACAGCCTCAGGTGCCCTGGCATGGTGCTGGGGTAGGGGGCATGGCCTGAGGTACCCCGGCCTGGTGCTGGGGCGGGGGGTGTGGCCTGAGGTTCCCCCATCAAGCCTGGCCGGGCGGGGGGTGTGGCCTGAGGTCCCCCATTAAGCCCCACCAAGTGGGGGGCACGGCCTGAGGTCCCCTGCTCCAGCCAGGTGCCACGTAGCCTCAGGTCCCTGCTGATCGGTCGGTAGGTGACTGCATCCTGACCAATCTGCATATTATCCTATTATTACATAGATATTTTATCTATGTTATCTCAAGGCAAGGATGTTTCTATTATCTCCATGTTACTGGCAAGGAAACTGAAGTCTCAGAGTGGTGTTGTAACTTGACCCAAATCTCACAGTATGGATCAGAGCTCTAAAGTGAATTATTCCCTACTAATGATACAACCATAATGCCATAAAAACTGTAACGAGAAAAAAACTTTAACAAGGCTGATGATGTCTTACTTCCAAATTCCAACTGGTCACAGATCATTTGAGCCTTTTTCAAATGTCACTTATTAAGGATTCACCCATCGCCTCTTTGCAAGCTACCCTGCCTTACAGAAATTTTGATTATTTTATTGGAATTCTCATGCCTGGCCAAAATCTCCCATGTTCTCTATTCTACCCATTCTCTGAGAAGCCATTTCTATGTGCTTGCCTTTCTGCTTGCTTCTTTTCCTCCAGCTGGGACACCAGCCTCCATATCTAATCTGTGTTTGCTCTTCTGAGTCTCCAAGCATATCTCTTTATTACCCCTGAAGCCTCCCCTGTTTACATATCTCAGCTTCAGAGCCCTCCTTGAGTGCTACCTCACTGTCACAGGGTCTTTCCTTGGTGTCTACATCAGACATTCAAACCACCAAACATGTGACTCTCCTACGCAGCCTGATCGCTTCTACTATATCACAAGAACATCATTTGAGCTCCTTCTTTGGAACTGTTTTCAGAAATCTGTGGAACCTTATTTTTACAACCTTAGTAAACTACTGGTTCAAGATGGTGGATAAAGCACAGGCAACAGCCTTTATTTGTCACCCCCAAATCTCCAGAATAGATAGAAAAGATATTTTTAAAATCCACAACTGAACTATAAACCAAGAATGAACGTCCTCCTTGGGCCAGAAATCCTGGAAATATAAAAACTTGCTGGGACTAACCTGATAAAGGAAACAAATCAAAGTACATATAGGCAAGAAGAGCATCCCTACAAAGACAGAACCCCGGAAAGCTCCATACCTGAAGAATGCGGATTTATAAGGGCGGGAGAGAACCAAGGCAACAGCAGATTTGGGGAACTGGCTTCAGGAGTTCCTGTACATCTTTCCCCTTACCAAGCAGCAGCTAACTTGGGGCTCCACCCAAAGAAGCCACTGGCATAGAGAGCTGGAGCTGGAGATGCAGTGTACACCCAAGCCCAGCAGCCCAACTGCTAAGATATTCTGACAAGTGAGGGTATGTTCCCTTCCTCACTCTTCTTGGAACAGATTGAAGTATAACCTGTAGCAAAATATCCTGCCTCTTCTCATCCTCCTCCAAAAGATGAGTAAACAGAAGCAGCCAGGTAACTAAGGAAATTCCAGCCACAAAAGTGAGCACATAAGTAAGACCAAACATTTGTTTCATGCCAACACCACCAAAGGGAGTCACAAACTATAAGCAAACAGAAGAGTTTGTACCTGAGGAAAGAGATGTGCTGATCCATCAAAACCGAACTGGATCATATGCTGAATTAATAGCCTCAGAGATACCAGCAGATGTTGCATCCATAAAAAAAAAAAAAGAACAGATTATAGACATCAATATTTTTGACATAAAATCTCACTGGAAGGACTGAAAAACTAAACAGTTGAAGAGCTGGGAAATTCAATCAAGGAATTATATCAGAATGCAGCACAATAAGATAGATGGGAAATATGGAAAACAGGAAAGAAACATAAAGGATGGACCCATAAGACCCAACATTTTTCTAATTAATATTGTAATAAAACTAGTGAGCATGGAGGGGAGGCAACATTTAAACAAAGATTAGCCAAGAATATCCTAGAACTGAAGAGGACTGCCTGAATTTTCAGAGTATAAAAGTCACACCCACTGTAACCAATTCTTTCATCCTCAGACTTGATTTGGGAAGTAGCAAATGGTCATTTGAAGCCAAGTGTGGCAGAAAAGATGGATGATCAAATTCAGTTCTTACTGACAATGAGATGTAAGGTAAATATGATGTAAATTTAAAATATTTTTGCAAGGCTCAAATTAGTTCTGAAGATACCTGCCTCTATCTACTATTAGTACCTATGTAGGCAGTTTAGCTAACAGAATTTTCTATTTTCTCAAAACTTCCTCTAGTTTCCTTGTATGGGAGGACATGTATGCTACTTTCCTAGCATAGAAATACACGATCAAACTAAAAGCCAGAGACCAATGCCTCTCCCATATCTTCCCTCAGACTCCCAACCCTACTTACAATTCCACCAGTAGATAGTAATATTTCCCAGCATGAAACCAGCTTCTTGAGTCTCATTACTCTCAGCCGCCTATTCATTCCTCCTTACTCATTCTGACCTCCAAGCATTTATAAAGTCCCTCCTCACCATAAAAATCCCAACCACATTTCAAAGCCCAGGTCAAGTCCCACTTTTCACACAAAGCCTTGTTTGGCCACATCTCAATGCTAATATTTCCTTGGATTTGTCAACAGTATCATATTTATTAGTGTGTTTTTTTTCTTCTATTAGACTACAGGCTCTCATAGAGCTGAGAGTGCTAAACATTTCTTTTGTGCCCCCAAAGAACTGCTCCAGGCACCTATTAAAATGAAAATATCCCGGTGAGGGAGAACAAGTTGAAGGTTTAGCCCCAGAGACTATTTTGGTGAGGCAATTGCCTCTGACTGGGAAGAAGAAAGTGGGTAGATAGGAAATGTGAGGAAATGATATAGAAAAGGAACCAGGGGTGAGGAGGGGCACTCAAGGCTAATGTCAACTGTTCCATAATTCTATTCAGGCCACCTCAGTATCTCACATGATAAAGGGTCATAGAACGACTAACCTCCAGGCCACCAACAGACCACCTTATTCCTCAGAGTACCCAGGAGAGGTAAAGTGACCTAACCAAAAGCACACAGTATACAGTGGCCTCTGAGGACACTGCTACAGTCCAAAGACGACTACTTCCAGTGACTTCCAGGACTGCCCCTTATTACCTATGCTCTTGTTGTATTGAACTCTATGTGCTAGCTACTCCCATAAGGCCCCAATATGCTTTAACTCATTTCCTACTCACAGTTACCAAGTCAAGAAACACTATTATGGCCCTGACCACTGTGGTTCAGTTGGTTGGGGGTCATCCCCTGTACCAAGAGGTTGCTTGTTCAATTCCCAGTCAGGACACATACCTAAGTTGCAGGCTCGATCCCCCTTAGGGAATGTGCAAGAGGCAGCCCCTTGATGTTCTGCTCTCAGATCTTTCTCTTTCTCTCCCTCTCCCTTCCTCTCTCTCTGTAAATTAATCATACAACAAAAACACTACTATATTCCCCATTTTTCTGGTGAAGAAATTGAAGTAGAGCTGTAGCAAAGACATGCACAGGGAGAGATGCAGAAGCCCCTTTGAGTTTCCCGTCAGTCCTCTTCTCATTCTCCCTCAGCCTGCAATGCCTTTCCCTTAATTGGATACCTTGTAAAATAATGCTTCTCCTTCTAGGACTGCTCATTATGTTAACAGACAGGAACCAGGCTGGAAGTGGGTCTGTCTCAGGCTGGCTGGTAATGAGAGGGTTCTAGACTTTGTGCAGGAAAGATTTCACGGCATGACTTCAGGTGATGTTGAGAGTATGTCTATTAAAGCTTGGGACAGTGAAACAGGAAGGCCTCGGATAGAAGCAATGGGAGAGGGACTAGGCAGGGCTGCTTTGGCTCTAGAAATGTCATAGGAAAGAAATGAGCCTAGGTGGCGCTGCTCTGGCTCACTGGAAAGACAGAGAAAAGGGGGCTTTGGCGAAAAGTTCAGGGGGTTAGCCTGGGATAAGCTGCTGCTGCCCATTACTCCCCTTCTTGCAAGTCTGATGGGGACCCTTAGAATTTAGGAGATGCATGCCTAAGAGGGAAGAAAGGTGTGGGTGTGCACCTGGGTAAGATACATGTCCTGGGTCTTTTGTCTTAAAGGTTGGGAGTTTAGGTGCTTTATGCAGATGTGCCAAAATGAGATTTACTCCCTTAACTTCATCTGTCATTGGGTATGGTTGGCACAAATGGTACTAACTAGATTTCTGCTATCTCCCTGAGTAGGGTGATTTAAGCTACTTAGCCTCTGGTTGAGGAGAAGTGTAAACCATTTGCTCTTAAGTGTCCTTGGTTTAGGGAAGACAGGATTTTGTGATTTATTAGATGGCTGTAAACTGCTTGGCCCTTTAACTATCTGCCTCTGTTTCCCTAACCCACTTGTCCTGGCTTACTAGCCTGTCTCAAGCCATACCCAACTTTCCCAGGATAATAATTTTCTCTTCTCTTCCCATGGTTGTTTTATGCCTCTACAACCTCATTCTGTTCATTGCTAAATTGCTGGAGCATGAAATAGTGGTTAGGACACTGAAGATATTCATTTTGGGAGTGAACACAGAGGTCTGCACATGTATGTACTCTCAATGAGATGGGACCCTCCATGGCAGAAGCCCAGAGATCCAACAAGCCTTAATGCCCACTGAGGGCTAAACTGTGACCACGGAGAGTGTCAGTGTAAGGTAGGCCACAGATGGGGCTTCAGGTTATCAGGCATGCCCCTTACTCTCCCCTTAAATCTTTCTCATTGGTTCCATTGGCTGCATAATCTATCACCTTATTAAATCTTCACCCATATTCAGGGTCCAGTTGAAATGTAAAATGCCCAAAGAAAATTCCATTCACTTATAAACTGGACACCATACTTCACTGGTCACTGAAGGTGGTTTTGATATAGAAAGAGCCTCTGGGGCGTTGGGAATCTGATGTGGAAGATAAAGAAAGGAACTTAAGCCAAATTGTTCATTTAAAGTGGGTGGGTGGGTCTTAGGGGATCCAGAACCCAGAATTATATTCAAAGCATTGCACTTGATTTCTGAGTGCATCTCTCCAGGGTGCTGTTCCGTGGCTTTCATTAGATTCTCAGAATGGGTCCAAGGCTCTAGAGCAGTGGTTCTCAACCTTCCTAATGCCGCGACCTTTTAACACAGTTCCTCATGTTGTGGTGACCCCCAACCATAAAATTATTTTCGTTGCTACTTCATAACTGTAATTTTGCTACTGTTATGAATCATAATGTAAATATCTGATATGCAGAATGTATTTTCATTGTTACAAATTGAACGTAATTAAAGCATAGTGATAAATCACAAAAACAATATGTAATTATATATGTGTTTTCAGATGGTCTCAGGCAACCCCTGTGAAAGGGTCATTTGACCCCCTAAGGGATCACGACCCACAGGTTAAGAACCGCTGCTCTAGAAAGAATGAGAAGAGCTTGAGAAAATGGCCAAAGTTGGCTGTTTGCACCCCAGGTTCCTGGCTATCCCAGGTTAGCTCTGGGACTGGGGCCCAAAGGCACTGGGTGTAGAAAGACAATGGATGAGGATGAAGCAGGGCAAAAGTACTGGGGAGTTTCTGGAGGGGAAGATAAGATAAAGGGCAAGAATGTTGGACATCAGGCACAGAGCTAGAAGAGCTCGTATGGCCCAACCCCCTTGTTTTATAGATAAAGTAGGTCCAGAGGGGTTAAATATGCCTAGCACTTGGGGTCAGCCTTTGGCTGCCTTGCCAGAGATTGGCCTTGCTCTAGTCCATCTCTGTGGCCTCACAGCTTGTTCATTAAACAACAGATAAGCTCACCAGAAAAGGGCAGAAATGCTGCTCTTATCTGACTGTTTGGGTGGTGGATAGGGGCTGCTGCATTGCTGAAAGCTGGCAGCTGGAATCACAGAATAAGGAAACATTCCTCTTGGATTACGTGAATGCGTCATTCTTTAATGACCCCAGCCCTAAAAAAAAACTTAACCTGCTAACCCTGTTCACTTGCCAACATTTACTGAGCATTTACAGGTTCCAGGCACTCATGGTAGCCTCCATAGGGGCTACCGATCAACGAGGTGTCTTTGCCATGGAGGAATTTATGGTGCCGTAATGATGAAGACATCCCATTGCAGAGGCAGCTGAGTGTGTTCCCTATAGGACTGGTTTGTTATAGCCCTTACAAAATGAAAGTGAGCCGAAAACAAGGCCTCTTGGGATCTCAGCATGATAAAATCTTGGACACCAAGGCTCAGGAATGACTCTGGATCTTACCACAAGCAAGAGGTTTAGTGGCCTCTCAGGCTGGTGGCATCAGGGATGCCCTAAGCAGCCCCACTTGGGGACCTGTCACTGTTTCCAGTGTCACAGAGTCATATCATTCCATGTGCCACAAAGACCATAAGCCTGAGGAACGACAGCAAGCAGCACTGGTACATAACTGAAACTTTCACTTTAATCCATACCTCAGTGTCCTGAGGTAGAATTCACTTGTCAGCCAGGGCTCAAGGAGGCTTGGGAAGTGAATGAGGTCACATAGCTGGCTGGTTAGCCACAAGCTGAGACTTGAACTCAAGCCCCTGGCCCCAAATCCTGCTCCTGTGACACTGTCACTTCTGCATTTTTCCCTCAGGTTAAAAGCCAAAATTGGACTGAAAAATCCTTCTGTCTTATCTGTTTCACAATGAGACAACACGTTAGGTCTTGCAAAATTGAACTGAAAGTGAAGGGGTGGGAGCTCTTCCTGAAAGTATTCAGAAGTGACCTCTGAAAATAGTTCACTATTCACTTGACCCAGAAAACCCCACGAAATCATACAAATCAAGAGGTTCAAATCTTCACGTTCACTTTAAGAACACTTGCGAAAATTCCCAGGACATCAAGGGTATAAATATTCAAAAAGCCACCAAGTATCTGAAGGATATCACTCTACAGAAGCAATGTGTATCATTCTGTCATTACAATGGTGGAGTTGGTAGGTGTGCCCAGGCCAAATAGTGGGGCTGGACACAGGGTTGGCAGAAAAAGAGTACTGAATTTTTGCTGCACATGCTTAAAAATGCAGAGAGCAATGCTGACTTAAGGGGTTAGATGTTGATTCTCTGGTCACTGAGCACATCCAGCTGAACAAAGCTCTCAAGATTCAGCATAGAACTTACAGAGCATGGGTGGGTTACTCCACCCATGAGCTCTCTCTGCCACACTGAGATGACTGTTACTGAAAAAGAGCAGATTGTCCCTAAACCAGAAGAGGAGTTGCACAGAAGAAAAAAGATATCTCAGAAAATACTAAAGAAACAAAAACTTATAGCCCAGGAGTAAATTCAACATAAAATACCAAAATAAAAAAAGTGAAGGGGTGGGAAATCTCTTAGAGAAATGACTTGCTACAGGAATGATACCCAGCCTTACCCTTTCTGCCTCCTCGACAAGACAGGCTCAGGATGGGTGTCATGCAGCCCCTACACAACAGCATCTGAGGGCCCCCTGGTAGAACTCTGGTCCCACAATCTTCTGCACCCCCACCCCTTGACTCATGTCCTGAAAGACTTTAAGTGATCAAGGTCTAGAAGACTTTTCATTGATGATTTGTTTTATACTTTAAAGCAAACTCTCATTGGAGAGGATATCAAATACCATCAGAAGACAATGGATTAGGTATCTGAGGGACAAGAAGGCACCCTTAAAGGGGAAAAAATGAAAGCTTTTATAGGTCAGCCAGGCCTGCTGGTGGCTGGTCAGTAAGCTATTGCAAAGAAAAGTTCCACAAACATGCATTGAAGTCGTGAGACCTCAAAGATGAGTACAAAAGTCCCAGCCCTGCCTGATGCCCAAGAGCTCTGGGTCTGCATGCTCATGTGAAATGTGGGTTTTGGCAGCTTGTACATTTACCTGTGAGGGTAACTTGCCTTTTATGCACTGTCAATAGTCTTCCCTATGTGGTTGGAATGCTAGTGGCTGAGGTCATCTAGCAGGGCCTCGAGAAGTCCACACCAACCACACAACATTGATCCCTCCAGGTTTCCTTTTTTGACTCCTATATGTGGCCTGCTTCAGAATAAGAAAATTCCAGTGACTCAGTTGGACGCTTTCCAGGAAGAATGACTAGAACCTCCAGTGTCAGGACCCCAGTGCCAGGGCATGGAAACCAGATCGTAGAATGTGCACAAGGGTAAACTTTTCCCACTTTTAAGTGACCACTGAAACTGATCTTACTTGCCTGGACCTCATGTAGTTGGTTCATTTTTCAAGGAAGAGAACTATACTATTAGAACAGTGGTTCTCAACCTTCTGGCCCTTTAAATACAGTTCCTCATGTTGTGACCCAACCATAAAATTATTTTTGTTGCTACTTCATAACTGTAATGTTGCTACTGTTATGAATCGTAATGTAAATATCTGACATGCAGGATGGTCTTAGGTGACCCGTGAAAGGGTCGCTCAATCGCCAAAGGGGTCGCGACCCACAGGTTGAGAACCGCTGTATTAGAAGATCTTAAAGTGTCTTTCAACTTCGGGTAACCCATGTTTCCTTGGTGTAGCAGTTCATGGGCAGCTCTGCCTGTCATCCAGAGTCCTGGTACATAACACCTTCCTTGGAACTTATGCCTCTCGTTCCTGAATCTATCACCTTATTCAGTCAGGGTCCTTAGTAAATGTTTAATGAAACTCTCCAGGACTCTGAGTTATAGAGTGACTTAACAGTTGGGGGAAAAAAAAGAATATCCCACATCAAACGGAAAATAAGGAGGGGTATTTATATCAGGTAAAAGAAGGCTCAGGGAAGGAAGATACAGACCTTTCCCAGGAGACCTGTGGGCAGAACCAGCTAAGCTGGGGGGATATGAGAAGAACTCCCAGGTAGGATGTCTGTGGGTCAGTGAGGAGTCAGAGTCTGGGTACAGAGAGCCAAGAAATAAGGCTCGATGAGGATGAATTTTGAAGCCTGTAATTGACTGGAAGCACAGAGAGTTTTTAGCAGAGGATTGATGTGATAAAAAAAAACAAAACTGAGTTGAAAAACTATCTGGCGGTGGTGTGCAGAATGAACTGAAAGGGAAGACCTGAGAGGAAAGGGGTCAGGGAGTTACAATAGAAAGTGAAATCTGGACAAAGGCAGAAACAATGCAAACTCAGGCAACAGGTTTGTAGCAACCATGTACCAAGGTCTGGATGCTGTTCTAGGAGTAGGATACGGGCTTGAAGGAGACAGACATGTATCCCGTGCTTTGAGGAACTCACCTTTTAGGAGAGGAAACAGACATTACTTTTTAAGAATTAATGCCCCACTTATATGTAAGGGATTTGAGGAAACATACAAAATACATTTAATTCCAAAGGATAAATATAAATGATTTTATTATCCTGAAAACATCTCTTTAGATAAAACAGTACGGATGGCTGATCTTATAGTCACTCAGAGTTAGCTTATGGCCTGGCACCAAAGCCTGGCTAAGCAAAGGCATTTCAGATAAGACACAACTAGGTCTAAGTGCAGTTCCTTGAGTCATGTCAACTGATTTAGATACTAAGTAAAGGCTGTGAATGGGCTGGGGTCTAGATTGGGTCCACGGAGAGATGTTTTGTTTGGCATCATGCCTGATACTTTGAGAAGAGGGCTATGCTCTATAATGTGCTACAAGTCTGTTCACCTCACTTGTGTCACCTGTGTAGCCCTTGAGGGCATCAGATCTTGGGACTTCTCAGAGTGGAGGGTCCACCAAGAATCCCCAATAGATTTTTAAAATATATTTTTATTGATTTCAGAGAGGAAGGAAGAGGGAGAGAGAGATATAGAAACATCAATGATGAGAATCATTGATTGGCTGCCTCCTGCACGCCCCAACTGGGGATTGAGACTGCAATCCTGGTACATATCCTGACTGGGAATCAAACCCAAGACCTCCTGGTTCATAGGTTAATGCTCAACCACTGAGCTATGACAGTTGGGCCCCAACAGATTTTCACAAAGGCTTTTAAAAACAGTTGGATTAGAGAGTTGAAGCTAACTTTTGGCAAGAATCTAGAAAGCAGATGTGAATTTGACTTCAATTGACCCCTAAGAATATGCTTTGATCATAAACCAAGCAGATGGTAGGGTTAAGGTCCATTATAAAAATTAGGATATTGACCCAGGAGTAAAGGAAGTTCAGGAAAGTTCCTTGAGTCAAAGACAATACATTTTTATGGAATATCCTTAGAACTTTGGGACTGGGCATGGTTAGATTGGGATGAGGGATGTGGGTAGGAAAGTTAAGGGGTAAGTGAAAACAAGATTTTGAAGTTGAATGACTACAAAACCAATGTATAAAAAGGTTGAAGTGAGACGAGTTTAGGAGGGAGTTGATGAATTTGATATTAGACATAAGTGTGGAATGATGGTGAGACATCTAAGTGGTGATGTTCACTAGGCATTTGGGGCTTCAGATTTGGAGCTAAAGAGAGAGGACAGGGCCAAGAAGGAAACAGCAGTAAGAACTGGAGTCAGAAAAAGTACTGAGTTCTCAGAGTGTGAAGCAAAGCACTTAGTGTGGGGTCCACAGGGTACAGACGAATAAGAAGGAACAACAGGAGAAAAGGAAAAGCCTATCACAGTAAGTGTAAACAAAAGGATTCAAGAAGGAGGAATGGCGAAAGGGGTCCAATGGCACAGGGTGAGATCAAGAACAACAAAGATGAAGGTAAAAAGGAGTGGACTGGGCAGTAGGAAGGTCATATGTAACCTCTGAGTAACTGTTATGAGTGTAATTGAAGCAAATGCCAGGAGTTTTAAAAAGAGGAAATGGTTGGAAAGGAAATGGAAACAGTTGACCCCCTCCTTAAAGCCCTTCAGTGTTTCTTCATTTCTCTTAGGACAAATTCTATTATCTTTAATGTGCCTACAAAGGCTTTGCACAGGTGTTCCCTATCACTATCTCCACCCCCAGTAAACCCCACTCCCCCACTCTCTGAGCCCGGGGTCACCAGCCTTCTTTCTGTTCTTTGCTGATCATTCTTTCTGCTTAGAATCATGCTCATTCTCCCCCACTCTAATCCCTCCAGGCCCTCAGCCCCACTCAGCAGCCCCTCCCTGGGACAGGATACTCTCCAGCCTGGGAAACTGTTCAATAAGAATCTGTACCTCCGCCCCCAAGACCTGGTCAGCCCTGGGTGGCTGAGGTCATCTGTCTCTCTCCTAACAGCAGCCCCAGGAGGCAACCCTCTGTGGATACCCAAATCAGAAGATGCAGCAGGTGGCTGAGTCTCGTTTCTCTGGGAGTGGGGACATAAAGAAGGACAAACCAGGTGTGCTGGAGAGAATGAGAGGGAAGGCAGACTTGACATCCAAGGTGGTCAGGTCATCTCCCTGCTGGACAGGTGGCCCCCATTCGGCAAGGTAGGATTTAGAAGTGTCTGGCCAGGTTAGGCAGCACTTCTGCAAGGTTGGAGCCTGCCTCCCTAATCTGCAGAGGGTCAGGGCTATATCAGGTCACCTGGGAGCCCCTCTTGGCACTGTGGGTCCATGGTGTGTCCTGATTCCAAGGTCACCAGGGCATACAGGATCTGCTCTCTCAGGGCCTTTGACCCACTCAGACTGGGGACTCTGGGTATAGCACTAGCAATTCCTTGCCCTGAGGTTGGTGAGGCATTAGGTGAAGGTGTTAGGATACCTGCAGCTCCATGCAGCACAGGAGCACAGGTCTGGTTCATTAGGTGGCCAGAGCCCCTACTTGGTGCCAGGATCACTGTGGGATGCCCCAGCAAGTGGAGAGCAGAGACCACCCTGCAAATAAATGCCTGTGTGTGTGTATAAATTATATATATACATATGCATGGAGGTGAGGGGAGAGTATTTCTGGCACCCAAGACATGTAAGCAACCTCTATGAAGTTCTGGTACCACCATTCAAAGGCCTCTGTGTAACTGTCTGTGTGGCCTATCAGAATGTCCTACCAAACAGGAAAACCAATACACAAGGAGAAGACAATCTTTTTTCTGAGGTCTATAAAGCTTATTCCTTTAAAGGGAGTCATTCTGAATAGCCTAGGAATGAACATAAATGATCAAAAAGTCCCTGAATATAGAAACCAAATGAATCCCATAATAGGCAACAAAATGGCATGATTAAAAGCATGGACTCTGGCCCCGCCAGTGTGAGTCAGTGATTGAGCGTCTACCTATAAACCAGGAGGTTGATTCTGGTCAGGGCATATGCCAGGGATATGGGCTCAATCCTCAGTGAGGGCATGCAGAAAGCAGCTGATCAATGATTCTCTCTCATCATTGATGTTTCTGTCTCTCCCTCTCCATTCCTGAAATAATAATATATATATATATATATATATATATATATATATATATATATATCTTTAAAAGAGAGAGAGAGAGAGAGAGAGAGAGCGCGCGCGCATGGGCTCTAGAGACAGACTATATGAACACCAATCTCAGTTCTGCCACAAACAAGTTGGGTGCCCTAGGACTATGGCTCAGTTTCATCACCTGTAAAATGGGGATCCTCACACTTAGCTCTTATGACTGTAGTGAGGATGAATGGCTTAATATTTGTAAAGTGCCTGACATATAGCAAAATGCTTTGTTAGCATTAAAAAAAAAATTCTCATCCTGCCCTGGTTGAGTAGCTAAATTGGTTAGAGCATAGTCCTGATACACCAAGGTTATGGGTTCGATCTCTGGTCAGGGCACATACAAGAGGCAACCAATGAATAACTGAAACAACAAATTGATGCCTCCCTCCCTCACTCCCTCCCTCCCTCTCCTTCTCTACCTAAAAGATCAATTTAAAAAATCTTAGCCTGTCAGGTCTTTAAACAGTACTTTCTGAGTCGTCTTGATGAACTTTTTGGGAAGATGAGAAACTGAGCTTCTTAGCCCCGCTAAAAGTTTAGACATCAAGGCAATCCTCACCTCACACGATAATGTGGGATTGTAAAAGCGACCACGCAAGCTGAAACTGCGCCAAAGCTCTCTTCAAAACCAAGAGAGAAAAATCACTGCTGTGACCCTCCACATTTTTGTTGAAACATTAAAAACTCTTACTGTAGGCTTTAAATGTATAGGAAAATGAAAAAAAAGTAAAACTAATATTTAATACACTGTAATTTAAAACATCAGAAACACTGCAATTCTTAAAGAGTTTTCTTTCTTTGTTTAAAAAGCACACATATCCAGAGTATTTGAAAAGGTCATGACTTCTTTGTATAGCTTAGGATACCAAGGGAGCATACCTTGGTGAACACCTCGGTGAACTGCCATACACCTTTATAAATTTGCATCAGCTTCCAATATTTTATCCCTTGTGTTTTCAATGTTGTGAAATACCTGAGAGTTCCTTCAATGTGAAGTTTTCTGCCAGCATCACTTCCTCTGTGACATCATCCTCCTTTTTGTCACAATCACTTTCTCCACTTATGCTTTTAACACTGGTTTCAGGTTTCATCAATATGAATAGAAATCTGGAGGGTCCTGCTAGAAAGTCACAGGAGCTTACTCAGAATATCAAATTCCATTCTGGAAATTAAAAACCAAAAAACTCAACCTGTGCAAAGCAGCGCCTGCTCATTAACAAAGGAACCAGATAGTTACAGAAACATTGCTAAATTCCAGTCTCAACTTTACACACACACACACACACACACACACACATTAACTTTTTAATACATGTACAGGTATTTTTAGTGCCTTGCACTTAACCGTTAATGATTATTTAAAAAGTGGGAAAATAGACTGAATCAAGCAATTGAATGCAGTTGCTAGAAATGGGTCTTTGGTTGGATGATTAAGATCTCATGGATCTTGGGAGAATTATAAGTACACAGTCTTTAAGAATGTGATAAGAGGTCTGGATTCTTTCCCTCTGAAAAGGGCAGATGAGCAGATACAGCATTTTATGCAGCATTTCAGGGAGTTCACAGAGCCCCTGAAATCCAATTAGAAGCCCTGGCTAAGAATCTAGCACCTTATTACTAGATAAAACCCAGCCAAAATCTGTTTCAGAGCCATTACAAGTCCTGGAAACTTCAGGCACTTTCTAAAGGAAGGTAAACCTTCAAATAGTCATCAGGCCCCCGGGAACTGCATTGAATGGTTGCTCTTTCCTCCCCGTACAAATCTATTTAATCTAGGTATCTTCAACAAATCAGCATCTCTAAAACTCTCTCTTGAGAGTATAGGTATTAGGAAGCCTTATTGTAAAGACAGACTCAACATTATGTTGTTGAAAAACAGAACCAGCAAATCAAACTGAAAATCGTCTTACACAGGTTAGCTGCTGTGAGGAGCAAGGTTGCTGAGTGGCACCTGAGCCTATCGCTGGTGGCATTCTACTCTGTCTGTCCTTTCTATTCTTCCTCTTTCCCATTCCTGTTCTTTTTCCTCTCCTTTATTCTCCCTCTCCCATTCTTCTTCCCTATTACCTTGGACATTGGCCCCACAGGCATTGCTTAATTCAGCCTGTGATGCAAAAGGTTTTAAGCCTCACTTGTCCTGAGTGAGTCAACTTGAATTCAATATACAATCTAATGGGGGGCTCTGAGAATGCCTCACTGATGACCAAGAAACACATTCTTGCTAGAGAAGCTTATTCTTTAGGGAAAGCAATTTTGAGCAAGGAAGGGTATTAGGGGTTGCTTTTTTAAAAAAAAAATGATTTGGCTGCAAGGGGAAAAGATTGCCTATACAAAATCTGCTGATGAAGTCACAGAATGACTCCACCTCTGGAATGAGCTTAATTTTCTTGTATTTTGGTAAGAAATCTGGCTCTCAATTGGGAATTCAGTCACTCTATCCACTCAAGGGCAAAATGATAAGGTTCTATCAGACCAAGCGTCTAAATGAACCTGAGACTATCAAGGTCAAAAATGCTGCATGTCAAGCCAAAAGATCTCTCTTGGGCTTGCTTGTTTTGACTTGTACCCACAGGTCAAATTTGTCTTGTCTAAGTGTCCAATCGCGTTATAAAACAAAGTGCAGCTCTCTGCAGTACAGCATCTTCTCAAGGGACAGGAGTCCTAGCTATACCTCTTGGGGGATTCTCTCATTTTTCGGCCCCTTTGATTTCCACAGAACTTTAACGTGCCTCCCTTGAGATCGAGGATCACAGTATGATTTTGGAAATGCTGAACCCAGTGCATTATAACATTACCAGCGTGGTAGTGCCTGAAGCCGTTCCTGTTGCCACCATGCCCATCCTGCTGCTCACCGGCTTTCTCTTTTTGGTCTGGAATTATGAGGACACATCCTCAATCCCAGGTAAGTTATCATTTAGTTTCGTATCTAAGATTATTTACTTGGGCTTTTGGTCCATGAGGATAAAGAAAATTTTGTAAAAGACACAGAGCAAACCTGGGGAGATGGCTGAACACCACAGCAACATTGGCAAATGAAGAGTCGGGTGAAAATTTTTATATCAATTATCTGTACATTTTAAATGAAAGCATTTTAAAATATATTAGATAATACCTTCTACTCTGTGGTTATCTCTGGTAAGGCAGACTTGGCACAAACCCTTTACGGTAAGTTTGAGACTGGGAGGAGCAAGGTAAAAATTCAGGGGTTTTTGTTATTTATTTGTTGAATTCAAATTCATACCAATTTTGCTCTGAAGGTGGAAAAGTCTCTGGAATGCCTTCTGTACTCCTTTCCTTCTCCTTCCCACTCTGCCTCATCCAGGCCTTCTCCATGCCGTCCCTTAACGCCTCTCTCATTTTCTTTTGTTCTTAAGGGGAGTGGGTGATAATGGTACCACCGTAAGGACTGGATGAGGCTGGGCAGTTGAAAGAATGGGGACCACTACAATTCCCTTTGAACGTCACAACCTGATAGATTTTTCAACAAGATCTGTGGGTCAATCAAAAGTAGAGTATAATATAAATAACCAGGTAAATTCAATAGAAACCCCCACCACTCCATTACCATCAGATTAATTCAGAATGAATCAGAAGTATCAGACTAGTTCTTTAGTTTTCAGTGAAAATTCCTTGTGGCAGGCATCTGCCCAATTCCATAAGCTATACAGTAAGACTGTATTTCAGGAGCACAGTCATTACACACTTCCAAGCACGGGGGTGCCTCAACACAGAGTAATTTAGAGCCGGAGTATGGGGCCGGTGCAAAGTGCCCTGTGTCTGGATTCTTTAAGAATTTCCAGAGAACTGCCTGTCTCTCTGTCTAATTCAGCCTGGTACTTCAGGCTACTTCAATGCCCAATTTAACAGAACACTTAATTTTGTTCTCTACTCCCTGATGGGGTCTGAGGGAAGATTCTTCCATGGTCTTTAACTTGAAATCCTTTCTCACTGAACTTCTTCCCCAGTGGGCTCCCAGGTCAGATTCCAGGAATAGTAGAGGTGAGGTGGGTGCATTTTAAAATAGCCCCCGCCCCAACACACACACACAGATATTTATGCTGCAGGTGGTGGTAGAACTCCCTCAGCCCCATGAATGAGGAGGTCAGTCTAGGGCAGTGATGGCGAACCTTTTGAGCTCGGCGTGTCAGCATTTTGAAAAACCCTAACTTAACTCTGGTGCCGTGTCATATATAGAAATTTTTTGATAGTTGCAACCATAGTAAAACAAAGACTTATATTTTTGATATTTATCTTATATATTTAAATGCCATTTAGCAAAGAAAAATCAACAAAAAAAATGAGTTCGCGTGTCACCTGACACACGTGTTACAGGTTCGCCATCACTGGTCTAGGGGGCAAGCATGGGAAGTGGCATCCCTGGAGCTATGGGTCAGGAGCCTCAGTGGCCGCCCATTCTGCCCCCTGCTGTGGGCTGGGGACACCATGCTGCCATACACTGACAGGTCACATAATGCTGTGGCTCTCAGCCACACGGGAAGTGGGGGCCCCATGCTGATATTTGAAAAAAAATTTCCCCAAGTGATTTTTCCTGAGCAGCCAGGGTGGAGAGCCACAGATATAAGCCCAACGCCTTCATTTGACAGAAGGGGACACTGAGCCCCAGAGAGGCGATCTGCTTTGACAAGAATGAGAAACCATGAAGTTCAACCTCCCCATTTTACAGGTGAGAGGGAAATGGCCTGTCAGATGCCCAGCTACATGGAAAGTGAAAGCACAGGTGTGGCGGGGCAACTGGAAGTCCTGCTTCCCACGTGGCTGCTCATTTTGCTAGCCAGGGAGCTTCTAGGTCCAGGCTTTCCCTTTGCAAATGTGAGGTCTGCTCAGACTCTGAGATCCCATGTTCCTCATTAGGAAAGGAAAAGTGAGGAAACTGGCCTTACTGGGGTAGTTCCAACCAATACTTCTAAACTCCTTTGGCCAGTTCCCTCTCATCACTGGTCTCTGGGTTCTCAATTTTACAGGTTTGGGGAAGCTCAGGGTCAGCGAAAGCCAAAGAGGCTTAAGAAGGTGCAATGATTCAAAGCCCTTAAGTTTAAGTTATAGTTTACAACAAAGCAACTTCATACCTATTTTCTCTTGTGATCCTCATAGCACTCTGGTGGGGTGGGTGTATTTCTGCCTACTTTGCAGGTAAAGAACCTGAAACTAAAAGAGGGTAGATATTGCATGGCTACTAAGTGATGAAACTTGGACTCAAATCTAAGCTTCTTCGACCCACACGTACTGAGTGTCCCTGCTATATCAGGCTCTGGGAGGTGAGGGAGACAGGGGGGTATAGAGATGATGCACAGGCAGGTGACTCCGTGCCAGCGAGAGCTATGAGAGTCTGGGTGAGGACTTAGGAGATCTAGAAGCTTCAGTTCTAAGGAAATGCCACCAGTTCGCTGATCTCTGTGCAGGATTCACAGTTCCTGGCACCTGGCAGCTCTTCCTTCCCCCCAAACACAGAGCCATTCCCCAAACTGGCACATGAGTCTTCTCCCCCAGAGCCTCTCTCTGCTCTGGGCACCAGGTCCCCAGAGGGGTCATGAGGGAAAGGACATAGCAGTATATTCTCTTTTCTCCCCTAAGAAAATATTTTATGGAATAGAGCACAGATAAATATGTCATCACGCTCCAGGACAAAAAATAGAATGTTAGCAGAGTCCCCAAAAATGGCTCTTGTGTCTTTTCAACATACCCTCTCTCCCCACAGAGGTAAATGTGCTTCTGTTAGGTGACAATTACTTCCTGCTTTTTTACAGTTTTACCACCTAATTTCACATCCCCAATCAATATAGTTTAGTGCTGCCTGATTTTAAATGTTTTAGCAATGGAATCCTACATTATTTGCTTTTCTATTTTGCTTCTTTTGCTCAGTTTTATACTTGTAAGATTCATCCTGGTGGTGGCCTGCGGCTGCAGCTCATATGGGCTGTAGTTACACAAACATCTTATATTTAATTACTGTTTCTACTGTTGAAAGACATTTGGGGTGTCTCCAGTTTGGGGCTATTGTGAATAGTGCTGCTGGGAACATCCATGTGTGCAGGTTTCTCTAGGGCAGCAGTTCTCAACCTGTGGGTCACGACCATCGGAAAACACATATAGCATATCAAATATTTACATTATGATTCATAACAGTAGCAAAATTACAGTTATGAAGTAGCAACAAAAATAATTTTATGGTTGGGGGTCACCACAACATAAGGAACTATATTAAAGGGTCGCAGCATTAGGAAGGTTGAGAACCACTGCTCTAGGGTGTATACCTAGTGTGAAATACCTTTCACACAACAGCTTCTTGATTAGATAGCAGGCAAGAGGCCCAGTTGTTGGCTTCACAAAGGCTGTCTCTATACTAAACTGCAGTCAAGCATTTACTGCTCCTCTTAGGGCAGTGATGGCGAATCTTTTGAGCTCGGCATGTCAGCATTTTGAAAAACCCTAACTTAACTCTGGTGCCGTGTCACATATAGAAATTTTTTGATATTTGCAACCATAGTAAAACAAAGACTTACATTTTTGATATTTATTTTATATATTTAAATGCCATTTAGCAAAGAAAAATCAACCAAAAAATGAGTTTGCGTGTCACCTCTGACACGCATGTCATAGGTTCGCCATCACTGTTTTAGGGTGAAAACAGTTCCTGCATCTGCTGCATGCCTAGATAAGCATCTCCAAAACCAAGAGAGCAGCTTAATATGTGGCTGCAACCAGAATATTTCCCTAATGTCCTACTGAAGTTTCTCCCCTCCTAAAGCATTCTTCTCTCTAGCTGGAAGGTGTAAGATATGTGTGTAAATGAAAGGATCATATTGTGTTATAATTGCTTGATTTTGCACTTTCTTTTCACATAGTTTCCTCTCCTGCCCAGGACTCTGCTGAGGACCTACTTACACTTATCATCCCATCTCTAGTCCCTAATTTGGAGCTAGTGTCTACACATAGTTGGGTCTCAGTGTTTATTGGATGAATTAAGCTGACCTATGAATGATCACTAAGGACCCAACACTCTGATTCTCTTCTGGTTAGAACACTCAGGTTTCCAACCTAAGTAAAGTTCATTGCAATCTCCCTTTTGAGTAGACACAGCTCTGCACTGGCATCTTTTATATTTGAATGGTGGTTCCCAAACTTTTAGATAAAAAATGTTTCTCATGAGCCTAGGACAGTGGTCGGCAAACTGCGGCTCTCGAGCCACATGCGGCTCTTTGGCCCCTTGAGTGTGGCTCTTCCACAAAATACCGACTTCTGCGCATGGGCCACGAAGTTTCAATCGCACTGTACGTGCGTGCCCGCAAGTGGTATTTTGTGAAAGAGCCACACTCAAGGGGCCAAAGAGCCGCATGTGACTCATGAGCTGCAGTTTGCCGACCATGGGCCTAGGACATTGAGTAAGCAAATGTTGAATAAATCTACTTCCAAATAGCCAGATGTCTGACCTCATTTGGAATAAATGTATTTGATACAATTATATTTTTCTATTTTTATAAAAATATAAGCGCAACCTAAAATACTCTAAAAAAGTGACATGTAAAAGTTTATTTTCTATATTATATACATCTAATTAATTTTAAAAATTCATTCAGAAAACATTTATGGATCATCTACAATGTTTCAAGTTGTAACTATCCAGGAAAGTATTTGGTTGTTATGCATATTTCAATTGATAGCAGGTTAGTATATCTCATGACATATTCAATTAAACTTGCTTATTTAAATCTTTTTAAGAACTTAAGGAAACTATTTTATATAAAGTCAGTTATCTACTTATAGTGTTATTAGTATAAAAGATTAAGAACCCTTTGAAAATGTTTTTCTTCTATAGATGTGAACAAAGTTCTTCATGTTAAAAAACAAACAAACAAACAAACAAAAAACAGCTAACAGTCTTGCCCACATTAATGCAACTCTTGCATAGTTAAGAACTTTGCCAAATTTGGAACTAAACATCTAATTTAGATTACTTAAGAAAAAGCTTAGATTATCTAGATTATTATTATACAACTACTGCCCATAAAGTGAGAGTAATGCCTCACACAGTTGTGCATGTTTTGCTTTATAACTATTTCACTAACAGAATGGACTTAAAGGAGAAGATTTAGAAAACTAATACATACTTTATAAATAAATTCCTAAAATCTTGCCTAGAAGCCTTTGTCTAACTTTTTTCATCACCACTGGTAAATTCAAGCTACCAAGTTTGATATCTGATATAAGCAAGGAGAAAATTCCTTAGCTGTTCTCTGAATTCCTGTCTTCAAAATCCTGCCTTTGTCTGCCCTAGAGGGGTAGCTCAGTTGGTTGGAGCATCTTCCCAGTCAGGGCATATACAAGAATCAACCAATGAATGCATAAATACATGGAACAATAAATCAGTGTTTCTCTCTCTCTCTCCTTTCATCTTTCTCTAAAATCAATAAATTAAATGATTTTTTATAAATTCTGCCTATGTCTGCATAAGCAAGGATGAAAGTGGCTGAGTAAAACCACATTGAAGGACTAAAACTCTGGTCTAAAAACTGATCAGACTCTCTGCCCACTTAAAGTTTTAGGTTTATTTTGCCTAATGAGATTTAGCTTAAGATTCTTTTCTTAAACTGAGTCCTTTTTGAAGGAAAAAGGATGAATATTATTTGTTTAGACATTACCTTTGCAAACCATGTTTTTCTTAGTTTAAAAAGTTACACCATAAAATTTTTTTTCAAAGTTTATACCAAAACTACAACCTAATTCTGATCCACCCATTAGGTCAACTGGGGTATTTAAATCAAACGTTTTCAGACAAAACTAGGTAGTCAAACAGATCTGTCAGTTTGTCACTTTCCCTGGGGTCTATGTTTATAACTGACAGACTGATTAACTTGTATTTGAAACTCACTGACACCATTTAACATGGCAAGAAAACAGCAGACACATGCCCTCGTTCATTATGCATGAAATGATTGAGACCAAATGGAACTAGTATGGTGTGGACAATGAATTCCTTTTTACTCATGAAGGGGTAAAGAAATTCTAGTTAAGCTTACTGGTTTATTTTATTTTTTTTAATTTTTAGTGATTCACAGATATACATCAGGAGATGTAAAAAAAAACACTTAGGTATAAAAGAACAAGAACAGCAGTAGAAAAGCAGTCTCTCTTTTTGGCGTAACTGGAATGCTGACTGTGACTTGATGGTTTTCCTAGGTCCTGGCTATTGTATGGGAATTGGGCCCCTCATCTCCCACTTCAGGTTCCTGTGGATGGGGATTGGCAGTGCCTGCAACTACTACAACAAGATGTATGGAGAGTTCATGAGAGTCTGGGTATGTGGAGAGGAAACACTCATTATCAGCAAGTAAGTCTATTAATAATCAGAGACCCATTTTTAAAGTCAAAGCTGGGCTTTTTCCTATTCAAAAAACAAACTTACTTATTTTGATATCTTGCTCTCTTTGCTCCTGAGGCTATGGTTTTACTAGTACAGTGAAAGTGAGATATTTCTAGGTAAAAAATCTAACATTGCAAACCAGTGGAACAAACAATGAATGGGCTTTGCCTGAAGCCAGAGCTACATAGATAAAGAACTCTGGAAAGCTGGGAAAGTATTCACAATCTCTCTAATCAGTGAATGTGGAGAATATAGATGGTCTGTTTTCAACAAAACATATTTTAGAGAGCGGCATTATCTCTTCTGCTTTCCTAAGCATGCCTGAGACAAAAATCTGACAGGACCAGTTTGCTAGGGTGTTTGTAATAACAGGCTAGTGGGCATCGCTAGAAGGGTAACAGTGCATAAAGAAGCCATCCATCTGATGCTATCCTATTTATGACTGCAGGCGGTGTCCCAGCTGAGTGATCTTATTAAATAAAGCAGGAACACTATTGCCTATCAGAAGAAATGATGCCCCCCACTGTCACATTATCTAGATAACTTCAGCAGATTGAATTCACTCCAGGGTTAATCAAATATGCATTGATTGTATAGAATTAGCTTTGTGAAATACCAGTTTTCTTATTTAGTAACTAGAGGCCCGGTGCACGAATTCATTCATGCACAGGTGGGGTCCCTTGGGGTGGGCTGTGAGGCTGGTGGCACGAGCTGGGGCCCAGCTCGCGCCCCCAGCCTCACAGCCCCACAGCCCTGCCTGGCACCTCACCTTGGCCTGGCACCACCCCCTCACCTGCTCCACCATCCCACCTGCGGGGTGATTGATTGGGCCAGGGTCCTGGCCCAGCTCCCTCAGCACCTGGGAGCTAGACCGCAGCCCCACCCCTCGTTAGCTTGCTGTCTTCGGGATGATTGGTGGGGCAATCGAGCCCCCACTCACTCCTGCCGTAGCCTGGTGCTGCCCACTCACCTGCTCCACCATCCAGCAGCGGTCCCGCTCTTGTCAGGGCCCATCGGGGCTGGCAGCGCCTCCACTGCAGCACCACGTCGCTGACATCGCCATGTTCCATGCGGCCCCCTGGTGGTCAGTTCATGTCATAGCGAGCAGTCAAACTCCCAGGTGAACTCTAGGTCAAGGGGACAATTTGCATATTAGGCTTTTATTATATAGGATCATAGAAAATGGAGAATGTCAGAAAGAGCATATTTGACTAGACTTTCAGATATCTTTACTAGATTTTTAGCAGCTTTGCCAACATTGTCTCATTAATGAATTTTTATATTTACAACACTTAATGGGGCTTTACCCACAAACTAAGGCTGGCCAGGGTCTTTTACTGATTAGAATGATTTGTTTAGACACATAGACTATCACCCAGAAGGAAAGTGAAGCATTTCTGGAAACTACACTGATTTTTTTTCAGGCCAATATTACATGTATCATTTCATAAAATACCATATTATCCTCAAAGCCCAATTCTCTGAACCAAATACCTGAAAGAAGGAAGTGAGGGAGAAAAATGTCTTAATCCTTCCAAATATTGTTAACTATTTTAATGTTATTTTTGACCAATCTAACACCTCACATTTTGCCTCGGTTTTTTCTGTTTCTTCAGTTTGGTGATGTTGCACTTTTAAGGCAGACCATGCTTACACAACTGATGTAAAGAGCTTCAGATGGAAATGTCACTTCATTCGGTTCACTGTGAAACACTCTAATGTAGTGGTTCTCCCAGAGTGGTCCCTCAGCCAGCAGTATCAACATACCTGGAAACTTATTAGAAATGCACAATCTTGGGCCCCAACCTGACCCACAAATAGGAATGCCTGGGGTGGGCCCACTTACATGTTTTCAGAAGCTCGCCAGGTGGCTAGGGGCAGTCAAGTTTGAGAAGCACCCTCAGGGCTAGGCCATGATTACTCTTGGATTTCACTTCTCTTGAGCTATTGAACTGGTCAGCCAAATGTGAGTGAATTTGGTATGTTCTCATTTTAAAAATCAATATTTTACTCACTTTTGCAACTGACTGCAGTCTCCAAATGTCCTGGGACTGATGACATTTGGACGTGGGGATTGGACATCCCCAGCACAGCAAGCTGCCTTCCCCGCCTCAGGTCAACATCTGCCTTCCTTGTCACCTATTTCCCCCTGCAGACAGGTGCAGTGACCCACAGGATAGTCATCCAAAAGGTTATCTGCCCACAGCTCAGGATCTGGAGCATGGTTCTCACCCATTCTGCACATTGAAGTCATTCAAAGAGCTTTGAAAACCCCAATGCTTAGGCATCAGCAGTATTTAGAGCTCTCCGGGTGATTCCAAAGTGCTGAGGGGTTAGAGGGGGGGAGAGGAGGTAAGAAGTTTCCAGAGCAGGGGTCCTTTCCCTGGGGCTGGGGGAACTGGAGTTGGAATGGTTTTGTCTTATTGTGTTACCCTTAGGTCTAGCTCAGGTGGTGGTCGTATTAGACTAGAATTGGAGTGAAGAATGACGCACGGAGAAAGGAGCAGGGGACCAGAATAGAAATCACTCTTAGATCCTGGATGCTTACATCACCAGATAAATTCCCTGGAAGCCAAAGCCACTTCCTGAAGTGGGACCCTCACTGCAGTGAGGGGTGGGTGGCATCCAGCCACTCTGCTGTCTTAATTAGGAAAGTCACCTTAGCGACCTGACCAAGTCAGGTGCTGATTCACGCTGGAGACGTGGACACTACCCATCCTGCCCTTTCCCCCAGCTCTTCCAGTTCTTTCTTTGTCCTGTCCTCACAGGCTTTTCACTGGTTGGAGTCTTCGTGTTCTTTTTAATTGCCTCTGAGCCACTCAATTTTGTTAAGAGCCTAGGCCCCCCCGACAGGAATAGGACATGTTTGTCCCTATTTTCTTTCCCTGCCTGTTCTTCAGGTCCCTTCCAGGACTACCTGTACCTCTTGAAAAGACCCCACTGGACCTCAGAAAGCTTTTTATTTTTATATAAATAATTTGCCAGATCTCTTTTCTTTTGAAAAGTTTGAGATCTGTAGTGATTATAACTGTGTAGAGATTATGGCTCAACTTTTCTAACCAGTTTAGTTCAGTGGTGAGGGTGCAGAACTTCGGGGCAGGAACCAGGGGTGGGGGTGGGGCTGGGGGCTGGGCAGGCATGAGTGTTGCTGGGATGTGGCCTGAGTAACTCCAGGCTTTGGGGGAAGGTCCATCTAATCATCTGTACATAAAGTATGCACAATTCCCTAATCAGATATGTGCTAAACCAATGAGGGTCTACAGAAGTTTTGCATGACACTATATGTCATACATAAATTATTTTTTGTCATGAATACAAAAAAATTGTGGAAAGCATTCATAAAACAGAATTAGCAATGGACATGCTAATTAGGGTCATATTTGCATGTATATTAGCAATTAACATAGCAATTAGGGTTATAGTACATGTTTTAGGAAATTTATTTACTTACTCTTTTTTTTAAATCCTCACCCAAGGATATGTTTTCTTTTTATTTTAGAGAGAGAGGAAGGTAGAGGGAGAGAAGGAGAGAGAAATATCGATCATTTGCCTCCTGTAATGGCCCCAAACAACTGGGGATCGAACCTGCAACCTAGGTATGTGCCCTGACCTTTTGGTGTACAGGGCAACACTTCAACCAACCAAGCCAGACCAGCCAGGGCATATTCATTTATTCTTTAAACATATATTTATTGAGAATTTACTATTCTCAACACTAAACACTGGCTGATCCTAAGTTATCATAATCATTATTGGTTCTCCATTTATTTATTAAATAAATATTTACTGAGAACTTACTATGTTCCCTGGATATCATAAACAAATCAGCCAAAGATCCCTACTGTCATAGAGAAATACGTTGTTCTATTGTTAATATACTAACAATAAAGAAGTAAAATGTATAGTATATGAGTAGGGTAACCAACCATCTCAGTTTTTCTAGAACTTGGGGTTTCCTAGGATGTGGGATTTTTAATGCTGAAACTGGGACAATCTCAGGCAAACTAGGATGGTTGCTCACAAAGTTAACAGGTAGATATATGCTATACAGAAAATTAAAATAGGGTAGGGGAATGAGGAGGGTCTGTTGTAAGGTTGGGAGCACAATTGTAAATAAGTGGTCAAGGCAGACTTCATTGAGAAATAGCATTTAATTAAAGACCTAAAGAAAGTGAGTGGAAAAGCCATGCAAAAACCTAGAGGAAAAACATTCCAGAGAGAAGGAACAGCAAATGCAAAGGCACTGAGGTAAGAGTCTGTCCGAAACATGTAAGGAATAAGAAGGATAACAATATGGCTAGTGGAAGAGTAGTGGAGATGGAGTTAGAGAGGGAATAGGATAGCCAAATCTTTTTGGGCCTTGCAGGCCATTGTAACAACTCTGGCCTGTACCCTGAGTGAGATGTAGAACCATTAAGGAGTTTAAGCAGAAGACATATCTGACTTGTTCATGTTTCAGCAGAATCGTTCTGATTTCTCTGTTAGGAAAAGATGGTGAGGGGACAAGGGATGGGTACAAAGAGAGGAATTAGTCGAAAAATGATGGTGGCTGGTCCAGGTGAGAGCAGTAAGGTAATAAGATGATGAAGTAACATTCTGGATATATTTTGAAGGCAAAGCCAATAGGTGCTAACAGACCGGATATTCGGTGTGAGAGTCAAGGTGATGCCACAGTTCATGCCTGAACACCTGCAAGAATGAAGATACTGAGTTATGTGAGATAGGTGGGACAAGTTTGGGATGGGGAGAAATCAGCTTTGATTCCATTTCAGACATTTTGACTTGACAGGTCTTGTAGATGTCTAAGTGGCTTGTTGAGAAGCAAGGTCTAAGCCTTCCAACTGTCAACAAAACCTCACTGTTACCAATCCAATGCCAACAGGAGTCCCTAGTCTGTGGTGCAGTGAACGGAGTAATTTTATTCAGATAAAGAGTATGCAAACCACAGAAAGGCGGCCTCCAGTAGAAACTGAAAGTGTGCACCTCCAAAGCAAATGGGAGGCTCACATATATAAAGTGCCCACCTTGGACCCTGATTGATCCATTTTATGCAAATGAGAAATCCAAATTTATATCATTTGATTGGTCTAAATAACACTGTCCTGAACGGTTGGATTAGTACATCTTGTTTGGTCTTTGGGAGCTGCTTTCATTGGTTGGGAAAGATACAAATGAGGGCACAAAGACCTAAAGAAAGTGAGGAAGAAAGCCACGCAGCTCTGATTGGACAGGGCAGGTCTCAGTCCATTGGTCAAAATATGATACTAGCAACTCCTTTATAAGGTTTGGCTCAGTGAGCAGGAACACAATGCAGGGGGTTTGGCAGCTCAGTCTGTGGCTTTTCCCTGATATGCAATGTGCATGTAAACAATGGCTGCTAGACTCTGATTATGAATTTGGGTACAGTTAACCACAAGGAGTCCTTCTTGGCAGATATATTCCTTCCTGGGGGCCACAAGATCCTCCACCATAGTCAGAAACTAGCAAAGGAAGCTAGACAGAGAAAGGGAAACCAGGAGAGGACGGTGGTCTGAATACCAGGTGGCAAATACGTATCAGGGAAGAGGGGATTGCTAACCATAACATGTAAATACAGAGATCTGAGTGTTGCATTTAGCAATAGGAAGGTCACAGATAACCTTGACAAGAGCATGGTGGGGACAAGAGAGTGGTTAAGGCAAAAGTCTGACTAGAGTAAAGAATGGGGGAAGAAGAATTGGAGGCAGCAGGTGAAATAAATTTTCCAAGCAGTTTGCCATAAAGTAGGAATTTCATCCACAGGAACAGGATGGAAGGCTCAATATATGGGCACAGATCCTGATGGTTGAAGCTTGCAGAGATTCCAGTTGCTTCTATTTTCTCAGTAAAATTGGAAATAAAGTCTTTAACTGAGAGTGAGGGAGGGGGAAGTGGAACATTTGAAGAGAGAGGAGGCAGGATACAACAGTCGTCTGGAAGAGTGAGTGAGTGAGTGAGTGAGTGAGTGAGTGAGTGAATGGACTAGGGAAATGTAGTAGACTTGCCAGCTGCACTAAGTGGTTAAACGTAACTGAGACCTGTCAGCAGTGTGTGGGTGGGGGTGGGAGGCAGTTCCCAGCACCATTCAACTTCCAGGTGCAAGCACATAGTAAGCCAAGAACTGGGTTTAACCAGGGTTGTGGTTTTACAAGACAACTATGGCAAAGTAAGGAGAGGGTCAAGGGAATTGAGGATGCATGGAAGAGAGTGATTTTAATGATTGATAATAAAATATTTTTCAAACTTTCTATTGAGAACATGTTCAAATGAACAGGAAAGTTAAAAGAGCAGTCCTCCCCTGCCCTCCCCATGAAAAGTGATCTTTGGAAGAGACCAGGTCAGTTGTCTTGTAGGCTGCCCCACATTCTGAATTTCTCACATTGTTTCATTATGGTGTCATTTCACATATTTTTCTATTCCCTGCATTTTTTATAAATTGAAAATTAGGTCTAAATGCTTAATTAGATTCAGGGTAAACATTTTTATAATAATAGTTCCTTGGTAGTACAAGCATTTCATACTGCTTCACATCAAGAGACCAGGAAAGGTTGTCCCACTATTAATGATACTAAATTTAATCTAGTATCCATTTGATCTCTCTTGCAATGACCCCAGTACTTAAGCTGGTTAAGTGAGGATATTAGAAGGGCAAAGGATAGTGAAAAGGTGATAGGATTGATGGAGCACAAACTTCAGGCACAGAATAGGTCTAGACAAGGCAAGTATTTCCAAATGTTGGGGACCAATTATTCCATTAATTGTCTCCTCCATATTTCTAGTGCTCATTACTCTTGAACCTGGCCATAGATGTGTGGGTCCTTTAAACTCAGAACACTTACCACTTACGAACTTACTTCCTGGCTCCTTTCCATTTTGAATAGACAACAGGTTTGCTATCTTTGGAGATATCTTTTTACTTTAGTTATGTTTAAAGAATAATGACTCCAGTTACCAGACAACTAACACTACCCTCTATTCCCTCTGAGCTTGGGGACTCCCTCAGTCTCTCCTCAAGATGATAAATCCTCACTCTCCCAATGTGTCAGTATAACATCTCCCTCAACCGGTGTTACAGTGCACGAGCTCAGGCGGGGCGAGTTCTCTAATGTGCTACTGAGTGCCAGAGAGCTCTGGGCCTGGTTCTTCGTTCTTCACCAACCTTCTCTTACTCACTTTCCCAATTTACTCTGGTTAGATAAAGCCAGCCTGCTTTTGATAAAAGACCTAGTTGAAATTGCTTGTCTGCTCTCCCGTCATACTTGGCTTGCTGTGTGTATCACTTCTATCTTGACAGCTTCGTGCTTTGCCAAGGCTGAGCCTGGGACTCAAAATAACTGAGATGTTGGTGCCCCCTAGCGGACACACTGATTTTTAAAGTTGGGTCTTTATTAACTAGCACTTCATTTGGTCTTAGTTTGGGGCTTCTTGTTTTCTTTTTTTTAAATAAACATTGTGATAAAGGTGAGCTGTATTTATTTATTCATTCATTTTTAAATATGTTTTTATTGATTTCAGAGAGGAAGGGGGGGAGAGAGAGAGAGAGAGAGAGAGAGAAACATCAACGATGAGAGAGAATCACTGATAGGCTGCCTCCTGCGTGACCCCCAGGGGGCAGCGAGCCTGCAACTTGGGCATGTGCCCTTGACTGGAATCAAACCTGGGACCCTTCAGTTCGCAGGCCGATGCTCTATCCACTGAGCCAACCCAGCTAGGGCTCTTGTTTTCCTTTTTAAAACTGATTAGTAATTCCTCAAAATAAGTGGACAAACATACATCAATAGAGAACCACATAAATAACTTATTTTATGTAATAAAAACATAAATGGACAGGCCAGTGTGGTTAATGTAGTATACAAAAGCTCCAGCAGTCAGAGCAAGAAAAATAGTGTTCGGCTTGTCTTCTCAACACTAAAAAAGTTTAGATACAAATTTGTGAATAAAGAATAGACAAAGTACTTCCTATCCGCTTTAATTATAGAATGAGGTCAAGGAAGGTAAGAAAAGCTAGAGTTCTGAAATCTGTTAAAAATTTCAGTCTTCTCTGTAGCATGATTTTTCTATACAGGACAAGATTTTAGCTGTTTATCAGTCAAATTAATTCCCTGAAATATAAATAGAAGCGTCTGGAGTTTTTGTTTTTGTTCTTGTTTCTAGGAAGAGGGAAACTTGTCCAAGAGTTGGGATCATTTGATGAATATTATCTGGAATCAAGTCAAGAGAACATTTTCCTTAATACAGAGTGTTTTGATTTGAACATATAATTTTTTCACAAGTAATTTATTCACTTAATAATTATGTTTTCATTTCTTGGTACTGCCATTATGTCAGGGCCTTTCTTTTAAAGTTTAAATAGGACTATGGAATCCATCACAAGTGGGAGAGTTTCGCTAATTAGCCTAACCCGCTCAGCCAGCACAGAGTTGTTTTGGCCCAATGTCTTCTATGAGAATGTGTTTTTCACAGGCATTAACCGAACAACCTCATTAAGGCAATGTCATTCTTTTAGGAGCCAAGTGTCAACTTTGACAGGGAGGAGCAAGTGTTAAGATGGTCACTCCAGCCTGTGTAAGAACTGGGCTCACAAGAACAAGTTGCATGTACTATAGCAGCCATACCCCATGTTTGAGAGTTATGTGTTCAAGAAACGCTCATAGTAAGAGATTTTGCAGTTGAGAAACAAAATTTCAGTGGAGAAATGAGGAGGAAGAACCAAAGTTGTTTGCAGTAAACACATGAAAACTTGAATAAATATTAAGTTCACAAAAAAAATAAAATGACAACATTGTCTAAAATGAAGATAACACCAATGATATTTTATGCCTCTTGAATTTGCACAATTGGGCATTGCACAGTTACTTTCCATCTTCTATCCTTTGCACACCGAAGAAAAAAAAAATCCAGGTTTTCCTCTTTTGTAATAAATACCAAAGAGATGTTTATAAATATACGCTGCTTTCTCACAATAATGTGCATATTTTCTTCCTATTCCTCTGCTCGATTGTGCAGTCCCTTGCCAATGTTAAGATCTATCTCTGAACTCCTTTCTGGTCTCAGAAAGATGGGATAATCTATAATCCTCAAGTGGAAAAAGCTCTGGGGATCTGTTTTAACTTACCTAGCAGACCTGTGTGGATTCATTCTCAAGCCCCAAGTCAAGAACTATCTCACTGCAGCTCTGCCTGTGGCAGATCCCCACCAGCTCACACATGGACTACCCTCATACATGGCTTGCCTCCCGCCCTGTTCACACAACTGAAACACAGACTGATGGCCGTTTGCCCCGCCTCAGCTATCCTCACGTCTCCCATAGCTGCACTGCAGAAAACCTCTGCTCTTTCTCTACTAACCACTCTGCCCCTTTTTATTTTTACCTGTTTATTTTGTTATTTTTAACCCTCACCCAAGGATAACCTTCATTGATTTTAGAGAGAGGGGACAGGAGAGAGAGAGAGAAACATCGATTGGTTGCCTCCTGCACATGCTCCAACCAGAGACAGGACCCACAACCTAGGTATGTCCCCTGATCAGGAATCGAACCCAAGACCCTTTGTGCATGGGAAGATGCTCCAATCAACTGAGCCACACTGGCCAGGGCTCTGCCCCTTTTTAAATTCTCAAACTCCGGTCCCTTTTTCTCATACCTGCAAGAAAAATGGCTATCAATCTGAATATACTTGTGTGGAAATTTCTGAAGTTGCAGAAAATATATGGAAAGAAGTAAAGCTGCCTATGCTTACATTTTGTTGGAAATTTGCATTTGGCCATGTTGTCCATATATAAATACTGTGACATAGGCCTGGTAATATAAAGCGCCTATTGTCATGCCTCTCGGAGGAGTCTGAATAAGAGTTGGAGCATACTTTGTTAGCAATGAAGCCAGGGGATGATAAATGAGACCTGGTTTGTGCCCGAGCACTGACTCTGTGGTCCTCTGTGTACTCTGTATTCCTGTTGTCTACCCAGCAGCACAAGGGTGGCTGCGGGCCCCTACCTCAGAGATGGCATGTTCTGGATTTAAGTATAACAAGGCTGGCTTTGGAGGGAAATGGCTGAGCTGTGGCCTCTCTTGCCTCACTCAGCCGCAGCCATGCAGTCCTGTGAGTGAGGATTTGGGGGTTTGGCTACCTGCATCTCTCTGGACCTTATTTTATCTGCCTAGTATCCTCACTGCACTGACTTTTTTCCAGATACTTTAGATAACCACATTTGATTTCCCCAAGTGGTGTTTGTGCCTGGTCTATGCCTACAACACAATACTGGCATTTATGAAAACAATGGACATACAAACACCACGTGTCCCGCTTACTATCTTCCCTGTCCTCTGATAAACATCCCATCTGTCTTCACACACCCTCCATCTTACTCACCAGACAGATAACTTATTAACTCATGTCAACTTTGACTTCCAGTCTCCTGACCCACACTGTTCATGGCCCTGGCCATCACTTAGCCCTCGTCCAGGTGGCCTGCTTCTCTTGGGCCCTACACTAACCTATTTTCCAATCTTGGCCCCTTTCCACAGAAAATGTAGTGACTCACAGCACTTCTTAATTTTTCTCTTGGTAGAGGAAAAAAGAATTTATTCCCTCTACCCCACAATTCTCAACTTCATAAATTCCCAGCAGACTTTTCCTCCCAAGAGTCGTCCCCTGCCCAAATCCTCACACACACAACAATTCTCCCTCTCCTGTGTTGCTTGCACCCCATCCAATAAACACACCCTACCCTTTATCCTAAAGAGAATAATTTTCCTGTAATCCTTTATCCTTCTGATTGTTAAATTACTTAAATTATTCATTTATCTTCCCAGTGCCATAGGTTAACATCTAAGCAGTTTTTCAAAAAATTGATTTTAGAGAGAGAGAAGTCATAGACAACAACAACAGTGTGGTGATTCTGGGGGGAGGTGGAAGAAAGCTTAGAAGGAATAAATGGTGATGGAAAATAAATAAATAAATAAATAAATAAATAATTTAAAAAAACAGCCCTGGTCAGCTTTACTCCGTGGTTAGAGAATACACTTGGGTCAGGATGTGTGCAGGAGGCAACCTATCAATGTGTCTCTCAGATTGATGTTTCTCTCTTTCTCTCTCCCTCCTTCCCTTCCACTCTCTAAAAATCAATGGGGAAAAAATATCCTCAGGTGAGAATTAACCAAAAATTAATTAAATAAATAAAATTTGAAATATATAAAAAAGAAAGACATTTTTCAACTGGAGAGGGATGTTCTTATGCTAAGAGAAGTGCTTATTCAATATGAACACTAGAAATCACGCATGGCATGTAGCTCAACATGCATTTGCTAAGAGAGCCACCTGTAATCAAAATCATCACCAGGGGTTCTCCTGATCCTTGAAAATTAACCCCAAGGCTTGCTTTCTCTGCAGGTCCTCAAGCATGTTCCACGTAATGAAGCACAATCACTACATCTCCCGATTCGGCAGCAAACTTGGGTTGCAGTGCATCGGCATGCATGAGAATGGCATCATATTTAACAATAATCCAGCCCTCTGGAAAGTTGTTCGACCTTTCTTTACAAAAGGTAATCAGGTGCCTGGCTACCTCCTGCTCTTGTCTGTGAATGTGCCTTTTTTAGAACTCATTCTTAAATTCTGCTGCTTCAGTTTTGAAATAAAGATATGAGCTAGCGTGCATTATACATTTACTATATAGTAGGCACTGTTCTAAATACTTGATATTTTAATCCCACAGTAACCGTGGGTGGTAAAACACTCTAATCACCTACACTTCACAAATGAGAAAACTGAGGCATAAGGAGGTTAAATAACTTGCCCATGATCCAAACATTCATAAATGGTGGCCCAGGAGACAACCCCAGAGCCTACGTTTTTAACCACCACAACTTCCACACAAAGCGATTTTATGGGCATGAAGAAGAGATAGAGCTCTAAATTTAGGATCATTCAATTAAAAATTGAGTGTGTCTGCCATATGTTTGATTTAAACACAGCCAACAATGTGTTCGCTGCATCACTGGCTGACATCCAGATGTTTTAACAGAAAGCAACTTGTGAATTTAAAAGTAGGAAGGGCTCTATATGTCACTTCATCAGCCTCTGAGTTTTATAATTGAATTCACAGTCCTACAGAGATTGTGATTTTTGTCCAACATAGCAAGTCATGGATGAGCAGAGACCAGAACCCAAGTCTCCTTATCTAGTGAGTCCTGCTGGAAATGAAGCTGTTGGGGGATATACATGACCAGACTTTGATATTAACATCAAGAAACATAGTCATGCCTTGGAAATGTTGTCAGTGATGGCAACTGGCTAGATGATTATAGGTCTGACCATGCACCATCAATATTCTTTCCTCCAGTCAGCCTTGCAGGAAACCCAGATGTCTCCTGCGTGGCTGCTGAGACAGGGAAAAGCTATGTCTGTTCCCACTGGGTGCTGATTCCCCTCTGCTGAGCTGTCCATCATGAAGACTCACCACAACTCTGTTGTAGACTCTGTTAGTTTCCCCTTGCTACTGTAACAGGTTACCACAAACTCGGTGGCTTAATACAACACACTGTTTTACAATTCTGTATGTCAAATCTGACATGGTCTCACTGGGCTCAAACCAAGCTGGGATATGTTCCTTTCTGAAGGCTCCCTGGGAGATCTGTTTCTTTGCATTTTCTATCCTCAGAGGCCACCCACATTCCTTGGCGTGTGGCCCCTTCCTCTGTCTTCAAAGTGGGTTGAGCCCTTTTTATATCACATCTCCATGACCATCCTTCTGTCATCACCTCTTTCTGACCTCAGCTTAAAAAGGTTTTCTGCTTTTAAGGACTTACATGATTAGGAGGGCCCACCCAGGTACTACACAATATTCTCCCCATCTCAAGGTCCTTAATTTTAATGATATGTGCCAAGTCCCTTTTTCCATGTAAGGTAACATATTAACCAATTCCAGGGATTAGGGTCTGGACAACTATTCATATTGGGGCAGATAAGTCCTCTTATGCCTGACAAAATTGCAGAATATGTTAATGAAAAGAGTATAGGATACAGGATTATAGGTTGTGGATTCTATTCCAAGCTCTTCCACTTTACTAGTTATAGGACCTTGGACAAGTCACTCAGGCTCTCTGAGCTTTAGTTTCCTTATCCTTAACAAGTAATAAACACTAGAGAACTTGAATTCTAGAGTTATTGTAAAAAATAAATGAAATCATGCTGTAAGATCCTATAGAAATATAAGTTTTATTTTACTTTATCATTTGGTCCAGTTATATTAGGAATATATGCACTAGTATTTAGGAGCAATTAACTATCATATACCATTATTCTCTATTCTGACATGCAAGAATTGATAGAATCTCTAACCTAAACTCATCCATTTGTTTAACAAACTACTCTCTTCTCATCATTGAATTAGGTGCCCAGAACACAATAAGAAACAAGATATGATCCAGGCCCTCAAGGAATTTATAATGGGAGAGGGAGCAGAGTACCTTGCCAGACACCCTCCTCAATAATGTGTATGGTTGAGGCGTGTGCAGAGTGTACAGAGCACAGACCAATAGGCCATCTAAAGCACACTGAGAGGCCTTGGCCAGTGTGGCTTAAGGACTCTGACTTTAATAGCAAGTCTGAATAATAAAAAACATAAAAAGGAAGATTGCTCTAAAGCTTAATGATACTTAGAACAAAGAGAGAAAGGGGCGCTTTAAGAGTTAAACTCTCAAGATAGATCACCTACCATCAGAAGCCACTAGCTACCTCAGATGGTAAGGAGCAGAGCAGGGGGTGAGATCAGAGCCAGTGCACTCTACCTGTCTTCATTCATTCACTCATCCATTTATGCATTCCTCTATTCAACAAATATGTTTTGAGGGCCACTAAGTACTATGGACCTGACGTATAGTGTTAATGGCAGGTTGTCAATGCCCTTAAAGAATTCCCAGTCCAGGGGGGAAGACTGCTAAGCAAAGAATCGCTTAGCTATTATGACATTGTTTAAGTAAAATAAATCTGGAAATAGTTTGAAGAGATACCAAAATTAAGAGAAAAGCACTCTTAATAACTTATAAGACTAGCATTTTAAACATATAAATTAAATTTAAAAGGAACCACATTAGATGAAATAGTTAAGGTAGAGTTTGACTCGTTATGTAGCAATATCCTGCCACCTGTTGAAACATAAAATAATATCACCCTGGACAAATCTAAACCTTCTTTAGAGAAAAATATATACAGTAAATATGAAGAAAACACTAATTTTTGATTTATGACCACAGTACTAAATGTTTCACTTGCAATCTCACAAATGATTTGCCATAGCATGAAAAGTTTAACTTTGAATAGTTTGTTTAAAATAAGATTCGTTCATCCATTCATTTTTAACAATAAAGATGATCCATTTTTATAGAATACTGGGAGATTAAATAATATGAAAATTTTATATTTATTTTATATGTGTAGTTATTGAATAAAAAAGTGTAGATGATTGAGCTCTAAACATAAAAAGCCAAAATCGCCTGATTGTGTGTGTCCTGGAGTTCACAATGGCTCACTCTCTGATGTGCTCCCTTCAGCTTTGTCTGGCCCCGGCCTTGTGCGCATGGTGACAATTTGTGCTGAATCGATCATAAGGCACCTGGACAGTTTGGAGGATGTCAGAAGCGAGTCGGGCACTGTCAACGTGCTGACCCTCATGCGGTGCATCATGCTGGACACCTCTAACATGCTCTTTCTGGGGATCCCCTTGGACGGTACCGAAATCTTCATTCTCATGACTTGACATTCTGCCCTTTACTGAACAAGGGGATGAGAGGCCTGGCAGCCTCAAGTAAACCATGCTGTTTTCTACATGTTCTTCTTTCAATATCTCTAAGGTTTCCTAAGATATTTTTTCCCAGTGTGTCTGCCTTGTTCACTTATAAGATATAAATTTCTGTAAAGCAGGGCCATCTATTTCTTTTGTATCTCTCATCATTGCTCTAGGAAACAGAATTCTACCCACAGTCAAAACTCAAAAATGTAATCAGTTCATTTGGTCCTCCCACCAAACAAACTGATGTATTTAACCATTTTCAACCATTCTTTTGGGGCATGATACATACACACACACACACACACACACACAAACACACCCCTAAATATACATACACACCCCTCCCTCAAAGCTACTAAGCATGAAAATTTTGACTCTGTATGATGATGATGGTATTGTCTGCAGCTGCAGGAAATAAGTACAATAGCTACAATTAATTACTTTAGTATCTACCATGTACCAAGCAGTGTAAAAAGTTGCTTTACATACAGTCTGTCATTTAGCATTTTTAACAACCCCAGCAAGATGTCTCACTCAGTAAGCCACTTTCCTTACTACTATAGAAAACAAACATTAAAACACATACAAGCAACTCTACCACCACCTAAAACAGTGGTTCTCAACCTTCTGGCCCTTTAAATACAGTTCCTTATGTTGTGACCCAATCATAAAATTATTTTCATTGCTACTTCATAACTATAATGTTGCTGTTATAAATCGTAATGTAAATATCTGATATGCAGGATGGTCTCAGGCGACCCCTGTGAAAGGGTCGTTCGACCGCCAAAGGAGTCGTGACCCACAGGTTGAGAACCGCTGACCTAAAAGCAAACATTAATTACTGGGCTTAATTCCATTCTGCTGTTATCCAGCTTCATGTAATTCTCCCTGAATTAATTTTTGCAGTGTTTATTGATTCATCTTTTTATACAACAGATATTTATTCATTGCCTATTTCATGTCAGGCACTAGGTTCTGGGTATAGAACAGTGAACAAGACAAAGTCCTTGGCTTCAGGGAGTTTACATTTCAGTGGATATATGGACAGTAAACAAGTAATTATCTATATATACTTATTGTAATACAGAACAAGCAATATAGCAAGCAATATTATTTTGCCTATAATATAATAAGCAATAATAAGTGCTCTGAAGAAAAAAACAAAGCAAAGTGAAGGGATAGTAAGTGAAGGGACAGGTCAGTGGAAGTGGACATGGTTCTCGGGGAGAGAGTGGTCAGGAAAGGCCTCTGCAGAGAAGACAGCTGAACATAAGGCTAAGTGAAGTGAAGCCACAAGCCACATACAGACCTGAGGGAAACATTACAGTCACGAGAACAAGGCATAACTTAACACTTGCCCACACCGGCTCTGACACCTGCTGCCTGATTTACCACATAGGGACTATAGACAAGCCCTGAGCCCTCCCTCTCTCTTCTCCAGCTCTCCTTACCTCATCTCCCTGCTCTTCAATTACTCCTCACAAGAGCCACAGGAGCCCCCATTCACTCTAAGGAATTTTAGTCACACCTTCTTGCCTGATCCCCTCTCAGACAGGGGCTCCAATCCCAGCTCGCCTGTTTTATACACATCTTTCCTCAGGTTTGGCAGGAACATATTTTACAGGTCCCTGCTCCTTGGTTCCCTGCTAGCCTAGATTCTTAGGAAGGATCATGTAAGGGAACTACTGTATAAATGTTAAATTATAGATACAGACTGTGATGCTAAGAACCTGTATAACTCATGCAGAGTTATCTGATTTCCCTTCTCCTCCCCTGGTCCTTGATAAACTCTCTTTATCTCAGGGACCCAATGAAGAGGAAAGAACATTGTCCTGGGGTCCGACAGAGCTGGGCTCTAGCCCAAGGGCGGGCTGCCACACTGGCTGTGTGGTATTAGGCAGACTTCTCAATCTCTATGAACTGCAGTTTGTTCATCTGCCAAAGGATGACACTATTGCTCCCCTAGAAAGATTGTAAGGATCCAGTGAAGTCCCTTTTGCAAAGCATCTTGCACAGTGGCTCGCATTTAGCAGTTGAAAACCAATGTTTATTTCCTTCCCATTTGTATAATTTGGAAAAAGCCGGGTTTTCTCTTCCCTAATTTTCAATTTACTTAAAAAACATTTATTAAGAGCTGACTATGCACAAGGCTCAAGACAAGCACTGAAGACACTAAGATGAATTCTACATTCTAAACCGAACATAGATATGAAAGCTATGTGAGGAATGCTATGAAAAAGTCTGAATAAGGCACAATGAGGTGAGAATACAATGAAAAGCTATTAATTAGGTACATAATCCAAGTAGATTATTCACCTAATGGCTCTGCGTAACGAACACCAAATGAAGTTTAAATGTGGCTGTTGGCTGCCTCACAGGAGAGTGGCGTGGCTTTTTGCCCTCCCACATGCCAGAACTGAGGCCACAACAGCCATAATTACCAGTGTCCCTTTTATTGCTCACTGTCCAGAAAAACAGGAGAGACATGGATCATGTCAAAGAGGGGCATGTGAGATTTGAGACTCTATTTAATACTAAGTTTAAAACTGGCAAATCTCTGGTCAACTTGGCCAACTGAAATGCCAAGCAGAATAAATTAGTGTGTTGCCTTGTCTAGTATCAATAACATGACTAGAACGCCCACTGAAGGTGGAACCTTGCCCAGCTTAGAACCCCAGACTGGTGGGAGAATTTGCAGGGGTCTTTTCTGCTCAGAGTACTCTTCTTGGGCTCATTTTTGCTCAATTCCTCTATTCTTTTTTGTTTGTTTTTCCAGAAAACGCCATCGTAATTAAAATCCAGGGTTATTTTGAGGCATGGCAAGCTCTCCTTCTCAAACCAGACATCTTCTTTAAGATTTCTTGGCTATACAAAAAATATGAAAAGTCTGTGTAAGTAACACAAGTTTGGAAAATTTGTCTGTGAGATTGAATTGTTTTTTCATTGTGTCTTTGTTATTGTTTCCCTCTTCAGCAAGTTTTCTGGCCACCAAGAGCCTACAAGAAAGATGATGATTAAGCTGCTGATGTAACACTTTCTACATCAATTTGGCTGATGTGGCTACCCATGGTCGGCAAACTGCGGCTCGCGAGCCACATGCGGCTCTTTGGCCCCTTGAGTGTGGCTCTTCCTAAGCCTTAGGAGTACCCTAATTAAGTTAATAACAATGTACCTCCCTATATAGTTTACGTTTAAAAAACTTGGCTCTCAAAAGAAATTTCAATCGTCGTACTGTTGATATTTGGCTCTGTTGACTAATGAGTTTGCCGACCACTGGCGCCAGACCAAAGAGTAAAGGAAGCCTTGGGCCAGGATGGCTTCTCAGCAAGGGGGCCAAGTGGGAGGTCTGAGAGCTCCATATCTGGAACTAAAACACTGCAGTGTATTTTGAGTTGAACAGAAGGGCTGGATGAACCTGTTATTATTATCGGTCAAAATTCTCTTTGCATGTTTAGAAAAAATGGAAACATGAAATCCTCTTATAGTTGCGTTAACTTAGTTCAACTTGTAGGAATTGACAGTAATCTCAAAAGAATTTTTTCATAGTGAACTTAAATAAAATGTGTGGGGTTTTTATTTTTTTTAATTATATATCTTGTGTTTTTGAGGGATCCTAAAACCATCATTAAATGGCTTTGCTTTGATCTTAGACTAGTCTAGCAAAAAAAACTGGACAAATGCCAATGGCCTTAGTTAATCAATGGGTGGTTTGTTTTTAGTGTAAGTAGCCAGCCATTAAACACTGCCACCTCTAATCACCAGTGGAAAGCATGTGGGATCTAAAGGCAGACAGACGTGATTTGTAACCTGTACCTATCACTTAGTAACTAAAAGGCTTTGGGAAGTTATTTAAAGTAAAACAGAACCTGCCTTCCAGAGTGGAGATATAAATTCATGAGATCCTATACACAGGGTAATTACACAGAGCTTGGACCATAGTAGGCACTAAATATGTTAGTTTTCCCCTTCCCTATGTTCATCTTAAATTCCCCATCTCTAAACTTGAAAACCCAACTTTATCTCGTTTGTGTATTTTTAAGTTCAATAGTATTAGTCTCCAGAAAGGAAACCAACTTGATGTTGCTTTACATATTCTTATATGGTAAATGAGTATCAGGTTTGGAGACATCATTCTTTATACATTTCATTGCATTTCATTTCTGCCACTGCTCATTCTGACTTGAATCAATAAGATAAAGGATTCATTCACTTCACTGGTGTAAGGTTTAGTGGTAGTTCTTGGTTTGACTTGGGTTTGACCAGGAGGCCCACAGAGACTCATTGATGAGACTGTATAACAGTTTCTCTTATGTTTCTTTAGAAATAGCTTAGCTATATATAACATTTGTCAGTGGTTAGTGCACTAGTTCATATCTCCTATGACGTAGAGCAGTAAACAACTAGAGAAATCCTCTAATTTCCTCCCCTCCGTGGCCTTGCAATAAAGCCATATCTTTATTAAGGTATGATTGACATATTAGTTTCAGGTGTACAACATAGGGATTCGATATTTATATATATTGCAAAATAATCACCACAATAAATCCAGTTAATATCCATCACCATGTATAGTTTTAAAAAATTTTTCTTGTGATGAGAACTTCTAGGATCCATTCTCTTGACAACTTTCATATATGCAATACAATGTTCTTTATTATTTATAGTCACCATCCTCTACATTACACCCTCAGGACTTATGTATTTTATAACTAGAAGTTTGTACCTTCGACCACCTTCACCTGTTTGGCCTGACCCCCAGCCCCAACCCCCCACCTCTGGCAACCACCAGTCTGTTCTCTGTATGAGCTCAAATTTGTGGAGTTGTTTTTAAGATTCCACATATAAGTGAGATCATACAGTATTTGTCTTTCTGTATCATGCTAATACCTTAAAATATATATTTATGGAAAGGACTCTAGAATATCTACTTCCATCCTTATTTATTCAATTTTATATTTTTGCTTCTTTTAATTCCCAATATTCCAGCAATATTGTTTTCTACTTTTTATTTTAGCAAGTTTAAGACTTTTCAGTCACAGAACACTTTAATAGGTGTTTGTATTACATTTACTGTAATACAGAATGCTGTTCCCTGAGATTGGGGAAAACACACATGAACATATACACTTAAAGACAAAGCCAAGAATAACAGAATTTAGATCTCAAGGTGGCTTCATTGTTCACCTAGTCTAATCCCTTTACTTTAGAGAGAGGTAAGGCTCAGAGACTTACAGCAGGTTTTATAGAAAGAAAACCACCTGGACTAGAACCTGACCCTTTGTCCAAGGAGCTCTTCCCTCCACCAAACTGTCAAAATGCCTATACATATTTATGCAGCCATACATTCATTCAATCATTATTTATTAGTATTTATTATGTGGCAGACACTGCCAGGTATAAGAATAAGTATTAAAATTAATGAACAGTCACTTGAGTTTACTGTGTAGAACAGAAATCTCAAGCTCAATAGTCTTGCAGGCCAGGCAAATAGAAGCGGGCAGGGTGGCTATAGGACAACAGAAAATGGAGGTGCCTGTAGCAAACTGCAAAGTGAATGTCCATACTAGAGACAGTCACTGGTTTTGGTTTGGGGGTTTTCATTAATGCACTGTGCTGGCCAAATAAAAAATCAGAAAACATGACTGGATTTAGCTTTTGGTACCAGTTTTTAATGCTTAACTAAAGGTTGCAGCCTTGATTTTCCTATCTGTGCCTAGCAAGTCTGGTTCCTTAACATGAAGTATAATGTATCTGTAATTTAAGGATATTCGTGAAGAATTAAGTATAAATTCAGTTATTCGTAAGCACTGATGGTTTCAATTAGAGCAGATAATTTTATTTAAATAAATGGCAAATTAATCAATTTTTCTACATGTCTTAACTGAGTACAGATAGATTATATTTTGACTTTTTTTTTCCAGCAAGGATTTGAAAGATGCCATAGAAATTCTGATAGAAGAAAAAAGACACAGGATTTCCACAGCAGACAAACTGGAAGACTGTATAGATTTTGCCACTGAGTTGATTTTTGCTGAGGTACTGACCTGAACTAACCATAATTCCCACACAACACATGTGTATGACTGTTTGTGTGTCAATGTGTGAAGATTTCTTGTGATCATGTTGCACAGTTTGGCTTCTAAGTATTTTGCTCCAGCTCTTCTATAATGTCCAACTCAAATGGCCCACTCATTAGACATTCTGGTGAGACTAACCTTTCAGACTGAAGCTACTGTGCCTGCAAAATATAAAATATGAAAATGGATGAGTCCAAAGACACTAAATACATAGAAAATTTCTTATTAATAGTTCAGCTTTCAGTTGAAGATCATGAAAAATGTTCATAGTCAATTACTAACATGTAATTTGTATGCTTTCACTTTGGTGGGGTAGCTGACCCTTGAGTGTCATCTCCCTTCCTTTTGTAAAATTTTTATTTACTTTTCCAATTTTCCTCCCCTCTTTCAATTATTCAGAAGCGTGGTGACCTGACAAGAGAGAATGTGAACCAGTGCATATTGGAGATGCTGATCGCAGCCCCAGACACCATGTCTGTCTCTGTGTTCTTCATGCTATTCCTCATTTCAAAGCACCCTAATATTGAAGAAGCAATAATGAAGGAAATCCAGAGTGTTGTTGGTAAGGATTCATCAAATAAAAAGGAATTAGAAAACAATTCCTTCTGAATATCAGCTTATGTCCTAAAAATCTGTCATACAAAATCTTTGTAATAATCCACCCCCAGAACAGTAAAGCAAGTCATTTTGTCTCACTTTCATGATGCCAGATAGGTTAAAAATATCGTTCTTTCTGTGTTTTATTTTATTACACGCTCACTGAAAAAAATCAAATGATACAGAGATGTATAAAGTAGAAAGTGACATCCTCTAGTTCAGCGGTTCTCAACTTGTGGGTCGTGACCCCTTTGGGCAGTGATGGCGAACCTATGACACACGTGTCAAAGGTGACACGCGAACTCATTTTTTTGGTTGATTTTTCTTTGTTAAATGGCATTTAAATATATAAAATAAGTATCAAAAATATAAGTCTTTGTTTTACTATAGTTGCAAATATCAAAAAATTTCTATATGTGACACGACACCAGAGTTAAGTTAGGGTTTTTCAAAATGCTGACACACCGAGCTCAAAAGTTTCGCCATCACTGCCTTTGTGGGGGTCAAACGACCCTTTCACAGGGGTCCCCTAAGACCATCGGAAAACACATATATAATTACATATTGTTTTTGTGATTAATCACTATGCTTTAATTATGTTCAATTTGTAACAATGAAAATACATCCTGCATAGCAGATATTTACATTATGATTCATAACAGTAGCAAAATTATAGTTATGAAGTAGCAATGAAAATAATTTTATGGTTGGGGGTCACCACAACATGAGGAACTGTACTAAAGGGTCGCGGCATTAGGAAGGTTGAGAACCACTGCTCTAGTTCCTTCCACTCTCATCTCCAGCCTCATTCCCATTCCCCAGGGGAAACCACTGTGTTTTCTTTTTCTTACGTGCACATACACACTTCTCTCTGGTCATATTTGTTTGCAGTTTTAAAATTTTATCAAGCACAATTTTTTGCCTACCTTATCAGTGACAAAGGCTCTTGTGGGTTCAATCAGGGAAATAGCTATCGTTTATAGCAGTGTTTCTGGGTTTCAAGCAGTCCATTCACAAACGAATTTCCAGTTGGTGGTAGAGGAGGAGGAGAGACAGGGGAGTGGTGGACTTTCCTCTCCCCCAGTCCATTGGTGCTGGCCTCTCCTCCCTTAAGCAATTCCTCCTCTTCTGTAAGGGCTCTTGAGCCCCTGCTCAAGCAATTTTTACTACCTCTTCCCTTCTCTGCCCCAGCCTCAGCATCATTCTGCCCACTGTTCCTGACATCACCATCCTTCCATAGAAACGCTGTCAGATACAGAAGTCAGAATTGCTTTCTGAGAGAAAACAGAATTCCTTACTTGGAATGTCTTTCATATGGCTAATCTTTTTAGGAATATATTCTGACATATGTGGCAAGATATCAATAATGATGTAGACTTTTCTTTCTTGACCTTGCCCAATCCCTGTGAAACAAGTTATTTGGTTGTGGAAAGATACTATTTAAAACTGCTTGAAATAGTTGACAAGATTTAAATATGTGAGGGAAGTGGTCTGCAAATGCATGGCTGTAGGTAGGAAATTGCCTGGCAAGGTAGGTAACAAGAAGCCAGAATAGCACCCAGGTTCCAAATCCCAGAATGTCCCCGTTAGGTTACAGGTACTATGCCAGGTGCAGAGCACAGTGGTGAACAAGCCAGTGTCATCCCTGTACTGATGGGACTCACGGACTGGTGGGAGAAGACTTCAACAAGCAAACTCAGTGGAGTGAAGAGAGAGAATCATAGGAGGTGTTCAGGGACTAAGTGGGAGGGGGTGGGAGAATTACTCTTGAGAACACGGCCTTTCATACAATTTCTTTGAGAAGTGAAAAGTGTTTGTGCCCCATGATGTCCCTCTGACACTTCAACAGACCTCTGCAAAGCACATGTGTCCATGTTGCCTCTAGGTAATTCCTTCCTAGGATACACCTTTGCTTACCTTCTCCATCATGTTCCCTTCTACCTCCTCATCCCAGATGAATACACTCCATAGACCCATTAGAGTGTACAAGGAGCAGTATGTGAGGGGCCGGGCTGTTAGAGTTCTCTGACCAAATGAAACCTTTCCTGCATGGCATAGTTGTACAGGAGATAGGGATGCCTCAGAGCCCTGGTCTAATTTGGATTCTGCAAAAAGTGGTAGCCCATTTGAGGACACTCTGAAGCTTTGCCAATTCTTGGAGTAATTCAAGCTTCTCTGACTAGTGTTAGGCCAGTCTGAGACGGTGGGGGTGTCCTTCAATCCCCAGCACACCTAGGGCTGATCTGAGGTACGCATTTTGTTGTGGTGGGAGGGGGATTCTTGCCACTCTATCACAACAGGTTGTTCCTAATAAGATGGGGAGGAGGGACCATCAGTGATGTGTCCTGGGCAGATGACTGCACAGGTAACCAGAGGAGAAAATTGAAACTGACTAAAATCACTGTCTTGCTTTGACTAGAGAAGAGTAATTTCCCCAAGAATTTAGAGTAGGGAGCAAAACTCAAAGACGATAGAGGCCAGGCAGATAAATGTTTGGAGCAAATTGGGTAGGTCTACATGAGACTACAGAGGGATTGCCTCTCTAAAGGCTCATCGGCCATTCAACTTTAGCCCATTGTTGCCATGTGGGGAGGTGAGTCCAGTGTTACCTGGATTTTTAGAAAAATCCAGCTTTTCTATGAAATCCCCCAGCTTTTAAGATAATTGGCTTCAAATCTGAATTTTTATAAAACATTCTGTAGGCCAAATATAACATATTTGGCCCAGATTGCTTGTTTGCATTAGAATTAAAAATATGAAATTTTTTCCAAACAAGAGCAAACTGTTCAGTGGAAACTATGGAAGTTTTAATGCCCATCTCCTGTTGAAACTAACATTACCTCTTTGTCCTTTTTATCTGCTCCCATAGGTGATAGAGACATACGAATTGATGATATTCAGAAATTGAAAGTGGTGGAAAACTTTATTTATGAGAGCATGCGGTACCAGCCTGTTGTGGACTTGGTCATGCGTAAAGCCTTACGGGATGACATCATTGATGGATACCCAGTGAAAAAGGGGACTAATATTATCCTGAATATTGGAAGAATGCATAGACTTGAGTTCTTCCCCAAGCCTAATGAATTTACTCTTGAAAACTTTGCAAAAAATGTAAGTGCCCTTCCTTAAAACCAAGTACACCACTCTTTAAAATGTCAACTGTTAAATCCTGTCTGGTTCTGTGCTTGCATCATGTACAAACAATTTCATTCTGTTTACTTGTTCCCCTCTGTAGCCTCACCAGAAACACACATTTTCCCTAGCTTGGACGATGGCTACCACATTTGTCTGCAAGCCAAGGATGCTGGGTCTCTAGCTCAGGGAAGTATCTATATGGTGGCCACATAATAGGTCAAAATATGAAAAAGTCAAGACCTGAATTTGACTAAAATTAGGCAGGTTTTGTTTAACCCAACCAACCTACTTTTCCATTTAAAGTTACCACTTTGTCATCGTGTAAATTCAGCTACAGCAGTACCCAAGCCAAAAAAAAGTTCACTTCTGCTTCAGGTAGAAATCAAATGAGACCAAAAGATTTGGTCTTTGTAGTCTGCCTTTGGGTCACCCAATGGGCCCCACAAGCACTAGTTCTCATTCTAAACAGGACTCGGTAACTAGAAGAGCTTCGACTTTTTTTTTCTGTCACTGGAGTATACTGGAGATCTGCTTCCTTCCTGTCAAATTTCAGGCAATGATTTTTTAACCCATATTATCCAGATAGTTCCCTTAGTGCCTTCTTTTCCATTTGCTTATGGTATAGAAAAATGATAATCCAGTTCTCTAATTTTTTCCTGTTTCTGTATGAGCGACCCATGCCATGTTGACAATTGATCAACAAAACTTATTTGGCACTGGCTGGTCTGGCTCAGTTGGTTAGCCTGTCATCCTATGCACCAAAGGGTCACAGGTTCAATTCCCAGGCAGGGCACATACCCAGAATATTGGTTCCATCCCCAGTTGGGACATGTGCAGGAGGTAGCTGATTGATGTTTCTCACATCACTGCTTCTCTCTCTCCTTTTTCCTTCCTCTCTCTCTAATATCAATAAAAAAAAGTTATCCTTGGGTGAGGATTAAGAAAAAAAAAGACTTAGTGGAAATCTACTATATGTCAGGCACTATGTAAGTCCAAATGTGGACAAGACAGAAGATGTGATACCCATTAATTTTTTGCATAACTAAAAATATTTAGATGATTGGCACTACTGGGTCAGAAATCTGCATCTTTCCCTAAATGTCATCAAGTTATATGACATTTCACAAAAGTAGTCTTTGCCTTGGTGACTTGCAGAGTAGTAAGTTGTGGCCATCTCAGAGAGCTACTTGAGTAACAGTGGCTGTAATAAAATGATCTGCATTGCTTTACCCAGCACGTTTATATGAAAATCAAAACTGGGTACTGACCAAGGTTGGGTGTGTAGCACAGGGGGTGAATCAAACTGGATGGACAAAGGAGCTTAAATGGGTTACAGTCATTCATCTCAGTGAAGGAGCAGTATGGCTCAGACCCCAAACCAGAGCATTCTGATTGGCCAGTATTTTCAGGGTAAATCAAACAGCAACTACATGATTCTAGCCTTTAAAACCCTGGCTAATTGTCTGATCATTTTCATAGGTTCCTTACAGGTATTTTCAGCCATTTGGTTTTGGGCCCCGTAGCTGTGCAGGGAAATACATCGCCATGGTGATGATGAAAGTCATCCTGGTTACACTTCTGAGACGATTCCACGTGCAGACACCGCAAGGTCGAGTATGTGTTGATGAGATGCAGGTAAAAAATGACTTGGCCGTGCACCCAGATGAGACTAGCAACTTCCTGGATATGATTTTTATCCCAAGAAATTCAGACAAGTGCCTCAAATGCTGAAGAAGACTGGTCAGTACCTACTCTGGAGCACTTCTCATCAGTTCACAAGAAAACCATTCATCTTTGCCAGATAGCATCATCCTCACAGTGAACATTCGGTGATCTATGGCATTTTACAGACATACCTCCTATGGGTTGTCAGCAAACTAAGAGACATCAGTCACCTGATCTTGTTCAAACCAGAGAAACAGAGCAAGAGAAAACACAGAGGCCAAGAGTTTGCAGGGGAAATGGTCAGTGAAGAAACTGCAGTCTTAAAGGCCCAATTCCATAACACGTGTTGGAAAAGATAGATCATCAGCAAAACTTATAACTGGCTTCCCATGGGATCACCACTGCCCTGCCCTGTCCCAAGAGCAGCTGAATGCCTGGGGCAGAATCACTCAAGTCGATTAGAAACACCAGGCCAATGTCTGGGGGCCTAGAGCCAAACACACCTACTAGTGTGAATAAGTGTTTGAGTTGGTTTCAGTGGGACTGTAGCACTCATAGTCTTTGGAAAAATACAAATTCAGCATTTGACTTTTCTTATGAATTGTATTTAATTAACTCTTATTTATCCACATGTGACTTGTCTATAGCAAAAGTTAAATAGGAGACTATCCTTTCTCAGTCTCTCAATTCATTCTTCAGCCACTTATTTCTTCTATAATAGATGTAGATTCGGGTAATACAAGGTAACTTAGAAATTATTCAAGTGAAACATAATTAGGACCATATATCTGCTGTAGGAACAGAAAGTCACACATTGCATTTCAAATTCAAATGTTTTTTCATGTGTGCATTATTTCTTAGCTCCATTAGTATGGCTAACCGAGAAATAACTTTAAATAATGGCATTCAGTAACTCTTACAGCAATTCCAATGATGTGGGGGAGGAGAAGTCCTCTAAATCTATTTCTAATTCTACAGCCCAGTGGGCTCAAACTTCTATGGAGTGATACTCCCACTGCATTATCTTTCTCCCTCAACATTTCCTCCCTCTCTTTCTATGATCCCAAAGCCAAGGGCAAGTAGAGAATGTGATCAGTGTAGAACCCCTGCAACCATTATTTATCCTACCTCAGATTTAATAGTTGCTGTAGAGATTGAACAATTGTCTAGTTTATTGAATCGTTATATGTAGCCATGGATAAAATGTACACCGTGGAAGTAGCTCACTAGAGGGAATCAAATAGATCAGTTAATTTTTTAAATACCACATGTATTATAGTATGACTGTTTCAACTGAATGTCATTTAAAAGCTGAAAAATTAAACTCATTTACAAAATGTAAATGTTTGCCATTGAGTCAACTGTCACTGCAACATCTGAATATTCTTTTCCTCCTACTGTTTGGCAATAGGGCAACAGTTGAGTATAAAATGAGAATGTAAGCTCCTTGAAAGAAGGGGCTTTTTTCTTTCTTTTGTAATCCATCCCATATTTACTGTGAAGATCAGTACTGAATAGATGCTTGCTCATACTCTCAATTGACCCTAGAAACCAAGTAAAGAGGAGGCAGGTATTCTAAGAATTAGAGGATGGGCATTAGTAAAAAAGGAAATATTTGAACTTAAAATATTTGAATCATTTATATGGCCCCAACATATATATAAATATGCCTGTGTGCCTTGATATTTCTGTAGTCAGGTCTAGACAATCAGCTAAATAATTCAGACCTCTGAAAGCAAGGCCAGGATTTTATAATTAAAGTATCCAAGTTAATCCACTCGGTGATTATTAACACACTGTTTACTTTGCTCTGACTGGAGCAGCATAGTAAAGAAAAACAGACTGGATCAGTGTACCTCACCCATCCAATTCCCTTGGAACATCTATTATATTTTTTAATATGTTTTTATTGATTTTTAGAGAGAGAGGAAGGGAGAGGGATAGAGAGATAGAAACATCAATGATAAAAGAGAATAACTGAATGGTTGCCTCCTGCATGCCCCACCCTGAGGATCGAGCCCACAACCCAGGCATGGGCCCTAACTGGGAATTGAACTGTGACCTCCGGGTTCATAGGTTGACATTCAACCAACTGAGCCATACCAGCTGGGCCATCTATTGTATTTTATGTAGCCAAGGCCTATGTCTATACTGTCAAAGTAAAATGAGAGGTTGATATAGTTGTGTATAGATAACACTGATACAAAAAATATGTTGTCCTCTTACCAATCTGGACCTTAGTAGACTCATCCATTAATATGGATGACAACAGCAGTGCTCTACAGTCATTTACAATGCTTTGGTTCTGTTATTTTCTTACCTAATAATAGACAAACATGGTAATTGACCATACCTTTGCTACGCCTCCCATTGGCTAATCAGTGAGATATGCAAATTAACTGCCAACAAAGATGGCGAAGCGGTCAGCTCTAAGCTACACTCAAAGCAACAAAGTTTCAATTATGGAAGGTAAATAAACCCCAGATACCTGCTTTCAGCCGGCCGTGACCACTGAGCTGGAGCCTTGGGTTGCCCCTGGCGATGGAAGAAGCCAAGCCCTGGCCGGCTCTGAGCTCCACCCAAGGCTACAAAGTTTCAATTATAGAAGGTAAATAAATCTCAGAAAAAGAAAAAGAAAAAAAGGAGAGGCTGGGGGCTTCTGTCGCTGGGGAGGCTTGGCCAGCCTGAAAACGGCCCTTAGCCCTTCACCCAGACTGGCCAGGCACCCCAGTGGGGACCCCCCACCCTAAAGGTGGTGTGTCCAGCCTGAAAACAGCCATCAGCCCCTCACCCAGGCTGGCCAGGCACCCCAGTGGCACCCCAGTGGGGACCCCCCATCCTGAAGGGCAAACCAGCTGGCCCCCACCCATGCACCAGGCCTCTATCCTATATAATAAAAGGGTAATATGCAAACTGACCCTAACAGCAGAAAGACTGGGAATGACTGGTCACTATGACACCCACTGACCACCAGGGGGCAGACGCTCAATGCAGGAGCTGCCCCCTGGTGGTCAGTGCACTCCCACAGGGGGAACTCTGCTCAGCCACAAGCCAGGCTGACGGCTGCCAGTACAGCAGTGGTGGTGGGAGCCTCTCCTGCCTCCTCAGCAGCACTAAGGATGTCCGACTGCAGCTTAGGTCTGCTCCCCGCTGGCAAGTGGACATCCCCTGAGGGCTGCCGGGCTGCCAGAGGAATGTCTGATTGCCAGCTTAGGTCCAATCCCCCCGGGAGCGGGCCTAAGCCAGGAGGTGGTCATCCCCCAAGGGGTCCCAGACTGCAAGAGGGTACAGGCCGGGCTGAGGGACACCCCCCATGCACAAATTTTTGTGCACCAGGCCTCTAGTTTTATTCATAAACATAACACTGGCCAGACCTTGATGTGGGGCTTCCAGCCTCCAGAACTGTAACAAAATTAATTTTGATTGTTTAAGCCACTCAGTCTATAGCACGGGTCCTCAAACTACGGCCCGCGGGCCACATGCAGCCCACCGAAAACATTTATCCGGCCTGCCGGGTGTTTTTGCTGCCGCTGCCTGTCCTGCTTAGCAGCTGACTCGTCCCGGCCCACAGTGCGCATGTGTGGAATGTCTGAGGGACAGTGAACTGGCCCCCCGTTTAAAAAGTTTGAGGACCTCTGGTCTATAGTATTTTGTTATGGCGGACTGAGCTGACTAAGCAGACCATGCTGGACCATGACGGTCACAGTAAGAAGCTAGATTTGAAGCAGAGGTATGATGGTCCCGGCTCATTTCAGCTCACGAAAGTCAACTATTGAGTTTTCAGGAATTTTGTGAGCTGTAAACATCAAGTTGGTGCTTTGCAATTGCCTTAGTGGGAATACTTACTCCATGGAAATTTGACAGATGCTATATATCAAGGTTCTTCTCCCTCCTCCCAGATGCTCCCTACCTTCCAAGAAAGCCTGTTGTTAAACATTTACCAGCACACTAATGAGGTATGTGCAGTGTAAGTGGAACATGAAGTCACCAGAGGGTTTAAGCAAGAGGGTGACATGACCTAATTTATATTTTGAAGTAATCATTCTGGCTGCTGTATGGAGAATGGCTCCCAGAGGAATGAGAATAGAAGCTGGGGGATCTAATAAGAAACTTGAACCCAGATTTCTTAACATCAAGTGCTCATTTTACGGTCACAACTGAGGCCTGTATTTTGTATTCTCTTCCCGAGGTAGAAACTCTGCCCTTTTAATCTGCTCCCAGGGCTGGATTTCCTAAACCTCCCATCAGCAACCAGCTCTCCTCCTCACTCAAAATTACCATCAGTATCAGGCTTCACTGTCTAGACCCCCAAATGAATCAGAGCCAGCCTCAAAGACCCTCAGAGTTGAAGGACCTATATAGACCTATGGCTCAGCCCCTGCCTTAGCCTCCTCTGCTCACTGTGGAAACTGAGGCCTGGAGAGGTTTAATGCTTGCCCATGGCTAATCAAGTAAAAGGGTTGGGGAAGCACAGAGATGGAGCCAGTGTCCATTGTTTCTACCACATGGAAAGGCTGGGCAATAGTGAACACAGAAAGACCCATCTTGCTGTTTTTACTTAGGTTAAGATACTTTGTTCTAAGTATAATTAAATTATGATTATAATTAAATTATAAATTATAATTAAAATGCTCAGCCTTTATGAGCATAATTCCCAATAAAACCACTTGGGTTAGAAGCATCTAACAATAGCAGATCAAGAAACAGTTCTTATGGAACAACCTGATCTTTTGTGTGTGTGTGTGTGTGTGTGTGTGTGTGTTCATTAGGTTTATGACACACATGCTTCAGGCCAACCCGATATTACAGACTTGCTTTCTCCACACTTTGGCCCAAAGTATTTTTATAAGATTTATTTGACACAAATTAATTTGTTTTAAATTCACAGGTTTCACATTTTTTGTTTTTAAAAATATTAACCAACTGGCTTGACTGACTTTTCACATATTTTTTTTTTACTTTTTTTTATTGCTTAAAGTATTACAAAGAGTATTACATATGTCTCCTTTTTCCCCCGCCCTTGACAATCCCCTGGCCTCCCCTATCCCCCAGTGTCTTATGTCCATTGGTTATGCTTATATGCATGCATACGAGTCCTTCGGTTGATCTCTTACACCCCCCCTTCCACCCCCCAACCCTCCCTGGTCTTCCCGCTGTAGTTTTACAGTCTGTTCGAGGCTGCTCTGCCTCTGTATCTATTTTTGTTCATAAGTTTATAATGGTCTTTATTATCCATAAATGAGTGAGATCATGTGATCTTTACTCAGACTCAGAAAGATGTACTCTTAACGCTGATACATTCTCAGAGCTTCTAGTTACTTATGATCCAAATATAGATAACTTAAAAGTACCTATAAAGGCAATCAAAGAAGCTTCCTTCTCTTAATCACAAAAAAAGAAAAGAAGTTAATCAACTGCCATTTTCAAAAGATCTTGCAATTACAGATTATGGAAATAAAAGTGGCGTAAGTTCATGAGGATGAAGCAATTGCATATTAACTCAGGTTTTCAGAAGAAATTCTTTATAGGATTTTTACTGTTTTCATAGATATATGGAATGTTATTGTTGGAGAGGACACAATCCACCATCAACAAACTGTGAAGTCTTAGAGGTTAGGAACTCTGCCTAAAGCCACACAGCTCATGGGCAGCAAGACAAGCGAGAGGCTCAGTTTCCTGCTTCTTCCGCATGCTTACTGAGCTCTCAAGAAGGCTTGGGCTACACTCTGCCCAGCATGGAGGGCTGCTCACTGCCTCTGCAGTAGTACTATACCCAGGGGTGGGGTCTAAATTTCAGTTCAGCTCTTGAGGCTGCCTCCCAGGGCAGGGGCCTCCCTGCCCTCTGCTCCGGCCTGACATTGGCCCTCCCTTCCTGAAGCATAAATAAAGCAAGACTGAAACGGCAAAGGATGTTTTTCCTGTTGATGAATGCAGCCGACTACTTCAACACATCATTCCACCAAGGTCTGGATGTGCGCCAGCCTCGTCTACTTGGCCCATATTCAAGTTGCTTTTCTTTTTCCCATGAACTGTGGTTCTATTACAGGCGAAATTGGAGGAAATAAATTGGCACATGAAGTTTTCAAGTCATCCTTGCATTTCTAAGGGACTGGCATTAAGCTTATGGTAATGGCAGTCATGAGATGCACAGATCAGGAGGCATAAGTGGAAAACCACATTTTTTTCCTCTTTTTCCCTTTTAAAAAAATGTGTATTGCTGGAAAATACACATGAAACAAAATTTACCATCTTAATCATCTTTAAGTGTGCAGTTCAGTAGATTAAGTATATTCACATTGTTGTGCAACCATCACCAACATCCATCTCTAGAATTCCTTTCATCTTGCAAAACTGAGTCTATATCTATTTAACAATAACTTTCCATTTTATCCACCCCATAGTCCCTGACAACCATCATTTTACCTTCTGTCTCTATGATTTTGACTACTCTAGGTACCTCATATAAGTGAAATAAAATCAAACAGTATTTATCCTTTTGTGACCAGCTTATTTCACTTAGTATAATGTCCTCAATGTTCATCTACATTGTAGCATGTTCCTTCCTTTTTTAAAGCTGAATAATATCCATTGTATGTATATATCACATTTTGTTTATCTAATAGTCTGTTCGTGGGCATTCAGGTTGCTTCCATCTTTTGGCTATTGTGATTAATACTGCTATGGACATGGGTGCATACATATATTTTCAAGTTCCTATTTTCAATTTTTTTATATATACCCAAAAGAGGAATAGCTAGATCATATGGTAGTTCTATTTTTAATTTTTTGAGACCAATCATACTATTTTCTTTTAAAATATATTTTTATTTATTTCAGTGCGAGGGAGAGAGAGAGGTAGAAACATCAACGATGAGAGAAAATCATTGATTGGCTGCCTCCTGCACACCCCCTACTGGGGATGTGCCTTTGAGCGGAATCGAACCCGGGATCCTTCAGTCTGCAGGCCAACACTCTATCCACTAAGCCAAACCAGCTAGGGCAACCATACTATTTTCCATAGTAGCTGCACCATTCTACATTTCCACCAACAGTGTACAAGGGTTCCAATTTCTCCACATCCTCTATAACACTTATTTTCTAGTTTTATTTCGCAGTATTCATCCTAATGGGTGTGAAGTGGTTGAAAACCCACTTTTAATCCATAGTCTTCTATTGGATTCTGACTCTGCTTTGAAACTGGCCTTCTATGGAAAGGAGTCAAGCAGGAATTCACTCAATGCTGGGATCTGGTCTGTGTAGTTCAAGTAAAACAAACACAAAGGTCAGATTTTTCTTCAGTAGCAAGGCATTTGCCTATAAGTTTGAACATTTGCCTCAGGGCAGTAGGTGAGGAATGACCACAGTCATGTCATAGATACACAGAGTCATCACTTAGAAATTTTAAGGCAACGTAACATGACCACATGTTTTGACCACATGATCAGAGGACTTGTCTCACTAGAGGGTAGAGACTGATTTGGGCATTTTTATTTCATTTTCTAGTATTTTAATGTTTAAAGCCACTGGCTTTTTTTATTATTGATTTTATACAGAGAGGAAGGGAGTAGGATAGAGAGTTAAAAACATCGATGAGAGAGAAATATCGATCAGCTGCCTCCTACATACTCCCTACTGGGGATGTGCCCGCAACCAAGGTACATGCCCTTGACTGGAATCGAACCTGGGACCCTTCAGTTCTCAGCCGATGTTCTATCCACTGAGCCAAACCGGTCAGGGCTCTAGTATTTTAATTTTATTAAATTTTCTTAACTATTGGTTCATGATGGGTTGAAAATTAAGAAAAATAATTTGTCCTTCACCACAGAAGCCTCTATCTGGGGCTGAATAAATGTGTATAATGTGTGTGCTCCAAAGTAAATAACAAAAATTCTTTGGTAACTCTTAGTTCCCCAGATAACACCAAGGTTGGCCATGAGGTCATGTTAGCAGCAATAGCTATGTCTGCCTGGGTCTAGCTCCCACCCCTACTGGCACAGGAAGCCCAGCCCCCACAACATTTCTCTTGGGGATTTCTGGGCTCCTCAGGTCTCCACTGCTGGATCTCAACAACTTTATGTGCCTCTCCAGATCTCCTTGGCACCAGTTTCCCCAAGACCTCGGCATTTGCTCAATGGAAAGCACCAACAGTTGCCATGCCCTTATTTCTTGACACCTCTGGCTATCTCTGCTTCTCCTGATTAAGGCCTGGAGTTAGCTCGTTCTGCCGCAGCTGGAGCCTCAGCAGCTCTGCACCCAGGTCCCATCCATGGGCCTCTGGCTCGGCTCATTGCTCCTGATCCCTTGTATTTAGGGTACAGGGTCTGGTTTCCCTAGCAGCTGCTGGAGGGGATGAGCAACCCAATCCAGAAGTGCAGGGGTGGGATAGCAGACTGGAGGAGCTGGCAGGTAAGTTCCTCTACCCCTGCCCCCTAACCCCCTGCCAAGTTCTAACACATGATGGTTCTGCACGTTGTAAAAAGCTTTCCCCTCAGATCTTGTTTTAATTCTTCACTCTACCTTTGTGATGGGTATTACCACCCCCATCTAGTAGATGAGGAAACAGAGGGTCGGGGAAGATGAGAGTCATCCAAAGCCTGACTCTAACTATGCCACACACAGGTCCAGGCAGTCAGTGCAGGACAACACAGGCCCGGCTTAGACCAGCATCTGCACCAGGAAGCCTGAGCAAGAGACATCTAGGCATATGTAATAAATCCAAGTGCAGAATTGTTCCAGAAGGAGAGGAGATACTCTCATCAGGTGCTCTCATGGAAGAGTGGGTGGGCCTGTCTTCACTGGGACCGCTTCCTTCTCGGACTAATTACTAGCGTCTGGACTCTCAGGCCTGGCGCATTTCTGATGGGGCAAGCTGTGGATCTGGTGTAGATGACCTGGTCGTGGGTCCCAGCTCAGCCATGTGTTGGCTATGTGACTGTGGACTTTGTAGCTCTTCTTGGCCTCAATTCCCATGAACAAATGTGGGTGGTAGAAATGCCTTCCTTATAGAATGCCTGGTAAATGATCACATTGGTTAAAGGTTTGATATTACATTAAACTCACTCTTTAGTTCCCATCCCACCCCCCACCCCCCAAATCCCATATAACTATTGTTTTCTGTTCCTTCTCTCTTTCTATATCCTGAGTTTGGTCTTGCCAATGGGTGGGAGGCAAGCTGGCCCAAATACCAAGAAGTGCAGCCTAGCTTGCCTTCCAAACTACAAGATTCCTGTCCTTGGTTAGTTTGAGCCTAAAGATGCCTTACAAAGGCCAAGCTTGGGGTCAGGAGAAATGGGCAATACCTGGGACACAGCAAGTTATCTGGCCACAGTGGGACACAGGTCAGCAAGCCAGAAATGGGTGTTGGGGAGGAGATTTAGAGTGAGAAGGTAACCTGAAGGAGACCTGACTTGGGAGAATCTTCAAAGGACTTAGAGGTGGAGGTTTAGGACGGAAGGGCCATTAGAGAGTCCTACAGTCCAATGCTTTGCTTTGAAAATGAGGATAACTGCCACTCTGGTAGGTGGTCCTGTTGAGACCAGACCCCAGGTCTCCTGATTTGCCAGAAGCCGGTCCATCCTTGCTGCTTGACACAGTCGCTGCAAGAAAGAAACATCTGCACAGCATATGTTTCAAGGGACCTGGCATATATAGCATATTGTTCTTAATATGTTTGCTCTCCTTAGTGCCATGTGTTTTAACCAAGGTCACCTCTCTGAGAAAGGTTGTTTCCCCAGGTGGGGATTTTTCCCTGAGGTTAGGGAGGGGATACAACCCCTTAATTAAGTGCCAGGCGGGTAGTTAAGCTACATAATCTTTACTCCCTGGAATGGAGATAAGAAACGCCCTAACCTTTGTAATAGAAATTGACAGGATTAAAATCGGCTGGTATAAATACAGATGTAACAAGACAATAATGGAGAAGCTGGAGAACCTGGCTGGAGAACCTAGCGAGAGAACATGGCACCAGAACTTGGTTGGAGATCCTGACCAGAACTTGGTTGGAGTTCCTAACCAGAACTTCGCTGGAGATACTGGAGGGAGAACCTCGCTATGCTGATGAACTGAAACCAGTTTCCATGTCATTCATTCTTCGCCGACTCCGTCCACACCTTTGGGGATCCCTGGACCCGTTGGGGTTGGACCCCAACACTGATTCTTGTTCAGTGCTTTTAAAACTGCACTTCAGCTCCTCCATACTGCCTCCACCCTATGTCGAGTAACCACACAAACTAGATCTGCCAAAACAGCAACCAATTTTAAACAGTCTATCCTAAGGCATTCCTATTTATCAGGGCACATGTCCCAGTCTGGGGTTTGGGAATATTAACATCCCCCTAAACCGGCAGAAGGGCCAAGCAATGGGCCTCCACCTCACCCTCATTGAAGATGCTCTTGCAACAACCCGGGAGAAAACCCTGCTATCCTCACATCAGCCAGCAGAGGGAAGACCTGGGAAAGGGTTGTCAGGTTTGCAGTCAGGCAGCTCCTAGCAGAGGGGAGGGCAGCCTGCCTCTCAGCAAATCGGGCTGTTAGCCAGAGACCAGCAGTGAAAAGCCAGTATGATTCGTTTTACTGTCTAGTAAAATGAAAAGTCTCATAAATGCTCATTTGCTCTATCATTTCAGATTCCTGAGTGTCTGGCTGGCTCCAGACAAGGCACTTGAGTTTAAATCATCACCAGGTGAGAGAGGAGCTGTGACATGGGAGAAGTTATTCTCTACATTTGGTTTCTACATTTGAAAATGAAGGGAAACATAGTGCCTGCCTGTTAGGGTTGTTGAGTGGCACAGATCAGAATTTGCTTGCCTGGTAGAATCAACATCATCAAAATGTCCATACTACCCAAAGCAATCTATAGATTCAATTCAATCCCCATTAAATTACCAACGGCATATTTCACAGATCTAGAACGAACGTTCCAAAAATTCATCTGGAATAAAAAAAGACCTCGAATAGCAGCAACAATCCTGAGAAAGAAGAACAAAGTTGGTGGGATCTCAATACCAGATATCAAACTGTATTACAAAGCCACTGTTCTTAAAACAGCTTGGTACTGGCACAAGAACAGACATATAGATCAATGGAATAGAACAGAGAACCCAGAAATCGACCCAAACCTCTATGCCCAATTAATATTCGACTAAGGAGGCAAGACAGTCTCTTCAATAAATGATGTTGGGAAAATTGGACAGATACATGCAAAAAGATGAAACTAGATCACCAACTCACACCATACACAAAAATAAACTCAAAATGGATAAAAGACTTAAACGTAAGACGGGAAACCATAAAAATACTAGAGGAATCCACAGGCAGCGAAATCACAAACATATGCCAAAGGAATTTCTTCTCTGATAATGCTCCTAGGGCAATGGAAACTAAAGAGAAAATAAACAAATGGGACTATATCAAAATTAAAAGCTTTTGCACAGCAAAGGAAACCATCAACAAAACAACAAGAAGACCCACTACATGGGAGAACATATTTGCCAATGATATCACCGATAAGGGTTTAATCTCCAACATTTACAGGGAACTCATGAAACTTAACAATAGGAAGATAAACAATCCAATCAAAAATATGGGCAAGGGACCAGATAGACCCTTTCGAAAGAGGACATACAGAAGGCCGAAAGACATATGAAAACATGCTCAAAGTCACTAATTATATGAGAGATGCAAATCAAAACGACAATGCGGTATCATTTCACACCTGTCAGAATGGCTATCATCAACAAATCAACAAACAACAAGTGTTGGAGAGGATGTGGAGAAAAAGGAACCCTTCTGCACTTCTGGTGGGAATGTAGACTGGTGCAGCCACTGTGGAGAACAGTATGGAGTTTCCTCAAAAAACTAAAAATGGAACTCCCATTTGACCCCGTGATCCCACTTCTAGGAATATATCCCAAGAAACCAGAAATACCAATCAGAAAGGATATATGCACCCCTATGTTCATTGCAGCACAATTCACCATAGCTAAGATTTGGAAACAGCCTAAGTGCCCATCAGCAGATGAGTGAATTAGAAAACTGTGGTACATCTACACAATGGAATACTATGCCTTGGTAAAAAAGAAGGAACTCTTGCCTTTTGCAACAGCATGGATGGAACTGGAGAGCATTATGCCAAGTGAAATAAGCCAGTCAGAGAAAGATAAATACCACATGATCTCACTTATTTGTGGATTATAGAGAACAACATAGACTGATGAACAGGGACAGATCCAAAGACAGAAACAGCGATCAGACTATCACTCCCCAGAGGGAAAGTAGGGGAGGGAGGGGGTAAGGGGGAGAGATCAACCAAAGGACTTGTATGCATGCATATAAGCCAAACCAAGGGACATGGACAACAGGGGGATGAGAACATGAGTGGGGGGGTTAATGGGTGGGTAAGGACACATTTGTAATACCTTAACTAATAAAGAATTGAAAAAAAAAGAATTTGCTTACCACATAGTAAGCACTTGGTGTATATTAGCCAGCAGCTAATAGTGGTTTTGCATCATTAACTTATCCCTTAAATAAGTATTTGAGCACCTACTCTGCATAAGGCCCTAAGCCAGGTGTTTAGGAGATAAAATAATGAAAAAGACACTTCTCCAAAAATATCACAATGAACATATTTCACGGTTTATCTATTTTACCTTTTAGCTACTATTTTAAGAGTAACTCTCTAAATCTCTTTGATCTCTTTTATTGTCCTTGTTATGAGGAAGCTCAGCACCAAAAGGCCAGTCTTAGCTACTGTTTTGTCACTCGTGGCCAGCAGATATGCATTCTTGTTTTTTGTTGGTTCTTATATTAGACTTATATTCATAGTTTACTAAGTTACTGTATAAATCTTTGCCCTGACCTGCTCTGTCCAGAGGTGTGGGGCTTGCTTGGTCAGAGACTGGAGCACTTTGGGGAAAGGAAGGTGCCAGCCTCCAGGATAACAGGCCTGAGAGGAAGAAGGATGAAGCAGACACAGCAACAGTCAAAACACCTCTGAGGAAGACAGCATTGGGAAGAAAGGGAAAAGCAAGTAAAAATAAAGACGCTGCCAAGGGGGCACCTTCAGTGTGGACGAGAAGGAAAGGAGGGAAGGCAGTGCAGGTGTGTGCTGAAAAGCTGAGGTTAGGAAAGAAATTGCTTGGTATCCGTGTGTGTGTGTGGGGGGGGGGGGGGGGGGGGGGGGGAACAACCAGCATTAGGTTTCCTAAGAAGAGCAGGAAGCAGGAGTCACTGCCCTACCCCCACCCAGTGCCCAGAAGGGAGAAGTTCCCCTGTGATTGTCCACAGGCCTTGGGTCGCTGAGGCTCACAGCACCTCCCACCCTCCCATCTCTCCATCCCCACCTCCCACGAACCAGGAGGTGTAGACAGAGCCAGTCACCACATAGGTTAAAAATACAAGGCTGCCATTGGTCTTGCTCAGAACACACTGAAAAGGCCCACAGATTGGCTGCCATGCTTGACCTAAAGGAACAAAAGAAAAATTGATGATTGTGGCGAAAGAGAAGCAGGCCGACCCATCTATTAAAAAAAAAAAAAAATGTCTTGGCCAAACAACTCACAACATTTCTTTTAGAAACTAAGCAGACCCCACAAAATACGGACCTCTGTGGGCCAAACGGTACGCGCTGGAGCCATACATTGGGAACTGCCAAAATGTTACAGAATGGATAAATTGTGTTTTCACACGGCGATGAGAATGAACAAACGACAACAACATACAACTATAGGGATGAATCTCACAAGCAGATGTTGAATAAAAGAAGCCTGACACCAAAGAACGCGGACTACATCGTTGCCTTCACATAACGATCAAAGACAGGGGGCCACGGTGGCGGAAGTCAGGGCGGCGGTCACCCTGGGGGCGGCGGCCGGGAGAACACAGCGTGGTTCTGTCTTGTTTTTCTCGACCTGTTGCGTACATGCATATACGTAATCATGATTCCAACAAAAAGTGAGCCCAAACAACACAAGCACATCCGGGGCCTGGACGCGGCGGGTCCCAAGGACAGCAGAGGCCACGCGGCACCCCACACGGCGCCACAGGGCGGAACTGACCGGGCTGTTCCAAGATGGCGGTGCAGGCTCAGACCGGGCTCGCACCCGAACTCAGACCCGAACTCAGATCAGGCTCGCACCCGAACTCGTACCGAACTCAGACCGGACTCAGACCGGGTTCGGAGCAGAACTCAGACCAGGACTCGGACCCGAACTCAGACCGGGCTCGGAGCAGAACTCGGACCAGACTCAGACCGGGACTTGGACCCAGAGCAAACTCAAATATACTCGTAACGTCAGAGCAGTTAGTCCTGCGAGGCCACTGAGGGCCCAATGAACAGCTTCTGACAGCGAACCAGAAGAAGAGCCCGAATGGGGAACCGGGGAGCTGGGAGCCAGAGAGCGACGGGCCCACGAGCCAGAGAGCGCCAATGTTTGGTTCCCCCCACCCCTGTGGTCATTTCCTACCTGCATGGTCACCAGGCGGGCTCCCAGCTACACCGCCCCCAGTCTTCCCACAGAACACAGGGAGGAAATGGCGCAGGCGGAAGCTCGGGCCGCAGGCGGAAGCCGGCCAACGCCCCGGCTCGAAGCGCATGCGCAGACCCAAGCGGCTTGCCTCCTGTGCAACAAACTAGAGACGCGCTGTGTGGAGAAGGCTGGGAGCCACGGGAAGAGGACAGGCTCAGATCCGTGGCGTTGAGGTTTCCTAAGGGAGTTCCACTCTTTGCTCTACTGAAATCGGCCCTGCCCTGACCGGTCTGGCTCAGTGGATAGAGCGTCGGCCTGTGGACTCAAGGGTCCCAGGTTCGATTCCAGTCAAGGGCATGTACCTCGGTTGCGGGCATATCCCCGGCGGGTATGCAGGAGGCAGCTGATCGATGTTTCTTTCTCATCAATGTTTCTAACTCTCCATCCCTCTCCCTTCCTCTCTGTAAAAAATTAATAAAATATATTTTTTTAAAAAAAGAAAACAAGAAATCGGCCCTAGGAGGCCAGGTGGCCCATGAGGGTGTTCCGCCAGGGCCCCAGGTTTGGCCCTGTGTTCTGCTTCCTGGTCAGGGTTGGCGAGGACAGGAAAAGGCTGGTTGGGATTTCGAAAGCAATCCACGGCGAACGGGCAGGGATTCTGGCAAAGCCAGGGCGGGTAGGCATCCTCTCAGGCTGCTGAGTGGCTTGGGGCCTGCAAAACAGACAAAATTTGCTCTGACCAGGAGGCATAACCCCTGGATTCTGAAGGATTGGGGTTTCCGTCCTTTCTCTGTTCATTTCCTAGATTTGCAAACTTGGCAACTAATTTAAATTTCCCAAGTTTCATTTCTTCCTCTTTAAAATGTTGGTAATACCACAGTATCTACCATCCTGGCAGGGAGAGGGATGTGAAAATTAAGATGATATATGTCCAATTCTTAGCCCCATCTCTGCCCTTTGCATGTACTAAAAATGCAGCTGTTTTCAATGTTATTGTCAGTGGGAGGCTGCAGCTCCTGGTGGAGGATCAGTGAGTAAATGCTGTGGCTCTTGGGTGTTTTGATCAATGGATCACTATTTCTTACTATTATTTCCCCTTGACATAAAAGAGACATTGTAAGACTCACTAGGTCAGTGGTTCTCAGCCTTCTGGCCCTTTAAATACAGTTCCTCATGTTGTGACCCAACCATAAAATTATTTTCATTGCTACTTAATAACTGTAATGTTGCTACTGTTATGAATTGTAATGTAAATATCTGATATGCAGGATGGACTTAGGCGACCCCTGTGAAAGGGTCGTTCTACCGCCAAAGGGGTCGCAACCCACAGGATGAGAACTACTGCACTAGGTGAATTTGGCCCAATCTAAAAAAGAAGTCAAGATTTTGTTAATTTATCAAAGCAAGAAGTAAATACAATTCCTAACCATATGAACAAAAGGATTTTTCCTTTCGGGGGAAAATAATTCATTTAAAGAGAAAAAGTAGCTAGGAAGTATACTGGCTGGCATTTATTGAGCATTTGCTCTATGCCAGGCATAGTTCCTAGGGCTTAGCATTGTCACTAATCATAACAACCTCATGAGGTGGGAAATGTCTCTCCTTTCTGATTGGGAAGCAAAGTGGAGCTGGGATTTAAACCTGGGCTAAGACCATCAACCCCACTGTATGCAGAGTTCCCTGAGAGGCCTGATCCTCGGTCCTAGGTGTGAGGATGTGTATCTAGAATGTTGGATCTGCAGTGCTGGCAGGACCTCCAGACAGCATTGTCAAGGACTGATGCATAGAGAGGTCATTTACTTTCCACTCAACAAATATTAATGAAGGACCTATAATGTGTCTGGCACTGTTCTGGACTAATAAAACAGGCAAAAGTCCCCACTCTCACTGAGCTGAAATTCCAGTGGGGGGAAGCTAGATATAACTTAACAAATAAGTAAAATGTATAGTATGTTAGACAGGGATAAATATGTAGAGGATAAGGAAAAGGATTTTGAGAGCCGAGGGTGGATACAAATTTATTTAGGGTGCTCAGGGAAGGCCTTAGTCAGGGGGCTTTTGTAAAACCTGGAGTCAGGTAAGATAGTAGGCTATGCAGCTACATGGGGGAAGAACATTCTGGATGGATGGAAGAGCACTGCAAAAGGGCCTGCAGTGAGAGGGCAGTTGACCTGAGGAGGCCACTGTGGCTACACCAGAGTGGACAAGAACAAGCACATAAGAGATGAAGCTGGAGAGTGGCAGGAGGTACAGATCAAGTAGGGCTTCTTATGAGGGAGATGGGGTAGGTTCTTAGCAAACCAATTACATGACCTGATTTATGTTTAAAAGGAACTCTGGCTGCTCCATGGGCAATGAAATGTTGTGGGGCGGTGAGAAGCAAGGAGATCAGTTAAAGTGCCAATTGCAGTAATTTAGATAAGACATGATGGTAGGTTGGAACAGAGTGGTAATTGGACATGATGAGAAGTGGTTTGATTCTGGACATATTTTTAGGGTAAAGCCAATGGGATCTGGGAGTCATCAGAAACCTTTGAGAGCATCTTTTAAGAACTATTCCAAGTATGGGCTCCGAGCCTAATAACCTTTCTTGGAAAGCCCTCTCTTGATGTCCCCAGAATAATAGAACCCATCACCGTGGAATGAAGCCTTAGCCACGTGTCGGGGCACTGTGCCAGTTTTCCCTCTGTCCTGTGGTTCTGGACCCCCTCTCTACGATGTGGGGAGCAGCAGGGAATGAGCACTGCAAGCTTCTCTATTTCCCCTCAATATTTCCCTCAGGATGGAGGCAAATGCCACCAGGAACAATGCTCCAATTCCTATTGCTTCAGTGAGAACCAACCCAAAACTTAGTGGCATAAAACAGTACTATGCTCTTGGATTCTGCAGGTCAATAACTCAGACAGGGCAACATGAGGATGGGTTGTCTGTGTCTGGGTATCAGCTGGGAAAACTCAATGGCTGGGGGAGCTGAAATCATCTGGAGGTGTCCTCACTCACATTCTGGCGTTTAGGACTGGTTGTTGGCTGGGACCTCCACTGGCAGTTGGCCAGCACATCTGCACAGAGCCTCTGCCTATGGTGTGTCTGTGGGACACACTGTGGCTTACAATGGTGTGTATGCTCATGCACAAGACCTGGACCTGCAGCAGCTACCTTGTAAGGAAGGGAGATTCTGAAAACAAGGTCAGGACACAAGATGGCAAAGTTGAGAAATGAACAGAACCACAGAATTAATCTGGAGTACTCTACCTCCAACTTCCTGTTCAGTGAAATAAAATACATTTTCTGTATGGTTTAAACCAGGTTGAACTGAGGTTTTCTGTTAATGCTGTTAAAGGTGGTAACTGATACAACTCTCCTAATCAGCCACTTCTCTGGTGGGCTGCACACTCCTGGGAAGGGAATAAGGCCGGAGTCACCACCAGGAACAACTAAAATCCTGCTGCCAGCAAACAGCTGCTGCCTCAAGAGCCACAGCTAGGTCCAGCGTCCAGGGCTCTGCATGAGCCTCTGAGCCAAAATACTTGGCACCTTCATCTGTAAAGGCAAGGAATCCATTCTTTGTAATCATGAAGAATGTATGCCCAGGTAACTTGGTGGGCAAACAAAAACAAAAAACAAAAAATGCCCTATGGAGGGGATGGATGAAAAGGTGAAGGGATTTAGAAGTACAAATTATTTATAGCGTAGTCATAGGGGTATAAAGTACAGCATAGGGAATATAGTCAATAATATTCCAATAACTAAGTATGGCATCAGATGGATATGAGATTTTTCAGGATGATCACTTAGTACGTTTTATAACATCTAATCCCTGAAACTAATATAATATTGTATGTCAACTGTAATTGAAAAATTAAAAAATTGTTTCTAAAAATAAAGAAAGAGAAGGGAAGGGAAGGGAAGGGAAGGGAAGGGGAAAGAAAAGACCCTAAAGGGGAGAAAACCCTTCAGAGGTGGCTCTATCGCTGGCTCCGACCCCAACCCCGAAGAAGCTGCCTTCCTTTAGCCTATGAGTGATGAGAGCAGATGCCATCAGCCCCGACACATCCCTAGGACCTTCCAGTGCACTCCAGCCAACCTCAGACTGCCAGTCTGTTGGCCTGTGCCTGGGGCTTTTCCCCCAGAACTGTGCAAAGTCTCTCAGCTCACATGCAAGGAAGTTTCAGAAGTGCCAAGAATGAACACCCCCAGGAACAGCGCTCAACAGGTGCTCCTGGCATTTGTGTCAATGCCTAGCTCTCTCGCCCTCGGGGGAAACAGTATGAGGCGGATGTCTAACTGCTTGCCAGAGCTCCCCACAGGACCAAGCTGTTTGCCAGCTGTGATGGCTGGTGTAATAACCCATCCTTGTTGACTGCTTTCCTTCCCTGTGTCCCTTTCCTACTGGTGACCTTGGCCCCTCCCAAATCAATTTCCTGTGCTCAGATCTCTACTTCTGGGGGAGCCCAAACTAGGGCAGTGATCCTAGGGGTGTGTTTAGGGGATGTGGGAAAGGAAGTGAATACGGAAATCCCTGAGGGATGCAGTAACAATCTAGCCACTATTGGGAATCGCTGGAGGCATGAAACAGAAGCTTCTGACAAAGGCCAACTGGGAGATGAGCCTCTTAAGTTTTCAAGGCCCACTGGTTGCTCATGAGTGCCCAGCTGGTGAGGACACCATTAATGTGGTTCTGATTGGATTCCAATCCCAGCAGCACCCTTGGGTGATATTTCCTATGGACCATCCACTCATCCACTCAGCCCTCTCTCCCTGCAGCTGAGGGAACCTCTCAGCAGTGATCAGCATCAAGAATTGATCCTCTTTTGTTCTTATCCATTCAATGTGTTTATTTTCAAGATTGCATTTGTGGAAAGCATTTAAACAGCGCCATTTAGAAGAAAACAAAAGTCACCAGATGGAAAAATAGAATAAAAAACATGCACACACAAAAAGTTCCCCAAGCAATCTAGGCAGGGCAGCAGGAGTTATTGTCGTCCTGCTGTTGTGGAATAATGCAGCTGTGTTGGAAAAGCGATCAGCTTTTGACAGCCTAGAATTTTCAAGAGAGAACTGAACACAGGTCAACAGAATTCTGTGCTGCAATTCACCTCTTAAGCAAGTTTGACAAACCCACCTTCTTCCCTCTAGTAAGGAAAGAAGAGCAGTTATTAGGGTTACCATATATATTGAATTATAAAGGACACACAACTTCTTGGAATAATGCCTTCCAGTTGGCCCATATCTTATTGGGATAAGCCTTATTCTCAAGGGCCCAACAAACCACCTTTGCCACAGGCTGGCTTCAAAGCCAGACGGAGATGAAAGCAAGAGAGATGGCAGCTGCTTCCGAGGCTGAGACCAAGACCACCTCCTGCCCCTTCAGGAAATCAAGAAAACCAAACTGCCTCCCCCTCTCCTCTAGCCCAATACCAAACAAACACAATTTTTGCCTACACTAGGGGTTTAAAAACTTCAGCAATACTCCGAGGGTGGCAGAAAGGCCAACTTTCACCCACAAGTAAGCCCTGGTCATTGCTTCTTCCTTGTTTTTCATTCTCCCAACGACCAACCAGGGAGAAGAAAGGTGGCGGTGTGAAAGGGGGCTAGAGTCAGGACTGGTGTTCTGAGTCTTGTTAGGAGAAGTCTTAAAGTAAATTTTTCTGGACTGATCTTCACTGCAGCCCTCACAGACAGCCACGCTGGCTAGGATGTGCCTAGGGCATTTCCCCATCTTCCCAGAAGAGGGAATCTGGTTACAGATGGCAGCAGCAGGATATTATGCAGCATGGCGGCCCTGGCAGCAGGAGGGGAATATTGGCCGTGTAGTCAGACAGTCTCTACCCTGCCACTTATCAACTGTGTGACACTCAGTAATTTACTTAACCTCTCTGGCCCTCGCTTTCTCCATCTGTAAGAAGTAGCTCTGACCTCATATACTCAACTTGAGGATTTGAAGAATATAAAAACACTAGTGCCTAACACATCATAAGCCAGTGGTTCTCAAACTTGGTTGGGATGAGGCCCAGAAATCAGGATTTTTAAAAGATTCCCAGGTGATTCTAATGTGCAGCCAAGGTTGGGAACCACTGTCAAAAGCTCTCTATAAATGGCAGTGCCTATTACTGCTGTGGGAGTATGGCTGTGGTTTCTAACACTGTGAGCAAGTATGAGCTAATAACAGCTGTTTCCACATTTGCCATTTTTAGGGGCTGTTAACATGATTGTAACAGTGGGTATTTGTGCAATGATGACTATTAGAGAACCCACCTGGAATTTCACATTAAGAAACCAGTCACAGGGAGTGACAAAATGGTGGCGGTATAGACGGATGTGTCCCGTGCCTGTCCTGGAGCAGATAGGGCAGTGGTCGGCAAACTCATTAGTCTACAGAGCCAAATATCAATAGTACTTCTTCAAAATAGACTCGCCCAGGCCAAAAACCGACTTCTGCACATGGGCCACGAAGTTTCAATCACACTATACGCATGCCCGCACATGGTATTTTGTGGAAGAGCCACATTCAAGGGGCCAAAGAGCCGCATGTGGCTCACAAGCCGCAGTTTGCCGACCACGGAGAGAGAATCTGCTTCTAAGAGTTGAATCAACTGATGGAAGGGGGTTGGAGGCTCAATTCTTTGCCACATGGGCTTTTCATAGGGCTTTTTGAATGTCCTCATGACATAAGCAGTTGACTTCCCCCAGAGTGAGTGATCCAAGAGAAAGCAGGGCAGAATCCATCATGTCTTTTATGACCTAGCCTCAAATGTCACACACCATCATTTCCTCAATATCCTGTTGGTTACACAGGCATGCTTGATTAACTCATTGGCCATTGGCGATTGAGCTCGATCCTTAACACTCCCACTCCTCCCCAGAGGTTGGGGCGGGTACTGAAAGTTCCAACCTCTAATCACTTCAACCTTCTCTCTCCTCAGAGAGCCTTGTCCTCTGTAAAATCTTTCTTGTGACTTTGTTGTTAATGAAACTGTGTGTGCTGGTTTTGCTCCAAGACTTGGAATTCTGTCTGTTGGAGCCTTTTTTTTTTTCTGCCTCCTGATCCTGGTCAGGCTGAATGAGCTGCTTCCCTGGGAAGCCCTCTCAATGGCATACGGGCCTCCCAGTAACTTTCCACTAGTAAGCCTCCCAGGTCCGAACCATCTACCCAGTGCCTAACATGCCATTCCTTCCTTAATGTGACTGGTTTCGTTAGGCCAGTCCCTTTGGACTCTCAGGGACTATTTAGGTTTTTTTTTAATCCTTTGTACCATTCAGGGTGGAATCTGGGTGTGGCTGTATTAGTTGCCTGGATACTGGAGGGAGGGGCTGTCTCTTCAGGACAAAATGGCTGCCTAGGTCCCAGGCTCAGGCATGACTCAGCACCAAACTCACTGCCACTTCTCCTGGACCCCCCTCCTCCTCAGATTCAACAATTCCACACCTTCTCCCACACTCCAGCCACGGGTAAGTGTCTGTATCCGAAAGGTCCTATGCACTAGGCTCAATGAAGAAAGGCACAAGCCACAGAGGCCGGAGAGGCTGCACCTCTACGTGCTCCTCTCCTGCCAGCACTCTTCAGCCTTTACTGACTGTGGACCCAGATCTAGAATCCCCTGCCGACCAGCAGTTCTGCGTACCTTCTTTCCACTGTGCCTGTCCCAAGGGCCGTGGCTCAAGTCAGTGCTGTGTGGATTCCCTCTGATCCTCAGGGCTCAAAGATCTGGCAGATTATCCTTCCCAGAGCCTTGGTTTTACCTTTCTCCAGGAGTCCTCTGCCTTTCCCGGCTGCAAACCGTCTCCCAGCTGAATCTCCTTTGCCAATTCGGGCTGGATGTTACTTGTTTCAGCTGCTCACCCTACTAGCTCATCAAGCCTTCAGATGATTGAAGCCCCATTACTCCTGCAACTGAGAAATTACAACATCTTGACTGTAATCTCAATGGATACCTCAAGAAAGAACCATTGGGTAAGCTGCTCCTGAATTTTTGACCCACATAAACTGTGAGATAATAAATGTTTGTCATTGTTTTAAGACCCTAAATTTGTTCTACAACAATAGATAACTAACACTTAGACATATTCAATTTCTAAATGATACAGAACCTAAGGGGTCAACTTGGCATGACCACAGTGACACCTGGGTGATCATACTCTCTAGCTTGTCAGACTCCCATCCTCAGAGGCACAGCTTCCCTCCTCTTCTTGTCACCTCTTGCTGGATTTATGTGAAACACTCAGCAGCCTTCCTATGGATTAGAGCCGGGGTGGGCAAACTTTTTGACTCGAGGGCCACAATGGGTTCTTAAACTGGACCGGAGGGCCGGAACAAAAGCATGGATGGAGTGTTTGTGTGAACTAATATAAATTCAAAGTAAACATCATTACATAAAAGGGTATGGTCTTTTTTTTTTTTTTTTTAGTTTTATTCATTTCAAATGGGCCAGATCCAGCCCGCAGGCCATAGTTTGCCCACGGCTGGATTAGACACTGATGCTTGCTGTAATCAAAGAAGCAAGTCTACTTCGCTCCACTTGAGGATTGATCTCTGCCAGCTCTTTCTTCTCCCAATGTGCCCAGGTACAATTCCACACCACCTTACACTAAGGTATTCCCAGTCCCACCAACTATTACATAGGAGCCTACCAGTATTCTGGGCCATGGAAAGTGGGCTGCACATGTGAATTAGCTGGGAGCTGAGACAAGGAATTCCTTAACCAAATGCCTCTGGTGGGCTATCCTCACTGGCCTCACTCGTGGACAACTACACTTGTTCATTAAAACTGACACCCTCAGGACTCCTGCAACTGAGAAATTGAGCTGGAAAAGATAAAACTCCTCAAGTCTCTTCCTAGTGTTTCTATTGCAGCTGTCCTCCCCAGAGCTGTGGAAGTGTGTCCAGTCTGAGGGTTTGGATAGAAGTAGCGGGGGAGGGGAAGATGAGCACAGGATGGGGTGAAGGAGATCAATTAGCATTTTGAACATAAATTGTATGAAAAGGTTCTCCAGAGAAATAGAACCAATAGGATGAGACTTATTATAAGGAATTGGTTCATATAACTATGGGCTGAGAAATCCCTTGATCTACCATCTGCAAAGTGGATAGAAATTCCACTCTAAGTCCAAAGGCCTTGGAACCAGGAGCACAAATGGTGTACATCCCAGTCCAGTGGCAGGAGAAGTTTTCTATCTTGGCTCGAGCTATCCGATAGAAGAGAAATTCCACCCTTCCTCCACCTTTTTGTCCTATTTGGGCCCTCAACAGGTTGGATGATGCCCACCTACATTGGCGGGGGCAATCTGCTTTACCTAGTCCACCAATTCAAATGCTAATCTCTTCTGAAAACACCCTCACAGGCACACCAGAAGTCACGGTTAACCAGATATCTTGGCATCCTGTGACACAGCCAAGTGGACACATAGAATTAACTGTCACATAAATAAAAGCTTGTTTATGGAGCGCATGCCACTCCCTGCCTCACACCCAATTCCTTGGAGACAAGGACCTCTATACACACGCTGTGCTGTTGTCTTCCCTTTTCAGTGCTTCTCTGCCGAATGACCTTTTCTCATCTTTATCTAGCTAAGTCCTGTTCGTACTTTAAGACTCAGTCTAAGCAACTCTCAAGGAGCAACTCTGGACGCCCCATGCTCTTGCCCACTATATGTTGCTCCCATGATATTCGGTCTTACATCACTGAATCTATATGTATCCATCTCCAGAGTATCTAGTACTCTGAGTGCTTCTTAGGACAGGAGCTTTGCGTACATCACTTCTGTATTCCCAGTTCCTATCTAAATTCTAGAACAGTGCCTAGCAAATAGTAGGTGCTCGATAAATGTGTGTTGGGTGAAAAAATGCTTGAATAAATGAATGAGTATGTAATATGCACTGCACAGTGGAAGACTATCATACCCACTTTTAGGCCAACCTCCATTTTATTACCTTAAGCTGTGAACAGTGTCCTCAGGTGAGATTGGGGACTGCTCCCTAACCCTGTGATTTCCTTCTCTTAAAGCTGATCTCTAAATCACTATCCTCAGGAGCAGGAATTCCACATCACTGAATTTTTCTAACTCAGATAAATCTAGTTGAGTGGTGAGAAATCCAATCTCAGTCATATTTGGGGGTATCAAAGAATAATCTTCAAAATGCTAAAAATGTAATTTTCATGTAAATACATAAGGACTATGTGTCGAAAGATTTACATAACTCATCAGTGAGGAAAGGCAGGATGAAAAAAGCTGGTTAAAGAACAACACCCCAAAAATGATATATAGAGTCAGTGATCAAAGGAAACAGGAATAAAATTAGATACAAAAATTGGTTAATGCCCTACCGAGCAGTAAAACCGTCACTCTTAGGGTTACCTTCTCTACCAAACACAAATATTTACATTTCAACCAGGCAAAAATAATTCATCTCCTTTCAGTTTTCTACAAGCTAACATCTACCATTATAGAGTCTGGGTCTTAACGACCTTAAGGAGTGTGCTTACCAAAGTTACCTTCCCCTGGAGAAAGCAAGTGAATTGTATTCTGGAAATAATTCTACCAATTAAGTTAAAACGAGAGAGCATTATGGTGAAGCTCGGGGATTTATACATTTAAAACAAATGCGAAGATGAGACTCAGCTGGGTTTAGGCACAATGAGTATACTAGTATACAACCGGGGACATTCCAGGGCAATGTGCCCTGGTGAGCAAAGGGCAACAAAGAGATTGTTACCGAGATGCCAGTGCCAATGTGTATGCAAAAAAGAGAAGAAACAAAAGACCTGATGCTTTCAGATGGTGATCTGATGGAAAAACTAACAAATAATTTGGGTAAATTCCCCAAATGTGCCATGATAAAGTATTAACTAAGGAGTTTGTTGGGAGTTTAGGATGCGTGCCCAGATCTCCCTCTGGGATGCTCTGCTAGAAGGACTGTCTACCTAAGAGAAAACTCTAAGTGTGAAATAAAAAGCTTTCTACTCTTCCCTCCACACCATTCCCCCAGACCTAAAAGGCAAGGCCTGCAGCATAGACCCACCGGCTCATGTGTGCCAGGAGCCAGCGGGAGCTCAGAGGCCCCTGCCTCTTAAAGGAAGCCTTGCCTGCATGCACTTTCCACATAGAAGTGAGAGATGCCGAAGGAAGCTGAACTGAATTGGCTTAAATGACATTTCCTCACAGTTCTGGAGGTTGGGATTCCCAGATCAAGGTGCCAGCAGATTCAATTCTTGGTGAAGGCCCTTTTCCTGACTTGCAGGTGGCAGACTTCTCATTGTGTCCGCACATGGTGAAGAGAAGAAGCTCGAATGTCTCTTCCTCTTCTTCAAAGGACATTAATCCCATCATGGTGACCCCACCCTCCTGACCTCATAGAAACCTATCACCTCCCAAAGGCCCCAGCTCCACATGGGCTTCAACAAATGAATTTTGAAGGACACAAACAGCATCAGACCCCAAAGTTTTTTAATTAGGTCCTGTACTATACCCAGAGATTCCCAATGTTAACATTTTGTATCTAATCTAATTTTTAGAATTTTCCTGTTATTGGATATTTAGGAAGATATTTTCCTTATTAAAAAACCAAAAACCGCTGCAATGATTATTTCCATATGATAAATTCCTAAAAGCAGAGCCAGAGCAAAGGGGCATGCATGTCTTAAGGCTCCTGAAACATGTTGCCAAATTACTTCCCAGCATTGTTGGCCAGTACTTAAGAAAGGCTATCTTGGCACAGTTCACTCACACTGAGTCTTACTGATGCAGCATTATTTTTATTTATAGAAAACCAGCACCTGTGAATTATAAAGTGTTCAAGTAGTCCAGAAATGTACATACCTCTGCTGCCAACTTTCAAGCCCTTTCCCCCGAGGGAGGTTAACCATGTTCCACATATTTTCCTTAACCCTCTCTTAGCCTTCCCCTACCCTGTCTTAGTCAGTGCCTCCACTAACACTCACCAACCCTGTGCCTCAGAGGCCTGGTGAGGATAATGTCTCTTATTATATTCCAGACTCAGGCTTCCTCCAGCTGTTTAATGGCTGGACTTTGCTAATCTTCGCTCTTCTTAGGCAGTTAAAAATTCTCTTTCTACCACGCATTTTCTTATTTGAACAGGATTTGACATCCCCTAGGTATCAGTCCTGGCTGAGAAACTAGAGAAAAGGAAGGTTAAGATGTGTTAACCCCATTAGATCTCTGACCACTAATGTGATCTGCTAGGTCTCACCCAAGCCCAATGGCTGGGATCGCATGTGAGAAGATGCCTGCTGCAAAGCCAGTCCCCTCTGGCTTCAGCAAAGTCTTTGCCTTTTGAAGTCTTTATCCCAGAAAAGATACTCCATCTCCAGCCTAGACTAGTCCTCCTGGGCCTGGGGTACAGAGCAGAGAGAGGCCCTCCGTTGGTGCCCTATGAGTGCCACATGACTGGAGTAAGGGCTGTGGGTGGGGGAAGGGGTTTTCTAAATAGACCGGGACAAGAGCTGTCCACCATAACAGCCACTGGTTCTGCCTGCTAGGGTCCTCACCCTTGACAAATCCACCCTCCTGCATCCTCAGCAGATTATCATGGAGAGGAGAGGAAAACTAGCAACCTGCTTGGTAGGTTGGGTCTATTCATTTTGGATGATACAGTCCTCAATAACCACTATGGGATCACAGAGATGAATCTGACCCAGATGCTGCCCAGCAGAGGACAACCCTATGATAGGGTTCTTTTTAAAGCTCTTCCCCTTTAAATCATAGTTGCCATTGTACAAAGTCATGGTCTATAGCCAGAAATAGGCTCCATATAATAGAACAGTTTCTGTACATTGTAGCACTTGCAGAGAGAACCCATCAGGCTATGCAAACTTCCCTGTGATACTTAAACAACCAACTCTATAGGAGGAAGCAAATGAGAAATGAACAGGAAGGGGCGGTGGGCATCTGTTCTGCTCCCTGTCCCAGCCCCTGACTCCTGGCTTCCGTCTCTGGCCCCTAAGCCCCAGGGTCCCCCCGATGCTGTGCTGTGGTGCTGCCCCGGGCCTGTCCACTGCAGAATGCTGCCATCCACAATTCCTCTATTCCAGTAGTTCTCAACCTTGGCTGCACAATAGAACCACCTGGGAATCTTTTTAAAATCCTGATTTCTGGGCCTCATCCTCCGGAAATTCTGTTTCTTTGTTACTAATGTTGTAGCCTCACCCGATAACAAAGAAACAGAATTTCCGGACAATGTATTGCTTGATGTATTTTCAAGCACTATGTTTTTCAAGGATGAATTGAGATTTGACTACACAAAGTAAGATTTCATTGCTAACGTACTGATTTTTTTAAATATTCTCGTTTTTATTCTTAATTTGTAGTCAAATTCTCATTTGACAACAATTTCTTCTGTATCTTAACATAACACCTTTAGGCCTCATGCCTACAAGTTTAGACTAATTTGTATCATCAAAAGATACAGTATTTTCATGAGCACCCAAATAGCTATCTTTAGATTTAACTATAAATGTTTCTATTTTATAAAAGTCTGTAATAATTTTTAAAAATGCCATAAGATTCAGCATATACTTAGTTCTCTTTGAAATACTTTCTAGTTTTTTTTCCTTACAAATTATTTTGTATACTGGTGATATAGTTCCAGTCAAAGTTGTTCCATAGTCTGAGAAGCGTCTACATGGGACAAGTATATGATCAGACATATAAATATTTATGGTGAGGCTTTCCTTGGGCAAACAACTTGCAGATTGCAGCTACAGGGCGGTGCCTGAGCTGTCATGTCCCTACCCCTCTTAATTAAGAATGAGGAATGAAAACGTTGGAAAAGGGTGTTTGCACTGGATGTAAACCCAGGTGAAGGGCCTAGAAATATAGATGGAGGCTGCCTTGTAAAGAACTGAAGTTCTCTAACCAGAGAACCAGGGAGGAGAAGGAAGACACTGTTGGTGCTGCCTCCAGGAGCAGAGGGTGGGCTCAGCTCACTTGGACATCCCAACCCAGACCCTGCCTTCCTACAAAGATTCCAGCAGGACCTCCTTCAGCCCCCATCCTGCAACTGTGTCTGCCAGGAGGGCTGCTCCCACTGATGCTCAGCGAAAGACACGTCCCGCTCTATAGAAAGCCAGTGGAGACATCAGCCCCTTGCTGCTAGTTCTGGGGTTCAGACTAAATATAGACATTCCCCATCATGGCTGGATCTGGCTCCCTGGGCTGTTCCATGGTGCTCTTCGAATGAAGCAAGCAAACAAGTTGTTTTTAGGGCCAAGGTAGGCATTGGGTTCACTGAGAGGCCCTGGCAACTCCTAATAGAGTCAACATGGGCCATAACACAGATTCATTCGTTTTAATTCCTGATCTGCTACCAAGCACAAGGCCTCCATCAAGGCCCCCATTTCTCTACCTGTAAAATGCACATAATACCATATGGGGATGCCGTGGGCATACTGACTGCATGCACAAAGAAAAGTATTATGAAAACACCGGTGCAATGATCAGTCTCACAATATGTTGGTGCTAGCTTTGAACAGTCTGTATTACTTCCTAAAAATAGAAAAGGCTGCTAAGAAAAATTTATGAGAATTCATCTTTCCACTTATAAAATTTTCATAAAAACTCTGGAAGTGTCAGCATATAAACAATGCCAGATACTCATTTTCTTTATAAATATCCATAATTGAAATCAGCTCTACCAAACAGAACAAACACAACTAAATTATATGCACGTGACTAATTACTACATTTTTGTCTCATTAACAAAAGCTTATGTAAATCTGAATTAGGAATGTAAAGAGCATCCTTGAACTTTTTGATCCATTTCTTCGAGCTTAATTGTGAAAATCTTAACCACACAATTACTCCCACTCCATGAACTAAATCCAACTCAAGAGAGAGAGTGGAGAATGAGCCAAAACTCAAGCCTTGGGGATGCCCATGCTTAAAAAGTAGAAGAAGAGTGCTAAGACATTGGCAATCCAAGAAATATAAATTAAAACTAGTAGGATGGCTAAAATTAAAGGTACTGTAAACACCAAATGTTGATGGGAATGAGAAGCAACTGGAACTCTCATACATTGCTGACAGGAATGTAAAATCATACCATTTTGGAAAGGTTAGTTTCTTAAACAGTTTAACTTGTATTTATTGCACTATGTGCGTAGGTGTTTAGCCAAGAGAAATAAAAATGTGTATCCACTAAAATACTTGTACAAGAATATCCATAACAGTTTTATTCAGAATGGTCAAAACAGAACACAACCCAAGTTTTCATCCCCAGGCAAAGTGGCATATTTATCAGATGGAATACTATTCAGCAACAAATAGAAACAAACTACTGACACATGATGGATGAATTTCATAGACATTATGCTGAGTGAAAGAAGCCAGCCAAAAAAAAAAAGAGTAGTCATTGTATAAATTTACTTTTATGAATTTCTGCCCAAAAAAACCCTCAAAAACTATCTATAGTCAAAAAATAGAAAAGTGATTGGTTCTAGGAGGATTAACTAAGTAGGGATATGAGAGAACTTCCTGGGGTGATGGAAATATTCTATGCTTTAATAGAAGTGTGTGTGTGTGTGTGTGTGTGTGTGCGCATTTGTCAAATTACTGCAAATTGTACACTTATGATTTGTACATTTCACTCTGTAGAAATTTTACCTTAAAATATAACTGGACTCTAGTTTGTAGGCTTGCTTTTCTCAGTGGCATGAGATAGCAATTCTGAAACTACTTCCTACATATCCTAGGCTTGAGCAAATGAGTAAATATAGTAAGAAGAACTGGGAGCCAGGTTTCTTACTGTCAGAGAAAAGAGTTACAAATATGGAAAAGGGGGAAGATTAGAATGTCCCTGATGTTGTAGATTGGAATTGGAAGTGTCAGTATGAGCTTTTCAATAGGTAGATACATGGATAAATATAGTTTTAGCCCTGTCCACGAGAGCTCCTAGGAGTAATGACACCCCTATGGCAATAAGCACATCTAGCATTTAGATCTTGGTTTCTAAGTATCATTTGCCACTAAAATAAACCAGAGTTTCCTGGAGAAAAGTCTTATATTCCAGGATTGGGGTAATGAAAAGCACAAGATGAACCTGAAACATCTTGGTGCACCAGAAACTAAAGAGATAATCAATAGTTGGGAGAATACCAAAGACCCAGGATCAGCTTGAAGGAACTTCTACCGGCAAAATATGGGACACTTTGAGCAACAATGATAATAATGCATTATATTCACTGAATAAAATAAGAATCTATGAGATCACACTCTTATACACATACATGTATATATATATAAGCAGGGGGAAAGATAAAGCTCTTCCTAATGAAAAAAATGCTAACTAATAAACATAGAAGGAATGATGGAATTAGAAATTCTTTGGTGGAGAATAATACTAGTTTAATGAGGGTGAAAGTTTCAAAATGTGTATCCATTAAAATACCTTAAAGGAACAGAATATTTACATAGCCTTAAAGTTTTTCCCTACAAATTACTTATAACTAACAAAAGGGAAAATGGTAACTTTATGGTGGAGAAATTTAGCAGACACCATCTGTTCCAGTTACTATGGCTATATAACAAATTACCCTTGGATTTAATACCATTAAACAGTTATTCATTATGCTCATGGATCGTGGAGGGAACATCAGGGGCTGCTTGTCCCTGTTCAATGATATTGGGGATCTCGGTTGAAACATCTGAAAGCTAGTAACTGGAATCACCTGGAGCCTCTTTTACTCACCTTCCTGCAGTTGATGTCTATTGCTGGGAGCCTCAGATCCTCTCCTGTGGCTAGTTGAGCTTCCTTACATTACAGGGTTGTGGCTGCCTGGACTTACCGCTGTGAAGTTACTACTTCTCACTTTGTAATTAATATGTAGCTTATAGGGGGATAGTTTGAGACTATGAAAATATTCTAAATCTTAATCATGCTTTTGTCCACTAATTTTAGCACCTACTAATGATTTTTGCCTGCAACAATTATTATTGTGGTATTGTTGCAAACTATTTTAAAATGCTAATTTTACTATCAGAATCTACATTTCTTAAAGAAGTCCAGACTTCAGAGTAATTCTTGAAAAATATAGAACCCATTTGTTTGGCTCACAAGCTTTCATATTTGAAAAAGTTCCTTGTTCTTTTATTTTGATTATCTTTGCTAATCCAATAGGTTTAAAAACAAAAAATATCTCATTGTAATTGCATTTTCTACTACTATAGGCTGAAATTGAGCATCTTGTCATGTTTGAATCCTTTGTATTCCTCTTTTGATAATTGTTTGTTCTTATAATTTGTCCATTTCATATTTACTTGCAGGAGTATTTTTAATATACAAAGAAATAATTATGGAATAAGGAAATATATTATGGAAGATGGTGCTTTATAAGTTATACAAGTTGCAAACATTTCTCCCAGTTTTGTGTTTGCCCTTTTTCTTTCAATTTTGCTTGAGTATCCTTTATTATACATAATTTTTTCATTGCTTCTATGCAGAATTTATTAGTGTGTGTGTTTGTGTGTGTGGTTTCTTAAAGGAGCCTTTCCCATTCTTGTATTATTAGTTAAGTCTCTCATATTTTCACATACTACTTCTATGATTTTATTTTTTTATGTTTGTATATTTGCTCCACCTGGAATTTAATTTGGTGTAACAAGTGAATTATAAATCCAACTTTTTATATAATAATCTAGTGTCTCAACACCATTAAATGAATAATTTACCTTTTCCCTACTGAAGGATATTTTATCATATACAAAATTCCCCTACACATTTGGTTTAATTTTTTAGTCTATATTATTGACCTAGTTATATATTTTTACCATGCTGTCCAAATTAGTGTAGATTTATAATGTTTTATGTCTGGTATGACCATTATCTCTTCATTACCCTTTTTATTCCACAATTTCTCTCTTCAAGAATGTGCTTGTTTTTCATGTGACCTTAGATTCCATTTATATACTTTAAAATGTGATTTTTATCAGGAAAATAACATATTTCTGGACTAAATTAGGGACATTTGACATCTGTATGATACTGAATCTCCCAAGTATGGATGCTCAGTATGGCAGACCTTTCTGTTGTTTAAGGCTTCTTTTTGCATCTTCCCTCTTTATTAAAGTAGCATTTAAATGTGTTTTCATATAAATCTCTTTGTATGCTTAACTTTATTGGTGTGGATTTCATCTGTTTTGTCACAATTGTAAATGGATTCTTTTCTTCCATCATATCTTCTGATTGCTGCTTACATATAGTTAAATGTTTTATACGTAGTTAAATAGTTCCTAAGTTCTCTAAGCTTATACCATTTAGTGGGAGGAAGAGGATTTTATTTGTTTCTGTATCAATCGCTGACCCCCCAGTAGTAGGAAGTGAATCTAGGGCCACATACCAAAAGCAACTTCAGGCAGTTCTCTCTCTCTCTCTCTCCCTCTCCCTCTCCCTCTCTCTTTCCCGCTCCCTCTCCCTCTTTTTCTCTCTCTCATAAAATAGAACATTCAGAATGCTAACTTTGGGACAGTATATAGTATAAATTTCCAATTAGTAAATCTTTTAAAGAAAAAACTTCTCCAGCTAGTCTCAACTATATAAGTTCCAAATGATGCAAAGTGAAAAGAGAGTGAGAAAGGAGAGACTGAGGGGTGAAATGTGAAAGATTTTGCAATGCTTGGAACATCCATTTAGTGTGTGAGCTTTGCAGTTACCACACTGCCCTTAAAAGAAACAAAAGAAAAAGTTTTTAAATGACTAGCATAATTCCAAGAACTGTTAATAGTCTGACTCAGAGGTTGAAAATGCACACGCAGAAGGGGGCCAGGCAGGTGTAAGAAATCAGTGATAAAACAGGGAAAGGTGGGGACGGGGGCAAACAACCTACCCGGTGCCCCACCCAGTAAAGCGCAGCTGCCCCTCAGCACTCCTCAGCTGCTTCCATGTGGCAATTAAGATCCATGTTTCTGTGTTTTCCAACTCTTTAAAAGAAGACAGATACCCAGATTTAACCTATGGAAGTTCCCAGTTTTTAAATCCTGGCTCAAATTCTTAAAAACAAAACAAACAAAAACACTGTGCCGGCCAGATGAAACCCAGGCCCTCAACCCGACCAGTGTGAGCTCCCCCCTGCTCTGACCCTCACTCCTGCACCTCCACGCTGAGTGGCAGGCCGGCCTGCACTGTACTCGCACCGTGGAGGCACGCAGCACAGGCCACCTCGGACCACGCTGGACTCGGAGCCTCACCACCCCACGATGATGGGATGATGAATAGCCTGCTTTGCACCAGAAACAGAAGTGGAACATTAGCTTCTCAATTTTAACGTTATTTCATCTCAGCGATGACCGGCTCCAGGAACCAGCCGATTTCATAACAGCCTCCTCTCAGCGATGCCCAGATGTGACACCTTATCCTGGGCGACCTGTCCAGGGACAACTGCGATGGCTTCTAACACGAGAGCGGCCACGTCCATGTTCTAGACCCCAAAGGAGGGCGGAGCGCCCTGCACACTAGTAGATGTCATCTTTGTGGAAAGAATCCTCCAAAGCCAGCATGTTTTTAAAAATAAACTAAACGGTTTCTCTTCCAGAGCAGTATCTTTGTAAAAGAGATCTGTAGATCGACAAACGGGCGCAGTGATTTATAATTTTTGCAGTGTCTCCTGGCCTCTTCCTATCCGATCGTAAAACAACCCCTGTGCAAAGTGTATGATGCCTTCGTTTTACAGGTGAGAAAGCTAAGGTCAGAGAGCCATGGCTTGCCTGAGCTCCACAAAATAAGTGCTTCTGTTCAGGAAGCTAAAAAAGCCTTCCCTGTCCATCTTCCAAAGGCTGCTCAAGTAACTGTAGAGGGAAGAGCCAAATAGTGCAGCTTGTTTGTATCAAACCTCAGGGACAGGCAGAAACAAACTCCAACAAAACAATAGGACAGAAGCTGAGGCCAACGGACAGAACTCTGAGTTAGGAGTCCCAATGGAAAAGTCAAGTAGGATAGTGCCTGGTTGGAGCAAAAAGGTCATTGAATTTATTTTGAATCGTTTTTTCCATATATTTAAAGTTCCAATTATTTTATATCATAAAGTTTTGTGTTGTGTTTTACAAAGAGGAATCATTTTTATAGAGCTGGATGTAGTATCTTCAGGCTAATTCTATTTTTTTTTTATTGTTTAAACTATTTACAGATAGTAGTACATATGTCCCCTTCCCCCCCCCCCCCCATTGACCTTCCCCCGGCATCCCCTACCCACCCCCCTACCCTCCCCCCCGCCCCCCGCCCCCCCCCCCCCCCCCCGCACACGCCCCCCCCCCCCGCCCCGCCCCCAGTGTCTTGTGTCCATCTGTTATGCTTCCATGCATTTTTTAAAAAGCACTGGCTCTACAATGTCGCCACCTAGTGGACATTTCTAAATATGAAACAGCAGAGAAGGCTCTCTTTGGTGTCTGGAGCTGGAATGATATACCTAGACAGCCACTGAGAGGCCACCGCAGTGTTCACAGTCCAAACCACAATCGAGTGACATTTCTGATTAGAAACACATCTCAGTTAAAAGATCTTGAAAAATTGCTTCTAGTATTTGAAGAGAAGCATCACAAACTGAACAGGAACACTCCCCTGATCTGGGTGTCATACTCCTCTTCGGGGCTCCAATATTATTGCCACATTTTCTCTTAACCACAGAGCTATTTTGTTGGCTTAATATTCATATACAGTATATGGGCCATTTGAACTGACCATTCTCTATGCCCGAACCTGACTTACTTGATTCTTCCAGCCTCCAAACCTGGCTTCAACTGTGATATGCTGCCCTCCTTGTTCTCCAGCTACTATAGCCTGTCACAAAGCCTCTCATTTCTGCTTTCAAAATATATTTTAAATGAATCCTCTCAATCTACTGCCACATCCCAATCCTTGTCTTTGTCCTCAAATTCTGGATGCATTCATTTATTCAACCTATTTTGACTGGGCACAGGTAGAGATGAGGACACAGGTAGAGAAACTGGGCAGCTCAGGTCAAGAAGGATGAGTAGCTTCCTTGCTGAGCTTCCGGCATGAACTCTTCCCAGGCCTCCTCTTCAGCCTGACTTCCCTCCTTCATTCCTGACTCAGGAGCCTTCGAAGTCCCCTCCTTCATTCATTTAGCTCATCCATAGAGTCTGTATTGCTCTGTGCTCCAAGATACAGATGGGGTGAGATCTAATTCAGGACCTAAAGACATTATCAAGAGGAAAACAGACCAGCACACCCATCAGTACCAATAGAGCTGCTTGAGGCAGGGATCATGGGTGCTCTGGGGTCCAGAAAGGGCATGACATTTCTGCTGGGCAGTGGGGAGAGGTGGCCGGGGAATATTTCTGAGAGAAAGTGACATTCACACTGACCCTGAAAGATGAGTAGGAGTTTATCAGCTGGAGGTGGGGGAGGGGAGGAGGAGGGCACTGCAGGTGGAAGGGCGGTGGTCCTTTTGCAGGGAGGGAGGGGAGATGCATGACTGGTGTGACAATGACCCAGATCCCGTAGTATCACTGGATGTGGTGGCCATATGTTCACCCCATCATCTGGGTTTATCATCCCTGAGTCTTCCCGAGGCTGTAAGAATAATAAGGTTTTAAGTGAATGAAATCCCAGGCAGCCACTTCTGATTCTCATTTCACATGCTGCTGCACTGATATGGCTGGGGCTGTACGCGCCCAGCAGTCATTGTGAGTCTGGCGCTGGGAACAAGGCCCACATCCACAAGTCACAGTGCGGACTGAACCGTGGGCGTTGTAGGACTGAGGCGCCGACTGCCCACGCTGCAAGAGTGTCTGGCGAGGTTTCCCCTAGGACTTGCTCCCAGATGAAGAGAGCTGCCTCATCCGAAGTCATGACTCTTTCCCACAGATAACCCACATCCGGTGATAAATACAGGGCAAGCCAGGGCCCGTGGCTCCACACAGAACAAGTCTAAGGGGCCATTCCAGCTCCGGGGCCTCGGATGGGACTGGCTGAGACCTGTCACATCTGCATCGCAGTTCAACTCCCTCTTCCCAGTCCTGCCTCCTTCAGTCCACCACGCATGGTGGTCCCAAGAGCACAGCCCCTTAGAGCTCCCTGCACACAGATCTCTACTTGAGAGTCTGCTTCTAGAGGACCTGATGAGCAACAGGGAGCTTAGGGAGCCTGGATCAGACCTCATGGCACTAACATAGTTTAAGAAAGAGTGTCCGTCAGGGCAGCCGTGGGACCCCCAAGGAGAAAGCCACCGGCAGTGCTCGCCCAGCCTTGCCAGGGCCTCGCAAGCTTCGTTCCCCTGGGAGGACTCTTCCCTCCTGGGGAGCTGCATGCGTGGGGCTGCTGGAATCTGGGGCCATTGAATGAGACCCACCTTCTGTAACTCCTCTCTCCCCTCGATCATGCTCATCGAGAGACATTTTCCCATTTGCCTCTCTTTGTACCTCATTTCAGAGAGAGGGTGCCCGAATGGGCAGTCCATCTGTCAGTTATAGCTATTTTTTAATCAGCACATTGACATTCAGGCTTGGAGTCAGTCTCTTGCAAACGCTGTCAGCCTGAGCGGGCTCTTGGGCGCTGAGTCAGTGAGAAAGACATATGTCCAAGCCCACAAAACTTGGATGATGGCCAGTTCACCATGGCAACGCCCTTCTGGGGCCCTCTTGGTGGACAGTCCACTGCTTCTTATGGTAGCTCAGCCTTGACTTTCAAACATCTATAGACTTAACTTAGAGGCAACCACGCAAAGGAAACTAAAGGAACTGAGAGTGCCGCCCCTCCCCCACACCCCGAGTGAAGCATGACCAAGGCCCTATTGTGAGGAGACAATGTCCATATACTTAAAAGCAAGAATTTTCATAAATAATTCCTTTGGAATGCAGGAGATGGTTTTGGTAGTAACTGTTTTCTGACTTCACTTTAAAACTTCAACAGTAAAGTAATTGATATAAGTAAACAACTAATGAAATCACATCTCTTGAGCCAGCTGGGTGTCCATGAGGAACATCCACTCAGCTCCCAGGCCCCGAGAGCAGGAGGCCAGGCTGTGACCTTCCAGATTCCATCCTTGAAAATTGGAACTTTAGGAACTCACTCTCATCTCTCCCCCACCTTTATATCCTCCCTAATCCCCCTCCTCAAGCCTCACTCTGAAGCGTGGGTCTCCAGGGTCTACCACAGAGGAATGTGCGTGGCCTCTGATCGCTGGTCAGCTGAGGTGACTTCCTCCAGGAGGGGTGTAGGGTCAGCTGAAGCTGGTGGCATTGCTTTAGAGGTGCCGGCAAGGCCTCCTCAGCATCGCAGTGCTGGAAGAGAGCCCCAGCTGCCTCCCCAGCCCTCTCTTGCTCCTGAGGAACAGGGGGCTCAGGGAAGTGGCGTGAACAGAGCCCAGATCTGACTCCTTCCTCTGCTTTCGAGTGCTCACCGGTCAATCACCTATTTAATCAACAAATTCTCCCAAAGCCCTACCATGGGCACGCACAGAGCGGGGTTCACTGAAAGGAGCAGGACGGTGAGGGGCTGGGTGGGTGGAGCCAGACAGACCCACATGGACGTGCTGGCAGCCCCAGAGAAGCACCCGTGTCTGCAGGAGGCCTCAGCTCCACGCTGACAGAGAGGACTTAGAAAAGCTGGAGAAAGGGGCCAGGGACAAGCGTCCCCACCTCACAGCGTGGCCAAGGGCTGGCACTGCCAGCCAGGACCAGTTATACAACATTCACAACCCAGAGCTCAAAAAACAATATGAATTTCAAGACAGTGAGAGCAGAGCATTCAACCAAGCGTGGGCCCGTGTAAGTACAGGACCCCCGAGACTGCACAGGCCATGTGCCCATGAAGCTGGCCCTGCTGCTGCTCACCTTTGCCACTTCATTCACAGAGCCAGGGAACGCCAGACCGCCCGCGCCTAACCAGACCCCTCCTGAGCAGACGGGGAAGCCAGGGCCCACCAAGGTGACGTGGTCAGGGGCTGCCAAGTCTCCTTAGAAAACAGCAATGCCCTGCTTTTGCCAGTCAGAATTGTCACATAGATTTGTGTATTTGCTATCTGCTTGTTCACTTCCTACTGTAAAGCTGGCCGTGTATAAGATAAAAAGAAAAAATATGCCTCCCTTAAACATAAAACAAGGCCCCAAACACCTGAAGGCAGAGCCCTTTACCTCCCCAGCTCTCCAGCCACCCTGGCCGGTTCCTCTTTGTAGAAAAGCAGCCCAGGTCCCTCCTAGAAGCCCCTCTGGCATCCAGTTGCTCATGCGTGGAACGTGGCACATGGCACTCCGGGGTGTGAATGGCATCTTTTCAGGGTCTCCCAACCATCCCTGAGGAGGGCCAGAGGGTGAAGAGCCATGAAGCAGGTCACGTCACCGCTGGGAGAGCCTTGCAGATAAGCAGAGCAACCCTCCCATTTCACAGATGAGAGGGGTCCAGGGGAAGGATGGGTAGAGGTGGGAAGAAAACCAGGGTCTCCTGAGAGCTCCCGGAATCCCAGTACCAGCTCAGAAACTCTATGTCACCATATTCCTGGTAGTACTTCCTTCTCCACACCATGGGGAGGTGGGCAGAGAGGAACGAAAAGGTGTGATGGAAGGAGCCCTGAGCTAAACAGACCCGCCAGCTCTGCTGCTTCCCAGCTGTGCAAGCTCTGCCGTGTCAGGGGAACCTCTGAGCCTCCGTTTCCCATCTAAACAATGAGGATAGTAATGTCCAAGCCTGCAGCTGACCCCACACACCACCAGGAGGAAGCCTGTGAAGGCCCCTAAGAGCGGGGATGAGTGGGGAGGATCCAAAGAGGCAATTGGCCATCACTGTCTCCGAAGCTGCTCCCTCCTGGCCTCTGACGCCCGGCAGGCTCCCCCTGGATCTGGCCGAAGCCTCCCGCGTCCTGTCCTCTCACTGCTCACGGTGCCTTTCAATGACAGGGCACCGCTGTCCCTGTCGGTGGTTCCTGAGCCCAGGGCTTCCCTTAGGAGTCAGCCAGGATCCCGCCCTGGGCCACTCCCACTGGCTGCTTCCAGAAGCCTTTCCCCAGAACGCCCACCGTCCTGCCTCTCACCCAGCCTCACCTCCCACTTAGCCCTGATGCACAGATGATAGTTCTTTCTAATGATGACAGAGGGCATTGTGATTGGAAGGTATACAGGGTGGGGCAAAAGTAGAGTTACAGTTGTCTGGATGGAAAAGAATACAATAGCCCTGGCCGGTTTGGCTCAGTAGATAGATTGTTGGCCTGCGGACTGAAGACTCCCGGGTTTGATTCCAGTCAAGGGCATGTACCTCAATTGCAGGTTCCCAGGCCCTGGTCAGGGTGCGTGCAGGAGGCAAGCAATCAATGTGTCTCTCTCACATCGATGTTTCTCTCTCTCTCTTCCCCTCCCTGCCACTGTCTCTAAAAATCAATGGAAAAATGTCCTTGGGTGAGGATTAACCCCCCCCCAAATGAAAGAAAAGAATACAATAATTAATACATGAATACAAGAATAAACTGTTTTGCATACTGCAAGCCTACTTTTGCCCCACCCTGTATACACACACAGATACCTAATGCTGAGCATTTATGACCTGTTGCCCGTTAGGGGACGAGGGGATGTTCCTTCTGTGACAGCCGAATGGCAGGGGGTGTGGGTTTGGCATGGATCAGAGTGGCAGAGGTCAGTGCAGAGTGTAAGACATACCTGCCTTCTAATTCTGATTCTGCCACTTACCTGCTGGGGACCCTGGGCAGGTGACTACACTTCCCTGAGCCTGTTTCCTCACCTATAAAACGCTAGAATAGCAATCTCGCCTACAGAGGCACGAACGAGAGGATATGAGTGAAGAACTGACATGGTTCCTGACACCCAGGAGCCCTCGGTGGACATGCGCAGTGGCGCTGCTCTGGCTCATCCCCAGCGCCTCCTGTCCGTCCCTCACTGTTCTGACCTGGAAGAGGGCGGTGCTTCCTCACTGACGCCTCCACTCGGGGCGATCTTCTTGATGGATGCACATCACTCCAGAGATGCGCAGTGTCTCCCCACTGCCCAGGGGGACACCCCTGCTTCTCAGCAAGCCCCGCCATCTCCCTGCGCCCCCTCCATGTGCACATCGTCCTCTCCAGCCTCACTCCTGCTGACTCGGCTTCAAGGCCTCCTTGTACCTAGAGATTCCTCTCAGCACCTCTCCTTCGGGGAGCTCTTCCTGCGCCTCCACGGGAACCTCGAGCACCTCTGTGGTCGCTCAGCACCAGCCCCGACCTCTCTCCCACAGCAGGCCTCTCCCTGGGCCTGGGACACAGGCTGCGACCCGGGAGACGGAGCCTCTTGGCCTGGCCATCTCTGTACACCAGCGCCTGATAGTGTTAGGGGAGTGTTTGGATCAATGAAATGGAGTAATTAGGTCACTTTCTAATCATCCCATGTACATCTCAGTCCCAGCATTTTAGGAAAACAGAAGAGGGAGGGGGCCCAGATGCATACATACTTACTTTCCTGTGCATAGACCAGCGTTTTGGGAGTGACCCGAAGCAACTGGTGCCCCTCCCTGTGCTCCCCGCCCCCCCACCCCCCCCCACCCCACCCCCCCACACCCACCCCACACACACACCCCGCTCCCACCGACCAGCGCGGTTCTGTGCATTTCACTATCATTGCAGTTTTTCTGATGACGGTGGGGTCACAGGGAGCGGTCACACTGCACAGCTCACAGCACTTCCTGGGAAAATCCGCCCTTTCAGACACCACCACTTGCAGACCTGCCCTTTGCTTTCTCATTTCCCCGGGACCCACGGAGCTTCCCACAGAGCTTCCCACCGCTTGCTTGTCCTAAGCAACCCCTACTTGCCAGGAGCTCCTGCCACTGAACCTGTGTGTCCAAACCTTCGCTCTCTCTGCAAGGCCAGGACCTCTGATGACACACACACCTGTTGGAGTCCCGGCAGAAGATGGGAGGGAGCTTAAACCCCCACACACAGAATGAGCCCTGAGTTCTGGAGAGTGGGCACTTCTGGGGAGAGGAAGGGGGCTTTGCCTTAGCCATCACGTTCTATTTTTCTAAAGTGAGAGACAGGACATTCTAAAGCCTATAATAGTGTGTGTGTGTGTGTGTGTGTGTGTGTATTTCATAATTTAAAAAAATGTTTTAAGAACAAAAGCACGTGGGACATAAGTACAACATGCCTGTGAACGTAAGCCAGCAGTAGTCTTCCTTGGGTCCTCTCCTCATTCTTAGGGGTGGGGATCAGCCCTCCAGGGGACTTCCCTGCTCATCCCTGGCCCACCCTGGGCCCCTCCCAACCTTCAGCTTCCAACCTTCAGCTTGTGTGCACTCCCTGCCTCGTGGAGCCCAAACGTCTTTCTTTCCAAGACCTGGCCCAACCAGTCCCCAACTTCTTCCCAACATCGCACACCCTTGGCTTCTTCACAGCGGCCCTCAGGCTGCTTGCTGCTGCCAAAGCACAGAGCCCCGAGTGAAAATAACTAAGGAAGACAACACCTACAGAAGCGTGAACATTCCTTCTCCTCTCAGAGGAGGAGTCACCCCTGAGGCTGCCTACAATACAACATGGGCCAAGATGCTCTGCCACAGGGATTTCACTTGCGCTTCCACTTCCGGGTTCTGAATTCTGCCTTGCCGGCCATTTTCATTAATCCTTACCCAAGGACATGTTTAGAGGGAGGAAGGGGGAGAGAGAGAGAAACATCAGGTGGCCACTCTCCATACACACCCCGACCAGGGATCAAACTGCAACCCAGGTACATGCCCCGACCAGCAACCCTTTGGTGCACAGGAAGATGCCCAACCAACTGAGCCACACTGGCCAGGACTTCATTTCCTTTTGTGGGGTTCATTGTTAGTGTATAGAAATGCAGCCAATTTTTGAGTGTTGATTTGTATCCTGCAACTTTGCTGAATTGGTTCATTAGTTCTAACAGTTCTTTTGTGTGGAATCCTCAGGGTTTGCTACATATAAGCTCATGTCATCTGTGAACAGAGGTCAATTTACTTCTTCCTTTCCAACTTGGATACATTTTACTTATTTTTTCTGGTCTAATTATTCTAGCTGGGACTAGGGGAGGCTTTTTAAGGCTCTGCCTCTGCCCCCTTCCAGGCTGTCTTTCTTCCTTCCCCAAATTTCCGTACGCTAACCTTGTCCAGGTTCACAGCTTGGTTCAGGTGGACATTAGACTGAGACTTATCTGACCACAGAACTCACGGGCTCTTCCCACCCTCTCTCTCTTGAACTAAGAGAACTATCAATATTAAAATGACATTATTAAATTGAACAGGTGACACCCATTAACACCCCAACATAGATTACTTTAGAAAAAAAGAGCCCCAAGATTGGGTCAGTATTGATGTGGTCAGGATAGAATTGGGGCCAGGAGGGAAAAGGGCCTCTTGGCAGCAAAGAAAAGGCAGTGGAGGCCCCTGAATAAGGGGTAGAGTAAAGGGGAGTAGAGGTCATGGGAGCCTGTGTACACTGAGTGAGGCAGCTATCTGGTTCCCAGACTCCCTTCCATGGGGTATCACCAGCATGATTTTATTGTTGTTGTTGTTGTTAATCCTCAACCAAGGATATTTTTCCACTGATTTTTAGAGAGAGTGGAAGGGAGAAGGAAAGACAGAGAGAGAAAAAACACCGATTGGTTGCCTCTCATAAGCGCCCCAACCAGGGCCAGGGATCGAATCTGCAACTGAGGCTTATGCCCTTGACTGGAATTGAACCCAGACCCTTCAGTCCACAGGCCTACCCTCTATCCACTGAACCAAACAAGCTAGGGCTCACCAGCATGGTTTTTTTTTTAATATATTCTGGTAACTTAAGCACTATTATTGACTTTGTTTTTCTAAAAATAAATATGTTAAAGGAAACTTTATATCTCTACTTTAAATCCCTACCAGAATCATTAGCCATAAATAGAATGTAATTGTAGAAAATAAATACAATGAAAACAATAGCATGTTGTTAGATTCTAACTAAATGATTGTCTGCCAAAGGATTCCAGCCAGGAGGCCTATTTTCTCTGTTAAAGAGAGAGATTAGCATGAGTTAGGGAAGTATGACAAACATTACCACCAGGCTAAATTTATCCTTGATGCGATTTAAAAGATTAGGAAACAAATTAAAAAGGGAATAACTTTCAAATCCTGTGATTCAAAGTTATTTTATGTTGGCTTGATGGACCACCTAAAAGTACCTCCCACACCTCCAGCGGGACATGTCCTTTTAAGTAAAGAGCATCAGGTTTTGCTTTTTGTGAAAGGGGCCCAAAGCTCCCCCCCCCACCCCCCCACCCCTCCCACCCACCCACCCCCCAGAGAAGCCATGAGAAATGGGGGTTGTGGCTGAAAAGGGAATCTAGAAAATTTCCAGGAGGTAGTAGCATGGCGGGGGAGGGAGGGTTAGGGATGCAGTCTGAGAAATGCAAACATCTCCCATCTTGAGAATAGCTTTCCTAGGAGGATCTGTGGGGAAAGCAAGAGCAATTAAAAGTGTGTGTGTGTGTGTGTGTGTGTGTGTTTATTGATTTCAGAGAGAGGAAGGGAGAGGGATAGAGAGATAGAAACATTGATGAGAGAGAAACATCAATTGGCTGCCCCCTACAGGGGATCAAGCCTGCCTGCCCTGACCAAATTCGAACAAAAGACCTCTTGGTTCATGGATCACACTCAACCACTGAGCCACACTAGCCTGGCTGCAAGAGCCATTTAAAGTTTAGAGACAAGAAAGGGAGCTAGCAGGTTTTGCTAAGAATTCCTGGCTAAAATAAAATTAAAGGAGTTAATATATATATATATATATAAAAGAATTCCTGGCTTCAGCTCTCTCTTTCACACCTCATTCTTCTTCTTTCTTTCTTGTTCTCATCCTCCTCCTCCTCTACCTCTTTCTTCTCTCCCTTTTTCTTCTTCTTCTTGTCTTTCTCTCTCTTTCTCTCTCCATTCTCTCCACTTCTGATTATAGCCTACCTACTTATGTGCATAAAGTAGTTAAATAGGAATCACTTGAGCAACTACAGTCAGAGAAAGAAGACGGTTAATGGTTAATCTTGGGAGAAACAGAACCTAGAAGCCAGAAAAAAACAGACTAAAATCTTAACTCACTAAAATGAAAAGGCTTCTTTCTGTGTAGTGAAAAGCATGATAAATAACATTTGATAAAATGGAAAATTCACAATATAGATAACAATTCAGAGGCTAATATCTCTGCCGGACAAAAAGAGCTCTTACCAATCAATATAAACAAACAGCTCAACAGAAAAATGGACAAGAAATTTTTAGAGGAAAAATGCAAAGGGATAATACATTGAGAGATGATCATCCTCCCCAGTTATCAGAGAAATTCAAATTAAAATAAGATGCTAGCCCAGCCAGCATGGCTCAGTGGTTGATCGTTGGCCTATGAACAGGAGGTCACAGTTTGATTCCAGTCAGGGCACATGCCTGGGTTATGGGCTCAGTCCCCAGTGTGGGGCATGCAGGAGGCAGCTTATCAATGATTCTCTCTCATCATTGATGTTTCTATCTCTCTCCCTCTCCCTTCCTCTCTTAAATCAATAAAAATATATTTTTAATAAAATAGAATAAGATGCTATGTTAGACCTATCATATCAGGAATATATAAAGACCTGGTAATACTGAAAGAAAGGTCACTTTCACACATTGTGTTTTGTTTTAATACCTTTGAAAGGCAATTTGATAAAGTCTAACAAGATTTCAAATATCTATACCCTTTGGCTCAGAGATGCACTTTTAGGGAATCTATCCTATTCAAGGATATCTGTACAAAGATATTTGTTGCAACATTATTGGTAATAGTACACAATCAGAAGCAATCTTAATGCCTACTAATAGAGGAATGGTTATATACAGTACAAAATATTCATTCTATGGGATGTTATGCATTTTATCAAAAGAATGAGATAAAAGTTCGTGTTATGGATATTGTTAAGTGAAAACAGCAAGTTGCAGAACATTATGCATAAATTCACATATATACCCCAAATGCTTTTTGTTTAATAATCAGTGCTTACATGGTTAATTTTTTTTTACCTCATTTACTTTTGTTTTTATTTTGTGTTTCTTTTGTTTTATTTTTTCTCTTTTTTTTTCATTTACTTTTGCATATTTACACTGTTCCAGCAGCTGTGGTGCCTGTTGAAATATTATTTGAACATCCTTTTTGAAATTGCCTTCAATTTGATTGATTATTTGGATGGGGTCAAATCCTCTCCTTTCATGCATGGTGTGTTTTAGCCTGGAAAACTAGTTAAAAGTCCCACAATGACAAGATAGTCATACACACAAGTTATATTTTTACCTCCAAACTTGCCAAGTGCCAAGTGAATGTATCCAACTCAAAAGGCACACCTCTCAAAGAACAGTAAGCACATAGGCCAATGCAAGTGAAGCTCACTGTGCCCTGGAGTGTGATGACCACTGACAACTCTGGATGCTCATGAGAGATGGTTCGTGTAATAAGCTTAGCCCATGGACACTCCCCATCCACACAGCTATCTGTGCCGGCATTCTCCAGTCTACTCTAGCGGACCTCATACTCGTAGGAAAGGAGAGGGGGAGCACACCAAGATGCCACTGGGGTGGTCCTGGAGGACTGAGAGTGGAAGGAGTAGGGCTTCATAGGGACTTTATGTACAAACTTTCATGTCATTTAAATTTTTCAATAAGTACATGGCAACTCAATTAAAAACATATTTATGGATTGAACAACACCAATGATGGAGGATGCGTTTAGAAAGAACTTTGAGCAAGTGAAACAAATCATTTTCTAAATGCTTTTGAAAGTTTTCACCATCATTTTCTAGAGTCACTCCTTACTGCTTTCACATGGTATTTATAACAATTTGAAAGTTTTAATTATTCATCCATTTACTTTTTGCTTGTCTCTCTCCCCCATAGAATATAAGTCCACAAGAGTAGGGACCATTATCTGCCAATTAGAGTCTCCGGCAAATTATAGTGCTCAATTAATTTCTTGGATGAATGGATGGGTAAATAAAAATCATAATAAAGATCCTTATATAGTGAAATAACAATCTATTGTAGGACAAAAGATAGAGTAGAAAACTTAGAGATCAAAAGCCCTGCAGAATATAGAAAGAGAAATTTGGCAGACTACAGGTTTTCATCAGTTCCTTATGATTAGAAATTGCAAATTATTCCTTAAGTTGACTGCCCAGATAAACACCTAAAACTTGTTCATTGCTATACATGCATATGCTCAAGTTAACTGTAGTATAAAGCATATAGATTTTTCCATTCGTAATGTGAGTTTGGTGTTTGGAAAGAGCACGAGTTTGGGGCCAGACCAATCTAGGTATGAATTCCAGCCCCAGCCACATGGGGGGGCGTGTACGGTCCTGATTCAAATAAATGGGAAATATTTCTGAGACAACTGAGGAGACGAACACTAGTAGAAAGTAGGTGGTGTTAGGGAGTTGTTCACTTGGATGAATGGTGCCAACATTATTGTGGCTCCACTTAGAAAAGGCCCTTGTCTACAAAGACATGTAATGGGGATGAAATGGGAAGATGTCTGGGATTTGCTTTAGAATAAATAATTGGGGTGAGAGCTGGCTAGGGAGATGGGTAAAACAAGATTGACTGTGAGTGGATGGTTGCTGAAGCGGGGTGTTGGGCTGTACTGGACTTCGCCATCCTATTCCCTTTAGTTTTGTATAAATTTGAATACTTTTCATAGTCAAAAGTTTAAAAACAAACCAATATGTATGTATAGATTAGAATGGCACACTAGTTCAACGATCTGGGTAAATGTCAAGTCTTTTCTACGCTTTAGTTTTCTCATTTTTAAAATTGGGGTAATAATAATAACTTTGTTATAGATTGCTATGAGGTTTAAGTAACATCATACATTTATGAAACAGAACAGTGACTGGCACAAAGTAAGGGCTCATAAATATTGGCAGTTTTTATATTCACACTATTAGGAAAGGAGAGAGCATAGATAAAGTCTGACATATATATACCAAAATGTTGATCTAGGCAGAGAAATTATGGGTAATTTAATGTCCTTTCTTTTGTTTAACTACATTTTTTGATATTTTTCTAAAGTGAATGTGGATTACTTGTGTAATAAAAATGAAGCCAGAATGTTCCCTCAAATCATTTTAGGAGTAAAATGAAATTGCCTAGTGAAGTTTAATGAACACAAAATTGAGTTAATCATTAACTGAAAGCTATCCAGGATCATGGGAAGAACAAGTCGCTGGAAGACGGCGGGGCCAGGTCCAGGGGAGTGGATGTGGCTGGACGTGTCAGCAAGCCCTTTGGAGAAGGAGGCTGCTGAAAGCTCTCCAAGGACAGCCTGCCCTGCACTGCAGTCCTTTCTGCCTACTCATTCTTCCCCTCCATCACAATGATTCAGTTCTTGCCTGGCCTTTTACTCTTACTGTATTTTCTTCTTAGAGGAAAATAGTCTCTATAACAACCTCAATTATCATTCTCCCAAGGACAGCTCCAAAACCCACACCTCCAGTCCCCAGTCTCTCAGCACCTGCCGAACAATTTCCACTGGGCATGCCTGTTTCACCTTAAATCCCAATATGTCTATAGTGCCATAAATCCTCTCCCACCCCCACAGTAGAACCTTTCCATTCCACTAGGCCTCCACTCTCCAGAGCAAAAGCCTCCCTCTTCCTATCCTCGCAATTACTTCTATTTGACAGCACCTATACAGCAGCCTATTCCGTGCTGGGCACTGAAGTCAGAAAGATGAAACTGTGTGGACTGTGCTCTCAGGAGTCAGTGCCTACGCCAGTGCCCCTGCTTGGAGAGCCCTTTGGTCACTTCTCACTCAATGGACTCCTATTCACCCTTCAATACTCAGTCAAATGTTACCTCTTTCATGACATCTTTCCAACTTCCTCCTCTGAGACTTCAGCTTGACACCTGTTGCCTTGTACTGTGATTACCTGCTGTGGAAAAGGCTGCTAATTGTTTGCCAATGTTCTGCATACCCTTCTCCCTCATAGCAATAGACCCCCTGAATTTTAGCCCAAGAAGTGACCTCCCAGAAGAAAGACTACATTTCCTACTCTCTTTAGCAGTTAGTTGTGGCCACATGACCAAATTCCAGGCAATGGAGTGTGAAAGCAAGGGAGATAGATAACTTCCAGGGAGAAACTGAGGGGGGGAGTTGTGGTCTTCTTTCCCACTCCCTCCATCCTTCTGGGTGGAGCAGGGATGTACTATAAACCATCTTTGTTCAAGAAGATGAGGGCAACACCCAATGGAGCACAGCTGCCATACCAAACCTGGGATACCTACCTCCATTCTGTCACAGAATAGAACAGTGATGGAGAACCTTTTGAGCTCGGCATGTCAGCATTTTGAAAAACCCTAACTTAACTCTGGTGCCGTGTCATATATAGAAATTTTTTGATATTTGCAACCACAGTAAAACAAAGACTTATATTTTTGATATTTATTTTATATATTTAAATGCCATTTAACAAAGAAAAATCAACCAAAAAAATGAGTTCGCATGTCACCTCTGACACGCGTGTCATAGGTTCACTATCACTGGAATAGAAATTAACCATTTTATTTAAGCCACTCTTATCCTGTGTCACTAAAAGAAGCAACTAAACCTATTTCTTAAATAATATACTTGTCTACCTCCAAACTCCCCTGCTACCAAGATTGTATAATTCTTGAATGGATTACACACACGTAATGGGCATCACTGAATCAGAGAAGAAAAAGCATGAGGCAGGAAGAATATTTGAAGATATATGAACGCTAGGCAGAGTAAATACAAAGAAAACCACACCTACACATAACATAACAAAACTACTGAAAACCAAGACAAAAATCTTGAAAGCAGTTGGGAGAAAAACAAAAAACACACATTTATTTGCCCACTGCTTGGCACAGAACAGGCCCTTGAAAAATATTTGTGGAATGAATGAATGATGGCTTGGACGAGCGTTTGATAGACTCAGATCACTTTGTTGCCCAGCATGTTGTGGTAGAAACAGCACTGGAATAGCTCTCAGGGACTGGGAGCTCTATTTCCAGCTCTGGCTTAATTAGCAGTGTGAAATTAGACAGCCATTCCCCCTCCAGACCTCAGTTTCCTTAATTATAAAATGAGAGAGTAAGATTTCTACTCCTGATAATGTCAGAGTAGTCTGTTACAGAACAACCCTCCACTGAGAATATCTCAAATAGCTAGACAAAAATATAAAAGGCCAAAAAATGTTTGTAAGGTATTGGAGAGAGATCTTGGCAGCCAGAACTTGAAGAGCCAGGATTTCAGAGAGAAGGGAACCAACTGAAGTGAGTCCAACAATCTGCCAGCACTTTGCCCCACAATGTTCTTGACGATTCATAAGTAGTTTGGAGTGATGGATAAGAAGTCAAGCAGAAAAGGGAACCTATGAGTTTAGCAAGCTAAACTCAGCTCTCACTGGCTGCACACAGTTTAACAGACAAAAATGCAGTGCATCTAAAATATTTCCCTTGATCTGGAAGCAATAAAAGTACTAATTTAAAGTAAAATCTAGCCAGTTATGAGTGTGTACTTTAATCTCTGTGATAACCATTAAAAGAAGAGTTAAAACTATATAATAACAGGCTAATCCAGGAGGAAATGGAATGATGACTGTATTTGATTTATCTGTAATCCATGGAGGCAGAGTGCACATTTGTGGTTACCAGGGACAAGGGGAGGAGGGAATGGGGAGCATCACTTAATGAGTATGGGGTTTCCTTTAGGGCAATGAGAAGGTCTTAGAACTAGATAGAAGTGGTGGTTGCACAACACTGTGGATGTACTAAAGGCCACCGGGTTGTTCACTTTAAAACGGTTACTTTTATGTTATATGATTCACTTTAATAAAAAATTTTTAAATACAAAAATATTGAAAATACTTGGTTTATCCAAAGGAAGGCAAAAAAAATAGAAGAAGGAATACAGAACAGGTGGGACAAAAGTAAAAAGTAAGATGATAAAATTAAGCCCAATATAGCAATAATTATGTTAACTGTAAGTGATCCTGATATATCCATCAAAAGACAGAGAGTATCATAAAACCCAACTATGTGCTGCTTATAAAAGACACACTTTAAATATCAAAATACAGGAAGGTCAAGTGAAGAAAGGAAGAAGATATCTATATATATATAAGCCTAAGTGACCATTCAACTATTCGACCGTCCGACCAGTAGTTATGACATGCACTGAACACCAGGGGGCAGATACTCAATGCACAGGAATGGAAACATGGAACAGACTGATGAATCTTAGAGGGAAGGGGGTATGGGAGAGGGAGGGAAGAGATTAACCAAAGATCTTATATGCAAACTAGAGGCCTGGTGCACGGATTTGTGCACCGGTGGGGTCCCTTGGCCTGGCCGAAACCAGCAGTCCAACATCCAGGAGGGTGCAGGCCAGGCCGAGGGACCCCACCGGTGCACGAATCCATGCACCGGGCATCTAGTACCATATAACCAGAAACCTAAGGAACACAGTGGAGTGGAACCTAATAACAAAGTAGACTTTGAGGTGAGCAGCATTCCTACAGATAAAAAGGAGCAACTCATAGTAATAAAAAGTCAGTCTCCCAGGAAGCCATAGCAATTCTAAATTCAACTGCACCTCATAGCACAGCTTCAAAAATATGGATAAAACTTGACCGAATTAAAGAGAAACAGGCACTCCGAAGTAATGGTAGAAGATTTCATATGTCTCAGAAACTGATAGAACAAGCAGGAAAAAGATCACAAAAATATCTAATATACATATACACACTTAATCTAATTAACTTTTACAAGATGTTGCATCCAACAACTGTGGGACATGCACTTTTTTCTCCAAGTTTGACAAATGTTTACATTTACCAAAATTGACCATTTTGGGGGCCATAAAGTAAGTCTCTACACAATTCAAAGGACTGAAATCCTACTGAGTATGTTCTCTAACCACAGGAGACTCAAGCTAGAATCAATAACAAACCAATAAAACGAAAATCCCCAACTGTTCGGAAATTAAGCAACACACTTCTAAAATGGGGAGGCCAGACAGATGCTCTCAGGGGTACCTTCAAGGTCTGATGGTCTTGGAGTCTGAACGCCTCATTTGCCAAGTTTCCACTTCACGCTGAGCAGTGCAGGCCCTGTGGCAATTTCTCCTCTTGTCTTCAGAGGCTAATGGGATTATCAGCCCCTGCCTCCTTCTTTCTGAGAGAGAGAGAGAGAATTCCTGGGCAGAGCAGGACAAGCCCCTACTTGCTCTCCTCCCTCCCTCTGCCTCTCGGGGCTCTGCAGACAACATTCATGCACCTCAATAAACATTTTCCCCAACTTGGGGACTGTGTAACATCACCAGGGAAGCATCCACAGATGTCCAGATTCCCACTAGCCCTACCAGCGCCATGACAGCAGCCACTCCATTTCCGAGGCTGCGCACAGGAGGGGCAGCAGCAATGACCTGGAAAGTCATGCCTGGACTGTCTGCAGACAGAACCCGGGGAGCCTGAGACACCAACAGCTTGGGGGCATCATTCTGCTCTGAACTCTCAGACTGGGCCACCCATGGTCACTCCGTATGGCTCCTGAAGGTGGCTGATCCTATAAAACAAATCATATAAAACTGGCATCCGCTGATTGGAGGGGAAAGGAAGGCTGGCATAGACCAACTCCCAAACTGACAAGAGCTGCCTTCAGTCACTCTGTGCGGCCTTGCCACGTGCTTATTTACCAGGAAAGACTGAACGCTCCTTTACACTAGGATAAGCATGACTGATACCATTTAACAGGCATCCAAACCTCATTTGTTCCACATTCATGCATTAAACTCCTACCACGTGCCAGGTACTCCGCTACACACTAGTGTTACAAAGAAGGGTCATAGAGCTGTGCAACGAAGAGAATTAAGCTTTCAAGTGTTGGGGGAAGTATTTTCAGGGGTATCCACTGGGACCACCCCATGGATAGGTCTGAAGACCAGTATCTTCCTGAAATCAGAGCCTGAGCTATGGCCAACCCTGGAGCTTAGAGGGGTTCAGGTCTTAGAGCTCCACAGGAAAAAGCAACAAGTGGCCTTCCCCCAACACCGCCCCCAGCACCAGGGCCCCTGCACCCTAAACTACAGGATACAGACATTTCTGCAATCCCTCTCAGAGCAGACATTTGGATACGGGCACGTGCACTTAGTAACAATAGGCAAAGCCACTATTGCCCACAAACTCGAGTTATTGGTGTTGTAACAGAGCCTCCTGGTCCCAGGGGTGGTACTGGGGCCTGGAGAGGTCCCACATATTCTCAGGCAGCATTGTGCTTGCGTTTTCACAAATAGGCAAAAGGAGCAGATGCACGTTCCTGTGGAGAATGAGTAGGAGAGCTGGTGCTTAGAGTGATGACGATAGGGACCAGGGTGAAGAGAGGGCAGAGGAGTAGACAGGAGGCCGGGATAGGCAGCAAGGGGCCAGCCATCCTCCGTGGATGTCTGTGGGGCCAGCTCTGGGCTTCCATGCCAACAGGTGCGATGTCTGAGGCACCTTACCCAGCTGTCCCTCAATAGCTGTCTACCTGAACTGCTGCCCCTCCAGCCCCTTGTGGCTCTGCACTCAGAGACCAGGGCCTGTGCAGATCACTATCAGGCCACCCTCCAGGCCACAAAGCTGACCTGCAACCCTGCTGCCCAAATGAGGTGACTGGCAGCCAGCTGAGAGCACAGTGCCGTGGGCACCCAGAATCAAAGTAGAAGAGGCAATTCGGCCAATCCTCAGGGCTGGGAGAGGAGGCAGGGGCAGAGGTCTCCTGGCTCCCCAGATCTGCACTAAATCCTTCTTCCGCACCTTCCCTGTCTTCCACCTGGCAGGGTCCTGTGGAGCTGTGAGAAAACACACACATGTACACACATGCACACGTATACAGGTAGATTCACACATGTGCACATGCTCACACACACACACACACACACACAGGTGCACACACCAGATGCAGAGCTGAGCCCTGACCCAGGCTGGTGGTTCTGGGTGTTGCCCATGTGTCAGTGCTCACTTCCTGTTTGGCTTCCCTGGAGCCTGGGATAGAGAGCAGATCACAGTGGGGTCCAGAGAAGGGCCACAAACATCCTCTCCTGCAGGGAGGGACAAAAGCTCCCCCAGAGACCAGCAGCCAGTCCCCCCACAGGCAGGGGCAGCTGGCCAGCCCCTTCCCAGGGGCCCTCCAGTCTCTGCGAACTCCCTCACACTATTCCCCACTCTGAGAAGAGTGGGCCAAGCCTGGGTCTCGGTGCCAACCGCACTCCTGGCACACAGGGTGAGTGACAACATTCTAAAACAGAAAAAGGAAGATGGATGCTCCCTTCTGTAAGAAGAAATCCTTTTAGGACAGTTAAAAGGGAAGAAAATTAACACTTACTACATACTTGCCATGCATTTCACATGTGGTCTCAGCAACCAGTGTGATGGGTAATAGTTTTCAGTTTCACAGAAAGGGAAACTGAGGCCCACAAGTGCTAATTATGTAACTTGCCCAAAGTCACAGCACGACTGAGGGGTAGAACTGGAATTCAAACTCAGGTCTCATCTGTGGGCAGAAAGCAAAGGCCTGAAGGACCAAGGTGGTGATTTGGGAAAGAAACAGTATGAGGAAAGGGCAGGGCAGAGCTGAGCAGAAAAGCAGGACATGAGGAATTGTGGTCTATTTCTAAAGCTTGAATTTCTAAAAGAAAGGAATGTATATATGGAATATATGCCATTTCTGGAACCTTTTCAGAAAATAATAGATCCTTTTCCCTCTGAGCAAATCCATCTCCAGTCTGAGTCCAAAGATGAGCCCATGATGGAATTGCCGTGTAACCTTGGACAAGCCACTTAATCCTTTGGAAAGAGGCAGATTGGAGAAAGTCCAGAAACAAATTGGCAGAGAGAGAAAACTGGAGGTTGCTGATGTGAATGACAAATGCTAGGAGCGTGGATGTGGAAGCTGAGGGAAACAAGCAGACATCTGGAAGGGGGTGGGGGAGAGCTGAAGGCAGTGGACAAGCAAAGCAAGTGAAAGGCCTGGGAACACAGGAGGACACTCAGTTACAATCTCCATGTTGCTAAAACCTCATCTGATTCTACCATTGTCCCTAACAGGGTTTGGGGCCTAGGAGGAATTCAATGATGAGTTAGGAAAAGAACAAAGCAAATGGAATTTTGTGCTCAAATAGAGAAGGTAGGGTTCTCAGAGGTTCCTGAAAGGCTGTGTCTGGGGGTCCAGAACAGCACTATGCCCAATATCTATTTGTCAGATAAATTAATAAATCAGGACATCTAACTCTGCTTCTCTGTGAATCCAAACAAATCAATTTAGCTTCTTGGGATCTCATTTTCTTCATCCGTAAATTGAAGAGCTTGGACTGCACCATCTCCGGCTCAGGTGCATGGCCCCAAGGCCGAGGGCCCCACCTGCTAGAGCACACCCCCTCATGGAGGAGAGTGGGATTCATGCCAATATAGACCATGGAGTCTGTGGATGCCAGCCCAGGGGGTCAAGAATCCTCTTTGAGAAAGAGGTGGTGAATAAGCTCTGGACTGGAACATAGGAGACAGTGTAGAAATTTTACCTCTCTCTCTCTCTCTCTCTCTCTCTCTCACACACACACACACACACACACACACACACACCCTCTCATCTCTCAGGTCACCATTACTAGCCTAGCAAATGCTTTGGTCTGAGTGTCAGTCAAGAAAGTCTAATCCCTGGTCCCCAACAACTCCTCAAAGACCCCCATATGTGGCCCTGTGTTACATCAAATGTGAGATCCAGTTCCCATTGTTTTCTCCTGTACTCCATCCTTCACCTGTGCCCACCACTCATGAGGCCTCCCACAGGGCCAGAGGGGCATGGGCATGGGCTCTAGCGCCAAACCCTTTCCCTTGCACCTATGGGCTGATTGACTTTGGGCAGTCATTCAACCATTCTGACTCCAGTTCCTCATCACTGAAATTAGGTGATAGTGCTTACCCACAGGCTTTTGGAAAAAATTAAATGAAAGAGTGAACGGAAAGGACCCTGTACACTGTAATAGGGGTCTTGCAATAAGAGAGAGAGATAAACTCAGCACCCAATACAACAAGGACAAGTGGGAATTTATAGCCAAGGAGCACTCAGTCATAATCTCCATGTTGCTAAAACTTCATTTGATTCTACCATTGCTCCTAACAGGGCCTGGGGCCTAGGAGGTATTCAATGATGAGTAGGTGAAAAATTACTAAGAGGAGATATCAAGAGTAGAGGGATTCTTGCTAAACTGACTTAATAAGATTCTTGCTGAAAGCAGGCCAGGAATACCAAATGTGGGGGATGAAGAGTTTGATCCTATATCAAGGATGACCAGATATCTGTAGGGGGGCGAGATTTCCTCTAAGTTGATTTAGCAGGGTTCTTACTAAAACTGGGTTTGGCAAGAACAGACACAGAAGCACAGATTGAGGCTCAATCAAAAAGAGGGCTAAGAGGGGCCCAACTAAAGTTTGGTCAAGGAGAGAAGTGTGGTCATGTGCCATGATGATCCAGCTAACAGTTACCAAGCCAAGCACTTGGCCTTAGTGTTCTAAGTCCTCAAAATAACCCTGGAAGGCAGGAACCAGAATCATCATCCCGTTTCACTGATAAGGAAATGAAAGCACCAACTGGTTGAACATCTTGCCCAAAGTCACACTGCTAGTCAACGACAGAGCTGGGATTTGAACCCAGAACGTCTGGCTCCAAAGCTTGTAGCCTTAACCACCAGATGGCATGGCTTTTCATCTTATTCATCCTTTGATGGATTTCATGCTTAATTACTCTCTGCATCACTAGTCTGGGGGTATAGAGACCAAAGAGATAAGGGTGTCATACCATCTTGCTTTAGAACGGACCATCCCTTCGCATTCCAATAGTCACTTGGAGGCTTACAAAGATAAACCATTGTAATGGACGCTCTGTAATGTGATTTGGCCAACAAAAACATTGGTACACAAAAGAAGAAACTGGAGCAGATTTCTGCATTAGTATCTATTTTTGTTGTGTTCTGCTTTTGTTTAATAATAAGGGGGAGGAGACTAAGCTTGAGCACTCATCTGCAGCAAGAATTAGCAGGGCCTGGAAAACAAAATGAGTTTTAATTTCTTCCAATTTTATTTCAACTTTGCCAGTGGACATCTGTGCTCATGCGTTTGGAAGCCATAATACACGGCTAACACTTTTCAATAATTTTCTTTTGATAATCCCTCTGACAGTGTGAAGAAAAGGGCCCAAACATGGATTAAATATCACATGACAATACTTTCAAAATTCTCTGTGGCAAACTGACACTTTTCTTTTTCTATCAAGATAATAGGAGGCAAAAGATTTATCAGAGGGAATAGCAGTGAACTAGGCATCAGAGAACTGGGGCTCTCATCTGGGCTCTGCTTCCTACTTTCTAGCTGTGTGGCCTGGGGCCAGTGACTTCACCTTTCTGGGTTACTACTTCCATCTTGGGAAATGAGATGCTTAGACTACCTGATGCCCAAAGTCCTCCCAGCTCTGCAACTTCCTGAGTCTCTGATGCAATGTAGTGCCATGCGACCTTTGTACTGTCAGCATTTTGGCTTTGGACCAAGTTTGAGTTAACCTGGCTTGCTGGCTAATGGGGCGGGGAATAAACAGAGTTAAAACTCTTGTACAGCATCTGAGGCCAGCAAAACCACTAGGGTAAGAGGTGGGTATCTAAATCGGGAATCAGAGTCAGAATGCATGGGAGAGCGGGCAGCCAGGGTGCTGGTATCCTAACTTACCAAACCCCCACAAAAACGTCTTCAGTCCATTTACAATGCAGGCTTGCTAGCTTTGGTTTAAAACTCAAATCTGATCTTGTGGATCCCACAGGAAGCCCCCAGCAGCTGTCTCTGCCTTAGGGTTGCACACAAAGCATAGCACAAACCCAAAATCTCTCCAGACCCCAAACCAGGTGACTCCCTGCACTCTACAGACCCCAAAGGCTGCAGGTGAGCGCTCACCTCTTCATGCTTCTGCTCACATTGCCCCTTGCCTTCCCAGAAGGGTCCTACTCAGCTTCCCAGTCAATTAACATCTCTGTGGACTCCCTCTGCCCTCCTTCCTCCACAGACCCCACCTTGTAATTCTCTTTTTACACTTACTTTGTCCATTTTCACGCTACGTTGTCACCATTTGTTTCTTGCCATTTTGAAAATTAATAAGCAGAAACCTCATTTAAAATGGAGCTAGGAAGCTAGAAGAGAGGACTCTCACATAGGTATCACCAACTGCATTCCACTGACCCCAACAGGAAGAGACACACCTTGCATCTCAGACAGAAAGTGATACTACTTGACTACCTCGGCAGGAAGAGTCCTCCCCACCCAGTAACAACTCAGCCAATGGGAGACTGCCATAGTTCAGCCAATGAAAAGTCACTATATTTCAAACTTTCTGTTTCCTCCAATGGACTCTTTCTTTACAACAGCCCATATCAAGTCTATAAAGAGCATTCCACTCCTTTGTTCTTTAAACTTTGATGCTTTGCCATTAGATGGCCTATTCCTAATTTCAAATCTTTGTTGTTCCCAAACAAACCAATTTTGATAGAGAAATATCGGGCTATTTGTTAACAATCAACACCATATTCCCCTCTTTCCACAGCCCTATCACTACTCTCTGATTCTCACAGCCCACTGCCCATTAGCCATTGATTCCACTTGGAGAATAGACATTGTTTTAGTTGAATTGTGTCCCCCCAAGATATATATTAAAGTGGTAACCCCAGTCCCTGTGAGATTGTTCTTATTTGGAAATAAAGGTTTTGTAGATTTAGTTCGTTAAAAATGAGGTCATACTGATTAGGGTGGGCCCTAACTCAAATATGACTGATGTCCTTATAAAAAGGTAAAGACAGGGAGACACAAACACGCAGAGAGAAGACCGTGTGATGATGGAAGCAGATTGGAGTGATGCAGCTACCAGCAAAGGAATCGCGAGGACCGCCGGCACCCACGGAAACTAGAGAGAGAGGCTCCTCTAGAGCAGGGGTGGGCAAACTTTTTGACTCGAGGGCCACAATGGGTTCTTAAACTGGACTGGAGGGCCAGAATAAAAGCATGGATGGAGTGTTTGTGTGAACTAATATAAATTCAAAGTAAACATCATTACCTAAAAGGGTACGGTCTTTTTTTTTTAGTTTTATTCATTTCAAACGGGCCGGATCTGGCCTCGGGCCGTAGTTTGCCCACGGTTGCTCTAGAGCCTTCAGAGAGAGCATGGCCCTGCCAACACCCTGATCTCAAACTTCTAATCTCCAAAACTGAGATAATAGAGTTCTGTTGTTTTAAGCCACCCAATTTGTGGTACTTTGCAAACAAATACAAACATTTTATACCTATCAAGATGAAGGGTAGCAGAATATGTCATCCTAAAATATGCTCTTTTGGCATAAGGGTTATTTTGAGCTGACAGCAATTGAGAAATAGCAGATCTAAGAAAAGCTCTCTGCCCTCCCCTATTTGCCTAATACCCAGACAGGACAAAAAATTTTTTTACAAGGAAGGCCAAAAGTTAATCAGCAGAGACAACTCTAGACCCTTGTCAGCCCAGAGCTAGCACCAAAGGAATCTGCATAACAACTTTACTACCTAGCCCTTGTCTTCCCTTAGCTCCCCCATATATTTGCCTTCCCGCAACTTGTCATCCTAGAAACTCAAAGTCCTTTTCCTTTGTCTTGTCACGTCTCTAAAAATTTATTATTCTTTGTTAAGATGCTGTATAAGCCCACGTTGTAAACACCCCTTTGAGTTATTGCTGAGTCTTCCCATGTGTATACACACTGCACATGTTCATAAACTTCTGATTGCTTTCCTCTTGTTAAGCTGTCTTTTTGTCAGTCTAATTTACAGCGCCCCAGCCAATGGACCTAAGATGGGTGGAAGGAAAAAAGATTTTTCCACCCTTATAAAGACCAAATCTGATTTCATGATCTTGTCCTCCAGACTGGACTCTTTCAGTGCTTTTAGCACGCCTTCCAGCCAGAAACCCGCAAGCAGTGCAGGCAACTTCCTCTCCCTCATACCCCCACTTGCAATTGTATTTCTTACGTATCTCTGGAACCTGCCCCTTCTCTTCAGCTCCCCCACACCAAGTTAGTTTTTCATCCCTCACCTGGCCAACTGGCTTTCCCACATGCATTCTTGCCCAATCTTTCTCCCTCAGCAGCCAGAATGGCATTATTGAAAAAACTCTGATCGTGGGTCCCCACTCCTGCTTAAAACACTTCCATTGTTCTTAGGAGGAAGATAAAACTTCTCACTTCTCCAGCCACAGGAGGTACTGTCTGAGACCAGCTACTCTTCCACCTTTTGGGGTTCTTTTATACGACACACTCCCACCACAGAGCCTTACACAAAACCATTCCTTTGCCAAAGGCTTTTTACATCCTCCTGAGTTCCCCCTCAAACTGCTACCTCTTGACTCTCCTTGAGATTTGGCTTGGTCCCAGCTTCTTCGGGAAAGCCTTCCCTGATGTGGCCTCTCTCATTAGGGCAATTCTCCCTGACCAATGTCTTCTGGCACATGTCCCTCCTCTACGGTATCAGGGGAGGGTACTGGGGAAGATTACGTTCAGTTGTATATAACAGAAACCCACCTACAGTGGCTTAAACAAGATAGATGCTTCTATTTCTCTCACTTAGCAGAAGCCCAGGTGTAGGAAACAGGCCTGGTGTGGAAGCTCCGCTGTCATCAGGGGCCCAGGCTCCTTCTTACTCCTCACTCCACCATCCTAACAGGAGGCCTCCAAAACCACCGGATGGCTCAATGCCTGCTGAGTTCCAACTATCATAATTAACACCAGGGAGGAGGAGAGGCCAAAACAATGTCCTCCTCTCCCTTTAAAGAGACTTTCTGGAAGTCACACCTGACATTTCCATTTACAGCTTATTGGCGGGAACACGGTCACAGGTCATGCCTCACTACAAGGGGTGCTGGGGAAAATGTCTCTCACTCAGGTGACAAAGTCACCAATTAAAAAGTAGTAAATGAGGAGTGGTCCCCTTTTATAAAATTATTCCAGTAAATAAATGAAAACAAAATGAGAGAATAGTACCACCTCCCAACCTGCAATAAATTAATGGATCAAGGCATTCAGATGTAAGAGAAAAAGAGTGAAAAATAGACAGTCCATGTGTCCCGATGAAAGAACACATACCACTAATAATCCAGTTAAAAAGATCAGCTATCATTTGACCAAACCTCTGACAAGCAACAAAATTAAAAGTGAAAGAAACTTTATAAGATCAAATAGATCAGGTTCTTCAAAAGATAAATTGTAAGAAGAAAGGGGTGGGGGGAACCAGCAGTTTAAAATATATTTTAAAAACATCAGATTTTTTTTAATGAGAAAAATTAAACTTTATCATTAAGGAATGCAGAATGGGGGGGTAATAAACTATAAAGATATGCAAGGAAGTGATTACCAAAGAAATCAGGATTATAGTTACTTTTGGAGAGATGGAGGAGGTTGTCAATGGGACAGGGTACGTGGAAGGCTTCTGGGGTAGCTGGCAGAATTCCAGGTCTTCACCTGGGTGGTAAGCAGAAGGATGTTTGCCTTATAACAATCCAGTAAACTATCATTAGTTTTCTGTGTTGTTGTTTTTCTATTTATGTTTTGTTTTACAATGAAAGGGTTAAAATAACCAAAAGAAAGGTTTCTCATTAAAAGGTATTGCAGTCTTTAATTAAGAAGGATGCCAGAAGAAACTTTAAAATAAGTGCAGGAAAGCACCCGTTACAATCAAAGAAATAATTGAAGAAATGTTTCCTAACCTGAAGATGCTCTCAACAAGATTATAGAAAGAAAGAAAAAGCCGCTATACGAGAGTACATAATCCTTACAGAAAACAGTTTCTAGAAGGCCTTTTGACAAAGAAAGCTGAGCATTGAAGCCATTGCCAAGATGTTGCTCAGGGCAACCTTAGCTTGAGCCAGGAAAGGCTCTGTTTCCTATAAAGAGGAGGTAGCCTCCTGATGTAGCCAGTCACCCTGTGAGTCAGGGGACCTGAGTTCCCATTTTGGCTCAGCCACTGCCTCCCTGTGTGACCTTGGGTGAGTCACCTAAACTCAGTGTCTCTCTCAGCACAGTGGGGAGTGAGTGTTGAATGAGGTAACTTAGAGTCCCTTCCAGCTCTGCCTTCAGAAATTTTATGATTCTAAAGCAGGATCTCTGAGAGGGTGGCCTGTATCAGACCACCTGTATTGGAATCACTGATTAGTAAAAAGGCAGATTCCTTGGGCCAACCCCAGACCCAAATAGTCAGACTCTCTGGAGATGGGACCCTGGAATCCAGTATTTCTGTTTTTCTTAATATATTTTTATTGATTTCAGAGAGGAAGGAAGAGAAAAAGAGAGACAGAAACATCAATGATGAGAGAGAATCAATGCTTGACTGCCTCCTGCAGACCCCACACTGGGGATCCAGCCCACAACCCAGGCATATTCCCTGACCGGAAATTGAACCATGACCTCCTGGTTCAAAGGTCGATGCTCAACCACTGAGCCACGCCAGCCAGGCTGGAATCCAATTTTTCAAGGGCCCCTTGTGTTTGTAACACACACTAGTTTAAGCGCCACTGTCCCAAGGTATTATTTAGGTAGAAAGTGGGTGGAAAGGGCCTCGCTTTTTTCTTTCTTTCTTTCTTTCTTTCTTTCTTTCTTTCTTTCTTTCTTTCTTTCTCTCTCTCTCTCTCTCTCTCTCTCTCTCTCTCTCTCTCTCTCTCTCTCTCTTTCTTTCTTTCTTTCTTTTTTGGTTAATCCTCACCCGAGAATATTTTTGCATTGATTTTTAGGGAGAGTGGAAGAGAGAGGGAAAGACAGAGAGAAACATCACACCAATTGGTTTCCTTCTGCACAAGCCCCAACCAGACTGAGGAGGAGTGAGTAGATGGATGGACAAATTCAATGAGAGGAGGTCAAGTGTGGGAGAGAGCTGATAGATTGTGTGTCATCAGGACCAGGCATAAAAGCTGGTGAGAGATCAGCAACAGTGACAAAGAAAGCAAAATTTCTGTGATTTTCCTTAAGGTTAATGAGTCATGACTCAACCATTTCCAAGGAAACACTTCAAGCTGCTTGTTTAGGTCTCCGGGCAATAATAAAAATGAAAGTGTTTATATTCATATTTTCATTCAAAATATTTTCATTTTTATTTTAGACATAATTCCATATTCACAGAAAAGTTGTAAGAATAACTAGTTATTTTGTAGAATGTTCTCAATCTGGGTTTGTCAGATGTTTTGTCATTATTAGATTCAGAGTATGCCCTTTTGCTAGGTAAGGGATGCTGAGTTCTCAATGTCTCATATCAGGAGGCAGTATATTTTCATTTGCAAATAAAATATAACATATTTTAATGAGTGATTGTGCTGGGAATGATTCTGCAGAAATTATGTATAACTAGAAAGATGAGAAAAACAGCTCCTCAAGGAACCAGAGTAGGAACAACTGTAAAAAATGGAGTTGTTTTTTTAAGATAATCCCACATCCTGGGACCATTTTATTTCTGTCCTCAAATTTTTCTGTGTGTCTAGTCTTTAGTGCATATAACCCCATTTGGCCTCTAAACATTTTTAAATCATGTAGCTTAAGGAACAAAAGTCTTTTTGATATATCCAGAAAATGGAATGCTATGCTATCATTAAAATGATGAAACAGTAAGAATCATATGAATGAAGCTGAAAGATGTCCAGGGTGCAAAGCAGCAGGCACAATCCAATTTTTTTGTAACAAAACTGAGAGAGAGAGAGAGAGAGAGAGAGGGAGAGAGAGAGAGAGAGAATTTCTGGGATGTGGGATAATGAGAAAATTTCAAATTTCACTGTCATCTGTCTATATTTCTGAATATTTGGAATTTTTATAAGTATTATTATGCTTATGATCAGCACAAGCCATAAAGATGCTTCCATTTTGGAAAAAAAGTGCTTGTAAAGTGAGCTGTGGCAGCTTGGTAACATCTCCTCAAAAGCAACCCTTCTCCCTCTTCTGTCTACTCACCAGCACCCTCAGTGTCTACATCCCTCAAAAGACAGGAGACTCCCTCCATTTTCCTGCTTTGTAGCTCTCAATTCCTCTGCACTACCCTCAACATTGTGTTTGCCCTCCTCTCAAAGGAAGGGTCCTCCTTCCTCCTCTCCCAGATCCCCTTCGTCTGGTGTCTTCTATCTCCCTCTTAACCTCTGACTCCCTTCTTTACAGAAAGGTTCAGAACTCTCTCCCCTAAATCCCTTCCTCCAATTCTCCCCCCCACCGCCGCATCTAGTCAAACTTCCCAGAGAGGGGTCTACCCTTGTTAGCTGCATGGCCTCCCTAAGCGTTGAGGTCAGCTTCCACTCCTGCATCCTATAACTTTGTGCTCTTAAATCCAGGTCAAATCCAATGCTGGTTTTTCTTCCCTCTCTCAGAAGATTCCTCTGCAGCGTTTGATACCTGAACCTTCTAGAAACACACTCTTTTCTGACTTCTGGGACATGCTTCAACCCCAGCCCTCCTCTCTCTATGACTGATCATCTCCAAACCCTCTGCCCTGAGCCTTCTGCTCTTCTCTTTGATGATCTTCCTCTGGGTCAGCAGTCACCAACCGGTGGTCCGTGAGGTCTGAAAGGTTGACTAACGCTGCTCTGGATGATGTCAGAGACTCATCAATTTCCCTCCAAATCTCCAAGACCTCTCTTTCAGCCTTTACATCTATGCTTTCCTTTCATTCAGTGTAGACAATGCTAACATCTCCATTTCCACAGTCACATAGCTGGTAAGTCCAAGTAATTCTACTGCTGAAATGTAGAATTGTTATGGATTGAATGCTTGTATCCTTCCCCCACCCCCCACCCCCCAACCCCACCCCCTCCACCCCCGGAATCCATATCTTGAAACCCTGACTCACACTATGATGGCATTTGGAGGTGGGGCCTTTGGGAGGTGATTAGGTTTAGATTAGGTCATGAGGGAGGAGCCCCATGATGGGATCTGTGTCCTTACAAGAAGAGGAAGAATCTCCAAAGATCTCTCTCTCTCTCTCTCCCTCTTCCTCCCTCTCTCTGTCCCTCCCTCTGCCATGTGAGAACACATCAAGAAGGTGGCCATCTGCAACCCAAGAAGATAGTCCCCCAGAACCAAACCTATATCTTGCTCTTAGACTTTCCAGCCCCCAGAATTGTGAATAATAAACTTCTGCTGTTTAAGCCACCCAGCCTGTGTTTTGTTATGGCAGCCCCAACAGACTAAGACATGTCCGTTATGTCTCTAGTCCCTCTTCTCCCACCCCACTGCCACTGCCTTAGTTCGGGCCTCTGTCATTGCCTGCATTGTGACAAAAGCCTTCCCTTTGGGTGTAATCACTCACCTTTATAAACCATACCTTAAGCTGAGACTGGAATTCCCTTCCTGGTACATAGGCCTGACCACGTCATTCCTCTGCTCAGAACCAGAATTCGGATTCCCAAAGGCCACTCCACAGGACATTTGTTCTATGGGATGTTAACAGTTGGTAGGGCACTTTTTTAAAAAAAGAGAGGAGGGAGAGGGGAGGGCAATGCCAAAATAAGTTTGACTTATTGAGATTTGTTTGACTTACTGAGAAATGAAGTTCAACGGGTTTTACTATAGAACTCATTCGAGTCCTTCATATGTTAATGGACACATTTTATCTTCAAGAAAGAAGTTATAAGTGCATTATTTCTCAAATGCATTTGACCCCAGAAGTCCCTACACACACACACACACACACACACACACACACACACACACGACATTTATGCTCAGGAAAGATCCTGTGGAGGGGCCAAGAGATGAAAGGCACATCAGTCCCCGAGTCACTGCTTGGAGCTGCCCAGGAGAGCAGTCCTACCAGAAACACCAGTGATGGATTTATTGGGTGGGTGAAAAATACCCTCTTATATAACAAACTTCAGGGTTATGTAAGTTATTGTCACAAACAATTAATTATAGGCCACATGGATTTCAGCCTTATTGGATGTCAGGTATTGTGATAAGCATTTTGCAAACATCTCATTTAATCTGCGTGACCATCCAGAATGCAAGGAGGGAGAGATACCTAATTTACATCAAGTTATGTAAATACTATCATTGCCCCACTTCATAAGGAAAAAACTAAGCCTACAGAGGTTAACGACTGAGACCTAGGAGATTCAGGATTTGAATCCAGGCCATTTGGCTTCTAGATCCTTTATCTTAATTACCCTGAGGTCCTACCTCCTAAGCCCAGGTTATGAGGTCAGGAAAACTGGGTTTCAAATTCAGTGTGTAAGTTACCTAGACCAACAGAACATCTGGAGGATGGACTGACTTCCAAATTTTTTATTTAGACCAGTGGTTCTCAAGCAGGCGTGATTTTGCTCTCCAAGGGACATTTGACAATATCTAGAGACATTTTTGGTTGTCACCACTGGGGAGGTGCTATGGAATCCAGTTGGTAGAGGCCAGTGATGCTGCTAAAACATTATAAAATGCACAGGACTACCCTCCACAACAAAGAACTGTCAGGCCCAACATGTCAGAGAGTCAAGGTTGAGAAACCCTGACCTAAACATCTTATATATTTTATTGACAGAGACCAAAATGTCCAGAATAAATCCACACTCTTGCTTGGAACGAGAAGCACACTTGAAAATTCTGCTTTCTCCTTTAATACCTAAAAGAGAAAGAAAGGTAGTAGCCAACAAGTGGCAGTTGGTGCTCAATGGTCAAGGTTCATTGTGGGAGGGAGTCCAGCCAAAGAAGACTGGCCACTGATAAAGAATTTAGTTTGGCAAGACCTCTGGAACAAGATACGGTGGCAGAATAGAAATTTTCTTGAACAAATGCCAAGCCTTTTTTACTTCCTAGTAATGTAATTTTCTTGAGATTTCTCTTATATTTGAATTTGCAGCTTCTCTACACCTATTTGAAATCATGGCAACAAAGGATTTTTTTTAAGATGATATAATAGAATCAGAGCTTCTTGGGGAAGGAGGGAAACATGAAAGACATCTGGTCCACCCCATGCCCACATCTCTGTTATATGCCGCCCTTGTTTCAACATCATATGTTTACAGGGCAGTGATGTCACCATCACAAGGATCCCCTTTCCTTTCCAGAATATTCTCTTAGAAAGTTCTCCTTCCCAGAGGCAAAAATCTGCTTTAGTGAACTCTCTGTTTGTTGCCTATAATTCAATCTTTTGTCAAAAGTTGGGGTTGGGTAGAATGGGTACGAAGAGGACAAGAGGGGATGGAAAGTGTCCTTCAGGAAATCTTACTGGGTCCCAGGCGCTGTGCTCAGCACTTTACACACATTTTTTCTAATCCTCTAACAATTTTTCACAGCATCCTCAGGTTCACGATCATGCACAGCAAACCTCTCTGTCTGTTATCTCTTTTCCAGATGAAACATCATGAGATCTATTTTCACACAGACACATCCCTTTGGCACCATGTTCATTCATTCATTCATTCATCCGTTCATTCATTCAGCTCATATTCACTGATCACTTTCCATGTGACAGGCTTGTGCCAGATATTGGGGATACAACTGTGGGCAGGTTGGCCTCTCAGGACATCAGTACTGCCACATACTGTCAGCAAGGGAAGCCCTCAGCTGTGTGGCCATTATTATCATCTCTAGCAAAAAATTCCCAAGCTAGCACCCTATAGGATAGTCTAGGATGTGAAGAACCTAGCCCAGAAGAAGTGCTGTCCACATGGGAGGTTAATCTGAGACACAGAGAGCTTCCCTGGGTGATAGGAATGGAGTGTTACTGGCAGATGGCGTAGCCTGTGCGAATACCACGCGTGCACTCAGGGCACTGAAAACAAGGATTCTGGGGAGGCAAGAGCAATGCTAGAAAAGTGAGCCCAGACTGTGGTGGGCCCTGCAGGTCCTGTGAAGAATGTGGGTCTTTAGCTGTAGGACAGTGAAGGTCACTGAAGCTGGGGAACAGCAGGATCAGATTCAATCTCTGGAAGCCAGTCTAGAAGGATGTGTGGAGAATGGATCAGAAGTGGGGGAAGGCCATGCCATCATTCCATCATTCTATGTCCCTCAGTGAAGACAGCAGCAGTGGGGATTGAGAGAAGTAACTGTAGTGGTGGAGAGGTTGGGGGACCTTAGCCATTGCCCATAATCTCTATCAACTCATCTGCAAAAGTCACCCCAAGTAAACTGATACTCAATTTAAAGCAGGGAATTGGCTATGCACCTATAGCTGGGAAAAGAGCCCCCAATGCCACCCCTCTTCCACCTAATGCCTCCCCCCAACACACACACACACACACACACACACACACACACACACACGCACAGAGTGAATTCTATCCAGCCTGGAGAAATGGGGATGTTTAGGGTAGACAGGATGTGGTATTTGGACATGGGACACAGAGAGGGATGACTCCTATCTCCAGCTCAAGCAGCAGGAAAACAATGGAGTCTTCCAGGACCCAGCAGAAAGAGCATGTGCAGTGGTGAGGAGTGGGATTCGGTGGGTCCAAGGAGAGCTGAGTTCACCAGCTGGTCATCCAAGTGCAAGGAGAAGAATTTGGAGCCCCAGGAGGGTCAGGGTGTGAGAGAAGATGGGGGGGGGGGGGGGGGCGGTGATCCTGCTGATGGAGTGAACTCTCCTTTGATCTCCACAGAATCTTCAGGGACATCTTTAAAACTCACAAAACACTTTCCATAATGGGTGTCCCATGGAAACCAAAGTGTGGCTGAGCTCGCCACCAAGTGTAGCCCCCATCCACCCACCGGCAGGGTGGATGCAAAAGAAAATGAAATGCAAGAGCTGGAAGCTGAGGGGACCACAGGGCTGTCACACCCCAGGGCTTCATCAGGGTGTGAAAACAGATAAGAAAGATGGCAAAAGGGGGGAGATGTCTAGGGAATTTCACCTAAAATACCAGGAGCGAGAGATCCCTAATTCACGTCGTTATGTACATCTGGGCCTTGGGTACCAGAGCTCATTTGCAGAAGGAGCTCCATTGCATTACCATTGTGCCCTCAGAACAAGTGTGAAAACAATGTCATCCAAGGGAACCAACCTCTAATGGTGGGACTGGAGGCACCATGGCAGGTGACGGGGGCCACACTTGGTGGCAGAGGGGACGCTTTGACACCTTTCAAATCACACTCCCTGCTGGCAGCTGAGTCCTTCCTTGTGCCCCACAGGTGCCACCTGAAGAAATGATCTCCCCACAGTATCCTCTGGGGAAGGCCCGCCCCAGAAATCCCTGAGGAAGTGGGGAGACCTGGATGAAGCAACAACAGAAAACAAATTATCCTGAGACGTCTCGGCGAACCAAGGGAAATTGTGTACATGTTTTTGCCTTTAATCCTGGACATGGGGGGCGACTTTCCCTATGGGTTTTACATCTGGACTACAGGAAAACAGACATAACCAACTGCACAGAAGCAATAACCTCCGGGAAACCTCCTGGAAAACCATGTGAGGTTTAAGTTTACTGAAAATAACGTGCAGTTTGAATGTTCTCTGAAGAAATGTTTTAGATCATGTTCATTTTCATTGCAGGCCCATCTTGTTAAAATGGCATTGCCTTTATTTAATTTGTGTTTTGTTTTGTGTTGTTTTGAAGCACATAGCTAAGCAACCAGGGGCCTATGTTCTGCCTGCTAGTCAAGTTTTTGGGTATTTGTCTTGGACACACCCCATTCCTCCCCACCCCAGTCTAGCTAACTGAGACCTTAAGGCTGAGAGGGTCCCATTTCTCTCAGCAGGCCTCACCCATACTTCCCAGGTAGTAGAGGCTCAGTGAGAACCTGCAGATCTCAGGGGAACTGTGGGGGAGGCGGCAGCATGGCCTTTTCCTCAGGAAAACAGGGTCATGGTGCAGCCAGCTCAAGAGGTCACTTGGTCTTGTGTTCTGGATGTCCTATGACAGCCAGGACCAGGCCATAATTAGCTGTGTCCCCAGTCCATGGTACCCGGAAAGCACTCAGCAAATCTCTGATGTGCAAAGCCAGGCATTCGGGCCAGGAGAAAGAACATCTATACCTGGGGAAATGCTACAAACGCAGGTTCTTTTCTCCAGGCCAGAGGAGCAGCACCGTTTTGGATGCTAGTGAAGTAGAGCTGTCACTGTGAGGTTTAGCAGGCTGTTTCCAGGACCTTCATTCCTGGCAGGCAAACCATGTGAGCAGGGGGCACAGATGAGCGTCTCCAAGCCTGAGCCACGGAGCTGCCCCTTCCAACGCTCTGCTCAGAAACTCTCGCTGAACACACTCAACTGTGGCCCTTTTCCTGGGAGGGACTCTGGGGGAAGACAGACTTGGGTTTCAACCAAAACTTTACCATCGACCAGCTGTGTGACCTTGGGCAAGTGACTTAGCCTTTCTTTAAAAGCACCCATCTCAGCCTAACCGGTTTTGCTCAGTGGGTAGAGCGTCGGGCTGTGGACTGAAGGGTCCCAGGTTCAATTCCAGTCAAGGGCATGTACCTTAGTTGCGGGCACATCCCCAGTGGGGAGTGTGCAGGAGGCAGTCGATCGATGTTTCTGACTCTCTATTCCTTTCCCTTCCTCTCTGTAAAAAATCAATAAAAAATATATATTTTTTAAAAATAATAAAAATAAATAAATAAAAATTTTAAAAAGCACCCATCTCATTAGGAAATCTTAACACATGTAAAGCACGTGCTTAGCACATACCAATCACTCAGTGAATCTCCCAAGGGCAGGAGAGACCTACTTAGGGTGGGGCCCGGCCAAAATTGTGAGGAGAGAGTTGTTGTCCACAGCCTCCTTTCCCATGCACTGATTTCATGCAGACAGGAGCAACCTCGGGAACGGGGTGGAGGATGGGGTGGAGGATTGGCTGGGGTCATAGAGGGCGGCACAGAAGCTGGAACCCAGATTCAAGGGGCTAGACCCGGGCAGGGCTAAGGAGAGCCAATCTACAAGGTGGCTTGCTCCCACCTGGTGTCAGGGTAGGGGATGGGGGTGGCCAATTTTATCTGGGTAGTGCCACCGGAACATCCCAGGGGCCATCCCAGGGAGCATGTAAAGGGATGGTACTTGCTGATGCAGAGGGAGGGACGGTTTACAGCCCCAGGGAAATGGGCAGGAGTTTCCAGGGCCTCGTCCTGGTGAGCTGGGGCCCTGCATGGAGCTTCTTGGCCCTCGGGAGGAGAGGCTGCATCAAGTCAAGGGTTTACTCCAAGTCTTCCCGCACTCACACTGGGAATCAGAAATAACTATTCCTGCCTGCCTCCTTCTCTCTGTCCTCCTCCCCGACCACCCTCCCCAGGCCTCCCCGCAGCCCCCAGGCCCCTTGCTGGCCCTTCGGCACACCACCCGGGCTCGCTATCCAGGCCCTTCGCCCAGCTGGTCCCTCTGCCAGGCACCATGGCCAGCAGGGGAAATGTGTCAAGCTGTTTGCCTCACCCAAATCACACCCCTTGAGTCACTTCACATCTACTTCTAAGGCTCACTCCAATAGCAACCAAAAGGCCATGTATGCAGACAAGTCATTAGAGAAATTTGAGAATTAAAGTCATAGTTCCGGTGGCACTACCCGGATAAAAGTGGCTCGAGCTGGGGTGGAGCTCTCGCCCACAAGTCGGGGTTCCTTCTCCCTGGTGCTGGAAATCACCGCCTGGTACAGGACGCAGCAGGCAGGGTACGGTTACTGTGAACAAGTCACAACACCAAGTGCAAGGAAGTCCAACCCCCCGCCCAGAAGCCCCGGTCACGATGCTCACCCATCTGCTCACGGCTGAACCCATTGAGAGGAATTATTTCGGTACCAAGAACACATTTCTGCAGTTCCTGTCCATATGTGGGAGAAATGGCAAACGCCTCTCCGTGTGACAGTGTCCGGAAACGAGCAGGCTGTCACCCTGGTGAGTGAGACAGAAACCTCACCCACAGCCATGGCCAACATCTGAGAGGTTTTCTGGGAGCTTCCCTGAAGAAGCGGGATATTTTCCAGAGAGGGCTGGGTATGGTGGTGATAACATGGAAGGAGGAAAAGAAAACAAAGCATCCCATTCCGAAAGTGTGAGCTCAGCAAGTGGTGGTTGTGTAAGAGGCTCTCCGGCAGGCGTGTCGCTGTCCCTCTCCTGCGGCTCAGCCTTCCCTGCCTGCTGCCTCCAAGGGAAAACTGGTGACAATAAGACCCCTCTCCCATGACAGAGATGCATCTGCACAGTGTTCACTTGAACAGGACGTGATCTGTGCCTGGGGGAGAATTCTAACTGATGTGGGCCTCACAGGTGTCACTGACACCCACCGTAACTGGCAAGGGAGTGGGGTGTGAGTCTCAGCTCTCCCACTTAGCTGTGTGATCCTGGGCAAACCTATTAACCTCTCAGTTTCTGAGCCTCCGCTGCATTATTCGCAAAATAAAACAACTTTTTGCCCATCGGTTTGTTTTATCAGAATAAATATGATTAAATGAAATTGTGTACATAACGGATCTAGAGAATGGCTGGGAGTGCTCTATAAATATTGCTTTCCTTATCTAAGTATCTCATTGTGCTGCTTACTAAATAACATTATATTCTTTGTGGTGGATTATTCTTTCTTTTAATTGCTGGTCTAGACTACCCCTTTTAGTTTCTTCTGTTTTCGTTTTAGAGAATGTAAAATATGTTTGGTGTTTAGTTGTAATAAACCTATCTGCAACAACCAGCTTAGTCTAATGATATTCTCAAATATGTACTAGAATGATTGGAGAGACATTCATCCTCCCATTAATTCATTTCTATCCCACCTTGTTCCAAACGTATTTTGAGGGAGCTTACAAAAATAAATACAACAGGATACGAAAGATAAAATTAATTGTTACAGGTTAGTCACTAAGTTGATCCTGAGCTTCCCAGAAGCCAAAGCAAACAGGGAAAGCTGAGCAACAGTAAGATTCAAAATGCAAGGTACCAGTTGTTTCCAGGAAATACAGTTTTCCCTGCGGTAAGCGCTAAGTGAACTCTGCCCCGTCCTCAGCACAGCTCTGCAGGAGAGCTGCCTCTGCTCCTGCCTGTTGGTACAGAACCACACACGAGGGCTGCTCAAGAGAGATCACAGCAATGAGGGTTCCTGTTGGTCTGGCTTGATCACAGGGGTGGAATTTTAGTCACAGAGGAATCAATGAAATATACATCCATTCCAGTTCCGATAGATGCATAACAAATTACACCAAAACTTAGTAACTTACAACTACCATTTTATTTTGCTCCCAGTTTTGTGGGCTAAGAATTTGGAGATGTTCGGGGCTCACCTAGGGCCCACTCCAAAGCTGAAATATGAAGGCATCTTCACATACATGTCTGGTGGTTTACCTGGCTGTTGGCTGGAACAGGAGTGCTCACACTGGCCTCTCTATTAGGCCATGGCTTGCTCACTGCATGAAGGCCTGAGGGTAGTAAGAATTCTCCTACGGCAGCTCAGGGCTCCGAAGGTGAGTGCCCCCATAGAACCAGCCGGAAGCTGTATACTCTTTTCTGGCCAAGCCCCAGAATTATACCAAGTCCCTTTCACTGCATTTGATTGGTTACAAGCAAGTCACAAGTCCACACAGATTATGGGGGGAGGACGCAGACCCCATTTCTTGATAGGAAGCCTGTCAAAGTCACGCTGTAGACAAACATGTGGACAGGAGATATTGTTGCTGCCATCTTTAAAAAATGCAATCTGCTAGGACATCCTTTACGCAATCACACATAAATACCATATCCTGCAACCAAGATTTTGATAAGAACTAAGTGGGCCTAAAGGGTTAAAGGGTGTCTTTCTGGTGCCAGACATCAGATGAGGAGGTCTTGGCTTGGTCTAAATAGGTGTACAGCAGGTTTTAGAGTTACAGTAACCATATGTTAAATGGATCAACAGATCGGGGTCCCTGTGTGTATTATTATGCTCAGGCTGCCATAACATAATACCATAGACTGGGGTGGCTTAAACAACATAAATTAAAACAAATGTCTCATCATTAGGGAGGCTAGAAGTCTAAGATCAAGGTGCAAGCATGGTTCTGCTGAGGCCTCTCCCCTTGGGCTGCAGATGGCCAGCTTCTCACAGTGTGCTCGCTCTCTAGTGTCTCTTCTTATTAGGCCACTAATACCATCATAAGGGCTCCACCCTCATGACCTCATCTGACCCTAATCACCTCCCAAAGGCCCAATCTTCAAACACCTTTGCATTGAGGAGCAGGTCTTCAACAGTTGAGTTTGCAGGGGACACAAACATTCAGTCCATAACGCCATAGTTATAGACAAGCCAGCATTCAGTGGAAAATGACGTCAATTCCTATTTCTAAATATCTGGAGTCTTGAATCAAATAGACAAATCACCCATACATGTGAGTTTTCCACTTTCTTTCTAACTTAGACTTGTAGCTAAAACTCAAGCCAGAGACTGTGACACGGATATAAATAGACCCAGAGCATCATCATTATATATAATTTGGAAAGGATTTCATGGGTGTACATCTGTAAGCAGTTCAGGAACACTTTCAAGCTGTGTTTACATGATATCAAACATCTGGATGAAAACTGAAAAAATAATCAATTTGGATCGGAAACAAAACAGAAGTACAAATCTCAGTGTACTGGCCTTCGGAATACTGAACGCAGAGCCTATCCCTGTACCCGGAGAATGAGATAATGGTGCACAACAAGGGCCACTGAGGTGGTCAAGTGGGAAAAGGGGCTTCCGTGAGAAGATAGGCTTTTTTTTTTCTTCAAAAGAGCTCCATTATGCAAACTGAGGATAGGAAGGGATGAAATCAAAGGTGATGAAAAACACAAAGAATACAAATCTAAATGAGCCAAGCTGCTGGAGCCAGGGACTTTGAAGGTTGAAGTCAATGATTTTAGTTCAATTGAAAACCCAATAAATCCTGGCTATTAAAAAAAGGGTTGTGCAGGAGACTCAAGTTTCTAGATAGCTAAGGAATTATTCCTTTAAGCGTCACAACCTATTTTCACTCTTTCAGGCAAAAACCTTTCTAAAATGTGGTACTTATTCCCCAGGCCTCCTAAAGAGTATACATTATACCCAGATCATGATGACAGCCCTCAGTGATTAGGTCACAGACCCTTGAGTCCCACTGGTTCTTGCTAAAACCGCAGGGCCCCAAATACTTTCGTTTCTGTCTCTGCTGTTTCAAAGTTCTTCTATTTTCTTTGTCCATCATGTCTCAGCTTTTTGTTCTTGTGCCATGGTTTAGGATTGTTTCCCTGACACAGCCTCTGAGATAAGGATTTGAGGGCAAGTTGCTGTTTGGGAGGTGATTCCAACAACAGTAGGGGCTGAGAGTGTGACAGGAGAGGGAAGGCAGCCTGTACAGGTGCATGCCTTACAGGTGCAACTTACCCCTGGAGGCAGCTGGGGCTCCTTGGAGCCTCTACAAGACTCTGCAGAGCTGTCCGACTTGAGGAACAGAAACCTAGAGCATACCCCCAAATCATTCTTTTTTAAAAATATGTTTTTATTAATTTTAGAGAGAGCAGGAGGAGGAGTGAGAAAGAAAAAAACATTGATTGGCTGCCTCCTGCACGCCCCCTACTGAAGATAGAGCCCGAAACATGGGCAGGTGCCCTGACTGGGATCCAACTGGCCACCTCTTGATGCATGGGACTACGCTCAACCAACTGAGCCACATCAGCCAGGGCCTCTCCATCATTCTTTGAGAGCTGCTCCCCTTAGCTCCCTGGTACTTCCAGGTGTCTCTGCAGGTTTTGTGGTAGGAAGCCAGCAGGATGTAGGGGAAAATGAATGCTGAGGGGATGTGGGCAAGGCCAGAAGCTCCTGCACTCTGGCTCCGGTGCTGCCTGGAGTGCCTGCTCTATCCCTCCCTCTTGTTCTCACACCTGACAGAATTTGGGGATAAAGAAAGAAAACCAGATTATGAGTGAGAGCCTAAGGGACTCTCCTCTGAGTCAAAGATATCTTTTTTGATGGTTCATGGGCCTTTAATTTCTGACTTCTCCCGGTTTGGGGTTATATTCTTTTAAAAGATGTTGTAAGACAGCTAGTACTTTTTTAAAAAAATTGCATTGGGCCACTCAAAAATACCCAATGAAATTAATTTTTAAAGCAAAGTAAGAATCTACAAATGGCAGGTTGTCTTAGGCAAATGCTCTGGAGATGAAAACTGAATGTTCATGTTGCCTCAAGTAATAGGAGATGCCAGACCTCAGAAAGAGTCAGTGTTCAAGATGGGGCTACTGTCCCAAGGAGGACACATGAGTGCAAGTGGGGAAACTGAGGCCAAGCCCAACCACACTGGTTTATACACTGAGGCACAGCCAAAGGGAAAACTGTGAGTCAGCAGATACACAGGGACCTGGGTATGCTGGACACCAGTTTACAGGACTCATCCCCTCCCTTGTCTCATGGGGGGAAGGGGAGTTGGTCAGTATGTTAGCAATGAAGTAGGGGGGCATGTTCAAACTCTCATGTTCATGAGAGATGGCAAACTATAGGTCCTCAAAACGGGCATCTGAAAAGGCCTGGGACAGGCAGCACTGACTTAATTGAAGTCACACATCAAGTTTATAAACAACCAGGACAAAAATCCAGGTGTCTTCAATCTACCACAGAAGAAATTACCCAACACTCAGTAGTCCAGAGGCAATGCCAGGGACAGGATGTGGGTTCCAGGGACACCATGGCACACTGGCCAAAAGTTCCCATGAGGATAATTCTGGGAGAAGGGCCTGAGGCCAAGCCAGAGAGTCCAAACCTCGAGTCTTCACAGAAAAGCACGCTGGCTGGCAGGGAGGAGATAGGGAGACTGGGGAGAAGAGGGGCAAGGGGCTCACACACCAGGGATGGGGCTGCCACAAACAGAGAGCCAGATAAATTAAATGTGGAGCAAGGCAGGCAGCAAGCAGAGACTGAAGTGGGCTGGACGTGGGACAAACCCATCACTGCCTAGACTCTGGCTAGTTCTTTGTTTTGATACATATTCAGGGCTCTCCCATTCATGGAGAGCAGAGCAGATGGTAAAGACGCAAGTTCTCAGGTGAAGAGAGAGGCCTTGAGCTCTGGCTTGGGAGTAGTGGGATGTGGGCAAGGATGGAGAAAGTGTTGTTGCAGCAATAAAGACATGAGTGAAGAGCTGGGTGGAGGGAGACTGTAGATATGAAAAGAAAGGGGTAAAATCAAAAGACTTGTGAAAGAAATAGCAGTAGAACTTAATAAGACTGTGAATGCCAAAGTAAGAATAAGACAGAAATTAGAGAACTAATTTGAAGACTATGAGCCTGAGGAACTGGAAGGCTGCTGGCACCCTGGGACACAATGGAGACTTTGGAAGATGTGATTGTTTGGAACCGAGAGTGTGGGTTGCTCTGGCCCCACCCTCCACTTTGTATCTCGGAGAGGACAGCGTTATGATGTCCAAGGCTGTCCTCTTCCCTGTGGGCCACTCCCTGTTTCTGTTTGCAGCAATGTCATTGTGCTAAGGAAAGAAAAAGGTGTCCCCTACACTTATTTCTGAACCAGAAATCCGATACTCAATCCTTAGACCTATCAACTTCATCAAGAGAAATTAAAGTATGAGTATGTGAAGGGTGAACTGAGTTCATGGATTCTTGACAACTATGTGATCTGACAAAATCCACATTGGGAGAAAGTAACACATGATTTGGAAGGAGAGAAGAATATAATTAAGCCAACTGGAAATATGGTGTCAATGTGTCTATTTGGGGGGAGGATTTGTTCATTTGAACAGGGTCACTGTGACTGAAAAATATTGCATTGTAATGATGTTAACCAGAAGAGCTGCAATAAATATAACCACTTACGAATGTCTAGATAACAAATTTGGAAAGATCTAAAAACCAGCTAAGATTGATACTGACAGCCAGAGGAGAAGGTTGTTCAAGCACTGGAAACTCCCGTGGGACAATATGTGTTAATGGTTTAAACTAAAATAAATTTTATATTCTATAGAGGATTTCCCATCTATACATACTGTTTGAGGGGTTATATGCTTACATCCACAGTGGAGAAACCAGGGAAATAATAGAGATTGGCACAGGGATGACATTAATGTATGGCTTTTATCAGAGAATGAGCAAAAGCTTTTGGCAACTAGAAATCAGATGCAGTGCATGAAAGATTCCTCCCTTGAAAGTGTTGATGGCTTCAACTGGTCAGATGAGCTTTGAACACAGAAGAGAGGGATCAATTAAAGAACAATTCCAATGAAGACTGGGTGGGAAAGAAATTGTTGGCTAGAGAGCAGAGAGGAATGGAAAGTTTGAGAATCCAGAAGAGAAGGGGAGGGAGGGAGGGAAGAGAAGGGAATAGAAGAAAGTTGTTGATGAGATGAAGAAATTGAAAAGAAAGATTGGTCAAGTCCTGCTTTTGATAATTCCATTCTAGGTGAAATGGGTTACTGGAACACTGGTGTGCGGAGGGGTGGGGGGGGGGGGGGGGAGAGGGGGAATATCTATATTGAGGAAAGATATTGGGAGTAGAAGGCAGAAGCAGAGTAAAGGGTCCATGAAGGAGCCTGGCAGTATGATGGTTGTCCTGAACTAGAGCTGGAGACCTAGGTTCTAGTCTCACTTTTGCCCCTAACTTTTGGCAAGTTGTTCCATCTTTCTGGATTCACTTCTTTATATCTAAAATGGAGTCAGACTAGGTAGCCTTGAACAGCCCATTTCTCTTCTACAGCCCTCAACTCAACACAGATGTTATGAAATCAGAGACTTAGGTAAATGAAGGTTCCAGACAAGAACATGTACTTAGTTTTTCTAAGTAGCAAATGCTTTGAAGAGAGGAAAAAAGGTTCCACTCAACACTTGGCAAGCAGTATTTGTTCTGTAAAATAATTAGCAAGTGAGCATTATTGAACTGGGTTGTCACATAATTCCAAGAGAATTAAACAAGAAAAATTATATAGGAGACTCACTTTTCCCTTCCATAGATAAGAAGAGTGATTAAGACAAATCACAGGTGGATGGTTAGTAAAGATATATGCAGAAGGAGAGAAAAGAGTATCGGCATAGGGGTCAGGAACCTTGAGGTTTAGTCCCAACTCGGCCACATTGAGGATTTGAGCATGTGCCCCAACTTCCAAAGGAATCCTAAAGATCATGGATTCCAGCCTCCCACAGTATAGTCATCCACCTGTACTCATTAAAATACTCTTTCCTCTTTCTATGTGTCTGTACTAATAGGTCCAACTAGGAAAGCAGAAGTTATGTTTTTCCAAAAGTGTAATAAAGAGAACTGGCTGTAGAAAAAAATAAAATAGACCAGAGCTAAGGACAGAGCTCTGTGTCACTCCATTGGAGACTTCCCTCCACATTAACTAAGTGATGGAAGAGCTGAGAAGCCAAACAGAAGACAGTGTGGCAACCTATTAGCAACAGCAAAAGGCCAATGCCACCCAGGCTGGAGGTTTGAAAGGGAAGAGGTACTGTGACTGGAACACAGAGGCTGTGGTCACCAGATGGATGCTGGAACCACAGTGGGTTCATCTGGTGGGAGCTGAAGCCATGGAGGAGATGCAGCCATTGCCGGAGGTGCCAGGATCTGAGGGATAGAGGATTGAGGAGAATATTTTTGCTCTTCTTTCCCCTGCTCTCCAATCTTCTGTCTTTGTCTCACACTGGTTGGATCCAGCTAGAGGCCAGCTTCCAGGAGCTTGGCAAATGCAGCCTGCAGGGGTCAGCCCTCTTCCATACAGAGCAGAGAAAGGGAAACCTCTTCCATACAGAGCAGAGAAAGGGAAAGGAATGGATCTGAGGACAAGCAGGCCTGGATTAGCACTAGATCCAAATTCTACTTTCTTATAACATCTATCCATTAGTTGTCCATCAGCCTAGAGTCTAGGTCTTCACACAGGAGGGCATCCATCCTGTCATGCCTTGTTTTCTTTCTTACCCAGACTGACACTCAAACTTCCTCATACAGAATGCTTTCCAAATCTCCTTCATTATTCTGGTTCTACTCTTTCAGGAGCAACCTGGTATGGCTCCTTAAAATGCGTCACAAGCCCTAGCTGATTTAGCTCAGTGGATAGAGCAATGGCCTGCAGACTGAAGGGTCCTGGGTTTGATTCTAGTCAAGGGCACATTCCCCAGGTTGTGGGCTCAGTCCCCAATGGGGGGCATGCAGGAGGCAGCTGATCAATGATGTTTCTATCTCTTTCTCCCTCTCCCTTCCTCTCTGAAATCAATATATTTTTTTAAAAAATGTGTCACCAGATGTTCATGAGACCCCAGATGTCCATAATACCAGCCCAAATACAGGAGGATTAGTCCTGCTCTTCTTGTGGCAATGCCCTGTTATTCCACTGTTGACTCATGTTGAGTTTATGGACAACCAGGACCTTGTAATGATATCTACACAAATAAAAGAGAAAGATGCTAATTGACCATACCTTCGCGACACCCACCAATCAATCAGGTGTGGGTATGCGAATTAACCCAACAAATATGGCGGGTTAATTTGCATACACAGGCGCTGAGCGGCCGGGGACAGTGCGGGATGCTTGTGTTGTCACCATGGCGATAACACAGGCGTTCCGCACTGCCCCAGCCACTCTGGGCCTCTGGGCAGCATGGGAAGGCGGAAAGGCAGCTCCGGGTCAGAATGAAGGCGGTGATGGCAGCCAGGGGAAGGAAGGCCCATTCTTGCATGAATCTTCATGCATTGGGCCTCTAGTCTTCCTGATATAATACCAAGTAATCCCCAGTCTTTCCTAACCTGTCCTAGTAGGGTAATCTACACATGTGATAAATATGACCAAATTCATCCTCTAAATCACTGGGGGGTTTCTTGTGTGTTTTTTTAAAATTTTCTATATACTGGTTTTTAAAAAAATAAAATAGACCAGAGCTAAGGATAGAGCTCTGTGTCACTCCATTGGAGACTTCCCTCCACATTAACTAAGAATCATGAATCAAGGCTTCCTGGGTAGGGTTGTTCAATCAGTTCCAGACCCACCTAACAGCAAGAGAATTATGTAAGATTCATCAAGTGCTTTATGTACAACAATCATTTCCCTTCACTTTGTACCTGAAACACAGAGGGTGCTCCACTAATACTTGCTGCATTGAAGTTGAATAAAATTATCTTGATTTATACACCTGTTGACTCTATTTACAGAAAGCTACCCGGTCATTTTAATGGGACATGATAATGAAGCCTTGTTGGCTGCTGGTGATCACCATTTTCTCCTTTTAATGTTTATAAACCTGTTTGCTACAGACATTTTGCTAGCGAGTGACAAAAATGCTACCAATGTTATTCCTGGAATCCACTCTTTACTTCCTTTTAAAAGCTAGGGCAATATTGTCCCTATCCAGTCTTTGGATACTCTCTTATCTTCCTAAACACTTTAGGGACTCTAGTGGCTGCTTAAGCCTCTTGGGTCTTGACTCCCACTTCTCCCCAATAGGAATAATGGTGACCCTTTCCATGCAACAGAGCTGTGTAAGGATCCGGGAAGATGGGCACAGCTAAAACAGTCCCTTAGGGTGCCCACATAGGAGCCATGTGGGTCCTTGTAAAACCATCTCCAATACAGTAGTCGCAGCCTCAAAGTGAATGCCACAGTGGGACCAGCCACCATAAGCAACCAGGGATTCTCCCAGCAGGGCTGAACCTGTCCTCCTATCGCTGCTGTTTAAGAGGCTTACAAACAACCCCACAGGAAGCAGAGCCAGAGCACAACAGAGATTGGAGCCATAGAGTGTTCTTCTCTCTCCCTCTTTCCCTTCCTCCGTCTCAATTTTCCTCCCCCTCTGAATCAGTGCTTGAGAGTCACTATAACTGCATTAGCTTCTCAGGCAGCTAAGGAGGCAGTTAAGGAGGGCAGAAGCGAAGAACCTGAGAGAACAGCCTGATGCCCAATTTGCCAGCCTCCCACAAGGTGTCTGGACTCGGATGGGGCTGTGCAGAGCACACAGCGCCCACAATAAAAATGTGGAAGGAAATTTTCCACCCCTCATCTTCAAGGAACCCCCTGTGGGCTCAATCAATGCCCGATAAAGGCAAGAATAAACTAAATCAACCCACTCTCTGCTGAGAGGAGATCATGTCCATAAAAATTCTTTATAACCTTAAAGTCTCGGGATATTCACCATGATTACTTTGTTAGCTACAATTTTCTGTCTTGTTTCTCTCTCCCAAGACCAAATGCGGTTGGTGAAGGTTCGTAGATAGTGATTGCAGATGTGTGCACAGATTTAGACATGACGATGTTCACTGATGCTGTCTTCTATTAACAGAAAATTGGAAACAGCCTACATGCCCAACAAAAGAGGAGTGTTTAAATACATTATGGTATACCCATACATGTGTACAATAGAATACTGTGAAGATATTAAAAACCATGTTGTCAGAGAGTGGATGGAATAATGTTCACAACATATTGTTAAAAGGAAAAAGCAAGTTACAAAAGTAGAATGCTATACACCACAAAGAGAGAGTTGTTTTTTTAAAGATATGTACATTATTGTAGCCAGTGGGATTATGAATGGATTTTAAATTTTTATTTTTCATTGTTTATATGTGTTTTCTCATTTTTCTACAGTGGTGTGAATTGCATTGGAAATTGGGGCAGGGGCAATACAACTTATTTTTGCTAGCCGGAAAGAAACAGGAAAAGCCCACTCTTTAAAGGCTGCCTTCTGGCACCTTGTTCTGTCAGATGGTAAGAAGCCAGCTCAGACCCCGCTGCCCAGCTTGCCTCGAGCCCCACGGAGGCGGCCTTGGCTCTGGGCAGAAGCTTCCTTGGTGCCAGCATCCACCTTGAGACAAGTTATTAAAAATGGAGTTGTCTTGGCCATCCTCTCATCCTGAAGTGCCAAGGGCCACTTCAGCCCAGAGAAACGCAGTTCGGGAGCCATGTGGGTTTTTAAAGCAGAGCAGCAGCCCTAGCTGGTGAGAGGAACCTCCCTCGCTCCTCCCAGCTGCCTGCCGAAGGTCTGGAGACAGCTCCCTTTCCATCCCACAAGAGGAGACAGGCAGATGAGTCACAGCCCTGGCTCAGATTGAAGAAGTATTATTGTGCTGGCAAAAATGGATCTATTTTATTATCTGTTTCTTGACACCTTACAAATAGATATGCTTTTCCCACCAGAGAGGCAAGTTCCTTAAAAAGCCAACAGTTTCGTTTGGCTGAAGCTAAGAAATGACCAATAAGAGTTAGAAACTCGTGTCTGAAGAGCAGCCAGGCTGCAAAGATGTAGTGGAAACACTGAGGAACGTGGTTTATAACCCTCAGACGCTAGATTCAAGTCGGCAAAGTGATGCCATTCTTCTAAAAATATACAGAGGAACTACGGAAACCCTTTCCTCTTTTCTAAGAGCTTTTTCTCCCTTTCCTTTTTTAAAGAAATATACTAGGATTGGTTTGTAAAGGAGCTTCGCCACCACAGATTTCACTGTTTTCATGGGGGTGATGGCCGTGGGATACTATTTTAAGGACTTCCTTCTCTTATACAGATTTTTCCACACTGGGGGAGGACAGATAAGGTATGTTCCACTAATGTTCCTCATTAAACACGCATGCATGCCAGCAGTCATTTCCTCTTGTCTTGCTATCCCATGACAACAGATTGCATATCATCGGAAATTGGAATGGGGACCTTATTTAGTTCGGATCTCTCTTCTCCATTGTTTAGTTCCACATTCAATTTTTCATTCTACATCTGCCTCCTGTGCAGAAATACACTGTGGCTGAATATAGGAACAGGTAAATGGATGATTGCTACTTATTGAAAACTCACCTCATAGGCTTTTCAGGATCACTTTGACCAGCAGCCCCCCAACCCCCATTTTATCTCTAGGCTGAAGAGTACTACGTACTCAGTGAAGATCTGATGACTGATGGGCATGTGTATCGTAAGCGTGTGCTCCTGGTGCTCTGCTTACTATTGACCGGGTTCCAGCAGTGAGCTCCCCTGTTTCCTTTATTGCTGTGATCAGAGGTGTTTGGGAGGTATTTATTCCAATATGCTCTGTTCTCTGATGCTATCGTCATTATTTTGCCTTAAGACTGCAAAGCTCTGATGGCAAACTTTTAAAACGACCCCAGCTATTTGGTTTTTGAGTATCAACTTCTATCCAAATGTTGCTATGAATTTTTTCTTGTCACTTAAAAATGTGATTTTAAATATTTGTTTTTCTAAATGGGATCGATTAGATCTAAGAATGAATGTTCTTTCCACTTATCAGACATAAGCTGTGCGCCAGGCATTGGGTAAGAGCTTCCACAGTCATTGTTTCATTTACTCCCTTACAGCCACCCTGTGAAGGAGATGCCAACACAGGAGGAAACTGAGGAAGCTTATGCCATGTGCCCAAGACCACACATTTAGGGTGGGGCTCTTCCCACCCCTCCATCGAAATCCATGTAACTCTTACCAAAGTCCGTGTGTTTGGTCACCCAGAACACATCTTCTGAGAACACAAGGTAGCGCTGTATTTGCGATCTGCAAAGCCCATATCTGACTAAGGGAAGCAGCCCCCAGGTAACAGGGAGGCCAAACCCACCTGTGACACTATACCCTAAGGAGCTGTCCTGGACATCGCATAGCCCTGACTTCAAGTCCCTGCTCACCCACTTACTGAACCTGAGACCACGGGAAAGTCATCTACTGGAACAGGAGACTCCGTTTCCACATCTATAAAATGGAGATATCAGTATAGATTGAATTCTATAAACTTGCCAACTTGAAACTAGTTTTGACCTCCAACAAAGCATTTTCAAATGGCTTCACCTAAAATTTTCCTTGGATCATTGTAGGAGTGCGCTTAGGAAACACTCAAACAATGGCACTTTTTAGTAGGCTGCTCTTCCGGATTTCATTTTGCTCGCTCATTAGTCTGTATTCTCTGCCTACACTTCATACGAAGAGAAGCTGGCCTGAGGTTACACAGGTGCTGGAGCTGATAGTTCAGGGAGACAAGAAGACTGTGTGGACAGTCAAGGATTAACAAGGAACAATCTCCTGAGGCCCTACTGATACGTGTGTTTTTTCCCTTAGTCTCTTACTTACTGAATAAATTTACAAATGCCTTTTTAAAGAAAGTAGAAAGAGGAAGTATTGAGGAAGTTTAGCACACTGTGTTAAAGACAAAGCAAAGGTTTTAAAATCAATTCTTGCCCCTGGAGACTGGCAGGGTAGGTCCTGCCTTTGATGTGGCCCAGGGCTCCCAGCGCTGGGAACCAGCGCCCCTTAGGCTGGTCCACCCTGCCCCGTGCACGCCTGGGGAGTTCGCTTTACCTGCCGGGCGTCGTTTACTTCCCCGGAACCCTCGCTTGCATTATCCTATTTACTCCCCCAAAACATTCCGGACAAAAGGAAACTCTCCTCTTTCCCATCTCCCAAGTGAGGAAAAGACCTAAGTTGAGTCACTCGCCCAAGGTCTGTAAGCGGCGGAGTCGCATCGAACCGGAGCGCCCCGACTCCCTCTCACTCGGAACTTCACATTTTCCTATTTGGCACCTTTTCACCTAAGAATCCTCCAAACTTGGCCACACCCAAGAAAGAGGGACCGGCCTCGCCCACCGCGCCACTTCCCCGCGCTCCCCGAGTCCGGGCGCCCGGCGCCGGTAGGAGGAGTGGCACCGCCCCCGGGGTACTTAAGCCCCGTCTGGGGCCCGCGAGGCGCCGGCTGCTCCCGCTCCGAACCACTCGCGCCTCCCCTCTCTCCTCCCCACTCTCTCCAGGCGCGCCCCACCCTCCGCCCCGCGCTCCCCTCGCGCAGGCACCGGCCGGCGGGCGCGGGGAGTGGGGAGCGGGCGGCGCTCGCCTCTGCGGAGCCGCCTCCTGGCCGCGGCCGCCGCGCACAGTCCAGACCGCACCTCCCCGGCCGCCGCCTCCTGGCTGACCGCACCGACTGCGCCCGACAGCTCGAGCCGGGACGCAGGCTCCCAGCGCCCCGCAGACGGGCAGGAGGCGGTGGACGCCCAGCCGGCAGCCCGCAGCATGGATTCGGATTCTGGCGAGCAAAGTGAGGGCGAGCCCACGACCGCCGCAGGTACTGAGTGGTCGCGGCAGCCCGGCCGGGAGGGCTGGGACCGGGAGAGGAGAGGCCGGGGCAGGAAATCGCGAGTGTTTCTCGGAGCTGCCAGGCGGGAGGCCAATCCCCAGCAGCTGGGTCCCTTCCAGGCAGGGACTGGCAATTGCTCCGCGCTGGGAGTTTGCTGGGGCTTTTCTTTAGGAGGCAAAGGAGGTGCATCTGCGTGTAGCTCTCGGCGCAGCAGGGCTCCCGCAGCGCGCGCGGGTCTCCGGAGCTGACGGGGGTGGGGAAAGGTTTGGGAAATCCCAGACCTGTAGTTTGCTACGGCGAGGGTTGCAACACATCTGCCTCTGAAATAACTTTCCGAGCTCTTGGCCCCGTCCTCGAATCCAGGGCGACGCGGCCGCTGCGGAGCAGGTGACCCGGGGCGAGGATATGACTGGGGACTCGGGGAAGAAATACCCCGCGGGTGGACGGGCAGGGGTCAAACCACAGCTGGTGGCTGCGGTTTCGCTAGACCAGCCCGTGCAGAAGCGTTAGCCCAACCGCCTGTCCCGCACGCGCGCAGGAGGTCCCGCGGAGGGTCCCGGAACACAGACGCAGGGGGGTGGGGCCGCGCCGGGGCCGGGCTTCGCCTGGAAAGAGGCGCCGCCGGCTTTTCACAATCGATAGTTATTGAAGCGATGGGTGGATGCTTGGGAAGAAAATGAATGTCCTCCCCCGCCTCTCCCTGATACTGAGCAACAGGAGGAAGCCACCCACAGCCTTGGGTGGACTTACTGCTGGGCTCTGCCCACCTCCACTGGCTGGCTCCGGCCGCCGCCCTGGAGTTCAGGCCCCGAAGACAACACCACCCGTGCACATGCCCTTTCTGCGGCCCCCTGTGTGACCCTGAAGGCCAGCCCTCCCCAGCAGACCTGTGACCTGAGTGTTGGGTCCCACCTGGTGTAGCCCCGAGGCCCCGGACTAGTCCCCACTCTTCCCAATGTCAGACCAGTGTCCTAAGGATGGGGACCAAGTGACAAGAGGGCACCATCAGCCCGAGAGTGGGTGTAGGGAAGGCAGGCTCTGGAACCAGGCAGGACCGCGCCAGGCGCTGTGCCAAGGACCCTGCATGTATCATTCCCCTTCATCCGGATAGCACCTGGCCAGGTGACTGTCACAGCTTGCCCACATCTCAGTCTGGGAGTAGCCACTGATGGAGTCCTTTTCCACTGGGTCGTACGCCTCAGCCTCTCACAGGACGGCTGTGGCCAACACCTTCAGGTGGGTGGGAAGAGGCCGCAGGAAGGAAAGGTGGCAGCGCCAAGATGCCCGTGTGTGAGGATTCCTGTGTGTGTGCACCAGGGCTCCCTGCTTTGTGTAGGTATAATTAATAAACATGAGCCCTTTGCCTACCTGTATGTTTCTGTGGCTGTGAAACATTTCACAGGTGACTTGTGGATCTTCTCACATCATTTAAAAGATCCAGTGGGTGTTTTGTGTGTATCTAAGTATATTTTCAAAATTGAAAGCAGGGGGGGCGGGGGGGGGGGGGTGGTGACACTGACACTTTACTTTCTCAAAATCCCAGGAACTAACAGGCTCTCCAGGCCCACCCTGAGATCTCCTTTGGGTTGATGGGGAGAGGAGAAGGGGGGGGGGGGGGGGGGGGGGGCGGGAGACATGCCAGAAAAGTTAGTGCTTAGGTGAAAGGGGCAAGTAAGGTATTCTTAAGCGTGTTGCTGCTGCTCCCTCCAGCCTTGCCCAACGCTGAGTGTCTGAATGTGCTCATGTCCGTGTCAGAAGGCCTCTGCACAGCTAACAGCAAACATCACCACTGAAGTCAGGCAGCCAGATGAAGAGCAGGGCAGCCAGCTCTTCTGAGCTGTCACCATTTGCTTGTGCCTCACTGTTTTCTAAGTCACTTCTCTCTCCATGTGCTTGGATCCCACAAGTTGAACATTTATTTGAATGCCACGAGCCACTCTGCTAAATGGCATTCTGTCTCACTCATTATTTTCAGTCTTAAAGTATTCTTTGAGACAAAGCGTCAAAGCTTGATGTTATTCACCACCTTGCTGTGGCTGCATCCTGTCAAATGGAAACTCTGTTGCAGCTTCAGATACAGGTGAAATGACAGGTATGTCAGTCACAGGGGGTGACCTTTGTCCCTCTAAGGCAGTGGTTCTCAACCTTGGCTGCACATTAGAATCACCTGGGAATCTTTTTAAAATCCTGACTTCTGGGCCTCATCCTCCGGAAATTCTGTTTCTTTGTTATGGGGGGGGGGGGGGGGGGCCACAACATTTCCAGAGGATGAGGCCCAGAAACCAGGATTTTAAAAAGATTCCCAGGTGATTCTAATGTGGGGCCAAGGTTGAGAACCACTGCTCTAAGGAGTGTGGACCTGTACCTGTACAAGCTGGATGGGTTTTAACTCAGATGGACAGGAGAACAAGTGGACCTCTTGGATATCCATGTGTGTGTGTGTGTGTGTGCGCGCGCACATGTGTGAGCATACCTATTTCATAGGGAGTTGCCATATAAGGGCTCCTTCCTCCTCAGTGCCCTGCCCTTCCTGAACTTGTGAAAAAGCCCTGCCCTAAAATGGGCCTTATTCAAGTCAAGAGCCTGGATTGTGGAATCAGAAAGACCTAGATTTCAATCTCTACCTGATGGGCAAGTTACTTAGCCTCTCCAAACATCAGTTTCCCCCTCTGTAAAATGGGGGTTAGCAATAGTACCAAAAGGGGCTGTGAGGATTAACTAACACATGAAAAGTATTCCTGATAGTCATTCAATAAAGTATAGCTGCTATTTTGGTTACCACCTGATTGGATTATGTGACATAAGAACACTGCTAAATAATGTGCCCCAGTGTTTTGTAAAATGTAAAACCGTAGGCATTTGTAAGACAATATTGTTGTCATTATTATCACATTAATAAAACTGTCTAAGGAGATTTTTTAAAATTTTCTCTCCAAGGTGGTGTGTGTGTGTGTGTGTGTGTGTGTTTGCTTATTTGTTTTGGGTAGATTATTTTTAATTTACCTCTTTTCACCCTCATCATCTTCCAGCTCAAGGCATGAAGATGGGGATTTTAAATCTGCTTTCACCACCCTTTCCTCTAACTCTAGGGAAAGTTGTAAAAAGCAGAGAACCCCTTGCCCAGTCCACCTGGTAACCTGGAGATTGGCCACTTTCATGCCACTTCAAATAGAAGAAGAGGGTGTAACCCCCTAATACCCCCACAAACACACACACACACACACACACACACACACACACACACACTTTTCCCTTCAAGGTAGCAGGAGGCACAGGAGGTACTCACCTGATCTCTCTTCCATTTTTGCCCGTCTCACCAGTCACGAATTGGCAGAGGAGTGAGGACATCTCCAAGAACCACTTACTCTTTACCCCTTTCAAGAGACTTTTCCAGAGATCCCCTCAGCACCAGCAGATCTCTCATCTAGCACCACCATGCACAGGAGGGCCAAGCGGGGGTGAGATCTGTCTCAATCTGCATTTTCTGTTTTTCAGGAAGCACGGGATGATGCTTCTGTGTCGTTCTGCTGCTTGCAGCGCCTCAGCCTTTCTCTTGTTTTATGGTTCTTTCTATGATTAGGAGAGAAGCAGAGTTTATGGAACACTGGATTCACTCCAGAGACCCAACTTGGCAGTCTGTCCTTTGAAACCCTAGAGCTTGGTCTATTAACTCCGCAGTGATTGAGAGTCTGTCCAAAGATGCAACAAGCGAGTAAACATTAGCAATGTCAGCTTTTTCCCTTTCTGGCTTGTGAGACCAAGGTAGTCTACCCAGCTAAAAGCAGACAGCTAGCTGGTCCAGGGCAGCCAAGCTGACGGGGCATCCTTGCGGCTGGGTAGGTACCGCAGACAAGCATTTCCATGCTGTGGAGTGCAGATGTGGTAGCAGAACTTGAAGACAACAAAGGAAGTGGAAAACAGCAGGCTCCTAACAGTTCATCCCCTAGGTCCTAAGCTTGGTCCATGTGAACAAGGTAGCAAGGAGTGTGTGGGCCCGATTGGTGGCCGGGAGGAGAAAAGGTGTTTTCAAAGTCAGACACCACTTGAGCAAAGGCACAAATAAACAGGGAGGTGAGTGGAATGGAGACAATACTAGGGAGTACTGGGAAATGAAGTTAGATGAGTGTAGGAAGGGCCACTGATAAGAGGGTCTTGGTAACTTGGTCCTGATGGTGATGAAAGAATCCCCTGGGCTTACTATTGGGCAGAGATGTGACCAACTGGGAGCTGGGTTTGCAGAAGCCACATTTGACTGACGTGAAGTACAGGGACCCAGGTTTGAGCCTCAGCTCCCAGGGTGTGGGCACAATATCAGAGGGGGTGGCAGTGCTAAGCGCTAAGGCGAGGCAGAAGAGGAAGGATGCAAATGCCATTTCAGAGGAACAAACTGAAGTTGGTGACAGATTGTACAAAAGCAGTGAAAGGGAGAGTGGAGGAGACTGCCATGTTAACAGGGGTGAGGGCGGGGAAATGCAGGAGACGCACTCCCAGCCCCTCCTTCCATCAGGAACTTTGCGATGTCTGCCTTAAAGGGACTTTCCCCCTGTAGACAGTAAATCATGCCAGAGCATTAGCTTTGGGGATGGTGAGGTTCTGGAGTTTGTTGATTCTCATTGTTAGGTTCCTGGAGGAGGCTGTTCAGTAACCTCTGTCAACCCACAGAAGGACGATTAATGAACGGATCAACTGAGGGCAGGGGCCTCCTGGGGGTGACGTACCGCTTGGCTGTTAGTCCCAGTCCCATGTTTTATTCCTGTTTGTGGACATATTCAGGGGCCTCTGCCTTGTCCGCACAGTGGGCTGTAGCTGCTTTGAGGGTCAGGACCTTGTCTTGTGCTTTCATGTTCCCTAGATTTTTATGGACATAATAAATAAATGAGGCCTTGATGAGCCTCCTGAGAACTCTGCACTATAAGGCCAGATACACAGCCAGAAACCTGTCCAGTGAAGCGGAACTGCCAAAGCTTCCCTTCCATGTTTGGTTTTGCTTCATTGCTTTAAGATTTCTGGCACTGACTAGGTCACTGTGTTGGAAAGTATAGGGGAGCGGAGAGAGATAAGGACGCAGTCCATCCTGTCCGCCAGGGCTTGAGGTCAGGTGGGAGGAGAGGACACATATACCGATTACCACAATCTAAGCCAGTGCATGAAGACTCCTGATCTCCTTGCCTGGGATTACACCTCAGCCTCGTCTCTGTTTAGGTTCTCTCTTGACACCAGCCACTTTCCATGGTTATTTCTGTATATGTCTCATCTCTTGTCCTGAACTATTCTAAGGCCAAGGTCTGGGTCTCTTTCACCTCTCACCAACCCTACTCATGTGCCCTAAACACAGTGGTAGGTTGCTAGCTGGATGGATGCTGGATGGGTAGGTAGATGTACGGATGCTGTTGTTGGTTGGTTCCCCAGGAAGCAGACCCTGAGATGCAGGTTAACACTTGGAGTGGGGGAAACGAGTTAAGTCGGCTCGCGTGAATTGCGCGTACTCCGCGGGAGCCGTCTTAACTCGGTTCATATAGATTTGCGGTGGAGTGCGGGAAACGTGTAAACTCGGGCCGATTGTAACTGCGTATTACCAAATATTTGTTTGTTTGCCGTTCACAAAGATACCTACCTGCGTATGCGAACCGTTTCATACCCATTGGGGTAATAGGTATCATAAAAATCCCTGATTTTGCGCGGGAAACCTAAATAATTGCCCGCGCCATCTTATATTTTGGCGGGAAATTCACCCCACACCGGAGTGTTAAGATTAGTAGGTTTATCTGAGACTGCTCTTGGGATCAACACCTTGGAAGAAAAGAGAAATAGAGAGACACTGGATTGTAAAGCAGACCCAACAAATCATTATGCTTTGGAACTGGAATAGCCCTTCAAACTGTTCTGCGTTGCGGTGAGGGGCCAGGCCTTTATATATAACTAGAGGCCTGGTGCATGAATTCATGCACGGGTGGGGTCCTTTAGGGTGGCCTGTGGGGATTGGGCCCCAGCTCGCGCCCCCAGCCTCGAAGCCCCGCAGCCCTGTCTGGCACCCCGCAGTGGCCTGACGCAGCCCCCTCACCTGCTCCACCATCCCACCTGCAGGGTGATCAATCAGGGCTGCCCCCGCCCCCTCCCCCTCAAGCCCCCAGCCCAGCTCCCTCAGTGCCTGGGAGCTGGGCGGCGGCCCTGCCCCCCGCCACCACCACTGGTTGCCATCTGCAGGGTGATCAATCAGCTGGGCAGTCAATCAGCAGGGCAATCAGGCTTCTGCTCACACCCGCCTTGGCCTGGTGCCACCCACTCACCTGCTCCACCATCCCACCGTTGTCCCACTCTCGTCAGGGCCCATTGGGGGCAGCAGTGCCTCCACTGCCACCTGCTGCCAGGGCCACACCGCCCCTTGGTGGTCAGCGCACATCATTGCGAGCGGTTGAACTCCTGGTTGAACAATTTGCATATTAGGCTTTTATTATATAGGATGATACAATGATCATGCAGGCCGTCCCAGGGTGTGACCTGGGATGAAGCTGTCCCCTTCTGCTAAGGGCCATCTGAAGGCAGCACTCCCAGCAGTTCGTGGAGTGTTTGGGCCTTCATTCCCAAGGCACAACCTGGGCAGTACGCCTCAGCATCCACCCAGGTGGCCTCCAAAATTCTTCAGCAATGTTTCATTAGGGATGCCAGCCTTGTCTACCAGCAGTGTGTAGGGGATAGTTGTTGAGCTATAAACTTTATCTAGACCTCATAGCTTGGCACCCAAATCTTTACACAATCCAACAGATACTGGTTGAACATCTGCTTTGTGATCAGGGTGGTGCAGGGTGCTTTGGTGGCATGCAGAAATGGAATTAGATATGGCCCTGCCCTCAGGAGGCTTGCAGCCATGTTAGGGAGACAAAACACCCCCACCCCCACCCCAAAACAGGATCTGCAAGGCCAGGTGGCATCAGCAATAACTAGTGCATGATTTGGAGCATGGGGCATGGTGGTCTGAAGTTCTGGTGGAAAGGCTTCATGGAAGCCTTTATATAACTAGAGGCCCTTGAGGGTGGCGTCCCCCTGAGAGGCCACCTGGGAGAAGAGGACTGTCTTCCTCAAAACATAAAACTGGGAGCCGTGGTGGTGGTTGTAGCCAACATGCAAGTTCCTAGAGATGGTGAGAGAATGTTTATGAGTATGTCAACATAAAGCTCTATTTCCTATGTTATATTTCTCTTTTAAAATATGGCACCTGCTTTTTTATTTGTCAGCAAAAGCAAATTACAATTACACTTCCCATGAGCCCTTTCTCTAACTGGTTTATTTTCCTCCAGAGTTTCCTTTGGCTCCCGCTTGAATTCACATGTAAATCTCTAGAAAAAACAACAACACTATATACATAATTTTGTTGTGTTTCTCAGTCACTTGGCTTCCAACCCTTTATGTAAAATGCCTGTGTAGGTGGGTGTTTGGGCTATGTCTTGTACAAGTATAGAAATAAAGAAGAGAGAAGAATTTTTTTTAAGTTTCCCTAGCAACCCAATCCAAGAAAACATATCAGAAGAGTGACTACCCTTTGCCCCACATCTATTAAGGCATGCCAAAAATACACATTATTTTTTTATACATCAGAAATACTCTCTTTATGACACAAATTCTGAGGCTGCCTTAGGACAATCTTCACGTTCATATTGGGTTTCCTAAACATTACTGCCTGGGAATAAATTTGAGGCTGTTCACGGAAAATCTAGTGTGCAGTCTATAAAAAATGGCAGGCTTGGCGGCACAGAAAGTGCTAGACACACCCTAATAGAAACCAGTATTTTGTAACTCAGTTCTCCAGGAAAAAAAGGACAGGCTTTGGCAATGTCCAAGTATTGGCTTCAACCGTTGAAAAGCCACAGGAGCAGCCACCGGCTTCTAGGTTTCTACTCAGAAGTCAGATATGCTTTCTTTCTGTGAAACGGTTCTAGCCCTGAAAGGAAGCATTCTGGTGATACATAGCTTTGTGACGACTCCCAGTTTCTTTTTTATAGTAGAGGCATCTGATTTTATGTGCAGGAGGGAACTCTGAGAAGGGCCGTTCTGGTGAGCACGCAGGGCCCACAGTCCTGATTTGGGGCCTGCGGTTATGCTGAGAAGATAAACTGATCTTTCGGTGTAAAATATGGGGGAGAGCTGATGGGGGCCATGTGCAGGGCAGGCCTCTTTCTGCCCACATTGGAGTCTGGTTCCTTGGTTTCCTTGGGATAACAATGAGAAATTCATGAGAGGGACTGGGGCTGGGGTTACAGGGCAAGAGAAACTAGGGTGCAAGTTGTGGTTAATATCCAACAAGATGAAAAGCTGTAAGGATAGTCGTTGCCAGCCAGAGCTCAGCCCCAGCGGGCTAGTGCTGAGTATAAAATAACAGTGATGATTTTAATTTGTACTTATTCTCTTAGATTAATTAAGCATGCACAGTGTATTTGAGACTGGGTTAACTATTTATATTTAACCCTTATACCGGCTTTCTGGGCGCCATTTTATAGACCAGAAAAACTAAGGCACAGAGAGGTTAAGTAACTTGCTCAGGGATGTGCAGCTTGTTAGTGGATATGAAACCAGTCTAACTCCAAAAATGGTGTTCTTGTACCAGGTGGACTATGTAGTTAGGTGAATGGATGCCACCAGGCATCTTTGCATCTCCTACCAGCTCCCGTGAGACCCAGAACCCTGACCATTAGGTCCGTTCGTTAGGTTCCTTCTGTTTGGTTAGGACCCTATTTTAAGCTGCAGACATTACCTGCATTAACCCAGTAACACATGGGCAAGGATGGTTGGCACTGGCTCCGGAACAGAGCTGGTGAGGGGTAGCTTGGGAGGGAAGATGGGGAGAGCAGCATAAAGCTGCTGCCATGGAGAGAAAGTCCTGGGAGGACCCTGCAGCCACTCTTATCTCCAGAGTGAGGGGGACCTGGTGGATGGTGAATGTGGCAAACACTGAGGGGTGAGAAGGGCTGAAAAGCAGTCAAGAAAGGTGCCGAAGACAAACCAACATTCTCTTTGCCAGAGTGCACCTTAGCTGGGTCCGAAGCCACTTTTCCCCACTCCAGAATTTAGAATCTTTTCAGATATAATATCCTCAGGGCATGGTAACCAGTTGGATTCAAGGGGGAGAAAAAAAACTCAAAGATGAGACTGCAGCACAGTGACAGGAACTTGAGATTCAGAGCTATACAACTTGGGTTTGGGTTTTCAGCGCTATCTCTTAATTACTGCTTTTTAGTAACATTATTTTCTGACCAAAAGAATGCAAGCTCTTGGTAGAATATGTGAAAACAATACAAAGAAGACAATCCGATAGAGCCCTAAGAATAGATGTGCTTTTCCAAAGGAATGAATGTAGTTCTAAAGCAGTTTTGAGAAGATGCAAGAGAGCTCTATTTTGGAAAGAAGGGGGCTTTATATGAGAATTAGAGACCCGGTGCACAAAATTCGTGCACAGATAGGGTCCCTAGGCCTAGCCAGCGATCAAGGCCAATCTGTGGGGCGACCGTCGGGTCGATCAAGGGGTCCCGCTGGCACTTGCCTTGGCAGCCTGGGGCCTGCTGGCTGGGGGCAGCTCCTGTGTTGAGCATCTGCCCCCTGGTGGTCAGTGTGTGTCATAGCGACTGGTCGTTCTGCCCTTTGGTCAATTGCATATTAGGCTTTTATTATATAGAATTGGAGTCCCCCTTTCTGAAATGTTTACTTGGGGACACTAAAAACATCTGGCTATACCACCAGGCAGTGTCAGAACCAGACCTGGAAGCCAGATCCTCTGGCTCCTCTATTCTTCTTCCAAAACATATGTAATTTCTTAAAAAGGAGCCAAGTTATTCTGGGTGTCAGGATATCAAAAGGACCCCTACTCTGTTTCCTTGCAACACTTTCCACCATGTTCTTGCTGTCCCTTCACTCTTTTTCCTCTCCTGAGGCTTCTCCCTCCTGGGCACATCTGCCCAGAGGTGACACTACCACAGGCCCACTCCAGGCCCTTCCCTTTGCCCCGCCCACACCTGTCTCTCAGTCAGAATTGCCCTACATGGGGCACTCGGAAGATTTTTACTCTTGTTTTCTTTAATACCCAAGAGATAGATGCCCAGTGACTATTAATTGCAAAGGTTAGCTTACTTTTAGTTTAATAGCTACTAGGCGTCAGGAATAGGTTTATTGGCCTCTGATGCTCCAATCATATTTTATCTTTGTTTAGATTGATTTTTCATTTTTGTAAGGAAATTTGTTCATCTGTCAGCCTGTCTACCCTTAGAATTTAACTGCATAATTTAGCAATTCAGTCTCAGCCAAACAAGGCAGGCAGGACTAAGTTAATACAGAGTCCACTTTTAAAGAGCCCACAGTTGTATCCAATGGGGATTAAATCTGAATTTCCTTGAAATTTTTTTCCTGTTGGCCTCTCCTGTTGGTTTCCCTGTACCCGTCCTCAGTTGCTCCTGCGGCATCCCTCACTATTTTTCCTAAGAAAATGCTCTTGGCCTTGTTCTTGTCTGACAATACACCTTTATTTGGAAGGGATCACCCAGTCTTACAGCACAAAACTAAAGATTCCCAAAGCTGTGGCCTAGCCCAGTTCTCTCTCCAAAGGAAGAATGCTGCATTTCAGAGGACTCTGGGCCCCTCCTTACTGTCTAGGAAACCCTTTAACTCAGCATCTCCATACCCAGATCATTGTCTTTCTTTTACCTTTTCCCAGCTCTTCAGGTGGCCTCAACAGCCACCAAGTTAAACAGCTGTGAAGTCATAAGAACAATGAAATATCCTATACACATGATCTCGTAGCACAAACAGGACATGGATGAAGCAGGTATTCTTATTCTCAGTTTACAGATGAAGAAACAGATTCTGAAATATTAAGTTACCAAATCTATAAGAAATGGATAAATTTCCATAAGTATATAACCTTCCAAGGCTGAGCCAGGAAGAAATACAAAAGCAGAAAGTAAGCGGTGGATTTTTACTATTTGAAACTCCCGCCCCACCCCCCCACCCCCACCACCACCACTTAAAGGGGACAGAAACAAACATAAACATCCAGCCTAAACAATCTCAATGTTCAGTGAGAGGAAGTCTAAGGTGGCCCCGGCATGGAAAACGGAAACTCTCCCCTTCCCCTCCCCTGAGCAAACCAAATAGAGAGCAGTTACTCCTTTGAGACACCAGGGCTGAATGAACAGCTTCTGACAACAAGCAAGGAAGAGACCCAATGGGGAAAGCTGGGAGGCCCCGGAGCCCTCAGGGAGCTGCGGGAGCACTCCACAGGAGCGTGATTGTGTACTGTTCCCTCCACTTCTATGCAGGTGCTTTGGCCTACCTGCAAAGCACCACTACCCCCAGCTACGTTGGCAGGAGCCTTTTTCCTCTGGAGCAAGCAGGCACAATGGCACTTCACTGCTAAGCCTGGCCTCAGTGCCCAGAGCTGTCCAGCCTGCAGGCCAGTGCCTCAGGGCCACGTGGGAAGCGCATGCCCAGCTCTAAGCAGCTTCCCAAACCACCTGGCACATACTGCCTACGCTCTGGTTACTTTTACACCCAACCACTTTCTGTCTAACAAACCAGGGAGAGACTGTATAGAGAAGGCTGGGGAGCCACAGGAGCTTTCAGGACTTCGGGAACTCTTTGGGGTCGGAGGGGCGGTCAGCGCCATTGTTTATGTCTCCCTCCGCCTCATAGAGTGGGCAGGGATTCTAGCCATGTGCTCTGGCCTATCAGCAAGGTCACTGCAATGGGTTTCCAGACTCATTCCAAAGTCCATTTTGGCTCCATGTTTGGGAACAAGCAGGATCAATAAGGCATTGCTATATGCACCTGGCCCCTCTACCCAGAGCCACTCTGGCTCAGTAGGCCAGTGCCCCTGAGGCCTGAGGCACCCATTCGGCTCATACCAGCCTGCCACAACCACCCAGCACACGCAGCTTACACAGAGGCCCCTTAGACAAAAGGCCACCTTTTCAAAACTGGGAGAAATAGCTATTTTGCCTAATTCATATAAACAAACATAGGAAGTCAAACAAAATGAAGACAGAAGAATAGCTCTCAAATAAAGGAACAAGAAAAATCCGGGGGGGTGGGGGGACAAATAAGGGAAATGGAGGTAACTAATTTACCTGATAAAGAATTTAAAGAAATGGTTGTAAGGATGCTGACCAAACTTGAGAGTGGAGCAAAGGAACTTGGGAGACCTTCAACAAAGAGTTGGAAAGTGTAATAAAGAACCAAGCAGATCTGAAGAATGCAATAACTGAAATGAAAAACATTAGAAAGAACCAACAGCAAACTGGAAACTCATTAGAACAGATCAGAGACTTGGAAGACAGACTAGTGGAAATCAACCAATCAGAATAGCACAAAGAAAAAAAGGATTTAAAAAAAAAAGAAAAAAAACCAGGATAGTTTAAGGGACCTCTGGAAATAACATCAAGTACTCAAACATTTGCATTGCAGGGATCCCAGACAGAAAAGAAAGAGAAAAAGGAACAGGAACTTTATTTAAAGAAATAATGGCTGATTTGCATCTCTTGGGTGAGCATGTTTTCATATGTCTCTTGGCCTTCTTTATGTCCTCTTTAAAGGTCTATTTAGGTCTTTTGCCGATTTTAAAAAATATAGATTTTTATTGATTTCAGAGAGGAAGGGAGAGGGAGAGAGAGATAGAAACATCAGTGATGAGAGAGAATCATTGATCAGCTGCCTCCTGCATGCCCCCTACTGGGGATCGAGCCTGAAACCCAGGCACGTGCCCTTGGCTGGAATCAAACCAGGGACCCTTCAGTCCGAAGGCCAACACTCTTATCTACTGAGCCAAACTAGCTAGGGCTGCCCATTTTTTTTATTGGATTGTTTATCTTCCTTTTGTTAAGTTGTGTGATGGTGAGGTACCATCTCACACCTGTCAGGATGGCTATCATCAACAAATCAACAAATGACAAGTGCTGGAGAGGATGTGGAGAAAAAGGAACCCTCATGCACTGCTGGTGGGAATGCAGGCTGGTGCAGCCACTGTGGAAAACAGTATGGAGTTTTCTAAAAAACTAAAATTGCACCTCCCATTTGACCCAGTAATCCCACTTCTAGGAATTATCCTAAGAAACCAGAAACACTAATCAGAAAGGATATGTGCACCCCTATGTTCATAGCAGCACCATTTACAATAGCTAAGGTTTGGAAACAGCCTAAGTGCCCATCAGCAGATGAGTGGATTAAAAAACTGTGGTACATCTACACAATGGAATACTATGCTGCTGTAAAAAACAAAGAACCTTACCATTTGCAACAGCATGGATGGACATGGCGAGCATTATGCTAAGCGAAATAAGCCAGTTGGAGAAAGATAAAGATCACATGATCTCACTCATTTGTGGAATATAATGAACAACATAAACTGATGAACAAAAATAGATACAGAGACAGAGAAGCATCGGACAGACTATCCAACCACAAGGGGGAAGAGAAAGGAGAGGGGTTGAGAGAACAACCAAAGGACTTGCATGCATGCATACAAGCATAACCCATGGACACAGTCAGTAGGGGGGTGAGGGCATGTGCTGGGGGGTTGGGAACGGGGAGGGAAAGGTCAATGGAGGAAGAAGGATTCATATGTAATACTTTAAACAATGAAGAATTAAAAAAAAAAAAAAAAGGAAGGAAGGAAGGAAGGAAGAATGGCTGAAAACTTCCTTAACCTAGGAAAGGAAATAGACATCAGGTCTAGGAAGGATAGACAAACAAGACAAACCCAAAGAGATCCACACCAAGATTTATTATAATTAAAATGGCAAAATTTAAAGAGAAAGAGACAATTTTGAAGGAAGCAAGAATGAAACAAGATAAATAAAAACTGACCAAAAAAGAAATAATATTGACAAGTCTTCAACCAAACGTACCAAGAAACAAGGAGAAAGAATCCAAATAAATAAAATTATAAATGAAAGAAGTTACAACCAACACCACAGAAATGCAAAGAATCATTGTAGCATACTACAATTGTATGCCAACAAATTTGACAATCTAGAAGAAATGGATAAATTTCTAGAATTATATAACCTTGCAAGACTGAGCAGGAAGAAATACAAATTCTAACCAGCTCTACTACTAGCAATGAAGTAGAATCAGTAATCCAAAAACTTACAACAAATAAAAGTCCAGGACCAGACTGCTTCACAGGTGAATTCTTCCATTCAAAGAAGAATTAATGCCTATGTTTCCTATACTGTTACAGAAAATTCAAGAGGAAGGAATGCTCCCAGCTCATCCTATGAAGCCAGCATTACTCTGATACCACAAAGACATTACAAAAAAAGAAAATTGCAGGCATATATCCTTAGTGGACATAGATGCAGAAATTTGCAACAAAATATTAGCAAACTGGATTCAGCAATACATTAAAAGGATTATACACCATCATCAAGTGGGATCCATCCTTGTATAATCACTAAAGATGTTTCAACATTCATAAGTCAATCAACATGATATATCACATTAACAAAATAAAGGCCAAAAACCATATGATCATCTCAATAGATGCAGAAAAAGCATTTGATAAAATTCAAAATCATTTTATATTAAAAACTCTCAACAAAGTCCGTATAGAAGGAACATAGCATCTCAAGATACCAAAGGCTATGACAAACCATCATACTCACAGGTGAAAAGCTGAAAGCTTCCCCTGTAAGATCAGGAACAAGACAAGGATGCCTACTGTCACCACTTCTATTCGGCATAGTATCAGAAGGCCTAGCCACAGCAAACAAGAAAAAGAGAGAAGAGGCATTCAAATTGGAAAGGAAGAAGTACAACTCTCATTATTTGCAGATAGATAGATACATATAGAAACCTCTACACACCACACACACACACACAACTATTAGAACTACTAACTTAACTCAGGAGGGAGGTCAGAGATGGGCTGAGGCTCATGGGTGGGTGAAGAAGTCAGGTTCCAGCCATCCTTTGGGTTTTTGTTTGTTTCATTTTTGTTAAAAAACAAACAAACAAAAACAAACTTCTCCTCCACATAAAAATAGCTCTGTCAAATGGTCATAACCCAATGAGAGGAGCTGAAGTCTAAGCAAAGTCTGAAGACGGGTGAAGGTTGCTGGTAATTACGGGCCAAGACTGTCATACAGGCAAGAGGGAGAGCAGGCAAGGATTAAGCACAGCTGATTAGGTGACCTGGAGGTCGGGTCAGGTGGCAGAGAAGCCAGAGGGGCAGAGGGCTGGAGGACAGGACCGTTCTCTCGAGAGTCACTGGCCTGCAGCGGATCTGCCACTCATGGCTGTGCTAGCCTTCTTGGGTCTCTCCACCTGGAAGGTAGCTCTTCTTAACCTTAAAGAGGCCAGAACTTAGAAATACTGGCTCCAAAGCAAGGGGCCTACTGACCTCTCACCCCAGAAGCAAGTCCTGACTTCTCCACTTCCGCCCTGTCTCCCTGGCCCCAGATCTGTCTCATCCTTGATGCTCCCTTTCCTTGCAGCCCCTTGGACCAGGTGCTCCTCTCCATTTACTCTGCCTCTGGCCCCCCCACCCACCCACAAGCCCTCCTAGGCAATAGAGAGACTAAGATAGTGGAAACTCTGAGGCCTGTGGCCATGACTGGAGACTGGTCATGAAGCAAAGATCTTAAAAGCTTCCAGAGAGAAACCCAGGCCTTTAGGAATGTACTAGTTTTCTAAATAGCAACACCAAGAGCTAAACAACAGGTGGCACGGTGCCTTCGAATTCTCCAGGTGAATGATTTCTGACATAGAGTTCTGAATCCAGCCAAAGCATCAATCAAGTGTGCGGGTGGAATAAAGTCATTGTAAGACATGTTAGGTCTCAACATGTTCCTGTCCTTAGGCAGCTGCGAGATCAGGAGTCAGCCAGCTGAGGCTCCCCCAGGCCAAGTCCAACCTGCTACCTATATTTTATAACCCACAAACTAAGAGCATTTTTACTTTTTTTTAATGGTTACATTTTAAAGCTTCTATAATAAAAGTGTAATATGCTAATTAGACTGGACAACCTTCTGGAAAAAGCCAGGGCTGCGAGAGAAGCCCAGATCTAGGGTGCCAGAGGGAAGCTGGTGCCGGCAGCTGGGGAAAGAAAGGCCTACTCTTGCATGAATTTCGTGCATCGGGCCTCTAGAAGTTATATAAATACCTTGATCTGTTTTGCTTTTGGCCCTTTATTCTCTAGCCCTTCGAGGTGGTTTGCTGGCACCTGTGCTAGACAAAATGGTCCACTGAAATGGGGAGTAAGTGAAGAAAGAGGAAGCCATGAGAGCCGAGACACAGGAGGTGGGCCCAGGAGCAGAGGGACAAGTTTGCAGGGAGAGCTGGGAGGACAGCCCAGAGCAGGCCTAGAGGGAAGCACACACAGACACAAGCCAGGGCAGAGTGCTCCCAGAGGAGTCTCCAAGAAAGAAAGGTGAAGTGGACCGTTAGTTGATGAGTTTGAAACTATTGAGAAGAACTTCATATATTCTGCTAGGAACTTTGGGAGTGCATTAGTGACAGATAGAAAACTAACCAAAACAAGGCAGTGTTTAACTCTGGAAAAACAAGATGAATATGAAAGGAAGTTCAGTCATGGAAGTGATGGAACGTCCATGACTCAGCTATGAATGGTATCTAAATTACAGGAAGTTTGATGTAAAATAGAACCAAATGGGAAGGTAGAAATAAATGGAGAAGAGATTTAAATCCTCACCTTTCATAATAGGAAGGTAAAAGCAAATAAAATCAGGAACTAACAGTATCAGTTTGTAATTTAAATATAGAAAGGTAAATGTAGAAAAGCCAGTTCTTACAAAGGAGTAGCACCATCAAAGCCAGCTCTCAGCCCAGCGGAATACAGAATGGAAGCTGGAGTAGAGAGAGGAGTGAGGAAACAGACTATCGTCCGGGTGAGAAATGAGGAGAGTCTGTTCTAAGGTGGTGTCAGTGAGGCAGAGAAAGGCAGAGGCATTTGAAGATACCAAGGAAGCTCAGTCGACAATGTGATGCACCATCAGATGTGGGAGGTGAGGTGAAAAAGAAGGCAAGGATGGCCCCCAGGTTCTTGTCTGGACTCTTGGCAGGCAGCCGAGCCACTTATACTACAAGGAGGAGGGCTGCAAAGGGTTGGAGAAAGGAGATGAGTCACGTTTTGAACGTGTGGCGAGGGGTGGGTCTGTCGGACCCTCGTATAGAGAGGCCCGGTAAGCAGTAATATATGTGGGGCTGGGCCTCAGGAGAGACTCCTGGGCTGGGATGTGGCAGGAAGGGAGCAGCACCGGGACAAGGGGTGACATCTCACTCGGGGAGAGTCCCTGGCAAGAGAGAAGAGAGCCCTGAGTGAACGCAGGAGAACACCAGACCTCAGGCATGGACAGAGGCCAAGGAGCCCTGGAGAGGCTGAGAAGGACCAAGGGGCGGGGTGGTCGGGAAAGCAGTGACAGACTGAGGTCCCCTGCCACAGAGGTCAGGTAGGCCTAGGGCTGAGGGGAGTGGCAGGGTGCCACTGGCCTTACAGAGTCGTTTGTGTGCTGCAGAATAGTTCGCATATCTGGCCCCACCCACTAATAGCCTATAGAACCCTCCACTCACATCCTGTGACAACAAAAATGTCCTTCCGTGTGTCCAAACACTCCTCAGGGACAACTAGAGGCCACGGGATGAAGTTGGTGAAAGCAGTTGCCATTGAGTTTGGGGTGAAGCCAGGGAAGGAGACCACAGCTCCTCTGTCCCACCCCTACCCCCTACCCTGGCCATCCTCCCTCAGGCCTCCCCTCTTGGCAACCCCATCCTGTCCCCCATGACATCACTTCCTGGGCTGACCATTCACTGTTGGTTTTCTGAGGTTTAAATGTATTATTGAGCTCCTACTATGTGCCAGGGATACCACAGTAGATACGGCAGTCTAGCCCCACCTCTCCCCCCGGCCCCCGACCCTGGGGAGTTTGCAGGGAACAAACAAGTACAGCCGTGGGAAGTACTGGAATAGGCCATGTGGGGGGGTCAAGGAAGGGAGGAGGGGCACTTGGATCTAGGGAGAAGATGCACAGAGACTGGAGAAAGGTGAGGCACTTTCTCTTTGGGGCAGAGAGGTGGGACGAGAGGATGTGTGAGGCCCTGGGATTTTGGACACAACTTCCATGCCAGGTGCAGCAGCACAGGGCAGCCCGCTGGAGCTGGCAGTCTGCAGTGTGGTCTGGGCCCTGAGACTAGCCCAGGAGGCCTTGGGGAGAGTCTGCTAACCCCTGCCCTGTGGAGAGCACAGGCTGATGTCTCACAGAGCCTGTCGAGGCCCCATGAAATCAGGGGAGGGAGAGGCATTTTGGAGGGAAGCCACAGAAAGGGAAAGCTGGAGGCTCTGAGGTCAGTGCCCCAGGAGCTTCAGAGGGAGAGAAAGGCAGGAGCCATTCCTCTGGGGGAGCACCACAGTGGCAGACCCGGGGGGAGCCAGCTACATGGATGGAGGGGAGCCCGAGACAGGAGGGAACACTAATAAGCCGTTGGCTCACGTCTCATATATGCCAGGGTTGTTTTCTTTATGGATTTAAAAACTCAATTTCTGACTCTGTAGAAGTTACTATTATACTGAGACAATAAAAGAAATTAGAATCATCTAGTTCAGTTCCCTCGTTAAGCACACCGAGAAACCAGGAAGGTGAAAACTTGAGTGCAAAGCACATGCTGAGTGCACTGTGGGGTCAGGCTCTCACCTCCACGCCCTGCTGCCACCCCATATGGCTAGAGACAGGACCGGGATCCGCTCTCCAGTTTTCCACTTGGGGTCTGCCCTGTATTTGGGGAGGGACTCTGTGGCCCCAGCACTGGCACCCTGACTCCACAGGACAGTCACTGTCAGCATCTTGGAGTGACCATATCCAGTGATTTCATTTGAAACTTTTTGGTGGCACTATCTCATATTACCATGAAATGTAATTTTATTTGGAGACTAGAAGCCTGGTGCATGAGATTCGTGCACTCGGGAGGGTCCCTCAGCCCAGCCTGCATCTTCTTGCAGTCCGGGAGCCCTCGGGGGATGTCCGACTGACATCCTTAGCGGTGCCGCAGAGGTGGGAGAGGCTCTCACCATCGCCACTACACTCGCCAGCCATGAGCCATGAGCCATGAGCCTGGGTTCTGGCTGAGCAGCACTCCCCCTGTGGGAGCGCACTGACCACCAGGGGGCAGCTTCTGCGTTGAGCGTCTGCCCCCTGGTGGTTAGCACATGTCATAGCAACCAGTCTTTCCACTGTTCGATCGATTTGCATATTACCCTTTTATTATATAGGACTAGGGGCTCAGTGCACGAATTCATGCACCTTGAAAGGTACTGTGGGCCGCGAGGCTGTGGTGGGCATAGGGGCGGGTCTCAGCCCATCCTCCATCCTCCACACCCCCGCTTAGCCCCTCCCACCATGGCCCCTGACCCTGTCTGCCAGCAGCCTCGCTCCCGCCACAGCCACTCCCACACACTGACAGTGCCAGCCCCACTCACACCCACTGATGGCATGGAGCAATTGGGGCCAGCACCAGCAGTGGTGTGAGTGGGGCCAGCGCCGTCAGTGGGTGCGAGCAGCGGCTGCTGCCCTGATTGCCCCTCAGGAGCAGGGGGAGGTGGAGAAGCCCTCAGGGATGATCAGGGCTGGCAGCTGCCGCTTGCACCTGCTGATGGCGCCAATGATTGGGGCCAGCAGCAGGTGCGAGCGCCGGGCAGGACCACGGCGTGCAGGAGCAAAGAATTTTCAGTAACCACCAGAGGCTCGCCCCGATGACAGTGACAAGTGCCCCACCTTGGTCTGGCGCCCCGTTCACCTGCTCTACCATCCCGCCACGGCCAATGACTGCCATGTTCCACCCTCTGCTGCCAAAGCCCGCCATGTTCCACGCATGCTCCCTGGTGGTCAGCACATGTCATAGCAACCGGTTATTCAGTTGTTCCACCATTTGGTCTATTTGCATATTAGGGTTTTATATATAGATATTTACTGCCTTTGAGACAAGTATGGAGAAAGTATAATTTAGAAAGGAAGCCTCAGAGAAAGATGCATTTCTGAGTAACGTCCAGGAAGACAGGTCCCCACAGCCGGTTTGGCTCTTCTTGAGGGATGTGACTGGGACCTCCGGGCTCAGGGTGGTTCCGTCAGAGCAGGGACCCCGCTGAGCGCTGGAGCCCAACCTCAGACCTTGCAGGTGCCACCTCCCATCTGCAAGCTGGCTAGATACCGACCGTGGCATCGTGGATATCCAAAATGAGGCTTGATTCATGTCTCAGATCTCAAACTCATGAACACAAAAAAAACAATTGCAACAGAATATACGTAAGGGGTATTATAAGTGATATATTACGTGTTCCTTCCCTGCTGCTCCACTTTCAAGTTGACTGAAATCCAAAAATGTCATTGCACAAAATTGATATTTCACTAAAAGAAGTTGAGTAGAACATTGAGCGAGGCACGGTGCTGTCTGCCAAATCGTCTCCCATCCTGAAGTACCTTCTGGTTTCTTCTCCCTCGTGTGTTACGACCTCTCTAGGACAGCTAGCCGTTTATCTTTCCCTTTTTCTTTTAAAGCTGAAGGTTAATGCATTACTATCTTTATCTAACTCCAGCACTTTCCAGAAGCCTCTGTTTTTTAAGCTGAAACACACATTGTCTCAGGCCATATTTTATTTTCCAATAAAGACTAGAGTTGGTTCCATTTTGTTCCCTTCTTTTTAACATTTTAGGTTTTACACCTGCACTCCAAAAATGAAGATTTCCAAAGACTGACATTTTTATGGCATCGATCTATTTACTGATTTCACATATTACCAAGTTGGCGTCCTCCCCCAGTTCTGGATTCAGCATCCCACTGCTGTCCTTGTTAGCAGCCTGGTGGCCTAAGCCTGGATCTGTGGGCGCCTGCTGTGGTGAACAGTTTGAGCACTAACAGCAGAGAGAGAGGATCACCAGAGAGGCAGACGTGGCCTGTTCTATTCGGATCCCCAACAGCTCCTGAGTATGAAAATAGCTGGTGAGCGTGAGTGAGGAGGCTCTGGGGGTGGCAGGACGGGTGGGGGCTGCCGTCATGGAGGGATTGAGCACGGAGGGTGTGGCGGTGATGCATCCGGTGCCCCAGATGCTGCTGCTGCGGCTTGTAGGAGTGCAGACAGGCAGCCAGCCCCACGGGGCCAGGAAGGAGGCTCCATGTGAAAGACAAGGGCTGGACCTGGTGCTGAGTTCAGATGGTATGTGAGTGCCTTCAGTTCAGCCCGCACTCATGAATGCGCACCTCATTCCAGGGAACACCCTAAACAGATAGAATCTGGGCCTTCAAGGATGAGGAAGGACATGCTAAATCATGCATTCAGCCATTCATTTAACACACATCTATTGCACAACTTCTACATGGAAGACACTGCCCAAACTGAGAGCATACACCAGGCCTCTGAGCATTAGTGAAAGAGTGTCTGTGAATATTAAAGCATAAATGCCTGGGAGAATGTTTGGAAAAATACAGACATGCTAACCATGGTGCATGGTGGGATTGTGGGGGACTCATTTTCTTCCTTTAGCTCATCTGTCTTTTCTGACTTTCTCAGTGCTCATGTAGCATTTTTTGTAAGTAAATGATTGAAGAAAAAATATTTTGAGAAATAGCTCCTCGGTCTCTCCTCTCAAAATACAACAAGATGAACATTATGCCAGTGATGGTGTTTATCGCTTTATTCCTGAGGATGATCTCCCATTCAGACAGACTGCCTACTTTGTGGATGCTCTAGGGAAAGAAAGGAGAAAGCTAGAGAGCTTAAAATAGCTGTTAAATCAAAAATTGAAACTTTTTGTTGTTTTAAGGGATTATTGCTCTCCCACACATGAATAAACATTACCGAAACTGATTCTCCACTCTCGGATTGCACACTAATCACAAGGGGCTTTGTAGGCAAGTTTTATTAAACCTTCAGGAAACAGTTAACCTTCATCTTACACAGTCTCAGAGAACAGAAAAAGAGAGCTACTTGATCCATTGTATGAGGATAGTTTACTCTAACATCAAAATCAGACAAGGACTGTACTAGGAAAAAGTTATAGACCCATCTCACCTTTTGTCATATTTACAATATGCTAAATACCATATTTGCTAATAGAATCCTTCAGTATATTAAATATATATGCATCATGACCAAGTATGGCTTATCTTTGGAAAGCAAAGATGACTTTGATCAAAGGGTCTTTTAATAATTGGTTAAATTCACTTATTAAAAGGGATAAACCGTATGATCATCTCATTGGTTACAAAGAAAGTGTTTGATAAAATTAGACATATATTCCTACCTTGAAACAAAGCCTTAGCAAAGCAGGAACAGAAGAAAGATTCCTTAACTGGATAAGTGATATCCATCAAAAACCCACATTAGATATCATATGGTGGAAAGATTTTAGAGATAATTCTATTAAAGTCAGGAACAAGACAGGGATGCCAAAGAACATACTTACTATTCAGCATTGTACTGGAGGTTCCCACCAGTTCAATAAGGCAAGAAAAAGAAATAGGAGGTAGCAAAAAACAATCATTTTGTACAGGCAATGTAGTTGTTCACATAAAAAACATCCAAGATGCCCTAACTGGTTTGGCTCAGTGGATAGAGCGTCAGCCTGCGGACTAAAAGGTCCCAGGTTCGATTCCGGTCAAGGGCATGTACCTCGGTTGCAGGCAAATCCCCAGTTAGGGGTGTGCAGAAGGCAGCTGATCGATGTTTCTCTGTCATCAATGTTTCTAACTCTCTATCACTCTCCCTTCCTCTCTGTAAAAAATCAATAAAATATATATTTTAAAAAAGAAAAAAGCAATTCTTAATAGTGCTCCAATGCTCTTTAAAAAAAAATCCAAGATGTGCTACATAAAATCTATTAGAATTAATAACAGAACTCAGCAGAATCTCTCAATTGGAGATAAATATACAGGAATCAGTTGGGTTCCTATATATCCTTAATAACCATTTAGAAACTATAATAGAAAAAAATTACACTTATAGTAACAACCAAAACTATATGGTACCTAGAAGTAAATCTAATGAAAGATATGCAATAGCTTTGAGGAAATAACTGTAAAACATTATTGAAGGACACAGAAGATCCAACTAAATGAAGAGATACATCATGTTGGATGGGAGGCTTAATATAAAGATTCCAGTTTACCCCATATTAATACAGGGTATTCATGGCATTTGGTCAAATGATCCTAAAATTCATATGAAAAAGGCAAGAATAGTCAAGATAATTTCTAAGAAGAACAAAGTGAGGAGAATTTCCCTATGGCTTATCAAGGTTTATTATGAGTATAGTAATTTTATAGCAATCAAGACAGTGTGATATTGGTACTGAAGTAGATATTGCTCAATGGAACAGAGTAAAAACCTCAGGCCCATGAATTATTTAAACTTGATAAACAAAAGATGGCCTAAGACAGTGGTCGGCAAACTCATTAGTCAACAGAGCCAAATATCAACAGTACAACGATTGAAATTTCTTTTGAGAGCCAATTATTTTAAACTTAAATTATATAGGTAGGTACATTGTTATTAACTTAATTAGGGTACTCCTAAGGCTTAGGAAGAGCCACACTCAAGGGGCCAAAGAGCCGCATGTGGCTCGTGAGCCGCAGTTTGCCGACCACGGGCCTAAGAGATCAACAGCAGAAGGATGAACTATTCAATAAATTAAGTAAATTGTGAGAAGAAAAAGGTACCTCATACAATATGCACAAATAAATTCCAGGTGGATTAAAGACCTAAATGTGAAAAGCAAAACCTTAAGATTTTGGGGAAATATGTTAAGACTCTCTTATCACCTAATGGCAGGAATGGATTTTTAAAAACACAATGCAGCCCTAGCTGGTTTGGCTCAGTGGATAAAGTGTCGGCCTGCAGACTGAAGGGTCCCGGGTTCAATTTCGGTCAAGGGCACATGCTCAGGTTGCAGGCTCAATCCCCAGTAGGGGGTGTGCAGGAGGCAGCCAATCAATGATTCTCTCTCATCATTGATGTTTCCATCTCTCTCTCTCTCTCCCTCTCCCTTCCTCTTTGAAATCAATAAAAATATATTTTTTAAAAAAATGCAAAGTTATCACTAACTATAAAGAAAAATATTGATAAATATGACTATGTTAAAATGTTTAATTTCTGTATAACTGAAGACACCACGTAAGTTAAAAGATAATGCTACAGCCTGAGAGGCAATAGTGTGATCAACAGAGGATTAGCATCCATAAGGTATTAAAAGCTCTGACAAATTAGCTGGGAAAAAGACATACAATCAAGTTGGGAGGGAATAAAAATGAATAAATTATATGAATGAGCAACTCACAGATAAAAGACCTGGATGTTCATACACAGAAAATATATTGAATCTTACCAGGAATCAAAGAAGTTTATATTAAAACAAGATACCATTTTGTACTTATCAGATTGGCAAAATATTGAAAGGTGGACTATTTGAAGTGTTGATGAGGAAGTGGAACTGTGGGAAGTCATACATTGCTGCTGGGAGTGAAAATTAGTGCAATCTCACTGGAAAGCAATTGGCAACCTCTCTGGTACAGGACCTGGCAGTTGCATTCTAGGTACACTGTTGTGTGAGCACAAAGACACGTCTGTGGGCCTTTTTCTTGCAGAAAGTGGAAGGAGTTTAAATGTCCATCAACAGGAAACATGGTTATATAGCATGTTCATATAAACAACTAAATGACTAAAGTAGATAAATCTAGAAAGCATGATGTTGAATGAAGAGTTGCAAAAGATTCTGTAGTATGACACCTTATCCAAAATTTAAGAACACTGAGCAATATAATGTGGATGATGCATACTCATGGGCAAAAGTATAAAAACATAGATGAGACAAAGACACATCAACTTCTGAAATTCAATTCAACCTGGGGAGATAGAAGGGAAAGAGAGGGAGTTGAAAACAAAGAGGGCTTTGCCTCACTCTGTCTCTGAGGACAAAATGTTAAGATTTGTTCCAACTGGGCGGTGGCCACCCAAGTAGAGTTTGTTACATTATTTTCTGTTTTGCCTATAAATTTGAAATGCATCTGAGGAAAAACACCTGCTCCATCTCCATTTTAAAGTGAACAATAATTCAAAAACCATTTAAAACGATTGATGTTTATCACCTCATGAATGGCCATTCAGTGTGGGGGATTAAAGCGCAGGGTTCTGGGGCAGTCTGCCTGGGTCTGATCTAGCTCTGCCACTCTGAAATGGTAGCTTAAACATGCTATGTAGTCTCTCTTGGCTGTGGTTTCCTTGGATTTAAATGCTGCTGATGGTGATGCTATTTAGTGCCTACTCATAGAGCTGCTGCAAGGATATGATGAGTTACTGTTCACACATAGGTGGACTCTGTTACTGTTATGCCTGAATGTGACTTACCTCACTCTGTCTCTGAGGACAAAATGTTAAGATTTGTTCCAACTGGGTGGAGAGACACTAGTTATTTGTTAGATACAAAAAGAGTGGGAGAGGAGTGAATAAGTATTGTTTAATATATATATCCTATATAATGAAAGCCTAATATGCTAAGGGTCTGGTCGTCCATTCAACCAATCAAAGCGTAATATGCTAATGATATGCTAAGGCCACTCAACCACTCACTATGATGTGCACTGACCACCAGGGGGCAGATGCTCAGACCGGTAGGTTAGCTTGCTGTTGGGGTCGAGCCAATTGGGACTGAGTGAGATGGACCGGACATGCCCTGGAGCCCTCCCACGGTCCCTCCCCAGCTGGGCAACCTCCCATGTTCCTCCCCGGCCCTGATCGTGCACTGGTGGGGTCCCTTGGCCTGGCCCGCACCCTCTCGAAATCCGGGACCCCTCAGGGGATGTTGGAGAGCCAGTTTAGACCCCATCCCACAGCCCAGGCTGAGGGACCCCACTGGTGCATGACTTCATGCACTGGGCCTCTAGTGTGTGTGTGTGTGTGTGTACATATATATATATTTATATATATATATATATTTTTTTAATTTCAGAGAGGAAGGGAAAGGGAGAGATAGAAACATCAATGATGAGAGAATCATTCAACAGCTGCCTCCTGCATGCCCCACACTGGGGATAGAGTCTGAAACCCAGGCATGTGCCCTGACCGGGAATAGAAACATGACCTCCTATTTCATAGGTCAACGCTCAACCACTGTGCCACACTGGCCAGGCATTAAGAGTTTAAAGAAATCATGTAAGTAGATGTTTTTAGTGATGGTTGCTCTTCTACTGCAGTGAGACAAAAATATCTCTCAGATCTCCAAAATTAACCTGTTGAGTTGGAGATGATTCACCTGCTGGTGACTTCACAGTTAGCTCTCATAAGTAAAATTATCACTCATTCACTTTTCAGAGCCATCTGTATAATCAATATGAAGAACAAAATCAATATGTATCTCTGTTGAAATACATAAAATTCCCTTTAAAAATGAAAGCTTCATGTAACTTGATGAATATGTGGTATTATTCCATTGTGTAGTAAGACTGGCTTTTTGTATTTAAAAAAAAAAAAAGGATGAAATCTAAATCTCCTTGTTAGATGGGGATTTAATTGAGGCCTATCTAGTGTCTCAAATAAGTGAGAAATCACAGTCACTAGGGAGCCAAGGACAATTTTCTGAAAGCGGATGCATGAAAGCAAAGATTGCAGGCTTTGTCTGGCGCTGATTGGAACTACAGCTCTGCTACTTACTAGCCTCTCAGCTTTTAGTGAATTACTTAAATCTGCTGTGCCTCAGTTTCCTCATCTATAAAACGGAACTCACAGTCCCTCTCTTGCAGAACTCTTGTGAGGATCCAATACATGGTGTGCACTACCTTGGGCACAGAATCTGTGCTCAGAAGTTAACATTATCTCTGATATGGTTATTATTAATTGAGTTACAGATTCCTCTATGCTGGTGGATGGGTGGATTGGTGGGAAACTAAGATGAGGTAAGGAGCTAGTAGGGTTTATAGCTGCCCCTGCCAATGTTTCTTTCTTTTTTCTTTCTTTTTTTTTTTAGTTTTTTATTTTATATTTTTTAACATATAATTTTATTGTTGATAGTATTACAGATATCTTCCATTTCACCTGAAACAGTAAGTTATTTCAAGGCCCAGGAATTTATTTTTGCAATAAAAAAACAACAGTGTGATCTTCATCTTGAAGATGGTGAAATGCTGCTTTTAACGTGTAATTATCTAATTCAAGGTATTGCAATGATCTGAACCTGCTTTCCTATAAGGAGTGCCCGGTTTGACTACCATTGCTTTTGTATATCCTTGCTCAGCACCCTAAAATATCCAATACAGCCAAGAAATTTCATCATGCATGGTCCCCCCAAAACACTTAATCCTCTCTCCAGACCCCTGGATGAATGAATTTCTGTGCCTGCTCCCAGGCCTGAGCCAAAGGCAAGATTTCAGGGACACCCAAGCCCAAGCTGGAGGAGGGACAACTGGCCATGTGGCAGAGGAAGTGGAGACTGCTAATGCCACACCCCCTCTCTGCATTCAGTTGTTTCTGGCAACTCAGTCCTTTCTCCCTCCATCCACCAACTGCCAACCCTCTGTACCCAAGCCTGCCTTTCACTTCCAACCCTTATTTTTTAAATAATTCATTCTCTTGGTGAGGGAAAAGGGATGGTTTGGTGGTGGACCACACAGGGGAGAGAGACTGCCTAGGAAAGGTAAAGTGTAGCTCTGACACAGTGATCTACAGTGATGCCCAGCAAGCTGTGAACAGAGAGTAGCTTACACCATCGAAATAGATATTTGCATTATCCCTCAGGACCCCTAATTGGCTAATTTCTTAGGGAAGAAGGGTCTTTTCACCATGTCTTGCTTTTATGGGAAGGGACAGGGTTTGGATGCGAAAATGGGAAGCTCAGGGTAGGACAAGTTTAGTTGGAGGTGCCCACTACACAGCCTTGTGTGGCCCACATGCCCCCCCTCTCCGGGTCCCCCAAACGCAGCATGCTCAGGACTGGAGAAGTCATCTTCCCCCCACATTCCCAGATGCCTGTTGCCTTTGGGGGTGCCTTAACGACCCCCACCCCTCCGGTCTCCCAAGCTGGGAGAAGCACCAGCCTCATCCTTGATTCATCGCTCTTCCCCAATAGTCTGCTGAGGCTCATTGCCTGCCCAGCACCCACAGGACAGGCCAGCATCAGAATCCCCATTCGTTTATCTGTCTCGCTTATTGCCATGGCTGCCTTCTGCCTCTGGGAATGTCTCAAGGCAAGTAAAAGTGTTTGAAATCCATATTTCAAATCATCTTATTTGAACTTTTGAAACTTTTATGGCCCATTTCTTGTCAGATCTGATTAGATCATTACTTTTACCTTATAAGCGGGGTGCGGAAAAGGGCTTGCGCTGAGGATAGATGTCCGCTCCGCCATGTTCTTGCTGTTCACTTGTGTTGCCACGATCAGCAGAACATCTTCAGTCCTCAGTTGTGTTTCTTGCAGGAATCTTTAAAAATCACTGGTACATTTTGTGAGTTAGTTTAGTTAGAACTAAATAATATAATCAGTGAGTCTGTTTAACCAAGCACACATACACATATGCCGAAATAATTCAAAATTGCGGGGAGGGAACAAACAAGTGAGGGATCCACTACCCACTGCCCAGGTGAGGGTTCCCTTAGGATACCACATACCAGTGGGAAAGGCACCAGAGGTTATATCTCGGTCCTTGAGCTCGGCTAAGAAAGGAATTCAGAGCCAAGGAACTCGAATACAAGCAAAAGTTTATGTAGAAAGTCACGGGTAGAAGTGACTCAGGAAATGAGTTACTGAGGCAAAAGAAGGGCCGTTGGAGCTTAGGAGAAAGAAAGCAAAGGTACACACCTTGAGGGAAGAAAGGGGGAGAAAGGCATTGGTGAGAGAGAGAGAGAGAGAGAGAGAGCGCGCGCGTGCGCGCGGAAGAGGTGGGGAGAGGCAAGGGCATGCTCACCAGAGAGAGAGTGCAATACACTTGCTGATCCTTTGCTTTAAGGCAGTGGTTCTCAACCTTGGCTGCACATTAGAATCACCTGGGAATCTTTTTAAAATCCTGATTTCTGGGCCTCATCCTCCGGAAATTCTGTTGGGTTTTTTTTGTTGTTGTTATGGGGTGGGGCCACAACAGTAGTAACAAAGGAACAGAATTTCCGGAGGATGGGGTCCAGAAATCAGGATTTTAAAAAGATTCCCAGGTGGTTCTAATGTGCAGCCAAGGTTGAGAACCACTGCTTTACGGGGTTTTATCTGTTCCCAAAGGCGAGGATTTCAGGGGAGGTCTCGGGAGGATCTCAATAGAATATTCATCAGCTTTTCCAGGTGTGTCCTTTCAGGGTCATGGTCTCTACAGGTTGATCGGCATTCAGGTAGGAGGCCATTAGTCAGTGCAGCTGGTCCTGAGGCAGCCACTGTGTCTGTTTTGTCTGGTTTTGTTGCTTTTCTGGGCCTGGAGCTGAAACACACTGAGGCCTGGATATTATCTCTAGTTTGACCAAAACTCTGTCTCTGTGGTCAACAGACCCGAGGCTTTGTTCCTGAGATTATTTAATGTGGGTCAGAGCCTCATTATCTTGAGGGCTTAATGCTTAGGGGAGTGGTCCTGCAAGGGCTTGTATGGGAGTCATCTGAAGCTATTCGCTGGCCCCCTTGTTCCTCCTCTAAGGGGGTCTGCCACATGACTAGGGACATGCCACGGGAGGAAAGGTCACCTTGGGGGGTGAGGTCCCACCCAACAATACTTGCCCTCCCAGTTTTACCCATAGGCACCTGGGGCTTCCCACCCTGGTGACCTTCCCTACCTGGCTTATTGTTTCTACTCTGCTCATGTGTGTCTAATTGCCTACTCCAAGCCCTAGGGTCAGCCTGTATGTTAAATATTAGAAAAGCTTAATTTAGCCCATTAGAGAGCAAGGAAATAGAATAGAAGTTCTAATGTTTTCATTGTGCACACCCACTAATGGTGCCTGGTACAGGCTGCTGCCCTCCAAGTCATGGCAACCCCATCCACAGGACCAGAGCTGCTTACTTCTTATTGCAAGTGGTGGAAATTTGGGGACCTCGGGAAGGTAGGGTAGGGGCCAAACCTAAGAAGGCCTCAAGAATGTGCTGGATTAATCCTCCAGTAAGAGAAATCCATTTCCTAACCCTCCCAGGCCATCTAAATTGTACTGTGATGCCTTTTAAAGTATCCCAAAATACCTTTCTTAATGCCTTAAAAATGCCATCTCATTCAAGTATGAAAGGGCATTTTTCATGAGCTTCTCAGCTTTGATCATTACGGGGGGGGGGGGGGGGGGGGGAGTCAAAGTTTTGGCATGTCCCTAACTCAAAGGTTACTTGATGATTTCATCTCATTGCACCACCACCAGTGCTGCGTTTTCTCAATATCCCAGCAGTATAGGAACCACACTTTTACACAAGAAAAGGAAGATGTTTTCCAGTTTGACTCCGCTGGAGATGCAACAACTCAGTTAGTTTTTCTGGGAACCATAACTGTTTCAGGTTTGTATTTCAAAACACTACTTAATCGTTCCTTAGTAGTTTTGTTCCCGCAGCTACAAAGAGGCCACCAAAAACTAAAGCAGAGGCCGTGTCTTCTCTGGAAGGTGCTGTATCGTCACCATGGATATGCCATCCTGCAGACCACCTTACCCACCGTCAACCCCTCTTCCTCCTCATTCACCCCGGGAACAACAAAGAGCAGGAAGGGAGGGCGGGGTGTCAGTCTCTCCACTGGCTCCTGGCCCCTTGTCATTAGTGAAGGATGGGCCCTGAGGGACAGGACTGGTCTAATCAGCTTCTCTGAGAGTATGTGCAGCTAAGCAGAGGGATGGGTGTGCATCGTGGAAGTTCAAATTCGAAGTCATTGGTGAGGCTGCTCCATCTCAAGGAGGCTTGCTTGGACTTTCCTTCCATCACTTAAGTGTGAGTGATTGAGTGCCAGCAACTTGGACTACCACAGATCCCCCTCTGCCCGGGTCTTACCCTCCCCTCCCCGTGCCCTGGGAACTCACCCCTCCCACCTGCCTTGCACTCTGGGTCTCATGCTTTGATGGATGGTGCTTGTTAAGGACCACAGATTGGTTTCCTCTGGGTACGATCTCCACTCCTAATTTCTACTAAACGCTTTTAGCTAACTCTGCCTCGCCATCATCTTAAGCTGTTGATAGAAATGAAGTGATACTATGTGAGTACATACTGGCGAATACACACAATTTCCAGTTTTATAATTTTGACACAGGTAACCATAGTCATATACAAGTTTCCCACACCTTGACCATAGGTAGGAAAGTTACCTAGTCCTGTGAGTATGGAGAGAAGAGTTGAGTCTGTCCCCCAGCTTCTCTCTACCAGGACACATCCTGGGTGATGCTTAGGACTCCTTTCTGGGCTGTGGCTGTCAGCTCAGAGACCGTCCTCTGTCCTCACCACCACTTATTTCCCCAGAATGTAGTACCTTGTTCTTACCACGCGAAGCTCAGCTGCCTCTTTTCTGCCCACTCACCCAGCTTCCCGCTGTTTATCGCTACCAGCTTGGCATTTCACCATCTGGGAGAGCTCAGTGTTTTCTAGAAACGTAAAAACGTACATCGCTTGTACTATGGCTGAACATCATTTATAGAAACATCAACTCAGACTGGCCCCAGCACTTTTCCATGCAGCGAAGGGTCCACTTAAATGTTTTTGCTTTCTTTCGCCAAACTAGTTCATGACCATTATTATGCCGTTCTCCCTACATAGTTCTAGTGCTTATTCTCAGAGCACTGACTTCATAATTCTTTCGCTTGAGCTCCTCCATCAGTCTTGGTTTAAGGAAGCCCCTGTTTTTTCTTCAAGGACGAATTTTGTAGCTTCATCAATCTTGTCTCAGCGTGCCAGTCAGGTGCAATATACAATAGCTGCATAATCGTGTTTTCAATCTACATACTCAGAGATTCCGGGGTACTTAAACAATCCATTACTTTTTATGGCTGGGGAATGGGAACTTTTGTTCAAATATGGGTAAGAGAATCATCCCTGGCTAAAAGAGCCTTCTTAAGCCTTACACACAGGGATGAGAGGACAGGTTTATTCTAGATCTCGTAGTCTTTCCACAAACAAGCCTGTGCCCATAGTCAGGCCTGTCTCCCCAGATATCCCACGTGTACTCCTGACCTCGGCTCCCGAGGCTCACTCTCTTCCTTTCAGTGTTAACCTAAGAAACATTCAAACCTGCAAATAATTTTTGTAAGTTTATTTGAGCCAAACTCAAATTTGTCGACAATTGCCGGGAAGCAGAATCTCAAAGTACAGTGGGGCCTTGACTTACGAGTGTCCCGACTAACGAGTTTTTTGAGATACCAGCTGTCTCTTGGCCAATTTTTTGCATTGAGTTGACAGAGTAATTTGAGTTAATGAGCTCCTTAACGAGCTCGGTCTCAGAACGAATTAAACTCGTAAGTCAAGGCCCCACTGTATTGAGATAATGCTCCAGAGAATGGCGGGTTTTCATCTTGTTTTATACATTACAATCAAAAGAGAAAATATAAGTGGGTTACATGAACTCCACCGGTGATAGATTAAGGAGGTGGGAGAAAGCAAAGCGAGGAAACCTCTAGGATTGGATAAAAAGTAAAATGATAGACACATACTTATTTTACTTAGGTGGGTGCAGGATAGTTAACAGTCAACAATTAATTTAGTAACAACAAGGGGATTTGTGGTCTCTGCAGAGTGGTGTCTGTGCTTTAAGGGATCCAGGAAAAAGGAAAATTACTTTGACATTTCAATGATATGTTATCATAGATGCAAAAAGACAATAGGCTCAGTTAAGGTAAAGATTAACCTTTGTCAGGGGAGATACCAGCCTAGGACATGACTACCCACTATAAACTGCTTTTTTTTTTTTTTTAATATATTTTATTGATTTTGTACAGAGAGGAAGGGAGAGGGATAGAGAGTTAGAAACATCGATGAGAGAGAAACATCGACCAGCTGCCTCCTGCACATCTCCTACTGGGGGTGTGCCCGCAACCAACGTACATGCCCTTGACCGGAATCGAACCTGGGACCCTTCAGTGCGCAGGCCGTCGCTCTATCCACTGAGCCAAACCGGTTTCGGCTGGACTGCTTTTTAATTAAAACGGTTTTCGCTTCAGACCATCCTTTGTGGTTACTTTAGGTCTCTGAGTTTGCAAGGCCTCAGAGCTCGGTCTCAGAACGAATTAAACTCACTATGCAGGCCTTCCCTGAGCTTGTCAGGTTAGCCTGTGGCCCCTTTTCCTCCACGTCAGCCTGCAGTGTCTCTCCTTGAGGGCGGGCCACCAACAGGGGCCCTCTGCAGGAAGCTGAGGCACACGGGTGGATGGTGGGAAACAAGCCCAAGACTTCCATGTGCAAAAAGTATTTTGAGTAGGACTGCCCCTCCCAGCCCTCCCTCAGTGCACACACCCTCCTTAAATCGTGCAATCAAGCGTGTATGCTGGGAACACACGCCTCCCCACAGGTCCCCGAGAGTCGTAAACGTTGACTAGAGTGCTGCCTTGAGGTTATTTCTGTCAATGCTTTCCCCACATTTCCCATCATGTATGCCACAGGATACTGTTGGAGGGATATATAATTTCCTAAGGTCCAGTGAGTTTGAGAAGTGGTAGGCTAAATAAAACTACGCAGATATCTTTCCTGCAGAACTTCTCAAGGCCTTTAATAAGCTGCCTGGTCTGACAAACCATCAAAAGCCAGTCACAATATTGAGTCAGCTACACACTCACTGAAGTGACCACAGAACCTGCCTTCCAGGAACGTCTAGTAAGACTAGTATTCCGAAGGATCCTCGCTGGGGCATGTCATGATCGGCGGGGCCCCTGCATCCAGCACGTCAGAATCACTCAGGGAGCTCCGATTCCTGGCCCTGCTCCTAAAGATGCTAATCCTGGCGGTCTGGGGCAGAGTGTGGGAATCTGCTGATTGCTGTTTGTGGTTTTTTTCTTAAAGCTTTCCTTGTGATTTGGATGATGACTATTGATCTTTAGAGCTTTGGAGACGCTATACCTGTGACCTCCTGGGCCCTCGCCGAGGAACTTGTACCCAAGTCTCCTTTGTAGGTAAAAAACACATGTTTATTATGCAAGAGAGATGCTGCAAACCGATGAGGGCCTTTGTGATTTGGGGAAATTGCTGGCCTGTTTCTGTGCTTTTAGAAACCACCTCCTATGTAGCCATCCTTGTCTACCCGCATTGCAGTCCACCGTCATAGCCCTCAGAGCTGTTGTCACTCATGCCAATTTGGGCTACTTCACATGTTTCTCTATTTTGTTTCATTTGTCTGTATCTCACCCCCCTGCGGGGTCATATTCAAAGTAGAACCCAATTAAGCATTTGGGGGTTCAACTTCATGCAGAGTTGAACAGATAGCAAATGCTCAATGACTGCAGAGAAACCAAGGGACAAAAAGGATGTTGGCCCCCAAGTGGCACCCACCAGCATTTTTAAATGGACAGTACTGGGTGTTTTATCGCTGTGATATGTTTGTTACGATGACACATTTAAAGGAATTATTCCAAAGGTTAAATTTTAGCCCGACCGGTGTGGGTCAGTAGTTGAGCTTCAACCTATAAACCAGGAGGTCAAGGTTTATCCCAGGCCTGCACATGCCTGGGTTGCAGGCTCCATCCCCAATGGGGGATGTGCAGGAGGCAGCCAATCGATGATTCTCTCTCATCATTGATGTTTCTATCTTTCTCTCCCTCTCCCTTCCTCTCTGAAATCAATAAAAACATATTTTAAAAAATAAAAGGACAATTTTTATGTAGCAATATTAACAATATAGAAGTTATATCTATTAGAAACATAACTATTTAACCATGAAGTGAAAAATACTACTGTCAAGTTAATAATGCAAGGAGGCTCGTCGTTTTTCAAATTCTTAGAGGGATATCTGAGCAAAAGGTGTGCCGGGCAGTGCTCTAGAGAACAATGTTGGGAAGGCTGCTGGTGAACAGAGAGGGCTTGGAATCAGGCTGGCAGGGAGGCGCTGGTAGAAATGCCAGCTTCACCCAGCTCACAGGGTTAACACCGTGCAGTGCCTGGCACAGAGCCAGCGCGCCCCTCGTCCAGCCACTGGCTGCCATGTGCCACCAACACGCTGGGCTCTGGATGGACAGACAGGAGGGCTTAGACACAAGTCCCTGCTCCCACAGAGCTTATACTCTAGTGAACACACATTCAGTTGATTCGTGCTTCTGTGATATTCCAGAACGGATCTAGCTAGACTTCGTTGTTCCCGTCAGAATAATCACCTGAGGAGACATGTACATATTTCAGTAACAAAGTCTTTCAGCTTCTCCTGTGGAATTGACTTCTGAGCACACAGCACCATCTTTTGCACATCCTATGTGCTTGTAAATATTTGTCTTTCAAGGACCGATTTGATGTTTTTGGAACAAAGGTTATTCACACAAAGGTCTGGTGACTGTGGTGGATCATCAGGTGGGGCAAGAATATTATTTGTCTCAAACTCTGGAAGGGCACAAAGGAAGTCAGCTTTTTCAGGGGACGGAAGAGTCATCGAGGCTGAAGGAACATCTTGGCCATGTCAGGGCTACTTGGCTGTGAAGTTGCTTGAAATTGCTATGATCTCAAACTTCAGGGAGGGAGCTTCCTGGGGCTGTGAGAGGCTGTGGCACCCACCACTTTAGTTCTGGGTGGAGTCCCCTGAGACCTGCAGCTGGAAGAGCCTGCAGCTGGATTCACTTTCCTGGAAGGACCCAGGGCTGAGGGAGCAAGGCCCGGCCAGTCGTGAGAGGCCTGCAGCTGGAGGAAGCCCCGGGGCCTATGTCTACATTGTGTTTGAGTGTTTATTGAGTCTGTGTCTGCAAGACCTCAGTGTCCAGGAATTAATCACTGTCCACTGAGGGAATGAATCCAGGCTGGGCAGAGGGGGTGGCAGATGAGATGGGGACGGGCCCGACAAGGACTGCAGAAGCTGCTGTCCACTCTGCATATCACATCTGTCACTTCGGGGTGGCCACAGAGCACTGGGCAAAAGCTCTAGGGACCTAGAGGGCCCTCGGTTCTCAAAGGAAAATTGTTGGGGTTTGTGTTTTCAGTGTAAGTTCGCACCATATTTTACCACTTCCTTATTCTTCTGCAATATTTCTCCGGTACTTAACAGACACCATCCCATCGCTGTAACCAGAACTGAGCTAGGTGCTATGGCAACTCGAAACTCCTGTCTCTGTCTTCAGGCAACTTGACTCTCCTTGGGAAGATAGTAATAATGAGTCAAGCTGGCCAGGGGGGTTCATTTCAAATGTCAGCTCCAGCTAATTGGTGACTTCACGGGGGATTTCATCAGATCTAAGGCACCATGGATTGTAAGATGCTGTTTTATGTGTTCTTAAGAAAGATAAAGGTGCTGCCAATTAAATTGCTTGCTGTATTCTTAGAATTTTTTATTTTATGCTTATTGAAGCATCCTTTTTAGACTTACTTAGACTTACTATTTTTTAACATGTATTTCTCTTTCTCATTCATAAAGTGGAAAATAACAGGGAAATAAATTGGCTTTGTTTTTCTGAGCTTCAGAAAAACACACCTCAAGGTGATCACAGTCAGAGTAGTACTGGCTGAAGCACCTTTGACCTGACGTTGTCGATGTCTTACTTCCCACACAGCGCGGTTCTCTGTGCCGTCGGAGCATTGGCGAGGCAATATTTCTTACAAAAGTACTCTTGACTTTTCTCCCAAACTTCTGGCTCCTATTGTGTAAGTTGATATGCACAAAGGTAATGACAACCACAGCACAACCGCCACCTGGCAACAGCGACTGTAAATGCATCTCAATTTCCAAGATATCAAACTGGAAAAATACACATCTTAGACTCTATGAACTATGAATTCTGAGACTCAGCCAAAAAAAAGACTACATTCTTGCCCTGACCAGGTGGCTCAGTTGGAGCATCATCCCATACGCCAAAAGGTTTTGGGTTTGATCCCCGGTCGGGGCATATATCTAGGTTTCAGGTTCAAATCTCAGGTGGGGCACTTATGGGAGGCAACCGATGGATGTTTTTCTCTCACATCAGTGTTTCTCTCTCTCTCTTCCTCTCTCTCTAAAATCAGTAAAAACATATCCTCAGGTGAGGATTTATTTAAAAAAAAAAAAAAAGACTACATTCTTGTCATTAAGCTATAATTTCCTCCTGTATAATTTGCAAAACTGAATGGCTTCCAGTGCAACAGCCACAACAGGGAGTCCTCTGTGATCTAATAGAGTCTGGAAGGCTGTATGTGAAGTAGGTGTAAAGAGGTGAGATTTGGCCTAGACAAGAGGAGACCCGTTCCAGAGAAGGAAGAGCACAATTTAGAAGGTTCAAAGAGTAAATGAGCATGTCATGTGGACAGGACCATGTGGCGACCAGGCATGGGTGGGGTTCAGTTAGGGAGTGTGGACTCTAAAAGCATGGATTTTTGCTCTAAGAACATAAGTGCAAATTAGTGTGTGTCACTTGTAGGAAAATAACAAATGGTTCTCCTATTGCCATAACTTTCATTTCTTTTCTTATCGTAGGTCCCGATGTGTTTAGTTCAAAGAGTTTTGCCCTTCAAGCCCAGAAGAAGATTCTGAGCAAAATAGCCAGCAAGACCGTGGCCAACATGCTGATTGATGACACCAGCAGTGAGATCTTTGATGAGCTCTACAAAGTCACCAAAGAGCACACCCACAACAAGAAGGAAGCCCACAAGATCATGAAAGACTTAATCAAGGTGGCCATCAAAATCGGGATCCTCTACCGGAACAACCAGTTCAACCAGGAGGAGGTTGCTATCGTGGAGAAGTTCAGGAAGAAGCTGAACCAGACCGCCATGACCATCGTCAGCTTCTATGAGGTGGAATACACCTTCGATAGGAACGTGCTCTCCAAGCTCCTACACGAGTGCAAGGACCTGGTGCATGAACTGGTGCAGCGACACCTGACCCCCAGGACCCACGGGCGCATCAACCACGTCTTCAACCACTTTGCTGATGTGGAGTTCCTCTCCACCCTTTATAGTCCAGATGGAAACTGTAGACCCAGCCTCAAGAGGATGTGTGAAGGAATCAACAAATTGCTAGATGAGAAAGTCCTCTGAATATTTTCCCTCCTCCTGGACTTTGCTGCGTTCCAGTCACAGCCCCCCAGTGTGGTCTGGGTGAGAGTCAAGAAAACGGGAAGTAACCCTCGTCGAAGACGCCCATGTTCTGTCCTTTTCATCCCTCTGATGTGGATGCCGAATTGAGCTCAGGTGTGTTTATCCTCTGAGCTTGCTGACGAGGTCTGTACTTTAAATCACCTTTGTTTGCGAGCCCAAAGGACATGTCTTCTATGCTAAGCAGAAAGGCTGCCCTGCTCATCAAGGAGAGCTCAGTTCATCTGTGGAGTAGAAGGAGCCCTGGCCCAGGAGGCATAGGACATGGGTTTGGTTCCCAGCTCCACCAGTTACGACTCCATCCTCTGGATCCTGCCCGCCTGCCTGCTCCCTGAGCTGCTGTGAGGATCAAATGAAATAATGTATGTTCACGATTTTGAAAACTCTAATGTAGGGTTTTCTTTTCCCTTCAGAGTGTGAGAGGAATCCACTTGGATCTAGACTATTAAGCAGCAGAGAACAGAACAATAGGCTCTGGTGGGCTGGGTTTGCAATCTGTCTCTAGATGTGCTATTTCAAACAAATTTAAAATGAATCTAAAGGTGTGAAAAAGTATAGCTGCACATTGGGAAAATGTTTTTCAAAAGCTCTGTTTTCTGGATCTTAGATGTGCGGTTTTATGATCCTCCAGCGGGCGGGTAGAGTCCCACCCATCACTCAGAAGCGGAGAACTGTGCTCCCTGCAGGACCACCCTCCCTCCTCTAAGGGGCACAGTCCGTGAGGCACAGGAGGGTTTTTTCCAGCTGCACAGGAGAGTCAGGCAAAGTGAACCCCTACCCATCTTTCTTGGCTTCTCATAGTCATTGTGTGCTGTTTTCTCTAGTTTGTTAGTAAATTAAAACTACCCTTCCAACAAGAGGTTTTGGAATTGTGATTCAAAAATAAAATTCCTGCCCTGGCCGGGTGCTCAGTTGGTTGGAACGTCGTCCCATGCACCAGAAGGTTGCAGGTTGGATTCCCGGTTGGGGCTGTACTGGAGACAACTGATCAATGTTTCTCTTACACATCAATGTTTCTCTCTCTCTCTCTCTTTCCCTTCTTCTCTCTCTAAATTCAATAAACATATCCTCAGGTGAGGATAAAAAATAAAATTCCTTGGAGTTAGATACAGTGTTAAGGATAATGGGATTTAAAGGAAGAAGAAAATGAAGAGTAAGGCCTCTGCACTTAGACCCTACGGGGAAGTAGCCCCAGGGGAAACGAGGTGGGTATGTGTCCCTGGTCCAGGGGGAGCCAACTCACAGACATGTTGACTGCCTCTTCTGAATGTCTCACAGCCTCCCTTTCACACTGTGGCTTCTGACATTTTCATCATAATCTTAATAGACATCAGGACAATGTATTGTCTTATAATGCTGTCTAAAGGACACCACATTAAGAGACGTGCTCTTGCCCTGGCCCGTGTGGCTCAGTTGGTTGAGTGTCACCCTATGCACCAAAAGGTCACTGGTTCGATTCCCAGTCAGGATACATGCTCAGGGTTTCGGGCATAATCCCCAGTAGGGGGCCTGCAGGAGGCAGCCAATCGATGTTTCTTGCATCAATGTTTCTCTCTCCCTCTCTCTAAAAATCAATAAAAACAGGGTTTTTTACAAAAAAAGATGTGCTCTTCCTACATCACATCCTGTCCCACTATGCTTCTCTTATAGAACACCACATTAGCTATGCCCCATAGTACATCCCACTCCATGGTCTCTCTCTAGCAGGAGCATCAAGAGATGGTTTTTGGGAACATGTGAAACAAACCTACAGTGGCCATTTAGCCTCAACTGGCTCCCATGTCAATATCAGTGCAAACCATTCAGTTCAGTTATTCAGCTACCAGTGCTCAAAATTAGTTCATAGGAAGGATGTCCAGGGAGGAATAGGGAATAGTTAAGTCAGCCCCTGTTCTCCATATTTGACAGGCATGGCCTAGTGCAGTGGTCGGCAAACCGCGGCTCGCGAACCACATGCTGCTCTGTGGCCCCTTGAGTGTGGCTCTTCCACAAAATACCACGTTTTTAGCAAAGGCCAGCTTAGGAGTACCCTAATAAAGTTAATAACAATGTACCTACCTATATAGTTTAAGTTTTAAAAATTTGGCTCTCAAAAGAAATTTCAATCGTGTACTGTTGATATTTGGCTCTGTTGACTAATGAGTTTGCCGACCACTGGCCTAGTGCCTCCTCATAGACATAAGGACTAACAATGATACCTTGTGCACATCTGGGCTGGAGTCGTTGGTCATTGGGGCAAAGCTGGTGGGAATTACAGGCAGATGGCTCCCCTTCTCACCCACCAGTAGGCAGCAAGCAGCCCAGCAGTAGCCAAATGAGTTTTCACATGCAGAGCCCTCAGTGCCTGCCTTGGTGTACTCATCTGATTAAGGACTGCGTGCGAGTTTGAGGGCTGGTGCTTTTTTCACTAAGCAGGTGTACCTATCCAGAGAACTGAGGCCCAAAAAAGAATGGGTGGAGCTGTCATCTGTCCATCTGAGACACAGCAGGGCAGAAGGCAGGATCCCCGCCAAAGAGGATTGATTGCAGGGTCTCCCTGCTCCACAGGCCATGGCACACAGCAGTGGTGGCAAAGGAGGGACGAGCAGGTTCTGACAACCCATGAGTCTCTGCAGGAACTAGGTCCTCCTTGCTCTGCTCAGAGAAGGAGCAGCACTTCCAGCAGCAGGTCTCAGCAGGTGCAACAGCAGAGTGTAGACCAGGACATCTACGACCTCAGGCCTCCCCACTGTGGCAGCCAGGCAGCTCTCTCTACTGCAGGGCCAGCGGGGTGTATCTCAAGCTTATCAACAGCAGTCAGAGGGAGCTGGGCTACCCAGGCACAGGAGACCCACCGTTCCTCTAACCCAGTGGTCGACAAACTCATTAATCAACAGAGCCAAATATCAACAGTACAATGATTGAAATTTCTTTTGAGAGCCAAATTTTTAAACTTAAACTATATAGGTAGGTACATTCAACTTTAAATTCACGGTTTTCATCTTCTGTTTTTCTTTGCTTCTTCTTTGTAGCTATCTCAAACAGGGCACCTAAAAAATGTTTCATTTTATAATAATAAAGCCACCAACACAAAAGAATTACAATTCTTAAATTGATGACAAAAATACCTGTAGGATTTGCAGCTGGTTGGAAAAATACAGGTAACTTTATGCTTCGAGTAGGTACTTTTGTCAGCCGCGCGCGATTTGCGGATGCAACCAGCACTAACCACTGCACATGAGACTGCTGACTGCCTGGCTCACTCAACTCCTGCATGAATTGCGCACGCCTCCCCCGCGCTGCGTCTCCCCTCACCCTACCGACTGACCAACACCCCCCACTTCTTCTAACTCCACTTCTTCAAAATAGACTCTCCCAGGCCGAAAACCGACTTCTGCGCATGGGCCACGAAGTTTCATTCGCACTGTACGTGCGTGCCCGCACGTGGTATTTTGTGGAAGAGCCACATTCAAGGGGCCAAGGAGCCGCATGTGGCTCTCGAGCCGCGGTTTGCCAACCACTGCTCTAACCCAACCCTATATATACATTTCAACATACCATTGGCATATAAATTCAAGTGACTGTCAAGTTTCCTCAGCCAAATGAAATGGTTACAAATTTCAGATACTTTACATAACAATGCAGTAACCAAAGAAAGGATCTAATTATTGGTTTATTCTCAGGATTCTAACTATGTCACTTAGTGGCCCTGAAAAGCTGTTTTGGCTGGGGGGGAAAAAAAAGTATGACAGGCTAGCAGAGGCTTTCAAAAACAGGACTCTGTGCATGTGCATTTTGCTCAGAATCCTGTACAAAATTTTCAATAATGAGAACCCACAAAAACAACGTTAGCATGTCTACATGTAAGTGGCACCTGAAATAAAACTGATTTCAAAACAAGTAACAGTACAAAATCACTCAGTTGATCAAGCCCCACACAAACGAGAGAGCGATGCCTGGCTGAGCAATTCTAAGGCAGGGAAAGGACTCATTCTTTAAGGGGGGTGAAGGGGTGGCAGAGCAGCTTGTCTGTTATCTGGAAACATCAACTCTCTGAGCATCCCTGAGCACTCGGCTCTGTCCCCACGGAAGGACACGAGGGATGCGTGCTGAAGTTCCCACCCCACCCTGATGAGGTGTCCTCCGTGAATCTGAACCCTGCAGGAACACATTCCCTGCCGGCTGTGCCTGCCATACGTCTGTATCACTCTTCCTCTGTGTTTGCATCTGTGAGTCTTGACACCCTCAGCAACTCCAGGTCTCTGCTCAGTGACAAATGAAAATGAAAAGACTTGTCCATCTGTGCGTCTCTCCAAACTCTCATCTCCCCCATCTGTACATTTCTCAGAAGCAAATCAGTACATTCACTGGCTGCTCCAGTGAATTTCTTGTATTCATTTATATAAAAGAAAAAAACTCAAATCAGGCCTTCATGTCCTCCACCTCAATGTCTTCGGGGATTTTTTATTTATTATTATTATTATATGGCCCCAGATGTCAAGAGCAAAACCAATCAGTGAAAATTCTAGAGCAGCCAACTGGCTGCCAAGATACTGCATTAACAGGGGCTGTTCAGTAATGGGCTGGGACACTGATAAGAGTCATGAGTCAGATGACCTTGAAGGAGAGGGTTGCGAGGTTCTCCCAACTCAGAACTCTGTGGTCAGTGGGTTTCCCTTATTTAGCCCGACCCTGCTCTAGGGGCTACAACCCAGGCCAGGCCCACCTCCTGCTCTTTCCTTAGAAGGTTGCCTTGCTTGTCAGAGAAAAGACTTTTCTACAATGCTGTCCTCAAAAATGGCACCTAGGAATCCTGGAAGTTCTGAGGTGGATGAGCTGGAAGGGGCAAGAGTCCATGAATTCTCAAAGGAGTTTTAAGATTTTTGTATCATCCTAACTTTAAAAAAAATCAAGATCAACATCAGTAGCTTCCGAATCATGTGGGGATGACTATCTTATAACGAGCTGGTGCCATCTGGCTTCAGGGTTTGAGTTCCTCTTTGTGTTTACAATGTCATTCATGCTGACTGATCAACTCAAATGAGAGAAAATTATTTAACTTAATCTGTTTCTCTACCTAGGCCTGGGCATCCCCTAGGGGTCTGCAGGCCTAGTTGCGCATCTGTGAGTTCTCAATTTTGAGAAATGTTGCTACTACATATGTAAGTATAGGCTTGCAGAGAATGAGTGTCACCCTGCCCTTGATGCCGATTCATTTGTGGGCCTCAAAGGTTGAAGGGTAAACCTGTGTCTGAGGGACACAGAGGCCTGCTGCAGAAAGGGGCAGACTCCCACATGAAAACTGGCCAGATAGAGCTACCACACATAAATCGAAGGGTGGACAAACCTGTCCTGGAAATCCTAACAATAAATCTCAAAGGTGCAGGAGAGGCCATCGCCAGACATGCCAGGCACTGCTGCTCCCAGGGAGGGGAATAGTGGAGAAAGCTTGCACAGCTTCCTTGCAAGGAGAAGTGACCTGGACCTGTCCACACTGTCCCAGTTCCAGCTGCACCTGCAGCATGCAGATTCCCAGGTGTCAAGAATGTGTGTGGTTCCAGGATCCCAACAGCTTAATCTTTGGTTGAATTGAAGAATAAGGCATGTGGCACTCAGAATGCCTCCCAGTCCCAGAAGGAGGAGGGGGTTAGCCAGAGCAAGCAGTTCTCACACCCCAACCTCATTAGCACCTCAGTACCACACTAACATGTCCTTTCCTTTTTTTGTCCTTTTTTTTTTGCTGAGTTGGGGTAGGTCTCTACAGAGGAGGTGTGCTGGCCGCCCACCCAGGCAGCCAGAGTTTGGGCAACTGGACCCCCCAGGCTGTGGTATAGGACTCTTCCTTGCTGACTGCTAAGGCCTTTCTGGACCAGTTCCTGGGAAAGGGGAGCCTGGGGATTGGCTCCACCTCAAGGAGGGGCTGGGTGGGAGCCAGAGCTTGGCACAAAGCGAATGCTGAATGCCCAGGCTAGCGGGGAAGCAGCAATTAGGTTATGTTAGGAGGGAAAGAGCGCTCTTCCAGCCTCTGGCTGGTGAAGGAAGAGCTTGTGGGCTAGGTCCTGAGGGTGACTGGGCGCCCTCCGTCCACCTCTCAGAGCAACGTCTTCCCTGCCAAGAGGGTCATGTTTCCTTAGTGATGGGAATGGGCTGCCCTGGTCTGTATCAGAAGCTGCTACAACTTGACTTTAGAAACTGATAGTTGGGTTTGGGAGACAGAAAGTTGCACAAGGTCCCTAAGAACCCTTCCAGTTCCAAAGCTCCATATTCTGAGCATCACAGGAGAGAAGCTTTGGACATTTCTTCATTGCAGGTTTCTTAGAGGGAAGCTATTCATTATTTAAATGAAGAAATGGCTTCCAAATAGACTGAGGAATGACTCCTCGATGATCCCCGTTAGGACTTCTGACCGTAGGTCTAAGTTCATGATTTCAAAAGGGAAAAGCTTTAAGCCAGAAAATGCAGGGTAAAAATCAATCCATGAAGACCAGTGAGCTGCAATGTGGGCCCAGGTAGTCAGCCAGTCACCAGCTTAGCAGGTGCTCGCTGGGATCCAACATTAGGACTGACCCTCTACTGAGATACACATTTCAAATCAAAATGTGTCAGACTCCAGCAACACATCTTTGTAGAGATAGCAGGGTGATAAGCAAAGTCATGAATAAGTCATTACTGATTTGAGTCAAATATCATAGTAAATTATCAGAATTAGGTTTAAATCCTATATAATAAAAGGCTAATATGCAAATTGATCGAACGGTGGAACAACCAGTCGCTATGACATGCACTGACCACCAGGGGGAAGACACTGAATGCAGGAGCTGCCCCCTGGTGGTCAGCGTGCTCCCATAGGAGGAGCGCCACTCAGCCAAAAGCCCTGAGCCAGGCTCACAGCTGGTGAGTGCAGCAGTGGTGGTGAGAGCCTCTCTCACCTCCACAGCAGCACTAAGGATGTCCAACTGCCGGCTTAGGCCCGTCCTCATGGGGAGTGGGCCTAAGCTGGCAGTCAGACATCCCCCAAGGGCTCCCAGACTGCGAAAGGGCGCAGGCCAGGCTGAAGGCCCCCCCCCCCCTAGAGTGCACAAATTTCGTGCACTGGGCCTCTAGTATATTAATAAGGCCATTCTCCCAATAAATGGAACATTTATGAAGTTCTCAGAACTTCTCCCCCCACTGTTTGAAACATTTTAAATACATGTCATTACAGTCCAAAAGCTCTTCCTTCACAAGCCAGGGGATGGAAGAGTGCTCTTTCCCTCCTAACATAACCCTAATACATTCAGCATTCACTCTGTGCCAATGACGTGCACCCCAGTTTATTCCATGTACCCCAGTGTGGAGAACTCATTCTCTCACTGAAATAACACTATCCTTATTCATATATACAACTAGCGTTCTTTGAAATATCTCTAATATATGTCTTTATGTTGCATACTATGCACCCCAGTGTTGTGAACTCTTTATTAATGAACATCTTTATTGAAATATAATTCACATAGCATACAATCCACCCATTTAAAGCATGCAATTCAGCGGATTTTGGTATATTCACAGATATGTGCAACCATAACCACAATTTTAGGATATTTTCATCACCTCAAAAAGAAACCTGGTACCCTTTAGCTATCATCTCCCTCTGCCCATTGATGCCTTACTAGCAATATAAAAGTTGCTCTTTTATATTGCTATACATCACACATAATAATTTTTCAATATTGGAATTGCACTATGGGTGTAGATTCAGAACAAACAAATCCCAATGACATGCGTAACTAAGACTCGTGCACATCCAGGTTGAGCCTCAAGCATCCTCTGCACCATTCCTGGGAGGACAAGCCTCATCACCTTCTTAAAGGGTGGCCTCTGTGAGGAGGTGGATTCATCTAAGTCTAAGGATGCCAGGATATTAAAGTATCCAATTATTATTATAGAATCATCTACTTCTCTCTTTAATTCTATCAGTTTTTGCTTCCTATCATTAAGTTCATCAATGTTTATAATTGTCGTGTCTTCTTACTGTGTTGAACCTTTTATTAATATGTAATATTCTTCTTTGTCTCTTGTAAACTTTTTGGATTTAAAGTCTATTTTGCCTGATATTAGTACAGCCATTCCTGCTCTCTTTTGGTTACTATTTGCATGAAATATTTTTTTCTATCCTTTCACTTTCAACCTGTGTCTTTGGATCTAAAGTGAGTCTCCTGTCAACAGCATATAGTCGGATCATGAGTGTTTTTTCCATTCTGCCAATCTCTGTCTTTTGATTGGAGAGTTTAACCCATTTACATTTGAAGTAATTACTGATAAGAAAGGACTTCTGTCATTTTACTATTTGTTCTCTACATGCCTATAGCTTTTTGTCCCTGCATTTCCTCTTTATTTTGTGTGTAGTTGAGATCTTGTAGTGAAATGCTAAAATCCTTTCTCATTTCCTTTTGTGTATGTTCTACAGCTATTTCCTTTGTGGTTACCATGGGGAGTACATTTAATGTCCCAAAGTTAAACACTCTCATTTGAATTTATACCAGCTTAACTTCAACAGCATTCAAAAACTCTGCTCCTTTACAGCTCTGTCCCCACCTCTTTCATTGTTGTCACACAATTATATCCTTCTACGTTGTGTGTCCAAAAACATAAATTAATAATTATTTTAAATGTATTAGTCCTGTAAATCATGTTCAAAATAATGCTAGCCTTTATAACAGCCTGTGTAGTTACCTTTATTGTGATCTTTATTTCTTCATCCTCTCATTTCATCTTGCAGGACTCCCTTGAGCTTTTGTTTTACAGGCTAGGCCTGGTTGATACCAAACTTCCTCAACTTTTGTTTTTCTGAGAATGTCTTAATTTCTCTGTCACTTTTGAAGGTCAGTTTTGCCAGACATAGGATTCTTGGTTGATAATTTTTTTGTTGTTAAAAACTGGACATTTGGATCTAAAAATGTGGTAACTCTGGATATCTGCTTCTCCCCCTTTCCCAGGGTTTTCTAGGTTTTTTTGTTTGGTTGGTTTTTGTTTTTTTGTGGGTTTTCTTTTTGTTCTTGTTTCTTTTTGGGTGGGGGAGGGGGGGGGTGTTCTTGCTTTATTGTTGTAGGCTGTCTCTGTGATAAGGATCAGCCTGAGGTATAAATGTAAGATCTTTTCTGAGCCTTCGCCTTTCCCTGGGCATGCACAGTCACTTTCTAATTATCCCCATACATGTAGTTTTTTCCGAATGTCCTTGTCTTTAATATCTGGCTCCCAGAAAGGAAATATGCAGAGGAGAAGGTGCTGGTGAGGAGATAGAAGGTAGCTAGGCAGTTAGGAATGGGTCCTGGAGAAGGGAAACTAAATAGAGAAATCCAAGAATATCAGGACATTGCAGACATGACAGGATAGAGTTTGCTGGCTGTGCCCTGTTCTGAGAAAAACCACAGAAATAAACAAGATGACCCAGGGCTGACCCCAGTTGAGCGAGGAAAAGACAGTGACATCACTTCAGACCTGACATGTCAGTCCTCAATCAGGTCCGTCCCACCGGTGGGAACTTGAGCTTTAAAATGTATGGATGTTGCTAAGGCAGAATTATTTGAAATGATCAATCAGGAGCTAGCAAAGCATATATTTACCCCTGGACAAAGAAGCTTCACTGGCAACAACCTTGGGCCCCCTCCCCACTGTGGGGAGTCTAACTCTCTCAATAAAATTTTGTTTTCATTTACCTCTTTGTCCATGAATTCATTGTTCAACTTCACAAGACAACAAACTCAGACCCAAACAAAAAAATTGGTATCACCAGCTCTTTAAATTCCCTGGAAGTCACACCAGCTGGAAGGTAAACACAATTATGGGAGGTGCAGCAACAATGACCACCTGCCTCTTTGCATCTCTGTGATCCGAAGTCACAATCCGTGATCAGAACCCATATTTGGAAGACAGGATCCTTTTTGACCAACCTGATTCCTGCAATTTTGTGCAAGCTGCTCAAAACTGAACATGTGCAAAGCTGCCTGCCACATGGCTGGGAATAGGGAGTAAGTAGCTGCTACTGTGCTAAGAGCTGAAATTGACCAAAATTAACCATCCAAGCCTTCTCATAAAAGTTGTAAGCCTTATTGATAGACTCCAGAGTTCCAAAATAGTTTACATCAGACAACTTCTGCCAATGAAATTGTTGTCTATGTGACATTTCCTGTTGCCTCTTACTCCACCATCTTCCCAGAATCATCCTTGGCACATTTACTCTGGAGCAGCGGTTCTCAACCTGTGGGTCACAACCCCTTTGGCAGTTGAATGACCCTTTCACAGGGGTTGCCTAAGACCATCCTGCATATCAGATATTTACATTACGATTCATAACAGTAGCAACATTACAGTTATGAAGTAGCAACGAAAATAATTTTATGGTTGGGTCACAACATGAGGAACTGTATTCAAAGGGCCAGAAGGTTGAGAACCACTGCTCTAGAGTCTCCTGCCTACTCTCCCATGCCTTATCACATGTACATATCCATGACCTCCATTCTTCCTGTAGGTCATGGATATGTACCTCCTGCCACTTAGGTGTCCAAACCATTGAAGGGGTCGTGAATTTTGCTCAGCAATGGTCATTGGCCAAATGCAGGATTTATCAGTCTAGGGAGGACTAAGGACCCACCTCTTTAAATCTCTCAGCTCCTCAATCATGCATCCTTTCACATTTCCTACCAATGTGATCAAAATCCCAAGAAAAAGAGAGGATCTTCATGCTGTGTTTGTGTATGTGTACACATATGTGTGGATGTACAAAAACTTCTTTTCTAGCTCCCAAAACCACGAATATATATTTTTAGTGTAAAATCCTATTGAGACATTTCCCCAACCTCTTCGAGTTAACTACAAACAACAGGATTGCTTGAAAGATTCTTGGCAAAACTTAACATCTCCAAGAACTTGAACAAGAAAAGCCAGCCCATGAGCACACGTGCTTGATGCCTCTGAACTTGGAGCAGGTTCTCTGACCATCAGTAGTGGAGACAAGTGGTGACATTTCACCTCCCACCTCTCCTCTCTCTGCCTCTCACCCTCTGGATGATGTTGGTCTCATTGTGGACCAATTAACACTGGGTTGATGTGAGGGGAGATTGCAGACCCCTTCATTCAGCAGGGAACTTACTGGGCTGCTGAACTAGGCCTTTGTGAGGGACTTGTTCCCCCTGACTCTCCTCCCCCACTTTGTAACTGCCCTGGGAGAAAAGGCTTACAGGGGAGTGGGTGTCCCTCACAGTTGAGGCTGGCCAATTCCTCACTTGCCTGTGAGTTCCCAGAGGAAATGCAAACAAACCAGACTACACTTGGCTGCTGGCCAGTGAATCTTTGAACTTCTTCAGTAAGTCTTTAAAACTTTGGTTCTGACCCAAATCTTTTGCTCCAACATAAAAACTGCTGGGCCCCAAGTCTCTCTGTGTAGGGAAACAGTGTGTCTGTGGCATTTGAATAAGGGTGTTTATCTAAAAATGGTTCCTTGAATTCTACCAGATTGTACAATGAGCTCACTGTGCCTCACCTTCCGCCTTCAAACCTTCCTGAATATCAGTGTGTTCACCTACAGCCCTCCCCTCGGCTGTTGGGTGTATTTACTTGTGAATGTTCCTAACTCTGTCTTCTTTCTTTGTAAGCCCCCGATTGTGCTTTGTAAGAGGGCCCAGAGGTTGCTGCGTTTCCACTGAAACCAGGATGAGAGAGAACAAATGCTCCAGCGGGCGGCGTGTGGAAGGTATCGGCCGAGGGTGTTCACTATGCAAAGAGGCTGTGGAGCTACCCCTGTTACAAAAACTTCTTTAATTTGAGAAATTGGGAAGATACAAAGTACAGTTTTTTCTTTTAGACTAAATGGTACATTAGTTATTGTTGTCATTGTTTTCATTCTGTCTTTGTTGCTTAGTTTCAAAGCAGATTATATGGCAGATACCTGCTCTCCAAAGCCACATCTCCTGCCCTTAAAAACAAGTCTCAAGGGAGAACCAAGTGTTCTAGACCAGGCTTTCCTCTGAGTCCCAAACCAATACCCTCCCCACCTTCACTCCCACACCCTCCTGGAAATACTATTACTGGGTTCACTGTAAGACCGAAAGGAAGCCAGTTGCCAGCGAACCACTAAGCAGAGGTTTTTTTAATCTACCCTCCCACCAGTTTACCTATACAACATGGACATTCCTACAGCAACCAAATCCTCCCCAGGGTGTCTCCTTAGGTACTAGACTTGAGACCTCCTCAACCTGAAACCTGCCTGCTCCAGACCTACAGCAGATCTGGGGATGAGAGGCATCAAGCCAGTTCCCCCAAAGAGTCCTAAATAGCTTGAAATGTAATTGGGAGCAAAGGAGGATTCCAGACCCAAAGAAGGAAGAGAAAATCACAGATAACACCCTAGGCGTCTTTTTAAAGAAAATTAAAGTGATCAATAATTGTTAACCCACCTTGGCTGGTTTGGCTCAGTGAACAGAACATCAGCTCTCGGACTGAAGAGTCCCAGGTTCGATTCTGGTCAAGGGCACGTACCTCAGTTGCAGGCTCCATCCCCCACAGGGGTCAGGGAACATGCGGGAGGCAACCAATTGATGTGTCTCTCTCACATCTCTCTGTGTGTCTCTCCCTTCCTTCCACTCTCTCTAAAAAACAATGGAAAAATGTCTTCAGGTGAGGATTAACCAAAAAAAAAAGAAAAAATTGTTAACCCATTTCCATAACTGCTCTCTTAATCAACACCTCCATAGAGTCAGGCCTGAGCTGTTCATTTTCATCTGAGTGACTTTTAGTGACCATAGCTGGAAACAGATTCCATTTCAGAATTAGTTTTCTTTATGGCACACTTCCAGCATGTCATAGGGCATTGAGTGTTGTGAAGTAACATTTTGTGTTCCTCTTAAAGTGTCAGCTTAAACTTATCCTATATAATAAAAGCCCAGCGACCAAATGGTGGAACAACCAGAATTACTGGTCGACCAGTCACTATGACATGCACTGACCACCAGGGGGCAGATGTTCAAAGCAAGAGCTTCCCCCTGGTGGTCAGTGCGCTCCCACAGTGGGCCGATACCCACAGGCCATGCCCCCCACCAGTGCATGAATCCCGTGCACCGGGCCTCTAGTATAATTGTTCTATTTTATTAGTAGTTATTGTTATTCTCTTACTGTGCCTAATTTACAAATAAAACTTTATCATAGCTTTGTAAGCATAGAAATAATATCATATATAGGGTTTGGTGCTATTCAAGGTTTCAGGCATCCACTAGGGGCCTTGGATGTTTCCCCCATGGATAGAGACACTACTGTACAATATTTATTTTATACACTGGTGGCCTGGTGCACGGATTCGTGCACATTGAAAGGAATTAATTAGAGGAAATAGTTGGTTTTCAGACATATTCTGTCGCTGATGCCAGCTGGGGGGAGGAACCGCAAGGAATCGGGCTCCCTCCTCCCTCCTGTCAGAGTCAGAAGTGGGGAGGGCCAACTGTGGGGGAGGGGCTGCGGAAGGTTGGGGGAGCCAAGCCTGGATCCAGCTGGTTGGACTCCGCAGTGCATGGGTAGGGTCCCTAGGCCTGACCAGCAATCAGGGCCTATCAGGGCTTTCCTTCCCCCAGCTGCCGGCAGCTGGCCCACCCCCACTGCTGCCACTGCTTGCCATCTATACAGCACCGTCCTCCCTTCCCCCCTGCCACTGGTCACCTCCCTCTGTGGGCAGCAGGCATGGGGTGCAATTGCTTGGCTGGCCTGAGCCTCCCTCTGTGGGGCAATCAATCGCAGAGCCCCCCAATCGATTGCCCCGCAGAGGGTGGCCTGGGCCTCCCTCTTTGGGGAGGTCACAAAGCCCTCCCCCCCTCCCCCGTCCCGCAATTGATCATCCTGCCAGCCGGTGGCCTGGGCTCCCTGACCAATCACATCGCACCTGCCTTGGCTGGCCTGGTGCCAGTGCATGTCATAGTGTGGTCGTGCAGATGGTCATTCTGCTGTTTGGCCATTCAGTATATTTGCATATTTTGCTTTTATTATTATAGATATTTTTTACTTAACTAAAAGCAAATTGCATACATGATGTCCCTTTATCCCTTTATCCCACTCCAGTGGATATTTCCTAAAAACCAAGACATTTTCTAACTTAATCTCAGTATAGGTATGAAAATTAGGAAATTATCATTGATATAGTATTCTATCATCTGATCTCAGTCATTATTCAGATTTCCTTCAATGTCCCAATAATGATCTTTTTAGCAAAAGCAAATTCTAAGTACAGTATAAGAAACATAGTTAATAATCCTACATAATAAAAGGCTAATATGCAAATTGTCCCCTTGACTGGGAGTTCGACCAGGAGTTCAATCGTGAGTGTGACCAGAGGACGGGGCCAGCCAGCCAACCACCTGTGGCCCCTCCCCCTGGCTGTCCCCGCCCCCAATAGGCCACCCCACCTTGATCGGGGGTGGGGCCAGCCTGCCAAATGCCCATGGCCCTTCCCCCCAGCTGGCCCTGATCGGGACAGGCTGGCCGGACCCCACCTGTGCATGAATTTGTGCACCGGGCCTCTAGTATGTACATAAATGTGCTGGGCCTAGTATTTCAGGACACCACCAAATCATTTACAAAGATGGACACCATCACCAGAGAAAAGAGGAGCTTCCAAAGATGCCTGCTCCTCACATTCCCTATTTAGGCATCCTTTTCCTTTTTAGACATGGCGATAATCACATCATCGTCCCGCCACCCCCAAAAAGGGTTTACTTTAACCACCCATAAAACAACTTCATATTCTATCATAATATTTGTGGATTAAATGTGATACTTGACCTCATTTTGTTCTGTTTTCATTTTTTCTGTACCCATTATATTCAGATATTTACATAGAAATTTCTAAAATTGGCCAGAACGCTGACAGAGCAGACAAGTTATGTGAGCAGATGAAATAACATATTCATGGATATTTATGATGTTGTAGCTTTCTAAAACACTGTGAAGTCAACTCCTCATACAAAGATAAGATTGCTAGTGCTGGAATTTACGGCAAGTTATAAATGAAAAGGTGGGATGCCTATTTTGGGTAATGGCTGCTTTTAGGGCTTTGGAAGGCTCAATCCCTCACTGTAGGTCACTTTGACATTACTCTCTCCTATAGAGAATTTCGGGATGGCAGTTTAAAAGCAGGGTGATCTTGGAGGGCGGCAGCCCAGGCTACATGTAAAGGGGTGCAGTCATTGTCACCTGCCCAGGTAAAGAGTGGTTTCTGCTGTCCTACCTCAGCTGCATTGAGGTAGGTGGGGAGTCACACTGTGCACTCGCTTCTGCTTCTATCCTTGTGCTGGTTATCCCCACAAGAGCTAGGACCTCATTGCTCTGGAGCTCAAACACAATTACAGAAATACAGAAAATCCAGTGAGGGATGGCTCAATGTCCCTAAGGAGATTATCACCATGGGGTGAAGGTGAAGTGGGCAACATTAAGCACAAAAGAATTATGACCAAAAGAAAATAGGGGAGCTGTCTGAACCTACAACGTTCAATCAGGAAAACAAAAAGCACTCCAGACATTTCAAACAGAGAGGGTTTAGTACAGGGAATTGATTATCAAGTTGATGAAAGAGCTAAGAAGCCTTACAGGATACAGTAATGCACCCCAGAGATTGGAAATAACCATAAACCCAAATTCCACCAATCTTTAGGGCTGGAGAGACCAAGCAAAGGAGTAAATGTTACTTGCTCTCAGGAGCAAGGGCATCCAGTTTGGATAAAAATGTGAAGCAGATTTTGGGTACATTCCAACCTCCATTTCCATGTAATCCCCTTTTTCAGGACTCCCAGCCTGGGGGGGCAAAGCTTTCTTTATAGATTACTTAAAAGGTCAAAGAAAGCCATTGTACCTCATCAGTCTAGATTCCATTAGGTAACAAAGAAATGCCGGATCCTCTTAGATCTTTGAATAAATATAAAGGAGAGTAACAAATACAAGTGTGGCAAAAGTAGGCTTACAGTTGTATGTGAAACAGTTTATTCTTTTTTAAAAATATATTTTTATTGATTTCGAAGAGGAAGGGAGAGGAAGAGGGAGGGAGAAACATCAATGATGAGAGAGAATCATTGACCAGCTGCCTCCTACATGCGCCACACTAAGGATCGAGCCCTCAACCTGGGCATGTGTCCTAACTGGGAATTGAACCATGACCTCCTGGTTCATAGGTCGACACTCAACCCCTGAGCCATGCGGGCTGGGCTAAAACAGTTTATTCTTGCATTATTTTGCATATAACTGTAAATCTACTTTTGCCTCATCCTGTATATATTGTTATTAACATAATAATCATTTATCCTATATAATAAAAGGCTAATATGCAAATCAATCGAATGATGGAACGACCAGTTGCTATGACATGCACTGACCACCAAAGGGCAGACGCTCAATGCAGGAGCTTCTCCCTGATGGTCAGTGCACTCCCACAGGGGGAGCACCGCTCAGCTAGATGCCGGGCTCATGGATGGCGAGCGAAGCGGCAGTGGCGGGAGTCTCTACCACCTCCGCGGCAGCACTAAGGAGGAGCGAGCCCAGCGGTAAGGAGCAGCGAGCAGGCGGGCGATAAGGAGCGAGGGCTCCCAGACTGTGAGAGGGCACAGGCTGGGCTGAGGGACCACACCCTCCACCCCCCGTCACGAGTGCACAAATTTCGTGCACTGGGCCTCTAATATTAATATAAAAACATAAAAGATTTTATCAACCTTTGCCCCTGCCCTCACCTACCCCAAGCTGGCTCTCTCCCACAGTCCATCGAAGTACGGAGACCAGATGTCATGGTTTGCCTGGGACAACTGTAATACACTTATTGTCCTGGTATCCCATCTTTTTAGTATGTGTCCTGGAATTTTCATTTTTTTGAAGAGCTAAAACTTGAAAATGCTAAGAAGGAAATATAGGTGAAAAATCTGTGTGACCTTGGATTAAGCAACATTTTCTTGGCTATGACACCAAATGCATAAGCAACTGAACAAAAAATTAAAAACCTTTGTGCTTTCAAAGGATACTATTAAGAAAGTTGGAAGACAACCACAGAATGGGGAAAATATTTGCAAATCATACATCTGATAAGGGTCTAGTACAGCCGTGGGCAAACTACGGCCTGTGGGCCGGATCCGGCCCATTTGAAATGAATAAAACTAAAAAAAAAAAAAAAGACCGTACCCTTTTATGTAATGATGTTTACTTTGAATTTATATTAGTTCACACAAACACTCCATCCATGCTTTTGTTCCGGCCCTCCGGTCCGGTTTAAGAACCCATTGTGGCCCTCAAGTCAAAAAGTTTGCCCACCCCTGGTCTAGTATCTAGAATATCTAAAGAACTTATAGCTAAACAATAAAACAAGTAACCCAATTTAAAAGTGGTGTTAAGCACATGAAAGGATGCTCAACATCATAAAATTAGGGAAATGCAATCAAAACCAATGAGATGCCACTTCACCCCTAGGATGAATATAATATAAATAACAGACAATAGCAAGTGTTGCTGAGGATGTGGAAAAATTTGAATACATTGCTCTACAGGCCATGCCCACCTTGTTCTCCAATGGGGGGCCTGGGGACAACATGGGAAGCCTGGTGTGACCACTGGTACTTGCTCCCTCTCCTCTCTAGGCTTCTGGGACTGGCAACCACACCTCCCCTGGACCAGACAGTAAACCTCAAAATGTGGTCTCAGACAGCCGGCCCTACCCCTGGCCAAGACACCATCCTGAACTCCAGTCCTGCAGCACTGGGCTTGTTCCCAGCACTCTGGACAGGAGCTGGTGGTCTGATGATTCTATATTATGCCCTGTTGGGAGCAGGCAGGGCACATTAGCTGAGAAACTTTATATTCAAAGGGTCTCAAATTGATGTAACTAAAATAATTCATTTATTTTAAAAAGGTATTTCATGGAACAAAGTAGGTGGGATCTCAATGCCAGATATCAAGCTGTATTACAAAGCCACTGTTCTCAAAACTGCCTGGTACTGGCACAAGAACAGACATATAGATCAGTGGAATAGAATAGAGAGTCCAGAAATTAGCCCGAACCAATATGCTCAATTAATTTTTGACAAAGGAGGCATGAACATACAATGGAGTCAAGATAGTCTCTACAATAAATGGTGTTGGGAAAATTGGACAGATACATGCAAGAAAATAAAACTAGACCACCAACTTACACCATACACAAGAATAAACTCAAAATGGATAAAGGACTTAAATGTACGACAGGAAACCATAAAAATTCTAGAAGAATACAAAGGCAACAAAATCTCAGACATATGCCAAAGCAATTTCTTCACTGATACAGCTCCTAGGGCAGTTGAAACTAAAGAGAAAATGAACAAATGGGACTACATCAAAATAAAAAGCTTCTGCACAGCAAAAGAAACCATCAACAAAACAACAAGAAAACCCACTTCATGGGAAAACATATTTGCCAACGTCATATCTGATAAGGGCCTAATCTCCAAAATTTATAGGGAACTCATACAACTTAACAAAAAGAAGATAAACAATCCAATCAAAAAATGGGCAAAGGAGCTAAATAGACACCTTTCAAAAGAGGACATTCAGAAAGCCAAGAGACATATGAAAACATGCTCAAAGTCACTAATCATCCGAGAGATGCAAATCAAAACAACAATGAGGTACCATCTCACACCTGTCAGAATGGCCATCATCAACAAATCAACAAACGACAAGTGCTGGAAAGGATGTGGAGAAAAAGGAACACTTGTGCACTGCTGGTGGGAATGCAGACTGGTGCAGCCACTATGGAAGACAGTATGGAGTTTCCTCAAAAAATTGGAAATGGAACTCCCATTTGACCCTGTGATCCCACTTCTAGGAATATATCCCAAGAAACCAGAAACACCAATTAGAAAGGATATATGCACCTCTATGTTCATAGCAGCACAATTCACCATAGCTAAGATCTGGAAACAGCCTAAGTGCCCATCAGTAGATGAATGGATTAGAAAACTGTGGTACATCTACACGATGGAATACTATGCTGCTGCAAAAAAGAAGGAACTCTTACCATTTGCAACAGCATGGATGTAACTGGAAAGCATTATGCTAAGTGAAACAAGCCAGTCAATGAAGGAAAAATACCACATGATCTCACTCATTCCTGGATAATAAAGACCATTACAAACTTTTGAACAATAATAGATACAGAGGCAGAGCTGCCTCAAACTGATTGTCAAACTGCAGTGGGAGGGCCAGGGAGGGTTGGGGGACAGGAGGGAGGGGAGTAAGAGATCAACCGAAGGACTTGTATGCATCTATATAAGCATAACTAATGGACATAAGACACTGGGGGGTAAGGGAGGGCAGGGGTTTGTCAAGGGAGGGGGGGAAAAAAAGGGCACTTATGTAATACCCTTTGTAATACTTTTAGCAAAAAAAATAAAAATAAAATAAAATAAAGAAAAGAAAACTTCCTAAGCAAAAAAAAAAAAAGGTATTTCATGTATATAAATAAAAGAGTTAATAATTTCAAACACATTTATTTTATTAAATAATTATACATATACCTGTGGGTGTATCTGTGTATGTATTCTAGATTAATCTGATTATCACTTACTTTTAGGTGAGGGTTGTTCTAATTCAAAATACACACAAAATATCAGTGAATAATCAATTATCAATGAATGACTCATTGAAAATAGTATTCCTCTGGATTCACAATTACCTGCTTCAATTAAATAAAGTAATTGTAGCATAATTTAATTTCCTGACAACTGCCAAATTAATCTAAAATTTAAAAAAATGACTGTAATCTCTCATTTTTCTTTAGACTACCTAGATTCTCAGCATTCAGAACAGCTTTAAATCTGGAAGTAACCAAGAAAAGAAAACGTAAAACATGTCTCTCTCGAGCAAAAATGGAAGAACCCATCCAGCGACAGGCATGTGAATCTGCTCACATGAGTTATGGCACCTTCTAGTTGGCAGAACTCCCAAAGGGCCAGCTGCTTCTCACCAAAGCCAAGAGGTGTGGAAGGAAAAAAAAATGAAATAAAATAGGCAGAGGATATTTAAGGACGATCATAATATCCCAGTCTAAGTACTATCTCTACTGCTATGTATCTGTATGACCTTAGGAAAGTCACTTAAGTTCTCTGAGCCTCAATTTTCTCATTAATAAAATAGGAAAACAGCCCGGCTGGTGTGGCTCAGTTGGTTGAGCATGGTCCCATACACCAAAAGGTTGCCAGTTGATTCCTGGTTAGTCCACATCCCCAGGTTGCAGGCTCAATCCCCAGTAGGGTACATGCAGGAGGCAGCTGATAGATGCAGCTCTTACATGAATGTTTCTCTCTCTCTCTTCCCCTCTCTAAAAATCAATAAAAAAATCTTTTTTAAAAAATAGGAAAATAGTATCTGTGTTCAGGGATTTAGGAAGATCAAGCACATGGCTGTGTTTGGATTAGCTTTTGACCCAGTGGCACTCAATAAATGTTTCCTTGTTTTTGTAATGACAAATCAATTTCTTTGGAGACCTTTAGGATTTAATTAGGGATTGAGTATTATTCTAGACTAGAAGCCCAGTGCACAAAATTCGTGCACTTGGGGGGGGGGGGGGGGGCTCAGCCCAGCCTGCATTCTTTTGCAGTCCAGGAGCACTCAGGGGATGTCCAACTGCTACGGAGGCAGGAGAGGCTCCCACCACCACTGCTGCACTCACCAGTCGTGAGCCCAGCTCAAGGCTTCTGGCTAAGCACGGCTCCCCCTGTGAGAGTGCACTGACCACCAGGGGTCAGCTCCTTCGTTGAGCGTCTGCCCCCTGGTGGTCAGTGCACATCATAGCAACCGGTCATTCTGCCATTCAGTCAATTTGCATATTAGCCTTTTATTATATAAGCTAGCAGATAAATTATAGAGAGAGGTAAGACTGAGGGGTACTTGCAGTCTACAAGCTGGGAACCCTCTAAGTGAGGGAGTTTGATACTTTAAACCAACTTTGTACTCCTTAAGATAGAGGGCAAATAGGCTCATTTCAAATAGCTAACTCAGACTAACCAGTGATGGATGCCTGAAGAGCTGTGGTAGGAAGGAAACTGAAGCTGAGTCTTGAGTCCAGTGGTAGGAGGAATGTGGTAGGTTGCAATGTCTGCCTTGAGCTCAGAAGAGGAAGTGAGGGCACCCTCCATTCCTGATCTTCTATGAACCAAGGACACACCTGCCATTGGCTGTGGTAGCCAACTTCACAAGAGAAACTCAGACAAGTAATACTACTTCTTAAACCAAGAAATAATTTAGTAGAGAACCACTTCGTTTAAAGAAAAATCTAACAGAAATGCCAAGACCGGTCAGATCCACAGTGTGACAAGGACACCGTGAATACAGAGGAAGAGGTTGGGAAGGGAAACTCTGCTGCGCAGCCCAGGAACTAACAACATTTTCAACATGTGTAACTTTCATGTCCATTAGGAAACTTTAAAAATAAGAACGCTCTCTCTAAAAAAAAAAAAAAAAAAAAAAGCTCCTATTATTATGCACAGACAAATCAGTAGTTCAAAGTCCACAGTATTCTCCCACAAAGAACATTCCCAAATACCACTCCCGATGCCAGGGAGAGTTCAGCCCAGACCAGCCTACCATAGAATTCTTAGCCTGAGGCTGCCTCTGCTTGTGCCCTCCTGGCTTGTCAGGCAGTGCTTGTGGATGCAAAACTTCAAAGGCTTCATTCTGATGAGATTTCAGAAATTGTTTTCTACTCCACTCTGCTTTCTTAAGCAATACCTTACTGCCATGCCAGACACATAAGGGGCTCTTCCTTTTTATCCTAATTTAACTTTCTAAATGTAGGCTTATATCTTTAACTAGGAGCCCAGTGCACAAATTTGTGCACCTTGAAAGGAACTATGGGCTGCAAGGCTGCAGTGGGCACAGGGGCAGGTCTTGGCCCATCCTCTGCGCCCCCTCCCGCCATGGCCCCAGTCCCCTGTCTGCCGGCAGCCCCACTCCCGCTGCCACCATTCCCATGCACTGATGGCGCCAGCCCTGCTCACCCCCACTGAGAGCATGGAGCAATTGGGGCCAGCGCCAGCAGCGGGTGCAAGTGGGGCCGGCGCAGTCAGTGGGTGCAAGCGGCAGTCACTGCCCCGATCGCCCCTCAGGAGCAGGGGGAGGTGGAGAAACCCTCAAGGGCAATCGGGGCTGGCAGCTGCCACTCGCACCTGCTGACAGCGCCCAGCAACTGGGACCAACGCTGGGCACTGGCAGCAGGTGCGAGGGGCAGCTCCGGCACCGGCTGCAGGTGCCAGCATGGCCGGTGCCAGCAGTGAGTGCAAGCAGCGGCTCCGGCGCCAGCTGCGGATGTGAGTGAGGCCTAAACTGGCAGAAATGTTGAAGAACCCAGGCCATTTGGCCTCTAGGATTTTCTAGTCTGAATTTTGCTGATTGCAAACTTGTGGTGCAGTTAAACTTATTCCTCTGCCCTCTGTATTTTGAGTTGCAAGTTGGCAATTCAATCTAAAGATTTAAACAAACTCACATTATTCTATCATTTTGGATAAGTCCACAGGTGATTTGTATTCTTTCATCAGGAGACACAAAACATCTGGTTGCCTTTCTTTTCAATATTAGCAGTCATTAATTGGTGTCCACTGCCTAGGTCTATTAATACACTGAGCATTGCAAAGTGTAAGTATTCCATCATTTGTTTTCATTTATTAGGAGGAATACTTAAAAGATGCTTCTCTTCATCTATTTTGCTACCCAGTGGTTTAATTTCTGTATTTGGTAGTTTTCAAGACAATGAATTTATTCCCTAGTAAGCATTATGAATTCAAGGATTTAAGCATATTTGGATTTCAACGCATACCTGTACTGAAGCTCAAATTGTGTAATTTTTGGCCAGTGGGAGTCTCTTCAAGTTAGCTACTGTGTCTTTTGTTATGACTTAGTAGTTTTTGATAGATTATTTACCATCTGGTATAAAAGGCATTCTAGGCTCATTTTGTACAATTTCTGCCCCAGACCTGGAATGAACCATCTCTACAAGAAGCCTTAGCTTCTTTCAGTGGGACATGGTGTTATAGTATTTCAGGACCATAATGTGGGTACTAGGGGTGTGTATGTGTATCCTCAACACAAAATGAAAACTACAGAGTTTACTCACCCTCTTCTATAACTGTTTACTTTCTTCCACTGAGAATCCAAAGATACAGATTATGACAAAATTAATATAGCCCATAATCAATCATTTGTTTTATCCCACATTAGAATCTTAGATAATACTACCACTACCAATTACTAAAGGTGCTTTTTAAATTTTGCATATGCTTTTTCTACTTCCCTTTTTTTCAGTTGTACTGTATCTACATTGTCAGTGCACATAGCCATCACATACTGTATTTTCTCCTTTTAATTCTCTCTATTCCTACTTCTGCATGTATTTTATGCTTACAACCAGCCCTTCTGAATCTCATTCTCTAGGAAGTTCCTCAGAAAGGGTTCATAGGAACAGTATTCTGTGACTCCTTATATGTTGACAACAGTTTGTGCTCTTTATACTAGTACCTGAAGATCAATTTTACTGAGCATAAAATTCTTGGTTTACATCTTTCCTGGAATTTTAAAAATGTATTATTCTATTTTCTTCTGGTATAAAGCAAATGTCAAAAAGTCTGATAATAATCTAACTTCTTTTCCTTATAAGTCACTGGCTCTTTTGTCTTAGATTAAAAAAAAAGAGGCCAACAATTTTTTTCTATTTTTAAAATGGTTTCGTAATCTTACTCGAATGGCGTCTTGGTGTTTGCCAGTTGAGGTCCTCGGGTATACACTGTCTTTTTAGTTTCAAATCATTTTTTTTTTTAAATTGCACTTTCAGGAATGTTTCCTGAAATTATTGCTTCATATTAGTTTTGGTTCTGTGCTTTGAATGTCTTCTATAGGAGCTCTTACAATCCATATGTTGGACCTTCTTTGCCTAGCTTCAATATTTAACACTTCCTTTGAATATTTACCACCATTTCACTTCATTTGAGTTTATATAGCTCTAATTTATGTTGTTCTTCCTCTTTCTTTCTCTCTCCCTCCCACCCCCACCCCTACAGAGTTTATATGGGATTTGACCATAGTATCTTTTTCTGTTGTTTATATCTCTATAAAATTAGTTTTCCTAAATATTTAGGAGGCATGTTTCAGAGTAACTTTTCTGACTTTACAAAGCTTTTTTCTGTGTGTTTTTTATAATGTTAAAATACTAGTAAAATGGCAACTTGCTTTCTGATGTTTTCTGACTCTGTTAACTTTTCCCACTTTTAGCTGGACCTTCTTTTTCCTGCATATTTATTGCCTTCTCTTTGTTTCTTTTCTCATAATGATGCTAAGAAACTGATATAGAAACTGACAGATCATGATCACACGAACCACCATGTGCATTAACTCATTTCACAGTCCTATAAGGTAGGTATTATATCCCCATTATACAGATGGGAAACTGGAGCACAGAGTATTTAAGTAATTTCCACAAAGGTACAAATTAGTAATAAGTGGAGCCAGGAATCAAATTTAACAATATGATACCAGCACCTATGTATCTTGCTCAATTTTGATACCTCTCCAAGCAGTTTTTACTCAGTATGTTGTCCTTTTCTGGAAGAGAACCATAACTAGTCAGTTTCAAGGGTTCATACAGTCTAGAATGCTTGAGACCTTACTGTGACTTGCACTCCTTCCCTGTGAATTGTGCAAGACCCTGTCCCGTTTCAGATGCTAACCTCAATTTGACTCACTGTGCCTTCCGCAGACCTATTGGCTATTGAGTTGTCCTGTTCTCGGGTCTATTAGATAACCATTGCTTCCCTTTGCTTCCTCCTGCAAAGATGCAAATAAGATGCACATATTTTGGCTTTGATGACTTGTTACCACCTTCTTGCATTTTGAGACCCTGTCACTTAGTTTTGTTGAAAAACTGTATGTGGGTTTTTGGTTTTGCTATCTAGTTCTCTGACCATTTTTGTGTGGAGATTCAGGGAAATTCAAACCCTAACTGCTACTGCCACCATCTCCCCAGGACCTACAACATTTTATATACTCACATAAGATTCCTCCCCCATACCTGCCCAATCTTTCCAAATAATTCCCTTACTTACCTCCCAAACACTCAATAGCGAATTACTTGTAATCGATCTCAATTGCAGGTATGGGGATGGGGAAAACACAATCACAAACAATCCCATTGAGGAAGAGGAGGGTGAGACTGCATCTAAAACAGGAGTAGTGGCTGTGCATTGTAGTTACCTGTGGAGTTTAAAAATTACTGAAGCCTGAGTCCTACACCTCAGAGACTCTGATTTAATGGCTTAGGGTATGGAATTTTTAAAAGGTCCCCAGTCTAATGGACAGCATGGTGATTATAGTTAATAATACTGTATTATATACTTAATTTTCTAAGATCTTGTGTTTTTAACCACACACACAACAAGTAACTATGAGGTAATGGATGTGATAATTAACTTGATTGTGGTAATAATTTCACAATGTATATACATTAATTAAATCATCATGTTATACACCTTTAAAAAACCACATTGTACAACCTAAATATAAATCATTTTTGTTAAATGATGCTTTTTTCCCCACACCATGAAGCAATTCTCTAGTTCTTAGGTGTCCTACAAATACACTCAATTCTGACACGATCTACTTGGAGACAGCATCACAAGTTAAAGGCTCAGTCCCACCAGACTGCCCCCACTTCAGATGCCAATCGCAAGCCCAGGTTGTCACCTGTGCTTCTGACCAACTGCTATAAATTGGAGGCTCCCACAACCCCCTTCTCAATTAATTTGCTAGAGTGGCCCAGAGAATTCAGAGAAATATTTACCAGGTACTTCGGTTTACCAGTTTATTACAAAGGATATTATAAAGGTTACAGATGAACAGTCAGATGAAGAGGTACACACGGTGAGAAACAGAAGGGTCCTGAGTGCAGGAACTTCTGTCCCCATGGAGCTGGGGTGCATCACCCTCCCAGGATGTGGATACTTTCACCAACATGGAAACTCATCAAATCCCATTGTTTTTATAGAGCTTAACCCTGAGGTCAGTGGATGGGGCTGAAAGTTCCAACTCTAATCATTTGGTCTTTCTGGTGACCAACCTCATTCTGAGGCTAAATACAGGCCCCACTCCGTCACCTCATGAGCATAAACCCAGGTGTGCTCAAAAAGGCTCCTTAGGAGTAACAAAAGATACTACTCATCACTTCTGTAGGTGAAGACTGGTCCAATGTTTGGGTTCAAATCATTTCATTTTTCTCATAGCTCACAATAACTCTTCTATTTGACCCCATCAACCATTAGTCAGTCAACTAGATGAAAAAATAAATTATTTTTTTAAAATCATGTTGTTGTTGTTGTTGTTTAAATATATTTTATTGGTTTTTTACAGAGAGGAAGGGAGAGGGATAGAGAGTTAGAAACACCGATGAGAGAGAAACATTGATCAGCTGCCTCCTGCAAACTCCCTACTGGGGAGGTGCCCGCAACCAAGGTACATGCCCTTGACCGGAATCAAACCTGGGACCTTCAGTCCGCAGGCTGATGCTCTATCCACTGAGCCAAACCAGTTAGGGCGAAAAAATAAATTCTTATACCGTGATAATCTATCATCAAGGGACCAGCTCATTCTAATCACTGGTTTTGCCCTTACCTTCATTCAATTACCTGGTAACAATTCAGACCAAATGCCTCTCCCTAAGAACACCCATGCCTTGCCTCTGTTCTTACTTGTCTCATAAGGGATAGAGAAATGTACAATTAAATAGCTTTCTAATTACCTCTCACCGAAATATAAATAATCTCTTGGCTCCAGCCTCTAACCATTTGGCACATGTCCTGCCAGACCCCATTAGGGAAAAACTTCCTGAGGTCAGCCATTTAGTCACATTGGCAATTTAATGTTTTAGGGAAGTAAAAGTACTCATCCACTTAGGAAAATAGTTTAAAATAACTAAAGGAAATTGATTCCTTCCCTTGGAACAAAGCCCACAAACAAGCTGCAACCCACTGCTTTTTCAGCGTTACAGCTGCTTCAAGCAACTCCTCAGTTCGACATCATCTGTACTTATCTCACAACCAGGCCCATCTTCAAGCGCTCAGGGTTCTCTGGGGCTCATTTTTTGGGTACCCTCCTATCTTGGATTCATGCACCTAGCATACATTTTCCCAAGTGACACAAATGAAACACATTTCCTTTTAAGTATCTCCTTTTCCTGATGCTTTATCCCAGAGGGCCTGCTCCTTCCCTACTTTCCTGATGCTACTGACCCTATTAATGTCAATATAGTTGTCTCTTCCGTGATCAGTGTGCTTTTCTAAACAGGTGATGCTAATTTAGCTGGTAAATCTGCTTTGTCATAGTCATTAGCTCCCAGTATTTAACTTTAACTTCACTGATCAAATATCTGCTGCTTTCTGTCCTAGCACTAGTTCTTTTAGACCAGTAAAACTTTACGGACATCTGCCATAACTCAGGTCCCCCTCCTCCAAATCATAATTTCTGTTTTTTTCTTTCTTTATAATATTTTTATTGATTTCAGAGAAGAGGGAGAGAGAGATAGAAACATCAATGATGAGAGAGAATCATCAATCGGCTGCCTCCCGCACACCCCACAATGGGGATTGAGCCTACAACCCTGGCATGTGCCCCGACCTGGAATGGAACTGTGACCTACTGGTTCATAGGTCAATGTTCAATCACTGAGCCATGCCGGCCAGGCCCAAGTCATAATTTCTAAGAGATCTCTTAAATGCCATGGAAGTTTTCACAGCCTTCAGGCTGGCAAGACTCTCACCAAGCAGTTATGTTTCTTCTCTCCAAACTGGCACAAGGTATTTTCACTGGAACCTTTTTCACTGATTTGTATCTGTAAACCACATCAGATCACTTGATTTCTGAGAGAGCCACAGTATTACTAAAATCAATCCCTGGACATTATTTGGTTTCAGATTACTTATTTTGAGGGGGTAGGTCATTCATTCAATAAACCAATTGCCTATTACTGAGTGCCTATTATGTACCAGACAAAAGGGACATAAAAATATACAGATGGTTCCAACCATAAAAAGCTCAGTCTCTCATTATGCACACAAACAAATAATTTTCATTCAATCATTAACCCTGGTCCATTTGGTTGCAAGCCACTCTGCCCTTTAAGAGCCCTTTTCCTTTCAATTACTACTGTGGGCATTGAAACTCCTCAGTGCCCCAAAGATGAAGCTTCAAATCTTTGTTTTCCTGCCCTCCATTTTAGCCAATAGGAGACATAAATCAGTGAGATTTAAAAGCCATTTCTGATCTAGCCTTGTATTTTACAATATGCATACAACAAGATGGCCAAAAGATCCAGAGTCTTATCTGACTTACTGTGGTTCATTCATCTGGAGGCAGCTGTAAGGAGAGGGCATTACAGAAAGAGAACTCTGGGATCTCTGGCCAGGCTAGACTGAAAGCTGGGAGTCTGGACAGGCACCTGAGGATCATCCACACTCTAACCTGTCGGAAGCCCACAAAGTTCTCTCGGAACATAACATAAAAACAGCAATATCTTTATTTTTAATAACCCATTAGACCAGACTCTTATGGGCCTTAATGAGTAACTTACTCTTTTCATCCCATTCCAATTGTTTCTCCTCTTTTTAGCTAATGCTTATCAAATTATTGAATAGTACTATTTATTATTCAGCTATTTAGATAAAAAATACACAGACCAAAGAACCATATAGATCACTTTGTGTTTATTAGATGTTTCACTGAATTATTTCAAATTACAGAATTCAACTCCAAAACAAGGTAATCAATGTTTACTAAGTTATTATTCTGTTGCATTTTTCCCTCCTAAAATTTTAACTCAGCAAAACACCTTAAAGACATATGAATAGGTTCAGTGCACTTTAGTGGCTCACAATCATGAGACAAAGACCACATTTATCCATAAAAATTAAGACAAATAGCTCGATATTTTAAAATATTATTAACATGAAATAAAATAAAGAAAAAAATAAAATACTGCATTTTTACCACAACTATTTGGTAGATGATAGAATATTGTTTAAAACAATGCTCCTCTGCAGAGCACAGGTTGTGGTTGGCATGCTTGGCACTTAAGCACTTGGTACCTGCTCAGCTCCCATCTGTAGTTTTTTAGAAGGATCCTTACTCAGACCCACGTTCCCTGAGCCTGCTCTGCCTGCCTCCACAGGGACTATTCTGCTGGGAGCTTGATCCTTCTACCTGCTCTTAAGACTTTGCTGCCTTCCCTTTATTCCCTCCAGATTCACACTTGCTGCCACCTGCATTCTCAGCAAAGATGCCTGGCACAAAATTCACACAGGTGAGTAACCCCACCCCCTAGCTTTTATTCCAGATGATGCCCCTTCAACTTGACTAAATGATGACTATAAGGTGAGGAGATGATCTACCAACAGCAATCATTCTCCCTACTTTGTAGTCACATCTATAATACAAAAAACGTTAGTGATGTCTGATTTAGAACTTAAAACACTGAATTAGTTTAGACAGAAAATATAGTGCTCTGAAGTTCTTTAAAATCTCTTTCCTACTATTGTTTTTAAAACCATAAAAATATAAAAATTGTAAACATTCTACTAAACATTTCAGGAGAAATCCTGTAACCCTACTTTTTATTTAGTGGGTTCAGAAAGAACAAAATAACACCTCTCCCCCTTTGGAAGACCCAAAATCATGTTCCCAGCCCTCACCTACCACTGCACGTCTCTCCCCACGGGACAATCTATAGGCCAAGCATGTCTCTCATGACAACTGCTGCTGCACCCTTGTAACAACGCAGCAGCTCATTGTAATCTCTCCCAGATCAGCTGTCCTCGGGTTTGCTGGGCACCTTACATCCACTGCTCTACACTCAACCCAGCCTGAGTGACCATGCAAACACATGCAAGTAAGGGCACAAAAAATCGGGGCATCTCCTGTGCCACAAACTGCATCCCTCTGCAAAGTGAGAGGGCACTTCCTATCTCTTTGTCAGAGTAACAGCAGAATCAGGTGGGGGTGCTGCTGACAGAGGCAGGAATAAAGAGGAAGCTGATGATGCAGCCACCAGTGCCCACCACACCTCCACAGACAGCATGTCCCCTTCACCGTGACACTGCTAGGAGCTTGAGGATGAATCTCACCTTCTATTTAAAAGGAGAAACCTACACAGGAAACTCCAGTCACTTTTCATTGCTCTTATAGCAAGATTTTGCTGTTTTTAAAAGCATGAAAGTAACAAGGTATGACATACTTTTTAAATGAATAACTTAAAACTTAATTTTAAAAAATACTGTTTTGTTTTTAGGAAGGAATATGCTAGACACAAATAACTAATGAAATCTATCGGCTCTGGGGAATCCCCTTAGCGTCTTTCAGATCAGCTATGATTAGTGAGATAACCTAAAACCAGAATTCCACACCTGGGCGACACACAGTACCAAGTAACCAGAGCATTAGCTTCAATAACTTAAAACTATATTACCTGAATAGTCTCCATGGTGAAGTGTCAGAAAAAGAGAAATAATAAATATCTCCACAGCACCATAAGGTTTTATAAAATATAATTTCCGTTTTTAACCTTAATGTACAACCTCAAGATTCTGGTCCATATTAGACTGATAATAGTTCTGACAGAGGCCACAAAGGTACAACTATAACATGAAAATGATGTCTTTTACTGAAGACCTGTATGGTATACTTAGTCACTGTTGCGGTGGCATCCACTGCATACCAGTGGATTTAAAGGCCAGGAAAATGGTTTTATCATTTATACTCTAATCACAAATTTCAACTTGCTAAAAGAACCAAAGTGGTAACTAACTAAGAGATTTGCCATAACTAAGAAGTCCTTTTATATGTTTGCTTTAGTCCTTTTATATGTGTGCTCTTGTGGGTTTTGTTTCTCTATGATAATATTCTGTAAATGGCTCTGAGTATTTAACATAGAAATACAGTGATTCATTCTTAATATTAAAAATAAACACAAATGGAAAACAAACTTTCTAGCCAAATTATCTGCACTTATGTATAGCAAGTTATCTATAGTAACTGTATCACAGATTGGATCCCCAATACCCAGCATGCTCATGGATCTCTTGAACTAAGTGTGTGCTGTGCCAACTTAGTTCAACATCGAACTAAGCAAAACATAATTGAAAGTAATGACGTGCCTACCAAAAAGCACACACTGCATTCCAAAGCCAAATGTGAATTAGGTCTGGGGTTTTCAATTCCATGTCTCCCCCACATCAATGCAGAACTCAAACTTGACTTTACTACAAATTGGCTAGCACTAGAGTAAATTTGCTATAAAATTACTTATAACAAAATAAATATTTTCAGTCCCTCTACACTAAGTGATATATAAAGCATTAGCAGTTTATAACATTAGCTCAGGTCACTCTTTAGGACCCAAACATACTGTACAATCCTGAGTAAAAGATTAAGGATACAGTTTCTTGGGGATCTTTCTTGATCAGGAATCATAAAGGAAACACATAATACCACAATTTGCAATTATCCCCATTTTCATTAGAAGTACCATGAATTATTTACTTTGGTAAATAAGTTTATGTATGTAAACCATTTGTTTTGCTGGAGTAAAATATAAGAGCTTCTGCTAGGATCCCTCCATCACCTTTTGACACTGATACAATAAATAGTCAGGAAGAGTAGAGCAGGAGGATCTAAACCATAGGGCTAATACGTCACCATGAACTCGGAAATGCAGCAAACAGGGGATGGATGGGAGCAGCTGACAGGCCAACAGCCCTTCACTGCCTACAAACAACAAAAATTAAAAATTCTTTAATACAAAGGAACTTCAGTAGACAGTTCTACAAAGAAGATACACAATGGCCAATAAGCACATGAAAAGATATTCAACATCACTGCTCATTAAGGAAATGCTAATCAACCCCATAATGAAATACCACTTACCACTTCACACCCATGAGGATGGCAATTATCACAATAAATAAATACAAGGGTTAGTGAGGACATGGAGAAATTTGAACCCTTGTACATTGCTGATGGGAATGTAAATGGTGCCGTTGCTGTGAAAAACGATATGATAGCCTGGTGTGGTTCAGTAATTGAGCACTGACCCATGAACCAGGAGGTTACTGGTTCAATTCCCAGTCAAGGCACATGCCTGGTTGCAGGCACAATCCCCAATAAGGGGTGTGCAGGAAGCAGCCAATCGATATTTCTCTCTCATCGATGTTTCTATCTCTCTATCCCTCTCCCTTCCTCTCTCTCAAAAATCAATAAAAAACATTTAAAAAATGATATTACTTTTCCAAAAATTACATATAGAATTACCATATGATCCAGCAATTCTACTTCTGGGACTTGAACTCTGATATCTGTACACCTCTATTCAGAGCAGCATTATTTACAGTAGCCAAAAAGTAGAAGCAACTCAAGTGTTCATCGATAGATGAATGGATAAAAAAAAAGTGGTATATTCATACAATGGAATAGTATTCATTAGGAAAGTTTGACACATGCCACAATAAGGATGAACCTTGAAGATATTATGTTATGTGAAATAAGCCAATCACAAAAGGGCAAATATTGTATGATTCCACTTCTATGAGGTACCTAACGTCAAATTCATAGAGACAGAAAATAGGATGGTAGGTGTCAGGGACTGGAGAGGGAGATGATGAGAGCTATTGTTTAATGGGTACAGTTTGAGTTAGGGGAGAAAGAAAAGCTCAGGAGATGATGGTGGCAATAGTTACACAACAACACGAATATACTTAAAGCCACTAAACTGTACACTTAAGAACAGTTAAAATAGCAAATTTTGTTATGTATATTTTACCACAAAAATTCTTTAATAAAATCTGAAGAACACACTCCTCTAAAAGATACCAATAACAGGAAATATGGCTCTAAGAAATCTGACACTTGTGAGAGTTGATCTGTGTTCTGGTTGTGAGAAAGCCCTCATAAACACGGGATTGCCTTTTCGTAACTCTACGAACCTATAATGTCAACAACATGAAGTCTCAGTTTCTGTTGCAGTGTCTTCAGGGCAGAAGGCAGAGCAGCTTGAGATTCTGACATTTTTACATTTTGCTTCACATCATTTGCAAAGGATAACCAGAGTTTGCCGAAGTCTTCAGTTGAAATTTTTAATGGTCTGAAAATAATGTTTAAAATTAGACTGATGTCCAAAAGAATGAAATAATTCTAAACAAAAAACATACATTTTAAATGATTCCTGGGAATAAAACAATTACTGTAAATCTCGGTCCCACAAAAAATTATGTTTTTAAACTAAATATGATTAGAATGCTAATCATTTTTTCACCCTCCAACCTGAGCAAGAAATGTTAGTGCAAATGTTTTTTCAATAAGTCAGCTAGCTCTTTTTCTGGGTATTAGCGATTTCAGTAAAATGTTTCCAAGTAATTTCATGAATCGTTCAAATATAACATAAAACTTTTCTTTCATATACACTCTGGATTGGGGGATAAGGAGACACTCTATCAAAGTCATATACAGAAGCATGAATATAAAGACTCAGCACCTTAAGTAAATTAGACCAAGAGAAAAGATTTTAGCAAATGTACGTATTTTAGAAATGATTCATGAGACTGAAGATCAAATAGCTAACACTGTGTATACTAAGGTGGAATTATAGAGAACTTTTATGTTCTACTTATATTTTTCTACAGCATTTAAATTTTTATGTATATATCAAATTTATAATTAGGAAAATATTTTTAAAGACAGAGGATTTTATTAATAAACACAGAATTGTTATATATATTGTGCTTCTTCGGGTTATGAATGCACACCATGGGAGACACCTCAGAGTCAAAGAATATAAGTTCTTATATAGCAACATGAGTATAAATACTCTGACAGATTAATAGACATGTTCATACTGAAAGACATTAAAGAGTAGGCAAAAACTGAAGTAGTGTAACACAACCAGAGTGTGGAGTTTAAAAGTTTTACAGACAATCCCTGGTATTCTGCATTCTTGGTTCAAGCAGTCTTCATTTAAAAAAATGTTTGAATACAGCCCTGGCTTGTTTTGCTCAATGGTTAGAGCATCAGCCCGTGGACTGAAGGGTCCCAGGTTCAATTCCTGGTCAAGGCATTGTACCTCAGTTGCAGGTTAATCCCTGCCGGTAGGGGCATGTGCGGGAGGCAACCAATCAATGTGTCTCTCTCACATTGATGTCTCTTTCTCTCTCTCTCTCTCTCTCTTCCTCTGTTCTTCCCTCCCTCCCTCCCCCATCCCTTCCACCTTCTCTAAAAGTCAATGGAAAAAATATCCTCAGGTGAGGATTAAAAAATAAATTTAAAAAAATGTTTGAATACAGTACAATATATTCGTAACACTAAATGAGAGACGAGTTAGGCAGTTTTCAATTATTTTGGTAACACTGAACAGTGCCTAGTATAATGCTAAATACTAACATAATCCTACATAATAAAAAGCTAATATGCAAATCAACCAAATGGAGTAACAACCGGTCGCTATGATGCACACTGACCATCAGGGGACAGACACTCAACGCAGGAGCTGCCATTGGTAGTCAGTGCGCTCCCACAGGGGGTGCACCGCTCAGCCAAAAGCCGGGCTCATGGCTGGCAAGCACAGCAGTGGTGGCAGGAGCCTCTCCCCTCTCTGTGGCAGTGCTAAGGATGTCTGTCTGACAGCTTAGGCTCGTTCCTCACAGGGAGCAGGCCTAAGCTGTCAGTCGGACATCTCTGAGGGCTCCTGGACTACGAGATGGCGCAGGCTGGGCTGAGGGAACCCCCCCCCCAAGTGCACGAATTTTGTGCACCAGGCCTCTAATGTCTAATAAAAGTATAACTTTGCTGAGTAATTTTCTTGCAGATCTCTAAAGCTTAATAAAATTTGAAAAGCTTTAAGAAAAGCCATGTGGAATCTTTAAAGTTATTTCAGTTTAAACATTACTTTAATATCAGTTTCTCTCAGAAGTTTTCCAAGATCACCAACCAACTCCAACCTAAATCAGGTCCCATATTATAATTGGCCATTGTAGGCCATCATCAACAAATCAACAAACGACAAGTGCTGGAAAGGATGTGGAGAAAAAGGAACACTTGTGCACTGCTGGTGGGAATGCAGACTGGTGCAGCCACTATGGAAGGCAGTATGGAGGTTCCTCAAAAAATTGGAAATGGAACTCCCATTTGACCCTGTGATCCCACTTCTAGGAATATATCCCAAGAAACCAGAAACACCAATCAGAAAGGATATATGCACCCAGATGTTCATAGCAGCACAATTCACCATAGCTAAGATCTGGAAACAGCCTAAGTGCCCATCAGTAGATGAATGGATTAGAAAACTGTGGTACATCTACATGATGGAATACTATGCTGCTGTTAAAAAGAAGGAACTCTTACCATTTGCAACAGCATGGATGGAACTGGAGAGCATTATGCTAAGTGAAACAAGCCAGTCAATGAAGGAAAAATACCACATGATCTCATTCTTTCATGGATAATTAAGACCATTACAAACTTTTGAACAATAATAAATACAGTGGCAGAGCTGCCTCAAACCGATTGTTGGACTTCAGTGGTAAGGCCAGGGAGGGTTGGGGGACAGGAGGGAGGGGAGTAAGAGATCAACCGAAGGACTTGTATGCATCCATATAACCATAACTAATGGACATAAGACACTGGGGGGTAAGGGAGGGCAGGGGCTTGTCAAGGGTGGGGGGGAAAAAAGGACACATATGTAATACCCTTTGTAATGCTTTAAGCAATAAAAATAAATAAATAAAATAAATAAATAAATAAATAAATAAATAAAAATAATTGGCCATTGTACCATTTATTTTCTCTATAATTCACAATTACATATGCGTTGATATGATTGTTCAATGTCTCCTCCTTAGGCTGGCCAGTAGGGGCTGTGTCTGAATTGTTATACTCCCTAGCACCTAGCATAGTACTTCTGTCCAGAGAGGAGGCCCAATGAACATATGCTGAATGACTGAATAACCTGAGTTAACATTCCAGAAAATACTTACCTAATGAAATCTAACAGTGATAAGTTTACTGAAAATTCTAGCTGAACAGCGTGAGTGTTCATCATTGGGTAATTTATAAAACCAGAAAGATTCCCTTCTGTAAAAGGTTTTTCCATCTGCACACTATATTGAAAGTTTTTTGTGTTCTCTGCTTCTATTATAGGCAAGCAGCATCCGGGTTGCTCAGTGATCTGTAGATAAAAGTAACACAAGGGATGAAGAAGGGATCGATACAGACTATCATATGAATACCAAATTTCTATTTAAGTCAAGTAAAGCACATTACTGTGAGATGTTAATAACTACATTATGAAGATGACTAACAACTTCACTTGAGAAAAATTCACTAGCACAGATAATCAAGAACTAATAGTACACAGATAAAAAAAAGGTAACAAATGTCATTACAATGAAAGCCTCTGTATAATTTGAGAACAAAAAAATATGTATTAAACTCTAGTCTTGTGGCTCTCAATTCTGGCTAGCACCAGATCTTTAAAGCTAGGAGAGTTAAAAGATATATACAGGTGCCTTCCCTTTCCATTCTCCACCCTTACTCAACTACTGGTGGTAGAGCTCAGGCAACTGAATTGGGTTTTGTTTTGTTTTAAGTTCCATAGGTGATTCTTATGCAAATCTAGAACTTCTGCCCTGGTCAGGCCAAGGTAATATCCCATTCAACACAATCTAGCTCATAGAAGAAATTAGGTCAGTTTTATGGAATACTGATCTACTGGTCAAATCTCATTATAACTCCACCAAGAACAACCACATAATAACACAAACAGCATTATTTCCAGAAATCACAATGAGGTCTCTTGGAGCCAGGCAAGAAATGACTGAAGCCTGAGAACTCTATGATGCAAAAGCACTATTAATATCTTCACTTTAAATGCCAGGAAACTATGGCACAAAGCAGGTATATAATTTGACCATGGAACACAGCTAAAAAGCAGCAGAAGCAAGATTCAAAGGCAAGCAGTCTGAGACAAGAGTCTATATTTGTGCTCTATCAAAACTCATTTTATATAGGGTGGAGCAAAAGTAGGTTTACAGTTGTTCACATGAAAAATAATGCAACAATTAATAAATAATACAAGAATAAACTCTGCTTCACGTACTCACAATTGTAAACCTATTTTTGTCCCCCCTGTATTTGTGGCCTTCTCCAATACAACCTTTATTATGTTTCCTTGAATCTTTTGAATAATTCACCCCTACACAAATTAAATAATCTGTCATATCTTGTACTTTTTTTTTGCTAAAGAGGAAGGAAGAATGTGAAAAAAAATGCACAAACCATCAGAAGAGCCAACAGCAGAAACACTAAGCAAGCACTGTACATTTAAGACAAGAAATAACAAACCATTCATTGTCATACCTTGAAATTTTCTGCAGGAGCAATTTCTAAGTTAACACCTTCCAATTCTGAACCACTCTTACTAGAAACTAACCACACCATCAATAAACAATCATCTTTCCAAATTTTGTAAGAAGACAATGACACGGTTTCAGTATTGCAGACCTCCGTAAGATCCGAATGCATGTGCTCAGTAGTTTCTTCCAACAAAGAAGCTAAGGAGCTTTCACTGGCAAGTGAGGCGGAGGTGGACCGGGGAGGGTGAAACACTTCCATATCATCAGCAAACAAGGCAGGTGCGGGCCGCCTGCACTCTGAGAGTTTCTCCACCAAGGGCGGTTCTGCGAGTGCCTCGGAACCCAGAAGTTCTGCACTTAGAGCAAATTTCTCTAGTTCTTTGTCTCTTCTATCCCCCAAATTATCCAAGTAATAATCTTCTTCATAAGTCACATTTGTAGGAGAACTAAAGGAAGAACGGGTCATATTATGAGCATTGGTTTTTTCTCCACTTATGGCTTCTTTGACTTTTGATTTCCTTCTGAACTTGTGAGAGATGGTATCTGCTTTTCCTAGCTGTGAAAATGAAACATAATAATATAAAAAGAAATCATTCTTCTAGTCATGAGTTTTAAACATTTTTCTATAATTTCAAATGACCAATTTAATAGCTTGCTGAAGTTCTATCTATAAAGCACAGATTGAAAAAAGAATCAGAGATAAATAAAATGTTAAGCCCTGAAATTCTGACAGCTATGTAACATTGAACTACTAGCTAAATCTTATTTCTCATTTAATAACACATAAAATCAGCCTGGCCATGGGTGGGTGTTTGAGTGTCAACCATGAACCAGGAAATTATGGTTTCATTCCCAGTCAGGGCACATGCCGGGTTGTGGGCTCAATCCCAGCAGGGAGTGTGCAGGGAGCAGCTGTTCAATGATTCTCTGTCATCATTGACGTTTCTCTCTCTCCTTCTCCCCTCCTCTCTGAAATCAATAAAAATATATTTTAAAAATAAAAGTAAATAAATAACACATAAAAGAAATGTTAAAAATTCCAATGTAAACAATTCTAAAAACTTGCTAGATTTCAGAATACTAGAGTACAGAATTGCGCAAATTAAAAAGAGTGAGAAACCCAGCTATTTTTTTGTTCTTGAGTTTTCTTATAGAGTTCTCCTCAAACTCTGACTCAGGAATATACAATAATCATGATTTCATGGCCTATGAGTCAATAAACAGGGAAGAAAAACTGGTTTTACCTCAAGAATCAACTGGCAATGGCTGACTGGAACACAAAGCAGTAAAGAATTCTATAAATGACTAGTGATGTTTGCTATGGATTCTAGAGATGGGACCAGTAAATTTGCCATCCTTGAGCTAACCCTCCTGAGGAATGGCCTGCAAATCTATGTAAGAAGAGTGACTCAAGTGTCCCCTTGCCTCTCAAAGTCCTATCTAAAATCAGTAGAACAGACTGGCACTCACTGCTCTAAGTCTAAGTCCATGCCTACGCCTTCCGGGGGCTGTAACACCACGTGGCTACCCTTCACATGATTCTAGTTTACCAGAATTCTAGGTCCCTGTCCATATTCTCTCATTCTTTCAAGTCCCAATACCTCTTCCAACTCTCAAAAGTAAGGGATGAGTCTGTCTCCTCCCTTTCAATTCAGAAGTCATTACACAAAAACTTACACTGTTTTAAGACAAAAACAAGTGGGGGGGGTGGGGGGGGGGGGGGAAAGGATTTCCATTCCAGTAGCCATGGGACTTGAATTAGACATACAGTAGTCCCCCTTATCTGTGATTTTGCTTTCCATGGTTTCAGTTACCTACAGTCAACATCAGTCCAAAAATATTAAATGGAAGTTTTCAGAAATAAATAATACATAAGTTTCAAATTGCACGTCATTCATATTAGTGTGATAAAATCTCTCACTGTCCTGCTACGTACATCCCAGGACATGAATCATTCCTTTGTCTAGCATATCCAGGCTGTATACGATAGCTACCCATTAGTCACTTAGCCCTCTGGGTTATCAGATCAACTGTCTCAGTACTGCAGTGCTTGTAATTCATGTGCCCATATTTTACTTTAATAATTGCCCCAAAATACAAGAGTAGTGAAGCTGGCAATTTAGATATGCCAAAGAGAAGCAATACAGTGCTTCCTTTAAACGAAAAGGTGAAAGTTCTTGATTTAGTAAGAAACAAACAAAAAAAAATCATATGCTGAGTTTGCTAGGAACAAAGCTTCTGTTTGTGAAACTGTGGGGAAGGAGAAAGAAATTTGTACTAGACCAGCCACGGGCAAACTACAGCCCGCGGGCCGGATCCGGCCTGTTTGAAATGAATAAAACTAAAAAAAAAAAAAGACCATACCCTTTTATGTAATGATGTTTACTTTGAATTTATATTAGTTCACACAAACACTCCATCCATGCTTTTGTTCCAGCCCTCCGGTCCAGTTTAAGAACCCATTGTGGCCCTTGAGTCAAAAAGTTTGCCCACCCCTGTACTAGACTGTGGTAGCAACTCAAACAGTAAAGTTACAGCTACAGTCAGTGAAAAGTACTTAGTTATAGAAAACACATTAAATTTGTGGCTGAGAGACATGAACAGGAAACATGTTTTAAATGATGGTAATGTGTTGCTCCAGAAAGTACTAAGCCTACACAAAGACTTCAGCAAAGGATCCCCTGAAACGAGTGACACCAAGCCATTTACTGCAAGCAATACTGTTAGGCTAAATTTGTTTTTTCTTAGGAGGGAATGAGTATCAAGTCTAACAGAAATGGGATCTGTAAAAGACAGAGATACAGTAAAGAATGTAGCCTGGAGTCTAGCCTAGTGTTGACAGGGATGGAGAGAAAATTCCACTAAGGGAGAAGGAGGATGAAAGAACTGGGATCATGTAAAATGAAGAAAATGTAGCTCTAATCACAATTTTGCACTAGGTATGTTCATCAGGCCGCCAAATGGAAAATGACATGGAATTTTCAGACACTCAAAAATAGTACCTTGCCCAGCAGGTGTGGCTCAGTGGTTGAGTGTTGACCCTTGAACCAGGAGATCATAGTTTGATTCCCATTCAGGGTACATGCCCAGGTTTCATGATCAATTCTCAGTATGGGAAGTGCAAGAGGCAGCCAGTCAATTATTCTCTCTCATCAGTGATGTTTTTATCTCTCTCTCTCCCTCTCCCTTCTTCCCTGAAATCAATAAAAATAAATATATTTTTTAAAAATCGCACCTGCCCTTCTTTTACTACGAGAATAATACATTAGGATAAAAACTTTTGAAAATCGCTATAATCGTAATGCCTGAATGTAGTTTCCATTTTTTTATAATTCATTCAATCTCAAAACACTTTTATCTTCTTAACAGTTATAGGCAAGATGTAAATAGAATTTTATATTATTTTTAATATATCCTAAGTATTTTTTATTTTACAATGCAGTAGTTATCATTTTTAATGGCTGAGTAGTATTCTGAGCTAATATAATTTATGTACCCTTTCTCTTGTTAGACACCTAAATTGACTCCTATTTTTCACTATTAAAAACATCATTTTGAGAAGAACTTTTTTCACAGACAAGTCAATATTGTTGAACTATTATTGTTGACAGTATTTCCATCAAACCCCTCCCACTGAGAACTGTCCTCCACCCACTGGGGTGAGAATACTGTTAGTTACAGTTATAACTTTATTTGGGCCCTGCCCCTTGCCTAGCTGACTAGACAGACTAGAGAGAACTCCTTACTCAAGCTGAGCCAATTAGATTTTCTCTTTCAGGAATACAAAAGTGTCATTGGTGGCTCTGGAGCTGGGAAAGCCATTTCCCACTATATATATAGATAGATAGGTAATGGCCAAGAGCTTTCATAGAGCAAGGTTTTTTATATGAAACAGGGGACACAGACTCTCAGGAATATAACTGGCTACTTACCAAATTGACTGTACTTTCTGATCCTAGCCCAACAAATAATGACGATGCCAGCAGCTGCTTTTCTTTCTCCTCTTTAGATTGGGTAAGGACTTGAGATGGGTCCTTTTTTGTTATAGTTGGGTCGACATTCTCTATTATGCTCTCTTGAGAAACGGGCGGAGCTTCAGTTTCATCACCAGTTTTGCTTTCCTTCTTGGGAAGATAGCCCTCTTTCCCCCACAATTTCTGTATACCTTCCAGCTTCAAGCTACTTGTCCTAAGGAGATTGATAATGAAATCAAGTCAATTTAAGTAACTGCTAAGCAATTACTTTCTTGAGGCATTTTTAAAAAACTGTCGTTGCCACGGCCTTTTAGAAACCGCTTTTTATTTTATTTTGTATGCCCAAAGCAAAATCTAGATCTCTAGATTTTATTTTAGTTACAGCCAACCCCCCCCCCCACCATCATTCAGACAAAGGATTTAAGGCAACAGAATTCTAGACATAGTTTAAAATTTAGATCATTTAATTTTCATTTAATTGCTTACATAAGGTGTCCACAAATAGAACTACTGTATCAGTTCCTTAACCCCAATGACTTTGCAAAATATCTTCAATTCTGATGAGTTAAACTTAAGTTTTTTAGCTATAATCACTCAATGAAAGAATTAACTCTACATAAATTCATCAAATAAAATCCTGTTGTAAAAAAAAAAAATCATTCAAATCCACTCCAATGTATAAACTTACCTTTAATCCTAAAGGTTTTCTTGATATGAACACTAGCTACATTTATAAAAATGAAGCGAGGTTTGACTTATAAAAGAAAAAAGATTTTTGAAAAAAACATGAAGATTAGGAGGTTTTTATACCTGAGTTGAAGAAGAATTAAAGTAGGGATTAGAATTTGGACTCACCTACTGCTGTCCCAAAAATGACAGCTTATGAATCTGCAGTGTCTAATATAACCATAAGTACAGGCTGAAACAGCCAAAGATTGCCTCTATTATGTTCATATAAGAACTGTGTGTCCTTGGCACTTGGCTCGTTTAAGTAGCCCTGTTGTGGTCCAAAATAGCATTTTGGAAATTTTCACTACAAGATAGGCAGATCATAAAAGAAAGACTCAGAAATGTTTGTACTGATTATTATTCCCTTCTAATTAGTGAGAATCGTGATCACTTTGATTTTCTGTATAATGCCAGAAAACAAAAATAGGTAGTTATACTTCATACTGAGTGAAGAGCTAATAGCTATTAAGTACTAATTGGCTGAAAGAAAATCTGAATGTTAATAAAGAATGACCTACAGGGAATCAGTCCATTCCTCCTCAATAAATTTTGCTGCTAAATGGTCCTTTACAAGTATCTCCATTTCTCTCTTTCTTTCAGGTACCAAAGAATTTTCTAAAAAGTTATTAAGCCCAGCCAGGGTGGCTCAGTGGTTGAGTGCCCACCTATGAACCAGGTGGTCACAGTTCGATTCCCGGTCAGAGCACATGCCTAAGTTGAAGGCTCAATTCCTGAGGGGATGTACAGGAGGCAGCCGATTGATGATTCTCTCTCATCCTTGATGTTTCTATCTCTCTCTCCCTCTCCCTTTCTCTCTGAAATCAATAAAAATATTTTTTTAAAAATAAAAATAGCCTGGCCAGCATGGCTCAGTGGTTGAGCATCAACCTAGAAACCAAGAGGTCATGGTTCGATTCTTGGTCAGGGCACATACCCAGGCTGGGCTGCAGGCTTAATCCCCAATGGGGGGCCTGCAAAAGGCAGCCTATCAATGATTCTCTCTCATCATTGATGTTTCTATCTCTCTCTCCCTCTTCTTTCCTCTCTGAAATCAATAAAAATATATTTAAGAAAATAAAATAAAATAAAAAGTTATTTAAAAAATAAAAACTATTATCTATCAACCTCTTACAAGAAAACTGGTTGTCCTTGCATGAGCAGATCCAAAAGTGCTCATGGCAGCCACTAAAATGACCCCCGGTATCTCTAGGGTGCTCACCAGCAGCAATTCAAAGGGACTCATAATGTTCACAGCAGGATTATAGAGCTTCTATAACCCAGTTTACCAAGACATATCCTTTAATGATTTTTTTTAAAAGCAAGTCCCCAAGTTTTACTAATAAATGATTCAAATATTAGTTTTTTTTTAAAAGGCAGGTGTTTTGGACACCAGGATGCTCCATACAGATCTCCCTTCAATGCAGAACTGTACTGTCCCTGCTGTTAGCAGTGCAATCCCTCCACTGCCTTAGGGGCAGAGGGCCACCTCACCGAAGATAACGCTGCTTCCAGAGCAACCCGCACGCAGTGACTGATGAATGTAAGCACAGAGCCCTGTCCACCCATTTTGTCCACCTGAGGATAACCCCATTCTAGCTCCAGAGCTCCCCATGGGGTCAGTAAAATCTGTCATTGCACTGCATGGCATCTTAACTACTTCCTCTGCCCAAACCTGCTTCTTTCCCCTTCCTTCCATTGGTATTGAACTAAGGGCACTCCTTAATATTCTACACGCTAAATTCCACCACACTGTGTGCTTCTCAGGAAACCCAACCCCCAACAAAGGGCAAAACGAGAAAGGGGAAGAAAAGTAAGCCTAAAAGTAAGCCTAAAAGTAAGCCTAAAAGTAGCTATTTTAAAGGTTTTTCTGGCTCATTTCATCTGCACAACATGCTTCTCATCAACATAAATTTTCTCTGTCATACATTATATACAAACAGTCTAAAAAGCAGACAAGTAAATAAGAGAGCAGCATAAAGCCTTCATATACAAAATATGATGTAAAACATACTGTAAAAAAATGTTTTTAAACATGAGTCCATCTTGGTCTGGATTTGGATAATAATAAAAACCTAATACAAATGGTATACCTTGTATTATTTTGACTCAGACCATTCAAACACAGAAGTAAATTCTGGCCAAGCAACCTTCAAAAGACTGGGGACATATTCTACACTCAGCTCTAGGAATTCCCATGAGGTATGGCGCTGCCTATGATAGGACTTGGGGTAAGAAATTCTCAACTGGGCTGGCAACTGCTTCGCTATCACCTTGCCAGAGACTGCAGCAGAGTGCCAGTCTCCTCCCTAAAGCTGAGTCACCTGGCCAATTACCACTGAGGTTTCTAATCTGAAATAATGCGTGAGCTGTGGTCCTCTTTGGAAAAGGATTTTAAATGCACCCTTGTGTTCCATTTTATGGTAATACAGCATATGTGTAATTCCTTAGCTGCTTTGCCAAATGCCCTGTCTCTGAGAGTAGAACATGTTTGCACATAGAATTTACAAGGCCCTGTTTAATATTTAGTTCAATACTAAAAAGCAGATGCTGTCAATTGTTGTGCAGGTAAAGGGACTATGTCTCCTCCCTGGGTTTGGAGCGTTCTTGTCTCTCCTTCCCTTGCCCCTCAGTTCCCTATTTGGGGCACTTAATTGCTATCACCTCCACTATCACATGCCTACAAACCATACCTGCTTTCCATGCTTGGAATGCCAAAAATTGAATGTCTGAGAAAGAAATGGGTGTCCACAGAGCAGGGAAAAAAAGCTAAGGAAGAGAATTTGAACTTATGCCACTTCGTTCAGCATATCATTCTACATTCCTCATGATCTATGTGTTTTTGTTCTGAGAAATACTTCTTACAACCATCTCCCTGGAAGACTGACAAATGTAAAGATGAACATAAAATAAGGTGAATGACTCCTTAATGAATATATGAAAACTAAAAATTCAAATGTCATCTTTGAAAGTTGTCACCTTTGAGATTTTATCACATTTATTCCAACAATGCTGCCATTACTCAAAACACTTGAACTCTTTTAGAAGAAGCTCCTACACAAACAAGAAGGCCATTTTCATTTACTTCATATCTCAACAGAATAGTGACCAAAGTCATCCAGATTGATCAGAAATTTTATTTGGTAAACTCAGCTTTTGGATAATGATAATGATGACAGCTACCATTTATTAATCACTATGTACTCAGCTATATGAGGCACTTTGCATAATTATCTCATTTAATTTAATCATCTTTCTGAGAGTAACTTATTTATATTTCCAAAATCAAAACCTACTTAAAAAGGTTATCATTTGGCTGCACATAAGACATTTAGACATCTGTATCACCAATTTTCAAGGAAAGGAACTCTAAAAGCATTTTGAGTAAAGCACACAACTTCCTCAGGTGAAGTCAATCACCTTATTTTATGTTCATCTCTATATCTGTCAATCTTCCAATGAGATTGTTATAAAAAGTCGATTATGAGAAATGTAGAATTATATGCTCAATATTCACCTGGGTATATAAGTTGTGATATACTTCTTTAAATATATTATACTATATACACACATATACATACAATATGTAGTAATAATACACACATCATTACTATGTGTAAAGGTTGTATACATCCTATGCTGTCTTGGAAATAAGCAATCTCTCTCTCTCTCTCTCTCTCTCTCTTTTATTTTTTTGTTGATCCTCACCCAATGATATTTTTCCATTGATTTTTAAAGAGAGTGGAACAGCCCTAGTTGATTTGGCTCAGTAGATAGAGTGTCAGCCTGCAGACTGAAGGGTCCCAGGTTCTATTCTGGTCAAGAGCACATGCTGGGGATGTGGGCTCGATCCCCAGTAGGGGGTGTGCAGGAGGTAGCCAATCAATAATTCTCTCTCGTCATTGATGTTTCTTTTTTTAAAAATATATTTTTATTGATTTCAGAAAGGAAGGGAGAGGGAGAGATAGAAACATCAATGATGAGAGAGAATCACTGATTGGCTGCCTCCTACACCCCCCCCCGTCTCCCCCCACCCCCACCCCCGTCCCCACACTGGGGATCGAGCCCACAACCTGGGCATGTGCCTTTGACAGGAATCAAACTTGGGACTCTTTAGTCCGCAGGCTGATGCTCTATCCACTGAGCCAAACCAGCTAGGGCATCATTGATGTTTCTATCTCTCTTTCCCTCTCCCTTTCTCTCTGAAATCAATAAAAATATATTTTTTAAAAAGAGAGAGAGAATGGAAGACAGGGAGAGAGACAGAGAGAGAGAGAGAGAAACATCGATGTGAGAGAGACACATCGATTGGTTGCCTCCCGCATGCACCCCGACCAGGGCCGGGGATTGAGCCTGCAACCGAGGTGTGTGCCCTTGGCCAGAATCGTACCTGGGACTCATCAGTCCATGGGCTGGCTGATGCTACACCCACTGAGCCAAACCAGCTAGGGCGCAAACTCTCTTAAAGTGTAAAGACATACTGTATCGTATCAATACTTTTTTGAAAGCAAGAAATAGAAACAACAGCCCAAGCAGAATTTATCTTTCAGGAACCCCTCTACATTTAAAGACATTTAAATATTCCCATGTTCTCAATTTTAATAAGAAAGGAACTTACTCTTTCAGCCCTATTTCTGCACTGTTTCCAGATATATCTGAACCCAGAGAAATGCCAGCAGGAGACTGTCGTCCAGTAAAGCCAGATGAAGAAAAGGAGAGTCCATATGGTTCAAAATTGAGAACTAGAAATTTAAAACAATAAGAATGGTTTATATTTAAAACAAAGCCAAAATTATTTTTAAAAAGGTAACAATTATCAAAGTTACCATCATTACTAAAATAAAATAACTGAAGACTAGAATCCAGTGACAATTTTTAAACTGGAAGGGAACTTGGAGATGATCTAACCAAATATTTATAATAATAATAATAATAACAAAGCAGCTATGATTTATTTAATACTACTACAGTCTTCATACTATTAGCTGATCAAAGACAGTACTTCATTTTTATCATTTTACCTCCCTTAGAACCTAAAAAAAAAATTCAATTAGGAAAGACAGCTAATAAACCAGATCTACTGAAAAGTTGCTGCTCTCAAGCAAAAATGTTTAAGCAGCTATGAACGAAGAGATGACTGCATTTTGCTTAACAAAATGGCACATTCCTGTACTGAACAGACTGACATAGCCCTCAATGTGAAATCTCCCTTCTCGATGAGGAACAGGTTTACTCAGGTTCGGATTCCATTGAGCCTTATACCCAAATGAACTCAACCAGAGCCTTGAAAATTCATGTTGTTATTGTGGTAGAGCAGATGCCAATATACATTCTCTACTTTCTAAGTAACAGAACCCTTGATTCTTAGCTAGGTACATGGCCACCCAGAAAAGAGATGGCATTTCCAGACTCCTTTAACATCTTTCTTCCCTCCCTTCCTCTCCTATATTCATGAAGCCAACATCAATCCTAGGCTAGATACTTATGATATTTCTTTAATGGGAAAGAGCAATAACCTTCTGCTTTGTATAAGGTCCCACTATGTTTATTTGTTTTCCTAACTACCTTATTTATCTTTTTTCTTCTTAAATCATAAAAAGTACCTACGAATATATTAAAGTTGATATGTTGATATCCTCATTTTACAAATGAAGAAACTGTGGCAAAGAGGTTGCCACGAACTTACCCAAGATTACAAAGAAAGGAAATGATACAGGCAGATAAGAAAGAAAGAAAAAAGAAATCATATATCCTGGTTCCAGAGTTTCACACTCAACTACTATATTACATTGCCTCTTCCAAAGAAACATAGCCCTCAATGTGAAATCTCCCTCACTGACGAAGAGTACGTGACCCAAAGAGTAACAAGTAAATGTTTGTTTGTTAGCTAAATGAATGATATAGAAGAGGAAGCAATGTGCAGTAGAAAAAAGTAATGGGCAAATTGATAATCAGGAAAACTGAGCTCTTGATGTTGGTCAGGTGTTAACTAGGTATATGAACTAGACTTTCATTTCTTTATAAAGTGAAGAGTTCAGACTAGGTCAGCATTTCCAAATGCTGATTTGATAATCAGAATCAAGCTGACTTCACCCATCACCCATAGACCTTTGTGTACATACAGCCAAGCTTTCAGATATTTAGATATAGAAGGTATAGGGATAGGGCTATGTCCTGTCTTATAACTGATTTCTCTCCCCATGATGTAACAGATAGCCTAAACTCATGAAATTTGGATTTTACTTTAGAAAACTTTTTTTTTTTTTTTTTTTTTTTTATAATTTTTATTTCTTAAAGTATTACAAAGAGTATTACATATGTCTCCTTTTTCCCCCCCATGACATTCCCCCGGCCCCTACCCCCCGCCCCCCCCCGCCCCGTGTCTTGTGTCCATTGGTTAATCTTATATGCATGCATATAAGTCCTTCAGTTGGTCTCTTAATCCCCCCCCCAACCCTCCCCAGGCTCCCCATTGTAGTTTAACATTCTGTTCCATGTTGCTCTGCTTCTGTATCTACACCTGTTCATCAGTCCATACTGGTCCCCTTTATTTGTCCCAACCTCACTGGAGTAGTCTCAACCTCGCCAGGGCCGTCTGAGCCTCACCAGGGCCGTTTCAACCTCACCGGGGTCGTCCCTACCTCACGGGGGCCGTTTCAACCTCACCGGGGTCGTCCCTACCACACCAGGGCCGTTTCAACCTGACTGGGGTTGTCGCTCCCACACCGGGGCTGTTTCATCCTGACCGGGGTTGTCCCTACCACACCGGGGCCGTTTCGACCTGACTGGGGTCGTCCCTACCTCACGGGGGCCGTTTCAACCTGACCGGGGTTGTCCCTACCACGCCGGGGCCGTTTCGACCTGACTGGGGTCGTCCCTACCTCACGGGGGCCGTTTCAACCTCACCGGGGTTGTCCCTACCACACCGGGGCTGTTTCAACCTGACCGGAGTTGTCCCTACCACACCGGGGCCGTTTCAACCTGACTGGGGTCGTCCCTACCTCACGGGGGCCGTTTCAACCTGACCTGGGTTGTCCCTACCACGCCGGGGCCGTTTCGACCTGACTGGGGTCGTCCCTACCTCACGGGGGCTGTTTCAACCTCACTGGGGTCGTCCCTACCTCACGGGGGCCGTTTCAACCTGACTGGGGTTGTCCCTACCACGCCGGGGCCGTTTCGACCTGACTGGGGTCGTCCCTACCTCACGGGGGCCGTTTCAACCTCACCGGGGTTGTCCCTACCACACCGGGGCTGTTTCAACCTGACCGGAGTTGTCCCTACCACACTGGGGCCGAAAAACTTTTGAAAAATAGATTTTGGAAGAAAAGGGAAGAGCCTAATTTGAGAGCTTAACCCCATTTATAATGATGTTCTATGGGGGAAAAAGTACTTGGCAAAAGAATTCATTCATTTGGGGAATTCCAGGACTATCTATTATATTTATATCAGCCACTTACCTTATTTTAAGAATAGAGACAGGCAGTGCTAGGAACCAGGTTCTTCATCCTATCTCCCCTTCCCTACCCAACCCTTCAACTGTAGTAATAGCAGGCTGATGGCCCAGGCACACTGAAAATAAGGAATATGGCAAATGGACCACATCTCCCACTCTGGAACTCCAGATTTTCACTCCTTGCCCTGGATGTCATAAGGCTTCTATATGCACTACAGTCACAGGTCGGGCAATTATAACTCAAAATTTATTTACCCCTCCTCCCCCCCCCCCCCCCCCCCCGCTCCCCGCAACACACACACACACACATTCTATCAATACAGGGTATCACTGTGCTAAAAAATATGTCACAAACTTTAAAAGAACAAATACTTCTACAAAAAGATAACATCATGCCTATTATTAGTGTTTGTGCTTTTTGGTCTCATTTTAGGATCAACCATTTAGTTGTACTTATATGCCTAGCACAGACCTAGAAAATATTAAGCACTCAACAAAACCATTAAATTATTTAAGTCATTAAATAACTTCCTCCTTACTAAAATCATGACAGAAATCTTTCCCTGACAGCTACATTTCTTAAATGTAATTTAAGTTATTCTTTCCTGCCTTAGCTGTTCCTAACATCACTGATCACATATTTTGTTGGAGGAAGTGTTCTAACACACTTAAGATATACAAGACTGCACAGAATGAAAATGAAACTCACTAGTCCATAGAACCAGTTTTTTCCTAAAACTGTTTCACAGGTATGCTCACACTACTGTCAGCCCTCTATCACAGTGACCAACATGATAATTCCACCTGCCAAGCAGGTCTTTTGAAATTCCTGGATGGCTGTCATATCTTAGGCACTGCTGTATAGGGAGCCTACGACTTTAGGAATACCTCTAGGCTAACTGTTTTTTCCTGGGTTTCCAACGACCTAGTCAGGGTAAACAAGTCACAACAGATTTAAAGAGGAAAAATAAAAGTAAATACCCTCAATTATTTACTTACACACATAAAAAAAGATGCCCCACCCTGGCCGGTGTGGCTCAATGGCAGAGTGACAGGTTCAATTCCTTGTCAAGGGCATTACCTGGTTGCAGGTTCATTCCTCAGCCCCAGTACTGGCACATGCAAGAGGCAACCCATGGATGTGTCTCTCTCACATTGATATTTCTCTCTCTCTTCCCCCTCCTTCCACTCTCTCTAAAAATCAATCCTTACCCATGGATATTTTTTCCATTAAGAAAAAAAAAAGATATCCCTATAACCTCGCCTATAAACTCATAAAAATTACCTTTTTCCTGGGAAAGCTTTTCCTCCTGCCGTTGGTGGTGAGGTTTGTAAGGTGCTGCCCCCTGACTGAGTTCTTCAGCCACATGACTATCCAGAAAAGATAAGGAAGCATCTACCTATATTAAATTGAAGCAAAAATCAGGAATTAAAAAATTTGCCCTAAAACAGTAGACTGTATGTTCACATAGGTACTTTCAGCCCATATATCCTAAAAACATTTTTTAGGTGAAAAGCAGATTCAATTCCAGAAGTACTACCTAACTCTGTAACTTTCTGAAACATCTATAATCAAATCACTCAGCTAAGTCATTTGCAATTATTACTGAGTTTCACTGCACCGAGCAATATATTTTGAGCATCCAATATATTAGGGCATCATGTTAGCTCCTATGATAGAGACAAAAGAAGACACAGTTCCTGCCCTCATGAGACTTGTAACCTACCAGAGGAGAAGACACATCATATACTAAAGCTATAATCTGTATTAGTTTCCAGCTGTTGAGGGATAAAAACAAGGTGCTGATAACACTAGTTCCTTCTGGAGGCTCCAGGGGAGAATAAGGTCCTTATCTCTTTCAGCTTCTAGAGGGCTGCCAGCATACCTTGGCTGTGGCCACATCCCTCTGATCTGTTTCTATAGCTACTCTGCCTTCTCTACACTGAACTCTTGCCTCACTTTTCTAAGGACCCTTGTGATTATCTCATGCCTACTTGGACAATCCAGGATAATGCCCCCATCACAAAATTCTTATCTTAATCACATCTACAAAGTCCCTTTTACCATGTAAGGTACATACACACAGGTTCCAGAGATTGAGATGTGAACCTCTTGGGGAGCTATTATTCGGCCTCCCACAGTGCCTTTGATTTAACTATCCAATTCCTTTCTACCTGAAAATGCTTTTTCAAAAATCTATGGAAAATTACTTAACTAATTTCAACAGGAATAGAAAAGTACTAGAGAATGATTAAATGGGGAAAAAAACAAAACAAAACAAGAGATGGAGAATGAGTAACAGAAAAAAGAGAAGAGAAAAAGTAAGAAGAGAAAGAAAAATGAGATATACACAAGAGGATAGTAGTGATAACCTCAGAAACCAAAATAGCTTCTCCTGATTTAGCCAAACGTATGCAAACAACTCAGATAATTTAGAACAGCAAGTAATTCTCAAACATTTAAGTGGCTTGTCACACTCTGAATGTGGAAAGGTTTAGTTTCACTAAGATTCTTGGAGAAAAGAGGAAGTGTGGTTATTTCCTAGTTTAATTTTATATGCAGCATATTTATTGATCATCTCAATGAATGCCTCTGAAATATCTACCAAATGTTAAAGCAAGGGTTCTGCCTTTGAGGACCTATTGAGAGAACGAAGGAACAAAGCTTCAAAATTAATACAAGTCATGAAAATCTGATTCAGAATTAGTGGGAATACCACCCATCCTCTCCTCTTTATCAACTATATGACATCTAACATACAAAAATTTGAGCAAATCTGGTTTCCTTTTAGAAGTTTTCTGATTTACACCAATCTGAGGGACAGACTGAGTGCACTGGGTTAAAAGGGGTGGTAGCTAAAAGGAGGTGGGAGAAAGAAAGGTTGGTGGTCAGATTCCAAAGTGTTAAAGCATTTAGACAGTAGATGGACAAAATAAAATGGAGAACTATCTTTTACATTCTCAAAGAAAAGAGCGGAATAATAAAAGGACATATTAGAGTTCAAAGGAGATAAAAATTCTTGAATTATTATATATTCAAAGAGATTGTCAGAGCACAAATCCTTCATCGCAGTTCTCCAGAAGAGACACTCTTCAATTCCTGACTTAGGATCACTACTGCACAGAAGCTCTCAAATTCTCTTCTACTAATGAGAGAAAAATTCCAACCTACAGAAACTATATTTTGATACATTTCTGACATATCACAAATGCAAAAATTATTGTTTAAAGATTATGCAATTTTTAAAAAGGTAGAACACAGATGTCTTACCACCATGTCTTCACAACTTTTATTAACTGGAAGCAAACTCTTCATAAGTTCTGCATTCTCATGCAAATGCTTTAGTTCAAATGCATGCTGTCTCAGACAAGTATCCAAAGATACCGTAAATTCCTGGATTAATCTCTCAACAATGTTAGAAGAGTGTGCCTGCGGTGTCAACTTGGTCACGGCAGCAATTAGCCAGGCTTTTGTTTCTGAAGAAATGGAGTCATTCATAAGTAACTTGTAGAGCTTGGTTATAACTTCTTCTGGCGTTTCCTTATCTAAGAGGTAGGAATACTCCCCTAATACCTATGAGTAAAACAAGGAGATGTTTATATAGAAATATCAAGTTATACACCAAACTATACTTGGAAATCTAAACAAAGTGCCTACTGCTGAAGTGAATCTAATCTAGATTAAACATATTCTCGTGGTAAAAAAATATATTAGATAAAGATCAAATTGTACATATTAGTTCAAAATTATACCAAGAATTGGAACTTAATACAAAAATGTTTTCTACATCTTGATCATTAACAATATACAAAACAGACACCTTTACCAGTTAGCCTTCTTCTGAACTTCCAGGTTTGGCTGTTGGTTTTTACCAGCATTTTCACATTCTATTATTACTTTCCCATAAAGTATTTAAATGAGCGGTTCTCACATGCTAGCATGCATAAGAGTCACATGAAGTGTTTCATTAAAATATAGATTTCTAGGTTCTGACCACAGATATATTAAAAGAGATTGTCAAAGAGTACAAATCCCTTCACTGCAGTGCTCCAGAAGAGACACTCTTCAATTCCTGATTAGGATCACTACTGAACCAAAGCTCTCAAATTCTCTCACACTAATATGAGAAAAATCCCAACCTACAGAAACTACAGCATGCCTGCGGTGATAATCTGCACTGCACATTTTGAACAAGCATCAGCTGATTCTGATGAAGATGACCCACAGAACTTTGAAGAACAGTGATCTATGTTACATATCATTTTTCTTACATCTAACTTATCCAGGAGATATATAATCCTACTCGTCTAAAAATCACTAATAAACTGATAACTCATGGAGTGTGAGACCTTTCCTAAATAATATTTATTAAGTATTTTCATGTCTTTGGTGTAATCTTGGCACTAGCAAGAAAAAAAAAGGGAGGTGAGGTAACAGTCAAGGGAAGATGTATTGCTTAGTAACAAGAGGAGGAAAAAGAAATACGACTCATTGTCCTAGCCGGTTTGGCTCAGTGGATAGAGCGTCAGCCTGTGGACTGAAAGGTCCTGGGTACCATTCCAGTCAAGGGCACATGCCTGGGTTGCAGGCTCGATCCCCAGTAGGGGGAGTGTAGGAGGCAGCCAATCAATGGTTCTCTCTCATCATTGATGTTTCTACCTCTCTCTCCCTCTCTCTTACTCTCTGAAATCAAAAATATTTTTTAAAAAGAAATGCGACTCATTAAGTTTAATCCTTAAATAATAAGATAATTTTTGAGTGCTTTAATAAACGTAGTTACCTCTCTAGAAGAGCAGGTAACCTAAATCCCAGTTCAAAAATTGGTGAATTTATATTTCTAGGAAGATGAAATAGAAGCATTTTTCCCCTATTCTTCCCATGAAATACACCTAAAAATCCTTGATGTTGTAAATAAAACACATGTAAAATGACTCTGAAAGGTGAAGAAAAGGCAAATCGCTAAGGACCTTGGGACCTAAGGAACAATACAGTGAGTTATCTGTTGCCTCATTCACCCCAGACTGGATAGTGGAGAACTAACAACCTGGAAACACCAATGGGCTCAAACAAAAAAGTCCCAGGAAAAGCCTGCCCTCTAGCCAAATAGCCAGGAAGATAAAAAGCTTGGACTCCAACTAAGCACCATACAGAAAAAAACTGCAGCCCTACCCGTACCAGCAGAGGCAGAGAGAAGGGCCAGACTTCAACCCCTGCCAGGCTGTAAGAGGCACAACTCCCCCACAAGGATGGTGACCGAGAAGGCCGAGTGGGGGGTCAGGACTTGCATCCCACCAAGCTGCAGAGGCCCACTCTATGGCAGTGTCCCTGAAGGCCCCACAGGAAGCCTACATCACCTCCACCCAGGTATAAAGAGGTGCCCTTCCGCTCTCGGCTGGGGTGCAGTCAGGGGAAGCCTGTGGAGAGACAGCACTTTCCCCAGTGCTCAGCAATAACAAGGCCACCCCTTCACAGCGTCAGCAGAGGCCACTTGTTTAATCTTAACACCCTTGTCGCAACACCATCTCCAAAAGAATTTAGTCATCATTTATGGAACACACCACCCAACAGCAGCAGAATGCCCATTCTTTTCAGGCACCCTGAGAACATAGCACCACCCAGACAATATCACAGGCCGTAAAACAAACCTCAACAAATTTAAAAGGAACTGAAATCACACAGTATTTTCTCTGACAATAGAATTAAACTAGAAATCAGTAACATAAAAGATAACAGGAAACTTTCCAAACACTTAAAAATAAACAACTCTCTTCTACACAATCTTTCCAGAAAATAGAAAAGAACACCCTCAACTCATTTTATGAAGCCAGGATTACCTTGATACCAAAACCAAACAGAGAAGAAATATGAAAACTACAGACCAATATCCCTCATGAACAGAAATGAAAAAATTCTTAATGTTTCAAGAAATCTACAAAAACAATTCAAGATTGCCAGGCAACAAACATATAGAAACCGAAATTAAAAATACATTTACTACTTCTCTAAAGAAAATGAATTACTTAAGTATAAATCTAACAAAACATGTACAGGATTTATATACTGTAGAAATAAAAACACTCTAAATATATGGAATGTAAGTAAGTAAGTAAATAAATAAATAAATAAATAAATAAAATGACATGTCATGTTCATGGAGTAAAAAACAAATGGCCACCAAATATAATAACCAATTTAGCATAAGGATTATCAATGCTAAAAGCACTGGTGAAAGAGAGCTGAGGAAAAGATGTTCACAGAGCCTCACAGAATCACCTCACAGATTAGTTATAAATTACTAAAGAGAAAGCACTCCTTGGCAATGGAGAGATCTAAAGGTCAGTGTCTTCACCAAACAAACTTACAATCACCGATAATTGAAGGAATTGAAATTATATGCATCCTGATATGATGCAGTAGAAAGTACATGTGATTGCCAATGTAGAAGTCTTGCTAAAAATGTTTAACAGAACCAGAAATAATCAGAGAAATTCAGAAATGTTGGACATTCTACAACTCAATAGTATTCATCCAAAAAAATCAATGTCAGGAAAACAAAAAGAAACTGAGGCTCATTATAAAATTCTTAAAAGGCTAAAAGGATATAAATAAATAGAATTTGCAAACCCTTACTGGATCTAGGATTGGGAAGAGCAGAAAAACAGCCTTAAGGAGACTTTTTTTTTTTGACAACTGAATAAATCTGAATATAAACTGTATCTTAGGTGATATTAATAAATTAATATTTCTTAAGTATAATAATGGTTTTATCATTATCTAGAATAATGTCATTCTTATGAGATTCATGTTCAATTTTTTATGGGTCAAGGGTCATGATGTCTGCAACTCAATTTTAAATGGTCCAGTAAAACAAACTGTATAGAGATGGACCTAGATATAGATATAGGTGTTGATAGAATAAAGCAAAGATGATTAAAAATAATAACTGGGATGCCCGGCCAGTGTGGCTCAGTGGATGAGCATCAACCCATGAACCAGGAGGTCATAATTCAATTCCCTGTCAGGGCAAATGCCTGGGTTTCAGGTTCAATCCCCAGTAGGAATTGTGCAGGAGGCAGCTGATCAATGATTCTCTCTCATTGCTGATGTTTCTATCCCCCTCTCTCTTCTTCTCTCTGAAATCAGTAATTTTAAAAAATAAAATAATAATAATAACTGGGAATCTAGAAGAAAAGTATAGTGGTACTTGTTATTACTAGTCTTTCAACTTTCTCACAGATAAGAAAATTAAAATTCTTAAATAAAAGTCTAGATAAAATTTAAGTTAACATGCTAAGTTTTGGCAAAACTATAAAATATTAAAATGTGCATATCCTATGACCCAAAAGTTGCACTTCTCCAAATCTCCCCTATAAACACTTACCCATATGCATAGAAGGAATACACAAAGATGACGGGATATATGTGATTGTATATGATTAAATTACATAAAATTGTGACTTTCATCTTACAAAGAGATGATTTCCTTTGCTGGCTTTCATGAAGCAAACAGTCATGTTGGGAAGCTCACATGGCAGGAAACTAAAGGTCATTCTAGGAGCCTACAATTAACAGTATAAACCTCAAACCCTCAGTTTTACAGCCGAAGAAACTGATTTCTGAGCTTGGAAGTGGACTCTTTACCAGTCAAATGTCAGATGAGACAGCAGCCCCAGCCAATACCTTGACTGTAACCCTAAGAGTCCCTAAGCAGAGAATCCAGCTAAGCCATGCCTATACTCCTGACCCACAGAAACTATGAGATAACAGATTTATGTTGTTTTAAGCATTAAGTCTGTGGTAACATTATTTTACAGCCATTGTTAACTAATATGTCATCATTACATAAGTATTCACACATTCAAATATAGATTCACAAAGGAAACACAACAAATGTGTTGTAGACAGAGAAATCTAAACAAATACCCATATTTAAAAGACTAGAAATGTGAGATAGCGGGGAGAATGAGCAGATAAGTAAATAGTTAAGTGACAGAAGGTAGCTGGCCACTGGGGAGAGAGGGGGGAATTGACAGCTGAAGGTGTTAGCTGAGTAAAACTGAATGATTTCTGAAGGAAATATATTGTTAGCATTTGCTTTTGTAAAAATATAATTTTATAAACATTTATGATTGAATGTACTTTGCTCACCCAACTCATAACTTGAAGAAATCTCTGTGGATAGAACACATTTTCCACATCTAGTAAAGTGAGGTAAGACTGAACTGCATAAAGTCTTAATTGTTGATCTTCTGTTTCATCATCAAAACCTACAAAGAAATTGATACATCATTTTAATTTTCATTAAACTCTCTAAGGACTCTGTAGTTAAAACCTTTAAAAGTCTTTACAGAATGCAACTGTTTATTAACCTTCCGCTAGCAGTCTCAGGAAGTTATTGGAAATATCAGGATTCATCACATCTCCTCCTACTGAAAACACAGCATTCATTGTCTGAATAAACCATGCATTATCAGGAGCATATGTGTCCACAGTGTTAAGAACAAGTACTCTTCAAATGCCAGTTATTAAAACTATATTTCTGCATCAATCTTTTAAAAATAACCAATTCATCCTAGTTTGGCATTTTTACCTTTAATCTCTGCCAATAAATTGTTCTATATTCCAGTTTTATGTAAAATAGGTGCTCAATAAATCTTATTTAATAAACTTTAAAAACCAGTTCATGTTGCTTTATCTAGCACTCTGCCTTGTATATAACAGGCATCCAATAAATAAATGTAAAGTAATTGAAAGAAATGTTACAGCGAATTACGGACAATACATAATGGAAAATAATATACACTCCAAAGAGACTGAATGTCGTGATGTATCTACTTGAACAAGTTGTTTAACCTCCTATCTAATCTGCTTCTCTTCAGTTCTAATATTTTATCATTTTGCTGGCCAAACCTAGAGCACTGGCTAGGATTTAAGCAATTTCCAAGATAATTTAATTAACATTATTCATTCATTCTTCCTTAGCTTTAACAACAGACATCTTAAAGAGAATGCAATCCTAAGAGGCCCTAACCAGAGAATCCAGCTAAGCCATGCCTATACTCCTGACCCACAGAAACTATGAGATAATAAATTTATGTTGCCTTTTTTTTTTTAAATATATTTTATTGATTTTTTACAGAGAGGAAGGGAGAGAGATAGAGAGTTAGAAACATCAATGAAAGAGAAACATTCATCAGCTGCTTCCTGCACACCCCCTACTGGAGATGTGCCCACAACCAAGGTACATGCCCTTGACTGGAATCGAACCTGGGACCCTTCAGTCCGCAGGCCGACACTCTATCCACTGAGCCAACCAGTCAGGGCAATTTATGTTGTCTTAAGCATTAAGTCTTGACCAGTAGAAGTTCCTCTGACTTTTAAAAAACTAATGTGAAGAAAAGTAACATGTGAATGGAGTTCCCAACTACATTATTATGACAATTTCTAATATAAACAATACAGGGGTGAGCAAAAGTAGATTTACAGTTGTAAGTATGCAAAACAGAATATTATTATTCATTAATTATTGTATTATTTTCCATACAATGTAAACCTACTTTTGCCAACCCCTGCAGTTGGATAAATGTTAGCATCCTGATCCCTCCACCCAACCCACACACCCCTAAAAACAACAACAACAAGAACTTTTACTCAGAAAAGAAGCTGAGCAGGAAGTAAAGTCAAAGAAAAGGAGGGACTGATAGAGAAATCAGGCAGAGGTTCCTGTATCTTCTTGCTCATAATACTGACCAACTGAATGAAAAGAGCCAGAAAAAAAAGCCATCCCCTAAGAAGTCTACACAAATCCCTATTTTTGACCAGAGAGGCTTAAGTATCAGGAATGGAAATTATTGCTGGGTCTCTGAACTCAACTTGCAAGTGAACATGTCCATAGCAATCATTTTAAACCACTGTGTAACTAAAGGCATTGTATGATTATGGTTCAAACAAAGGATATTTTTCAGCCAGCTCAGCTATTTTGCCAACCAAATTGACGATAATATACTCTTCTTTGCTCTGATGTAAATATTCAAGCATTTTCTGGACAATCACTGTTATATTCTGTGCATTCGTAATTCTGTAAAGAAGTTCCAGTGTCTATTTAAGGAAGAGAAATAAAAACAATATTATAAAACTATGCATGATAACACCAATAAATACAGTAACATATGTTTATAACATGGTTGATTCTTCCACTTTTATGTAGATCTCCTGAGCAGGCCATTTAATAGGTGTGCAAAAAATGCACAGAACTTAATAATGGTAACTATTAGAAATAAATAGAACTTAAGAAAAATAAAATTACTGTTAATAAAATGAATTATGGCCCTAGCTGGTTTAGTTCAGTGGCTAGAGCATTGGCCCACGGACTGAAGGGTCTCAGGTTCAATTCCAGTCAAGGGCACGTACCTCAGTTGAAGGCTTGATCCCTGGTCTGGGACCGGATGTGTGTGGGAGGCAACCAATTGATGTGTCTCTCTCACATAGATGTTTCTCTCTCTTTCTCTTTCTCTCTCCTCCTCCCTCCCTTCCACTCTCTTTCTAAGGATCAATGAAAAAAATATCCTCGGGTAAGGATAAATACATCAATAATAAGAACAGTTTTGTTTCAAACACAGTACCTTTTAAAACTAATATTTTTTTAAAATTACAATTGCTTAATGCAATACAATGTTCTCTCAATAACTATTTTTAACTCATTGCTTTTAAGTAACTTACATGTTTAGTGGCTCTTTTTATCTTTGGTACTTTTAAAATCAGAAATTCTCTAACATGAGAATTAACAGAAATATTTATATAGACACCCAAGCAATTTTATAAAAGGAAAAAGTTGAAGAAAATTAAGCAAATAATACACCTTTCCTTCCAAGAAGTTAACATCATTTTAGGAATGTTTCACACATTCCTACATATGTAATAGGGAATGCATTATCCCATTTTACAAATCTTATAGAGAACAATGAAAGATTATTAATCATCATATAATATATCTTAAAATTGTACTAATAGGTCTCCTATTGATATAATATCTTGGACCAAAAAGATGTTAATGAATCTATACAGGTAATTGGACCTAATTTCTCCAACTCATAATTTAAAACCATTCCTGTGGATACTAACACAAGAAGTTTTTAGAAAAGTTCCTTAAATTTAGCAGAAAGAATAAAATGCTCTCAAAAGTTAAAATACACACACACACTGCCCACCACTTTAATTTCTCTCCATAATGGTAACAAAAAGTTTTAAAATTGTAATACTTTCACATACATAATTCAAAATATCAGTTTACCTCTCTTTTAATAATGGGATCAGGATGGTCTAAGCATTCAATTATTGTCATCTGGTGTTGAAGAGCCAGAGTGGGATCCTGTTGGATAACATAAGTAAGAGCCTTCAGTCCTAAAAGCAAAAATCGCGTTATATGAAGTGACTTGCAACAAATACCCAGCAAATTTCAAAAGCTCTCTTTGTAATTTTTGTGAAAAGAACCAATCATCTTACCTAAATATTTGAGATTTATTTTAGGTGACAGGACAAATTTTCCAATGCACTTGGCAGCCTTCTCAAGTAATTCTGATTTGGGATAAATAGAATAGACTGTATGCACACATTCAAACAGAATGGCTAGAGAAAGAAAACATAAAAATGTCAGGGACCATGTTAAGGCATAATGAAAGAAAATATTTGTGAGGAACTCATAACAAAGTAAACTAATTAGAAGGCCAGTTGTAGTCAAAAATCTTTTTGGAAAATTTTCAAAGATATAAACGTTACTGTTTTCAGACTTATACAGTTTTTAGGATTATGTTAACAGAGTACAATTTAAAGAGAATTATGTATAGTAACAGATAAAAATAATGCATTCATTCATGCAACAACTATTTACTGAACACCCCTATGCGCCAGACATTGTTCTAGTAGTACGGATACAGCAGTGAACAGAACAGAAAAAACCCTTCCCTCAGGGAGCTCACAGTCCAATGACACATAGGTTTTCATTGTTCCCATATAAATAGATATTTCTATTTGAATGCTTTAAAATAATTTATTAAAATAATTTACTTATTTAAAATAATTTCTTTTCAGGCAGTTTCTACCACTGCTATACAAAAACTCTATATGTGATTTATTTCAATATAATCATTTTGGGATACTTTAGCATTTATTTCAAAGTAGAGTCACCGCTCAAAAATCTTCAAATCACTTCTTTAAAAATTAACCACAAAGAATATAAAACAATCTATTGAACACTTTGATAGTGTTCAATATGATTTCCTTATATAGTCAAAGATCTGGTAACTATGACAGGTGATCAAAGTGACACTAACATTTTTTTCAAACTCTTTTAAAGAGCATTTGCCACGGTAAAGAAGAATCAAGTAGGCACCACTAAGTCCTGCATGGCCTATTGCAATCATAGCATGAGAAGTGAGACAGATTCTGCAGCCTTAAAAACAGTTCTAATGCAAGTTGAAGCATATCAAGTGTCCCTGACAGAATCACTCCTTCTCTATTTGCAAAAGTTTAAAACATAACAATCGGACACTTCTTTGCATGCATGATAGATTCTGAATATTCAACTAGCTATTTTTTATACTTGCCTATCAATTGAGGCACACATAAATATTGTGTAAAAAAATTTATATAAACCCTTACTATAGAAGAAGAAATCAGAAATATAAAGTGCTAATTAAGAAAAAAACTGACTTAAAAAAAAAAAAAAAAGAAGGGAACTGACTTGCCCTGACCAGGTGGCTCGGCTGGTTGGAGTGTCGTCCCAAACACCAAAAAGATCGCGGGTTCAATTCTGCGTAAGGGCACATACCTAGGTTGTGGGTTCAGTCCCAGATGGGGCTGCATAGGAGAAGCAACCAATCAATGTTTCTCTCTCACACTGATGCCTGTCTCTATCTCTGTCTCTCCCCCTCTCTCTAAAATCAATAAATATATTCTCAGGTAAGGATAAAAAAAAAACAGGAGGAAAAAAAGGTCAAACTTTTTTTTCTTTAATTAAAGAAAAACCTACAAAGTAAGTTAACTTAAAAAGATACTTTGTATATTTGGATGTCTCACTATAAAATGTCTACTCTGTGCTATGAAAAAGTGGACTTTACAACTTTATGAACTACAGAGCCTTAACCAGCTACCCTCAGCCTATTTTTGTAAGCCTGTGAACTAAGAATGCTTTTTACATTTTTTAATTGAGATATAATCTATAATAATAAAAGCATAATATGCTAATTAGCCCAGACATCCTTCTAGATGACCTTCCGGATGAAGCCTGGGCTTCAAGGGAAGCCCGGGTCCCGGGTGCCAGAGGGAAGCTGGTGCCAGCAGCCGGGGGAAGGAAGGCCTACTCTTGCATGAATTTCATGCATGGGGCCTCTAGTTGACATATAACATTATATTACTTTCAAGTATATAATTACACTTTATTTTTAATATTTTTATTTAATTCAGAGAGGAAGGGAGAGGGGAAGAGAGAGAAAAACATCAATGATGAGAGAGAAACAACGCTGATCGGTTGCCTCCCGCACACCCCACACTGGGGATCGAGCCTGCAACCCAGGCATGTGCCCTGACAGGGAATCAAACTGTGACCTCCTGGTTCATAGGTCGACATTCAACCATTGAGCCATTCCAGCCTGGCTCTAATTACACTTTTAAAGGTTGTAAAAAAAAAACAAAAGAAAACACACACAAAAGAAAATATGTGACAGAAACGTATGTGACTTACGAAGCCTAAAATATTTACCAAACCCTGAACTAATAATGTGCCAGCCCTGAGCAAGATTAAAAATGATGATGCTCTGCCCTGACTGGTTTGGCTCAGTGGATAGAGCATCGGCCTGTGGACTGAAAGGTCCCAGGTTCGATTCCGGTCAAGGGCATGTACTTTGGTTGCAGGCATATCCCCAGTAGGAGGTGTGCAGGAAGCAGCTGACCGATGTTTCTCTCTCATCGATGTTTCTAACTCTCTATCTCTCTCCCTTCTTCTCTGTAAAAAATCAATAAAATACATTTTTTTTTAAAAATGATGGTGCTCCATTTTCTGTCATAATTGGCATTTCTTCCTTATTGGATTCCTGCCATTCAGAACTCTATTTTACTACAAAAACTTCTTGTTACTCATCTGAAATCTAAACTTTTATATATAGATGCTCATAAGATTTCTAGAAAGTTGGTATAGGTAAAATTAATAATTCAAAAACTGCATTTACTAGTCAACTTAGGTGTAAATGAGATGAAAATGAATTTAATAGGTGTTTAAATTATTTTCCCACCTAGAACTAAGTCCTTTTATTCTCCAACTTTACAAAATCTGAATATCCTATATAATAGTAGAGGAATATGCTAATTAGCCCAGATGCCTTAGCAGTCACGACCAGTCAGGCACTTAATAGTCACAACCGGTCAGGCATGGCCCGGGAGTGGCCCCTGGCAGAAGTGGTCACCGGTGGGGACGCGCATGGGCCTGCAGCACCACCCAGCCCAGAGGCTGCCCGGCCAGGGGTTGCAAGCAAGCACACTGCGTCACCTGGCCTGGGAGCGGCCCCCAGTGGAAGCGGCCACCAGCAGGGGCGCGCACAAGCCCGCGGCATTGCCGGGCCGGGGGCCCACCGGTCCCGGATTGTGAGAGGAATGTCCGACTGCCGGTTTAGGCCCGATCCCACAGGGCAGTTGGACATGCCCAGAAGCGTCCAAGATTGGAAAGGGTGCACACTGGGCTGAGGGACACACCACCACCCCCGGTGCACGAATTTCGTGCACTGGGCCACCAGTAAGTTCATAAAAATGGTCTTCTTTCCACAATGGTTAAGATAAACGTGCTTCTGAAGATTTCTAAACATAAAAAAACATAGCTTGGAGCTTTATTTACTCTTCCAGAGCAACCCAGGTCCTAACCAAAATATCATCAAGTGAAAATTACCAAATTAAAAATTAATAGCTTTCTAACATCCATGACATTGTGAATTTATCATAGATATGTTGGGTTGGAATATGCACAACATTTGAAGAAGTTCTACTGGTACCTTATCCTTCAGATGACGTTACTTTCTTTTTACTTAAGTTATGTCTCTGTCTACTGACACCACTCTGGCAGGGAGATGGGGTACCACCCAATGGAGCCCAGGTTTTCCCCGCTGCCTCTATGACACTTCCAGAGGAGGGAATCCTGATTCATTCTGGGTGGGAGGTGCGAGTAGCTGCTAACACAACCCTGCCTGGGAGAGGAAGGGGTACTTCATTACTGCTCCCTATGCTGCCTCCACTGACACTGAGGGGGTGGCCTTCACTAGCTTCCTCTAACACCAGCCCAGCAAAGGGAGGGAGGGGTACCTTGCTCCTCCCTACTCCTGGATAAAGAAAATCCAGGCTTCCCACATTATCTCCACTGATAATGAAGCGGGGTGCCTCCATTAACATCTGGCAGGAATGAAATTCCTACTCCCCTTCTGGGCTTTCCTGCCACCAGCCCAATGGGAGGATTGGGGCAACTCCTTACACCTGGTGAGGGTGGAAATCTCAGCTCTCCTCTAAGCCTTTGCTGCAGTTGGTGGACCCACAGTTTTCCTGTGTGGTGCTTGGTTAGGATAGAGGGGCTATTCTCTAAATGTTTCTATCTCGCTAGCTTGTCCTTTTCTTCTTGGGGTGTTCTGTCTGCACCTGTTGGCATTTCCAGGTTGCTGTCTGGGGTGTGCGAGGCAAAAAGAAAACCCAATACTCACCATGGTGTCATTCCTTGTGTACTAAGGTCCCTAACCTGTCTACCTTCATTTCTCCACCTTTCAGAGTCTTATGTTTATTTTACATATGATGTCCAGGGTTTGTAGGTATACTTATGGCGAAAAACAGGGAAAGGTACTTATATCTACTCCTGATGGTTCTGTATCTTGTACTCCATTTTATATAATTCTCCCAATTTACCAGTCTACTAAAAATGTCATTCTCATCTTATCAGTACCCTGCCCAAAAATCTTCCATACCTCCAGATTTACTAGTCCAAACTCATTTGGCTACCATGAAGAGACCTCCACAACATGGCCTTTCCCCTGCTCCCACTATGAGCTGTCCATTCAGGCTAGTAAGTCAGTGTTCTCTGAAAGTGTATTAAATATCTCCAGTTCTGCACCATTTCTCATGTTCCTTCTTCCTAGAATTCCCCTCAACATCCCTCTGGCTACCTAAATCCTACCTACCTTTTAGGGTCCTAGCTATAATAATAAAAGCGTAATATGCCAATTAGACCGGACGTCCTTCCTTCCAAAGCTGCAGCAGGCAGGAGCTGCAGCAGAGGTGGCAAAAGGCCCCCAGCCGCGGCCATGACAGGCGGGGGCTGGGGCCAAGGCCCTTGCATGAATTACATTCAAAAGGCCTCTAGTTACATTAATAAAGCCCCATGATCTCCATCACCTCTGAACTCTTGCAATACTGACTCCCAGTACCATCCCTCTACATTCTGTCTTATATTGGTATTATGCTTTCATAAGTAAGTTATATCTTCCATTACTTATAATAATGGAACTTTCACAAAAATATGGTTTAGAAAATATCAAGACTGAAACTCAAACAGACAACCAATAAAAGTAAAATAACTTCCTCTTCCTTACATTCAGTTAAAACATATTACTCATTGATCAATCCAGTGCCAGATACTGGGATATGCTGAAGAGTAAGACAGACACAGTCCCTTCCCTATGAAGTTTATAATTTAAAATTCACATTCTTAAGCAATCAAATATTTATATTAGAATTACTAGAGAGTACTATTGATAAAACCCATGTTAGCTATAAACTATATTAATATAAATATGGAATAAAAAGCATAATGATAGAAATAAACAAAACAACCGAAACCGTAAGGTTTCTGTAGAAGGTGATATGCTGGACTGACAGCCTACAAAGAAGCAAACTGTTGGTGTTGGCTGGTTCCAGCAATCTTAATAAGAGAAGGGTGTCCCGCCCTAGCCGGTTTGGCTCAGTGGATAGAGCTTCGGTCTGAGGACACAAGGGTCCCAGATTCGATTCCGGTCGAGGGCACGTGCCTTGGTTCCGGGCACATGCCCAGTGGGGAGTGTGCAGGAGGCAGCTGATTGATGTTTCTCTCTCATCGATGTTTCTAGCTCTCTATCCCTCTCCCTTCTTCTCTGTAAAAAAATCAATAAAATATTTTTTTTTAAAAGTTAAAAAAAAAATTATTTTTCTTGAAGAAAGCCCATTTTTTTAATAATTGCATTTTAGCTTTAATGTTTTTATTTTTTCGAATAGGTAATATATGCACATGGAAAACATTAAAAAATATCTCATCAGGTATACAGTATTCTCCAAATCAAAAGGAACAGGTAATAGCGGTTATCTCCAGAAAGGGGAACTGGGTGGTGGGTGATAAGGACTGAAGGGACACTTACTGTTCACTGAATACCCTTTTGTACTTTTTGGATTTTGAACCATGTGCATATATTACCTATTCGAAAAAATAAAAACATTAAAGCTAAAATGCAATTATTAAAAAAATGGGCTTTCTTCAAGAAAAATAAATTTTTTTTTAACTTTTTTTAAATTTTTTTATATATTTTTTTTACAGAGAGGAGAGAGATAGAGTCAGAAACATCGATGAGAGAGAAACATCAATCAGCTGCCTCCTGCACATCTCCTACTGGGGATGTGCCCGCAACCTAGGTACATGCCCTTGACCGGAATCGAACCCGGGACCTTTCAGTCCGCAGGCCGACGCTCTATTCACTGAGCCAAACCAGTTTCGGTGAAAAATAAATTCTTAACTAATTTTAAACAGAATTCCTGGAGAGCCTTTAAAACTTTTACCTTAGACAATGACTGATTATATCTCAGGAAAGCTTTTTAACTTCCTTTAGTTGCCTGGAAAGACTCTGACACTTCTCTGTATCTTCTGACAGCTCCTAGCCAAACCACCTGCCTCCGTAAGGGTCATCCTTACCTCTGGGCCCTTAGTCTTCTCATTACATAGCAGGATCCTAGATCCGTGGTCAGCAAACTGCGGCTCGCGAGCCACATGGGGCTCTTTGGCCCCTTAAGTGTGGCTCTTCCTAAGGCTTAGGAGTACCCTAATTAAGTCAATAACAATGTACCTACCTATATAGTTTAAGTTTAAAAAATTTGGCTCTCAAAAGAAATTTCAATCGTTGTACTGTTGATATTTGGCTCTGTTGACTAATGAGTTTGCCGACCACTGTAATGTCAACTGTTCATTATACTATATACTCATAAGTGCAGGGACTGTGTCTACCTTATTCTTCCTTTAATCTCCCATACTGAGCATGGAGAAATATAAGTCAATTAATTCTTTCCTCAATCTGTACCTAGTTTACAAATCAAGGTTTTGTTTTATTTTGTTTTGTTTTGTAGGCATTCAATAAATACGGGTTGAACAAATGAATAAACCACTCTTACTGACTTTAATCACCATTTATACATGCAAAACCTAACTCTATCCTCTTAAATTTACTATCCCAATTCACTACCACTTGCATTATTTTTCCTGCATGAGTCTTACGCACGCAAACCTTTCTCCTTATTCCTACTGCATCTTTGTCAATCTTTTACTTCAATTAAACTAGTTCAATTTCTGCCCTCTACCCTACACTTCTATAACCATTATTCTTAAAGATCAACAGTTTATCATTGTCTGAAAGAAAGAGCAACACTCTTCATCCCCATCTTCATGGTACTTCATCAGATTAAGAAATTACTTCTCATTTGAGTTAATACCTCTCAGTGCCTCTTCTACTACCCTTCTGCATGGCATGCAAATTCAAACTGTTTCATATCTATCTTTTAAATATCCCAATTTCTTCACCCAGCTTTCTCACATTGATCAATAGAGAACTAACAGTTCCTCCCTCTGGCTATTACGATTGGAAGTGTTTTTGGTTACCTTTCTGAGTTCTCCCCCCTTCTCCCCTCAAACTTGTCTATCACTAAATTACCTTTTCAGATTACATAAAATATATATAAAGAGTTACTGTCTCTTCACAAAATACACACACACACACACACACACACACATTATCTATATCCTACTCATACTTCAGTTGTGTTCTTAAATATCACTTTTTCATAAAAACTTTCCCTGTTCTCCCCCTCACCTAAGACTAGCTGCTGTATTCTCCCACAGCACCCTGTAATTCTCCTTTATAACATTTACAGCACCTGGCCCTTTCGAGTAAGTGAGCTAAATGATAACACTGTTTTATTCACAGCTGTATTCCAAATATCTTGCACAAGGCCTGACAAAATACAGAAATTTAAAAAATATTTCACAACTAGTTGACTAATTGATGTATTTAAGAACTTTCCTATTAAATATGGAACAGGTCTACTAAGTTGATGAGTATTTTCAATAAAAAGATAATTTCTCTTAAAAAATAAAGTCTTAAAAGAGAGGCAAATATAAAAATGAATTTAGGTCAACATTTAAAATAATGCCACAGCCCTAGCCAGTTTGGCTCAGTGGACAGGGTGTCGGCCTGCGGACTGAAGGGCCCCGGGTTTGATTCCAGCCAAGGGCACATGCCCGGGCTGTGGGCTCGATCCCCAGTGGGGGGCGTGCGGGGAGCAGCCGATCAATGATTCTCTCTCTGCCCTGACTGGTTTGGCTCAATGGATAGAGCGTCGGCCTGTGGACTGAAGGGTCCCAGGTTCGATTCCGGTCAAGGGCATGTACCTTGGTTGCGGGCACATCCCCAGTTGGGGGTGTGCAGGAGGCAGCTGATCGATGTTTCTCTCTCATCGATGTGTCTAACTCTCCCTCTCTCTCTTCCTCTCTGTAAAAAAATCAATAAAAATATTTTTAAAAAAAAATGATTCTCTCTCTCATCATACTTCAATCTCTCTCTCTCTCTCCCTCTCCCTTCTTGTCTGAAATCAATAAAGATATATTTTAAAAAAATAATAATAATGCCATAATTTCAAGTAATTTCCACTAGTTATTCAATGCTTCCATTGAAAAATAATAACCCACCCGGCTAGTGTTGCTCAGTGGTTGAGCATCGACCTATGAACCAGGAGGTCACAGTTTGATTCCCAGTCAGGGTGCATGCCCGAGTTGCGGGCTCAATCCTCAGTGTGGGGCATGCAGGAGGCAGCCAATCAATGATTCTCTCTCATCATTGATGTTTCTATCTCTCTCTCCTCTCCCTCTCTGAAATCAATAAAAATAGACTTTTTTAAAAAAAAAAAAAGAAAGAAAAATAATGACCCAAAGAATCACCTTAAAAATTGACATAAAATTCTATTGGAATTTGTAGTATTCTAACACAGATTCAGCTGTAATACTGAAAAATACTGTTAGTCGTTAGAATAGCATTCACATGTTACCTACCATATGTGACATTGTGATTTAACTCGGCTCTTCGTAAGGATTCATCAAGAACATCATACATTAATTCACTTGTCCTGTTTAAAAGATATTTTATTTGCAGTAAAATTATAGTATTATAACCCAATAAAACATAGTTTTTCAAACTTCTCCCTCTTTAAAACTGAGGATCTACAGAAAAGAACTGAAAAAAAATCATTTTTTGAAGCTATGGGAATGTCACTTTTTAAAAATTCCATTTGTTCTTTTTCATGAGTTTAACTTCCTGCTTTATCGAAGTTGACTAGTCAATGAAGATAAACATGTCAATCAACTCTTTCCTAACCCTGTACCTAGCTTACAAGTCAGGGTTTTGTTTGGTTGAACACACTATCTTTTATAGTTTTCTTTATAATAAAATATTCCTACCTGTTTCAAGTTACTACAGTAATACCTCACAGATCCAGATTATTCCAGACAATACATTTTCTGTATTTAAACCACATAATTTTTTAAAATATTCAAACACTAGTCTATGAGCAGCATTGAGTTCTTCAGAAAGAAAACTTTAGCTTTCATTTGTGTTAAATATAAAGAAAATTAACAAATTTGTCCATTCCTATGCCATTATGATCACTGATTACTGTTGCGATAACTGGGTGGAGGTAGATGCTGTAAGAAATGCGATACTTTACAGAGTCCTAGCACTCATCCTCCTGCCTAGAAAAGTCCTCTACAAGATGCCAATGTGAAAACTACAGCTTCTCAGCTGGTATTTTAGTTTTACAAATTCAAAAACTACTGACAGAAATAAAAACTACTTCAACCTAGCATGCACATAGTAGTCTTACAGAGAAAGTACACTGTAAAGCAAACAAGCAAAAACATCAAAATAATCTGGGGCTACACAAATTACTTAATCATTTGTATCTTTATCAAAAATTTCTTCTTTTTCTCCAATACACAACTATCAAATTCAATCTGAAGTGTGTGTACTTTGATTCCACCTTGATCAAAGTATAAATATCCAGTGAGAATCCATAACCATTTTCTAAAATCCTTCATTTTATTGTGGAAGCATTTCTTCCAGAGAAAATAACCATATAGTAGATGTTACAAATTCTCTCCCCCGCTCCCCAATTTAGTAATTCTTCACCTGGATTACAATCTAGTTTCTTAATTATAAAAGCCAATATCTGGCATAAATCATATTTAACCACATGAAATGTAGAAACATTTGCAGGCATGATCAAGCTAAATATAAATAACCTAAGAAGCAAAATGCTATAAAACACAAGAAAATACTCAAACAATAGATATAAAAACCCATCAATAAATAATTACTAAATTATTTCTTTCAACTAAATACATTAGAATCTGTTATAACATAACATTTTTTCTTTGCCACATTGAGTTAATCATTTCTTAATATAAGGTTTATGTTAACATAAAATCTCATTAGAGTTGGAACAACAGAGAAAACATTTTAATGTTCCACAACATTGTAAGAGTTCCCATCTTTAGTCACTTTAATTGTGCCTAATTTCTATTCAACTGAGCCCTTTGAAGGTAAGCGCTCTTAGTCATCTTTGTATGTATGCTCCAAATTCATCCATGAAAGAAAGGGAAGATGATGAGTTACTACATTTAGTAAATTCACTAAAAGCCTCAAAGTTCCTTCCTGACAGCATATGATGGCTTTAAATCTTTTTAGACCAGTAAGACCTGGGTGCATTACTATGAAATTTGTGGTTTTAAAAGAGAATTCCAGTGAACTCCAACTAGAGCTCCACAACAAGATAGGTTGGGTTACATAAAATAATACGTATTTAGGACAAACATTTTTCATGTGTGTCTGCTCCATGAGATCCCTAGTTTCAATCAGGGTTGAGATTCATAAACACAGAAAAAAGTAAAATAGCAATACAACAAGAGTGATATAGCCCAGTTAGCACTTATCAGGAGTGCAAAGGGCAAATGGATGCTGACAAGGCATTACTAGGAGTAACATCCTCGAGGACAATCCCTTCGTAAAGAGAGGCTAAGAATCAGAATGTAAATGAATCCTACTGCATAAAAGAGAACTGAATCTCATAAAGTCAAAACACTGAAACTCTTCAGGGACGAAAGCCATGGTCCTTACTCTCAAGGGAACTAAAATCTAGTTGGACTTGCTCTCAAATAGTTCAGAAAAAAATGAAAAGAATGTGTGCCCTACCTGGATTGGCTCAGCAGTTAGAGCACTGGCCCTGGGGTTTGTTTCTGGTCAAGGGCACGTACCTCGGTTGCAGGCTCAATCCCAAGCCAGGGTCAGGGTGCATGTGAGAGGCAACCAATCGATGTCTCTCTCACATTGATGTTTCTCTCTCTCTCTCTCTCCCCCCCCCTCCTCCCTCCCTTCCACTCTCTCTAAAAAAAAAAAAATCGAGAAACCAAGATGGCGGCATAGGTAAACACCGGAGATTGCTGTCCCGCACAACCACTTCAAAAATACAACTAAAAGAAGGAACAGACATCATCCAGAACCACAGGAAGGCTGGTTGAGTGGAAATTCTACAACTAGAAGGAAAGAGAAAAGCATACTGAGACTCAGAGGAGGTGCGGTACGGAAGTAAAATACAGAGGTACGGAGGCACATGCGTAGAGGGCTGGACACGGTTGTCTTTTTCAACCGGGAGGGAGTCTCAAGCTCTGAGCTCCAGTTCTGGGCGAGTCTCTGGGGACCCAGACTCATACGGGAGAAACTGAACTTGAGGGCAGCTTTCTCTCGGGGGTGCTTGCAGCGATTGCCGGGACACTGAGAAGCAGAGCCTCTGAGGGCAGGACTGAGAGCACCCATAACTGCTCGCTCCGCCCTGTTGATCCCCTGGGACCCCACCCCACCCAAGCCTTGCAGGGAGGCTTTTGCATATGAAAGGCCTGGCCCTTTGCAATCTGATAATTACCTAACAAATTGCACCTGGCCCAAGGCCCCAGGGCAACTTGCATTGCATCACAGTTGGCTACTGCTGGATAGCCTCAGGCAGAGGCTAGATTAGCACCTCCTTAGAGATCCAGGAGCCAGTGTGCCCGGTGGTTAGAGTGGGACCATCCAGATTGCAGCTCCTCGGATCCATAAAGGAGACACTCAGGGGGCAGACTCAGTGAGCACCAAAGCCCCACTGAAGCAAGTCTTGCCCCGGAGGGGTGTCTCCAGCACAGAATTTCTCCCACTGCAGACACAGCTGATTCTCACAGCCAATTGGCCTGGAGGTCAATCCCTCCCAGTGTTACCTACAACAATCAAAGCTTAACTACAACAAGACTGTGCACAAAGCCTAAAAGGGGGTGCACCAAGAGTGTCCACCTCAGGTAATTGGGGAGGCTGAGCCACTGGGCCCTATAGGACACCTAGCACAGAAAGCCACTCTATTGACACAGTGAAGCATAAAAAAATGCAGAGACAAAGAAACAGGACACAAATGACAGAAATGGAGGAAAGCAAACTACTGGACATAGAGTTCAAAACCACACTTATAAGGTTTTTCAAGAATTTTCTAGAAACCGCCGATAAACTTAATGAGATCCTCAAGAAATCTAGTGAGACCCTTGAGGTTATGATAAAGGACCAACTAGAAATTAAGCATACACTGACTGAAATAAAGAATATTATACAGACTCCCAACAGCAGACTAGAGGACCGCAAGAATCAAGTCAAAGATTTGAAATATGAAGAAGCAAAAAGCACCCAACCGGAAAAGCAAAATGAAAAAAGAATCCAAAAATACGAAGATAGTGTAAGGAGCCTCTGGGACAGCTTCAAGCGTACAAACATCCGAATTATAGGGGTGCCAGAAGAAGAGAGAGAGCAAGATATTGAAAACCTATTTGAAGAAATAATGACAGAAAACTTCTCCTACCTGGTGAAAGAAATAGACTTACAAGTCCAGGAAGTGCAGAGAACCCCAAACAAAAGGAATCCAAAGAGGACCACACCAAGACACATCATAATTAAAATGCCAAGAGCAAAAGACAAAGAGAGAATCTTAAAAGCAGCAAGAGAAAGAGACTCAGTTACCTACAAGGGAATACCCATACAACTGTCAGCTGATTTCTCAACAGAAACTTTGCAGGCCAGAAGGGAGTGGCAAGAAATATTCAAAGTGATGAATACCAAGAACCTACAGCCAAGATTACTTTATCCAGCAAAGCTATCATTCAGAATTGAAGGTCAGATAAAGAGCTTCACAGATAAGAAAAAGCTAAAGGAGTTCATCACCACCAAACCAGTATTATATGAAATGCTGAAAGGTATCCTTTAAGAAGAGAAAGAAGAAGAAAAAGGTAAAGATACAAATTATGAACAACAAATACACATCTATCAACAAGTGAATCTAAAAATCAAGTGACTAAATAATCTGATGAACAGAATAAACTGGTGATTATAATAGAATCAGGGGCATAGAAAGGGAGTGGACTGACTATTCTTGGGCAGGGGGAAAGGGGTGTGGGGGAAGTGGGAAGAGACTGAACAAAAATCGTGCACCTATGGATGAGGACAGTGGGTGGGGGGTGAGGGCGGTGGGTGGGGTGGGAACTGGGTGCAGGGGAGCTATGGGGGGAAAAAGAGGAACAACTGTAATAATCTGAACAATAAAGATTTAATTTTTAAAATAAAAAAATCCTATATAATAAAAGCCTAATATGCTAAATAAATAAATAAATAATCAACAGAAAAATATCCATGGGTGAGGCTTAAAATAATAATAATAATGTGTGCACACATGCACATACAGAAAGAGAGAAAATACAAACAATAAATCTAGATAAAGGGCATAAGAGAGCTCCTTGTACTATTCTTGGAACTTTTCTGTAAGTTTGAAATATATATAATAGGTAAGATACCCATAAAATATAAATTATTGGTTAAAGGAGTATTCAGACAAATGAATTAAGGTGAAGCATCCAACTAGAGCCGAGGGTCAGCAAGCTATAGTCCACAGGCTCACTTTGCTGGTCATCTATTTTTGTATGGCTGCTGGCTAAAAATGGTTTTTACATTTTTAAATGGGGGGGGAGGGGTCAAAATAGTAACATTTCACAACACATAAAATGTATGAGATTCAAGTTCTAATGTCCATAAAAAGATTTTTTTATTAATTGTGCTCATTTGTGTACTGTCTATGACTGCTTTTGAGCTATACAAGAGCAGAGTTGAGTGGTTGCAACAGGCAACATATAGCTCACAAAGCCTAAATATTTATTACTATCTGGCCCTTGACAAAAAATGTATCCCAACCTCTAAAGTAGAATGACTAAGAAAGCTTCAGAGAAGACATAAAGCTTCACCGGTACCTTTCACTATGAGTAGGATTTAGATAAGCAGAGAGCCAGGATTATCCCAGCAACCTGAATTATATACTTCTTATAAAGTGGTTTATTTGTCACTACTAAGCCAACCCAAAGCATTAGGAGAATCTGGCTTATCTTGAAACCTCCAGGTGATTATCAAATTTACTTAAGTTTACCTTTGATCGTCTTTTCCTAGAAGTCTTAGTATTCTCAAGAGCTGGATTTGTAACCATGGTGCTGGGACACTGTGGTAATTGAAATCTACTGGGAGCTTTCCTCCAACTACTTGCTTCAAAATTGTTACAAAACTCCCAGTCAAATCTTTATATCCAGATGAATTCTCCTGCATCCAAAAAATAAAAAACAAAAAACCTTCTGTTAATAACAATGTCTTAATACATATAAAATAGACTTGGTTGAAATGCCGTATAGAATCTAACTTAATACATGTTGACTTAGAAGTTCCATGTTCACATTTAATGAAAGTGTTCCAGTCTGATTAATTTCTTCCATGATGAAACTCCTCTGGCCACTGATCCAAAGCTGAATCATCCCCCAAAAAGCTTCCACCACTCCCTACTTGTTCCCACACACAGTATAATCACATTTCAAAAGTTCTTATAATTACATCTTATATAGAACTTTTAATAGTCAATACTGGCAATAAATAAAAAGATAAAAAGAACTGGCATACTGAAAAAGGGCTGTAATATCTCTACTTTTGAGGAAAATTAAGACCTGTTTGCAATCTCTAAACTTTGCAAAAGTCTTCTCATGTAAATGAGCTAAATGTGTTCTGGGTAGAAGAGCATAGAGCACAGCTAAGACTACTCAAACATTTAAACCCTCCAAAGTCAGTGAATCTGTCTATTAAAAACTAATCAGCCCTACAGTACTTAAGTATGCTGGGGTTCTGAATGAGTGTACCTTAATTATATACCTGACTAATCTCTTGGCCTGGGGGAATTAAATACACATTCCTCAAAATGAACACTAGATTCGTCATCATAATTTTATTACATATCAAGGACACATTTTTTTAAAGGAAATAATAGCTCTTTCAAAGTTTGGTAAATGTTAGAGGAAAAATAAGATTCAATATCAAATATCTATTTATATCATATTGTTCTAGAACACAATGCATTAAAGATACCTTCAATTCTATAATTTTAAATTGAATTCAATAGCATATTCCATTTCATTATGAGGTACTCATGAAATCTCTCACAAATATATACTTTCAGATATAAAGTGTTTCAGGCAATTCACTGTGGCTGAAATAGTAGAAATCCATGTCACCAATTAGAAAATGTTTTTACCATACCATTCAACCCTCCTAGCTTTTCTGATACAGTATCAATGTATGGCATCAACACTAGTCTCTACCTTGCAAAACCCCTACAGGCTCTGCTCATTTCTATAAGCTGTTATCCATCACATAAAGTTGTATAAAACACAATCACTACTTAAAAAACCACAAATCTGAAAATTTCAATCACTTTCCTACCTATCATTTTTCTATGCTTCTTCAGTAACATGAAAAAATTTTAGGCATTAAAAAAAAAGAAAAAAAAAAAGACTGCCATGGCAGGTGTTGCTCAATGGTTGGAGCACTGGTTGTTCTCAGGTTTAATTCCCAGTCAGGGCACATACCCAGGTCATGGGTTCAATTCCTGGTCAGAGTGCATATGGGAGGCAACCGATCACATGGATGTTTCTCTCTCTGTCTCTCCCTCTATTTTCCTCTCTAGACTCAATAAAAAAAGCATATGCTCAGGTGAGAATTTAAAAAAAAAGACTAATTCTGTAATGTGCATACTACGAAAGCTATCAACAACTTGCAAAGATTACTATTTAAAAGTCAATAATAGCCCTGGCTGGTTTGGCTCAGTGGATAGAGTGTCAGCCTATGGACTGAAGGGTCCCGGGTTCGATTCTGGTCAAGGGCACATACTGAGGTTTCGGGCTTGATCCCCAGTAGGGGGCGTGCAGGAGGCAGCTGATCAATGATTCTCTCTCATCATTGATGTTTCTATCTCTCTCTCCCTCTCCCTTCCTCTCTGAAATCAATAAAAATATATTTTTAAAAAATAAAAGTCAATAATAAAACATTAAAATTAAGCATTTAACTGAAAAATCTGAGGGGTTTTTTTATTATGCCATAATTATATTTTTCTAATGGCAACTACTGAAATTTTCAACTTACCTTAATCATCCTATGGTATATGTGCAAGGAAGCAGCCATGACCCCAACATCTCTGTCACAAAGTGCTTTCTGAAACTTACTATGGATATGTTGTACTTGATTAGGAGCAATGAGATGGAATTTGTATAATGCCAGAACAGCTTTTCTTCGTATAATCTCCCTAAAGATAAAAAATGAAATCTGAACAAACCATCTGAATTTTCAGGCATTTAATTTTAAAAGATTACAGACCAAATGATTTCAATATATTAGCTATCACCTTAATCTAAAAAGAGGAATACACATTCATTAATTTCCTTTCTTAAACGTAGGGCGCAGCTATAGGGTTAAGCCTCGGACTGACCTGTTGGCAAAGCCACAAACAAGTCCCAGCTTAGGGGGCACAGTCCTCTTAGCATAATTAGGCTTGACCTTATGACCCTCCCTAGAGCTTATCTGGGAAGCTAATGGGCTGAGGGAGAGTAGCAAGTGCTGCCAAAACAGGTGAAACTCACAAGAACATTGTAACTATGGTGACCACTACCTTGTTTACCTCTGGCTATAAAATAAAGGCTCAGCTTGCCTCTGGATCTCTCTCTGTGGCCTCAGCCAGGCACAGGAAGATCCACCTACCCAGCTTATTCTCTGTCTGTCATTTCTTCATCCTTCACCGCACTCACTCAAGCTTTCGAACCCTTGGCTGAGCTGGCTCAGCACACTTAAAATTTATTTTTATTGACTTTAGAGAGAAAGGAAGGGAGGGAGAGAGAGAGAGAAACATTGATTTGTTTGTTCCACTTCTTTTTGCCTTCATGGGTTGATTCTTATATGTGCCCTGACTAGGGATCGAACCTGCAACCTTGGCTTATGGGGACAACACTCTGACCAACTGAGCTACCCAGCCAGGGCTATTATTAATTTCTTTATTCCAATCCACCAAACTATAAAAAGTGGTTCTCTCTAGGAGGTTAGATGTTAAGAGACTTTAACTGCCCATATTATATATTTATCTAATTATGGAATTTTGGGGTAACAAGCACATGTTACTTTTAAAACCAGAACAAACAAGAAAGATAAATAAATTCCTTAATTCCCTATTCCATTTTTAAAAGCCGTATCTCTAGAAATTGGGAAAAGAAGCAACAGTAAGTTTAAATCAGTAAGAGGTAACTACAGCTAGTAATATTAAAGTCTTTATTAATATTAAGTCTCTTTAACATTCTAGCTTTTTATCTTTCTTTTTTTATATTATGAGCAAACATAATCCAAATATTTTAAGGTGGCAGGGGAAGAAGGGATTCACAGTAAATGATGTTACTCCTCTCCTTGCTCAGTTCATATTTCAAAAACCTCATTACAATGAAAAGGAAAACATACACAAGTCTTGCACTTCACTTGTCACAGATAATGTCTAACACAAGAAGTAAAAATAGAGTTCCTACCCTATGTTCAAAATGCAGTTTCCAAGAGAGTACCATATTCCTTGTTATTCTCTCTCATGCCATGTCTACATATCTCATAGCCACAGACTTTGCTGGCACTGCTCACAGCAGCAGCAAATGGCACAAAAGAAAAGTACTTGCTTTTACTTTTATGTACTGTTATTACTTAAAATCAGAGAATATCAAAATTGAGATTATTCAAAGCAATCCTCTGTGTTCCAGATTCCTAACAAATGGTCATCTAGCTTCTGCTAAATTCCATTAACAAGCAACTCATATCTTCCTAGCCAAACTATGCCATGATGAAAAGTTATTTTCACGTAGAAAAAATTAACAACACACTTGTCATTAGTATTAATAGTATGGTGACTGTAAACAACATCCCAATGTATTGCTAGTGGGTATTAAGCAATATTAGTTAATCTGGGAGAGAACAGGTATGTGAGATCAGAAAAAAACGAACTCTGAACATGCTCAGGAATGCCTAAGCCTGGCCCTAAGTGATGGTACTAACACAAGACCTTAAGAGACCTGGATTCGAGCTCTAAATCGGGCATGCCAAAATACAGCAGGGATTCAAAGTCGAGTCCAAACCCTGTCTCACATGTTCTTTGTGATATCCACTAGCCTACCTGTAGCTCTGTCCCATATTCTTTAGCTTCACTCTATAACATGGAATAGATATAGCCATAACTGCAGAATCAGAGTTTCAAATCTAAACTTTAACTAGTAGAAGACAGGAAGTCCAGGATTTGAAATAGAATAGATGGGAAACAGTAAGAAAAAAAATCAATTCCCAGAAGAATCTATCTACACTAATAAAAGACAAAAATGCTAATTGGCCGTACCTTCACTACACCCATCAGCCAATCAGAAGAGTATGCAACTTAACCCAACAAAGATGGCCATTAAATTTGCATACTGCAGGCGGGGCTGGACAGCATGAGCCGCCATCCGGGCCTCCCGTGTGTGACCCGGGGCAGCGGGGTGGGGCAGCGCGAGCCGCCACCCACCCTGCTGGCATCCGGGCCTCCCGTGGATAAGCCAGCAGGTGGTTATCCCCCGAGGGGTCCCAGACTGCGAGAGGGTACAGGCTGGGCTGAGGGACGTCCCCCCCGCCGAGTGCACAATTTTTGTGCACTGGGCCTCTAGTATATATATAAAAGGCTAATATGCAAAGTGTCCCCTCAGGACTTCGACCAGAGACCGGGAGTTCGACTGCTCATTTTGATGTGCGCTGACCACCAGGAGGCGGTGCAGAACGAAGGAAGGCCCCAGCTGGCAGCAGGCAGCCAGAGAAGGAAGGCCCCAGCCAGCAGCCAGAAGGCCCCAATCGGCCCTGATCGCTGGCCAGGCCTAGGGACCCTACCCATGTATGAATTTCGTGCACCAGGCCTCTAGTTTCATATAAAGAATCAGAATGTATGATTACCACAGAGTGGTGGTATAAAAATATTATATAAAAATATGTTCTGCTATGATCAGATCAAACTATAATTATCTAAGAAAAGCTAATATATTATTTCCAGTAGTTAACTGTCATTACCCAGCATTTGTTCTAACAGGTTTGACATTAAAAAAAACATTATAACAAGTCTGAAAAACCTATAAAGTTATTCTACCATTCTTAGTAGGAGAAACTATCATTTTAGCTTTTTCTCTAAAAATACAAACCATGCCCTGATTGGTTTGGCTCAGTGGATAGAGCATCAGCCTGCAGACTGAAGGGTCCCAGGTTTGATTCTGGTCAAGGGCATGTAACTTGGTTGCAGGCACATCCCCAGTAGGGTTTGTGCAGGAGGCAGCTGATCGATGTTTCTCTCTCATCGATGTTTCTAACTCTCTATCCCTCTCCCTTCCTCTCTGTAAAAAATCAATAAAATATATTTTTAAAAAAATACAAACCATGCTCAGCTGGTGTGGTTTGAGCATCAACCTATGAACCAGGAGGTCATGATTTGATTCTGGTCAGGGCATATGCCCAGGCTGTGGGCTCAATCCCTAGCAGGAGGCGTGCAGGAGGCAGCTGACCAATGATTCTCTCTCATCACTGATGTTTCTAACTCTCTCTCTCTCTCTCTCCCTCTCTGAAATCAATAAAAATATGTTTTAAAAAAACAAACAGCCCTTGACGGTTTGGCTCAGTGGATAGAGTGTTGGCCTGCCGACTGAAGGGTCCAGGGTTTGATTCTGGTCAAGGGCACATACCTCAGTTGCAGGCTTCCGGCCCTGGTCATGGGTGTGCAGGAGGCAACCAATCGATGTTTCTCTCTCACATCAGTGTTTCTCTCTGTCTCTCCCTCTCCTTTCCACTCTCTCTAAAAATCAATAGAATAAATATCCTCGGGTGAGGATTAAAAAAAAAACCCACAAAACTATAAGTCAACAATTTATAACCTTAGAACACTAAAAACACTGACTTAAAGAGGCATATGAAATACAGAAATGTTGAGTAACACATAAATCTTTATCAAGAACGTACGCATAACTAAAATACTATAATCACAAAGGAAAAATAGAAAATAATTGCAGCCATAACCGGTTTGGCTCAGTGGATAAAGCATCAGCCTGCGGACCGAAAGGTCCCAGGTTCGATTCCAGTCAAGGGCATGTACCTTGGTTGCGGGCACATCCCCAGTATGAGGTGTGCAGGAGGCAGCTGATTGATGTTTATCTCTCATCGATGTTTCTAACTCTCTATCTCTCTCCCTTCCTCTCTGTAAAAAATCAATAAAATATATATTTAAAGAAAATAATTGCAAATTTTTTCCTAGCTTTAAAGGTTACAAAGTTAAGAAACAAAAGAATTCAAGTATGTGGGGGGTAGGGGAGGACAGGGAAATGTCAAGGGGGGGAAAAAAAGGAGACATATGTAATACTCTTTGTAATACTTTAAGCAATAAAACAAAATTTAAAAAAAAAAAGAATTCAAGTATGGTAAAGACAAAAGAATTCAAGTATGGTGAAAAAACAAGCCAAGCATTAAGGAAAGAGTTATGGAACCTTACAGGATAAGATTAGCAAAATACTAAAAGTTAAGGTTTATTAGGATATATTCTACTATAAAATAGTATTTGAATACTGCAGTTTTAATATAAAAGCATCCCCAATACACGAAGCTCTCTGCATTCATAGCATTTGAATTATTTCTAAATGTTTTCCATTATTTGACTGTATCTTCAAACCATTTATGAGAATTAAGGAGCTTCAAGCAACCCCACACAACCAAGGGAAAACCAGGCCCACGGCTGGCTAGCAGTAGAAGTGGGAGGAAAGCCAAGGACTCCTGACACTAAGCTCCTCACTGCCTCTTAGTTTAACTTCAGAAAGCTGCCTGGTATTTTTCTAAATCCACGTAAAAATAAAGGACGATGCTATTAGGGATTTTTGTATTTTATCTGACAAAGAATATCCTCTACCTTGGTAGCACTAAGTAAGTTATAATGAATTTTTAGCATAAATTTTTGTTTTGAAATATACACAGTATATACACCTATCCAAAAGAATTTACTTACTTAGAATGCTGAAGTTTATCTTCTATTAATGGAAGAACAGCTGGAATCATTTCTTGAGGGAAAATCTGGCTAACGATAGTAAGTGCCATACATACTTCCACCAGGTTAGTGCTCTGCAAGTCCTGACACAATCATTAAGCAAAGAAAACATTCAGTGCAAAGTTTGAAACTAGGTATAGTGAGTGCAACATTGCAATGGCCCCACTTACTTAATAGTTTTGTACTAACTTTATAATTAAGTTGTACATTTACCTCATCTTTTATAGGAATATCTCTGTTTCATTTGCTTTAACAGTCAATAAATAAACACAGCCAAGAAGCAATTGATCCAAAAGGAAACTGTATTTCTGTTCTGACAATGGCCCAAGTAGTTTCCTTTAGAACAGCTTTTAAAACTTTTCTAAACTAATAGCAAACCAACTTTATCAATTGTCCTTGTTAAACAATGAGTGAAAGTTTAAAAGGAAGTAATTCTCAAATATTCTATATAATAAAACCCTAATATGCAAATTGACTGAACAGCAGAATGACCAATCACTATGACATGCACTGACCACCAGGGGGCAGACGGTCAACGCAGGAGCTTCCCCCTGGTGGTCAGTGCACTCCCAGAGCGGGAGCACCACTCAGACAGAAGCTGGGCTCATGGCTGGCGAGCGCAGCGGCAGTAACAGGAGCCTCTCCCACCTCTGCTGCAGGTAGGCAGTAAGGAGCAAGGGGTCCTGGACTGCGAGAGCACCAGACTGCGAGAGGGATGTCTGACTGCTGGCTTAGGCCCGATCCCCAGGGAGACCAGGCTTAAGCCAGCAGGCGGACATCCCCTGAGGGGTCCCAGACCACGAGAGGGTGTAGGCCAGGCTGAGGGACCCCCCCCCCAGTGCACAATTTTGTGTACCAAGCCTCTACTATACAATAAAAGGCATGAATTCATACATACTTAGATATGCACAAATTTTATTAATCATTCTAACAGAAAATGAAAAACTGTTTTTAAAAGTTTGGAAAAATTTAAGCTACTAGTAATCTTAACAGAGTGTAAGACTTAAAATTCAGAAAGTACTACACACACACAGACCCACACATCAAAAGACTGACACAAAGTAAACATGAAAATACTCAACAATTCAATTATACTTCATTACCAATTTTGATTAAAAATTTAACAGGAGCCCTAGCCAGTTTGGCTCAGTGGATAGAAGGATCCTGGGTTCAATTCGGGTCAAGGGCAAATGCCCAGGTTGCAGGTTCGATCCCCAGTAAGTGGCATGCAGGAGGCAGCCTATCAATGACTCTCTCTCATCATTGATGTTTCTATCTCTCTCGCCCTCTCCCTCCCTCTCTGAAATCAATAAAAATATATTTTCAAAGAAATAAATTTTTAAAAATTTAACAGGAAAAAATATTGTGAGTATGGATTAAATTGTGTTTTTATTATCTGTACATTCCAGTACCAATTATATTCTACTAGAGGCCCGGTGCATGGATTCATGCACCAGTGAGGTCCCTCAGCCTGGCCTGCGGGGATCGGGCCGAAACCAGCTCGTCAACATCCCCTGAGGAGTCCTGGATTGCGAGAGGGTGCAGGCCAGGCCAACAGACTCCACCGGTGCACCATCGAGGCAGGGGAGGGACTCCAGGTGGGCTCTAGGGCATGTCAGTCCGAATCGCCCAGTCCCAATGGCTGAACCCCAGCAGCAAGTTAACCTACCAGTTGGATCTTCTGCCCCCTGGTGGTCAGTGCACATCACAGCGACTGGTTGAACAGTCGAATGAATGGTTAGACACTTAGCATATTAGGCTTTTATTATATAGGGTTACTTTTAGAATTTAAAATAATTATTCAGTTTACATCTACATCCCTTTAGAACATATCCCAGAGAAAGAGACAACAACATGGAAATATCCAGAACTAAGAGTCTGGAGATCTGAGTTATAAGTCTAACAATAACAGCAGCAGTAGCTATTACTACTTTCATAGTGTTTCGTACAACCTTCACAACTTGGTTAAGTTCTATTATTATCCCCATTTTGCAGATACAGACACTGATCTAAAAGATCTTTCTAAAATAAATAAATAAACAAACAAACAAATAAATAATAAAAGGATTTTTCTACACCCATTCTGTAAACCTACCTCCTTCCAAAAGTATCTAATTCAATATGACTAAGGAAAAATATCAGGTGCCTGCAGAAATAATTTCTGACTTCATAATAACCAACATACAATACAGTACCTTTACAACTGTATTCACAAGGAGAAGCAACAGTTCATGACTTTCATGTAGAAATAAAGACACTGCCAAATAACCTATAAAATTTGAAGGGAAAAGTCTCATCACAATGTTTCCCAAGAATTTAAACAAAGCAATCATATATTCCAAAATTAAGTGTCAAAGATACCAGTTGTAGGTAAATATGAAAACAAATTGTAAAATATGAAGATGAAAACCTCTTGCCAAAACCGGTTTGGCTCAGTGGATAGAGCGTCGGCCTCTGGACTGAAGGGTCCCAGGTTCGATTCCGGTCAAGGGCATGTACCTTGGTTGTGGGCACATCCCCAGTAGGAGGTGGGCAGGAGGCAGCTGGTCGATGTTTCTCTCTCATCTATGTTTCTCTCTATCCCTCTCCCTTCCTCTCTGTAAAAAATCATTAAATATATTTTTTTTTAAAAAAACCTCTAGTAAGGAAGATTTCAAGAGTTCTTCATCCTGAAATATTCCAGAATTACATATTTCATAGGATATACCTAAAGTGGAAAAGAGACTGTGTGTACCAACTTAAAGTCATGTAGACATTAGAAATACAAGCTGTTTTGTGCATATCTCTACATAATCTATCAAAACATTTTCTGTCCTGTAGCCAAACACAGAGTTACTCAAAAACTAATAGCTACTAGAGTTAAGTGTGTTACTGGCTATCTGTGTTGTTGAATGAGCTACCTCCTAATATCAAGCCATATGATGTAAATCATATACTAAGCCATAAACAATACCTTATTTCCTCAATTTGAAGACATACTAGTCACCCTTCATACTGGAACATTTGTTAGACAGTTACTATGGGTCAACTACATTACAAGCGTCACCTCATTTAATCCTCACAACTCTATGAGATAGATGTTATTACCCCTGATATAATGATGAAGCCCCCAAATGGTAGGTGCCCAAGATCTATACCTATTACAAGGTAGAGCGAGGGCTCAAACCTAGCCAGGAAGAGATAGTTCATGTTTTTAACCCCTATGTTGTTCTTTCTCTCCACACAGTCTACTGTGAGGCCCTATCCCCTGAATCCTGTCGTCACTGTTTTTCATTCTTCCCAACTCTTTTCAGCCCTTTCATTAGGGTTTCTATTGTTAAGTATACCCATCATCACCGAGCGCCTACACTATATGTGTGTGTTTGGGAACATGGGAAAAATATGGAAAGTTCCTATTCTGAGTCCCTTGAGATGTTGCTTTCAGGTGTATCCTCTGCTTGGCTGAAATAAATTTATAAAAATTCTCTACAAGTTTGGATGTTTTTCTGTTGACACTATCATCAGAGACTGGGAGTTGATGCCAAATGGATCTGTACAGAAACCTATTAAAAGAAGCTCTGGAGAGGATTAAAAATGGTGGCGGAATAAGTGCATGCTGCACGGGCACGGGCAGGCTCCCAGGAACAAACTTGCATTACAACTAAAATACAGAAAAACTTTCTGAATAATCAATGGGAGACTCGCTGGAGAGAACCCTGATACCCAAGGGCCAAAAGTGGAGACCGAATAGAGACTGGTAGCAGGGGCAGAGGCATGAAAAGGCTGTCTGGGACCCACAGACAGCAACTGAAGTTCTAGAGAGATATTTCAGCTGTGGGGAGTTGCCACTGAGAACTCTGGGGTCTAATCCCCAAGCTGAGCCCTCTGCCAACCCCCAGCAGAGAGCACCAGAACTGAGAAGGGGACCCACATAATTTCATGGATTGGTAGAATCAACATCATTAAACTGTCCATACTACCCAAGGCAATCTAGATTCAATGCAATCCCCATTAAAATATCAAGGGCATATTTCACAGAGCTAGAACAAACACTCCAAAAATTTATAAGAAATCAAAAAAGGCCCTGAATAGCCGCAGCAATCTTGAAAAAGAAAAACAAAGTTGGAGGAATTACAATACCAGATTTCAAGCTATACTACAAAGCCACCGTAAACAAAACAGCCTGGTGCTGGCACAAGAACAGGCACATAGATCAATGGAACAGAACAGAGAACTCAGGAAATCTACACAAGCCATTACACTCAATTAATATTTGACAAAGAAGGCAAAAGCATACAATAGAGTCAAGATAGTCTCTTCAATAAACGGTGGGAAAATTGAACAGATACATGCAAAAAAAATGAAATAGACCATAAACTTACACCATACACAAGAACAAACTCAAAATGGATAAAAGACTTAAATTTAAGTCGTGAAACCATAAAAATCCTAGAGGAAACCATAGGCAGCAAAATCTCAGACATCTCTCATAGCAATATGTTTATGGATACATCTCCTAAGGCAAAGGAAACTAAGGAGAAAATAAACAAATGGGACTACATCAAAATAAAAAGCTTCTGTACAGCAAAAGAAACCATCAACAGAACGAAAAGGGAGCCCACTGTATGGGATAACATATTTGGCAATGATACATCTGAAAAGGGTTAATATCCAAAATATATAAGGAACTTATACAACTTAACAAAAGGAAGACAAACAATCCAATTTAAAAATGGGCAAAGGACCTAAATAAACACTTCTCTAAAGAGGACATACAGATGGCCAAGAGACATATGAAAAAATGCTCAAAGTCACTGATCATCAGAGAGATGCAAATTAAAACAATAATAAGGTATCACCTCACACCTGTCAGAACAGCTACCATCAACAAATCAACCAATGACAAGTGCTGGCGAGGATGTGGAGAAAAGGGAACGTTAGTATACTGCTGATGGGAATGCAGACTGGTGCAACTGTTAGGTCTGATCAAATAATTGAATTGATGCCCCCTCTCCTGGGAACTGACCTTTAGGCCACTTCACAATGGACATTTCACTTGCTTAGACCATATTCCACTTGCTAAGACCATTATCTCTCCCCTCCAGAGTTTTCCAGAATCCAGACCTGCACAGAGAATTCTCCATCCAGAAAAAGCCAGTCTAGAGTCCTTTAAAAACCTCTGGGGCTCCGCCCATCTGGTATCCAGATGACCTAATCTGTTCTAATAAAAGGGTAATATGCTAATTAGACCAGACATCTTCCGGATGTCTTTCCGGACAAAGCCACAGTGGGGGGGGCCAAGGCAGAGACAGTTAGGGGTGATCAGGCCGGCAGAGGAGAGCAGTTAGGAGCAGTCAGGTCAGCAGCAGAGGGCAGTTAGGGGCGATCAGGCCAGCGGGGGGGAAGCAGTTAGGGAGCAATCAGGCCAGCAGGGGGAGCAGTTAAGGGGCAATTAAACCGGCAAGGAAGCAGTTAGGGAGCGATCAAGCCGGCAGGGGAGCAGATAGGGGCAGCAGGCAGGCAGGCAGGTGAGCAGTTAGGAGCCAGTGGTCCCAGATTGCGAGAGGGCGGGATCGGGCCTAATCCGGCAGTTGAACATCCCCCGAAGGGTCCCAGATTGGAGAGGGTGCAGACCAGGCTGAGGGATTCCCCCGCCCACACCGCCCATGCACAAATTTCATGCACCAGACCTCTAGTAAATTTATAATTCTTCACCCCTTTTGGCCTCATGTGTTCCTCCTTTGGTGACTCTAACAGCAACCATTATGAAAAACAGTATTGAGTTTCCTCAAAAAATAAATATGGAACTGCCATTTAACCCAGTGATCCCATCTCTTGAATATATCCTAAGAAACCCGAAACACCAATCAGAAAGAATGTATGCACCCCTATGTTCATAGCAGCATAATTTACAATAGCTAAGATCTGGAAACAGCCCAAGTGCCCATCAGTAGATGAGTAGATAAAAAAGCTGTGGTACATTTATACCATGAAATACTATGCAGCAGTAAGAAAAGAAGAATTTCTTACCCTTTGAGACAGCATGGAGGGACTTAGAGAGTATCATGCTAAGTGAAATAAGTCAGTCAGAGAAAGACAAGTATCACATGATCTCACTCATAAGTGAAATCTAAGTAACAAAATAAACTGATGAATGGAGTGGATCCAGAGATATGGAAGCATGGAACAGAGTGTGGAATCTCAGAGGAAAGGCAGAGGAAGGTGGGAGGTAATCAACCAAAGATCTTGTATGCATATATGCATATAACCCATGGACACAGACCATAGGGTACTAAAGGCCTGGGGCAGGCTGGATGGGGTCAATGGGGGGAAAAAGGGGACATATGTAATACTTTCAACAATAAAGATTAAAAAAAGAAAGCAAGAAAGTTCCTATTCTCACAACCAAGTAGTGTGACCCACTGCAACATCTTCACTGAAGGTCATAGGAAGTGCTGTTACTCGCACAATCATGAAAGGGAAAATAAAATCCTAACCAGGGCCAAGAAAGAGATGAGAAAAACTCTAGAGAACATTAAAGCGGAGATTAGGTCTTATCAGATTGCTAAGAACTTATCTGTTCAGCTAGGGTATCACCCACACCCAAGTCACCAACGTCAAATTACAAGAACAACCAACCAATCCAAAGACTATCTACATGAAATCTTAATTCTGTTACAAAAATTTCCTGTTTCACAATCAGGAAACGGAGGGGAAAAGATATTCTATGACAAAAGAGTGAAAATGGTTTCACAAAAACAAAGAATGACAGCTATGATTATAGAGTATATTTGCTATGACTAAGAGTTAGGTATAGCATAAGAATATAGGCTTTGACTCATAGAAATTTGGGTTCACATTCTGGCTCCACCATTCATTAGCTCTACGACCTTGGACAAGTGACTTGATCTTTCTGAGCCTCCATCTTCTCCTCTGTAAAATGAAATACTATCTCACAAGATAAAGCACCTAACATAATGCCTAACTTAATGGGTACTGAAATTCAGTTACTTAACAATAGTAATATGAAAAATAAGAAGGCGTTCTTCATCAGAGAAAACACCAAAAGCAGCATTAATAATCTCACGAGAGTTAATGAGACAACAGTACCAAAATGAAGACATGTAAAAGGTGGAGAGACACAGAGAAAGAAACAGCGATGTGAAAGAGACACATAGATTGGCTGTCTCCCCACATATACTTGACCAGGGCCAGGATCAAGCCTGCAACCAAGGTACATGCCTTTGACCAGAATTGAATCCAGGACCCTTCAATTCGTGGGCTGATGCTCTATCCACTGAGCAAAACTGGCTAGGGCCACATATTTTTAAAATAAGTGAAAATGAAAAGAATTACATGAAAGTCTAAAAAGCAGAATATAGAAAGAGTTGTACAAAATATCACCAACAACAACCATCCAATATTTATTGACTATCTAGTGTCGTCAAAATTTCCTGCCATTAGAGATCTTAGAATTAGTTTGGGAACTAAAACATTAATATGTGAAAAGACAACACCATAAGATAGATGGTAGGAGTCACCTGAATGATGACAGAAGAGTTCAAACTTGATTTGGAATATGAAAAGAAGAGACAGGATGCCAAAGGACATTCTACTTGAGGGAAAAAAACAACTCTAGAATTGGAAGCCTATTTTGGGTAGAGTGAGGTTCAACAAGTGGAGTATCGTATGCATATAGTCTAAGAATCTTTACCAAGACATCTCCCACCCCATCCCACCATATGACAGCACAAGTCACTACAACTTGTGAAGAATGCTGGTCCTGGACAATATGACACTATCAACTCCTTTCAATAAACAACATGCTCTGGTCCTATATTATTCTAAAGTGCTTCCTTCTTGGGATTCTGATATAAAGCCGAATCTATATGAATAGAACTTTTTAAGTCCTTGAAAGAATTTTCCTTAATAGCCCTAAAGGTTGATTATAGAGACAAAAATTTTTTTAAATGCCTCTAGGCCTTGGCCAGGTAGCTCAGTTAGTAAGAGCATCGTCCCCATACGCCAAGGTTGTAGCTTTGATCCCCATCAGGGCACATACAGTTAACCAATAAATGCATAAATAAGTGGAACACACAAAACGCTCTTTCTCTCTCCCTCCCTCCTCTCTCTCTCCCTCTCTCTCTCAAATCAATAAATAAAAATTTTTAATAAATAAATAAAAAGATGCCTCTAATCCTTATAGCTAACGTATATGAAACTGAGAACAGGATATTTAAAATTATTCAAGTCAATTTCAGTTTTATTCTATAAAGAAACATTTCTGATCATTAAGTTCATGAGGTTAGACAGGCTTTTAAAAATTAGCTTTATTGAGGTTTATATAATTTGCATACAAGAAAGTTCACCCATTTTTGTTTAATGAGGTTTTTTAAAAATATATTTTTACTAGAGGCCTGATGCACAAAATGAAATTCGTGCAAGGGGCTCGGCCCTCGCAGCAGCGGCTTCCTACAGAAGGTCGTCACCTATCCAGTCTAATTAGCATATTATGCTTTTATTATTATAGATTGATTTCAGAGAGAGGAAGGGAAAGGGAGAGAGAGATAGAAACATCAATGATGAGAGAGAATCATTGATCAGCTACCTCCTGCACACCACCTGCTGGGGATCGAGTCTGCAACCCAGACATGTGCCCTGACCAGGAACTGAACCATGACCTCCCAGTTCATAGGTCGACATTCAACCACTGAGCCAGGCCTAGTTTAATGAGTTTTGACAAATATATATATATAGTCATTCAACCACCATCATAAGAACAGGCAATTTTTAATCTCTATAACTCCAAAATGCTATGCATCAGGAAAACTGACTTTATTTATTGGCTCTGAGTTTTGAAGTACTATTACCTTTTTAGAGCTTTGGAAACTACAAAGCAATGTTCTAAAAACATACTATACTAGAGGCCCAGTGCACAAATTCGTGCACAGGTGGGGTTCCTCAGCCTGGCCGGCAATCGGGGCCGATTGGGGCATCTCGTCCAGTCCTGATCGGGGCCAACCGGGGCCAATCGGGAGGTTCTAATCAGGGCAATCGGGGCCGGCCAGCTGAGGGGAGGGACCACGGCAGGTTGGCCAGCCAGAGGGAGGGGTCACAGGAGGTTGAACAGCCAGGGGGAGGGGCTGCAGGAGGTTGGCCAGCCGGGGGGAGGGACCGCAGGTGGTTGGCAGTGGAAACGCATTGACCACCAGGGGGCAGCTCCTGTGTTGAGTGTCTGCTCCCTGGTGGTCAGTGCACGTCATAGCAACTGGTCAACCAGTTGGTCTTAACGGTCACTTAGGCTTTTATATATGTAGATACCTGCCATCATTCATTTTATATAGTAATTGGAACTTTAAAGACAACATTAAGTCTTGAACACATACATACCTACTCTTTTTTCTAAAAGGTTTCCTTGTTGTGCCAACTTGATTGCATGTATGTAGCCAAAGGAAGCATCATATCCAAGCATTTCGCAATATATAAGTCTCACCATACATTCCTTCATCATTTTCTGAAAAGAAAAATATCCAGTAACTGTGTAAATAAATAGAATGTTTTATTTTTTTATTCTGTTGTAATCATTTAACAAGGAAATCCTTTAATCCTGGCACTGAAAAGAGTTTGTGTGTGTGTGTGTGTGTGTGTGTGTGATAAATTAATCACCTTAAGTCAGACTTTATAAATAAAAGTTGCTCCATAGCCCTAACCAGTTTGGCTCAGTGAATAGAGCACTGGCCTGTGGACTGAAGGGTCCCAGGTTCGATTCCGGTCAAGGGCATGTACCTTGGTTGTGAGCACATCCCAAGTGGGGGGTGTGCAGGAGGCAGCTAATCGATGTTTCTCTCTCATCGATGTCTCTAACTCTCTAGCCCTCTCCCTTCCTCTCTGTAAAAAAATCAATAAAATATATATTAAGCCCTAACTGGTTTGGCTCAGTGGATAGAGCATCGGGCTGCGGACTCAAGGGTCCCAGGTTCAATTCCGGTCAAGGGCATGTACATTGGTTGCGGGCACATACCCAGTAGGGAGTGTGCAGGAGGCAGCTGATCGATGTTTCTAACTCTCTATCCTTCTCCCTTCCTCTCTGTAAAAAATCCATAAAATATATTAAAAAATATATATATATATATATGTATATATATATTTTTTTTTTAAGAAAGTTGTTCCCTAACTTAACTACCAACAGTATTCATTTTAGTAAAATAATTTCAATATTTTGTTAGTCGCAATACTATAAAATAAATCAACTGTAGCTATTTATAATTCTAGATGACTGTCATGTAAAATTTGGTCATAATGTGAGACACATGATTGATCCTCAGACAAAATATTGCCCATAGTAATGTGAGTTGGCTTTTAGAATGCAGCACACTATTTTAATATATTTTATCAACTGAAAACATTCATAAAATTCCCACAAGTTGGTAGTAGTTTCTGTAATAAAATATTTTTCACATTTAAAAACAAAATTGCACCCTAGCCAGTTTGGCTCAGTGGATAACGTCGGCCTGCCGACCGAAGGGTCCTGGGTTCAATTCCAGTCAAGGGTACAATTGCAGGCTCCTCCCCGACCCAGGCCCTGGTCAGGGCTCGTGCAGGAGGCAACCAATCAATATATTTCTCTCACATCAATATTTCTGTCTGTTTTTCCCCTCTCCCTACCACTCTCTCTAAAAAAAAAAAAAGGAAAGAAAAGAAAAATACCCTCCGGTGAGGATTAAAAAAAAACACAGAAAAATAATAAATAATTGCATGTGAACTTTCTTCAGAATTATTATGCTGTATGTAACATTCAACAGTTAGCTTTATAGGCATTCTTTTTCCAAAACTCTCACAATTATTATGAACTACAGGACATGATTTCATTAATGGTAGAGCCATTCCAATCTTTAATCTTTTAACTGGGTCTTTCAATATTTACAACACAAGCGAATAAGTTGTGTTAGAAGATTCTATTAATATATTTGCATTTTTAAGTATTTGCATCACTGAGTATTCTTAATACTTATAGCATGTTTAATCAGAAATAAAAATAAAATGTGTTTCAAAATAAAAAAAGCTCAGACTTCTAATATTTAAAAATTAAAGTGAGTATACTATAGGATTACTGAATCACAAATCCTTAGGAAACAAAGTATTTTATGATTTTTCTAAAATTAAATCTTTATTGTTGAAGAGATTACATGTCCCTTTTTTCCCCTCATTGACCCCTTCTAGCCCGCCCCCATCCCCCTTCACCATACACTATTTATACTAAAAAAACAAGCTTATAAGATACTGGAAGACCCTCTTCAAAGGGCTTCTATATAAATTAGAAGTGAAAGTGTTCACTTAAGCCATTAAGTATCAACCTTGGTTTTATAACATTTATCTCAGAGTTTTTCAAAAGTCATTATGTACTTAAATTTATATTACAGACATTGCTACTCTCTTAGTTTTAGAGAAGAAGGTATATCCCCCATTGCAGGAATTCTCTTTACAATTGTCTAACAAACTCACCCAACCTCTTCATGAACACCTCAGGGACAGACTACCCTGTAAAGCATGTCCATAGTTGGATGGCCATAATTATAACATCTCCCTTCCTAACTTCTACCTATTTATCTTAGTTCTGCCCTCATCAGGTTTATGCCTGGTAGCAAGAAAAATTATATTTATTGATGCCAATTATAGAAAATGGAAATCTAACATAGTAAAAAAGTGGGAAACCATTTCTGCTTAACATTCTTATCAAGTACTATGAAACACGATATTATAGGTACACAGACTTATGTACACACACAAACATGTATGCATAGATACATCAAATTAGTTATGTTTTGAGTCTCCTTTGTCCACATATTTTGATAAAAGGAAATATATACATTCTCTCAGACTTTACAAGTGCTATTCATGTACAGGCATGTACTCATGCAAAATGATCACCCAATATTTTTATTAGAGGAAGAGGGAGAACATTCCCAGTGACTTACATACAGAAAGCACTCACTAAAACTCTGTTGAATAAATATTGCTTGGGAAAATCTATTATGTGAAACCATATTAAAATTAGCAAAGAAGCCCTAACCGGTTTGGCTCAGTGGATAGAGCGTCCGCCTGCGGACTGAAAGGTCCCAGGTTCGATTCTGGCCAAGGGCATGTAGCTTGGTTGCGGGCACATCCCCAGTAGGAGGTGTGCAGGAGGCAGCTGATCGATGTTCCTCTCTCATTGATGTTTCTAACTCTCTATCCCTCTCCTTCCGCTCTGTGAAAAATCAATAAAATATATTTTAAAAAAAAAAAATTAGCAAAGAAAAAAACCACATAGGTCTTAATTTAACAATGTAGGAACAGTCCTATAGTGACCTGCATAAAGTAGCCACTTATTAAAAAGTTTATGTGCCCTGGCCAGTCTAGCTCAGTGGTTGGAGTGTAGGCCCACAGACCGAGGGATCTCAGGTTCAATCCTTGGTCAAGAGCACATATTTGGGTTGCTGGTTCGATCCCCAGCCCCTGGTCAGGATACACGCAGGAGGCAAACAATCAGTGTGTCTCTCTCACATTGATGTTTCTCTCTCTCTCTCTCTCTCTCTCTCTCTCTCTCTCTCTCTCTCTTTCTCTCTCCTCTTCTTCCCTCCATCCCACTTTCTCTAAAAAATAAAATAAAATAATAATGGAAAAAATATCCTTAGGTGAGGATTAACAAAAAAAGTTGATGAAATTAATGCTGTTTGAAAAATCTAACTATGTAGAACCAAATTTAAAAACAACTGGATTGTGATTTAGCTGCTAGGCAATATACTTAGTTTTATAGCAAAAAAAAAAAAACCCACATTTTTGTTATCTTGTCAGTCAGTCAACCTATACTCCAAGATATATAAACCTATACTCTAAGATATATAACAGTAAAATGAGATCTACAATGTGTCAATTTGGATCTGAAAATATTAATTTAAATGATATATATTCACCTTTTTCCAGAGCACAATATTAAAACAGTAAGATCAGCACTAGGGTTCCAGGAGTATTGCCACATTTATGTAATTATCATCACATTGGCACGAAAATGACTTAGTCAAGCAAATCTTGCTCCATGCAGTCAGTCAATAATAAAAGGCTAAAGTTAACATCTGACTTGCTACCATCCATAACTGATTGTGATAAATTAGATTTTAGCAAGTGATCAATTAGATGTCACTATGGAGTCCACAGTGGACCAGATTTCAAATTCCAAATGTGCTGGCGCTGACTATGCAAACTTACCAGTGTTGTTGTAGGAGCAGAAACAGCTGCTTTCAGATTACTTAGTTCCTGCTGGATTAGTTTCTCTTCCTCCTGAAAAAGTGAGCATATTTAAATGCATGAACAACTGTCTTTTTAAACTATACAGTATTTTTTAAACTTTTTATTTTTTTAATATGTTTTTACTGATTTTAGACAAAGGGAGAGAGAGAAAAACATCGATCAGCTGCCTCCTGCAGGCCCCCTACTGGGATTGAGCCTGAAACCCGGGCATGTGCTCTGACTGGGAATCCAACGGGCAACCTCTTGGTGCACGGGTCAATGCTCAACCACTGAGCAACATTGGCCGGACTGTAACAGTATTTTCAAAGGGAAAATATAATTTATAATATTTTCAATAAAAATAAACATTATTTTAAAGGAGAGTTATAAAAATTATGTGCTTAAGATTTGCTTAAAGGCATCTATCCAATCTTCAGACTCTCGTTCTTGGAAAAAATATATATTTCCAGTCTAACCCATCTTCCTCTTTCTTCACTCAGTTACTGACCCCTTAAAGACAGTTTAGTAGAAAAAAAAATTTTTTTTAATAAACAGTGGAGAAAAAGAAAAGAAATTCTTCATGTACTGGCCAACAAAAAGGTTCTCACACCTTTCCCTTAAAATTAAAAAGCCTTCATGGAATAGAGAAACAGGGTAAGGCAGACACAAAATCAGTCGGTTTCCCTTACACTATATTCTTCTTCTCTATCTTTTCCTCCTTATTTCTCACAACCTTTCCCTATAAATACACCAATGTGGCCACTTCCACTCTCTGCATTGTATTTTATCTTCTTAAAGGCACTTGAAAACTGGCCCCATTTTTGGCTAATATAATGCTATCTTTAAATTACACATTGAATTAGCAGGTGTGCATTTGCTGGCTAACCAAGAACTACTGGTAAAGCACTACCACATATAGATACCTTACATATAGTTTCAAACCTCAATTTGGGACCAAATTTTTTTTTTATTTCATTCAGCATCTTATAAAAATTAGCAAAGGACCAAATGTTAAGACAATATTAAGTCCACAAATAATGAATTCTGAATGTGAAGCAGACCCTTCCCAGTACAGCAGCATCTTATCTCAGTTAAAAGAACTTTTGCAACACCCAGAGCACTCTGCAGAAAAGCCTTCCCTCTCTGCCTTTCCCGCTCTCCTGGCACTTACATCATTGTATACTCTTATACTCGTCCAAGCCCAAAAGGAACGACCCACTCCCTGGGAAGAGAAAGTGTGTTTTTCTGTTTCCTCCGTGTCTCCCACATAACCTCTTCCATAAATACATCTGAACAAATTATGACACAGTAACGTGATTTTGTAAAGATACAAGCTCCTTGAAGCTTTGAATGAGTATCTTGCACAACCTGTGCAATTACCCAAAGTTGTGGGAACGTAATCACTTGCAAATTAACTGCTCAACTTCAAAGCCCATCTGAGGCAGTGACTCAAGCAGCAAATTGTACATGTTGGAAGAATTATGCTTTTTTCTTTGCCCTACCCATTGGTATAACTCAGTGGTCAGCAAACCGCGGCTCACGAGCCACATGCGGGTCTTTGGCCCCTTGAGTGTGGCTCTTCCACAAAATACCACGTGCGGGCACGCACTACACTGCGATTGAAACTTCGTGGCCCATGCGCAGAAGTCGGTTTTTGGCCTGGGCGAGTCTATTTTGAAGAAGTGGCGTTAGAAGGGGGGGGGTGTCGGTTGGTCGGGCGACAGGAGACATGGGCCGAGGGATACGAAGCGAGGGGGGGGGGGGGGGCGGGGGCACGATTCATGCAGGAGTTGAATGAGCCAGTCAGTCAGCAGTCTCACTGTGCCGTGGTTAGTGCTAGTCGCCTCTGCAAATCGCGCGCAGGTGACAAAAGTACCTACTCGAAGCATAAAGTTACCTGTATTTTTCCAACCAGCTGCAAATCCTACAGGTATTTTTGTCACCAATTTAAGAATTGTAATTCTTTTGTGTTGGTGGCTTTATTACTATAAAATGAAACATTTGCCCTGACTGGTTTGGCTCAGTGGATAGAGCCTCGGCCTGGGGACTGAAGGGTGCCGGGTTCGATTCTGGTCAAGGGCATGTGCCTTCCTTGCGGGCACATCCCCAGTGGGGGGTGTGCAGGAGGCAGCTGATTGATGTTTCTCTCTCATCAATGTTTCTTACTCTCTGTCCCTCTCCCTTCCTCTCTGTAAAAAATCAATAAAATATATATTTTTTTTAAATAAAAATAAAATGAAACATTTTTTAGGTGCCCTGTTTGAGATGGCTACAAAGAAGAAGCAAAGAAAAACGCAAGACAAAAACCATGAACTTAAAGTTGAATGTACCTACCTATATAGTTTAAGTTTAAAAAATTTGGCTCTCAAAAGAAATTTCAATCGATGTACTGTTGATATTTGGCTCTGTGGACTAATGAGTTTGCCGACCACTGGTCTAACTAAACACCTTTAAGCTCCCCCAAGATATTCGACAGCGGGTTCAGATGGCAGGGTCTGCTCCCGGGGGTGGCATCCGGCGGAGGGAAGAGCTGGGGGAGAGAAGGAACCGAGGAGGGAGAAACTTCGCGGGCGGTGCGCGCTGACACCTGCTCCCGCTGGCATTCTCACGCCGTGATGTCTCGCCCAGTCCTCCCAACAACCTATGGAACATGCATGGTCTCTTCCCACTCAGCGCCCAGGAAACACCTGCAGGCTCAGGAACAGCGATCTGCCCGCCGATGCCGAGTGGGCGTCAGGGCCCAGGGACACCGGCCTCCCAGCTGTCAGTCCCGGCGGGAGAGTGACGCGTCCACACAGACGCAGAGATGCGCCGACACACGCTGCCCGAGCCCCGCGGACGGCCAGCCCCGGGCTCGCGGCGGACACCGGCCTCCCCGCGCGGGGCCTCCCGAGAGCCCCGACCTCCGGCCCGGCCCGGCCCGGCCCGCGCTTACGTGCTTGGAGGTGAGCGCGGTGATGCCGCGGATGAGGCCGCCCAGCCGCGAGGAGAAGGGCGCCCTGGCGGCCACGGGCCCGCCCGCCCCCGGCGTCTGCAGGAAGAGTCCGGGCAGCGCCGTCAGCGTCTTCTCCACGATGTCGCTCATCGCCGCCGCCGCCGCCCGCGCCCCGGCCGCCGCCCGGCTTCATGCCCGGCCCAGCCCGCCGCCCGCCCGGCCTCCGTAGGCACTTCCTGTTTGTTTGAAGCAGAAATCTTTATTGATGCTCCGCGTGGACAAGCACAGTGCAGTTCTCGGCAGAGGCCGCGCGGGGGCGCGAGAGGCCGCGGGGAGAGGCACTCGCACCGCCTGCGCGCGCGGTTTGACGTCGGAAAGGAGGAAAGGGCCCGTTTCAGCGGCAGCCCCGGGGACCCGTCCCTCCTACACCTCGTCCTCCTCCGTGTCCCTCTCCGGCTGGCAGCCTCGCGCCGCCCGAGGCCGCCTCAAGGGCAGGTGCCTGTTTCTGGTCCCGCTGGGCCAGCGCTCACTCCCTCCACCGCACCCCGAGGCGCCATGTGCGCCCTGTCCGCGCGGTGCTGGGGACCCCGGCGGTGTTGAGTGACAGACGGCCCCGCTGCCCTACAAGTCCGTCCCTCTCTTCTGGGATTTAGGAAACCGCCAGGCCCGCCCCGCCACCTCCTGCTCGGGTCGCAGGGTCACGGTCACTCTGCTGGAGGGACCCCCCGGCCCCAGGCAGCCAGGATGCGGTCCCTGTCCTCGGCCACAGCGCCTGCTTTTCCAGGGAGGAACTGATCACGGCCTCCACTGCGCGAATATGTCTCCCCCCAGAGAGATTACCTATTGCTCTTGCCTCAGTTGCTACCTGGAGCGGAATAAAGGACAGCGGTTCTCAAAGTGCGGCTGGTGACTTCTGAGGGTCCCCAAGACCCTTCCCGGGGATCCATGAAGTCAAAACTGTATCCATCTTACTTAACCCCTAGAGTGCCGAGGGCGCTATCAAAGCTTCGAAAGGGCGTCCAGTTCTAAGTCTGCTTTTATTAGTGATGATGATATTGCTAAATATGTCAATGTAGTAAAGGTTTCCTTAAGTTTTTGAATATGTAACTTCATTTACTTGCGATTCATAATTTTTTTTCCTAAACTGCTGTAAAATCAGCAAAAATGTCTTGGCAATTTTAGCATAGTTCCTAGGGTATTGGTTGGCACTCAAAGGGTTAAATGGTATTTGTTGTTTTTACTCGCATCCTCTCAGGAGTGTCCAGAGAAGTTTTCAAGAGAATAGCTAATATACAGTCGCTCTATTGGCAAGTGAAATGTGTGCTTGAATCCTGTTTTCTAGAGTCTTCTAAGGTTAACATCATATATATGTATATACAGATATAGATATAGAATATATATGTATATCCTATATAATAAAAGCCTAATATTCTAAGTATCCAACCATTCGTTCAACCGTTGGACCAGTCGCTAAGAGGCACACTGACCACCAGGGGGCACACGCTCCAACCTGTAGGTTAGCTTGCTGCTGGGGTCTGGCCAATCGGGACTGAGCAAGTCAGGCCCCACACACCCGGGAGCCCTCCCACAATCCGGGAACCCTCAGGGATGTCAGAGTCAGTTTCTGCCGATTCCCTCAGGCCAGGCCAAGGGGCCCCCTACTGGTGCACCAATCCGTGCACCAGGCCTCTAGTATCCTATATAATAAAGAGGTGATATGCAAATTAACCCTCACACCCTCACAAGATGGCTGCCTACAAACAGGTCAGCAGGGGGGTTAGTGAGGGATGACCAAACGACTGAACAGCAGGCTGCATGAGGTGACCAGGCCAGCGGAGGGGCCATGAGGGGCGACCAGGCTGGCAGGGGGGACAGTTGGGGGAGACCAAGCCAGCTGGGGGGGCAGTTGGGGGTGAACAGGCCACAGAGGGGGCAGTAAGAGGTGACCAGGCTGGTGGAGGGGAGCAGTTAGGAGCGACCATGCCAGCAGGGGGGGCAGTTAGGGGCGATCAGGCCGGCACGCAGTGGCAGTGAGGGGCAATCAGGCCAGCAGGGGCGTCAGTTAGAGGCGACCAGGCAGGCAGGCAGGTGAGCAATTAGGAGCCATGTTCTAATTATCTATAGGAACGTATGCACAGGTGACCCAATTCGTTTCATTTGGATATACCAATACAAACGTCAGAGGGTACTTACTATTAATTAATATGGCCGAGCTTAACCAAAAACTAATAAGAGAGAGAGAGACACACAGGAGATAAACAATGCAAGAAATCACACAGGTTTATTTATCAAAGAGCTGATGGGTTTCAGTCCTTGGCAGGCCACCCGGAGACACTCACCGACAGAGGAGACACACGGAGGTCGTCAAAATACACTGCAGCAAGTAGCTCGGTCTCTTGACTCGAAGAGAGGCCTCTAGCAGTTTGGGCTCAGGCAGAGCAAGAATGGCAGTTTCGCAGTTTCGCAGTTTCCAGGGGGGAGGAGAGCATCCTGTCTGTGGAGGGCAGACAAGCGTCTGAACCGCAGCGGATTTGCTCTCCTTAAATCCTTGAAGCTGGGCATCTTCAGTGTCTCATATCGGGTGCTATACACGGGTGCCGCCCTGTTATCTAGGTATACATTCAGGCGGGAAAGTTGTGACCATATTCAAAGCTTATCAATCATACATACATCTTATTTTTTGGAGTTGTTTACAAGTTTTGATCTAAGAATAAAATGGGGTCTACTTATGCTAACTTATGCTAATACAAAATAAAGTTTACTTTATGCTAACTAAACTTATTACTATAACAGGCTTCTTCAGTGTCTCTTGTCAGTGTGTTCCGGTGGCCTTCTGGGCTTATCAGGATGCACCCGCAGGGGGTTACAAGTTACTTATCAGGAGTTAACATGCTGGGAGTTGTTTACAAGTAATTTGTCAGGAGTTAGCTTGCAGGGCGTTACAAGTTACTTATCAGGGTCTCACACACACACACACAAGTTAAGTTTCACTTCTAAGTAAAGTTTAAAATTCACTCTAATAAAGAAATGAAATTTGATTATACTATCTTATACTCGCTAAACTTATTACTGTAACAAGCCAGCAGTCCAGGATTGTGAGAGGGATGTCTGACTACTGGTTTAGGCCCTATCCCCCAAGGGGTCCCAGATTGGAGAGGGTGCAGGCTGGGCTGAGGGGACCGCCCCCACCCCTGTGCACGAATTTCATGCACCGGGCCTCTAGTCTATATATAATGTTAGTTTTCAGAAACTAACTCAATTTGTCCTCAGTACTTCTAGTGTGTTCTTATGCACTATCTTCACATCTTCACTTATACCTAATCTCTGTCCTCATTAGTCCTCCAACAAATGGTATTTTGAAATCCCTAAATTGTCCTAGTACCTAGGCAGAAACACAAGCAAAAGGTCGGTTTTGTTGACTTGTTTTAGGAGAACATTTTTAAATTTATTGAAAACTTCTTTAAATATTTAAATTTTACCTGAAATTGTTCTCCTTTTAGACATTAATGTCTTTTTTTAATTAAATCTTTATTGTTCAGATTATTACAGTTGTTCCTCTTCCCCCCCATAACTCCCCTCCTCCCAGTTCCCGCCCCACCCTCCGCCCTCATTCCCCACCCACTGTCCTCATCCATAGGTGCACGATTTTTGTCCAGTCTCTTCCCGCATCTCCCATTCCCCTTTCCCCCCCAAGAATAGTCAGTCTATTCCCTTTCTATGTCCCTGATTCTATTATAATCACCAGTTCATTCTGTACATCAGATTATTTATTCACTTGATTCTTAGATTCACTTGTTGATAGATGCATGTTTGTTGTTCATAATTTGTATCTTTACCTTTTTCTTCTTCTTCCTCTTCTTAAAGGATACCTTTCAGCATTTCTTATAATACTGGTTTGGTGGTGATGAACTCCTTTAGCTTTTCCTTATCTGTGAAGCTCTTTATCTGACCTTCAATTCTGAATAATAGCTTTGCTGGATAAAGTAATCTTGGTTGTAGGTTCTTGCTATTCATCACTTTGAATATTTCTTGCCATTCCCTTCTGGCCAGCAAAGTTTCTGTTGAGAAATCAGCTGACAGTCGTATGGGTATTCCCTTGTAGGTAACTGAGTTTCTTTCTCTTGCTGCTTTTAAGATTCTCTCTTTGTCTTTTGCTCTTGGCATTTTAATTATGATATGTCTTGGTGTGGTCCTCTTTGGATTCCTTTTGTTTGGGGTTCTCTGCGCTTCCTGAACGTGTAAGTCTATTTCTTTCACCAGGTTGGGGAAGTTTTCTGTCATTATTTCTTCAAATAGGTTTTCAATATCTTTGCTGTCTCTCATCTTCTGGCACCCCTATAATTCTGATGTTGGTACGCTTGAAGCTGTCCCAGAGGCTCCTTACACTATCTTCGTATTTTTGGATTCTTTTTTCATTTTGCTTTTCCGGTTGGGTGTTTTTTGTTTCTTCGCATTTCAAATCTTTGACTTGATTCTTGTGCTCCTCTGGTCTGCTGTTGGGTGTCTGTATAATATTCTTTATTTCAGTCAGTGTATGCTTAATTTCTAGTTGGTTCTTTATCACAACATTGAGGGTCTCACTAGATTTCTTGAGGATCTCACTACATTTATCGGCGGTTTCTAGAAAATTATTGAAAGACCTTAAAGTGTGTTTTTTAGCTCTATATCCTCCATTTCTGTCATGTTTCTTTGTCTCCGCATTTTTTAAGCTTTCTTGGTGCACCCCCTTGTGGTCTTTGTGCGCAGTCTTGTTGTAGTTAAGCCTTGATTGTTGTCGGCAATACTGGGGGTGATTTGACCTCCAGGCTAACTGGCTATGAGAATCAGCTGTGTCTGCAGTAGGAGAATTTCTGTGCTGGATCTCTAGAGCGGTGCTAATCTAGCGTTTGCCTAAGGCTATCCGGCAAATGCCTCTGTGCAGGGCTTGGGCGGGGCGGGTCCCTGGGGATCTACAGGGCGGGCGGAGCGAGCAGTTATGGCTGCTCTCAGTTCCGTCCCCAGGGGCTCTGCCACTCAGAGTCTCAGCATCCGCTGCAAACCTCGGAGAGAAAGCTGCCTTCGATTTTCGACCCAAGCCAGACAGTCCCGCTTCTCCCGTTTGAGTCTGGGTCCCTAGAGACTCGCCCGATCTGGAGCTCAGAGTCTGAAACTCCCTCCCGATTGAAAACAACAACCGCGCCCTCCGCCACCAGCCCTCTCCACATGCACTCCGCACCTTAGTATTTCACTTCAGCACTGCGCCTCCTCTGAGTCTCGGTATGTTATTCTCTTTCCTCCTAGTTGTAGAACTTCCACTCAGCCAGCTTTCCTGTGGTTCTGGATGATGTCCATTGCGTCTTTTAGTTGTATTTTTGAAGTGGTTGTTCGAGGCAGCAAACTCCGGCATTAACCTATGCCGCCATCTTGGTTCTCCTCCGACATTAATGTCTTATCCTAATATATATAAAGAGCTAGGTGCCATCACGACCGAATGGGCAACCGGTCACCATGAAGTACATGAAGCACCTCTCGGTCCCCCCCTCCCCAGGCCCCTGAGCCCTTCACCATGATGGGGGGCTGGAGGTGGGACAAGGCTGGGGACTGTTGAGCAGCGGCAGTGGCGGGCTGCTTCCCGGGGTGGCCGTGAGCTTAGCGGAGCAGTCACCAGGGCGGCAGCGAGTTTTGCGAAGCAGTCGCAGGGTGAGGGAGTCTTGCAGAGCATCCAACCGTGAGCTTCGTGGTGCGGCAGCAAGCTTTGCCGAGCAGTCGAGGAGCCGTGAGCATCAAGGAGCGTCCTGGGGCGGGGAGCTTCACACAGTATCGCAGAGCAGCAGAGGCCATGCAACGGAGTCCAGGCTGGGCCTAGGGACCCTAACTGTGCACGATTTCGTGCGTGCTCGGCCTCTAGTTCTAAAATAAAATTTTGTTTATGTTTTGTTTTGTTTTTAGGATTTCATTGGCTTACAAAAGGGAGATTAGAAGACTTGCTTTCTCAACCCTCCCACATCTAAAGATGCTGAAAAGGATGACCTTGACATCAGTACCAGAGAATTCTCTCACTTTGGTAAAGGGAAGAATCTGAGTGAAACTGCAAATAAGTAAGGGAAGCATAACAAAAGCTTCTTTCTTTTCCTTGGCTTTAGGGATGTTAATAATTTACCTTATCTTGTCTTATTCAACAAGACAGTTTCAAATACTATTATGGTTCCAGTTAAGTTAAGGCATCATTTTGAGACCAATAATTCAGCTTAAAGGAAAGGGAACTTAAGATTTTAAACATGACAAGATCTTTAAATGCCAAAACTTTTGTGTTACCACTTTTCAAACTAGAAAGGAAAAACCCCCAGAAGCATCTTACTGGATAAATGCTTGTGTTGCACTGGCTAGAGAAGGGCACACTGAGACACTATTAAAGTTTGTACATTATTCAATGAATGTCTGCTACATGAAAAGTCAGTCAAAGAAATCGTTGCAGTGCTACTCTCCAAAGATGCAGTAACTCACCAAATTAGGAAATTTGTTTCAAACACAAAGACTGAATTAATATCTCATCTGCAGAATTATACTGCCTTTCAGATAGACAGCAATTATATAATTACAGATGTAGCTAGACTTGTTGCTTTGTTTGTATCTATTAAATACAAGCAACAACAAATCCTTGAAGAAGAGCTTTAATATAAATGCTTGGCACTAGACACAGGGGTGCAGAAATAAGTATTGAACAAATTTTTTTAAATCTCATAGTTTATCCTGAAAAAACTATGGTATTTGCACTAATGGTATTAAAAATCACTGGCACCTTAACACAAATCAAGGCAGAAGCTCCAAACTGTACTCTTTACCACCACACACTCACTTTTTTTTTTTTTAATCCAGTTTTGCCCTGGCGGGTGTCCTCAGTCATTAGAGCATCAGCCACCAGAAGCTGAAAGAGGCAAGGGACGAATTTCCCTCTAGAACCTCCAGAGGGAGCGCTTCTCTGCCCACCCCTTGGTCTCTGCACAGTGAAACTGACATGGGACCTCCCACCTCCTGAACTATAAGAGAACAGATTTCTTGTGTTCTTATTTTTTGTGTTTTTTTGTTTTTTTTTATATTATTTCTTTATTTCAGAGAGGAAAGGGGAGGGAAAGAGAAACATCAACGCTGAGAGAGAATCATTGATCTGCTGTCCTCAGCACACCCCCTACTGGGGATCGAGCCCACAACCCGGGCATGTGTCCTTGACTGGAATCGAACTCAGGACCCTTCAGTCCTTAGGCCAATGCTCTATCCACTGATCCAAACCTGCTAAGGCATCTTATGTTCTTGTTTCGAGCCAATTTCTTACAGCAGCCCCAGGAAACATACAAACCCCAAAGCAAAAGATTAAATGCAGAACCAGGCATGAGAATCCAGCTGTCTTATATTAAGCCTGACAGTAAAGAGATTTGCAAAAATTGCAGAACAAGGCCACTCCTCTCACTAAAATTTTTTCTGTTTTAAATATATAGCTGTTGTGTGTTTTTTTAAGTTGTTGGCATGTAATTATGGACGAAATCAGAATTTTTGGACTGGAACCCAGATTCTTTGTCTGTCAAAGTCAAAGAATGAATCTACGGACAGAGGGCAGTATAACAAAGGTGGAGATTTATTGAAGAACAAGTACAGACTCCCACGTGGGGAGAGGGAAAGAGTCCCACAGAATGGACTCCCACGTGAGGAGGAGGAAAAGGGTCCCACCGACTTCCTGTTTCCATGTTTTATAAAGGCTGTAGTTCCTGTGTCCTGATATCCCCTCTGATTGGCCACTATCCCTCTTTTTGATTTGGTCACTATAGCAACTCCTGAATTCAAAGGTCAAACACCACATGGGACATGCGATGCCCTCCTCCCTATTGTTCTTTTCTTTCTGGGCTTTCTTCCTTCTTCTTTATTTTATAAATATAGACCTTGTTCTTCCAGTTCTCTGGATTTATGTAAATGCAACTGTTGCTGCTCCCTGCGCCTGGCTTCCTTGTGTAGTGGAAATGTACCTGTTGCTGCTCCCTTGTCTTATGAAAATATACCGTTGCTGCTTCCTTGTTTTATGGAAATGTAACATGTAGCACTATGTTTTTTTTCCCATGGACCCCAATTCTAAAAATCCCCTAAACCTGCCTATGTTCCCCTAAAATTCCTGTTTCAATGCTAACCTGACAAGCTCAGGGAAGGCCTGCATGGCGGTCTTGCAAACTCAGAGACCTAAAGTAACCACAAAGGATGGTCTGAAATTAAAATTTAACTAAAAGCAGTTATGGTGGGTAGTTACATCCTAGGCCGGTATCTTCATTGACAAGGTCAACCTTTACCTTAACTGAGCCTGCCTTTTTGCATCTATAATAACACTAGCGGCCCGGTGCACGAAATTCGTGCATGGGGGGTGTCCCTCAGCCCAGCCTGCACCCTCTCCAATCTGGGACCCCTCAGAGGATGTCCGACAGCCTGCTCACCACCAACAGCCCCCCCACCCCCCGCCAGCCTGATCACCCACAACTGCCCTCCCCTCATGGCCCCTAACCACATCTACCTCAGCTCCGCCACCATGGCTTTGTCCAAAAGAATGTCCGGAAGGTCTCCTGGAAGGTCTCCCAGTCTAATTAGCATATTACCCTTTTATTAGTATAGATAGAGGCCTGGTGCATGGGTGGGGGCCAGCTTGTTTGCCCTGAAGGGGGTCCCAGGATCAGGGTGGGGGTTCCCTTAGGGGGTGGGGTGGCCTGGGTGAGGGGCCTGTGGTGGTTTGCAGGCAGGCCATGCCCCCATTGGGGAGGGGGTCCACACTGGGGATGGTGCCGGCCTCGGTGAGGGGCTGGGGCAGTTTTCAGGCCAGCCACACCCCCATGGGGTGGGGGTCCCCACTGGGAGGCCTTGCCAGCCTGGGTAAGGGGCTGAGGGCCGTTTTCAGGCTGGCCATGCCCCCCAGTGGGGACCCTCACCCCAATGGTGGCATGGCCAGCCTGGGTGAGGGGCTGAGGGCCGTTTGCAGGCCCCTCCCTCAGCACCCGGACCAGGCAGGTGGGAAGCTTGGCTTCCTCCATCACTGGGGGTGACCCAAGCCTCCTTCCCGCTCTGGCTGGCTCCGTGGCCACCGCCATCTTTGTCCCACCAATTTGCATATTCCCTCTTGATTGGCTGTGGGGCACCGCAGAGGTACGGTCAATTTACATATTTGTCTATTATTAGTGTAGACTAGAGGCCCGGTGCACAAAAATTTGTGCACTGGGGGGGGGTACGGGGGTCCCCCAGCCCAGCCTGTGCCCTCTCACAGTCTGGGACCCCTCGGGAGATAACGACCTGCTGGCTTAGGCCTGCTCCTGGGTGGCAGAGGGCAGGCCCAATCCCTAGGTGCAGCCCCTGGTCAGGCTCAGAGCAGGGCCGATTGGGGAGTTGGGGCGCCGCCCCCTGTCATGCACAGAGCAGGGCGAATGGGGAGGTTGCGATGCCACCCTCAGTCACGCTCAGGGTAGGGCTGATTGGGGGGTTGGGCCACCACCCACTGTCACACTCAAGGCAGGGTCGATGGGGAGGTTGCAGCACCACCCCCTGTCATGCACAGAGCAGGGCCAATCAGGGGGTTGGGACACTGCCCCCTGTCACTCACAGAGCAGGGCCCATGAGGGGGTTGGGGCGCTGCCCCCTGTCACTCACAGAGCAGGGCCCATCAGGGGGGTTGGGGCTCCGTACCCTGTCACACACAGAGCAGGGTCAATCGGGGTTGGGGAGCTCCCCCCTGTCACGCACAGAGCAGGGCCGATCAGGGGGTTGAGGAGCTCCCCCCTGTCATGCACAGAGTAGGGCCGATAGGGGAGTGGGGGCACCGCCCCCTGTCACACACAGAGCAGGGTGGATCAGGGGGTTGGGGCGCTGCACCCTGTCACACTCAGGGCAGGGCCAATGGGGAGGTTATGGCTCTACCCTGTCACACACAGAGCAAGGCCCGTGGAGTGGGGGGGGGGGCCGACGCCTCACCCTGTCACACACAGAGCAGGGCCAATCAGGGGGTTGGGGCGCCGCACCCTGTCACACACAGAGCCGCAGGGCGATCAGGGGATTGGGGAGCTCCCCCCTATCAGGCACAGAACAGGGCTGATCAGGGGGTTGGGGTGCCTTCCCCTGTCATGAACAGAGCAGGGCAGATAGGTAGGTTGTGGCCCCGCCCCCTGTCACACACAGAGCTGCAGGGCGATCAGGGGGTTTGGGCGCTGCCCCTTGTCACGCTGATCCCGGTGCCGGGAGGCCTCACTGCTCCGCTGATCCCAGTGCTGGGAGGCATATTACCCTTTTACTATATAGGATAGAGGCCTGGTGCATGGGTGGGGGCCGGCTGGTTTGCCCTGAAGGGTGTCCTGGATCAGGGTGGGGGTCCCCACTGGGGTGCCTGGCCAGCCTGGATGAGGGGATGATGGCTGTTTGCAGCTAGTCACACACCCTTCAGGGTGGGGGTCCCCACTGGGGTGCCTGGCCAGTCTGGGTGAGGGGCTGAGGGCTGCTTTCAGGCTGGCAGTTGTTGACTGAAGCTCCCAACCGCTCCTTTTTTTCTTTTTTTTTTTTTTTTATTCTGGGCCAGCTTTAGCTCTGGCTCTAGCTCTGAGGCTTCCGCTGCTGGTTTGTTTGCGTTCTATAATTGAAACAATGTATAACTCCAGCTCTGAGATCCCGGCCGGCTGAAAGCTGGTTTCTGGGGTTTTGTTTAGCTTCTATATTTGTTACAAAGTTTCAAACTGCCAGCTCAGAGGCCGGCAGCGCAGGCGGGGATCGTTGGAGTCTGCAGTCACTGGAGCAAGCAAGCCTCATGTTCGCTTCCAGCTGCCTGGCTGCCGGCCGCCATCTTGGCTGACAGTTAATTTGCATAAGGATATGCTGATTAGCCAATGGGAAGGGTAGCGGTTGTACGCTAATTACCATGTTTCTCTTTTATTAGTGTAGATACCCTTGAAATGTCTGGGTAACTTGTAACTTCCCTTTTTCTGGACCCCTTGGGGCACAACCTAATGTGCCTGGGCTCCAGGACAGATACCACAGATTCCTTCATTATTATGTTCATTGTTCCTGCATCCACTTAAGTATGTGTCTGTCATTCTACTTTTTATCTAATCTCAGGGGTTTCTCTGCTTTGTTTTCTCCTGCCTCTCTAGTCTATCACCAATGGATTTCATGTAACCCATCTACATCCCTTTCCTTTGATTGCAATGTATAAATACAGATGTAACCCGCCATTCTCCGGAGCATTATCTCAATTCATGGAGGTTCTGCTTCCCGGCATATGTCGACAGTTTGGCTCAAATAAACTCACAAAAATTCTTTACAGGTTTCAGTGGTTTTTTACATTAACATAATGGATTTATTGTGGCTATTTTAAAGTCAATTAATGGCTTAAAATTTTCTCCATTTTATTTTTTAATTCAATAAATACCTATAAATGAAGCAGGAATTTTAGGGGAATATGGGCAGGCTTAAGGATTTTTTAGAATTGGGGTCCATGGAAAAACACAGGGCTACAGACTGGGAGAAGGTACATTTCCATAACACAAGGAAGCCAGGTGCAGTTACATCTGCATAAGACAAGGAAGCAACAACAGGTATATTTCCATAAGACAAGGGAACTGGAAGTAGCCAAGAAAGGTCTATATTTACAAAATAAAGAGAAGGAAGCCCTTCATTCAGATGGAAAAGAAGAAAGCCCAGAGGAATGGAAGGACTATGAGAGAGGAGGGCCTCAGGAATCACTATAGTAACCAATTCAAAGGGGAATATTGACCAATCAGAGGGGATATCAGGACACAGGAACTGCAGCCTTTATAAACCATGAAAACAGGAACTCAGTGGGACCCTTTCCCCCTCCCTACTTGGGAGTCCATTCTGTGGGACTCTTTCCCTCTCCCCACGTGGGAGTCTGTACTTGTTCTTCAATAAATCTCCACCTTTGCTATACCACTTTCTCTCTGTGGATTCATTCTTCGATTCCGGCGGACAAAGAATCCGGTTCCAGTCCAAAAATTCGGTATCATAGATAAAACCCATATAAACAAAAGCTTTTGGAGGTCCTCAATTTTTAAGCATGTAGAAGAGTCCTGAGATCACAAAGTTTGAAAACTGCTTATCTAGTACATAGTAGGTGCTCGATTATTTGTTTAAATAATCATTATATTTATCATTCAGTCACATCAATTGATATATGAGTATAGGCTAGTGAACAGCAAAAAGAGTTTAGGGGTAAGGTGAATGGTTTCAAGAAAAGACAAAGGAATTCTTAGAAAAGAGAAATTTGGTTAAAAGACAAAACTATTCCAATTGACCAGGTTATGAAGAAGTTGCTGGAGCAACTTTCAGAGCTTTCTACCCTGTGACCTAGACACCAAGATCGTTGAATTCTCATCAGTTCCTGCCATTCCTTTTCAAGCTTCTACCTTAAACGTTAAAAATTGAAAATAAAGCCAAGAAACAAATGTCAAAAGCCCAGAAGTGAAATTCTTGGTAGGAAATGCTATAAAATTATATAGCAGGACTTCCTGATATTTAGAAAAATGGGATATGGAAATTGGAAGAAAATTTGGAGGTCATCAACCCATCTAATTACCTAATTTTGTAAAAAAAAAAAAAAAAAAAAGATATTGTACTCAGGCTTTGGAAGTCACTTGACCAAAGTCGCACAACCTTAGGGGTAGACTTTGAGCCTGGAGCTTTTGTCAACACCCTACCCGACTTCCTTTCCCCATACTTTCATGCTATTGACAGAGAACTAAGTGGTTGCCTGTGGCTTCCTGTTCTGAGACTCTGGCTCCAAGCCCTGCCCTGAAATGAAGGGGGGATGGATGTTCTCTTTTAAGCTTATAATTTCGGACTGTCCCTTTTCCCGTAAATATGGACTCTTCTTCCTCCTTTTCCCATCTTTCCTTCTGTCCCAGGTAATTTCACTCAGAAAGCCATACTATCACGGGGATTGCACCTAGTAAATTAAACCCTGTAGAACTGGACGTCCTCTGTCTCTTCCAGTCAGGGAGGAGGGCAGCTTCACTGAGCTAAAAATAGGGTAGCGAAGTGACTCAGTACATGAATGAGCTGCATGTTCCTTATGAAGAGAAGATGCAGTGGTCCTAGGACATTGGGCGGGGGGGAGGCGGGGGGGGGCGGGGGGCGGTGCGGGACACAAACTAGTGTATTCCCCATAAGAATATCAGCAGCCCCACCACAAACTTTCCAAGCAGGGCTGACTCACTTAGAAATACATGCAGATGTGTGAAAGGACAATAAAAAAAAATTATTTCTCTTCAGTGTATTTCCTAACTTTTAAAAATCTTTTACTTTGGCGAGCCAGTGTTGCTCAGTGGTTGAGCAGCAACATATGAACCAGGAGTTCACTGTTCAATTCTCTGTCAGGACACATACCCCGGTTGCTGGCTCAATCCCCAGTAGAGGGCCTACAGGAGGCAGCTGATCAATGATTCTCTCTCATCATTGATGTTTCTCTCTCTCCCTTTCCCTTCCTCTCTGAAATCAATAAAAATATATTTAAAGTAAAAATAAAAATCTTTGCTCTAGCCAGTTTGGCTCAATGGATAGAGTGTCAGCCTGCGGACCAAAGGCCAGTCAAGGGCACGAACCTCGGTTTCAGGCTCTTCCGCAGCCTGGGCCCTGATTAGGGCACATGCAGGAGGCAACTTATTCAGGTGTTTCTCTCATGTTGATATTTCTCTCTGTCTTTCCCTCTCTCTTCCACTCTCTCTAAAAATCAATGAAAAATAGCCTCGAGTGAGGATTAACAAAAAAATAAAAATATTTTATTTTGAATAGATGTTAAATTCACTTTATTAAAAATACAAATTGTGAAAAAAGTTATACTGAGAAAAGTCTTTTTCCCCTCCCATCCTCCAGCGACCCACTTGCTCTCCCTAAAAGCAACCGGCATAATCTATTTCATCAAAAATATTTTATACATAAACATTAGCTTTCTCTTTGAAAGTCTTAGGTTCCACCCCCATGTCCACAGAGAATTCAGCCCCCTTTTTTCCAGGATATATCTCTAGGGAAGCTTTCCTTCATGTAACAGCTTTCTGAAAATGTCTGCCCTCATTCAATGGACCTGTTGAAGACTGACAGCAGTTGTTCATGCGCACTTACCCCAGGCTGCCATGCCATTCTGGGAATTTGCCTGGGAACCATCTGAAAGGAGAGTTCCAGGACACACACATATCCATTCAGTTCTCACCCTCTGTCCTTGGCCAGACTCTTCAGTAGGCTCCAAGTCATCCATTCTATTCCCAACCCCCTAGACATCTCAACTCTATTTAGGTTTCTTCATTCTTTTGCCCTATGGGTTTAACATTTGGCAATGCTTTCCCTGCAAAACCCTTGTCAGCTTTGACCAATAATTCTGATTTCCCATTTATAGCTAATTGCCTCTTTTTACCTCTAATAACATGCTTAATACACCCCCATTGCTCCATTTTCTCTGCCACCATCTTGCTTTAGCTACCTCATCTCTGTCCTGGATTATTATAAAAATACTCTAATTAGTCACCCATTATTATCAGCTTCTTTTTTCAGCCAAACATTCAGAGAGAGCTTTGTATCTTAGAAATCTGATCATATTATTTATTATCAGGTCAAAATAGTCTGAATCCAAAATGTCATGTATATGACAAGACCTAGTCCATATTTCCAAGAGCAAGGCTGTGAGCAGAACACAGTGTATAGCATTTTCCAGTGAATTTTGCCACAGATTACCTTTTATAATAAATATCTATTAACAACTTAAAAATACCATTTGGTAAAAGCTGGGATCGATGAGCTGTTTAAACTGTGGAACAAACACAGGGTGGGGCAAAGGTAAGTTTACAGTTGTGAGTACACAAAACAGTTTATTCTTGTATCATTATTTGTTAATTATTGTATTATTTTCTTTCTAAAATATGTTTTTATTTATCTTTAGAGAGAATGAGGAAGGATGAGGGAATAAGAATACTTAAACCATTGCAGGCCGGGTGGCTCAGTAGTTGAGCGTTGACCTATGAACGAGGAGGTCATGATTGGATTCCCAGTCAGGGCATATGCCCAGATTGGGTTGAGGGCTACATCCCCAGTGGGAGCATGCAAGAGGCAACCTATCAGTGATTCTCTCTCATCATTGATGTTTCTATCTCTCTCTCCTCCCTCCCTCTCTGAAATCAATATAAATATATTTTTTAAAAGAAATGATGGCTAAAAACTTCTCACATCTGATTTTTAAAAAACAGAAAAATATTCAAAACAGCAAGAGAAAAACAATCTATCATGTACAAGGGAAAACCAATTCGGTTATGGCTGACTTCTCATCAGAAGCAATGACTAGAAGACAGTGAGGTAATATATTCAAAGAGCTGAAAATTCAAGTATATATCCAAAGCTGTGTCCGGGTAGCTCAGTTGGTTACAGCATCATCCTGATTACACCAAGGAAGCAGGTTCAATCCCCAGTCAGGGCACATTCAAGAAACCACCAATGAATGCCTATATAAATAAGTGGAACAACAAATCAATCAATCAATCTCTTTCTCTCTCTTTTTCTCCTTTCTTCCCTTTAAAAATCAATCAAGAAACAAAAAGACTTCTATATCCAGTAAAACTGACCTTTAAAAATGAAAGTGAAGGTCTTTCTTTTTGAAGGCTCCCATTTCACATAAAACTTAAATAATGTGTATGCTTTTCTCCTGTTTAAAAAAAAGAAAGTGTAATAAAGACATTTCAACATAATCAAAGAATTGTTGCTAGCACACTTGCCTTAGAAGAACTACTCAATAAATTTCTTCAGGATAATAGGAAATGACACCAGATAGCAACTCAAACTATACAAAGAAATGAAGAGCACAGAAAAATGGTAAATATATGGATAAATAGATTATAAATATATATTTTCTCTTTTATTTTTTTTTTTTTTTTTTTTTTTTTTAATTAAATCTTTATTGTTCAGATTATTACATTTGTTCCTCTTTTTTCCCCCCATAACTCCCCTCCTTCCAGCTCCCACCCCACCCTCCACCCTCACTCCCCACCCACTGTGTTCATCCATAGGTGCATGATTTTTGTCCAGTCACTTCCCGCATCTCCCACACCCCTTTTTCCCCCAAGAATAGTCAGTCCATTCCCTTTCTATGTCCCTGATTCTATTATAATCACCAGTTCATTCTGTACATCAGGTTATTTATTCACTTGATTCTTAGATTCATTTGTTGATAGATGCATGTTTGTTGTTCATAATTTGTATCTTTACCTTTTTCTTCTTCTTCCTCTTCTTAAAGGATACCTTTCAGCATTTCATATAATACTGGTTTGGCGGTGATGAACTCCTTTAGCTTTTCCTTATCTGTGAAGCTCTTTATCTGACCTTCAATTCTGAATGATAGCTTTGCTGGATAAAGTAATCTTGGTTGTAGGTTCTTGGTATTCAGCACTTTGAAAATTTCTTGCCATTCCCTTCTGGCCTGCAAAGTTTCTGTTGAGAAATCAGCTGACAGTCGTATGGGTATTCCCTTGTAGGTAATTGAGCCTCTTTCTCTTGCTGCTTTTAAGATTTTCTCTTTGTCTTTTGCTCTTGGCATTTTAATGATGATGTGTCTTGGTGTGGTCCTCTTTGGATTCCTTTTGTTTGGGGTTCTCTGCGCTTCTTGGACCTGTAAGTCCATTTCTTTCACCAGGTGGGGGAAGTTTTCTGCCATTATTTCTTGAAATAGGTTTTCAATATCTTGCTGTCTCTCATCTTCTGGCACTCCAATGACTCTGATATTAGACCGCTTAAAGCTGTCCCAGAGGCTCCTTACACTATCTTCACACTTTCGGATTCTTTTTTCATTTTGCTTTTCCAATTGGGTGTTTTTTGTCGAATCTTTGGTTTGATTATTGTACTCCTCTGGTCTGCTATTGGGTATAATATTCTTTATTTCAGTCCGTGTATGCTTACTTTCTAATTTCTTTATCGTAGCATCGAGGGTCTCATTAGTTTTCGTGAGGTTCTGCACAAATTTATGGCAAGCCCTCAAAATTGCGATTCTTAGCTCCATATCCTCCATTTCTGTCATGTTTTTTTGTCTCCGCATCTTTTATGCTTTCTTGGTGCACCCCCTTGTGGTCTCTGTGCGCAGTCTTGTTCTAGCCAAGCCTTAATTGTTGTAGTTAACACTAGGGGGATTTGACCCTCAGGCCGGCTGGCTATAGTAATCAGCTGTGCGGAAAACTCTGTCTTCTGGGGAGGCGCTAATCCAGCCTTTGCCTGAGGCGATCAGCAAATGGCTGTGCGCAGGCTTTGGGCGGGGCGGGATCAACAGGGCGGGCGGAGGGAGCAGTTATGGCCACGCTCAGTCCCGTTCCCAGAGGCTCTGCTTCTCAGAACCCCGGCAGCCGCTGCAAACCTCGGAGAGAAAGCTGCCCTCAGGTTCCAACTGATGCCGGGTAATCCCGCTTCTCCCGTTTGAGTCTGGGTCCCTAGAGACTCGCCCGGATCTGGAGCCCAGAGTCTGAGACTCAGTCCCGACAGAAAACGACAACCGCGCCCTCAGCCACCAGCCCGCTTTCGCGCGCACCTCGGTACCTTTGTATTTTCCACACTGCGCCGCCTCTGAGCCTCGATTTGCTGTTCTCTTTCCTTCTAGTTGTAGAGTCTCTCTTCAGCCAGCCTTCCTGTGGTTCTGGGTGATGTCCGTTCAGTCTTTTAGTTGTATTTTTGAAATGGTTGTTTGCGGCAGCGGTCTCCGGTGTTTACCTACGCCGCCATCTTGGTCGACTCTCCTTTTCTCTTTTATTTTAAGAACTTTTAAAAAATGAAAGATTTTGTAAAGTAAATCATAACACTATTCTTGGGTTTATAACATATACAGATGTAATGTGTATTATAATATTTACACAAAAGAAAGAGCAGTAAGGAACTATATTGAAGAAAAATTTCTATAGTATTTTACTGAAATATTATTATTATTCCAGTTATTATTAATCTGAAATATATTGTGATAAATTAAGATGCATATTGTAATTCCTAGAACAACCACTTAAAAATAACCCCAAAAATGTAGGAAAAAATAAACACAGTAATTAAAATGGGATACAAAAATATTTATTAAATATAACAAAAGACAATAAAAAAGGAACAAAAACACGTGACATATAGAGAACAAATAGAAAATGGCAGACATGAATCCAACCATATTTATAATTATATTAAATCTGTATGAGCTACTTGTATTTTCTTCATCCTATCAATGTGGTATAATGCATTGATGGATTTTTGTATGTTAAATCACACTTATATTCCAGAAATAAAGCCCACTTGGTTATTGTGTATCATTCTTTTAACATTCTTTGAATTCTGTTTGCTGGTATTTTGTTGAAGATTTTTTGCATCAATGTTCACAAGAGATATTGATCTGTGGTTTTCTTTTCTTGTAGTGTCTTTGACTTTGTAGTGTCAAGGTAATGCTAGGTTCTTGATTTATTTGAGTTTGGAAAAGTGACCCTTTTTTTTCTCCTTTTTGGAAGAGTTTGAAGAGGATGGGTGTTCATTCTTTAAATGTTGGTCGATTCAACAGTGACCCTCATCTTTGTTGGGACATTTTGCTTGTTTGTTTGTTTAATTTTTTTTCAATTTTAGAAAGAGAGGAAGGGAGAGGGAGAGAGAGATAGAAACACTGATGGGAGAGAAACAGCAACTGGCTGCCTCCTCATGCCCCATACTGGGGAAAGAGCCCACAAGCTGGGCATGTGCCTTGGTGCATGGGTTGACGATGAACCACTGACCCACACCAGCCTGGTTCATTGGGATCTTTTGATTACTAATTCAATCTTCTTTTTTTTTTTTTTTTTTTTTTTAATATATTTTATTGATTTTTTACAGAGAGGAAGAGAGAGAGAGATAGAGAGTTAGAAACATCGATGAGAGAGAAACATCGACCAGCCGCCTCCTGCACATCTCCCACTGGGGATGTGCCCGCAACCAAGGTACATGCCCTTGACCGGAATCGAACCTGGGACCCCCCAGTCCGCAGGCCGACGCTCCATCCACTGAGCCAAACCGGTCCTGGCACTAATTCAATCTTCTTAATAATTATGAGTCTGTTCAGATTTTCTGTTTCTTCATGATTCAGTCTTAGTAGGTTTGTGTTACTAGGAGTTTATCAGTTTCATCTGGGTTATCCATTTCGTTGGTGTACAATTATTCATAGTATACTCTTATAATCCTTTATATTTCTGTGGCATCATTTTATAATGTCCCCTTGTTAATTTCTGATTTGACTTTTTTGGGTCTTCTTTTTTTTTAAGTCAATTTGGTTTGTCCATTTTGTTTATCTTTTTATTGATATTTTGACTTCTTCATTGTTTCACTGTTTTCCATTGTATTTATCTCTGGTCAAGTCTTTATTATTTTCTTCCTTTTGTTAGCTTTGGGTTTTTTTTTTTTAATATTCTTTTTTTAACATGTACAATTAGGTTACTGACTTGAAAACCTTTTTCTTTTATTTAAGTATGTTTTTTTTGTTGTGTTTTTTTAAATATATATATTTTTTTATTTCAGAGAGAAGGAGAGAGAGAGAGAGAGCGCGCTATAAAAAATCAATGATGAGAGAGAATCATTGATCGGCTGCCTCCTGCACACCCGCTACTGGGGATCGGGCCTGCAAACCCAGGCATGTGCCCCTGAGTGAAATCAAACCCAGGACCCTTCAAACCTCAGGCCGACGCTCTATCCACTGAGCCAAACCAGGTAGGGCTTAAGTATGTTTTTATTAATTTTTAAAAAGAGGAAGAAAGAGGGAGAGAAAGAAACATGGATTGGGCTGCCTCCTGCATGCCCCCTACTGGAGGTCAAGCCTGAAATCCTGGGCATGCGCCCTGACCGGGAATCAAAACAGCGACTCATGGTGCATGGAATTATACTCAACCAACTGAGCCACACCAACTGGGCTCCTTTTTCATTTTTAATGTATATGTTTATACTTATAAATGTCCCTCTTAGCACGATTTTTCTTTATCCCATAAGTGTTGGTATGTTGTGTTTTCATTTTTGTTCACCTCAAGGTATTTTCTAATCTCCCTTGTGATTTCTCCTTTGACCTACTGATCATTCAAGAGTATGTTAATTTCCACATATTTTTAGTTTTCCTTCTGCTATTGACTTCTAGTTCCATTTCATTGTGGTGAGAAAAAAAATACTTTGCATGCACATATGATTTCAAACTTTTAAAATGCATTAAGATTTGTACTGTGGGCCCTACCTGGTTTGGCTCAGTGAATAGAGCATCAACCTGCGGACTGCAGGGTCCTGGATTTGATTCCAGTCAAGGGCACATGCCTGGGTTGCGGGCTCGATCACCAATAGGAGGCAGTTGATCAATGATTCTCTTTCATCATTAATATTTCTACCTCTCTTGCCGAAACCGGTTTGGCTCAGTGGATGGAGCGTCGGCCTGCGGACTGAGGGGTCCCAGGTTCGATTCCGGTCCAGGGCATGTGCCTGGGTTGCGGGCACATCCCCGGTGGGGGATGTGCAGGAGGCAGCTGATCGATGTTCCTCTCTCATCGATGTTTCTGACTCTCTGTTCCTCTCCCTTCCTCTCTGTGAAGAATCAGTGAAGTATATTTAAAAAAAAAAAAAAAAAAAAAAAAAATATTTCTACCTCTCTCTTTCTCTCCCCTCCTCTCTGAAATAAATAAAAATATATTTTAAAAGATTTGTGTTATGGCCAAACATATACTCTATCCTAGAGACTATTCCATCTGCACTTGAGAAGAATGTATATTCTACTTGAGTGTTCTGTATATATCTATTAGGTCTAGTAATGTACAACATTGTTCAAGGCCTCCATTTTATTACATTTCTGTCTGGTTTTCTAACTGTTATTGAAAATGGATATTGAAGACTCCAACTATTATTGTAGCCTGTATTTCTCCCTTCAATTTTGTCAGTTTTTGCTTCTAACAGTAGATAGACTTAAGTGACTGGATAGATATTCCATGTTCATGGATTGGCAAGAACCAATATTGTGATTGCAGATCTCCCTCAGATTGACCTATAAATTCTAAGCAAAGCTGCAGTAGCCTTTTTGGCACAAGCAGACAACCTGATTCTAAATTTTTATGTAGAATATTCAAAACAATTTTGAAAAAGAAGAACAAAGCTGGATGGCTTAAAATTGCCAATTTCAAAATTTACTATAAACCTATAGTAATCAATACAGTGTGGTATTGGTATAAAGATAAGCATATATGCCGTAACCAGTTTGGCTCAGTGGATGGAGCGTCGGCCTGCTGACTGAAAGGTCCCAGGTTCGATTCCGGTCAAGGGCATGTACCTTGGTTGTGGGCACATCCCCAGTGGGAGGTATGCAGGAGGCAGCTGGTCGATGTTTCTCTCTCATCGATGTTTCTAACTCTCTATCTCTCTCTCCCTTCTTCTCTGTAAAATCAATAAAGTATATTTTTAAAAAGGTAGGCATATGAATTAATGTAACAATATTAAGAATCAGAAATAATTCTTACATTTATGGTCAATTGATTTTCAAGGAACTAGCTAACAGTTTGGAGAAAAAGACATTATTTTCAACAAATGATGCTAGGACAATTTGAAATTCATGTGCAAAAAAAGTTAACTCATACCATATACAAAATTAACTCAAAATGGATTACACCTAAATGTAAAAGTAAAACTAAAAAAGTTCTAGGAGAAAACATAGGATAAAATCTTTATGACCTTGGACTAGGCAGAGTTCTTAAATATGACATCAAAAGCACAGTTCACACACACAAAAAGTAATAAATTGGACTTCATCAAAATGAAAATGTTTGTTCTTCAAAAGATACTCATAATAAGGTACAAAGACAAGACAGAGACTAAGAGAAAATATTTACAAATTATATATCTGATAAAGGACTTGTATTCAAAATATACCAAGAACCACTAATAAGTTTAACAATCCAATTAAAAACTGAGTGAAACATTTGAATGTAGATTTCACCAGCGGGGATATATGAATGGCTAAAGAGCACTTGAAAAGATTCTCAAGATCATTAGTCATTAGGGAAATGCAAATTAAAACCACAATAAGATAGCATTACATCTTTTTTTTAAATAATTTTTTCTTTATTGATTAAGGTATTACATATGTGTCCTTATTCCTCCCAATGTCCCTCCCACCCTCCCACTCATGCCCTCACCCCCCTGGTGTCTGTGTCCATTGGTTAGGCTTATAGGCATGCATACGAGTCCTTTGGCTGATCTCTAGCATTACATCTTATTACCCACGGGCTATAATAAAAACGACAGATGATACCAAGTATCGGAGAGGATATGGGGAAATCTGCATATATTGCTGGCAAAAATGCAAAATGAACAGCCACACTGTTGAAAGAATCTTGGAAGTTTTTTAAACAAACTTCCCATAAGACCCAGAAATTCCACTACTAGGTATCTACCCAAGAGAAATTAAAATGTATGTCCACACAAAGACTTGTACATAAATGTTCAAAGCAGTACCATTCATAATAGCCAAAAGCCGAAAACACCCCAAATATCCATCACCGGATGAATGAATAAACAAAATGTGGTATGCCCATACAACTGACTATCTTTCAGCCATAAAACCAATAAAGCACTGATACATGCTACAACACGAATGAAACTCAAACACATCATATTAAGTGAAAGAAGCCAATTGCAAAAACTGACCAAAGAATCAGGTCAGTAATTGCCTGCAACTGGAGGTGAAATTGAGGATTGATTGCAGATACTCATGAGGGAACTTTATGAGGTTTTGGGAATGTTCTAAATCTAGATTGTTGGCAATGGTTGCACAGCACTATAAATTTATTAAAAATAATTGACTATACACTTACAATGGGTGAAATTAATGGTATATAAGTTACATTTCAATAAAATGATAAAAATTTTTAATGAATTTCAGAAATACTTATTATTATTAATTGACAGCTTGCTCCAGGCTTTTTCTGGGACTTAGTGACCAGAGATGAATGCAGACATGGAAAGAGAAAGAATTTTTTAAGAAATAGTAATACTGAGGAGGGTCTAGCAGTGGTTCTCAACCTTCTGGCCCTTTAAATACAGTTCCTCATGTTATGACCCAACCATAAAGTTATTTTCGTTGCTACTTCATAACTGGAATGTTGCTACTGTTATGAATCGTAATGTAAATGTCTGATATGCAGGATGGTCTTAGGCGACCCCTGTGAAAGGGTCGTTCGACCACCAAAGGGGTCGCGACCCACAGGTTGAGAACCGCTGGGACAACCAGAGAAAACATTCAAGAGATCAGCCTTGGGAATGGCCGGAAGTTGGTGAGGAAACTATCTAGGCTGAAAGGCAAGGATTAGAAAGGGAGACTTACTGGATAGAGTTGCAGGGACTGAAACGGTGGGGATTTAGGCAACATTAAAGAACACACTTCCACCCTCATGCCCAAGGGGGCGCCAGAGGAGCAAGTCCCAGTTGTGCCCATAGGCCTTCCCAGCCCCTGAAGGCAGGGCACTCTCCTGGGTTCATTCAAAAACCAACCCAGGTTCTTCAGAGACCAGGACGTTCAATTTCCGTTTATTTTCTTTCTTGGGCAGAAGAAGGAATTTGTCTGAAGGTGGCTTCCTTCTGAGTCTGAAAAGGCGGCAGAAAGAGCCAAGTGAGGCCTTGTGACTCTCCAGGGGAGAAGCAGCAGGTACAGCCAAAAGAAACTGCCCTGAGAGTAGCTTTTTCAGGATGACACATGCTATTTTCTTCCTCTCCCTCTGTGACTCAGATGCACATTTCACACAGACCTTTGCCTGTGTTTTCTTTCCTCTGCCCTGATTGCTGGCCAGCAGACTGTGTACACAGCGTTTTCCCACTCCTGCTCCCCACTCTGAATCAGCCTGGTAAAAACATCAGCTGGGAGAGAGCTATGTTTAGCAGGTTAAACTCCCCTACAACAAATACCTTCGCAATGCACATCTTTAACGAGGAGTCCTCCAGAGCCCAGGGTATGTCTAACCTAATTCAAGCTGTAGTCAATGAAACAAAATTCTAATCCATACCATGTATTTGTATAGTCCAGTGGTGCTTACTTGTGAAAAGACTTGACCTGTAATAGTTTCTTTTCCCCAAGGAGCCTGAGAAATAAGTGGAGGCAAAAACAGAGCCCCCTCTGCACTTGGAGAGTATTTTCCCACAGACATGCAGTTTTAAAAATGCAGTTCCCAAGAAGTCTTTGTAAGGACTTTTCCCAATAGTCTACCTAATCCTGGACAAGAAAAAGAGATAGGCTGTAGATTTGATAAGCAAGAATCTTCTCAGAAGGAAACCATGGGAACTCTCAATATTCAAATAGGCCCTGATCCCAAAGCACTGTAGAAAGTGATCAAGCGCCCTAACCGGTTTGGCTCTGTGGATAGAGCGTCGGCCTGCGGACTCAAGGGTCCCAGGTTCGATTCCGGTCAAGGGCATGTACCTCGGTTGCGGGCACATCCCCAGCAGGAGGTGTGCAGGAGGCAGCTGATCCGTGTTTCTCTCTCATCGATGTTTCTAACTCTCTATCCCTCTCCCTTCCTCTCTGTAAAAAAATCAATAAAATATATATATATATATATATATATATATATATATATATATATAAAAAGAAAGTGATCAAGGGACCAAGAAATGAATCACCTTAAAGGAAGCAAAAGTAGCATTCCACAGGTGATAGTACTGTTGAGGCCCAAAGCTCTACTAATGTACTAATGAGAGCCAGGTCTTTAAAAATCCAGTACCTAGGAGATATATGTAATACTTTCAACAATAAAGAATTTTTAAAAATTCGGTATCTAGATCGTCTGACAGAATCGATCACATCGATTGTTCTTACCTACTGCTAAGTGCAAGATGTTCTTCAAGGGGCAGTATTGCTGGGGGAAGCCATTATCTCCCTCTCCTCGCTCCATAAAATAGAAACTTCCACTTTAAAATTGTGAAGAGCATTTACCTTCCTGTTACTCCCCTCTCAGTTTTCCCCGAGGGAGGAGTGGCCCATCTAAAGAGGCACTGGGAAAGGAGCTGAGCATGTGCGCCCCGTCTGCACCTTCTCCTGGGACTAGCCTGCCCAGCAGACAGGTGCATCCAGCCCCAAGCCCCTCACACACATACACTCCTGCTTCCCCAGCTTCCCCAGAAGGTCGGGGGGAGGGGAGGAGTTTTAGAAAGTCTGGTTTCTCCTCCACTTTGGCCTCACCCCATCAAAGCTGACATTTGTATCTCCCTGTGTCTGATTGTGTGCCTGTTTCTCAAAAGGTTCTGAACATGGAGGGGTAAGAGCTGTGGTTTATTGGACTTTTCAAAGCCCCCAAATCAAGACTTTAAGTAGCCCTGCCACTGAAAAGTTTGAAAACCAGAGAATAACCCAAAGAAATGAATCTAGCAGGAGATGAAATTCACCAAATGCCCTTGAGCTTCTCAGTTAGAAAGGGAGGCACCTTTTCTAGAAGACAATGCAGCTTGAGGGGCTTGCACACGAGGGATGAAGAGACAGCTTTGCAGGAGCCTGGGGTGGAGAGACCAGCGTCACTACCAGACTCCCTCATATCCCAAGTGTGAAGTCAGTCTTGGTGAGAGCTCCAAATTGAGAACCAGAATATTTGAGTTCAAGTTCCAGCTCATCCAAAGTGCAGCATTTTGAGCCTCAGTTTCCTTATTTGTAAACTAGTGGCCTGGTGCACAAAATTCATGCACTCGGGGAGCGGGGGTCCCCCAGCCTGGCCTGTGCCCTGTCACAATGTGGGAGCCCCCACGATCCATCACCCCAAGGAGGTAGGCCTGCCCACCCATCCAGGGCTCCTCAATGAATTGCCCCAAAGAGGTAGGCCAGAGCCGGAGGAGGCCTCCACCGTGGCCCCGCCCCCATCCCCAATGCTGCAAGTCCCTGCCCACCCGCGCCTGCTGCACTTGCAGCCTCCAGTTGATCAGTCTATGTGTGAGGACGTCCCGACCATTTGCATATTACCCTTTTATTAGTATAGATGAGCATAAATATCATTTCCACCTCCCCAGTAGGATTACTGTGAGAATCACATAATACCTTGTACACGCATGTTCATGTACATTGGAAAGCATGACAGAAAAAGAACATAGTGTGAAAAAAATGGTGAAGACAAGGTACATGAAGGCATTTTGGGTGAAAGTGCTGCTATTCGCCATTTGCTCTTCCAGATTCACTCTCCACTCTGGTCTGTGTCCTGCAGGCTGTTTTTTCTGAACTGAACTAATGGTCTCCCTTGTCTTTTGGCTGCTGATTGAATTTAATGGCTGAGTAGCAACAGAGGGGAATGGAGGGGCAGCTATTCCTCTGATTGGATTCGATTCCACCAGCATCCTCCTTGCTGGGTCTCCTCAGGGTGGCTGCACCTCCCTATGGAGGGTCCAGCTCAAGTCACACTGCCTTCTCCATACAGTTTTCTCCCAGCCCAGCAGCACGGCCCTTGTGCAGGAGGAAAAATAATTTTCCTTCTACCCTTCTAAGTTCTTCTGGCTGGCCTGATAATCAAATTGAGATAAGACAGATTAACAGGAGAAAATAACCAAGTTTATTATGTATGTACATACAGGGGTTCCACAAGACTATGGGGGCAGAGGACAAATCGGGCAGTTGAGGCTTAAATTGCCACCTTGAGCTAAGAAGGGGGGCGGGGGTTGTAGTTTGGGACTTCAAAGGACAGGAAGGCAATTCACATGAGTTTGGTAAACAAATGTTTGCTGGGCCATCATCTTTAACATCTGACACAGAGAGGACTTTGATCAACCTTGCGAGGTCCCTCCCTGTCTATCACACTCAGTTCCTATTAAACTGTACTTTATCTATGATAACAGTTCCCTGAAACAGGATCTCTAAATTCATGTAGGCAGGTAAGGGAGAGGGTCAAGGTCCTTTCTGAGTCTTTTGTTTCCTAAAATTAACCAGCTTTAAATAATCAATATCCGAAGAAGCATATTTTGGGGTGCAAACTCTGCTTTCCCTCACCATCACCAGGGACTTTGTGAGAAATATAAATGCCCCAGTCCTACCCCAAACCCACTGAAGCAGAAGGTCCAGAGTGAGGCCCAGATTCTGATGCCTGTGAAGTTTGAAACCACTGCTGACACTAACCGCTCCCTTTCCTTTACTTGCAGTTACTAACTCTGGGATACTGTCCAATCCCTTGTTATTCCCCCTCCCTCCCCCGCCCCCGCCCCTCCAAAAAAATTCTGTTTATCTTTGTAAATAGTCCTTTTGTCATAGTCTCCTCAAATTTCTCATTTTGAGTGTGCCATCGTTTCCACAGGACCTAACATCATCTTTTAGGGGCTTCTTGGGATCACAAAAATAAGACAACTGCTTTGTATTCTGCCTGTGAAAAAAACAGGCCCGCTGTCCAAGGAGGAGAAATAGCTGCTAATGCAGTGGTTCTCAACCTGTGGATCGCGACCCCTTTGGGGGTCGAATGACCCTTTCACAGGGGGTCGCCTAAGACCATCAGAAAACACGTATATAATTACATATTGTTTTTGTGATTAATCACTATGCTTTAATTATGTTCAATTTGTAACAATGAAAATACATCCTGCATGTCAGATATTTACATTATGATTAATTACAGTTATGAAGTAGCAACAAAAATAATTTTATGGTTGGGGGTCACCACAACATGAGGAACTGTATTAAAGGGTCGCGGCATTAGAAAGGTTGAGAACCACTGTGCTAATGGGATAACTAAGTAAGGAGATCTAGTTTCAGATCATCCCAAATGGTTTAGGCAAACTTCTGCAATGGGTCTCTGTGTTTCAGGAAATGTCTGTGTTTAGTAAACTGAGAAATGATGTAACATCCTTGCGAGACATATGACTAAAATCTGAGGTTTTTGTGTGGGCTTGGGCTGTAATGTTGGTTTTTACCAAAGGCTTTAGTCTGAACAGGGGAAAATGCTAAAATAAGTTGCTGCTTGCCGAAGGAAGCTGCTGGTATTTCTGTCCTTTAATTAAGGCCAAAGCTATAGCGAGCTAAATTCATACCTTTTATTTTTCATCCAATATGAAAGTTGTATGGGCCAAGATATAGCATTCGAGCAGCTGTAGAGAATAAGCAAGTTCAAAAAGTGAGTCTGGCTACAGTGCACAAGGCCTAAAACAAGGAGACACTGTTTCTAAATGTTTTGTTTCCTCAGGAAATAAATACCCAACAGGGGTCAGGAAAGGAGCCTAGAGTAAAACTGAGAGGTCCCACTCCAACAAGTCTTTTCTTTGGAAATGTAAAGGTTAAAAAGTCTAGAGTCACCCGGCCAGTGTGGCTCCGTGGATTGTGCATTGACTCATGCACCAGAAGGTCGCTGGTTTGATTCCTAGTCAGGGCACATGCCCGGATTGTGGGCTTGATCCCCAGTATGGGGCATGCTGGAGCCAGCTGATCGATGTTTCTATCTATCTTTCCCTCTCCCTCTCTCTAAAATCAAGAAAAACATATTTTTAAAAAAGAAGCCTAGAGTCAGAGTAAGAAAGAGGCTTTGGGAAAACTTAACCCAAAGTGCTACCACTAACCCAGGTTTTCTTGTCTATGTGGATTGAATCTATGGCTTTCCTTGCAAATGAAGAAACTGGTTTTCCAAATAGCATCTCTTCATTTATGCCTGATGATGTATTAATCTAATCCCCTGGAAAATGGTGAGGCAGGCTGTTTGTCTTCCAATTTTTTGTTTAATTCACTTTTTAAAAACAATTTCCCATCTTCCCCACCCACCCACCCCCAGAGTCATGGTATCCTCAAGCCTGTGTGTTCATAGCCACCACTTCAACGACCTTCCCCTCTCCGAACTTTTCCAGAGAACACTCAAATTTAAAGGAACGGGCTCCTATTTCTCAGGGCCTGCTGTGGATGTGACTACTGATTAACAACTAGTAATCCTCTTGCCTAAGGCAGCCCCACAGAGCAGACTGCTCTCAGGACAGAAGGCCTGCCACTTAGTAGCTGTGTGATCTTGGGAAAGTTACAAAGAACAGTACAAAGAATCATAAATTCTTGGACTCAGAAGTGACTAATGCTTGAATACATATTCTAACACCTTATTGAGGTGTTATCCACCTTCTATTTAATTTTCTACTGAAAATAACTTCTCTAACTTATTCAGAACCTCCTATGGGCCAAGGCCCGTGCTAGTCATGTTGTAGACATTGTCACGACTCCTGAAAGTAACCCAGCAAGGTCGCTGGCACTAGCCCCATTTTACAAATGTGGAACTGAGACTCCTAGAGTGACATAGGCCAGTGGCAGAACCAGGGCTCACACCCAGGTACAGCTGGCCCAGAAGTGGGTGCTTATTCAACTTAACTGTGATCTCCTGAGAGACCCCATCCTAACCCTTTAGAGGGGAACTCACTTAGAGATGCAATATGATGCCAGCAGCAAAGGCATCTGGGAAATGCTGCACTCTGCTTAACCTTCTGTGACTGTTTAACTCTGTAGCCTCAGGCTTGGCTGAACGCCTAGAAATCTGGAATTCTGTCCAAAGATAAACATGCCCCCAGGAAGGAGGTTAATGAACTTACAGAGTGTGGATAACTGCCCGATGCTACCTATTACCTTAGAAATGCACTGTTCTTTCTGGTGGTCTACAGGACTAACCTCCCCCCCCCATATGGTTTTACTATTAACCCCCTATAAAAAAGAGACCCTGTCTTGGGAGGAATCTGGATAATTCCTGGCTAGCCACCCCTGTGCCCGTGTCTGTAAGTTCCTCCTATTAAAGCTCTTATGAATTTGAATAAGACTACATGTCAGTTCTTCATAGTGGACCCTAAATTTAGACTTTTGGGGCTCCTCCCCCAACACCCTGCAATTGAAGCATCCTTTATAATGAGCTGTAATTTGTCTGCCTCTCCCCTCCACCACCTCCAAACTCTACTCCTCTTGATATAGCAAGCAAAGTTGGGAAAATAAAGAAGTTCTGGAGATGGATGGTGGTGATGATTATACAACATTGTGAATATACTTAATACCATTGCATTGTACTAGTGGTTAAGAAGGTGAATTTTATGTTATATATATTTTACCACAAATTTTTTTTAAAGTATGTAGAAAACAGAATGAACCAACTATGGCTCCACATATTATGACATGGAAATCTCACAAGCCTGAGGCTACAGAGTTAAACACCTTCTTAACCTCTTTCGCATGCCACTCCTTCAGATGTCTGAAGACTACAAACTACTTTGACCATCTTGAAAACATTCAACCTTTCCTCCTAGGAAGGTTTAAAGTCCCTCCACTGTCCTACAGATTCCTCTTCAGTTTCTCTGTGTCTGACTTCCTTTGTCCAACATTGTGAGATTTCCATGTCATAATATGTGGAGCCATAGTTGGTTCATTCTGTTTTCTACATACTTTAAAAAAAATTTGTGGTAAAATATATATAACATAAAATTCACCTTCTTAACCACTAGTACAATGCAATGGTATTAAGTATATTCACAATGTTGTATAATCATCACCACCATCCATCTCCAGAACTTCTTTATTTTCCCAAACTGAAACTCTATACCCATTAAACAATAACTCCCCATCTGCCCCTCCCCCAGCTCCTGGCAACCAACACTCCACTTTCTATGAATTTGACTACTCTAAGAACCATAAGTGGAATCTTACAGCATTGTCTTTTGTGACTGGCTTATTTCACTTAGCATAATGCCCTCAAGGTTTACCCATGTTGTAGTATGTGTCAGAATTTCCTTCCTTTTTAAAGTTAAATAACATTCCATTGTATGGATGTACCACATTTTGTTTATTCTGTGTGCTTTTTAAAGTGTGTTTCTTTTCTTTTCTTTTTTTTTTTTTAAAATATATTTTATTGATTTTCTACAGACAGGAAGGGATAGAGAGATAGAGTTAGAAACATCGATGAGAGAGAAACATCGACCAGCTGCCTCCTGCACATCTCCTACTGGGAATGTGCCCGCAACCAAGGTACATGCCCTTGACCGGAATCGAACCTGGGACCCCCCAGTCCGCAGGTCGACGCTCCATCCACTGAGCCAAACCGGTTTCGGCAAGTGTGTTTCTTTATATGGAATCCAGTGTCCCCCATGGGTCTGGTGTGAGCAGGTCTTCTGCTCCACCATTGCCCTGCCACACTCTTTTTCACTTGCTTCTGAATCTGACTCCCCTCTAGACAGAGTGCCCCTTGTGCCTTCTCCATCTCTGCTTCCCCAGCACCTAGCTTGGGGTAGAAATTCAGTGAATAATATCTTACCTAATAATAGGCAAACATGTAAATTAACCGTCCCTCCGCTATGCTCACCAGCCAATCAGGAGAGTATGCAAATTAACCCAACAAAGATGGTGGTTAATTTGCATATGTAGGGGCAAAGTGGCGGAGCCGTGAAGACTGAAGGCTCCGGCCGGAGTGAAGGCCTGGGTCCTGGGTGCCCGAGGAAAACCGGTGCCAGCAGCTAGGGGAAGGGAAGCCTATTGCACGAATCTCTTCATGTAAAGGGCCTCTAGTCTCTTAATAAAGAAATGAGTGAAAGTATAAAGCCCTAGACTCTAGGGCCTACCAGTGGTTCTCAACCTGTGGGTCGCGACCATCAGAAAACACATATAACATACCAGATATTTACATTATGATTCATAACAGTAGCAACATTACAGTTATGAAGTAGCAACGAAAATAATTTTATGGTTGGGGGCCACCACAACATGAGGAACTGTATTAAAGGGTCGCGGCATTAGGAAGGTTGAGAACCACTGGTAGAGGTTCCCTCTCTGAGCCTCTGCTTCCTCATTCTTTTTTTTTAAAAAAAACATTTTTATTGATTTCAGAGAGGAAGGGAAAGGGAGAGAGACAGAAACATCAATGATGAGAGAGAATCACTGATTGGCTGCCTCCTGCACGTTCCCCACTGGGGATCGGCCCATAACCTGGGCATGTGCCCCAGACTAAAATCAAACCCGGGACCCCTCAGTCCACAGGCCGGCACTCCATCCACTGAGCCAAACCAGCTAGGGCCTCTTCCTCATTCTTGAAATCAGTTTCTCAAGCCTGCCTACCTTAGCATCTCTGATTTTATGACATACTAGCTCTTAACAAGGCTCTTCAGTGACCTAGTCCTAGGGTTTGACTAACAAAAACAATAGCAGTAATTTTAAAACTACATTTATATGTTCCAGTTTATGTAATTTCAGCTTATCCCCTTGTTAGGTAATATGAGAATTTAAGGCTCTCTGAGTGATGCTTCTGGACAAAGAGACAGACTTGCAAAGTGGGTCATTAAGGTCATCTCTGTTAGGGAGAGGCTTGCAAACCTAATTTCTCTCATCCCACATCTGAATGGACCCAACTGCCCCTGGTTACAGGGAAGCTGCAATTCCTAACCCAGCCACTAGGTGGCCACGTAGGTGCACTCAGAGGGGACAGATGAGGAAAACAACTCCAGCCCGGAGCCAGATAGTCCCCAAAAGGCAATAAACCACGTTGGGCTTTGTCTGGAGCCTTTCCGGATATAAAATGGCTAGGAAGCCCTGAATATTCTGAAATACACTACGATGAACATTCGACTTAAAATGCTCCTCGCTCTGCTCCTGGATAAGTTAAAATACGACCATAATATTTTATCCTCCATCTTGTGACTTCTAGATTTTATTCTCTCCTCTCTTCCTTCTCCCTCACTCATTAGAATGTATGAGAAAGGCACAAAGCCAACTTCTGACGGGCCCACGATTGAAACACACTGACTTTTAAAATGTCTCAAGGGACGGTAAGTTCACGGGCAGATCAGTCGCTCTCCAGCTGGGATTTTTAAAGCAGACTGAGCCTACTGTCTTATGAATGAAAGAGAATACTGTCACTCATTTCAAGAACATTCGGAAACTTCTGTGTGAGATCAGATGAAAGTCCATACAAATAAATATTCTCTCCTTGACAATTGCTGCTAATAAAGTGGTATATATGCCTTCAGACTATGTTTCTTCTTTGTAAAAACTAGCACTTTCAAATAATCTTTAAAACATTGTTATGAAAAGGATTATTTATTAAATCATGATACCTAACTATTAACATCATGCCACATTCTCTTCTCTTACGTTGACCATTTATGCATTTTGGTAAAGTTGTGTTCAATTCTTTATTTGTCTTTTAAAAATAAGTAGTATTAATTTATTTTGGCCTCTTTGTTATTGGCATTTCTACAAAGGTGTTCTTTGTCAATTCCTACCAACTTTCTCTTATCCTTTCAAATTACACATTTGCTAAACCTCGGTTATGTTTTTTAAGTTGATTTAGAGCTTTTGAAACACGTGTTGCTCTATTTTATCATTGTTGCTTCCAAGCACTACAGACTTTAGGGGGATTATAGCACACTTTACTGTTCTTCATTCTGTTATCTTCATGGAAGTTCTATGGACCTCTTGTTGTATTCATTCTTCAATGTTTAGAATGCCCCAATGGGTTAAAAACAGACAGAAAATCAGAGCCTAAGTAAATAAATGAATAGCTATTTGGAGGCCTCAGAGAATAACTTCAACCTACACATTGGTGTTTCATAAGTATAAAACGAAATAGTGAATACAGCAAGTTAAGGAGAGCAGCAGGATCTCCTAACATCCCTACTGTTCTATGCTCTCTCTTATGATTGGGAAGAAAGGAGTGTATGGGACATTGTTTGTCTTTAAGATGATAATACAAGCAAACTTTAAAATATATATATATAATTGATTTCAGAGAGGAAGGGAGAGGGAGAGAGAAAGAGAGAAACATCAATGATGAGAGAGAATCATTGATTGGCTGCCTCCTGCACACCCCCTACTGGGGACCAAGCCCACAACCCAGGCATGTGCCCCTGACCAGAATTAACTAGCATAGTTTCTTTTTTTTAAAAATATATTTTTTATTGATTTTAGAGAGGAAGGGAGAGGGAAAGATAGGAACATCAATGATGAGAGAGAACCATTGATTGGTTGCCTCCTGCATGCCCCCTACTAGGAACCAAGCCCACAACCTGGGCATGTTCCCCGGACCGGAATCAAATCAGGGACCCTCCAGTCCACAGGCCGACACTCTATCCACTGAGCCAAACCAGCCAGGGTGTAACTAGTTGGCTACTATTGTGACTCAACACGTCTCAGTAACAAAGCAATGGGAGAATGCTTTTTTTCCCCCAGCAATCTAGAGGTTCCAACAAATATCAGGGGACATAAATCAGCACGAAGTCTTAAAAGTGGCTGGTCTGACAAGATGGAGCCAGTGTAATGTGGCTTTTCTTATTAGCGTGGCTATAAAGTTGGCTATTAACTTAGCACTTAATTGGATCCTCCTACAGTGGAATCACAAGAGCATTCAGTCCTGCAGGCTAGAGAACATGTTGTACCTGTTGAATAGTGTTTAAGGTGCTTTAAAAGTCTGGTTATAATTGAGTAATGACTAAACACGATTTTATTCTATCGGACTTTTAGAGGTGGTAGGCGCGGTGTGCACCCACCCACACAGAACTGTGTCTGGAGCTCTGCGTCTGAGCCCCAGCTCCACCAGTTACAAACTGCAAGGCTTTGGTCGTGTATTTTTACCTCTGTGAGCCTCAGTTTCTTCATCTGTTTAATGAGAATCATCCTTACTTCGCAGAATTAAAGCATTAAGGTAAACCATGCACAGAGAAGAGCTTTGGAGACTTAAGTACTGTACACAGTACAGTAATTGTGACAATGTTACAATTACCGAGCCTAACCATCGTATTTTACCAATGAGGAAATCAAGAAGCTAAGTGATTTGGCTAAGGACCTGTGGGGGCAGAGTTAGATAAGATTTCTAAGGCCCCTTTTCTTGGCAGTGTATCCATCAGTCCTATCTTTTGACATTTGATAAACTAAGGTCTCCATCTATGACTCACTTACATAATTTATTATCCAGCTATAAAAGGACATTAAAATTTAACTTTAAGTTTATTAGGAGCTAGATATACTTGCCATAATATGTGTATATGCATTACTGAACTTCCAGCTAAAACTATAGCTAGGTTAGTCCCTGAAGAAAAAAGATGTTTGTTTATATTTTGCTTGTCAGTGCTTGGCTAAAACTTCTATTTTTGTAAGAGTCACATGGGATAATCTAAACCCTAAATCTAATTATAAAGAAGAATCTACAAAACAAATTCAAACCTTGTATGAAAGCCAAAACTTTCATTATATTTTCAGTCCTCATAAAGTAACTTTTTTCACCTTCATCCTAACATTTATTTTGAACCTGTAATTTTACCATTAATATAAAAAGGACCAGTCATGGCCTCAGAGATATCTTATCCTAATATAATTTTTGTCTCAATATATTCATGTATCAATAATGTATCAATGAAAATAGCATTATTTCTATCTAAAGGCATGTTTTTGTTTTAAATAAGGCTATTCTGAGTTTTTCCTTATACTTAAAATTTATGATGTATTTGGATTAAATAATAACTAGAATTTGCTTACACCTCTAAGCTCCAATGGTGTAGAATTCATCAGTACTTATTTTTCCACCTATAGTCACGTGGAGATTTAGGGCTAGTTTTTTTCCATAGAAAAAATACACAGGGGCATATTCAAACTTGAGGCCTTATTAAGGAATGTCTCTCAAAGTCTTTGAGTTTATAGTAGTTTAAACTGACAGCGTTCCACAATGAAGAATGCAGGGAATATATGTACCTAAAGATTTGGGCTCATGTCCTGGCAGATCTTGAGCAAGATATCAAGCCTCTAAATCTCAGTTTTCTAATCTTTGGAATGGAGTTTTTTCAACAGGATGCCCAGACATTGTAAGATTTTAAAAGGTGAGGAAAAGCTATTGTTTTAGTCTAGAACAGCGGTTCTCAACCTGTGGGTCGTGACCCCTTTGGCGAACGACCCTTTCACAGGGGTTGCCTAAGACCATCCTGCATATCAGATATTTATATTACAATTCATCACAGTAGCAACATTACAGTTATGAAGTAGCAACGAAAATAATTTTATGGTTGGGTCACAACATGAGGAACTGTATTTAAAGGGCCAGAAGGTTGAGAACCACTGGAAGAGGCAAAAAATTGACTACTCATCGATGTCACCGTTTGTTCTGGTGAAATGAACCCTTTATAAAAAGTGAAACTTGCCGAAGCCTGTTTGGCTCGGTGGATAGAGCGTCGGCCTGCGGACTGAGGGGTCCCGGGTTCGATTCCGGTCAGGGGCATGTGCCTGGGTTGCGGGCACATCCCCAGTGGGGGATGTGCGGGAGGCGGCTGGTCGATGTTTCTCTCTCATCGATGTTTCTAACTCTCTATCTCTCTCTCCCTTCCTCTTTGTAAAAAATCAATAAAATATATTTAAAAAAAAAAAAGTGAAACTCATAGTTTCCTGGGTCATGGAGAGCACTTTGAGGAAACCTACATGCAGATGTTCGCAGCGGAGGTGTTCTCGTTGGTAACATAGTTGTTGACTTCTGAGATTGTGCTTCATCCCTTCTGCTTTGTCTCTTCTGAGGTGGAGGTAATGTCTCGTGTCTTTCTATATGAATCTAAACCAATTAAAGCAGCCTCTTGCTTGTACCTTTAAAAAAAAAACGGGGGCGGGGGCTATTCTTGCCAGAGAAACTACTATCTAGAAATCTGAAACGGAGGCCCTAGAGACTACAAGGGTGTTCACATCTAGAAAGTAAGGACAATGAAACTCACCTTGGAATGTGGTTGTGGGAATTAAGTAAGCTAATGCACCTAAGGCTCTGGCACATAACAGATACTCGATCGTGGTAGATATTATGAATATAGCCAGTATTGTCTTCCTAAGCCCTATCATGGTCTCTTTCTCTGGCAGACATCAGAAGCGGCAGAAAGCAGGGCAGCTCTCATAAAGTAACTTTCCGTGGGCAGCCCTGTGCAGGTGCTGTCCGTTGGTCCCACCTTCCCTCTGGGGCATGCACCTGCAACCCCTGGGCAGAGCTCTGGGAGGCATCTGGACATGGTTAACAGCAGTGGTGAGAACCAAAAGCGGTCTGTACACTCAGCATTCTCTCAGGGCTGGCTCGGGGAGGCATGTCACCTGGAGTTCAGAAGAAATGTAGGCAGGGGACATTCCCTCGGGCCCTTGTTTAAACAGGCCTGCGTTCACTTACTGAAGCTTCAAACAGAAGAGCTTCAGCAACAGGAGGCAAAGGTGTACTGCTACCAGGGAGCATGCCCAGGGAGGTGCTATCTTGATTCGTACTCTCTGATTGTTTTAACCTCAGTAAATATCCTGCCGTTTAAGTAAATGACAACTAGAGTAGGAGCATGAACACAATGCTGGGCCCCATCTTCCAAGGGCTTACGAGATGTGAGTCATGGAGGAACTGGGGTAATGGGAGCACATGGGAGTTTCCTCCGGTTATTCATATAAGGAAATAGTAATCAAGGTGACCCTCAAAGCACAAAGGAGCAGCAGGTGCAACTAGCCGTCCGGAGGAGCAGGCCATGCAATGGAATAGTCAGGCAGCTTGGGGTACCCATGATCATAAATTTAAATGGAGTCCAGTGGTTGTATTTTTTCAGCCAACGTTTTTACAGGTGAAATAGTCAGAGCTTGTTTTTTTTGTTTTGTTACTTGTTTGTTGTTGTTAATCCTCACCCGAGGATATTTTTTTCCCATAAAGTGGGAGAGAGAGGGAGAGACACAGAGAGAGAAACATCGATATGAGAGAGACACATCGATTAGTTGCCTCCGCCATGCACCCCAACTGGAGCTGGGGGTGGAGCCTGCTACCAAAGTCTGTACCCTTAATCAGAATCAAACACAGGACCCTTCAGTCCACAGGCCGACACTCTAACCACTGAGAAAACTGGCTAGGGCTAGACAGAGCTTGTTTTAATTGGAGTTAGTGCTTTGGCAGGCAAATACTATAGAAGGAAAGAGGGGCCACAAAACGGGGTGTATTCGAGGACCATGAATCAAAGTTGCCTAAGGAGGGAAGTAAAGGTATAATGGGGGGTAGAAATTCTTTAAGCAAATATCAGCATTGCAATTTTTTTTAAGTATTTAAGAGTGGGTCACCTCCTTGCTGTTTTCTCACTTTATCTTCATTTCCGCTGTTCTCCTTCATTTTCCCCACAGTTTAAATAGTAAGTTCACGAGGTGTTGCTACTTGCTTTGCTGAGGGAAAAAAACAACAACACCTTTTAAGAGCAGATTCTTGTACTTCTAGCAAAGAAGGAGTTAAATGGTGTTATTTGGAAGTCCTTTAACATTACCCAGATTTGGCTGAGAGATAGGATTGTGCTGATGTCCTTTATTTTTCTCCTTAATTTACAAGGAGCTCTCTTATCTCAGACATTTTGGTGCTTTGTTGGAATTTTCAATTCTGCAGTGCAGCCTGTTACGGAGTATTTTTCAGGAGAGCTGCAATCTGACCTTTAAATTGGGGCAGGATTCCAGCAAAATAGAGGCCTCCGGGCCAGAGCTTCTGCTCAGGTTCCTAACAGGAACGCACGCCCATCAGGTCGGCTGCGGAGGCCATGGTGTCAGTTTGTCGTGCTGGTTCTTTCACCCACCTCAAAACTCTTAAGATGATGGCTTGCCAAATGCGGTGACAGGGCGGCCCGTTTACATTCAGTGAGCTCCTTGCTCAGAATGTTTGCCCTGGTGGATCTGAGGCGCTGTCAAGGAGGACAAGCAGTTCACGTCGGCACAGAAAGGAGGGAGTCTAGGATCTGCCAGACTGTTGAAATCACAAAAATGACCCCCTACTACGTCCACCATTCCCGACTTGCTGAGGGGACCTCGAGTGGCCTCCACGCCCATCTTTCTGCCTCTACACAGGACCACAGCAAAGCTGTTCTGGACAGAGAGCTTCCTGCCCACTGGGAAATCAGGTCGAGTACTCTGTCAATGTCTCAGGAATGTTTTAAATTTCAGCACATTTATCTCGTATTTATCTTTAGGCACATTTGCTCTTTCACACTTTTACTTATTCTTTTGACTATGAAGGGATATTCCCAATTTGGACAATAATTCACTGCTTGATGCTATAACAAACATGCCTAATTTTTAAATTATCTGATTACCACCAGAAAAATTAATTACAATAATGTAGGGCTTAAGTCTTGACTCTTGGGTTTTTTAAATTTGTGAAAAGCATAGCCTGTATGACCTAATTCTCCCCGCGTTCAACCTCCTCATCTCTCCTGGCACTATGGAATGGCCAACAGAGGAACAGAGCTGAGGTTCCAAATCCCAATTCTGCTGTTACAAGCTGCATCTCCTCAGTTCCATCATTCTTTTTTTTTTTTTTTAAATATATTCTTATTTATTTCAGAGAGGAAGAGAGAGGGAGAGATAGAAACATCAATGATGAGAGAGAATCACCGATTGGCTGCCTCCTGCACGTTCCCTACTGGGAATCGAGCCCACAATCCAGGCATGTGCCCTTGACTGAAATCAAACCCAGGACCCTTCAGTCCGCAGGCCAACGCTCTATCCACTAAGCCAAACCAGCTGGGGCCACAGTTCTATCATTCTTAATGGAAAGCCCCAGTTTCTTCATCTACAAAATGTGAAGAAGCATAGGGATGCTCCAAATAATTCAGGTAACAAATGTGAAAAGCATTTTATAAATGATAAATATTATAAAAGTGTGTCTATTTTCAGGGTTAACTCCCAAGTACCCCATGCTAGCTTGTTTGGGCCACCCCTTCACTCTTTTCTTTCTTTGCCCAACTTCCCCTCTCTGTTCCTTAGTGCCCAACTATCCTCCATGAAATGTTACTGCAACAGAAATTTCAGATCCTACACAAAAACTACAGTTGAATCTTGAACAATAGAGGCTTGAACTGCGTGGTCCACTTATATGTGGATTTTTTTTTCTGTAAATATCTGTATGGCCCTAGCTGGTTTGGTTCAGTGGATACAGCATCGGCCTGCGAACTGAAGGGTCCCGGGTTCAATTCTGGTGAAGGGCACATGCTGGGGTTGTGGGTTCCATCCCCAGTGTGGGGCGTGCATTGGCTAATCAATGATTCTCTCTCATCATTGATGTTTCTATCTCCCTCTCCCTTCCTCTTTGAAATCAATAAAAACATGTTTAAACAAATAAAAAGAAACCAATTTTTTAAAAAATCAAATAAATATCTGTATGGTTTTTGATCTGTGGTAGTGAGTTCATGGATGCAGAGGGATGACCATATACATTGATCTATGCCATTTTATGTAGGGGACTTGAGCACCCGCTGATTTTATTATCTGTGGTAGTCTTGGAACCAATCTGAAGTTCAGGGGGAGTCAAAAGTTAGATACAGATTTTCAACTGCATGGGAGTTGGTGCCCCTAACTTCCACATTGTTCAAGGGTCAACTGGATAGCCAAAGAAGAAATTATACAGGCACCTTCTTCCTGCTAAAAACACTTCTTAGAGGGTACTATAAAGCTGGGCAAAGGAGGAAAGAGATAAGAAAAGGCAGGTTGCCCTGACTGGTTTGGCTCAGTGGATAGAGTGTCGGCCTGCGCACTGAAGGGTCCCAGGTTCAATTCCGGTCAAGGGCATGTACCTTGGTTGTGGGCACATCCCCAGTAAGGGGTGTGCAGGAGGCAGCTGATCGATGTTTTTCTCTCATCGATGTTTCTAACTCTCTGTCCCTCTCCCTTCCTCTCTGTAAAAAATTAATAAAACATATTTAAAAAAAGAAAAGGCAGGTTGGAGATGCCAGTGACAAGAGAGCAGGAGACGGGAGAAGAAAGAGCACAGAGGAACCAGAGAATCCACTGAAGAGGGAGGAGCCCAGGACTCGCATCACCCCCAAGCCTCTGAACCCGGCGAGGAAAAGGAAGGGCGTAGACAGCAGGATTCCGACAAACCGTGAAAGTATATCAAAAGAATTTTATACACAAAAGAGCAAAGGAAGCACAAGAGAAGAAAATTCTTTTCAGGGAGGGGAGTATCTGGTGGCTGTTGCAGGTAGGCACTGTCCTAAACTGAAGTTACAGTGTAAACTGCTGAGAATAGTTTAATGAGAGTATGTGATTCCTACATCCAATTACTAGAAGGAAAGTATAAATCACTTGTTATATTTGTATTGCAGATAAAATTCTATTATGACCAATAAAATATAAAAGAGAGACTTGCTTAAAATGTGGTTAGGATTCATGCTTTTACACTCTATCTATGTGATGGAGAGAATGTAGGAGATAAACTTGGAGCAATACTCATTCCCCTCTGAATGCTTCCCACCCCCAAGGAATCAAGTGGTACTCGGCGATAATCTGGAACAGGAAGACAGGTGTGATGGACACCAGGTGTGGGAATTGGAAGAATGAAGGAATTGGAGGAGAAACCACCACTAAGGAATGAACTGAGATACACAGAGGGACTAGAGTGGCCTAGATGGAGCAGCAATTCTCTTAGGGACTAGACCAGCCATGGGCAAACTACGGCCTGTGGGCTGGATCGGCCCGTTTGAAATGAATAAAACTAAAAAAAAAAAAAAAAGACCGTACCCTTTTATGTAATGATGTTTACTTTGAATTTATATTAGTTCACACAAACACTCCATCCATGCTTTTGTTCCGGCCCTCCGGTCCAGTTTAAGAACCCATTGTGGCCCTCGAGTCAAAAAGTTTGCCCACCCCTGGACTAGACTCTTCCTAGTGGAATTTCTTGAGAAAGGAAACTGTTAATGTCCAAGTCTACCTTGTAATTAAAGGGAGCTAACAAGCCCATTTGCAGACCTGGGTCCCATCATCACCCAATCCTCAATCTCTCCTGACCTGTATATAATCTGTCTTTCTCTCAGCCTGGGTAAAGACAGTAGCAGACCATAGTATAGAAACCAACATTAGGGGTAGCAACCAGGATAGTGAGTTAAGGTTGAGAGAATTATATTTTGCATCTTCAAACTCTGCAATGAACAAAACCACAGAGGTAAAATATTTGTTTCACATTCCAAAAGGATCCTATGACTCATGTAATTCCTTTTCCTTGACTGGTCCTTCTCTTTCTGATCACTTCCATCTCATCTCAGGCAAACCTAACCTTTGTTACCCTACTGTGAGCACAGGATGGGTTTCCCATAGGGTGGTGTTTTGAGATTCACCAAGTTAATTTCATTCCTGCTTTGGCTGCTCTGAAATCAGCCACTTTATGCAAAATTGAATGTAGGTGCTGTATTTATTTTATTTAATTTATTTTTTAAATTCTTTATTGTTGAACTTATTACACATGTCTCCTTTTTCCTCCATTGACCTCTCCCAGCCAGCCTGCCCGGCACAGGTCCTCACCCCTCTACTGTCTGTGTCCACTGGTTATGCTTATATTCATGCATACAAGTCCTTTGGTTGATCTCTTAACTACCCTCCCCACCCTCCCCTGTCTTTTCTTTGTGGTTTGATGGTCTGTTCAATGCTTCTATGTCTCTGGATCTACTTTTCTTCATCAGTTTATGTTGTTCATTATATCCCACAAATGAATGAGATCATATCATACTTATCTTTCTCTGAACGGCTTGTTTCACTTAGCATAATGTTCTCCAGGTCCATCCATGCTGTTGCAAATGGTAAGAGTTCTTTTTTACAGCAGCATAGTATTCTATTGTGTAGATACACCATAGTTTTCAATCCACTCATCTGCTGATGGGCACTTAGGCTGTTTCCAAATCTTAGCTATTGTAAATTGTGCTGCTATGAACATAGGGGTGCATATATTCTTTCTGATTGGTATTTCTGATTTCTTGGGCTATATTCCTAGAAGTGGGATAAGTCAAATGGGAGTTTCATTTTTAATTTTTTGAGGAAACTCCATACTGTTTTCCACAGTGGTTGCACCAGTCTGCATTCGCTCCAGCAGTGTACTAGGGTTCCTTTTTTTCCACATTCTCTCCAGCACTTGTTGTTTGTTGATTAGAGCCATTTGACAGGTGTGAGTGGTATCTCATTGTTGTTTTGATTTGCATCTCTCAGCTGATTGGTGACTTTGAGCATTTTTTCATATGCCTTTGGCCTTCTGTATGTCCACTTTCAAAAAGTGTCTATTTCAGTCCTTTGCCCATATTTTTAATTGGATTGCTTATCTTTCTTTTGTTAAGTTGTATGAATTCCCTATAAATTTTGGAGATTAAGCCCTTATTGGAGATAACATTGGCAAATATGTTCTCCCGTGCAGTGGGCTCTCTTGTTGTTTGCTGATGGTTTCTTTTACTGTGCAGAAGCTTTTTATTTTGATGTAGTCCCATTTGTTTATTTTCTCCTTAGTTTAAATTGTCCTAGGAGATGTATCAGTAAACATATTGCTATGAGATATGTCTGATACTTTGCTGCCTATGAATTATTCTAAGATTTTTGTGCTTTCCCATCTTAGATTTAAGTCCTTTATCCATTTTGACTTTATTTTTGTGAATGGTATAAGTTGGTGGTCTAGTTTCATTTTTTCACATGTATCTGTTCAATTTTTCCAACACAGGTGCTGAATTTAAGATTGAGCAGATGCCAGTGAAAAGAGAGGCCCCTTTTGTTGGCAGGGAAGACTGGACTTATTTTCCCATATGGTTAAGACAAATACCCCTGCAGCCAGCCCTTTAGGCAGCTTTCACGACCATAGGTTCTCTGCTTATGCTCTGTGGCCAAGGAAAAGAGAAAACAAAAAAAATTCTAGGATACCCCCATTAACCTCCAAATGATAGCTTTTGAGGTCTGACCTTACTTGCAGGTTCATAATCCTAAGACTGTGGCTTCTACTTTCACATCCATTCAGGCCTCTATTTTTCTAGGTCATTGTGTAAGGGAAAGCACAGAGGAAGAATTAAAACCTTCTGCCTTCAGGCCAAAACCCTTCAATTTTCACTTTGAACAGAATCAATGATTCTGAGCAGAAACATCTTCCATAACTACCTGCCAGGTATTATAACAAGGGAAGTCAGGCACAGATCCTTTGCATAAATTGGGAATGTTCTGGTTCTTGAGATGGGAAAGAATCTTAAGAGAGCCAGTCTTGTACTCAAATACATAATAACTAGTACACAGTGCCCCTCTAGGCTGTGGGGCTAAGAGAGGTTTGTCTTTTTATTGGGTGGGAAAATGAAAGAATACCAAATTATACTGTATCAGGAAAAACCATTGCGCTAACAAGGAAGGAATCTTCTAGGGTGCCTCTTGTTTCTCTGTATTTTCAAAAAGACTGTCATTTTTTACATCTCAGTTTGATGACTGTACCTCTGAGAATGTTTGGGACAAGATGATTTTCTATTTGCGATGTCCATCGCTTCTCGGCCTTTTGGCTAAGATCAAGTGTAGTATCTGTTCTTATCAGTTTAATATTTGCGATGTCCTTTAGTTTATTCTCATGCAAGGTCCCTATGACCTTGTTAGTGTGGGTGGTGACATTGGTAGAAAGTCAAAGCCACACTTGCACTTGCCAAATAGAATCCTACTGTCTGTTGAAAAGCAACTAGGGGGAAATCATTCATTTGTATTGCAGGACACAAGTATGGACCACAGTCTGAGTGATTTTCACTGGTGTGGCAGGGTGGATGATGGCCCCCCAAAATGATCATCTCAGTTCTAACCCCTGGTACCTATGAATGTGGCCTTATTTGGAAAAGAGGTCTTTGCAGACATATTTATGACTCTCAGGGTAAGATCATCCTAGATTTAGGGTGGCCTAAATCTAATGGCAATTGTCCTTAAAAGAGAAAAGAGGAGATTTTAGATACAAGAGAGACCCAGAGGAAAAGCCATGTGAAGATGGAAGCAGAGACTGGAGTTACACAGCTTCAAGCCAAGGAATGCCAACGATCGCTAGCTACCACCTGAAGATAGGAGTGAGGCCTGGCACGGATTCTCCCTCAGGACCTCCAGGAAGAACAACCCTGCCAACACCTTGATTTTGGACTTCTGACCCCAAGAACTGAGAGAATAAATGTCGTTTTAAGCCACCCAGTCTGCGGTAATTTGTTATGGCAGCCTAAAAGACTAATACAACTGGTATGAGGCATATACTCACAGAAACACCCTGATGAATGATAACAAAAGACTCTCAGATTCTGAGATGGACTCTATTTGGTCATTTATTCACTCATTTTCTCATTCGTTCATTCATCAAATATCTACTATGCACCTGGCTTTAAATATGATTGGGGCTTTTTAGATTCTTTGATACATTCTTATCCACGGTAAGTTTGTTTGCTCCTAACTCTGTAGGTGGAGGAAAGTTTACATAGATATTTTGGACTTCTAAAGCTCTGTTATCTTCTGGATTCTTCATAAATGACCTAGACACTCTGCCTAACGGCTAACAAAAGGCAATGACAAGATGTAAAATATGATTTTTCCATCATTTGAGAATTTCATCTAAGGCCAGAGAGTTTAAGACAAAGGGTGATAAAGACTTCCTTACATTGGTAGGAAATGTGCTAAATACATCTTTGTAGGATTTACAAAAAGATAAAACCCTTATCTATGTACATGTAATCAAAATATGAGAAAAGAGGTTGTTAGAAAAGGAGCCACTAAAAGGAATTCATAGAAGCAAACGCTGTTGAGAATTTTCTTCTTGGGAACACTCCTTACAACTGAGCTAAGTGTACATTGCACAACTACAGGGGGCACCATTCAATCCACACTCACTGGACATTTATAGGGTTATCACAATTTTCCAGCAGGTGGCAGTAAAGTAGCTTGAGGAGTAAGGTCCTTTTTCTAATCCATGCAAGGTCATTGGGCTCCTTTTCCTTCCTCCTGTTACCCTCCCCCAAGCCAGGTACTAGAGTTCGGAGAGAATCTTCATGGATATTGAGATTCACTGCAACAGGAGAGATTAGCTGAATGAATGCTGGTTGAGTTATAGGAACTATAGGCCTGCCCCAGGGTACTTACCATCAGAGCAAAGCCTGGGAATCCTGGGAGAGCCTGATAAGTGTAGCAGGAGTCTTAGCCCTGATGCCTTCTCTTTATTGGGAGGAGCTTGAAGGCAGGAGACTTGTTGAGCTACCATGACAGCAAGACAAGGAGAGAGTGGTCATGCTGCACTTCCACGACTGGGCATGGCAAGAGTACATGAATTCCTTGGCCAAATGGAGCCCCATGTAAGCTGTCTGAAAGAACCTTGTCTGAGGGAACTGACCACTGAGTGACAGCTCCTACCCTCTGGCCAAAAAGAGGGAATGTGCGAATAGAAGACAGAAAAGGTGAGGGGAGATCACCAAAAGTCACCCAGAGAAAAGATTACCTTTGACCCAGAAAGGTGTGTGGAGGCCCACCACAGGTTTGCCACAGAACACATAAACATGCCCCACAGAGGAGAGACATTGATCACCTGCTATAACAGAAGGCATCTCACAGAAAAGAGAAAACGGTAAATAGCACCAGCCTTCGCCTATTTACCTGCCACACACACACACACACACACACACACACACACATACACACGCACCACCTTGAGGAGCCAGAACTACAAAAGAACAGAAGGAGCAAAAAAGTGTAAAAAATAAACCATGTTCCACCTCCCCGTCCTCAATGTGGGTTCTCAAGGCACCAAGTAAGCCAAGCATGTCAAACTCAAAGGCTAACACGGGCCAAATAAACAAGGTTTAAATTTATGTGGGTTGCAAAAAAACAAAAGCTTCAATTTTCATAGAAATGTAGGTTTATTTTGATAGAGACATGCTGAATACAAAGGGCTGAAATAAATGAGTAATCATTAACATAAAATAATAGAACATTTTAATAAATAAAAATTAATATTTTTTTCTTGAGCATTAACTTACCAGACACTGAATAACTGCACAAATTAATAAGCATAACACAAATAAACCTATTTTTCTTGTTCTCCGAAAGTGAAACCTTTCCTGTTGGGCACACCAACCAAGTCAGTCCAAGACTAATGACGTGGCAATCGGCTGCTAAAATAATTGCTGCTAGTATTGGTGCGCCTGTGCGTAAGGCTTGTAAGGGAAATGAATGCAACATTGCTGCAGTCTTTTTGCAAAAGGGTTCAGGAATCTGGAGAAGGGGCTGCGACATAAACGGATACACTAGACAAGAAATATTAATTTGGAAGGCATGGGGAACCAGGTGGATCACTTCCCTCTAGTGGAGAAGCTCTCTGACTTTTCCGTCCCCTTTGCTTTTATTTACTAGAACATACATTTGCCCTTTAGCAAAGCAAACAAACATATCAAAGGTAAAGTTTGGTAAACAGTAAAAGGTTATCAGGTTAGGGGAATTGCCTTCGGCCACCATTGTCTTGACAGAACAACCAGTGCGTAACCTTTAGCCCTTGCTAAAAGCCAAGGTCCATCAGCCTTCTCAAGGACTTCTTGCATAATTATGACTTGCTGGTTTTAGCCTCCAGCACAACATGATTATAGTAACCAGTCATTAGTGAGTGTTGTATTTTGTTATTAATAATTATGTATAACAGGATATTATAAAAATTAAATTATGAGATTTTTATTAAAATGTTTCTTACATACCATTATATTGGCTGGGCTGCAAAAATATTCATTGTGGGCTGCATGTGGCCTACAGGCCATGAGTTTAACATGCTAGAAGTAAGCCCAAGGAATTAGTTCTCATCATATACCCTTTAGTTCTGTCTAAAGAGAACCTAGATTTTTTAGAGGCATACCTCAGAGATATTGATTACAACTAACAAGAAAGTTAGTTGGAAGACTCACACCCTGATTTCAAAACTTACTACAAAGTTACAGTATTGAGATACTGCAGTGGTATTAGACATGCAGATCAATGGAATAGAACTGAAAGTTCAGGGACAAACCCCACACTTACAGTCAGTTGATTTTCTACAGGATCCCAAGACAATTCATTGGGGAAAGCATAGTCTCTTCAACAAAAGATGTGGTGACAACTGGATATCTACATGCAAATAATTAAATTGGACCCCTTATTCACACCATAAACAAAAATTAACTGAAGATGACCACAGACATAATATAAGAGCTAAAATTATAAAACTCTTAGAAGAAAACATAGGGGTAAATCTTCATGACTTCAGATTTGGCAACGGTTTCTTAGATATGACACCAAAGTACATGTGACAAAAGAAAAAAATAGATAAATTGGACTTCATCAGGATTAAAAACCTTTGTGTCTCAAAGGATATCCTCAAGAAAGTGAAAAGACAACCCACAAAATGGGACAAAGGATATCCTCAAGAAAGTGAAAAGACAACCCACAAAATGGGACAAAACATTTTCAGGGAATGATAAAAAATGCTCTAAAACTGACCATGGCAATGGTTGCATAATCTCTGTGAATCCCCAAAGATTGCAGTTTATTTAGATTGGAGTATCAGGATTTAAAAAAACTCAGGTGACCTAAATGTGCAGCAAAGCTAGAGAACCACCAGTCTGAGTTAATCATGCTTAGTTTGCTAGGGATTAGTTTAGGCATGGGCATATGTGCAACTCTGGCCAACAAGATGTAAGAAGTTTTTCTGGGCTTTCTAGGACAGCTTTCTAGCAAGAGTTATAGGAAAGGAAACCTCTTCTTTTGAACATTGTGTCTGGAATTGCAGCAGCTGTCTTACAGCCATGAAAAGAATTAGTCCAAGGGAAAAGCTGACATACTAAGGATTCCAGAGAAGAAATATGTCAAAGAACTTGGGACCTCAATGACTCAGTTGAGCTGCTGAGTGAAGCAACCCTTGAGTCATCTGAATTCTGGACTTCTTATAATGTGAGATAAATTTCCATATTTTTCAAGTCTTTTTGAGTTGGGTTTTCTGATATTTGCAGACCAAAGTATCCTCACTTACTGAGATACATTTAAGGAGCAAGTGAAGAAGACCAGCCTACAAAATAGAATGAGAAGAAATGGGCAAAAAAGTAAGGGAAAAAACCAGAGGATATCTATATCTATCTATCTATCTATATAAAAACCTAAGCGACAGTTACAACCTGTCAACCGAACAAAGTCACTATGACATACACTGACCACCAGGGGGCAGATGCTCAATGCAGGAGCTGCCCCCTGGTGGTCAGTGCGCTCCCACAACCAACCTTCTGTGGCCAGCCAACCTCCTGAGGTCCCTCCCCACAGCTGGCTGGTCCCCATCGGCTCTGATCACCAGCCAGGCCAAGGGACCCCACCCATGCATGAATTCGTGCACCGGGCCTCTAGTAGTATCATAAAAGGCCAAAACAAATAACAGTTTAAAAAGGAAGGGGTAGTCATCAGTGAAAAATGTTTCATAGCAGTTAAGATAAGGCTGAGAGTGCTGTGAAATATAATTCATTTTGGCTTCTATCCAGCTGCAACAGTACTCTGGCATAGATGACCTCTGCACATAGACCTACATCATCCAATCAGTATCTTTGGAAAATAGTCTGGCAGTTCCTCACCAGTGTCTCTTTAAGTTCAAATAAATTAGAATTTAATAAAATTTAAAATGTACATTCTCAGATTTCAATTGCTCAACAGTCACAGTATTTGGCTGATGTAAAACATTTCCGTCATCACAGAAAGTTTTATTGGACAACATTTACCTAAACAATTTGGAGCCTCTGTCTCCTCAGCATGTTGAATCCCAAGGTCAAATCTGTTATCCCTTTTATCCATGTTTCTCTCCCCAAAGCCTTATCTTTGGGTAGCAGCTACTGTTCTATATCCTCCTTATTTTCCACAGATAAACACAGGTATAGACACTTATTCTTTCTTTCTGTGTCGGATGTTTCCATTTGTCCTTCAGATCCACTCTCCACGTTTTTCTATCCTGTTCTGTACCCCAGGAGGCTGATCCATGGCTTCCTTCCTTCTCATTTGTGGTTGGGTTTGGCCAGTGGGAAGCACTAGCAGAGGTCAGAGGAGGAAGGAGAGACATCGGGACATGTATGCGCTGGCCTGCTCCATCGGGACAGTTTCAGGAAAACTGAGATGGTTGATTACCCGCCCTTTAAGTATCCTTTAATTTGATATTTATCCACAGGCTAGTCTTTAAAAATTCATGGATACAATGACTTATCTCTCCTTTACTAAGCTACCTGTGTAAGGTTTGCGCCTCCCTACCTATTTTGATTTTATCTTGGGAGCTATTGGTTTCTGTCAGATTTTTTCCATCTACTTGCACTCAGTGCCTTTGTTTCTGGCTGTATTTTTGCATTCATACCCCATGGTATTTTCTTTCCCGAGTGGGAAGAAGTCATCCACAGTCCTTGCCTGGAGATATAAACCATGTAACATTTAAAGATGTTTCCTTAAGTCTATAATGTTTGTGGAAGTAAAATCTAGGTTATTTTCTTGCTACTGTCTGTCTTGGGATCTTTGAGTAACCATTCACTCAGGGCAATCAGGATCTGAAAGTTTCTCCTTTATTTGTGGTATAAAGAGAATACCAAATTTGCTTTAAGGGTTTCTTGAAATGACTTCAGCCCACTTAAGCTGTATCTTTCGGGTAATGGCTCCTAGTTAAAAGATTAATATTCTCTAAATGGATGCCATGTTAGCTACAGGCCATTCTGAAGTTCAGAGTATAGTTTTGGGCCCAGGGTCTAAGACCCCAGAACTACAAGCAGAAGCTGAAATGAAATGAGTTACTGCTTCAGCCCTGCAGGTGAACATGGGGTTAAACAGGATTTGTGGAGGGCGTAGGAATGACAAGAGCCCCCTTCCCTGGAAGGATTGCCCACCACTTGGCTATTGTCTTCTCAAAAGAAAAGTCACACTACTTTAAGGAATTTCCCTTAGGAAGAAAATCTTGATTTTCCCACTCTGTGGTAGGTCTCCTCCACCCCCAGCCTCCAATTCCCAGAAAAGAGGCGTTGGTTTTGTTTCCTGTCTCTCCTGTTTGCTGACTGCTGAACCTTCTACAACCTACCAGGCCAGTTATCAACAAACATCTAGGTCGTTCATAATCCTTCTGCTGGGGCAGACTTGCAGGAAAGGGGGGAAATGTTTCTTCCCAGAAACTTAAAGCTTCAATTCACTCATAATCCAGGTTGCCCTTCCACTCGGTGATTCTTAACGGTGATTGCAATTAGGATCACCTGAGAAGCTTTCCCCTTCCAGACAGGTGAGTCAGACCGCCTGTGGTTGGAGGCCCCGGGGTAATTATTTTTTAAAGCTCTCCAAGTGATGGCAATGTACAGACAGGGTTAAGAATCCCAGCCTTGCATTTTAAGAATATCAGTGCATAGGCATACTATCTCTACTGCATAGGCAGAAGTCATTGATCAACCTAGAAGCACAGGCAGAGACTTTCATTCTCTTTGTTGCTTACCATATAAAAAAAAACTACCCACACCAGCACTGCTCCCCATGACACCAGCTGGCTGACAGGGCACATTCCTGACAACCATGATCCCGAGGTCCCGGTGAATCATGGCACGTTTTTTTTTTTTCAGTTAGTCCTATTCTCCTTCCACATGCGGCAGCGGAGCAGCTGTCTCCGCTGTAATAAGCGGTGGACTGTGAGACAGAAGACGCAGATTCTAACCTCACCCTCCCCCTGAGTAGTTGTGAGGCGTGAGTCAGGTCATGTAATACCTCTGAGACTTTATGAAATGGGATAATTTAACCGTCTCGCCTATCTGCTTCACAGACTTGTGTGAAGATCAAATGAAATGTGAAGGCAGTCATAAACCATAAGTTGCCATTTCGAGATAACAACATGACCATATACTTGGGACAGAGCAGAGCCCTTCCTCCCTTATTTTGTCTAAGTTTCCCCTTTCGTCTCAAGGGATGGCAGGTAGAAAAGCAGGTGGAGAAAGAGGCATGCGTACAAGAATGCATTTTTGCAGTGTTTACAAAGGAATACCATGTACATATTGGAAAAAAATATGAGATAGGTCTATATAACACACACAGGATGATGCTAATGCTATATTGTTAGGTGAAGAACGGAATTGCAGCACATGTGCAGGGTATGACCTAATTTTAAAATGATGTAAGAACATGTTTGTTAGTGCACAGAAACTCTAAAAGGATACAGTCCAGCCGGTTAACACCAGGATTGATTGGGAAGGAGACTTTTATTTTTCCTTTGTACATTTCTGTAATATTTGAATGGTTTTATGATGAGCATATATCATTTCCATAATTATAAATATATACTAAAATGCAAATTGAGGAGAAAGAGAGGCAATGAGGATATTATAGCCTAAGGTTAGTAAAGAGTCAGAGAAAATGTAATCGCCTTAGAGTTCTTCTAATGCCTGGTTCACAAAAGCCTGCTCCAAGGTGAAGAAGAGTCCAAAAATGTGCATTCCTCACAGTCTGTTATCAACAACTTTAAGAATTCACAGAAAAGGTAAGAGGTGGCAGGAGGCTGAAAATAGTCAAAGGTTCTGATTTTTAAACAGGAAAAAAGTATTGCTTCTGGAAACTGCAAATCTCAAAGTCTGAGCCTGATCAAGAAAAGTTTAGAGTGGATTGTTAAGAAGTTGGTTTGTGAACACCTTAAAAGGCACGTGGTGATCACCAGTGGCTGACAGGGATTCCCTAAAACAAATCACGACAAAATCACCTATTTTCTTTTTGGTAGGGCAACTAGGTCAGTAGATCAGGGGAATATCACAGACTTAGTGTGTATGTTTTTTTTTAAGTTATATTATGACATCGAATATATATTTTTAAAACATTTTTAATGGATTTTTTCTAGAGAGAGAGAGAGAAAGGGAGAGGGAGAGAGAGAAAAACATCTATATGAGAGCGGCTGCCTCCTGCACACCCCCTGCTGGGGATCGAGCCCACAGCCCAGGCATGTGCCCTGACTGGAATGGAATTGAACCCGCAACCTTTCAGTGCACAGGATGACGCTAACTCAACTGAGCCACAATGATCAGGGCAGACTGTATCTTGATTTCAGCAAAGCCTTTCCCAAAGTCTCTCACAATATCTTTTTAAAAATATGTGAAATGTAAATTATTAAGTGATTCATGGCTAATTAAATATCATATCAATGTGTGTGGTCTTCAGCCCTGTTCCCTTTTATATTTTTATCAACAGCCTAGATAGAGACATTGAAGGCAGCCTTACCACGTTCTCAGATGGCACAAGGGTGGAAGGACTAGACCAGTGATGGTGAACCTATGACACGCGAACTCATTTTTTTGGTTGATTTTTCTTTGTTAAATGGCATTTAAATATATAAAATAAATATCAAAAATATAAGTCTTTGTTTTACTATGGTTGCAAATATCAAAAAATTTCTATATGTGACACGGCACCAGAGTTAAGTTAGGGTTTTTCAAAATGCTGACACACCGAGCTCAAAAGGTTCGCCATCACTGGACTAGACACTAGCTAAGCACAGATTCTATATTCAAGATATTCTTAGTTTAATGGAATGTCAAGCTAAAATCAGCAAAGGAACTAATGGGTTATACTAGGATGAGAAATGTCAGTTTCATGTAAGAAAGAGTTCTTAACTACAGTTGTCCAACAATGGATTATGCAATAGATTATCAGTCCAAAAAAAAAAAAATTGGAGGGGTAGGACATTGGCCCATCAAATGTTCCTGTAAGTGCAAAATTATTTGATTCCAACTATAAAATTAATAACAGACACTAAGTACTAACAGATTTCAAAGATAGTAAAAGACTATTTTAAGGCATAATATTTGTTTTCATAGAGAAAACAAGTCCTGAGCGGAACCTTGAAGAATCAGTGAATGGATATTGATGCGCGAAAGAGAGTAGGCCATTCCAGGATGTCATAAAGCATAGAAGCAAGACTAACATGGCATCTTCCAGAGTCAGGAGGTGACTGACCTGGCCGTGGTGTTAGTAAGAAGATAAGGCCGCAGCCAGATCGCGCAGGATTCAAAACCAGGAAAGAAGTTCACACTCTGTTCAACCGAGAGGTGATCAGTCGGGCTCTGCTTGCAAGCATCAGAAACCAACTCTGGCAAACTTTAGGAGAGGAGTTTACTGGAAAGATATCAGAACCAATAGGGAGCCTGGAGAATCAGGTTTGGAAGCATTAGAAAGCAAGGTGGCCTCCAAGAGCTGAAAAGCAGGAATCGGAAGAGTGGTCTTGAAGCAGGCCAGAGCACCATGCTAGGATGAATGAATACCATGTTTGATCTCTTTACACACTGCTAAGGATTCAAATAGAGGGACAGAGTGTCCCAAAGCCCTAGCTTGGGTCACATGCCCTTCTCATAGCTAAAGAAGATGAGTACTGGATTAACAGTTTTTCCAAACTATATCCAATAGGAAGAGAGAATTCCCCAAAAGGGAATGAGGTGTGAAGGAGAAATAAATGCTGAGCAGCCAAAAGCAACAAAAGCTCACTATTGGCACCATTGTAGGTTCTGAGCAAGGTAGCAACATGTTGAAAATAGTGTTATGGGGAGATTTGGCAATTTGCAAATGGACTAGAGGAATGAAAATCTAAAGATGACGGTAGGTAGAGGGTGAATAGGTAGAGCACAGAGAATTTTCAAAGCAGTGAAAATACTCTGCATGATACTATAATGATGCATACATGTCATTATACATTCATCCAGTCCTTTCTATAAAATAAAATGTATTTCATGAAGAATGAAACCTAATGTAAACGATGGACTTTGGTTTCTGATGATGTGTCAATGTAGACTCACCAATTGTACCAAATATACCACTTTGGTAAGAGATGTTGATAATGGGGGAGGCTATGGTTGTGTGGGGGCAAAGAATACATGTAAAATCTATCCCTTCCTCTCAAATTTGCTGTTAACCTAGAACTGCTCTTTAACAAGCGCTTTTTGTTTGTTTGTTTGTTTTGTTTTGTTTAAAAATCTAAAGGCAGATGATGAGTTCTCTAGGTTTAGAGGGTGGCAATGAAAACAAAAGAGCAATGATGTTCAGTGTAAAAATAGTAAGTCTGTATAACTGCCTAGATGCTAAAGAAATGGAAGGAAATATTACTATAATGCTCCTCTTAGAGACGGAAGGCATGATGGGGGTAGAAGTAAGAGAGCAGTGTCTAGGTTGGAGGTGAAAATAATGCTCACAGTGCCGAGTTTAGCTGATGGTGAGAATGTGCAGTAGGAAATAGTCCAAGAGGACTTGGTTGGAAGTGGAGATGTAGGAGGATTTAGCATAGAGAAGAAAATTGAAATCAGATCAGGCTCTCTCAGAGAATATGTAAAATAGTGAGCAGAAATGGTGAAAAACCCCTCCAGGATTGTGGGGGGGGAAAGAGAGAGACACCCCCACACCCCCAAAAGAGAAATCAGAAGAGGTTTTGGGAATTTAGAATGAGATCTTATGCATTGTGAACTTTTAGTCATAAGCAGTATTACATGTTTTTCATTTTTATCCCTGATCCCATTTTCTCCCTCTACTCAAGACACCCACTCTGATTATCCTCAAATATGTATATACTAGAGGCCCATTGTGCACTGGTGGGGTCCCTCAGCCTGGTCTGAGCCCTTTCACAATCCGGGGGACCCCTTAAGAGATGTCAGACTGCCGGTTTTGGCCCAATCCCCACAGGCCAGGCTGAGGGACCCCACTGGTGCACCAATTCGTGCACCGAGCTGATTTTTGACCCGATCCACGCAGGCCAGGGCCTCTAGTATGCATATAAGATCTTTGGTTAATCTCTTCCTGCCCTTCCCCTTTCCTTCTGAGATTCAGCAGTCTGTTCCATGTTTCCATGCCTGTGCATTGAGCATCTGCCCCTGGTGGTCAGTGTGTGTCATAGCTAACAGTCAAATGGTTGAACGGTTGAATGGTTGAACAGTCAAACGGTCACTTAGGCTTTTATTTATATAGATTTCTGTAAAATGTATGGGGTTTTGTGGAGTTTGTGTGTTTGAATGTGAATGAATGGTATTATGCTGTAGCTCTCACTGTGTGATTTTTTTCACTTACCACATCATGTCCACGTACATATGAGAAAGCCAAAATGCTCTTTAGAAACTGCTGCACTGTCCACATTTCCACCAGCAGATCATGAGAGTTCCCATTGCTACACATTTTCACCAATACTTGGTAATCTCATTTTTGCCAATGTGATGGATATAAAGTTGCATCTTACTGATTGAGGTTAATTTTTTTTTCTAATGAGTATGAATACCTCCTCAGATTTCAGGTTTCTCCTTCAATAAACTGCTTGAGTGTATCATTTTCTCATGTTGTTCTAATAAGTGTCCATTTGTTTTTTGATTTTCAGGAGTATCATTTATGTTCTAGAGTTGTGTAGTCCAATACAGTAGCCACTAGTTACTAACTACTAACTAGTCAGACAGGAGCTACTGAGTACGTGAAATATGGCTAGTCCAAACTGACATGTACTGTAAGTGTAAAATACACACCCAATTTCAAAGACTCAGTACAAAAACCATGTAAAATATTAATAATTTTATATTGATTATATGTTGGAATGATGCTATTTTAGATGTGTTCTGTCAAATATATTGTTAAAATTCATTTTACCCATTTATTTTTATCTTTTATAATGTGGCTACTAGAAAACTTAAAATTACTTATGTGGCTTATATTTGTGGCTCACATTATATTACTATTGGACATGCTGTTCAAGATATTAATTCTTAGATGGTTTTAGACATTGAAAATACCTTCTCTCACTCTGTCCTCCATCTTAAGTTTGCTGATGGTGTCAAATCCACTCATTTGTCACCAGGCCATCACGTCACACAACTCTGGGGAAGGCATTCACATCAAGATCTATGTAGCCCTAGCTGGTTTGGCTCAGTGAATAGAGCATCGGCCTGCGGACTGAAGGGTCCCAAGTTTGATTCTGATCAAGGGCACATGCCCTGGTTGCGGGCTCAGTCCCTAGTAGGGGGCTTGCAGAAGGCAGTTGATCAATGATTCTCTCTCATCATTGATGTTTCTATCACTTTTTTCCCTCACCCTTCCTCTCTGAAATCAATAAAAATATATTAAAAAGAAATCTATGTAAATGCCCTCCGCCCTCACCCGCAGAGTTGTGCAGTGTATGACATGTGCAGCCATACACAGCTCTGACTCTTTGCCTGTGGATTGCACTTTGTATATCTTGTTTAAGAAACCCTTCCCCACAACAAGATCACAATAACATTTTCCCTTGTATTATTTTTATAATTAAAAATGAAAAACAGGATGGCATTGTATCATAAAGAAGCCATAAAAGAGAGTGGTTTATAATGCCAAAAGGTGCAGATTTTAGGCAAAAAGGGAGAAATGAGAGGAAATCATTTATATTGGATTTTATGATTTTGACTACAATGTTATCTTTCTAATTAATTATGTTTTGGTTAGACAGATGTTAAAATTTGCATTTCAAAGAGCATGTTAACAGATGGTGGGGAAGGCAGGCCACAAGCATGCTGAAGGACAGGTTGGCTCCAGTTTATAGTCTAAATAGCTGTTGAAGTTAATTCCCACAATAGGTAAAGAACTTTGATATGGATCATAAAGAACTGGAAGTAATTGCAAAGATCATAAGACAATGTTCAGATTACACTTATATCATTCTCTGAAACATTATATTTTTGGCACATCACTTGCTTACTCTGGAAAGTCAACTTTCAGATCAAGTTCAAACTGCTCAACTCTGTCAGTAGAGACAACTATAAACTGGCCCCATGCACTTCCCACATCTCATCTCCCCAGCAGATTGTAGATTTCACATAGATAGGTACCAGGTCTACTTACACTCATACCTCCTTATCAACATCCTGGGAGATGTCATGGTTAAAAATTGCAGCATCATGCACTGTTTCTTAAGTCAACTAAAATTTTCTAAATTATTTGAGTAAATGCTCTGTGCTTAGACTGAAATGACTAACGTTCATTTGAGCAACTGTTTTCACCTTGAAGTAACCACCTGACCTCATACAAAGAAAAATTATAATGGCAGACGCAAGTAGAAAATAACATGTTCAAAATGAGATATCAAATGATAAGGTATTTAAAAGTTGAGGTCAACCTCAGAACTGCTAATATACCCATCACAACCACAGAAATATAGGCTTACAGTAATAAGTATTGTAGTCTTCTTCAAACCCTTTAATTTAAGAAAGAAGTTGAAAGGTTACAAAAAGTCGAAGGCAATGAGGATAGACTCACCTCAGACCAAATTTAGGATGTTTGGAGATTGAAGTCATTTATTCTTGATTAATACTGGGAATTCCATCTCACTTCATGTATTAACACTTACTAGAATTTATAACAGGTAAGTCCAAATTAAAAGCTGACCTCTCTTTTTACTCAGCCCTAGCTGTAGGCTTAATTATGACTGTGTGAATATATAATTTTCATTTTTAAGAGTTTGTGATACTTGTGGTACAAGTCTGGGCATTATGTTAAGAAAACCAAGCATTTTTTATCTGTCTTATGACAGTTATAACTTCGGTGTCTACTGGAAGCATTTGCAGAGGCAAGAATTTGTCTTTCAGCATTGTGTTTGACATGAAATAAAAATGTATTTCCCAAGGCTAAACTGACAATTGTACACTTTTTAAAATGTAGCTATGATTTTTCCTAAATTCAGTGTGTTTCCATGTCTCACTCCTTTTGGATTCATTCTCCTTGCTGATGTACATTCTTTGGTAGTTCTTTCATAATATATCTATGGATAATAAACTCTTAGTATTTGCATACCTGAAAAAGTATTTTGCCCTTACTCTTCAATTATAATTAATCAGCTATGTGTACTTTTGGGTCTGCACAAAGTTCATCAAAATTTTCTCAATGAACCCAGCCAGCATGGCTCAGAGGTTGAGCATTGATTGACCAGGAGGTCATGGTTCAATTCCTGGTCAGGGCACATGGCCTGATTGTGGGCTCAATCCCCAGTGTGGGGTGTGTAGAAGGCAGCCAATCAATGATTATCTCTCATCCTTGATGTTCTCTCGCCCCGCCCCTCCCCCCCCTCTCCCTTCCTCTCTGAAATCAGTAAAAGTATTTAAAAAAAAATGTTTTCTCAATGATATTTGATAGACATCATGAAATTCAAACTAAGAAAGCTTTGAGGTACAATTGTATGTATAAAATTAACAGAAAAAATAATACATGGGAGTAGAGTGAAATCCATATTTAAATCTTGCTGATAAATCCCTTCAATCCTTTTGGAAAGTAACATGGCCACATAGGTAGCAAAACTCATAATGTTTATTTCTGAAATCTAAAGTAAGTCTACTTTGGGGAGTTTAGACTATAATTAGAAATAATTTAGGAAAAAAATTTACAGAAGATTAAAGCTATGTGCATGAAGTTGTTCATACCAGGTATATAATAGTGAAAAATCAGAAGCAAGTTAAATGTTTTGAAACTCTTAAGTTTCAAACCACAATTATAATGGTGTTTTATTGGGACATAATAGCATGGCTTATAAGGATGACATAATTCCAGAACTAGAAAGTCTTAAGGTATAAGACATTAAGTTGTATTGTCATCACCAAAGCAACATTAAGCTTTCCATTCCAATTTGTACTCTGCCTTTAAGGAGACTGGAATACTCTAACTCTGCTTCTACTACTCCTAATATTTCCGAACTATTTATCTTATGTGTCAAGTTCAAATGCCCTCAAAAAGAGCATCTGATTGTTTTGGACATTCACTATGCCATATTGGGGGTCTTTGTTGGGCAGAGCTTTTACACAGACTTTTACATAAACCTCTAACCAGAGTCCAGTGTCCACAGCTGTGGTCCAGGTAGTAGTAGCAGTAAGGAGAGCAAGGCTGTATGATACATTTTTCTTTAATCTTGAGGTTGCATTATTTTTGCAACCTAAAAAATAAAGATAAAGCTTTCTTAATGAACATCACTTAGTTATATACTTAATACAAGTTGCCCTTAATTGTCCATTTTTTAAAACAAAAACATGACTATACCCCGTTCAGCATAATTCATATTTGCAGAGAGACTTCTAAAATTAGGAAAGGTCATAGCCCAGAAGAGAGAGATTTCTGGATTTCCATTCATTCATTTCTCATTTCATGGTTCTTAATAAGTCTGTTCCTAACATTAATCTTCAAACCTAGCTATAGAAAATGATAACACTTACCACATAGGCAGAAAGGATGCTGAGAGAGACTTACCTATACTATATCAGAGAAAAACATATCTAGAAAAGGTCTGTCCATGTTATGCATAAGCAGAATGAAAAGAAAAGGAAAACATTGAGCATAAACAAAATAAAACAGAGAGCAACTATGCAAATATAGTTAGCAAAGGAAACAGTAATATGGGAAGGAACATGGCAGGGCCAAATGCACGCTGGAAAACATAACACGGAGAATAGTGCTAGCGTGTTTTTTATAAAATTAGAATTTATTACATAGAACAGACTGCAGAACCTCAGAGGGATGGTGGAGGAAGGTGGGTAGAGGAAGCACAAACATATCTAGAACAACTGCCCACTCCTTCCCTTTGAAAAGCATTCTCTCTATTTTTTCCTGCTCCTTTGTTCTTTCTAGAAAGAACTTTTTGAAACTTTTCTTCTGGTCCTTGAAGTTTTGGGTGTTGGAAAGCAGAGGTATTTAGCATTTCATGGATATCTCTCCTTAAATTCTTGGGTGGACAGGATGGTACTGGGACTGTCTCCTAAGGTTGCCCAATGTTGCACTACTAGTGAAGGATTGGCACTGGCGTAATGGTGAACTATTGATTTTTCTGACAGCCCCCAGATCACCTGAAGATACATTGATCACTCATGGTCTGAGGATCACTATTTCAGAACGTTTGTAATTAGCTATGGCTCACCTTTGAGGGCAAGGATTCCAATATATTCACTGCTGAATCCCAACACCTAGAATTGTGTTTGGAACATACTCAGTGCAGAATAAATATTGTTCCTTATTTTTATTATTTTTAATAGTAGAATTTAACTTTCACATTCTAGTTTAGTTTAAGAGCTCCTTGAAAACTAGGGCTTTAAGAAAGCTATCTTCCAGAAAACTCATCATTCTTTATATTATATATCAAATCCACGAGCTACTCTGTGAATGTTTGTTAATTATTGGACAAAATCTAAGGAAAATAAAATATATTTCACTACTATGAAAAATGTAATCTAAAAGTTTTAGCAGGAAATAAGTAATGTTAAAAATTTTGACACAGGAAAACTATAAGACAGTTTCTCAAAAATTTTTAAATATAGAATTACCATGTGGTCCAGGAATTCCACTTCTGGGTATATATCCAAAAGAATTGAAAACAGAGACATGAGCAGACATTTGAGGTCAATGTTCATAACAGCATTATTCACAATAGTCAAAAGGTGAAAGCAACCTAAATGTCTACCAACAGATGAATTGATAAAAAACGTGGTATATACATGCAATGAAACAAAACATTATTCAGCTTTAAAAAGTAATGGAATTCTGACACCTGCTATATGATATTGATCAACCTTGAAGACACTGTGCTAAGTGAACTAAGCCAGTCACAAAAAGACAAATACTATATGATTCCACTTACATGAGAAATAGTCAAATTTATAGAGACAGAAAGTAGAATGGTGGTTTCCAGAGGCTGGGGGAAAGGTGGAATAGGGAGTTATAGTTTAATGAGTACAAATTTTCAGTTTGCAAAGATGAGGAAGTTCTGGAGTTGGATGGTGGTAATGGTTCACAATAATGTAAATGTATTTAATACCACTAACCTGTACACTTGTCTTAAATGGTTAAAATGGTAACTTTTGTTATATACATTTTACCACAATAATAATTGAAAAAAATGTTAACAAAAACTCAAAGAATATTGGCCATTAGAAAGTATCACATCTAATATTGTTTTAGCTTTGAACGAGTATAACCCATTTTGCCAGTTCAGTAGTCTCAAAGTGTGGTCCAGGGACCCTTTACAGAGAGTTCATGAAATCAAATTATTTTCATAATAATACTAAGATGTCATTTGCCTTTTTGAAAAAAAATTCATTCTCTTATGAGTGAATATTGGACTCCTTCAGAGGTCACATGGTCTGCATTATCATAAAAGACTGAATGCAGAAGCAGGTCTGAAAATTCAGCTGTCTTCTATTAGACCAGACATTAAGGAGGCTTTTATTTTATTTTATTATTTTATTTTATTTTCTAAATATATTTTTATTGATTTCAGAGAGGAAGGGAGAGGGAGAGATAAAAACATCAATGATGAGAGAAAATCATTGATTGGCTGCACGCTCCCCACTGGGTATTGAGCTGGCAACCTGAGCATGTGCCTTTGACTGGCATCGATCCCCTGACCCTTCGGCCCATAGGCCAATGTTTTATCCACTGAGCCAAACCGGCCAGGCTTGTTTTGTTTGTTTGTTTGTTTGTTTGTTTTTTGTGGGGTGTTTTTTTTTGTAATCCTCACCTGAGGACATTTTTCCATTGATTTTTGGGGGGGGGGGGGGCGGAGGGAGAGTGGAAGAGAGAGGGAAAAACAGAGAGAAACACATGGATTGGTTTCCTCCTGCACCAACCCCAACCAGGGCCCAGGCCTGCGAGGAGCCTGCAACCAAGGTACACGTGCCCTTGACCGGAATCGAACCTGGGACCCTTTGGTCCACAGGCCAATGCTCTATCCACTGAGCCAAACTGGCTAAGTCAAGGAGGTTTTTAAAATGTGAAACAGCCCAGCCGGTGTAGCTCAGTGGTTGAGCATTGACCTATGAACCAAGAGATCACAGTTTAATTCCCAGCGGGGGCACATCCCAAGGGTGGGGCGTGCAGGAGGCATCCAATCAATGATTCTCTCTCATCATTGATGTTTCCATCTTTCTATCCCTTTCCCTTCCTCTGTAAAATCAATAAAAATATATGTTAAAAAATAAAATGTGAAACAATGCCTTCTGAAATTTTTTGTTTTGGAAAATATAGTTTCCATTATTTTCATGAAATGTGTTATTTATGTTAACATGTAATGGAGTTATTATTTTAAATGAATTAATAAATATTTTTTAAATTTCTCCACTTTAATTTCTAATGTGGAAAATAGTGGCTGATAAAATCCTCATATACAAGTTCTTTAAGGTCCTCAATATTTTTTAAGAGTACCAGTATAAAGATCCTGAGATCTAAAAGTTTGAGAATCACTGGTCTAGTTTTATAGGGTGATCAAATGAGATCCATTAAGATGCCAGAATGGACATTTCTATCCTAAAATTCTACTCATTATCTCAAGGATTAGTCAACTTCTAAAATCAGATAACCCCAAATTGTCTGTGAATGCAAACAGTTGTGTCAAGTGTGGGTTAAGTAATACTTGCTGATAAATAATTTTGAATCTGCACACTTCTGGGCCTGACTTCATTGCTACTGGATCAAAATTCATGCCTGCACATAGAGGGTGATAATTGAATATCCCAACACAAATTAGGGGTTTGGAGGAAATATACTCTTTAATTGTGCGCCTTATCTATTCTGCGGTCACTTAAATATAACCCACTAACTACAGAGTTCTTAGTCTACTTAGACATGCAATTTAAAATCCATTATCCAGCAGTATAATTCGCAAAGACTGTATAAAGACTAGTTATGCAATAGTGACATCAGAAATATAGTCATAGTTTATGATGGGTCACTCAGCCTTCTCTTTAGTCTGTATAACCATGTTTTGCTGCCTGAAAGATTCCTAAGAAAGTTGCTACTGGTAAGTGCTGACTGAAATGAAATGTCTTAATTTTTTTCCTTTGCAGGAAATCGGGTCTTATCAAATCACTTCCTGATATAGTGGTTAAAAACATAAACTTGGGAGGTAGACAGACTGCACTCCAATCTCATCACAGATACTTTGCAGCTATGTGACCTCCTTAAATCTCAGTTTATCTATCAGTAAAATAGAGATACGTATGTCTTTACTCAATGGATTAAATGACAATTAAATTAAGTGATGGATAAAAAGCAATTAACTCAATTCTAGATCCATACTAAGCATCTGATCAATATTAGCTACTGTTTCAAATACTATCATTGGCCTCCACTATACTATTGAGCTAGTACTAAATAGAAGTGAGAGAAACCAAAGGCCTTCTTGTTATCATTTTTCCTCTCTCCTTAGGAAATGCAGAAGCTGACAACACTAAGAACTATAGAAAGGGGAAAATACCCGCTCTTCTGTCTGTCCTCTAAAAGCAAAGGACAGCCTGGCCGGCCTGGCGCAGTGGTTGAGCATCAACCTATGAAACAGGAGGTCAGGGTTCAATTCCTGGTCAGGGCACATGCCCGGGGTTGCAGGCTCGATCCCCAGTGTGGGGTGTGCAGGATGCAGCCAATCAATGATTCTCTCTCAACATTGATGTTTCTATATCTTTCTCCCTCTTCCTTTCTCTCTGAAATCAATAAAACTATATTTAAAAAATAAAAGCAAAGGAAAGCCAGAGATGAGGATTAAGACAAGCCATGTCTTTTGTAGCCCCATTTCATCAATCCTAACATTTATTTCACATTATAACACTGCTGCAATTGGATATGTCTTACAATTGATGGCATCACAATAAAACAGGCAGGGTTTTTTCTTTCTTTTTTTAAAAAAAATATAGTATATTTCTTTATTGATTTCAAAGAGGAAGAGAGAAGGAGAGAGAGATAGAAACATCAATGATGAGAGAGACTCACTGATCGGCTGCCTCCTGCACGCCCCCTACCAGGGATCAAGCCTCCAACCCCAGGCATATGCCCTTGGCCGGAATCGAACCCGGGACCCCCCAGTCCGCAGGCTGACACTCTATCCACTGAGTCAAGCTGACTAGGGCTCTTTCTTTCTTAATGCTAAATAAAATAATATAAAATATTACTATTCATGGCATCTTAGAGTCAATGAAATACAGCAATTCAGCTTTCTACTAAAAAATAATAACAGCATCCAAATAACCCCCCCAAGGTGCACCCTTATCATTGTACTTATGACACTGTCTTGTGATCTGTTCCCACAGCCCTCAGCCCTAACACAATTATCATCTGACACAAAGACGTCACTTATATTGGTTGAATGACTGCGTGCATGGGCTTGATCTCACCTTAATCACCCCTCATACTGTGAGTCTCTGAAAGTGTAGACAAAGGAAGTCTATTTCTCTTTTTCTCAGAATCGAACAGTCTCTAATTACACAGTGTTGCTCATACTTGCTTCATACACGTGAATCGCATTTACCCAACCCTGTGTAGTATAAGCATCCCAAGGACTGCCTGAGTGTTTTAAATGCTTTGCCTGTAGTGCTGGTGCTGTGGCGCATACTTTCTGATCAGCTTGCACAAAGTTTTTTTTTATACTATGTAAGGCGATGCAGCCATATTCCTGCCAGGCTGATTTCCCTAGAATCTTGGGGAGGGGGTTGTTTGAATTCTTTGGGCTACTCTAACAATCCAGGTCACCTGAGAACCTCTTCCTCCACCGGTATGGATTGTTAATAGACCTTTTGTCTGTAGATCAAGATTGTCAAACCTAGAATGAAAGAATTACAAACTATAGGATCAAGGGTCTCTGGCATAGCTGATGCTGTCAGTGTACCTACCAGTCTCAGCTCCGGGGTCTATCTCCCAACTTCTGTTTGCTTTGTTTCGAATGAAGCTGTTTTGTCAGTATTTGCAGAAATTCATAATTACCCTGGGACCATAGCCATTGATGGCTGGTGCCTGAATACGAAAGCCCAGCTCCTTTGCCTCAAGACTAGAAAAAACCTGAGGTGTAATCTATGCTCCAGGGCTCCCCCACAGGATCAGGCCAAAGCCAAGACTTCACAGGATTACACTCATGCTTAGCTCCCATCCCTCTTCCCTAACCTACTTTCCCTATACCAGTGGTCGGCAAACTGCAGCTCGCGAGCCACATGCGGCTCTTTGGCCCCTTGAGTGTGGCCATGAAGTTTCAATCGCACTGTACGTGGGCGCCCACACATGGTATTTTGTGGAAGAGCCACACTCAAGGGGCCGCAGTTTGCCGACCACTGCCCTATACCCTTTTTAAGGGTGTCAATGAGGCAATTAGGATCTGGATTTGATAGTCTGGTTTTAGCATAAAAAGAGTGGGGGCGGGGGGGGGGGGGAAGTCTTACGTTCCATGATTTAAATGTTTAAAGCAGTGATTCCCAAAGTGGGCGCTACCGCCCCCCAGTGGGCGCTGCAGCGATCCAGGGGGGGCGGTGATGGCCACAGGTGCATTTGGGGGCGATGAGTAACTGCTATTAAAATTTTTAAAAAATTAATTTCCAGGGGCTGAGTAATATTTTTTCTGGAAAGGGGGCAGTAGGCCAAATAAGTTTGGGAACCACTGGTTTAAAGCATAATACATCCTTGTCTTCATCCTGAGTGTGTGTTCTTGATGAACAATAAAAACCATCAACAAAACCAGACCCAGAGAGTCTGTCTGCCCTGTCACTTAGAACACACCTTTCCTGAGTAGGACGATAGGAATAGGAAACAAGAGGGCAGCAAACAGTAAGAACTGAGCAAACAGCATTTCACAATCAGTTCTATTTTATTCACAAGTGATATTCATCTAATTTCATTTTTCACAATGTTGGGCTTTTTTTTTACTGAGCATCTTAGTGGCTTTTTGGAACTAAATCCAAGAAAGTTGATTAATTCCCTGATGTTGTCCAACAGACAGTCCCTATTTTTGCTAAAATGCAAAAATAGAAATGTGTCTTCTAACAGGCTCCAACTCCTCTCTCATTACATCTGGAATCTCAAAAAACAAATCTCAGGATTCATTCTAAAGAATGGAAGTTACACAAGATTATACACTTAGGCAGGCAGTCTCACAAATTTGTTTCTGAATTTCTTTAAAGCTCTTAGGTGTGGTAAACGGGAGTGTAGATGGTGAAAATAACAGAGGCCTTGAAGTGAGACAACTTGGACTGAATTCTTGTTCTTCTCCTCTTTTTATGGCCTTTGGCAAGCTGTTTAACCTTCCTGACCTTGTTTCATTTCTTCAATAAGACTGTTGTAAAGAAAAGACATGAGATAATATGTATTTGGTGGAGCAACTGTTTGAGAGGTTGATCTGTATCTTGCTCTGGCTGCTATAGGTATTTTTGTCTTCCCATCCAAGGAAAGTAGCCAACTTTACCTCAGGGAGTATTTAGTAGCTTTAATGTTGCCGGGCCAAAATTAAAAAGTTGCCTGACACTAAGAACACAACCTTTGGTCTAGTTTTGGAGGTGATACAGCTGGATTGTCCCAAGTGGCAGTAGACACCAAAGGTTAGGAGTAGCAAAAGTCAACCGTACCAAAGAGAAGACTATTTGGAGAATATTTCCTCATGTTTTGAGAAATGTATTTATGGGTTTCAACAATCAGGGACATGTGTTCTATTCCCACACAGTAGTTGGCTCAGGGCCTCTGATGATGATGATGGCAAACTCATCACTGTGTTGCATCTCAGAGGCAAGATGGGTAGCCACTAGACTTCAAGGTCCCTAATCTACATCCCTGGTCCAAGCTTTGGTCAGAAGTAGTGCAATCACCTACCCACAAGAACAGTACCACCCGTAGACGTGGGCCAGACAAGCTCCCACCCTGGGTTCTATACTTTAGAGCAGCGGTTCTCAACCTGTGGGTCGCGAACAATGAAAATACATCCTGCATATCAGATATTTACATTATGATTCATAACAGTAGCAAAATTACAGTTATGAAGTAGCAACGAAAATAATTTTATGGTTGGGGGTCACCACAACATGAGGAACTGTATTAAAGGGTCGCGACATTAGGAAGGTTGAGAACCACTGCTTTAGAGAGTCTTCTATCTATTAAAAAATCCAGTCCCACCCTGCTGGCGTAGCTTAGCAATTGAGTGTCAACCTATGAACCAAGAGGTCCCAGTTCTATTCCCGGTCAGGGCACTTGCCCAGGGTTGCCCAGGTTGCAGGCTCGCAGGGGCGTGCAGGAGGCAGATGACCAATGATTCTCTCTCATCATTGATGTTTCTATCTCTCTCTCCCTCTCCTTTCCTCTCTGAATTCAATAAAAACATTTTTTTTAAAAAGCCAATCCCTTGGGCTCTGTATGTGAGACCAAATCTGTTTCAGAGATCACAGCCTTGGAGGTCTAGATCCTTCTCCATCTATATATGACTTCCTGCTTTTCATTGTAGTTTTGTTTATTGGTTGTGCCCACATTTAACATCGTTTCTGCCATCCTAGATGAAGTCCCAGAGTTATAAATCCCACTTACCAGCATCACCAGGTGTCTGCACAGCAGATACACCCTTTGATCTCTGGGACAGAAAGGGATACTCCTCACTGTCACCCTTCAGAACACTTTATTCAGGAAAGAATGATAGAAAGAACAAGTCCATCTCAAAGCAACCTCCTTTCTTGGCAGCTGAGGACTGAAGGGTACTGTTTCAAAGCCTTCAGGTCTCCATGTACCTCTGTGTTCCTCAGCTCCTACCATCTCTAGAGAATACACCTATTCCCAGAGGACTAAAACCATAGTCTCCACCCTGTTATGCTGTAATCGCAATCATGGCTAGAATTTTATTAGTCTGAATTTGACCTTCTTCTTTGTGTGTTCACTCGCTTAAAGATTTAGCTACTTGGAAACTCTACTACAGCAGGTCCGCTAGTCCATGTCATTTTCTTATAACACTACTGAGATGCCGTAGGAATTTAACTCCTGTTTATATGAATTAGCCTATGACAAAATTAGTTTCAATATATTTTGCCACAGTTCCAAGATCCATTGCCACTGTTAAGCGAGGACTTTACAACCAAACTCAGCAAGCTCCTAATGTGTACACTGGCAGTGCCTTGTAGGCAAGAACTGTGCCATTGGGTTCTGTGTCCCCAGCACTTAGTACCATCCCTGGTATGTGGTATTGTTCACTGAAATCTCTCTTGGAGACAGGCCCTGTCAAGAATTGTAATGGGTCTGAGTTTTACCCTACATGCAAGTTAACAAGTTAGCCTATTACAGTTTCATGGATGCTGGTAGAAGACATGAAACATCTGCGGCAGAAACCAAAACAGTTTATTAATCACAGCAACAGTAATAGCTAGGGTATCTGCATTTTTTTAAAAATATAGTTCCCCAAGACCTACTTTCCACAGGGCAATGTGAATAAGGCCAGTTAACTCCTGTACATGAAGGACTCTGAGCTCAGGGAATCTTTTTTTTTTCTTTGCAAAATTTTATAGTTTTATTTAATGCAAATAAAACTTTCTCATGAGCCGTCTATTCATTTTCTTCACCGTGCAGCCTGGCATTAGGATTGGTGATTTATGGGATCTGGGCTGCTCTTTCCACAGTAGCTTTGCAGTAGTTGGAGGAAAGGTTATGAAGAATCTCAACCCAGTAAAACTTGTTGCACATCAGCAGCACTTCCAGCTTTTTGATGTTGTAGACTAGAAACTTCTAGAAGCCACTAGGCAGCACATGCCCCGTTTTCTTGTTGCTGCCATGATTAACGTTGAGCATCAGGATCTGGCACTTGAGTCTTCTCTGTACCCTGTTGTCAATGCCTCTGGATTTCTGTCAGTTACGCTTAATTTTGACATATCAGTCTGATTAGTGCCAGATGAACTTCTTGATCTTCTTTTTGACCATCTTGTGCTTCAGTAGGGGTCTGAGAGCAGTCATGATGCTAGTTTGGAGATGGATGCCACCTCCCCTGGATTCTTTTAATGGCTTTACTGAGGTATAATTAGCATGCAATAAACTGGACATATGCACAATGTACACTGATAACTTTTTTATTGTTGACACTATTATAATGTCCTCCCTTCCTCCCTTTGTCCCCTGAATCTTTTATAATGGGCAGTCAGCATGCCTTCCCTTTCCTCCAGAGGGACACGCTATCACTGTCAGGCATCCTTGCAAAGGCAGTCTGGAATAAAGGGCAGCCAGCGCCTCACATGCAAGAAGACATGCAGAAATGTGAGTGGCCGTGGAGAAACGTGTCAACAGGTGGCTGAAGTGAGTCAGAGGTGCCAGCAGTCTGAAGTTCACGTGTCCCTGCCCACCCCCACCGCAGAAGCTTTGAAGGACAAGCAGTTTTCTCAGTGTTACACAGCATACAGCTCCTTCCAGCATCTACTTGTTTGGTGGTCCAACGCCCCCTGCCTTGAAAGCCCTCTCCCTACGTTTCCTTCTGGATCAGATTCAAATTTCAACGCTCCCGTTGAGCATTCCCTGACCAGCCCAACCCACAGTGACTTCTTCTTCTCCAGCACTACAGGGTGATTATGATCTATGTCAGTCATATTGGCACTTAGGAAGTAACAATAATCGCCACATCAACAACATCTAACAATTGTGTATCGTTTTACCTTTTGCAAAGTGTTTGTACACAAACTATTTCCTTTGACTATCGAGCATAGCAATCTGTGAGACACTCGAAGGAAAATGTGAGAAAAAGCAGACATTCAGAAACTTTCCCAAGGTCACCTAGTTAATAAACAGGTCATCGGGTTTAGAATTAACTCCCAGACCACAATGGCTGCGTTGTGCCACTTCTTGTTACTGTTTCAACTCCCATATGGATTTATGTCATGCGGTGTTGAGTCAGAGAGACTTGATTGTTACTTCTTGATCAAAATTAGGGGACAAAAGAGTCACAGCAGATTCTAGTGGTTAAGAGTTTAGCGTCAGACAAACCTGCGTGGAGAGATTCCTTGGGTTCACCAAAATACAGGCTGTCTCTTCTTCTGGAACACGGAGCTAAGCTACATGTCCGAGGTTCCCTTGCATCTAGGTGGAACCATGACACTGCGTGCTAGCCAGTGGACTGTGGGCATAAGTGGTGTCACTACTTTCAGGTCTGGCCATGAAACATCCTATTCAGTCTTCCACGCTCTATTTCCATCACTCAAGGTTGGTTGACGGTGGGGAGACCTGGAAGCTGCAACATGTTCAAGCTACAAGATGGAAGGGGCCTGTGCACATGCGTCAGTGCTTAGAGCTGAGCGGCCCGAGAGAGCCACCCGATGAGGACCAACACGTCACTTTGCTCCAGCAAGAAACAAATTTCATTGTGTTACATCACTGTGATTTGGGGATTGAGAAACCAGTTGCCCCACTCTCAGACACTTGAGATTAAATCCCAGCTCTGCATTTCACCAGTCTGGTGTGACCTACCTCACTCATTTGTAAGGTAAAATAATAATCATCCCTATCTCACAGGATGCTGGTGAGAATTAAATGAGATAACATATGCAAAGGATTTTCACAGTGTCTGGCACATAGTATAAATGCTATTTAATCAGTAAATATTAGCTATTCATGTTATTAGGTCTAACACATTTTCTGCTGGTTCCAAACTGAATTTGAAATTTCTGTTTTCCAACTTGTGTTGGAAGAGAAAATCTCATTCTGATGACCTTATGACAATGAGTATGGCTCAGGGTTAATCAGGGTTAGCGTCTCTGCACATAGGCCTAGTTTTCTGGGTGCCCTGCCCATCCATCCTTTCCCGCCCCAATGGATTTTTAATTTTCAACGATAAATAAACAGGGGTGAAAAATAGGAAAATTATAAAGCTATTTCCAGAAAAAAAAATCCACCAAAATCTCCTGAAACTCTCTGAATGTACTGGGATTATGTATATTAAGTAAAGATTACATTTCAGAATGCTTAATCTGAATGTTCACCATGAATTTACCACTTGTGTGGTTGGGTCATTTTGAATCAGACAATTAGATCTTTCAAGTGAAAAAATATCTGTATGAGAGGCAATAATAATGTGTCAAAGTAGGTTCATCAATTGCAAGAAATGTACCTCTATGATGCAGGATGTTGATTATGGGGACAGCTATATATGCGGCAAGACAGGGTGTCTATAGGAACTCTCTGTACTTTCCGCTTAATTTTGCTATGAACCTAAAACTTCTCTAAAAAATAAAGTCTATTAAAAATTCTATTCACCACTACTGAATTGCACTTCCCGTTGTAAAACTTGGTCTAATGGGATCATTATGTTATTAAGAAGAGATTAAGATAGTTTTGTCTTTAAATGATGGACACAGTGTATTCCCAATACATTTTTCCCTCTGGTTGGTGGCAACATAAAGTGGAAGTACAAATTGAGCCACCTCTCTGACTTCTGGGAAGCTGATGCCAGGACACAAAAGGCCTGTCATGGCTGATTGCATGTTATGACTTGTTAATGTGTCCAGCCCACCCACCCTTGCAATGGTTCAGGGAATTAAAAAAGGAAGCATAAGGTATGCCGCAAGAACATTTCTCACATGAGCAGATTAGGAAAATAAAGAGCATTTCTTTGAAAAGCTTACTTGGTAGCCCAGATGTAAATATACACCATAAGAATAAAGAATATTTTTCACTCCCCCTTTGTGTCAGTTATCCTGCTGCCTGCACTCACCTTGTCTACTGAACAAGTAAACCCGTCAGCCTGGATTCAAATTCCAGCTTGATGCTTTGGCCAGGTTACTTAACTTCTCAGATATTTGCTTTCTTACCTGGAAAACAGGATTAACTGATGGTAAGCACTTAGGAATTGTTTTGTCCTTTTGCTGATGTTAAAATAAGATTAAAAACCAAATTTCGATACAAATTTGCAATAAAGAAAGCACACACCTTGTTCACAACAGTTCCCTAAATGCAACCCTCCTCGTGCTTTTGTACACACTGTTTATAAACCTAAAAGGTTTTTGCACCTAACCCATCAATCCACTCCTATTTCAAGATCCAACCCTGACACCTTCTTCTGTGCAATGAAAGGCAGCATGGCATACAGAGGAAAGAGTATGGGTTTCAGAATTTGCAAGGCTCAGGTTCAAAAGTGGTTCCATCTCTTACAAGCTAAGCAACTCTGAGAAAACTAACCCTTCTCTGCTCTAATTCCCTCACTATACAGTGAGGAAAATAACTGCATAGAGTGGCTGTGAGATTAAATATCACGGGTTATGTAAATTGCTGAGCACAGTGTTTGGCACATAGCAAAAATACAGGCTGTGTTATTATCCCCAGCTCACCATCACCCCAGCTAAATCCAGATGCATTTTCCTCTGGGTTCTCATAGCACCTCTATCTTAGCACTTAGTGTCTTCCATTATATATATATTTTTAAATATATTTTATTGATTTTTTACAGAGAGGAAGGGAGAGGAATAGAGAGTTAGAAACATCGATGAGAGAGAAACATCGATCAGCTGCCTCCTGCACATCTCCTACTGGGGATGTGCCCGCAACCCAGGTACATGCGCTTGACCGGAATCGAACCTGGGACCCTTCAGTCCGCAAGCCGACGCCCTATCCACTGAGCCAAACCGGTTTTGGCTTCCATTATATTTTTTGCATCCATGTCTATATCCCCCATTAATCTATGAATAACTAGAAGCCAGTGGCATTGTGTGATTTTATTTTGAAGTTCTGGTCCCAGCACCTAGAACACTGTTTGGCAATAGTAATTGCTCCACAGATGTTTGTTAAGTGAATTCATCTTGATGTGCCCAGTACAGTCAGTCTTCCATAAACTGTTTATTGATTGGATGAATAGAACAATGAACAAATCAATTCATGAAAAATGATTATCTCTTTCCTTTCCCCATAAGTAAATGAGCTTTATAGAAGGGAAACCATTTTAACTTCCTTCTTATAGATCCCACCTCATTCCTGCTGCTGCTGCAGCTGCTCTCTTCTCTCATGGCAGACTGGCTACCTATTCATCAATATTTGTGTTCTCTTCCTTATCATACCCCTGGAAAACATTTATCAATCCCCTTGCAACTAGGAAGGGCTTTGCAACTAGTTCTCACCAATCGGAAGTAAGCAGAAATGATGTACGTACCTCCAAACATAACCCATAAGATAGCTGCTTTGAGGTCCTCCCTCACCCTTTGTCCCTTCGATTGAATACAGAGGAACCAGTGGGGGATTCTAGGCCCAAGAAGATGCTGGAGCCATCAGATGGAAAATGCGTGGAACTTGAGTCCCTGAATGACTGTGTGGAGTACACTTACACTCACCTCACCCCAACCAATCAAATTGGACTATGATATTAATAAGAAGTAATTAATCCCATTAGGCTTTGGGGCTGTTGATTGCATTCAAAACCTTATATTTACCCATCCAGGGCTGGGATAAAAAGCACTTAGGCAGCTTGGAACATCCCAATCATATCACCCAGTCTATAAGGGCTTAGAAGGACCAGATCCTCTTGTTAGTGACCGCTGGTTCCTGTGTTGCCCACCCTTTTTTGACACAGAGCTAACCTGGGACTCCAGTGCTGCCCACAGGAGAAATAAGGAGTTGCAGTTCCTTATGCCCATGAGATGCCCTTTCTGGTCATAGGCATTGCTTTCTGAGCCCAAGTTCCAGTATTGTTTGTAAAGCTCAATCTTGTTTTTTTTTAAAAAATATATTTTATTGATTTTTTACAGAGAGGAAGGGAGAGGGATAGAGAGTTAGAAACATTGATGAGAGAGAAACATCGATCAGCTACCCCCTGCACACTCCCTACTGGGTATGTGCCCGCAACCAAGGTACATGCCCTTGACCGGAATCGAACCTGGGACCCTTGAGTCCGCAGGCCAACGCTCTATCCACTGAGCCAAACCAGTTAATGCTCAATCTTGCTTTTGAAGGTTTTAGCTTAATATCCCAGGAGCTCCTAGCAATGAGACTTTGCTTTGCTTTTGCTGGATCCTGCACCAGAGCCATGCCTCCTCCTCCAAAGGCCATTCCACATTCATTAACCATGGTAACCGTGGTAAGCCAGCTTTCTGCCTGTGCAGAGTCTTGCGTCTTGCCTGCCTGCTTCATACCCTGCCTCCCCCTGTCATGTTGGGAGACCTAGCTCTACCTTAATGCCCCAGTTGGCAGACCAGGCATTTGCTTCAATTATTCCCGTTTCACCTGCAGTTCACTGAGGCCCCTTTGCCCTGCTGAGCGGCCAGAGCCTTTACTTTCAGCTGGGCCCATGCCCTACCTTTCACCACTTGGGATGGGTGAGTCTGGAGTGAAGTATCCTGACCTTCCTCTCCAGCCTAGACGAAGTAGTGGGGCCTCACAGAAGAGTTCTGAGACTGCACAGTTCAGAAATTATCAGGGTGTTTTTTCATTGGCATTTAATAATGTGGTGAATGCTTCTTATTGTGATACCTGCGTTCTAATTGTAGAGTTTCACAAATATTAGTGATTTTAGGGCAGTGGTTCTCAACTGTGGCTGCACATTAGAATCACCTGGGAATCTTTTTAAAATCCTGATTTCTGGGCCTCGTCCTCCGGAAATTCTGTTTCTTTGTTACTAATGTTGTGGCCCCACCCCATAACAAAGAAACAGAATTTCCGGAGGATCAGGTCCAAAAATCAGGATTTTAAAAAGATTTCCAGGTGATTCTAATGTGCAGCCAAGGTTGAGAACCACTGTTTTAGGGCCTTATGTTTTTATGGGATATGGATATGCTACACTTAGTATATGCATGCATGGATACGTTATTTTATACTAAATCAAGGCCTACTGGACTCTCAGCTTAGCATTTGATGATGAATATGCAAGGTTACAAAAGTCCCAGCCAGCTGTCCTATTGCTCAGTCACCACGTATGCAAGCGTTTAAAGTGTCTTCCTTCTTTAATCTCACTTTTGCCCTACAGTCCTTCTTACTGTGCCTTGTTCTCATCAGCTGGCCTGTGCCTTTCCTGCCCAGCTAAATAGGCCTAGTCATTTCTAAATAATGACTTCCATTATTGAGCTTAAGGAAGTTAAAAAATAAAATCAAGCCTGCTGCTTGTAGGCACAACGTGCAAATTGTCAGTCCTCGGGAAAGCAGCTGCCAGAAGTAGTCTGTCCTATACTCCTGGCAGCAAGAATGTCAACAAAAGCCTCACCCCACAGATGTCCTGGAAACACCCAGTTTCCATCCTGGAAGGGCAGAGCAGTGCATTTGCTCTCCAACTTTACTCGCTGCACTAGGATGTTTGCAGAATTCTGTAAAGATGGCTAACATGGAGGGTGAATATGTGTCGGACACTGTGCTGCACATAGTATGTACTTGTTTACTCACCGCAGCATTTCCACAAGGTGGGTTCTAGTGCATAAGAATCACTGGGACCTTGTTAAACTGCAGATTTACCTGAGCAGGTTGGGGTTGGGGTGAGACTGCATTTTTTAAAAAATATGTATTTTTATTAATTTCAGAGATGAAGGAAGAGGGAGAGAGAGATAGAAACATCAATGATGAGAGACAATCGTTGATTGGCTGCCTCCTTCACGCCCCTCACTGGGGATGGAGCCCGCAACCCAGGCATGTGCCCTTGACCGGAATCGAACCTGGGACCCTTTAGTCCGCAGACCGACACTCTATTCACTGAGCCAAACCAGGTAGGGCAAGACTCTGCATTTTAAATAAGCAACCAAATGATGCCAATGCTGGTCTGCAGACAGTACTTTAAGTAGCAAGTGTTTAAACCACAAGAACACTTACTGTTCACTCAGTGAGAACATTGGAGGTAGGCGGTTCCAGGATTGATTCAGCAGCTCTACAATGCCCTTCAGGACATTAGACATCTCTTTTTCTAAGGTGCCATCATCAATAAGCTGACTTTTTGAACTTAGGTTATTTCCTCGTGCCCACAAAATGGCCATTGCTGCTCCGATTGTCACATCCGCATGTGGCTAGAAACACAATTCATTCCCTTAGACTGGGTGCATTGCCAGTTCAGAAAATGTTAGCGAAGAAGACATGGGTGGGGATGGACATGGGAAAAGTGGAGGGTAAAAATCGATGGGTAGGCGTTAAACAGTATCTTCCATAGCTAAGAAGTAGTATAGCCAGGATTCAAACCCACCTGTGTCCAAAGCTATCCTATTTTTCATCTGTTGAATTAACTGAGGTGACCTGGAGTCGTCTCAGAAGGTAAGCCTAGAATGTGATTGTTCTAAACATGCTCAAGTCTGATGACTTGTACCATGGCAGCATGAAGAATGAATGTGCTATGAAAATAGGAAAAAAATAAAGCCTGGAGGTGAAGAGCTAAATAAGCACTGTGTGGTTACAAAGAATCTGCTCAGCAGAAAATTGTTCTTCTATGGGCCAGATCCTGTTCAGTTGGACTAAACATACACATAAAAAATCCCTTAAAATGGTTTATCTTGACTCCATGCTCACCAGGAAAATTTCCAATTCTTCATTTGATCTGCCAAGTAATCAGACACCAGGAAGGGTGGAGAGCTTCCCTAAGGAATCTATGCAAGTCTACTGTTTCTTTGAGAGTCCGTAGTTCCCTTTGGACATAAATACTTGAACAGAGAGAAGAGTTCAGAGACATGCCCATGTCAAATTGAAACTTTTTGTGCAATAAGAGTGGAATGACAAATCACTGTAAAAGGAATAAACTGTTTAAAAGATGTTGGGAAACTGGCTCCCCATCTGGGAGAAAATTTTAAGTAAAGCTTCAAAAAGAAAATGAGATGATTTACATTAATTAGCCTAGTACAGGGGTGGGCAAACTTTTTGATTCGAGGGCCACAATGGATTCTTAAACTGGACCGGAGGGCCGGAACAAAAGCATGGATGGAGTGTTTGTGTGAACTAATATAAATTCAAAGTAAACATCATTACATAAAAGGGTATGGTCTTTTTTTTATTTTTTTTTTTAGTTTTATTCATTTCAAACGGGCCGGATCCGGCCCGCGGGCCGTAGTTTGCCCACGGCTGGCCTAGTACCTCAGGGAACACATAAGAGGGTGTTCACTAGAACATTGTTTATGGTGCTGGGGAGTTGGAGGTAAATGGGGTGGCTATTACTGAGAGAGCAAATAGGTTGGATGTAATGGATCACACTAGGGGTCCAGTGAATGAATTCATGCATCTTGAAAGGAACTGTGGGCCACGAGTCTGGGGTGAGCACAGAGTCAGGTCTCCGCCCATCCTCCGTGCCCCTGCCTGGCCCCTCTCGCTGCGGTCCCCTGTCTGCCTGCAGCCCCGCTCCCGCCACCACCACTCCCACATGCTGACAGCGCCAGCCCCGCTCGCACCTGCTGAAGGCGTGGAGCCATTGGTTGCAAGTGGTGGCTGCTGCCCCGATTACCCCTCAGGAGCAGGGGGAGGTGGAGAAGCCTCCTGACAGCGCCAAGTGATCAGGGCCGGCACCAGCGCCAGCAGCAGGAGCAAGCGGCAGCTCTGGCACCAACAGTGGGTGCGAGTGCCTGGCGGGACTGTGGCACACGGGAGCAAAGAATTTTCAGTAACCACCAGAAGCTTGCCCTGATGACAGCGACTGGAGCCCCACCTTGGTCTGGCACCCCTGCTCACCTGCTCCACCATCCTGCCACAGCTGACACCAGCCATATTCCATGCGCACCCCCTGGTGGTCAGCGCACCTCATAGCGACCAGTTGTTCGGTGTTCCACCATTCGGTCTATTTGCATATTAGCCTTTTATTATATAGGATAATGAGAACAGATCTTCCAAACATAGTACTAGTGACAAAAGATATAGAATGCAATAATATTCATGTAAACCACTTGCACAATGCATTCAAATAATGAGATGCACATTAAATATGTTAAATTATCTATGGAGAAATGGAATAGGAATAGAATATGATGAGCAAAAGGGATGGATGGACGGATGGATGCACCTATAATTAGGAAAGAGGAATCTTGGTGGGACCAATAATGGTAACATGCCAGTAACTGAAGAATGCCATTAACTCAACCTTCTGCACCGAAGATCCAAATAAATAAATTAGCACATGCAGGCAAGCATATCTACAGATATGTTTATCTATCTATCTATCTATCTATCTACATAGGCATAATTTTTTTAAGTTAAAAATGAATACACGAAGATTCTTATTTGTTCATTAGTTTTCTTGTGATTTCTAGTAGATGTGCTAACAAAAATGAGTCTCAGGGCCTGCTAAGCTGAGTCAGAGCCCAGGCCTGAAGACTCACCAAAGCCAGCTCCCCCGATTAATCCACCTTCCTAGCCCACAACCAGTGTGTCTCTAACTACAACCATAAATCTGGGAGATTTTAATTAAAGTTGAATATCATCTTTCTGCCTAGTTACTAGTAGAATGCATTCTTCCTTTCCTTCAGACAGAAAGTTGTGCATGTTCATTTCTATTTCTCTTCAGTTACTATTTTTTTTTTGCCTATTTAAGTTCTTCAGTTAATGGAAAGAGTTAAACTGTTAATATCTCCTCATAGGCACTAATAGTTTTCATATTATCACTGCTAATACTACTATAATTTTCTTGGTCAATGTAGTTTTTTTGGTATGAAGATAGATATCCTTTTTTTATGTTTCAGGAATGATTCCTGATATTTCAGGGATAACATTTAAGGCGAAGACACTATAAATAGAAAACTAGCTCACTGAATTGTAAACTGGCATGAAATGGAAAGGGGGCGTGTGGAATGGACTGTACTCTTAAGTGGAAGAGAATGTTTGCACAGGAGGCCAACTGTTGTTTTCAATTAACCTTGATGCTAGGATTTAACCCTTTGCTCCCAAGGACATTAAATAGGTTATATTTGTAACCAATTGGAATCAAAGGGTTACGGGGGGCAGGAGGGGAATTATGAAAATTCTTAAGTCACACTTGAATTTATAAATTCTATAATGTGCTAAGTAACATGTCAAGACAAATTCTTTTTGGCTTGGCTATTTATAATGGTAAGTTGTAAGGTATATAAACCAATATATTAAGGAAAACAGCTGCACAAGTGAAGAGAACTGTTAAAATACCTCCTTAATATAAAAATCCAAATGAATATGCATGTACTTTCATAATAACCAATAGAGACATAGAACATCTAAAAATGTAAATACCTGCATGCTGTACTTTTTATAGCTCCAGTCCAGCTCTAAAGTCACATTATGACTTTGTGGCTTTATGCTTTCCACTTCTTAAAATGCCATTTATATGCGTGCAGGTGTAGCTCACTGCTGCCTGAGTGACTGGTGTTCCAGTTTGCCTCGAGGCTAGTCTGTCTGGGAACGAACTTTGCAGATGCCAGATACTCCAGGCTCTTATTTCAGATAAGACGTAGGACCCAAAGGCAAGACCATAACAAATTCCAATTGCATGCCCTCTGGACAAAAGTCTGTGAACAGAGTCACTGCAGTTCTAGAAATAAGAAGAAACTATTGAATAAAGGAGTTCACAGAGGAAGCACACTTTCCTAGACACACAAAAAGGGAAACATTTGGGATCAGGGTCACTCAGCTGCTAAGGAGTGGCCGGTAAAGGTGCGCTCCTTTGGAATTTTATTCAAGGACCGAGATTTACATATGTACGTTTTTTCATCAAATGCTGGAAAATGTCATACTCCACACACGGTCACTTGTCCCTGGTGCTTTCCAATTTGAGGATGAAATTTGAAAAAGGAGAAAAAGGCAAAGAGATTTCTGGGGAAAGCCAACTCTAGGGAGTAATTTTGAGAAGATCCTGCCTTGCACCTGTTCTCCAGACTTTAGGCAGGAAAGGGACTATACATAAGGTGATTATTTAATTTATCATCCAGATACTTTGAGAGTGGAAGGGAACACTTAATAAATATGCAAGTGCGATAGGTGTAAACCTGGACTGTCTCAGGCAAACTGGACATGTAGTTCCCCTAACTGTGAATATTAAATTATTTCAGAGGGACTAGAGAGAGACTCTTAACTGATATCTGAAATGCCACAATTAGAGCTTTTTCCCTCTATCTTAAACCAACAAGAGGACTGGCCCAGATATTTTTGGGAGAAGTAATTTATATTTTAACTTGAATAAACTTTTCAGATTCTTGCCGCAGGGCAAGTTTGGAGGAGAGGAAAACCCAATCTTGTAGAATTCCGGACTGTGTTTGGCTGAGGGAAGAGGGAGAAGAACACTGCATGAGGGATGCTGGAGTGGTCTGAGGTTGCCTCTGGCCACAAGACCCAGCCTCGACCCAGAGAAATATCCACAAGGAGCCACAGGTGCCAGCCAGGCCTCCTTGCTCACCTATGCCCATGTTCCCGCGAAGTATATCTCTATCTCTATCTAACGAAGTATAAAGAATGAGCTCCCAGTTGCTCAGGAATCATCCTGCTCGCCTAAGCCAGCTTAGGAGCTCACAGGATAACTGCCATTTTAAAACTAAGTTCAGAGACTGCTTTCCCTTCACCACACAGAACCATTTAGAGAAAAGTTCCTGGTCAGACATCCAAGTTTGGAAGGTCTCACACCTCACACAGAGTGGTAGCACTGGGGAAGTATGGGGTAAAAACCCAGAATTAACCCTACAAAGCATCCTTTCTTACAGAAAAGATTAAGGGATTGTTTTGCATTTCTTGACTCTGGGCAATTTACTAGTATATCTCAGATTTAATCACTATTTAAATGTGAATCCTGAGTATTGAAAACAACCACAAAATAAATAAATAAATGAATTAAAGTCTCTGGGTTGTAATTTGAGCCACTGGGACCAGTAATTTGGATCAACCCCGTCCTTTCTTTTCACAACAACAGGTTATACAAGCAAGGTAATAGCCAGTGACCACTCACTTTTTATGAATATATATAAATGAACTGGAGGATGTTTCTGGAGATTATAGGTTTTATGTAAAGCTCCTTTCAGAAATAAGGTTCTGAAATAGAAACTTACAATCTGGGCAGATGGCTCCAGGATGCCTGTACCAAGGTGTCCTTGCCAAAAGGTCTACTGTGGCAAATACAACACCCACAAAAAAGCTAAGAACCAGGGCCCAGTCTATAGTTAAGCCCAGCAAGGTTTGCTGCCTAGTGCAGCCCTATTCAATAAAACCTCCTATATTTGTGCTGTCCAACATGGTAGCTATTAGCCATGTAAGGCTTTTAAACACTTCAAATTGGCCACCGTTAACTGAGAAACTGAATTCTTAATTTTATTTAAATTCATTTAAATTAATACTTTAAGTTTAAATTAATTTAAATAGCCACCTGTGGCTAGTGGCTACCAATGTAAGTCTAGAGGTTAAACCAGCCTAAATAAAGCAATTCAGAAGCCATCTATGAATTCAGCAGGGAATCTGAGAAATTAACATTTGACACCTTATATTTTAACTCTGTTAAAAAAAAAAAAAAAAGAAAGAAAGCAATTGCTCCTATTAAGTTCTCTCAAGCCCTTCATGATCTGACCATTCACTTCACCCATCACATTCAATTTCTGTATTCATTGAAACTGAGGAGGAATAATATAATAACCAGATCATATCCTGTTTCCATGAAAGTTTATTTGGTCTTACAATGATGAGTAAATGGATTAATCTATCAGTCACTGGACTAATACTTATTAGATTGTAAAAAACAAATGTATTCAACCAAACTGTGCCCACTCTGCACTAAGCACTGGGGATGGTATACACAGTAAGACATAGTCTCTGCCCACAGTCTTCTGGGGACACATTTTAGCAAATGGGTAATGCAGAAGGATAACCAGTGTTAGTAGTTTAAGGAGAGGGGGCTGCTTTCTGGGGGAAGGTGTGTCCAACCCGAGGCTCAAAGGGGGGATGGCTGTTATCCAGGTGAAGACACAGTGTTAGGAAACAGGTGTTCTAGGAAGAGATAACAGAATGTTCAAAAGCCAGGAAGACTGTAAGAGATGAATGGCTGGATTCTATAACAGAAAGTTCAGTATGACTGGAACATTCCGTGAAATGAGGAAATGACTTGAGACTAGAGGGACAAGTTTGGTCCAGGGCATCAGGACCTTGTAAAATCAAATTTTTTTACTATTTCAAATATGTGCTGTTTCTTTTTGTATTAACCAGAAGTAGAAAAACTGCTCAGAATGCCCAGAAGCAAAGGATAGGTAATAAATTGTAATACACTCACAATGTGGAATACTATACAGCAATGAAAATGATTGATCTGCAACCGTATGCAACAATATGGCTGAATTGCACAAGCATGATATTGAGAGAAAAGCAAGGCACAAAAGGATAAAAATCATATGATTCCTATTGTTTGAAGTTTAAGAAGAGACAACACTAATATGTGGTGATAGAAGTCAGAAAGCAGTTCCAATAGGCACATAAAAAGGTGTATAACATCACTAATCATTGGGGAAATGCAAATAGAAAACAGTTAGATATCACTTCACATCTTTTAGAATAACCATTACAAAAAAAATACAAAAGTTAACAAGTGCTGGTGAGGATGTGGAAAAAGAAAACCCTTGTACACTATTGGTGGGAATGTAAATTGGCACAGCCATTATGAAATACAAGTAGCCCTGTGCACGAATCCATGTGCCAGTAGCTCGCTGCTGCCCTCCTGTAGCTCCCCCTATCCCTTCTACCCCACGCCCCGCCATGGCTTGCTATCCTGCCTTCTCCTGTAGCTCTCCACCACCCACTTGTAGCTCGCTGCCCTACCCTCCTGCTCATCCACAATCCAGTCATTATGCAGTCAGTCATTACGTAATGACCTTTTGCATATTACATCTTTATTATATAGGATAGTATAGAAGTTCCTGAAAAAATAAAAAATAGAATTACCATCTAGCTAGCAATCCCACTTCTTGGTATGTATCTGAAGGAAATAATATCAGGATCTTGAAGAGATACCTGCACTCCCATGTTCATTGCAGCATTATTTACAATAGCCAAGAAATGGAAACAACCTATGTATCCATGGACAGATAAATAAATAAAGAAAATATGGGCCCTAGCTGGTTTGGCTCAGTGAATAGAGCATTGGCCTGCTGACCAAAGGGTCCTGGGTTCAATTCTGGTCAAGGGCACATGCCCAGGTTGCAGGCTCGATCCCCAGTAGGGGGTGTGCAGGAAGCAGCTGATCAATGATTCTCTCTCATCATTAATGTTTCTATCTCTCTCCCTTTCCCTTCCTCTCTAAAATCAACAAAAAATATTTTTTAAAAATAAAGAAAATATGGTATATATACACAATGGAATATTATTGAACCATAAAAAATAAGAAATCTTGCTATCTGTGACAGTAATGATGAATCTTGTGGGTATTATGGTAAGTAAAATAAGTCAGGCAGAAAAAGATAAATACTGGAAGATATCACTTATACGTGGAATCTAAAAAAACAAATACAGAGAAACAAAGAATAGATTGGTGGTTGCCAGAGGCTAGGGGGTGGGGAGATAGAGGAAATGGGGAGATGTCAATCAAAGGGTACAAATTTACAGTTATAAGATAAATAAGCTCTGGCAATCTAATATGCGGCATGATGACCATGGTTTCTTAACCATGGTATGTCTACTCAAAATTTAATAACATCTTAAATGTTCTCACCACAAAAACCTCCCAAGGTAACCATGTGAGGTAACATATGTGTTAACCTAACCTTATTTGATACTCATTTCACAATATATATGTATGTCAAGTCATCACATTGAATACCTTAAACATACACAATGTTATATGCCAATTATATTTCACTAACACTGGGGAAAAAGAAGCCAGAAAGTAGTTACAGTACTAGCCAACACTAGCTAGAAGGAAACACAAGAGGGACTTCCAAGGAGCTAGTAATGCTCAGTTTCTTTCTTTCTTTTTTAATATATTTTATTGATTTTTTACAGAGAGGAAGGGAGAGGAATAGAGAGTTAGAAACATTGATGAGAGAGAAACATCGACCAGCTGCCCCCTGTACATCTCCTACTGGCGATGTGCCTGCAACCAAGGTACATGCCCTTGACCAGAACCGAACCTGGGACCTTTCAGTCCGCAGGCTAACACTCTATCCACTGAGCAAAACCGATTAGGGCGATGCTCAGTTTCTTGATTAGGCGCTGGATACACAGATGTGTGGGATCGAGGTATGTGCTTACAATATGTACACTTTCCTGTCTGTAGATCATATTTCAGGAAAACATTAACTTAAAGACACAGAATGTTCTTTTACTTTCATAAATTGTCAAATACTTCTCTCACTTCTTGTGTTCACCCTTTCATCACTGAATTTTAAACTCGGGCCTTAAGTCTGTATCTCGTGACAGTGGGTCACCACCCTAAACACACGTTCATTTAAATTGACGTTCTCATCTCAACTGACCCAAGTGGCTGGAAATGACCAGCTGCACTTGGGTCATACATGAATGCCTAGACTTGGCTGGTGATACTATGTGCCTCTATCATCACGATCTCTGGTATGTACACCTGACGCAGAATGCGAGGTGTAAGTTAATGAAAAACAAGGAGGGGTGGGGGGAGTTTAACCCTATCAAGGTTTGTTAATGAGAAAAGATTAATTATATTCTTTGTGTTTTCAGTGAAGAACTCATGCTTGTGAATGTAAAATTCCTTGCCAAATCAGACAGTTGATAAAATATTGACTTAAAATGTTAAATTCTTTTCATGAATTGGTGTCATCATTGATCAGGGGGGAGAAAAGGTGCTAATTATCACCAAAAATAGCCCTTATTCATCGTGTCTATAAGAGGGGCTCAATAGAGTTCTGTTGAGTTGCACTCTTAGTCAAACGTTCTGAGTCTGTTTCCCCCTAAGCGGTTAATAGTTCACAGAGTCACAGCAAAACAGAGCCAGAAAGGTCATGTAGAATACACTCTGTTGTATCATGAATGGCATCTCAAAAACTTGAAAGTATCTTGTGCATTTAAAAGCATCTGATGACATTTACTTGCTGTGGGTGATAGTTTCTTCATCTGGAGGCTCCCATAAATAAGCAACCTTGGTGTTCCAAAGCCCAGAGTAACCTTGAGAATAGCATGCTAAGGGAAATAAGTCAGACAGAAAAAGTGAAGAGCCCAGAGCATAGTCTTAACATGTCACTAGAATCTAGATAATAGTATAGAGCTCAAGCAAAAAACAACTATGTCAATTGATGAATTCATCTGGATCCAGAGGAGAATTTTAGGAAAATGTGAGTCAATTTGCTATGCCTAGGAAGCTTGGCAATGGGCTAGGCTCTGCCTTTCCCAGCTACATCTAAATCAACCACTGCTCCTCACACTCACACTGAAATAGCACTGCTTGTTAGGCCTCAACATCAAGGACAGTATAACTCCAGCTTACAATAGGTTACTTCTTTTAGAAATGTTATTATAAAATCATTCATACATACAAAAGGAGATAGATAGATAGATAGATAGATAGATAAATAGATAGATGGATCCTATCTGATTAGGTTTAAATTCCTGCTCCATATCTTGCTGGGAGATTTCAGAGGCATAATTGGACCTTTAAATTTTCTCATCTGCAAATGGGATTAATAATTTATTTCATAAAATTGCTTCAAATGAATAGCATTAGCTAATGTATACAAAGTACTTACCACAGGTATAAATGTGAGCTTTAAAATAATAATAACAATAATTATAATAGTTTATAAGACATTATTATTAAAACTTGCATGGCTTTGTATTCAAGAAGTTCTCTTGCTGAGAGCTGACAAAAGATTTTCTAAGAGAAAGTGACCAGAGCCTGAATCTTGGTTTATCACCTTTGGTCACATGTTATCCCACAACTCTGAGCTTCATGAACTTCTTTCTCCCAGTATTTCCATCTACTGAATAATTCATTTCTGCACACCGAGGTTCAAGTTAATATTTAAATTCTCCTCTCATGTAGGAATTATATTTGTTATTTACTATGTTTCATTGATTTACAAAATTCCAAGGGGGAGGCAGGTCTGTCAAGCACAGAGATAAGTGTATATGTTGAACAGGTAAAGAGAAGATCCAGTGGAGAAATCATAGCTGACAGCTCACCTCTGTTCTCGTCACCTCTGGTGAACCAGGACGCATTCAAGTCACAGGTTCTGCTCAAGGAGAAATGCCTCATAAACAGGTAGTAGGGGAGGAAAGCATTTAACCAAAGCCAGGTAGTCTCCACCGAAAAACAAAACTAGGAAATTCTAACCAGCTTTTAAAACTGTGGACGAGATCATTACTTAGACTGGGGAACTCACATTGATTATTCCCAGTACAGAAGTGGTAAGCACAGCGCTCTTCCTCTCGGGAGCATGCTGCACCTTCCCTTCCCCCCTCCTTCCCTCAGGAGCCTTACCTTTCCCCCTCTGCTGAGCTCCAAGGGCCCTTCTGCCCCTGTAACTGGTTTCCTGAGCCTACACAGCCCAGCTGGCTCACTTCTGCTACCTCTGTAACTCTCTAAACTTTCTCTTATAATTTAAATTTTAAAAAGTGATAAGTGGAAAAATACTCTAAATGGATGAACTATAAAACTTTTAGAAGAAAACAGGGGACAAGCTTTATGACATTAACCTCGATAATGATTTCACAGAGAAGACACCAAAAGCACAGGCAACAAAAACAAACTAGGGGACTACTTAAACTAAAAAGCTTCTGCACAGCAAAGGAAACAGTTACTAACGTGGAAAGCAACCTATGAATGGAAGATAATATTTGCAAAACATATATCTGATAAGGGGTTAATTTCCAAAATATATAAGTAAGTTCTTCTACAACTCAATAGTAAACCAATAACCCAATTTTAAAATAAGCAAAGGACTTGAACAAACAACATTTCCCCAAAGAAGACATACAAATGGCTAATAGGTATATGAAAAGATACTCAATATCATTTTTTTTAATAATCTGAACAATAAAGATTTAATTTTAAAAAATAAATAAATAAATAAAAAGTAGTCTGGATCATTTCTAATTTTTGAGCCACCATGATCCGAGTCTTTTTGCTGTTTGTCAAGTTTTGTTTTTCTGCATCTAGTATAACATTTACATATCAGGAACAAAAGTAACAATACTAAACCAACATTGACTAGGAACAGAAAATGTCTAATACTAGACGAGGAAAAGTCTAAGGGTAACAAGCATCCCAGCCAACCTAAAAATCCTTTACATGTATCATCATAAATTTTTATTAAGCTAATTATATGTTTTCCTTCTTCATCCACTGTCACTTGTACCTTATGATATGTTTGGCTAGATGAATTAAGACTCTCTACTATTTCATTATCTAGAAGCTCTAATTTTTCTTTTGGCCAGTTAGTTTCCATAAAAATGACTTCATGGGGAGGATTAAGTTCAAATTTCCAATGCACTGGCTTTTCAGTACCAATGTCATCATAGGTCTTATGAACCTCAAGCAAAGTTATTCTGCCTATAATTTTAGTATTTACACCATATTCCTAGTATTATTTAATGTAAACTTGGTGATATTACAGTAAAAATCATTTCCCTTTCCCATATACCAGATATTGTTATTTGTTGGGGTAGATACAATAGGCCAGGACTGGGTGAATTCAGTATTCCATATGAATTGGGGACATAACCATTCACCTTTTCGATTTTCACAATCAGACAGTGAGATGGATTCCCATTGTTTATTATTTTTAAATATGGCCCATCTACTTCCCGAGGCACCTGGGCTTTTAAGACACAACGTCTTAAAAGGGTTACATGTAAAGGGTTTTTAGGTCGCATTTCCCATCTAAAATTTTCCAAATTCCTGGGGAACCATATGAGTCCCATAAGTGTCTGGCCTGGGCTTAGGGTACAAGCATGTTCCCATAGTTATTTGTGCATGAGTTTTTACAGTCTGTCGTGTCTGTTCTCCATGCTGCTTCCCACCCTTTACAACTAGACAAATGCCTCAGCACACAACATAGGGGAATTTTCTGAGAGCTAGGTCTGCCTCAGGCGGCTCTGGCCAATAGTGGCTGGGTGGTTTGGATGGCCTTGCCAGCTTCTTCTGGCCTGCTCCAGCCCTGCCTGCCTCCTCACTCCTGCTACTAAACCTTACTCTGTCCCTTCTTACACACTCGGATCCGGACCCAAGTGTTGGGGTCCAGCGCCAGCAGGTCCAGGGATCCCCAAAGGTGTGGACGGAGTCGGCGAAGAATGAGTGACAGGGAGACAGCGTTCAGTTGATCTGCATAGTTGGTTCTCCAGTCAGGTTCTGTCCAGGATCTTTTGCCATGTTCTCTTGCTAGGTTCTGTCTCTAGGTTCTGTCTAGGATCTCTAGGTTCTGTCTCTAGGTTCTGTCCAGGTTCTCCAGCCAAGTCCTGTCTCTAGGTTCTCAATATCATTAATCATTATAGAAATGCAAGTCAAAACCCCAATGAGATATTACCTCACATCTGTTAGGATGGCCATTATAAAAAAAAAGAAAAGAAAAAGATAAATGTTGGCAAGTGTGTAGAGAAACTGGAACCCTTGTGCACTGTTAGTAGGAATGTAAAATAGTGCAGCCTCTATGGAAAACAGTGTGGAATTTCCTCAAAAAATTAAAAATAGAACTACCATATGATCTAGCAATCCCACTTCAGGATACATATCCAAAAGAATTGAAATCCAGATTCCAAAGAGATATCTGCACTCCCATATTTATTGCAGCACTGTTTACAATAGCCAAGACACAGAAGCTACCCAAAAGTCTGCCCATGGATGAATCGATAAAAGAAAACTATATATATATTCTCAAAAAAAGAACACTTTAACAGTTAATAACTCACTTAATTTTCACTCCTTTTCAGGTTTAACTGATTTGAAATAATGGGTGAAACCAGACTAAGCTTTGAACAAAGACAATTTATTCTAAGGTACCACTAGACTTTTTCTTCAAGGGAATACATAAAATATAAAGTTTACGGTGCAAAACTGGCAACAGTCGATGAATTGAAGGAGCACAAATACTGAATAAAATGAGTCTTGATGTTTGTGATTCCATTGCTTTCTATTATCAGCAGTGCCTGGACCAGAACAGTCATCCGTTTGAAAACAAGCATTGACAAAAAATTGTTCATTTCTGTAGATTCTTTGAAAATGAATTGTGTGTTAATAAACACTGAGTTTATAATCTTTCAAAGTGCATATGCATTTTTGGGACACCCTATATATAAATATTTAGTGGACTATTATTTAATCTTTTTTAAAAAATATATGTTTTATTGATTTTTTTTACAGAGAGGAAGGGAGAGGGATAGAGAGTTAGAAACAGCGATGACAGAGAAACATCAATCAGCTGCCACCTGCACACCTCCTACTGGGGATGCGCTCACAATCAAGGTACATGCCCTTGAGCGGAATCAAACCTGGGATCCTTAAGTCTGCAGGCCGACACTATCCACTGAGTCAAACCGGTTAGGGCTAATCTTAAAAAGGAAGGAAATCTTGCCATTTGCAAAACATGGATTAACCTGGAGGACATTATGCTAAGTGAAAAAAATCAGACTCAGAAAGACAAATACAGCCTGATCTGACCTTTTTGTGATTCCAAATAGTCAAACTCATAGAAGCAGAGAGTAGAGTGGTGGTTGCCAGGGGCTGAAGAGACAGGGGCAAATGTGGTGATGTTGGGTCAAAGGGTACAAAATTTCAGTTATGCAAAATCTTCTCACCACACATACACAAAAGAAAATGGTAACTATGTGGAGATGATGAATATAATCATTAGCTTGTGGTGAGCATTTCAAAATGTATATGCATCAAAGTAGCAATTTGTACTTTAAACATATACAGTGCTTACATGTCAATTTTATCTCAATAGAGCTGTTTAGAAAAAGAATGATAAGCACATTGCCTTCTAAAAGTCGTGTTCAGAGATAGATACCAGCACATGAACTCAACCCCAACAAACACAACCACTAAACAAAACTGGTGGGATACTTCTTTTTCCACTTTTAGAGAAGAGAAGAAAGAAGAAAGAAGAACTGGCCCACAGCATCCTTGACTGGAAACTCCTGGAAATTCTTTGCATTTAGTAGTAATAAGGAGTTGATTTATCTACACTAGTCATTTCTACCCTGGCTGCACAGTAGCATCACCAAGGGAACTTTCAAAATATACTGATGTCTGGGCCTACACCAGACCAAATAAATCAGAATTTCTTGGTGATGTGTTTTAGGCATAAAATATTGCTGTTACTTTATTTTATTATTTTAAATATATTTTGATTGATTTCAGAGAGGAAGGAAAGGGAGAGAGTGCAATATACATATCAATGATGAGAGAGAATCACTAATTGGCTGCATCAAGCCCATAACCCAGGCATGTGCCCTGACCAGGAATCGAACCATGATTTACTGGTTCATAGGTTGATGCTCAACCACTGAGCCACACTGGCTGGGCACTTGCTGTTATTTCAATGTCTTGAGGACCTTTAGTAATATTCCCTCTCTTGTTCCTGACATTAGTAATTTGTATTTTCTCTCTTTTTCCTTTAATCAATTTGTCTAGTTTCCAAAATCTATCAATCTTCTCAAAAAGCCAGGCTTTTGGCTTCACAAATTTTCTCTATTGCTTTTTTGTTTTCTATTTTGTTGATTTCTGCTCTGATATTTTCGTTTCCTTTCTTCTGCTGACTTTTGGATTTAATTAGCTTTTTTCTGGTTTCTTGAGGTAGAAGCTTAGGTCATTAATTGTAAGTGTTTATACCTTTTTATTATAAATGCTACAAATATCTTTGTAAGCACTTTTTAAAAAAGCCTTAGCTGCATCCCACAACATTTGATTTGTCACATTTTTATTCAATTCAAAATATATTCTTAATTCCCTGTGACTCCTTTGGTCCATGGGTTTTAGATATCTTTCAATTATTGGTTTCTAATTTAATTCTGCTGTAGTCAAAGAACATACTTTGTATGATTTGAAACCTTAAAATTTAATGAGACTTGTTTTATGGCCAAATGGTTTGTTTTGGCAAAACTCCTGCATACATGTGAAGATAATGCGTATTACACAGTTGTTGGGTGGGGTGTCCTGAGAATGCCAGTTGGATGATGGTGTGATACAGTCTTCTGTATCCTTACTAATTTTTTAACTACTTGTTTTTTCAATTATTGAGAGACAAGTGCTGAAACCTTTAACTATAATTATGGATTTCTCTATTTGTCCTTTCAGTTTGACTAGTATTGCAGCATAAGGTTTGTTTTTTATTTTAACTTCGCAGTTGATTCTAATATGCAACCACAGTTAAGCAATGTTGCTCTAAACCAGTGGTTCTCAACCTTCCTAATGCCACAACCCTTTAATACAGTTCCTCATGTTGTGATGACCCCCAATTTCATTGTTACAAATTGAACATAATTAAAGCATAGTGATTATCACAAAACGATATGTAATTATATATGTGTTTTCCGATGGTCTTAGGCCACCCCTGTGAAAGGGTCGTTCGACCCCCAAAAAGGTCGCGACCCACAGGTTGAGAACCGCTGCTCTAAACCAATAATTCTCAAATTTTAACATGCATCAGAATTTCTTAGAGAGCTTATTAAAACCCAGATTACTAGGCCCTGTTCCCAGAGTTTCTAATTTAGTAAGTCTGGAGGAATTTGCATTTCTCAGAGTTCCCAGGTGATATTGATACTGCTTGGTCCAGAAACCACACTCTAGGGCAGTGATGGCGAACCTTTTGAGCTCGGCGTGTCAGCATTTTGAAAAACCCTAACTTAACTCTGGTGCCGTGTCACATATAGAAATTTTTTGATATTTGCAACCATAGTAAAACAAAGACTTATATTGTTATATTTATTTTATATACTTAAATGCGATTTAACAAAGGAAAATCAACCAAAAAAATGAGTTCGCGTGTCACCTCTGACACGCATGTCATAGGTCCGCCATCACTGCTCTAGGATCACAGACTAGAAAGACAACTACCATGTGATTTCACTTAATGTGGAATCTAAAAAACAAAATAAATGAACAAACAAAACAGAAACAAACACATAGGCTCAGAGAACAAATTGGTGGTTGCCAGATGGGAAGGGGGTGGGAGGGAATGGATGAAAAAGGGGAAGCGATTAAAATGTACAAATTGCCAGTTATAAAAACAGCCATGAGGATGTAAAGTACAGCATAGGGAATATAGTCAATAATATTGTAATAACTATGTATGGTGTCACATGGGTACTAGACTTACCAGAGTTATCAGTTCATAAATTATATAAATGACTAATCATTGTTATATACCTGAAAGTAATTACAGGTAATTGGAAAATAAAAAATAATAATTTATAAAGTATCACTGAGTAAGCCAAAGTTTCTTAACCTTGGTTGCATATTAGAATTACCTGAGGGGCTTTTAAAACTATAATACACAAGCTACAAACAGACCAATTAAATTTAGGATCTGCATGGGTAAAGGAGGATCCAGGCATCCATATCCTTTAAAGCTCTTCTATGTGATTCTCATAAACAGTCAAGATTGAAAATCGCTACTCTAGACTAAAGTAATTATCTGGAGTGTCCAAGAAGGTCTTCGGGGCTCATGACCAACATTTCATCAGTGTACCCTGAGTAGAAAACACCGTGCCGTATGAATTACCTAGTGTGCTGGGGCAGGGGGTTGGTTTTAGCTCCTCCTTCTACTGCCAACCTAGCAGTCTCCTCTTTTGTAAAATGGAGCCAATATTTCCTGACCTCTTCCTACCAAATACATTGACTTAAATTATCCAGGTACTCTTTATCCTCCTAATATTTGCAGGGAAATTCATGCATAACAGAGGTATACTCCAAATAAACTTTAACAGCCAGTCCATTAGTAGTCATTAATCAAGAATCTTTGAATCTTCCATTAACCCTCTTATTTTCCTTCACTTCATCCTTGGACTTTGACCAAAGAGAAACCATTCTGGCAGAAGAATTATGGCAAACAGTGCTTATACTTTGGACTACAGCAATAACACAACCTTCTATTTTTCTTCTTTTCCTCTTTCTCTCCTCCTCCTCCTTTTAAATTAAAAAAAATTTTTTTCAGAGTAATTTTACCCAAACTATAGATTATGTACTTTTTATGATAATCATGTGAGACAGGCAGAACAGGTATTGCTAGCCACCTTTTCAGCTGAGAAAACTAAAACAGGTAAAGAAAATGCACAAGGAACTGGTGTATAACACAAGAAGGAAAAATGTGCATAAGAGTAGCAAGAACAGATTTCAGACAGCCTCAGAGCCAACTTGGAGCTTCACTAGGATAAGGGCCACCATGGTTAGAAGTGAGTATTTAGAAATGAAGTCATCCAGGCATTTTACAAAAGGGGAACATGGAAGTGAAAAGAGACTAGGAATGACAAACAGGAGAACTGAGTTCTGGCCAGATCCCACAAGCATTTCAAACTCACATCCAAAAGTATTTCCCCTCCCTCACACATTCCACTGCCACCCCCATCTCCTGTGGTGATCTTCTCACCCATTCCACTACCACCCCCACCTCCTGTGGTGATCTTCTCGCCCATTCCACTGCCACCCCCATCTCCTGTGGTGATCATCTCAATAAATGGCCTAGGGCAGGATCCTGGGACTCATCCCTCCTCTCCTCCATCTCCAAGTCCTCTCAGTTACAAAATTCTGCTACAGATCTTTCAGATCCATCTCTTCCTCCCCATTTCTTCTGCCACTGTCTCAGGGCAAGCCCTCACAATGCCTGGCCCGGGTTAGGTTACTACAGTTGTGTAATAGGTCTCCGGGCTTCCTTCGACTTTGCCCTTTCAGAACATCTGCCACTTCACCTGCCACCCCGAGAGCTTTGGAAAACCCGAAATGGTCTGTCATGCTCTACTTACTATTCATTTACTCTCCACCATCAAGTGGGTGAAGTCTGAAGTCCCAAGCAAACCATCCAATCTTTTTCTGATTTGGTCTCTGCCTTCTCTCACTTCATCGTTCACCACTCATAACTTCAGCCAAGCTCAAGTTTTGCAGTTCTTCCACTGTCACCTTTGGCTTTGACATTTTCTGAAAGTCTCCCCCTCCCCCTGCCCATTGACTGGCTAAAATTAACCCACTCATCTAGGCTTGGCTTAAGTTGGAATTTTTCCTGGCACCCCTTTTCCAGGTTCCTTTGATACTCCCAAAGCATCTCATGCAAATAAAAAACAGAGTCATGATCTGTGTCCCTCAATAAACAGCTGTGCGATAGCAGGGACAGCATCCTATTCAGTGTTTGGTATTGAATATTCATCCAACAAATATTTGAGGACCTACTTTATGCCCAATGTGTAGGTGTAAGAGAGAAAGCAGTGAAGAATGCAAAGACACTTTTTTTTTTTTTTTTACAAAGACACTTCTTGCTATCCATTGGGAGGTGACAAAATAAATGAACAAATACATAAGCAAGAGAATATGAGTGAAACTACTATGTAGAGAATTAAATCAGACATGAAAGTGAGTGGGTGGCTGCCTTAGCTTAGTATGTCAGGAAGTTCCGTCTGGGGAAGTGACACCAGTTGGCAAGTGCGCCAGGTATTGAGAGAACCAAGGGCATCCCGGTGGCAAACGTGGTCGAGGAGTGAATATGGGATCAAAGAAGGCAGGGACTGTATTATGTAAACTTTGTCTAGGGCTTAGATTTCGCCCCAAGTGTGATGCGGAGTGACATGAGCTGACTTACACTTTTATTAAAGAGACCTCTTTTTAAAGGGGCAGCTATTTAGATGATGGGCTGTCGGGAATGGAAACAGAGCCCAGTTTGGAGGAGAGAGGCAGTGTCCTGCAGAGGGTGGGCGCAGCGGTTCTGGAGAAAGTGCACGGAGTTGGAATCCGTGTGTGCCGGTGGCCAGGACCTGCTGGTGGAGCCACAGGTTCGGGCTCAGGGCACCTGGACAGTGACGGGGGCACAGAGCAGCGCCGGGCGACTTCTGGGAGGAGGATGATCTCGGAAAGTCCCCGGCGTTCCCGGACGCCGGGGAGAGCTCAGGTCCGGCGTCTGGCAGGAGACACGCCCAGCCCCGCCGGCGGCAGGGAGAGCGGGGCCGGCGGCGCGCGCGGACTCCGGGCTCCACGTGCTCCGCGCGGGGGTTTCCGCGTCCTCCGGGCGTGGCCGGAAAAGGAAGTCGGCGCTGCAGCGGCCGCCCCAGCAACTGCGGCGGCCCGGGCCAAGCCCCGCCACCCGCCCGGTCCGGCTCGGCTTCGGAGGCAGCGCCGCGGGACCCCGAGCCCGTCCCGCCGAGCAGCGCCCGCCGCGCCGCCGGGCGCCCGACACACCGATGGGGCCGCCGCGCCCGCCGCGCCCGCCGCTCTGCGCCGCGGCCGCCCTGCTCTGGGGCGTCCTGCTCCGGCTGGTAAGGGGGGCGGGCGGCGGGCGGCGGGCGGGCCTCCCGGGGCGGGGCTGGGCCCGGCTCCTTCCCCCTCCCCTCCCCTCCCCCCCCACCCGGCCCGACCTCTCCGCGGCCTGCTCCGCTTCTCCCCGTCGTTCCCTCCCCTTCCCGGTACTCCCCGTCCTCCCAGCCACCGCTTCACCTTCCCCCGCCCCCCTCCCGCCCCCCACTCCCGTCCTAGGAAGCCCTCCAAGTGCCAACCCCAAGAGCCCCTGGTGCCACCTTGACCTTGGTGCCTCTCTATAGGTTTCTGGGCGTTTTTAATCGACCCCTGAGATTTACCATCTAGTCTAGCCTTTCTTACCGCTGCTGCTTAGCCTCCTTCCTCCTCGGGAAGAAGGGAAAAAAGATGTACACGGTCCCAGGAAGGTCCCAGGAAGGTCAGCCGTGGTTCCAGGACTGCGCTTGAGTTTCATTGCTCTGATCGGTGTTTTGTTTTGTTTTTCCTTCCGCTGTAGTTCCTTCCTCGCCCTAGGGTTCCTTTGATTCCATTCTGGGAGGTTTTGGTAATAATTTAAAATAACTTTAAAAAGAACATACGAAAGTGGTTTCTAGTTCTCTGCCCACTTGAAAGGGACAAATATGTGCTCACAAGTTTGTTTTCATAAGTAACAGGAAAGTGGTCATGTTTTAAAATTCAGTATCAAACAACGAGCTTCTGTGGGTGGTCAGGAGCCTGTGTTCCGTGGTTCAGTTTTTGTTCCTTGTCGGTTTCACTTAGGGAGTTTCAGGTTGGAAACTTTTAGGAGCTTTATTTACACAGAATTTGTAGGATGTATGCCTGTCTAGTTCTTACCATTAGAATGTGCAGCTTCTTTGAAAGAGTGTATTCTGCATATTCTCCACCTTAAAGGATTACTATTAGTGAATATATTCAATATGAAAGTCTCTTTAACATTTATTAAGAAACCAAAAGCAAAACCTAAAGTGGATACATGCCTTTGGTGTATTCATAATTTGCTAGGCAACATTAGGAACGTGAAGAGGTAATGAATCTAAACATTGTTTGTGGGGGGAGTACAATTTAAGCAAAACAACAAAGTAACAGTGTTAGACTGAACCTTTCAGGGGTTTTGTAATCAAATATGTCCAAAAGGTAACAATTGAGGTAGTATATAAATGCACAAAAAACCATAACCTAGATGTAAAATGTCTGAGTGGTTTTGCACTCATTGTTATTTGAACTTCTTAAGCTAATTGTAGGAATGTATCTTATATATCACATTCTCACTAATCCTTTCTCAACACAAATTAATAACTAACCTAATAATACATCAATTGCTCATAAACTCACATTGAAATTCTTTTTTTTAACATTTTATTTTATAGTATAATGTTCAGTAAATAAGCAAGATGAAATTCTTATAAAAGCTCTGAGCCCTGGCTGGTGTTCTCAGTGGTTAGAGCATCTGCCCACCCATTGAAGGGTCTTGGGTTCATTCCCTGTCAAGGGCAGGTACCTGGGTTGCAGGTTGGATCCTGGCCCGTGTCTGGGTGTGTGGGGGAGGCAACCAATCCATGTCTCTTTCACATTGATGTTTCTCTCTCTCTCTCTCTCTTGTTCCTCCCTCTTCCATTCTCCCCCTCTTTCTCCCTCCCTTCCACTCTCTCTAAAATCAATGGGAAAAATAACCTTGGGTGAGGAGGATTCACAAAAAAACAAAATAAAAAGCTCTGAACCCTCTCAATAGAAAAATGTAAGCAGACTTTTCATATAATTTTAAGGGCTTACCAAATTTAAAGGTTGTCCTTGCTCTACATTGTAGCTAGCCTATCACTTCCACATTCTAGTTTTTATTCTTTTTATATTGCGTGTGTATATTTTGTTACATCTTACTGAATTAATCTTGGGTTCTGAACTCCTCAGTCCCAGGGTTGTGTGGACTGTGGGAGGAACAAAGTTCCCTTTATCTCCAAGGTTCTTTGGTTTAATAATCAAATAGACATGAGGCAGATTAGCAAGAGAAAATAACCAACTTTAATGCATACATATGTATGGGAACTCCCCATGCACAGTAAATTCAGAGACGGAAAAGGAAAATGTGTGTCCTGTGTGACTCAGAGGTTATAGCATGCACTGAAGGGTCCAGGGTTCAATTCCCAGTCAGGGCACATACCCAGGTTGCGGGTTCAATCCTCAGTTGGGGTGCGAATGGGAGGCAACTAATTGGTGTTTCTCAATCACATCAATATTTCTCTCTCTCCTCTCCCTTCTTCTGTCTCTAGACTCAATGAAAAGCATATCCTCCAGTGAGGATTAAAAAAAAAAAAAAAAGAGGCATTCTGAGTTAGGGGTGAGATACTGTCACTTGGAGGCTTCAAAGAAGCATAGCGGGATGATAAGAAAAGCAGATGTTTAGTAAATAGAAGTTCCTGTTATCTGTGATGATCTCCCATTATGGGCAAGACCCCTAATTGAAGTTCTTCCAGGTAGGCAAGAGAGGGGTAGAAGTTTCTCCTGGCCTACAGGTAAAATTGCCCTTAGCTCAAAACAATCCACATAACACAGAGGCACATCTTTGGGGGGGACGGGGGACGGGGACTAACTCTGAACCCACAGAACCCAGTAACATTCTTTCACTGCACAAATATTTATTATCTGTTATATGCCAGGCACTGTGCTGGTGACTGAATAAACTGACAAGAACTTTTTCAATTGTAAAGATCTTTTTCAGTGCCAACCAGTATTATTGGTTTTCTATTTCTTGTTGCTTTCTCAATGGTTTGTTTTCCTCTTGTCTCTTCCTTTAATTTCCTGAAATGATCTCAATTCTCATTCCTTTTTTGAGGAACGCAAATAAATCTAGTACCCTTTTCCTCAGCCAGAGCCCTCTCTCTCTCCCTTCTGCTTACTTACTGGATACCTAGTTCCTTCCCTACAACACTCTCTAGTACTAGTTGTTTGTTTTGTTTCTTACCATTTTCTCTCTGAAGCCCTTGCTTATTCCTCTTCCACCAAAATACAGCCCCAGGTGGCCTCTCTGAGTTCATTTGAATTAATGACGCCGGCTTAATCATTTCATTTCTCCTTTCTGGGCTCTTGACGCTGGCACTGCTGGGCATCTTTCCCCTTAGTCATGTAAGAACATCCTCATCTAGAGGCAGCACTCCAGAAACTGCTGCTGCATTCTTGTAGAAGAGGCAGAGAATTTAAGGGCTTACCGAATTTAAAGGTTGCCCTTGCTGTAAATTGCAGTTAGCCTATTACCCCCACATTCTCGTTTTTCTTGTTTTTTATTGCGCGTGTATATTTTGTTATATCTTACTGAATTAATCTTGGGTTCTGAACTCCTCAGTCCCAGGGTTGTGTGGACTGTGGGAGGAACAAAGTTCCCTTTATCTCCAAGGTTCTTTGGTTTAATAATCAAATAGGTATGAGGCAGATTAGCAAGAGAAAATAACCAAATTTAATGCATACATATGTATGGGAATCCTACATGCACAGTAAATTCAGAGACGGAAAAGGAAAATCCTATATAATAAAAGCCTAATATGCTAAGTGTCAGACCATTCCTTTGACTGTTCGACCAGTTGCTATGACATGCACTGACCACCAGGGGGCAGATGCTCTGACTGGTAGGTTAGCTAGCTACTGGGGTCCGGCCGATCCGGACTGGGCTAAATGGGCCGGACATGCCCTAGAGCCCTCCTGCGGTCCTTCCCTGGCCGATTGTGCAATTGTGCACCGGTGGGGTCCCTCAGCCTAGCCTGTGGGGATCTGGCGGAAACCAGCACTCTGACATCCCTCAAGGGGTCCCAGAGTGCGAGAGGGCGCAGGCCAGGCCGAGGGACCCAAAGCATTCTGCTTTGACTTGTAGAATTTAGCATTGGAAAGACCCTTCACATCACGTAGCCTCCTCATCTTGTCTTCTTCAAAACAATGACTCATTGTGTATATTGAAATCAAGCTACTGCACATCCAGCTATTTTAATGAATTCAAAACCCATTAACCTTAAGTCTAGAATTAAAAAGAGTGCCTTGTAGATAGTTGATTCTTTCTTGGCCTTGCCATTTTCCATTTCACACTCATCTTTCTCCAGTGCAACCCAGCTCCCAGCCCCAATGTTTTGACCTTTCTTTCATAGAGTTATTTGGACACGGTCACAAAAGTTCTGTTTCAGAGAGAATGAATGAAGTTTTTAGCCTGGATCAATTTTCTAAAATTGCTTCAAAGTTCTCTGAAGAATCCTGAAGGTTCTTCATAATGTTTTTTAGAAAAGTTCTGTTCATTTGTTTATATCTTCAAAGATTTTAAAGTGTTATATAGCCACATCTTGAACTTATTGAAATGAAGTGATAATCAGGATCCCCAGCAGAAAAATCTCTTGCCGTAATTTGCATTCCTTTGGTATATTACACCAATTCATAGAATCTTCTTTAATTCTTCTCCTCTGCCCTCTTTCAACCTCCTGGGGAACTAGGTGTGTTCTGCTACCCAGGCTATCTGAGCTGCAGTGCTATGGTCTGAATTGTGGCCCCCTCCTCAATCCATGTTAAAGCCCTAACCCCCAATGTGATGGTATTTGGAGATAATAGATTTCTATGAGGTCAGAGGGTAGGTCCCTTGTGACCTTATAAAAAAAAAAGACACCAGAGAGCTTGCTGTCTGTTCTTCCCCCCTGCCTCTCCTCCCTTCAACTCCCCTCTCCACCACCACCATGTGAAGACACAGTGAGCAGATGGCAGTCTGTACAGGCCAGAAGGAAAGCTCTCCATGGAAGCCAACCATGCTGGCACCTTTATCTTGGACTTCTAGTCTCTAGAACTGTGAGAAAATAAATTTCTGTGTAAGCAACCCACTCAATGATATTTTGTTATGGCAACCCAAGCTGACTAAGACAGATTTTGGTACCAGGACTGGGGTGCTATTGTAACAGATGCCTAAACATGTGGAAGCGGCTTTATATCTGGGTAATGGGAGGAGGATAGAAGAGACTTGGGGTGCATGCTTGAAATGTAGACCTTAAGGGCGATTCTGGTGAGATGTGTGACAGAAATGAGGAACAAACATGTCATTGGAAACTGTAGGAAAGGAAATCCTTGTTAAAATGGTAAAGAACTTGGCTGAACTGTGTTCTAGTGTTGTGTGGAAGGAAGAATTGTAAACAATGAGATTAGATACCAGCTGAGGAGATTTCTAAGCAGAGTGTTCATGGAGCAGCTTGGTTCCTCTTGACTGCAAAAAGGGGAGAGAGGAATTGAAGAAGGAATTGTTAAGAAAAAGGAACCAGTGTAAAACTTTAGACAATAAAAAAATAAAAAATAATAGAAGGTAAATGATTCAGGGAAAAGAAAAAGGAACCAGAACTTGAAGATTTGAAAATTCCCAGCGTATCCACATTGCAAAATATAAGAAAGCTTCTGAGAAGAACAGGGTGTAGCTGAACAACCACTTGGTTATATGAGCAGAAACACTGCCGCTTTGAACTGAAGGAGCTAGAGATGGTGCAAAATGAAGAAAGGTTGTTGGACTTATTGGATTTGACAGGATGGGATGATGGAGCTATGTGGCTGTAAACTTGCATTATTCTTCAGGAAGAGGGAGAAATGATCACAAAGGTGATTCAGGGGTCATCAGGGCGACTGCCTCAGTTTCAACAAGCCTTAGGCATCTACTGGGACCCTTGGGGGCGGGACTCCACAAAGCCAAAGCAGTGGGGCCATCCCCAGAGTCATGGGGGTGATGCTGCCACCCCATTGGGTCTGAAAGATGGGGATGTTGAGCCAAAAAGGATTATTTTTGAGCCTTGAGATCTAAAGGAATTTGTACGGCTGGGTTTTAGACTTCCTTGTGTCCCATCACCCAGTTCTTTATTCCAGTTTCTCCCTTTTGTAATGGGAATGTCTATCCAAATGCCTGTCCACCCTTGTATTTTGAAAGCACATAGCTTATCTGGTTTCACAGGTTCACATCCAGAGAGGGATTTTGCCTCAAGATGAATTATAGCTTGAGTCTTACCATATCTGGTGTAGATATTTAGATTGAGACTTCAGAATGAGTTAGGACTTTAGGGGCTGTTAGGGTAGAATGAATGTATTTTACATGTGAGAAGGACATGAATTTGGGGGGCTGGAGGCAGGTACGATGGACTGCTTTGTGTGCTCCCAAATTCTTGAGTTGAAGTCCTAACCCCCAATGTAGTGGCATTTGGAGATTGGGCCATTCGAATGAGATCATCTGGGTGGGGCCCTTAAGATAATTGTTGCCTTGCTCTCCCCTTCTCCACCCCCCCCCCCCACCACCACCATGTGAGGACATAGTGAGAAGGCAGCCATCTACAAGCTAGAAAGAGCCCTTATTGAAATCAACCATGTTAGTACCTTGCTCTTGAATTTTTAGGTTCTGGACTATGAGAAAATAAATTTGTGTTGATAAAGCCACCCAATTTATAGTATTTTGTTATGGTACCCTGAGCTTAGACATGCTGGTTTTGTCACATTCCTCCTTTAACTTTGAGATTTTTTGCAGGTTTTTTTTTTTGTTTTGTTTTTTTTACCTCTTCTGAGTTATCTCTGTGAATTCTGCATCTCATTCATTGTCTGCTTTCTAAGTCACTGAGAGCTGTGTATCTTCTTCCCAAAATGCAACTCTTCCATATACATCTCTTTTTAAACTCAAACCTTAAAGATTCAGGAAGGTTATGATGTCCTAGATTACATAGAAAGTTAAGAAAAAGAAGACTAGAACCAAGGGATTTTAGGCATTTCTTGATATTTTTTTCACTAAATTCTGTAATAATTATTTTTTTGTGAATGCAAAATAAATCACAAGTCTGGATAAATTTGTGAAGTTATTCATAAGAAAAGGTTTAAAGATAGGAGAAGTCATGTTTTTGTGTATTTGATCATTTTTTTGTTGTTGTTAAAAAGCACCTGAAATTGGTTCTGTTTAAAAAAACTAGACCATAAAGTCTCCAGGCTTAGGACTTTACTCCAAGAGACTATTAAGAAAAAAAATTTTTTTTATTGTGTTAGGCCAGAATTTGCCAAACTTAACCATGCCTTATGGCAGGGGTCCTCAAACTTTTTAAACAGGGGGCCAGTTCACTGTCCCTCAGACCGTTGGAGGGCCGGATTATAGTTTAAAAAAAAACTATGAACAAATTCCTATGCACACTGCACATACCTTATTTTGAAGTAAAAAAACAAAACGGGAACAAATACAATATTTGTATTTGCATGTGGCCCGTGGGCCGTAGTTTGAGGACCCCTGCCTTATGGTGTTAAATCAACTCTGATTTGTGCATTTATATTGCCTGCTTAGCCTTTTAAGCATTTGAGTTTGTGAATTCTGGTGTAATTTATGAATTCTCTAACGTTTGAGATACATCATTAAGTAGTAAGATTACTTAGGAAAAACCAAGAAGAAGTCTGGATCTACATAGCAAGTAGAAGATAAGCCCCATGAAGGAGAAATCCTATCTGACTCATTCTCTACTGTCTCCCCTACTACCTCATAGACTGCAGAGTGTTGAATGAATGCATGGTCTCCTCTCCCAAACCTAGTACCTCTTAGCCTGTATATTACGTGTCCCCAGATTCTCCAAGTGCAAGGAATGATTCTGGCTCTACTTTTTCCCTAACCCACAGACTCCTTGGATTCCCTGTAAATCCCTATTTGATGCCCTAGCATGGATACAGGGTTGGGAGTAGTATGTTAGGTAAACTTTTAGCTAGAGAATTGTTATTTTCGAAAGGAATATAGAAAATAGATCCAGTGCTGGAAGATACCTTTTGAAGGGAAAGATGGGTAGAAGACAAAAAATCAAACCTGTTAACCAAGGTCAAAGAAGAATCTTCGAACTGTGCTGTTAGCTTGGATAGTAGAACAGGCCTGTTCCCAGTACAGTAAGTTAATATTGGGCTGGTGAGTCAGCATCAAGAGACTGTTGGAACAGAGGCCAGGAATTCAAATGCCTGTGGTTGAAACTACCAAGTGACAGGAGTGTAAAGCATGAACACAGTCCCAAGACGCAGGGATTTGAAGGTTAGAGCAAAATTGACTCAATGTAAGTATGCTTATTAAAAAAAAGTCCTTAGACATGTGCCTCTTAAAGTTCTGATTGGTCCGGGAAAATGAGGAGATAGTAGACCTGCAAGCATGTGAATATGGTATCCACCACTATAGTTCTTTTTTAGATTTTGGTAATCGTTTGACACTTGTCATACCAAAAGCTATGTGGAGAAAGATGGTCAAAGGAATAGGCAGCTATAACATTAAGCTAGACTTAAACATCAATACCCTTTGATTTGAAAAGAAGATGATGGAATATGATTGAAGTCAAGTGATCTGAGTAAGTAAATTAGGAATTGTTCACGAACAAGAGGCATCCCATGAAGTTTTATATGAGGTGAATTTGAGTCAAAAAAGGAAGGACTACTTTATACTATGGGCTAGTTTACTTACTTCCCTTGCAAGTGAGGGTCAAGTGAAATGCAGAAAGTAAAGGCACTGGTGTGAGGTTGATGATTTGATAGCCCTAGAGAACACTTGATTCCATGACCAGTGGTTGTAGGAACTGGTGTGAAGAGGGAGGATTTGGGGCAAGCAGTAAGGGGCAGATAAGGGGGGGAGGGACTTTATACCTTTCTATTCTGCTTGAATGCTTTTTTTTTTTCTTTTTTAAGTTTATCTTTCCAGTCTTTTTACACCCTCACTTTTGCTTTTGTTTTCCTCACTCTGTTTTGTTGGGTTGTTTGTATTTTAAATAGTCTGGTGTGTCTCTCTCCACATCCTTCTTCAAGCTCACATCTATATATATACAAGCCTAAGTGACTGTTCGACCGGTAGCTATGACACACACTGACCATCAGGGGGCAGATGCTCAATGCACAGGCATGGGAACATGGAACAGACTGATGAATCTCAGAGGGAAGGGGGGAGGGTGGGAAGAAATTAACCAAAGATCTTTTTTTTTTTTTAAAGACCGTGGTTTCTTTATTTTTAATTTTTTTCAATATATTTTATTGATTTCAAAGAGGAAGGGAGAGGGAAAGAGAGATAGAAACATCAATGATGAGAAAGAACCATTGATCGGCTGTCTCCTATTGGGGATCGAGCCCACAACCCAGGCATGTGCCCTTGACTAGAATTAAACCTGGGACCTTTCAATCCACATGCCGATGCTCTATCCATTGAGCAAAACCAGCTAGAGCTAACCAAAGATTTTATATGCATACTAGAGGCCTGTGGGGATTGGGCCGAAACCAGCCCAGTGCACAGATTTGTGCACCATTGGGGTCCCTCGGCCTGGCCTGCGGGGATCAGGCCAAAACCAGCTCTCCAACATCCCCTGAGGGGTCCCAGATTGCGAGAGGGCTCAGGCCAGGCTGAGGGACCCCATGGGTGCATGAATGCGTGCACCGGGTCTTTAGTAAATATCTATAAGGAGCTTGGGGGAGGGGGGGTCATTACTTTCATAAAAATAGGATTACAGTACAAGTATCTCCCTGGAATTTGCTGTTTTCACTATGGACATCTGTTTCTACAGAAAGATCTAGTTGTTTCTTTTTTTTTTTTTTTTTTTTTTTTTTTTTTTTTTTTTTTAAATATATTTTATTGATTTTTTACAGAGAGGAAAGGAGAGAGATAGAGAGTTAGAAACATCGATGAGAGAGAAACATCGATCAGCTGCCTCCTGCACATCTCCTACGGGGGATGTGCCCACAACCCAGGTACATGCCCTTGACCGGAATCGAACCTGGGACCTTTCAGTCCGCAGGCCGACGCTCTATCCACTGAGCCAAACCGGTTTTGGCTAGTTGTTTCTTTTTAATAGCTGTGTACTATGATGGGCTCCTTATCGGTGGAAGTTGCTGATTTTTTTTATAACAAATACTGCAGTGAATATCCTTATACATTTATCTTTGTGCATTTGCATAACACACCTGTAGGATATGAATCAGAGGATTCTATTTATTAAAATTTTTGCTTGATACTACCAGTTGTCTATTATAAAGTCCATATCACTTCAACAGCCATCCTATATAATAAAGAGCTAATATGCAAATGGTTGTCACACCCTCACGCCGGGGCTAGGGGACCTGAGGCCAGGCCAGGGGACCTGAGGCTGTGCCCCCCCCCCCCCCCTCGCCCAGCAGGGCTTGACGGGGGACCTGAGGCTGCACCCCCCACCTGGTGGGGCTTGACAGGGGACCTGCGCCTCCCACCCTGCGGGGTTTGACAGGGGTAGGGCTGGCCAGGTCTGGGTCTCGTGCGATTTTGAGGCATGTGTGGATGGGCTGGGACTTGACTCTGCGTCCCACAGCACACCCCAGATTCTGGCAGGAGGGAGATTTTCATATACATTTTACTAATTTTCTTTCATCTCTGACACTTTTATTATAAAGGGCAAATAGCAATATTAAAATACTTCCTCTAATTAATTCCCTTTTAATGTGCACGAATTTCATGCACCGGACCACTAGTGTGCACAATAATTGAAGTCCTGATCTAAATATTGTTCCTCTCCTAAAGGAGCTTAGTAGAATGGCTGGTTCCAGATCTGTGACAGGTAAAGAATAAAGCCAGCCTAGGACATCTTGTGCCAAAAAACATGGAAGTACTCCAAGACTAATGAAGTCCTGTCAAAAGGATACAAAGAACCAGCTGGAAGAGTTTCTACTGGCCAAATTTGGGACAATTTGATCAGCAAAATACATAATTGTAATTACATTACATTGTTTAAAAAATTAATGAGTCTTGCCCAGTCGGCATGGCTCAGTGGTTCAGTGTCGACCTATGAACCAGGAGGTCATAGTTCCATTCCCCTTCAGGGCACATGCCTGGATTGTGGTCTTGGTCCTAGTGGGGGGTGTGTAGGAGGTAGCCAATCAATGATTCTCTCTCATCATTGATGTTTCTCTCTCTCCCCTTCCTTCCTCTCTGAAATCAATAAAAAATATATTTTTTAATAAATTGAGTATGATACTAAACAAAAGGTGGTAGAAGGAGAGAGTAAAACATTTTTAAAGAATAAATGTAGAAGGAATGACAGTATTAAAAAAAAATTACTGCCTGGCCAGTGTGGCTCAGTAGTTGAGTGTCCACCCAAGAGGTCACCTGTTTGATTCCTGGTCAGGGCACATTCCCGGTCAGGGCACATGCCTGGGCTTCAGGAGTGACCCCCAGCAAGGAGCATGCAGGAGGCAGTCGTTTAGTGTTGATGTTTCTCTATCATCAGTGTTTCTGTCTCTCTCCCTCTCCCTTCCTGTCTCTAAAAATCAATAAAAGCATATTTTAAAAATTTACTGTTTTGTAATACCCAACATAATATGTAAAATAAATTTCAGGCATGGATGCTCATGGAAGCTAAAACACTAGGTGAAAGATTGTTGATCTGTTCATATGGTGCGACAGATTACTTACCAATCACAAAGGGAAAATATATAACTTTACACTAGAAAAATCCTGCAGTTGCTAGTAATCAAGTAATTAAACTTGGCAGCACTAGTAGAGGGACATCCTGACATCATGTGCCATTTTTTAAAAGAATATATTTTTACTGATTTCAGAGAGGAAGGTAGAGGGAGAGAGAGAGAATCATTGATCAGCTGCCTCCTGCACATCCCACACTGAGGATCCAGCCCGCAACACGGGCGTGTGCCCTGGCCGGAAATTGAACCGTGATCTCCTGGTTCATAGGTCAATGCTCAGTCACTGAGCCACACCAGCTGGGCTCATGTGCCATTTTATTGGATGCCATAAGTAGTGCCCAGTTCACCTATAGAGTATTCTTTTTAAAAAATATGTAATCTAAACCTAATCCACCCTCATAATTATCCGCAGGATTACCTTCTGTAGTTAGAACTGGGGATGATTCTACCGTATGACCTTAGTTAGGCTATGTTAATAACTTCTCTGAGTCTCAAAGCCCTCATTTGTAAAACAGTGGTACTGAATCAGACAAATGCATGAAAATAACCTAAATATACTTTGTTTCATTTGTACAGTTTGTTTATAACAAAAATAATTTGGTGTATAGTAAGAATCTAACATATTGATTCATCTCTGCTGTCAGATTCCATTCATGGCCACCATATATATAGCCAAATAAAAACTACATTTATTTTTTCACAAATATCTTTAATTATTCTATGTAATTTGATAGCATTTTAAAAGAATTTGCTATACTGGCTTGGATCCTTAAGCTAACGAAGTCTCTATGCCAGAAAGCTTTCTAATCCCAAACGTTCAAGGGAAATTTTAGGTAGGAGCATGGGTTAGAGCATTTTGTACTCATTAAAAATTTAGATTGTCTTACATGAAATTGCCAATTTTATAGAACAAAATGTTCAATTATCAGCAATTTGATGTGGCTCAACCTAATGCATGCTTTAGTAGAGGTTAGTCCATCATCTTCATTTGCCAAGCAATCTTTTTTCTCCCTTATGTTTTAGAGAAAGATTTGTTCAAAGGAGGAGGAAAGTGGGATTTGAATTGATCCAAGTTTGAAGGGAATCGTGATGTGGAGTGGTATTCTAATTATCTTGGGATGTTTCATCATTTCATACTCTCCACTCTCACCTCATGTATAATATTTATTCTTTTCAGTCACTTCTTACATCTTGTCTCCTTTTTTTTCTTTTTCTTTTTCCCAGATAGTGGGAAATGAGGCAAAAGGAAATAACATTTTTCTAGCTCTTTTCCCTCACTTTAAACTCTGGATTGCTCTTTTTGAATAGGCAGTCACGGAATCTTGAAAACTTGAGAGTTCTTTGGTTCTTTTCCGAAAATAGCACTTAGAAATAAAATTCTTTTTAAAAAATCTTAGTTATTCATACTATGGAAGGTACAAGTGGGTTAACGGATTTCACATGGATTTTTCTGTTACAGAACATAAATAATGAAGTAACAACTCCCAAAGGGGTTTGGAAGGAAAGTTTCAGGCAGTGAAAGGAGTTCCGAAATTATCACAGCACAGCAAGAATCCTCCCTGGGATATGGCTCTTACAACAAGGGCCATAATAATATCCTCATAAGAAAGTGACTTTCTCAAAGAATGTGTTCTAGGCAAATGTGTATAGTTTCAGTGTTTTCTCAAACAAGAAAAAGTAAAATCACTAGAAGGCCTTCCCTCTTAAGGAAATGTGGTCCAACCTAGATATAAATAGCTTTATTAAAATCCTTAGTTTTTGGCAAAGCCAAATCATCGCTAGTGTGAAAATTATTGTTCATGTCCCAGACAGCTGCTCAGGAAGCAATCCTGCACGCGTCTGGAATTGGCACACCTTCACCATCTAAGGACTACTGCATGTTCTATAACCCTCACTGGACAGCTCTGCCAAGAACCCTAGAAAATGCAGTAAGTACATCACAGTTACTATTTCTTTGTAAACAAAAATATTGAAAGGTGAAAATGAGTGATTATTATTTTCAGTGTATGAACTAGTTGTAATATGTGATTAATAAATAGTAATTGTTTTATTGCTTTAGCTTAAATATTTTTCTCTCTGTGGGAGAAACAAGTTAGGGAATTTTAAAATATTTCAAAGCCTGATCAGCATGATTTAAAGGAACATTATATTAAATCAATAGATACTTTGTCACTAAATGCATTTAGGGTGAAATGCGATTTTACCATGCTAACATTCTTCTTTTCAGACTTCCATTAGTTTGAAGAATCTAACTTCCACACCATTGTGCAACATTTCTGATATTCCTTCTGATGGGATAAAGAACAAAGCAGTTGTGGTTCAGTGGGGAACCTGCCATTTTCTTGAAAAAGCCAGAATTGCACAAACCGGAGGTGCTGAAGCATTGTTGGTTGCCAATAACAGTGTCGTAGTAAGTTATAAAACTACTAGAGGCCCGGTGCATGGGGTGGGGGGAGGCGGGGTGGGGGGAGGGTGTTTCAGCCCGGCCTATACTATCTTACAATCCAGGACCGCTGGCTGGCCTGCCTGCCTGATCGCCCCTAGCCACTCTGCCTGCCTGCCTGATCGCCCCTAACTACTCACCTGCCTGTCTGATCGCCCCTAGCCACTCTGCCTGCCTGCCTGATCACCCCTAACTGCTCACCTGCCTGCTTCATCACCCCTAACCGCCTCGGCCTTGGCCCCCGCCGCCATGGCTTCATCCAGAATGATGTCTGGAAGGTTGTTTGGCTGTCCAGTCTAATTAGCATATTACGCTTTTATTATTATTGATAATAATTTTTTTTGAGCTCATGATATCAAATTTCACAGGTTGAACTATCTTCTGTGTGTGTATGGTTTAGGAGCGGAGTTTTGAATAATCTAATAGGATTATTTTTAAATAAACATTCTGGTTATGATAGGCATTCAATTGGAATATTTTGTAGTTTCTTTTCTATTCCTAAAGTAGACAAGACTTTGTTAGGAATAAGTATGTATAGTGTGTGTGTGAGAGTTATATATATATGATATACCTGTATATATCAGTTTGAGAACTCTTGCTATAATATTAAGAACACTTGAAACTTTGTTTTATAACTTGATAAAGATGTGATATTCTATTGGAATAATTTGGATTTTATTCTGTAAATATGTTAGTAGTTCATACGTTTTCATAATATGTGTGTGTTTTTTTCTTTCAGTTTGCTCCCTCAGGGAACACATCTGAATTTCATGATATGAAAATACTGATTGCATTTATAAACAAAAGAGACTTCAAAGATATGAAGCAGGTAAATTAGTAATTTCATACTAGACAATGTTCATACCTAGTACACTCTTTAACTTTTAACCACTGATATTTAACTTAAATGATTATACATGCTACACTTGCCAACAAGAAGCTGTGAAGGCCTACCAAGTCTTTACTTGGGAAGTATTCACCTCCCATTTAGCACAAGGTGTTTCTGAGCCCTGACTTCAGAAAGGATATTGATTTGTTTTGACTTCTTTAAAACCTCTGATTGTATGGAATACTGCAGTTTCAAGATTTAATAAACTAAAATATAGCCTCCTAATTTTGACAAGAGAATATGTCATATTGTCAAAACTAGTTCTAGTATTCTTGACTGCCTGACACAGTGTCCATTCCAGAGCGAAATTGGAGTGCTACAGCCATACTCTGTAGTGGGAAGAAACTAACACTGGTGTTTTAACTCTCATTTTTTGCCTTTCAGACTCTTGGAGATAACATTACTGTGAAAATGTATTCTCCGTCACGGTCTAACTTTGACTATACTATGGTGGTTATTTTTGTAATTTCTGTGTTCACTGTGGCATTAGGAGGATACTGGAGCGGACTACTTGAATTGTAAGTTTAATTAAACTTCAGTGTTTTTTGTGATAAATGGCTAAAAATTATTACTTGAAATTATTTTAATCATATAACAACATTTAAATTCCACCTCAGAAAATAGTGTGGTTAAGATCAGATTGCAGTTTGTTCTCATACAGGTCATTCGCCTTATCACTGAGAAGGGGGTCATAGGTTCCTCTAATTCTTCAGCTGGCAGGGAAACACTGACATTTCTGTCAAAGACTCTTCAATTATGATGTTCAGTGATGTCTCCCAGGAAGGTGAAGATACTTAGTTCCCTAACATGCCTGTTTATTTAGGTTGGAAGACAATAAGTAAGAGAAGGTGAGGGGTTTCCCAGCTCCTTTTGAGTTAAGTCAATACAGTGTGACCTCATCATTCTGTTCAGTGCTTTAGGGAGAATATTAAACATGTCCATATTTTAATTTAAATGTAGAAATTTCAAATGTACATAAATTTGGATTTCCCTATTTAATGACAACCTAAACCCAATCTTCTTACAGTTATGTACCTTTGGCTCTAGATTAAAGTAGGCAACACAGTAGAGAAAGATCATTTCATACTCATAACTCTGAATTTTAAAAAAGTGCTCAGAGCATATTAATTCATCCATGAAGGACAATATATTCACCTTGTGAATTGATCTCTAGATCAGCGGTCGTCAACCTTTCGGACCTCATGGACCACCAGTGGTCCGTGGACCACCGGTTGGCGACTGCTGCTCCAAAGGTTTCCTTAAACCAGTGGTTGCCAACTTTTCAGACCTCATGGACCACCAGTGGTTCGTGGACCACCGGTTGTCAACCGCTGCTCTAGATTTCATTAAAAAGGGCTTATTTGCAATTAAATGAAGCTAATAAGCTTACTTATAATTTTTAAAATACTGAAATTTGATTTATTTACATCAAGAGAGAAATCTTGCCCAAACCGGTTCGGCTCAGCGGATAGAGCGTCAGCCTGCGAACTCAAGGGTCCCAGGTTCGATTTCGGTCAAGGGCATGTACCTTGGTTGCGGGCACATACCCAGTGGGGAGTGTGCAGGAGGCAGCTGATCGATGTTTCTCTGTCATCGATGTTTCTAACTCTCTATCCCTCTCCCTTCCTCTCTGTAAAAAATCAATAAAATATATTTAAAAAAAGAGAGAAATCTTAGGATTTAACAAGTATAGGTTTCCTGAATATTGAACTTTAAATATTTTACATATTTGGAAAACATGTTTCAAAATATATGAGTCACGTGTTTTCCTGTAAACATTGTTTTTTCTTCATTAATATTAATCTTTAGAAAACAAGGTATGTAACTAGGTCTCCGGTTATTTTCTAGATTATTTGTTGAAACTTTATAAATAATTTTTCAAAAGCTTCTAATTCATTAAGAATCTTTTTCTATTTAATATAAATTCACCCTGTACTTCCATTACTATGTACATTGTTTCTTTAAAGTAGTGCTTCTCAAACTGTGATGTGCATACAAACTGTCTTGAGATCTCATTAAAATAGAAGTTCAGATTTAGGAGGCTTGGGGTGGGGAATGAGATTCTGCATTGCTAACAAGCTCCCAAGTGATTTTGCTGGCCATTGACCACCCTTTGAGTTAGCAAGGCAGGCTTCACATATATATCAGGCCAGTCTCCTCAAGAAAACTGGAGATGGGAGAGGAGTACATATAAGCTTTTTTATTTATAAAACATCACGATAGGCAGAAACAGATTTTGTTGCCTTCAATAGCCAGGTTGGGAGAGGAGATGTCCTTTACCTCTAAGATTATGGATTTTAATATTGAGGTAGCTGAGTCTAACTAAGAGTAAGATAAAGAAAGAAGTAAGTGTATGTATGATTGGGGTAGGGAGGGTGACAACATATAAAAAAAGGGAATATGAATCAGTGATAAAAAGAAAAAATTTCCATGAAAAGTAAAATTATTAAGAACATAAGGATTATCATTTGGCAAGTAAAGAGTAACTGAAAGAGAAGGGAAAGAGAATAAGGCTTAGGACAGGGAAATTTTGCCAGAACAGGACATCATAACCCAGAATTACCTTGCCAAGTGCAAGGTACACGTTATACAAAAGGGAAGGATGCCTTTGTTCCATATAAAGACTTTTCAGTAGAAATTTGAAGTCTTACTATAATGAGATCACTGGTCCTCAAGTTTTCTAAACTCAAGATGGCATGGAGAAGAGCTTAGCATGTGGCTCTTGAGAAATTTAAGAGAACAATTTTTTAAAAAGATGAATTCTAGTATTTTCTTTTTTTTTTTTTTTTTTAGATGAATTGTAGTGTTTTAATCTGATATCAGTCTAGTACAGTAGTTCTCAACCTTCTTAATGCCGCGACCCTTTAATACAGTTCCTCATGTTGTGGTGACCCCCAACCATAAAATTATTTTCGTTGCTACTTCATAACTGTAATTTTGCTACTGTTATGAATCGTAATGTAAATATCTGATATGCATGATGTATTTTCATTGTTACAAATTGAACATAATTAAAGCATAGTGATTAATCACAAAAACAATATGTAATTATATATATGTGTTTTCCAATGATCTTAGGCGACCCCTGTGAAAGGGTTGTTCGACCCCCAAAGGGGTCGCGACCCACAGGTTGGCAACCACAGGTTGAGAACTGCTAGTCTAGTATACGTTTTCCCTTCAAGAAATTGCCTCGTGCTTTCTATTACACTGAATACGAACACGTAAATCTTCATTATTATGGCTTACATGTGTACTCTGATTAAAAAATGTCTTTAAGTATATCTAATATAATAATAGAGGAATATGCAAATTAGCCTGGACACTGTAACGTCACGACCAATCTACAAGCGGAGGAGAGCTACAGGACCGTGGGGCAGCGAGCTACGAGCGAGAGAGCTACCAGCCACAGTGGGTGTGGTGGCCAGCTGAGGCATGTGGCAGCGAGCTACTCACGCACGGATTCGTGCGCAGGGCTGCTAATTTGTTTATATAGCTTTGCACAGTAGCAGTATCATAGCCAAAGAGATTTATCCGAGGCGCGATTATTGCTAATTGAAAATAATAATAATAAATAAATAAATAAATAAATAAATATATTTGTTTATAATGATAGATACCATAGGTGGCACGTTTTCCCACTTGGGTATCACTTTTAATGAAACTTACATTAATAACCATGTAGCTATACAGTTTCAGGGAGGTGCTGTTGTGTCTGTCCTCAGACTCTCCCTTCTCTTATTCCCGGTAGCCTGCCTAAAGTCACAGATGCTTAATGTGGTGGCCATCCCAGTTAACAAGGTTCTCATAAGATAGTGGCATTTGGTAAAGAAGCAGTTTGGCAAATGTGTACTTTGATAGAAGTAAACTCTTTTTTAACTAACGTTTGTACTGAGCCAAGGCAATAAGGGGTCCGGGAGTGCACACTGGTAGACCGGAGTTGATGGGATTGGGGCTGGAAAAGCATGTAGTGGCTTCCACACAGCTGGGAGGAGACAACAGGTGACAGAACAGAGACTGCTCAACAAGGGGCCCTTGAGGCTCTTTCCTCTTCAACTTCAGTCTCTCCCTTTTATTAACTGTGTGACCTAGAAAGCAAGGATTGTTGGAAGAATTAAAAACAATGTTTTGCTGTCTTAAATCAAGGTTGGACAAAGCTATGTCTTGAACTCCTATGAGTCCTTCATAATATACTGATGAGCATACAGTAAATACTGAGTTGATAGACAACTTTTAGTGTTTCCATTTAAAAGAAGCTAATTTTAGTACTTGACTGTGTAAATTGATAATATTTAGTGTGTAAGAAGAATTGGTTATCATCTGAAATTTATTCCATTAATATAGTTTCCAAATCAGATAATATAAACATCCACAAAATTTAATTTGTTTATATATGTCATCTATTTCATCAATTTTGCATCAGAAAAAAATGCTGTTTCAAAAGTCAAAACACTGGTTAAAAATATTATCTCTGGAGGGTAGAATAATAGAGAGTTTTTACTTTCTGGATTAAACATTTCTTTTTGGTGTTGGGGTGGGGTTTTTTTAAGTGTATTACTTTATAATCAATAACAAATTTAAGTTGGTGTTAAAGATGGATTTTACAAATGATTTTACTTGGAAGAGATTTGCTGAAGTTCCTGTGTATGTTTACTCAGGGAAAGCATGAAAGCAATGGCAGACACTGAAGACAGAGAAATGAGGAGAAAGAAGGACGAATATTTCACTTTCAGTCCTCTAACAGTTGTAATATTTGTGGCCATCTGCTGTGTTATGATGGTCTTACTTTATTTCTTCTACAAATGGTTGGGTAAGAAATCATGTTTTATATTTGCTATTTTCAGCAAACAATCTTTTCACTTACTTTGGCAGATTTATCTTTTCCTTCTACCCAGAAAACTTAAGTGAATAAATAAAAAGTGATATTAACTTTTTAAGTTGTTAGACATGTTAGGTCTCCATTACTGTGGGGTAAAAAAAATATTCAGATTAAAAATATACTGTCTTGAGATAAGAACACTTCTTCATGAATGACTTGGAAGAATTGTTATGGTCCCTACATTTCTCTCCCTGTAGATAAAGCATGAAATCCTAATATCTAACGAGCAGGTTAGCATGGGCAGTGTTGCTCGTTGGTTGAGCATCAACCTATGAACTAGGAGGTCACAATTCAATTCCTGGTCAGGGCTTATACCTGGGTTGTGGTCTCTATCCCCAGTAGGGATGCGGGGTGCAGGCGGCAGCAGATCAATGATAAATATCATTGATGTTTATCTCTCCTCCCTTCCTCCCTGAAATCAATAAAAATAGTTTTTAAAAATAAAGAGCAGGCTAAGGACTTCTTGGTGGCTCTATTTAGTTATATGAAATAGAAGCTATTCAAATTACTGATTTATTGCCTTTGCTTACCCCCAAAGTGTAGTTTATTCTTCTGTCAGTTTATAAATCAAGATGTTATATTACTTGAATTTTGTTTTACTTGTGTAAAACAGTTAGGGTCATACTACATCTAAAGACACACAGGTATTTGCCTGTGATCTAGAGAGTAAGTGATACTTATTCCTTTAAGTAGGTAGCGGTAGGTACAAAGAGGAGGTGGAGAGACCAGGGAAATGGGGGGTTGGGGGGTGTTAGATGAGAACTTGTAAAAACCACCAAAGGCTACAATGCTTATTTGGAGAACAATGGAATACTTTCTGGACTAGAAAATTGAGGCCTTAAGGTTAGTTTCAGCTTATTCCATTTCTCCTGCCCTGTGGCAGCAATTTTGAAAATATAATCTATTGACATATTTCCAATTAGAAAATAATCATTCTTCAAATATCACTCATATTTTGATCTGTTGTTGGGAGAGTAGGTTCTAGGGCAGTGATGGAGAATTTTTTGAGCTCGGCGTGTCAGCATTTTGAAAAACCCTAACTTAACTCTGGTGCCGTGTCACATATAGAAATTTTTTGATATTTGCAACCATAGTAAAACAAAGACTTACATCTTTGATATTTATTTTACATATTTAAATGCCATTTAACAAAGAAAAATCAACCAAAAAAATGAGTTCATGTGTCACCTCTGACAAGCGTGTCATAGGTTCGCCATCACTGTTCTAGGGTGTTGTTTGTATTATGTTGTCATTGGGTGGCTCATTTTTCTATTTTAATGGTCTTGAATTATTTGTGTCTGACCCTCAGTCAATATATTAGTGGCCTTTGATAGAAAAAAAAGATTTCTGTACCCTATCTTAAAGCATGTTATAATTTTTGGTAAGGTATTTTCTTAAACTGATTGCTATTTTAAAAGTTGACCCTGCCCTTGATGTTGTTGCTCAGTTGGTTGGGTGTTGTCCTGTGAACCAAAAGGCTGCCAGTTCAATTCTGGTTGGGGCACATGCTCAGGTTGTGGGCTCAATCCCAGTAGGAGGTATGCAGGAGGCAACTGATCAATCGATCGATGTTTCACTCTCATATGGATGTTCTCTCTCTCCCTCTCTCTTATTTCTAAAAGTCAGTTTTAAAAATCTTTAGAATAAACACAAAAGCATACACTGAAAAAAATAAAAATAAGCCTGGCTGGTGTCACACAGTGGTTAGGCATTGATCCATGAACCAAATGGTCACCTGTGTGAGTCCTGGTCAGGGTACATGCCCAGGTTGCAAACTCGGTCCCCAGTAGGGGGTGTGCAGGAGGCAGCTGAATGATGTTTCTCTCTCTCTATCCTTCTCCTTCCTCTCTCCCTAAAATAAATAAAAACATTTTTTTAAAAATAAAATAAACTGTACATATAAAAGCCTAAGTGACCGGTCAACTGGTTGCTGTGACGCATACCGACCACCAGAGGGCAGATGTTCAATGCAGGAGCTCCCCCCTGGTGGTCAGTGCGCTCCTGCAGCCGGCCAACCTCCCGCAGCCCTGATCGGGCCTGATTGCTGTCCAGGCCGAGGAATCCCACCTGTGCACGAATTTGTGCACCGGGCCTCTAGTATAATATAAAATAAAATAAAAGTTGATCCTGTTTGTAAAGGTAATTTTTGATGTAAGAGAAAAATCATTAAACTTCAAGGTTATCCCAGAACATGGAATTTAATTATAACTCTGAGAATATCTTATGTGATTATTGTAAGATTTAATTCACCTTTAAGTGGTGAATTAAATCTTATGACTATCACATAAGGCTCAATATGCTGCCTTTTCCTAATATATTAAATAATGGGACTATACTAAATTGGTAGGGTTCCTCTTACCATTTTATGATTGTCATGCTCAAGGAAGTAACTAAAGACAGTTATATTAACCAAATTCTTTTCCACACCCAATTATTTTCTTAAGTATAGTATGACCTGAATGAGGCACCTAAAACCTGTTAGGGCCCCAAGAGCCTCATTTCCACCAGTGTTGTAAAACTTGGGTTGGAGACCTGTGATGGATGACTTACCAAACTTAATTTGACAATCTTTGACTCTCTATCTTACTATTCATATTACTGTATATAACCAACTAGAGCAGTGATGGCGAACCTTTTGAGCTCGGCGTGTCAGCATTTTGAAAAACCCTAACTTAACTCTGGTGCCGTGTCACATATAGAAATTTTTTGATATTTGCAACCATAGTAAAACAAAGACTTATATTTTTGATATTTATTTTATATATTTAAATGCCATTTAACAAAGAAAAATCAACCAAAAAAATGAGTTCGCGTGTCAGAGGTGTCATAGGTTCGCCATCATTGAACTAGAGGCTTAATGCATGAAATTCAAGCAAAGGGCTCGGCCCTCACAGCCCCGGCTTCGTCCAGAAGGTCGCCCGGAAGGTCGTCTGGACAGTTGTTCTGCTGTTTCAGTCTAATTAGCATATTAGCTGTTTATTATATAGGATCATTAAAATAGCAACAAATAAGAGTTATATAAAGCTAATTATGTGCCAGATCCTCACAATAACCCTGACATGGGTATAATTATATTTCACATTTTAAAGATGAGTCTCAGGGACTAAAAAGTAATTTATCTAGATCATCAATTAGAAAGTGGCTATCCCTTACTTACTATCTCTAGATTACTTTCTTTCTCAACTGTAGATCAATTATAGTTTTCTGCAATTTAGTGGAATTTGAAAAATTCAGATAAAATTTATTTCCATTGTGAAATTTTGATGAAGTTCAGAAAACGAATTATTTTTATTTTATTTTAGAGTACAATAAGCCTCCCTATTTTAACAACAAGGAGACCAAATGTTTTTAATTTTAAAGAATTCTCAAATAAGTATAGCTACTATAGAAAAACACTTGTCGCCCTAGCTGGTTTGGCTCAGTGGATGGAGTGTTGGATTGCGGACTGAGGGGTCCCAAGTTCAATACCAGACAAGGGCACATGCCTGTGTTGCAGGCTCGATCCCCAGTTGGAGGCGTGCAGGAGGCAGCTGATCCATGATTCTTTCTCATCATTGATGTTTCTATCTCTCTCTCCCTCTCCCTTCCTCTCTGAAATCAATGGAAATATATTTTTAAAAATACTTAAAAACAAAAAAGAAAAGAAAAACACTTGTCAATTTTAACTGCCTTAGTATTGTTTCATAACAAAGAGGTTTGCTTAAATGGATTTGGTTTTACCGCAGGTTAAGTTATAGATAAATTCGACTTTAGAAAAATATAGAGAGCATGGCTAATATCTAAGGTGTCAGTTCTCATCCCTAAGCTGCATTTTAAAAAGTGTTTATGGAATGCAGACTGGTGCAGCCACTGTGGAAGACAGTATAGAGTTTCCTCAAAAAGTTAAAAATGGAACTCCCATTTGACACAGTGATCCCACTCCTAGGACTATATCCCCAGAAACCAGAAACACCAATCAGAAAGGATATATGCATCCCTATGTTCATAGCAGTACAATTTATAATAGCTAAGATTTGGAAACAACCTAAGTGCCCATCAGCAGATGAGTGGATTAAAAAACTGTGGTACATCTACACAATGGAATACTACGCCACTATAAAAAAGAAGCAACTATTTTACCATTTGCAACAGCATGGATGGAACTGGAGAGCATTATGCTAAGCGAAATAAGCAAGTTGGAGAAAGATAAATATCACATGATCTCACTCATGTGGGATATAATGATCAACATAATTTGATGAACAAAAATAGATCCAGAGACAAATGGCAGGGGAGGTGGGGGGGGGAATAGAGAGCAACCAAAGGACTTGTATGCATGCATATTAGCATAACCAATGGACACACACTGGGGCGGTGGGGGCTTGCTCAGGGTGGGAATGGTTGAGGGGAGGCGGGGGGGGGGTCAATTGGGGGAAAAAGAGACATATGTAAAACTTGAGACAATAAAAAAAATTTTAATTTAATTTTAAAAAAGTGTTTATAATGGCTTATCTTTCTTCTGTTTCTTACATTAAAATTAAATACTCATAAATGTGTACAACTCCCTTCATAGAAATCTTTAACAAACATGTCAGTTTGAATGATAGTAAATGTAGAGCCAGCTTCACAACCCTTTAAGCAATCATCCTTGCAATGTATAAAGGAATTGAAACAACACAAATTACTCTTAAAAACTTAAGGTGTAAATATTTTCAGTTTAGTAACCAATTCAGATCATAATATGGCCAGTGCATTGAAAGTATCATGATCCGATGAGAAAGCTAAAGAATTTGATATTGCTGTGTAAATATTTTCTTGTTAAATTTTTTCTGTTCTCATATAATTTAGTGTCTTGTTTTGTTTTCTTCTAGTTTATGTTATGATAGCAATTTTCTGCATAGCATCAGCAATGAGTCTATACAACTGTCTTGCTGCACTAATTCGTAAGATACCATATGGACAATGCACGTATGTATCTCTTATGAGGCATCCTGTAATGTTGGTTTTTGTAATATAAAACAATACAAGAAAAAGTAGTCTTATTTTAAATCCGTGCAGTTTAGTATACATGTGGCTATTTAAATTTAAATTAATTAAAATTAAGTAAAATTACAATTTAGTTCCTCAGTTTCATTTGCCACATTTCAAGTGCTAAATTGCCACATGGCCAGGCCGGTGTGGCTCAGTGGTTGAGTGTCAACCTATGAACCAAGAGGTCATGATTTGATTCCCGGTTTGGGCACATGCCCAGGTTGTGGGCTCGATCCCCAGTGGATAGCATCTAGAAGGCAGCCAATCAATGATTCTCTCTCATTATTAATGTTTCTCTCTCTCTCTCCCTCTGAAATCAATAAAAATATATTTTTAAAGAAATAGCCCTAACCGGTTTGGCTCAGTGGATAGAGCGTCAGCCTGCAGACTCAAGGGTCCCAGGTTCAATTCCGGTCAAGGGCGTGTACCTTGGTTGCGGGCATATCCCCAGTAAGGGGCGTGCAGGAGGCAACTGATCGATGTTTGTCTCTCATCGATGTTTCTAACTCTCTATCCCTCTCCCTTCCTCTCTGTAAAAAATCAAAAAAATATATTTTAAAAAAAGAAATAAAATATCTTCCATATTGGAGTCCCAATATGGAATATTTCTATCATCACGGAAGGTTCTATTGAACTGATAAACATTTTATTATTTTATTACATTTTATTTAAAATCAAGACTTTTAAATTGTTATTGCACTAGTTTTCTTGTGAGTGTGGTTAATAGTTGTCATTTCTCACAGTAAATAAACATTTTATTTCATCTGCAAGGTAAACTAACCTATTCTCATGTGTTTCTTTTGTTGTCATTTTAGGATTGTGTGTTCTGGCAAAAGCATTGAAGTGAGACTTATTTTTCTCTCTGGACTGTGCATAGCAATAGCTGCTGTTTGGGCCGTGTTTAGAAATGAAGATAGGTATAAGTACTTAGTTTATTTGCTTTTAGATTATGGTTGGATTATTTTATGTCTTGTCGTGATAATTATTCATTATGATTATTATGGAACACCATAGTCTTGAAAAAAGTTACTTGTTAAATAAGCAGATTTCGTATTAGTGGATTTGAGGTCATATAGAGGAGGAAATAATGAATAATTATTTAAACATCTAAGCTGAAATAGACTTAATTACATATATGCTTAATTATGATGTAGCCATAATTTAGTATACAATGGAGTACAGTGCAGCTATAAAGAATGAAGATCTCTATGAATTGATATGCAGTCATTTCCAGAATATATTTTTAAGTGAAAAAAATGCAAAAGAATAGAAGTATACTAGAGTAGGCTACTTCTTATTTAATAAAGAAGGAGATATAAGAAAAATATATAGGTATTCATCCATTTACAGGAAGGATAACCAGAAAAAATATATATTTAAGTTTCTTTAGTGTTTTATTAATGAAATTAGTAAAGTCCAAAGGATTTAATACCCTAAAATTTGGGAGCAAAGTTCATACATTTTAGGCAGCTTCTGGTATGAGAAATCATTTGGGAATTATGCATATCCATTTCTGATAGAGTATGTTGCATAGCTCTTGTTTCCTTTATGTTCTAGCTACCTATCCTTTGTTATACGCCGCTTTTCTAGAAAGAGACATGTATAAATTCAAAGATTAAAGATAAATATGCATTTATGTCTGATAGTATAGTATTATTAATTATTCTATTAAGGCAGTAAATTACTAAATATGAAAAATAGGAGAGGTTTTTCATTTTATTTTTATAATTGCTGCCTGATTATTGAATAATCAAATCATAGCAATTGAGCAATTTTACTTTAGTGATCTATTCTTGTGAAAAGTTCCACTGAGAAATAAGCTGACAGGGGAGGGAGGTGGGAGGATGGGAAAAGATTAACCAAAGACTTAATGCATATTTGCACAGCCCATGGACACAGATAATAGTGTGGTGAAGGCTTGGGGTGGGGCAGGGGCTGGGTGGAGAGGGAAGTGGTGGGAAAATACTGTCAACAACAAAAAATAAACTTAAAAAAGGAAAGGAAAGTTCCATCTGAAAATAACTGGATAAAATAATAGAGTAACTTCTTTTGATTTTAGGTGGGCTTGGATTTTACAGGATATCTTGGGGATTGCTTTCTGCCTGAATTTAATTAAAACACTGAAGTTACCCAACTTCAAGGTAAGGTATTCTACTCTGACAGCTAAAATAATTGTTTCTTTTTATGTTTTTAAAATTATTATTGATTTTAGGGAGAGAGAAAGAGAGAGAAACATCAATGTGAGAGAAACATCAATCACTTGCCTCCCATATGTGCCCCGACTGGGGATCAAACCTGCAACCTAGGTATGTGCCCTGACCAGGAATTGAACCTGCAGCCTTTTGGTGTGTGGGACGATGCTCTAACCAACTGAGCCCCCTGGCCAGGGCGATAATATTTTCTTTTTAAAACAACTTTACTGAGGTATAATTTACATATAATTATACCCATCTTAATTGTGAAGTTTATTGAAATTTTACAAATGTATAACTTTGTAACCACCATCACAATCAAGTTAAACATTTCTCATCTCTTCAAAAGCTCTATCATGCCCTTTTGCAATCAGTCCTAAACCCCAGTCCCAGGTTACTACTGACATGCTAGCTAAAATATTTTAAATCATTTACATAATATGCCTAATTTATAAAATTCTTACAGGACTAAATATCAGGGAAGAACATTTCTTTGATTCAGTGATTCTTTTTTTATATATAAAAAGAATAGGATAAAGAACATAAAAGTTTTAATGGGGTTTGTAGAGAAAACTACAAATAGTAGTAACCATTAATGCTTTAAAAAATAGTGTTCAAATGTATGTTCATATGTTTGTTTATAATTTGAAAAATAATTTCTTAATTTAGATATGGGAAGTTTGACCTTTAAATTTGTTTCTCTCAACAGTCATGTGTGATACTTCTAGGCCTTCTCCTCCTCTATGATGTGTTCTTTGTTTTCATAACACCATTCATCACAAAGGTATGATATTTTGAAACCCATGAGAAACATGCTAAAAGACGAGAATCTTAAACCTGCTCTTAGATTATTAGTTTTGCAGATGTTTACCCTGAGTGAGTTCTAACTCTTTTAAGAAAATTGTCATTGAAATTGGCCTTTTAATGGAGGATTTTTTTTCAAGCCTTTAAGCTATTCTGCTAAGTAAAAAATGTCTCCTGACTGATGTGAATATGAGAATATCTATAAATTTGCTTCCCACCCTTTTTAAAGTATCTTTTCTTATTGTGAAACAGTAAATGTTTGCTGTAGATAAAATAGACAACCATAATAATGAAAATGTGGCATTGCTACTCCCATTTCTATAGCTGTCATCTGAGAGTACTACATTGGAAATCTGAAGACCTAACGTGTACTCTCGTAACCCTGGATAAGTCAGATAGCTCTTTGTGCTTCAGTTTCCTAATCCATTGTGTGAAGGTGTATTACTAGCATTTCATCCTCCCTGTTCCATCAGTAAAATTCTTTTGGTTGCAACTAACAGAACCCAACCTACCCTTTCTGTACCAAAAAGGTCCCATCTATCCAAGCTGTGTGTAGAGGCCAAGATGGGGCTGGCCTCTGCAGAAACTCTACGCAGGGCTACATCTGCTCCCTTTCTGCTTCTGTCCATGTGTTCATGGTCTCAGACTGGCTTTTTCCATTTTGTTAGAATCATAACAACTGGCATCTCCTAGGTCATCTATTTGCAGCTCTGCCAGCAGCTCCTCAATAAAATGAAGGTGCTGTTCTCAGACTAAGGGAGAGGTGTTGGTTGAATGTGATAGTCTTTCATTATTTGCCCAATTTTTCCACTTTGTCCCTATTCCTATCTCATGAATATATTTTAAATTATTGTCTAATTCTCCCACTTCCCCTATTTTATTTCGTGTCTTGCTTTGTAACTTTCTATCATCTCTTTATCCTTTGTCACTTTCACATATTTAATATTTGATATTATAATCACTACTTTTTCCCCCATTAGTTCTTTATCCATTCTTTAGCCCCTACCATCTGTAAAATCACTGTAAAACTCTGCACTTCCAGTAGGTACTTGCTATAATGGCATAAGCCAAGCCTATGCCCCACTGGAGAGCTAAAATTGGCCCAAATCACAACTACTCCAACCATCTTACTAGCACCTTTCTGTGCCTTGATGATGAGCTATTTGACTAATTGACTTTATTTGCAATAGTACCCCACAAAAGCACAGAACTAGTATTACGGATTATAACAAAAATTGTTAACTTATTAAAGCATTTTTTTTTTTTAAGTTCTATCTAAAGTTGTCCTAGCTTGTATCAGTGTATTTGGTTCAATAAGATGTTTCTGTAAGGCACTCCATCAGAGATCTCATAATGAAAGTAAACCATTCTCTCTATAAAGCCATTGTCATAGGTCAACAGATCGTCATAGCATATGACACATAAATTTTACAGTGGCTATAGCTATATAAATTCTTGTTTTAAAATAATTTTTCCATTCTGTTTTAACACTAGTATCACTTTTTAAGTGTCAAACATGTCTGCCAGCAAACTATTTCCAATCTCTATACGTAAAAAGTTTTTGAATTTTAAACGTATAGGGTAATGATAAAAATGTCTTTGAGCCCTCTTTCTTCCTTCTGTGCTTAGGGAATTCTTCATCTCCTTTTTTTCTATCTTAGTTTCCACCAACTAGGAATTCCTAGTAGTCTGATCAGGTGGAAAGATTGAAGTGCTCTTTGCTCTGTTCACTGTTACAGATTTACTTTAACACTGTCTTCTCAGTCTGGTTTGTTTTTATTGAAATTATAGACCTTTTAGTAGGAAACTCAAAATGAAAATCAGTTATGCAATTTCTTATTTTTGTTGTTCTCACTGAAAATTTCAAGGATTGAATATTGGACAATCTAAACATGTTCTCAACCCTGGTATTAGTAAACTTTTAATGAATTAGCAGGGCCGTGTCTACTAGTACCGACAATAAGAGCCTTTCTTCATTTTTGTTGTTAATCCTCTCCTGAGGATATTTTGCCATTGATTTTTAAAGAGAGTGGAAGGGAGGAGTCGGGGAGAGAAACATCGATGTGAGAGAGACACGTCGATTGGTTGCTTCCCCACATGCAACCTGATGAGGGCTGGGGATCGAGCCTGCAACCGAAGTACGTGCCTGTGACCAAAATCGAACCTGGGACCCTTAGTCTGCGGGCTGATGCTCTATCCACCGAGCCAAACCTGGGCATCATTTTTCTTTCATACACCATGGTTTTTGTTATAGTATTTTGCAGATAGTAGTTACTCAAATACCTTGGACTGTTTGAGAGGATATCAATGATGTTCTTCAGTTAAATGTTTTAAATAACAGTTAGAAAACAAGCCAAACTCTTTTAACTGAAAATTGAATCACATGATGGGAGTTTGCTGTAAGGAACTGTATTAAATATTAGTTTATTTTTCTAAACTTTGTAACTTAACTCTTCAGTAACCCAAAGTTTAACATGAGGAAAAGATTTCTATAGCTCGGGACTTTATCCTTCTTCCTACTTAGCTCAGGTATCAGCAAAGTACTCCTAAAAACATTCTGGTGACTTCTCCTTTGCACCCACCCACATGTAAAATATTATAGTTAGTAAATCAATTTTTCTAAACTTCAGCATTTATTTACCTTCCCACTACCTATTCTGAAGCTCGCTACCTCAGAATGTTTCCCCTCTCCACAGCGGACTTGGCTGGCAGGAAATAACTTTTTAATGAGCTCGTCACAGAGCCCACATAACAAGCCTGAGGCAGACACAAGGGAGAGAACTCAGCTAAGGTTAATGTTTTGATTGGGACATAAAAGCAGGCAGGGCTGATATTGGACAGCAGTTAGGGTAGAGAAGCATCTCAAGTTCTTTAGGGCTGGGTCTCTCAAGTTTGGCTTCATTGTTTTGTTATTGTGGGGAGTAGCCAGAGATCAAATGTATATTTATTCAAATAAAGTTACCAATATTGAATACAAATCTAAATATTAAAAAATAAATATTTCTTGTGTTCCCATTCATTGTTATCACTAATAATGACTAAGGACACATAATATATGACATGATATAACTAAAAGCAGAAAAATTTATAGCCCATTAGAAATGCTAGATATGATTGTCAATACATATAAGCTATATATGGTTTATCTGTCAGTTTCTGAAAATTGTTGAGTTCTGATGAAGTGGAACAGTGTTGCTAGGTGGATTTTGTTTCTGATTACTCCACCTTATCTACAGAGACTGTTTTAGGAAAAAAGGAGTATTTTATTTTATTTATTTAGTTTTAAAGTATTTTTATTGATTTCAGAGAGGAAGGGAGAGAGAGGGAGAGAAAGGTAGAAACATCAATGATGAGAGAGAATCATTGCATGCCCCCTACTGGGGATCGAGCCTGCAACCTGGACATGTGTCCTGACCGGGAATAGAACTGTGACCTACGGTTCATATGTCGGCACTAACCATTGAGCACAGCAGCAGGGCTTATGGTGCATTTAAAAAATCGATTTATGGTAGGCCATAATCCACAGGGCCAAATCATTCTTGAATACTGTCAGATTGTTCTCTTTAAATGATTGGACAATTTCTTTCATCTTCTCAATTTTAGAACGGCGAGAGTATCATGGTTGAACTTGCAGCTGGACCTTTTGGAAATAATGAAAAGGTAGCGATGGCATTTAAACAGAACTGGCTGCCACTGTATGTATGTGTGTCCAGTTAATAATTTGCCTTCCTGTGTAATTAATTGGTCATGTCGTGCATGTTAAGGTATTGTAAAACTTTATTTCTCACAGAATATAGCCCTTTTCTTAGTTATTCTAAATTATTAAATACCTATTGACTTGGGTTTCATCCTAGAATGATGGAAACTTGGTGGAAGCCACTGGTCAACCCTCAGCTCCCCATGAGAAAGTAAGGATTGTATTTCAGATATGTTCATTGGACTTTAAATTATAGCCTCTGAGACAAGACTCTTCTTTGGGGGAAAAAATCCAGATTGCCAAAAAAAAAAAAAAAGATCTGTTTCAAGGCCTAAGTCATATTTTTGCTAAAAATGGAAAAGAGGTTAGATGTGGGGATACTAGAAGTAATAGTTAACCCTACACGTGTTTCGTTTTTTCCAGAACTACGTATCTCTTTCTTTCAAGCTTCCTACACATTCAGAATATATATGTGTCTAGTTTATGTTTTCTAATTTCAAGTTCTTCTAAATGTCAGTTTTAAAATGTTAAAACAATCATTCTAATATTAATTCTTCCTTTTCTAAAAGGTATGGGTAAAAATTCCCAAGAGGGTTTATTGGTGACCCTTTTTCTTTTCTTTTTTTTTTTTAAATAATTATAGTTACCAGTAGTCATCAAAGTACCAAAGCTGGCATATTTCTCAGTAATGAGTGTATGCCCCATGCCAGTTTCCATATTGGGTTTTGGAGACATTATTGTACCAGGTAAGCAATTGTTTGTAACAATTTCAGTAAAAAATACTGATCATTTCAATTTGTTAAATATATAGTACTTGTTAAAAGTTACCTACTCTGTATTAAGTATCTCTTGGCTATTGCTAGAGCTGGGATCAATGATAAAGAAAGAAAAAAGCATTTTGAGTGGTAGAGGACAAAGCCCAATTGGTAACAACCAAAGTATATCTTCCATGGCTCAAAAAGTCTGTTAGAGGAAGCAACTAGGATCAGTTTGACCTTCTTCCTTAAGGAAGTATAATATCTTCAAAACCCTTTTTAAAAATTTAATTCAATAATACCAAATGTACTATAATTTCTGTTACTTCTGTTTTGAAGTAATAAGTTACGTTTTAGGAAAAGTGATTTATAAAAGTGATTTAGAAACATAGTAAACACTGCCCTATAGGGTACTGTAATACAAAACATATAGCATATGGTGGAGTTGACGAGCTTTTAACATGTCTTTTCTGACCGTTATTGCAGCTCTGCATTATTTTTCTCATTGGGCTACCTGTAGAATAAACTTCACCCTAGCCCACTAAAAATATAGTTTAGAAGTAATTAATATTTCTCAATTAGCTGACACTTTGTCCTTCCTCACGTTTCTTACCGTTTCCCTGGGTCCTAAGTGCCTGTGGATGAGTAAAAAGTACTAGCTCTTACAAAAAATACACACACACACACCCCCCAAAAAATTTTATTTACATAGTAAAGTCAAGTAGAGAGAAAATATAACAGTGTTGTGTTATGAGTTGTGGTGGTAGTTTTAAGAAAATAACGTTGAGTGTTTTTTCTTTTAAGGCCTGTTGATTGCATACTGTAGAAGATTTGATGAGCAGACTGGTTCTTCTTCTTCTATATACTATGTCTCCTCCACAATTGGTAACTTTTTTGTGTGTTTTTTTTATTATTATGTTGAATTGTGTTATATGTAGGAAAAGGTAGAGGTCTAAAAATAAGGAGCTCTAAATTCTAATTCGTCATCACTAACTAATAAGACATATTTTTTCCCGTCAAAAAGGAATAATTATACTTTACTACCTACTTCACAAGGTTTTTGAGGCTTAACAAGGAAATTATATGTGAAAGAAAAACATTACATTTTATATGTAAAATACTTATTAGAGCAACTGGCACACAAGTAGTCAAATTATATAATACTAGATTTTAAAAAAAATACTGTACGGATAACTATGTATTTATATAAATGAACTTATGGCACAATAACATCTCACCTAGGACAGCAAGTAGTTGTTACTTATCTCTCTGTTTCTATTATATTTTTTTAAAAATATATTTTATTGATTTTTTTACAGAGAAGAAGGGAGAGGGATAGAGAGTTAGAAACATCAATGAGAGAGAAACATCGATCAGCTGCCTCCTGCACACCCCCTACTGGGGTTGTGCCCGCAACCAAGGTACATGCCCTTGACCGGAATCGAACCTGGGACCTTTCAGTCCATAGGCTGACGCTCTATCCACTGAGCCAAACCAGTTAGGGCTCTGTTTCTATTGTTAAGAACAGACAGGAGCAGGAAGGGAGCCAAAAATACTACTTCTGAACATATCAAATAGGTATATCAAAGTCCATACACCAGAGTTCTTTTAGGTAAATGGCCTACACCAGAGCCATTTACTAGTAGGTACTGTTCTAGCAAGGTTTTCCATTCCACAATTGAATTAAATTTAGAAAATTAAAAGTGTAGGTTAGCAGTAGAAAAGGGTGGTGCTAGAAATAGATACCCTGATAACTAGAAACAACAAGTGAATGAAGAGATAAAAAATGAAAAAAGAAGAGCATTCTGAGGCCATTAAGTGTGTACTCTCTAAGGCAGTGGTTCTCAACCTTTTGGCCCTTTAAATACAGTTCCTCATGTTGTGACCCAACCATAAAATTATTTTCGTTGCTACTTCATAACTGTAATGTTGCTACTGAATCGTAATGTAAATATCTGATATGCAGGATGGTCTTAGGCGACCCCTGTGAAAGGGTCGTTCGACCGCCAAAGGGGTCGCAACCCACAGGTTGAGAACCGCTGCTCTGAGGGCATTAACATTAAGAGTCTAGCACCAGTTACTGTGATACAATAAAAGAACACTTGGTGAAAAGGTGAATAATAGGGACTGTGTCACTTCTGCTGTGTCACTTTGGCCAGCTTACTTCACTTCCCTGGTCCTCCATTGCCTCATCTGTAAAATGAGGAGGTAGACTCAGTTGTCTGTAAAGGCCCTTCCAGCTCCAATATTCTCAGATCCCATGTTCAAAATGAGACCCCGAGTCATTAAGAAAAGATGAAATGATACTTGATACGCTCTTGTTGCACAAGACCAGGAGATACATAATCAATGTGAGGAAGATTTTTTTCAAAGCATTCATTAGTACCTACAGGTCCAAATTTTAGTTATCTAAAATGTGAGACAACTCAAAATCCTTAATGGTAACAGATACATGAGATTTTCTTGACTTATTATATTTACCTATGGTTGATGTTTAGTGTTTATACTAACCAGTTTCCAAGTTTTTCAAAAGCCCTATAGAATGTCTCTCCTAATTACTGTCTAGGAAAATAATGAAATTATGAAAAGAAGTCATAGGGTAAAATCGTCCTCAAATACTTGAAAACCAGTACTTCAACTAGGGATTTAAAAAATCCACCTTTGGCCCGACTGGTGTGGCTCAGTGGTTGAGTGTCGACCTATGAACCAGGAGGTCATGGTTTGATTCCTGGTCAGGGCACATGCCCAGGTTGCAGGCTCGATCCCCAGTAGGGGGTGTGCAGGAGGCAGCCGATCCATGATTCTCTCTCATCATTGATGTTTCTATCTCTCTCTCCCTCTTCCTTCCTCTCTGAAATCAATAAAAATATTTTTAAAAAGAAAAAGAAAAGCCCTCGCTGATGTGGCTCAATGGACAAGAGGGTCAGCCTGCAGACTGAAGGGTCCCAGATTCGATTCGAGTCAAAGGCACATGCCCAGGTTGTGGGCTCGATCCTCAGTAGGGGGTGTGCAAGAGGCAGCCAATCAATGATTCTCTCTCATCACTGATGTTTCTATCTCTCTTCTCCCTTCCTCTCTCTGAAATAAAATAAAAATACATTTTTTTAATCTTTTAAAATCCACCTTTGGAAGCATTCAGAAATGACTGATATTTGTTTTTCTTTTTGCAGCCTATGCTGTTGGCATGATAATTACCTTTGTTGTTCTGGTGCTGATGAAAAAGGGGCAACCTGCTCTCCTCTATTTAGTACCGTGCACACTTATTACTGCCTCAATTGTTGCTTGGAGACGTAAAGAAATGAAAAAATTCTGGAAAGGTAGCAGCTATCAGGTATGTGCTTATATTTTAGATGCCAAGTTATCTTGTGAAATAATTCAGTGACTAACTTTGGCTGGAACTGCCTATATATATCTAAGCTTTTATGTGCCAAGTATTTATCTTGGATCTCTCAGGCTGTCCTTTAAGTTTTTTCCACTACTGCCCCTTCCTGTCCACCTGCTGCATCATCAGTTTTCATCACCACTGCAATCTGATGCCAAAATCCTGGTGACTCAGGAAGGAGTGGGAGGGCATCAGGAAAAACCAAAACATATTTCGACATGTTTTCAGAATGCACACAAAAGTAGACTTCATGGAATATAAAACTATGTTTAACTACTGAATTTTGAGGCTGACATTAGCTATTTATAGTGGGAGTCCTAAGGTTTTTCAGATAAAAAGTATACCCTTGCTCTGGCCAGTGTGGCTGAGTTGGTTGGAGCATCATCCCATATACCAAAAGGTTGCAGGTTCAATCCCAGGTTGGTCATGTACAGAAGGCAACTGATCAGTGTTTCTCTCACACCAATGTTTCTCTCTCTATTTCCTTCCCTTCCCCTTCCTCTCTCTCTCTAAAATCATTTAAAAAAAACAAACCACCATATCCTCAGGTGAGGATTAAAAAAAAAAAAAGTATACCCTCTTCAGCATCTAAATGGGCCTAAGTAAATTAAATAGAGCACTCATTTTAGATTGACCTTTTTGTAAAATTTCAGGACACAAAAAAATCTTAATACTAGACTAATGTGTTTGAGTTGTGCCTTCATTGAAGTTAAACTCCTTTCTTCTTTTTCTGAATGTTCTTGGTATTCGACTAAAGTCTGTTTGCATTGAAATGAAAGAGGGTTGGGAAACCCTAGCCATTCAGGTCAGGGTCATGGCATTGATCCCTTCACAAGGCAGTTAGCACTGCTTTGCCCTATTACAACAAACTGCCCTCCTCCATCCACCCCCCATGCATGTGTGTCAGTGGTCACATGAACAAAACAGAGGTACTTTGGGTGGATGACGCAATTCTATTAGTAGATAAACAGTTCAAAGTTCATATTCATCTTGTAGTTGGTCTGTAGTATCATCTTTATTTAACAAGAGGTGATTAACACATTAAGTTAGACCAGTTGGAAAAGCACTGGTCTGGAATTCTTTTTGGATAAATCTTGTAATTTCTCTGAGATTTAGATAAAAATGACAACACCTGCCTTACTTCACAATGCCATTGTCTCAACATGTATTTATACACGTAGAATTAGTTTATAGTCACAAGGTCTGTGACTAAACTAGTAAGATAGGTTGCAACTTTTCCATTAAAAGGACACATAGAATTTTTATTTTTACAGATTTAAAAAAATAAAATATGTCCTACAACACACATTCTACTACTATACTAGCCTTTGAAAGCCACAACCCAAAAAGTGCTCTTCATCATCATTTTTTTAAAATACCTTTTTATTGATTTCAGAGAGGAAGGGAGAGGGAGAGAGAGAAAAAAATATGAATGATGAGTAAGAATCATTGATTGGTTGCCTCCTGCACATCCCCTACTGGGGATCGAGCCCGCAACCCAGGCATGTGCCTTGACTGGGAATCAAACTGTGACCTCATGGATCATAGGTTAACATTCAACCACTGAGTCACACCAGCCAGGCTCTTCACCATTATTTTTTAAAAATAATTTTATAGCCCTAACCGGTTTGGCTCAGTGGATAGAGCGTTGGCCTGCAGACTGAAAGGTCCCAGGTTCAATTCTGGTCAAGGGCATGTACCTTGGTTGCTGGCACATCCCCAGTAGGGGGTGTGCAAGAGGCAGCTGATCGATGTTTCTCTCTCATGGATGTTTCTAACTCTCTATCCCTCTCCCTTCCTCTCTATAAAAAATCAATAAAATATATTTTAAAAAAATAATTTTATATTTTTTCATTTAGCAAATGTTTATTGAGCAGTTCTGTGACCCAGGTACTATTTTAGCTGGTGATAAAATATGAACAAGTTAGATACAGGTCTAACTCTTAAAAGTGAGAGTGCTGTGGGGGATACAAATGGAATCACTAATGATACGGTGTGATAAATGTACTAGTTATGGTAGGTGCCATGAAAGCTAGCAGGGGACACCCAGTGCTTATAGGTTCATGACTGAGTCAAAGGTGATTTGGGAAGGCTTTAAAGAATGTTAAATTTGCCCGGGCAGTGTTGCTCAGTGGTTGGGTGTTGACCTATGAACCAGGAGATCATGGTTCGATTCCCAATCAGGGCACATGCCCAGGATGTGAGCTGGATCCTTAGTAGGGGGCATGCAGGAGGCAGCTGATCAATGATTCTCTCTCATCATTGATATTTCTGTCACTCTTCTTTCTGAAATCAATAAAAATATATTTTTAAAAAATTTTTAATTTTTAACTTTATGTTGAGACTTAAAATGAGCCAGGTGTTCCACGTTGAGGGACCCATGTCTTCAAAGGCTAGAGGGAAGTGAGCATGGCACATTCTAGGAACCAGATGTGGTTTAGGATGACTATAATGTTGAGTAAGCATAGGGGAGCTGGAGGAAATGAAAACTGGGGAAGGAAACAAGGGTAAGAACCTGTAGGATCTTATAAGCCATGTTAAAGAGTTTGAATACTATGCTAAGAACATTGGGGACCATTTAAGGGTTTTAAGAAATTTAGAGTGTTGCTCAGCAGTTGGGAGTGTCAGCCTGCGCACCGTAGGGGCTCGGGTTCAATTCCTGGTGCCAGCTATTGCAATGAGAAGCAATAGTAGCCAGAGTTGGGAAGGCAGTGCGATAGAGAGAGGTGAACAAAGTCCACAGAAATTAAGAGGCATGATTAATGGGATGTGGTAATAGATTCAATGGAGGGGGAGGAGAAGGAAGTGGAGTCCAAGGTTTCTGGCTTGGGTAATTGAGTGGGTGGATGGTGATACCATTCACTGAGATAAAGAACGGCAGCAAATTTGAGGAAAAAGATGACAAATTCAGTGTTGGACAAGTTAAATGTTGAATATGAATTCAATTTTGAACATTTCAAAATATCTATAGGACCACCAGGAAGAAATACTAGGCAGTTGAATAAATGTCCCCTGATGTGCAGAAGGTTTCTAACTCTTAGGGCACCTACTAGTATCTGATTAACTGATTATGACATAGGACAACATGGGGAATTTTGTTTGGGGTTAGCATTAAAACTTAGGTTAGACTTTAAATTTGGGATTGTTAGTGAGAGCACATGTGATATCTTACAGAAGTAAATGTATTTCTTGTTATTTGCATTTTATTCTTATTTCTAAAATTGTCCCTTCCATTTAATACAGATGGGGCAAAAATATGTGATAGTTATTAATATATGAAACAGCTTATTCTTGTATTATTAATTATTGTATTGTGTTATTTTCTATATGAACAACTGTAAACCCACTTTTGCCCCACCCTGTACAGATTTTGAAGTAGTATTATAAAAATAGTGCTTATTACAGAAAAGTTTGAAAAGACAAGAAAATTAAGTCCACCAGTAATCCCACCACCTAGAGATAGCCACTCCTAAAATGTAGGTGAGTTTTTTTATACCTTACTAGATGAATGGATAAGTGAATGGGTGATCCCATCCTATATAATAAAAGAGAAACATGTAAACTGACCTCCCTTCACTACTCTCACCAGCCAATCAGGACTGAATATGCAAATTAACCAGACAAAGATGGTGGGTTAATTTGCATACACAGGGGCCAGACAGCAGAGAGCAGAAGTGGGAGAGCTGGCAGTTTGGGGAAACGTGGCTCCCTTGGTCACCGGGCGGAGAGCAGAGCAGGAGAGCCGGAGGCTTGGGGGGCCGTAGCTCCCTCGGTCGCTCCCAGCGCGGGGGTGGAGGGGGCACCAGGAATTCTGGGAATAGTAGTTCTGATGGCAGTCCCAGGACCGGAAGCGGAAGCCGAGAGCGCAGGGAGCACCAAGAATGCTGGGAATCATAGTTCTGGTGGCAGACAGATCTCCTAGACCAGTGGTTCTCAACCTGTGGGTCACAACCCCTTTGATGGTCAAACGACCCTTTCACAGGGGTTGCCTAAGACCATCCTGCATATCAGATATTTACATTACGATTCATAACAGTAGAACATAACAGTTATGAAGTAGCAACGAAAATAATTTTATGGTTGGGTCACAACATGAGGAACTGTATTTAAAGGGCCAGAAGGTTGAGAACTACTATGACCTAGACACTAGAGCAAATTGAGTCTGAAGCAAGTTACTGTTGCGGGTGGGGGATGGAGGGAAAGCAAAGGTGAGAGACATAAGTAAAATCAGAGTGTCTAGGAAAAATTAAAGGGAAGATATCCTAAAACTTCCAGGAAATCTCCACCAATGAACCAAAGGAAAAAAAATGCCTCTATTATTCTGTGAGCAACAAACCAAACTGGGTTGGGGGTCTCAGACAATTCGCTCATATGATTGCAAAGACAGACAGAAACTCCCGGATTGGAGAGGGCTCCCCTGAGGGCTCCCAGATTGGAGAGGGTGCAGGTCGGGCTGAGGGACACCCCCCACCCCACCACTCCCCCACCCCCTTGCACGAATCTTCTAAATAGTTCTCTATCTTATTTCCCCACTGCATGTTAGTTATTTCATTTTAAATTCCTTGCAAAAATCACTTTAATGGCTATGTAGTATTGTCTCATATGCGTGTGCCATACATTATTTTACCATTTCCTTTGACCCAGTAATTTCTCTTCAGCAGATTGTCAAAACAATAAAAATTTGAGTAAAATTGATGTGAAAAGATATTCATTAGAGTACTCCTGGTCATCTTTGTTCTATTATAATAAAGTCTAGGTTAATATTATTGGCAGTTAATGAACTAATATTTTTATATAGACTCTAGCCCTGCTTTTACTTTTGATTATTTTTCTTTTTGTGTTTTAATTACAAAGTAATGCATGTGTGCATTTTTAAATTCCACATTATTTACTTATTTATTTTTAAATGTTTTTGTTTTTATTGATTTTAGAGAGAGGAAGGGGTCGGGAGAGAGAGAGAAACATCAGTATGAAAGACAAACATCAAACATTGGTGGGTTTCCTCCTCTATGCACACACCCTGACCAGGACTGAACCTGCAAACTGGGCATGTACCCTGACCAGGAATCAAACCGGCGACATTTTGGTACACAGGACGACGCTCAACCAGCAGCCACACCAGCCAGGGTGATGTTTGCATTTTTTAAAAGCAATACAATGGTGTCTGAAGTAAACATAGAAGACCCTTTTCTACCTCTTTTACCCCCACACCCACCCTCAAGGGGCAACTACTTTGAACGAATTCTGTGGAGCTTTCAGATCTTTTTATGCCAACACATAGTATAAAGAGTTGAATGTTTAGAGATGTTATATACATAGATGTAATAACATTGTGTCCCTTTGGAAATATTCTACAGCTTACTTTTTCTCAGGTTTATTGTAGTACCTCTCCTTTATCCATGCTGTTTATTTTTTGTATTAATAAATCTTTATTGTTCAGATTATTACAGTTGTTCCTCTTTTTTCCCTCCATAGCTCCCTTCCACCCGGGTCCCATCCCACCCCATGCCCTTACCCCCCCCCCCACTGTCCTCATCCATAGGTGTATGATTTTTGTTCAGTCTCTTTCCTCACCCCCCACACCCCCTTCCCTCCAAGAATTGTCAGTCCACTCCCTTTCTATGCCCCTGATTCTCTTATATTCACCAGTTTATTCTGTTCATCAGATTTTTTATTCACTTGATTTTTAGATTCACTTGTTGATAGATATGTATTTGTTGTCACTTTGTTGTTGATACTTTTTAATCTTTACCTTTTTCTTCTTCTTCCCCTTCTTAAAGAATACCCTTCAGCATTTCATATAATACTGGTTTGGTGGTGATGAACTCCTTTAGCTTTTTCTTATCTGTGAAGCTCTTTATCTGACCTTCAATTCTGAATGATAGCTTTGCTGGGTAGAGTAATCTTGGTTGTAGGCTCTTGCTATTGATCACTTTAAATATTTCTTGCCACTCCCTTCTGGAGTTTCTGTTGAGAAATCAGCTGACAGTCGTATGGGTACTCCCTTATAGGTAACTGACTGTTTTTCTCTTGCTGCTTTTAAGATTCTCTCTTTGTCTTTTGCCCTTGGCATTTTAATTATGATGTGTCTTGGTGTGGTCCTCTTTGGATTCCTCTTGTTTAGGGTTCTTTACACTTCCTGGACTTGTAAGTCTATTTCTTTCACCAGGTAGGGAAGTTTTCTGTCATTATTTCTTCAAATAGGTTTTCAATATCTTGCTCGCTCTCTCTTCTTCTGGCACCCCCATAATTCGGATGTTGGTATGCTTGAAGTTGTCCCAGAGGCTCATTACACTGTCTTCATATTTTTGGATTCTTTTTCTTTTTGCTTTTCCAGTTGCATGTTTTTTTGCTTCTTCGTATTTCAGATCTTTGACTTGATTCTTAGGGTTCTCCAGTCTGCTGTTGGATCTCTGTATATTTTTCATTTCAGTCAGTGTATGCTTAATTTCTAATTGGTCCTTTTTCATATCTTTGAAGATCTCACTTAATTTCTCGGAGGTTTTTAGAAGATTCTTGAGTAACCTTATAACCGTGGTTTTGAACTCTATATCCAGTAGTTTGCTTTCCTCCATTTTTTTCATTTGTGACATGTTTCTTTGTCTCTGCATTTTGGCTGCTTCCCCGTGTTGATAGAGTGTCTTTGTGTGCTAGGTGTCCTATAATTACCTGAGGTTGACATTCTTGGTGCACCCCTTTATGGGTTGTGTGCACAGTCTTGTTGCAGTTAAGTCTTGATTACTGTTGGTATCACCGGGAGGAATTGACCGCCAGGCCAATTGGCTGTGAGGACCAGTTGTGTCTACAATGGGAGAACTGTTGTGCTGGATACACCCTTATGGGGCAGGTCTTCCTTCAGTGGGGCTTTGGTGCTCACTGAGTCTGCCCCTTGAGTGTGTCGCTTATGGATGTGAAGAGTCGTACTCTGGTATGGTCTCACTCTGACCACTGGGTACACTGGCTCTTGCATCTCCAAGGAGGTGCAAAGTCAGCCACTGACTGAGGACACCCAGCAGGAGCTACAGAGAGATCTGCAGATTCCTACTCTTTGTTTGGGGTTTGGAAGTGCCCAGATGAGGCCCAGCTGTGAAGTAGTGCAGGCTGCTGTCTAGGCCAGTGATGGCAAACCTTTTGAGCTCGGCGTGTCAGCATTTTGAAAAAACCCTAACTCAACTCTGGTGCCATGTCACATATAGAAATTTTTTGATATTTGCAACCATAGTAAAACAAAGACATATTTTTGATATTTATTTTATATATTTAAATGCCATTTAACAAAGAAAAATCAACCAAAAAAATGAGTTCGTGTGTCACCTCTGACACGAGTGTCATAGGTTCACCATCACTGGTCTAGGCCTTCTTTTGGAAGCTTTGGTACTCTTTGACCCAGCTGCAGTTTGTTAGGTTTTAGATTGCAAAAGAACAGGCCATTCATATGCAAAAGCCTCTGCGCACAGCTTGGCTGGGGTTGTAAATTGGGTGGGGCGGGGTCTCAGGGAATCATCAGGGCGGAGCAAACCACAATGGCTGTCAGTCTGCTATGCCTCGGAGTGGTCCCGGGGTCTCTGTGTCCCTCGGCCGCGTGCAGGAACAGTGATTGCTGCAAACAACTCTGCGAGAAAGCTGCCCTCGAGTTCCGGCCCGCTGCCAGACAGTCCATTTTCTCCCCGTATGAGTCTGGGTCCCCAGAGTCTCGCCCGGAACTGGAGTTCAGAGCAATTGGGAGCTTGTATCTCTCTCCCGATTGAAAAAAAACAACAGCGTACCCAGTTGCCAGCCCGTTTCCTCGCGTGTCTCTGTACCTCCGCACTTCGCACCTCTGCACCTCTACACCTCCTTCCAGTTTCAATGCGCTTTTCTCTTTCCTTCTAGTTGTAGAATTTCCACTCAACCAGCCTTCCCGTGGTTCTGGATGATATCCATTTTGTCTTTTAGCTGTAGTTTTGATGTGGTTGTGCGAGGCAGCAAGTACAAGCATGTACCTATGCTGCCATCTTGGTTCCTCTCCTCCATGATGTTTATTGAAGGGAAAGGGGATGATGGTAGGTAAGGAAGGAATTCAACCTATGGATGCATTTATATTCCCTTTGAACAGATGCTCTGCCCTGGATCTTCTGAGTTTCACTCTTAAAGATTATGATCTTGAAAAACATTATTATTCTGCTTCACAGCAGCTACATAAAAAGGGAAAGAAAGATCATTGCAGCTGAACACAAGGCCGTAGTAAACTGCCCAGAAGGGCAGACTCCAGGGCTTTGACCATATGACATAGTAGCTAAACCAGACAATCAATTGTAGGAAAATCCATTTAAAAGTGTCTGAAAAGATAAAACAACTTTGGTTATACACTTTTCACTTTTATAGTGTGGTGTCATGATTTTATTAAGTAAAGATATTCAGAATATAAAATAACGTAATAATAAAAAGTGTGGAGTCTGCTGCCAGACTGACTACATTGTAACTCTGATTTTGTTAATTATTAGCCATGTGACTTTAGGCAAGTTACTTAAGCTTCTTAGTGTCTCAGTTTCCTCCAATGTAAAATGGGATAATAATCATCCTATTTAAGAGGATTGTTGTAATTTATGCAAAATGCTTAGAGTAGTGCCTGGTACAACATAAGCATGACAAATGTATTTGCTATTATTACTTATAAAAATTGGGGGTTTTTTGTTTTGTTTTGGTTTTTTAAAAAATATATTTTACTGATTTTTTACAGAGAGGAAGGGAGAGGGATAGAGAACTAGAAACATCGATGAGAGAGAAACGTCGATCAGCTGCCTCCTGCACACCTCCTACTGGGGATGTGCAGACAATCAAGGTACATGCCCTTGTCCGGAATCGAACCTGGGACCCTTCAGTCCGCAGGCCGATGCTCTATCCACTGAGCCAAACTGGTTAGGGCATAATTGGGTTTTTTATTGTTGTTTTGGTTCATTTGTTGGTTTGGCTGTAATTTTTTTAGTTCAGTTACTAGATTTACATTTTCCTGGTTTGGGTATTAAAACTTTGGGTCTTTGTTAAATCTGGTTCCTTTAACTTATTTGTAAAAGGATTTAATAGCCATCACAATCTTAGAGGGAATAAACCTGTCAAATACTGTCGTTTTCCTACTGTGCAGTAGATTTTTAAATATGAAGAATGATATTTGCTGAAATTTAATCAAGCTGGTTGCAGAATATTATAAATTGCTGCCGAGAGAAAATCTATTTTTCTAGAAAACTAGCATTTTTTTTTTTTTTTGAAACTTACAAAAATTAATGACTTCACAAAATTATTCCCTGGTTAAGGTTTTTGAAAAAAGAAAATCTCATTGTTTTTTCTAACCTTTAAAGTCAAAATTAATTTAGCTTGAATGTTGTCATTTGTGGTCCCAGGGTCTAGGGGTATAGGTTACATATAGACAGGATATTATAGGCTTTGGCATCAGTTTTGGCAAATTACTCAATCTCTTAAAACTGTCTCTTCATCTGTAAAATGAGGTTGGGTCTACAGGCAGGTAAGAGAATGTGTGATCCATGGTGGTGAGTTAGCCCAAGACTTGGTGAGGCAGGTGGTTGTTGAAATCAGATAAAATTAGGCAGACCCTAGGCAAGTAGGCAGGGAACCTCAATAAGCCTGATGAAACAGGGAGGAGACTAGGTGTGGACCTAGTGTAAGACAGGCCTGAGGGCCAGCGCTGAAGACCATCCTCAGGCCTTTACTGGCTCATCTCTTCGGCTAACCGTATAATGCTCCTTTCCCTCCTCTCCTAACTTTCATTGTCATTACAGCATTGCCAGTCTGTTTCCAGAATATCCTTATGTAACTCCCAACTCAAAATCTCCTTTCTCCAAGTATATATCTAAGGGTTCTCCAATTGAAATTAAGTCACTTTTCCTCATATTTTTTTAATTGTACTTTAAATACTTACTAACATCAGGCCTTGCAGTGCAGATATTTATGTATGCCTCCCTCATTAAGGTATTAGCTCCTAGGTGTTAAGAGCCTCCGGGGCTGACAACAGTATTTTATACACTGTACATTCTCAGTTAGTGTTATTGAAATTCTTCATGCAAAACAGCTATAATGTTCAGTCTTTAATCCAATGACCTTTACTCATTTCTGTGTGTGTACAAGATTCCTGATTATGAGCAGACCTCATAAAATTACCAAAATTGTTATGAGGTATTATAATAGTGAAACACTTTTAAAACATTAAACTAGACCAGGGGTGGGCAAACTTTTTGACTCGAGGGCCACAATGGGTTCTTAAACTGGACCGGAGGGCCGGAACAAAAGCATGGATGGAGTGTTTGTGTGAACTAATATAAATTCAAAGTAAACATCATCACATAAAAGGGTACGGTCTTTTTTTTAGTTTTATTCATTTCAAACGGGCCGGATCCAGCCCGCGGGCTGTAGTTTGCCCACGGCTGAACTAGACTTACATGTCTACAATCTTTATATATATCATTTTTTGCAAGTGTCAGAAGTTTATTTTTATTTTTATTAAATTTATTGGGGTGACACTGGTTAACAAAATTACACAGGTTTTAGGTACACAATTCTATAACTCATCATCTGTACAGTGTATTGTGTGTTCATCAGCCTAAGTCAAGTCTCATCCATCAACATTGATGTCCCCTATCCCCTCTTCCAGCACCCTCCCCAAGTGCCAAAAGTTTATGTTGTTTTCAAAGGGCAAAGTATACCTCATTTGTTGAAACAAGAGACTTCATAGAAATACTTTAGTATTTTACTTGGAGTCTCTCAGCCCTTTCCATGAGTTTCTCTGATCAAAAGAAGTAACATTTCTGCCCTGGATGGCGTGGCTCGATTGATTTGGTGCATCATCCTGTGCACCAAAGGGTCGCCAGTTCAATTTCTGGTCAGGGCACATGTCCAGGTTGTAGACTTGATGCTAAGTCAGGATATATGCAGGAGGCAGCCAATTGAGGGAATGTTTCTCACATCGATGCTTCTCTCTCTCTGTCTTTCTCTCACCCTCCCTCCTTGTCCCTTCCTCTCTCTCTAAGATCAATAAAAAATAGTAACATTTCTATAGGATATCTCTAAAATAATACTAATTTGGAAATCTTAATTGTATTCTCTATAGCTCAAAGCTATTTATCACTATCTTCTATGAAATTTTTTTCTAGAATGCTTCAAGAGTACAGTATTTTGCCGAAACCGGTTTGGCTCAGTGGATAGAGCGTCGGCCTGCGGACTGAAAGGTCCCGGGTTCGATTCCGATCAAGGGCATGTACCTTGGTTTGCGGGCACATCCCCAGTGGGAGATGTGCAGGGGGCAGCTGATCGATGTCTCTCTCCCATCGATGTTTCTAACTCTCTATCTCTCTCCCTTCCTCTCTGTAAAAAACCAATAAAATATATTTAAAAAAAAAAAAGAGTACAGTATTTGGTTTCATACATTTAGTTATACTCAGTCTAAGATCTAATTAGTGTAAATAAAGGTTCATTTCTCTGGAGAAAAATCAGCAGTGGCATACTTACTTTGGCACATAAAACTATTGAGAGAAACCATCATTTTAGGGTATTTTTGTTTATTTCTATTCTTAAATCATTGCAGTTAGATTTTTTTCGTTTTTGTGTTACTCCTCACCTGAGGATATGTTTTCTATTGATTTTTAGAGAGTGTGGGAAAGAGGGAGGGAGGGGGAGAGAAACATCAATATGAAAGAGACACTTCGATTGGTTGCCTCCCACATGAGCCATGACTGCCAGGGTTCAAAACTGTAACCCAGGTACATGCCCTTGACTATGAATCGACCCTGAGACCCTTCGGTGCATGGGTCCACACGGGCCAGGGCTGGAGTTAGATTTCTGCAACCACCTCCAATGGGCAATTTTACTGTGGGTGGGAAGTAAGTTTTCAGTTTGTTGATAATCAGCAAGCAATGGGATTGTCTCTGTTAAATATCACTAGTGCTTCTAATTATTTTTAGAAGCCACAAGCTGTGACTGACAAGTGAGAGTAGAGCTACTTAGAACAACTTCGCTTTAGTGTCAACAACTCTCCAGTTACCCCACTTTAATGATTGTTTTATTAGACTGTTTCTGGAGCCTGGATCATCTATAAATAAGCAGAGCTAGCCCGGCCAGCGTGGCTCAGTGTTTGAGCATCGACTTATGAATCAGGATTCCAGTTGGCACATGCCTGAGTTGTGGGCTTGATCCCAGTGAGGGTGGGCATACAGGAGGCAGCTGATCGATGATTCTCTCTCATCATTGATGTTTATTTCTACCTCTCTCTCCCTCCTCTCTGAAATCAATAAAAATATATTTTAAAATAAATAAGCAGAGCTATCAGTAAATGATGTTTCTATATTGTTTTTGTTTTATATATACATATATAGAGATTTTTTAAAAATTTATCTTTATTGTTGAAAGTATTACAGGTATCCCCTTTCTTTTCCCCATTGACCCTCTCCACCTGGCACCCACCCCTCCCAGGCCTTCACTACACTATTGTCTGTGTCCATGCGTTTAAGTTTTCCAGTTAATCTCTCCCCACTCTCCTACCCTCACCCTCTGACTTCCCTCTGAGATTCATCAGTCTGTTCCATGCTTCTATGTCTCTGGATCTGTTTTGTCCATCAGTTTATTTTTTTCATTAGATTCCACATATGAGTGAGGTCATGTGATACTTATCTTTCTCTGATTGGTTTATTTAGCTTAGCATAGTATTTTCTTATTGAGAAGTCAGTAAAGAAAAGTAAATACAGAATAGAGATATTTACTTCTGAATAAGTTGATTTTTGAAAGTGTTTTTTTAAAAGTAATATATTTCTATATTTAGGGATTAAAGTGCCAATTAGGGGGAAAGAAGCATGTTATAACTTAGGATATGTAAGCTATTATCTCATTAGGTTACAGTTGCCAGAGTCAGCAGGTCTTGGGGTTTCTGCCCATCCATTCTACTGAGGCTGCTTCCGTTCTGTTTCCCCCTACAGCTCCAACGTCTTACACCCAAAGCTTCTACATTTTTAGAAGGAAGAGGGGCTAAATATATCTTACATGCTTCTCCTTCCCCTCCTTCATTTAAATTATGACTAAAATCAACTCTTCAACAACTTCACCTTATGTTTCATGAAGTGAAATGCTTTTAATAAATATGCTACCTGTTTTGATTTGGCTTTTTTTCCCCCCTCGAAGGGCTGCAAACATGTAACTACCTTCATCTGGGGGTTATGTTTGGCAAATAGAGGACCTCAAAACTGATAGTTTGGGGACTTGAGATGGCTCAGAGATTATCGGCAGGTGTGGGCTGTATAAGCTGTCTCCATTTGAGATAGTTGTCAGCTAAATGCCTTAGTTCTGGCTTATTCTTGCCTGGCAAGTCCTGAGACACCATTTGGGAATTATTCCTCTCTTTACCTCCTCTTCCAAAAAAACACTAAAGCTTTTGGAATCAGTTTACAAAAATAGAAACACTATCTTGCTGGTATTTTCTATTTCTTGATAAAAGAGAAGGCAAAAAAGTATATCCCAATACTGAAATTTAATCATTTACCTAAAAATCTTTGACAATATTCACAAAGACATTATTTTTTTCCATTTTAAAGTAATTTTATCTGAAGAACTGAGTAAAAACACAAAAAACATTTAAACACTTTCTTCCTTCATTCCCAAATATAGAAAGATTTTCATGGGAATATAGGCAGAGCTGAAGTGATCATTTGAGAAAAGTTTAACTGATAATTCCTCTAAAATTAGTCTATAGCAAATGTATTCTTGATTTTGTTTTCTGGTATCATTTGACCTTTAAGTACCTTCAAGTTATTTGCTTTTAGTAGAAATTTTTGTCATACAGTGTTTCTAAAATTTCACATATCATTTTAAAAAATACTGTATTTGTTTTTTATTTGTTTTTAGAGACAGAGAGAGAGAGGGGGAGAGAGAGAGATAAACATTGTTGTGAGAGTGGAACTTTGATCATCAATCGATTGTCTCCTGCACAACCCCACCGGGGATCAAGCCCACAACCTGGGCATGTGCCCAGACCGAGTATCATACTGGCAACCTTTTGGTGCATGGGACAATGTCCAACCAACTGAGCCACACTGGCCAGGGCTCACCTATCATTTTTAAATTATCTTAAGGTCAATTCAAGGTGTCATCCAGGTTACATTGTCCCCAAACCAGCAGGTAGTCTCACAGTGAGTTGTGGGGCCACTTGTAGTTTTGCCACTTCTAGGAGTGGGCATTACCTGCAGTTGTGTCCTGGAAAAGCATCAGGAATATCTCCCTTTTGTGGTGGAGCTCCTACTGCCATGTAGGGCAGTATCCACATAGGGAAATGGAAATAGTAGAAGATCCAGAGAAAGCATTTATCACATTGGCCCTGAGTCCAATGATTAGGCTTGTGGAAGGAGGCTTCATTGTCACTTTGACCATATCTTAGGAGCGTGGATGTTGAACCAGTACATTGCTCCAAGAGGAGTACTCAGTTCCATAGAGCATTCCGAGTCATTTTTAAAAATTGGGAATCCGCCCTGTCGGTGACTCAGTTGGTTGGAGTGTCATCCTGTACACCAGAAGGTGTCAGTTTCAATACCCAGTCAGGACACATAACCAGGTTTCAGGTTCAGTGGCAACCGAACAATATTTCTCTCTCTCTAGCTCTACCTCTAGCTCTCCTTCTTCTCCTAAAAGAAATCAATTAAAAATAAAGAGAAAAAACTTTCTTTAAAAAAAAATTGGGAATCCTTTTGCCAAATTGGACAATATTGAGTGCAAGTTGAAAATTTGTATTTTCTCACATCTTTATGCCTAGATGATGGACCACCCGGACTATGCACCAAATGAAGAAAACCCTGTGGCTGCTGGTGAACAGATTATCCAACAGTAATATTATGTGGACCTGCCATAATGTTTCAATTGATTTTCTGCAAAAGAGTTTTGCTTTTTGAACTGACAATCTGAAAGAATCTTCAATGATATGCTTGCAAATATACATTTTTAAGAGCTGGTACTGTCGATTATGTCATAAGTAATTAAAATACATTTGCTTTTAACTATGTTAAAGTTGTGCCTTCACATTAAATAAAAGGATATGGTCTGTATAACTTTCAAAATGTATTATATACAGTATATTTTTCTAAAAAAAAGTCTTGATCCATCCCTGTATTTTTCTTACTGAAATCTATTTCTTTTCAACTCTAATGATAGGTAAAAGTATTTCTGCCCAAGTGAGTTCCTGAACAGATTTTACTGAAAAGAATTATGAAAATTTTATGCTCCATAGAAATTTGGTAAAGATCATGCAAGAAGGAAGTTCCATAATGAAATTCCAGAAACTGCAGAAGTTAAATAAATATAATCTGAGAATATTTTTATAGCATAAGTTTTAAAAAAAATACCATTCCTTTTTTAAACTTGAGAACCTGAATTGCTTCAAATTGCTATGTTTTGTATTATAATATTTTTCCCAGTATAGGGAAACATAATATATAGAACTAGTCATTAAAAGGATACAAAAACTGGCATCCACAGTTTTCAGTGGTCTGCTATTTCCTTGAAGGTATAGCTTAAATTTGTACAGTAACACTCAGTTTCACTATGGTATTTGTGATCTCTGAAGTTTGGTTCTGTTGATGTTCAGGCTTAGTATTTTGTATAAAATTACGTATTAATACCTATGGCTCACCATTTGAGTGTAATATCCCTAACAATCCCCCTCCCCCCCCCCCCCCCCCCCCCCCACTATCTTAATTCCTACTCCTTTCTCCAAAGGAAACCACAGCTAACCTTTTATATTTTGGTGGAGGATGGTATCCTAATATACCAGATGTGCTTCAGAACAAAGAATTAGAGACAAAAGAGAGGAGACTGGGTTTTAGGGTCAATTTAATTACATCACAGAAGTGTAAGTAAATTGTCTTAGTGCAAGACATTGATGTCTCAGTTTTCTCATCTGCAAAATGAGTAGGTTAAACCAGCAATTTTCAACCTTTTTCATCTCATGGCACACATAAACTAATTACTGAAATTCTGCAGCACACCAAAAAATATGTATTTGCCAATCTGACAAAAAAAATAGGTATAATTTTGATTCATTCACACTGGACAGCTATTGTGTCGGCTGTTATCATTTATTTATTTGACAATCTAAGGGAAAAGAGGTCAGTGCCCCTGACTAAATAGTCAATATTACATGTTTTAAAAATTCTTGCAGCACACCAGTGTGTAGCACACTGGTTGAAAATTGTTGGGTTAGACCAATTAACCACTCTAGTACCTTACAACTTGAAAAAAAACCTCTCATTCTTTGCTTTGCTTGTGACCTTGAACATTCTCCTGGAAGTCAGAGGTCATATTATCTTTCCTTTTTTTTCTCTCTCATTCTCTAAGAAATTTCCAAATGACAAGTAATTCCAAAGGCAGTGGAATTTTGCATTCTCTAGAAGTAAATACAAGATATGTGAGCCACTCTATGCTCTTTCATTCTAAGGCCAGTTCAGCTGGTTAAAATATAAATCTAATGCCTTTTAAAATGGATGAGAGCTTTGGTATTTGAACTAAATTTAGCATTTGAGGGAATTAGATGCTTCTGTTTGTTAACTTTTGCTGAGTAAATAGCAGATAAGAGAAGCTCCCTTGACAGCCCTCTGTCCATTTAATACACTTAGGGATCCTTCGGTAAATGACAAGTAAGTATCTGACCAGTAAGGGTTATTCTTCATTCTGTCTCCATAATATATCAAGTTTGAATTTTTTCCAAAGAATCTAATTTATTTGGCAGATGCTGATAGAACAGGTGAAACCATTTTAAAGGTCCAACTATATTTTCATTTTTAATATCAATAAAATGTTTGCCAAAATACATCTTTTTTAGTAAAATTATCTGCATTCTCATCCCAGCTTTTTGATATTCAAAAGCCTCAACCACATTTTATGAAAAATGTTAAAGAAAATTTAAATCTATAAATACGAAATTTTAGTTCTTTGATACACATTCTACTGTATCCAACCATTAACTATCAAGGAGGTAAAATTTTCTTCTAGTTTGCTATTAAAATCTTACTGATTAAATAGAAATAAGAAAGAAACAGGGAAATTCCTTAAGTTTCTCCATCCTCAGTGTCAGTTTCACATTATACTTAAATAATTCTTCTACCAACCCCGCTGAAAATATTTAGAGAAATCACAATAAAGTACAAAAATATTTTATTTTAGGGATCAAAGTAAACAAAGGGTAGGGGAGATGAGAATTTGTCTTTAAAAGGCTCTATTATTTCTTCCTCTCTTGCCTTCCCATCACCAGTTACTTTGAGGAGAAGATAAGTTGGTTTTTTTCCTAAATATGTCTTAAAAACAATACTATATCCTATATTATTACTTATTGAAAAATTGTTACTCCTTAGATATTCTCTGTGAACATTTTTGCAGCTTATCAAACATTAATCACTAAATATCTCAAATTGTAATGAGTTTTTACTTCAGTTTATTTCAGCAAAGATAATTCGGTTTGTGAGGAAAACCTTGCTATTTCTAATACATTATATTCCAGCTTGTATTTTCTCTTTAGATTAGCAATACCTTATTAGTAAAATCCACAATTTATTTCTTTTTAGAAAGAAGAAAGTATTAACCCATCTGCAGTTGGCATTCATAGATTTTAGTTCAATGTCCATAGAGATTGTGTTAAAATGATACATTTATATTAAATACAAATGAGCTTTCTAGTTTTCTTTTGCTCTTTCAATTTTTTCCTTAGGTATAAGCAGACATTTTTACATTTGACTAAAAAAGTATTTAAACTAATTTATTTAAGCTTGATCTCTAAAATTTTAGCCTGATCTCAACCAATGAGATTTCAAAAACATAGGAATTGCATTTCAGACTGGTGCAATGTACTAGTTTGAAAGGCTTTATATTTTTCTATTAACAAGGAAAAGAGTTGAATTTACTCAAGATGATATCAAATAACAAATTCTACAGTTTAAAATTTTTATTTTCAGTGATATTTTTCCCTCAGAAGTTAATTCTAAACAGGTTGGGGTAAGAAATGTAAATAAAGTCAAAGTACTGAATATAAATGACTTTATGCTTCCTGAAAGAAAGATATTCTGTAAATTCAAAAGATCTGAATCAAATTACTCAACTTTTTGGAATTTGAAAGAAATTGTGTAATACTCATGATTTGGATTACTGAGTTCTCAGAGTAAACAAAATGAGATTGATAGAGTAATATACAGGCCATATTATAGTGAAGGCCATATATGTGAACTTCCTTGTTTAATGTTTCTGTACTTCAGAACAGCCTTTGTGTCTATGAAACTGATCATGGAGGAAAATGATTTCTTAAAACTAAAATTTTAGAATAGTCCTGTAATCATGGCAATTAAGTGGAAACTGAAAGAAAACTGTAGAATACTTAATGTCATCGTATGTTTCTTTAATTGGGCATAGAGTGTTGTAAACATTCTTTTGGAATATGGATTTTAAAAAATATCCAAAGTTTATCTGGTTAGATTGCAGGACTTCCCAGCAGAACAAGTCAATGTAAATTTTGTAGTTGTTGCCTATTTTATACCTTCTGTTGTATTTTGTTTAAATGAGAACCTTTTTAAAAATATATGATTGAATTTTTACTTCTTAGATTATTAGTTTTAGTGTGGAATTCTTTTTTTAAACACTTTGATATGTAAGTTAGTGTAAATTAATACTTTATAACACTATTAGGCTTTATTTTTTTATGGAACATGATTTAAAATTTTTTGAAGTGTTAATTTAGCAGTACTTTAAAACTCTTCATTATGTGCCAATACTGACAAGAAAACTTTTTTTAATGTATTGAATTCACTATGACATGCAATAAATTCTATTTTAAAATAAAATTTGAATTTGTTTATTTTAAATGGTGAAAAATAATTGAAAAATGAACTAGATCATGTTCACATAGTATTCAAATGGTAATAATCATGTATAAAATTGTGTGGTTATTTAAGTCTGACAAATTATCCATAAAACCTTGATTCCATAAGTGTCATACTGGAAATTTATATTGATACCTAATAGCCATTAATAAATATTTATTGACCCTAGCTGGTTTTGCTCAGTGGATAGAGCGTTGGCCTGCAGACTGAAAGGTCCCGGGTTCGATTCTGGTCAAGGGTACATGCCTAGGTTGTGGGCTCGATCCCCAGTAGGGGGCATGCGGGAGGCAGCTGATCAGTGATTCTCATCATTGATGTTTCTCCCTCCCTCTCCCTTCCTCTCTGAAATCAATAAAAATAATTTTAAAAAAATAATAAAAATAAATATTTATTGAATTCGTTATAGACTTTTTTTTAACCGAGAAATGATCGTACTTGTGATAAATATTCATGGCATTTTTAGCTTTGCTAAGATTGTTCCCACAAATTACTAAGATCCTACTGCCATCCTGCTTTTTGACTCGGATATGGTTAGCCCAGATATGTTTCTGTAGAGTGTTTGTGTTTGGCTTGACCACATATTGAGGAAGTCCTTCCCCACCCCCCCACCCCCCACCCCCACCCCCCATGCCCTGCTGCAGAGAAGCCTTGTTTCATCCCACAGGCCCATGTATCTGGAAAGAAGCATAAGAAACTGGGAAAAGTGGCTGTGTCTAAGAAGAGAGGCGGCACAATGGCCAGGGCACAGGGATAAGAGGGAAACATATTATTTTTTACTGTATACTCGAACTTTTTACAGTTTCTACAATATGCTTCTATTAAGATTCAAAATTTAAATTATAGAAATCTATTGAATTACTAGTATTTTCCTTGTTATAGGTATCCATATTAACAGATGGTTAAATATTAAATTATTTGTATCATTTTTCTTCCAACCTCCTGGAGTCATGTGGTTGGGGAAAGTGTGGAGTCTCAGGATTCTATATGCACTCACTCAAACATCATTTTCACTGCATTACACATGCGTGCCCTCAATTGTAACTGGTGTCCTCCAGGCCACTATTTTACTCTCTTCAGAGAACAAACCTCCAGTTTTCTGGCAGTCAGGGAGGGACATTTGCCCAGCTACATAAAGTGCAGGAGGAGATCTGTGGCTCTTCATGAATGATAGAATTAGAAAATAACCATTTTATAATCCCAAATGGAATAATTGGTTTAGGCAATGATCATCAGTATATGAAACCATTAGATGAAAGGAGGGCTTAAATTGTCAGCGCCTGAAATCATGGACAAATCTTAGCGTTACTAAAACTGAGACAACCAGACATTGTAGGCCTTTCACCTTGATGCAGTATGAAGCACAAAGCACCATGAAGTGTTTTTGCAAAGCAACAACAACAAAAAACCCTGAATCTAATCAAATCTAGAACACAAACTTCTAAGCTATGAGAAATATGGAAGGTGAAAGAACAAGTTAAATGACACTCAAAGAAGAAAACTTAAAAATACAGAATATGCGACATTCTGAAACTGAATTGGTTCTTGTAATAAATCAATAGCATGGGGGAAGTGAGGAAGGAGGGCTGCCCTCCCAATTAAACTTCTATGACATGGCATCCAGATCCCTGGTGTGGACATGGTTTGGATCCCAGTTCAACAAGCTAACTGAACAAGACATTTGTGAGCCAACTGTTGAAAATTTTGGTTATGAACCATATATAATACCAAGTAATTATTGTTCGGTGTTTTTTTAGACGTGATAATGCCATCATGTCCATTTTTTTTTTAACAGATGGACACTCTTGCACAGTTTACCAATGAGATACATTCTGATAAGTTTGTTGTTAAGCCATTTTGTAGAAATGTGAATATTATAGAGTGCACTTGCAGAAACCTAGATGGTACAGCATACTACACACCTAGGCTATCTGGTATAGCCTATTGCTCTGGACTACAAGTCTGTACAGCATGTCACTGTACAAAACAACATAAGGTTAAATCAAACACATGAGAAAATGATGCAATCAAGAGACACAGTAAACATGAGAAGTATGACACTAATGCCAGCCTAGCACGGCATGCTGTTTTACAGTAAACTTTTTTTTTAGAAGTAGAAAGAGTACAGTCTTAAAAAAGTGATAAAAAGTAGTATAGTATAGTATAGTATAGTATAGTATAGTATAGTATAATATAGTATAGTATAGTATAATAAATATATAAACTAGCAACATCGTAGTTTATTATCATCAGGTATTATGTGCTGTACATAATTGTGCTATATTTTATAGGACAGTAGGTAGGTTTGTTTACACCAGCATGACCACAAACACGTGAGTAATGAATGCCTTGCCCTACCACTCTTCTGATGGCTACAATGTAATAAACTGATGGGAAATTTTCAGCTCCAGTATATATATACATATATATATATATATATATATATATATATATATATATACTGAAATACAGAAGAGCAAAATAACAGGGTGTCTATAATTTACTTTAAAATAAATCAATTTCAGCTAAGAAAAGGAAAGAACAGGTGAAGTAAATGCAGTAGAATATTGATAATCATTAAATACAGGCGACAGGTATTTGTTTCTACTCTTGTATATGTATGAAATTTTTCATGAAATATCTTTGAAAACTGTTTCATCGTATTTCACAAGGGCGCAAAATTAAGTGTGTTCAACTCATCACCTTTCATCTGCATCTCTCCTTATGTTTTTACTCTTTACTTCAGCTATGCATTTGTAATCATTTAGTATTAAGCACCTATATTGTATTTAAATGTTATTCAAAGCACAGAGCTAATTAATAGCTGGTTGCTTGGTTATGTTTACATGTTTAGTTTTACTTAAAGTGGTATGTGTACTGTAATTGGCTCTTATGATCTTGAAGTTTATTAGGTTAAGATTAGCTACCTGAATGTTATTCCTTTGAGATCCTCATGAAACAAGATGAAAATCTCTAAAGAATAGTGAGGCAAGTATACACATACTCATACATATAAACACATACATATAGTAACTTCATTTTAATACCATGTAACTTATACTTTAGGACCTTCATTATATAACTTATAATGTTAAAATCTTAGTAAATTGCTATTAAGTTAGGAAATATATGTTAGTCATGTTACTATATAGTAGAAATAATTTCCAGTATCAGGAAATCATTTTTTGAGATTCCTAGTTCTCAATTATTTACCTATTTAAAGAACATCTTGCCCTGGCTGGTTTGGCTCAGTGGTTAGAGCATCGGCCTGTGGACTGAAGGGTCCCGGGTTAGATTCTGGTCAAGGGCATGTACCTTGGTTGCGGGCACATCGCCAGTAAGGGGTGTACAGGAGGCGGCTGATCAATGTTTCCCTCTCACCGATGTTTCTAACTCTCTATCCCTCTCCCTTCCTCTATAAAAAATCAATAAAATATATATATATATATTTTTTTAAAAAGAACATCTTTTTTTTAGCAATCCAGAATAATTATCAAAGCAAATACATGTTTCAAACTAAATAATCAAGTTTAAACAGACTTACTTTTTTACATATCTTACTCGTTGCATTGATGTGTCAGTGCAAGTGAATAACAATTCACAACTAGAACCACCAATTAAAAATTTAAAAATTATAAAAATTAAAACCTATATCAGTTTCATGATCCCTAAATCCAAGATCGCCTTAATGTGTACAATCTGATCATTCATTCCTCAATTTTATGTGATTAAATCTCTGCCTTAATGGAAATGTAGGGACTGGTTTTTTACATAAGCTGCATCATTTTCCCCTCCTTCACCCCCCACCCCCACTTTCTCAGAAAGTAGTTGAGTCAAATGATTTAGGAATAGCTACACCATCAAAATTAATTTTAGGAAATGATCATTGTTTATCATAGTCTGGTGCATTTAGTCCTAGACCCTTCTAAATTCTCTGTCCAGCCAAAGTAACCCATTCATTATACACGCACGTATGCCTCAGAGAAGTTCATGTAGTCCCAGCAATAACATTCTTCATCAACACAAGGGCTTTGCTACATTCAAAGGGGACTTTCTCTCTATGGTTACTACTAATTTGTTCTAGCTTTTGCCTAAATCTAGTCACTTGGGGGCAGAGTTTGAAAAGTTGAAAAAGATTTTTTTTTTCCTTTGAAAGTAAACTAAGGCCAAAGATATAGGTTAAAAAAATGTTTACTACTTGTGTATGGTGTAACTAATTAGCATATTCACACATAATAAAAGAAGGCTGATTTTCATCTCAATTATCAAGAACTATTTTTTGAATACCTATGATATGCCAGAGAGTGTATTAAGCTACTGGGGTTAAAGATTAACATTCGAAACATTCCATGTATTTTGGGTTTGCCATTTCATAAGCTTTCTTCTTGCAAACCAGGTTAATTCGTTTGAAAGAAAGCCTAAGAAAGAAAATCCATTAATCCTCTATCCAAAGTACAGCAACATTTGTTGGAACTGGTTTAATCACTACCTGCTTATATAAACAAAGAATTTGCTGAACATTTATAAGTGTCTAATTTTAAGTAGCAGAGAAAATTACATTTAAAAATTTTATATATTGGCTCTATTTTATTATTTTGATGCTTTAATTTATTTTAATATCCCCAGCATTCTATTTTTTAATATTTATTTATTTATTTATTTTTAAATATTTTTATTGACTTCAGAGAGGAAGGGAGAGGGAGAGAGAGGGAGAGAAATATCAATGATGAGAATCATGGACTGGCTGCCTCCTGCACGCCCCCCACCGGGGATTGAGCCTGCAACCCGGGCATGTGCCCTTGACTGGAATCGAACCTGGGACCCTTCAGTCCGCAGGCCAATGCTCTATCCACTGAGCCAAACCAGCTAGGGCTTAATATTTATTTTTGAGAGTATTACAAATGTCCCCATTTTCCCCCCCATTGCCCCCCTCCACCCAGGTCCCACCCTGCCCCAGGTCTTCACCATACTACTGTCTATGTCTATAGGTAAGATCTTTGATTAATCTCTTCCCCGCCCCCACTATCCGCTTCCCTCTGAGATTTGTCAATCTTTTCCATGTCTTCATGCCTCTCATTCTATTTTATTCACCAGTTTATTTTGTTCATTAGATTTCTTGTTTGTTTATTTTGATTCTTAGATTCAATATTGATAGATATGTAATGTTGCCTTTATATTGTTCATATGTTTTTTATCTCTCCTCCTCCTCCTCCTCCTCCTCTTAAAGAATACTCTTCAACATTTCATGTAATACTGGTTTGGTGGTGATGAACTCCTTTCACTTTTACTTGTTTGTGAAACTTTTATCTGACCCTGAATTCTAAATGAGAGCTTTGCTGAACAGAGTAATCTTGGCTGTAGGTTCTTGCTTATTGATCACTTTAAATATTTCTTGCCACTCCCTTCTGGCCTGCATGGTTTCTGTTGAGAAATCAGCTGACATTCATATGGGTACTCCCTTGTAGGTAACTAACTGCTTTTCTCTTGCTGCTTTTAAGATTCTCTCTTTGTCTTTTGCCCTTGGCATTTTAATTATGACGTGTCTTGGTGTGGGCCTCTTTGGGTTCCTCTTGTTTGGAACTCTGCCCTTCCTGGACTTATAAGTTTATTTCTTTCACCAAGTGGGGGAAGTTTTCTGTCACTATTTCATCAAATAGGTTTTCACTATCTTGCTCCCTCTCTTCTCCTTCTGGTACACCCATAATGCGAATGTTGGTATGCTTGAAGTTGTCCCAGAAGCTCCTTACACTACCTTCATATTTTTGGATTTTTTTTTCTTTTTGTGTTTCTGCTTGGGTGTTTTTTGCTTCCTCATATTCCAAATTGTTGATTTGATTCTTGGAATCCTCTACTTTACTATTGTTAGAATTATTAGAGGATAATAATTTATCCCTATAAATTATTCTTTATTTTATTTAATCTATGCTTAATTTCTGACTGGTCCTTTTTCATGTCTTTGACATTCTCACTAAAATCCTTAAAACTCATGAAGATCCTTGAGTAACCTTATAACCATGGTTTTGAACTCTGTATCCAGTAGTTTTCTTGCTTCCATTTCTTTCATTTGTGACATATTTCTTTGTCTCCACATTTTGGCTGCTTCCCTGTGTTTGTTTCTATGTATTAGTTAGAGCTGCTATATCTCCTGGAATTGGCAGAGTGGCCTTGTGTAGCAGGTGTCCTGTATGTCCCAGTGGCTCAGTCTCCCTAGTCACCTGTGTGGGCTGTGTGCACTGTCTTTGTTTTTTTTTATTTTTGTTTTGTTAATCCTCACTCAAGGATATTTTTCCATTGATTAATAGGAAGAATGGAAGAGAGATGGGAAGACAGAGAGAAACATTGATGTGAGCGCATTGACTGATTGCCTCCTGCATGAGCCCTGGGCCAGGGAGGAATCTGCAACCAAGGTACGTGCTTTTAACCGGAATTGAACCCAGGACCCTTTGGTCTGCAGGACGATGCTCTATCCACTGAGCCAAACTGACTAGGGCTGCACTGTCTTGTTGTAGTTGAGCCTGTCTTGCTGTTGGCATCACTGGGAGGAATTGACCTCCAGGCCAGTTGGCTATAAGGACCAGCTGCAACTATGGTGGAAGAGCTGCTGTGCAGGAGAACTCCTATGGAGCAGGAGTTGCTTCAGTGTGATTTTGGTGCTCACCAAGTCTGCTCCTTGAGTGTGTTGCTTGTGGATGTGTAGAGTTGTAATCTGGCATTCATCTGGATACAGAATTCAAAACCATGTTTATAAGGTCTGAAGCTGTCCTCCAGGTGCTCTGGGATCTCCCAGGAGGTGCAAAGTCAGCCACTGCTTGTTCCCTGTCTGGGGCCACCCAGCACAAGTTACAGAGTGATCTGCAGACAGCTGCCACTTATGTTGGGCTTGGAGGTGCCCAGGAGAGGCCAAACTGTGAACCAAAGCAGGCTGCTGTTAGTGCTGGGCCTGGGGCTGCTTATCAAGAGATATAGGGCACACTGAGTCCAGCTCCTACTTGTTTGAGAGATTTTAGGAAAGTCTGAAACCTGAATCAGGACAGGCCATTCATATGGAAAAGCTGCTACAAACAGCCTGTGTGGGGTTGCAAATTGGGTGGGGCAGGGTCTCAGGGAATCACCAGGGCAGGGTGAGCCAGGTTGATGGAGACTCAGATATAGCACCTGCCAGTCAGTTCTGCGGTTGGGAGGTTTCAGCATAGGAACAATGACCTCTGGGAGCATTTTTGTCTGGGAGATAGCTACCCCCAAGTTCTTGACCTGATGCTAGACAATTTAGTTCTTCCCTGTATGTCCCTGGATCCTTCCAGTGCTGGAGCTCAAAGGGAGTAAGCCTGAGTAAGTCTGTGTGCTGGCTCTTTAAGAAGAGCTGTCTAGGTCTTCAAGCAACCTCTGTGTCACTCAGCAACAATCTCCACTAGTTTTTATATTCTAAAGTTAGGGGGACTTCTCTTCCCAGTACTGGAACCCTGGGCTGAGGGGTCTGGTGTGGGTCTGGACCTCTTGCTTCTCACAGGTGGCCTCCGCAGCCAAGATATCCCTCCCGATTAAAAAATTGCTGCAGGAAGGTAGTCCGGCCAGCCCATTCTGCGCCTCCACTCCTACTACCAGTCTCAGTGTGCTTTCTTCTTTGATTCTCTAGTTGTAGTACTTCCATTCAGCCAGATTTCAGGCAGTTCTGACTAATGCTTGTTCTGTATTTTAGTTGTAATTTTGATGTGGTTATGGGAGGATGCAAGTACCACATTTACCTATATCACCATCTTCACACTTCTACTTTCTTATAGAACATCTCATAATTTTTCCTACATACCACATGCAGCAGGGAATCAGACACTTAAAAGCATAGGCCAATGTAGTTGATCAGCTTTGGAACAAAATGTTTCAGGAAACAGGCACAAATAGTAGCACAAGGCCTGAACCATGCAAGGGAGTGACCTAGAGCACACTGTGTGATCAACAGTGGATGTTCAGCAAATAAGAATAAAGGATGGCTGATTGATTAAACAACGTACTATGGGAACACAGACTTCCACATTCTGCTATGCTTCCTGCAACTCTCTGCAAGGTATAAGTGGCATTTTATCTTAATATGGCATGAAACTCTGCATGCCAGAATAAGAGGACAAAGTTATAGCTTCAGAGTCTGGCCTATCAGAGGGTTTGTTTTTTTCTCTGATAAATAATATTGAATGATTCCTTCATATATGTTATCAAGGTAGGACACACTGGTGAATAAGATTGATAAGATTATGACGTTTAGTGGTAAGAGGTGAGGGGATTGGCAAGTAAATTGGTAATTAGCATGCAGTAGGTAAATGTTATAACAGGGACTGTACAGTGTGCAAAGGGAACATATAGGAGGTGCACCTGGGGGTAGAGTAAAACAAAAAAAAATTTTTTTGTGGAAGAAGACATTTTATTTTAGTGTTTTATAAAAATTTTTTGTTTCTTTATGTTATTATTCAAGTATAGTTGGTGTAAAATATATTAGTTTCAGATATACAATATAGTGAGTCATATTTATATATCTTACAATGTGACCAACTCACTAAGTCCAGTACTCATCTGTCACCATGCAAATTTTTCACATTATTGACTATATTCTTCTTTACCTTTTTTACCCATCCCAGCTTCCCTCCCCTTCCTGCAACCATCAGTTTGATCTCTGTTTCTGTGAGTGAATTTGTGCACTGGTGGGGTCCAGCCGGCCTGCTCCCAATTGGGGCCTTTGGGGGCAGGCTGGCCAGAGTGAGGGGCCATGGGCATTCTGCTGTTTGGTCAATTTGCATACAGTATTACCCTTTTATTATATAGGATATCTCATGTCTTTTCTTATCCATTCATCTATCTATGGACACCTAGGTTGCTTCCATATCTTGGCTATCTATTATTATTATAGATCTATTAATTAGCATAATATGCTAATTAGACTGGATGTCCTTTTGGACGACCTTCTGGACGAAGCCGGGGCTGTGAGGGAAGCCCGGGTTCCAGGTGCCAGAGCGAAGCTGGTGCCAGCATCCGGGGGAAGGAAGGCCTACTCTTGCATGAATTTCGTGCATCAGGCCTCTAGTTATAAATAATGCTGTGACAAAAAATATATTGAATGAAGGTACCTATGAGTTGAGTCATGATAGATATTTGAAGGGGGTAGAAAGGTGAATAGAAGTGATTAGAGATAAGACTGAAAAAATAAAATGGGGTCAGATACTAAGCTATTTGGATTTGTTCTAAGAACAAGAGATGCTGAAGGGTTTTAAGTACAGAAAAACCTAAGGATCATTCTCAAATTATGCCTAGGGAAGAGGCCGTTTGGGTTTATTACTGGAAACCAAGGGATACACTTACAAAGGTTGATATGATGGGGTTATGCCTCCCCGCCTTTGTTTAAGTGTTCTCCTTATCTGGAACACCCTTCTTCTCTACAAACCTTTCCAATTCTTCCCCAAGGCTTAGTTCATATTTTATGGCCTCTAAGCTTTCTCAATATCCCCACTAAAGTTAAGAGTCAGATCGCAGAGGAACTTTTTTTTTTTAATTCATTGATTTTTAGAAAGAGAGGAAGGGAGAGGGAGAAACATTGATGGGAGAGCAAAACCTAGGCTGCCTATGCCCCCGGTGGTGGTGGTGGTGGGGGGACCCATTCCCCAACCCAGGCTTGTGCCCTGACTGGGAATCCAAACAGTAACCTTTCAGTGCCCAAGGCGAGCTCAACCAACCGAGTCACAGGGGGCGAGGGCAGAGGGAGGAACTCTTGAAGTGGAGGAACTGGAAGTTTTGGGGGAGCAGGAATGTGATGTGTGAAAAGCAACTTTTAGTGAACTATCCCCAATAGTCAAACCTGGACTGGAGTGATAACAAAGGGAAAGGAAAGACAGCGAGGCCTGTATTGGGCCCGAGAACAACCTGCAGTCTCTGGTTCAGGTGTGTGGGGCATGCGTGTCTGCGGGCCGTATCTTTGGAGGGACAGGATGGTGCCCAAAGTTGGAGACGAGAGTATAATTTGTGCTGGCAGAAACGGGAAACCAGAGGAAGAACAAGTTTGGGGGTAAGGTGATTCTGCATTTTGGACGAGGAGAGGACTGTTCAAGGCCTCTGTCCTCGCTGAGGCACCAAGGGCTGGGAGAAGCCGCGTGAGAGCTTAGCCAGAGGCCAGGCCCAGTGACATGCAGATGAGCGCACGCGGCAACTCCAGATTGGATCCCGGAGGCCTGCAACCTTCACCTCCCGCTATTGCTTCCTCCGGGCTCAAACCCGGAGCGGAGACAGAAGTTCGTGCAAGTCCTGCCTCGGTGTCCAAAGGAGATCTGGGGAGCGCACCCCACCCACCTCGGGCCACCCGGGTGGCGGGGGTTGAGACACCCGTGCCCAGCGCGTGTGCGCGCGCGGCGCGCGGCGCGCAGGGAGGCCGCCTGGAAGGCGGGAGCGCGCGCCCTTCACGTGACCCGGGCGGCGGGCGGCGACGCACAGGACGCGCCTCTCACGTGGTCCGTCTCCAGCCCCGTCGCCGGCGGAGGCGGAGGCGGGCGCGGGCGCGTCCCTGTGGCGGGTCACCCGGCGGAGTTGGTCGCACAATTATGAAAGACTCGGCTTCTGCTGCTAGCGCCCGAGCCGAGTTAGTGCTGAGATTTCCCTGGGCTGTCCCTGTCCGGCGGCCTCAGCTGCCGACTCCGGAGACGCTTCCCGATAGATGGCTACAGGCCGCGGAGGAGGAGGAGGAGGAGTTGCTGCCCTTCCGGAGTCCGCCCCGTGAGGAGAATGGTACCGCTCCCACGCAGTCCCCGGCCGGCGGGGGAAATGGCCTTGGGGGTGGTGGGCAGGGAAGGGGTAGGATTTAGCAGACCCGGGTGTGCGCCGAGCCGCGCTGGCTGGGGTGAAGGACCCCCGAATTGCCCGGAGACTTCCGGACTTGCCCTGGCCGGACGGGAGTGCGGTCCATGCCGGGGTGAGGGGCAGGACGCCGGTAGCAAACCTGGTGCAACAGCTCGTCGCGGGAATGCTGAGCCGGAGCCCCCGCGAGGGCCCCGCGCGGCGGGGAGGCGCGAGCCGGGGAGCCCCTGGCCGCGCCGCGCGGCTGCTGCGCGCCAGGCGCCGCGCTCAGCCTCCGAGCTCTGCATCTCCCGGGAGCGCGATCCTCCTGGCGCCGGGAGCTGGCCGATCGGGCAGCCAAGTGCTCTGCTCAAGTTCTGCCCGGGGAGGGAGGGCTGCGAGGGAACACAAAAGGGAGAGAGGACACGAGGTTGGAGCGGTGCCCTGATTGCTGCGCAGCGGGTGCTCCACAGGTACATTTCCCTTTTGGAGCCAGGAGGGAGGGATCTGACGATCTCGACGGCAGCTCTGGCTTGGAATTGTCTTGAGCAGGAACTAGGGGCTTTCTGGGGGCCCTCCTGTAGGTACCGCGGCGATGCGTTGTCTAGGTGTATGTCGAACCACCGCATCCGGTGCCCTGGAGAAGGTTTGGTCGTGTTTTCAACCGAAGGTGCAGAATGGAGAGAGGCATGCGGTGCATTGCAGGTCTTGATAGAGCTATTTGTTGTTGTTGTTAAGGTCAGGAATCAAATTCCTTTAAAGAAAGTCATTTAGATCAGGGATTTCAAGAGTGAGGTATGGATTTCTGGTCCAGCACTTGAACTTGATAGGTTTCAGGCAAACAACTCTCTGTTGGAGTCCGGCAGGTTTACTTTCCTTCAGAAGCCGATTCAAGTGCCGTACTTGGAGCAAAAAGCGCACCTTCCACTATTTTCCACCTTCTTTGGAAACGTAGTCAATAAAAACGCCATTTTGCCTTTTTCCTAATTTTTAAAAGAAGGGTATTTTATATTTCTTTACCGTCGCTAAATTTTTAAAATTTATTACTGAAATGGATTTTAAGGGAACCTGTTTTTTGGGGGGGGGGGGGAAGTTGAGTCAAAGTGCCTTTTGTTTAAGGGGGGGAAAAAGCAAACCGTTAATACTGACTCTGACGTGATGTGTCTAGGTTTCTCTTTTAGGTGGTAAATAGCATACACTTGAACATACCCATTCAGTATTTTGAAAAATTTTTTTAGATAGGTTAGAAAATGGGAATAAGATGATTCATCATCTTCAAAGCCGTTGCTTCCTAATGTGTTTTTTTAAAGCAACCACACCGCTTTGTTTTTAGTGACTTTCTACTGAAAGTCTGTAATTCCTTAGTCTTAGCTCAGGTGTTCTTAAAAGCAGCCAGCCTCTTAATGTCATGCTATCTATATACTTGGAAACCTAGCCTTCAAACATTAAGGTGTGGTCTGAGTTTCTTCTGTTTGTATTTACTTATGTCCAATGTTCTTAAAAATAATAGATGTGATCCCCCAAACATACATTGAGCACTGTCCGTGGCACATAGTAAGAACTCAGTATTTAGTTGTACATGCTGTTAGCAGTCCTGTTGATTCTAAAGGGGAGAAATTCTTACTTTAAAATTTGAAATTGAGTGTGATTTTGTTCTTTACATTGTTTGAGTCCTGACTGTTATTGAGTTGTGATTTTCTTTATTCCAATTTAAATTATAGTGAAACCTTAGTGAAACCTTAGTGAAACCTAAAACTGAGGAGGATCTCCAATAATGATAAAATGTTGAGTCTCCTCAACTTTTAGGTCAGCACTGTATAATTCGTATTGTAAACTCTTATGTAAGGCATTTGCTTCTGGTAATTAGTTTCTTGGACACTAAAAGAAAGCATGCAGAAATATTCTTCATTTTTAAAACGAATCAGTCAACTGGCCAAAAAAACAATACAAACAGCCCGACTGGTGTGGTTCAGTGGTTGAGCGTCCACTTATGCATGAACTAGGAGGTCATGATTTGATTCCCAGTCAGGGCACATGCCCGGGTTGCAGGCTTGATCCAGGGTAAGGCGGGTGCATGAGGCAACGGATTGATGATTCTCTCTCATCATTGATGTTTCTCTCTCTCCCTCTCCCTTCCTCTCTGAAATTGATAAAAATATATTTTAAAAAACAATATAAAACAAACTAAATACCAATAAATACAAGTTTAAACTAGAGGAGGATCAAATTTTAAATTTTGTACAAAATTATCTACTATGTCTGCTGGAAATATTTGTGTTATTCATCTGGCAATTACTTATTTAGTTTTTAATATATTCCAAGCACAGTGATAGGCCCTGGAATGGCATAGATGTGTTAGACAAGTTTCCCACTTTCAAACAGCTTACATCCTAGTTATTTATAAAAGATCTACTTGTCATCAATGGAAGATGCATATATTACTTCATAAAACAAACATTTAGTGTCTACTATGTTGCAGGCACAGTGATACTTAATATGCAAAAAACAAGAATACTATTGCATAGATTCTGTGAAAGTATAGGGTAATCAGGGAGAGGAAAAAGGATGTCAGTAGGATTGCAAAGCTGCTGATAGTAGAAATGAGTCTTCTAGAGTTAGTAGGAATTAGAATTAACCTAGAGTTAGAAGGGGCATTAAATTGGTGATTTTACTCTAAGGAACTGAGCTTTAGAAAAGAGGAGCATCTTAATTTATTCTGGGAACTAGTAAGTAGGTACTGTACAGGCATACCTTGGAGATATTTTGGGTTCTGTTCCAGGCCACTAATAAAGTGAGTATTGCAGTACAGCAAGTCACACAAACATTTTGGTTTTCCAGTGCATATAAAAGTTATGTTAACACTATACTGTAGTCTGTTGAGTATGTGATAGCATTACATCTAAAAAATGTACATACTTTAAAAATACTTGATTGCTAAAAAATGCTTGACATCATCTTATAGTCTTTTGCTGTTGAAGGGTCTTACCTTCAATTTGTAAAAACAAACAAACAAGGCAGTATGTGCGGAGTGCAGTAAGGCAAGTACAATGAAATTAGATATGCTTGTACATATTTTAGAATGAGTGGAGTATGGGATGATATGGAGTACTGATGAGAGTGCTATTAAAATAGGCAAGGACCAGATAGATTTTTGAGGGCCGTGTATGTCATGCAAAGGAGTTTGGATTTTATTCTGGAGATATTGAGGGTCCATTTAAGGAAACAACATATAGGATAAATTGGTATGCTAAAACGGAAAAGAGAGACCCATAAATAGGAGTCTATAGCAAAACTGACCAAAATATTGAGAGCTTGAAATGAAGAAAAGAAGAAACAGGTTGCCCTAACCGGTTTGGCTCAGTGGATAGAGCGTCGGCCTGCAGACTCAAGGGTCCCAGGTTCGATTCCGGTCAAGGGCATGTACCTTGGTTGCGGGCACATACCCAGTAGGGAATGTGCAGGAGGCAGCTGATAGATGTTTCTCTCTCATCAGTGTTTCTAACTCTCTATCCCTTTCCCTTCCTCTCTGTAAAATATCAATAAAATGTATATTTTTTTTTTTAAAAAAGAAGAAACAGGTTGAGATGTTTAGGAGTTAGAATATTCAAAACTTGGTTACTTTTGTGGAGTAATGTGTGTGCCTGTGTGTGTTGGCAAATGTCAACATAATAAGAACCAGACAAAATGAAAACATGTAATAGTTGAAGTCATAATTTAATATGTGCAAATGTAATACTTAAGGCAATACTTAAAATGTGCATTTTATTATATTTATTTATTTATTTATTTATTAAAAATATATTTTATTAATTTTTTACAGAGAGGAAGGGAGAGAGATAGAGAGTTAGAAACATCGATGAGAGAGAAACATCGATCAGCTGCCTCCTGCACATCTCCTACTGGGGATGTGCCCGCAACCCAGGTACATGCCCTTGACCGGAATCGAACCTGGGACCTTTCAGTCCGCAGGCTGACGCTCTATCCACTGAGCCAAACCGGTTTTGGCATATTTATTTATTTTTTATAAAGGAGAGGGGGAGAGAGAGAGATAGAAACATCAATGATGAAAGAGAATAATTGATTGGCTGCCTTCTGCATGTCCCTTACTGGAGAATCAAGCCTGCAACCCGGGCATGTGCCCTTGACCGGAATTGAACCCGGTACCCTTTAGTTTGCAGGCTGACGCTCTATCCACTGAACCAAACCAGCTACGGCTAAAATGTGCATTTTAGCTTTTGATTTTTAAGTAAAGATCTATTGAATCAAGCACCTGTAAAATTTGTGTGAGAACTCTACTAATGATAGATATTTTTGATCTAGTGCTATGATAGTCTCTCTCTGTAACATTCTAATATGGGAGATTTCAAATATACAAAGATAAAATAGTAAAATTAATCACCATACCCGTGATCAGTTTCAACAGTTGGAAACATGAATTTTGTTTTTTCTATTATCCTTCCCACTTCCCCTTCACTGGATATAGTAATCTCTTATCCTCCAGGGATGTGTTCACGAACCCCACTAGATGCCTGATACTGTGAATAGTACTGAACTCCATGCTATATTTTTTCCTATACATACATCTATGATAACGTTTAATTTATAAATTAGGCACAGTAAGAGATTAACAATAATAACTAATACAATAGGACATTATAACAATGTACTGTTATAAAAATTATGTGAATATGGTCCCCCCCCCCACACACAGTCTGATAACCGAGAAGGCTACGAGAAATGGGCAGGTGGCATATACAGTAAGGATATGATGGACGAAGGGATGATTCAAGTCCTGGGAAGGATGGAGCAGGATGTTGAGAAATTTCAGCATGCTACTCAGAATGGCATGCAATTTAAAACTTAGGAATTGTTTATTTTTTGAATTTTCTATTCAGTATTTTCTGATCACGATTGACCTTGGATATCTGAAATGAAAGCAAAGCTGCAGATAAGGGGATCAACTGTAATTCAAAAGCAAATCCTAGATATATTTCATCTATAAATAGTTCATTGCATGTATCTCTAAGAAGATAAGGACTCTTAACACATCTAAACAATGAATTATTCTTTAATATAATTAAATATTTAGCATATTTCTCTGATTGTCTTATTTTTTTTTCAGTAAGTTTGTTGAATCAGGATCCAAAGAATTCCACACAACATTTGTTGATAAATACGTCTTTTTTTGTCTTGTCATTTACCATTTATTTAATGAACAAAATCTAGATCATTTGCCCTTTAGAAATTCCCACAGTTTGAATTTTGTTGACTGCATCCATGTAGTGTCATGTAACATGTCCTTTTCTCCTCTGTATTTCCTGTTAACTAGTGGTTATTCTGAAGACTCAGTCAGATTCTAGTTTGATATTTTGGCAAGAATACTTCACAGGAGTGCTGTGTACTTTGAGGCACATGTCTGGTTATTTTCCTTTTTTTTTTTTTTAAATCCTCACCCAAGAATATTTTTCCATTGATTTCTAGAGAGAGTGGAAGAGAGAGGGAAAGACAGAGAAACATCCATGTAAGAGAAACACATCGATTGGTTGCCAGGGCCTGAGCTGGGGAGTAGTTTGTAACAGAGGTATGTGCCCTTGACCGGAATGGAACCCGGGACCCTTTGGTTTGCAGGCCGATGCTCTATCCACTGAGTCAAACCAGCTAGAGCCGTTTTCCTTTTTTTGATGTAAGGTTGACCATTAGGTTCATGTTGTCAGCCACCTGATCTTTCAGTTGTGAAGTTCACTGTCATACATTCCCATAATAGCTTTCGTAGTAACCGTTGATGATTACTGATATAACTGTATCTGTTACAATTTTTTAAAATTGATTTTTGAGAGGAGAAGGAAGAAAGAGAAAGAGAAACATCGATGTGAGAGAGAAGAGAAACATCAATCCGTTGCCTCCCACACATGCCCCGACCAGGGTTCAAATCTGCAACCTGGGTATGTGCCTTGCCCAGGAATCAAAACTGCCATTTTTTGGTATATGGGATGACCCTCCAACTGAGCCACACCAGCCAGGGCGGTTATAATTTTTTTATTTTAAGTGACTGCTCCTCAAATGCCTGTTTTAAGTTTGGCACCTGGAGGCAAAATTCAGAGAGGTTAAGATTAGTTTAGGATATGGGCATCTTATGGCTGTCTATGGGGATTTGAACTGAGTCATTTATGTGAATTTATATAAAAGAAATTATGTGTGTCATTGTTGCAATTATTAGATTAGTTGAATATGAGTGAAATGTTTGACTTGGAGAATTAGACATATTCTAGTTTATCTTTATAAAAAATGACTGGTTCTAACTTGAATTAAATTAGTACTTTTAATATTTTGTTGACCCTTGGGTCAGTTCATCTTGGATATAGAGAATTGGTCTGATCTTTTTGGGGAATGTGTGATTAGCTTCCTGACCATTGAAGTGTTTTAGAACCTTGTTAAAGAAATTTAGGTGTATGGAGGTAAATAATTCTTTGAAGTTGGTAGGCTTAGCTCTTCATCTAAGCATCTTTTCCAAGTCACATTCCTTTGTGAACATCACTTTTAAACTCTCTGACTGTAAAAGGCTACTGATAATTTTTCCCCTGCTTAACCTGAGGAGCAATACTAGGATTAAAGTCTGTGAAACACAATTTGTCCATCTTTGCATCATTAAAACATGTTAATAATGTAATACCTCAACTATCCAGCTGCCAGACTTCTGGAAACTTCAACCTTTGGTAACCCAGCTCTTTGTGGAAAGAAGAAAGAAGAAAAGCTTTTGAGTTAAGCCGTTTTCAGGAATAGAACAACCTTGAGCCCAGAGTTCATTGATTGAAAAATACGTACAAAATGAAATTTAGTAGGCTTGCTTACCTACTTTCCTCTGACAATTGAGAATGGGAATGATAGAAGGAAAGTTACCTTGAGAAACAGACTATTACTATGAGGAGGAGCCTGGGGAAGCATTAACTAGTCTAGAAATATAGGGCTGTAAATTGCCCTTTAGTATGTGAATCAATGGTCTTCCTTGTCTTGAGTATAATTTACCTTACTCAATACCCAGAAGGTACTTTTGACTAAGAAGAGTAATAGACTTTAGACAAATTTTCATCATATTAGGTAACATTAACATTTAGTTGTGGCCATTGCTCTGAATTCTTTACATATGTCAATTGCATATAGTACTCTCAAGAAATCTCTATGAATTACTTCACTGTTTTCCCCTTATTATTTATATAAGGAACAGACAACCAAAGGTCATAAGGCTAATAAGTGGTAGAGTAGGTGTTGACTTGCCAAATGACAAAACTGGGAGAAGGGTCTTTGGTATTCTGGGGCAAGTATATGTATATTTGTAAGATCTCAGATGATAGGTGTTACGTTAAGTAAAAATGTTAATGTCACTGGAAAATGTGTTACCTTAAAAAAATTATACCATACCTTCAAATGCTATAAAACCTAGAAGAATTTTATTTGTTGCCAAATGTGTATGTAATAACCTTAGGATAGGTTATTTCACAAATCAGTTGTATACATTGTATTTTGACAAAGTGCAGAGACATTAGTCTGAATAGATCTTTAGTAGATTGGAAAAGTCACTAATGAAATTAAATAGATTTTTGTGATGGGTATTCCTTTTTTTTTTTTTTTTTTTTAATCCTAACCCGAGGATATTTTTCCATTGATTTTTAGAGAGAGTGGAAAGGATGGGGGGAGAGAAACATTGATATGAGACACATTGATTGATTGTATCCTGCACGTGCTCTGCCATTGGGCCAGAGTACATGCCCTTGCAACCATGGTACATGCCCTTGACCAGAATCTAACCCAGGACCCTTCAGTCTGCGTGCTGATGCTGTATCCACAAACCGGCTACGGCTGTGATGGGTACTTTTCAATAAAAACCATAGAAACCTATCATGAATGTATCAACGAAATTGATCATTATGTTAAGGGATAGACAGTAGATTGATATATTTTACTCACAATATGAATGCTCAAGCTTTGTAATAGAGAATGTCCTAATAATATTTTCTTTAGATTTCTTTTTCAGATTAATTTTTTTGTAGCATCATCTGAAAACATCAACAGTTGTATTAGGTTTTAATTGATTCAAAACAACAGTTGCATTGAATTAGATATATGTGATGAATTCATTTAATTCAACAGATTCTGTTGCTTTGGGGAAAATATTTTAACAAAGATGGGAATAAAAGTGAAGAATTTAGCCCTAACTGGTTTGGCTCAGAGGATAGAGCATCAACCTGTGGATTGAAAGGTCCCAGGTTCGATTCCAGGCAAGGGCATGTACCTTGGTTGCAGGCACACTTCCCAGTAGGAGGTGTGCAGGAGGCAGCTGATCAATGTTTCTCTCTCATTGATGTTTCTAACTCTCTATCCCTTCCTCTCTGTAAAAAATCAATAAAATATATTTTCTTTAAAAGTGAAGAATTTAAATTGCACTATTTGACTGCAAGTACATAACATTTTGAAATAAATGTATATAATTGGAGTTATTTGGTAATTGTGTTTTTGGTATGGATTTCAGATATACAAAAGTTGATAGATCATAATATAGCAGACATACCTGTACCTACTACCCAGCTTAAGGAATAAAAAATTACAAATAAAATTGAACCCTCCTATGTATTCCATCAAAATTCCATTTTACTTTCCACTTCTGCAGACAACACTACTTTAGTCTTTACTGTTCCTTTGCATGCTTTTATAGTATTGTCACATAGAGTATATAGGGTGGGGCAAAAGTAGGTCTATAGTTGTTCGTATGGAAAATAATACAATAACTAATAAGTAATAACAAGAATAAATTTTGTGTTTTGTGTACTAATAACTAAACCTACTTTTGCCCCACCATGTTTATAATATATAATAGTTTTCTTGGTATTTGTAAGTTTTATATATATGGAATTATGTACATCTTTTTATGGGCCTTGTTTTTATTTTTGTTAAACTTTAGATTTAGGTGATTTATACATGTTGGTACATGTAATGTCTAGTTTATCCCTTCTAATGGTTGTATATTATTCTGTTATATGAATAGGTTATACATTGTCCATTTTACTGTTATTGGGCATTTAGGTAGCTTCCAGTTCTTTACAAATAATGATGCAACATTCTTATATGTACCAACTTATGTACAGTTGTGAGCATTTTTCTAGGATGTCTATATCCAGAAGTAGAATTGCTGGATCAAAGGGTAGGTATATTTTCAACTTTATAGATACTGCCCATGTGTTGACCAAAGTAGTAGTGTATTTTACACTCCCTATCTATACTAATAAAAGGGTAATATCCTAATTAGACCAGATGTCCTTCCTGACAAAGCCAGGCCTGGGTGAAGCCACCCCTGGTCCCAGGCGGCTGCGGCCGGCCTGGGAGAAGCCGCCCACGGTCTGGGGCGCCTGCAGCTGCGGCCAGCCCAGGCGAAGCCGCCTGCAGTCCCTGGTGCCTGTGGCTGTCCCAGGTCCCAGGTGCCTGTGGCTGGCCAGAGGGAGGGAAGCCTGGGTCCCAAGTGAGGGGGCCAAGGCAGAGGCAGTTAGGGGTGACCAGGTCAACAGGGGAGCAATTAGGGACGATCAGGCAGGCAGGGGAGCAGTTAGGGGTGATCAGGCTGGCAGGGGAGTAGTTAGGGGCGATCAGGCAGGCAGAGGGGTTAGGGGTGATCAGGCAGGCGAACGGTTAGGAGCCAGTGGTCCCAGATTGCGAGAGGGATGTCGATCGGGCCTAAACCAGCAGTCGGACATCCCCCAAGGGGTCCTGGATTGGAGAAGGTGCAGGCTGGGCTGAGGGGGACCCCCCACACACACACGAATTTTGTGCACCGGGCCACTAATCTATATATATAAAAGGCTCATATGCAAAGTGTCCCTGGGGGAGTTCAACCAGGAGACTGGGAGTTCTATCACTCACTACGATGTGCGCTGACCACTAGGGGTCAGCATGGAATGAAGGAAGGCCCTGGCTGGCAGCTGGTGAAGGGAGGCTCCAGGTGGCAGCCAGATGGCCCCGATTGGCCCTGATCACTGGCCAGGCCTAGGGACCCTACCCGTGCATGAATTTCGTGCACCGGGCCTCTAGTAGCAGTATAAGAGTCCCCATTTTTAAAACTTCTTTGCTAACATTTAGTTGATTAGGTTATTTTATTTTGCCAGACTCATGAATGTGAAGAAGTTCTTCATTGCTTTAATTTGCATGTCCTTGGTTACTAATAATGTTGAGTGTTGCCCTGGCTGGGTGGCTCAGTTGGCTGGAGCATCATCCTGTACACCAGAAAGTTTTTTTATAATGTATATATATATAAAAAGCCAGCAATTGGAACGCTGTAATGACCAGAACAACCACTTGCTATGACGCCCACTCTGGCCAGCAAACCAGCCCAATCAGGGGCAGAGCCAGTGAGCCAACCTCCTGCAACCCCTCCCCTCGGCCAGCCCTGCCTCCAATGGGCCTCCACCACTGCGATCGGCCCACAGTCCCTTCCCCTGGCCAGCTCCGCCCCTGATCAGCCCCCCCTACTCTGATCAGGGGCAGGGCCGGCCAGCCAACTGCCTGCAGCCCCTCCCCCTGGGTGGCCCTGCCCCCGACCGGCTCCATCACCTTCATTGGGGGCGGGTCAGCCAAGCTCCGGCAGCTCCCCCCCACCCCCCATGGGCTGGCCCAGCCCTGATCGGGGGTGGGGCCAGTGGCCAAGCTCCCGTGGCCCCTTCCCCCCACCAGCCCAGCCCAATCAGCCCCCATCGGGGTGGGCTGGCCAGACCCCACCCATGCATGAATTTGTGCACCGGGGCTCTAGTAAAAAATATATTAAAAAAAAAAAAAAGAATTAGTCTAGCTAAGAATTTCTCTAGAATACCTGAGGAAAAAAACTGTTTGAACTAAATTGAGGTTGGCCATTTTTTAGACTGTGTCTAGTCTTCAATTATTTAATATCTTGGGCTCCATGGTATGCTAGGATGGCAGTTGCTTACACTTCTATTTTCTTTTTTTAGAATATATTTTATTGATTTTTTTACAGAGAGGAAGGGAGAGGGATAGAGAGTTAGAAACATCGATCAGCTGCCTCCTGCACACTCCCTACTGGGGATGTGCCCGCAACCAGGGTACATGCCCTTGACCGGATCGAACCTGAGACCCTTGAGTCTGCAGGCTGACGCTGTATCCACTGAGCCAAACCAGTTAGGGCTACACTTCTATTTTCTATTCCACAAATCTGAGGCCATACTGGGCTGTTAAACAGTTAAGGTGACAACTACTGTATGATCAGCAGGAAAGTAGAACCAACAGAAAATAAGATTCGATATAGTAGGACTCTCTTTACAAACATAGTCAAGGCTCTGAATTTAACTTAGTTTAATTTTTTAATGTACAAAACTTTTACCAACTCTTTGTCATTCCACAGAGGCTTTTCAACAGTGTCTTTAAAACCCTATCAGAGGATTCACATCTGAATTATTAATAATTTCAAGTTAGTAGTTAAGTAGTTGGCAGCCAATTAAGAGTAAGCGCAGAACTTCAGAATAAGGGCCTGTAAGAGTGCCAGATAGTCAAATAAATTGGACTCTGGAAGAGGAAGTTAGACAGTGCCTACATATTTCAACATTTTACTCTGGGCTAGCCTTAATTTTTCTTTGTCATTGTGCCATTGTTGGCAGGCATGTTGACCTATGTACAGATTTATCACATAACTTGAAGTTTCTAGGTCTGTAGTGTTTAATTTTTTAAGTATATGCATTTTATTAGTAGGCAAACTCCTTTTTAATTTGATTGCCCTCTCTTTTGAGTATGGGTCACATTTTCCTGGTTTTTTTTTCTTTAATCTAGTGATTTTAGATTGTGCAATAGATGTTGTGAATGTAACCTTGAGACTGTGGGTTCTGTTAAACTAGTTGCTATGAACTGAATGCTTGTGTCATCCCCCCAAATTAAGTATTGTCCCCCCAGAATTAACTCCCAATGTGATGGTATTTGGAGATGGGGCCTTTGGAAGGTAATTATGATTTGATGAGGTCATGAAGGTATGGCTCTTATAAGACACGAGAGAACTTGCTCTCTCTGTCACCACATGAGGACACAAGTGAAAGGACAGCTGTTTGCAACCCAGGTAGAGTGCACTCACCAGACACTAACCCTGCTGGCACCTTGATCTTGAATTCCAGTCTCTAGAACTGTGAAAAAAATTAAATTTGGTTGTTTATGTCACCCAATCGTATGGTATTTGTTATGGCAGTCTGAATAGAATAAGACAGTGGATTAACTTGACTGTACTCAAATTCTAAACTCTGTCTCCTTCAGAGGGCAGCAAAAATATCTGCTCAGTTGTTTTATTCTTTAAAAATATATATTTTTATTGATTTTAGAGAGGGATAGAAACATCAATGATGAGAGTCATTGATCGACTACCTCCTGCACACCCCTTATTGGGGATTGAGTCCGCAACCAGGGCATGTGCCTTGATCAGGAATCAAACTGTGACATTCTGGTTCATAGGTTGATGCTCAACCATTGAGCCATATCAGCTGTGCAGTTGTTTTATTCTTAACTAGTGGCCCGATGCATGAAATTTGTGCATGGGGTAGGGTGTCCCTCAGCCCAGCCTGCACCCTCTCCAATCTGAGACCCTTCAGGGGATGTCCTAAACTGGCAGACATCCCTCTCACAATCTGGGATTGCTGGCTCTTAATCGCTTGCCTGCCTGCCAGCCAGATCACCCCCAACTGCCCTCCCCTGCTGGCCCGATTGCCCACAACAGCTCTCCTCTGCCGGCCTGATCGCCCACAACTGCCCTCCCCTGCTGTGACTGGCCTCCGTGTGAGGCGGCAGCGCCTCCACGCCGAGGGGAACCTTGGGACCCCCAGGCCTCACTGCACGGAGTGGCCACCAAGCCCTGCCTCCACTGTGTGCGCGGTCATATTGTGGCGGCGTCACGCGAGGGTGGGATGACCACCTGGGCTTTTATTAGTTTAGATTGGATTGCTTGGAGTCTGCTATATATATATATTTACTTATTTAATGGGTCAGCCAGAGATTTGAGCAGTTAGTATGAAGCATTTAGGGTTCCCTTTCTGTGACTATTTTGCAGGATTTTTTTCCCACCACATTCCGGCTGCTGTTGTCATCTTGAGTTTGGTATTCTGGTTCTTCAAGCCAATAAAACTGGGATTTCTGTTGGAGTTTTAGCTGTTCAGTAGATTTGAGTGGGTCCTGTCTTTGTGCAGAAAAACTTAAAATAATGGGAAACTCACTTTGTGCTGTTACTTTTTTTCACATATGGATCCCATCCAACTATTGCCTTCTTTTGGTTGCTCTCAGTGCTGCTAAGTAGTCATTTTAAAAATTTTATGTTGTCCACAGTTTATGGTTGTCCGTGGGAAGGTTAGTCCCATAGAACTTTCATATGTGGGTGCGCCTTTCTAATGTTAATACAGAGTCATAGAGTGTATTTAGTTGTAAAAATATATTTCCACGTGTTACTTTGAAGTAGAATTTTATTTTTTTTTAAAAATATATTTTATTGATTTTTTTACAGAGAGGAAGGGAGAGAGATAGAGAGTTAGAAACATCGATGAGAGAGAAACATCCATCAGCTGCCTCCTGCACATCTCCTACTGGGGATGTGCCCGCAGTCCATGCCCTTGACCGGAATCGAACCTGGGACCTTTCAGTCCGCAGGTAGAGCCAAACCGGTTTCGGCGAGAAGTAGAATTTTAAAGCAATTTTTTATTCCCCGCCCCCTAGTTTTTCCTATTAGCATTTAGGCACAAAGGGTGTGCTGGTATTGATTTGTTTGGAGAGTAGGATGTCGTTAGAGGGTTATTTATAATGTATGTGTGCCTATTCCTAGTAGGAAGAATTTATAATATATGAAATTTTGAGGCATTATTGGGAATTTAATTATGTGCTGCCAGGTGTACTAAAACATCTTGCACGGATTATTTTGTTTAATCTTCAGAGCAACATTTGTAGTTAGGTACTATTATTCTAGTTTACAGATAAACACATTTCAGAAATTTGCTTAAGGTTGCATAGATACTGAACAACAGACCTAGAATTCTAACTTGGTTTAATCTGACTCCAGCATTTCTTTAACTACTGAAGTTGACTAAGTTTTCTCTCTTGTGCTAACATTTTGTGATTATAATTAGTTTTACTAGAACATTTAAGTTTAGAAATTTTCAGATTTGTGTTTGTAGTGTGCCATCTGTTGGTAAAATTCAGTAATGCAGCCTAGCCAAAGGAGGCGTATAAATTTAGGAATTTATATGTGTATATATAATTCAGGGTACATTTAATTGGGTAATGATAGTAGAGCACAAACTCAGAAAATCAAAAATTGTAGAAACCTATCATTGAGAAGGATTTACAACTCTTAGCTGGGGTATGTGACTTAGCAGGTACCTGAAGCCAATACTAATGTAACAAATGAAGGCTGTAAATAACAAGAATGTTGTGTGTAGGGAGAATATATTTATAGTTGGCAGTTACACAAACAAAATGAGAGGCTGTAGTTTTTGAAATAAAATTAATGAATAATTAAGGATTAGGGAAAGCTGTAGGAAATAATCTTGAAACATGGTAATAAACTTGGTTAAAATTTGTGAGCATTGGAGTGACGTGATTTAAGTGACTTAAGCAAAGTGACATCTAAAGTTTTGGATGGATTTTTCAATTAAAACTACTATGGGAGGTTTGAGGTTGTAAAAAAGGTAGTACTGACTGTTTAAAACGAGAATGATAAAATGAAACTTGTGAACAAGATTTGATCTAGGTTTGAAATCCAACAACATCCGTGTTTTGAGTAGTTTTATATTTTATCATAAAATACTGACAAAAATGAGTACTAAAAGTGAGTACAGCATCTTGGATTGGGAAAGACTTATTTCTGGAAAAAAGCTAGTTGTTACATACTCAAACACTAGATTTTTTGCTCAGTGATTGTTGAGGTTTTGCAGTTACATCCATTAAGCTTATTTATTTATTTATTTAGTATAACAAAGGTGGAGATTTATTGAAGAACAAGTACAGACTCCCACGTGGGGAGAGGGAAAGAGTCCCACAGAACCGACTCCCACGTGGGGAGGGGGAAAGGGTCCCCCATTAGGCTTATTTAAATGTTTTTTCTATTGAAAGTCTTGCAGGAAAGATAACTTTGTTAATGTACACCCAAATGAGAAAAGCGGCTCTTAATACAAGGATTTATTGGGATTGTAGAATTGGGTAGAAGGGACATTAGTGCCCAAGAAACAGCATAGGTGAAGAATCTGAAGGACTTGGCAAATGCTTGTTGGATTGAATTGACTCAGTGGTAACAGGAAAGACCCATGCTTTTAAGGGATTTAGAGCATGGGTTGACTGACTATGCCATGTGGGCCATGTCTGGCCAAGGCCTTGAGCTAAAAATGGGTCTTACTTTTTTTAAGGTTTAAAAAACAGAACAAAGAATATGTAACAGGGACCGTATATGGTCCAGAAACCCTATTACCTTCTGACCCTTTATAGAAAAAGTTTGCTGATTCCCCCTTTAGAGGATGGCCATACTTTTCTTAAGAAGTGGGAATATTGAAGGTGAATCAGTTTAAGGGGAAAGGTGTTCATTTGAGCCCAATAAGTTGCACATATTGTTGGAAATAACTGTAGAGTTGAATTTGAAGGTAAGATGAGAAACCAGGATGATCTTAATAATCAATCTGTAGTGTTTATTTTTTATAAGGCATTGTGTTAAACTAAAGAATTTGAAAACTGCCTATTGTATTCATTTCTCTTTTATTTTTTTACTTTTTATTGAATTTATTGGGGGGGGGGATACTGGTTAACAAAATTATACAGGTTTCGAGTGCAAAATCTACAATACATCATTTGTTCACCACCCCAAGTCATGTATTCATTTCTTACTAGTCCATGCCCTCATTGCCCCTCCCCAAAAGACTGTGGTGGCTCTAGTTTACTTTTACTTGTCTCTCTACCAGATTAATTGTCTTAAAGAGAATTCTGATCATTTATGTTAAATGCTACTTGGGTTTTATTTTTCTTCCATATATAACTCTCTTAAATAAAAATGTAAATGAAAATATTTTCATTTGCATTTAGTAGGAAGGCAAAGCTATGAAAAGTACATACCTGTAACTCATTTTTATGAATTTTTCAATTAAATATCCACAGTTTTTCAAACTGGCATTTAGATTTAACTGCAATAGAGCAGTCATTTTGAAATCTGTTGGTCTAATTCCTCCACCCCTATCTTCACCCTAATTTGATTAACCATAGAGTTGCTTCAGGCAGGCTATTGATGAGGAGCCAAATAGGAGAAAGAAATGGAGAAAAACTAATACTGGTTAGCAGTAGTTAGTAATTAGCAATACCTTTTAGGAGAGTTAGTTAACCCCTCTGTTCTTTTTGTGTTTTTCCAAATTCAGAACATTTGATTTCAGAGAGGAAGGGAGAGGGAGAGAGAGATAGAAACATCAATGATGAGAGAGTATCATTGATTGGCTGCCTCCTGCACGCCCCCTACTGGGGACCAAGCCCGCAACCCAAGCATGTGCCCTTGACCGGAATCGAACCTGGAACCTTCCAGGCCACAGTCCAACGCTCTATCCACTGAGCCAAACCAGCTAGGGCCAAATTCAGAACATTTTTATACAGAATGATCACATAGAAATTTCTCTTTTGGAAATCATTAACCTATTTCTACTTATAGATTTTACAAAAAATGTAAGAAAGGTGGCTTGTTTAAAGCATATGAAGTGATTTTGAAATGCATATCTAAATTTCTCTTAAAATGTCAGTTAAGGCTTTGGAGCCAGGGCAAACTATTAGCTGTGTGACTTTGGGCAATTCCCTAACTTTCACATCTAACTACTAAGTCTTTGCATCTGTAATGTGGGAATACTAATTGTACCCAACTTATAGGATTATTGTGAATATAGAATAAGTTGATGCATGTAAAATATTTATTTATTTAAAAAAATATATTTTATTGATTTTTACAGAGAGGAAGGGAGAGGAATAGAGAGTCAGAAACATCGATGAGAGAGAAACATCAATCAGCTGCCTCCTGCACGCTCCCTACTGGGGATGTGCCTGCAACCAAGGTACATGCCCTTGACCGGAATCGAACCTGGAACCCTTCAGTCCGCAGGCCGAAGCTCTATCCAGCGAGCCAAACTGGTCAGGGCATGTAAAATATTTAGAACCGTGCCTGGCAAATACGCTGTATCTGCTAATTAAAGTTATCTCTTGTTATATGCACTTTGGACAAAGGTTTACAAGAGATACAAGGCTAAATATATATATTTTTAACATTTTTATTCATTGATTTTGGAGACAGAGGGAGAGAAGGAGGAATGGAGGGGAGAGAGAGAGACAGCGAGAGCAAGAAACATTGATTTGTTCCACCTACTTATGCATCCATTTGTTGCTTCTTGTATGTGCTCTGACTGGTGATGGAACCTGAAACCTTGGTGTGTCCACACGATGCTCCAACCAACACCCATCCAGGGCTAAGCTATGTTTCTTTTTTTCTTTTTTAATTTTTTAAATGTATTTCTATTGATTTCAGAGAGGGAAAGAGAGATAGAAAGTATCAATGATGAGAGAGAATCATTGATTGGCTGCTTCCTGCACGCCCCCCCACCGGGGATTGAGCCCACAACCCCAGGCATGTACCCTTGACCGGAATCCAACCCAGGACCCCTTGGTCTGCAGGCCGACGCTCTATCCACAGAGCCAAACCAGCTAGGGCTCAGCTGTGTTTCTTAATCTTTACCTGAGATATGTTTATATTGATTTTAGAGAGAGAGGAAGGGAGAGGAGAGGGGGAGAGGGAGAGAGAGAGATCGCTGTGAGGGAGAAATACCTATCAGTTGCCTCCAGTATGTGCTCCGGTTGGGGATTGAACTCACAACCTAGATATGTTCCCTGACCGGAAATCGAACCCACAATGTTTAGGTGTATGGGATGATGCTCCAACCAGCTGAGCCATCTGGCAGGACTCAACTATGTTTTTAGGCAACATTTTTTATGACGTGGGTAAATTATATGTGGGTTGTGAAACTAAATATCTAGAAATAGGGAAGTCATAGCTTTGAGTTTTCCTGTGTATGTGGTGGCTCCTGTAAGTGGGCATATCCCTTGTGGGGGCCTTGGAAGCTATGTCTATGAGGTTGTATTGAGGAATATTGGCTTTTGAAGGGCATGAGGTAAGGCAGATCCTGTATCTTCTCGGTGTGTATCTTGTCACCTTGTACTTGAGCTCTGCTGCATGGTTGATCCCAGGACTTCTTTGTAAGCAACCTGTGACACCCCCCCCCCCCCCCCCAATCTGTTTTTCTAAGATGCTGGTACCAAGTGTGGCTTATGGTATTATGGGATTCTTTTATTTTTTATTTATTTTATTTTATTGAGTTCAGAGAGGAAGAGAGAGGGAGAGAAAGAGAGATAGAAATATCAGTGATGAGAGAGAAGCATCCATCAGCTGCCTTTTGCACGCCCTCTACTGGGGATCGAGCTGCAACCTGGGCATGTGCCCTGACCAGGAATGGAACCAGCTACTTCTCCGTAAAAGGGATGATGCCCAACCAACTGAGCCACACTCAGTGAAACAAAGGAAGAGCTTAGGGTAGAAGCAGCAACAGGAGAGAACCTAGGCATGCTCTGTTTTGGCTCCCTAGAACTGTTAAAGGAAAGAAGTGAGCCACAGTGGGGCTGCTGTTAGCACACTGAAAAGTCAGAGAAAATGGAACCTTGGAGACAGGTTTTGAGTTACCACTGCCCAATGTCCCCCTAGTTGCAAGTTTTCTGAGGACTCTTAGAGTTTAGGAGAGAAAAGTAAAGATGAACGCCTAAGAGGGAAGAAACGGTGGGCATCCTCCAGAAAGAGCCACCGGAAGGTTTTATTTTTTTTAGTTAAATCTGACAGTCACTTTTAATTGCCTTTTCAATGATTACATCAGCCCCTCTTGAGGTTTTTGGCCCATAGTAGGAATCTAAAACTTAATTTTCCTCCTTTCTGTTTATTTGAAGCAACAGTATCTGCATACACTGTAGATATAGTAATGTAAATCACACTGGACTTAAATGGGATGATTCTAATATTTTAGGTGTGCTGTCATCAGGAAGTATGTAGTTTGTAATAAATATTTCGCAAACTGAAAAACAAATAGTATGGAACTATTTCTTTTCATGTATTTGTAATTACATTCTTTCCTTATAATATTAGTGGGTTGCCCTAACTGGTTTGGCTCAGTGGATAGAGCATCGGCCTGTGGACTGAAAGGTCTCAGGTTTGATTCCAGTCAAGGGCATGTACCTCCTGCTGGGGATGTGCAGGAGGCAGCTGATCAATGTTTTCTCTCATTGATGTTTTTTTTTTTTCTTTTTTTAAAAATATATTTTATTGATTTTTTACAGAGTGGAAGGGGGAGAGAGAGATAGTTAGAAACATCGATGGGAGAGAAACATCGATCAGCTTGCCTCCTGCACATCTCCCACTGGGGATGTGCCGGCAACCCAGGCACATGCCCTTGACCGGAATCGAACCTGGGACCCTTCAGTCCACAGGCCGACGCTCTATCCATTGAGCCAAACCGGTTTTCGGCACTCTCATTGATGTTCTAACTCTCTATCCCTCTCCCTTCTTCTCTGTAAAAAAATCAATAAAATATATTTTTAAAAAAATTAGTAGGTTAATTTATAAACCATCTTTTAAAACTTTTTGTTTTAGTCCCAGAAATCCTGGATAGAAAGCACTTTGACCAAGAGGGAATGTGTATATATTATACCAAGTTCCAAAGACCCTCACAGGTAAGAACACCTTTGTTTCTTCTGGACTCTTCTAGGAATTTAGATGTAAATTGTATTGCTAATTTACATATTAAAAGCCATAACAATTCATAGAGATGGGGTTTAGAATTAAGATATCCATAGTTCAGTATCCCAGTTCTAAACTAAAACACTATTATTCTTTCATTGAGAGAAAATTATGATATTGCTTTATTTAAAAAATAGATTGTATTATCCTTAATTTATTTCCTATAATATTGTTAATTTCATTTTGCAATCAAAATAATAAAAATACTCATTAGATGTTAAAGGAATCTCAAGCTGTTATTAAGTAAGTATCCTGGGCTGTAGCAATTCACAGAAGACATAATTTATAATCACAACTGGTCATTTCTTTTTACATCAATTGATTTTAAAATTAAATTCTTAAATATGTATTTTTGTTGATTTCAGAGAGGAAGGGAGAGGGAGAGAGAGAAACATCAAGATGAGAGAGAATCGTTGATTGGTTGCCTTGCACACCCCACACTGGGGATGGAGCCCTCAACCTGGACTTGTGCCCTGACCAGTAATTGAACTGTGACCTCCTGGTTCATAGGTTGATGCTCAACCACTGAGCCATGCTAGTTGGGCTTAAAATTAATTTTATATGAATAGGTTAACAAATGGATTTACAAAGTACCAAAAGTTATACTAGTAAGTGAAAGCCTCCTTTAAGTTCCCCTTCCTTAAGGAAACCATTATTGCCTATTTCTTGGAATACCTTCCAGAAATACAGTATTTGCATGTCCACGTAGATGTTTCTCTACTTCTCCCTCTCTACTTTAAATACATACTGTTTAGTTCATTGTGTTTATCTTGATGATAACCACTTTGTTCTTAATTGTTCCATCCTTTTAAATTATATGTCTGTATCATAATTTGTTTTAGTAGTCCTGAATTGATGGACATTTTAGCTGCTCTGTTTTTCTTTTTGCTGTTAGGCGAAAAAAGCTGTTATGAATAAACCTTGTTCATTAATCATTTTACATGTGTTACAGATATTTTTTTAGCGTATACTTTTAGTACTGGAACTAGGTTTTGTGAACAAGTCTACGTTTTTTATTTTGATGAGTAATGCCAACTTGCCCTTCGTAGAGATTATATCAATTTACTAGTATACACCCCCCAACAGACAGGACTACTATATTCTATCTTCTCATGAAAATATTATCTTAAAGGTTTTTAAAAATATTTTTTTCTAGTCAAATGTCTTTTCATATGTATGTTTTTAGTGTGAATTATATGTTCATATATTTTCCTTTTTTTATATTGATTTGATGAAGCTCTATGTATTAGGGAAGCTAACCTTTTGGTGTGCAAATATTTTTTTCAATTTGTTTTAAGACTATTAGTTGTACATTTTTGTCATGTAGAAATGTTGTATTTTTACATAATTAAATCTATCAGTTTTTAGTTTCTGGGTTTTATGTTATACCTACTTATATTTAAAAATATGAAAACCATGTGAGTTTTAAAAAGTAGTTACTTGAATGTGTAAAGTATAAAAATGACCTATGATATCAACTGAAAAATAAACTATATAATTTTTCTTTGTTTTATACTTCTATATAGATTTTATATAGGTTAGTTTAAACTATAAAAACTTTTCCCCTTTAAGTAATAAATTTACCTTGTTTATAGATGCCTTCCAGGATGTCAAATTTGTCAGCAACTTGTCAGGTAAGTTTAATAACATAACTCTATTGCACACATTTTTAAAAATAAAACTAATCTATTAGAAACATCAGAATACAGTGGGATAAAACTTATAGGCTATATATTTGAGAGTTACTTTACTCAGACCTGGGAGGTGAAAGATCAGGTAAGGTTGCTTGAAACTCAAGTGAAGCTACCTGAGCAGAGTTCTAAAGTTAAATGTGAATTAGTTGTGTAAAGATGGATGGGGAGTGATTTTAGGCAGAGAGAACAGGATGTGGGAATACTTGACAGTGGAAGAGATTATGGTTCTGTCACAAAACTTGAGAATGTAAGATGGATGTTGGAGAGATCTGAGTCTGGAAAAATGAGTAGGGGCCAAATCATTTAAGCTCTTTGTGTATATGCCACATGGTTTTGATTGCATGTTAAGAGGATATTGTATAGGGAAGTAACAGGCTTCTTTTTCTCTTTTTTTTTTTCTCTTTCATTTCTTCTTTCAATACAGTGGAGATTGAATTGGGAGAAAGAAATAGTTTGGAAAGTTTTGGAGTAATTCTGGCAACTCCAACATAAAGGCTCAATTAAGATAGTAGCTATGATGCTGAAGAGAAGTAGACATATTTGAAAGGATAAATGAGATAAACTCTATGACTTAGTGGATGTGTGGAGAAAGGAGAATTTGAGATGGTTCCTAAATTTCTTAATTAGGCAACTAAGTAAATAGTATGCTCATTAAGATCTGATGAAAGAACATAAGAGGAAGACAAATAGGTCTCTGGTTGGTAGGTTAGGAACAAATGTGCATAGAATGAGTTCATTTTAGATATATTGAGATTTACCATCTCTGGTCTTATTCATTTGTTCCTCTAGATTGGAAATTACATCTGGTGTTTTTCCATTCAAGCTAAAGAATTTCCTTTAGCCTTTGGTATAATGTAGATATATTGGAGATGAATTTTTTTGGCTTGGTTTATCAGAAAATGTTAATTTTACTCTCAAACTTAAAGGATATTTTCACTAGATATTGAATTCTGAGTGGACAGTTCTGTCATTCTGGCACTTTAAAGGTATTATACTGTATTCTGGATCTTGTTAGTGGTGAAAAGTTAGCTATTATTAACATAGCTGTTCTTCTGTATGTAATGGGTGTTTTTTTCCTCCAGCTACTTTTAAAGTGTTGTGTGTATTTTTCTTCTGTATTTTTGGTTTTTACAGCCAGGTCTGCAATGTGCCTGAGAGTGGTTTTTTGTACTTTGCTTGTGTCAATATTTGAAAGTTCATATTTTCCACCAAATTGGGAAGTTTTCAGCCATTGTTTCTTAAAATATTTTTCTGCCTCATTCTGTTTTCTCTTTCTTATGGGACTATAGTTATACCTATGTTAGATTGCTTGATGTTTTCCACAGATCACTGGTGCCATTTTTTAAAATCAAAACTTTTTTACATTTATTAAATTTACATTGATCTTTCTTTAGGTTCACTAAATCTCATATCTGCAATTTTCAAAATGTTGTTTTGCCCATCCAGTGAACTTTTTATTTCATGGAATATTTTTTTTTTAAATTTTCATGCATTATATTTTTTAGTTCTAGAATTTCCACTTGATTCTTTGCATGTATCTTTCCAATTTTCCTAACACCACTTATTATTTTTTTAGGCAATAATAGTTTGAAAATATCACAATATTATTTAATAAGCCATTGTTGCATTAAGCCACTTGTAAAGGGTAATTTTTATACTTTTGTTACATTCTGATCTTTATTTATTTGCTATAACATAACTACTTGTGTAAATAATTGAATATCAGATGTATAGTAAATACTTTTCATTGTGTGCACACAATAATCAATATGAGAAAACTAATTAAATTTTTTTAGAAAGAAAATACATACAGATATTTCCTTTGAAGATGTTAACCTGGGAATTTTTGTATATTTTATCATTGATATAAAGATACAGAGTTAATACAGATGGTGGCATGTTGATTTTAGTGTTTAATACTAATACCTAATTTATTTTTTCTGCTAATTTAGTGTTGATTATATAATTTCAGAATTTTAAGCAAAAAGCTCACCTACCATAAATACCCATTTCCCAGGATGGCATTTAAACTCCCTAGCCAACACCATTTATTGCATGGACTGTCTTTACCCCATTGTATGTTCTTTCCTTCTTTGTCAAATATTAATCGACCAAATAGGTGTGGGTTTATTTCTGGGCTTCCTCTGCTGTCCCATTAATCTATGTCTTTTTATGCCAGTGTCATGCTGTTTTGAATATTCAGGTGGCCTGATAACTCCAACTTTGTTTTCCCCCTCAAGATTGCTATGACTATTCAGGGTCTTTTATGGTTCCTTATAAATTTTTGGATTATTTGTTTTACTTCTGTGAAACATGTTATTGGTTATTTCATAGAAATTGCATTGAATCTATAGATTGCTTTGGGTTGTGTGGACATTTTAATGATATTAGTTCTTCTTATCCATGATTATGCTATATGCTTCCATTTATTAGTATCTTCTTTGATTTTTTTCCTCATTGTCTTATTTTCTGAGTACAGGTCTTTTATCTCCTTGGTTAAATTTATTCCTCAGATTCTAATTTGATAGAGTTTTTTCCCTTTTAGCATTTTAAAGATGTAACAGTAAGTTTTGGCTTGTAAATTATTCCACAGGTTACTAATGTTCTTACTCCTTTTGTTCCCCCAGTATTTTCTCTCAGTGTTTCATTTTGGATAGATTCGATTGCTGTCTTCAAGTTTACTATTGTTGTTTTTTGTAGTGTCTAATATGTTATAAATCCAACCCTAGGACATTTTCATTTCAGATATTTCTTTAGCTATCCTAGTTGGGGTATCTATACTAATAAAAGGGTAATAGGCTAATTAGACCGGATAGACCAGATGTCTTCCGGACAAAGCCATGGTGGTGGGGACCGAGGCAGAGGCAGTTAGGGGTGATCAGGCCTGCAGGGGAGCAGTTAGGGAGCAATCAGGCCAGCAGGGGAGCAGTTAGTGGGCCATCAGGCCGGCAGAGGAGAGCACTTAGGGGTGAACAGACTGGTAGGGGAGAGCTGTTAGGGGTGATCAGGTAGGCAGGCAGAGGCGGTTAGTGCCATCAGCCCGGCAGGGGAGCTGTTAGGGCCGATCAGGCAGGCAGGCAGGTGAGCGGTTAGGAGCCAGTGGTCCTGGATTGAAAGAGGGATGTCGATCGGGCCTAAATCGGGAGTTGGACAGCCCCCGAGGGGTCCTAGATTGGAGAGGATGCAGGCTGGGCTGAGGGACCCTTCTCACCCCAACCCCGTGCACGAATTTTGTGCCCTGGGCCTCTAGTCCTATATAATAAAAGCCTAATATGCTAAGTGTCTGGTCATCTGGTTGTTCATTCAACCAATCAAAGCATAATATGCTAATGACATGCTAAGGCTGCTCAACCACTCGCTATGACATGCACTGACCACCAGGGGGCAGACAGATGACCAGTCGCTATGATGTGCACTGACCTCCAGGGGGCAGATGCTCCGACCTATAGGTTAGTTTGCTGCTGGGGTCCAGCCAATTGGGACTGAGCGAGATGGGCCGGAAATGCCCTATTGCCCTCCCGTGGTCCCTCCCCAGCTGGCCAACCTCCCGCGTTCCTCCCTGGCCTCGATTGTGCACCGGTGGGGTCCCTCAGCCTGGCCTGTGCCCTCTTGCAATCCAGGACCCCTTGGGGGAAGTTGGAGAGCTGGTTTCAACCTGATTCCACAGGCCAGGCCGAGAGACCCCACTGGTGCATGAATTTGTGCACCAGACCTCTAGTTTTAAAAAGAAAACCTTTCCAGTTCCTCCCTCATCCTGTTAATGTTTTCCTCTAATTTTTCCAAACATATTCTTAATAGTTTGAACTTATTTATAATGGCTGTTTTAGTGTCCTTTTCTGCTAATTTCATTACCTCTGTACAATTTCTGGGTCTTCATTAGTGATATTTTTTCACTTATTTTTTCCTGCTTTTTTGATTGCCTTGTATTTTCTGATGGTTGCTGCACACTGTGAATTTTATGTTTTGGATGTTGGGTTTTGTTGTATTCCACTAGCTTTGGACTTATTTTAGCATGCATTTAAGTAACTTTGGTCCTTTCAAGTCTTGCTCTTAAACTCTGTCAGGGCATATGTAGTCTTGGTCTTAGTTAGCCTTTCTAATAGTCATTACTCTCCTGAGGACCCTATTATATTATAGACCTCCCGTATTATGAGATCTCTTGATTTTTTCTGATAGAAACACAAACTATTGCCTGTGTTTTGTGAACTTTAGAAATTATATAACCTGCTGTGTAGCAGTTCTTAACATATCCTTGGGTATATAAATTAATTTGTATTTTCTTGAATTCTGTATACATGGTATCATAAATATGCACTCTTTGGCATCCAGCTTTTTTCATTCAGCATGATGATTTTGAGATACATCATATTATTGTGTCTATTAGTGGTTCATTTCTTTCTGTGTTTGAATACTATTCTTATTATATAACTATACTATATTTTGTAGAAGCTCACACTGAATTTAGATGAATATATCATTATATACTAATGTATTTGTACTATTTCAGTGCTATAGTGAAGATACTGGTATTAGCTATATTAAAATCAAAAGCTCAAGTTATTTTTGTATTGCTCTTTGATTCATTCATCTTAATTCAGTTTTTCATTGACTAATTTTTTTTAAAGTCTTTAATTTTATTGTTTTTCTTTAGGTGTTTTTGTGGTCGCTTGGTCAAGCAACATGCTTGTTTTACTGCAAGTCTTGCCATGAAATACTCAGATGTGAAATTGGATGACCATTTTAATCAGGCATTAGAAGAATGGTCTGTGGAAAAGCATACGGAACAGAGCCCAACGGATGCTTATGGAGTCATTAATTTTCAAGGGGGTTCTCATTCCTACAGAGCTAAAGTATGTCACATATTTGGTTTCTTTACTTCATTTACGTTGTTATTTAAATAATATATTCTTGTTATATGACAGTTTATATAATGCTGTGTCAGGAAATCAGTCCCAGTAATTCTTTTACATATTTTTAAGTTCTTTGTAGAAGTGCGTAAAATATATAATTGTTATACCTTGGTGACTTGAACTTTTTATCGTTATAAAATGTCTTTTATTTTTTGTCAGTTTTGTTGACTAAGCCTGCTTTTTTCAGTAATCAGCATAGCTAATTTTTTCTTTTATTTTACTGTTAACCTTTCTTTATGTTTAAGGGTTTCTTTTCAAAAATTTAAAAAGTAGTGTCTACTATCTCACTTTTTCTTTGTTTCCTTTTCTTGTGTCTTTGGATTAAATATATATTTTTTTATTTTCCTCCTTATTAGCATGTTATTTATACATTATTTTTATTTTTATATTCTCTTTTTAAAAAATATATTTTTAATTGATTTCATAGAGGAAGGGAGAGGAGGAGAGAGATAGAAACATCAATGATGAGACTCACTGATCGGCTGCTTCATGCACATTCCCCACTGGGGATGGAGTCCGCAACCTGGGCATGTGCCCCAACTGGGGAATTAAACCATGACCTCCTGGTTGATAGGTTGACGTTTAACCACTGAGCCACGCCAGCTGGGCTGACAGTATTTTTATAAACACTATGAATACATTTTTAACTTGTTACTATTATAAATTAGTACTATACTACTTTCTGACAATGCAAGATCCTTTGGAACATTTGTAAGTGCATTTACTTTCCTTATGGCTTACGTGCTTTTTGTTGGCATGAATTTTATTTCTTTGTGTATTTTAAACCCCAAAACATAATTGTTTTTCATTTAGATTTACCAACATTTTACTCTTTACATTGTTCTGCCTGCCTCCTTCTCTTGACAGGAAAATAGTGCCAATTGGTCGTCCCATTCTCATGGATCCTTAACCCACAAGTTTTCATTGCGTTGATAGCCCTCTGATGCCTCAAAACAGATGTTACTTACCTAGTTTTAGTTTTTCTAGTATCCAGGGGCAGAGATGGTCCAGAGCAATCTAGTTCATTGCCAGAAGTAGAATTCCTCATTTATTCTTAACATAATTTTTTTTAAAAAAAATTAGCTTTAGACTCTTTTCCAAACACTACTATATGTACTGTATTAATTATAATAATGAGTTAAATTAAACTAATGCCGAAATACTTAGTATAGAACAAATCTTTTTCAAATCATTCTTAAGGGACTCTGGAATCTTAATCAGTGTTGAAGAATTCTGATACTTTAGCATATTTTTCCATTGGTGTTTGATATTTGTAATGGAATGGGCAATATATTGTTTTGTAAAGAACCTTTCTTAGAGATGTTTAAAAGTGTTTTTTATTCCAACATCTGAATGTTTCAGATTTCTTATGAGCTGAATCATATAGGTGCATTAGACAAAGAGAATGAAGTACAGTGGTCATAGCAAGTAAATTTTGTGATGTCACTTAAGAGAAATATAATTTTTAAAATCTAAATCAGAGGATATGATGGTTTATTTTCTATAGAATGATTTAAAAAAATTAAACTGGTAAATCCACTTGAACACCTTAGAATATTGAGTAAAATTTATTATTTTTGGTAATTTGTGGATCAAATCTATAATTACTTCCATCAAGGGAAACCATCATTTATATTAAAAATATTTTTGTTACTTTACTGCATAGCCACAGTCCTACTATAAATGGACTTGATCATTGACACAAAACTTTTAAATAGATAATGTAGTATTTGCTTTTTTAATAGCAAGAGTTGTAGAAGCCTCCATTTTCATCATTCTTTCTTTTTCTTTTTCTTTTTTTTAAAATATATTTTATTGATTTTTTTTACAGAGAGGAAGGGAGAGAGAGTTAGAAGCATCGATGAGAGAGAAACATCGATCAGCCGCCTCCTGCACACGCCCCACTGGGGATGTGCCCGCAATCAAGGCACACGCCCCTGACCAGAATCGAACCTGGGACCCTTCAGTCCGCAGGCTGACGCTCTATCCACTGAGCCAAACTGGTTAGGGCTCTTTTTCTTTTTCCCTCATTGTAGTTAGCCTTAATACCTCTCATTCACTGCATACTCATAGTTAACACTTGGAGTGCGGGAAACGAGTTAAGTCGGTGAATTGCGCGTACTCCGCGGGAGCCGTCTTAACTCGGTTCATATAGATTTGCGGTGGAGTGCGGGAAACGTGTAAACTCGGGCCGATTGTAACTGCGTATTACCAAATATTTGTTTGTTTGCCGTTCACAAAGATACCTACCTGCGTATGCGAACCGTTTCATACCCATTGGGGTAATAGGTATCATAAAAATCCCTTGTAAGTAGAGAACACTTTATGGCGCTGGTCGAGTACAATACCGTTAGGGTACCAATGTATTGTTTTCTCATTTTATAACCGATATCCCTGGATATCTCACCATGCAAAGAGAATAGTTATTGAGAAATACTTCTTGTGTCTGGACGTCTTTAGTTTTGAGTTTTGTGAATATTATTACGTGTTTAAACTAACTCTGATTTTGCGCGGGAAACCTAAATAATTGCCCGCGCCATCTTATATTTTGGCGGGAAATTCACCCGACACCGTAGTGTTAAACAAGCTAATAAAAATTGTGGATAAATTTGTAAATTGGATGAACAGTAAATGAATTTATATAAGCAGGAAGTGTAACACAGTTATATCTTAATCTTTATATATATATATATATATATATATATATATATATATATATATATATATATACTAGAGGCCCGGTGCACAAAAATTTGTGCACTCGGGGGGAGGGGGGTCCCCCAGCCCGGCCTGTGCCCTCTCACAGTCTGGGACCCCTCGGGAGATAACGACCTGCTGGCTTAGGCCTGCTCCCAGGTGGCAGAGGGCAGGCCCAATCCCTAAGTGCAGCCCCTGGTCAGGCTCAGAGCAGGGCCGATTGGGGAGTTGGAGCGCCGCCCCGTCATGCACAGAGCAGGGCGGATCGGGAGGTTGCAATGCCACCCTCAGGGTAGACTGATTGGGGGGTTGGGGCACCGCCCCCTGTTACACTCAAGGCAGGGTCGATGGGGAGGTTGCGGCACCACCCCTTGTCACGCACAGAGCAGGGCCGATCAGGGGGTTGGGGCGCTGCCCCCTGTCACTCACAGAGCAGGGTCCATCAGGGGGGTTGGGGCACTGCCCCCCGTCACTCACAGAGCAGGGCCCATCAGGGGGTGGAGGAGCTCCCCCTGTCACGCACAGAGCAGGGCCGATCAGGGGGTTGAGGAGCTGCACCCTGTCACACTCAGGGCAGGGCCAGTGGGGAGGTTATGGCTCTACCCTGTCACACACAGAGCAAGGCCCGTGGAGGGGAGTTGGGGCGCCACCCTCTATCACCCACAGAGCAGGGCCGATCAGGGGGTTGGGGCACCGCCACTGTCACACTCAGGGCAGGGCCGATGGAGAGGTTATGGTTCTACCCTGTCACACACAGAGCAGGGCCGATCAGGGGGTTGGTGCGCTGCATCCTGTCACACACAGAGCAGGGCCTGTAGGGGCAGGGGGTTGGGGCGCCTCACCCTGTCACACACAGAGCCGCAGGGCAATCGGGGGATTGGGGAGCTCCCCCCCTATCGGGCACAGAGCAGGGCTGATCAGGGGGTTTGGGCGCTGCCCCCTGTCACGCTGATCCCGGTGCCGGGAGGCATATTACCCTTTTACTATATAGAATAGAGGCCTGGTGCAAGGGTGGGGGCCAGCTGGTTTGCCCTGAAGGGTGTCCTGGATCAGGGTGGGGGTCCCCACTGGGGTGCCTGGCCAGGCTGGCTGAGGGGCTGAGGGCTGTTTTCCCGCTGGCAGTTGACTAAAAGCTCCCAACCGCTCCTTGTTTTCTTTTTTTTTTTTTTTATTCTGGGCCAGCTTTAGCTCTGAGGCCTCGCTGCTGAAAACATGGATACAATGTTGCGGTCTGGGGCTGACTGCAACATAGTAATAGTTGCTTAGAGTTGCAGTTGAGAGGCGGGGAACGTTGGAGTCTGCAGTTCCTGGAGGAAGCAAACCTCCCTGCTCGCTTCAGTGCATGGCTGCCGGCCGCCATCTTGGCTGACAGTTAATTTGCATAAGGATACGCTGATTAGCCAATGGGAAGGGTAGCGGTCGTACACCAATTACCATGTTTCTCTTTTATTAGTGTAGATGTTTTATTGATTTTTTTACAGAGAGGAAGGGAGAGGGGTAGAGAGTTAGAAACATCGATGAGAGAGAAGCATCAATTCAGCTGCCTCCTGCACACCCCCTACTGGGGATGTGGCTGCAACCAAGGTACATGCCCTTGACCAGAATCGAACCTGGGACCCTTCAGTCCCCAGGCCGATGCTCTATCCAGTGAGCCAAACTGGCTAGGGCTATATCTTAATCTTAAATTTTAAACATTAGAATGCCACTACTTCTATAGCTCGTACAAAATGGCTTTCCAACTTTAAAATCATTTGCTCTTGCTTATTCAAAGTGTAAATATATTAAAAGTAGCCTATGAAATCTACTTTATAATTAATTAAAATAAAAGTTTTCTAAAGTTGTGTAATGTTGTATTATGAAACCTATGAACATAGTCAATTATTTTGTCTTTTTAAAAATCTTTTTTAGTATGTCAGACTATCATATGACACCAAAACTGAAGTCATTCTGCAACTTCTGCTTAAAGAATGGCAAATGGAATTACCCAAACTTGTTATCTCTGTACATGGGGGCATGCAGAAATTTGAGCTTCACCCACGAATCAAGCAGTTGCTTGGAAAAGGTCTTATTAAAGCTGCAGTTACAACTGGAGCCTGGATTTTAACTGGAGGAGTAAACACAGGTACTGTGATGATTATACTAATTTTATTTAGTCTGTTTGTAATTTTTTCAGAATATCAATTAGATATTTGAAACAATAGTCAACATTGAATATAAATATATTCAGTTTTCTGTTAAATAATCTACAGTTTCTAGATATAAATGGTAAATGTAAAAGTATTTGGTTTTCATTTAGTCTTTTTAAAAAATAATACGTTTTAGAACAGAGGTTGGCAAACTATGACCTATGTACCAAATCCAGTCCACTCCTTGTTATTGTAAATAAAGGCTTATTGGAACATAGCTGCATTCATTTGGTTTTGTGTTATTTATGGCTACTTTTGTGCTAGTTTAGCAGAAAACAAAAGCTATATTTTGCAAAGCCTAAAACATTTACTATTTGGCCCTTTACAAAAAAAGGTTACTAACCCCTACTATAGAGCAAAGTATTATTATTATTCCTGTCACTTTCTGGCTACTGGTAAATTGGTACAAAATGGAATCCATTGCCTAGCCAGTAGTAAGAAGTAGCTTTCAAAATTAATTTTTAATATACTATAATCTTTCTATGTCTTCCCTATCACATCTGCAGGTTAGATTTTAGAAAGACCAATTAATTTTAATGTCCAAAGTAAAGCAATTATTACTTAAATTAGTTTGCAAATATCTAATTCATTATCAACAACTGTTTTTAGAGCCTTATTGTGTATTAAGTATTCTTCCTGCTGCTGAAAATATATTACTCCACAAAACAAAATATTTGCCTTCATGCAGATTACATTCTGGTGGGGGAGATACAGATAACAAACAGATAACTAAATGTATAATATCTTAGTTTCTCTGAGTAATATTTTTTCTCATGCAAGGGAAACAAAAAAAAGGGGATTATATCAAACTAAAAGGTTTTTGCTTGGCAAAAGAACCCATCAACAAAATGAAAAGACAAACCACTGAATAGGAAAAGCTACTCACCACTGATACAGCCGATAAGAGGTTAATATCCAAAATGTATTTGTTTATTTAAATTTAAATATATTTTTATTGATTTCAGAGGAAGGAGAGGGAGAGAGATAGAAACATCAATGATTAGAGAGAATCATTGAGTTGCCTCCTGCACACACCCCCACTGAGGATCGAGCCTGCATGCAATTCAGGTCGGGAATCGAACCGTGACCTCCTGGTTTTTAGGTCGATGCTCAACTACTGATCTATGCTGGTTGGGCAATATCCAAAATTTATAAAAAACTCAGAACAACTCAACACTAAAAAAACAAATAATTCATTTAAAAATAGGCAAAGGACCTAAATAGACATTTCTCCAAAGAGGAAATATAGATGGCTAATAGACATATGAAAAGATGGTTCTTAATCATCAGAAAAATGCAAATTAAAACCACAATGAGATATCACCTCACACCCGTCAGAATGGCTATCTTACGTAATAATAGACAAACATGTAAAGTGACCGTCCCTCCGCTACGCTCACCAGCCAACCAGGAGAGCATGCAAATTAACCCAACAAAGATGGTGGTTAATTTGCATACATAGGTGCCCAGAGGTCTTGGTCCCGGGAACATCATCGGGCATCCAGGTCACTCCAAGGTAGGCCCTGTGTGGGCCCTGAGCAGCTTAGGAAGGGCCTGAGCCAGGGGGCTCCTGGGCAGGGCCTGAGCCTGTGATCAGAACCGAGGGGGCCCCTGCCCAGGCCTAATGCCTCAGCCAGAGGCATTAGGCCTGGGCAGGGGCAGAGCCCACAGTCGGAGGGAGCTGGGGGTCCCCTGCCCAGGCCTAACACCTTGGCCAGAGGCCTTAGGCCTGGGCAGGGGCTGATGGGAGAGAGCTGGGGGTTCCCTGCCCAGGCCCCGAGGCTTTAGGCCTGGGCACTGGCCGAGAAGGCAGTTGGTGTGAACTACAGAGGAAACACCTTTTCTGACCGCTCATTGGCTAAGCTCCCCGTATGCCACTGGTAATATTCTTAGTAACTTGGGTAATAAGAATCCAGGAAGGTGACTTAGGGTTTTTCCACCACAGTCCTGGCGAAAAAAACGAGGTCCCCTGCTGGAGGGCTAAGAAATGTCATATCCTGCCCTAGCCAGTTTGGCTCAGTGGATAGAGCCTCTGCCTGCTGACTGCAGGGCCTGGGTTCAATTCTGACCAAGGGCATGTACCTAGGTTGCAGGCTCCTCCCTGGCCGGGGCCCAGGTCAGGGCTCATGCAGGAGACAACCAATCAAAGTGTTCCTCTCACTTTGATGTTTCTCTCTGTCTTTCCCTTTCTCTTCCACATTCTCTAAAAATCAATGGAAACATATCCTCAGGTGAGGATAAGAAAAATAATAATAAAGAAAGAAATGTCATATCCTATGAAAGACACATCTTGAAAATGCCTGAAGAAAGTTGTCATTTTTCATAGTGAAGGGACTGGAGTCCGTGTTGATGCAAACACCTTGGTGGCTGCGGTGACTGGCAGTGGCTGCAGCAGCGGGGTGATGGGGCTGGTGCCTTCCCCTGATCAGCCCAGTCGCCTCCCACAAAGGGAGGCCAGACTGCGGCTTATTTCCGCTCCCCAAGGGGATCAGGGAGCGGGCCTAAGCCGTCAGTAAGACATCCCCTGAGGGCTCCCAGTATGTGAGAGGGGGCAGGGTGGGCTGAGGGGGGACGACCCCCCCCCCCCCCCCCCAGTGCACGAATTTCATGCACCGGGCCCCTAGTCATCAATAAATGAACAAACAAGTGTTGTGAGGATGTGGAAGAAAGGGAACCATTATGCATTGTTGATGGGAATGCAGGTTGATCCAGAAATTCCATTTCTAGGTTTATATCCAAAGAAACCCTAATTCGAAAGAATACGTGCATTCCTATGTTCATTGCAGTGATATTTTCAATAGCCAAGATATGGAAGCAACCCAAGTGCCTATCAGTAGATTAGTGGATAAAATAGATGTGGTACATACATACAGTGAAATATTACTCGGCCATAAAAAATGAAATGTTACCATTTGCAACAGCATGTATGGACTCTAGAGGGTAAAGTGAAATAGATCAGTCAGAGAAAGACAATACCATATGATTTCACTTATATGTGGGAATCTAAAGAACAATATAAATGAAGAAACAAAACAGAAACAGATTCATAGATACAGGGAATAGAGTGACGGTTGCCATAGGGGAGGTGGGTTTATGAGGCTGGGTGATAAAGGTGAAGTGAGTAAGAAGTACAGTTTGGTAGTTACAAAATAGTCATGGGGATGTAAAGTACAGCATAGGAAATACAGTCACTAATACTGTAACTATGTATGGTGCCAGATAGGTACTGGAAATATCAGGTGGAGCACTTTGTAAAGTGTATGCTTAATCATTATGCTGTACACTTGAAACTAGTACAACATAATATGATATAAACTGTTATTGATAAAAAAAAAGAATAACTTTATAGTTCCCTTGGCTTTGACTCTGTGCTAGAGCAATGTCTGTTCTTTTCCTCTGCATTGAAAGGACTGTTTATCCTTTTAAATGTATTCATAAAGTCAGCACATTATTAAAAAAAAAAAAAAGAATAAAACCTATGTTGAACTCATACAAATGTATAATAAGATTATAAGTGCTATGCAGACACATGAAATATATTGTAGAGATGATGGGGATGGTGGAGAGGGCTTCACTAATAAAGTGACATTTGAGTAGAGATGGAAGGAAATGAAGGAGTAAGATAAGAGTAATGCGGAGTACAGCATTTAAAGAAGAAACAGCTAGTGTGTTGGGAGAATAGTAATAAGGAGTCATTCAGTATAGCTGGAGTGGAAAGAGCAAGTAGTACTAGGTGATAAGATCAGAAAGTTGTGGGTGTGTGATGGTGGTAAGGATTGGGTAGCATGGTGAATACCAGGGATAATAGGAAGATCTTTATAGTAGGCCTTGTAATCCATTTTAATCACTTGTGACTTTTTCTCTGAATGAGAAGGGATGGTTTTAAGCAGAGGTTTACAAGAGCAAAGATCACTTATATGATATTTTGAAAGTAGACTGTAAATACCACAATGCCAAATGCCATAACAAAATACCACAAGATTAGGGTAGCTTGAACAAAAATTTATTTTCTCATATTTCTCTAGGTCCAAGATCAAGATGTTAGCAGGTTTTGTTCCTTCCGAGGCCTTTCTTCTTGGCATTCAGATGGTGACCTTTTCATTGTGTCCTCTCGTAGCCTTTCCTCTGTGCATGTGCGTCCATGGTGCCTCTTTTTGTGTCTCTTTTTTCCTGTAAGGACACCTGTCAGGTTGGATTTGGACCCACCCTAACCACTTCATTTTGATGTAATAACCTCTCTAAGGGACCTATTTCCAAATACAGTCATATTTTTAGGTACTAGGATTAGGATTTCAACATAGGAATTTTGGAAGTTCATAACAAATCATAATGAGGACTTATGTGGTCTTTTGAATTGTCTTTTCTATTCTCCCAGGTTTTGATTCATTAGAAAACTTTTGTAATTATTTGGGGTGTGTGTGTGTGTGTGTGTGTGTGTGTTGGTGTATGTGTGTTGCTTATAGTCCTAAGCCATACTTTTTGTTTTTTGAGATGGTATGTAGAGCAATAACAAAAAACGATAGTTACTTACATTGAGGAATCTAAGAGAGAAGTAAGCATAAGAACATGGTAAAAGTTTTATGTGTTTTAGGCAGTTGTAGTGATCCGAAATTGTAGTTTTTTTTCTCTTTGGTCCTTGAGTTTTCTTTGTAAGTTTGTTTTTTTTGACCTTGTTGCCTTTTGTCTTGTATGTGTTAAGAAAAATATCACAAATTGTAATGTTACAGATGGAGCACACGATTGTTCTGAACACAATGAAGACTTTTAGATAAAGTGAATTCTATTTTGTATGAACAGGTGTGGCCAAACATGTTGGTGATGCCCTCAAAGAACATGCTTCCAGATCATCTCGGAAGATTTGCACTATTGGAATAGCTCCATGGGGAGTGATTGAAAACAGAAATGATCTTGTTGGGAGAGATGTAAGAATGATTTTTAAATTTCTTGTATTTGAACTTACTTGTAAGCAAAATTAAAACAAGGATCTTTTAATCAACTAAAAATATTCTTGAACATACAATACTTTTCAAATTACTTTTTAAAAAATATTTTTCTAAGGTTTCCTTCTGATCATTTTGAATATACAGTCATAGATACAAGTAATTATCATTAGAGTGTTAGTAGATTTTGGTTTCTGCCTTTTTAAGATAATTATTTCACACTTTTCCCATTTCATGCCAGTCTTTGTAATTAAATTTTTAATGATTGCATAACATTAAGAATTAATTTATTGTTACTATGAGTAGAAATCAAATGCTTTGAATAGGTTAAAGATGTGAATTGGCTATGTTTATCAAGAGACTATCAAAAAGGAATGACTAATTTATAATGATCCCCTTTAAGTGCAATTAAATTTCTAATATCAACTTTAAAGATCCTATTTATGGCTAGAAAAATAGCAATATGACTTTTGATTGCTTTTATTTAGTGTGCTTTATGTATTACTCTTTATTCACCAATAAACTAATCATGTTTTTTTCACATTATTGACTTATATGCTGCTGCTTCCTTTGCATGTGATAATGAAATATATTCTACAATAAGAAACAAAATTTAGTTGTATCATTCAACCAATTACTGATTAATCTTTGGCTGCTTAAAAGCTAGTGCTTTCTGATGTATTCTCTGATACTTTCTATTTGTTGCCATAGGTAAATGGAATTTTACCTTACTTTCCTTTATAGATTATTTCAGTTTATTTTTACTTTACATTATGTTATATTTAATCTTTCCCACTAACTCCTATATTTGATATTGTTTAGGTGGTTGCTCCTTATCAAACCTTATTGAACCCTCTGAGCAAATTGAATGTTCTGAATAATCTACATTCCCATTTCATATTGGTGGATGATGGCACTGTTGGAAAGTATGGGGCAGAAGTCAGGCTGAGAAGAGAACTTGAAAAAACTGTTAATCAGCAAAGAATTCATGCTAGTAAGGGAATTTATAAATTCATTATTGAAATTATAAATTCGTTGTTGAAATTATTCTGGGCTATATTAATTGCCAGCAACATTCTTAAAAGATAGAATGTTCTTTGAAGTACTGGTTTTATTATGTAGCAAGATAGCATGTGAAACAACCAAGGATGACTGACCTTAGATAAATAAGGTGACCTAGGAAAAGTAGCCTGAGGCCAAATATCTGAGGGTACTCAGATATTGAGGTCGAAGCCACAAAGGTCCATTGGATGCTCTGTTGCCATTATAATCCTATTGTAGCCCAAAGAATTCAGAAATAATCTTAATGTGTGATATATTCTAATGCATGACTTTGAAATTCAAGATGAAGAGTAAAAAGGAAAATGTGCTTTATTGTAAAGTAAGAATAACCTTGTTTAAAGTTTTTAACATGAGTAAGTATCACTTTTTGGTAGGTGTGTCTTAGAGTTGGTATTCTTTTTTATTTTATTTTTTTTAAATATATTTTATTGATTTTTTACAGAGAGGAAGGGAGAGAGATAGAGAGTTAGAAACATCGATGAGAGAGAAACATCGACCAGCTGCCTCCTGCACCCCCCACTGGGGATGTGCCCACAACCCAGGTACATGCCCTTGACCGGAATCGAACCCGGGACCCCTCAGTCCACAGGCCGACGCTCTATCCACTGAGCCAAACCAGTTTCGGCGCAGAGTTGGTATTCTTAATACTGGTCTTCCTTTTCAACCATAGTCAAACTTTCTGGTTCCCTCAACATCTAGATTTTTATTTCAAAAAGGAGAAATTGTGTAATCTTAGGAAACCAAGAAGGTGAGCTCTATGACACAGGGAAATAGAAATTCAAAATTATAGAACATTGTATTCAAATTATGATGGAGTCTTAGCATCTCTTTTTAAAATTACGAATGTTGCCCTAACCGGTTTGGCTCAGTGGATAGAGCGTCAGCCTGTGGACTCAAGGGTCCCAGGTTCGATTCCGGTCAAGGGCATGTACCTTGGTTGTGGGCACATCCCCAGTAGGGAGTGTGCAGGAGGCAGCTGATGGATGTTTCTCTCTCATTGATGTTTCTAACTCTCTATCCCTCTCCCTTCCTCTCTGTAAAAAATCAATAAAATATATATATTTTTAAAAAATAAAATAAAATAAAATTACGAATGTTTTGCCGAACCGGTTTGGCTCAGTGGATAGAGCGTCGGCCTACGAACTGCAGGGTCCCAGATTCGATTCCAGTCTAGGGCATGTACCTTGGTTGCGGGCACATCCCCAGTGGGGGGCGTGCAGGAGGCACAGCTGATTGATCTCTCTCATCGATGTTTCTCTCTATCCCTCGCCCTTCTTCTCTGTAAAAAATCAATAAAATATATTAAAAAATAAATAAATAAAATTACGAATGTTTTAATCCTATAATTACGTATATTTTGAATTCTCTCGCTGCATTGCAGGTTATTAAAAACAAAAATTGACATTCTTTAATAAATTTATTTGTTACTCTTGTAGAGTTCTTGTATTTTATTAATCAGTTCCCTTTATGTAACCCTAATTCTGTTGTTAATGTTAATGTCTCAATTATTTGGAATCAGAAGTATATGTTTTAATAATAAATAAAACACACATATATTAGAAATTCAACTAGAAGCAAACTCTAAAACAAATTAATGTTATACATTTCTTACCAAGAGTTGTTAGTGAAATATACAAAATATTTTTACTTATCAGAAAATACATAAATTCTAGTGTATGTCTAATTATATATTGGATTTTCTAATTTTGTCAATTAAAACAGACTTTAAGTCAATGAAAAAGTAACTTATTCAGTATTTAATTTATGCCAGACTAGTATGTTAAATGCTTAAAATGAAGTCAACACTGTATTGAAAGAAATTATATTGGCCTTTTATCTTTATTTTGTTTTTGATGAATAAAAAATAAGATTAAATTACTAATTTTGCCTAATATCTTAACGAATCTTTTCCTTTTTTTAGGAATTGGTCAAGGTGTCCCTGTGGTGGCACTTATTTTTGAAGGTGGGCCAAATGTTATCCTCACAGTTTTAGAATACCTTCAGGAAAGTCCTCCTGTACCAGTTGTCATATGTGAGGGAACAGGCAGAGCTGCAGATCTACTAGCGTATATTCATAAACAAACGGAAGAAGGAGGGTAAGTTTATGATTAAAACAAGTTGTTGTTGTTTTTTAAAGATATTTTTATTGATTTCAAAGAGGAAGAGAGAGATAGAAACATAAATGATGAGAGAGAATCAACTGGCTGCCTCCTGCATGGCTCCCACTGGGGATCGAGCCTGCAACCCAGGCATGTGCTCTTGACCGGAATCGAACCTGGAACCTTTCAGTCCGCAGGCCGACACTCTGTCCACCGAACCAACTGGCCAGGGCAACAATAAGTTTTTAATAACTATGTAAAGAGGCTTGTGGTGTTTTAGAATATTAGATTCATTTCAGTATGTTATGAACATGAAAATTTGAAGTTTAATATGATACCTTGCTAAGGCTTGAGGGAATAGTTTGACACATTATTGGAATGAGTTAAAATACATGAATCTTTATAAAGGACAATTTTGTAAGATCTATCAGATATACAGAGGCACATATTTTTGACCCAGTAGTTCCATTTCTGGCAATTATTTCTGCAGATATACTTGTACATATATGAATAACACATGTATAAAGTCACTTATTACGGCATTGTTTGTAATAGTAAAAGATTGCAACAAAATAGAACATATATCAAAGGGACTAGGTAAATTATGGTCTGTCTGCACAATGGAATAGTTTGTAACTGAGTAAGATTGTCATCTGTGTACTAGATTTGGGAAGATTACTAAAATATATATGCAGAATAAGGAAAATGCAGAGTAGCATGTATATTGTGCTATACCTTTTATGTCGGAAGGAAAGAGAGGATAATTATTTGTATATATAGAAAGAGGTCCTGGAAAGCTATTCACACTAATAGTGTTCCTTTTCAGCAGTCGAGGTGAAACTGGGCAGATGGAAGACAGTGGGAAGGAGGCTTTCATTATGAATTTTCACATTTTTATGTTTAGAGTGTTTTATATTATACTAGAGACCTGGTGCACAAATTCACCCAGCCCTGATTGGGGCCTGCCAGCCGGGGGCAAGAACCACAGAGATTGGCCGGCTGGCTGCGGGGAGTGGCTGTGGGAGTGCACTGACCATTAGGGGACAGCTCCTGCATTGAGCATCTGCCCCCTGGTGGTCAGTGTGAGTAATAGTGACTGGTCAACTGGTAGTTCTGGTCGTTCGGTCGTAAGGGTTACTTAGGCTATTATATATATAGATTTTTGAGCCATGTAAATATAATACTTACTGAGAAAAAAATAAAAATGTGCATGAGCTTGTGTTTAAGACATTTTGGTGAAATACTACTTTACATACCACAGTATCTTAAAACAATTCTATATAATAAAGCGGTAATATGCAAATTAACCCTCACGCCCTCACAAGATGGCTGCCTGCGACCAGGCCGGCAGGGGGTTAGTGAGGGAAGACCAAACGACTGAACAAGCAGGCTGCGTGAGGCAACCAGGCCAGCAGGGGGGGTAGTGAGGGACGACCAAACAACTGAACAGCAGGCTGTGTGGGGCGACCAGACCAGGCCGGCAAGGGGGGGCAGTTGGGGGCAACCAGGCCAGCAGGGGGACAGTTGGGGGTGACCAGGCCGGCACGCAGAGGAGTGAGGGTATGCAGAGGCAGGCAGGCAGCGGTCCAGGATTGTGAGAGGGATGTCTGACTGCCGGTTTAGGCGGCCCTAAACCGGCAGTCGGACATCCCCCAAAGGGTCCTAGATTGGAGAGGGTACAGGCTGGGCTTAGGGGACCCATCCCCCGTGCACAAATTTCATGCACTGGGCCTCTAGTCTTTATATAATACCTTATAGAATATGAGTACTAATATTGAAACACATACCTTGTAGAAAACTTCAAAATAATTCAAAGAGAAAAATCATTCCATTCCATTTCCCCCTTTATGACTTATAGTGGGAGTCTCATGAAGGATAAAATTTCACCAAGGGTCAAGTACTTAATATTAATACAGTAGCTTTAAAAGTCTTGCATAGATCCACCTGTATTTCATATTAGATTCTACAAATAATGAAAATTTAAATCAGTGAATTAAGTTATGCTTCCTCTTACTCTAGGAATCTTCCTGATGCAGCAGAACCTGATATTATTTCAACCATCAAAAAAACATTTAACTTCGGCCAGAGTGAAGCAGTTCATTTATTTCAAACATTGATGGAGTGCATGAAAAGAAAGGAGCTTGTAAGTAGATTTTAGCAGAATAAGCCTTTTGATTCAAAGAACATTGCAAATTGGTGAGAAACTTGTTTTTCATTTGCATTTTAAGATTTTAAATTTTATTCAACCATGTTAAAGGTATCATTTTTTGTTGTTTAAGCTGAAAGATACAGAAGGACTCTTACAGCTTTTATATGGTATTGAGGCATATATTTGCACTTCTAATTTAGGAAAAATTTCATAACTAGGCCTCAACAGATTTTTATCTAGAGATAAAGAAGCATACTAAAGAATTGTTAATGGCATATCTAAAATATATTTAGAAACAAAAAAATGAAACTATTTTACTCTAAGTGCTCAAATTAAATTAAAGATTAGTGCTGCTTATTTTAGTAATCTAAACATGGGCTTCTGTTCGTAGAGAAAATTTTTATCAACTCTGAGTAGTAGATGATTTGCTGTTTTCTTCCATATGTTTTTTTTCTCTATAATTGGAAATGAAGTTAGTTGAAAATTTTGTAAAATGGTCTTTCTCTTTATGAAAGATGTTATTACATTAAAATGTCTAGCATGGTGTTACATTGCAATTTATTTAAAGAAACTTCCAGTTAAAAAAACATTTCTCATCAAAGACACATATAATTGTTTGGATTAAGTAAATGTTCACTCTGTAGAAGAAATAGCAGGATTTTCCCATGAGTTTCCCAGTCCATAAGTTGCTTATTTTAGTGAAAGACATAAGATAGATGAAAAACTGAATGTAATGTGAAGTCAAACATTTTTAATTTACTTGCCATTTTACTTGGTAAATGATGCAAAGTCTTAATTTCATGTTTTTTGGTTCCTTATTTTTGACCAAAAAATAATACACATTCCAAAACTATCTAATGTGTAGTTTGACATTACTTTTTTATGTCTTATGCCTTAGTTTTTGAAACGTAAAGGCATAATATTATTAATTAATTAATCCTTATATAGATCACTGTTTTTCACATTGGATCAGATGAACATCAAGATATAGATGTAGCGATACTTACTGCACTGCTTAAAGGTAAGGTTTAAATATTTTTATTTATTTACTAGAGTCCGGTTCATGAAATTCGTGCATGGGGTGGGGGGTCCCATCAGCCCAGCCTGCACCCTCTCCAATCCGGGACTCCTTGGGGGATGTCCAACTGCCAGTTTAGGCCCATCCGTCTCATAATCCGGGACCGTTGATTCCTAACTGCCCCCCTCCCACCAGCATGGTCGCCCCTTACTGCCCCCTCTGCCAGCCTGGTCACCCCTTACTGCCCCCCTGACGGCCTGGTCACCTCCAACTACACACACACACACACACACACACACACACACACACACACCCCCGCCAGCCTGGTCTCCCCTCTGCCCCCCCTCTGCTGGCCTGGTCGCCCCCAACTGCCCCCCCTGCTGGCCTGGTCGCCCCACATAGCCTGCTGTTCAGTCATTTGGTTGTCCCTCATTAACCCCTCTGCCAGCCTGGTCGCCCCACGCAGCCTGTTTGTTCAGTCATTTGGTTGTCCCTCACTAACCCGTCTGCCAGCCTGGTCGCCCCACGCAGCCTGTTTGTTCAGTCACTTGGTTGTCCCTCACTAACCCCTCTGCCAGCCTGGTTGCCCCACGCAGCCTGTTTGGTCGTCCGTTCGGTTGCGATGGCCCCTGGCTCTTCATATATATAGATAAGATCTTTCATTTATATCCCATTTCTATAAGAAACACTTTTAAATTTAGCAGTGTTTGGGTACTCAATTTTTTCAGTAATTTTTCTTTGTGAAAGACAGGTTAGCTTTCTTTGACAATAAGTTAGTGTTTATTTTGTAGAATTATTTTAAGGTTATAGCAGTATTTGTGCCACCAGACCCATTTAATTATCCTGTTAAGAATGTGTCACATTTTTAATTGGCTAAAAAATAAAGGTAATATATTAGTTGATAGACTTTAAGAGTGTTCTTAAACATGCTTTTTTCATTCTGAAGATAAATTTGGAAAGAAAACTGAGGGTACTTATATGATTAATTAGTTAATGCATATGCATATTGAACTGTTTTTCTGCCATTATCTGGCCAAAGATATTCAACTGATATAGCAAGTGATATTATAATGAATAATCTTTTAAAAAATTAGAAACTAAAATGATATCCCATCTGGGTGCCTAAAAGTTCAAGTATGTAAGTAAGTGAGTTGGCAGGAGCAGAGCAAGAAAGCACTATTGTCTTATTGTCGTTCACAAGAATTTCCCAAATACTAGGTGACAATAAATTGCCAATAGATGAAACGTTTAAAAAATACTATCATAAAATGTAAGATAACATATACATTACCTTGGGAACAAGAGACCATAGTAATAGGAAACCCAGAAACCATTAAAAGAGAGATCAATAAATGGGGTTGCATAAATATAAAAATATATTTGCCATATACTTCTGTGTGCTAGCCACTGTTCTTTAGTGTTTGAGAGTATTTATCTCATTTTATCTTTACAATAACCTAAAGGGAAAGATTTTCTATTACTTTCCTCATTTTATAGATGAGGAAGTTAATGAATAGAAAAGTGAAGGGATAACAATGAGCTGGTACAAATTAATAATAAAAAGATGATTACCTCATGGGAAAATGAGCCAGAATTTATAATCAGTTGTATTAACAGAATAATACAAATGCTTGAGGAATATGTGGAAAGATGTTCAGTGTTAATAATCTTTTACAAAGTAAATTTTTGTCCTACCTGGTTTGGCTCAGTGGATAGTGTTGGCCTGTGGACTAAAAGGTCACAGGTTCCAGTTAAGGGCACATGCCCAGGTTACAGGCTTGATCCCCAGAGGGGGCATGCAGGAGGCAGCCAATCAATGATTTTCTCTCATCATTGATGTCTCTCTCTCTCTCACTCTCCCTTCCTGTCTGAAGTCAATAAAAATATATATTTTTAAAAGTAAATTTTAAAAATAAGTTTTTTATCCTTTTACTAGGTATTTTTATACCTCTGATAGATGTTATAACCTTTCTGGAATATATTTTGGCAGTAAAAAGCTTTAAAATATCCTTCCAAATTGGCTTCTACAAAATCATACTATGTAAATATATGTCAGCAAAAAAATCAAATATACTTACCAAAAAAATCAAAATAACCTGAATATCCACCAGTCATAGAAAACTAAGGTATATGTTATTAAGACACACAAAGCCTGCTGCTGAATACATTATATAGCGTGATCCACTTTTGCATAAATAATTGAAAGTGTACATACGAATTTATATATGCACAGAAAAGCACATGTAAGGATGTTTCCCATAATCTTAACAGTCAGTACTATCTCTGATAGAAATGTGTCATCTTTATATTCTTTTTGTTCTACATTCTAAATTGTTTGTAGTGAATAAGGCTGTATCTTTTCTATAGTTGGAAAATAAAAGTCCTCAACCCTAGGGTTAATCTTACCTCTCTGAGGCAGAGTACTTCTGAACAGTGACTGATACCAGCTGTGTAAGTTAGTTAAAAGGGAGTGGGAAGAATTCATAAGTGTTTACATTTTAATAGAGATAAATTAATTGAACATGTCAACTTTTCTTTATTTGATTAGGCACTAATGCATCTGCATTTGACCAGCTCATCCTTACATTGGCATGGGATAGAGTTGACATTGCCAAAAATCATGTATTTGTTTATGGACAACAGTGGCTGGTATGTAAAAAATCCTATGTGTATAATGTAATTAAATTAAACTAAGTAATAAAGTGTTTGTTGGAACTGTGACCTAACTTGATGTTTTACTTGTCAAGTAAAAAATATACTAAAGTGCAAGATTAGTTTACCTAGACACCTCTACATTTAAATCTACTTAGGATTTAATAAGTTCTATTTACTTCTTTGGTAAAACCTTGCTTTTTTATAGCATAGAGATCTCTAAAAATTCTAGAACTGAAAAAAGTCATGAAAGTAGTGTTGTATGCATCCATGTTCATCAGGGCTATCAACCTGTAATTTTCTTTTTTTTGTGACCGCCTTGTCTGGTTGTGGTATCATAAAATTAGTTTGGAAGAGTTTCCTCCTCTTCTGTATTTTGAAAAAGTTGTAGAAGGATTGGTGTTAATTCTTTGAATATTTGAAAGAATGCATCAGTGAATCCATCTGTTCCTAGACTTTTGTTTGTTGGGAGGTTTTTGACTGATTACTTATTAGTAATAAGTCTGTTCAGATTTTCTATTCATCATGATTCAGTCTTGTTAAGTTGTATGTTTCTAAGAATTTATTCATTTCTTTAGGTTGTCCCCTCTGTTGGCGTATACTTGTTCGTAGTAGTCTCGTATGATCCTTTGTATTTCTGTGTATCAGTTGTACTACTTCCCCTTTCATTTTCTTTATTGGAGCACTGTCTCTTTTTTTTGGTGAGTTTTTTTTTTTTTGGTTTGTCAATTTTGTTTATCTTTTCAGAGAACCAGTTCTTATTTCATTGATCTTCTCTATTGTCTTTTTGGTCTTTAGTTTTTTTTATTCTGGTCTAATATTTATTTTCTTTTTTACACTCACTTTGGGCTTTTTTTTTGTCTCCTTTTTCTGATTCCTTGAGTTGAAAAGTTAGGTTAAAACTTCACATGTTTCTTGAGTTAGGCATTTATTGCTTTGACCTTCTCTCTTAAAACTGCTTTTGCTATAGCCTACAAATTTTATGTTGTAGTTCCATTAGTTTCCATATTTTCTGACTTTATCCTATTTCTCTTTGACCCAGTGGTTATTCAGTAGCATGTTATTTAATCTCCACATATTTGTTAAGTTTCCATTTTTCTTTGTGTAATTAATTTCTAATTTCATATTGTTATTGGAAAAGATGCTTGATATTATTTCAGTCCTCTTCAATTTATTAAAACTTGTGTAGTGGCCTGAAAGTGTCTCGTGTGCACTTGAGAAGAATGTGTATTCTGTGGCTTTTGGATGGAATGTTTTGTCTATATCTGTTAAGTCCAGCCGGTCTAATGTGTCATTTAAGACCTATATTTCCTTATTGATTTTTTTGTCTGGATGATCTCCCCATTGACATAAGTGGATAGAGTGCTGTCCCATGCACCAAGAGGTCACTGGTTCAATTCCTGATCAGGGCACATGCTTGGGTGCATGGGTGCACACCCCCAATCAATGTTATGCTCTCATTTTAAAGTTCCCTACTATTATTGTATTGTTGATTTTCCCTTTGGGCCTATTAATATTTGCTTTATATATTTAGTTGTTTATACGTAGGGTGCATAAATTTACAGATGTGATATACTCTAGTTGGAGGGACTGATTTATAATCATGTAATGCCTTTCTTTGTCTCTTATTACAGTCTTGTTTTAAAGTCTATTTTGTCTGCTATAAATATAGGTACTCCAGCCTTTTTTGGGGAGGAGGGGGAGTTCTCTATTTGCATGGAATATCTTTTTCCATCCCTTCACTTTTAGTCTGAGTCTGTCTTTACATCTAAAGTGGGTTTCCTGTATGCAGCATATACACCAGGTTATTTTTTATACGTTCAGCCACTCTGTCTTTTGATTAGAGCATTTAGTCCATTTACATTTAAAATAATTATTGATAGATATGTACATATTAATCATTTTGCTAATTGTTTTCTAGATGATTTTATAGTTCCTCACTGTTTCTTCTCTTGCTGTCTTCCTTTGTGGTTTGATGACTTGCTTTAATGATAAATTCCTTTCTCTCTTGTCTATTTACTTTTGTCTATTTACAAAAGAGGGTGTTTTTTCTTTATAGTTACCCCAAGGCTTACATATAATAGCTTATATCTCTAATGGTCTATTTTAAGTTGATAAAAACTTAAGTTTGATCACATTCTAAAGCTCAACATTTTTACTCCCCCATGATGTTATTTATTTATTTATTTTAAATATATGTTATTGATTTTTTTACAGAGAGGAAGGGCTAGGGATAGAGAGTTAGAAACATTGATGAGAGAGAAACATCAATTCAGCTACCTCCTGCACACTCCCTACTGGGGATGTGCCTGCAACCAAGGTATATGCCCTTGACCGGAATTGAACCTGGGACCCTTCAGTCCACAGGCCGATGCTCTATCCACTGAGCCAAATCAGTTAGGGCTGATGTTATTTTTTTAAGATATTTTTATCTTATGTATATCTTAACGAATTATAATCATAGTTCTTTTTACTACTTTGGTCTTTTAACCTTCATACTAGCTTTATATGTGATTAATCCACTATCTTTACTATGTGTTTACTTTACCAGTGAGATGTTTTTTCATATATTTTCTTTTTTTAATATATTTTTATTAATTTGGGAGAGGGAGAGAGAGAGAAACATCAATGTTGAGAGAGAATGATTGGCAGCCTCCTGCATGACCCCCACTGGAGATCAAACCTGCAACCCTGGCATGTGCCCTGACCGGGAATTGAATCATGACCTCCTGGTTCATAGGTCAATGCTCAACCACTGAGCCAGGCTGGATAGGCCTTTCATATATTTTCTTGTTACTACTTAGCATCCTTTCTTTTCAGCTTAAAGAAGTTCCTTTAACATTTATTGGTAGGTGGTTTAGTAATAATGATCTCCTTTAGTGCTTGTTTGTCTGGAAAACCCTTAATCTCTTCTTTAATTCTAAGGATAACTTTTCAAGGTAGAGTATTCTTGGTTGGAAGTTTTCTTCTTTTAGTACTTTGAATATATTGTTTGCTCCCTTTTGCTTGCAAAGTTTCTTTTTTTAAATAACATATTTTTATTTCAGAGAGGAAGGGAGAGGGAGAGATAGAATGATGATAGAGAATCATTGATTGGCTGCCTCCTGCACATCCCCTACTGGGGGTCGAGCCTGCAATCAGGGCATGTGCCCTGACTGGGAATTGAACAGTGACCTCCTGGTTCATGGGTCGATGCTCAACCACTGAGCCTGGCCAGATGGGCAAAGTTTCTACTGAAAAAATCTACTCATAGCCTTATGTAGGTTCCCATGTATGTAACAAGTTGTCTTTCTCTTGCTGCTTTTAATAGTTTCTCATTATCTTTAACTTTTGATATTTTAGTTATGTGTCTTGGTATGATTTTGCAGGGGGTAGGGGGAGTGGTAGGTTCACCTTATTTGGAACTTTTTCAGCTTCCTGCATCTGATGTGTTTCTTTCCCCAGGTTAGGGAAGTTTTCTGCTATTATTTTCTCACGTAAGATTTTTGCCCCTTTCTCTCTCTCCTCTTTCTGGAAGTCCTATAATAGAATGCTCTTCCATTTGCTGTTGTCCCATAAATCCATTAAGTTATCTTCACTGTTTTTCATTCTTTTTTTTCTTTGTGCTACTGTGATTGGGTTGGCTCCACAGTTAACTGATCCTTCGTTGATGTATTTAGTCTGCTATTGAAGCCTTCTAGTGTATTTCTCAGTTCAGTTAGTGAATTCTTTAGGTCTGTGACTCCTATTTTGTACATCCTTGTATTTTCCATCTCTTTTTTTGAAGTTCTCACTATGTTCATCCATTCTTCTCCCCAGTTAAGTGAGCAACTTTATAACCATTACTTTTTTGGTTTTTCATTTTGCTTGACTTTCTTTTGGTTTCTATACTGTACATGAAACAACCACCTCTTTCACTCTTGACATAATGGCCTTGTGTAGGAGATGAACCCTGTCATTTAACCCTGCTTTAGCTCATTGTTGTCATTGAAATCTTTGTGCTTGTCCAAGCAGACTATTATGTTTTTAATAACAACCAGTAGTTGCCAGTGCCCCTAAGGGGAGGATCTCAGCACCTAGACTCAGGCTGATTGGAAGCCAGACTCTTAGGCAGCAGCTTTTAAAAATCCTCAACCAAATATTAAGCAACTAAATTGAAACACTGTAGTGGCATCAAAAAGAATAAAATACCTAGGAATAAATTTACCAAGGATGTATAACACCTGTGTATTGACAGCTAACAAGCATTAATGAATAAAATTGAAGAAAACACAAATAAAAGGAAAGATATTCTGTGCTCATGGATTGGAAGAATCAATATTGTTAAAATGTTCATATTACCCAAATTAATCTAAAGATTCAGTGTAATCCCTGTCAAATTTCCAATGGCATTTTCACAGATACATAATAAATAATTCCAAAATTTGTATGGAACCACAAGAGACTCCAAATAGCCAAAGCCATGTTGAGAAAGAAGAACAAAGCTTGAGACAGCATGCTTCCTGATTTCTGACTATATTACAAATCTATGGTTATTAAAACATTACGGTATTGGCGTAAAGCAGACACATAGATAAATTGAACAGAATAGAGAGCCCAGAAATAAACCGATGCATATATGACCAGCTAATTTATAACAGTGAGCCAGTAATATGTAATGGAGTAAGAACAGTCTTGTCAGTAAATGGTGTTGGGAAGACTGACAGTGACATACAAAAGAATGGAACTTGACCACCATCTTATACCACACACAAAAATTTAACTGAAAATCGATAAAAGACTTCAAGGTAAGTTCTAAAACCATAAACTCCTAGAAGAAAACATACGGAGTAAGCTCCTTTCCATAATTTTCGGTGATTATATTTTTAATCTAACAATAGTGTAAAAGCAACAAAAACATACATAAACAAGGATGCCATCAAACTACTAGTATCTGAAGAAAATGAAAATAGTAACTCAAAAATACATGCACCTGCATGTTTATTGCAGTGTTATTTACAGTAGCCAAGATATGGAAGTAACCTACGTGTCATCGATGGATGAGTGCATAAAGCAGTTGTGACACACACACATACCCACACACACCTTTAGGGCATTATGTTACGTGAAATAAGTCAGACAGAAAGATAAATACCAGATGATCTCTTACAGAGGGAATTTAAAAAACATCAAGCTTATAAATAGAATAGATTATTATCTGCCAGAGATAGGGTGGAAGAAATGGGTGAAGGGGTTTAGGTTAAAAAAAAAAAAAAGTAATGCTCTATGTAGAAGATAACTGATTACAGTGTTCTCTTGATGTTTAGACCAGTTCCTTCTGCAGTCTTCCCCATCTTACTGAATGGCACAAACCAGCTTCTTAGACAAAAAAATTGTAATGTCATCTTTTGTTTTTCTTACATATTGCAGTCCAATTTCATTTGTAAATCTTTTCAAATCTACTTTCAAAATAGCCAGTTTTATTCTGGTCCAGTCTACTATCATCCTTCTTCTGTATTGTTTTAATAGCAGCATGCATAGTTTCCTTACTCTCATTTTTCCTCTCCTTTTACAGACAGAAGATGGATCACATCACATTTACACAGCACAGTCCAGAGCCCTTATGATGGCCAACAAGACTTTACATTTGTCCCATTACTACCTCTCTTACCTTACATGATACCACTGTCCTCTTTGCTCTCTTTTATGTAGCCAGGTTCACCTTCTTGTTGTTCTTAGAACATATTAAGAATGTTTCTAGGCTTTATACTTGCTGTTTTTTTCTGTCTTGAACTTCCTAGATAACTTCCTGGACTTGATTCCTCTTCTCTCTCTGACTTCTAACCAGATGTTTTCTACCCAGTCTGATTCTTATCATTCACCCAATTTTAATAGCAGCCCTCTGTGACAGCATTTTCTATGTTCTTTTTTTTAATTTATTTAGCATTTATCACTCTCTGATAAACCATATATTTTAGCTATTTACTTCTACTTCTAGAAAGTACATTTTATGAAAGCCAAGAATATATTTTAGTTTTGTTTACTGCTTTATTCACAGTTTGGCACATAGTGAGTGTTTGCCAAATTTTATTACATATCTCAATCAGAAGGAGGGTGGGTAGCTTAAATGTTTATCTGTACTTTGGAATATTATCCTGCCTTTAAGGGGATGAGGTAGGTCTTTTCTATCTACATAATGTAAACAGCAAATTGTAGAAAAGTATGTTTAGCATGATCTTAATTTTGGCAAATTTTGTTTATGAGTGCATATTCATATACACTGTGTGGTCAGAGAACCTTTCTGGAGACTGTAAATATAGCCTATATCTTCAACATGAGGGCCTAAGAAAAGAAAGGTTTTTTTAATACCATTTGGTGATATTTGATTTTTTAAAAATCATGATAATGTATTTTCCTATATACTGCTACTACTAAACTATTTGGTCACTTCCCTTCTCACAGTACACCAGAGGAAGAAATTGATGTTAACCAACTGTGTAAAACTTTTATAATAAACCAACCTTGATTCTATTTAATAATTTCATTGGATTTTTGTCTCTTCAGATAAAGCTTGACAGTCTTTATCTTCTATGTATATATGATTTATCTCATGGATTTCTGCATAATGTCGTCTATTTGACTTTGGGCTTTTATGCTTAATGTACACTTTGTAGAACAAATATTTTACCTTTTTTCTCTTGATTGTTTGTAAAGTATGCATTGAGTATATCAAGAAATGTTGCTTATAAAGCAGATACTGTTTTTAAACTAAATTTTTTTTTTTTCTCAGATATGAACATTTTGTTAGGCTTTGTTGTTCTAGGGCAGTGGTTATAAACCAATAAGATCAAACACTGCTTTTTTTTTAAAAATATATTTTATTGATTTTTTACAGAGAGGAAGGGAGAGAGATAGAGAGTTAGAAACATCGGTGAGAGAGAAACATCGATCAGCTGCCTCCTGCACACCTCCCACTGGGGATGCGCCCGAAACCCAGGCACATGCCCCCGACCGGAATCGAACCCGGGACCCTTCAGTCCGCAGGCTGACGCTCTATCCACTGAGCCAAATCGGTTTTGGCTAAACACTGCTTTTTTAAAAAATATATATATTTCTTTATTGATTTCAGAGAGGAAGGGAGAAGGAGGGAGAGAGAGAGAGAGAGAGAGAGAGAAAAACATCAATGATGAGAGAGAATCATTGATCGGTTGCCTCCTACACACCCCCTACTGGGGATTGAGCCCGCAACCCAGGCATGTGCCCTTGGCCAGAATCGGACCTGGGACCCTCCAGTCCGCAGGCTGACGCTCTATCCACTGAGCCAAGCCAGCTAGGGCAACACTGCTTTTTTAAAACAAAAAATTTATTATGCCCCTTTTTATTATTTTATTATATTAAAAATGAAATTTTATAAATACACAATTAGAAAAAACACAATGTAATGCCCTAATTGTAATAAAGACAGAGAAATGAAAGTGATGTATAATAAAAATAGTATTTCAAATGCAGATGCTCAAGAATGGCAACCTATAAAAGGCATACTAAGTAATCAAATGCTTGCACCTATTGATAGAATCAGTGAAATTCTGCAGTTGTGAGTGCAGACTAATACAGGAATATTGTTAACTTAAATTCCGTGGGCAGCAGAACAATACTTATAAGGACAAGGAAAGATCAGCAAGAGGACCAAGTGGGCAATAGAATAAAAGTTGTTAATGTTAGAATAAGTAATAAGAAATAAAATTTGTTATATGACAAGAGAAATAAGGAAATAATATTAACTAAAATAGGAATAACATACCATGATAAATTTCAGGCTGTTTATATGAGAAAAGGAATGTTACATTTTTATAAATTAGTTTCATTTTAAGTGCAATGTCAACACGTTTTCCTTGTTATAGCATGAACTGAGTGTGAAAAGTAACACAGAAAACATCTTCTATCTTGAAATACTATCATGAATAAGGCATGCATTTAGTCTGTATATTAAAAAGGTCTTGGAGACCATATCCTTTGCTAAGTGATTGTAAATAGAAAATAATTTTTAAAAAAATGGTAATAGAGGTTGCTGTAGATAAATTGTATAGTTAGTTATGTGGTAAACTTCTGAAGAAAAAATCAGAATAAGCTTGAAAAACAGCAGATATTAAAAAAACCCCAACGTTGTTGGTATTGATTTTTCACCACAAAGTTTTTAAATCATGTGGTACCAGATATGCAAAATGGCCCTTCCGATGTGCCTTAGTGGATTGAGTGCCATCCCATGCACCAGGAGGTCATTGGTTCGATTCCCAGGCAGGGCACATGCCCATGTTGCAGGCTTGATCCCCAATAGCGGCTGTGCAGGAAGCAGCTGATTGATGTATCTCTCTCATCAATGTTTCTATCTATCCCTCTCTCTAAAAGTTAATAACATTTTAAAAAATATTCAAAATATACAGAAGCAATAATATGAGCTATTAAAGTAATAACATGTTAATGATACTTTATTAATAACATAACCTTTATTAATGATACTCAGTGAATCCCTATAGTTGTGTCTCCACTAATTTTTTTTTTTAGTTTATATTTTTATTGATTTTAGAGAGGAAAGGAGAGGGAGAGAGAGAAACATCAGTGATGAGAGAGAATCATTGATTGATTGCCTCCTGCACACCCCACACTGGGGATCAAGCTCACAGAGCCCACAACCTGGACATATGTCCTGACCAGGAATCGAACCATGACCTCCTAGTTCATAGGTCGACACTCAAGCACTGAGCCACACCAGTTGGGCTCCACTAATTTAATAGTATTTGATTCGGAATTTGTCAGAGTCTTTAAAAGAGTCTCTAAAAACTTATAAGAGACAGCTATAAATGTTGACTGATAAACATGTATTAATTCAATTCAAGAATCACAGTTGTATTGCTGTTAAGAGATTTTTCTCTAATGGTGAATAATTTCTGTTAAAGTTCTAAAGAAAACTAAGTATAATCTTGTCTAACTTACATGGTAGTTGTATTTTTAGAAAGTTTATTGTAGAATAAACCATGAGAAAGTGCTTTTTGTTTATATGTAAAGCAATATTACTGGGTTTTCACTCATGAGCATCTAGCAGGATAATAGAAAGTTGTGTAGAATGTGGGACAATTCATTTGTGAGTGAGATGGCTGGCATATTGCGTGGTTTGTGGTATCCTTTGGTACTACCCATTAAATGGCCCTCAATTATTGAAATGATCTCTCTGAAAACCTTTCCTAAATATTGAGAATCATTGCTCTAAGTTATCTAAGTTATTTTTCCCCAGTTTTAGTTAATGATGGATTCTTTTCTCCCTCCACCCCCGACATGTCACAATTGCTCTCTTACAAAGTAATTGTTATAGACTTCTTTCAGGAATGCTACTCTAGAGATGTCTTTCCATCTATTTTCTTTATACCCTAAGTCTTAGCCTTTTACTGTTTTCCATTTTTAAAATTATATTCTAAAACTGTTCAGAATCAAAGAGGTATAAATCCGAAAGACTTGCATTTAGAACTGTATAATTAGAATGTGTGAAACATAACTTATTAATTTTGATACTCTAGGTTGGATCCCTGGAACAAGCTATGCTTGATGCTCTTGTAATGGATAGAGTTGCATTTGTAAAACTTCTTATTGAGAATGGAGTAAGCATGCATAAATTCCTTACCATTCCTAGATTGGAAGAACTTTACAACACTGTAAGTATATGTTAAAAATTCTTTTTTAGCTAAGTTTTATCATCTTTGGGAAATGTTGTTTTACCTGAACATATTCGATCCTTTTGATAAAACCTTTAATGTCTTGCTAGACCACATCGAAAAATTACAAGTAGTCAGTATTGATTGGTTATATGCAAGTGGCAAACATTCCTTGTTTCTGGGGATCTTTCTTTTTTTCCGGTGATCATTTGTTGCAGCAAATTTCTTTTGACTCCTTTGCCTAATGAAGAAGTTACACACTGTTTTTTCTTTTCTCCTTTGTGTTTGCACTCATGATTTGACCTTATGGTGTTGCCCTTTTAGCTTACATACTATTTTTTAATATTCTGAAGAGCTCCAGAAAAGTAATTATTTTCATCACAAAGCCTTTCTCATTTCATTTCAGATTTCATGTTACTAACATTGGAGAAGGAAAATACTGCCCTTCTTTTTTATTATTATTATTATTATTTATTGCTTAAAGTATTACAAAGAGTATTACATATGTCTGTCCCCCCCCCCCCCCCCCCCCACAATCCCCTGGCCTCCCCTACCCCCCAGTGTCTTATGTCCATTGGTTATGCTTATATGCATGCATACAAGTCCTTCGGTTGATCTCTAACTCTCCCCTCCTGTCCCCCAACCTTCCCCGGCCTTCCCGCTGTAGTTTGACAGTCTGTTCGAGGCAGCTCTGCCTCTGTATCTATTTTTGTTCATAAGTTTATAATTCATAAGTTTAGAATGACAATCTTAACTAGAACTTCAAAACCTAACCTTAGAGGAAAGTTTTAAAGGTTTTATGTTCCCACTCTTTAGTCCTTAGCGGGTTGAAATCTGAAAGCTCTCTTTTCTCTTTTTGAGATGTAATTGTGACATATTCTGTTTCATCTATATTAAATATTTAGTGTAACAAACTCTCCACCTGTGGGTTGATCAAGGAGGTACTCTAGATTTCATCATTTGGATTCCACCCTCTGCCAATATTCTGAAGAGTCTTTCCATAGTGCTCTCACTCTGTAATCACTGCACCATTATTTTAATCCTTCATCTCATTCAGGGTGGAATCTGGGTGTGGCTGTATTCCTTGCCTGGGGCCTTGGAGGGAGAAGTTATAGCCTCAGGGGAAAATGGCTGCCCAAGTCCTGGGCTCAGGGGTGACTCAGCACTCAATTTGCTGCCACCTCTCCTGGCCCCCCTTCTCTCCCCAGCTTCTCCCCAGATTCCACTCGTCCGCACCTTCTCCCGCTCTTCAGCACAGGTGAGTGTCTGTCTGTATCCGAAATGTCCTATGAACAGGGTTCAGTGAAAACAAACACACAAACGCAGGCCGCAGAAATGGAGAAGTCTCTGTAAGCTCCTCTCTTACCCGCACTGCATGGTCTGGTCAGCACTTCAGGCTGCCCCTTTTAGGCTCAGTCCTCCGTAATTACAGAACCCAGATCTCAAATCCCCCGGCACCAACAGTCCCGCGGATCTCCCTTCCCCAGTCAGGCTGTGCCTGTCCCAAGAGACGCGGCTATGTGCTGCACAGTCTCCCTCTGACCTTCTGGGCTCAGAGGTCTGGCAAACTTTCCTGCTCAGATCCCTGGATTTTACCTTTCCAGGGGAGCTCTCCCCTTCCCAGCTGTAAACTGTCTCACCAACTGAGCATACTTCACCAATTCGGGGTGGGTGTTATTAGTTTCAGCTGCTCACTCCCATTTGCTCCGGGACAACCCCTGGAACGCATCTGCCTATTACACCGCCATCTTGTTTCTCCAATACTGCGCTTATTGCCATTTTTTACCAATATGAATTTAATTGGGTTCGACTTTGAGAACTATAACCAAATCTTAGGTTACGAGCTTTGACTTCTCTGCAAAGCTGTTAGTTTATTTATCACTTTCTACCTGTTTATCACCTCCTTTTCATTCCTAATGTCTTTGGAATTTACAGTCTGTACCACTTTTGTGTTCTAATGTCCTTTTCTAGTCTTTCTTTACATCAGTATTTTAAACTAATTATTCTTATAAGCACATATTTTTACCATATCTTTTTCCAGTTTAAAAGCCTTTGATGCTCTTTTATCCATCTTCTATAATAATAAAAGCATAGTATGCTAATTAGACCAGATGTCCTTCCAGACAACCTTCCAGACTAAGCCGCAGTGGCGGAGGCCGAGGCAGTGTGGCTGCAGCGGCGGCAGGGGCCAAGCCCCTTGCACAAATTTTGTGCATCAGGCCTCTAGTCCTATCTAATAAAGAGGTAATATGCCAATTGACCATCACTCCAACACACAAGATGGCCGCCCCCATGTGGTCAAAGATGTCTGCCCCCATGTGGACACAAGATGGCCGGCAGGGGAGGGCAGTTGTGGGCGAACAGGCTGGCAGGGAGGACAGTTGGAGACGACCCAGATTGGCAGGGGAGGGCAGTTGGGGGTGACCAGGCCGGCAGGGGAGGGGAAGTTAGGGGCAATCAGGCCTGCAAGGGAGCAGTTAGGCATCGGTCATGCTGGCAGGGGAGTGGTTAGGGGGTGATCAGCCTGGCAGCCAGAAGCGGTTAGGGGCAATTAGGCAGGCAGGTAGGTGAGCGGTTGGGAGCCAGCAGTCCGGTGGGATCGGGCCTAAATGGGCAGTCAGCCCTCGAGGGGTCCCAGATTGGAAAGACACCCCCCCGGGCCCCTCCCATGCATGAATTTCGTGCACTGGGCCTCTAGTGTATATAATAAAAGCCTAAGGAACCGTTACGGTAGAATGACCGGTCGTTGTAATGTGCACTGACCACCAGGGGGCAGACACTCTGTGTAGGAGCTGCTCCTGGTGGTTGGTGCCCTGCCACGGCGAGCTCTGCTCAGCCAGAAGCTGGGCTCACAGCTGGCGAGCGCAGCAGCGGTGGCAAGAGCCTCTCCCGCCTCTGCAGCAGTGCTAAGGAGCAGTGAGCCAAGCCGTAAGGGGCCAGCAGGCGGGTGGTAAGGAGCAAGGGGTCCTGGACTGCAAGGGGGATGTCTGTCTGCCAGCTTAGGCGTGATTCCCCCATGGGTCCTGGACTGTGAGAGGGCGCAGGCTGGCCTGAAGGGGACACCCCCACCCCCCCACCCCCAGTGCACATATTTCGTGCACCGGGCCTCTAGTCCTATCTAATAAAGAAGGAATATGCTTATTGACTCTCATGCCGTCGCAAAGATGGCGGCACCCACAGCCAATAAGGAGAGAATATGCTAATTGACTGCCCCCCTCAAAGATGGTGGCACCCACAGCCAGTCCCCTCAATCCCGCTGGGGCTTTGCCGCATGCCTGCCTCTGGAGTCCGCCAGTCCCCCACCCTGTCCGGGACACCCTTCAGGGCAAACCAGCCAGCCCCCCCCCGCCCCCAGGTGCCCAGGGCTGGCCCGAGAGGCAGACAAACCTTGGATGGCGGCTGCCCAGCTGCCCAATGCCAACCGAGGCTCAGGTAACCAGGGCTGGCTGAGGCTTGTGCTGCCTGCAGTGGCAGCAGCAGAAGTGTGATGGGGGCATCACCTTCCCCTGATCGCCTGGTGTCTTCCTGCCCCTGAGGGCTCTCGGACTGTGAGAGGGGGCAGGCCAGGCTGAGGGATCCCACCTCCAGTGCATGAATTTTCATGCACTGGGCCTCTAGTCCTATCTAATAATAGACAAACATGGTAATTGACCGTACCTTCGCTACACCTCCCATTGGCTAATCAGCGCAATATGCAAATTAACCCAACCAAGATGGCGGCCGGCAGCCACACAGCTGAAGCGAACAGGAGGCTTGCTTGCTCCAGTGATGGAGGAAGCCAAGGTTCCCTGCCTGCCACGTCCTGGCTCTGAGCTCTGAAAGCAACAAAGTTTCAATTATAGAAGCTAAACAAACCCCAGATACCTGCTTTCTGCAGGACGTGGCCACAGAGCTGGAGCGAGCAGGAGCCCAGCTCTTAGCTCCAGTGACGGCAACAAAGTTTCAATTATAGAAGGTAAATAAATCCCAGAATAAAAAAAGAAAGAAAGAATTAAAAAAAAAGAAAAAAAGGAGAGGCTTGGAGCTTCAGTCACCGGCCAGTCTGAAAACGGCCCTCAGCCCCTCACCCAGACTGGCTGGGCACCCCAGTGGGGACCCCCACCCTAAAGGGGGTGTGGCCAGCCTGAAAACAGCCATCAGCCCCTCATCCAGGCTGGCCACGCACCCCAGTGGGGATCCCTATCCTGAAGAGGGTGTGACCAGCTGCAAACAGCCATCAGCCCCTCACCCAGGCTGGCCAGGCTCCCCAGCGGGACCCCCACCCTGTCCGGGACACCCTTCAGGGCAAACCAGCCAGCCCCCACCCGTGCACCAGGCCTCTATCCTATATAGTAAAAGGGTAATAAGCAAACTGACCCTAACAGCAGAAAGACTGGGAATGACTGGTCACTATGACACACTGACCACCGGGGGCAGACGCTCAATGCAGGAGCTGCCCTCTGGTGGTCAGTGAGCTCCCACATGGGGGAGCTCTGCTCAGCCACAAGCCAGGCTGATGGCTGCCAGTACAGCAGTGGTGGTGGGAGCCTCTCCAGCCTCCTCAGCAGTGCTAAGGATGTCCGACTGCAGCTTAGGTGTGCTCCCCGCTGGCAAGTGGACACCCGCCGAGGGCTGCCAGAGGGATGTCTGATTGCCAGGTTAGGCCCAATCCCGCGGGGAGCAGGCCTAAGCCAGCAGGTGGTCATCCCCTGAGGGGTCCCAGACTGGGAGAGGGCACAGGCCGGGCTGAGGGCCCCCCCCCCCCCCCCGAGTGCACAAATTTTTGTGCACCAGGCCCCTAGTATATATATAAAAGCCTAAGCGACCATAACAACCAGTCACTATGACATGCACTGACCACCAGGGGGCACATGCTCAATGCAGGAGCTGCCCCTTGGTGGTCAGTGTGCTCCCACGGCCAACCTCCCACAGCCCCTCTCCGTGGCCAAGAAATGGCCCCAATCGGTCCTGATCGGCAGCCAGGCCGAGGAACCCCATCCGTGCACGAATTCATGCACTGGGCCTCTAGTATATAGAATAATACCCAAACCCTTAGCTTGATTTTCAAAGCTCTCCAGTTTTTTGAACATTTGCTCTAGGTATCTCCCTTATTTGACCTTTATATTCTAATCCCATCCCCTTATATTGGGTATTTCAACTACATTGTTCACTTGCAATTCTCCCCTGTCGCCCAGTATAATAAAAAATTTTTTTTTTGTTCTTTACACAGTGCTGGTCTGTGCTTTTCTTTCAACTACTTCCCACTTGCTGGAATTTTATTTATTGTTTAGAACTTGGTGTAAATGCCATGCCATGCCATTGCCTTCATGAAGCCCAATGGCATAGTCAGTTAAATACAATTATATCTTCCCCTATGGATTGTAAATTACCTTTGGATAGGGATTATATCTTTATTTTTTCCTTTAATAGTGTCTAGCACAGTTACATTGAACTTTGTTGGCGTGCTACTGTGTCTCTAGCGAACAGATATAAAAATTAAAAGGATTATTCATTGTGCTGAAGTAAGGTTTATCCCTGAAATATAAAGCAAATATAAAACAATAAAAATAAAAATTGGTCCCATTAGCAAGGCAAGTAATCTTTAATTGTGTAACTCAGTTATTAAGATAATAGTTACTTTCAGCATCAATTATGAAATTTTTAAAGTTTAAGGGATTAATTATAACATGACAAAACAGTGGTTTTCAAACCTCTTGGTATCAGGGTCCTATAGCATAAAAGTTATTGAATAGCCAAAACCGGTTTGGCTCAGTGGATAGAGCGTCGGCTTGCGGACTGAAAGGTCCCAAGTTCGATTCCGGTCAAGGGCATGTACCTGGGTTGCGAGCACATCCCCTGTGGGAGATGTGCGGGAGGCGGCTGATCGATGTTTCTCTCCCATCGATGTTTCTAACTATCTATCTCTCTCCCTTCCTCTCTGTAAAAAATCAATAAAATATATTAAAAAAAAAAAAGTTATTGAATAACTCAAAGAGCTGTTTTTAAAGAGGTTTTATTTATGTAAAGAGGTATGGATATTGAACACATTAGAATAGAAAACCATGCCGAAACCGGTTTGGCTCAGTGGATAGAGTGTCGGCCTGCGGACTGAAAGGCCCCAGGTTCGATTCCGGTCAAGGGCATGTACCTGGGTTGCGGGCACATCCCCAGTGGGGGATGTGCAGGAGGCAGCTAATCGATGATTCTCTCTCATCGATGTTTCTAACTCTCTATCTCTCTCCCTTCCTCTCTGTAAAAAATCAATAAAATATATTTTAAAAAAAAAAGAATATAAAACCAAGAAATGTTTATTACATTTTATATAATAACAATAATAAATCCATTACATGTTAACATTAAAGCATATTTTTCAAGAAACAAAAAGAGAGTAGAATACTTCTATGGTTTCACAAATCTCTTCAATGTCTGTCTTCATGGATGACAGCTGGATTCTCATATTTGCTTTTGAGTTTAATTTTTATGATATCACCCATCAAGAGGCTTCTGGAAATTTTTACTGAACACTGAGAGGAAGAGAATGAGAAAATGCATATGACATCTTAACATGATTCTGAAAATACTTTTGATTTCATGGACCCTCTAAAAGGGTCTTTTGGGGCATTCAGGGGTTCCTGGACCACACTCTGAGAACTGCTGTGTTAAAGTATATTTATTTTTTACTAAGCATTTATATTTCATGAATAAACAATAATGGGTTAAGATAAGATAGAATTCCAAAAATTGTGTTTTTTTGTGATTATAAACTGTTAGAGAAAATACAGTGAAACTTTCTAATACCTAAAAAATATAATATACCTCATATTAACTTAGAAGACATTTATTTTTTTTAATGGGGGAGAATGGGCAGGGAAAACTCAGCTTTTGAGTGGATAGACTAAATATTGTAATAAGACAACAGAGGTAAAATATAGTTTATATTCAATAATGCTATAGTCATCTTTAGATATATAGAATTTGAAAGTCAAGAATAGCAAAGAAAATAATACTGTTTTCAAAAAAATAATAGGTTTATCCAGATATGTATTACCAAGTATATGTGATCAAAATGGAAAAGTAAAAAATTAATAACACAGTAATGGGAGAAAAAAAATCCCATTTGCTATTTCTTTTAGACAATAGATTTAAAATATTGAAAATATGTATCTTTGCTTGTACTGTATAGAATTTAATGCAATAAATTTCAGATGGGTCAGAGCACTGTTTAAAAAGTTTAGAAGAATACATTTTTGGCCCATTTACCTCTCAGTCTTGATGGAGAAGATAAACTCTGGGGTATTTTTTCAAAATAGGATACCATCAAAATAAGATTACTATAAAAATGAAAAGTTTTTAGTCTACTAGTATACATCAGTGGAATTAAGATAATAGGGAAAAGATGACATATTTAAGTGTTAAAAGTTTGTTACCCAAAATACTTGAAGTATTGATTCAACTTGATGGTTAATGGCAGAAATAAGTGCAGAAATTTTAACAATAAAGAGCATGTACACCTCCATTATCAATGAAAGAAATGTAAAGGAACGATATAGTTGTGAAGCTTGTAATGCTTGCATGACTTCTAAAAAATAAAAATAAAAATTACATATTGTTACATAAGTAAAAACATAAGAAAATAATATATGTTGTTTAAGACAAATATAATAATATGAAATGGGTATATCCTTTTTTGCTCCACTTTTGAACAGAACTTAACTAAAAAAATATGTAATTTGTGCAAGTGGGTTCATAAAAGTTCTATATGTAATAAAAAGGGAAGTTGTTTACATTATTTTAGAAGAAAAATAATAGTTTACTCTAATTTTTTCTCCTTAAAGAAACAAGGTCCAACTAATCCAATGCTATTTCATCTTGTTCGAGATGTCAAACAGGTAAGAGACTTTTTTCCCCAAAAAATGTTATTTAAAAAAGTTATACTTTATCTGTTTCCAAAAATCATTTAAATACACCTTAAAAGTATCAATAAAATGACATTTTTTAGAACAAAATAAAGTAAGTACTAAATATGTAATGACAGAAGTAAAGATTTTGCATGATACATCAGAAATCAAGAAAAAGAAAGTTTATGAAATTATAACCGAGTTTCCTGAGCTTCTAATCATCATAAAGTGTGGTGAACTTCATAATGCTCATTGGTCTGTAAAGGAAGATCATTCATAGAATGAATGTATCTTTTTCCTTGTGTTCAGGGAAATTTGTTCCCAGGGCATGTAAAAGACATTGAACAAGAATTTTGAGGGAATCACTAGGTTATGATCATTAATGGCAGATTTTGTCAATAAAAATGCTGAAAAGCATGCTCCTGTGCAAGTGCACTCACTCCCTCTCTTTCACGTACACCAAAAGGTGGCGGGTTCAATTCATGGTCAGGGCACATACCTAGGTTGTAGGTTTGATCTCTGGTCAGAGCCCGTACAGGAGGCAACTGATCAATGTTTCCCTCCCCTCCCCTCAATAAAAACATTCTTGGTGAGGATATAAAAAAAGAATAAAAGTTATGAATATTGAAAAATAAAAGCTGTTTAAATTATTGGTATCCAATAGTTTTTAATTTTCCTTGGTGAAAAAGTATTCACTTAATTGAAATATTTTTAAGTTTCTGAACTAAAACACTTGCTTTCTAGAATTCTTCATTCAAACATTTACTTGCTATTAAGTGAATATACTATTAAAAAGCTGAAAAATAGAGATGTAATTTCCTGTTTTATAACTTATTTAATACTAAACTAGGCCTATCCCATCTGAAGAACCTAGACTTTATTATACTTAAAATAACATTTTATTTCATTTTTTGTATGTGCTTTTCTTTATAGTTTGATTGAAAAGTATTTCATTGCCTTAATAATTCACCCTTTTAAAGTGTATAGTTCAGTGGCTTTTATTATACACCATCACCACAGTCTAATTTTAAAGTATTTCAAATACCCCCAAGAATTCTGCCCCTGCCCAAGGCAACTGTTAATCTACTTCCTTGCTCTATGGATTTGCCTCTTGTAAACATTTCACATTAATTGTTTGTTGTTTAAATAATTAAAACTTTTTTTTCCCCCAGAAACCTTGAGTCATGGGAGAGACCTTTAGTCTAGGGGGGTTTTAGAACACATTTGCATTCTGATTGACTTATGTGGGCTAGCAGAAAGAACTGCAGTTGTTAATTCTTTTTTTTTTTTTTTTTTTTTACATCAGTGGCCCAATTTTTTTTTGGAAAAAAATCCTAAAGTAAAGGCAGTAATTGAGTATTTACTGATTCAAATTAATAAGTTGAGTTTTGTACAAGTTATTTATATAGTTTCACATTATTTTACTTAATTTAAATATTTCCCATTCAAGTGGACTCATACCATAATGGTATTTGTTATATTTTTAAAAACTAAACATCATACATAACATTCTCAATCATAAAGCATATTTTGAGGTTTTAGATATAAAATAAAAATAACCTTATATTTAAGATGAACATTTTTAAATTTTTTAAATTTTAGATTTTAAAAATATAGATATCTAAAATTAAAAATTTCACAGATGAAACCAAGATGTAAAAAAGTATAAGCATTTTTAAAAGTACTAAATTTATGAAATTATAATTAGGGAAGTAGAAAGAATGATGATGGTAAGAGGGTAGAATTGGTTAATATATGTAAGTCATCTGATGATTAAACCCTATTAAGATTATTTAATGAAATTAATCAAATGGTTGGTTCTGAAACAGACAATCTTTCCAAACTTACAAGTGAATTATGTTCCAAGAGTTCATTTACAAATTGCCCTGGGAAAATGAAGATTCAGCTCTAAACAGGATTATAAGTAGTAGCTAAATCCTAGACAAGGCTGTAAAATCTTCTCTAATCTGTAAAATAGCAATAAGATCTTGTTTGAGAAACATTATATTAACTTTTATAGCATTATTTTTACAGGAAAATGATATTTATGATAAGTGTTACAGTGAAAATGGAATAGTTGGTTCTTAGAAGTCCCTTTGCCCCCACCTGTAAAGTATTAGGGTGGTGGAGACCAAACTGTCTCCTGTAAACCATACTTCTGTCCTGAACCACACCTTTTGAGACTTCAAACTTTATAATCCTCTCTCCTTAGAAAAGGAAGAAGAGAAACAAGCTTCTTCCAGCTTTCTGTAACAAGTAAATATGCGTCATTTTAGAGCATCACATGGAATTATTGAGAAATACTATCCTGTCTTTTTAAAACTAATGTTTTGTTTCCAGGGAAATCTTCCGCCAGGATATAAGATCACCCTAATTGATATAGGACTTGTTATTGAATATCTTATGGGAGGAACCTATAGATGCACCTATACTCGGAAACGTTTTCGATTAATATATAATAGTCTTGGTGGAAATAATCGGGTATGTAATGTTTGGGGGGAAGTCTATATATTTGCTTTAAAATTAAATCATACACTTTAAAAGTTTAAAATTACTTACATTAAAATGGTTAAAGTAGCATTGTCTTAAAAATATGAGATTTTGCCCAGCCGGTGTTGCTCAGTGGTTGAGCTTTGACGTATAGACCCAGGAGGTCACAGTTGATTCCCAGAGCACATGCCCAGATTGTGGGCTCAATCCCTAGTAGGAGGTGTGCAGGAGGCAGCCAATTGGTGATTCTCTTTCATCATTGATGTTTCTATCTCTCTCCCTCTCCCTTCCTCTCTCTGATATCAATAAAAACATTTTTTTAAAAATGAGATGTTCAACTAGGTATTTTGAAATTTTTTATAATTGATATCCTAACCAAATCATATTTTTCATGTGTGTGTATAAACACAAACTTATACATAATATAAACTGATTCTTGAATTTTTTAAAGGATATCAGCATATTTAAATCTATAAAAACTAATAAGCTTTCATTTTCAGAGGTCTGGCCGAAATACCTCCAGTGGCACTCCTCAGTTGCGAAAGAGTCATGAATCTTTCGGCAATAGGGCAGACAAAAAGGAAAAAACGAGACATAATCATTTCATTAAAACAGCGCAGCCCTACCGACCAAAGGTATTTTTGTTTAAATATTACACTTTCTGGATTTGGGATTTTGTTCTTTCTAAATTACTGAGTACTGTGAAATAAAAAAAACTCCTTGTTTTAGTAAGAGTTGTCTATTGTTTTTAGATATATCTTTGATTCTTCATTTTCCCATATACAAAAAGATACCCATTGTGAGTTGATTATATAGCAACCCAATTTTTTAAACGTTTTGATAAACGCTTACTGCCTCCTTTTATTCCATTTTTACTTAACAGCATGTAAGACAAAGGTGTTACTGAAACTTCTTTCTTTTAAAAAATTTATTGACTTATTTGTGAGAGAGAAGAAAGGAGAGAGAGAGAGAGGAGAAATAGCATTCATTATTGATTCTTGTATTTGTCCTTACCAGGGATCCATCCAACTTGCAACCTTGGCATATTGGGACCATGATCTAACCAGCTGTGCTACGCAGTCAGGACTGAAACTTCTTTTTCATTAAAATTGTGTTTTATGGACCTGGCCAGTGGTTTAGTTGGTTGGAGCATTATCCTGTACAGCAAAAGGTTGCAGGTTTGATTCCCTGTTGGGGCGAGTACAGGAGGCAACTGATTGATGTTTCTTTCTCTTTCTTTCAAGTCAATAAAAACATATCCTCAAGTGAGGATTAAAAAAACATATTCCAAAATAAAATAAAATTGTGTTTTATCAAGTATTAGTTGAAATATATAGTCCGTTTCTTTAATCTCGAGAAACTTCGTTATAAAAGCATTTTTTGGAAATGCCATTTTTATAAAATGAATTTTGAGCTATAATGAAAATTAAGTGTATAAAATTGATACTGTATAATTTGTACAGTTATATGAAGTTGAAGAATACCATAATAGATTTTATAAAAATTTCCACATGAATATCATGGCCTTTTTATAAGGATCTTTATAATATTTATTTTTTTCCTTGAAGATTGATACAGCTGTGGAAGAAGGAAAGAAGAAAAGAACCAAAGATGAAATTGTAGATATTGATGATCCAGAAACCAAGCGCTTTCCTTATCCACTTAATGAACTGTTAATTTGGGCTTGCCTTATGAAGAGGCAGGTCATGGCCCGATTTTTATGGCAGCATGGTGAAGAATCAATGGCTAAAGCATTAGTTGCCTGTAAGATCTATCGTTCAATGGCCTATGAAGCAAAGCAGAGTGACCTGGTTGATGATACTTCAGAAGAATTGAAACAGTATTCCAAGTAAGTTATATTTACGACTTGGAACATTTAAAAAATACAAAATAGACCTTGTTTAAGTGAAGATTATAATATCATGGATTAAGTGGGGATATAGATGTATAAGATGTATAATTTTATTTGTATACTTAAGAGAAACCCATTTTTAAAAATTTAGAAAGAAACTTGGCTACCTATGCATATGCTAAAGAAGTTACTATTTTGTTTGCAATTTGAGTTAAATAATTCAAGAAAGAAGAAATGCCAGAAGTTAGTTTCATAATTGGATGTACTAATAATTAGATCAGGAAAAGTTCCACTTGGAATGGTAAGGAAAGGAAGGAAGAAAGCAAGGTTTAAGCTGTGTTCTAAGGAGATGAGTTCAGCTGGAAGGGCATTCCAGATGGTGGAACTACATATATAGAAGAATGCAACATTTCACAGAAGTTTTTGTTTACTTAGGGCACTAATGGAATAGTAAGCTGTAAAGGTAGTTTCTAGGAAGCTTTATTATAGAGAATAGGACCTCTTTCTCCCAAAATAGGTTGACTTTAGAAAAGGGTAAGAGTTATTACTGAAAATAATTCAAGCAGGGATCTGATGATTACTTATTGGAGATTTAAGTTTTAGGTGTTTTTCACGATTAGGTTAGTCTGCATTCACATTCCTTTCTACTGGGTACTAACCCTTTTCTACGTTTGAAATAACTATATAGAAAAATTTTAATGAACATTGTTAGTTTGGGTTTCCTGTAGTACTATAGGTTTATTTTCAAGACGAGAGGAAAGTGCTCTAGAGTCACTTTTTTTTTTTTATCCTCACTTGAGAATATGTTTTTTGTGTTTTTTTAAAAATATATTTTATTGATTTTAGAGAGGAAGGGAGAAGGAGAGAGAGAAATATCAATGATGAGAGAGAATCATTGATTGGCTGCCTCCCGCACGCCCCCTACTGGGGATTGAGCCCGCAACCCAGGCATGTGCCCTTGGTCGGAATCGAACCTGGGACCCTTCAGTCCGCAGACCGACGCTCTATCCATTGAGCCAAACCAGCTAGGGCAAGAGAATCTGTTCTTTATTAATTTTAGAGAGAAAGGAAGGAGAGGGAGAGAAACATTGATCAGTTGCCTCCTAAATGTGCTCCAACCAGGCATGGAACCCACAACTTGAGTATATGCCCTGACCAGGAATCACACTCACAGCCCTTTGGTGCATAGGACATATTCCAACCAACTGAGCCATACCAACCAGGGTTGGAGTCACCTTTTTAGTTTTTTTTTTTTTTTTAATATATTTGTATTGATTTCAGAGAGGAAGGGAGAGGGAGAGAGAGATAGAAACATCAGTGATGAGAGAGAATCATTGATTGGCTGCCTCCTGCACGCCCCACACTGGGGATCGAGCCTGCAACCTAGACATGTGCCTTGACCGGAATCGAACCTAGGACCCTTCAGTCCGCAGGCCGACGCTCTATCCATCGAGCCAAACCAGCTAGGGCTTCAGTCTTATTTTTAATGTGACATATTTTAAATACCTTGTGATTTCCACATAGCAGTAGATATCTGAAAACAGAGCTACCATGATTCTATTACCTCACAATTCCCTAATTTTTTTTATTGTTTGTATTGTATGTGTGTGAAAATATTAAAAATTAGAACATGTTATGAATGAATGTAAGAATAGTGGTTAAAAACTACAATTTGGTAAATGAGTATGCTTTACTCTTATCTTTTGATAGTGATTTTGGTCAACTAGCAGTTGAATTACTAGAACAATCCTTCAGACAAGATGAAACCATGGCTATGAAATTGCTCACTTATGAACTGAAAAACTGGAGTAATTCCACCTGCCTTAAGTTAGCAGTTTCTTCAAGACTAAGGCCTTTTGTAGCCCACACCTGTACACAAATGTTGTTATCTGATATGTGGATGGGAAGGCTGAATATGAGGAAAAATTCCTGGTACAAGGTATACCTTAGAAAAAAATTGATATAAAGAATGTGATTAGATTAAAAGAGGGGGAGGGGGAATTAGCCCAGATGTATAGTAAAATGCTTTTATTTATGAGGATGATGGGGGTGGTGGTGTTGGCATTGTATCCAAAGTGACATGAAGTGTCCTTTTCCTTCCTATTGTTCATTCTAAATCCTTTCCAGGTGTGGTGTTTAGTGATTGTTGCCCCTATCTGAGCCAGAAGTATGAGGCCAACAAATCAAAGTATGGCATTTACAGCCCTGAGCAATGATTCCTAAATACTAAAATTCATGACCTATCTATTAACTTAATAATGTGTTACTTTTAATTTATTTGAAGTATATTGGATATGCCTGGGTTTTATATATATATATATATATATATATATATATATATATATATATATATACTTATTTATTAATTTCAGAGAGGAAGGGAGAGGGAGAGAGAGATGGAATCATTGATCAGCTGCCTCCTGCACGCCCCCTACTGGGGATCGAGCCTGCAGCCTGGGCATGTGCCCTTGACTGGGATCAAACCTGGGACCCTTCAGTCCACAGGCCGACACTCTATCCGCTGAGCCAAACCAGCCAGGCAATATGCCTGGTTTTTATGGTCAAGAATGTGGGCTGGTACCTTCAGTTTTATCATTGTGAGAGATATTACTTTAAACTCCCTTTTTGTTATCTTATATCTTAAATAAGGTACAGAAATGTAGAAGGCAGAAATCAGGCAAGTAGTTTAATCATTAACTATTATAAGTAGATAACAAATACTAATCCTCTATCAAAAATAATGGTGAAAGATTAACTAGTAGAAACCCTGATACACAATTCTAATTTCTTTGTGCTTCATAACATACAATTTTATAAATTATGCTTTTTTTTATGGAGGCATAAGCTGAGTGATGATGATGTAACATGGAACACTTGCGAAGAGATTTAGGATAAAATTAAGCACGTAGTAACTTCATAAGGCTTGAATTTTGTTTAAACAAATGTGTTTTCTGAACAGATTGTAATTTGATTTTTTTAAAAGACAAGTCTTTAATCTTAAATATTTTCTACACCATCATATCATAATACTTAAATGTTTTGTTACTCCTTAAAACAATTCAACCTGGGCCTCTTTAAAAATAGTTGTAAGTAGAAATGAAGTTTAAGGTTTATTCCCTATACCACCAGGGGCAAAATGGCTGACTAATAGTAAGGATACTTAATATTTTTTTATTGCTTGTATTATATTCTTGGAAGTTATTAATGTTAAAATGTGAATTTATGTTTCTGAAATTTTTAGGTTATATTAAGCATTTTAGTCCCACCTACCATATTAATGCTGGAATACAAAACTAAGGCTGAAATGTCTCATATTCCACAATCTCAAGATGCCCATCAAATGACAATGGAAGACAGTGAAAACAACTTTCAGAACATCGCAGAAGAGATTCCTATGGTAAGGGGGGAGAATTTTTTTAAGTGACTATAAATTTGTGAATAAATGTGTATGTTTATAAGTATTATTTTTATTTTAGGAAGTATTTAAAGAAGTAAGAATATTGGACAGCAATGAAGGAAAGAGTGAAATGGAGATACAAATAAAATCAAAAAAGCTTCCAATCACACGAAAGTTTTATGCCTTTTATCATGCACCAATTGTAAAATTCTGGTTTAACACGGTATGTTTTTAAATTGTATGAACATAATGATTTTAAAAGACAGGCTTGGTCTAGAGTCCATACTGATCTTGATGTAAATGAATAACTGAAAAGCCATTTTCCATTTAAAAGAACAATAAGTTTGAATTAGTTTTATCCAAACAGCTATCATATAGAATAATAAAAATTAACAAATCTTCGTTCTAATTGGAACTAGTTCTGATTGGAACCAGAAACTTACTGAACAAATATGTGGTAACTATATGCCTTTGTAAGTGGGTAACAGATACTAATTATCTACCCAAAAAATTGGTTAAGATTAATCAAAAGAAACTAATTCAAAATTATAACTGCTTTGTGTTTTAGGGTTTTTGCAGATAATATTAAAATTTTGGAAATAAGCCTTTCTTGCATTATTAATTGATGTTGAAAAGTAATCTAGATAATTCATATAGTTTTATTCATAATCAGCTTTTCTCTTGATTTATGGAGGAATGGATTTTACTGATGGACATGTATGTCCATAGAGGGATAGTCTCATCTGAAGAAACACATGAGACTAACCAGGAATGAGCAAATGAGATTTTACTCTCCTTCCCAGAAAACCTCTTAAGCTTTTTTTGCTTTGCATTGTTTTTGAATTAAATATTTTTTCTACTGACCTTTTTTTGGGGGCGGGGGGGGGAGAGAAACATTGATGTGAGAGTAGAACATTGATCAGCTGCCTCCTGCATACCCTTTACCTGGCATCGAGCCCACAATCTGGGCATGTGCCCTGACTGGAAATGGACCAGCAACCTTTTGGTGTAGGGCATGACCCCCAACCAGCTGAGCCACACTGGCTATGGCTTAAGTTGTTTTTATTTTATTGTTATTTTTATTGTTTTTCATTTTTATCGTCAGACTTGAAGAATTGCGAAAGTATACAAATAGCTTTGTGCTAAGATGAACAGTTGAGAATTTGTTCCTTCAAGCATTGTTTTCCCAACCACACACATGCCCATTAACGTAAGACTAATTGATCACGTTTCCGTTTCAATATGGAAATTTTCTTGCTTCATCTTGTTCAGGTGTTGAAATTGCACATTTGAATTATCTAACATAATCCCCAAATTCTGTCCCCACTAATGAAAAAATGTAGGTATCTTAGTTTGCATTCATGTGAAGGATTAAAATGAACAATCCAGGTGGCTGCAGAAATTTCTCTTTTTATTTATTGCAGCTTACTTCCCTATCCTGCCATAGGGAAATCATCATGTAGCTTATTTTAAGAACAGTAGAGACAAAGATGATTCTTAGCCACAATTGTTCTAGGATCGATGAATCTGGGTTTTCCTCTGAACTTAAATGATTGTTTAGATGTTATTATATATAGACTATCACCTCCCTATCATTTTTTTTTTTTTTTAAGACTATCAAAAGTGGAATTTTCCCATTCCTAGAGCAAATGCTTTTCATATTGGTTTCCATTTCTTGGGATTTCAACCTCAGTGACGAGGAGCTAGTTGTCTTTTCTAGGAATACTATGTTGTTTGTGGAGGGAAGAAGCAGGCAGTACCAGGTGTACTGGTTAATAATGCGGATTTTTTTCAATAGTGGAATTACATACATGTTGATATATATGTGATTTGGTATGTATGCTATTTTGTTGTATTGACAGCAAGCTTCAAAACTTTATATGTCAAGTTTTCTGGAGATGTTAATATCATAGATATTTTTACACTTAAAAATGTCGAATTTCATGCCAAAAAAAGAGCATTTGCGGGAAGTTTTAATTCATTACTTTATTTTGAAGAAAAATGCTGCTGAAAGTTATCGTACACCTCGGGAAGCTTATGGTGAACATGCTCCATCTCAAGATACTTATCAACTCGGGTTTAAACGCTTTAAAAGTGATTTCCGTGTGAAAGACAAAGAACGTCCAGGTCAACCAATAAAGTTTGAAGACCAACAATTACAAGCATTATTGGATCAAGATGCATGTCAAATTCAAAAACAACTTGCAGAAAGATTAAACGTTGCCCAGCAAACAATTTCTGATCATTTACAAGCAATGGGAAAGATTTTAAAGGAAGGAAAATGGGTGCCACATCAGCTGAACGAAAGACATGGAAAACGGAAAAGTCATCAGTAAAATGTTTCAACGGCACGAAAGAAAGTCTTTTTTGCATCGAATTGTGACCTGCGATGAAAAGTGGATTTATTTTGAGAATCCCAAATGCGCAGAATCATGGGTTGATCCAGGTCAACCATCAACGTTGACTGCAAGGCCAAATGGCTTTGGAAAGGAAATACTGCTCTGCGTTTGGTGGGATCAGGAAGGTGTGGTGTATTATGAGCTTCTAAAACCAGGTGAAACTTAATACTGATCGCTACCGACAACAAATAATCAATTTGAACCATGCTTTGATCGTGAAACAACCAGAATGTGCCAGAAGACACGGGAAAGTAATTTTGCTTCATGATGATGCACCATCACACACTTCAAAACCAGTTAAAGACACGTTAAAAGATCTGCCCTGGGAAGTATTAACCCACCTGCCGTATTCACCACACCTTGCTCCTTCAGGTTACCACTTGTTCCGATCGATGGCACACTCACTTTCTGAGCAGCACTTCAAAACATACGAAGTAGTGGAAAATTGGATCCCTGAATGGTTTGCCTCAAAACAAGAAAAGTTCTACTGGAACGGTATCCACAAAATACCTAAAAGATGGGGCAAATGTGTAGCTAGCGTTGGACATTACTTTGAATAAGGCACTTTTGATGTTTCTCTTGAAATTATCGTGTTTTCTTTGATTACAAAATCCGCCATTATTAACTGGTACACCTGGTATGTATTTCTTGATGATGATGGTGAAGTTCTTTAGTAAATTTAATATATTATGATGCTTTAGGTATATTATAAGTTAAATGGAATTATGTAGGCTAAGCTGAGAACATAAACGTTGGTATTATAAAATTCTTCCTATGGCAGTGGTTCTCAACCTTCCTAATGCCGCGACCCTTTAATACAGTTCCTCATGTTGTGGTGACCCCCCAACCATAAAATTATTTTCATTGCTACTTCATAACTGTAATTTTGCTACTGTTATGAATCATAATGTAAATATCTGATATGCAGGATGTATTTTCATTGTTACAAATTGAACATAATTAAAGCATAGTGATTAATCACAAAAACAATATGTAATTATATATGTGTTTTCCGATGATCTTGGGTGACTCCTGTGAAAGGGTCATTCGACCCCCAAAAGGGTTGCAACCCACAAGTTGAGAACCACTATCCAATGGGAAGTACTAAAAAGCCAACTAAGTTTTAGAACAACACATACTTTGAAGATCATTTATATTTTGATTAATAAATGCAATGTCTGCACTGAAGAATTACTTCTAAAACTATTTTAATGATTAAAGCTGGGAGGTAGTTCACAAGAGTTCATTTAGTCTCTTTTTTTGTGTATTGAAAATTTTCAGAGTAAAATATTTATTTTGTAATTAATTTTATTCATATCTTGTATTTTCTTTTTTATTAGTTGGCTTACTTAGGATTTCTGATGCTTTATACATTTGTGGTTCTTGTACAAATGGAACAATTACCTTCAGTTCAAGAATGGATTGTTATTGCTTATATTTTTACCTATGCTATTGAGAAAGTCCGTGCGGTATGTCTTTAGTTTTTCCTACCAGTAACTTACTGTATATTTGGAGAATCTTTTGTTTTGTTTTGGGAATGTATATGGGTATGTGTATGATAATTTAAGTGATGACTTTATAGGTGAGTGACTTTATAGTGGACCATGTTTATTTTTGCTGTTATAAAAATCATGACAAAAGAATAGAGATCCTACCCTGGCTGGGTCACTCAGTTGGTAAGAGCATTGTCCCCAAACACCAAGGTTGTGGATTCAATCTCCCATCAAGGCAAGAATCAACCAATGATTATAAGTGGAAGAACAAATTGATGTTTCTCTCTCTCAAAATCAAATTTAAAAAATCTATATATATATAAAAGGCTAAGTGACTGTCCAACTGGCTGGTACATATGATGTGCACTGACTACCAGGGAGCAGACTGCTCAATGCCCAAGCTGCTGAGCTGTGGTGACTGGAAAGCAGTGGTTCTCAGATGACCCACCCTGGAACCAGAGAGGAGGGAGCCCGATTCCAGGGTGCTTCACCTGAGAACCACCCTCTTGCAATCTGCAACCCCTTGGGGAATGTCAGAGAGCCGATTTGGGCCCGATCCCCTTTGGCCAGCCCAAGGGACTCCACCTGCCAGAGGGAACCCGCTCACTCCGCAGACACCCTTCGAGCTGTGGCCAGTTGGGGAGGGACGGTGAGAGGTTGGCTCCAGGGTGTGTCTGGCTGATCTTGCCAAGTCCCACCTCACCAGCCACCTTCTAATTAACTTCCTTTCAATGTGCATGAATCAGTGCACCGAGGCACTAGTTACTTATAAAAGAATAGAGATCAGTATGTTGTTTGCCACAAATTACAGACAATGATTTATCTCAGGGACATAACCTGTTTTTGCTTACATATTTTCTGAACATATAAATATACTCTCTCTGCCACTCTTCCAAAAGAATTAATTATACGTATAGCCAGTTATATATATAGGTTATATATAGGTATATAAGTTAGATATAGGTTCTTATCTTGCACTGCCCTCTTAAGTGTACTCTATTGCCCATTGAATTATCATACAGATTTAGATCCTATGTCTATAAAAGTTTTAAATTTTAATTGTAAATTTTTAATATCCTGATATGGAGGGAAAATGCTTTTGTACTTTCAATTCAAACTCATAACTACATAAGTTGTTTTATAACACATTTACTTAATAATTTCTGAATTATTTTATGTCTATGCTTACATTTAGAGAATACATGAAATTGCAAAAATAAATGAAGGGCATGGTACTGCTCTACCACTTGGGTATCATAGGAATTTATCTTATTAAATAGCTTACTATGCATTTTAAATTTCTCTAGGTATTATGATTCATATGTTTATAAATCTGTTGTTTTACCAACTTGTTTGAAGAAATTAGGTTGTTAAATAATAAAAGCAAGTTTCAAAGAATTCTTCTAAATATCCTATGTAATAAAAGCCTAATATGCTAAGTGTTCGGTTGGCTGTTCAACCAATCAAAGCATAATATGCTAATGATATGCTAAGGCCACTCAACCACTCGCTATGATGTGCACTGACCACGAGGCGGCAGACAGTCAACCAATCGCTATGACGTGCACTGACCACCAGGGGGCAGATGCTCCAACTGGTAGGTTAGCTTGCTGCTGGGTTCCAGCCAATCGGGACTGAGTGAGATGGGCCGGACACACCCTGGAGCCCTCCTGCGGTCCCTCCCCACCTGGGCAACCTCCTGCGTCCCTCCCCGGCTCCAATCATGCTCCAGTGGGGTCCCTCGGCCTGCCCTGCACCCTCTCACAATTCAGGACCCCTCGGGGGATGTCAGAGAGCCGGTTTCTGCCCGATCCCGCAGGCCAAGCCAAGGGACCCCACTGTTGCATGAATTCGTGCACTGGGCCTCTAGTACCAGTACATATATAAAACATTTCTACAAGGATTCATTATATAGTATAGGCATACCTTAGAGATATGATTCCAGCCCACTCTAATAAAGCAGGTCTGTCACTGAAACGAGTCATAATCTTTTTACTGGTGAAGGGTCTTGCCCTCAATTTGTGAAATAGGCAACACCTTTAAAGCCAGTGAAGCAAAGTACAATGAAATGAGCTATGCCTGTAATAAAAGTATTTGTCTCTAATGGAGAAAGGACTTAACTGGCTAAGGCAGAAAAGTGGAAGGGAGACTTTTCAGTATTTACTTTATGATTTTGAAGATGTAAATGTGTTACCATTTCACACAAAATTTTTTTAAATTTTTATATTCAGGAAAGAAATAAGTACAGCTACTTAAAACCAGAGAGTTGTTTACTTTCTGTAAATAAAGCGCCTTTGAGACATCTTACCAGGCTATCCTAGTATTATTTCATTGAAATACAAAACAACTTTTCAAAAGCATCTCACATTCCAATTTAGAAAACTATGGTCCAGTCCAAGATTTTCAGCATCTTATTTAATCGAGCAAGTCATTTGTGGTGGTTGTTTAATGTGGGGTTTTTTCTATATACAAAATTAGGATAAGAAGTATCTGTCTCGGATATCTTACTGAATTGTTTTGGTGATCATATGCATCATCAAAAGCCAAGAAAATAAAAAATACTTTGAAATACCAAAATATATGTAAAAATCTACTGTAATGTTATAAATGAATGTTATATTTTTTAATAGGAAGAAACTGATTAAACTTTTTTTTTAATCTTTAGATCTTTATGTCTGAAGCTGGAAAAATAAGCCAGAAGATTAAAGTGTGGTTTAGTGATTACTTCAATATCAGTGATACAATTGCCATAATTTCTTTCTTCATTGGATTTGGACTAAGATATGGAGCAAAATGGAACTTTGAGGAAGGATATAAAAATCATGTTTTTGTGGCTGGAAGATTAATTTACTGTCTTAACATAATATTTTGGTATGTGCGTTTGCTAGATTTTCTAGCTGTAAATCAACAGGCAGGACCTTATGTAATGATGATTGGAAAAATGGTAAGTTGAGAGGTATCTGATAATCATATCAGTTTATCAATATTGTTTCTTAAAATCATAAAAATGTTAACATAGCTTTACTTGAACCAGAGAATGTTATTTCATGTGTATTTGCTTTGTACTCCAAATCAGCCATTCCTAAGGGTATTAACTTTTGAAGAGAATATATTTGTTTTAAATATATTTTATTGATTTTTTTACAGAGAGGAAGGGAGAGGGATAGAGAGTTAGAAACATCGATGAGAGAGAAACATAGATCAGCTGCCTCCTGCCCACAAACAAGGTACATGCCCTTAGACCGGAATCGAACCTGGGACCTTTCAGTCCGCAGGCCGGCGTTCTAGCCACTGAGCCAAACTGGTTAGGGCTGAAGAGAATATTTTTATGTATATTGTTGAAGGGGTGGGAAACAGATTTATTTTGAAATGCCTTCGTTTTTAAATGCTATTTGCTATGGAATATTTGAAATTGGAATTTGTTATTTCCTATCTGAATTTCTTTTTATCCTTACTGTTGTTACCCTAAACCAGGGGTGGGGAACCTTTTTTCTGGATATTTATGACATCGTTCATGGGCCATACAAAATTATCAACTTAAAAATTCGCCTGCTTAAAAATATGATCAGATGTTTAATTAACTCCTAATTTCTTGGCAGGACCAGACCAAATAATTTTTCAGGCCTTATGTGGTCCATGGGCCAGATGCTATCCATCCCTGCCCTAAGCCAATCTATCATCTTCTTGTACCTTCAGCAGTCTAGTGATCTGTTTATTCACAACCACTCTGGTTTATCTTCAATCTACATTATAGCTGGAGTAATTGTTTCAAAATATAAATCTGAATGTCACTTCCCTTTTTAAAAAAATCTAATGGTTTTGCATTGCCCTTTTTTTTAAAAAATATATTTTATTGATTTTTTACAGAGAGGAAGGGAGAAGGATAGAGAGTTAGAAACATCGATGAGAGAGAAACATCGATCAGCTGCCTCCTGCACACCCCCTACTGGGGATGTGCCCGCAACCAAGGTACATGCCCTTGACCGGAATCAAACCTGGGACCCTTCAGTCCGCAGGCTGATGCTCTTTCCACTGAGCCAAACTGGTCAGGGCTTGCATTGCTCTTAGAGATCAATATTCTTAGTGAAACTCTTAAGTCCTACCCAGTTTGCTTTTCTTTCTATCTGTGCTCTATTCAAACATGTCTTCCTATATGTTCTTTAACATAGCCCCTATCAGAGAACCATAGCTCATGTTCTTTCTACCTGGTGTGATCACCCTCATCTATACTCATGCCCTTAGCCTTTTTGACTAATTAACTTAGGTTTATACTTCAGTTCTCAGCTGCAAAATGATTTTTTTTCCAGGGGAGCTTTTTTGATTTCTTCCAGCTGGATCAAGTTTATTTGCTGTATAGTTTTATGGGACCCTTGTTTCTTTCCTTCAGAACATTAATGTCTAACTGTATTTTAAATCCTAATCTTGCTGGGTTATTTATACTTTCCTCTAGGCCAGTGGTTCTCAACCTTCATAATGCCGCAACCCTTTAATACAGTTCCTCATGTTTTGGTGACCCCTAACCATAAAATTATTTTCGTTGCTACTTCATAACTGTAATTTTGCTACTGTTATGAATCGTAATGTAAATATCTGATATGCTAAATGTGTTTTTTGATGGTCACGACCCACAGGTTGAGAACTACTGCTCTAGGCTATAAACTTTGGAGTAGGAACTTTGTCTCATTTTGGTCACCTTTATATCTCTGCAACTTATCACAGTGTCTGTCACATAGTAGGTTCTCCATAATACATAGTTGTTGGTTGGATGGATAAAGCCATTTAAAATAGAAAAAAGACAAAGCATAAAAATGCTTAACATTCATTTTAATAGGTTGATCCTTAAAATTTTTCTATATGAAATTATAAATTTAAACTAATTATTACCAAGTAGTTTTTAATGTTTCTTATATTCTCACTGATACCTAAGAAATGCAGTAAGTATTAGGATATTGCCTCTGAAACCATGTCTCTCTTTTTTTGACTTTACCAGTCCTGTAGTTGTTTTTAATAATTGTGTAATCTAGCTTGAGGAGCCTGTCCCACTTAAAGTATTTTAGAAAATCAGGAAATGTTAGTAAGCTATCAATGAGGCCTATTGATTAAATTGATGGGTAGGGAATATAGGGATTCATGGAAAGAGATTAATCTGTGGAGGCATTTAATAAATTAATGGGATGTGACCTATTCTTTGAAAGCTTAAGAGAAGATATGAGTAAAAAAGAATATCATGACTGGAGCTTCTTTTATGACTAGAGGCGCAGTGTATGAAATTCACGCACTGGTAGGGTCCCAAGTGCTACCAGGGCCTCCCTCCTTTCCCCCGACCGGCCCCGCCTCCTGGTCGAGGGTACAATTTGCATACTATACTTTTATTATATAACATAAGGAGTAGTTAGCAGTCAAATTGAATAGGCAGGGTATAGCCTGAATTATATAGAACACTAAAAACTGGGACTTTTGGGGAGGAAAATATAGGGGAAAACATCAAAGAGTGCTATCCTTTGCCCCCACTTGACTTCTCTTCCATGAAAGGAAAAAGTTGACATTTCTTTGTCTTTCCTTATCATTTTGGAGTAACTTTTCAATGTATGGGTGTTGAAAGCAACTAGTCAGATTGTTCATTATGGTGATTTTCAACAAGTGAGGCAGTCCAAAAAATGTCTCACAATTGTTTCTCATTCTCAGCTCCAACCTACCGCATGATCTTGTCCCATTATTTTTTTTTTTTTGAAGGGAGAGAGAGTTCGAAACATCGATGAGAGAGAAACATTGATCAGCTGCCTCCTGCACACCCCCCCACTGGGGATGTGCTCGCAACCAAGGTACATGCCCTTGACTGGAATTGAACCCAGGACCCTTCAGTCTGCAGGCTGACGCTCTATCCACTGAGCCAAACTGGTCAGGGCCTCTTGTCCCATTATTAATGTACTTCGAAAGGTAATGTCAGCTGGACAAATACTATTATAGTTTATGTCTTTAGTTACCTCTTTCCTCCTGTCTTTATGGATCCAGGCTAGTATTAAAAGTTACATCCAGCCCTACCCGGTTTGGCTCAATGGATTGAGTGTCGGCCTGCAGACTGAAGGGTCCTGGGTTCAATTCCAGTCAAGGGCACATGCCTGGGTTGCAGGCTTGATCCCCAGTAGGGGGCGTGCAGGAGGCAGCCAATCAATGATGCTCTCTCATCATTGATGTTTCTATCTTTCTCTCCTTCTCCCTTCCTCTCTGAAATCAATAAAAATTTTTTTTTAAAAAAAGGTTACATCCAGATCATCTAATCATTTCCTGATGTGGTATGCCCAATTTTTTGCTCTTTCCCATAGGCATAACCATCTGGCAGTTTTTGTTTTTTTTAAATGTAGATGTTAGGTTTAATGTGCAATTCTTTTGTTTGTTTGTTTTTTGTTATCCTTACCAGAGTATGTTTTTATTGATTTTTAGAGACGGGGGGGGGGGGGGAGGGGGGGAGGAAGAGAGGGGGGGGGGAGCGAGAGAAAAAAATAAACATTGATTGAGTGCCTCCTGTACACATTGCCCCGACCCGGGTTCAAACCTGCAACCATTTTTGTGTTATAGGACAATGTTCCAAACAACTGAAACACCTACCCAGGGCTAATGTGCAGTTCTTTATACACTGAACTGAACAATCTAAAATGTATTGGGCCTACTACCATAAATATTTTCAGTTTTCAGTGGTAAAAAAAATGCAAACTCTATTCCACTATTAACAGTGTTTGATATATGTATACCTTTCCACCCTTCATGAATACATGTGTTTATTTGTGTCAAACTTCACACAAATAAATGTATATAATAGTTTTATCAAAATGGGCCTATATTTATGCTGTTTTTCAATTCTTTTAAAATATCTGCCTCCTTTTATCCTATATAATAAAAGCTTAATATGCAAATCGACCAAATGGCAGAACGACCAGTCATTATGATGCGCACTGACCACCAGGGGTCAGATGCTCAACGCAGGAGCTTCCCACAGGCCCCAGGCCAGCTAAGGCGGGTGTCAGTGGGGGCCCCCCGATCGCCCCACCGGTCGCCCTACAGATTGGCCCTGATCGCTGGTCAGGCCTAGGGACCCTACTCATGCACAAATTTCACTCACCGTGCCTCTAGTTAAATATAAAAATCTATTTCTAGGGTTTCTGAAACCCTTTTTCTTAATCTTGTTTCTAAATTAAATTTACCTTCCGAGTAACTAGACTAGCTCACAGGATTATCAGCATTACTTTACATAATGAAAACAAGATTTTTAAATTTTCTAAATATAAAGCTTTATTATTATATTTGCTTTTTCATACTACATTTTTCTCCAGGATAATGTCCTATTCTCCCCACTTAAGAATTACTCGTTTATGCCTGGCCAGTGTTGCTCAGTGGTTGAGTGTCAACCCAGAAACTAGGAGGTCACTGGTTCAATTCCTGATCAGGGCACATGCCTGGGTTACAGGCACAATCCCCAGTGGTGTGTGCATGTAGAAGGCAGCTGATTGATGCTCTCATCATCTCATCAGTGTTTCTCTCCCTCTTTCCCCTCTCTCTAAAAATCAATAAAAACATTTTTTGAAAAGAATTGCTGGTTTATGCCCTGGCTGTTATTGGTCAGTGGTTAGAGCATTGGCCCACGTACCCAAGGGGTTTGGGTTCAATTCCCAGTCAAGGCATGTACCTGGGTTGCAGGTTGGATCCTAACCCTTGTTGGGCAAGTGAAGAAGGCAACCTCTCTCGTGCTCTCTCCCACACTTCCCCTCTCCCTTCCACTCTCTCTAGGATTCAGTGGAGAAAAAAATCTTCAGGTGAGGATTAACAACAACAAAAAATTAGAATTACTGGTTTACTCTTTATCACACAAAGGAGTACTTATTCATTCATTTGCTGTTCATAAAGTATTTCCAGGAAACATCGGGGAATTAAGGCTTTAGGGAAAGAATTGGTTTTAGCCTAATATTTAATATGTAAGGGGCTCCAGCTCTGATTGCCAGATTATTTAGTGACTTAATGCTATTGGGTTAATTCAGTGGTAATGTACAGTAAATGGGAGGTGTAGGAAGCACAGAAGTGGACAGCCATAATAAAAGATGGAGGTGGGAAAAGTAGAGGAAGCTAAGAGTAAGGGCAGCTATCTGGATATCTTTCCAAATCTTGCCTCTAATATACTCTCAACACTCCTACCAATTTTTCCATCTCAGTTATAGGGAGCTTGAATATATGCTTCATTTTTTTTCTTTATCCGTGATCTTTAGATCCACCTTCCATCAGCCAGTACAGAAAGATACGGTAACCTGTAGTGTGAACACTGTAGAGCTAGTAGCAAATTCTGTCATGAAGGCTTTCACAAAGACTATGATATTTGAAAATAATTTAGAAAACAGGTAGGAATTTTTCCTGAGCAAGGAATTTGTTATCAGAGAAAATAGTTTTGAAAACTCGAAGATATAAGAGATTAAAATGGAAAAAACCTTTCTCACAGTAGACATTTTTAGTAGAGCTCATACTAATGAAAATTATACAGTAAACAGTAAATGTTTTCCGTTTACTCCAACTAGAAATTCTCAACTTAGAATATTCAAATATTTTTAGTTAATTAAATTTAGATCAAGTATATTGAAGATTGTCAGATAGACTTTATGTAAAAAGTTATGGTGGGGACTCTTTCCCCCTCCCCATGTGGGAGTCTGTGCTTGTTTCTCAATAAATTTCCACCTTTTGCTATTAAAAAAAAAAAAGTTATGGCCCTTTTACCATGTGAGGACACAGCATGAAGTCTGTGACCCAGAAGAGTGCCCGTACCCAATCATGCTGGCACACTGATCTTGGACTTCAGTCTCCAAAACAGAGAGATTCCAAAATGGCAGCGGAGTAAGTGGAAACTACACTGACACTCTCCTAGGACCAAACCGGAATTACAACTAAAATACAAAAACACCACCCTGAAAAGTCACCAGAAGAGAACCTTGATAATCGAAGACGGGAAGTGGAGACCACAAACTGGATTGCTGGTAGGAAGTCTGGAGGGGTAAAAGGACTGGCCAGGCTCCCACAGATAGCAGCTGAAGTTCAGGAGGGATATCTCAGCTGTGGGGTTCTAAACCCCAAACTGGGCTCCCCAACCCAGAACACCAGAACTGAGAAAGGTGCCCATATAACATCTGGCTATGAAAAGCAGCAGGGTTGCTATCTTCCAAGGGAGAGACAGCTGGAAATGCAGACACCCTCTTGAAGGCCCAACGCATAAAATTTCATATGCAGCCATTCACCTTGTGCTCCAGCAGAGGGACAGCAGAGTGGACGAGCTGTGTGAGCAGAAGCCAGGGTTGGGGGCTCTGGGGTTAGAGCTCAGAAGGCAGACACCTCAGTTTCCTGTGCTGAGTCATTTTCTCACTGCCAAGAACATGTTTCTGCAGAAGACCTTTGCTATTCAGGTGGTTTTAACCTGGGGAGGAGGCAGTTGCCCACCCTGTGGAGTTTCTGAGGCCCATTAGGCGTCTTTGAATGACAATCAGCCTGCAGGCAGAAGCCATTGCCCCACCTTGTGGTCAATAACCTGAGCCAAATCAAGACATTACAATCAGACTGCAGGCAGAGGCAGGTCTCTGGAGGCTTTGAGACTTTGCCTGATTCAATTCTGGGCCCAGGGCTAGGAAAAGCAGATCTTGGTGCACATCTTGGTCATTTCCAAAGGCACTGAGCCCCAGCCAAGGGAGCCACAAGCTGTGAATTGCTGATCGCTGCAAACAGCGTTCTCGGGGCCAGTCAGAAACAGCATCTGATACTGTCTGGCACTAGAGGTAGGGAGGCTTAGCAAATACCTAAACCAAACAGGCAGCCAAAATGGGAGACAGAAAACCTCAAAGGAAAGAACAAGAGAAGTCTCCAGAAGAAGAACTAAATTAAATGGAGGTAAGAAATTTCTCAGACATAGAGTTCAGAATAATGATAGCAAAGATACTGAACAGCATGAAAAAAGATACAGTAACTATGAAGAATGACATAGCACTAATCAAGAATAATGTACAGGGATTCAGTAATTTACAGGATTCCGAGACTCAAGTGAACAATTTGGAGTATGAGGAAGCAAAAAACACCCAATCAGAAGAGCAAAAAGAAAAAGATAGTGTAAGGAGCCTCCAGGAAAACTTCAAGCATACCAACATTCGCATTATTGAGGTTCCAGAGAAGAAGAGAGCATTGATAACTTAAATAGTGAAAACCTATTTGAAGAAATAATGACAGAAAACTTCCCCTACCTGGTACAAGAAATAGACTTACAAGTCTAGGAAGGGCAGAGTCTCAAACAAGAGGAACCCAAAGAGGCCCACACCAAGATACATCATAATTAAAATGCCAAGGTTTAAAGACAAAGAGAATCTTAAAAACAGTAAAAGAAAAGCAGTTAGTTACCTACAAGGGAGCACCCATACGACTGTCAGCTGATTTCTCAACAGAAACTTTGCAGGCCAGAAGGGAGTGGCAAGAAATATTCAAAGTGATGAGTAGCAAGGACCTAGAACCAAGATTACCCAGCAAAGCTACAATGTAGAATTGAAGGTCTTTAGATGAAGAGCTTCACAGACAAGAAAACGCTAAAGGAGTTCATCACCACCAAACCAGTATTAGATGAAATGTTGAAGGGTGTTCTTTAAGAAGAGGAAGAGGAAGAGGAAACATAAAAAATATGAACAATAAAATGGCAATAAATATGTATGTATCAACAATTGAATCTAAAAATCAAATGAAGAAATCTAATGAACAAAATAAACTGATGAATAAAATAGAACGAGAGGCATGGAAACATGGAACAGATGTTTGAATAGCATAGGGCAGGGTGGAGGGGTGTTGGAAGAGATTAACCAAAGATCTATAACCAAAGAGATTAACACAGACACTAGGGTGGTGAGGCCTGGGGTGGGGTGGGAACCAGGTGGAGGAAGCAATGGGGGTAGGGGGGTAAAGGGCCATCTGTAATACTCTCAACAATAAAGACTTTTTTTAAAAGTAAAAGTTATGAAATGTAGAGATCTCTATGAAAGATCAGCATAGACCGTGAATAATTTTATGGTAGTTCAGTACAGATTTGGGTTTTTTGAATTTAGACTTGGACTTTCCAAAAAAAAATACTACAGATGAATGTTTGGATCCCAAAGTATATCAAACACCATGAATAATGTTTCGAATTATTTGCCTTTTAATATCTTTTATCTCAATATTTTGATCATTGAGAACATGCATTCTCTCAGTTATCCTCTCACTGTTTTACAAATAAGAAAACAGAATCTTGGAGGGTATTAGGACTCTTTGATTGCAAGTCACAGACTATTAATAAGAATACTTATTGACAAATCTAACAATTTTAAAGATGAAGGATCAAATGATTATATATAAATATTTTATAATTACTCCTTTTAATCTAGAGTTATTGTCCTCTTTAGCTTTCATGTTTTTTGGTTCCATTTTTACTCTTACTATATATTTATTTTTAAAACTATAGGAAAATGTTATGATAATTTTTAGGTTGATGTATTGCAATAATTGTTGCTTCACAATAGATTAAACTAAAGATTTATAAATATAAATATAGCCTCTTGATCTGTATGGTGCTTCCCTCAGTAGGTGATTATTTGTGGTAAATATTACGTATTGCTAGAATGAGACAACACTTACTTCTTTAGATGTAAATGCTACGTACTGTGCACCTCAATATGTAGAGAGAAATTGAAGTTTTATTATAGTACTAGCGGCCCGGGAGGTCCCTCACTCTGGCCTGCACCCTCTCGCAATCCGGGACCGCTGGCTCCTAACCACTCACCTGCCTGCCTGCCTGGTTACCCCTAGCTGCTCTCCCTTGCTGGCCTGATCCCCCTAACCACCTCTGCCTTGACCCCCACCACTGTGGCTTTGTCCGGAAGGACGTCTGGAAGACATCCAGTCTAATTAGCATATTACCCTTTTATTAGTATAGATTTAATTCTTTGAATTCTGAGTAATAATGCCAAAATTCACATTGTGATTTAATAACAATTATTATTTTTCAGTGACTTATTAGGTGATATAGTTCAATTCGTCTCTTTTTTAATTTGTTGATATTGCAAACTACCTAACTTTCCAGCAGAATTGTTAGCCAGATATTAATATCATTTATTTTTTCAACATCCATATGGATAATTCAGTCTGTAGTTTTGTTTTAGTTCTTACGAGGTTTTTATAGCCCAGAACAAGGCACCATGCTAGAGTTCAATATGAATGAGTATGCTTGCTTTTTTTTTTTCTTTTGGTGAAGTGGGCAAAGGACAGTTAGGAGTAGAAAAGAGAGTCTGCACTTTCAGTATAGAAACAGCAGTTTTTGAAAAGAGCACTTATGGAAATTGATTCTCTGAATCTGTCCATGTGTCTAGACCAGTGGTCGGCAAACTGCGGCTCGAGAGCCACATGTGTCTCTTTGGCCCCTTGAGTGTGGCTCTTCGACAAAATACGACGTGCAGGCGCGCACGTACAGTGCGATTGAAAGTTCGTGGCCCATGCACAGAAGTCGGTTTTTGGCCTAGGCGAGTCTGCCCATAGTGCCCGGTGCCTGTGGCTGCGGCTGGCCTGGGTGAAGCTGCCTCCGGTCCCGGGCGCCAGCAGCTGGCTCGGGCAAAGCCGACCCGGGTCCCAGGTGCCTGTGGCCAGCCAGAGGGAGGGAAGCCCGGTCCCAGGTGCAGGGGCCAAGACAGAGGCAGTTAGGGGCGATCAGGCCGGCAGGCAGGTGAGCCTTTAGGAGCCAGCATTCCCGGATTGCGAGAGGGATGTCTGACTGTCGGTTTAGGCCAGATCCCCAAAGGCTTCCCGGATTGGAGAGGGTGCAGGCCAGGCTGAGGGACACACACACACACACACACACACACACACACTGTGCATGAATGTCATGCACCGGGCCTCTACTTTTTACATAATCTACTTGGTTAAGGTTTATATAGTAATGAGATTTTTTTCCAATGCTAATATTGGGAATAAAAAGAAACTCAGATATTTTAGTTATCTATTAGAACACTAGAAACTTTTAAGATGAATATTGTCATTGTGTTTAAACTCCATGTTTTAACAGTGTTCATTTTTCAACAGGTGGCCAATATGTTCTACATTGTAGTGATTATGGCTCTTGTATTACTTAGTTTTGGTGTTCCCAGAAAAGCAATACTTTATCCTCATGAAGCACCATCTTGGACTCTTGCTAAAGATATAGTTTTTCATCCATACTGGATGATTTTTGGTGAAGTTTACGCATATGAAATTGATGGTAAGGATTTATGTTTACAAATTCGACTTTTTATTTTATGTTTAAAGTAGGAAACTGCATTATAGTAATATTACATATTTCGAACTCTTACCAGCCTAACTCTTCGCATAATACATTAGTTAAATCCCATTAGAAACAAAGAAAAATTAATTGAAAAAAAGTATTATAGAGGTTTTTGTTTAGTTATAAATTGTGAAAGTGTGGCCTAAACTGGCTTATATAATAGGGATATTTACTAGTTCGCATAACAAAGTTCAGAGGTAGAATGGTCTTAAGGGGTTGTTAATTCATAGCTAAGGACATCTGTTCTCTTGCCTCCCATGGCTTTGTAGTCATAGTGTCTGATTGATACAACTTTCCCTTATGAATATGAGACTATGTAACAAGCAACAGGAAGAGATACTGTTTTCCATTGTACTCTTTAGGGGGAAAATCCCTTTTCCAGAAGCCCCTATTGTACCTGTACTTTTATCTCACTGGCTCAAATGCTCTTCAATTTCAATTGCTCTGAAACAGGGCAGTGGTGATGGGGTTGTATTGATTAGTTTAGACCAATCATGGTGGATTTAGGTGATAAATTTTTATTTTTACTTTTGGATTGTTTTAGTTAATTGGGCTAAATAACTTGTTAACATAGGTGATGCAGCCAACTTTCAGAGATGTTCTTCTACTGACTGCCACATCTGTGTTGTAGAATCTTTGTCTTGTTAGCTCCCTCTTGATCTCTCTAGCTCTCTAACCCCATACCTGTGTTGCTCCCTGCCCACCTATTTATAGGTGACTAGGTCAGGGGATGGTCAGTTCGTGGTCATCAGTTGTTATCAGATGTTGAAACAATGAGATTTTGCCTGTTTGGTCAAATTTTGTGTTTAATCACTTCTTGTTTAGTTTCCTTTCCAGGTTTTCATTAATTATACTTTTTCTGATGTGGCTCTAGTTTAGTTGTTATAAAGCATTGGATATAGTTTTTTAGTCTCCTGCATTCTCTTTCTTGGGTTTGCTCCATCAAATTAATCTGAGTAAAATGGAAATAGATTTGTAAACTTTCTTAAGAGTGATATAAAATTTATCACTAATTAATGAGTACTTCTAATCTTTGCCTGCTTAAATTGTTTTTATTTTACTCAAATAACTTTGTGCCTGGTTTTAAAGCTCTTCACATTTTTGTATTCAGCTATATTCTGACTTCAGAAACATTTCCGGTGGGGATAATGAAAGCAAAGAATTCAAACCTAATCATTATATATTTGAAAGGCATTTGAACCACTCCTTAAACCCTCTCTTGTGACATAATAAGATAAACTCAGTAATATTTATGTTTGTAAATGGACTGTGAGTTTACCATACTCTTTTATGGTTCCATTACTTTTCTTATAGAAATGTTATAGTGTGGCTGAATCTGGGAATTTTATTCTCCTTAATGCTCCTCAGGCTAACCCCTACCTTGAAGGTTAGACATAATACAAAAATATATTTCCTTGTTTGGTATAGAGTGGTAGAATACATATCCATATCCCTCACAAAATTCTTCTGTGTTGGAATACTTGTAAGTTGGTGTTCATATGGCTGCCTGCCCAGAACTTTTGCTAGAATCTGTAAAACAGAATTGTATATAATCAAAACTTCCTTTACCCAAACAAACATAAATATTCATTAGAAACAGTTACTGGTGAAGTACTAAGTATATACATATTTTCTTTCTAAAGTGTGTGCAAATGATTCTACTATCCGTGAAATCTGTGGTCCTGGGACGTGGTTGACTCCATTTCTTCAAGCAGTCTACCTCTTTGTACAGTATATCATTATGGTCAATCTTCTTATTGCATTTTTCAAGTAAGAATTTTATTCAATTGCTTATTGTAATGAGATCATTTAGCATACATTTCTACTCAGTTTGAAGGAAATAAAGTTTTAATTCTAAAAATTTTATTGAGGCCTAAACTAAAATTATCTTTGAAATTTACAAATAAGAATGCATTCATTTTCAAATTAAGTGAGTTCTGAATTTGAGACTTTATTAAATATCTTTCAACATGCAGTTCTTTTATAAATGTAAACCTTTATTTGGGATTCTTAATAAGTTGATCAGTAATTCCATTCTCAATATTTTGGTGTACATCTTTTTATCATTTTTTTATGAATACATAGGAACTATTTTTTCTTTTCAAAAATAATGTTCATATAGCCCTACCCAGTTTGGCTCAACAACCAATCAGTATGTCTCTCGCACATTGATGTTTCTCTTTTTATGTCTCTCCTCCTCCCTTCTGTTCTCACTAAAAAATAAATGGGAAAAATATCCTCGGGTGAGGATTAACAACAATAAAATTGTGTGTGTGTTTGTGTGTATGTATTAATTGATATTCAAAAGAGGAAGGGAGAGACAGAAACATCAATGTGAGAAACATCAATTGATTGCCTCCCATATGCACCCCAGTGAGGGATCGAACTCACAATCTGGGTATGTGCTCTGACCGGAAATCAAACCTGCGACTCTTAAGTGCATGGGGCAACACTAACCAACTGAGCCGCACCAGCCAGGGCCCTCTTGTTTATTTTTAATAGCTATCTGGTATTGCATGATATAGACCATAATTGTTCAAGCTAGTATATTGCTCAATTCAATTGTTTATAATATTTTGTTCCCAAAATGACTTTGTGGTTAAATTTCTTATTAGTCCTTAAGTATTTTCTTAGACTGTTTTTCTAAAAGTAGAACTGTTCAATATATGTATTTTTAGGGCTTTTTTTTTACTTAAGTCAAAATAGGCCCATGTCCTCAAATCTGCCAACATTAGGTATTATCTTTTTTAATGGTTATTAATTTGATAGTACATAAAAGGATCTTATTTTTATTTGCACTTATTTTATTGCTACTAAGATAGAATATTTACTTATGTTTTTGTCAGTTATATATAATTTTAACATCTTAATAATTTTTTGCCCATTTTTGGAGGAGTTTGTAATTAAGATCCTCAAAAATATCAAACCTTGTGCCTTGTACTACTTGCATGTATTTTTTCCGGTTCCTCATTTGACTTTTTGTCTTATTTATGGTAAGGTACTCTTTTGAATCCTTGTTTAGAACAGAATTACAATTAAGTTTTTAGCATTTAAAATGTGATTAGCTGTTTGTTCAATTTTCATTCTTTTTTATCCAAGCAATGTATATTTACAAGTGAAGGCAATTTCCAATATTGTATGGAAGTACCAACGTTATCATTTCATTATGACTTACCATGAGAAACCAGTTCTGCCTCCACCACTTATCATTCTTAGCCATATAGCTTCTCTGTTTTGCTGCATATGTAAAAGAAGAAAAAAAGATAAGACTTCAGATGGACCAAGTAAGTAAAATATATTAAAACAATGTTTGTTTGTTTTTTATTCCACTGTTTACATTTTATCACTCATCAGTATACCCTATAAGCTAAGTATTAGTTTTTTTTTCTTTAATCCTCACTAGAGGATATATTTACTTGATTTTTAGAGAGATAGATAAGGAGACAGAGAGAAAGAAACATCCATCTGAAAGAGAAACATCCATCGGTTGCCTCCTGTATGCACCTTGACGGATCAAACCTGCAGCGTAGGTTATGTGCCCTGATTAGGAATCAAACCCACAATCTTTTGGTATGCAGGACGGTGCTCTAACCAACTGAGCCACCCATCCAGGGCCTAAAGTCTAAGTGTTAATTTTATTCAAAAGACTTAATTGATTAATGTTACTGTAAAAACTTTTGTTGAATTTTCCAAAACAGAATTTTAAGAAAAATATGACATCGGTAAAATGAATTTAATATTAAACTTCTTTTTGGATATGGCATCTCAGTTTGTTTTAAATGGTAATGTGTACATTAACACTTTCTGTTCTACAAACCATTTTTGCTGCTTTGGAAACAATACTTTTACTAAATTTTGTACACTTGCATGCGACTAATTACCATATCAAACTGTTTAAAATTTTATAATCTCTTTCTGTTCTACCAGTTCAGTTCTTAAATTCCTCTACCTGTATATGTGCGGGAGAGGTCTGAGAAATTGTTGGGGAAGAGTGTTTTATGGGGAAAGATCGTTAGATCAGAAGTACTTGAACCTGTTCTGCTGAGGTCACACTGTGAATAAAGAAAAAAACAGAAATACTTGTTAGTGCTTTAGACATACAGCTATAAAATGGAAAAAAAAATGCAAATGATGCTTATAGGCTTTTGAACCCTGAGTAATTCATGACTCATGAGTTAAAGTTTGATATCTTGATAGCCTTCATTGATTTATTTTTTTCTTTTCCTTCCATAGAACTTTTTTTAACAGAAGAAGATCAAAAGAAACTTCATGATTTTGAAGAGCAGTGTGTTGAGATGTATTTTAATGAAAAAGATGACAAATTCAATTCTGGGAGTGAAGAGAGAATTCGTGTCACTTTTGAAAGGTTTAGAAGCTCTTTAGTTATAATTGATTATATATCAGAATAGATCCTTATAGTTATGTCTCTTATACATATGGTCATTATTCAGTTTATGTTTATCAAACAAGTAAGTTTAGTAATAGTTTTACATTGTATTTTGGGAGATAGTTCAGTTCTTTACTTCTAATATTTCATGTATGTCAGTAAGTCAGTCCTATGTTATTTTTGATCCTTGTTAATGAGGGCAGAGAAGAATTAATGGTTTTTGTTTTTACTAGTGGGAGAAAATTAAAACTATTATTATTTTAAGTGATTTGTTTCTATCAGCTATGCTATATTATGAAAGCATATGGTATTTGTGTAGATATAATAATGGTAATGGAAGTTTTGTATTTAATTATGATGGGATTGGCACGGGAGCTTTCTTAAATATAAAGTATACTTTCTATAAATAATCATACCTTATTTATAACTTACCTTGTTTGAGTGCATGTGAAAATTTTTTTACCATTATAATTTATTGAAGTTACAAAAAAATTTCTAAAACATTAATTTTCAACATTTGTAAAATGCCTGTTTTTCCCTTGTAGAGTGGAGCAAATGTGCATTCAGATGAAAGAAGTTGGAGATCGAGTCAACTATATAAAAAGATCATTACAGTCATTAGATTCTCAAATTGGGCATTTGCAAGATCTTTCAGCCCTGACTGTGGATACATTAAAAACACTCACTGCTCAGAAAGCTTCGGAAGCTAGTAAAGTTCACAATGAAATTACACGAGAATTGAGCATTTCCAAACATTTGGCTCAAAACCTTATTGATGATGGTCCCGTAAGACCTTCTGTATGGAAAAAGCAGGGTGTTGTAAATACCCTTAGCTCCTCTCTTCCTCAAAGTAGTCTTGAAAGTAATAATCCTTTTCTTTGTAATATTTTTATGAAAGATGAAAAAGATCCCCAATGTAACTTATTGGGTCAGGATTTACCTCTAATACCCCAGAGAAAAGAATTCGACTTTCCAGAGGCTGGTTCCTCTTGTGGTGCCTTATTCCAAAGTGCTGTTTCTCCTCCAGAACTGCGACAGAGACTACATGGGGTAGAAACCTTAAAACTATTTAGTAAAAATAAGTTAGGCAGGTCACCTAACAGTATACCACATCTATCATCACCACCAACCAAACTTTTTGTTAGTACACCGTCCCAGCCAAGTTGCAAAAGCCACTTGGAAACTGTAACCAAAGATCAAGGAACTGTTTGCTCTAAAGCTGCAGAAGGAGATATTATAGAATTTGGAGCATTTGTGGGTAAGTTTGGCGAAGTGATGTTTGTATATCAATATTATGTACTTTGTAATTACAATCATTACCTTAGAAATAAAAATTAGAAATAGCTAATTAAAACTACTCATGTGACAAATGGAGTATATATAGATCTAATAATAGAGTGTGGTTCCAAAATTTTTGCAAGGAAACAGAAATGGGAGAAATATTTATACCTATGGTGCAGTTTCCTATGGTAACAATTGTTTGGAAAACTTTTTTGAACCCTGTCTTTTGAATTTGAGGATCTTCTCTTGAATTTGGTCAACCTGTATTGAAAGAACCTAAGTGTTGGCTACTTGGGGAATAATAGGGACGTACAGGGAAGACTGGAAATAACTGGAAAAGAGAATTGACTTATAAGTAGGGTGACCTGTACATTTCTAAGAGTGAAAGAGTACACTGCTAATAATTACATCAGGACAGTAATGAAAGCCAGAACTCTACTTATAGTCAACCCGTTTATATGTACCCAGAGAAGAGAGCGTTTCAAAAAAGAATAATTCGTCCGTTTATTTAAATTTTTAATTTTGAAATAAATTTAGACTAATATTAGCAAGTTTGCAGAAATATTATAAGGTGATCATTCTTTTTTTTAATGGAATTCATTGGAGTGACATTTGTAAATGAAGTTGTATAGGTATAAGGTGTACAGTTCTATAATACATCATCTGTATATTGTACCAGTATGTTCACCACTCCAAGTAGAGTCTCCTTCCGTCACCATTTATCTGTCCTTTATTCTCTTCTACCTCCCCCCATCAGGAATGATGTATTCTTTTTTTTTTTAATATATTAATTTCAGAGAGGAAGGAAAAAGGAGAGATAGAAACATCAATGATTAGAGAGGATCATCGATCAGCTGCCTCCTGCACACCCCCTACTGGGGATTGAGCCCTGGACCTCGGCATGTGCCCTGACCAGAAATCGAATCATAACCTTCTGGTTCATAGGCCAATGTTCAACCACTGAGCCACACTAGCCAGGCCCTTTTTGTTTTTTAATCCTCACTGAAGAATATTTTGATGTTGTTTTTAATTGGTTTTAGCAGGGAGGGAGAGAGGCATTGATCAACTTATAATGATCTTGGTGAAAACTGTTTCAATGGAGGAATTAGTGGAGGAAGAAACCAGATGAGTATAGTGAAACAAAGTATGAATAGGAGGAAGGAATGTAAAGAGAGTGACGGGTGGGGCAACTCCAAAAAGGTTGGCAATGAAAGTAAGAGAAAGAAATAACTACTGTTGTGGTTTATATGTTTATGGTTTTAATGATGATGGAGACTTAAGCATATTTAAATGTTGACAGTCTACCATATGGAGGGGAAAGGTGAGGAGGGCATGCATTATAGAGCTGGTTAGGTCCATAATGTTTGTGAGAATATACTGTTCTAAAAATTTTCCTGTTAGATTATTAAAGATTGTAATTTGTATGTTCACCACAAAATATTTAGCAAAGTAGTTCTTAGAAAACAACTTGGGTTGTTTGTGGCCATACCCAGAATATTTTAAGGCAGCGGTTCTCAACCTGGGGGTCGAATGACCCTTTCACAGGGGTCACCTAAGACCATCGGAAAACACATATATAATTACATATTGTTTTTGTGATTAATCACTATGCTTTAATTATGTTCAATTTGTAACTATGAAAATACATCCTGCATACCAGATATTTACATTATGATTCATAACAGTAGCAACATTACAGTTATGAAGTAGCAACGAAAATAATTTTATGGTTGGGGGTCACCACAACATGAGGAACTGTATTAAAGGTTCTAGGCATTAGGAAGGTTGAGAACCACTGTTTTAAGGTATGAATGAATCTATCTCTTTAGGTTTGAATATTTCCATTAAGTGGCTTTGTCACCTTGTTTTTGACACTTGCTTGAGCATTCCAGGACTAGAAATTTACCAAGTCATGGAACATGTATAGAAATAGTTCAGAGAATATGTGACATCCATGTAAAATATGCAAATTAAGCCCAACTCTTTAAGTTATCTAGGTATTGAGCATACTGGTCTCTACTGCTAGCTACATGGAGTTCTCAGTGGATGTACAGAAACATACATAAAATCTGACATGAAATTTATCCCAATTCATATTTTAAAAACACATTTTAGTCTTTTTTGTTACTACTATATTGCTGCTAGGATGGAGATTTATATACCTATGTATATGATATGTATTTATATAATATGTATATATAATATATATTATAAATGTATATGATGTATTTATCTATAATATGTACATGTAATATATATTATATATAATACTTTTACATTTTATTAATAGTAAAAATGATCAAAAATAATAAAAGTGTTTATTCCCCTTTTCCTTTTATATCTCAAGCAGTTCACTTCCTGTCACATGTTAACTTTTTTTGTAGGAGGCCTTTGGCTTTTGCTGTTATTCTAAACTAAGCTACTCATCTTCTCTAGCTTCTTGACAAATATTTTTAGTATTTATCAAAAGAGCTACAGCAAACTGCTAAAGCCATCAAAACTACTTAAAAACAACACAAATCACTTGTTAATATAGACTTAAGTCAATAACATCATTTGGCTAGATAACAAAAAAACAAATTTTTGTTGTAATCTTTTTTCTCTCTTTAAGGACACAGAGATAGCATGGATTTACAGAGGGTTAAAGAAACCTCAAATAAGGAAGAAATATTCGTAAGTAAATCCTTATAACAACATAGTTCAATTTTATTTTGGGGTTTTGTTCAAAATAGAATTAAACATTTTTTTAGTAAAAATATAGATTTAGCAGAGACCATCATCAACATGATGATTCCAAATATTTGAAGCTAAACATAATTTGAAAAAAGAAACAATTAACAAATATGCAAAAATGTATAAAACTTCAACTCTTTCCCATGCTCAGAAGATTATGAGAACATAAACCTGGCTCTCAAGCAACCTGTAGTCTAGCGATAAGGAGTTAGATATGCCCATAACTACAATATACAATAAATGTTTCTTAAATAAGTTTTAAAATATAGAGAACAACTGGCAAAAAAGTTGTGTTTCCTGGCAGAAAATTAGTTTTTGTTGCTTTCATAAATTAACCATAACTATTTAGAGTAAGGGTCCTCAAACTTTTTAAACAGGGGGCCAGTTCACTGTCCCTCAGACCGCTGGAGGGCCGGGCTATAGTTTAAAAAAAAACTATGAACAAATTCCTATGCACACTGCACATACCTTATTTTGAAGTAAAAAAACAAAATGGGAACAAATACAATATTTGTATTTGTATGTGGCCCGCGGGCTGTAGTTTGAGGACCCCTGATTTAGAGTCTTAGAGGTTATAACGTAATTACAGGAAGGAAATTAAGAAGACTAGAGGTCCAGCTGGTGTAGCTCAGAGGTTGAGCGTCAAGCCATGAATCACATCGAGGTCCAATACCTGGTCGGGGCACATGCCCAGGTTGAGGGCTCAATCCCCAGTAGGTGGTGTATAGGAGGCAACCAATCAGTTATATTTCTCTATTTGTATCTCTCTATCCCTCTCCCTTCCTCTCTCTCTAAGGTCAATTTAAAAAAAAAAAAAGACGTATTTTTAACCATTTGTACACTATAAGCATCTATAGACGCAAGCGGCAGATCTGTTCTAATTAAATTCAAAATATCATGGCAGTTAACTGGTTAAAAAAACGACTAGAGAAGTATTAAGCTTCTCCTTTCTTTAAAGAACGGAAGTTGTGAAAATAATCAAGTGACAAATATAATGAAAAACAAATCTATAGCCAGTTTCTAAGAGTGATTATTCCTCAGATGTCCATAGTTAATTGTGTAATTACTGTCAGAACATATCACTTATTGTCCTGCATATAAAAGAAAGATTCAAATGCATTTTAATGATACAAATAATAACATTTGTATATTTAATAACATTCTGATTGAAGTATTGTACTAAAATAAATAACTTAGATTATTTTATTTTTTTTAATTAAATCTTTATTGTTCAGATTATTACAGTTGTTCCTCTTTTTACCCCTCCCCATAGCTCCCCTCCACCCGGTTCCCACCCCACCCCCCCCCCCCCCCCCCCCCCCGTCCTCAGCCATAGGTGTACGATTTTTGTCCAGTCTCTTCCTACAACCCCCACACTCCTTTCCCCCCTGAGAATAGTCAGTCCACTCCCTTTCTATGCCCCTGATTCTATTCTATTCAACAGTTTATTCTGTTCATCAGATTATTTATTCACTTGATTTTTAGATTCACTTGTTGATAGATGTGTATTTGTTGTTCATAATTTTTATCTTTACCTTTTTCTTCTTCTTCCTCTTCTTAAAGGATACCTTTCAGCATTTCATATAATACTGGTTTGGTGGTGATGAACTCCTTTAGCTTTTTCTTATATGTGAAGCTCTTTATCTGACCTTCAATTCTGAATGATAGCTTTGCTGGGTAAAGTAATCTTGGTTGTAGGTTCTTGCTATTCATCACTTTGAATATTTCTTGCCACTCTCTTCTGGCCTGCATAGTTTCTGTTGAGAAATCAGTGGACAGTCGAATGGGTACTCCCTTGTAGGTAACTGACTGTTTTTCTCTTGCTGCTTTTAAGATTCTCTCTTTGTCTTTTGCTCTTGGCATTTTAATTATGATGTGTCTTGGTGTGGTCCTCTTTGGATTCCTTTTGTTTGTGGTTCTCTGTGCTTCCTGGACATTAAGTCTATTTCTTTCACCAGGTAGGGGAAGTTTTCTGTCATTATTTCTTCAAATAGGTTTTCAATATCTTGCTCTCTCTCTCTTCTTCTGGCACCCCTATAATTCGGATGTTTGTACGCTTGAAGCTGTCCCAGAGGCTCCTTACACTATCTTCATATTTTTGGATTCTTTTTTCTTTTTGTTTTTCCAGTTGGGTGTTTTTTGCTTCTTCGTACTTCAAATCTTTGACTTGATTCTTGCGATCCTCTAGTCTGCTGTTGGAACTCTGTATAATATTCTTTATTTCAGTCAGTGTATGCTTAATTTCTAGTTGGTCCTTTTTCATAACCTTGAGGTCTCACTAGATTTCTTGAGGGTCTCACTAAATTTATCGGCGGTTTCTAGGAAATTCTTGAAAAACCTTAAAAGTGTGGTTTTGAACTCTATATCCAGTAGTTTGCTTTCCTCCATTTCTGTCATTTGTGACCTGTTTCTTTGTCTCCGCATTTTTTATGCTTCCCTGTGTTGGTAGAGTGGCTTTGTGTGCTAGGTGTCCTATAGGGCCCAGAGGCTCAGCCTCCCCAATTACCTGAGGTGGACACTCTTGGTGCACCCCTTTGTGGGCTTTGTGCACAGTCTTGTTGTAGTTAAGCCTTGACTGTTGTAGGTATCACTGGGAGGAATTTACCTCCAGGCCAATTGGCTGTGAGAATCAGCTGTGTCTGCAGTGGGAGAACTTCTGTGCTAGAGACACCCTTCTGGGGCAAGACTTGCTTCAGTGGGGCTTTGGTGCTCACTGAGTCTGCCCACTGTGTGTGTCCCTTATGGATCTGAGGAGTTGTAATCTGGATGGTCCCACTCTGACCACTGGGTACACTGGCTCTTGGATCTCTAAGGAGGTGCTAATTTAGCCTCTGCCTGAGACTACCCAGCAGGAGCCCAGCTGTGAAGCAGTGCAAGCTGCTGTGGGGCCTTGGGCCTTCTTTTGGAAGTTCTGGTTCTCTCTGACCCAGCTGCAGTTTGTTAGGAAATTTTCAGATTGCAAAGGCCAGGCCTTTCATATGCAAAAGCCTCTGAGCACAGCTTGGGTGGGGCGGGAACTCAGGGGTCAATAGGGCGGAGCAAGCAGTTATGGCTGATCCTCAGTCCTACCCTAAGAGTCCCTGCGTCTCAGTGTCCCGGTAATCACTGCAAGTACCTCTGAGAGAAAGCCGCCCTCAAGTTCCGACCGATGCCAGACAGTCCAATTTCTCCTGTATGAGTCTGGGTCCCCAGAGACTCGCCTAGAACTGGAGTTCAGAGCAGTCGGGAGCTTGAGACTCCCTCCTGATTGAAAAAGACAACCGCGTCCTCAGTTGCCAGCCCTTTCCACGTGCACCTCTGAACCTCTGCACTTTACTTCCGCACCTCCTCTGAGTCTCAGTGTGCTTTTCTCTTTCCTTCTAGTTGTAGAATTTCCACTCAGCCAGCCTTCCTGTGGTTCTGGATGATGTCTGTTTTGTCTTTTAGTTATATTTTTGAAGTGGTTGTGTGAGGCAGCAATTTCCGGTCTTTACCTATGCCGCCATCTTGGTTTCTCCAAAATAAATAAATTAGTTTAATGTCTGTTAACTAGATTTTGTTAACTTGAGATTTAATTGGCGATTATATGCAAAATGAGATGGAATAATTACATGGGGTTCTTTTTGTTTTCATATTGGCCTGTAAGTTTATATTTCTTATCTCAAATAGGACCAGCAGAATGATAGAAGAAATATAATTCTGGAGTATTCGGAGCTGCCTAAATATCAGGTAAATTCTCTTTAGTATATGTGGGAGTCAAAGTCAATTAAAAATATACCTATGCCTTAAGATGGAAGAAGGAGGTATAAGTTCAGTGGACTTAACATCCTAATATGTAAAAAGCCAGGGCCTGTCACGACCGAAACAACCGGGCGGATGATTGAACAGCAGCCTCCGTGGGGTGACCAGGCCGGCAGGGGGGTTAGTGAGAGATGACCAAACGACTGAACAGCAGGCTGCATAGGGCGACGAGGGCAGCAGGAGCAAAGTATAATTCAAAATATAGCTACTGTGTTCTTAAACATTTGTGGGTTATATACCCATTTGAAAACTATAGACCCTCTTCACAGAAAAATGAACATACACAAAAATTTTTCTGTTAAGGTATAGATTTTTACAAATACCTTGAAACACACTCATCAATCCCACATTAGAGTTTCTATCATTGATGGTTCTATAAAACTAATATGTCATTGCAGCATAGCGTATATATCGAAGAAAGTACTTTTAAAGTTTCATCATAGCGTGAACTGTTTATAGATGAAAAGAGAAACAATGTGAAGGTATCAGATCTTCACCATATTACTTTAATGCAAGTCATTACTTTCTCTGGAAAAATAAATCGGTAAAGAAGAATTAGCTATTGAATACCAAAATATGCAGGTAAAACAGTTGAAACATGAATATTTAGAGAAACATTTTTTTGATTCCAAAATAATCCTTCTACAAATAAGAATTTAATAAGGAGGATTGGGTTAGAAACTGATGAGATGGAATGTATTGTCAATGAATACAAATTGGACAATTGTGTAGAAATGTGTAAAAGTCCGTCTATCTTCTCATATCACTTCATAAGCTCAGATGAATTCCAAATTTAAATGTAAAAATTCAAATTATGAAAAACTTAATTTCATAAAAAATTATATAAAACTTTAGAAAATAGAAATACTAAGTTAGTAAAACCAGGGCAGTTTTCTAAGCATATAAAGAATAGAAAATATTAAGGGAAGGATGTAAAGAGATTTAAGTACTTAAAAATGTAAAGCATAGATAAGTCAAAGTAATTTAGAAAAAAAATAGAAATTTGACAAGTAATGGTCAGATAGATCTTTGTTATATAAATAGCTAATAGCAACTAATAAGAATGCTACCAAAATACCCCAAAAGAAATTGCCCTTTTCCTCCTTTACCCTCCAAATCACTATTATCACTGTCAGTGTTAGTATAAAATAGGAGCAACAATAGCAGATGGGGTATTTTGATGCAGTTTTCTTATATTAACATTGAAGAAAATAATTGTAATTTGTAATACACCCTTCGGTGTCCAGGTAGAATAATAAAGCACATTAAACTAAATAGATCTACTTAGACAATGATTTGAAATTTATTTTAATTGTTTTTAAATTGTGTGTATGTACAATATTCAGAATGATATTCCTTCTGAAAACACTTTGAAACACCTGAGTTCTCATGCTGGATTTACTGAGTGTCACCAAACTTCTATTCCTCTTCATTCAGAACAAGGTGAGTGTTTTGACTCTGAATTATATTACCAAGCATACACATTTAAGCTTTAAGTGTATTTTATGTATGTTACACATATGAGTAATGAATGTTTCATGAGTCAAGAAGTGAAGATTCTGGTCCATAAGTGTTGCTGTAACCTTGAATAAAACACATAACCCTAACATTCTAATACTTTCTTAAATGTTTTTATTGATTTTAGAGAGAGGGAAGGAGAGGGGTAGAAATATAGAAACATCGATGAGAGAGAAATTTTTCTGTACAGTAATTTATAAAAAATTATATCAATTATAGAAATCATAATTATGATTAGATGAACATGAGATTTTCTGCTATTTGACTAAATTTCTTCAAGGTATTCTGTCAGTTTCATCATCTTGCAAAAGTTTTACCCGTAGTCTTCTAATATATTTCAGTCTGGTCTTTTTGCCCTTAGAATATAAATTTTGTTAGAAGATTTCTGTCCACCATTTATTCAGAGGTTTTCATTTATTGTATCATTAAGTGGTAAATTCTAAGTTAATTTATAACTTAACATCCTGACTTTTAAAAAAAATAGGTTTATTTCTATTTTATTTAGAATCAACAAAATAGGTATGACAAATGTGGCATCTTAAATCAGGAGGAAAGATGAAGTGTTCTGTTTTTGCCATTACAATGAAGTGATACATTTACAAGATTACTAATTACAACATTGTTTGTTATAGACAAGATATTGAAATCAGATCAAATGTTCATCTGTAGGTGTTTGATTAAATAAATTATTATGTATTCATAGTATGAAGTTCTATATAGCATTAAGATTAGAGAGAACTCTGTGTACTGATATACACAGATCTCCAAGGTTAAGCTTTAAAATTCAGCAAACAAAATTCCTTAGATATGTAATGTATATTATGCTACCATTTATGTAAAAAAATGAAAGGGGGGGGGTGCATATACATAGACCCAAACACTCAAAATATCCCTGAAAGGATACACAAGAAATGTGGGAAAAGAGGAGGAAGAAGAGCAAGATTTTTTTCTTCATACTCTTGTTTCCTGTTGCCTTTTCACAAAAATAAATTGAGTAATTTTTATGTCCTGCCAAGAAACCCATGAGCCTCATGTAATTCTGATGCTCAGCAGTGCTTAGCGAAGGATCAATTATCTTATGAATGTTATACTATGCCTAGAAACACTTTGTGTTTGGTTGGTTTTTTATTAAAAAAAATTGAGTTGTATAACTTTAGTTTTCCAATTTTCTTTAAGTGAAAAGTAGCAGTAGAAGGCCATCTACAGAAGAAACTCACGAAGTAGACTCCAAAGCAGCTTTACTACCGGTTTGTACATTTCAATTAAACAATGCATCTTTTTAAATGCACATTTGTTAGAGAAGAGCTAAAAGATGGTGATTATTTTAGATGATATCTGGCTTTCAAAAGAATTTTTAACTGAGAAAACTGGTATCTCTATGGTAGTTTTAGAAAAGAGTTTCTTCCTGTAGTGAATAGCCAGGAATTCTTTAAAAAAAAATTATTCAAAAAAAAAAAAGGTAGGAACCTCTGTTTGAACTGAAACTTATGATATGAAGTAATTCCCAGCCAATTGAGGTAATAATTTGCTTTTATAAACCCTCCTTAAAAGCAGACTCTGATAGAAAGCAGAAAAATTGTTTCTTTGTAGTTAAGTATAGAAATCAGTGCTCTTAATTATGATCCTGGATTGTCAAGAACATTATTGACTTTCTGCTGTACAGAGATAGATTATATTATTAAAATTCATGTTATTTGAAAAAGTTACTTGAATGGGGAAATGGGGTTCATAAACAGAGTTTCACAGTCACAATTACTTTTTCTGGAAGGATCCATCTTGAACTTAAAGCTGCACAGTATTGCCCCAAATCCAGTTCCATTGCAAATGACCTCACAGTGCCAAATTACAAAAGTTCATGGGAGTCAGCCCTGGCCGGTAACTCAGTTGATTAGAGCATTGTCCTGATATGCCAAGGTTGCAGGGTAGACCTCCAGTCAGAGCACATACAAGAAGCAACCAATGAATGCAATAAATAAGTGGAACAACAAAGCTCTTGGGAGTCAACTTAAACAGATAGTATTAGAACTCTAACAACTGAAGATAGCAGAATTATTGGTTACAGATTGTAAAGTATGAGTAAAGTAATTAAAGCCATAAAAGAAAGTATTACAGATATGAAAAAAAGAAAAAATACTACTCGAAAAGATTGGCAAATTTGAAAAAAATCTAGAAATAAATAACTCATTGGAGGTGAAAATAATAGATTAGGCACAGCAGAACAGAGAATTGCTCAATTGGACCAGCATGTAATGTAAAATTATACTTAGATGGAAAATATAATAAATAAAGAAATATGGAAAATACCTCTAAATTGGCCTTGAAAGAATAGACAGAATTTGAATAGATTATAAATGGCTTAGAATTTTGCAAAATGTTGAAATATATGAGGATTTGAATTCAGGAAGTGTAGCCCAAACTGGGGAAGTAAAAATAAATCCACAGCTATAAATATCATTATAAAACTACAGAATGAAAACCACATGCGCACATACACACAGAAAAAGACTTCAATGAAAAGTGCCTAAATGTTACTAGTGATTTCTTTGTTAACAATTTGCAGTATTTTAACTTTTCTTTTTTTAAAAAAAAAAAAAACTATTGATTTCAGAGAGAGGAAGGAAGAGGGAGAATCATTGATTGGCTGCCTCCTGCACGTCCCCAGGGGGGATCTAGCCCTGCAACCTGGACATGTGCTCTGATTGGGAGTTGAAGGTGACCTCCTGGTTCATAGGTTGACGCTCAACCACTGAGCCACACAAGTCAGGCTAATTTTTCTCTTAACACTTTGATGTGTTTTTCTTTTGACAAGGGGCACATCTTACCTTTGAAGTCATAGAAACAGATGCATATTTAAAGAAAATAAAATAGCTACCAAAAACTAGGCTATATGTTATAGGATGTAACACTCATGAAATTTTTTATTCCACCTTGTGGAATGGCATTATTTATTATTTTTAGCCCTTCATTCTTAAAACATACTATAGGAAACAAACCAGTGCTAAGTATTTCTGATTAATCTAGAGATATTTTTCTTTAACTTTTTTTTGTGTTTGTTTTTGACTAAAGGATTGGTTACAAGATAGACCATCAGACAGAGAAATGTAAGTAAGCCTTTTATTAGCCTGTCAAGTATCATAGTCTTTTTTTTTCTCTCTTTGCATCATCCCTGTAACACTGCTTTATCAACAGGTAATGATTATTTTAGCATCTCCTGTCTTAACATAGAAGAGATTGGGGAACCTCGTGTATTATGAGTTAATGTATTAATTTAAATTTATAATTGTATCTAGTTATACTATAATTATAGTCAGATTATAATTACAACTAAAATCATCCTTATAAATATACAATTATGATTTTATTATTTAGTTTTGTTTTCAACTTTTATCTTGAATAAATTTGTTCAAAGACCTAGTTTTACACTTTAGTTTTGCATTTGCATAATTACTTTGCCCTTCATTCTAAGCAACAAACCTTACACCGGTTTTGGAAAGCACTTTGGTAATTAGAGCAGTAATACACAGAGAGCCTCCCTGCAGGGGGGCCCACTAGAAAGCTGGAAACAAACAGCAATCTGACTGTAATCATCCCCAGAAAGTAAACATTTTTAGTATAGATAAAAGATAAAGAATAAAAGAGAATCTCTGTGTTTCCAGCTTGGGAATTAGTATGTTAGGATTCCAAAGAACATTTTAAAAAAGCCTTTGACATCCTTTTGATACTAGAAGTATGGTAGGGTTACACTCTGATATGGACTACTTGAGAAGGGAAGCCAATTTGATGGAGGTTATTCCACAATGTTTTCCCCATTTCCTTTTGTGCATCAGAAATAGATGTAAATATATTCAGAAGGAAATAAACCAGGTGCCTCACGGATATGCAGTTGTTGAAATTCTTTGGGTACCTTGGCCCTGAATGGCATTTGGAAAACCTGTCTATATCAGACCTCCTCAGTGAATACTATCTTTTATAGCCAAAACCATAGAAAGTAAAATACAGAATAGGTAAAGTTGATTTATTTTTTATTTTTAATTCTCACCTGAGTGTATGCTTATTGACTTTAGGAGGGGGGGTGGGGAGAGAAACATCGATGTGAAAAAGAACATTGATAGTTTGCCTTCCATGTGTGCCCTGACTAGGAGTTGAACCAAAGCCATTTAATAAATGGGACGATGCTCCAACCAACTGAGCCACACTGGCTAGGACAAAATTGCTTTAATTTAGCTAACAAGAGAACATTGTCTTAAAGATCTTGACCCTTAGAAGTACCCAGAAAGGTGGAGCTGGTCAGCATTCTTTGGGTGCTGAGAAGAGTGTGGCTTATCGGCAGCAGACAAAGAATGTTTATGTTATTACAAATCAACAGGAAACATCAGGATCAGATAGAATGTAACAACTAGAAAGAGACTGCAAAGGTCCTCTATTCCGGAGGTCCTTTCTAGTCTAGTTCTTTCAGTCCTTAGCAAGGCACAGAGCTGTATAATGGGACAGCTAAGCCTCTAACCCATTTTTCTTTTTCCATTTCACTCTCCTTTACACCTGTTTCTCTAATTTGCACTGAAATCATGGAATTAATAGAACCTTCACACTTAGTACCTCCATACGTTGATATGAATAATACATTCAGTATTGAAAAAATTTTGTTCAACATTGAGTTTTGCAAAATGACATCTATTTACTTTCCTCTCAGTTCTTTACCCATCAATTCTATTGAACTATTTTTAAAATCCTACAGTCATTTTAAGGCATTGTTATATTGAGTCTCCACAAATAGAGATGTCATGGAATATTGCATCATTAGTATTGAACTATGAGTTTGACACCAGATTACTAATAACATTTATATAGGCATAAATTGGAGGTCCAGGTTGTTGATAAAGTATATACATATGGATATCTACATATTCATGTATGCATTTAGCATTGGCTTAAGGGAAAGGGCAAATATTTAAACAAAGGTGAATCTGGCCCAGCCAGTGTGGCTCAATGGTTGAGCATCAACCCAAGAACTAAGAGGTCATAGGTTCGATTCCTAGTTGGAGCACATGCCCAGGTTTTGGGCTTGATCCTCAATAGGGAGCATGCAGGAGGCAGCCCGATAGATGATGTTTCTCTCTCATCAATGTTTCTATCTCTCTATCCTTTTCCCTTCCTCTCTCTAAAAAATCAATAAAAACATATTAAAATTTTAAAAAGTGAATCTCAACCTCAGAATTCCTTAGTAACGTATTAAATCATAATTTCATGAAGTAAAAAATTATGGGTAGCTAAAACTAAAGTTATGACATAACTTACAATATATTTTTTGGTATTTCTTTAGACCATCTGAAGAAGGAACATTAAATGGTGAGTCCATGTGGTAGATTTATTATGAAAGAAGTGAGGATCATATATGATTTATTATAGCAAGTACTACATTATCCTAAAATTTTAGATTTTGTGTTTTAAAAAGCCAATGCAATACAAAGTTCTTCCCTCAGCTAGTTTTTCTTCAATATAGATGTTTCACAAACACATGAAGTCACCGTGTGAGTGATGACCTCTCTACTGCCACCCACCCCTGCTTCCCTGCAGCTCAGCCTGCTCTTTCCCTTTTATTCCGTGTTAGTGAATGATGCTGTTTCAGTTAGGTAGTTAAAACCTGAGTGGGAGTTATTCTTGATCCCTTGACCTTGCACGCACAAAGTCCTGTTGTAGTTACCTCCTAAATGTGTCTAGAATTTATCTTCCACTATACATCCTCCTTTCAGTTTAGAACTTCATCACTTTTACCAGTAAACCTTTTATTGAAGTGTATAATATGTATACAGAAGAGTGCAGGTAAGCCTCCATGTCAGTGAATTCTCACTGAGAGCATATCCATGTAATCAGCCCCCAGATCCCGAAACAGAATATTGCCAACATTCCAGCTTCTTGTGTCCTTTTGTTAGAACCTCTGTCCCCAATAACATAATAGATGGGTTTGTATGAGTGTGAGAGTGTGTGTGTATGTGTGTGTAGTATATAAATTGAATCATACAATATGTACTCTTGTGTCTAGCTTCCTCCTAACATATGTTTTATGAAATTCATCAGTATTGCTGTGTGTAGTGGTATTTATGCATTCTCACTACTATACACAATTTCCTTGTGTGAAAATACTGAATTTACTTATCCATACTATTGTTTGATGGGCATTTCAGTAGCTTCCAGTATGTGGCTATTATGAATAGTGTTGTTAGGAGCATTCTTGCCTATATTGTTTGAGAAATATACCTAGGTATAGAATTGCTGGTAGTAGGGTATGAGTATGTTCACATTTAGCAGTTACTGCCAAATAGGTTTCCAAAGTGGTTGTGCCAGTTTGTCCTCCCTTCTGGTCTATCTTCTGTTCTGTCACCAAAATGATTCTTCTGAAAGATCTGAGCTTGTCACTCCTCTGCTTTACATTTTCCTCACTGTCATTGTACAAAGCCCAGTGTCCTTTCTTAGTACAGTATACTTGGCTCTTAACAATTTTTTCCTTGCTTTTGTAGCTTTACCTCCTATAGCTATGCCTATCGTCTTGCTCATTAATTTGCAGTCTTGGTTACATATCCGAATACTATATGTAACCAATACTATATGTAGGGAGTCATTTGTATGATGATACATACATACAGAATTAGAATAATTTGGAGTGAGCTCTGGGTAGGTGTATGTTGAAAAAACGTTATAGATGATTCTTATATCAGCCCTCAAATTCTTAAACTAGGAGGTGTTTGGTACCCTCTCCTCTATAGTCCTATTTTGTGTGTATGTAGTTACGTATATACTAGAGGCCCGGTGCACGAATTCGTGCATGGGTGGAGTCGGGCCAACCCACCCTGATGGGGGCCCATTGGGCCAGGCCGGTTGGGCGGGGGGGGCGGCGCGCAAGATGGTTGGCAAGCCGGCCCCACTCCTGATCGGGGTGTTAGGAGCCTTGGGGCCCAGATCAGGCCAGTTGGCTGCCTCAGTGCTTGGCTGCCGCAGTGCACATCATAGCCACCGGTTGTCCTGGTCGTTCTGCCGTTCCGGTTGCTGGGCTTTTACATGTCCTATATAATAAAAAGCTAATATGCAGATAGACCGAACAGTGGAAAACTGAACAACCGGTTGCTATGACGTGCACTGACCACCAGGAGGTGCGCGTGGAACATGGTGGGTGTCCGTAGCAGGCGGCACAGCGCAGAGCATGGCGGGTGTTGGCAGCAGTGGGATGGTGGAGCAGGTGAGCAGGGGTGCCAGACCAAGGCGGGGTGCCAGTCGCTGTCATTGGGGTGAGCCTCTGGTGGTTACTGAAAATTCTTTGCTCCCGCATGCCGCAGTCCCGCCCGGTGCTTGCACCTGCTGCCAGTGCTGGCCCTGCTTGCAGCCGGCGCCGGAACCACTGCTCACACCCACTGCCGGTGACCTGGCGCTGGTCCCGATCGCTCTGCATCGTTAATGGATATGAGCAGCTGCTGCTGGCCCTGATTGCCCCTGAGGGCTTCTCCACCCCCCCTGCCCCCAAGGGGCGATCAGGGAAGCAGCCGCTGCTAGCACCTGCTGCCGGCACTGGTCCTGCTTGCACCTGCTGCTGGTGCCGGCCACAATAGCTCTGCGCCATCAACAGCTGCAAACGGGGCTGCTGGCAGACAGGGGACGGGGAGGGGGGGGGGGGGCGCGGTGGGAGGGGCTGGTGAGGGCGTAGAGGATGGGCCAAGACCCGCCCCTGTGCCCACTGCAGCCTCACGGCCCACAGTTCCTTTGAAGGTACATGAATTTGTGCACTGGGCCCCTAGTATAGATACTATATGCTTATCACACAGCATTAAAACTTTTGACTAACCTCCTTCTGCAAGACAATAGGATATTTTTTCATTTATATTCTAGAAGCTTAACACACAGCATATTCCACTTATTTTCCATCTTTCTCACTACAAGTAAAGTCCTCAACTAAATTTAGAGATGGAGGGGTTTTTTTCATATGTTTCACAATACAGAAATTCATCTTTTCATGGTCATCACACTAAAATAGTTACATGGCCACAGGCCCCAGCCCCCAAAGGTCCAAAACTAAAAGATATTTCTCTTTTTGAGCTTGGGGTATAGAAGCATGCACTTAGGACAGCAGAGTGTGAAGCATGTGCTTTTCTCTTCCCGGTGTCTGAATGCACACTTACCACTAATCTGACATAGTGCAATGGGGTAATATGGCACATGATGGACATGTTTCGTTGTTTTTTATGTTTTTGTGAAGAGAGAGTTTACATAAAGGAAACTTAGGATGATTGTATGAGAATATCTGTCTGAGCAAAAATTTATGCTGCATTAGTACCTTTAAAAGGGTCTCATTTGTTTGATATTGTAGGTCTTGCTTCTCCATTTAAGGCAGTTATGGATACAAATTACTATTACTCAGGTCAGTAACATTAAAAACAACATTTAATAATATTTTTCGCTTTTAGGGATTTCATTTTTTTTCTCTCTCATTTTTATACAGCTGTGGAAAGAAATAACTTGATGAGATTATCCCAGAGCATTCCATTTACACCTGTGCCTCCAAGAGGTAAATCCAAAAAGTAAAGAAATAAAGGGGGAAAATTTGTCCTCTATTACTATATGATTTTTAGTTACAACATAGAACATGGGTGTTAATAGACGAATCACATTAAGAAGTGTTGATTTCATATAAATTTAATTAGCGTGACTACTACAAGAGTCAGGTATGTTTATAGAAGAAGGAAGTATCAAAAGTATTGAATTTCTGTTTTTTGTATATCCAGAAGCAGTGGTGTACTCTAATTCAGATAAATTCTTAATTCATTGTCTAGTAATGAAAGCATAGATGAATTGACATCACGGGGTTTGTGGAACAGAGACTTCTAACCTCTTGTCTAACAGTTTAATTGAGAAGTGTATACTAGTCTGGTCGCTTTCTAAAAGTTTGTTGCCCTTTATAAAACTGCAACTTAGCTCATTCTTTTATTCCTTACTTTATCTTAACCAGATACCTTTCCGTTTTTATTCTACATTGTCATTTTTAAAGTGTCATAATTTGACCTCAGAATGTATTCATTCATGTTGCAGGTGAGCCCGTCACAGTGTATCGCTTGGAAGAGAGTTCGCCCAGCATATTGAATAACAGCATGTCTTCTTGGTCACAGTTAGGCCTCTGTGCCAAAATAGAGTTTTTAAGTAAAGAAGAGATGGGAGGAGGTTTACGGAGAGCTGTCAAAGTACAATGTACCTGGTCAGAACATGATATCCTCAAATCAGGGCATCTTTATATTATCAAATCCTTTCTTCCTGAGGTGGTTAACACATGGTCAAGTATTTACAAAGAGGATACGGTTCTACATCTCTGTCTCAGAGTAAGTGCTGTTGAATGCATAACGGTGGAACATTATGTTTTCACTTCTGAAGTATAATAAACCAAATAAAATCTTAGTGGTAATGTTGAACAAGGGTTTGTTTTTTCTGTTCTGTAGGAAATTCAGCAACAGAGAGCAGCACAAAAGCTCACATTTGCCTTCAACCAAATGAAGCCCAAATCCATACCATATTCTCCGAGGTAAGTCTTTAAATTTTTCTGGGATGTATAAATGTTATGTGGATAGCATTCTCTTTTCACCTTATTATTGATGTTGAATATGTAATTATTTGTTTATTTTAAAGATCAATTAGAACTTTTTTAACAAAACTGCTAGTAATATCTGTAACTATTTTTCATAAGGTTCCTTGAAGTTTTCCTGCTGTATTGCCATTCAGCAGGACAGTGGTTTGCTGTGGAAGAATGCATGACTGGAGAATTTAGAAAATACAATAATAATAATGGTGATGAGATTATTCCAACTAATACACTGGAAGAGATCATGTTAGCCTTTAGCCACTGGACTTATGAATATACAAGAGGGGAGTTGCTGGTACTTGATTTACAAGGTAAATCGATTGAAATATTACTGAAGTGAAATTGTGCCGTAGGTTCTCAGCTATTCATGTGTTATGAATAATGTACAGAAATCTGCAAATTTATAGGTAGATAAAATCTTAGGTCAGTAGAATCTGTTTTAAAAGCAAGTCAATAACAGCCATAGCATATAGCCATCAGAGCCCTGAATCGTGGTATATGCCTATCTTAATTGTTATTTAGGTAATACAGCTATTTTGATAAGCAAAAATACCCTATTCTGCTCTTACATGTGTAGCCTTATTCTTTTAAAAGTATGAAGACTGTTTCTTTAAAACACAAGTATCTCTATTGTTCCTGATGTTATGTTTTATCTCTTACTGTGAACTAAACTACCTAAATTTTAGTGGCTGAAAACAATCATTTTATTTGCTTGTAGTTCTTTGGTTGGGGAATTTGGATGGGGCATAGTGGGGATTGCTTATCTCTGCTGTTCCCTTGGAGGGTTTGAATGACTGGATACTAGCTTGCCCAGCCTGACTGGAGGCAAATGTCTGAGGTCTCTGTTCAGTGACAGCTGAATATGTCAGCTCTCCAGCAAGTGATAGCTCATTTTGCTTTCTCTTAGCATCAGGGTTTCAGGTAGCTAGGCTTCTTTCATGGTAGCTGGTTTCTTCCAGAGAGAAAGCAGGAACTCTTAGATCCAGCCCAGATTCAAATGGCAGGGGATATATTCCAGCACTTGATCAGTGAAGCAGCATGTTAAAAAACAAACCAACCAACCAACAAAAAAACGTGGCTTGGAGAGGGCAGGTTTGCTCAATGTAATGTCAAGTGCAGCTTCATGGCAGGGTCAAAGGAAAGTAAAACTGAACAAGTTTCCAGCTCTGCCTGGATGATAGTTTTACATTATAGCTATTTTTTTTTAAATATATTTTATTGATTTTTTACAGAGAGGAAGGGAGAGAGATGGAGAGTTAGAAACATCGATGAGAGAGAAATATTGATCAGCTGCCTCCTGCACATCTCCCACTGGGGATGTGCCCGCAACCAAGGTACATGCCCTTGACCGGAATCGAACCTGGGACCTTTCAGTCCGCAGGCCGACGCTCTATCCACTGAGCCAAACTGGTTTCGGCATAGCTATTTTTTATGTATTGATTTCAGAGAGGAAAGGAAAGGGAAAGAGAGATAGAAACATCAATGATGAGAGTCATTGATCAGCTGCCTCCTACATGCCCCCTACTGGGGATCCTACCCGCAACCCAGGCATGTGCCCTGACTGAGAATCCAACTGTAATCTCCTGGTTGACCAGTGCTCAACCACTGAGCCACCCTGGCTGGGTCACAATCTTATTCTTTATGTTATCTGAATTTTTTTTAGGAAGATATAGCTGTACAGGGTGGGGCAAAAGTAGGTTTACAGTTTTTTTAAACGGCCTATAGATTATGCCTCTATGATCCTAGTTTTTCTTTGCTAAATGAAGTGCAACAATGGCAGATCGTGTAGACCTTTTGTATAAGCAGATAGTTGTTTGCAACCTTGGCCCTGTTGCATCAGAAGCTGGTGTCATCAGGAGCACACCTACCGACTCTGACACTTAACTCTGAGTCACAATTGCAGGAGTTGTGTTCTGGGTGCAGTGTTGAAGTCATAAGACAAGTTATGAAATATCAAGAGAGAAAAACTACACTCTTTTGAATAATTTAACATTATGTAAATGATGCTGCTATAAAATCTCTCATGACTATTTTTATTATGCAAATGTCAACATTTATATAAATTAACTTTTTTACATATACATATAAAGGCGTGGGTGAAAATTTGACTGACCCATCTGTGATAAAAGCGGAAGAAAAGAGGTAATAAATTTTAATAAGTTTATTAAGACAATTTCATATTTTCAAGTTCTACATTTCTACTTGTATAAACTAACCTTTTTTTATTTAAACTACCAATGCCATAGATCCGGTGATATGGTTTTTGGCCCAGCAAATCTAGGAGAAGATGCAATAAAAAACTTTAGAGCCAAACATCACTGTAATTCTTGCTGTAGAAAGCTTAAACTTCCAGGTAAACATTTTCTTAATCAGTGTAATGTATAAATTGTTAGTAAAATTTGTTATTGCAATACTTTATAAGGCCAGAGGCACAAATATATGTTGTTGGCTATACATTAATCGATGCTTTCTTTCTTTATAAAAACACCAAGTTTATTCATTTAATATATACTTATTATGTGTGTGCTAGATGCCAGGAATTGTGCTAGATGTTGATAATACAATAGGGAACTAGACAAGCATGGTCCCTGCCCTCATTGGAGTTTAGTCAGATCTTGAAAACTAACAAGATTAACAGAGTTACAGGCAGAAAAAAATGCAACAGGTAAGCAGATTACCTAATACAAACCTAGATGTCAGGGAATGCTACCAAGGGAACTGACAGTTTTGTCTAAAACTGAAGGAGGAATAGACTTTCAAATTAGCCTGTCAAAGAGCTGGGAAAAGAGTATTCCATGTAGCAGGAATAGGACCTAATCTTTGTATTTGAAGAATTACAAGCTATTATTGAATTGTAAGTTATAGTATAAACCAGTAGTTCTAACCTTTTGGTGTGCATCAGAATTTCTTGTGGAATTTTTTAAAAACTACGGATTCCTGGGATTCACCCTTATGCTGCATTTTTAAAAGTCCCTCTCATTATAAGTAATAATGTAGTTGTTGAAAGCTTGGACTTAGGAGCCAGACTGCATGGTTCAAAAAAAATACCTATATTATAATACCTTTTTTGTTGATTTCAGAGAGGAAGGGAGAGGGAGAAAGAAACAGAAACATTAATGATGAGAGGAATCATTGATCAGCTGCCTCCTGCACACCCTCTATTGGGGATCGAGCACACAACCTGGGCATGTGCCCTTGACCGGAATCAAACCTGGGACTTTTTAGTACACATGTCGACGCTCTATCCACTGAGCCAAACCAGCTAGGGCAGAAAATACCTATATTGTAGAGGCTTTTTTTTTTTGTATACTGACCTTATATCCTGCAATCCTGTAACCTTGCTAAACTCGCTTAGTTCTAAATTTTTAGGAGGTTTTTGTTTGTTTGTAAACTTTTTAGAATTTCCTGTATAGAGACTGAATAGTTTTTTGGGGGGGGGGGGCGTTGTATTTTTAAAAAATATATGTTTTTATTTTATTATCTATTTTTTAAGAGCGAGGGGAAGGGAGAGGGATAGTGAGATAGAAACAAGGATGGATTGGCTGCCTTTGGCACGCCCCCTACTGGGGATTGAGCCCCCAACTAGGGCATGTGCCCTGGCCCGGAATCGAACCAGTGAACTCTGGTTCATGGGTTGATACTCAACTGCCAAGTCATACCAGCTGGGCAGTAGATACAGTTTTATTACTTCCTTTCCAACCAGTATGCCTTTTACTTTATTTAAATAGGAATAATGTGAGTAGACACCTTGCTTTTCTTCATAATCTAAGGGGAAAGCATTCAGTCTTTTACCATTAAGATGATGTTACCTGTAAGGATTTTGTAGATGCGCTTTATTGGGTTGAGGACATATTCTACTACTACAGACAGTCCTTGGGTTACATCGGACTCGACCTACGTCGTTTCGTGGTTACATCGCCATCTCCCATTTATTTATTTAAAAAAATAAAGTTCTGTCATTTTGACGTATGTACATCTGTGCTTTATGTTTTTTATTATTTATTTACCACAGTAAAGGTCAGGAATCGTTATCTTTCTTACAAATTTTTTTTTACTGTTTCACTTCATTACTGCTGTGTATGTGCTCCATGTGAGTGACATAGGTGCTTATGTAGGTGGGTTCCGTCTTACGGTGAAAATTGCGTTACATTGCGCCGTAGGAACGGATCTCCGACATAACCCAAGGACCTACTGTACTTGTTTCTTGAAAATGCTTATCCTGAATGGATATTAAATTTTGTCAGATGTTTTTTCTGCATCTATTTATGTGACCATTTGGTTTTTCTTCTTTAATTGGTTAATATTACATGGATTGATTTTTGAAATGTTGAACCAGTCTTGCATTATCAGGGCACACTCCACTTTATCATGATAAATTATCTTTTTTATGTATTTCTGGATTCAGTTTGCTAATACTTTCTTGAAAATTTTTATTTCTGTGTTCATAAAGAATATTGATCTATGGCTTTTTTTTTCTTGTACTGTCTTTGTCTTGTTTTGGTATCAAGATAATACTAACCTTAAAAATAAATAGGAAGTGTCACACCTCTTCTCTTTGGGGGACAGATTGTATGGAATTGATATCATCCTTACTTTAAATGTTTGGTAGAATTGTCTAGTGAAATAATCTAAGTCTGAAGTTTTCTTTGTCAGATGGTTTTCAACTAATTTTTTTTTTTTTTTTATAAATGTATGACTGTTGGGGCGATCAGTTTCTTTTTGAGTGAATTTTAGTAGTTTGTATCTTTCAAGGAATTGGTTCATTTAATTTAATTTAAGTTGGCAGATTTATGGCCATAGAGTTGTTTATATTATTTTATTTTTTTAACTAGAGGCCCGGTGCACGAATTCGTGCACCAGTGGGGTCCCTCGGCCTGGCCTGTGGGATCGGGCTGAAACTGGCTCTCCGACATCCTCCGAGGGGTCCTGGATTGTGAGAGGGCTCAGGCTAGGCCGAGAGACCCCATCAGTGCATGATCGGGGCCTGGGAGGGACCATAGGAGGGCTCCAGGGTGTTTGGTTCATCTCGCTCATCCCAATCAGCCAGACCCCAGCAGCAAGCTAACCTACCGGTCAGAGCGTCTTACCCCTGGTGGTCAGTGCACATCATAGCATCATAGCAACTGGTCGACCAGTTGACTGTCTGCCCCCTGGTGGTCAGTGCATGTCATAGCTAGTGATTGAGCGGCCTTAGCATATCGCTAGTGTATTACTCTTTGATTGGTTGAACGGACCAGACACTTAGCATATTAGGCTTTTATTATATAGGATGTCTGTGGTGAATTACCTGTCATTATGGTAATGCTTTTGGTTTCTTGGTCAGTCGGCCTAAGGTGTGTCAATTTTATTGATATTTCAAAGCACCAGCTTTTGTTTTCGTTGTTTTACTCTATTTTCTGTTTTCTTTCATTGATTTATTCTCTTTATTATTTCCATCTTTCTGTTTTCTCTGTGTTTACTTTGTTTTTCTCTAGTTTGTTAAGGTTTATTATTGATTTAGATTGGAATTGGCTTGGATCATTGGTTTGAGATCTCTCTTTTTTTTAAATATATTTTTATTGATTTCAGAGAAGAAGGGAGAGGGAGAGAGAGATTGGAACATCAATGATGAGAGAGAATCATTGATCAGCTGTCTCCTTCACACCCCCAACTGCGGATTGAGCCTGAAACTCAGGCGTGTGCCGTGACTGGGAATCGAACCAGCGACCTCCTGGTTTGTAGGTTGATGTTCAACCACTGAGCAGCTGGGCGAGACCTTCCTTTCTAACAGAGCAATTAGTGCTACAGATATCCCTCTAAGCATTGTGTTAGCTACATCCCATAAATTTTGGTATGTTTTATTTTCTTTAAAATGCTTTTTATTTCTCCTGAGACTTCTTTGACCTATGGATTACTTAAAAGTGGGGTTTTTTGTGTTTTTTGTGTTTTTTAGTTCTCAAATATTTGTAAATTTCTGGTTATCTTTCTGTTGTTGATTTCTTGTTTAATTTCATTATAAGAGAACATACTTAAAATGATTTCAATTTTTAAAAAAAACCTTTACCATATATAGCCTCTCTGGTGAACATTGCATATCCACTTGAAGAGAATATTCTGTTGTTGGGTGGTGTATCTATACATGCTAATTAAGGAGCCCTGGTCAGGTAGCTTAGTTGTTTAGAGCATCATCCCCATATGCCAGAGATATCTGGTCATGACACATATAAGAATCAACCAATGAATGCATAAATAAGTGGAACAACAAATCTCTCTTTCTCTCACACACACATATCAATAAATTTTTAAAAAATTTAATGTTTATTAAGGAAAGTTTTTTGATAGTGTTAGGTTTTTATATTCTTGTTGATTTTCTGACCAGTTGTTCTGATTACTTAGAGACCTCATTTCTAAGTATAAATTTGGATTAATCTGTTTTGCCATTCACTTCTATTAGTTTTTCCTTCATATGTTTTGAAGCTTTGTTCTTAGGTGCATACACATTTACAGTTCTTAGTCTTAGTGAATTGATTGTTTTTAGCATTATGTAATGTCATGGTAATTTTTTTGTTCTTAAGCTTACTGTGTCTGATATTAACATAATATTCTAACTCTTTTTTTTTCTTTGTTAATCCTTACCCGAGGATATTTTCCCTAATCATATTTTAGAGAGAGTTGAAGGGAGGAGGAAGGAGGGAAGAAGAGAAGTAGAGAGAGAGGTGTGAGAGAGATACATCTATTGGTTGCCTCCCGCACACACCCCCAACTGGAGCCTGGGATTGAACCTGCAACCGAGGCATGTGCCCCTGACTGGGAATCGAATGCTCAACCTGTCAGTGCATGGGCCAACGCTCTAACCACTGAACGTACTGGCCAGGGCTCTAGCTATCTTGATTGGTGGTTTCATCAGATGTCTTTTCCCCCCGTTTTTTACCTAGACATATTGATTATATTTAAAGTGAGTTTCTTGTAAATAGCATATAGTTGGGTCCTATGTTTAATTTGTCTTTTGAAATCTGATAATTTCCATCTTTTCATTGATGTTTTAGAACCTTTATATTTAATGTAATTGTTGGTGTGATTAGTTTTAGACCTGTTTTGTGTGGATTTTTTTTTTCTGATTGATATCTGATTTGTGTTTTTGGGGGGAGGGGTCTGCCTCTCTGTTTTAGTATTCTATATTTTATCTTTACATTTAGTTTTTTACTGATCGCTTTCATTTTCTTTATCTAAGAATGTGTGTATTTTTGCCTTCATTCCTGTAGGATATTTTCACTGGATCTAGAATTTTAGGTTGACATTGCTTTCTTTTTAAGCACTTAAAAAATATTCTGCTGCCTTCTGGCCTCTATTACATCTGGTGAAAACTTCACAGTCATTTGAATTGTTCTTACAGTTCCTTTCAAGATTATTTTTTTGTCTGGTTATCAGCAGTTTGATTCTGATTCATCTAGTTTTAGCTTCCTATGAGCTTATTCTGCTTTAGGTTTATTTAGCTTCTTGAATTTGCATATTTATGATCCTTATTAAATTGGGGGAGTTTTTAGCTGTTAGTTCTGCAAATATTTGTTCTTCGTCAGTCTATTCATTTTTTTTCAGGCTCCCATAATAAGAATATTAGAACTTTTGATACTGTCCCCCAGAACTTGAGACTCTGGTTTTCCCCTGGTTACATGATTAGTTAACAGCATTATCAGGGCTTGAATTATAATTGTATTTTGTGTACAGTACAGCTACACATATGTTTGCATTCTCTAAGTCCATACTGGCATAGGTTTGATTGCAAAATTTATAAAAAATTATTCATGCACTAGCAAATATATACTTGGATAATTAAATAAAGCTGTTACTCAAATTAAAAGGAACAGCTCATATTCTAAAGGTCAGTTCTATTTTGTCTATAAATAATAAAAGCCTAAGCGACCATCACAACTGAACGGATAACCGAACAGGCTGTATGGGGCGACTAGGCTGGCAGGGGGTTAGTGAGGGACGACCAAATGACTGAACAGCAGGCTGCGTGGGGCGACCAGGACTGCGGGGGGGGGGGGGGGGGGAATTGGGGGCGACCAGGCTGGTGGGGGAACAATTGGGGGTGACCAGGCCGGCAGGGGTTGGGCAGTAAGGGGCGACCAGCTGGTGCCTGCAGGGGGGCAGTTAGGGGCGACCAGGCTGGCGGAGCGGGGATAGCTGGTGGCAACTAGGCCGGCAGGGGAGGCAGTTGGGGGTGATCTGGCCAGCAGGGGGGCAGTTAGGGGCAATCAGGCAGGCAGGCAGGGAGGCAGGTGAGCAGTTAGGAACCAGTGGTCCTGGATTGTGAGAGGGATGTTTGACTGCCGGTTTAGGCCCGATCCTAAAGGCAGTTGGACATCCCCCGAGGGGTCCTGGATTGGAGAAGGTGCAGGCTGGGCTGAGGGGACCACCCCTCCCACCCCCACCCGCTGTGCATGAATTTTGTGCACCGAGCCTCCAGTATGGAGATAAAAGTGTAAAGGTATATGCATGACTGTGATTAGTTTAAATTATAAATTTGATTATTATTACATTCAGTTTTCCACTTCTGCAACTATTGTATTATCCTATATAATAAAAGGGTAATATGCAAATCGACTGAGCAGCGGAACAGCAGAACTGCCGGCAGAACGATGGGTCACTATGACATGCACTGACCACCAGGGGGCAGACACTCAACACAGGAGCTGTCCCCTGGTGGTCAGTGCGCTCCCACAGGGGGAGCGCTGCTCAGCCACAAACTAGACTGATGACTGGCAAGCACAATGGCCTGCCTCTGAGGCAGCGCTAAGGATGTCCAACTGCGGCTTAGGCCCACTCCCCACAGGGTGCGGGCCTAAGCCATCAGTCATCTCTTGAGGGCTCCCAGACTGTGAGCTGATGGACGCCCCCCCATCCCCCCACCCCAGTGCACAATAGTTGTGCACTGGGCCTCTAGTATGTGTATAACTCCCTAAGTGATTTTATTCTATCCCATAGCTATAAATGCAGTCTACATACTGATAGACCACATTTAACTGAAGCCTTAACTTCTTTCTTGAGCTCCTATTTTATATTGTTTCCTACATTTCTACTTGGATACCCTAAAGCATCTTTATAAGTAACATGTTCATTCTAGAACTTTCAACTTTTATTTCCCACCCTTGCTCACAAAACTCTGCTTCTCCATTTAATTAATGGTTACCCAGTTGCTCAGAACCTAAAAGCTAGCCAATTTCTTTTTTCTCTCACCTTTCTTAGACAATCTGACATAGTCTGTCTACTGTAATTCTGAACTCGCCATTGAAATTATTGACTTCATCTTCAGTTGCCACCATTTGTTTCCTGGATTCTTGCCAATTGCCTCTAACAAGACTTCACGGGACAGAATAGTCATTTAAAACAAATCTGATTATGTTTCTCCCTAAACACTGCTTAATACCTTCCAGTGGATCTTCATTGTAATCTGTACTTCCTACCATAGCTTGCATCCCATAAGTCTGGGGTCAGGAAACTTTTCTGTAAAAGGCAAGGTAGCAAATATTTTAGGCTTTGTGAGCCATATGGCCCAGGTCACAGCTACCTAGCTCTACCATTGTAGTGCAGAAATAGCCATAGACACTCCAAACAAATTATCCTGGCTTTATTATTTGGTAAATAAAACTATTTACCAAAAATAGCCAGCCACATTTGGTCCACAGACTATCTATAATAATAAAAGTTTAATATGCTAATTAGACCAGACAGCCGAATGACCTTCTGGACGAAGCTGGGGCTTCGAGGGCCGAGGCAAGCCACTGTGGCTGCGAGGGCTGAGCCCCTTGCAAGAATTTCGTGCATCGGGCCTCTAGTAGTTTTATAACCCTTGTCCATTAACTGCTGCTTGACCTCATTTTGCAGTGGTTTTCCCCTCATTCACTACATGCAAGCCATGCTGTTTTCTTGCCATTCTTTGAACACACCAAGTTCCTTTCCTTACCGTCTGCAGTTAGCCTCCCTCTGCCTAGAACACTCCTCCTGAAGCTTTGATAGTCACTTCTCAGTATTTAGGCCTTTACTCAGATGTTGCCTCCTATGGCTTTTCTGCCCCACCCTAAGAAATCGCCTTATGCCATCTCTAATCTGGCCCTCATCACACTGTTTTCTTTAAGCACTTGTTACTACTTATAATTCTGTCATTTTTCTATTTGTTTTTTTTTTGTTTGTTTTTTTTACCCACTAGAAAATAAACTCCATGGGAACAGGGACCTGCTCTGCTTTGTTCATTGTTATGTTTCCATACTCAGACGAGTTATTGACTCTTGGTCACAGCATAATAATTATTTGATGAATGAATGATTTCATTTTTATGTTTATATGTTTTGTAACTTTTGAATTTATAACAACCTGGTAGAAAATAAGTCTGGCATATTTAGATGAAAGTTGATATAGAAATGTTCTTACTTTTCCATTTCTAAGAAATACTGACTTTTTTCTTTTTTTTTTTTTTTGTTGGGGTGGTGAATATAGACCTGAAGAGGAATGACTATACACCTGATAAAATTATATTTCCTCAGGATGAGCCTTCAGATTCAACTCTTCAGCCTGGAAATTCCACCAAAGAATCAGAATCAACTCATTCTATTCGTCTGATGTTATAACTGAATCATTGGTTTTGCCTACACCTCACAGCAATGTTACTGTGTCACTTTTCATTCAGGATGAAGTAGTTTGGTAATACAGAAAAGTGTGTGCAAATTGAATATACTAGTTCTGGAACAGTTAAAAGGTCAAATCTTTTTTGTTTTTGTATTCTGTTTTTTCAGCAATTAAACTAGTCAGTCAGGAACTCCCTATAGGATACAGCTAGCTAGCAGCTGTTAAAATTTAAAGGTAAAAGAAAATTAGTATTTGTAACTTCTTAAAAGTCTCTTTTTAGCAGAGGACTTTATTTGACTTTGTTCTGATGAGGGTGATCTCTCTCTCTCATGTGGTGCAATACCTTAACCAAAGTTAGGTGTCAGTGCAGATGTTACTTGCTGCTGCTTTACTGCCATTCAGCTAGTGCAATGAAGCAATCACCCAGCCTTCGGGTTAAATGGCACTCAGACATCTTCCTCAGTGTGTTTTAGGGTGTTCAGTGATGGATCACTAGTTCGCAGCTAGATGCTTTTTGGCCATGGGAAAGGTGATGACTTGTTATAATTCTAGATCCACAAGGATGTGTAAGAAGCCTGAGTTAAAAAATAAAAAGAAAAGAAAACCCAAGCATTTTCTAAGAGAGACTTTATGAACCAGGGTTAGGTTCCATAATTAAAGATAGAGCCAATTTTTTGTAAAATAGAGCCGAAATTGTGCAGACGTGTAAGTGGGGTTTTTTAAGCATTGTTTTATGAAGTTATTGTAAGTAGAAGAAAGCCACGCAGACTTGTATAACCTAAATATATCAAAGGAGAAACTTAACTCATTGTTCAAGAGAAGTTACCTTGTGAGAAAAGTTAGAGTACTTTTTTCCTATTTATAGTTCTAGTGGCAACCTGGAAGTTACATATTTCTCCAAAGATTATGTTGACCAGTATATCAAATCAGAATGTAAACATGAACTCTTACATATATTTAAAATTGTGTAGAAATATCCAAACATGAATTTTTTGTGGTACTTATTTAAGATTGAGTTAGATTATCATGTCGGGAGATTGCAATGCAACTTTATGCTAATAAAATGTAATTTAACTGCCCACATATTGTTGAATACTCAACAATAAGAAAAGCTTTTCATCTGACTAAAGTTTTATGCTTTGATATTTTTTTTCATTTTGTTTTGTTTTCCTAGGTACTAATTTTTATTTTTATTGGGAGAGAGCAGTGTAAATCTTACTTGTATTCAGTAGTGTATCTCATAGATACAGACGAGGCAAGAAGAGAGAGAAACTGTTTAAAATAAGTGTTTAATATTGATGGGGGGGAGAAAAATGTATTAAAGATATTAAACTATATACATTTTGTATATCATTAAATCTTTAAAAGAAATTAAATAAATTTATTCTTGTTTACAGATGTTTAGTGAGTTTAATCATTCTGAAAAAGTATTTTCAGTGTTAATTTTTTTTCAGAGTATCAGTTTTTTAAATGAATCGTTTGCATACCTATGCTTTTTGATCCCCTGTCCTATACAGTGTTTAAAGTGATCTTGGTTTCCTACTGTGTTGTTTTTCATCTGTTCATGTTTTGTCAGAAAACGGGGATATAGGTTATCTGTTGATTAACTTTATGTTGATTATTTTTATGAGATACCTCCTTTCCACCTTTCTGTTGCACTGTGTTGCTTTCAAGAGTACTGTCTGATGTCTTACCACAATAGATTTTACACTTTGCAGAGGAAAGGACCCTTAGGATAGTTCACTACTTTAGCATCACACAGCTTGCAGAGCACATGGTTTGTGATAAAGCATACCATTAAAAAAAAGTTACTTTTAGAACGTTTTTCCATAATATCAAACTTTCTTGAGGAAGGTAGATCACAATGATATAGTCTGTGTGTTTAAGTCGACAATCAAGGCAAGAGTACCCAATAAGTAGGTTTTCATCACTTCTAAGAGAGAGAAGTCTTTATTTTCAGAAAAAGATGCATCTGTGGACGGGGATTTTTGTGATCTTCCTTATTTACCACTAGAGGCCCGAAGGTCGTGTGGAAGGTCATTCAGCTGTCCAGTCCAATTAGCATATTGTGCTTTTATTATTATAGACTAGAGGCCCGGTGCATGAAATTCGTGCACTGGGGGAGGGGTGTCCCTCAGCCCAGCCTGCACCCTCTCCAATCTGGGACCCCTCAGGGGACATCCCTCTCACAATCCAGGACTGCTGGCTCCCAACTGCTCGCCTGCCTGCCTGCCTGATTGCCCCTAACCGCTTCTGCCTGCCAGCCTGATCGATGCCTAACTGCTCCTCTACCAGCCTGATCGTCCCCAACTGCCCTCCCCTGCCAACCTGGTTGCCTCCAACTGCCCTCCCTTGCCGGCCATCTTGGGACCACATGGGAGTGGCCATCTTTGTGTGAGGGTGTGACAGTCGATTTGCATATTACCTCTTTATTATATAGGATAACTGTTCAGAGGAACCAGATCCCAGACCAGTCACAACTAGCACTTGGTTAAGTGCTCAGTAATGATCTATTGGGGTGAAACCTCTTGACCACCGATGTCTGTCTCAAACTAAGAGCTGTCTTATTTACTTTAGTATTTCATTTAGTGCCTTGCTGGAGTTTGTAGCATAGAAAATAGGTGCTCAATAAAAATGTGTTGTAAAGGTGCCACAGAATATTTCCAATATTAGATGATCTGTGAGCTTTTTCTTAGGAAAAATCCCAAGCTCAGGTTCTGATCCTGTGAGGAATTGGTTTTCCTTTTAGGCACTTCAGGAATTTCTCAAAGCAGAGTACCTTCCTGGGGGTCATGATTTCACCTCTGGCTCACAGTAAATAGCACCAATCAAGCAGGTATTTTTTTTCATGCCCTGCCCCAGCCAGCATTTAGCTCTCTCCTTTGCAGTCATGTGCAGCATAACAATATTGCAGTTGATGACCTACTGCATATACCAGGGTGGTCCCATAGATGAAAATGGAGTAGAAAATTCCTATCACCATTTTAATAGCAAAATGCATTACTCACATGTTTGTGGTGATGCTGGTATGACAAACCTGTACTGCTAGTCGTATAAAAGTGTAGCACATACAGTGATGTACAATACATAATATTTGATGATGATGATAAACAGCTATCTTGCTGCTTTATGCATTTATCATACTACACCTTTATCATTATTTTAGAGTATACTCTTTCTGCTTAAAAAAAAAAGTTTGCTATAAAACTGTGCCATGCTACACTGACTGGCAGCAGCCTCAGACATCTTGTGTTTACCGCATCACTTGATTGCATCATGTTCTCTCGTGCTTGATTTAATCTCATGCTGTTTTGTGCGGTGACTTGCTGTACAGGCTTGTAGCCTAGGAGCAATAGGCTATGCCATATCGTCTAGGTGTGTAGTAGGCTATACCATCAAGGTTTGTGTAAGTGCTCTCTGTGATCTTCCTACGAGGATGAAATCGCCCGATGATGCATATCCTCATTGTTGTGGGGCATGCTTTCTTTCCTTTGGAATTTCTATGCAATCCTGCATTACGGAACTTTACTTTCATTATAAGTGTCTTAGTATATGTTTCTAAAACATAAGAACTGCAGTATCTTTGCATCTGAAAAATAATGTTTTTTAAATGTCATCAGATAATGTAATCATTCTCAAACAAAAAAATTTTTTTGCAGTTTGCTTGAGTCAGGACCCAGATAAGATTCGTACATTGCAGTTGCTTGATTTGTCTTTAAAGTCTCTTCTAATATATATGTTTCTCCTCCCATCTTTTCCCCCAATTTATTTTTTGAAGAACCAACTTATTTGTTAAAAACTTTCCCACATTCAGAATTTGCTGATTTCCCTGAGGTGTCGTCGTACATGTTTCTGTTTCCTGTCTATGCCATAAGTGTACAGGCTTAGTCAGATTCAAGATTATATTTTGACAAGAATGCTCACTGGTGGTGGTGTATACGCCCACTAAGAAAGGTCTGCTTGTCTTTTTGATGGCCGTTGCCTAGATTTATTAATTAGTCACTGGCTGGTGCGCTCTCTCTCTCTCTCTCTCTGTCTCTCTCTCTCTGTCTCTTTCTCTCACACTCTATCTCCGTCCCTCGCTCCCACTCTCTCTAAAAATTAATGGAAAAATATCTGCTGGTGAGGATTAACTAAATAAGTAAGAACATAAATAAATAAATAAAATGATGCATGAGTGAAAAACCTAGCAGAGAGCAGAGTAGAGTAAGTTTAGGTTTTCAGATTCTACACTGCAGTTGATCTTTAGAAAACTATTACTGTACAGTTTTGGTGTTTTTGCAAATAATATCTACAGTTATCTGAAAAGGCTGTTAAAATACAGAGTGACTGTATGAAGTGTGTTAAAGCATATAGATCAGTGGTTCTCAACCTTCCTAATGCCACAACCCTTTAATACAGTTCCTCATGTTGTGGTGACCCCCAATTTCATTGTTACAAATTGAACATAATTAAAGCATAGTGATTAATCGTAAAAACAATATGTAATTATATATATGTTTTCCGATGGTCTTAGGCAACCCCTGTGACAGGGTCGTTCGACCCCCAAAGGGGCTGCGACCCACAGGTTGAGAACTGCTGATATAGATCAGTAAGATAGAATTTAAGAGTCCAGAAATTTATGGTTAATTGATTTCTGACAAAGGTGCCAAAACAACTCAATGGGAAAAAAGTAATCTTTTTGAAAAATTGTGCTCTTTACATATCCACATGCAAAAAGTGAAGTTGAACACCCGCTTCATACCATATACAAAAATTAACTGAAAATGGATAAAAAATTTGAGTGTAAGAGCCAAAACTCTTAGAAAAATATGGGGGTAAATCTTGGTGGTTTCTTAGATATGACACCACCAACAAAAGCAACCCAGGGAAAAATTGAACATCAAAGTATTTAAATTTTGTGCTTCACATTATACCAACAATGAAAAGACACCTCTCAGAATGAGAGAATTTTTGCAAGTAATATATCTGATGAAAGACTTGTATAAAGAACTTACAACTTATCAATAAAAAGACAACCCAATTTAAAGCTGAGCAAAGTATCTGAATAGACATTTCTCCAAAGAAGACAGAAAAACTGCATCATTAGCACTGAGGGAAATGCGAATCAAACCTGCAATGTAATACCACTTCACACCCACTCGAATAACCAGAATCAAAACATCTATGTGTTGGCAAGGATGTGGAGAAATTGGAACTGTCATACATTGCTGATGGGAATTTAAGTGGTATAGCCAACTACTGTCTGGCAGTTCTTGAAAGATTAGACAGTTACCAGAGGACAGCAATTTTACTCCTGGTAATATACCCTAGAGCAGCAGTCGCCACCTTTTGGACCTCACGGACCACCGGTTGGCGACCGCTGCCCTAGAGTTGGAAGTGCAGGGGTAATGCCCTGACCAATGTGGCTTGGTTAGAGTATCGTCCCATACACCAAAAGGTCGTGGGTTCAATTTCCAGTCAGGACACATACCCAGATTGTGGGTTTGGTCCCCGGTCAGGGCACATACGGGAGGTAACCAATGGATTCAGTGTTCCTCACATCCATGTTTATTGCTCTCTCGTCCTCTAAAAAAAATAAAATAAAAAAATGGGGTGAGCCAAAGGAGTTTTACAGTTGTAATATAAAATAATGCAATAGTAAACAATAATTAACTTCTGTGTACTCACAATTGTCAATCTACTTTTTGCCCAGCCCTAAATGTCTACACCAAATCCTATACATGAATGCCCATAGCAGCATTATTGATAATAGCCAAAAAGTGGAAACAAGTGTCCAACACATTAATGGGTAAATGAAATATGGTGTATCCACACAGTAGAATGTTATCTGGCAATAAAAAGCAAGTGCTGATGCTATCTATATTCTACAACACCTTATGTGCCTTCCAATTCTGTCATTGCAAATACACTGCAATGCAAAATGGAGCTGGACAGAGTTGGACTCTCTTGCTCTGCCACTTATTCCATGAGTGACCAGCTAATTGAGCAAATCGCTCTGACAGTACTTCATGTTGTGAAGGTGAAGTGCCGAACTCAAGTCACAGGTCTCCATGCTACCTTCTTTCCTTGGAAGTTCCAATGAGCTAGTTATTAGGAGAACAGGCTTAGAGCTATGAACCAGGAGGTCATAGAGAACATTCTGAGTGATTTTTCTCTTTGCAAAGGAATTTGTGTAACTTTCTTCCAATTTAGTATAGTTAAAATAAGCACAAGTTTAAGAGATAGGTAGTTGAGTACAATGTGTGTCATATTGTGTAAGTCTGTTCCATATGTATCTCAACATTTGAAGGCACTTTTAAGTGAAATTTGGGGATGGGGGGGGCGGAGTGTAAGAAGTAGGCATACGCATAAATGTGAAACTAAAACATCAAGAGAATTCAAGTAAAGTCACCATACAAGGGCTCAATCATATACAAGTGCGTGTGTAAGAAAGCCAAAATAATGGAAAATTAAAGACTTTTAAGTTATTTTTTTATTTTAAAATATATGTTTATTGATTTCAGAGAGGGAGGGAGAGAGAAAGAAACATCAATGATGAGCCTGGCCAGCATTGAGCTATGATCCAGGAGGTCACGGTTCCATTCCCCGCCAGGGCACATGCCTGGGTTGCAGGCTCCATCCCCACTAGGCGGGCGTGCAGGAGGCAGCTGATCAATAATTTTCTCATCATTGATAGCCAACTACTGTCTGGCAGTTCTTGAAAGATTAGACAGTTACCAGAGGACAGCAATTTTACTCCTGGTAATATACCCTAGAGCAGCAGTCGCCACCTTTTGGACCTCACGGACCACCGGTTGGCGACCGCTGCCCTAGAGTTGGAAGTGCAGGGGTAATGCCCTGACCATTGTGGCTTGGTTAGAGTATCGTCCCATACACCAAAAGGTCGTGGGTTCAATTTCCAGTCAGGACACATACCCAGATTGTGGGTTTGGTCCCCGGTCAGGGCACATACGGGAGGTAACCAAGGGAATCGAACCGTGACCTCCTGGATCATAAGTCAATGCTCAACCACTGAGCCACACCAGCAGAGCTTTTTTCCTTCATTTTATTTTGCTATTTTCCATCACCATTTATCCCCTCATACCCCCTTACACCTCCACCTCCCCACACGCAATCCCCACACTGTTGTCAGTGCCCGTGATTTCTCTTTTTTTGCTCAATCTGTTGCAGGAAACCCCCGGTTGGGCTCAGGCTGCCTGTCGCTGTGTCCAGTAATGAAGGCAGGGTTGAATCACATAAGGCTTTTATTGAGAAGGCCAGTCAACCAAGAAGACAGGGCACTTACAAACATTCAAATCCTATCTTCCCAGTAAGGCGTAGGGGACAGGATTATAAAGGGAAGGGGTAGGGTTAGGTGGCCCTGGAGGTCCGTGGATGTCAGCTGTTGGCCTTAGTCATCAGGTGATGAGATGATGTTTTGACTCCAGGTGGGTCTGTCTGACCCTGCTTATCAAATCTGCTTGCTGGATTCACAGCTGACTCACCTCCTTAATCGCTTCACACAGGCCTTGAAAAGGAAACTTAAAATGTAACCCCCTGTTCACATATAAGAAACTTAGCCCCCTAGTCACATAAGTATATGTGTTCTAAGATTTAAAATATGATTATTTTTCAGATTAATTCAGGTGCTCTATCAGATTATAGAACCCCCCCTATTAAATCCCTCCACCCCTCTCCCTTTTTCATACCTCCCTCCCCCATCAGAGCTGTCTGCTTGTTCTACAGTGTGTTTTTATAGTTTGTTCTTTCTCTGACTGGCGTATTTCACTTAGCATAATGTTCAAATAAACTTACTTGTGAGGATACCTTAAGGAGACCCAAGCGAGACTCCACTTAAAATTTGTAAGCATGAGCTTGAGTGCCTTTGTCCACCGCTCCTCCGTGTTCAGGCGGGTTCTGATGGAGTAGAACTCACCGGCTCCCGGGTCTCCCATCAGGCCGTCCCCCACGTGGATGGTGTAGGGCATGCAGAGGGCGGGCTCGCCCTTCTCCGCTGCCTCCTTGAACTGCTGCATGCAGTCCAGGAAGGCCACCATCGCCTCGTCAAACTTGTTATCCACCAGAGCGCTCTGCCCCGACGTGCAGAACAAAGGCAGCTCCACCGAGTCGTCTGTTAAGGACTTCAGATAGGAGTGGTCTCCGCAGGGGCTGAGCCGGTACCTCTGAAACTGCAGGCCGACTGTGTTAGACAGGGCCAGGAGCAGCAAGGCCGTGTGCCCCCAGGCGGCGTTGATCTCACTCCAGCTCCAGGGGACAGTGGGGGTGGCAGCCCAATCTGAAGCTATTGATGATGGCCAGGGGGCCATCACAGCAGATCTCAAACGCAGCCTTGAAGGCGTTGGTTCTCTTCAGCCAGGTGAGCTGGGTCTGGGCATACAGCAGCCGGTCCTCCGCGCTGCACAGCTCATCCTGCAGTTCCAGGTGCTGCTGTTGCAGCTCACTGAGGTCCCTGTAGTACTGCCTTTCCTGCTGCTCCAGCGTCTCCGTCTCTGCCCGGGCTGCCCCCAGAGCCACAGCTGCCCGTTCTCGGTTCTTCTCCACCTCCTCCAGCTCCTGGACCAGCCTCGCTTCCTCCAGCTCCACGGCCTTCAGCTCCTCCTGCAGTGTCTCCCTCGCGTCCTCACTTAATCCATCCCTGGTCTCCAAACAGCGCTGGTAGTTCTGAATGTCAGATTCTGAGGCCCTGCGCTGGGTGTCCAGCTGCTCCAGAAGACTGTCAGTACAGCCCTCGCACAGGGGGTGGCCCAGCTCTTCACCGGCTAGGATGTCAAAGACACCGCTCGTGGCTCTCTGGGTGCTACTGAGAGTCCCCACAGAGCCCAGCTCCCCGAGCAGGGTGAAGTTGCTGGGACTGGACCAGGAAATCTCGTCCTCACTAAGGGTGGTCCAGCCGGAGGCACTCTCCTGCAGCTCTTCAAGGCCTGTCTCCATCCCGGAGGCACAGCCTTCCTCCGGAGCTGCTCCTGGCTCCCCCTGGGCTGAGGGGAATTTCGAAGCTGCAGGTTCTTGGCTGAGGTCAAGGCCCAAGGTCTCCGAGGAACTAGTCCGCTTCAGGGGCCCGCGGCAGAAATGGCATATGAAGCGGATGGAGGACATGGTGGAGGTTTTGACTTTCACCGTTGACTCTAAGTTTCCTCTGGCTCCCCTGTTACTTCTCCATTTATACTTTGTAAGGTCCCATAGGGGAGTGAGTTTTAAAATGCATATCTCATCTCTCTCCGCCTCAAACCTTACCCTCCCTTAGCTGTTTTAGATAAGGGAGTCTTTCTCAGTAGAAAATCCAATCATCTCACTTTCTTTAAAAAATATATCTTTATTGATTTCAGAGAGGGAGAGATAGAAACATTAATGATGAGAGAGAATCATTAATTGGCTGCCTCCTGCATGCCCTTGACCAGAATCGAACCCTGGACCCTTCAGTCCACAGAGCCAAACCAGCTAGTGCTAAGGCATATCTTAAGAGTAATCTTTCTTCACTTGATCTTAGCCAAAAGGCCGAGAAGAGATGAGAGTAATCTTCCTAAACTTAAAATCTGATCATGGTACCTCCCTCCTTAAAATGTTTAATGCCCTTATCTTACAGTGGTTCTCAACCTTCTGGCCCTTTAAATACAGTTCCTCATGTTGTGACCCAACCATAAAATTATTTTCGTTGCTACTTCATAACTGTAATGTTGCTACTGTTATGAATCATCATGTAAATATCTGATATGCAGGATGGTCTTAGGCGACCCCTGTGAAAGGGTCGTTCGACCGCCATAGAGGTCGAGACCCACAGGTTGAGAACCGCTGCCTTAAGATAAGGTCTTAGCATCTTAACCTGATACCAAGGCCTCTGCCCATCTTTTCAGCTTCTCTTCTCCCTTCCTCCCTCCCTCCCTTCCTCCCTCCCTCCCTCCCTCCCTTCCTCCCCTCCCCTCCCCTCCCCTCCCCTCCCCTCCTTTCTTTTCTTTTTTCTACTTTTAGATTCCCTGGACATCTTCCACTTCATAGAATGGGAAACTGAGGCATGGAGGTGGGGGTATGTGGCAAGGATCGTGATATATAGCAGGTGGCCAAGGGGTCCCTGCGCTGGGGATTGTGCCTCAGGTGGGAGGGAGGGCTGAGCAGGGCAGGTGTGGCCTGGGTTAGGGAGCCCGGGGTGGGGGTGGGGGCGGGGGCCAGAGGGGTCAGGGCGGGCACGGAGAATGCCCTTCTCGTGGGAGGCGGCCTTGTTGATGAGCTTGGGGTACACAGTGGACGCCCCCTCATAGAGCACACCCTCACAGCTGAACATCTGGGAGATGGGTGTACCGGTCGCAGCGGCTGCAAGTCTCGGTCCCTGATTGAAGAGCTGGATGAAGTCCAGACCTGCTGCCACCAAGGCCCTCAGCCTGGTGAAAAGGTGGCCCGCAGCACTCCTGGGCGGGGCACAGCTCTGGGACTTGAAGAGACCCCAGCGAGACTGCACTTACAATCTGTAAGCATGAGCTTGAGTGCCTTTGTCCACACTCCTCCGTGTTCAGGGCGGGTTCTGATGGAGTAGAACTCACTGGCTCCCGGGTCTCCTATCAGGCCGTCCCCCACGTGGATGGTGTGCAGAGCGCAGGCTCCCCCTTCTCCGTTGCCTCCTTGATCTGCTGCATGCAGTCCAGGAAGGCCATTATCGCCTGGGCAAACTTGTTATCCACGAGAGCGCTCTGCCCCCCAGGTGCCAAGACTGTGTCTTAATCACTATTCAACACCTGGCACAGTGACTGGCACAAAGGAGATGCACGCACAGTATTTTTCTGATTAATGAGAGAATATCTATTAAAAGTTCCAAAATGAAAGAGAGAGAAAGAGGAAAGGAAAGGAAAGGAAAGGAAAGGAAAGGAAAGGGAAGGGAAGGGAAGGGAAGGAAAGGAAAGGAAAGGAAAGGAAAGGAAAGGAAAAGGAAAGGAAAGGAAAGGAAAGGAAAGGAAAGGAAAGGAAAGGAAAGGAAAGGAAAGGGAGGGGAGGGGAGGGGAAGGGGAGGGGAGGGGAGGGGAGGAGGGGAGGGGAGGGGAGGGGAGGAGGAGGGGAGGGGAGGGGAGGGGAAAGGAAGGGAAGGGAAGGGAAGGGAAGGGAAGGGAGAAGGGAAGGGAAGGGAAGGGAAGGAGGAAGAAAGAAAGAAAAAAGGTCCTACTTCATGGCACCTTTTGGTGACTGCAAATAAAGAAGAAAAAAGTTTACAAAGGCAAAAAATCAGATTGACTTAAGAATTCTCACCTATCAAAGCAATATTGTTAAGAAAAAGGAGTTTAGCCCTAACCGGTTTGGCTCAGTGGATTGAGCGTTAGCCTGCGGACTGAAGGGCCCCAGGTTCGATTCCGGTCAAGGGCATGTACCTTGGTTGTGGGCACATCCCCAGTAGGGGGTGTGCAGGGGGCAGCTGATCGATGTTTCTCTCTCATTGATGTTCCTAACTCTCTATCCCTCTCCCTTCCTCTCTGTAGAAAAAAATCAATAAAATATATTTTTAAAAAAAGAAAAGGAGTTTAAGGAGATATTACTTCACCTGTCAGAATGGCTATCATAAATAAATCAACAAAAACAAGCATTGGCAAAAGTGTGGAGACAAGGGAACCCTTATGCAGTGTTGGGAATGTAAATTAGTGCAGCCACTAGAAAGAGTATGAAGATTCCTCAGAACATTAAAAATAGAACTAACATGACCAGCAATTCCACTTCTGGGTATTTACCTGAAGAATTCCAAAATACTCCTTTGAAAAGACATATGCACTCCTATATTCATTGCAGAATTATTTACAATAACCTAAGTATCCTTCAATAGGCGAATGGAATATTACTCAGCCATAAAAAAGTGAAATCTTGCCATTTGTGACAACATAGACCAGAGGGTATTATGTTAAGTGAAATAATCATACAGAGAAACACAAATACCATATGGTTGTACTTACATGTGGAATCTAAAGAACAAACTCTGATACAGAGAGGAACTTGATGGTTGCCAGATGAGAGAGGGGTTGGGGGGGGTGTGAAAAGGGAAAGGGATTAAAATGTACAAATTGACAGTTATAATAAAAAACCACAGGATGTAAAGTATAGCATAGGGAATATAGTCAATAAGTATGGTGCCAGATGGTTATTATATTTATTGTAGGATCACTTTTTAAGATAAAAGTCTAACCACTATGCTGTACACCTAATATAATTCTATATAATAAAAGGCTAATATGCAAATCAACCAACGGCAGAAGGACTGCCAAATGACTGGTCGCTATGACATGCACTCACCACCAGGGGGCAGACACTCAACGCAGGAGCTGCCCCCAGCCCACAGGCCCCAACCAGCAGTGGTGAAGGGCAGGGCTGGTGAGTGGGCAGCGCCAGGCCAGCCAAGGCAGGTGCAAGCGGGGTCCCTTGATTGCCCTGTAGGTTGCTCCGCAGAGGGAGGTGACCAGCAGTGGCAGTGGGGGGCGGGGGCTGGCAAGCGGGTGGCACCAGGCCAAGGCGGGTGTGAACGGGGGGCCCCAATCACCCCACCAGTCGCCCCACAGATTGGTCCTTATTGTTGGCTAGGCCTGGGGACCTTACCCATGCATGAATTTCATGCACTGGGCCTCTAGTCTATATATATAAAAGGCTAAGTGTGTGTCCATCCAATCAGTTGCTATGATGTGCACTGACCACCAGGGGGCAGACACTCAACACAGTAGCTGCCATGATGCACACTGGCCATTTAAAAATAAATGGCACCGAGTACCTGGCGCCAACCAACCAATACTTGGCTTTCCCCAAGGGACACAGGCCCCACCACCACCCCCAGAGCGACATCCCATCAAATTGCAGCCAATGCTGCCAAGACCCCATGGCACAAAATGCGGCCCACAGCCCAGCCCCAGCCCGGAAATGGTGGCTGTGGGTACCAGGTAATGATGTCACATAGCAACTCCCGGCTTCCTCTCCTTAGCGACTAGCCTCCTTGGAGTTTCTTCCGCACAGGAACACGACCTGCTTTATAGCCAGGTGCAAACATTTTACAAATTACAACATTAACCAAATGTTTGTGAAGCATTTTCCTGTGCCTCATCTCATTTGATCCTCACAGAAGTCCTGGAGTAGGTAGATAGGAGTCTCGGTGGAATCCTATTTTCATTAGCAAGTCGCAAATAGTGTTATTAAAATATTTCTTCTCATTAATTTCCATGTGCATGAATCCGTGCACTGGGACACTAGTAACAGAATAAAGAAGGAAAAAATCTCATGATTATCTCAAAAGTCAGAAAAACCTGACCACACTCAATATCCATTCGTGATTACAACTCTAAAAAAATAAAAAAAATAAAAAAAACCTATGTCTTTAGCAAACATCACACTTAGTGGTGAATTATTCAAAGCTTTTCCGCTTAGTCCAGGAATGTGTTAGGGATACCTACCATCCCCATTTCTATTTTCCTGGAGGTGCCAGCTAGTTCAAAAGGAAAGAAATAAAAAGTCACAGGGATTGGAAAGGAAAACACAAGACTGATATTTCTGTAGGTGACTTAAATGTGTTTGTAGAGAAATTTAAAAACTATAAAAATTAGACTTAAAGTTTGGAAGATTTCTAGATACCTTTTTATTACTTACCAGTATCAAACATAAAATGAACTTTCAACAAGAGTCCACTGATCAGGAGGAACAATGGCCTTGGGAGAACTTCTCTGGCAGAGGGAGCAGGATGACAGGACTCAAGTCCCGTAGAACCACCTCCGAGGTGACTTCAAGAAACAGCTCTGGGAATAGACCACAAATACCGAATATCAAACAGCTGCAAGAGTCGGTGCCTCTAGTTGCCAGGATCCCTTATCCGGGTGTCAAAGAAAGAATTCCTAATTTGTGCAGCCTGATCAGACCTGTATGTTCTTAAAACCATTGGGACATCAGTGGGGTGCATACTATAGGCAAACTCTCCGGCATCTTGCCTTTTGGACTTACCAGTGATATAGTTGGAGATAAATCCACACTAACAGGTATATCAGCTTTACTCATTTTTTAAAAAAACTTTTTAGTTTGAGATAATTCAACCTTGCAGAATAGCACGAAGAACTAACTCCAGGATGCCTTCACTCGGGTTCACCAGCTGCTGACATTTGGCTGCATTTGCCGCGTGCTTGCCAATCGCTCCCCATCCCCTCACACGTGTCTGTGTCAGTGCGTGTCCTGAGCCACTGGAGAGCAGGTTGCATATGTCATGACCCTAAATCCGTCAGGGTGTATTTCCTAAGAATAAGGATATTCTCTTTCGCAAACAGTACACTTTTATAAGATTCAATGTTGGTACAAACTATCCATATATAACCCACATGCAGATTTTATCAGTTGTACCAAAAATGTCCTCTTACAGCAATTTTACTTTCCTGATCCAGCATCCCATCCAGGATTGGGTGTAATATTTGTCTTGTTTTATTTAATCTGGTATAGTTTTCAGCCTTCTTTATCGTTCCTGACATTGATATTTTTGAAGAGGTGTTTTTACTACCTCCTTCATTTCACTTGATGAAGAGTTGGTAAAAGACAAATTGGGTTGGCCCTGAAGGCTGTTTCTTACCTCCTCCCTACATCAGCAATTTTCTTTTCTTTTTAAAAAAAAAAATATTTTATTGATTTTTTACAGAGAGGAAGGGAGAGGGGTAGAGAGTTAGAAACATCGATGAGAGAGAAACATCGATCAGCTGCCTCCTGCACATCTCCCACTGGGGATGTGCCTGCAACCCAGGTACATGCCCTTGACCGGGATCGAACCTGGGACCCTTGAATCTGCAGGCCGACACTCTATCCACTGAGCCAAACCGGCGAGGGCTATATCAGTAATTTTCAACCTGCGTGCTGTGGCAGGCACACTGGGGTGTGCAAGAATTTGTAAAACATGCAATACCTGACTAGTCAGGGGCACTGACCTCTTCCCTCTGACTGTCAAGCTAAAAAATGACAACAGCCAACACAACAATAGCCACTTGGTGTGAATGAATCAAAACGATACCTATTTTCTGCTCCTCAGAGGGCGGGACCATGCCAGCCAGGTGCCTGGGGCCGCGTCCCGTGGGCTGTGGGGCAGGCTGGTGATTGGCACTTGGTGTGTCCCCTCAGCTGGGGCCAGCCCACCAGTGCTCTGTGTGTTCCTAGAGCCAGACTCGTTTCTTAGCCCATGTGGGGGCAGCCCCACAGCACCTCCAGTGGGCCCAGCAGGCCTCACTCACCCCTGCGCACATGGTCTAGCTCAGCACAGATGGGCCACACTGACGACTGGTGAGCGGGGGCTGTGACATTGGACGGGTCTCGTGGACAGGAAGCGTGCAGGCCTGTGCAATGACCACGATGGTGGCAGTGGCTGGTGTGGCCGCTCCTGTAATGGCCACTCCAGGCTAGTGCTCAGGCATGTTCATGAGTCACTAGGTGGCACTGCTCCTAAGTAGCAAAGCGTGGAGGAAGTCCAAAGCAAAGCCCAACGGGAAGAAGCTGCGGCCGAGGAGGAGAAGGTGTACCTGGAGCCAGAGTATGCCAAGTCCAGGATCACCGACTGTGAGTTCAGGGAGCTGGTGGTGCTGCCCCGGGAGATCGACCTCAACGAGTGGCTGGCCAGCATCACCACCACGATCTTCCACCACGTCGACCTGCAGTACAGCACGATCTCGGAGTTCTGCACGGGGAGGCGTGCCAGACCGTGGCTGTGTGCAGTACACAGTACTACTGGTGTGAGAGCCAGGGAAGACGGTCAAGTGCATTGCCCCCCAGTACGTCGACTTGGCCATGAGCTCTGTGCAGAAGCTGGTGACGGATGAGGACGTGTTCCCCAGCTCCTTCGAGTCCCTGGTGAAGAAGATCTGCAGGTACCTGTTCCACGTGCTGGCCCACATCTACTCGTCCCACTTCAAGGAGACCCTGGCGCTCGAGCTGCATGGACACTTGGACACCCTCTACATCCACTTCATCCTCTTCGCCAGGGCGTTCAATCTCCTGGATCCCAAAAGACCGCCGTCAGGGACGACCTCACGGAGGTGCTGTGCAGCGGCGGGGCCCACGGCGGGGGCGGCACGGACGGGGCCAGCGGTGGGGGTGCCGGGGCACAGAACCATGTGAAGGAGAGGCGAGCCGCATGGCCAGACAGGCGTGCACGTGTGCAGAGACGGTGGCATGTGTGCCGGCGTGTGTCCACCTGTGTGCGCACATGTGCTGGGCACGCTGGCAGGAAGCCGGAGAGGGGACGCTGCCCAGGCCAGGCCACGCGGAGTGTGGACCCCGGAGCCGGCGTCTGCCTGCTTCCCGCGCCGTTTTCCTGTTGGATGGACAAGTGCCGCTTGTCGAGAAGCACCTGAGACTCCTTCCTCTGCTCAGCACACCGAGGGGATTCTGCTTTGTCTCCTCCGGGCTTCCTTTCCTTGTCTTCTCTGCGGCCCGGCCCCACCTCCCCGGCTCTGCCGCTCTGAGAAGTCGCCAGTGAGATGGGGCTCCTCCCAGGCCTTGGGCTGCAGACCAGGGTTCCTCTTGGTCGTGTTGCTTCAGGGCGGGTTATCTTACATTCCTCCTGTCTCCCCCCCCACTGGATCTTGGCTGTTGGCAGTTCAGCATGGGGGGGGGAGGGGGGGGGAGGCCAGAGATGCTCTGCAGGGCCCCCCAGCCCATGTCCCCGTTCCTCCTGCCCCTGCCGCCCAAGAGGGACCCCGGGACTAGCCGGCCTTGGGACCAAGGCATGGGGGCTGCAGCCTGTGCGGAGCAGCTGTGGGCAGAAGGCAGAGCCTTGCACGCTCTGCTCCTCTCTGTTTGTTCGAATAAAAAGAATTCTCTCAGGTTAAAAAAAAAAAATGATACCTATTTTGTCAGATGGGCAAATATATATTTTTGGTGTGCTACAGAATTTTAGTAATTTAGTTTATGTGCGCCACGAGATGAAAAAGGTGGGAAATCGCTGCCCTACAGGTTCTGAGTTAGCACAAAGGAAGAACAGGGTGGTACCGGTGATGGGGTTCTGGGGGCTCCCCATCCTAACAAGACCACTTCCTGGCCAGGTTGCTTTCATGCTCCAAGGCTGCATATATTCTCTGACCCCTTTTCCTCTAGAGAGAGCATTGGATGGGGGAGGAGGGGAGGGTGGAATCCCTCTTTACTGAAGAACTTTCTTGTTTTTAAATATATATATATATTTTTATCGATTTCAGAAAGAGGAAGGGAGAGGGAGAGAGAGAGAGAAATATCAATGATGAGAGAGACTCATCGATTGCACGCCCCCTACTGGGGATCCAGCCCCCAACCCGGCATGTGCCCTTATGAGGAATCCAACCATGACCTCCTGGGTCACGGGTGGACGCTCAACCTCAGCCACCCCAGCCGACTGAAGAGCTTTCTTAAGCACAGGTCTCTATGTAGAACATGAGGCTTGGGAGATCATTGTGTGCTTAGCTCATAAATTATTTTATAATAAACCCTTTATGTTTGCCCTTTTGGGCACTAGTGGGATTATGTATGTGTGTGATGTGCACACTCATGTGCGTGCACCCCCTTTGCACTGTAATTAATGATCCAGTCCACCTCAGTGCTATGCATTTTTGGAAGCGGCAAAATCCAACTGCCTCCCTCCCCAGGGTAAGAAACGCCGCCCCCCCCCCCCCCCCCCGCGCCTCCCAGTCCTGGAATGTGAGTCACTTGGAGGGAGGATGCGTGGGTCTCCATGGTGTCCACTGATTCCAGGCGGGTAAATCTTCGTGTGTGTGTGTGTGTGTGTGTGTGTGTGTGTACGTGCGCGCTTGCTCAATAAACCTACACAAGAGAACCTGAGTGATGGAGGAATAGATGTTATATATTTAGTTCATTCTTTGAACCGGAATTGGCTACAAAGTTTTTAAGCAACCAAGTAACAGTATCTCATGGCAACATGTTAGAATATCGAAGGTGAATGGAAAGGATTATGATGCATAGAAAATCCAAGTTGGAATGTAGCTGACTTGCAGATAAACACCAGTTTGCAGCTACTGAAAGGTGGGGGGAGGGACATATAGTTTATTACAAACCAAAAGAGCCAAGATAACAGGCTCGGAGAAATGAAGTTCAAAGGACTAGAAGTGGCTCCTGAATAGCAGTGAAAAGTCCAACTTGGTTTCACTAACATGACTTCGCAGCGGCCTTCCCCCGGCGATGACTTTGGCATCTACTACGTCCTGTGAGCCTCTGTCCACTGCGGCTTTCTCACTTGGGGCGGGGGCGGGAGCCCACGCTAAAGCAGTCGGGGAACGTGCCGCCTTTGGGAGGGTTCCCCCAGACCTTACCCACTGGAGGTCCCCCGGAAGGAAGGAAAGATGCTATTTGACATGTAGGCAGTAGATATTCCTGAAGGCGACAGCCCAGACCTCCCGTGACATCGGTAAATAGAAGTGAAACAACTCTCCATGTAACAGTGAGCCCTTTCAGACCCGCAGGGTGGTGCAGGGGGGAGGTGGCCATCAATGGAGACCCCACCTAATACCGTAGATGAAAAGACAACTCATCAAGGACAAAGATGCCGGGCTGCCTGGCCAATAGCCAACTTACAAAAGGAAATGGTGGAGGGAGGAGGACTCCCCAGGAGCCCAGAGAATCCCCGCCCTGCGCAGGTCCCGCTGACTCACCTGAGCGCTTTCCTTCTGAAGCTTCCTGTTTGGGACGTCCTAGATCAGTCACTTCTTTAAAAAGATCTTAGGTCACCTCCTGTTCGCTGTGCGGTCTGTGCCACACGCCTGCATCATTCAATCTAACCCTCACCACCAGCCTCGGAGGCGGGCAGTGTTCCTGTCCCATAGATGAGAACCCCGCATGAGTCCCAGATCCTGTAACTCAGTGGTTCTCAACCTTCCTAATGCCACGACCCTTCAATACAGTTCCTCATGTTGTGGTGACCCCCAACCATAAAGTTATTTCCGTTGCTACTTCATAACTGTAATGTTGCTACTGTTATGAATCGTAATGTAAATATCTGCTATGCAGGATGTATTTTCATTGTTATAAATTGAACATAATTAAAGCATAGTGATTAATCACAAAAACAATATGTAAGTATATATGTGTTTTCTGATGGTCTTAGGCGACCCCTGTGAAAGGGTCATTCGACCCCCAGAGGGGTCGCGACCCACAGGTTGGCGACCCACAGGTTGAGAACCGCTGCTGTAACTGGTAAGCGGCAGGTCAGGATGTAAACCAAGCTGTTTTTCACACAAGGTCTATACTTGTCCTCTCTTTCCCATGTGTGTGTTTGTCTATGTCTATATATAGATATATAATATGCACATATGTATATTCGTGCTTTTAGTATATGTACATAATATGCTCTCAATATGTATATATGTATGTGTGTACACACACCCAACTATTAATATCCTATATAATAAAAGGCTAATATGCAAATTGTCCCCTCCACCAGGAGTTCGACCAGGGGCAGGGTGGCTGGCCAACCGCCTGTGGCTCCTCCCCACCACTCCCCACCCCCCAACCCCCACCTCCAATCAGGTTTCCCCCTTTGGGGGCTGGCCACAGCCCCTCCCTCTGACCAGCCTGGCCCCATGGGCCCCAATCAGGGGGGGCCAGCCGGATCCCACCCATGCACGAATTCGTGCACTGAGCCTCTAGTACAGGAGTCCTCAAACTACGGCCCGAGGGCCACATGCAAATACAAATATTGTATTTGTTCCCGTTTTGTTTTTTACTTCAAAATAAGATATGTGCAGTGTGCATAGGAATTTGTTCATAGTTTTTTTTTTAAACTGTAGTCCGGCCCTCCAACGGTCTGAGGGACAGTGAACTGGCTCCCCGTTTAAAAAGTTTGAGGACCCCTGCTCTAGTATAATATATAACTCCAAATAACTCTTGACAGATGGTAGGTAGGTAGGTAGGTAGGTAGGTAGATAAACATTCCTTCTCTCTACATATCACTGCACACCCCTTAATATATTGCCATAGGCCAATGACTAAACCACTGAAACATAGTACCTCATCTATAACACAGGATTTACAAATAATTATGCACACTCCATAGAACTGTTTCTAGAATTAAATGGGAAAATATATGTTAAGTACTTAATATTGCGCCAGGCTTAATTCATGATGGCTATTGCTATTATTAAGTACTATCTACTATTATTACTACTAATAATAATTAAACGTCTTGCCCAACAAGAAGGGACATGCTTTGCTATTTAGAGGGAAAGTCTGCGTTTTTAGCCAAGCAGTTCTAGGGCTCTGAAAGGCCACTATGTTCTGGCCCCTTTGGTCTGAGGAGGAAACTTTATCTCTGCTTATTTGGCTGCAGGCACCGTTCAAAGAGTTCTGGACTAAGTAATGCAATTTTAGACTCCAGGCTCGAATACTTCTGTCCTTGTGGGGATGTGCTTGATGGAAGCCTTATTAAGAAGGCTTCTGGCCCGGGCCGGGTGGCTCAGCTGATTGGAGCATCATCCTGTACAATAAAAGGTTGCATCCCCTGGTCGGGGTGTACAGGAGGCAACCGACGGATGGATGTTTCTCTCTCTCATCAATGTTTTTTCTCTCTGCCTTCCTCTCTAAAATCAATAAACATATCCCTGGGTGAGGATAAAAATGAAAAAAAAGAATTCTGTGTCATGAAATTGAAAGAGACATACTTTAAAATTATTTTTTTAAAAATCTTTATTGTTGAAAGTATTACATAGGTCTCCCTTTTCCCCCCCATTGACCCCCTCCAGCCCCCCCCCCCCCCCCCCCCCCGCCCCAGGCCCTCTCCACCCCCACGTCTGCGTGCATGGGTCATGCAGATGTGCATACAAGCTCTGTGGTTGAGTTTTCTGTTCCCTCAAAACGCTCCTTCCTTTCCCGGTGACGCCCAGTGCCGAGTGTGCAGACCACTGCCGCGGCTCCCCGGTGCACCCGGGCGGGAACCAGCCGCACTTGCAGGGCGTGACGGGCCTGCGGAACCTGGGCAACACGTGCTACATGAACGCCATCCTGCAGTGTCTCTGCAGCATCTCGCCGCTGGTGGAGTACTTTCTCTCCGGAAAGTACATCACGGCTCTTCACAAGTAAGCCCGCTGTGCCCCCCCAGGAGGGGCTGGGGAGGGAACCTCTGGGTCCCTGTTCCAGCCGGTGGGGGCTTCAGCGCCCAGACACCAGTCTAGCAGTGCTTCTCAACCTTCCTAATGCCGCGACCCTTTAATACAGTTCCTCATGTTGTGGTGATCCCCAATTTCATTGTTACAAATTGAACGTAATTAAAGCATAGTGATTAATCACAAAAACAATACGTAATTATATATGTGTTTTCCGATGGTCTTAGACGACCCCTGTGAAAGGGTCGTTCGACCCCCAAAGGGGTCGCGACCCACAGGTTGAGAACCGCTGGCTAGGGAGCGTGCAGTGGTGGGGGGGTGGGGTGGGGGAGGAGTCCTCCAGGAAGGGAAGGAGCTCCGTTTGGGGTCCGAGGCCTGCATGCTGGAGTGTGAGGTGTCCCCTTACATGAGAGCCCCCAGACACGCCGCTCCCTTCCTCCCAGGGACTGCAGCAAAGTCGCCACCGCTTTTGCCTACGTGATGACGGACATGTGGCTTGGAGACTCGGACTGTGTCTCGCCAGAAATACTTCGGTCAGCTCTTGGCAACCTCTACCCGGCGTTTATGAAAAAGACGCAACAAGACGCCCAGGAATTCTTGATTTATGTCCTGAACGAGCTTCATGAGTCTCTGAAAAAGGTCAGTAGAAGGAATGGTCTTGACATAGGGTAGACCTTCGGCTCCATCCGCAACTGTCATCTGTTCGGTCAGTATTGCTGCTCGTGCCAAGCACAGGTGCTGGGGGGCTTCAGGTCAGCATCTGAGTAGTCTGTGCTTCCCTAACCTAGCCGGTCATCAGAACCACCGGGAAGAGTCAGGACGCAGCTGCCAGGCCTCGCCCCAGTGCTGGGTGTGGGGTGGGGGTGGGGGGGATGTCTGGGCTGTGCTCTGGGAAAGCTCACCTGGTATTTCCAGGGATCAAACGGTGTGGGAACCACTAATTCCGTTCCCTTTACCAATTACATCTGCATGGCCTACTAGTACTTTTTAAAAGTGAAAATCACATTTTTTAAATAAAAAATATGATTCCTCCTGAGTTATAACATCCAGAACTTTACAACTTAAAGTAAGTGTTCTTGGCAACAACAAACCCAAGAAACTATTAAGTTCGGTCTTAGATTACAGACAGATCTGCGGACCGTAACGTTCCATCTTCATGCCAAACACGCCCAACCTGAATCCCTCGTCCAGTTGGGACAGTTAATAAACCATGAAGTTGCCACTTACTACGGGTTTTGCTTTTATTTACACGACTCACTGCCTTCAGCCTTGACTGGAGACCCACAGTCCCCAAAGATGTGTCCTTGACGTTAGGCGGTGTCCTTGTGGTGTCAGCTTACCTCATCGCTGGCTCCAGGAAATACTCAGCATAAAGGATCACAACATAGCCATTGGTCCTTCTCATCTGCAGCTCTCGGTTCCATTGTTCAGTTTAACTCCTTATAAAGTATTCATGGCTGCACTTTTTCTAGCCAGAGGGAGGGTGGTGGTCAGTAAAAGCACCTAGGTTCTGTCAGCCGGTCGCAAATAAACAGCATTCTGGTTTCCAAGACCAAACTTGGAATTAGAGGCATTAATTACATCACTGTAGGGGGAGCAGGCCCGGGCACCAGGTGTGATCCAAGAAGGCAGCCCAAGCGCAGCTCCAGGGTAGAGCTGACTGGAGCTAATGCGCCTTCCAAGTGTGTGGGTCCCTGACAAGTCAGGGTGCGCTCCCGGTCGTGCTGCCCGGAGGGTGGGCGAGGGTCAAGCCAGGCTCCAGGCCAGTTAGTCAGGCTGCCTCAGAGATTTACGATCTGCTCTTTTCAGAAAGTTTTCTCGGAATAGACATTTCTCCAAAGAGGACATACAGATGGCCAATAGACACATGAAAAGATGCTCAGAGTCACCAATTATCACAGAAATGCACATTAAAATCACAATGAGGTATCATCTCACACCTGTCAGAATGGCTATCATCAATAAGTCAACAAACTGACAAGCATTGGTGAGGATGTGGAGAAAAGGGAACCGTCGTGCACTGCTGGTGGGAATGTGGATTGGTGCAGCCACTGTGGAAAACAGTATGGAGTTTCCTCAAAAAATTAAGATTGGAACTGCTTATGATCCAGAAATTCCACTTCTAGATTTATATCTGAAGAAACCCAAAACACGAATTTGAAAGAATATATACACCTTTATGTTCATTGCAGTGTTATTTTTAAAAGCCAAGCTATGGAAACAGTCCAAGTGCCCATTAATAGACGAGTGGATAAAAAAGCTGTGGTACATATATACAGTGGAATATTACTTAGCTATAAAAAGTAATGAAATCTTACCATTTGTGACAGCATGGATGAACCTAGAGAGTATTATTATGCTAAGTGAAATAAGTTACTCAGAGAAAGACAAATACCATGTGACTTCATTTATATGTGGGATCTAAAGAACAATATAAATGAAGAAGCAAAACAGAAAGAGACTCATAAATACAGAGAACAGACTGATGGTTGCCAGAGAGGTGGGGGTTGGGGGACAGAATGAAAACTCTGAAGGGATTGAGAAGTACAAATTTGTACTTATAAAATAGTCATGGGATGTGAAGTACAGCATAGGAAATATAGTCACTAATCTATACTAATAAAAGCCTAGGTGGCCCTGTACACGACGTCATCACAAGATGGCCACCACAAAGATGGCTTGCACAAGATGGCCATGCGCACAGCGGAGGCGGGGCCCGGTGGCCACTCCACACAGTGAGGAGTCAATCAGGCTGGCAGGGGAATACTTAGGGGGTGATCAGGCACGCAGGCGAGCGGTTAGGAGCCAGTGGTCCAGGATTGTGAGAGGGATGTCTGACTGCCGGTTTAGGCCTGAACCCAGGGATCGGGCCTAAATCGGCAGTCGGACATCCCCCGAGGGGTCCCAGATTGGAGAGGGTGCAGGCCAGGCTGAGGAACACCCCCCCCCCCCCGTGCATGAATTTCATGCACCAGGCCTCTAGTCTATAATAATAAAAGCATAATATGCTAATTAGACTGAACGTCCTTCCAGACGAAGCCAGGGCTGCAAGGGAAGCCTGGGTCCCAGGTGCCTGCTGGTAGCCAGAGGGAAGCCAGTGCCAGCAGCCTGGGGAAGAAAACCCTATTCTTGCACAAATTTCATTCATCGGGCCTCTAGTATTGTAATAACTGTGTGTGGTGCCAGGTGGGTACTGGAAATATCAGGTGGAGCACTCTGTAAAGTATATGATTGATCATTATACTGTACCCCTGAAACGAATACAACATAATATTGACTGTAAACTGTAATTGAAAAAAGTTTTAATTAAGAAATAAAAATAGCCCTAACTGGTTTGGCTCAGTGGATAGAGCGTCGGTCTATGGACTGAAGGGTCCCAGGTTCGATTCTGGTCAAGGGCATGTACCTTGGTTGCGGGCACATCCCCAGGGGGGAGGTGTGCAGAAGGCAGCTGATCGATGTTTCTCTCTCATTGATGTTTCTAACTCTCTATCCTTCTCCCTTCCTCTCTGTAAAAAATCAATAAAATATATATATATTTTAAAAAGAAATAAAAATAATTTAAAAAATAAAAAGTGTTTTCTAACAAAAGGAGAAGTAGCTAGGGAACATAGCCTGAAGGGACTGGTGGAGAGAACAAATTCCTTGATTGCATCTCCAGATCAGCTTGCATGACTGAAAGCTAGTCTGAAACTTACCCAGAAACTCTTCCCAGGAAAAACTGCCTCCCAGGCCCTCTGTCGCTCTATCGTGAGGCTGTGAGCTTCTGGAGCCATGGCCATGTATGTCACCAGGTTAGGGGATCGTTCCTCAGCTTCCCTAAGGGGGGGGACTGGCTGGATTATCAGAAGTCACACACACTACATGCTCTTAAGAAGTTCTCACTCTGTGTATTGTCTGACTCCACAACATGGTTTCTGGCGGCAATCTATTGTTCTGATAGAAAAAAGGCAAGTCATCTATTAAAACCTTTTTGATAACCAGTCATTGGTTTCCATCCCTTGATGTAGTTCCACCGAAGAAGATCCTGCGAGACAGGGTCTGTCCCGAGATGCTGTAGGAAGGCGATTGCCAGCGAGACCTCCATCGTCACCCGGCTGTTTGAAGGGCAGCTCAACTACAGCATCATGTGCCTCAAGTGTGAGAACTGCACCTACAAGAACGAAGTCTTCACAGTCCTCCCCCTCCCCATCCCATCCGAATACAAGTGCTCTCTCCAGGTAGGGCTCTCACTCCTGCTTGCTTTCTTGTCTGGTTCTATCCGGCCCTGGATTCTCTGACGCCTGTTTCCTGTATTTTCTAGTAAGGAAGGGGCTGCTTTATAACTTTAAAAAAAAATTGGAAGCCATGATGATAACATGTTATAGACAAGCGACAGACAAAAGTTACTGTGACCTCAGTTGCATTTCTATGTACCCAATAAAGCAACCTTGTTGTAAAATTGAAAAGATAAATGGGGTTTATTCGATCTGTTGTCATGGTGTGGTGCATATAGGGAATTTAAACTTTCTTGCAAAAAATTTATGGCCTTTCCTTATCTCAAAGGTCTGTAGGTCCATTTTGGGAACTAGATATAAAAGATTCTGACTCAGTCTTGAGCTCTTATATTTTATTTACTTATTTATATATATTTTAAATATATTTTTTATTGATTTTAGAGAGGAAGGGAGAGGGAGAGAGAGATAGAAACATCAATGATGAAAGAGAATCATTGATTGGCTGCCTCCTGCAAACCCCCCTACTCGGGATCAAGCCCACAACCCCAGGCATGTGCCCTTGCCTGGAATCGAACCCAGGGCCCTTCATTCCCCAAGCTGATGCTCTATCCACTGAGCCAAACCAGTTAGGGCGAGCTGTTACATTTTTAGACAAAAGCTGTGAAGTGTGTGGGGAAAATAGAATGGAATCTAGTGCCTTAGTTTACTTCTTGAATTTTCTTCACCATAATACCAAAAGCTAATGTAGCGGAGGGTGTGGTGGTAGAAGGCAGGGAGCAGTTTGGAGGCGGGAGCAATGCGTCTCCTCTCAGGATGATACACATTTACCAGAATTGGAGAATAGAATCCTACTAATTCAGAACGGGACTTGTTCGCAGATCAAATGGCTACAGATGTCTGGAAACGAATCCCAAAGACTCTAAATGAGGTGCTGGTGTGTCTACTGAAAGCAGAATCTGTCCTCCTCCCCTTTAGGTTAATGGTTTGTAGAGCTGAGGGTACCTGGCTACACTGAGGACATCTTCTGGGCATGGGATCTCGTTCTCTCTGTTCTGCTGGCTTTATTATGGGTTACCTCAAAAGCCCAAGACATGGTCATGGTCCAATCACCAGGTCACTTTTGTGACGAGACGAATAATGTAAAACAGCTGCCTGACTGGTTAGTGGAAACTTCACCGTCAATATTATTCTGAAGTTAACATGCTGATTCAGAGATTAGATCCCAATGGCCACGTGGGTCCACTTCAGTGATGGAAGTGAGCAGGAAGCACCTCCTTTGCAGAGAGACAGCCCCCCCCCTCCCCGCCCCCAGATGCAGCTTGTGACGCTGGCGTGTCCTGGACCTACTGGCACTGAGGAAGGCAGCACGGGCTCTATTCACAGAGCTCTTCGGAGGCTGCAGTATGAACTGAGCCTGGGTGACCATTGATCCAGCTGGTCACCCAAAGCTTTTTTACCTCAACAGGACTGTCTCCAGTGCTTTTTCCAACAAGACACACTGACCTGGAACAACCAGATTTACTGTTCCTTTTGTGAAACTAAGCAAGAAGCAGCTGTGAGGGCCAGTATTTCCAAAGCACCGAAAATAATGATCTTTCACTTGAAAAGGTATGGATTTTGACATTTTGTGAGCATATTTTTAAAGATATATATTTTTATTAATTTCAGAGAGGATGGGAAAGGGCGAAGGGAGAAACATCAATGACGAGGGAGAATCATTGATTGGCTGCCTCCTGTACGCCCCCTACTGGAGATCGAGCCTGCAACCCGGACCATGCGCTTGGGACCCTTCAGTCTGCAGGCCGACGCTCTATCCATTGAGCCAAACCAGCTAGGGCGAGCATATTTCTTGAATAGCTTTATCAAGATAGAATTCAATACCATGCAATACACCCACTTAAAATGTACAAATCAATGCTATCCTATATATTACACTGATTTTTTAAAATTTTGTGGTAAAATGCTAGTATATGTAACATAAAATTTGCCATTTTAGACCATTTTAAGTGTATACTTCGTTGGCATTAATTACATCTATATTGTGCAACAATCACCACTATTTCCAAAACGTTTTCATCACTCCAAGCAGAAACTCTGCACTCATTAAGCAATAACTCCCCATTCCTCATCCCCCTCACCCCAAGTAACCTCTCATCTACTTTCTGGGTCTATAATTCTGCCTATTTTAGGTGCTTCATGTAAGTGGAATCATACAACATTCATCCTTTCTGCTGGCCTATTTCACTTAGCATCATGTTTTCCAGGCTCGTCCATGTGTACCAGAAGTTGGTTCCTTTTTATGGCTGAGTAATATTCCACTGCCTGTATGCCAGATTTTGTTTATCTGTTCATCTGTAGATGGACATTTGGCATTCACTTTGAGTGCTTTTAAAAAATAAATTCCCTGACCCCACCATTACAAATTCTGATTCCACAGGTCTGAGGCAGAGTCTAAGCATTCCTATTTTAATTTTTATTTCCCCCCACCAAATTTTATTTTAAAACTTTTGAATCTACAAAGAAGTTGAAACTCTGTCATGAATACCCATCTGCCCTAAAATGTTCATTAGTTGGTGACATTTGGCCACATTTCCTTTCTCTTTTCTGTCTTTCTCTCCTCTTTCCCTCCTTCCCCCCCACTCCATTTTCTTAGCTGAACCATCTGAAGTAAGACGCAACACCACGGCATTTCATGCTTAGATACTCCACCACGTGTCACCTGAGAATAAGGACATTCTCCTGCATAATCGCCATTATCACGCCTAAGAAATGTGACAATAATTTTATATCACCTACGATACAGTCCATCCTAATTTCTCCCATCCCCAAAATGTCTTTTATTACTTTTTTGAAATCTAGAATCCAATCAAGGGTCCTACATTGCATTTGGCTGTCTCTTTCCATCTAGAACAGTCTTTTCCCCTTTTTATATATCTGAACTTTTTTTTTCTTATATTGAGCCTTTGAGGAGCCCATTGTTTAGACCAGTGATGGCAAACCTATGACACGCGTGTCAGAGGTGACACGTGAACTCATTTTTTTGGTGGATTTTTCTTTGTTAAATGGCATTTAAATACATAAAATAAATATCAAAAATATAAATCTTTGTTTTACTATGGTTGCAAATATCAAAAAATTTCTGTATGTGACACGGCACCAGAGTTAAGTTAGGGTTTTTCAAAATGCTGACACGCCGAACTCAAAAGGTTCGCCATCACTGGTTTAGACTGTGTCTTGTTCTGGATTTAGTTAACTGTTTTCTCATGGTTAGATTCAGGCTAAATTTTTAAAAAATTTATTTTTATTGATTTCAGATAGGAAGGGAGAGGGAGACAGAGATAGAAACATCAATGATGAGAGAGAATCATTGATCAGCTGCCTCCTGCAGCCACACTGGGGATTGAGCCCGAAACCCAGGCATGTGCCCTCACTGGAAATTGAACTGTGACCTTCTGGTTCCTAGGTGGACACTCAACCACTGAGCCACACCAGCCGGGCCAGGCTAAATTTTTATTTTATTGTATTTTATTTTTAGCAAGAATTTGGCATAGATGATGTTGTGTGCTGATCACCTTGCAACAGGAGGCACACCATAAAAGTTTCTCTCACTATTAGTACTGTTAGGTTTGATCCCTTAGGTAAGGTGGTGACTGCAAAATCTCCCCATTTAAAGCTGTAGTTTCCCCTCTGTAATTGGTATCACTCTGGACCTATGGACACTTAAACCTTATGTGTTTCATATCCATTACTATCATCATTCTTCTTGATGCTCAAGTTGTTTAAAATTGGCCAGTGAGATCCCTTCAAGCTTTTGTTACCTCATTAGTTAGCTCATTTAGTTTTAATAAAATATAATTGCAGGCACAAAATTCATCCTTGTTAGATGCACAGTTCTATGAATTTTTAAAAATGCACAGTCATGTGACCATCAGCCAACATATAGACTATCTCTATCACCCCAAAAAGCTTTCTCATGCTCCTTAATAATCAGTCCCTTCTCTACTCTCAGCCCCTGGAAATTTGTGATCTGATTTCTATCCTTATAGTTTTGCTTTTTCCAGAATGCTCTATGTTATACTATATGCAGCCTTTTGAGTTTGGCTTCTTTTACTTAGCACAATGTTTCTGAGATGAATTCGTGGTGTGTTGTAGTGTAGTGTAGTATTTTTATTGCTGTGTAGTAGTCACTTTTATGAAGGTACCACATTCACCAGTTGATGAACATTTGGGTTGTGTCCGGTTTGAGGCAGATGCGGATACAGCTGCTATAAACATTAGCATATGGATTTTCATGTGGAGATAAGTTTTCATTTCTTTTCAGATGCTACCTAGGCATAGGATTGCTGGGTCATATGGTCCCTTTGTTTTTTCAAACAAGGCTGCTTGCTTTCAGGCATAAGCCTACCTCAGGCTCATCCAGGAATTGCCCTGCCCCAGACCTAAATCAGCCATTTTTCCAAAATGAACCTAACGTATTTTTTAAGGAGCTCCGGGGTGATTCTGTGATGGACTCGGCTTTGGGAACTGCTGATCCATATAGCAAATAGAGAATGTGGCAGGCGTTTCACAAAATTTTATCCTATTAAAGAGATGTTAAAGCCTAAGACTTGGCAAGCTGGACACCGCCAAGACCACGTGTGCTGATATCCAGAAGAGGGAAACTGAGGCAGCTTGGCTAGAGTGAATGCACCAGCCGCTCCGCAGTGAAGTCTCCAGGTGCTGCCAGTGTGGTTCCTTCTCCCCGGTGCCCCCTGGATTGACCCCACACTGTCTCAGGTCCTGACCCGAGCTCTTGGCCCCCTCCAGTCTCAGTGTTGACAAGGCCTACGGATGTAGAGCTCCTAAATAAACGTAGTACGAAACACTTCTGTGAATACACCTGCACCAAATAATCTGTTTAAGAAATTACTTTGAACTGTACTTAGAATTGGTCAAGGTATGGGGACTTCATGCCTGAGTGCTGCACAAACTCACTTGTCATTTCACACATTTATTGTCTCTCCAGGTTTGACATTCTGGGTACAATGAAAAGGAAACTGAGGACCGATATTCATTACCCACTCACTAACCTGGACCTTACTCCTTACATTTGTCCAGTTTTCCGGAAACATCCTAAATATAACCTCTGTGCAGTGGTGGTGAGTAAAATACAACTATTTAAAAAACACAAATTTGAAGAAAACTGTAGAATTATCTGCTTAAATGCCTGCGCCTTCTATCTTTCCCTGACTTCTCCTATATGTTGCTTTTTAAAACCAAGTATAGAGCCTGGAAACTCCCTGCTTTGCCCTGAGCAGAAGAGCAGTGAAAGAACAAAATGCCCCGGTCGCTGCCACCTCATTTCCCCCCACTCAGTGGCTATTTCAGATCTAGGGATGTTTGCAGATTGTGCTCTGGGGACAGTAGAAGTTGGTTTCTATAACTTTATGTTGAGTAACTGTGAGCCACTCGATGGCCAAAGCCCCCAAACACTAGGTACATAATAGTCGCAGACTCATTGCCTGTATACATCCAGTCCTAGGTATACAACCCCCAGACGCGCCTTTGGGCTCTGTGTCAACTCTCATCATTGAGGATTCCCAGAAGGAAAGAAAGCATGGAGTACATTCAGACCAAATCATCTGCTATATAGATAGTAGTTAATAATAGCAATAGCCATCATGTATTGAGCCTGGCATTATGTTAAGTGCTTAACACGTATTTTCCCATTTAATTATTTAAACAATTCTATGGAGTACATACAATTATTTTTAAAGCCTGTGTTATAGATGGGTACCATGTGGTTTAGTCATTAGCCATGGCAATATATTAAGGGATGTGCAGTGGTAAGTAAAGAGAAGGAATGTTTATCTACCTACCTACCATCTGTCTGTCAAGAATTATTTGGATTTATATATCATACTAGAGGCCCGGTGCATGACATTCATGCACTGGGGAGGTGTGGGGGTCCCTCAGCCTGACCTGCACCCTCTCCAATCTGGGAGCCTTCAGAGGAGCCCTCTCCAATCCGGGAGTTTCTGTCTGTCTTTGCAATCATATGAGCGAATTGTCTGAGACCCCAACTCAGTTTGGTTTGTTGCTCACAGAATAATAGAGGCTTTTTTTTTCTTTGCTTCATTGGTGGAGATTTCCTGGAAGTTTTAGGATATCTTCCCTTTAATTTCTCCTAGACACTCTGATTTTACTTATGTCTCTCACCTTTGCTTTCCCTCCATCCCCCATCGCAACAGTAACTTGCTCCAGGCTCACTTTTCTCTAGTGTCTAGGACAGTGATGGCAAACCGTTTGAGCTCGGTGTGTCAGCATTTTGAAAAACCCTAACTTAACTCTGGTGCCGTGTCACATACAGAAATTTTTTGATATTTGCAACCATAGTAAAACAAAGATTTATATTTTTGATATTTATTTTATGTATTTAAATGCCATTTAACAAAGAAAAGTCAACCAAAAAAATGAGTTCACGTGTCACCTCTGACACGAGTGTCATAAGTTCGCCATCACTGGTCTAGGAGATCTGTCTGCCACCAGAACTACGATTCCCAGCATTCCTGGTACTCCCAGTGCTCTGGGCTTCTGCTTCCAGTCCTGGGGCTGCCACCAAAACTACTATTCCTAGAATTCCTGGTGCTTCCCGCGATCTTGGTTTTCCCTTCCTGCTCTGTCTCCATCCCATGGCCTCCCACTCTGCAAAGTCCTCCCAGCCACCAGCTCTCCCTCTCTACTCTCCGTCTGGCAGCATGGGGAGCCAATTTCCCCAAGTGGCTCCAGTCTCCGCCAGATCTCCCACTCTGCTCTCTGCCTGGCACCTGTGTATGTAAATTAACCCTCAATCTTTATCAGGTTAATTTGCATGCTCACTCCTGATTGGCTGGTGAGCATAGCAGAGGGACGGTCAATTTACATGTTTCTCTTTTATTATATAGGATATTAAGAGTGAGTGTGTGGGCCACAGCCGGGTAGATCAGTTGGTTATAGCATTGTCCTGATACACCAAGGTTGCAGGTTTGATCCCTGGTAAGGGTACATACAGGAGTCAACCAATGAATGCATAAATAAGTGGAATAACAAATTGATGTTTCTCTTTTTCTCTCAAATCAATAAATTTAAAAAAAATGGGTGTGTATATACACATACATATACACTGAGTGGCCAGATTATTATGACCACCCCATCAGTACTTCATTGGGCCACCTTTTGCCTTCAATACTGCGCGATTCTTCTTGGCATTGACTCCACGAGATGTTGAAAGGTGATGCAAGGAATCTGACACCATGCCTGATGAATAGCACTGTCCAGTTCTGTGATATTTGATGGTTGTGGAACCAGCTGCCTGATGGCTCTTTTAACTTCATCCCACAAATGCTCAATTGGATTGAGATCTGGTGATTGTGGGGGCCACTTAAGCAAGGTAAAGTTTCCCTCATGTTCTTGAAACCACTCCTGCACAATACAAGCACCGTGGCATGGCGCATTGTCTTGTTGGAAGAAGCCATCTCCATTGGGATACGCCATCAACATGATAGGATGAACTTGATCAGCAACGATACTTAGGTATGTTGTGCTATTCAGATATTGTTCCACACAAATTAAAGGGCCCAAATCATGCCAGGAAAACATGCCCCAAACCATAACACTGCCCCCACCAGCCTGAAGGGTTGTACTCATGCATGTGGGGTGCATGCTTTCATGCTGTTTCTGCCAAATTCTCACTCTGCCATCTGCATGATGCAACTGGAAATGTGATTCATCGGACCACATGACTTTTTTCCAATGCTCAACTGTCCAATCCTTGTGTTCTTGTGCGAATTGGAGACATTTTATCTTGGTAACTGCAGACAGCAAAGGTGTTTGAACAGGCCTTCGGCTTCCATATCCTATACGATGCAGTGTATGGCTAATTTGCCTACAAATGTCAGGTGGTCATAATAATCTGGCCACTCAGTGTATATGGCATATATATACATTGACATCATAATATATACACATATTGTATACATATATTAAGAGCACATATACACCTGCATATTATATATGTATATCTCTATATATAAAAGCCTAAGCGACTTTTACGATGAAATGACTGGAACGACCGGTCACTGTGATGCGCATTGAGCAGGCAGGCAGGTGAGCAGTTAGGAGCGAGCAGGCTGGCAAGCAGTTAGGAGGGTGTGGTCCTGGTTTGCCAGAGGGATGTCTGTTGTTGGGTGTCTGACTGCAGGGATCAGGCCTAAACTGGCAGACGGACATCCCCCGAGGGGTCCCGGATCGCAAGAGGGTTCAGGCTGGGCTAAGGGACCTCCCCTCACCCCCATGCATGAATTTTGTGCACCAAGCCTCTAGTATACATATAAAAACATACACATATACATAGAGGAAAAGAAAAAAGAACACATAGGCTGTAAAATACAGATCTTTGTTTAAATCCCAATGCTGCCACTTACTAGTTACAGGATATGGGACTCTTGTGCCAGTCTCTCATCTGTAAAATAGGAGCAGTGCTATTTGCTTATAGGCTTGCTGTGATGAATAGATTAAATGATAAAGGCACATGACACAAGTTACCCTCCCCAAGATCATGAAGATATTCACCTATCTTATCTAGTAAAGAGGGAAAATGCCAATTGACCATCATACCATAAGGGTCAAGATGGCTGCGCCCACAGCGGAGGCTGAGTTCCCATAACTAGCTTTAACAAGCAATCAGCAGGGACCTGAGGCTGCATGGCTGCACCCCACCGCCTGGTGGGGCTTGACAGGGGACTTCAGGCCATGCCCCCTGCCCCAGCGCCAGGGTGGGGGACCTCAGGCTGCGCCCCCCACCTATCTGGGCTTTAGAGGGGACCTCAGGCCACACCTCCTGCCAGGGGGGGCTTGACGGGGACCTCAGGTGCACCCCTCAGCCTGAGCTGGGACACCTGAGGCTGCACCCCCTGATCTGGTGGGGCTTGACAGGGGTGGGACTGGCCAGGTCTGAATCTAGCCCAGTGGGGGAGGGGTCAGCCGGGTCTGGGTCTCGTGAGATTTCAGGGCACATGTGGGTGGGTGGGGACTTGACTTTGGTTCCTGTGATGCGCCCCAGACTCTGACAGGAGGAAGATTTTCATATACATTTTACTAATTTTCTTTCATCTCTGACACTTCTATTATAGAGAAAGGGCAAATAGCAATATTAAAATATTTCCTCTAATTAATTCCCTTTCAATGTGTATGAATTTTGTGCACTGGGTCACTAGTATTATCATATAAAAAGCTTGGTTTTACCTTAACACAGTTTTTAAAATTATTCTTAAAAGTGTCTATTATTTACATTTTCAATCTTATTGGCAAATGTCAGTTTTTTCTGTCCAATTATTACATCTCTTGTTTCTTTTTCTTGTCCTAGGACACCCAGTATGTGTAAAATATTGTGTTACTCCTTTCTAGACTGCAGTTTCTGCTGAAAAATCTGTTGGTAGTCTTAGGCGGGGGGTAGGGAGATCCTTGTAGTGACAAGTTGTTTTTCTCTTGCTGCTTTTAAGATCCTCTCATTGTCTTTAATTTTTGACTTTTTACATAGTAATGTGTCTCGGCGTGGGTCTCTGGGTTCATCTTATTTGGAACTTTCTGGGCTTCCTGTGTCTTTTTAAATATAATTTTTATATTTTAATGTCTATTTCCTTTCTCAAGTTAGGGAAGTTTTTAGCCATTATTTCTTCAAATAAGTTTTCTGCCCCTTTCTCTCTTTCCCTTGTGGGACCCCTATAGTACAAATGTTAGCCCTCTTGATGTTGTTCCATAAGTCCTTTAAGCTATTGTCTTTATTTTAAAATTATTTTTTTCTTTTTGCTACTCTGATGGGGTGAGTTCCATTGTCATCCTTGAGTTCACTGATCCTTTCTTTTGTTTCTAGGCTGTTGAAGCCTTCTAGTGTATTTTTCAGTTCAGTTTTGCGTTTTTTGCTCTGTGACTTCTCTATGGTGCTATCTTATTTTCTCCCCTCTCTGTTGAAGTAGCTCTCACTGTGTTTATGAGTTCTTTTCCTGAGTTTGGTGACCATTACCTTGAACTTTTTATCAGGTAAATTACTTATCTCCATTTCATTAAGGTTTTTTCCTGAGTATTTATCTTGTTCTTTTTTTTGAAACATATTCTTTTGTTTCTTCATTTTACTTGACTCTCTGTGATGGTTTCTATACACTAGATCCGTGGTCGGCAAACTGTGGCTCTTTGGCCCCTTGAGTGTGGCTCTTCCTCAAAATACTACGTGTGGGCGTGCGTTCAGTGCGATTGAAACTTCGTGGCCCATGCGCAGAAGTCAGTTTTCAGCCTGGGCGAGTCTATTTTGAAGAAGTACTGTTGATATTTGGCTCTGTTGACTAATGAGTTTACTGACCACTGCACTAGATAAAACAGCCACCTCTTAGCCCTGGCCAGGTAGTTCTGTTGGCTAGAGTGTTGACCCAAAAACCCAAGCTCCCCTTGGCCACCAGAGACAGGCAATCAAGGGGAATCCCCTGGGCGGGCAGCAGCTCAAAAAACCAGGACACCAGATACATGTAGCAGCTCTCCTGGGGCGATACTGGCACTCCAGAGCATGGCCCGGGGAGAGGGGAAAGACAGTGCCTACCTCTGAGGTCCCCAGAAAGGATTACATCAGCCCATAGATGTGTCTTTGGTTAGGAGTCTGTCCCTGAGTCAGCTGTCATAATAAGCTAATGGCGTGCTTCCCCCAGAAAGAGCTCCTGGATCTGTGGCTTCTTGCTGTGCCTTGGTGGTGGTGGCAGTTTAAGGACGTTTTCTCTGTTGGCTCAAGTCCTGTGGGACCCACAGGCTAAGCCCCCAGGGCCACCAGAGCCAGGCAAGGTAGAGGGGTTCCCTGGCAGCAGCTGCAAAAATAAGCTCCTTCTGGGAGATACCGGTGAGCTGGAGGAAGGCCCAGGGAGAGCGCAACGATGGTTTCCACTGGCACAAGTTCCCTGAAAGCACCTCCGTAGGCACCTAGTTGTGTGCCAAACAAGAGCTTGCCCTCAGGCTTAATTAAGCTCCTGGAATCAAACTGGCCTCCCTCCTAGAAAGACTAATTTACAACAAAGGAGTCGAGCAAAAGGAAAAGGAACCTACTGGATAGAAAAAGATAGTTGCAAATCACACATCTGATAGGGGTTAATATAGAATGGAGAAAGGAAAGTCTCTTCAATAAATGGTGCTGGAAAAAAATGGGCAGCCACATGCAAAAGAATGAAATAGACCTCTATGTTACACCATACACAAAATTAACTCAAAATGGATTAAAGACTTGAACATAAGACCTGAAACCATAAAATACATAGAAGAAAACACAGGCAGTGAGCTGCTGGACATCAGTCTTACTAGTAGTGATGTTTTTGTGGATTAGACTCTAACAGCAAGGGAAACAAAAGCAAACAAAAAAACAAAAAGTGGTACCACATGGAACTAAAAAACTTCTGCACAGCCCTAGCCAGTTTTGCTCAGCGGATAGAGCATTGGCCTGCAGACTTTAGGGTCCCAGGTTCGATTCTGGTCAAGGACACATGCCCAGGTTGTGAGCTCAATCCCCAGAAGTGGGTGTGCAGAAGACAGGTGATCAATGATTCTCTCTCATCATTGATGTTTCTACCTGTCTCCCTCTCCCTTCTTCTCTGAAATCAATAAAAATATATTTTAAAAAAGAATTGACTAGCAATCCCTTCTTTGAAAAATAAGTAAATAAATAAAGAGCTTCTGCACAGCAAGGGAAACCTTCAGTAAAAGGAAAAGGTAACCCACTGGATGGGAAAAGATAGTTGCAAATCACACATCTGATAGGGGTTAATATACACAATATATACAGAAGTCATATAACTCAACAACAACAACAACAAAACAACCAACCTGATTTAAAAATGGGCAGAGGAGCCCTGGCTGGGTTGCTCAGTGGTGAGAGTATTGGCCCATGGACTGACAGTCTCTGGTTTGATTCCAGTCAAGGGCACATACCTCGGTTGCAAGCTCAATCCCTGGTCCCGGTCAGGGCACATGCAGGAGGCAACCAATTAATTTGTCTCTCTCATATCAATGTCTCCTCTCTCTCTCTCTCTCTCTCTCTCTCTCTCTCTCTTTCCCTCTCTTCCACTCTCTCTAAAAATCAATGGGGGAAAAATCCTTGGGTGAGGATTAACAACAAAAATGGGCAGAGGATCTGAATAAATATTTTTCCAAAGGAGTTGTACATATGGCCAGTTGGCACACACAAAGTTCTTCAACATCAGGGAAATGCAAGTTAAAACTACATTGAGATATCACCTCACATATATTAAAATGGCTATCATCAGCCCTAGCTGGTTTGGCTCAGTGGATAGAGCATTGGACTGCAGACTGGAAGGTCCCGGGTTTGATTCCGATCAAGGGCACATGCTCGGGTTGCGGGCTCAATCGCAGTGGGGGGCAGGCAGGAGGCAACCGATCAATGATACTCTCTCATCATTGATGTTTCTCTCTCTCCCTCTCCCTTTCTGAAAACAATAAAAATATGTATTTTTTAAAAATGGCTATCATCAAAAAGACAAGAACTAACAAGCAAGGAATAGGATGCAAAGAAAAGGGAGCCCTTTGTGCACTATTGGTGGGAATGTCAATTACAGCCACTATGAAGCAGTGTGGATATTCCCTTAGAAATTAAGAATAAAACTACCATCTGATTGAATTATTCCGCTTCTGGGTGTTTATCCGAAGAATACGAAACACTAATTCAAAAAGATATCCCCCATCCCTGTGTCCATTGAAGCATTATTTGCAATAGCCAAGATATGAAAACAACCTAAGAGTTCACTGACAGATGAATGGATAAAAAAAGATGTGAACATCAACAACAAAAAAGATGTGAACACACACACACCCTACACCAGTGGTCAGCAAACTGCGGCTATTATAAAACAGTACTAGAGGCCTGGTGCACAAAAATTTGTGCACTCAGGGGGGTCCCTCAGCCTGGCCTATGCCCTCTTTCAGTCTAGGACCCCTTGGAGGATGTCCACCTGCTGGCTTAGGCCCACTCCCTGGGGGATCGGGCCTAAGCTGGCAATTAGACATCCCTCTGGCAGCCTGGCAGCCCTCAGGGGATGTCCACTTACCAGCAGGGAGCAGGCCTAAGCAGTCGGACATCCTTAGTGCTGCTGAGGAGGTGGGAGAGGCTCCCACCACCACCGCTGGGGTGCCTGGCCAGTCTGGGTGAGGGGCTGAGGGCCGTTTTCAGGCTGGCCAAGCCTCCTAGTGACGGAAGCTCCCAGCCTCTCCTTTTTTTCTTTTTTCTTTTTTATTCTGGGATTTATTTACCTTCTATAATTGAAACTTTGTAGCCTTGAGTGGAGCTCAGAGCCAGCTGCGGTAGGCGGGAAGCTTGCCTTCCTCCATCACTGGGCAACCAAGCCTCCTGCTCGCTCCAGCTCTGTGGCTGCCGGCCACCATCTTGGTTGGGTTAATTTGCATATAGTCGCTCTGATTGGCTGGTGGGCATGGCTGAAGGCAGGGGTCCTCAAACTTTTTTTAAAAATTGTTTTATTGCTTAAAGTATTACAAAGGGTATTACATATGTGTCCTTCCTCCCCCCCCCCCCCCCCCCACCCTTGACAATACCCTGGCCTCCCCTACCCCCCAGTGTCTTATGTCCATTGGTTATGCTTATATGAATGCATACAAGTCCTTCGGTTGATCTCTTACCCCCCTCACTCCTGCCCCCCAACCCTCCCCGGCCTTCCCGCTGCAGTTTGACAATCTGTGTGAGGCAGCTCTGCCTCTGTATCTATTATTGTTCATAAGTTTATAATCATCTTTATTATCCATGAATGAGTGAGATCATGTGGTATTTTAAACAGGGGGCCAGTTCACTGTCCCTCAGACCGTTGGAGGGCTGGATTATAGTTTAAAAAAAAACTATGAACAAATTCATATGCACACTGCACATATCTTATTTTGAAGTAAAAAACAAAATGGGAACAAATACAATATTTGTATTTGCATGTGGCCCGCGAGCCATAGTTTGAGGATCCCTGGCTTAAAGCATAGCGAAGGTATGGTCAATTTGCATGGTTGAATTTTATTAGTGTAGATGGTACCAGCATAAAAACAGACACATAGATCAATGGACCAAAATATCCAAAAAATAAATCCTTGCTTACACAGTTAATATATGACAAAGGAGGCAAGAATATACAATGGGGAAATTACAGTCTCTTAAAAAGAATTTTTTAATCCTCACCTGAGGATATGCTTATTGATTTTAGAGAGAAGGGAAGGGAGGGAGGGAAGAAGGCGGAGAGGGAGACAGAGAAGGAGAGAAAGAGAAAGAGAAACATCACTGTGAGAGAGAACATCTATTGGTTGCCCCAACTGAGGATTGAACCAGCAACCTTTTGGTATACGGGATGACTGAGCCACACCAGCCAGGGCAACAGTCTTTTTAACAAATGGTGTTGGAAAACTGGATACATGAAAACAAAAACAAAAACAAAAACAAAAACTATACCACTTTCTTATGAATAAAAAACTTAAATGTAACACCTGAAACCATAAAACTCCTAGAAGAAAATATAGGTAATAATCTATTTGACATTATATCCCTTCAAGCAAAAGAAACGAAAGCAAAAATAAATGAGACTTCAAACTAAAGAGCTTCTGCACAAAGAAGGAATTCATCAACAAAAGGAAAATGCAACCTACAGAATAGAAGATATTCATAAATGATATATCCAATAAGTAATAGATATCCAAAACATATAAGAAACTTATACAACTCAATATAAAAAAATAAAAACCTGATCAATCCCACTTCCTCAGCAGCACTAAGGATATCTGACTGCAGCTTAGGTCTGCTCCCTGCTAGTAAGTGGACATCCCCTGAGGGCTGCCGGGTTGACAGAGGGATGTCTGACTAACAGCTTGGGCCCGCTCCCCCAGGGAGTGGGCCTAAGCCAGCAGGTGGACATCCTTCAAGGGATCACAGACTGCAAGAGGGCATAGGCCGGGCTGAGGGACCACCCCCTCCCCCCCCCGAGTGCACACATTTTTGTGCACCGAGTCTCTAGTACTGTTTTATAATAGCTTTGTAGTATAGTTTGAAATCAGGGAGTGTGATACCTCCAACTCTTTTTTAAATGTGTTTTTATTGATTTCAGAGAGAGGAAAGGAGAGGGAAAAAGAGCTAGAAACATCAATGATGAGAGAATATCATCTATTGGCTGCCTCCTGCATGCCCCCTACTGGGGATCGAGCCTGCAACCAGGACATGTGCCCTGACAGGGAATCAAACCATGACCTCCTGGTTCATGCATTATGCTCAACCATTGAGCCACACCTGATGGGCCCTCTAATTATTTTTTTTTCAAGATTGTTCTAGCTATTCGTACTCTATTGTGGTTTCATATAACATTTAGGATTATTTGTCCTAATTTTGAAAAGAATGCCATTGGTATTTTTATAGGGATTGCACTGAATAAATTGCTTTAACTAGTATGTGCATTTTAACACTACTAATTCTTCCAGTCCATTAACACAATATAGCCTTCTATTTACTTGTGTCCTTTTCAGTCTTCTTCAATGTTTTACAGTTTTTAGAGTACAGGTATTTCACCTCCTTTGTTAAATTTATTTTAGTTACATGATTCTTTTTGATGCAGTTGTAAATGGGATTATTTTCTTAATTTCTCTTTCTGATAGTTCATTATCTTTCTATATATAAAACCCTAAGCGACCGTTCAACCGATAGCTATGGTGCGCACTGACCACCAGGGGGCAGGTGCTCAACACACAGGAATGGAAACATGGAACAGACTGATGAATCTCAGAGGGAGGGGGGTGAGGGGAGGGCGAGAAGAGATTAATCAAAGATCTTATATGCATACTAGAGGCCCGGTGCATGGATTCATGCACTGGTGGGGTCACTTGGCCTGGCCTGCAGGGATGGGGCTGAAACCGGCAGTCTGACATCCCCCGAGGGGTCCTGGATTGCAAGAGGGCGCAGGCCAGGCTGAGGGACTCTAGTCTAGAGGTCAAGCTTCTAGTCTTATGTAACAAAGAGGGGATATGCAAATTGACCATCATGCTGTAATGGTCAAGATGGCTGCACCCACAGCAGAGGCAGGAATTCCGTAGCACAAGATGGCTGTGCCCACAGCAGAGGCAGAGATTCTGTAACACAAGATGGCTGCGCCCACAGTGGAGCCTGAGTTCCCATAACGAGCCTTAACGAGCAATCAGCAGGGACCTGAGGCTGCACCCCCCTCCCCTGCCTGGTGGGGCTTGACAGGGGACCTCAGGCCACACCTCTCGCCCTGGAGCCAGGCTAGGGTACCTCAGGCTGCACTGCCTGCCCGGCAGGATTTGATGGAAGACCTCAGGCCGCATCCCCCACTCAGTGGAGCTTGACTGGGGACCTCAGGCCACACCCCCTTGCCCCAGTGCTAGGCTGGGGGACCTCAGGATGCACTCCCCGCCCGGTGGGGCTTGACGGGGGACCTCAGGCCGTGCCTCCACCCCAGCGCCAGGCCAGAGGACCTGAGGCTGTGGCCCCCCCACCTGGCAGGTCTTTATGGGGGACCTTGGGCCATGTCCCCTGGCCTGGGCAAGGGGACCTCAAGGCCACTGCCCCCGCCCCAGCAGGGCTTGACGGGGGTGGGGCCGGCTGGGTCTGGATCTAGCCCAGCCGGCCAGGTCTGAGTCTCGCATGATTTTCAGGCACATGTGGGTGGGCAGGATCTTGACTCTGGTTCCTGTGGCGTGCCCCAGACTCTAACAGAAGGAAGATTTTCATATACATTTTATTAATTTTCTTTAATCTCTGACACTTCTATTATAGAGAAAGGGCAAATAGCAATATTAAAATATTTCCTCTAATTAATTCCCTTTTAATGTGCGTAAATTTTGTGCACCGGGTCACTAGTTAAAATATAAAAATGCAACTGATTTCTGAATATTAATTTTGTATCCTCATACTTTGCTGAATTCACTTACTTTAATAGTTTCTTGGTGGAATCTTTATGGTTCTCTATATAGCATCATGGCATCTTCAAATAAGGATAGTTTTACTTTTTCCTTTCCAATTCAGATGCCTTTTATTTCCTTTTTTAAAAAATATATTTTTATTTATTTCAGAGAGGGAGAGGGAGAGAAAAACATCAAAGATTAGGGAGAATCATTGGTCAGCTGCCTCCTGCATGACCCCTAGTGGGGATCGAGCCTGCTGCCTAGGCATGTGCCCTTGACAGAAACCAAAGCTGGTAGCCTTCAGTCCATAGGTCGACACTCTATCCACTGAGTCAAACCAGCAAGGGCCCTTTTATTTCTTTTTCTCGTCTGATTGCCGTGGCTGGGACTTCCAATACTATGTTGAATAAAAGAGGTGAAAGTGAACATCTTTGTCTTGTTCCTGGTCTTAAAGGAAAAGGTCTAAGCTTTTCATCATTGAGCACGATGTTAGCTGTGGGTTTGTCACATATGGCCTTTATTATGCTGAAGTACTATATCCCACTAAGAGTTTTTATCATAAATCAATTTTAGATTTTGGCAAATGCTTTTTCTTCATCTATTGATTTGATCACATGACTTTTATCCTTCATTTTGTTTATGTAGTGTGTCACGCTATTTGATTTGCACATACTGAACCAGCCTTGTATCCTGGAAATAAATCTCATTTGATTATGAAGTATGATTTTTTTGTTGTTTTTTATCCTCACCTGAGGATATTTTCTCCATTGCTCTTCAGAGAGTGAAAGGAAGGGGGCGGGGAGAGAGAGAAACATCAATGTGTTGCTCTAACCACGGAGAACACTGGCCAGAGCATGATGTAAAGTATTGCAGAATCCAGTTTCCTGATATTTTGTTGAGGATTTTTGCATGTTCATCAGGGATACTGCTTATAATTTTATTATTTTTGTGTGTGTGGTGTCTTTGTGATTACCATGTGTTTCCTATACCAAGCTATGTTTATAGCAGTATATTTTAAGATGATGGTTGCTTAATTTCAGGCACATTCTAAAATTACTACGATTTTTATTCACTCCCCCATATTTATGTTATTGCCATTTTTTTTTTTTACCTCTTGTGTATCCTTTATTGTTGTAATTGTACATGATAGTCCTTTTTCTTTTACCTTTTATGCTAGCTATATAGTTGGCTCATCCACTGCTTTTATAATGTTTGCCCTTGTCAATGAGTTTTTCTTTCCTGTATTTTGTTATTCATATTTTTTATCGTTTCTTCTTAAAAAGTCACTTTAACATTATTCCTTCAAATAGGTTTTCAATCCTTTGCTGTCTTCTGGTACCACTATGATGCCAATGTTGGTATACTTAATGTTGTCCCAGAGGTTTCTTAAACTCTTCTCATTCCCCCCCCCCAAATTAAATACTTTTTAATAGAAAAATATCATCTCATATGTGTGATTTTCTATCAAGCATAAGCCTCATGCAAAATTCCCTCTTAGGAATATGAGCTATGGTTTTTTGTTTTTCTATTTTTTTTAATTGTCTAAAGTTTTACATGTTTTCTTTTTTTCCAATTGACCCTTCCACCCCACCAGCCATTCCCACCCCGGGCAAGTCCCCACTGCCCCAGTGTCTGTGTCCAAGTCCTTTGGTTGCCCCTGCCCGCTCCAATTTGTCTCTAGATCATTTGTTTTTTTCCTCACCCGAGGATATTTTTCCATTGATTTTTAGAGAGAGTGGGAGAGAAAGATAAAGACAGAGAGAAATATTGATGTGAGAGAAACGTATCAACTGGTTGCCTCCTGCATGAGTCCCTGCCAGGGCCTAGGCTGGGGAGGAGCCTGCAACCAGGGTATGTGCCCTTGACCGGAATCTAACTTAGGACCCTTCGGTCAGCAGGTTGAAACTCTATCCACTGAGCTAAACTGTTCTCACTTTTTTTTTTTTAGTATATCTTTATTGATTTGAGAGAGGGGGGGAGAGGGAGAGGGAGAGGGATTGAGGAAATCATCGATCTGCTGCCTCCTGCATGCCCCACACTGGGGATCAAGCCCGCAACCCGGGCATGTTCCCTGACCGAGAATCAAACTGTGACCTCCTGGTTCATAGGTTGATGCTCAACCACTGAGCCACGCTGGCTGGGTATAAACTGTTCTCACTTTTTAAAATTCTTTGCATTTTGCTCTTCCAGTTGGGTGTTTTCTGCTTTGTCTGCCAGATGAGTGAATCAGTCCTCTGCTTTCCCTGCTGTTGACTCCCTCTAATGTATTCTTCATTGCAGTTATTGTATTTATTTCTGACTGGTTCTTTTTCATGGCTCCTGTCTCTCTTTAAGTTCTCACTAAGTTCATCTATTTTTCCTGTGAGTTCATTGAGCATCTATCTAACCAGTGTTTTGAACTCTGTATCTGGTAGATTGTCTCCATTTTGTTCTTTTTCTGGAGTTTTTTTTTTTTCTCCTGTTATTTTATTTGGTACGTTTGTCTCATTTTAGCTGCCTCTCTGTATTTGTTTTTATGTATTAGGTGGAGCTGTTATGTCTCTCAGTCTTGGCAGAGTGGCCTTAGGTATTTGGTGTCCTGTGAGGCCCAGTGGCTGTCTCCCAGTTCACCCAAGCTGGGTGCTCCAGGGGTATCCCTTGTGTGAGTTGTCTGTGTCCTGTTGTAGTTGAGCTCTTATTGCTGTTGGCACATCAGGCTGACTGGCTGTGAGGGCTGGCCATGAGGTGAGCAGACAAGCTGTTGTGTGGGGGATGACTCCATGGAACAGAAGTTGCTTTAGTGGGGCTGTGGTGCCAGCCAAATCCACCCTTAGGTGTGTCATTTGTGGAGCTGGTTAGTTGGTACTCTGGTGTGGTTTGAAGCCTCTTTGGAGGGGCTCCAGTGCAGACCATTTTCAGCCACCCTTTGTGCCTAGTTTGGGGCTGCTTGGTGGGAGCTACAGTTGGTTGTCTCTTGTGCTGGACTTGAGGGTGCTTAGGAGAGGCTGCACTGCAAACCAAGGCCTGCTGCCATGAGTGCTGGGCTTGGGACACTGGGTGGGCACCACAATGGGAACTGAGGCTAGCTGTCACTTGTAGGCACTTACTCGAAGCTACATTTCAAGTCAATACTGGCCACATCTTATGCCAGGCTTGGGGCCACCCGAAGTGAATTATAATGGAAGTTGATACTGGTCATTGCTTGTGCTGGGATTTAGCCACTTAGCAAGAGGTACAGGGCACACTGAGGCCATCCACCGCTTGCTTAGGGTTTATGGACCTTTGAGAGAGTTTAGGGAAGTCTGCAGTGTGAGCCCAGACAGGCTGTTTGTGTGGAGAAGCTGCATAAAACAGATCAGGCTGGCACACAATTAGGATGGGGTGGGATCTCAGGAAATCACCAGGGTGGGGCAAACAGTATTAGCCAGGTGGGTGGAGAGCAAAGATTTCACACTTGCCTGTGAAATCTGGGTGGGATCAACAAAGGAGAAATGGCACCTGCCTGACCCTTGCCCCTCCAGCCCTTGCTCTGAAGCTAGGCAATTCGGTTTCTCCCTGTATGTCCCTGGCCTTTTCGAGTTGCCTCCCCACACTGGAGCAAAGAGCTAGTGAGTCTGTGAGGTAGCAAATCCATGCATGGCCCTTCAAGAGGAATGCTGGGACTCCAGAAGCCCGTCTCACTCAGATGCATTCCCCACTGGTCTGCAGTCAGATGTTATGGGGACTCCTCGTCCTGGCATGATGCTGTGGGTTTGGGAGCCTGGTGTGGGGCTGGGACCCCTCCTCAGGGGGGACTTTCACAGACTGGTAGGAGGGGTGACGACACACTCTGGGTGTGGGACCTGCCTGTTCTGTGTCATCACCCCTCCTACCAGTCTTAACATAGCTTCTTTATATCCTTCGTAATGGGAATACTGTTCAGCTAGTCTTCAGGGTTTACATACTCTACCATCTTGAGTGAAGTCCAACCTATGTCTTCTGATTGTAGCACTTAGTCCATTCACTTTTATTGATAGGTGTGTACTTATTGCCATTTCATTATTTTTTTCATGGTCATTTTTGCTGTTCTCTGTCACTTTCTTCTTCTCTTGATCTTTTTCCTTTTGATTTGCTGGGTTTTTTAAAACATTTTTGGGGGGGATTCCTTTTTCTTTATTTTCTTGTGTATTTTTTGCAGGTTTTTGGTTGTGGTAACAATGAAGTTCACATACATATCCATCTATATCTATACCAGTCTACTGTTAATTGATAGCATTTAAGTTCAAATGCATTCTTAAAGCACTTCATCTTTACTTCCCCTTCACACTTTATATTGTTGACATAAAGTTTTATATCATTTGTTTTGTATATCCCCTACTTATTAATTTTGATACTTTTAACTTCCATAATAGTCTTTTAAGTGGTTGATTCACTGTTTGTTATATATTTGCTTTAACAGTGAGATTTTTTCTTTCCTGTATTTCCTTTTTTTTATCATTATTTTTTATTTTTTCCATTACGGTTGACATACAATATTATATTAGTTTCAGGTGTACACCCTAGCTCCACACTGTCTCTGGGTGGGGCATCCCTAGGTGCTCATGCAGCAGTGCACCCTCTCTCTGCAGTTTTTCTGGAGGGGACAGCTCTGCACGCAGGTCCTGCAGCACTTTGCTACTTCTGCACTCTTTCTGGTGGAGTCCTGTGCATGCACTATGGCACTTTGCTTTTGCTGCTGGAGTGGCTGGGGAGGCATTATAGCAGCATCGCAGGTCAACCAGAGCACCTGGTTAGAACTCGCATCCTCTATCCAAGCACTGGGGAAACGTAAACAATGGCACTCACTGGGTTCTCTGATTCTGTAGAGCTCTTGCAGTTCCCCAACCTTCTGTGTTCTCTCCTTTTTAAAAATCGACTTTCAGAGAGAGTGGAAAGGAGTGGGGAGGGGCGAGAGAGACACACATCAATTGGTTGACTCCTGCATGCACCCTGCAACTCTTCAGTGCACAGACTGACGCTCTAACCACTGAGCCATGTGGGCTGGGGCTCTGTGTTCTGCACCCCCAAAACACTTCTTTTTAAAAAAATATATATTTTAGAGTCGGCCTGGTGGTCAAATCCCTCTAGTGTTAACTACAACAATTAAGGCTTGGCTAGAACAAGACTGCGCACAGAGACCACAAGGGGGTGCACCAAGAAAGCATAAAAGATGCGGAGACAAAAAAACATGACAGAAATGGAGGATATGGAGCTAAGAATCGCAATTTTGAGGGCTTGCCATAAATTTGTGCAGAGCCTCACGAAAACTAATGAGACCCTTGATGCTACGATAAAGAAATTAGAAAGTAAGCATACACGGACTGAAATAAAGAATATTATACCCAATAGGAGACCAGAGGAGCACAAGAATCAAACCAAAGATTCGACAAAAAACACCCAATTGGAAAAGCATAATGAAAAAAGAATCCGAAAGTGTGAAGATAGTGTAAGGAGCCTCTGGGACAGCTTTAAGCGGACTAATATCAGAGTCATTGGAGTACCAGAAGATGAGAGACAGCAAGATATTGAAAACCTATTTCAAGAAATAATGGCAGAAAATTTCCCCCACCTGGAGAAAGAAATGGACTTACAGGTTCAAGAAGCGCAGAGAACCCCAAACAAAAGGAATCCAAAGAGGACCACACCAAGACACATCATCATTAAAATGCCAAGAGCAAAAGACAAAGAGAAAATCTTAAAAGCAGCAAGAGAAAGAGGCTCAATTACCTACAAGGGAATACCCATACGACTGTCAGCTGATTTCTCAACAGAAACTTTGCAGGCCAGAAGGGAATGGCAAGAAATATTCAAAGTGCTGAATACCAAGAACCTACAACCAAGATTACTTTATCCAGCAAAGCTATCATTCAGAATTGAAGGTCAGATAAAGAGCTTCACAGATAAGGAAAAACTAAAGGAGTTCATCACCGCCAAACCAGTATTATATGAAATGCTGAAAGGTATCCTTTAAGAAGAGGAAGAAGAAGAAAAAGGTAAAGATACAAATTATGAGCAACAAATATGCATCTATCAACAAATGAATCTAAGAATCAAGTGAATAAATAACCTGATGTACAGAATGAACTGGTGACTATAATGAATCAGGGACATAGAAAGGGAATGGACTGACTATTCTTGGGGGAAAAGGGGTGTGGGAGATGCGGGAAGTGACTGGACAAAAATCATGCACCTATGGATGAACTCAGTGGGTGGGGAGTGAGGGTGGAGGGTGGGGTGGGAGCTGGAAGGAGGGGAGTTATGGGGGGAAAAAAGAGGAACAAATGTAATAATCTGAACAATAAAGATTTAAAAATATATATATATATATTTTATTGATTTTTTACAGACAGGAAGGGAGAGGGATAGAGAATTAGAAACATCAATGAGAGAGAAACTTTGATCAGCTGTCTCCTGCACACCCCCTACTGGGGATGTGCCCGCAGCTAAGGTACATGCCCTTGACCGGAATCGAACCTTGGACCCTTGAGTCTGCAGGCCGACGCTCTATCCACTGAGCCAAACTGGTTAGGGCCCAAAACACTTCTTACATTAGATTCACAGGATTCTGTGGTAATAAATTCCTAGGAATGACTTTTATTCTCTGCCCCCATGCCCTAAGCTAAGCTAAGCTTTAAAGGATGGGATTTTTATTTAGGGTGAATCTCTTTAAGAGTCTTTGCTAGGCGTGTGGACCTCAATCCAATTCCTCATGTTGCTAGGACCTAAGAGTTTACCTCCTGTCCTTGTGTGACCTATAAAACTGAAGCACTTTGGTTACAGAGACCAGGAATTATCTTTACTCTGAGGCAGTCACAGCATCAGCCACACACCATGCTACTCTTTTATTTCCTTTGGTTCTGGCCCCTGGGGTTTACTCTTATTAAACAATCTTTAAAGTCAGCCATATAGTTCAAACGATGCTTATCATGTTTTATCCAGCATTCCTTACAATTTTATAACCAAGGATCTCAGGCTACCTAATTATCTCCTTTATCTGCTGGAAATTGAAGTCTAGAAAAATACTTGACTGTCTTCTATGTCATTTTTCTTTTTTACATTAAGTCATCAAAACTGAATATAATACTCTAGTTCTGTTCTAATCATTTCAGAACATTACTTCAATATTTGAGCACTACTTATCCACCAGATGTTTTGTTTTTCTCAAATTACATCACACTATTTTGGGCACCATTTTATAAATAAGGAAACTGAAGCATGTCAGTTTAAGGTCACATGGCAAAGACCAAGACTAGATCTTTTGTAAGCTTTGGAATATTTCTCTAATATGTCAAGGGAGAGAAGACAAAGGTCTATGGGAACATTTAATAAGTACATCCTACGTGCTACCTCTATAATATGAGATACCTGACAATAGCTGTATAAGACAAGACAGGTCTTATTACCCCATTTTAACACTACGGTGTCGGGTGAATTTCCCGCCAAAATATAAGATGGCGCGGGCAATTATTTAGGTTTCCCGCGCAAAATCAGGGATTTTTATGATACCTATTACCCCAATGGGTATGAAACGGTTCGCATACGCAGGTAGGTATCTTTGTGAACGGCAAACAAACAAATATTTGGTAATACGCAGTTACAATCGGCCCGAGTTTACACGTTTCCCGCACTCCACCGCAAATCTATATGAACCGAGTTAAGACGGCTCCCGCGGAGTACACGCAATTCACGCGAGCCAACTTAACTCGTTTCCCGCACTCCAAGTGTTAATAGATGGGGAAGTAAAGCTCAGAAAGGTTAAATAACTTCTTTAAGGTCCTTTCTTAGTGTTAGAGCTAAATTCAGTCAGAATTGACTACAAAAAACCATTTTCTTCCTTCAACACCAGGAATCAGCAACTGTAAACGGCCAGTAAATATATTAGGCTTTGCAGGCCATATGGTCTCTCTTGCAACTATTTTGCTGTTGTAGTATAAAAGCAACCAGTGAAAAACATAAAAGAATAAGCATGGCTCTGTTCATATAAAACTTTATGTAAGAACATTGAAATCTGAATTTCATATAATATTCACATAACAAAATATTATGCTTTTGATTTTTTCAACCATAGCCTATCTAATAATAGACAAACATGGTAATTAACCGTACCTCTGACACGCTTCCCATTGGCTAATCAGGGCAATATGCAAATTAACTGCCAACCAAGATGGCGGCCGGCAGCCAGGCAGCTGAAGAGAACAGGAGTCTTGCTTGCTCCAGTGATGGAGGAAGCCAAGGTTCTCCGCCTGCCGCCGCCCAGCTCTGAGCTGCACTCTAAGCAACTATGTTGCAATTATAGAAGCTAAACAATCCCCAGAAACCTGCTTTCAGCCAGCCGGGCTGCAGAGCTGGAGTTGCAACAGTGTTTCAATTATAGAAGCTAAACAAAGCCCAGATACCTGCTTTCAGCAGCCGAGGTCTCAGAGCTGGAGCAGAGCCTCAGAGCTAAAGCCGGCTCTCAGCTCCAGTGACAGCCATAGAAGGTAAATAAATCCCAGAATAAAAAGAAAAAAAAGAAAAAAAGGAGAGATGGGGTGCTTCAGTTGCCCGCCAGCCTGAAAACAGCCCTCAGCTCCTCACCCAGACTGGCCAGGCACCCCAGTGGGGACCCCCACCCTGAAGGGGGTGTGACCAGCTGCAAACAACCATCATCCCCTCATCCAGGCTGGCCAGGCACCCAAGCGGGACCCCCCACCCTGATCCGGGACACCCTTCAGGGCAAACCAGCCGGCCCCCACCTGTGCACCAGGCCTCTATCTATATAGTAAAAGGGTATTATGCAAACTGACCCTAACAGCAGAAGGACTGGGAATGACTGGTCACTATGACACACACTGACCACCAGGGGGCAGACGCTCAATGCAAGAGCTGCCCTCTGGTGGTCAGGGTGCTCTCACATGGGAGGAGCTCTGCTCAGCCACAAGCCAGGCTGACGGCTGCCAGTACAGCGGTGGTGGTGGGAGCCTCTCCTGCCTCCTCAGCAGCGCTAAGGATGTCCGACTGCAGTTTAGGCCTGCTCCCCGCTGACAAGTGGGCATCCCCCAAGGGCTCCTGGGCTGCCAGAGGGATGTCTGATTGCCATCTTAGGCCCAATCCCCCGGGGACCGGGCCTAAGCCAGCAGGTGGTCATCAATCCCCTGAGGGGTCCCAGACTGCGAGAGGGCACAAGCCAGGCTGAGGGACCACCCCTCCCCCCGAATGCACAAATTTTTGTGCACCAGGCCTCTAGTCTATATTATAAAAGGCCTGTGGCCCTAACGCCATATTGACCTCAGACAGACGTGGGTGGGTAGGGCTGCGAGCATGGCGAGGTCGTGTGATTTTGCGCGCTGGGCTTCTAGTACAAATATAAGGTGCATTCTTCACAGGCCATACAAAAACAGGCAGCAGGCTGGATTTGGCCCATGGCAAATGGTTTGTCAACCCTAGCTCCACACTATACCACCTTCTGAGAAATGAAATTATCTAATGTCTTTATTTCAAATATTTCTTTACTGGGATAGCAGAGACAAGGGAAAAAGAGAATGGAACAGGTTTTTTGGGGGCCCTCAGTGATTGAGGGGATTGTTGCTGCACAACCCCCTCACACTGTACAGTGGCAATATGCAGTGTGGAAATGACTTGGTCCAATATTAAATGTCTTTTTTCACTATAAGCTCATTTAGGAAAGATGACTATCTTCTTACTTTTTAAATTTCCTTTAATGTTTAATAGTCTATTGTACAGTTAAGTGCCCAGTAGGTATTAACTGATAAATATTAGTCAAGTATTATGCTATTTCATTCACAGATTCTGTTAAGTAGTCAATGGGTACAATATATAAGTAGTTCAATGAAATGAAAAACATTATAAACCCTGGCTGGATAGCTGAGTTGGTTAGAGTGTGGTCCCAATATGCCTAGGTTTCAGGTTCGATCCCTTGTCAGAGTACATACAAGAATCAACCAATGAATGCCAAAATAAGTGGAACAACACACTGATGTCTCTCTCAAAATAAATAAAAAATTATTAAAAAAAGAAAAAAACAATATAGAAGTCAGATTATATGTTTGGTTCAACTGAACACAATTATCATTTTCTTTTAATTTAGTATAAGGGACAATTATGAAAAAGATTTCTTGGCCCTACCTTTTTTGACCCAATAGTTGGAGTATGTGCATGTAAATACTAAGTCTGACATTCCTTCCTCCCCTAGAACCATTTTGGTGATCTGGACAGTGGCCATTACACTGCTTTCTGCAAGAACTCAGTGACCCAAGCGTGGTTTAGCTTTGACGACACACGAGTCAGTGAGATTCCAGATACTTCAGTTCAAACTGCTACAGCATATCTCCTGTTCTACAGCTGCCAGCCCTTTTCTATACCTATAGAAAAATGCTAGGAAAATGGTGTTTCCTGAAAGTTGCAAAACAAGAATCAGAAACTGGTACTTAAGTTTTGCCTTATTAAATTCTTGCAACTTACTTGCATCACTGAGATTTTTCTTTCTGGTGTATTATTATACAACCTTATATAAGATACTAGAGGCCCAGTGCACGAAAATTCGAGCACGGACGGGAGGTCCCTCAGCCCGGTCTGCCCCGTCTGACAGTTTGGGAGCCCTCAGGGGATGTCCTACTGATGGCTTAGGCCCGCTCCCCACTCTGGCCTCTCTCTGTGGGAGGCAACCAGGCTGGTCAGGAGAAGGCGCCACCCCCATCACCCTGCCGCTGCCTCCAGCCTCCCTCTGCAGGAGGCAACCGGGCTGATCAGGAGTAGGTGCTGCCCCCATCACCCCACCGCTGCCGGCCACCACGGCTGCCTGCCCTCAGCCCTTGCAGCTGCCGCGGCTTTGTCTGGAAGTACGTTTGGCTGTCTGGTCTAATTAGCATATTATGCTTTTATTATTATAGATGTCTATAGGCAAGAAAATGGGTCCTGGCATATTGAAAACAATGCAATGCTAATGAATTGGGGGCCTTTTAAGCACTGCAGATTATGCAGTGAGTTCAGGCTTTAAAATTCAATGTTTATTAGGGTGGATTTTTATCATAAAACATCTGATAATTTGATCTATATTTCCAACAAATTATTTTCCAAAAATATTTAATAAAACAAAACTTTTGTTCTAGTGGCTCTGCGTGCTTACGAATGTGATTGGAAAATATTTAATTGATCAGATAATTTAGCAAAAAACTGTGTCTCTTAGACTAATGAGTCCCTGAGGTAAATGATAAATTCTAAGCTCCTCTATTCCTTTTAATACATCCCTCTGTAAAGATGTGGGGTTCATAATGCAGTTCACTTTGCAGTAATATGTGACTCCTATTCCTTTTTATCTCAATTCTAAGAATTCTACTACTCTTGAGAGAATGAGTCTGGGTGTTATATCTTGTGACTCCCAAATCTGAGAACCCTAAGTGCTAGATGCAGTTCTGGGTCAAGTTGAAAAATGAGTGGAATTGAATCCTGATGCTAACAAGGTAAGTGAACTGAATTTTAAGTCAGTGTAGTGTAACAAAGAGTGTGTGTGTATAAAATCTATAGTTCTACTGTCCTATATTTGATAATATAAAATTAAAGACAGAACACTTACAAGGTTTTTAATTATTTTTCTCATTAAGATTTTAATATAGGTGTAAATGAAAATTCTCATTTTTAAAAAAATTAGAGAAAAGTTTCCATTTATTTCTTTAGAATAAAGATTTAGTGCACAAATACAGCCCAAAGCCAAAAGAAAAATAGCTTTGCCCTGTCATTTCCCTAAGAAAGCACTGCAGTTACTCAGAATAGGCCAAAAGAAAAAAAGCAATCCCTGGAGTTCTAGATTTCACGGAAGGACCACATGATACTATGTACATCGATTTGATGTGCAAGTGTGCAATAAATATATACACATACATTCCTATCTGCTTCATATCATTCTAGAATATTCATAGATCAAGCTGAGGTTTAGAAATGTGAAAAGGCCATAACAGTGAAAACGAAAACAACGGATACACAGTTTTTAGACCAGTAGAATAATAATGCATAGCTACGTATTTTAACTTTGGAACAAACTAAAAAAGTTATTATGATGTCAATGATACCTCTAAGGAATGCTTACTGCAATACTTGTTAAATGTTATTGGTCGGTTTTTTAATAATAGCAGTGACCTGGGATATATGGTATTAGTAACACAGCTCTCATGGTCTTACAATTCCTCTAAATGGCCACGTAGAGCTGTCCAGGATCTTTATAGGCATTTCCAGAGTTGTGTTGCTCAGCCTTCTAAAAGATAACTAGCTTACAACCTACTACTTATGTGGCTATATCGGTTGCTCGTGGTCCCAAGGAAGTATAAAAGAGGATATAAGCTGCTGACGATTTCACAGAAGAAACGGAGATATCAGAAACTTCATGATCATCAAATTTAAACCACCGCTGTCTTGCTGCATTTTTGCAATAGGCAGTGTAGTGGCCTCCATCCAGCCCACCGTAGTGATTCTGTGCCAAATAAAAGAGAAAATAAATTCAAACGGAGTTATTTAAAATAGGTCAATAATTTCAAAGCTTTATTTTGTTACTTTCCTATGAGATAAGAAACCATTTGAAACATTATTTTTAGTTTGCTCTGAAAGAAAAAGTATTTAATTCAATGATATACTTACTGAAACAGAAAACAAGTTATATTTCTTCAAATTGTTCTTTGGACCAATAACATACTGTGACAAGTCAAGATTTTCTAATGGAAAGTCCACAGATGTCTGTAATTTTTGCTTCCATCTGCCATCATAGGAAAAACTGCAAAGCCAAACATTACAGCAATTATATGACAGAGGAAAGACATAAGAATGAACCCTAATTCATTTGAACAATCTAGACATTTAACCAGGACCACAAAACCCATTTCAATCACACACTCGGCATTTTAGTAGTGGAGGGCCCTATTAAAGACATTTGGTTTCACCCTAACCGGTTTGGCTCAGTGGAAAGAGCATCAGCCTGTGGACTCAAGGGTCCCAGGTTCGATTCCGGTCAAGGGCATGTGCCTTGGTTGCAGGCACATCCCCAGTAGGGGGTGTGCAGGAGGTAGCTGATCGATGTTTCTCTCTCATCGATGTTTCTAACTCTCTATCCCTCTCCCTTCCTCTCTGTAAAAAATCAATAAAATATATATTTTTTAAAAAAGACATTTGGTTTCACTGCATTTTACAAGTGAGAAAACCTAGGCACATAGATATCAAATGGCTTGCCCAAGGTCAAACAGCTAGAGTGGCAGAGATAGGGCCACACCTTGGTCCCCTGATCCCTAGGCTAGCTAGGATGGTTATATGCATCCTCTATAGAGGTAACAGTTCTGAAAAACCCCACTTGTAATGCTAATCTCTACCAAAGTACTGAGGAAAGACTGCAGAGAGCTACTCTCAATTGAAGCTTCCACTTTTGGAGAAACTAGAGCTGGAGACTGCAAGCATGTAGACTAGTGACTGAAATAATGCCACTGCATTATCTGGCATATTGTGCTCCTTTAAATACCAAAATACGGGTATTTTGGTTGGAGTAATATGATTACTTCAGAATCATTTTTAAAAAACCTGAATTCTGAACCACTTATATTCTTAGATATTCTCCAAGAGTAATACAAAGCATTAAAAATTTTAACAGAACAAGTGTGTGATTATTTGTGTAGTGTTTATCTCCAGTCCTCAAGAATGAGAAAAGGATAATTGATCTAACCAGTTTTGTTAGGAAATTTACACAAGATGAATTTGAACACGTCAATGTTAAAATATAAGAATCTCCAATAATACAAAATATAAAACAAAAATCGTAGCCCAGTCGGGGGTGGCTCTGTGGTTGAGCACTGACCTATGAACCTGAAGGTTGTGGGCTCAATCCCCAGTAAGGGGTGTGTAGGAGGCAGCTGATCAATGATTCTCTCTCGTCATTGATAATTTCTATCTCTCTCCCTTCCTCTCTGAAATCAATAAAAAAATATATATTTTAAAAAGTAGGCAATGGATCCTCTCTGAAATGAAGAAAAATATTTAAAAAATAGTTCTCAATAAAAAGATGAAATTTCCTTTAAAAAAGTTTTTCAAAAAAATGATTCAAAGTTACCACTCCACAGATGGAATACATAAAGACAAAAGAATTGGAGCAGAAGACAGGAGACATATTTTACAGCTCTTTCCCATTATTCCTTCTACTACTACAGGCCAGATCTTTTTCACTGGCTGGAAAAATCTGGACAAAACTATGTCTGCACTCAACAATGTCACCCTTAAAATAACACTTTAAAAATATCATTTCATTTTCAGCACAAGATTAAATCTCTTTATGTTTAGTTTATTGTTTGAATGATAAATTTTAAAAAATATATATTTTATTGATTTTTTACAGAGAGGAAGGGAGAGGGATAGAGAGTTAGAAACATCGATGAGAGAGAAACATCGATCAGCTGCCTCCTGCACACCTCCTTCTGGGGATGTGCCCGCAACCAAGGTACATGCCCCCGACCGAAATCGAACCTGGGACCCTTCAGTTCGCAGGCCAACGTTCTATCCACTGAGCCTGAACGATAAATTTTATCTGCTAAAATGTTATATTAAATAACATATTAATACATTTTCACTTATGTTTTGTAATGATTTAAAATTTTTATATCTGAAATGCAATAATTTAGTTTCACTGATGTTTTAAAGACAGAATTACATGAAAGAGTGGTGGTATCATTTTGCTCTGTTACTGCAAATACTAAGGTGAACCAGAGTCTCATCATTTCACCTTATTCCCCTGGAGATACCCTAACCAGAGAAATCTTCCTTGATGATGCATCCTTAGCAGGCAATACCACAAAGTGACTTAGAATAAAGGATTTAGAATTCCTTCATCTAAACAGGTAGAAAATATTGTGCCCTTTACCGTTTCAGATGTACTAAAAGCACAGGTGGTAACTTCCAGATTTCTATCTTTTTTAGAGAATCCCTTCGAGCTCTGCAATGACTGCAGTAAAACCTGTTATTATCTGTGAGTTTTTCTTCTTTGGAAAATAACCTAAGGCAATCCTGGAGGGCAAAAAGAAGTAGTAGATACTCATTAATTCATTTCTTTAACACAATGTCATTGAGCATCTATTCAGTAATTTACTCTGCCTAGATGAAGGGTACAATAGTAAACTAGAACAAAATAGTTCCTGCCCTCACAAAGTTATGATCTGGTGAGGAGTGCAGACCAGAGAGCCTTCACTGACACCACAGAGTGGCGAGTGCTACCCGTGGTGACTAGGTACTGCATCTCCTGAGAGCATACTTCTCCTGGGGGCTCAGGGAAGTCTTACTGGAAGAAATGACATCCTCAAAGAAACTAACATGAGAGATCAACAAGCGACCTAAATCACATTGCTGTTGTATGGAAAACAGGATGTTCATTTGATATCCCCATGTAAAGCAAATTCTTATAAAAAGAAGACCTAAACTAAAGTCAACATAATTTTCAATTAACTTTAAAATACAAACTTAAAAAAAAAAAACCCCACTTATTATTTATCAGCTCTGAAAGAATATTTAATAAGAAAATAGATCTGAAAAACAAAAGAATTCTTTCTTGGGGAAATTTTTTTCTAATCCACATAAGCCTAATTAAAACAATTTATGTGTTAGTTTTACCTATGTTTATAGCGGTAAAAAAACAGACATAAGTGACTGAATAAAGTATCTCTTTATATGCATACAAACAGTGTTTTTATTCAGTAAATCCTTTTCTCTCAATCAGCAACTTACCTGTAATGTACATTTACTAGTGGATGCTAGGGGTAGAGACAAGTACATGAAGGCCTCAAATGTCCTAGACTTTCTGTGACAGGTGAGGCACTGTACTGTGGATTTGAACTGACCCTGGAAAAGTGCTACAATAATGGATTCATTGAGCTGCTTGTGTTTCTGCCAAGCATGTTCTGCTGCTTTAAAGTCATCAAGATGATCATTATTTTCTTCTTTATGTCGCTTCCGATTATCAGCCTGGAAATAAGATTATTTAAACTCTGTATTAATATCTTAAAGTCAGCATGGAAATATAAAATTGACAGAAATGTATTAAAGACAAACACTTCTCGGATTTTGAAATACTTCTGATTCTTTTCATAAAGGAGTTCTAATCTCATTAAGCACTACAAAAAAATTCTAGCTCAAAACCCCACTTTATCAAGAGTGTGACTTGTTGGAATTGATTAATACATTTTTATTTAAAAAGCTGAAAAGTCTGATTTTAGAAACAGAAAACATGCTACATGTGGCTGGGAGTTTAGGCTACAACTAGACAGATGTTATTGTGCTATCCTAGTCTCAGGGATGTGTGCGCGCGCGCGCGCACACACACACACACACACACACACACACACACACTCTGGAGGCCCAGTGCACGAAACTCATGCACTGACACGGTCCCTAGCAGCTGCTGGCCAGGTACTCCCTCCCTTCCCCCAGCCACCTGCCAGCACCAGGGCTCCCCTCCCTTCCCCTGGTCATCTGCTGCTGCCAGCCAGGGCCTCCCTCCCTTTCCCTGGCTGGGCCGCCCCCTGGTCAACTCCTGGAAGAACTCTGGTCAAGGGGATAATTTGCCTACCATGCTTTTATTATATAGGATATTCATATCCTCTCACACATATACAGAAGATACATATACACACACCTATATTTATGTTTATGTATGTAAAAGTGTGTGTATAGGTATTTATGGAGGACAGCTTGGTGCTAAAAGAAAACCATAGTGTTTAAACAGATTGGTCACTTATGTAGAGATATGCCACAATAATCATCGTTGACATGAATCATTTGTGGTTACGTGGAATACATATTTTAGAAAAAAGTATCATCTATATATATAAAAGCCTAAGCAACTGGCCAACAGCTGACCATCCAGTAGCTATGATGTGCACTAACCATCAGGGGGCAGATGCTCAATGCAGCAGCGGAAACCACAGGCATGGAAACATGGAACAGACTGATGAATCTCAGAGGGAAGGAGGAGGGGGGAGGGCGGGAAGAGATTAATCAAAGAGCTTATATGCATACTAGAGGCCTGGTGCACGAATTTGTGCACTGGTGGGGTCCCTGGGCCTGGCCTGCACCCTCTTGCAATCCGGGATTCCTTGGGGGATGTTGGAGAGCTAGTTTCGGCCTGATCCCTGTAGGCCAGGCCGAAGGACCCCACCAGTGCACGAATCTGTGCACCAGGCCTCTAGTACAGTGATGGTGAACCTATGATACGCGAACTCATTTTTTTGGTTGATTTTTCTTTATTAAATGGCATTTAAATATATAAAATAAATATCAAAAATATAAATCTTTGTTTTACTATGGTTGCAAATATCAAAAAATTTCTACATGTGACACTGCACCAGAGTTAAGTTAGGGTTTTTCAAAATGCAGACATGCCGAGTTCAAAAGGTTCGCCATCACTGCGCTAGTATAATAATACATAAAGAACATAATAAATACATATAATATGCAATCTATACTAATAAAAGCCTAGGTGACCCTCGCGTGTGACATCGTCACAAAATGGCCGCTACAAGATGGCCATGTGCACAGCGGAGGTGGGGCCTGGGGGCTGCTCCGCGCAGTGAGGCCTAGGGGTCCCGCAGCTCTGTGCGAAGCAGAGGAGGCCAGTTCCAGCGTCTGGTCGTGGCAGGGGAGGGCAGGCAGAAGCGGTAAGGGGCAATCAGGCAGGCGAGCGGTTAGGAGCCAGCGTCCTGGATTGTGAGAGGGATGTCCGACTGCTGGTTATCCCTCAAGGGGTCCCAAATTCCAGGGTGCAGGCTGGGCTGAGGGTCAACCCCCCTGCAGCCATGCACAAATTTTGTGCACCGGGCCACTAGTAATATTATAAAGTAATAAAAAAGATGCTCGGGCTGTCCACAGTTAATCTTGTATAAAATCCTATCTAATAAAAGACAAAATGGGTAATTGACTGTACCTTCGCTACGCTTCCCATTGGCTAATCAGGGCAATATGCAAATTAACTGCCAAGAAAGATGATGGTTAACCGCCAACAAAGATGACGGTTAATTTGCATACGTAGGCGCCAAGCAACGGAGTGAAGCCGGCTGGCCCCAGGCAGGAGCAGCGAGCGAAGGCCGGCGTGGCGAGCGACAAAGAGGGCCCCTCGCCTGCCGCGCCAGCCCCTCCCGGCGAAGAGTGAAGGCCTGGGTTCCGGGCGCCGGAGGAAAACTTGTGCCAGCAGCCAGGGGAAGGGGTCCCCCAGGAGCCCCAGACTGCGAGACGGCACAGGCCGGGCTGAGGGACCCACCTGAGTGCACAAATTTTTGTGCACCAGGTCTCTAGTCATGTTTATTATTTTCCTTTCACATACATGTGGGTCACAAACACAATAACTATTTTAACGTTTATAAATTTCTCACAATACAACCTGCTAACATTTTAGTGAGTAACTACAAATTGTATACACTTCTTCAAATACTAGACCAATTTGATATATGTGTTTTATAGTTTCACGCATTAGTACAAAGTCACTAGATATGATAAACTAGCACTGAACAAGCACCAACTATAATTTTAAATTGCTATAAAAATTACATGTTGAACCCTAAAGAGCCTTTGCAACTTAGAACAATCAAAGTTCTTACTTTATTTAGATCTTCATGGAGACCGTCCATTAGGAACAGAAGCAGTTCTTGTGAATCTTGCTGGCTGTATCCTGCAAACTGGTCATTGATCTTCCCAATGGTGATTTTAAAGTCTTTCGGACTGATATATCTGTACTGTCCTGTCCATAATGCTTTCATGATTATGCCAAATTCTTCTGCCACTTCACCTTTATGACCCAACAAATTTGACCTTGGCAAATAAAATTACAAAAAAGCAATAAAGGAAGTTATAAGCAGTCAAGGTGCAGTGGGATCTTGATGTCAACATTAAATGATTAATGTACTATGCCTTACGCTAAAATACTTATTCATAGGTTTATTACCAAACACTCATCTAAATCTGACTTTGATTACATGCCTCTGACTAGCTTCTTTATGGCTGCCAGCCCTTTACTGTCTCTTCTTACTCGTCGACAGACTCCAGTTTATGGCTGTGAAGATCTAGCCTCTTGCACTGCTCCTTTCCTGTCTGTCCTTTATTTATTAGAGGAGGCTTTTCAAGAAAAAAGTTATTTTCCCCTTTCCTACTCTGACTTCACTGTAAGGAGCTAGGTGGTTACATCACTCTTAAAAAATTTTTTTTTTAAATTGATATCAGGGAGAGGGAGAATTAACCATTTGTATGCCTTAAACTTCTATAGACAGAAGCAGCGGACCTTTTTTAATTAAATTTATTGTGGCAGTTAACTGGTTAATCATTGACCAGCTGCCTCCTGCACCCACCCTACTAGGGATCGAGCCTGCAACCCGGGCATGTGCCCTGACCAGGAATCAAACCGTGACTTCCTGATTTATAGGTCAATGCTCAACCATTGAGCCACACCAACTGGGCTATATCACTCTTTTAATATTATACTGCAAAAAGTATTTCTTTACCTGTTAATATCATCCTGATAACAGTTTCGGTTGAAATAATCAGCCAAATGTGTAGCATTACATAGGCACTGCAGTATTGAGTTCATGTAACAAGTATTTCCTAAATTACGAAGTCCAGTGAGAGCTGGTCCAGATCCTCCAAACACAGGATTGAGGTTCCGAATCTGAGAAGCAGAAAGCCTTGTGATCTCAGCTTTAGGATAGCATGCTGGCCTGAGGAAGAAAAAGCATACAAGATGTCTTAGAATGCACAGCATGTGAAAATAGGTTTAAATGACAAATGGCAGCAAACTCTAGGATGTGCACTATAGTACACACTAATCTTGTAAAGTGTTAATAACTTAGCTCTAAGGTCCTAGGTCTTACTAAACATTTACCATCTAGGTGACACATATTCTGTGACCCTCCCATGAAACAAATACCTTTAACCCAGTGGTTCTCAACCTTCTGGCCCTTTAAAACAGTTCCTCATATTTTTACCCCCAACCATAAAATTATTTTTGTTGCTACTTCATAACTGTAATGTTGCTACTTTTATGAATCGTAATGTAAATATCTGATATGCAGGATGGTCTTAGGTGACCCCTGTGAAAGGGTCGTTGACCGCCAAAGGGGTCGCGACCCACAGGTTGAGAACTGCTGCTTTAACCTCTTTTGTGGGTCCATGGGTCTTACAGACATCCTGAGATAGATCTCTGCTTCTCATAAATAGGTAGAGTCTTATAGTAAAGAAGCCTCTTTCAAACTCCGTTAAATGATTCTGGGAAGTTTAGTATTACCAAATGTTGAATTCAACAGAATGCAAAAAAGGAATAAAACACACACACCTGGGTGGGCAAAAGTAGTTTATATGGAAAATAATACATTAATAAATAATAATACAAGAATAAACTCTGGCCCTAACCGGTTTGGCTCAGTGGATAGAGCATCGGCCTGTGGACTGAAGGGTCCCAGGTTCAATTTCGGTCAAGGGCATGTACCTTGGTTTTGGGCACATCCCCAATGGGGGTGTGCAGGGGGCAGCTGATCAATGTTTCTCTCTCATCAATGTTTCTAGCTCTCTATCCCTCTCCCTTCCTCTCTGTAAAAAATCAATAAAATGTATTAAAAAAAAAAAGAATAAACTCTGTTTCATGTACTCACAGTTGTAAATCTGTATATTACTATGGAGTATATCAAAGGAGGAAGAGGTTATTTGGGTACTATTCCCTAAGGTTGAGAACTGTGCTGACAAATATGGTAGCCATTAGCTACAGAGGGATGGATATTTAAAAAAATTTCAGCTCCTCAGTTACACTAGTCACAATCCAAAGTAGCTACTACCTCACTGGAGGTACAGATCCAAAACATCTCTATCATCAAAGAGAGAATATTTCTATCAACATGTCTACTGGGTAGCATTAGACTAGTGAATGCCTCAAAGACTTTGTCATTCAGGATATCTGAACTACTGTAGCATTAAGAAAAATCTTAACTGGTAGATCTTTCTGTTATTATTGATCCTAATCATTAATAGTTCCACCCTGAAGGAATATATATATATATATATATATATATATATATATATATACTTTTAATATATTTTTATTGATTTCAGAGAGGAAGGGAGAGAGAGAGAGAAACATCAATAATGAGAATCGTTGATCAGCTGCCTCCTGCACACCCCCTACTGGGGATCGAGCCCACAACCCAGGCATGTGCCCTTGACAAGAATCAAACCCAGGCCCATCAGTCTTCAAGCCGAAGCTCTATCCACTGAGCAAAACCAGCTAGGGCCATCCTGAAGGAATATTGAGAACACACTGAATTATATTTCAATTCTTTTCTTTACATGTGCTCAGGTGTTTGCACTCATTTACTCTCTCTCTGTTCAATATATATAAAAATACATAAAGTGCACATGTAATAGTCTTTAAAACTGTGACATTAACAAGCTTTATTAAGAATGATGATGCAAGAAGCAGTAGCTCTGTAAGTTGATTGGTGTTAAAAAAAAAAAGAAGAAGAATGATGATGCAAGGAATTAAATCTCACCAGTTTTAATAGTGAGCCCTAACATCTGTAACTACATTTACAGATTAAAAAAAAAAAATCTCCCAAGTAAGTCCTCAATTGGCAATGTAAGTTCTCATGAGGAAAATATATCAACTACATTTTTGGGAAGTATTACCAAAGGGACCAAAAAGACAGCCTAGTTGGAATTCCTTAGTAATTAACAAGGTGTATATTATAAACAGGAAAACAAAGCCATTTATTTATACTTCCACCTATTCCCCTCCCCCAAAAGGTAAATATTAGCAGTGGTAAGTGGACTTAAATATTATCTCCTCATAACCCTATCGATCAGAAGCTGGGAACATTAGAGTATTCAAAAGAGACAAAGCCAGGAACATATAACAAGATACTGTTTGGGGAAACTAATGAACCTATGGATCACTGTTTGTGAACAGCATAGCAGAAATGTAATGAAGGAAAAGGGAACAGAATAAGGGTTAAGAGCTGACACACAGTACAACGCTTGTTATTTTAATACTATATAAGTTTGCTCCCACATTACTAACTTAAAAAAAGTTTAGAATCTGAGAGGTGCAACAAGGTAAACTCAACAAGCTTAAAAATTATGCTCCTTAAAAAGAGATTTAAGAATTATGAAAACTTCTAGGTAGTCTATAGCATAGTGTCTTAAAATGTAATAATGAATATACCTTTATATCTACTTAATGCTTATGATGATCTTCTCTGACATATTTAAATTAGCACTTGGGAGAAAAACCAAGGACATTTTAATCCAGTAATTTATTTTTCCCTCTATGGTAAAGAACAGTGGCTGGTGAAGCCATCCACAGAAATTTCTAACTCCATGACATAAATAAGTTATGTTCAGAGTAGCTTACAAATGTAGCAGATTATTCTAGTTTCAGGAGTTAGGATAAACTTACTTGTTTTCCCGATTGACTGTTGGAGTGACTGTTGGCTTCCTCTTCTCTTCCTCTTGGATGGCCTGGGTTATATCTGGGGAGGAGTAGGAGCGCTTCAGCTTGGACGGTTCCCGGTCCCGCTCAGCAGGGATCTGTGGCTTGGCTTTATGAGTTGGAGGGGTGGAAGGAAGTGCAGATGAAGGAGCCATTTCCGGTGGATACATATGAACTGAGTTGGTGGGTGAATGATAATAACGAAAGGTTCCAGTGATTGGGTCAAGAAACTTCATTGGAAAAGAAAAAAAGAATATATAGAAACAGGTCAAAAAACAATGACCAGTATGTGAACAAAAAAAACACTCAAAAGTATTCCACTACTAAATTTGCTTTTGAATTAAAATAATTTATATAGAATGGTGATAATCACTTCTATAATTAAACTTCCAAAAAGCTTCAGGTTTTAAATGACAAATGTCAGTAATGCTCACATATATTACACACAGCATTTCAGATTGGATACTCAAAAATCTAACCCTGCTATAATTAGGGAAATGAGCTAAATCTTCTATAATGAAACAGAACTGAGTGCATTAAAAATGTAGAATAAACAACAACAAAAAACCTTCCCCTCCCCCACCAAAGAATACAATGACCATGTTATGTATTTATTTCTGTGCTAACTTTGAATTTTACCTTGACCCAGCCTAAAGGCAGTCCTGGTACGATCCTCCCCATTTCTTCACTTCGTGCTCTTGTCAAAGGCTCCCGGGCCTTGTTTATTTAAAAAAGAGAGAAAAAAAATCTGATTTTTCAATAAATTTTGTCATATACAAACTTAAGCTACTTGTACCAGAGAACCAAAAGCCTTGTGTTGGTTACCCTTTATATATTATTCTTAAATAAAGCTCTTAAAACAGAGGCAAAGATGTCTCATAAAAGGTCTATTTCAAAAGTTGTGATGAAATATACGTAAAATTTACCATCTTAACCTTTTTCTTTCCATCTTAACCATTTTTAAGTGGCATAAGTATATTCACATTGTTGTACAACCCATCTCCAGAACTCTCTTCATCTTGCAAAACTGAAACTCTGTACCCATTTAAACTGCCTACTCACTCCATACCTGGACCCCTTGCAATTACCACTCTAATTCCTATCTCCATGAATTTGACTGCTTTAGGTACCCTACACAAATGGAATCACAGTTTGTCCTTTAGTGACTGGTTTATTTCAGTTAGCATAACATTTTCAAGATAGATCAATGGTGTAGTATATGTCTGAATTTCCATCCTTTTTAAGGCTGAGTGATATTCCATTGTTTGTACATACCACATTTGTTTATACATTCATCTGCTGATGGTTACTTGGGTTGCTTCCATCTTTTAACTACTGTGAATAATACTGCTATGAAAATGAATGTATAAATATCTTTTTGAGGTCCTGCTTTCAATTCTTTTGGGTATATATCCAGAAGTAGAATTCCTGGATCATATAGTAAGGCCTAAGTATTTTTTAATTTCGTAAAATAAATAGAATATACTACTGTACTTTAAATAGGAAGACAAACAGCATATAATCATGTAAAAACAAACACAAATCAGCTACCAGAGGCAGCAAAGATTCCCTCAGAGAGATTATAAGATGGAGAATGAATGCTAGGGTAACAATTAACATATAGTATGTTATAATCCATGTTTTTCTCCACCCAAGGAACGACTACTTACTTTATTTTTTTCAGTGTCTTCCGTATTCTCTCTAAAAGTTCCAGTCTTTAGAATTCCACTTTCTGGCTGTCCTTTAATCTTAACAGGCTGTAAAATTATTAAAATTTCCGAAGTGAAAAAACAGTTGAATTTCCCCCCAATATACACCTACTCACCTAATATAAGCAAATTTACCAAACTGAAAATATAAAAGGAGAAAAAATTGAGACCTCTGAAAAGTTTATGCAATTTTATTGTCAAAGTAAAGGTGGTAGAGCCCATGTGAGATTTCCTAATACTAAAGATAAAGAACTAAAAATTTCTGATGAATCAGTAGGGTAAAAACACTGACGCAAGTCACAGTGGATTGTGAAGCACTGATTCATAATATATGACAAAGTACAAGATATTAGTCATTAGTATAATTCACCAAGTCCTCTTTTGAAGAATAAATAAATATGCTTTTATTTAAACCTCATATGATTTTGGTTACCTCGAAGGTGGCATGTTCCAAAAAAAAAAAAATGTATTAAAGAGAATAAAGAGATTGTAAAATTTTATAGTGACATTCAAAAGTGTAAAATCCCACTTTACCTCCTCTTGGAACATAGCATAATTTATTTTACAAATTCACTTTAACCTGGCTGGTGTGGCTCAGATGCATTGTCCCATGCATCAAGAGGTAACCAGTTTAATTTCTGGTCAGGGCACATGCCACCATTACAGGCTCAATCCCCATTAGAGGCAGTGCAGAAGATAGCCGATCGATGTTTCTCTCTCATCAATGTTTCTTTCTCTCCTTCTCTTTCTAAAAAATCAGTAAAACATTTAAAAAATTCACTTTATTTTATAGCTCATTTAAAAATAACCACAGTAAAGTAAAAAATGTGTAATAATTTTTTAGAGATAATTATTCATTTTTTAAAAAATATATTTTATTGATGTTTTACAGGGAAGAAGGGAGAGGGATAGAGAGTTAGAAACATTGATCAGCTGCCTCCTGAACACTCCCTACTGGGGGTGTGCCTGCAACCAAGGTACATGCCCTTGACCGGAATCGAACCTTGGACTCTTCAGTCCGAAGGTCGACGCTCTATCCATTGAGCCAAACCGGTTAGGGCAATTATTCATTTTTTTAAAAAAATATTTTTTATTGATTTCAGAGAGGAAGGGAGAGGGACAGAGAGATTGAAACATCAATGATGACAGAAAATCATTGATTGGCTGCCACCTGCACACCTCCTACTGGGGATTGAACCTGCAACCCGGGCATGTGCCTTTGACTGGAATACAACCCGGGACCCTTCAGCACGCAGGCTGACGCTCTATCCACTGAGCCAAAACGGTTAGGGCATGTGTAATAATTCTAATAAAACTTATTCCAGAATAAATTACATATTTTGCTTTTAAAAGAAGCATACAATGAAAAAAAAATAGCAACATACAATGAAGGCAATCTTAACTTTTTTCCCCAATAATAAAAGGCTAATATGCAAACTGTCCCCTTGGGAGTTCGACTGACCAGGAGTTTGACCGCTGACCACCAGGGTGCGGTGAAGAACGAAGAAAGGCCCCAGCCGGGGGAAGGAAGGCCCCGATTGGCCCTGATCATGGCCAGGCCTACGGACCCTACCTGTGCACGAATTTCACACACCGGGCCTCTAGTGTGTTATAAGAAACATCAAACACTATATGTGGTAATCTCGGGGATATTTAGATCTGTAGGAATATTTGGCACCTAAACTAAATAACCCCAGAAATATGAATGCTTTATGTTCTTTATGTTCTTGTGACTGCCTACCGCTAAGTATAGCAAGATGGAAAGGAAGTCACTTAGGAATCTCACTGCATATGTGATCTTAGGCAAGTTAACCTCTAAACTTCAATTCATTTGTAAATAGAATAGCTCATGGAGTTATCAATAGGAGGAATAAGATAATGTAGGGAAAAACATTGATCTATAGTAGCTACTCAATGAATAATATTTAAATAATAAGAGCTCATAAGTTCTGATTCTCCTATGAATAAAGTACTAGTACATGGGCTTCATTTCTCTAACTTTGGGTGTTTAGAAAGGTTACTGTATGGCAGCTATATTTTTGATAGCTAAGGTTACCAGATCAGAGTTCCCTGGATAAGTGAGGCATTAATAATTGTTAACTTTGGTATATGCCTGAACTGCTGCTTGAGAAGTATAGAAATGAACAATCTTTAAATATGGCATTTCACCTTCCATCAAAAGTCATTTTCACACTACCAAAATTGTATTTCCATTTAAATGTAGGTTAAAAAGGCTGTAACTATTCCTGCTTTTATAGAAGCTTATTTAGTGTTCAAAAGGGAACACTAAATAACAGAGAAAAAAAAATTGACAAAAAATGTCCCCAATAGTTAAAGAAACCAATTTTGGGGGATAGCCCAGGGCAGAGAAAGGCTACATGAATGGGTTTATTGCCAGTATTCTTGATTACATGCCATTACAAACAAACTGGCAGACCTGACCAAAAAAAGTTTTAAAAAATCACTGTAAACAAAAAAATGTCAGGCCATTTAGATATCACTGATTTAGCATATATTCTAAACAGATACAAAATCTATTATATAAATACTAGAGGCTCGGTGCACAAAATTCGTACATGTGGGGGGGGTCCCTCAGCCTGGCCTGCACCCTCTCCAATCTGGGACCCCTAGGGGGACATGCTTCTTGCAATCTGGGACTGCTTGCTCTTAACTGCTCGCCTGCTTGCCTGCCTGATCGCCCCTAACCACCTCTGCCTGCCTGATCAACCCTAAATCCTCCCCTGCCGGACTGATTGCCCCTAATTGCCTCTGCCTCAGACCCAGGACCCAGGATTGCCTCCTCCGGCAGGCTGCAGGCACCTGGGACCTGGACTGGCTTCGCCCCGACTGGCCACAGCCACAGGGGACCGTGGATGGGTGGCTTCGCCTGGGCCACAGCCGCAGGTGTCCGGGACCGTGGGGCAGGTGACTTTTCTCCCTCTCCCAGTCCGCAGGCACTGGCGCTTGGGACCACAGGGTGGGCGGCTTCTCCTGGGCCCAGCTTTGTCTGGAAGGATGTCCGGATGGTCGTCTGGTCTAATTAGCATATTACCCTTTTATTAGTATAGATTGGGCACCTAATTCCTCCATAGAGAAAGGAAGAGTGTATTTCATTCTAGTCTTTTGATGATCATACATCAAAATAAAAAGAATGTTGCTATTCATTTCAATTATTAAAATTATGTTGTATTTCACAGACATAAAGAGCAATTCCATTCTCAACCAATCAAAGGAGAATATGTGAGCAAATGCAGATGGATCCGTACAAATCCCCCTCTACCAAACTACTTAGAATGCCTGCCCTGTATATGGAATCCTCCTGGTGTCATCTTTTTATGTACATTTTATTTCCCTTAGCTGACAATTAATACTGTTTATGTCTGCTTACCTTGCCTGAACTTGCATCTCCTGCCACAGAGGAATGGGACACATCTCCCACTGACTTTTTCTGTACCTCGGTGGTGGGACACTTTCCCCCCCTGTCTTCCACAGATTTCTTGGCATTGGTAGTTTCATGTTCATTTTTACTTTGTCTTTTTACTCCTGTTATTTCTCTGTCCCACTTTGCTGAGATTTCTTTATCTTCTTTCTTGGCCTGTTCACTCTCTCTCTTTTCCAGTTCTTCTTTTACCTTTTGTTGCTTCTCTGTGATTTCATTTTCTTCAGCTTCTTGTTTCTTTCTGGCTATTTGTTCCTGTTCTTCTCTCCTCAGTTTCTCTTTCTGTTCCTCTTGCTGTCTTTTCCGAAGTTCTTTTTCTTGTTTGTTTTTCTCCATTAAAAGAGCGGTTTCTGCATGAATACGAGATTTTTCTTCATCTGTTAACATGGCAGTTGGAGGGGGAAGTACTGGCTTTGTGGAACGATCAGGAACAACTTTTCCATTCTGAGGAAACGGTTGCTCATGATCTGTACTTTCAGATTTTATTCTATGATCTTCAGGCAATCTGACTGCTGGTTTTTTAGTACGATCAATCTATAGCAACAAAAACAGAACAAAATATACTTTTGTCAAAATCCAGGAACTCATGTCTTGAAGTCAAGTTGTGATAAAAAACAAAACAAAAACAAAAACAAAAAAACCATCACTTTATGGAGACATCTGCTAGAATATCTATTTGTAAACTACCCTCACGAGGCACTTGGCACTCTCAATTCCACACATTCAGTATATCCTGGTGTGTTCTGTATATGGAAGAGTTCATCCTAACACATAAATCCTAGACCTGGGCATACCTTGACTTAGGTTCCATTACTACATATTCGGTTGCCTACTCAATAACTTCATGTGAGTATCTCATATATAACACAAACCTAATTTGACCAAAGTTGAATTCCATGATTTCCCCCCACAAACATGGTTAGTTTGTGGATATAAACACTATCAAAACAGCAGCTCAAACTAGAAAACTGAGTCTCATATGGTCTCCCTGCCCTTCTGCAGTCTGATGATCTTCCTCTATCTCTCCCTCCTTCTCCATTAGCAATAGCCAAGTCCATGCCAACACTCTCTTACATAGCTTCCAACCAGTTGCCTCATTCCTTCTCTTGCCTCCCTTCTATTTCTCTACATTGTGGCCAGAGCAATAATTTTAAAACACAAATCTATGTTCTTCACCTGCTTAAAACCCTATTTTAAACAGCAACTCATTGTACCCAGATTACATCTAAAATCCTTACCATGGTGGTCTCACCTCTGCCTATTTCTCCAATCTTATTTCACACCATCCTATACACCAGCCATACTTTCCTTTTCACACACACCCCATTCTCATTAAATATACTGGGGTGACACTGGCTAATAAAATTATAAATTTCAAGTGTACAATTCTATAATACATCATCTGTGTATTGTATTATATATCCATCTGCATTTACACCACCCAAGTCAAGTCTCCTTCTGTCACCATCTATCCCCCTTGACCCTCTTCTACGACCTCCCACCCCCTTCCTCTCTGGTAATCACCATACTATTGTGTCTATGAGGGTTTTTTTTCTTTGCTTATTCCCTCCACCGTTTTCACCCAATTTTATTTGTTAGTTTATTCTGTTCATTAGATTCCACATAGAAGTGAGTTCCTATGGTACTTGTCTTTCTCTGACTTATTTCACTTAGTATAATGCTCTCCAGGTCCATCCACACTTTCTTCTTTTATTTTTATTATTTATTCATTTTTTAAAAATTGAGTTTATTGGGGTGACATTGGTTCACAAAACTATACCGGTTTTAACTGTACAACTCAATAAAACACTATCTGCACACTGCATCATGCGCCCATCTCCCTAAGCAGTCTCTTTCCGTCATTTTCCCACCCCACTTTGCCCACCTCCACCTACCCCCTAAGCCCCTTCCCCTCTATCATCACTCTGTTATCTGTGTCTTTGTGTTATATCTATATATATAAAAAACTTAAGTGACCAAATGACTGGTTGCTATGACGTGCACTGACCACCAGGGGGCAGACGCTCAATGCAGGAGGTCAGTGTGCTCCCAAAGCAGGAGTGCCACTCAACTGACAGTTGGGTGCCCGACACCAGGCTCACAACTGGCGAGCATATCTGTGGTAGGTAGTACGAGCCTCTCCCGCCTCTGCAGCAGTGCTACTGAGCGGCAGCAGGCGAGGGGGGCCAGAATGAGTGGGAGTGGCGCAGCGCCTGACCTGGGCTCAGGCTCCTCCCTGGCTGCCTGCTGCTTTGCGCACTACTATATCCCTTGAGGAACAAGCCCAATCCCTGCAGGCCAGGCTGGCATCCCCGAGGGGTTCTGAATCACGAGAGGGTGTAGGCCAGGCTGAGGGACTCCACCAGTGCATGAATCCATGTACTGGGCCTCTAGTATATATATGGGTGGGTTTTTTTTGCTGAATCCCTCACCTTCTTTCATCTAGTCCCCCTTCCCTAGTTCCCTCTGACAACTGTTAGTCTGTTCAGTGTCTATACCTGTTTCTATTTTACTCATCAGTTTATTTTGTTCATTGGATTCCACATACGAGTGAGAACGTGATACTTGTCTTTCTCTGACTGGCTTATTTCATTTAGCATAATACTCTCCAGGTCCCTCCATGCTGTCTCAAAGGGTAAGAGATCTTTCTTTTATACAGCTGCATAGTATTCCGTTGTGTAAACGTAGCACAGCTTTTTTATCCACTCATCTACTGATGGGCACTTGGGCTTTTTCTAGATCTTGGCATTGCAACGAACATAGGGGTGCATGTATTTTTTTGAATTAGTGTTTCAGGTTTTTTAGGCTATATCCCATAAGTGGGATTGCTGGGTCAAGAGGCAGTTCCATTTTTACTTTTTTGAGAAAACTCCATACTGTTTTCAACAGTGGCTGCACTACTGAATTCCCATCAACAGTGCATGAGGGTTCCCTTTTCTCCAAGTTCTCAAGGCACTTGTTGTTTGTTGATTTATTGATGATAGCCATTCTGACAGATGTGAGATGGTATCTTGTGGTTTTCATTTGCATCTCTCTGATAATCAGTGACTTTAAGTATTTTTTCATGTGTCTGTTGGCCATATGTATATACTATTCGGAGAAATGTCTATGCAGGTCCTTTGCCCATTTTTTAACTGGGTTGTTCGTCTTCCTGGTGTTGAGTTGTATAAGTTCTTTACATATTTTGGAAATTAATCCCTTATCAGATGCATCCCTGGTGAATATGTTCTCCCATGCCGTAGATTGCCTTTCATTTTGTTGATGGTTTCTTTTGCTGTGCAAAAAGCTTTGTAGTTTGATGCAGTCCCATTTGTTTATTTTTTTCTTTGTTTCCCTTGCCTGAGGAGATACACTGGCAAAATAAATTTTGCTACAAGAGATGTCTGAGAGTTTACTGCCAATGTTTTCTTCTAGGATTTATATGGTTTTGCATTTTAAGTCTTTTATCCATTTTGAGTTGATTCTTGTTAATGGTGTGTGTGCCTGTCCAATTTTCATAACACCATTTATTGAAGTCTTTACTCCTTTGTATGCTCTTTCCTCCTTTGTCAATATTAATTGACCATAAGGCGTGGGTTTTTTCTAGGCTGTCTACTCTTTTCTACTGATCTATATGCTTGTTCCTCAAAGATGCTATGCTCCTTCCCAACGCAAGCTTTTATATTAGCTATTCATCTAGATAATTCCCACCACAGCATTACATTTTGGTGCAAATATCTTTCCCTTAGAAAAGACTTTCCTGATCCCTAAACTAGCCAAGTATCGTGATATCTATATACCCTCCTAACACCCTATTCTTTTCCCTAATAGTACTTATTAGAATTCTGATTAAATAATGCTAATTATTTAAAACCTTCTTCCCTCCTAGAATATAAGTTTCAGTGCTGAATGTGTAATAAATACTTATATTGTTGTGAGAATGAATAAAATATTCCTAAAAGATAAGATCCTAAATACAAGTTGACCAGTAAACCACCAAAATTCCCGATTTAATGTGTTAAAATGTTTATTATTTCAATTTAACTGCATACTAACCCTACAAAATCTTTAGAAGTGATGTTAGCATAATTTTTGGTGAGGACAGTTTACTAAAACAAAAATGAGAACTTATAAGAATATCTTCTAATAACAACCTGCATAGCGGTCCTATAAAATGGATTGTATGTTTTTCCACTAAAAAATGATACAATAGGAAGAAGTTAGTGAAGGAAAAAATCATTCCTTTGTTCCTCACTTCTCTTTTTGCCCCATCACTTAAAAAAAACAAAAACAACTGGCCCTGACTGGTTTGGCTCAGTGGATAGAGCGTCGGCCTGCGGACTCAAGGGTCCCAGGTTCGATTCCAGTCCAGGGCATGTACCTTGGTTGCGGGTACATCCCCAATGGGGAGTGTGCAGAAGGCAGCTGATTGATGTTTCTCTCTCATTGATGTTTCTAACTCTCTATCCCTCTCCCTTCCTCTCTGTAAAAAAAATCAATAAAATATATTAAAAAAAAACAAAAAACTGCTCTAGCTGGTTTGACTCAGTGGATAGAGCTTGCGAATCTGGTCAAGGGCACCAGCCCACAACTATGGGCTCGATCCCCAGTAGAGGTCGTGCAGGAGGCAGCCAATCAATGATTATCTCTCATCATTGGTTTCTCTCTCTCCCCCTTCCTCTCTGAAATCAATAACACACACACCTACCTACACTAACAAAAGAGAAACATGCAAACTGGTGTCACTCTGCTACGCCCACCAGCCAATCAGATGAGTATGCAAATTAACCAACAAAGATGGCAGTTAATTTGCATACACAGGCAGGGAGCAAAGACAATGTAGAAGGAAGCCAAGTGCTGCAGAAGGGAGTGAAGCTGCGGAGAAACAAGCGGGGTGGTGGAGATGGGAGGGAAGCAAGCGGGACGGCGGAGGCGGGAGCAAAGCCCGCCTCAGCGGGTTTCACTCCCTTCTCTGCTTTGCTCCGACCGCAGGAAGCCCTATTCTTGCAGGATTCTTCCTGCAATGGGCCTCTAGTGTGTGTGTGTGTGTGTGTATTTTTAAAATCTATTCTCCCTTCTTGCTTTCTACATTTGAGAATGAAGTGGGAAGAACCACTATGAAGATGAGGTTATCTATAAAAGGTTAAATAGAAACCAAAATAAATGTTTCCATACACATTTTGGTAAATCAATCCTTTTTTCCTTAATCTTAAAAGCATATCTACGATCATGTTACTTTCAAGTTTAAAATTCTTTAAATGGTTTCCTTGAGCCTACAGGATAAAATTCCAATCTCATCCAAGTCTCTTTTGATGACTTTTGCCCATCTTTCCATTCTTACCTACTATTAGTCGCCTTACTCAACAGACAGCTGCGTCCAAGCATGCCAAAACTACTCACGAGCCCCAAAGCATGCTCTGAGCCTTTAGTCATACAATTTTCTACTGTCTTTTCCATCCTCAAATCTTACTAAACTCTTAAAGCCCAGATAAAAACTCCATAAAGACATTCCCCTCAGTCAGAATTTCTTTCCAGTGACTACTAGAAAAATTATGATATTCTGCCTTATGCTATGGCTGATTTTGTACAAGACTCTCCTAAACATCAGACAGAATCCATGGCTTAATCATATGTGTAAACCTTCATGTTGTTTCATATAGAAAATCTTCAAAATTTGTTTGATAAATTGCACATATCTCAAAGTCACAAAGGAATAAGGGTTCAATAACACTGATTAAATTGAAAAAGTGCAATAACATAAGCTTTAAAAATTCTAAAATTTTTTAGATTATTATTGTTAATACATGCCTGTTATTTATGTGCCAAATTCTAAGGAAACAATTAAAGCATTGTTTCAAAACTAAATACTGACATTACCTATTTATCATCTGTAAGACAAGCTATTTGGGAAAATACTGTGGGTTAAATAATAATACACACACACAAAAAAACACCCCAAAAACAAAAATCCAGAAAACTTTAGAGTTGTTCAAGTTTACTGTGGTAATAATATAATCTTTTATTGGTATTGCCTGCAGTAAATAGACCGCCAGCTAGGTTTAAAAATCCTTCCAGTTATCTATTTTAATATTGCTGTATTAAACAGAACTGAATTATAATAAAAATATTTTATCGCAATAAAGGTACCAAAGCATAGATTCTTTTCATTGATATTTTTCTTTTTAAAATATTACAGGTTATATATAAACCTTCACTTCTATTCTATGTATTTAAAGAAAAGAGATAGCCCTGGCCAATGTGGCTTAGTTGGCTGAGCACTGTTCCATGTATTAAGAAGTCACTAGTTTGATTCCCCAGTCAGGGCACATGTCCGGGTTGCGGGCTCGATGCCCAGTAAGGGGTGTGTAGGAGGCAGCCAATCGGATGTTACCCTCTCACATCGATGTTTCTCTCTCCCTTCCTCTCTCTCTCAAATCAATAATAAAAACATTATTTTTTTTAAAAAGAAGAAGAGAATGAAGTGAGAAGAAACACTATGAAGATGAGGTTAACTATCAAAGAAAATTCATACCTGTGGAAAATTCTTTACAATAGGCACTGGCTGAATTATGGGTGAAACATCAGACTTAGAAGTAACAATTGGTTCAACTGAAGTTGGTAAAGTCAATTGTCTCATTCTCTCATCTTGATTGTTTATGAATTCTATATTTTCACCCAGAGGAAGAGGTGGCATCTGTGCAGCAGGTTTAGAAGGAACTGGTTCTTCCAGTGAGGGATAAGTAAAATCCACTAAAATCCCCAAAAGAATAATAAGAAATTAAAAGAACAGCACCCCATAAACAGTACTGACATAACTCATGCATGCTGTATGTGATAGTTAAATGTAAACTAAATGAGGTAACAATAGTATTAAAAAATTTAAAATTAGGGGACTCAAAAAAAAAAATTAGGGGACGCTTTCCCCCTCCCCACGTGGGAGTCTGTGCTGTGAGATTCTTTTCCCTTCCCCACATGGGAGTATGTACTTGTTCTTCAATAAATTTCCATCTTTGCTTAAAAAAATAAAATAAAATAAAATTTAAAAATTAGCCCTGGCTGGCTGGGTGTTGTCTGGTGCACCAGGAGGCTGCCAGTTTGATTCCCCATCAAGGGCACATGCCCAGGTCGTGGGCTTGATCCCTGGGAGGGGTCATGCACGAGGCAGCCTATTGATATTACCCTCTCACATCCATGTTTCTCCCTTTCTCTCCTTCTCTAAAAATCAATAAACTGTTCTTAAAAAAATAAAAAAGAATTAAACAATAATTCCATCTTGTATTTTTTATGCCTGAAAACAAGTTACTAGCTAATAGAACAAATGCACATATAACCAATAACATTATCTTAAGAACATAAATAATTTAAAGTTTATTTTACTGAAGCAATTGTAATAAAAAATTTTCACATACATACATGAGATAGACACCTCTTCATTCTTGCCTCGTGGGGGTGGAGTGACTTTAGCATTTGTTGTGTACTGGGGATAACAAAGAAGCCAGTTTTCATAGCCTCCTTCTAAAACCAAAGGCTCGTTGCGCAGGACAGTTTTAGTTTCCCACTATAAAATAAGGAAATAGTGTTTTTAATATGGCAGCCAAGAACACACAAACCTGAATTTAAAAATTGCTCTCTTGAAGATTTATCTTCTAAATGATAAAAAAAATGAGTGGGCCTTAGCTGGTTTGGCTCAGTGGATAGAGTGTCAGCCTGCGACAGAAGGATCCCAGGTTCAATTCTGGTCAAGGGCACATGCTTAGGTTGTGGGCTTGATCCCCAGTAGGGGACGTGCAGAAGCAGTCAATCAGTGATTTTCTCTCATCAACGATATTTCTATCTCTCTTTACCTCTCCCTTCCTCTCTGAAATCAATAAAGATATATTAAAAAAAAATTGAAAGTGGAATTAAAAATTTAACATTAAATGAAACAAATGGGTAGATCAGATTTTTAAAGTCAGACAAGTAATTAATTTATTTTTCTTAGAAGAAAAATAAAATAAGTCTATATGTAATAAAACCCATCCATAACCTCACTACCCAGAGATACCACTTTAATATTTCAGTTATTCTTACTTTCCTACAAAGATACACAGATTTTTAACATTGTTTTTACAAAACAATGAAACTTTTATGATGATGCTTTTATCTTATGTCTATTTTTTCAAAAAATATATTTCTTTATTGATTTCAGAGAGGAAGGGAGAAGGAGAGATAGAAACATCAATGGTGAGAGAGAATCACCGATCGGCTGCTCTTTTGTTTTAATTAGCCCCCCACTGGGGACCGAGCCCGCAACCCAGGCATGTGCCCTTGGCCAGAATCGAATCCGGGACTCTTCAGTCCACAGGCTGACTCTCTATCCACTGAGCCAAGCCGGCCAGGGCTCTTATGTCTATTGTTTATTAATAAAGAGCTGTATGTCATTTGTAATAATCAGCTAATATTCTATTGTATACACACATATAAACACACATACACCAAAACTGAATTCATCATCTGAACACTTATTTTCCCCATTTAATTATAAACATTGAAGATCCTTCCTTATAAATGTATACACCCAATCAACTCCATTAGGGAATGTCCCCAGAGGTGGAGTTGCCAAGCCAAAGCACATGAACATCTTTATATTGTTAATCTTTGAAAGGATCCTAAAAAAATACTTATTTTTGTAGAATAACATCCCAGGAATAGAACTATTGGTTTAAAGTTTGGTAGATGCTGCCAAATTGCCCTTCAAAAGAACAATACCAATTTATATATTTATTAACAGTGTATGAGAATGCCAATTATAAATCTCTACAATTTTTCCAAACTGGTGGGCATAAATGCTCTTTTGTTTTAATTAGCATTTGTTAGTGGAACTGAACATCTTTTAATATGTTTATTAGTCATTTATATTATACTAGAGGCTCAGCACACGAAATTGTGCGGGTAGGGTCCCTAGGGCCTAGCCTCCTGCAATCAGGGCCATCTTCTTGTCAGTCCCATTCGCCAGTCCCCAGGTTGAACGCCGCCTCTGCCACTGGGCTGTCAGGCCATTGGGATCATCAGCTCAACCCCCGCTGCTCAGGGGCTCAGGCCTGTGGGAAAGCAGGCGCCATTGACTTCACCTCCACATGCCTGCGCCGCCCACTAAGGGGCGCTCACGCTGCTGCCGCTGCCGCTGCCACTGCCATTGGGGCTTGAGGGGCTGATGGAAGCTGCGGGGTTCGCCCGTGAACTACCCGCCCGGCATGAGAGGCACAGAGCGGGCAGCGCGTTCCATCAGCGGCCAGCCTGGCTACGCCCATGGAGGTGGATTCACTAGCACCTACTTTCCCACTGAGCCCCTAAGCAGCTGGGGATGAGCTGGTGAACCCAACAGCCTGACAGTCAGCCCGGTTGTCCTGCCACCCACGCTGGTCTCCCCCCCCCCCCCCCCAGCCCCCGCCCCCCTCCTCCATCAGAGCCTGTGAGCCGGGGGCAGGGACCAAGAGATCAGCCTTTCAGCCTTTCAGCCAGCTCACCAGTCCCCAGGCTCGCTCCGCCCCACTTGTGGGCCAGGGGAGGGTGTGGGGGCGGCGGAGGAAGGACCAAGAGGTGCTCAATGCACCTCATGGTGATTGGTCGTTTGGTCGTCACGGACACTGGCTTTTTATATACAGAAATGATTTAATCTCATCTTTTGCCCATTTTTCTACAGAGTTTACTATTTTATTAGTAAACAGTAAATGTACTTTGAATATTTAAGAAAATAGGTCTTTGTCATATGTTACAAAATCTGTCCCAATTGATTTTTACCTTGTTTATGAAGTTTTTAACACAGATATACTGACTTTCCTTAATGGTGTTTTGCTTTAGGATCAAGAAATGAAAACACTTTTTTCCCCCAGATAATAAAAATCCTTTTCCCTAGTAGTTCATTGTTTTAATCAACATATTTATATCTTTGACTCATTTGGAGTCTAGTGTAGTCTAAGAAATTAAGGTACGGATCCCTTTTACTTACTGGCTAGCCTGCTGCTGTCCCTAAACCATTCATTTAAATCCATCTTTTCCTAATTTGTTATGTTACCTTTATCATACACTAAATTCTCAAATATCTTAGGTTGAACTTTATGAAATTGCTTCTTTTGTAGGCCAGTAGTAGTTAAATATTGGCACTTTCATTTATCAACCTATCCTTGAGTATATTTCTAGATTCTCTATTATATGTGTATATGTATGTATTTTTAAGATATATTTTTATTAATTTCAGAGAGGAAGGAAGAGGGAGAGAGAGATAGAAACATCAATGATGAGAGAGAATCATTGATTGGCTGCCTCCTGCTCGACCCCTACTGGGGATCGAGCCCACAACCCGGGCATGTGCCCTTGGCTGGAATGGAATCTGGGACTCTTCAGTCCACAGGCAAACACTATATCCACTGAGGCAAACCAGCTAGGGCTAGATTCCCTATTTTAAAGCATGAACTGTTTCAAGGCTTTTAAGATTGCCCTCCTGGAAGAAGGCAATGTTCCATCAATTGACCCTCCTTCCAGCAGGTAAGTTTTATTCTTACCACATTCTCACCAGCATTCAGTGCCATCATTGTTTAATAATTTAACAAATTAAACTGAGTATTTTTATCTTGGTTCATCTGATCAGTGAAAATGGTATTCATTGGTTCAATTTGAGTTTCTCTGATTTGATCACTTTTATGTTATTATCACTTACATATCCTTTTATGTTTATGTCAGAATAAAATAAGTCAACTACTTATTTTATCATTTCATCTTAATTTTCTTATTTATTTGTAAAATCTCTTCAGATTTTAGGCAGATATCTTTCTCTTGGTCTCTGTCGTCTTACTGTATTTTTTCACATCTAAGTTTTTATTTTATGAAGTCAAATCAATCTCTTTTTTCTTAGTGACACCTTCCTTTGTCTTTGTTTCATAATCTAATTCTTAAAACAAAAAACAATTTCTTTTTTCAGATAAGTTCTATTCCTGAAAATTCTAATATTCTGCTTTAGACTGTTGTTATTTCAAAATTAGTCTTTTATATCTAAATATCAAAAAAATCTACAACCAAAGCATAATGGATCTTCTTGTCCTTAACTAGTCAACATACCTTTCTAACATTCAGAGAAGGCTTGCAATTATAGTAAACTAATAAGGAAACTTGCTAACCTTGAAAAGTGCATCTTTCAGACTCCGTAGAGTTGTTCCAAGTTGTAAATCTTTTGTAGAACTAAACCAGTCAAGAAGTACCACATAATCCACATTCCCCCTCTTCTTCCATTTGTCTTTAGAGTCATCTGGGAGTTTTGCTTCAATCCAATTAGCAGTGATTCTGAAATATATTAACATTTATATTGGGGCAAAAGTAGATGAGAGGTCTTAATATACTAATATAAGACACTGAGTTTTGTTCTACAGTCTGTATAGACTATAGCAAACTTTAAGACAGATTTCTTTCTAAGGTCAGACTATGTGTTAAGATATTAAATACCCTAAAATGTTTAATAACATCACAACTGCGTAATATTGGAATATATTTCAGTATTAGAGACTAAAATTTTGACCCTTTACCAAAAAATGGGGGCCAAACTGAAAACAGAAACCCTTATGAGCATCTTTCAGCCAAGTATAAACGACTGGAAGATCATCCAGGTAACATTATTTATATTTCAGCTCTGATACCTATAATAGTTAACCAAATACCCAAATATTTAACAAACACATACAGCATTTACTATGTGCCAGGTACTATTCCAAACGCTTTATTCTGAATCTCACAACAATACTATAAAGTAGGCATTGTTATCCTCATTTTATAGATGGGGAAACTGAGGCACAAAACATTAATAACCTGCCCAAGGTTACAGCTGTGAAGTGAAGCCAGAATTCAAACTCAGGCAATTTGGTTCATGTCCAAGCTCTTTGCTGCTTTGTTGTGTTGCCTCTTACATCATCAACTGCGAATATTATCAACTCTATGATAAAGCATGCCGCTCATTTCCTCTTTTGCTTACAGAATAGCTGAAGTTCTTCCTGAAGTCCTTACAATGGACCTGCCACATGGTCCCTCCCCCAAATCCTATTCTCTCAATGTCCTCATCATTAACTATATACTTGCCCCTTTACTCCACTCCAGGCACTGGCTTCCTTATAACTTCTGGTATAATTCCCTCGGATAATACATCAGTCATTCCCCTTATCCCTTCAAGATCTGCTTACTAGTATCTTCTCAGTGAAGCCATACTGGATTGACATTTTTAAAAATATATATTTTATTGATTTTTTACAGAGAGGAAGGGAGATAGAGAGTTAGAAACATCGATGAGAGAGAAACATCGATCAGCTGCCTCCTGCACACCACCTACTGAGGATGTGCCCGCAACCAAGGTACATGCCCTTGAGCGGAATCGAACCTGGGACCCTTCAGTCCGCAGGCTGACGCTTTACCACTGAGCCAAACCGGTTATGGCTGGATTAACATTTTAATACCCCAATATACAAGCTTGACACACCCATCTTATCAATAGCAGACATATATTTATGTTTTATTGGTTGTCTCACCTACCTCATCTCCCTGTTAATCCTATATATAATAAAAGCATAATATGCTAATTAGACCGGACGTCCTTCTGGACGAAGCTGGGGCTGTGAGGGTTGAGGCAGAGGCAGCCGCTGTGGTGGTAGGGGCCAGCCCCTTGCACGAATTTCATGCATCAGGCTTCTAGTAAAATATAAGCTCCATGAAGCAAAGATTTGTTTGTTCAACTGACTTAGTCCCAGCACTGCAAACCACAGGAACCCAGCCCATAGCAAGTGTCAGTAAACATCTGCTGAATAACTGAGTCAGTAAGACAGATTTGCTCCTCCAGGTAAGAAACTCCATATTATTTCTAACAAAGCACCTAGGCATTTATTTAAATGACAATACTGGCAAGCAAGACAGGACTGGTGAAACTTTTATTCATAAGTAAAACTAAATGGCGTTAAGATCATTTTTTAAAAATCCTGTTTATAATAATGCAGGTTACTTTACCTATCCTATCTAATGAAAGACAAAAGGGTAATTGACCGTACCTTCGCTATGCTTCCCATTGGCTAATCAGCAGGATATGCAAATTAATTGCCAACTAAGATGGCGGCCAGAAGCCACGCAGCTGAAGCTAGCAGGAGGCTTGCTTGCTACAGTGATGGAGGAAGCCAAGGTTCCCCGCCTGCCACGGCCCGGCTCTGAGCTCCGGAAGCAACAATGTTTCAATTATAGAAGCTAAACAAACCCCAGATACCTGCTTTCAGCCGGCCAAGGCCTCAGTGCTGGGAGCGCTAGTGACAGCAACAATGTTTCAATTATAGAAGGTAAATAAATCCCAGAATAAAGGAAAATAAGGAGAGGCTGGGAGCTTCAGTCGTCTGCCAGCCTGAAAACGGCCCTCAGCTCCTCATCCAGGCTGGCCAGGCACCTCAGTGGGGACTCCCACCCTGAAGGGGGTGTGACTAGCTGCAAATAGCCATCAGCCTCTCACCCAGGCTGGCCAGGCACCCAAGCGGGACCCCCACCCTGATCCGGGACACCCTTCAGGGCAAACCAGCGGGCCCCCATCTGTGCACCAGGCCTCTATCCTATATAGTAAAAGGGTAATATGCAAACTGACCCTAACAGCAGAAAGACTGGGAATGACTGGTCACTATGACACACTGACCATCATGGGGCAGACGCTCAATGCAGGAGCTGCCCTCTGGTGGTCAGTTGCTCCCACATGGGGGAGCTCTGCTCAGCCACAAGCCAGGCTGATGGCTGCCAGTACAGTGGTGGTGGTGGGAGCCTCTCCTGCCTCCTCAGCAGCGCTAAGGATGTCTGACTGCAGCTTAGGTCTGCTTCCCGCTGGCAAGTGGACATCCCCCGAGGGCTCCTGGGCTGCCAGAGGGATGTCTGATTGTCATCTTAGGCCCAATCCCGCGGGGAGCAGGCCTAAGCCAGCAGGTGGTCATCCCCTGAGGGGTCCCAGACTGCAAGAGGGCACAGGACAGGCTGAGGGACCCCCCGCCGTGTGCCCAAATTTTTGTGCACCGGGCCTCTAGTTAGAATATACAGAAAAAAAGAATACAAAATGCCTCGTAATAATTCTCATCTGATATACTGAAATCAAAAGAATGCTTAGTCAACAAAGAATGAGAAAAAATGAAATGTGATATTCTTAAGGACTATTTTTAACTACAGGGATATACTTGCCTAAATACTTTTTATCTAAAAACTCAAGAGATTACTATTCTGTGGAAAACAACAGTATCAACCAGTACCATCTTCACACACCGCTATAACTTTGCTTTACCTTGTCTACTATTTAATACTTTAATTATTCGTTAATTTAATTGAAAGTGATTTTTTACTTAAATAAACAGAAAAATGTATATTGCTATATACATGAAAAAATAGAATCATATCCAATAAAGAATAATCCTAAAAATAATCCTAAAATTAAACAAAATAGATCACTAAATTATGCTATAGCCACCCAATAGATCACCATTTAGCAATCAGAATAAATAAACTACAACAACATATAATAATATATATGACTTTCATAAACATTAGGTTGAGTACAAAAAGCCAGACATAAAAAGCTACTGACTGTAGGATTCCATTTATATAAACTATAAAAACAGATAAAAAGGAATCTATTCTAAGTTGGTGGTTCCCTGGGTGGGTGGGGGTATAGGTAGTAACTGACAGGTGACTTATGAAGACCTTTTGGAGTGATGCTAATGTTTCTTGGTCCAGATACTAACTCAATGGATGCATTCCATTTTTGACAATTCACTGGGCTAAACACTTACATAAGCATTATCATATGAATATTACACTGTTTTAATATAAAAAAACAGAGTAATCACGGTCAGGTAGCTGTAGACACTGCTGCCTACAGAAAACTCTGAGGCCTGCTCTCTAGCAAGAAAGAGAGATTAGCAAATATTAAAAGGTAATGCTAGCACCAAATTGAGACTTCTTTTAACTAATCCAGGACTGAGACAGAAATGAAAAGGAATGCTTTTCTTGGTATGCAATTCGTTGTTCTTTAATCTTCAACCTAAACTCACCTTGAGTTTCCCAGTAGTCCAAATCCCACATTTTGGGAAACAATTAAACTCAATTAAAACCATGAACTTTTTGTTAGTACAGATTAGACTACCCAAAGAGTAATTATAACTTTCTTTTTCTTTTCAAATCCTAGGAATATATTCCCACCTACTTGATTAGATTAAGCACTCGAATCTCATATTTAAATAATGTAGTTACTAATCTGTTTGGTGGTTCACAGTAGAGGAATGACAGAGGGAATAGCAGAAGACACCTTGTTTTGTAAAAAAGGAAATCATCCAGCTACACTAGTTAATTTAAAATTCAGGTAAATAAACAGCTAGATAGATTGATACACAGATTGGACAGATAACATATTTACAATGCATGCTATTCTTCAGGTCAAACATTTAGCAAACATCTGCAGTATACCAAATATCATGCAAATTTTATTAATTACCTAATTTAAAAATATCTTCTTAATATTGTTAGTCCTAGAATGGACCTACTCCAATCCCATAAACTAAGACCCAGAGAGGTTACATAATTTATGTAATACTCAAAATAGTGAAAATAATCTTGGATCTGAAGTTTTAACTCTGTCACTGATGAGATAGTTTCTAATATACAACATACCCATGCATGGTAACTTTAATTTTATAGGTTAAAAGCTTTTTTATCAAAAAAGAAAGAAAGTACATGTTTAAGTTAAGTCCTTACAAATGCCAGGCTCAAACTTCTCAAAACCTCTGAGATAAGTACTATTATTATCCCCATTTTATAGATGGGAACATGGGCTTAGGAGGTTAAGTCACTAGCTAGAAGTAAGATAGCTAATAAAAGATATTTATAATCTCACCATAGTCTGCCTTTAGAGTCTTTACTCTCTCTTAATGGCTTAGTTATACACTGTCTTCTTCCAAAAAGTATTTGTGTGCTCTTTTACCACAGATAACAGTATGAGAAATCTCCAATTAAAAACAATTCAATTAGTTTACAATTTTAGTCTATTTGATGCATATGCTTCAAAAGCTCATATGTAAAAAACAGTATGAGAAGTTAGTCAACAAACACCTGGGGAGAGAGAGTACACAAGGACGGCTTCATTTCTATTCTAAGGCTCCAAATGCCACAGACAGGAGAGAGCACCCAGACTGGGTAAGGTGTACATTACAAGCAAAAATGAAAAGGTCAATGGGAAAAGAAAACACTATTACATCACATTTAGATTGGATGCTAATTATTAACATTTACTACTCTCCCCAGTTTACCATTCTATCTAAACACACAATGACCCACCCTGGATTGATGGCTTCTTCAGGAACACTTAGAGAATCTGAAATATGGGAATCCTGATAATCCTGCATTCTTCGAGCATCCATTATAATCAAGCTGATGTTTTCATCCATCATCATTGTATATAGTTGCTTTGCTGTGATTGATCCTAGGAATCAAGAGAGATGATATTTGTGACAAGTAACACCCAGTTCTGTGTGTTATCACTAAACACAGGGCAAGCACAGCTTTTTCTAGAAGAGTAAAATATACTGGGTGTTACATACTTGCTTTTCCATCACACTATTTATTACCTTTTAAACTAACATTAAATATAACATGCATTTTTGACATTTACCAAGAAACTAACTCAATGCTCTATTTATAAAGACTTAATAAAATTTGCTGCTGAGTTTACAATTATTTCTGGTGTTGGCTCTGTTACTGTTTTAAAATAAAGGAAATTAATAAGTATATCTCAGGAAACTATTTTATTTTTTAAAATTAAGCCATTTAAAAAATGTCAATTAGAAGAAAGTTCTATGGCTCAAAAATTCTTGAAAGGGTCTACATTCTTTAATGGGGCTTTATGAGAACTATTTTAGATTTCCATGTATCCCCCGAGCAACAAGCCAAAAGCCTGTTATTTGTGTTCCATGAGAGGGGTTGGCAAACCATGGCCACCTGTATTTACTGGAACACAGCTATACTCATTTGTTTACACATTGTCTATGGCTGCTTTCACACTACAATAGCAAAGACCACAGGGCCCCCCCAAGCCTAAAATATTTACTATTCAATCCTTTAATATTTAGCCAAAATAAACATTCCCTATGTTGCTATTTTCCTCTTCCAGCTTCTACCACCTAAAGCAGTGATGGCAAACCTATGACACCCGTGTCAGAGGTGACACGTGAACTCATTTTTTGGTTGATTTTTCTTTGTTAAATGGCATTTTAAATATATAAAATAAATGTCAAAAATATAAATCTTTGTTTTACTATGGTTGCAAATATCAAAAGAATTTCTACATGTGACACGGCACCAGAGTTAAGTTAGGGTTTTTCAAAATGCTGACATGCCGAGCTCAAAAGGTTCGCCATCACTGACCTAAAGTAAAAGATCAGAAAGCACTACAAGGGAGCTTAATATGTGAAGAACTCTTTCTTCGGTAGTGAGCTGTGAGAAGAATGTAGTCACATTATCTCCTAAGCTAAAATATCTAGCTACTGCCCTGGCCGGTGTGGCTCAGTTGGTTGGAGTGTCGTTCCATACACCCAAAGGTGGTGGGTTTGATTCCTGGTCACAGCCCATACCTGGTAGGGGTGCATTAGGAGGCAACCAATCAATGTTTCTCACATTGATGTTTCTCTTCCTCTCTCTCTTCCTCTCTCTCAAACCAAAAAAAAGCATGTCCTCAGGTGAGGGGAAAAAAACCCAGCTGCTAATAACCATCCTACTTCCCTTTCTAACCATCAAGATTATTTTGACAACAAGAGACCAAACCACTCTAAAGAGGTTGAGACCAAACCACTGAGAAGGGTATCAAAGCAGGATGAGATATAAAGGAACATACAGATAAAAACAAATGTTAGAATGAATTGGTAACAACTTCTAGTAAGGTACTTTTCTAGGTTTAATTTTTGTTGTATGGCAATATTTTAAATAAATTATTTATTTTAGTGTTACACTCAAATTAATATTTAAGTTAAACCTTTTCTGAGACAAAAACTTGGGGCAAATACCTAAGTCTTATTCTTTAGAATATATATCTGTCACTAGAGCAGCGGTCGCCAACCTTTCAGACCTCACGTACCACCGGTTGGCAACCGCTGCACTACAGCATCCACACCACCTGTAGATAATATCAAAATTACTGGTTTAGATTATTTAAGGGAGTAAAGAAGATTTTTAAATAATTAAGTCTTCAACTGAGAGTAATAAGTAGTACTAGCTAACACTTATATAAAGTTTATTATGCATTCTACGAGTTTCACATATATTAACTCATTCAATCCTCATCAATAATCCTATGAAATAGGTACTATTATTATCCCCACTTTAGAAAAGGGAAATTAAGCCCTAGTAGGTTTGGCTCAGGGTATTGAGCTTTGTGCCATGGACTGAAGGGTCTTGGGTTCCATTCTGGTCAGGGGCATGTATCTCGCTCGGTTGCAGGCTTGATCCCCAGCCCTGGTCGGGGCGTGTGCAGGAGGCAATCAATCGATGTGTCTCTCTTACATCGATGTTTCTCTCTCTCTCTCTCCCTCCCCATCTCTTCCACTCTCTCTAAAAACCAATGGAAAAATATCCTCAGGAGAGGATTAACAAAAAATAAAAATAAATAAAAACAATTATTTAAAATGAAAGTAAAAAAAAAGGGAAATTAAGTTAAAGAGGTTAAGTAACATGCTCAAGATCACATGGAAATTCAGAGGAGCCAATGTTCAACCCCAGGCAGTCTCACTTCTGAGAGTCCATGTTCTTAACTACTGTTAAACTACCTTGAAAAGAAAATAATGACAACTACTAACTGTGCTTTTGATGTTTTCAATTGCATCCTATATAATAAAAGCCTAATATACTAAGTGTCCAGTCATCCGTTCAACCAATCAAAGTGTAATATGCTAATGATATGCTAAGGCCACTCAACCGCTCGCTATGATGTGCACTGACCACCAGGGGGCAGACGCTCCAACCGGTAGGTTAGCTTGCTGCTGGGGTTCGGCCGATTGGGACTGAGTGAGACGGGCCAGACATGCCCTGGAGCCCTCACGCGGTTCCGCCTTGGCTGTCAACCTCCTGTGTCCCTCTCTGATCCCAATCGTGTACTGGTGGGGTCCTTCAGCCTGGCCTGCGCCCTCTCACAATCTGGGACCCCCTCAGGGGATGTTGGAGAGCCGGTTTCAGCCTGATCCCGAAGGCCAGGCTGAGGGACCCCAATGATGCATGAGTTCATGCACCAGGCCTCTAGTAGTATAAATATAACCCACGATATATAAATTCAAAATAGAATACATTTTCAGTATATTTGTACAGGCAAGGTTATATACAGACCAGAGGCCCAGTGCACGAAATTCACGCACTGGGGGGGAGGGGAAGGTGTCCCTTAGCCCGGCCCACGCCCTTTCGCAGTCTGGGAGCCCTTGGGGGATATCTAATTGCTGTGGAGCGGCTCCCGCTCCCGCTGCTGCACTCGCCAGCTATGAGCCTGGCTTCTGGCTGAGCAGCCCTCCCTCTGTGGTGGAGCACTGACCACCAGGGGGCAGCTCCTGCATTGAGCATCTGACTCCTGGTGGTCAGTGTGCATCATAGCGACTGGTTGTTTCACCGTTAGGTCAATTTGCATATTAGCCTTTTATTATATAGGATGAGACAGTATTAGAATCTCACTGTGTAAAATCTGAAGCTAACACACTTACCTTTCTCTGTGGTCTCATTTTTTTCACTGTTTTCACCATTTATCTATTTCATAGAAAAGAAAATTTCAAAATTAATAACAGAAACAAAAATGTTCATAGAAATAAAAAGTTCAACTTTAATATCTCATTGAAACTGAAAGCCAAGGAAATGAAGGGCTCAGGGTACTGTCATTTTATAAAAATGCAGATGAACAGTAATGGCATTACCAGGTTACTATGGTGGTAGTTAACAGCTAAAATAACTAGCAGCACATCTTAATCATATGACAGTTCTTCAAAATTTTCTTCAGTTGATGGCTAAATATAATTTAAAAGCACAGATTATTGCAGAAATTTATTATTTAATTTAATGAGAAAGTCCTTACAATGAAATAAAAATTGGGCTATTACCTGGCATGGAATATTCAAAATGACGAAAGAGAAAACCTAGAAATACTCTACCCAGCAAAGTTATCATTCAGAATTGAAGGAGAGATATTTTCTGAGATAAGCAAAAACTAAAGGAGCTCAATATCATTAGACCAGCAATACAAGAAATATTAAAGAGACTTCTTTAAGCAGAAAAGAAATGGCCAATAGTAAAAAAATTTTAATTATTGGAAAGAGCCCTAGCTGGTTTGGCTCAGCGGATAGAGTGTCAGCCTGCTGACTAAAAAGTCCTGGGTTCGATTCCAGTCAAGGGCATATGCCCAGGTAGCAGGCTCTACCCTCAGTAGGCGGTGTGCAGGGGGTATCGAATCAATGATTCTCATCATTGATGTTTCTCTCTCTTCCTCTCCTTTCCTTTCTGAAATCAATAAAAATATATTAAAAAATAAAATAAAATATTGGAAAGAAAAAAAAAAACACTAATACAAGCAAACATTTAGTAAAAGTAGGGGTCAACCATTGATTAAACTAGTATGAAAGTTAAAAGACAAAGTAAGATCATGTGTAACTATAGTAATTAATGGATTCATGCACACACACACACTCACACAAAAGGTGTAAAATATGTCAAAAACAAACATTGGGGACTAGAAAAAATGTAGTATATGATTCCACTCATATGAGATACCTAGAGTAGTCAAATGCATAGACAGAAAATAGAGTGGTAGGTGCCAGGAGCTGGGGGGAGGGAAGTTTGGGGAGTTATTGTATAAAGCAGCAGTCGCCAACTGGTGGTCCATGAACCACTGGTGGTCCGTGAGGTCCGAAAAGTTGGCGACTGCTGGTTTAAAGGATACAGAGTTTCTGTTTAGCAAGATAAAAGGAGTTCTGGAGATGAACAGTGGATGGCTGCACAACAATGTGAATGGACTCAATACCACTGACCTGGATAAGGTATTAAATATTATGTTATGTATATTTTACAACAATAAAGAAATTTTCAAATGTAGGGCCCCTATCTCCGTCTCTGGGAGGGTAGGAGCCTAACTTTCATAACTGACAATTAGCAAGCACAGATGCCTCTCACATTGACCAACCTTCTATACTAACATACTCTAATACTTTTCCATGAGCTAATCAGCATTTAAAAATCCGTCTAGCCCTAGACTGTTTGGCTCAGTCGATAGAACCTCGGCCTACGGACTGAAGGGTCCCAGGTTCGATTCTGGTCAAGGGTACATGCCCGGGTTGAAGGCTCGATCCCCAGTAGGGGCGTGCAGGAGGCAGCTAATCAATGATTCTCTTTCATCATTGATGTTTCTATCTCTCTCCCTCTTCCTCTCTGAAATAAATACATAAAAATATATTTTTAAAAAATATGAAAATCTGATCAATATAATTTAAACTAAATAAATAAAATGAACAAAAATCTGCCTACATTTTGTTTAAGAATCGAGTTCAATCTCCCATATTACAATAGTCTTGAATAGTCTTAAGATTTTTTAAAAATGGAGCTTTTAAAATGCAATTGTAAGCGATCATCAACTTAAAACAGACTGCAATAAACACAGCTTGTTATAGATGAATCTCAAACCAAAAACCTGTAAGAGAACCAACTGAAGCTAGAATATTTTATTCAATTTCTAATAAAAACGCATCAAAGTTTACTCTGGTTGCCCAAAGGAACGTTGTAGTGATATCTCAACTCTTCTTAAACAGATCACCTGAGAAGAGTCTTTTTATCTCACAGAATAAATTTAAAATACCTTTTGGCTTTTGTCTTTGGAATCCAATACATTTTCCAAAGCATTTTTAGCTTCCTGTCTTTTTTGTTTCTGCAGTTGCTCTTCCTCCTGTCTGTCTTTTTCTTCAAGTTTTTTCCGAACTTCGGCTTCTTCATATCTAGTTGAAAAAAGAAGTCAAGATGTCTTGCAATGATCATGAAAAGTAAAGGAGTTCTGGTTACATGATACTAGTACCCTGCTTTGGGTACATATTTTCTCCCTCCAACTGATATTCAATGCTGCCAATGGTCATTATAAGCCACAACTCACAAATTTGCTCTTTGTAGATTTACATAAATTGCCCAAAAATCTTGAAAAGAGACTCTATGCTTTCAAGTTAAAGTTGTTTAATGCTCTTGTTGCTCTTTCCCTCTCATTAATTTCAACCTTTTAATGATTCAAATCTGCTACAATTTCCTTTTGAAAGGAATTATAATCCTAAAATTAACTACAAACCTCACTCACTTATAAAGTGATTAAAAATACTAAAAAGTAAAGACAAATAAGTGAAAGGACCTAACCCCCCCCCCCCACACACACACAAAAAAGAGGAAGTAAAGAAACATGATTATTATAATAGTATGATTAGAGAAAAGCTAGGCAAACCCAAGGGAAAAAAAACAGTTAATAATGGCTAATCCAAAGATTAGGAGAAATGCTATTCTACTTAATTGATTAACTAGCTAAAGGAGAAAGAGAATAGTGATTCTTAATGATATCAACCACCTTAACATATTCCAGAACCAAGATTGGTAATTTCTAGAAAGGATGAACGGAATATAGCAGTTTAATTTTAAGTGAAGGCTATGATGTATACAACTATAATAGTTAACTGATCCAAGTACAAAAACCATTAAAGAAAAAATATTGAACTAAATAGTTCCTTTTTTATTTTGTTGTTTAAGGAATAACTAAAAAAAACATACTATTTTTAATTTCTAATTATAAGTCTGGCAAACCAATCACGGAAAATACTAGAATTAGATGAAAAAAAACAACACATATATAACTTCTGAAACCAGGCAGATCAAAACTACAGTAAATACTTTATTCTCATCAGACCAGTGTCCAGTAGCACATCACAACATGGAGCAGAGGAATGATATTTTTCTGAAGAATCCTGTTAGAAACTTGGGGAAAAAATGAGACCTAAGCTCTAAACTACTACACTAATGCTTACCTTAATAAACTATCATTCTAAGCATTTAAAAAACGTCAATAAAGAATATTAATGGTAATACATGAACATAATGTAGTGATATAGCAAACAAATTTGATTTTTGTGTTCTGTTAACACAGGACTTATTTTTAGGAATTAAATGTGAAAATAATAATGTCTATACCTGAGTTTAAGGCTTTCAGAAAGTCTTTCAGCTTCTTCAATAGCTTTTTTGATGTTTGCAGGTCCAAGCATTGAATGAACATAGTCCTAAAATTATAGGAAAACCATCCTATAGTGTTAGCATTAGGTACTATACACAGCTGTAATGCTAAAGACATTAAAATCACGGTACTTAAAACAGGAAAGTTTAGATGAAAACATTACTATGATTGAAGTATTTTTTTAAACTTTTAACCTACATGAATGCACAACTTATTCTCAAAATGTTTCAAAAGCATCTTATAGCATTAGTATAAAAAAAATCTGAGTAGGTAACGGTTTTACTTATTTGTAAGGCACCTTTTAATAAGTACTATTTTTTTAGTTTTATAAATAAATAGCAAAAAAACCCACAAAGCTTTCAAGGGCATAATATATCTTGCCATTATAAGGAGGTTTCCTAGTTTTATTTTTCTCTAGTCTCAGATGCAGTAAAACAAATTGTGTGTCAATCTACAGCATGGGACTTATCCTTTTGTTTTAAATTGATATGTTTTGCTTCCATCTTTCTTTTCTATAGCTACCTGCCTTGCAATACTTTAGACATAAAACAAGTGTTATATTTAAGGAAACACTGAGTAACGAAAAGTCAAATGACAGAAAATAAGTCATCAATAATATAATCTATCTTTAAAAAAAAACCACAAAATTGCCTTGGCCAGTACTACTCAAAGGTTAGAGGTCGGCCTGTGCACCGAGGGGTCTTAGGTTTAAAAACCTAGTCAAGGGCATGTACCTGGGTGCCGGGTTTGCTCCCTGCCTCTGAGTTGGGGGTGCGTATGGGAGGCAACCAGTCAATGTATCATTCTCATAGCCATATTTCTCTCCCTTCCTCCTTATACTCTCTCTGAAAAGCAATGGGAAAAATATCCTCAGGTGAGAATTAACAAAAACCCCCCACAAAAACACAAAATAGCCATGGCCTGTGTGCCTCAGTTGGAGCATCGACCCATTTGCCAAAAGGTGGCAGGTTTGATTACAGGTCAGGGCACATAACCAGGTTGTGGGCTCAACATAACCAGGTTGTGGGCTCAATTCCAGGTCAGAGGAAACCTATCGGTGTTTCTCTCCCACATCCACATCAATGTTTCTCTTTCTCCCCCTTCCTCCCTCTAAAACACACACACACACATTTTGGCACATAATTTACTAATAGGCATATGAAGTTGTTTTTTAAAAAATCACTTCACTAAAGAGGTCACTCATTAGAACCTGCAATCAAAGATATTTTCAAATCAAAGTTAGTTTGACATGACAGTAGTGCAGTTAGACTAGGCTAATTATTGGATCTAATTTGCCACAACGTGTCAGTATGACTACAAATAGAGCCTACTAGTACAGTTCATCACAAAGGACATAGTAATCAAATTTTTAAAAAGGAGCAAGGCCAGAAGGTCAAAAATATCCATCTCTGGCTCATGGAGAGACCCTCACCAAGAGCTTTGGGCAGAATAAATCTGTTGGTAACAGCTATCATCTGTCTATCTAGCCCAAAAGTAGCTCAGGTTTTGGTTGAGTTTATTCTTCTAGATTAAAGACTAAATAAATAAAGAGGGCCATTCACTACGTAATTTCAATGAAAGTATAGTTTGTTCAATACTCTATCATTTGAACATTACAGTGGAAACTATAATTACTTTAGTTACCACAATGTCCTGACAACTGATACAATATTCACCCCCTCACTGAGGATGTGTAATTGATTTCAGAGAGAAAGGAAGGAACAGAAAGAGAGAGAAACAACTGTGAGAAACACAGATCAGCTGCCTCCCATACTCCATCCAGGGATGAACCCACAACCTAGGTATGTGCCCTGACTGGTAATTGAACCCACAAACTGGTGTACGGGACAATACTGCAACCAATTGAGCTACCCAGCCAGGGCTGATACAATACTTAAAACTATATATATATGTGTATGTGTAAAAATATATATATACATATATATATTAATTATTGATTCCAGAGAGGAAGGGAGAGGGAGACAGAGATAAAAACATCAATGATGAAAGAGAATCATTGATCAGCTGCCTCCTGCATGCCCCCTACTGGGGATCAAGCCCACAACCTGGGCATGTGCCCTTGACCAGAATCAAACCCAGGACCTTTCAGTCCACAGGCTGACATTCTATCCACCGAGCCAAACTAGGTAGGGCACAATACTTTTCTAATAGAAAATAAAATCTAATCATTACTGTAAGGTTTCTCCAATAAAAACAAAATACAAAGTAAAACAAAAAATACTATGACTTGTTTTTATTAATTTTTTAAATAGAAACTCATTAAGAAGCCAGTCTGTAAGCTCAACATAATTCTGTTTAAATGCTGAAAAAATTGTTTGTGTTTGGCTATGCCTATTACAAACTCTCAAAAGACACTCCCTTAATATGGGTGAGGTTTCCTTTCAATAATTATCTCTCTCTGTACTGTTGTTAATAGAGCACAGTTAAAATAAGCATAAATATTTTCAAATTTTCAACAGTACTGACAATTAGCAGAATTTTAATAACAACATCCAATTCTTATACAACTAAAAACATTTGCTTTTTAGGTTTACCAAGTAGAACTTTCCTATTCTTGAACATACAGATTCAAGCAACTCGCATGATTTCACAAATAAAAAGGTTTACCAGTAATATTCAAGATTATCAAGAATGCCAGATTTAAAAATATCATTCTAATATTATCTAGACTGCTATACTAATATTTTCAACATATTTGCCTTACTTCCTTTTCAGATAACCCCCCAAAAATTCATATATTGATTTTTTTCAATGAGTAAGCAACCTATATATATAAAAGGCTGTGTCCATCAGTCCAACCGGTAGCTATGACGTGCACTGACCACCAGGGGGCAAATGCTCGATGCAGGAGCTGCTATGACTCGCACTGGGATTTAAAAATAAACGGCACCAGGGACCTGGCGCCGACAAACCAACACTCGGCTTCCCCCCAGTGGGACATAGGCCCCAGAGCGACACCCCACCAAACCACAACCAATGCTGCCAAAGACCCCATGGTGCAAACTGCAGCCCACAGCCTAGTCTAGCCTGGAAACGGTGGCTGTGGGCACCGGGTAATGACATCACGTAACAATGCCTGGCTTCCTCTTCTTAGTGACTAGCATCCTTCAGCCCAGGAACCCGATTTGCTTTATAGCCAGGTGCAAACATTTTACAGTTTAATCAAATGTTTGTGATGTGTTTTTCCGTGCCTCATCTCATTTGATCCTCACAGAAGTCCTGGAGTAGGTAGATAGGAGACTTGGTAGAATCCTATTTTCTTTTCAAAGACCAATACCTTGGTTTTGAGTTCGCTCCCTGCCCCCAGTTGGAACATATGCTGGAGGCAACCAGTAGATGTGTTTCTCATATCCATGTCTCTCTCTCTCTCTCCCTCCTCCCCCCCACTTCCTCCCTTCCTACTCTCTCTGAAAAAGCAATGGAAAAAAAATATCCTCAGGTGAGGATTAACAAAAAAATTTTTTTTTCTTAAGGAATGGCTTCTCCACCACATAAGATCTATAGGCAGTATTTTGCTACTATTTATTGTCTGGTAGCAAGATTATTCCTAAGTAAAGGTGGAACCACCAACATAAAATTCTTCCCATTTCTTTCACCTAGTCTTCATGATCTTTTATTGCCTGTTGCTGGTGCAGCTGAAATGCAACCATTTTCCTTAGCAACACTTATCTAGTCATCAGTTCTCTTTTTTCATTTACACTTCCCCTCTTTTCCCTCCATCCCTCACTGCCCATGGCTTCAGCAAAGTGGAAGAAAGGCACCTGCTCAAAGGATTAAAAGCAAAATAATAATATACAAAAATTGAAACAATGAGCATTAATTTTTCAAACAGATCTTTAATATGGCGACAATGTGATATATTAAAAACTGTCACATTAAAACAAATGACTAAACCTTGAATCTTGATAAAGTACAATCTCAAGTCATATTTTTCTTATTTAATGCATGAGTAAATGGAATATTCTATTTGACCTGGCAATGATGTATCATAATAGAAAACTGACTATGTTTCTATATGTTGCTATAAATTTGTACTAGTCCAAGGCAAATTAAGAATGCGTGTATAGTCCAGCTGGTGTTGTTCAGCGGTCGAGCATCAATCCATGAACCAAGAGGTCAGGGTACATGTACAAGTTGTGGGCTTGATAGCCAGTAGGAGGTGTGCAGGAGGCAGCAGATTAATGATGTTTCTCTCTCATCGATGTTTCTCTCTATCCCTCTCCCTCTCTCTCTAAAAATCAATAAAAACATATTTTAAAAAAGAATGTATGTATAGTGTGTGTATCCACGTTTGCAAATAAAGTAAAATCTTCAGTTTGCTTTTCTATCTTCATAAGAGTTTGAACTTGATGCTACATAATGTTATCTACTTTTCAACATAGTTAAAACTTTTAGAGAAGATAAGTCCATTGTGCAAAAATAACTTAGCAAATAAAAATGCAGAAACAAAAGGTACCTGCTGTTGCTTGAAATCAGGCCTGTTTTTGATAAGATTATAAACAGTCACAAATTTCATGTATAGTACGTAGGCCCTTTCCTCATCACGATCTAACCTGCTTTCTTCTGCTGTCTTGAAGATCTTCTGGGCACTCTGTACATAACTTAAAATTAGAGAAAAAAATAAAACACTTGACATTGGGGGGGGGGGGAGGTAGAGAAGGGGAGGTCATGCATAAAGCCCACAGAGAACCTCGATAAAATATATTTCATAATTTATTTCAGAATTGACACAAAGTTAGATGCAAGTTTGGATGCAATCCGAAAATTTCCCTTATGCTACAAGTAAATACTTCTGTTTCATAAGAGTTGTTTATATGCCACAAACTCTTCAAAATGCTTTGAGTCCAGTTTTAAAAGATTTGCTACATTGCCAGACCGGTTTGGCTCAGTGGATAGAGCATCGGCCTGTGGACTGAAGGGTCCCAGGTTCAATTCCGGTCAAGGGCATGTACCTTGGTTGCGAGCACATCCCCAGTGGGAGGTGTGCAGGAGGCGGCTGGTCGATGTTTCTCTCTCATCGATGTTTCTAATTCTCTATCCCTCTCCCTTCCTCTCTGTAAAAAATCAATAAAATATATTAAAAAAAAAAAAAAAGATTTGCTACAACAGATAATCCTGAGACAAGTGGTTCTCAGGCAGCCAAAATAGCCATACTCTATAATTAAAGAACATACCATTTGTATTGAATTAGGGGAGTTAAAATCTTTATTATTTTAATGTTAAAACAAATATTTTCCATTCTACTCACCCCTTTCTAACCATTATGTAAAATTTCCCCCACTTGAAAATCCAAGAAATTAGGGAAAGAAAAGAGGACACGAGTCTTATTTTTTTATTTGGTTAAGATTTTCTACAAAATGGCTGAACTACACTTTGATTCACTGGTCCTGGAAGAAAAGAGACTTAAAGTCCAAAAATATGTCATCTTAAAATTCTACTTCAGTAAAATAATTTGAGGATTCTGTGTCATTAATTCCTAAGACATTTTCCTTGTTTGATGGTCTTTAGAAAGCAAATTAATAAAATAGGCATTTCTGCAAGAGAATTTCATTCACTTAGACTAAAGTTTTGGCAACCAAGTTATAGTGCCAATGCCTATATATAATATGCTTTACCAATCCTTATTTATATAAAGCAGTGGATCTTGTTTTCTGTATTTTTCAAACTGTGTTCCAAGATTGAGACATGGACTAATGATGAAGTTGGTCAGGCCAAGGAACTAGACCACCACACAAGGAAAAATGATATTTAAGACCAAAGATGGTCCTGTACAAGGACAATTTCAGTCAGTGTGTATGCAGAGGTAAATCAAACCAAAGACAGTAAGGAGATTCTCTATAAACGTTCAGGAATGAATCCATTTGGGATCATAAAAATAACTGAGGCACTCCCCCCCCATTTATCTCTAGCCATGGAACACGTATTTTTCCCTAATCTCTAAAATTTGTTTACCCAAGTCTGGTGTATGGCTGGCTAGATGCACCTTTCTTTTTTTTAAATTGATTTTTTCTTTTTGAGGGAGAGGGAGAGATGGGGAGATAGAGAGATGATGCCATTGTTTAAATAAACTTTAAATTTACTCACGTAACACATGTAAGAACATGGAATTGAACTAAAACTTAATATATGACTCAGTCAAACTAACAATGGATACATACTTCTTAGTGCTTATTTTCTCTGGTTTAACTTCTGTCTTCTTATTGAGGTCTTTTAGTGAAGAACTGAGGTAGAGTTCTTTAGGATCTGAAGCCACGGAAGGCATGATGAATAAACCTTACTTTTCCACTTTTACAATGGATGGTGTACTTCAGTAAAAGTAGTTCTTTTCTGAAACGAAATGAACACAAATGATTCCACTAGTTTTCCTCATTAACAACAAAACAAGTGAGCAGTTTAAAAAATAAAACAGTTAACCTGTATTCTTTGCTAACAGTTGATTTTAATTATATTGAATATATCTATTTTGGGAGTTCACGATATACAGGGTATTAATAAACAATTTAATTTATTTTAAAATTTTCATTAACTAAATTAATTACTGTTTGAATCATTTTACCTTAAGTATTAGGAATCTTTCCTGTCAAAGGAACTAACAGAATAATAAAAGCTTTTATATTTTTCTTGATAAATCTGCATGAATGTATAGATCAAAAATAGGAAGCTTAATTTAGAAATACATGGTATCCCCAAAAATGTATATACATTTTTAACAGCTGATAGCTTAATTTTGAAAATGAAATGTATTCTAACACTGTCATTATAATTATACAAACTGTGTGAATACATTTTTTGGGACACCTATATTTCTCTTTCTCATTGGTATCTATAATAATAAAAGTGTAATATCCTAATTAGACCTGACGTCCTTCCGGATGACCTTGTGGACAAAGCTGGGGCTGCGAGGGAAGCCCAAGTCCCGGGTGCCAGAGGGAAGCCAGTGCTGGCAGCTGGGGAAGGAAGGCCTACTCTTACACAAATTTCGTACATTGGGCCTCTAGTCTATTTATAAAAGGAAATAAGTGAGGAGGGCGGGGGACAGGCAGGCAAGGCCACTTTATATGGCGCTAAGGACACATGAACATGTTTCTGGCAGAATATACCTAAGTACTTTGGTTTACTCTGCAAAGGTCATTGATGTTTCATGACATTCTTCATTTCCTCATTTGCTTTGGTAAATTATGACTAGGAAGATGGAGGAGGTTGTAAACAAAATAAAAATAATAGGCTAGGTATATACCAATTAAGTTGTGTGTGTGTATGTACATGTGCAGGGATGCATGTAGATGGGGCAGATCAGGGGAGCACACCAAATGGGGAGTCTTGGCAAGATCGTGTCACCAAATGAAAACTTCAGTAACCCAATTAAATGTATGCAAGATCTTTAGCTGTGAGGAACTAATTACAATTTGAATAAATAACAACTTTAATACATTTACTTATTTATTTTTAAAATATATTCTTTATTGATTTCAGAGAGGGAAAGAGAGATAGAACATCAATGATGAGAGAGAATCATTGGTCGGCTGCCTCCTGCATGCTCTCTACTGGAGATCGAGCCTGCAACCCAGGCATATGCCCTTGGACGGAATCAAACCTGGGACCCTTTAGTTCGCAGGCCAACAGTCTATCCACTGAGCCAAACTGGATAGGGCAACATTAATACATTTAAAGATTACAACTTTAAAAAAATATATATTTTATTGATTTTTTACAGAGAGGAAGGGAGAGGGATAGAGAGTTAGAAACATCAATGAGAAAGAAACACCGATCAGCTGCCTCCTGCACACCTCCCACTAGGGATGTGCCCGCAACCAAGGTACATGCCCTCGACCGGAATCGAACCTGGGACCTTTCAGTCAGTCCGCAGGCCAACGCTCCATCCACTGAGCCAAACCAGTCAGGGCACGGCTTTTTTTTTTTTAACCACTTATTTCCACTGTTTTAGTGCTCTTCATTCTATCAGTTCACTATTATTAGAAGAATGGACATCAATGAACATCTAATTCTAAAAAGCTAAGTAAAGTACAACAGTAGGGAGAAACAGCTTCTGTTCACCTATGTGAAACTCCAAAAGCAGCCCAATCTACTTTGATTCTAGTCACATTTACATTAAATAGTAATATTTTCTGACTTCTTGATACTCATCCCTTCTAACTCTGTGCCATTAATCCACTGATTTAGCAAACCTAGCTACCTATATCTTTCTCTAAAGTCACATTTTTATGATTCTCTATTTTTTCCATTTTGATTTGCTCTATGTATCTACAAACACTTTTAACCAAACACTTTAATTAGTAGCATCAGATCTATGAATTTAAAAACAATGAGCTCAGCACCATCCCACTCGCCAGTTGGCCTCATCCCCACTGCGGGTCACCTTCCTCTGCAGGGCAACCAGCGGGGCGATTGGGGGGCCCCTGCAGGCACCCGCCTTGGCGGGCCTGGGGCCACAAGGCTGGGGGCAGCTCCTGTGTTGAGCATCCTGGTGGTTAGTGCGCATCACAGTGACTGGTTGTTCCACCAATTGTTCTGCCGTTCGGTAGATTTGTATATTAGACTTTGATTATATAGGATGGTCCCTGACCTCCCATGATGAACAGTTTAGCCAGAGAACATACCCTACCTTCCCACACACACCATCTCTTCACCTCCTGCCTATCCTCCTAATGCTGAATACAAAAAGAATACACGCAAAACTGGTGGGGCTCACTGGTTGAGTATTCACCTATGCACCAGGAGGTTGTGGGTTCAATTCCTGGTCAGGGCACATGTCCAGGTTGTGGACTCGATCCCCACCAGGAGGTGTGCAAGAGGCAGCCGATTGATGATGTCTCTTTCTCTCCTTTCCTCTCTCAAAATGAATAAAAACATGTTTTGAAAAATGAATAGACACATACTTTAAAATAAAAAGGAATACATATTACATGACACCATTTGTATAAAGCATAAAAACAAACTATCTTGAACAGTATATTGTTCATATAAATGAGGTAAACCTATAAAGAAAAACAGGAAATGATAATCAAATTCTACTTCTGAGAAGGCAGAAGATATAATCAGAGGCATACACAAGGAATATCAGCAGTATCAGGAAGATTTTATTTCTCAAGTTGGGTGGTACATTGACAGGTGATCATTTTATTATCATGCTTTATAGCATATAAAAGAATTATGTAATGTACTTAACATCCTATACAATAAAGAGGTAATATGCAAATTGATCATCACTCCAACACATAAGATGGCCGCCCCCATGTGGACACAAGATGGCCAGCAGGGGAGGGCAGTTGGGGGGACCAGACCTGCAGGGGAGGGCAGTTGTGGGTGATCAGGCCTGCAGGGGAAGGCAGTTAGGAGCAATCGGGCTGGCAGGGGAGCAGTTAGGCGTCGATCAGGCTGGCAGGCAGAAGCGGTTAGGGGCAATCAGGCAGGCAGGCAGGCGAGTGGTTGGGAGCCAGCAGTCTTGGATTGTGAGAGGGATGTCCGACTGCCCGTTTAGTGGGATCGGGCCTAAACGGACAGCCGGACATCCTCCAGGGGTCCCAGACTGGAGAGGGTGCAGGCTGGGCTGAGGGACAGCCCCCCCCCCCCCCAACCGCACGAATTTCGTGCACCAGGCCTCTAGTATTTTATAAAAAATTTTAAAGAAAAGTTATGAGGATAACAATGCAAGTATGAATAAAAATATGCAACTGTATATAAACATTGATGTTTCTCTCTAAAAATCAATAAAAATATATTTTAAAAAATGTTATAGGTGAAATAAGCAAACACAAAATATGTGTTTGTTAAATACTGATTTAAAAAAATATTTGGAATATTGGAAGAGCCTAATACACATACACACACACAAACGCACACACTCACACAATGAGTGGCCAGATTATTATGACCACCTGACGTTTGTAGGCAAATTAGCTATAATTTCACGCTGAAGTTGCTAGAGGGCCAGACCATTATAAATAGGGAAGCAGGTTGTTTACCACGACAGTAAAAGTGATTTTTTTCTGAAGATATGGGTAAACAACATGATTTAACAACCTTTGAACGTGGGATATATTTGAACGTGAGTGGCCAGATTATCATGACCATCTGACATTTGCAGGCAAATTAGTCGTATACTGCATCGTATGGGATATGGAAGCCAAAGGCCTATTCTGTCTGCAGTTACCAAGAAAAATGTCTCCAATTCGCACAGGAATACAAGGATTGGAAGTCGAGCATTGGAAAAAAATCATGTGTTCTGATGAATCACGTTTCCAGTTGCATCATGCAGATGGCAGAGTGAGAATTTGGCGGAAACAGCATGAAAGCATGCACCCCATATGCATGAGTACAACCCTTCAAGCTGGTGGGAGCAGTGTTATGGTTTGGGGCATGTTTTCCTGGCATGATTTGGGCCCTTTAATTTGTGTGGAACAATATCTGAATAGCACAACATACCTAAGTATCGTTGCTGATCAAGTTCATCCTATCATGTTGATGGCGTATCCCAATGGAGATGGCTTCTTCCAACAAGACAATGCGCCATGCCACGGTGCTCGTATTGTGCAGGAGTGGTTTCAAGAACATGAGGGAGACTTTACCTTGCTTAGTGGCCCCCACAATCACCAGATCTCAATCCAATTGAGCATTTGTGGGACGAAGTTAAAAGAGCCATCAAGCAGCTGGTTCCACAACCATCAAATCTCACAGAACTGGACAGTACTATTCATCAGGCATGGTGTCAGATTGCTCACATCACCTTTCAACATCTCGTGGAGTCAAAGCCAAGAAGAATCTCGCAGTATTGAAGGCAAAAGGTGGCCCAATGAAGTACTGATGGGATGGTCATAATAATCTGGCCACTCACGTTCAAATATATCCCATGTTCCAAGGCTGTTAAATCATGTTGCTTACCCATATCTTCAGAAAAAAATCACTTTTACTGTCGTGGTAAACAACCTGCTTCCCTATTTATAATGGTCTGGCCCTCTAGCAACTTCAGCGTGAAATTTAGCTAACTTGCCAACAAATGTCAGGTGGTCATAATAATCTGGCCACTCAGTGTGTGCGTGTGTGTGTGTGTGTGTGTGTGTGTATGTAAAACCTTGTGGAGTACAGCTTCTGTACAGGAGTGTGAGTGGAAGCAAGAGCACGAACACTGAGGAATGAAGAAATGGAAGTAGGTTGTAAATAACTTTTAAAAACTGGCAAAAAAAGAAAGAAGGATGGAATTGGATGGAATGGTATTCCAAAACATGATTTCTGAAACATAAGAAGTAGCAGTTGAGGAATAACACTTTTGACTAAGAGAAAGAAAGATCAAGAAACTACTAGCTTTTTATCTTGGCTGGTTCAGCTCAGTGGATAGAGTCAGCCCAAGGACTGAAGGGTCCCATGCTCAATTCTGGCCAAGGGCATGTACCTTGGTTGCAGGCTTCATCCCTGGCCCTGGTCGGGGCACGAGCAGGAGGCAACCAATTGATGTGTCTCTCTCACATTGATGTTTCTCTCTCTTTGTCTCTCCCTCTCCCTTCCACTCTCTCTAAAAATCAATGGAAAACTATCCTTGGGTGAGGATTAAAAAAAAAACAAAAAAACTAACTTTTCAGGAAGGTACTCAAGGAAACCTGAGGTCTTAGTGGTACCATAACAGACATCACTGTGGCAGAGGGCAGGGGACATTGGAGCTTGACTATTAATGAGGTCCAGAAGACAGTAAGAAGAGACCAGTAACAAGAGTTATCTCTGACTTTTTTCTTCCCAACTAGCTCAGCTTACTCAACCACAGAAGGCAACATTTGCTCCCCTGACACAGGCCAGCTCTTGAAATGTAATTCCCAAAAACAACAATCATTTTTTATTAGTGACATTACTAAGTGTACTAAGATAAAAACTAAAGCCAGAGTTAAGCAGAGTAACCAGGTATCAGTCTGATAGTATCTTTTTTCCAATTCCATTCTCTATCTGGGTCATAACTACTACTGGTCTAACCACAGAATGGCCAATGTAGCTCAGTTAGGTGAAGCATCATCCCTATATTGAAAGGTTGTGGGTTTGATCCCTGGTCGGGGCACATAAGGGAGGTAGCCGATTGATGTCTCTCTCTCCCTTTCCCTCTCTCTAAAATCAATAAGCATATCCTCAGGTGAGGATTTAAAAAAAAAAGTCGGGTGGAGTCTATTTTGTTGATCATGACAATCAGGTTTCCTGGCTAGGAAAAGAAAGCTATTGATTTGAACCTTCTAAAATGAAGGTCTAAAATATGTTCTCAGTTGAATCTGTTTTTCATGATTACCTTTAAAGTTTGGATCTTTAAAAGACAAAGAATATTAAAACTGTCTATGCTACCTAGGCAACTTAAAATCATAAATCATTAGCTATTTCAAAGTTAAATAAAAGAAATACATATTACATGGCACCATTTGTATAAAGTTTAAAAACAAACTACATTGAACAGTATTTTGCTGTATTCTATCATTCACAGATATTCTGCTGTATGGAAAACACTGTGTTTCTAGGAACTCAAAGATCAGATGTGATCTGCTTCCTCACAAAGTTTAAAAAAACCAATGTGACAGAAAATTGTAAGCAATGGTAATACAATATAGTATGATGTCAAACTATAAACAGATACAAATAATGTACAATGGGAAAATTAAGAAGAAAGATTAAGTATGACTAAGTAAGTGGGGTCCTGGGAGGCATCATGGGAAGAGATAACATTTATGTGAATCTTGGTGGGAGAAAGTTTTTGATAGAGATTAAGAACAGTATGAGGAAAAGTAAAAAAAGTAAAGAACATCTTTAGGAACTAGTGAGTACAGAGAATGAACAAGGACCTATTAGACACTAAACCTGAAAAAAATAGTCTAGGAACAGAAAATGGAAGGCCTTGAATGTCACAATAAAGCATTTATTATTTTATTTTCTAAAAGTAACAGAGCCATAGCAGGGTTCTAACAATGGAGTTATGTGATCCAAATTGACAACAGTACAAAGGCTCTAAAAGACTGGGAAAAGGAACACTCTGGTTACCTATCAGAATGATCTTAAGGAAAGATGATGAAGGTCAGAACTAGGGCAACAGAGATGGAATAAAAGAGGCAGATACAACAGACACTGAAAAGGTAGAATGACAGGAACTGCAAAGGTAGAATGACAGGACTTGGCAAATGACTAGACACATGGAGGCAAAGTACAGAAATAGGATTATGATGACATCTAAGTTTTTAGTGAAGGTTTCTATGAGAAAGATTGCACTTTTTAAAAGTTACCTTTTCTGACTTTAAGAAATAAAAATTATTAAAATAAAAAATAAAAATAATACACACAAAAAAAATAAAAAAATAAAATAAAAGTTACCTTTTCTGTCCTTATTTAATTCTTGAAAACAGCTGATATAAGTAGTCACCAAAGAACTACATTTGTTTCTACTTTCATTCATAAAATTAAATGTATATATATACATATATATATATATATACACACACACACACATATATATATATATATACACACACACACAAACACACACACATATATATATGTGTGTGTGGGGGGGGGGGGGGGGGATGGGATAGATAGATAGATATAAAAGCCAAGCGACCGGAATGCTGGAACCACTGGTTGCTATGATGCCCACTGCTGCCGGCCAACTGCCCACGGCCAGCTCCCCCGCCACCCCCCTCCCCCGATTGAGGGCGGACCTGGCCGGCCAACCTCCCCTCCCCGCACTGGATTGGCTCCCATGGTGGGGGAGGCCACCAGGACCCTACCTGTGCACTAATTTGTGCACCGGGCCTCTAGTCTATATATATACTAGTAAAAGCCTAAACCACCATTCGACCAGTAGCTATGACGTGCACTGAACACACAGGCATGGAAACATGAAACAGACTGATGACTCTCAAAAGGGAAGAGGAGAGGGGGGAGAAGAGGTTAACCAAAGATCTTATATGCATACTAGAAGCCCGGTGCACAGATTCATCCACTGGTGGGGTCCCTCAGCCTGGCCTGTAGGGATTGGGTCGAAACTGGCAGTCCGACATCCCCCGAGGGGTCCCGGATTTCAAGAGGACCTCTAGTATAAGCTATATTGTCAAATAAGATGCCTGGTGTTGCCCTGGGTGGATGGGTCAGTTAATTGGAACACTGTCCCATCTACCAAAAAGGTTGTAGGTTCTATTCCCAGTCAGGGCACATACCTAGGTTGTGGGTTCAACCTGCTGGTCAGGGTACATATGGGAGGCAACTGATCGATGTTTCTCTCTCACATTAATGTTTCTCTCTAAAATCAGTAAAAACATATCCTTTGGTGAGGACTTTTTTTAAAAAAGGTGATTGGTGTTAAAAAATACAGCATAGCCCTGGCCAGTGTGCCCAGCGGGTTAGAGCACTGGCCTGTGCCCTCAGGGTCCTGGGTTTGATTCCAGTCAAGGGCACATGCCCAGATTTTGGGCTCGATCCCCAGTGTGGAGCATGTGGAGCTGATCAATGATTCTCTTTCATCATTGATGTTTCTCTCTCTTCTCCCCGTTTCCCTTCCTCTCTGAAATCAATAAAAATATATTTTAAAAAAAGATTAAGAACTCCAGCTTTTGTTAAATAGCAATGCTCCAAAAGTAAAACCCAGGGAGTGCTGAAAATGAGTTAACAAGTGGGGAGAAAATGGAAGGCACATATATCCATCTCTTTTTGACATCCTTCTGATCCTTCCAAAGAGAAAGAGTAAAGATTAGATGACTTGAACCACAGAGTAAAGACTACAACTGTGAAGACTGAGGTTTGTGGTCATTTAAACTGGTCTTGCTATCTTCACTAGGGTTTAACGCCAGCCACTGTGGAGATCCCTGGCAACGCTGGAAGGAAAGCAAAGTTTGTCTTCCTTGCCACCCATCATCTCACTTCACCTTTGCCCGTCCACAGCACAAGTATCCATTATATGTTCTGTCTTAAATTTCATATAATCCATTTTATACTCATTCTAGTTAAAATGCCACACATACCATGAATATTGATGAAATAATCTATTTTTTTTAAAGCAATTCTAAAGTATTAAGAAGGCTCAACCTTTTCAAAAAATGTCACTGCTAAAGTTTCTGGTTATTTTCTGAGTATCTACTATGTGTCCAGCACTGTACTAAATGAGAGCAGTGTTTTTAAAATCCATTTCGGTCACAACCAGCTTTTAAAAATATAAAACTGAAGAGAAAATGTGAGAGCACGTTACACACAGTAAAGAACTATTTCATGAAACTTTATTTTTGGTTATATGTATGTATGTATGCTTATATAGAGCACAGAGTTGAAATGTAAAATGCATTTCTTGGCTGTGGCCAGGTAATTCAGTTGGTCACAGCATCGTCCCAGTGCGCCAAGGTTGTGGGTTTGATCCCAGGTCAGGACACATATAAGAATCAATCAATGGTCCAGCTTGCGTAGCTCAGTTGTTGAGCATCGACTTATGAACCAGGAGGTCACGGTTCTATTCTTAGTCAGGTCACATGCCCAGGTTGTGGGCTCAATCCCCAGTGTGGGGCATGCAGGAGGCAGCCGATCAATGACTCTATCTCATCATTGATGTTTCTGTTTCTCTCTCTCTCTCTCTCTCTTCTCCCTTCCTCTCTGAAATTAATAAAAATATATTTTAAAAAATCAATCAATGAATACATACGTAAATGGAACAAATTTCTCTTTTTCTCTCTCAAATCAATAATTTTTTTAAAAGTAAAATGTATTTCTTAATACAATAGGTCACACTGAAAACTATGAAAGTTCTGCAAAGCAATGCTACCCTAAGTGTGGTCCATAGGCTAGCGCAGGTTGGGAAACTTTTTGTTAAGTCTCTGATAAAATACAAAGCTTATGACAGATGTAAATCAATTAAACACACTGAACTTTTCTTAGTAGCGACTTTCTCTATGAAGAAAGCAGTGCAGTGATTATATTCTAGCTCAAGCTGCAAGCCTGTTACAGAGACTGGCTAGTTTGAGTAACATTGCTCTAGGGCAGTGGTTCTCAACCTTCCTAATGCTGCAACCTTTTAATACAGTTCCTCATGTGTGGTGACCAATTTCATTGTCACAAATTGAACATAATTAAAGCATAGTGATTAATCACAAAAACAATATGTAATTATATATGTGTTTTCCGATGGTCTTAGGCAACCCCTGTGAAAGGGTCGTTTGACCCCCAAAGGGGTCGCGACCCACAGGTTGAGAACTGCTGCTCTAGGGGATAAGGAGAGTACCACCATCTGCCTTCTGATCACAAATATCTAACTTAGTCTAATTACCAAAACCAAACCAATACTCATTAAATAATAAGCCAACAATTAATTGCTACACTATAAACTAATATGTGACTCCAGTCCCTGGAGAGTCAAAAGGAATGGGAAATTCTATTGTAGCTTGGCGGGGGGGGGGGGGGGGGGGGGGGGAGCACTTCTTCCAATCCACAAATTCTTTCCTTCAAAAGATAGGGATCTATCATCCAATGGGAAGAGGGCTCTGACTGCTCTGACCAATAGAGAATGTTGGAAATAATGTTGTACCAATTTCTGCGTTCAGGCTTTAAGACACAGCTTTCACTTCCTGTCTCTTCAATCATTTGCTCTTGGAACTCAGCCTCCATAATCGTGAGAAATCTGAGCCACATGAAGAGTCTACATGCAGGCACTCCAGTTGGCATCTCCAGCTAACTCCCAGCCAACATTAACTGTCATTTATGCAAATGAACTATCTTGGATGTCCAGCCCAGTGGAGATTTCAGATGACTACAAGTGCATGAAACCCCAAGCAAGAACCAACCAGCTGAGTCCAGTCAGTCCAGAGAAACAAGGGAAAATAAACTGTAGTCTTAAGCCATTTTTTGTTAAAACAATTTGTTATAGAGCAATAGGTAACTGGCACAATAACCAAGATTTAAAGAACTAATGAGTCTTTCTTATTTGTAATACTAGAGGCTCGGTGCATAAAATTTGTGTGATGGGGGGGGGGGGGGTGTCCCTCAGCCCAGCCTGCACCCTCTCCAATCTGGGACCCCTTGGGGGATGTCTGACGACCGACAGAAATCCTTCTCACAATCTGGGACTGCTGGCTCCCAACCACTCGCCTGCCTGCCTGATTGCCCCTAACTGCTCCCCTGCCAGCCTGATTGATGCCTAACTGCTCCCCTGCCAGCCCGATCACCCCCAACTGCCCTCGCCTGCCGGCCCGATCGCCCCCAACCGCCCTACCTGGCTGGCCCGATCGCACCCAACCGCCCTACCCGGCTGGCCTGATTGCACCCAACTGCCCTTCCCTGCCAGCCCCGTCACCCCTAACTGCCCTCCCCTGCCAGCCTGGTACCCCCCCCAAGTGACCTCCCCTGCCGGCCTGATTGCTCCCAACCGCCCTCCCCTACCAGCCTGGTTGCCCCCAACTACATTCCCTTGCAGGCCTGGTAGCCCCTAACTGCCCTCCCATGCAGGCCTGGTCCCCCCCAACTGCCCTCCCTTGCCAGCCTGGTCGCCCCTAACTGCCCTCCCCTGCAGGCCTGGTCGCCCCCAACTGCCCTCCCCTGCAGGCCTGGTCTCCTCCAACTGCCCTCCCTCCCCTGTTTACCTGATCGCCCACAACTGTCCTCCCCTGTTGGCCATCTTGTGGCCACATGGGGGCGGCCATCTTGTGCGAGGGTGTGACAGTCAATTTGCATATTACCGCTTTATTATAGAGGATTATATAGGATTAGCAACTCATACTTAATGAACATTACTGGTATTTTCCTTTCATGTCCACCAAGATAAGTATTTTCATTTATAAAAATTTATAATAAAATATAATGCTAGAACCAGGGGAGCAATGGGCAGTGGCAGCTTATCCCAGGCCAACCTCCTGAACATGTCTTCAAGGCCCCCTTTTCTCTGACTTCCCAGTGAGACAAAGCAACCCAGCCTAGGCTCTCCTGTTGCTTCTTCTACACCCGTCCTTGTTTCACTGTCCTAAGTGTGTTTCTGAGGCAGTCTATAACTTGTTGCTTGCTTTTCTAACAAAATAATTACACACAAAAATTTTTTTTTACTTAAGAGAAATTATATATATATATATAAAAAACCCTGGTATGCAAATAAATTGAACGGTGGAACAAACGAACAACCGGTAGCTATGACGTGCGCTGACCACCAGGGGGCGTATGCGGACCATGGCGGGCATCAGCAGCAGGCAGCAGAGCGCAGAACATGGCAGGTGTCAGCTGCGGCAGGATGGTGGAGCAGGTAAGCGGGGCGGGGCGCCAGACCAAGTCGGGGCACCAGTCGCTGTCATCAGGGCAAGCCTCTGGTGGTTACTAAAAATTCTTTGCTCCTGTGCTCCATGGTCCCACCCAACGCTCGTACCCACTGCTGGTGCTTGGTGCCAGCCCTGATCACTTGGTGCTGGCAGCTGGTGTAAGCAGTGGCTGCCGGCCTGATCACCCCTCAGGGCTTCTCCACCTCCCCCTGCTCCTGAGGAGCAATCGGGGCCAGCAGCCGCTGCTCACACTGGCTGATGGCGCCAGGCCCGCTCGCATTCGCTGCTGGTGCCAGCCTCAATAGCTCCGTGCTGTCAGCAGGTGTGAGCAGGGCCACATGCCATCAGCGCATGGGAGTGGCGGCAGCGGGAGCAGGGCTGCCAGCAGACAGGGGCTGGGGTGGGAGGGAGGGGGGAGAGCCATGGCAGGAGGGGCTGGGTGGGGACATGGAGGATGGGCTAAGACCCACCGCTGTCCCCACCATAGCCTTTCGGCCAACAGTTCCTTTCAAGGTGCACAAATTCGTGCACTGGGTCGTGTGTGTGTGTGTGTGTGTGTGTGTGTGTGTGTGTGTGTGTGTACAGTGTCCCCAAAAAAGTATACACTTTAACAGCTGATAGCTCAATTTTGAAAAATGAAACATATTGTAATAAGCAATGCCTTTATAATTATTCAAAGTGTTTGTATACATTTTCTTGGGACAACTTACATATATAATGCTGGAAATTTTATGGAAAAAAAATTGGATGTGCTGGATTTATTTTCCAACTGTCATACTTCACAAATGTCTTTCTTGTTCTTTCCATTATGTTCACATTAATAAACAAATGACCATAATGATAAAGTTCAAGTAAATATATAAAAAATCAAGGCTAGAAAGACAGGTTTAAAATATTTTGTCAGTTTTTCTCATGCATTGTTTCTCAAAAAATACAATACATACCTAAGTGCAATTAATGCATATTTATGTCATTAATGACAGGTTGTTGCTGTTTACAATTATAAGGTCCTTACTATCTAATTTTAAAGATGCATCTAATGTGTCAAAAGGAAATGCACATTTAAGGCAATCATGCCGGAAGCCGGTCCATCCTTGCTGCTTGACACAGTCGCTGCAGGAAAGAAACATCCACACAGCATATGTTTTAATGGACCTGGCATATATAGCATACTGTTCTTAATATGTTTGCTCCCTTTAGCGCCATGTGTTTTAACCAAGGTCACCTCTCCGAGAAAGGTTGTTTCCCCAGGTGGGGATCTTTCCCTGAGGTTAGGGAGGGGATACAACCCCTTAATTAAGTGCCAGGCGGGTAGTTAAGCTACATAATCTTTACTCCCTGGAATGGAGATAAGAAACGCCCTAACCTTTGTAATAGAAATTGACAGGATTAAAATCGGCTGGTATAAATATGGATATAACAAGACAATAAACATCAGATCTTCATCAGATCCTCATCAGCTCCTAACCAGAACCCTGACCAGAACTTGGCTGGAGTTCCTGGCTAGAGATCCTGGCTAGGCTGCTGATCAACTGAAGGCTGTCTCCGTGTCATTCCTTCTTCACCGACTCTGTCCACATCTTTGGGGACCCCTGGACCTGCTGGGGTTGGACCCCAGCACAATCATAGCAATATGATGAAGACAAAGCACAACCTACATCACCTTTCACATAAACTGGTCCAAGTGCTATGGAGTCATAAGAAACTATCTGAATCCATCATGAAAGACATTCAACGACTCAAAAAAAAAAAAAAAATCTGTTGAAATGCAAAATCTGCTTACACAGCAAAGCCACAGAGCAAACCTAGAAGAGGAACACATCCTTAACAAGTAATCACTTCACAATTTCAAGTGCTGCAACAGAAACTATACAAACTAGGGATGCTTGCAGATTCAGAAAGAGTAACATCCATTAGTCGGAATCCCTTTCATCTTAAATTCTCTGAGCTCTTAACAAATATTAAATCCCTTTGGCTCTGCGACACCTGTCTTCAGGTAAACATTTTGTTAGTGATTAAGCGACCTGCCTCAAGGTCACAGAATGAACCGGCGGCACAAAATAAACCCACAAGTGTGGTCTGCAGTTTTATGCATAAATGGACATCACTGCGATTCAGGTTTCTGAGAATTTCCAAGGTGGAGTGGAGGTGAAATTCACTTGTCCCACGACGCTAGGGGAGGCCACATTTTAAGAAAGAAAAGCTTTTCTTTGAGGTAAGTCACAGTTTTAACTCTGATGAGCTTAGACATTCTTTAAATTCATACTCGGACTTCGCTACAAGCACGTTTGGGACCGGGGAGCGATGGCGAAACACCCTGAGGGGTTACAGTCAGGCCGGGGATTGTAGCTCGTTAGCAAAAACGGAGAAAACGGAAGCAAGAGGCAGTCTATCAAATTCGGGTCTGAGTGTACACGAAGGGGGAGGAATGGTCAAGGCCACCTTGTAGGGCCGGAGAGCCGGAATCCACACCAAACTCGCTGGGCAGCCGTCGGTGGGCAGCGGGGGGGAAGTCGAGGCTGCGTCCTCCCTCCGAAAGCCCATTGTAAGTTCGGGGGGTCCCACCCCCTCCGCCGTCAGGGCTCGTCTCCCGGGTGACCAGCAGCCGGAGGAAGGGAAGGGGGTTCCCCGCGGACGGCTGGCGGGGAACAAAGGCCAGGACCCAGACCCGCACTCACCTCGGCGCCAGGCGCGCTCCACTACCGCCGGCCTCCTCGCCCAAGGCCCATCGTCCACCAACCTCAGGAGCAAACAGCCTTCGCCATCCCGACGAAGCCAGCCCAGCTCATCCCCCTTTCCCAGTTTGCACTGCGCTGCGACGCGTCTCGCCTCTGACGCCACGGAGGGCGGGGCCGCGCGCGCGCACTGCTGCCGCCAGGCTCCTCCCCAGGCCGGGCCGCGCCGGGGCGGAGGGCGGGGCCGGGCTACGCTGCACTGGAGCGAGCTCTCCGGTCCTTCGGCCTCTGAGCCCGGCTTTCTTCCGGCGTAGCTCGGTCACCCTGGTGTTGCTAGCATCCCGAGCCTCCTCGTGGGAGAAGCGGGGCTGCTCTCCGGCCTCCTAGCTGCGTATCTTCCTCCTCAGCTCGGAGAGTGAGAGCTGACTGGACAAAGAACTTGAATCCTCCCAAGTTTGGGCGAAAAGTTTAACATTCTCCGAAGCCAAGACCCGGTCAAAGGAGAACGGGCATGATCTTAAAACCCATTAGGTACACACATACTTGATGCCAGTTAAAGGCTCAAATGTGCGAAAACAAAACGAAAGGTCTGAACTTTTCTCACGAGGCGACCTTTGAACCCTCGTAAAGGAAGGTGATTGGATGCTCCCGTTGTATGTAAACATACGGTTGCCTGAATGGAGCTGCTGTCTGTGTTCACTAAGTCACCAAGGACAGTCAAGGTGTCTGTCTCATGGGACGTGAGGTCTAGTAAATGCCTTAAGTGACAGTGTGTGCCAGGAAGGTGTTCAATAAATTTGTAATGGATAAATGAAAGCACCAGGTCCAACATTTAAAGAAATGTTACTTTCTTTTCCATCACAATGAAATTCCTGCAAAAAAAAATATAGTAGCTCTTTTTTATATCTAAGCTTACACTGTTTCCCAAAAGAGTTAAGACTAATATGAAATATGCTGTACTGCCTGGAACTGCAAACTAGGAAGCCTTAGCAAATTTTTCATAACTAAGGGGAAAAATATATCTTTTGAGGAGACATCTTTTTTTCTTTTACTTTAAGTTCTTTATTGTTTAATGTATTACATAAGTCTCCTTTTCCCCCATTGACCTCTCCCCAGCCGCCCCTACCCCCCCCCCCACCCCCAGCCATCTGTGTCCATTGGTTATGCTTATATGCATGCATACCAGTCCTTTGGTTGATCTCTTATCCCCTCACCCCCCACCTTCCCTCATAGGTTGGACAGTCTATTCAATGCTTCTATAACTCTGGTTCTGTTTTTGTTCATCAGTTTATGTTGTTCAATATATTCCACAAATGAGTGAGATCATGTGGTATTTATCTTTCTCTGACTGGCTTATTTCACTTAGCATGATGCTCTCCAGTGCCACCCATGCTGTTGCAAATGGTAAGAGTTCCTTCTTTTTTACAGCAGCATAGTATTCCATTGTGTAGATGTACCACTGTTTTTTAATCCACTCATCTCCTGAGGGGCACTTAGGCTGTTTCCAAATCTTAGCTATTGTAAATTGTGCTGCTATGAACATAGGGCCTGGTTGCAAAGAATAATTCAGAAACGATATTCAAGTAAAATCTGCAGACATCTCGTGATTATTTCTGGTATTACGTTTCTCATCGTTCATAACCTGATGGCTTTTTATGACAGATACTGGGAGTCACAAGATGTTGCCACGATCTAACTAGAATTGCCGAGGTGTCTCATTAACAAGGATCAAATCGATGCCTCACAAAAGGAGAAACGGAAGGACGCCAAGTCAGGATGATCTGAAATTAAACCTGGACACCTTTGGGCTTTTGGGCCTTTTTAAAGTCTCTTGAGCATTTTTAAACAGAAATAAATTTGGGCTTCACACACACACACACAAAAAGAACTGAGTTTGGGAGTAGCAACCAAACAAAAATAGGGAGAATTTGGAGTTCTATGAAGACAATCTCAGAGACAGGATGCAAGGAATGGAAGGTGATAAAGAAAGAAGCCATAACAATGAATTAACCAATGAAAAGGATCTCCTATGGTGGGGTGGCAGAAGGTTTTAGTAAATAGTACCATTTTAGTAAATAGTACCCTAAAGCATTGGTCAGGTTTGCTAAAACACAAATCATCAAATCATTTGCTTGAGGGTTTTTTCTTCCTCTTTTCTTTCTTTTTTTTTACAAAGAAGTTCCAAATGTGGGTCAATAGGTGTAGAAGAGAGACCAGGAACAAAAATAACAAGATGATACCCAAACTGAACTAAGGTGGTGAAAACAGAAAAAAGAAAGAAAGAAAACACCATTCCTAGGTAATTCAAAGAAATCTGGAAACCAGTTTTGAATTTTTCAAATTGAGTGGAATAAGAGTTTTTAAGGAGCATGGAGGATGAAACTACACTTATAAACCCTAGCTCTTTTTTCTTTTTAGTTTTTAAAATTATTGATTGATTTTTGTTTTTAAGAGGGGGCGGTGCGAGAGAGATTTTGTTGTTCCACTTATTTATGCATTCATTGTTTGATTCTTGTATGGGTCCTGACGGGGGATCAAACCCACAAGCTTGGCGAATCAGGACAACATTCTAACCCACTGAACTATCTGGCCAGGACAACCTAGCTCATTTTCAAATGTGTATTGTAATAAACCAGGCAGTAGTATCTATGTTACCTATAACCAAATGGTCACTAGCTGTGCAGCCCTGTTTTTATCACAGCTTTAATTCCTGTGACATCCAGTATAAGCAGTAGTCCAAAACTTACCAAACCTGGTTCATCCTCCATCCATTCAACAAATATTTACTGAATGTGTGCTCTGTGTCAGGCATTGTCTTAGACTTGGAATAGAAAGTCCCTCCTTAACATAGAATTGGCTTACATTCTAGTGGAGGAGACATATAATAATAAGCAAATACATATATATTATGTCAGGTGTTGTTTAGTGCTGAGAAGAAAAATAAAACAGGTCTAAAGGGCCAGCAAAGACAGTGGTAATTTTGATGGGAGAGTCAGGGAAGTGCTCTCTGGCAAAGGGACATTTCCACAGAGCCTTTGGTAAAGAGAGGGAGCAAGATCTGCAGAAACGTGGGAGAAGAGCATCCAGGCAAAGGGAACAGCACAAGTGAAGACAGTGGGGCAGGAAAAGGTGAATGTTCTAGAGAAACAGCAAGAAGGACTCTATGGCTGGCACAGAATGAGTGAGTGGGATCAGGATAGGAGATGATCTCGGAGGGGTGGTGAGGGAATGGAGCACAGATTATATAGGTTTGTAGTCAATAAAACATGTTCATCCCAGAATATTGCAAGAAGTGAATCACATGCTAATAGTTTATGTAAAATATTTGTCTTCCATATATGTATGACAAAGTTTACAATATCATGTACAAATGTTCATCTCAATTTTTGTTTGTTTGTTAATCTTCACCTGAGGATATTTTTTCCATTGATTTTTAGGGAGAGTGGAAGAGAGAGGGAAAGACAGAGAGAAACATCGATGTGAGAGAGACACATCAATTGATTGCCTCCTGCATGTGCCCGGACCAGGGCCTGGACAGGGAGGAGCCTGCAATCGAGGTACATACCCTTAACCGGAATCAAACCCGGGACCCTTGGGTTCACAGTCCCACGCTCTATCTGCTGAGCCAAACCGGCTAGGGCCCAGTTATTTTTTTAAGCCAAAACACAAGTATCCTATGGTTCTTTTACTAATCACGAAGTCTATTCATCTGGTTTTTATTTCTTAAAATTGTAATGATTACCAGATTAGGCCAGTTGCATGGCCCATCAAACTTTTCATCTCTAGGGGATGCATCAGCAGACAAGGGATGGCAAGTTTGGCTCTTCTCCTGGATATCAACTTCAGAGGTTAGGCATTCATCACTCTTTGCACTTCACCGAGACTCTGTCACCCATTGGTTTATCTTAAACTGAAAAAATCTGTATGACCACTTAGAGTGATTCAGGCTCCTTTTTAAAAAAATGTAAAACACTTCCATCTAATTTGCCTGAACTTACTTCAATAAAGTTTTAGAGATGCACCCTCATTCTATGATTTCAAAATTTAGTGAACTACTATGCTCATTAAATACATATATATTATGCAGGTGTTGTTTAGTGCTGAGAAGAAAAATAAAACAGGAGAAAGGGCCAGCAAAGACAGTGGTAATTTTGATGAGAGAGTCAGGGAAGAGCATTTTCATCCCTTTGTGATTCTACAGGCATATGTCTTCTCTCCTTTCTGCCTTTGTTTTTTAATCTAAACTGAAGAGTTTTAATCTGGTTATTATGTTCTTCAGTGATTCCCCATCCCAGTTGTTACTTTGTCTTCGGGCTTTTCCTTGCTTCTATTAGATTATACTTACAGATAATACTCAAATAATACTCAGAATACAATATAACAAGTGGTGATGAACATACTTTTATCTTTTTAAAAAATATATTTTTATTGATTTTAGAAAGAGAGGGAGAAGCATTTATGTAAGAGTGAAGCATTGACCAGCTGCCTCCTGCACACCCCCTACTGGGGATTGAGCCCACAACACGGGCATGTGCCCTGTCCAGGAATTGAACTGGCAACCATTTTACGCATGGGATGAAACTCAACCAACTGAGCCACATCGGCCAGGGTGCATATACTCTTATCTTAACAAGAGAAAGTTTTGTTTGTTGACCCTATCACAAAATTTTCACTTACTTAAATGAGGGTTACTGATGAGTAACCCTTTCATCAAAGGGTTACTTAAACTTTTTAAGAATTGTCTCTGCAATTTTTTCATACTAACATTAACTGGCAAAAGAGGTAATCCATTCAATAGCCATAGACTGTTGAGTTATGAGAGTATTAAATTGAGATCATGGATTCAACAGATATGTTTAAACTGTTTCTACATATTTACACACACACAAAGGAAACTATTAGATTTTAGCTATAATGACATTTTAAGGAAGCATCTAATTTAAAAAAGAGACTTCTTTAAGTTGAAATTCCAAAATATCCTTCTGCAATTTATTCCTATTTATATGACTCCTAACTATCTAAAGTAATATAATGTCATTTATGGGAGGAGTACAATTTTTGATGGGGTGTTTATTCTTCCAAGTCATAGGTAAATATATTAAATAATATATGCCGTTGTTTTTCAGACTTAGATATTATCAAGCAATATGTGGCTTCTATAAACACAATAGCACATTGTGCAGGTTCAAAACTAAACTTTATAGATTTAGGGCTAGCCAAATCCACGGGATCCCCCACTGTTTGTCCATCCATGGAGACTGGTGCCTGGGCCTGGATACACCTTGGGAAATGTTCCAGAAAAGGAATCCTGACTCCTAGCTCCTTTACATATTAACAGAGTAGAGAGGAAGTGGGGATCACCCTACAGATTTGAAAAACTGAGCTTTTCTATTTGGGTTTCAATCATATTGCCTCAAAAATAAGCTTTTTGACACTAGCTGTCCGGGAAGTTTTTCTTATCCACACTGATTTCTGCCTGAAACCTTACAGCCTCCCTGTGGAGCCAGCTTGTTGCTAGGCTGAAGGAAGAGAATAAGAACACTGGGTTACACAGCAGATAGACTAGCGTGTCCTTCTTCAACTATGCAAAAGAACCAACTTCAAGTTTACATTTAGTTGGTAAGAAAGGGAGCCACCAATTTGCATTTTAAGATGTCCATGGTGACTCTGATGCTGGTGGTCATGGATGAGACCTGAAGAAATGTTACTTCACCTGGCCATGAGAAAACATTCTCTTCACTCTGAGTTTATTTCTAAAATAGCTGTCTGTGAGAAATCTTGAGAAAGATTTTTGAAAGTTCAACTAGATTCTTTATGCAATTACTGGGGAGTTTATAGTCTTATCTCTGAAGTATTTTAAAATCCGAAGTCCATCAGCATCTCATTCTATAATCTGCCTAGTCTAAGCCATGTTAACGGTCCTTTCTGTGGTAGACATGTGTGAGAGTGAGGTGCTATTCCAATTGATGTTTCTTTGATGGCCAGCTATTCTATTGTAGTTTTATTTCAGAGGTGTGAATCAGAGGTGTGAGTATATTACACATATAGATAGGTAGGCAGAGTATGAATGTGCCTCCTCTCAGTGGGTCATATAGTCTGGAAGTGGATAAGTACCTCAGTGATTACACAGTACCTCTACAGAGAAGAGAGCATATTTCAGAATGTAATAGAATGACTGTCTCTCTTTGTGTAGTATATTCATGGATAAAAATTGAATGGATGAGCCTATTTATATGCCTGTGTCTAGTAGTGTGATAATTTGGGATAAAAAATGCATAAGTGCCCTAACCGGTTTGGCTCAGTGGATAGAGTATCAGCCTGCGGACTCAAGGGTCCCAGGTTCGATTCTGGTCAAGGGCATGTACCTTGGTTGCGGGCACATCCCCAGTAGGGAGTGTGCAGGAGGCAGCTGATGGATGTTTCTCTCTCATCGATGTTTCTAACTCTCTATCCCTTTCCCTTCCTCTTTGTAAAAAATCAATAAAATATATTTTTAAAATTGTGTAAGTACATTCCCCCCCACCACACCACACATTGGACTATATGAAATAGGTCAACAGATCTATATTTTTCTTCTATTTAGGATAAATGTGCATAATACCATTAGTAGATTATATAGATGATTTTTATTATTCCAACTTATGTTTCAATATAAACACAAGACCTTCATATTATCTTGTATATGAAAGAAATCACATTTATGACACAAAAGATTTAACTAATACCTGGCATATATTAGGTGCTCAGTAAATATGGTACCTGATGCAACGGTGGCTAGCATCCAGGAGGGAAAGTTGAGGGTTTAACACCCTTAATTTACTCCATCAGCACCCCCCATCCTTGAATGGGGTCAGTTAACATTTTTATCAAATTTTTTTGGTAAAGTGCTATGAAAAAGCCTGCCCTTCCAACCCACTTGGGCTCCAGCACCCTTCCTATACACAGACTGTGGATCTGCCAATGGCTCTCTGATTCAGCACAAACACACACAAACTGTTTTCATCCCACATCCCCATTTTACCATCCTCTCACCCTTCTTCCATTCACAGCCAAGTTTATTAAAAGAATGTCTAAATTTAGGGTCTCTTCTCACCTCTTTTAGGGGTAACTCTTGTGGCTGAGGCCACCAGGGACCTCCCAAATGCAAGGTTTAGTGGAGACGGTCCAGTCCTTGTCTCTCTTAGCGTTTCTCTGGCATCTGCTGTGACTCTCCTCTTTTGCTTTCTGCGAGTTCACATTCTCTTGCTACCTCTTCCACTTCATGGACAGTTCCTTCTTAGTCTCCTGCAAAGACATCACTTTCTTCACCCACCCCATCCCTAAGACGCGCTCCCCCACCCCCGCCCCATCCCAGCTGTTCACTACTGCTTAATCCTAGATGACTAATGGGAATTAATTAGGAGTGCAGTGGAGTTTGGGGGGAAAGAGCTTTCTAGATTGAAGAAACATCATACCTGAAGTCCCTGAAGTAGGAAGGAGGTGTAGAGCATTTAGGGGGAACTCATAGGAGCTGAGGGTAGCTGGAGAGATGGCTGGGAGCCAGATCATTTGGGACTGCGACCATACATAAGATTTAGGGTTTTGTTTTTACCCTAAAAGCCATGAAAAGCCTCTCGAGGATTTTAAGCAAAGGGATGACAGGATTCAATTTACTTTTATAAAAATACTCTTCCTGCTATGGGAGAGAATAGTTTAAAGGTGGGTATGAGAAAATGTGGACAGGTAAAGGGGGACGGGAAAAGGCTGCTGCTGGACTCTGACTTGAGCTATTGGGTGGATGCTGCAGTCATTCACTACCAAGGGGACACTAGAAGAGAATCAGGTTGGGGGAGGAAAGAAGAGGACTCAGTATTGAACTGAGGATTTCAAGTGGCCAGGAGACCTCCCAATGGAGTTAGATATTTAAAGAAATTAGAAATGTGGGTTTGGGGCTCAGAAATGAAATGTGACTTGGTCTCTCTTAAATTCAAAGATTCAAGGTGATAAAGGAAATTCTCATTCAACTTGAAGTAGACAATTTATATTAGTGGTAGAACAGTCATCAGCAAGTAAGTACAAGCAAGTAAGAGAGACTATTGACTGAAACACAAGAGACAATTAGCTTAGAAAGACTGTATTTCAAGTAAGTGCTTCAGAGAGTGACAGTTTAATTACAGATAACTGTTAAATAAACAGCTCGTCAATTTAAGGAATATTTTTATTTACATGAAGAAAGGAAAAAGGGGGCAAACAAAGAGTTTCTGTGTCTAGTTTTGAAACACTTTTTCTGCTGCAGGTCAGAACTATCAACCAAGAACTATTAATCTTTTAAAAATTGAAAACTCCCACAGGCTTAGATTTTAAGTGGGTATTTAGGGTACACAGTGCTTTCTGGAGTAGGAAAGGTCTCTATTAATCTGGCGTAAACACTCCATGTTAAATTAGCAGAGGCTTGTATTTGCTACACAGCTTTAAAGTGAGTCTTCTAGAGACTTTGAGTATTGAGCTAAGTCTTTTAGAGATTCTGAGCATGAAGCGTCAGTTATGATGAAAGATATGGATTCACATTTTAATAAAGAATAAGCTATATAAAATATTGAGTCCATGAAGGTGTCACAAAAGATACTTTCTCAAATACCCAAAAAAGTTGGGTAGTACAATGAAGACCCATGTACCCATCCCCCAGCTTCAATTACTATTAATTGTCTGATAGAAAAAAGATATATCTTAAAAATAATTGTTTATTTTACTGTAAAATATTATTTTATAATTCCCTAATTTATTTAAGAGTACATTGGATATTTACATTTCTGATTTAACAATATTATAAAAAGCACTGAGTCAAAAATATATACTCTACATTTGTAGCATAAATATTACTGCACATCCATGATAGACACCTTAAAATAAATTTTCAGAAGTGATATTTCTGAAAATGGCATGGGAAATCCCGAGCTTTTTTATACCTGTTACTGAACTGCCTTTTAGTGAGGTTGAACTAATACTCCCACAAGCTGTGTATGAGATTAGTTGCTCCAAACCCCTGCCAACAAGTTTTCTGTTCTTTTCATTTTAGCCATTTTGATAGCCAAAATGATGCCTTGTTGTGGGTTTTAAAAAAATGTATATTTTTTTAAAATATTTTTTTATTGATTTCAGAGAGGGAGAGATAGAAACATCAATGATGAGAATCATTGATCGATTACCTCCTGTATGCCCCCTACTGGGGATCGAGCCTGCAACCCAGGCATGTGCCCTTGATTAGAGTCGAACCCCGGACCCTTCAGTCTGCAGGCAGATGCTCTACCCACTGAGCCAAACCAGCTAGGGCCGTGGGCGGCAAACTGCAGCTCGCGAGCCACATGCGGCTCTTTGGACCCTTGAGTGTGGCTCTTCCACAAAATACCACGTGCGGGTGCGCACGTACAGTGCGATTGAAACTTCGTGGCCCATGCCCAGAAGTCGGTATTTTGTGGAAGAGCCGGTATTTTGTGGAAGAGCCACACTCAAGGGGCCAAAGAGCCGCATGTGGCTCGAGAGCCATGGTTTGCCGACCACTGACTAAGGCTTGTTGTGGTTTTAATGTACATTTCCTTGATGACTAAAGAACCTGAACATCCTTTAAAATGTTTATTGGATAATGTCCTTTGGATAGTCTCTTTCTTGAAATGCCTGTTGATTGGGCTTTTTTTTTTTTTAACTGATTTGCAGAAATTTTTTATATATTCTGGGTATGCATCTTTTTTATTTACATATTGACAATATCTTCTTTCACTCTGTGTCTTGTCTTTTCACTGTTTATTGGTGTCTTTTGGTGAACAAAAATTTATAATTGTTTAATAGTCCCAATTGATCACATTTCCCCCAGTTCATGGTTAGTGTTTTTTGTGTCCTGTTTAAGAAAATTTTGCCTATTCTGAGGTCAAAAAGGTTTTCTCCTGTAGATTTTATTATTAAAAAAAAATTTCCCCATCTGCTTATTTTTCTGAACTAAAGGGGTTCGTTCACCTGCATGCATCAAAGCCCAATCGAATGTGAACAGGAATTTGCAGCCAAAAAAGTAAAGCTTTATTTTTTAAAGAAATGGAGCCAAACCTGGAGTCACAGGTGAGGCCATGCTCAAAGACCTGGCTTCTCTACTAGAGGCTATATTGTTTCACTCGTGACTTTTAAAATGTCTTGAGTTGGGAAAGTTTTGAAAACCAACGTCTATCCAAATTGAAGAGCTACTTTAAAAGCCAGTCACAGAGTCCTGTGATATCAAATCTGAAGTAGTTGAACAAGCATCTCTCTGCAAGCAGAACCCTAGGGAAAGCAATTACACAACTCCCACTTTACTTTAGCCAAGTGTCTCTTTTACCAAGTAGGCCATATTGCAAGCCAGTGAGGATATGATTTAATTGCAAAGGGACTGAAATAAAAAAATGAGATCATCTGAAGTAGAATCTGAGGTTCTTTATCTCTTTTGTCTGGAAGTTTTCAATTGTATCAGGGAGTATTTTATATCTTTCCCTCCACTAATACTCTGACACCATGACCTTGCTCCATCATTTTTTTTTTTCCTGCAAAAAGCTTTATTGTTTCGTTTGGTCCAATGCATGGGAGAGGGCTCCAGGGTGGTTAAAAGAATGACTAGTAGTTTTGGGGAGAGGCTCAGGTACTAGTAAAAGCCAGAGACACCAGGGAAATGCAGAGGGGCCTCTGAAAGGCCTTTGGGCTCCAAAGGCTCCTAGTTATGCTTGAGAGTGAGCCTTTCAAAGAGATACTCACCCAGCCCAGCCTGAGAGCCAGCCAGCCTGTGGATGTTAGCCAGGTGGTCGCCCATCTTCTTGATGAGTTTCACCACTCATCCAGGAAATGGTTCTCCAGGAAGTCACAGAGATGAGGGTCTGCGATAGTAGAACCCAGGGCATGCAGCTCCAAAAGGGCCTGATTCAGGTTATTCTCCAAGGCCAGGGCGGCTTCCGTGGTGTCCTGAGTTTTGCTCCACTCATCTGGGGAAGGCTTCAACATATCCTACAAGAGAATGCGGCCGCCACACTGGTTTTGCAACTTTAAGAGATGCTCAGCACCCTCACGTTCTTCTCCGCCAACTGGACAACTCGCCAACTCACGGAAGAAGTGGCCCATGCTCTCAACAGCCACATCATCAGGTCGAAATAGTAGCCCAGAGGGGTAGGTGTAGGAGGCCCGCAGATGCAGGTTGGCCAGGTCGTTGACCGCAGCCTCCACCTGGGTGGAATAATTCTGACAAATTTGGGAGCTCATGGTGGTTCAGCAATAGGAGTTAAGGTAGAAAAAAACCAGTTGGCTGGTCCTGGAGGTGTTCCTGAAGGTGGTGACTGGATAAGATGCAGGAGAGTGGTCAAAGGCTGGAAGAAAGGGTGTCCTTGGATCTGTTCTGTCCAAACACTGTTGAAGCAAAAGACAGATCCAGGGCCGCTGAGGGCACTGCCCTTTGCTCCATCATTTATCTTTTTTCACCTTCAGTGTTTGGTCTGTTCTTCATTTTCTCTTTCAACTTACAAACAAGCTCAGCCTCCCCAGTTCATCATACAATAAAAACCCTCAACCTCTTTCCTCATACACTTTTCCTTCATCACCAAAGTTCACACAAAAAGTAGTCACATTTGCTGTCTCTACTTTCTCACTTCCCATTTCTCCTTAACCACTTGTCCAATCTTATTGTTTATACCAGTCTGTGGAAATTACTCCCTTGACGAATCTCAAAATTAGTGTATCCAAACTAAATTTTTCACTTCCCCAAACCTTATATGTCTCTTTCTGTTAAGGGTCACTCTCAAACACTCAGGTTGCCAATAATTATACAGCTATGTCTACAAAACTTCTTTCACTTGTCCTCTGCCTTCCATTCCTCCTGCCATTTTCTACATGATCTCATTATCTCTTACCAAGCTATTTTAATGGTCTTCTAATTGCCCTCCTTGCTCCTTGTGTTCAATCTATCCTGTACAAAACTAGATTAATCCTCTTAATTCAAAGTTCTAACCTTATCATGTCCTAGTTTGAAGAGATAGTTTTCCCCATTGTCTTTTAAAAAAAATATATTTTATTGATTTTTTTACAGAGAGGAAGGGAGAGGGATAGAGTTAGAAACATCAATGAGAGAGAAACATCAATCAGCTGCCTTCTGCACACCCCCCACTGGGGATGTGCCTGCAACCAAGGTACATGCCGTTGACTGGAATCAAACCCGGGACCCTTCAGTATGCAGGCCAATGCTCTATCCACTGAGCCAAACCAGCCAGGGCACCCCATTGTCTTTAATACCATCATAAAATGGATCAAATTCACTTATTTTTACTATAGTAAAAACTTGTAGGGAGCGGCTCTAGGGTCAAGCCTCAGGCTAACCTGTGGCAGGGCCACAAACAAGTTTCAGCCTGGATGGCAGAACTCTCCTAGCATAATTAAGCCTGACCTTGTAGCCCTCTTTAATTCTTTCCTAAGTAGCTAATGAACTGTAGGAGGTGCAGCAAGTGTTGCCAAAACAAGAACATTTGTATACATGTTAATCTAACCTTGTTTTTAATCAGACTATAAAATAAAGCATCGGGTTACAGGCTGGGTCCTTTGTGTCCTCATCCAGGTACGGGAGATTCACCGAGCCCCAGCTGTATTCTCTTGTTTGTCTTTTCTTTAATCCTTCACCACCCCTCCTCAGGTTCACCCTTGGTAGTGCTGGTGCAACACAAAAACTATTTTACTTCATGCTTTCTTTTAAATTCTCTACCTTTGTTGATGCAGTTCTAGATTCCCCCATTTCTGAATGTCTAAATTCTTACCATTTTTCAAGATAAAAGGCCTTTAATACCCTTTCCTACCTTCTCTATCTGGTGAACTCTTCTTCCTTCAAGAACCAGTTCAAACATTATTTTTTTTCTTTATACTGTCTGTAAACTGAGTCAATTACTATTTTTTAAAGTAATTTTAAAAATATATTTTATTGATTTTTTACAGAGAGGAAGGGAGAGGGATAGAGAGTTAGAAACATCGATGAGAGAGAAACATCGATCAGCTGCCTCCTGCACACCTCCTACTGGGGATGTGCCTGCAACCAAGATACATGCCCTTGACTGGAATCGAACCTGGGACCCTTCAGTCTGCAGGCCGACGCTCTATCCATTGAGACAAACCAGCCAGGGCTAATTACTATTTTTTTTTTTTTTGCAGTTTAAAAGGTCTCACACATTACTGAACCAACCTACTACTGCAGAAAAAAAAATCAACAGAGCAAAATCATGAGTCTAATAATTTTCCAATTAAAATGCTCAACTGTCTAGACCCGTGGTTGGCAAACCTCGGCTCGCGAGCCACATGCGGCTCTTCGGCCCCTTGAGGGTGGCTCTTCCACAAAATACCACGTGCGGGCGCACACGTACAGTGTGATTGAAACTTCGTGGCCCATGCGCAGAAGTCGGTATCTTGTGGAAGTGCTGGTATTTTGTGGAAGAGCCACACTCAAGAGGCCAAAGAGCCGCATGTGGCTCGTGAGCCGAGGTTTGCCGAGCCGCAGTTTGCTGACCACTGGTCTAGACTCTAGACCAGGGTTGGGCAAACTTTTTGACTCGAGGGCCACAATGGGTTCTTAAACTGGACCGGAGGGCCGGAACAAAAGCATGGATGGAGTGTTTGTGTGAACTAATATAAATTCAAAGTAAACATCACTACATAAAAGGGTACGGTCTTTTTTCTTTTGTTTTATTCATTTCAAATGGGCCGTAGTTTGCCCACGGCTGCTGTAGACAATAGTGATCTTTTCAATCATTTAAAGATGCAGGCAACATAGATACAGCAAAAATATATGCTGCATCACCACTTCTCATGTGTGATTCCTCACAGGCCCAGTTTGGCTCTCCAATGTCTCCTCTTCAAGTTGTACCTGGTTTTATTACCAGTTTTCATCCTAATTCATTGGGGGAATGGGCAAATTCTGCTTTTGTTTCTTGGCCAGGAATCTCTTGGTTCTGAAAGTCTTTTGGGAAGACATGGCAAAGGAGAATCAAATGCACACACCTCGATGGAGGATAAAGAGCTGATTACTATTTTTTAAATGCTTTTTCTTATTGATTTGAGAGAGAGGAAGCTAGAGGGAGAGAGAGAAACCAATGTGAGAGAGAAATATCCATCAGTTGCCTCCATATGCAACCCCTACCAGGAATTTTACCTGTAACCTGGGCATGTGCCCTGACTGGGAATTGAATTGGTGACCCTTTGGTGCATGGGGCGATGCTCAACCAACTGAGCCACACCGGGCAGGGCTGAGTTAATTACTCTTTGTACACGTACACACACACATACACACACACACACTGAGTGGCCAGATTATTATGACCACCCCATCAGTACTTCATTGGGCCACCTTTTGCCTTCAATACTGCGAGATTCTTCTTGGCATTGACTCCACGAGATGTTGAAAGGTGATGTGAGCAATCTGACACCATGCCTGATGAATAGCACTGTCCAGTTCTGTGAGATTTGATGGTTGTGGAACCAGCTGCCTGATGGCTCTTTTAACTTCGTCCCACAAATGCTCAATTGGATTGAGATCTGGTGATTGTGGGGGCCACCTAAGCAAGGTAAAGTCTCCCTCATGTTCTTGAAACCACTCCTGCACAATATGAGCACCGTGGCATGGCGCATTGTCTTGTTGGAAGAAGCCATCTCCATTGGGATATGCCATCAACATGATAGGATGAACTTGATCAGCAATGATACTTAGGTATGTTGTGCTATTCAGATGTTTATAATGATCTGGCCCAGTGGTTCTCAACCTTGGCTGCACATTAGAATCACCTGGGAATCTTTTTAAAAATCCTGATTTCTGGGCCTCATCCTCCGGATATTCTGTTTTTTTGTTACTAATGTTGTGGCCCCAGCCCATAACAAAGAAACAGAATTTCCCGAGCATGAGTCCCAGAAATCAGGATTTTAAAAAGATTCCCTGGTGATTCTAATGTGCTGCCAAAGTTGAGAACCACTGCTAGCAACTTCAGCGCGAAATTATAGCTAATTTGCTTACAAACATCAGGTGGTCATAATAATCTGGCCAGTGTGTGTGTGTGTGTGTGTGTGTGTGTGTGTGTGTGTGTGTGTGTGTGTACATATATATTTTAAGAGTAATGATTTCAGAGAGGAAGGGAGAGGGAGAGAGAAACATCAATGATGAAAGAGAATCATTGATTGGCTGCCTCCTGCATGTCCTACACTGGGGACCGAGCCCACAACCCGGGCATGTGCCTTGACCAGGAATAGAACTGTGACCTCCTGGTTCATGTCGACACTCAACCATTGAGCCACGCTAGCCGGGCAGAGTTAATTACTCTTGATCTCTGCTTCCAAAGCACTGTGATTATTTTTTTTCTGTGATTTTTTAGTTACTATGCTCCTCAAGAGCAAGTACAATTTTAATCTTTGCATCCCAGTGTCTAGCCCAGCCGTGGGCAAACTACGGCCCGTTTGAAATGAATAAAACTAAAAAAAAAGACCATACCCTTTTATGTAATGATGTTTACTTTGAATTTATATTAGTTCACACAAACACTCCATCCATGCTTTTGTTCCGGCCCTGTGGTCCAGTTTAAGAACCCATTGTGGCCCTCGAGTGAAAAAGTTTGCCCACCCCTGGTCTAGCCTAATACCTTACACAGACACACCTGTGATTTCTATTGACTGAATGAGTAAACCCATTTTTGATCTCTAGCTGAAAGTAGGTTTTATTAAATTGCTATAGCATTTTCTCTATATACCTCTTATGTCATATAACTTTCTACCATGTGTAATTGTTATTTATGTAAATATTTTATATTCTCTGATAGATGATTATTACCTAAGGGCCAGAGACCCCACCTTGTCATATCCAAGGACCTCATGGAGTCTACCAAGAGGGACCTTTACATACCAACATCATTGGCACAATTGACTAGTCCCTTGATCAGAACGTACTATGACACACCTCAAGAGCACAATGTTCCAAAGCTAAAATGCTAGAGACAGGCCAAGGCAAGCGACTAGGAGACCTGGTTTGTCCCTGTCTTCATGAAGTGGTAGTACTGGTTTCCATAAATAAGTATTGCTGCCTGGCAAAGCTGTTCATTTGTTTATTCATTAATTTGTAAACCACTTTGTGGAAAAAAAGGGGGATGTGTTTAGAGCAGTTACTATATGCCAGGGATTTTCACATGCCTTATCTCTAAATCACCATAACATTATGAGATGAGCATTATTATTCTAAATTGACAAATAAGGAGAACAAGGCTCAGAATGCTTTAGTGACTTATTCAATACGATGGAGCTGGTGAGTGACAGAACCAGGATCTGAAAGCAGGTATGTGAGACTCTTAAGCACAAGCTCTTTTCCACCTCATCATGAAATATAAATACACTCAGAAGGTTTTTTGAGAAATGACTGGAGAAACCCTTGAACCTGGGGGAAGTATAACTGCCAGGATCAGGAGTCAGGCTTGCATCAAACTTTATATTGAGGAAGTCCTTGAGGAACACAAATAAACTTGCCAAGTTTTATCTTGAGCACCAGGGAAACACTTACTTCTCAGTAGGCTTAGGGGTTAGGAAATGTTTCCAGAAAGGATAAAGAAGATAGTTATGGTTGTGGGAAAATGGAATGGAGGCTATGGGATTTATAGCTAGGAATCAGAAACATTAAAACAGATTAGAAATCAAGTGAAACTCACTCTGTGGGAAACACATTGAAGGGGACACAGTTAGAACTTAAGTCAGGGGTGCACATGGCCCTAGACCAGCTGTGGGCAAACTACGGCCTGCAGGCTGGATCCGGCCCGTTTGAAATGAATAAAACTAAAAAAAAAAAAAAGACCGTACCCTTTTATGTAATGATGTTTACTTTGAATTTATATTAGTTCACACAAACACTCCATCCATGCTTTTGTTCCGGCCCTCCGGTCCAGTTTAAGAACCCATTGTGGCCCTCGCGTCAAAAAGTTTGCCCACCCCTGCCCTAGACCTAGTAGGTTTAGTTTAACTAACATGTAAAGTGTGCTGGGCACTATAACAGGTGCTAAGAATACAAAGAAACAAATGGTTTTTGTCTTTGAGAGACTGACAGTCTGACATGGGGCACACTGTTGATAAAAATAGGAGAGTCTTTTCTAGAAGGCTACTGAAAACCAAGAGTGATAGAAAGGAACGTATGGGATATTAACACCAGGCAGGCCAAAGGTTCTCTGTTTACCTAACTGCATTTGATGATCAGTAGTCTTATCTACCTACAACCTCTATATGAGCAGCAAGATTCATGTCACCCAATGCCTAGGCCCTACCTCAAGAAGAAGAATTAAGAGAGGAAATTTAAATATGGCTTCACATAGGAAGGTGAATGAATTAGAGGCTTTACTGCCTTTATTTCAATACTTAAAACAAGGATTAAAACTTCTATCTTCACTTCCAGTGTTCCAGTCAACAGTTTGGAGACCTATCAGTGTGCCTGGCATTTAGTGAACATTTAGTAAATTGTTGAATAAATGAACAAAGCAGTTATGGGCCAAACACTGTGTAAAGTGTTACAGGATATACAGAGGAATAGCTTTAAGAACTAATCAGCAAACAAGGTGAGACATCAGTGATTTATTCAAAAGTGAGATCAGCATGAACTAGAGTAGGAACACTTCAAGAGACTGAAGAGGGGCACCATCAAGACCTGTGTTCCAGTTCTTTAACAGACTAGCTCATGCAGAACATTTTGCCCTTATATTCATTCATCTTCTCACTTATAAAATGAGGAAACTGTTTTAGGTGATATCTGAAGGCTTTCCCAACTCTTAATTTTTACATTTATATTCATAGATGGGGAAAGCCTTTATATATATATACATATATGTATATGTATATATATAGTGTTTTACTTATATTGTATACTATATTTTAATACATACTAAAATAGACATAAAATATATTTAATTCTTATTGTTAAATAATAAAGCAATATCAGAAAGTGTGCACTGAAAAATCTTGTTCCCATCACTGTCCCTGTGGGCTTAACTTTATGTGTACCCACTTTTATTAGAATCTGTCAAGGGTTTCCTTATATAAATATAAGTGAATACTAATACATGTATCTCTTCTCCCCTTGTTAAAAGATAGTACACTATATATACTTTCTGCACCTAATAATGATATAAGTTTATATTAAGCTGATGGTTTCCTCTCAGTAATCATAGATCCCTTTTATCCCCTATAATATGGTGCGCTATGTAGGTGGGTATCTTGTACTATAGATGTTTGTGTCCTCCCAAAATTTGTATGTTGAAACCTAATTCCCAATGTGCTGGTATTTGGAGCTGTTTAGGACATAAAAGGTAGACTAGTGCCCCTACTGAGGGTTTACAATCTGACTCATACCTAGCAGATGCTAGTCTCTTATCACTCTTCTTTTGCCAGAACTTTCTGGCCATTTTTGCTTGTTTATTTTCCCCATAGGAGTATTAGAATTAGCTTGGCTAGCTCCTATTATTACCTTTGCTTTCCCAAAAACCTTGTTAGTATTTTTGACATATGTTAAGTAAACAATATTTTTATGATGCTGAATTCCTTAGCCAAGAACAAGGTATGGTTTTTCATTTGTTCCTAATTTTTTGATTTTCAAGACTTTTAAAATTTGAAGGTAGAATTTGAATTTGTTCATGTTTGATAGATTTGGAGAGACAGAAGATTGGAGTGAATACATTTCTTGGAAGGCGAATAATCTATGATGCAGATATAACCAGTGATACTCTTTGGCAATTAAGAAACTAACTTGATAAGAATAGAAAAAAAGAAGCAATAGTGCCTTTTATGTCAGGAACCATGCTAGGTGTTCTCAAATACTATCATCCTTGACTGCAGGTCACCCCAAACCAAGGGCTAGATAGGGCCAGGTCAAGGAGGAGCCTAGATGTCTACCTAGATACCTTGTAGGGAATGCTCAGAAGACTCTCAAGATGAAAGCAATACTTGAGGAAGATCACAGTGGTGGTCAAGCAGGATAGTCTGAGGGCAGGAAGGAAAGATTAAATTCAAAAACGGCAGCAAGACTCAGTAATCTGAAAGAAAAGTAACAAAGGCTCATTAGGGTGGAGTCCTTGTTTGTGGAGATAAAGGTATGAACATAGTTTCTTTCCAGGGAGGACAAGCACTTTGGACTAAAGAATGAAGAAAATTTGGTTTTGCAGACTCTGCTGCTGCTACTACTATGCAGCCAAGGTCAACCCGTTCTTGGACACATTACCCTCCGTAGCAAGCCCTTGGTCACGTCTGCTTCTAGCTGTTAGCAGACAAAGTTCCAAAGGCAGCCAGAACACTTTCATATTCTGAACACTGGGGAAAAAAGACTTGGTTATAAACATTCCTACTTTCAGTTCTGGGGGTTTATGTGCCGGGGTGGTGACTTCACACACGGTAATAGCACTGGCAGTAAGTCCCTCTGTGGGGAGAAATTTGATGAATTTTATCCTGAAGGTGGGAGAGTACATGAATATTGTGGAAGCCATGGAGCATGTAGGCCCAGGAATGGCAGGACCACAAAGCTCCTGTTGCTGACTGTGGACAAATTCAATAAATTTGACTTGTGTTTTTTTTATTTTTAAATATATTTTATTGATTTTTTACAGAGAGGGAGGCAGAGGGATAGAGAGTTAGAAACATTGATAAGAGAGAAACATTGATCAGCTGCCTCCTGCACACCCCCTACTGGGGATGTGCCCGCAACCAAGGTACATGCCCTTGACCAAAATCGAACCTGGGACCCTTCAGTCCATAGACCAACTCTCTATCCACTGAGCCAAACCTGTTAGGGCAATTTGACTTGTGTTTTATCTTAACCTCCAGACCAGCCCTTCTGCTGCTCAGGAGAGCACCCACCCCACCACACTCATCTGCTCACTATATCCTATGATCTTTGTGTTCTCACTTCAGTTCTCCAAGTCTAGCTGGATTGCAAAGTTTATGATTATGAATCAAAAACTAAACAAATGAACAAAGTTTTGAGCCTGGACTATTGGAGAAGGGTGGTATGGTACCTTGAAGGGGAAAAGCAAAACAAATTTCATTTGAAGAGTTTAAGGGGGAGAGGGATACCTGTATACACCTGTGTGCATATGGCAGAAAAATCAGTTTTTAGTACATGTGAGAAACTAAAAATCCAAATTTAAACCAAGACTTTGGGTTTAAAACATTTTACTAAATAATATAGTATGCCCTATTGCTTGCCTGCTGTCAGGGACAGGTGGGTTAGCCAGGGGGAAAACTCAGCTTTCAGCTTGCCATCCTACTGAAAGCCTTTTCCAGAGGTTGGGCAGGGGCATTTTCGAGTTTATGCCCTTAAATAATCTGTAGGTGTTCTCTTACTCGAACTTGAAGTTTAATTTCTCACTTCCTAGCTTTCCAGTCTCGTTGGGCTCAAGTTTCAAGTCTTTTCTAAAATCAAACATGGCATAGCTCCTCCAACGATTCAGTGTTTCTGCATGGTCAAAGGACATCTCTGGATAAAACTGGAGTTTGTGCTCTTATTAACTCTGCCCTGTTAACTTTCTCTGGGCTGGAGATGCAGAAATCCAGGAGCAAAGAAAGTGCCGCACAGAGCTTCAAGTCAATCTCACATGACCCACCCTGGGGGTGGGGGGTGTAATCAGCAAGGGATTGTTTTAACCATAGTTGAGTCTACATTTGCCTGAGTAAGGTGCTTTTTATTTATTTATTTTTTTTGGGGGGGGGGATAGGTGAGAGAGGGAGAATAAAGGAGTATAAGTACTTAGGTCTGACATAAGGCCTCAATGGGGGAACCCTTTCTTGGATTCAAGTCTGCTTTAACTATAAGAGTTTATAAAATCTGGTCTCTTCCCTCCAAACACTTCTAGGTAGGGCTTCTGTTAAACTCTGCCACACTATACATAAGTATTCTTTCTTAAAGTTCTATTGTTACAAGTATCTTGGGAGTAGGGGGTTGTCCCAAGCTCCCTTAAAGTGCAAACTGGACATGTCCTTGGGAAGAGAAAGGAGAAAGCAATGACTGACAGGGCCAACTGGTGTAGTTGGGGGATGTTTCTATATTGCACTTATTCCATTTCCTGAGGTACTTAGGCATGGCTTCAATTGAGGGATGCAAGTCGATAGGGTAAAGTGGGGATGCAGAAGGAACAGAAAAGAGGTAATTGTATTAAAAGTGAGCTTTTTCCCTCATAGCTTTGAGATACTAGAGGCCTGGTGCACAAAATTCATGCGGGGGTGGGGGGGGGTGGTCCCTCAGCCTGGCCTGCGCCCTCTTGCAGTCTGGAAGCCCTCAGGGGATGTCTGACATCCTTAGCGCTACCTCGGAGGAGGGGGAGGCTCCTGCCACTGCTGCTGTGCTCACCAGCTGTTAGCCCGGCTTCTGGCTGAGTGGTGCTCCCCCTGTGGGAGCGCACTGACCACCAGGGGGCAGCTCCTGCGTTGAGTATCTGCCCCCTGGGGGTCAGTGCATGTCATAACAACCGGTTCTTCCACCGTTTGGTTGATTTGCGTATTAGCCTTTTATTATATAGATAGGATAATTGACATATATCATTGTATAAGTGTAAGGTGTATGTGGGGAAGCATGGGACTTGGTTGGAAAGTCTGTAAGGAGGATTCTCTGAAAGGTCAGAGGCCTCTTAGGGGGACCTTGCTGAAGGCAGCAAACCCTGCCTTGACTTTTCCAAAAAAGTCTGAGCCCCCGGGTGTTTTACTAGAATCTTTATGTTTAGACTTCAAAATGTCCTTGTTTGAAAGACACTACAGATGCAGGTGTTTTCTCAAGGATGCTTACCCTGCTGATTGTATCTAGAGGTTAATCAGATACAATATTCAAGCTGTTGTTACAATAAAAGCCTAAGGAGGCAGGTGAACAGGGCTTTTTTGGCTCCTTATGCCAACTAGCCCCTAAGCCAGTGATGGCGAACCTTTTGAGCTCGACGTGTCAGCATTTTGAAAAACCCTAACTTAACTCTGGTGCCGTGTCACGTATAGAAATTTTTTGATATTTGCAACCATAGTAAAACAAAGACTTATATTTTTATATTTATTTTATATATTTAAATGCCATTTAACAAAGAAAAATCAACCAAAAAAATAAGTTCGCGTGTCACCTCTGACACGCGTGCCATAGGTTCGCCATCACTGCCCTAAGCCTCTTTTTCACAGAAATGTGTGTCAGAGTAATCATTCATCTATCTTTCAGGGTCTGCTGGTCAGCTCCGGCAGGTGTACAACATGATGATTTAATATACATACATTTCGCAAAATGATTACCATAATAAGATTAGTCAACACATCCATCACCTCACATAGTTACCTTTTTTGGTGTAGTGAAAACTTTTAAGATTTACTCTCTTAGCAAGTTTCAACTATATAATACAGTGTTAACTATAGTTACCATGCTGTACATTAGATCACCAGAACGTACTCATCCTTCATAACTGGAAGTTTGTACCCTTTGTCCCCTTTATTCACTCCCCTCACCACCACACCCCATCACCCCACCCCTGGCAAATAATCTACTCTGTTTCTATGAGTTTGGTTTTTTTAGATTCCATATATAAGTGAGATCATGCAGTATTTGTCTTTCACTGTCTGACTTATTTCACTTAGCATAATGCCCTCAAGGTTGAGCTCTTAATTTATGTGCTAAAAGTGAGATGAGAGTATCCGTTCAATATCCCTTTTTAAAAATATTTTTCATATGCTGTTATTGATTTCAGAGAAAGGGAGAGATAGAAACATCAATAATGAGAATCATTGAACAGCTGCCTCATGCACACGCCCTACTGGGGATGGAGCCTGAAACCAGGGCATGTGCACTGACCGAGAATTGAACCATGACCTCCTGGGTTATAAGTTGATGCTCAACCATTGAGACACAATGGCTAGGCTCAGTTCAGTATCTTGAACGGTATCCCACACAAACATCCTATCTAATAAAGAGGTAATATGCAAATTGACCATCACTCCAACACACAAGATGGCCGCCCTCATGTGGTCAAAGATGGCCTGCAGGGGAGGGCAGTGTGAGCGATCAGGCCAGCAAGGATGGGCAGTTGGGAGGGACCAGGCCTGCAGGGGAGGGCAGTTGGGGGGGACCAGGCCTGCAGGGGAGGGCAGTTAGGGGCAATCGGGCTGGCAGGAGAGCAGTTAGGCATCGATCAGGCTGGCAGGGAAGTGGTTAGGGGGTGATCAGGCTGGCAGGCAGAAGCAGTTAGGGGCAATCAGGCAGGCAGGCAGGTGAGCGGTTGGGAGCCAGCAGTCCTGGATTGTGAGAGGGATGTCTGACTGTCTGTTTAGGCCCGATCCCACTGGAATCGGGCCTAAACGGGCAGTCAGACATCCCTCGAGGGGTCCCAGATTGGAGAGGGTGTAGGCTGGGCTGAGGGACACACCCCTCCCCGTGCACGAATTTCATGCATCAGGCCTCTAGTATATAATAACAATACAGTTGTAGAAGTTGGGAAGTTCAAGGTACTGGCTGATTCAGTTCCTGGCTTGCAGAGGGCCTCTTCACCGTCCTTACATGGCTTTTCCTCTGTGGCTGAGCTAAGATCTTTCTCTCTTCCTCTTCTTATAAGGTCTCTTCTAATCCCATCACGAGGCCCCCACCCTCATGATCTCCTAAAGGTCCCATCTCTATATACCATCACATTAGGGGCTTTAGGGAGACATGAACATTCAGTCCATAACAAACCGACACATTTATAAAATGATTAAAAAGTCTGAAAAGCCAGTAAACTAGCATGTCACAACTAATTCTTTATCTCTTCCTAAGTTACTCAGGCTCCAAGTATCTGAGATCATCATTCCTGGAAATCTTTCTTCATACCATATAATCCCAGTGCAGGTAGAACTCATGACCCAATACACCTACTCCCTTTTTTCCTGTGCCCAACACCGAAGCAAAATAACATAAAAATAATAAATCTCTAGCTCCTATCATATTAGGGGAATTTTTCATGAAATAAACTAATTTCCTCCCTCTTACCAGGTTGAGTCTCTGCAATTCACACAAAGGCTGAAGGATCTTTTTAGATCCTGCTAAGCTTGCAAATTTGCCAAAAAAAAAAAAAAAAAAGTAGGTGGAGTTGTTTGTAGTCATTCTGGGTCTTTTTCCAGGTTTTCTGGTTGCTTCTACTGCATAAGCAACCATGTTTTACTAGTTGTGGGTGTGTTGCTACAAGAGCTGCAGCAAAGCATTTCTGTATTCTGAACTAATTCTATAAACAGAACCCTATTTCTCCCAGTTTAACCAAGTGATTTTGTTACTGGTCCTGAAAATATTAGGCAGGACCTGAAATAATCTGCCCTTCAAAAGCTGGCAGAAAAAAATCCAAAAATTGGGGTAACACTCTTTCATCAATGCTATGGAGAAACATTTGGTATATGGAGGGCAATATGGCAGTACTTATCAAAATTAAAAATACACATGAGACGTGCACTTCTAAACACAAATAAAAGTCACCTATTCAAGTTTTCTAACAATTTCAACAGACTTCCTGGACCTCATCCAATTCATTAATTTCTTCAGTCTACTTCAGAAATGTTCTGTTCATTTATTCTAAAAATATTGAGCACTGATTAAAAATGGCAACAGAGAAAGTAGATGCTGCACGGACATGCTCCCAGGAACAAACTGGAATTACAAATAAAATACAGAAAAACTTCCTGAATAATCAATGGAAGACTGGCAGGAGAGAACCCTGATACCCGAGGACTGAAAGTGGAGACCGCATAGAGCAGTGATGGCGAACCTTTTGAGCTCGGCGTGTCAGCATTTTGAAAAACCCTAACTTAACTCTGGTGCCGTGTCACATATAGAAATTTTTTGATATTTGCAACCATAGTAAAGCAAAGACATATTTTTGATATTTATTTTATATATTTAAATGCCATTTAACAAAGAAAAATCAACCAAAAAAATGAGTTCGCGTGTCACCTCTGACATGCGTGTCATAGGTTCACCATCACTGGCATAGAGACTAGTAGGAGGGGTAGAGGTGAAAAAGGGCTGGCTGGGCACCCACAGACAGCAACTGAAGTTCTAGAAATATATCTCAGCTCTGGGGGGCGGGGTGCCACTGAGAACTCTGGGATTTAATCTCAGAGCACTACAACTGAGAAGGATACCCACATAACACCTGGCTGTGAAAAGCAGCGGGGTTGCTGTCTGCCACCGACACCACAGAAATACAAAGGATTGTAAGAAAATACTATGAACAACTATATGCAAACAAGCTGGAAAATGTGGATGAAATGGACAAATTCCTAGAAAAATACAATCTCCCAAAAGTGAATCAGTAGGAATCAGCAAACCTGAATAGGCCAATAACAACTGATAAAATAGAAGCAGTAATCAAAAAAACTCCCAGCAAACAAAATCCCAAGTCCAGACGGCTTCACAGGGGAATTTTACCAAACATTTAAAGAAGGACTAACACCTATACTCCTCAAACTATTTCAGACAATCAAAAAAAAAAAAAAAAAAGGAACACTTCCAAACTCTTTTTATGAGGCCAGCATTATCCTAATTCCAAAACCAGTAAAGACACTACAAAGAAAGAGAATTACAGGCCAATATCCATGATGATGATGGATGCTATAAGCCTCAACAAAATATTAGCAAATTGCATCCAGCAATATATTAAAAAGATTATATACCATGATCCAGTGGGATTTATTCTGGGGATATAAGGTTGGTACAATATTCCTAAATCAATAAATGTGATACATCACATAAACAAACTGAAAGACAAAAATCACATGATCATATCAATAGACACAGAAAAAGCATTCGACAAAACCCAACACCTATTTTTGGTAAAAACTCTCAGCAAAGTGGAAATAGAGGGAGCATACCTCAACATGATAAAGGCCATATATGACAAACCTACAGCCAACATCAGACTCAATGGGCAAAAACTAAAAGCATTTCCCCTAAGAACAGGTACAAGACAGGTATGTCCGCTTTCACCACTCTTATTCAACATAGTACTGTAAGTCCTAGCCACAGTGATCAGACAAGAAGAAATACCACATGTTCATAGCAGCACAATTCACCATAGCTAAGATCTGGAAACAGCCTAAGTGCCCATCAGTAGATGAATGGATTAGAAAACTGTGGTACATCTACACGATGGAATACTATGCTGCTGTAAAAAAGAAGGAACTCTTACAATTTGCAACGGCATGGATGGAGCTGGAGAGCATTATGCTAAGTGAAATAAGCCAGTCAATGAAGGAAAAATACCACATGATCTCACTCATTCATGGATAATAGAGACCATTATAAACTTTTGAACAATAATAGATACAGAGGCAGAGCTGCCTCACACAGATTGTCAAACTGCAGCGGGAAGGCTGGGGAGGGTTGGGGGGCAGGAGGGAGGGGGGTAAGAGATCAACCGAAGGACTTGTATGCATGCATATGAGCATAACCAATGGACATAAGACACTGGGGGGTAGGGGAAGCCGGGGTATTGTCAAGGGCGGGGAAAAAAAAAGGACACATATGTAATACCCTTTGTAATACTTTAAGCAATAAAAATAAATAAATAAATAAATAAATAAATAAAATTAAAAAAAGAAGAAGAAATAAAAGGCATCCAAATTAAAAAGGAGGAAGTAAAATTTTCATTATTTGCAGAAGACATGATATTGTACACAGAAAACCCTAAAGACCACCAAAAAACGACTAGATTTAATAAATGAATTAGGCAATGTAGCAGGATACAAAATCAACATCCAGAAATCTATGGCTTTTTTTATACACCAATAATGAATTCTCAGAAAGAGAAATTAAACAAACAATCCTATTTACTATTGCAACAGAAAAGATTAATACTTAGGAATAAACTTAACCAAGGAGGCAAAAGACCTATACTAGGAAAACTACAGGAGGTTGAAAAAAGAGATAGAAGATATAAACAAGTGGAAGACTATTCCGGGTTCATGGATTGGTAGAATCAACATCATTAAAATGTCCATACAACCCAAGGCAATCTACAGATACAATGCAATCCCTATTAGATACCAATGGCATATTTCACAGAATTAGAACAAATACTCCAAAAAATTTATATGGAATCAAAAAAGATCCCAAATAGCTGTAGGAATTTTGAGAAAGAAAAACAAAGTTGGAGGAATCACAATACCAGATTTCAAGTTATACTACAAAGCCACCATAAACAAAACAGCCTGGTACTGGCACAAGAACAGGCATATAGATCAGTGGAACAGAATAGAATCCAGAAATCGATTACGCTCAACTAATATTTGACAAAGGAGGCAAGAACATACAGTGGAGTCAAGATAGTCTCTTCAATAAATGGTGGTGGGAAAACTGGACAGATACATGCAAAAAATGAAACTAGACCACCAACTTACACCATACACAAGAATAAACTCAAAATGGATAAAAGACTTAAGTGTAAGTCATGAAACCATAAAAATTCTAGAAGAAACCATAGGCAGCAAAACCTCAGACATCTCTCATAGCAATATGTTTACAGATACATCTCCTAAGGCAAAGGAAACTAAGGAGAAAATAAACAAATGGGACTACATCAAAATAAAAAGCTTCTGCACAGCAAAAGAAACCATCAACAAAATAACAAGAAAGCCCACTGCATGGGAGAACATGTTTGCCAATGTTATCTCTGATAAGGGTTTAATCTCCAAAATTTATAGGGCACTCATACAATTTAACACAAAAAAGACAAACAGTCCAATTAAAAAATGGGCAAAGGACCTAAACAGACACTTCTCCAAAGAGGACATTTTAAATTCATTTATTAGATCTAATAGTTTTTTGGTGAAGTCTTTATGGGATAAGAGACCTATGAAAAAATGCTCAAAGTCACTAATCATCCAAGAGGTGCAAATCAAAACGACAATGAGGTACCATCTCATACCTGTCAGAATGGCTACCATCAACAAATCAACAAATAACAAGTTCTGGCAAGGATGTGGAGAAAAGGGAACCTTAGTACACCACTGATGGGAATGCAGACTAGTGCAACCATTATGGAAAGCAGTATGGAGTTTCCTCAAAAAATTAAATATGGATCTGCCATTTGACTCAGTGATCCCACTTCTAGGAATATATTATAAGAAACCCAAAACAGAAAGAATGTATGCACCCCTATTTTCATAGCAGCACAATTTACAATTGCTAAGATCTGGAAACAGCCCAAAGACCCATCAGTAGATGAGTGGATAAAAAAGCTGTGGTACATTTATACCATGGCATACTACGCAGCAGTAAAAAAGAATATCTTACCCTTTGAGACAGCATGGAGGGACCTGGAGGGTATCATGCTAAGTGAAATAAGTCAGTCAGAGAAAGACAAGTATCACATGATTGCAATCATTATGTGGAATCTAAGTAACAAACTGATGAACTGAATGGATCCAGAGACATGGAAGCATGGAACAGAGTGTGCAATCTCAGAGGGAAGGTGGGTGGGTGGGAGATAATCAACCATAGACCTTGAAAGCATGTATGCATAACCCATGGACACAAAATATAGGGTGCTGAAGGTCTGGGGCGGAGAGGAGGGGGGAACGGAGGCAGGCTGGAGGGAGTCAATGGAGAAAAAAAGGGGATATATGTAATTCTTTCAACAATAAAGATTTCTTTAAAAAATTAGAAATACATATATACCATTTTGCAGAGCAAATCCACTCTGGGGATTGAGAGAAGACATAATTGAAAGATGTGTGTATAAAGATACTCATCTAAGCATAAGTTGAATACAAAAGATTAGAAACTCAATGTCCCTCAACTGGATAATGACTGGTTAGATTATCTGCAGGAGTAAAAAGAAAATGATGCCTTTTATGCATTTAATATGAAGAAGTCCAAGATTTCTTAAGTGCAAAGAGCACAAGAGTGTATATGGTATCTTCCGTTAAATAAAAAGAGAAAAATAAGAATATTTATTACTACTTACGTGTATAGGCAATAAAAAAACTGAAAGAATACACAAGAAAGTAAGAGTAGAGGTTAGTTACCTTGCGAGTGGGAACTGTATGAATGGAAGACAGCTGATGATGTTTAAAAAGCTTTTTGTGCCTTGGTCAGATGGCTCACTTGGTTGGAGCATCAGCCCACAGACCAGTGGTTCTCAACCTTCCTAATGCCTCGACCCTTTAATACAGTTCCTCATGTTGTGGTGACCCCAATTTCATTGTTACAAATTGAACATAATTAAAGCATAGTGATTAATCACAAAAACAATATGTAATTATATATGTTTTCCTATGGTCTTAGGAGACCCTTGTAAAAGGGTCGTTCGACCCCCAAAGGGGTCGCGACCCACAGGTTGAGAACCACTGCCATAGACCAAAAGGTTGTGGGTTTGATTCTGGGTCAGGGCACATGCTTAGGTTTCAGGTTCAATCCCAGTTGGGGCGCCTACGGGAGGCAACTGATTGATGTTTCTCTCTCTCTCTCTCTCTCCCTTTAAAAAAAGCAATAAAAACATATTCTCGGGTGAGAATTAAAAAAAAAATATTTTGCACCAGTGGATAGATTATTCAAATAATTTTTAAAAATCTGGCTGGGAGCCATAACCAACCAACAATTATTAAATGCTGACTACCTTAAAATAGACTAAGAATATAAGACAGCCCAAAAGCAACCTTAACTGTGGTGTGTAAAATATAAGCTTGAGTAAAGTGGCTGTGCCTAACCAATTCCTGGAAATCAAAGTTCTTAGTGAGTCTGGGGAATTGAAATGAGTAACTTTGCCAAAGAATTTCACTTACTTACCGGAGGTCTTCTAGAACTTAGAAAGAGGAGGTAGACAAAGATAGAAGACATCATACTCCTGCAATCAATTTAAAATTCTTCAGCAGTGTCTGCCAAAAATGCACCCATTATTCCTGTGTCAATCTAAAAACATGCAGGCAAAAAAACCAGTAATTGTATTGTGGTGGAATACTTTTACTTTACTTTTCTTTAATGCTAAAATGCTATCCTAATAGTAAATAAACAGTTTTAATAAATCAAATAGGAAAGAATCTTCCTCATTGATTACAGCAATTACTCTAAATTTTGAGGCTGCTTTCTAAAAGGTATGTGTTCATTACCAGTAAAAATTATCTTTCATTCAAGTTTATATATATATTTATTACTCATCCAAGGATGTGTTTTTATTGATTCGAGAGAGAGAAGGGAAGGGAGAGACAGAGAGAAAGGAACATCAATGTGAGAGAGAAACATTGATCAGTTGCCTCTCGTATGTGCCTGGAGTGGAGATCACACACACAACTCTTTCCTACACGGGAGGACACTCCATCTGAGCCATCTGGCTAGGGCTATCTTTCATTCAAGTTTTAATGACCGTGGCTGGCAAAGCCATCTTGATGTTTTCACTAAGAATTTCAGGTGACTGAAACTGCACTGTAAAAAGTGAACACTATTACATAACATCCTGGTGTTTCCCAATGTAAAGGACCCATACCACTGGTGATGCTCAAGACGGTTCTAGGCAGTACATGAACAAAGCAGCGAACACCACATCAATGAGTTATTCCTTTTCTCTTTCAACCCTTCAGATTCAAAGCACTTGGCTGGCAAGAGTATCTAGCTAGGCGTTAACAAATGACTTTGTTTTCATTATACTAATTTTCACAGTTGCCATCTTCAAAGTTTTCTTACTGTCCAGAGGTCTAAAACACAAAGGTTTGTCTGGACTACCCACACACATAGAAGCAAAACAAACAGGAGTGCAGGCACTGCTATACACTTTCCAGGAATCCCTTGGTGACACATCACAAAAATCTAATGGTTTTTTTCCCTCAGGGCTTGCCTTACTTTGACTCAAATTCTCCATGGGTTTCTGCAAGAGATACTTGTTTTTCAGGGAATGGTGTAGTGTACTGTGCAAATTGAGTCAAGCTGATCTTCAGTGCTGGCTCTTTTTCTTGCTTTGAGTCTACAAAGTCAATTAACCAAATGAGGCTAAATTTGCTACTTTGAAATCTGAGGGAAATGACATAAGATGACTAATGCAGAGTAGCTGACATGAAGTTTAATAGGTGTTCAATGAATGCTGATTTCCTCGCTTCCTTTACTTCTCAGTGCCTCTGTCCTCAGTATTCTTATTTTCCTATATTCTCTCCCACTGATCGCATTTACTCCATGGATTTAATTTTCACCTTTATTGTGGATAACTTCTAATTATCTGTCAACATTTCTGACCTTTTCTCCGAATACCAAACTATAAGTTCTGTATCTGTTTAGCAATTCCACCTTGATGTTCTGTCATGATCTTAAACACATGTATAAAATAGAATGCTATCTTTCTCCAAAACTCCTTTTCCTTCTTTTGGTTTTCTTGTTTTGTTCAGGCTGTCACTATTATCTCCATCAGACTCAAATCTCAACCATCCTTAACTCTTTAGCCCTCACGCTGATGTTTAAAAAGCTTTTTGTATCACATGATTGCAATCATTATGTGGAATCTAAGTAACAAACTGATGAACTGAGTGGATCCAGAGACATGGAAGACATCAAATTTAATATGCCCTTTTCTTAAAAAAAACACACCCTTCATTGATTTCAGAGAGGAAGGACAAGGGAGAGATAGAAACATTGATAAGAGAGAATCATTGATTGGCTGCCTCCTGCATGTCCCCTGCTAGGGATCAAGCCTGCAACCCGGGCATGAGCCCTGACAAGGAATCAACGCTCAACCACTGAACCACACCGAATGGGCTAATATCACCTTTTAATAGCTTACAAAGGGTTATAAATGAAAAAAAAGTTAATACCCTTACTACAGTTAAGAAAGATGAAATTTAGGCAGTTTTGAGATATGCCCCCTCCCCTAAAGCTAATCATTTCTTCTTTTAATTTTTACACCTATATATTCCTAAATGTAGTTTGGTTTGGCCTGTTTTTTGAAATGTGAATTTTCCAAAGTGGCTATACCAATATGCGTTCCCACCAGCAATGTCGTTTCAATTATTCCAACTCTTGGCATTTTCTGTTTTCCATTTTAGCCATTTTTGTGAGCATGCAGTAGTATCTCACTGTAGTTTTAATTTGTATTTTCCTAATGATTAAAAAAGTTGAGCACCTTTACATGTTTCTTGGCCACTTAGATTTCATTTTATGAGGTCTCTTCAAATCTCTTACCCATTTAACACTGAGTTGTCTTTTTAAAAAATTGATTTGTGGTTCTATAAATTCTAGGTAGGAGCAGAGCAGATATATTTCTATTGTAGAAATGAACTCATTTGCCTGATGCTGTTAGAATACTGCTACCTCCCCTTACTCTGGTCCAAAAGTTACCAATGAATCATCTGGGAGATGTACAGGCATACCTTGGAGATTCTGTGGTTTGGTTCCAGACCATTGCAATGAAGCAAGAATTGCAATAAAGCCAGTTGTAATCTTTTTGCTAGCAGACAGTCTTGCCTTCAATTTGTAAAACATGCAATGTCCATGAAGTGCAATAAAAGGAGGTATGTTTGTAGTCAACTTCATGTATTCTCTCAAAAACAATGTAGAATTGCTGTGCCAGGGAATTTGCTAGGTATTAGAAATATGATGGCAAAAAAGTGAATAGGTACAATAACTTTGAAATTAGACCTTTATTGGAATCCTATCTTTAACGTTTTCTACCTTGGTAACTTTAGGGAAGTCAACTACTTATTTTAGCCTTAGTTTCCTTGTTGGAAAAATGGGGCTATTAATACCTATCTTATAGAGTTGTTGTGACAACTAAATGAGACAACATATGTAACAGGCTTTGCATAGTGGCTAGCACATAGGAAGCACTTAATAAATGGTAACTATTATCAATTTGATTATTTCCATGTACTAGGTGTACTGATTAATAATGCGGATTTTTTTTCAATAGATGGAGTTACACATCTGTTGATATATATGCGATTTGATATGTATGCTATTTTGTTGTATTGACAAGCTTCAAAACTTCATGTCAAATTTGGTGAAGGTGATAACATCATAGATATTTTTACGCTTAAAAATGTTGAATTTTGTGCCAAAAAAAGAGCATTTGTGGGAAGTTTTTATTCATTATTTTATTTTGAAGAAAAGTGCTGCTGAATACTTTGGGAAGCTTATGGTGAACATGTTCCATCTCAAGATACTTGTGAGCTGGTTTAAGCACTTTAAAAGTGATGGTTTCGATGTGAAAGACAAAGGTCGTCCAGGTCAACTGAAAAAGTTTGAAGACCAACAATTACAAGCATTACTGGATGAAGATGCATGTCAAACTCAAAAACTCACAGAAAGATTAAATGTTGCTCAGCAAACAATTTCCAATCGTTTATAAGCAATGGGAAAGATTTTAAAGGAAGGAAAATGGGTGCCACATCAACTGAACAAAAGACAAATGGAAAACCAAAAAGTCATCAGTAAAATATTGCTTCAACGGCATGAAAGAAAGTCATTTTTGCATTGAATTGGAACTGGCGATGAAAAGTGGACTTTAAGAATCCCAAATGCACAAAATCATGGGTTGATCCAGCTCAACCATCAACATTGAATGCAAAGCCAAATCGATTCGGAAAGAAGAAAATGCTCTGCATTTGGTGGGATTAGGAAGGTGTGGTGGATTATGAGCTTCTAAAACCAGGTGAAACTGTTAGTACTGATCGCTACTGACAACAAATAATCAATATGAGCCACACTTTGACGAGAAACAAACAGAATGTTCCAGAAGACACGGCAAAGTAATTTTGCTTCATGATGCACCATCACACACTTCAAAACCAGCTAAAGACACGTTAAAAGATCTTGCCTGGGAAGTATTAACCCGCTCGCCATATTCACCAGACCTTGCTCCTTAAGATTACCACTTGTTCCGATTGATAGCACACGCATTTTCTGAGCAGCACTTCAAAACATACGAAGAAGTGGAAAATAGGGTCTCTGAATGGTTTGCCTCTAAACAAGAAAAGTTCTATTGGGATGGTATCCACAAATTACCTGAAAGATGGGGGAAATGTGTAGCTAGCGATGGACATTACTTTGAATAAAGCACTTTTGATGTTTCTTTTGAAATTATCGTGTTTTGATTACAAAATCCGCCATTATTAACCGGTAAACCTAGTAGCCTTCCATTTTTATATGAAAGGAGAAATGAAGCAGATGTCATTCCTAGCTGTTAGAGTTCTCACTATAATGGAAAAATGGCATTTGGATTAGGTAAGTATTCTGGGAACTTGGTCCCTTTGACTCCCTTCAACTTAAAAAAAAATTATTTTTAAAAAATTTTTAGAGGACAGAGAAACATTGATTAGATGCTTCCTGTAAGCCCCCTACCAGGATCGAACCCACAACCCAGGCATGTGCCCTGACCAGGAATCAAAATGGCAACCTTTGGTGCATGGGACAAAAGCCCAACCGAGCACCACCGGTCCAGCCCTGACTTCCATCATCTTTTTATATATATATATTAGAGGCCTGGTGCACAACATTCATGCACTGAAGGGGTGAAGGGGGGGGTCCTCTCAGCCCAGCCTGTGCCCTTTAGCAGTCGGACAACCTTAGGACTGCCGCAGAGGCGGAAGAGGCTCCTGCCACCTCTGCTGTGCTCACCAGCCTTCAGACTGGCTTGTGGCTGAGCGGAGATCCCCTGTGGGAGTGCACTGACCACCAGAGGGCAGCTCCTGCATTGAGCATCTGCCCTCTGGTGATCAGTGCACGTCATAGCGAACAGTCATTCAGTAGTTTGGTCATTTGTGTATTACCCTTTTATTATATATGATGACTAGAGACCTGATGCACGAAATTCATGCAAGTGGCTTGGCCCTCACAGCCACGGTGGCTTGCCTTGGCCCTTGCAGCCGAGGCTTCGTCCGGAAGGTAGTTCAGGTATCCAGTCTAATTAGCATATTATGCTTTTCATATATATATATATATATATATATATATTTCAGAGAGAGGAAGGGAGAGGGAGAGAGAAACATCAATGATGAGAGAGAATCACTGAGCAGCTGCTTCTTGCACGCCTCCTACAGGGGATTGAGCCCGCAACCCAGGCATGTGCTCTTTACTGGACTTGAACTCAGGACCCTTATCCACTGAGCAAAACCAGCTAGGATGACTTCCTTCATCTTGAGTGCCTCTGGAGCAGTGCCTCAAAAGCATCTGGGGTGAAAGATCATAAAAGATAAAAACCAATTACTAGAAAAGGGTAATAAAAAAGAAAATAAAGTTATACACAATATAAGACCAATATTTTTATTAGATCCACAAACAAAAAATTTGTGTTAAGTTGTTATAAAAGTTTCTAAATTCTTACTCTCAATTTCTGTAAATGCTTAATCATGGTCCAATAATAAAGGGTTTGCAGACTGGCATTGTCCTATGGACCACTTTTTATAGAGCACTGACAAAAATCAGACTTCTGAATAGAAAGGGCTAAGGGCCAGAGCCTGAAATGCAGGACTCAACTGAAGGATTGCTCTTGGTCCTGAATCACCAGCTGGAAACGCAGTGGCCTTTTCCTAGCCTCAAGGACAACATTGTCACTCCTTAGTTCAAAAACTATCCACTATTCCTTTTTTTTGTAGGGTAAAATCCCAAAACTGTAACATGGCATCCAAGGCCTTCCCAGGTGGATTCTACACATTCCATTAGATTCCATGGCACGATGCAGTAGCAACTAGCCACATGTAGCTACTGAGCACTTGAAATGTGGCTAATTTAAGATCTGAAATTGTAATCTTAAAATTGTATTTAAAAAACTGATACATAATTCAAATACTGCAATACTTTTAAGCATGTTTGGAATGTCTTGGGTATGTGAATGTTTTTTAAAAAAAATGTATTTTATTGATTTTATAGAGAGAAGAAGGGAGTGGGATATAGAGAGTTAGAAACATCGATGAGAGAAAAACATAGATCAACTGCCTCCTGCACACCCCCTACTGGGGATGTGCCCACAACCAAGGTACATGCCCTTGACCGGAATCAAACCTGGGACCCTTCAGTCCACAGGCCGATGCTCTATCCACTGAGCCAAACCAGTTAGGGCATGAATGTGCTTTTTAACTGTTAATCTTTTTTTTTTTTTTTTTTATATATTTTATTGATTTTTTACAGAGAGGAAGGGAGAGAGATAGAGAGTTAGAAACATCGATGAGAGAGAAACATCGATCAGCTGCCTCCTGCACATCTCCCACTGGGGATGTGCCCGCAACCCAGGTACATGCCATTGACCGGAATCGAACCTGGGACCTTTCAGTCCGCAGGCCGACGCTCTATCCACCGAGCCAAACCGGTTTTGGCTACTGTTAATCTTATAAAATCAAGTATTGAGATATGCTGTCAGGTAAAATACACACCAGATTTCAAACACTTAACAATGATAAAATGTAAAATGTTTAAAAATATGTAATACTTAATACTGATCACATATGAAATGATACTCTTGAATAAACTGGGTTAAATAAAAAACTACTGTTCCTTTTTTTTTTAATGTGGCTACTATAAAATTATACACGTGGCTTGTGTAATATTTATATTGGACAGTTCTTGTCTGGACAACCATGCCCCAAACCTTGGAATCACTTTAAAAATCTATACTAATAAAAGTGTAATATGCTAATTAGGGTGGATGTCTTCCAGACATTCTTCTGGACAAAGCCGCAGCAGCTGCCAGAGGCTCAGGCAAGCTGCGGATGGTGGCTGCCGCTGCCTAGGGCCAGCCTGAGGTTCAGGCAGCCATGCCCGGCTGCTAGGCCTGAGGCTCAGGCAGCCATGGTGGCTGCCAGTGGCAGCAGCAGTAGGGTGATGGGGGCAGCGCCTTCCCCCAATTGGCCAGGTTGCCTCCGGCAGAGGGAGGCCAGACTGCAGCTTAGGCTGGGGCTGAAGCAGAGGCGGTTAGGGGCGATCAGGCCGGCAGGGGGCAAGGTAGGGGCGATCAGGCTGGCAGGGGGGGCAATTAGGAGCAATCAGGCTGGCACGCAGACAGGCAGTTAGGGGCAATCAGGCAGGCAAGCAGAGAGGTTAGGGCTAATTAGGCAGGCAGGTGAGCGGTTAAGAGCCAGTGGTCCCTGATTGCGAGGGATGTCTGTCTGCCGGTTTAGGCCCGATCAGCAGTTGGACATCCTCCAAGGGGTCCCAGATTGAAGAGGGTGCAGGCTGGGCTGAGGGACCGCCCCCCCCTCCATGCATGAATTTCATGCTCTGAGCCTCTGGTCTATAATAATAAAAGCTTAATATGCAAATTGACCGAACAGCAGAATGACCCGGACAACCATACTATGATATGCACTGGTGCCAGACCAGCCACAGCGGGTGCAATGCGATTGGTCAAGGGGACCCTGCCATCATCCCATGCTCATCCCATAGAGGGAGGCCCAGGCCATCCTCTGTGGGGCGATTGATGGGGAAGCTCTGCAATCGACTGCTCCAAAGAGGGAGGCCAAGGCCACTGGCCGGTGGGTGATCTATGGGGTGGGGGTGCGGGGGGCGGCTCCACGACTGCCCTGCAGAGGGAGGCCCAGGCCACCCAGCTAGTGGCGCTGCAAGGGGTGGGAGGGGCTTCCTTCTGTGGGGTGACCAATCTGGGGGGGCCCATGATCGATTGCCCCACAGAGGGGGAGGCCAGCAATGCTGTGGCGGGTGTGTGGGGCTGGCCAGCAATCGCCTAGCAAGGGAGGCCCAGGCCAGCTAAGTGATTGCACCCCACACCTGCAGAGGGAGGCAATTGGTGGTGGGGGAGGGGAGGGCAGCGCCACACAGATGGCAAGCAGTGGTGGGGGCAGGGTCAGCTGCTGGCAGCCAGGGGAAGAAAAGCCCCAATAGGCCCTGATCGCTGGCCAGGCCTAGGGACCCTACCTGAGGCGTTCCGGATTGTGAGAGGGTGCAGGCTGGCCTGAGGGACACCCACCCCTGTACGAATTTTGTGCACTGGGCCTCTAGTCCTATATAATAAAAGCCTAATATGCAAATCGACCGAACAGTGGAACTGGTCGCTACGACATGCACTGACCACCACAGGGCAGACACTTAACACAGGATCTACCCCCAGCCTGAAGACCCCAGGCCAGCCAAGGTGGGTGGGGGCAATTGGGGGCCCCCTGATCACCCCACCATTGCCCCGCAGAGAGAGGTGACTGGCGCCAGGCCGGCCAAGGTGGGTGCCAGTGGGGGCCCCCAATTGCCCCACAGATTGGCCCTGATTGCCGGCCAAGCCTAGGGACCCTACTGGTGCACGAATATTGTGCATTGGGCCTCTAGTATGTGCATATATATTTATTCATTTAAGAGAGTAAGGGAGATAGAAATATCAATGAGAGAGAATCATCGATCAGCTACCTCCTGCACATCCTCTCCTGGGGATCAAGTCCGCAAACCATGTGCCCTGACCAGGAATTGAACCATGACCTCCTGTTCATAGGTTGAGGCTCAACCATGAGCCACACTAGCCGACGGGAATCACTATTCTGCCCCTTCCCTCACTCATGTCTGATTTCTTAGCAACAAACTACATCTTCAACCCATTTACTTTATCGTTACTGTTACTCTCCATTCCTTAAAACCCTTCAATGGCTTCTACAGCAGGGTCGCCAACCTTTCGGACTTCACGGACCAGTGGTTCGCGAACCACTGGTTGACGACCGCTGCTCCAAAGGTTTCCTTAAACCAGCAGTCGTCAACCTTTTGAACCTCACAGACCACTGGTTGGCAACCGCTGTTCTAGAGCACTTAAACTTACCAAGGATGCAGACTTCATCTTCTACCATTCCTTTCTTTGCCCTCTAGACTTCAGCCACACTAGCTTCCTTGCTAAACACAACAAACTCTCACTTCTGGATTTTGCCCTGCTATTCCCTTTGGTCTCAAATACTGCCCTTTACTTATTATCATTCAAGTCTTAGCAGAGAATACCTTTTCAGAGAGGCCATCTTTGACCAACAACCAAAATTTTGTCCACTCTCTGCCCCAAAACAAGGCTTTTCAATGTTCTTCATGGAACATATTATAGGATATTATTTTTCCTCCTCTTTTGTAAAACTTATAGTCTGTTCCCTCCATCAGAAGCAGGAGCCTTTGTTGATCTTGCTGCTGCTTAATCTATTCCAGTGCGTAGAACAGTGCCAGTTACAGATGGGTGTTCTTGGAACAACGTAAATGAATAAACTTCTAATTACCTACTAGACGTATCTGCTGGTTTGTTTCACAAGCACTTCAATTTCTACAAGGTCGTAGCAAAACCTTCTTCCTTCCCTAACATGTACTTCTTTCCCCTGGTTTCTAATCTCAATGAAGATGCTGTCATTCTCCCAGTTGTTCTCCCAACAAACTTTGGGAGTCATCTTTGACATCTCCCTCTGTTATTCCCTTTCCCAGTCGACCAACTCACCAAGCTCTCAATCACTTTGGTAGTATTCTTCAGGCCTATTTGCCTCTATCTCAATAATCTCTCACCCATTACTGTTTGCCATGCCTCTGATTTTTGCGCAATAGTCATCTGTCTAAAATGCAAATCCTTATGATGCTTCTATTTACATAAAATCTTTCAACTGCTTCTTCTTAGCTCTCAAAAGCTAATTCCTGCACATGGCATTTCTGGCCTTCACGACTAGACTTCTCAGGCACTCCTGAAATAGCATTATCTTCTTCACCCAACAATTTCTTCAGAGTTTGCGTCTTAACCTTTGCACTTACTGCTTCCTCTGCCTGGAAGGATCTTCCACAATTCCCTTATTAAAGCTAATTACTTCTCCAGTCCCATTCCATTCCTGCCTCCCAAGGTTAAGAGATTCCTCTCCTCTGAGAGTTCACAGTAGTCAACAGTTTACCCTCATTCTACTGATGATCCCTACTTGTCTGCATTCTACAGCATAAGATCAATGAAGGGAAGGATGCTAGAGAAATCATCAGCTGAATAAATTCAAAGAACTCAGTTAAAGAAGAACGTCTGACCAAAAATTTGACAAAATTCTTATCAACTGAAGCAATGAAAATATTAGACCAAAAGGAAACACAGAAGATGGCCCCTAGGCCGTGCACTCTGCTTCTGTTTTAGGCACAATGCGTTAAGAAGTCACACACCCTAACCAGTTTGGCTCAGTGGATAGAGCGTCGGCCTGGGGACTGAAGGGTCCCAGGTTCGATTCCAGTCAAGGGCATATACCTTGGTTGCGGGCACATCCCCAGTAGGGAGTGTGCAGGAGGCAGCTGATCGATGTTTCTAACTCTCTATCCCTCTCCCTTCCTCTCTGTAAAAAATCAATAGAATATATTAAAATAAGAAAATTAAAAAATCATCATTCTCCCCTTAAAAAAAAGTCATAGAAAAACTGTACAAATCTTTACCACATATTGCAAAAGGGTAAGTGGAGAAAACGATTACTTATCCCAGGGCACAAAAAATCAGTGGGCAATATGGACTTTATTAAACCTGTCAGCTCTCTTGATTTGTCTCAGATAGCCTCAATTCCTAGATACAGTATGCCAAAGGTTGCACAGGTAGCAGGCTGGGGAAGCTGGGAAGGAAAGTCATTCCCAGGTTCTTCTATTAAAAACACATTGGTGTGGGCCTGGCCCCATAGCTCAGTTGGTTACAGCTTTGACCTGATCTGCTGTCAGCACGCATACAAGAAGCAATCAATGGGAAAGGAAACCAAGATGGCAGCATAGGTAAACGCCTGAAATAGCTGCCTGGCACAACCACTTCAAAACTACAACTAAAAGACAAAACGGACATCATCCAGAACCACAGGAAGGCTGGCTGAGTGGAAATCCTACAACTAGAAGGAAAGAGAAAAGCACACTGAGACTCAGAGGAGGTGCGGAGGTAAAGTGCAGAGGTACGGAGGTGCTCACGGAAAGGGCTGGCAACTGAGGACGCGGTTGTCCTTTTCAATCGGGAGGGAGTCACAAGCTCCCGACTGCTCTCAACTACAGTTCTGGGCGAGTCTCTGGGGACCCAGACTCATACGGGGAGAAACTGGACTGTCTGGCATCGGGCGGAACTTGAGGGCGGATTTCTCTCAGAGGTGCTTGCAGCGATTACCAGGGGACAATGAGATCCCAGGCTTCTTAGGGCAGGGCTGAGGATCAGCCATAGTTGTTTGCTCTGCCTTGATGATTCCCTGAGATCCCGCCCCACCCAACCTGTGCTCAGAGACTTTTGCATATGAAAGGCCTGGCCCTCTGCAATCTGAAAATTACCTAACCAACTGCAGCTGGGTCAGAGAGACCCAGAACATCCAAAAGAAGGCCCAAGGCCCCACAGCAGCTTGCACTGCTTCACAGCTGGGCCTCATCTGGGCACCACCAAACCCCAAAGAAGAAGAATCTGCAGATCTCTCCATAGCTCCTGCTGGGTAGCCTCAGGCAGAGGCTAAATTAGCACCTCCTTAGAGATCCAAGAGCCAGTGTACCCAGTGGTCAGAGTGGGACCATCCAGATTACAACTCCTCAGATCCATAAGGGACACACTCAGGGGGCAAACTCAGAGAGCACCAAAGCCCCACTGAAGCAAGTCTTGCCCCAGAAGGGTGTCTCCAGCACAGAAGTTCTCCCACTGCAAACACAGCTGATTCTCACAGCCAATTCGCCTGGAGGTCAATTCCTCCCAGTAATGCCTACAACAATCAAGGCTTAACTACAAGACTGTGCACAAAGCCCACAAAGGGGAGCACCCAGAGTGCCCACCTCAGGTAATTGGGGAGGCTGAGCCACTGGGTCCTATAGGACACCTAGCAAACAAAGCCACTCTATCAACACAGGGAAGCATAAAAAATGCGGAGACAAAGAAACAGGTCACAAATGACAGAAATGGAAGAAAGCAAACTACTGGATATAGAGTTCAAAACCACGGTTATAAGGCTGTTCAAGAATTTTCTAGAAACCGCTGATAAATTTAGTAAGACTGTCCATAAATCTAGTGGGACCCTCGAGGATATGAAAAAGGACCAACTAGAAATTAAGCATACACTGACTGAAATAAAGAATATTATACAGAGATCCAACAACAGACTAGAGCAGGGGTCCTCAAACTTTTTAAACAGGGGGCCAGTTCACTGTCCCTCAGACCGTTGGAGGGCCAGACTATAGTTTAAAAAAAAAACCTATGAACAAATTCCTATGCACACTGCACATATCTTATTTTGAAGTAAAAAAACAAAATGGGAACAAATATAATATTGGTATTTGCATTTGCATGTGGCCCGTGGGCCGTAGTTTGAGGACCCCTGGACTAGAGGATCGCAAGAATCAAGTCAAAGATCTGAAATACGAAGAAGCAAAAAACACCCAACTGGAAAAGCAAAAAGAAAAAAGAATCCAAAAATATGAAGATAGTGTAAGGAGCCTCTGGGACAGCTTCAAGCATACCAACATCCAAATTATAGGGGTGCCAGAAGAAGAGAGAGAGCAAGATATTGAAAACCTATTTGAAGAAATAATGACAGAAAACCTCCCCTACCTGGTGAAAGAAATAGACTTACAAGTCCAGGAAGCACAGAGAACCCCAAACAAAAGGAATCCAAAGAGGACCACACCAAGACACATCATAATTAAAATGCCAAGAGCAAAAGACAAAGAGAGACTCTTAAAAGCAGCAAGAGAAAGAAACTCAGTTACCTACAAGGGAGTACCCATACGACTGTCAGCTGATTTATCAACAGAAACTTTGCAGGCCAGAAGGGAGTGGCAAGAAATATTCAAAGTGATGAATAGCAAGAACCTACAACCAAGATTACTTTATCCAGCAAAGCTATCATTCAGAACTGAAGGTCAGATAAAGAGCTTCACAGATAAGGAAAAGCTAAAGGAGTTCATCACCACCAAACCAGCATTATATGAAATGCTGAAAGGTATTCTTTAAGAAGAGGAAGAAGAAAACGGTAAAGATAGAAATTATGAACAACAAATACACATCTATCAACAAGTGAATCTAAAAATCAAGTGAATAAATAATCTGATGAACAGAATAAACTGGTGAAATAATAGAATCAGGGTCATAGAAAGGGAGTGGACTGACTATTCTGGGGGTGGGGTGGGGAAGGGGTGTGGGAGATGCGGGAAGAGAATGGACAAAAATCGTGCACCCATGGATGAGGACTGTGGGGGGGGGGGGGGGGGAAGGTAAGGGCCGAGAGTGCGGTGGGAACCGGGGGGAAAAAGAGGAACAACTGTAATAATCTGAACAATAAAGATGTAATTAAAAAAAAAAAAGCAACCAATAAATGCCTAAATAAGTGGGACAACAAATCGATGTTTCTCTCTCTAAAATAAGTCAATAATAGAAACCCCCAGAAACAAAGCAGTGCGTTGGGCTTCTGAGCAAGTTGGCCCGCGTACATTAAACTCATAAGGCTTTATTTTGCACATCACCGTATCTAAATAAACTTTTGCTCCTCTAAATACAACACAAAACACAACTCTTGACACTCTGGCCACAAAAAAAAGCACATCTCTACCTCCGGGGACAGTCACCCAGGGGAGTTCAGGGAGCAGTTATTAGGACCTACCAAGTATGAGACAGCATCAGGCTTTAAAAAAAAGCTACAGTAATACATACGTCATAAACCTGACCATCCTCGTTCCTCCCCTCGCACCGCAACAGCGACTCCTGCCCCAGCCTGCCTAGCTGCACCTAAGGCCGCTGTTCAGGGAGACCCGGCCGCCCTCCATCTCCGCGAGGCGCCTCGGCTGAACCGCGGAGCCCGGACTCCCCGCCCCGTAGCGTTCATGCCGGACAGACAGGGAGGTTAGCACACGCACTGCCGCTGCCCAACTCCCAGCCCGCGGAGGAGGATGAGGAGGAGGCGGGAAAGCCCGGTGGCGGCGGCGGCCCGCTCCCGCGCACATGGCTGCACTCCCACCCGTGCGCGCAGGCGCCGGGCGAGCCGGGACTCGCGGGCGCCGAGAGCGGATCATTCCGCCGGTTTCTTTGTGTGGCCCAACTCTAGAAATGGCCCATTTCCTGCCCCTCCGTTAAAAACGAGAATCACACCCTCTCGCCCCCTTCTCCCCTCCGGAGTGGGGTCGGGTGGCGGGTGGGAGGGGGACCCGCTGACGCGGCCCGGGCGGAAGGGCTCGGGCGCGCGGCCGCCGGGGGCCGGTCCGGGAGGGATGCTGGGAGGCGGACTCACTCGCACACGATGTGTCCCTCCGCGCGCACACGGGGGACTTTTCGGTGGGGATTTTGGGCGCCGACCAGACGCGGCATTTTCGGAAAATAGCGCCCTGTGCAGCTGAAGCGCTGTGTGTGTAGCGGGGCCGCGTCAGCTCGGCCGGGTACGGAGCGCCTCGGGTCCCGCACCCCTCCCGCCGCTCCCCCGCCGCCGCCGCTCCCAAAGCTTTTCCAGGTCAGTGCGGGTCTGTGTAGGGCCCTGTTACCACCGGATGTGGAAGTTGATCTCTTCGCTGGTAAAAAATAATTCCACTTCCCCCGGAACCCAGATCATCCCCGCGATTTCCTGTTTATTGCATTAAGGCGCCGGGTTTCCGGGGCTCCTGGCCCCGCTTATTCCGCGGGGGTCGGCGGGGTCGGCCTGGGCGCCCGCTCCGCCCGCGTCGCCGCCGCGCATTGTCCGCTGGGCACCCCGCTTCAGGGAGGGGCGGGCAGACATGGTGGTGGCCGCCGCCCCCTCCTCGGCCCCGGCACCGCGGCCTCCCCGGCCCGGTCCAGAGCGGCGGCTCCGGCGGGGATGGTGTCGGGCCCGGGCGGCGGGAGCTCTGCGGGCGGCGAGCGGGCTAGAGGGGCAGGCGCGGCCCGGCTCGGCTCGGCTCGGCCCGGCCCGGCCTCGGCGCCTACCGCCCGGGCGCCGCGGATCTCTTTGTCTGGGCGGCCTGACTGCCCCGCCGGGCTCGCCGGAGCGGGAAAAGGGCGGCCGGGCCCGGGCGCGCTGGGCCGCGGAGCCCTCGGGGCCGGGAGGCGCTGGGGCCGCGGCAGAGCGGGCGGTCCTGACAGGGTTAACCGGGGAGCCTTTCCCGCCCCGTCCCGCGTGGGGCTGCCGCGGCGACTGCCTCGGCTTCGGGGACCGGAGCCCTGCGGGGACGAAGGCTGCCGCCCTGGACGCGGGGACCTGCCTTGGGGACTCGGCCGCGGGATCTGCGGGTGCTTGGCTGCGGGAGAAGTGGAGAGTTTTGCCGGGTCATGTCTGCCCGGGCGCTGTTAGTGTGCCCTGAAGCGTGCTTCGTGGAAGCTCTCCCCCCGGGTGCCTGGCCTCGGGGGTGCAGCGTGAGAACGGAACCCCGAGGAATGCTGCAGGCCCGCTGGGCGTGCGTCTCCCCACTTTAAGCTTGTTTGCAGAACACACAACTTGCTTTAAAGCTGATTGGACTGTGGCAGGCAGACATCTGCTCAGAGGAGGGGCGGAGACCGCAGAGCGTCTGGAGGGGGCTTGGGAGTGTGCGAGTATTTGTAAGTGCTCCCTGGACAGCGAGGTGCTGTCCGCGTTCAGGCAAGTTACTTTCGGAAGTACAGTATTTATCTGGAAGATGGTTTGATGCAGTCAGGAAGGGATCCTTGTCGTGTGCCATCCGCATTGGAGATGCACTGTAATCTGTCAGGTCGAAGTTAGCGGTCGCACGTTCTTTTTGCAGATAGGTTACTTTATTTCACATAATAGGCCCACCCAGTTTGGTTTAAATTTCTCAGGAACGTGTAACCATCAGCCTTGACACTTCCACTTTCAGGCTCAGACGTTGAATGTAAGGAAACTAAAGGCTGCTTTATCTGCGTTTCTTAACTTTTCTCTTAAGTATTTAAAATAACAAAAGTAAATAAACTCACTGCATGTTAACAGAAGTGACATGTTGGTGGAAGAGTGACATTGTTTTGCATTTCTACAAGACTTTAAATGACTGGTTGAATGGAAGACATTCTTAAATCTACTTCTGCATTCAATCTGTTGTGGTATCACACCATAAAACCTCTGGAACAATCCACTATATACTTTTTTTTTTTTTTTTAACTGAGAAATGTGTCATTTGTAGCTTGTGCTCACCATACAAGTCAAGTCAGGATATTATACCAGAATTTTTTTTTTTTTTACCAGTCACTTTAAAAGTATGGATAAGATGGCTTATTTCTACACTTTTTTCTTAGGCTCTAACTTTTTTCAGTTTGGGAATTAGATGCATAAACAGCATTACGAATAAAGATTGCATAACCCTTGTGATTCTGTACACAAATGAAATGTGAGTTCCATATTGGATGTGCTTGTGAAAACTTGTATGTAAATGTAATTTTTGAAGCGAGGACACTTCTCAAAGCACTTTAGGAACTCTAGATTTAAAAGGAACCCTGTAGTGAAACCTTTGGTAAACAATACTTTTGTAATGCATATATTTACCCTTCAAGTAAACTCAGAGTTCTGTAACTTAGAGTTCTCTATCTGATTCAGTCTGGGTTTTCTATGTTGAGGGGCAATTATAATGTAGATGTGAAAATTTAAGGCCATACGTTGACTTAATGGTTCTGAAATGAAGCTAAATTCATTTCCAGTTGTTTCTGTGAACTCTAGTCAGATTCTGTCTGTAGTTCTACACTGTTCCATCAACAGGAAGCATCTGGTCATTCTGTAATTGTTAGAAAATGCCAGGTATATTTTTGATGTTTGCTATTCAAATGAAAATAAATATCAGATTGGATCTTGGTTTGCTCCTTGACCCCCTTATCTCTGAGATGTATTTATAATGGGCCACATCTTTCATAGTTCTTTTTTTTTTTTTTTCCGCTCTTGAGTACCTCATGAGTTAGAAATGGTAACAGGTAGAACAAACAAGTCATGAGGAATTCAGATTATTATATGCATTTTTGAATCATGACTTCATTTTGAGCATGCATTTTTGGCTGTGCGGTGTCTGTCCCTTTGCAGGTAGCCTGAGCATGCAGGAACTCACTGATGGATACCATCGCTTCTTTCTCTGCAAACAAGCCAAACAAACCTTAGAGTTCAGGGCAACTTAGTTTTCTAATGAGTATCATTTCTTTGGTTCCACAGCTTTCCAACTAGTAATCATGTTTCTATAACACTAAAGTCTCTACAGCTATAATTAGTATTATACTTAAATTTTCTGAAGATGCTTGTTTCATCATGTTCTCTAGAAGGCAAATCTATTAAATCTTAGTAGTACTAGGGCTTGTGTTTCCTCACACTGTTGACAATGGTGTTCTGCACGGAGAAGATACGTTGGTGTAATCAGCTGTCAGTTCAGTCTTTGGTGGGCTGCTACACCTTTATTTGGTCTAAGTATGTCCATGACGTAAGTGTAGAGGCTTAGCATGAAGTTATTTTTTTCTACTGAAGGTAATCCATATGCAAGGCTATTGATACATTTAGAAATAGAAATCTAAATCTCTTAGCCTTAGTTTTCTTAAAATTTTATTTTATTTTAATTGATTTCAGAGAGGAAGGGTGAGGGAGAAAGAGATAGAAACATCAACCATGAGAGAGAATCATTGAGGCTGCCTCCTGCATGGCCCCTGCCAGGGATCGCGAGCTTGAAACCCAGGCATGTGCCCTGACTAGGAATTGAATCGGGGACCTCTTGGTGCGTGGGCCAATGTTCAACCACTGAGCCACACAGGCTGGGCTAATTTTATTTTTTGAAGTATATGACATCCTGAAGTTGGTAGAACATCATAGATAAAGAGCATGATGTTAGTCCTACTTTACTTTGTGCTGGTTGTATTAAAGATGGGACATTATGTCAGCATAAGTGGGACCTTGTATCAGTTTTCAGACTTTATATCATAATAACCCGGCAGGCTAATTAAAAACACACAAAAACCTGCCCTGGCCAGTTTGCTCAGTGATTGGAGCATTGGCCTGAGGACTGGGGTTCGATTCTGGTCAAGGGCACATGCCTGGGTTGCGGGCTTGATCCCCAGTGGGGAGTGTGCTGGAGGCAGCCGATCAGTGATTCTCTCCCATTATTGATGTTTCTATCTCTCCCTCTTCCTTTCTTTCTGAAATCAATAAAAGTATATTAAAACAAATCAACAACACATGCACATGCACACCACCCCTCGCAGAGGCACAAGCTTTAGTAGCATAGGATGTGGGCCAGTAGGTGGTAGACACAAGTTTTTTTCAAGTTCCCTAGGTGTTAGACACAAAAACCAGAGGACCTTGATCATGGGGGAAATGAAAAGGAGGAAAGGCTCAACAAGCTTATCTGAGAAATGATAGTTGTCTATAAATATTTGGAGGCCTGTCACACAGACCAGGTTTGATCTGACGAGAAAGAACTAGGATCAATCTGTAGAAGTTAGAAGGAGGCAGATTTCATTATTCTTCCAAGATACATTGTTTTGGGTGGCTGGTTGTCTGCTGTCGCCGACAGTGTCAAATTAGGGACTTTAGAGGAATTGTGCAGAGTGAACATTTGGGCTCGGTGTCCTTAAGTTTCCTACAAATTTTGAGATTTTATGGAATATAAGTTTGCAGCTACAAAAGTGGAAGAGCAAAAGCTAATCGAGTCAACCAAGCTGGTTAGCTTAACTGGATCATAGTTTTTATTTTCTTGGATTAAAAAGAACTGAGTGTTAAGTGAGAGAGCTATTTGAGGAGGTCTTTAAACCCAGCTTTAATTTGGCAGACTCAAAAGCCTTCTGATATGGAAATTCCCATTTAAGGGAATTTATCTTGATCTAATAAAGATACTATTAAATTGGTAGCTTAATGAACATACCAATTGCAGCATTGTTGATAATAAAAGCTGTGTAATAACATTTACCCCCCTTCTCATATAAAGTAGATAACATCCCATTTTTCAGAAGAGAAAATTGAGTGATAGAGAAATGAGGTAGCTTGCTTAAGGTAGCAGAGTTAGTGGTAGAGGCAGAGCTTGGATCCAAGCCATTTGACTCAAGAGCCAGTGACTTGATCATTATGCTGTAAAGTTGTAAACAACCTAAATATTTCACAGTGATTGCTGGGGTATATCCCCACTGTGGGGTACTGCCTCATTGTTAAAATGATGTTAGAAAAATGTAAGACAGGAAAAGATGTCTTGGTGTATGGGAGTGAAAAACCATTTAAAAATTCCATTTTGGATAAGAAACACATTGACATCTGGAGGATATGTGCCACATTGTTCAGTGGTTATTTCTGAGTGTAGGTTTATAGGTGATTATTTTCTTTTTTCTTATTCAAATTTTCTAATTTCTATGAATATGTATTGTGTATTACTTGTAATTAAAAAGATTAAGATGTTATATGTCAATTAAAATTAAAGATAGTAACATAAGCTGAGGAGTTTGGATTTTATACTATGCAATTGATGCAAGTTAGGAATTCACATAATTGAGAATTTGTAAGTACTTGAACTGTTTTGTATTTTTTTGTTTGTTTTATCCCTTAACATTCTAGAAATAATATATTACTTGAATGGAGAAACATATCACTGACTCCTACCACTCTACCATAATCAGCTCTCTGTTTTATGTTTTTTTTCTACTTATGTATAATGTTTTAAATATTGTATGCATTCTAGCCAAGTCACTCTCTAGCTATGTGACTTTAGGCAACTTGTTCACTCTGTGCCTCAGTTCCTCTTTTGTAAAATAGGGATAATTATAATACCTTCCTTATGGTAGTTGGGAGGACTAAATGAGTTACTGCATATAAAGTGATCAGAATAGTGTCTGACGTATAGTTGATAACTCAGTAAATATTAGCAATTATTGTTATAGGATCATAGCCCACTAAAATCCTTGGGGTCTAATAGGCTTTGAAATTAAGAATTGTTTCTGCATATAGGCAATGTAATAATGTTATATAACTTTTCAACAGAGCTTCTTAAACACGTTACTATTTCTGCAGGAACATGTATGAACATTTACACTAAATGGAGTAAATAAAGACTCTAAATAGCCTCATGTCAGTTCAGGTCTAGTTTTTACTGCTAAATAAATTATTTTGGGTTTCAGAGCTGTTTTTGGACTTTGGAATTGCAGTTAAGGAACCTGTAGAATATTTACTAAATTTTGAATCCTATTTTATTTTAATATTAAAATATACACATTTTCATGTTATATAACTTTGTGATCCATAATAATTTAGAAGTTAAAAAATTAAAAAGAAGCCCTACCCAGTTTGGCTCAATGGACAGAGCATTGGCCTGCAGACTCAAGGTTCTCAGGTTCGATTCCGGTCAAGGGCATGTTCCTTGGTTGCAGGCACATGCCCAGTAGGGGGTGTGCAGGAGGCAGCTGATTGATGTTTCTCTCTCATCGATGTTTCTAACTCTCTATTCCTCTCCCTTGCTCTCTGTAAGAAATCAGTAAAATATATTTTAAAAAAAAAGTAAATAGAAAATATTCACTTACATTTCCTTTGATTAAAAAATATGCTAAACCCACCGATACTATGGTTCTATTGCATAGTGTAGAATCTTTTCTGAAAGAGGCTTGAGAATTCCTCTAATCCAGTTAGCTTTTTTCTGTCTCATTACACCAGAGGGATAAGGCATTTTTACTATGGTGCTTTACTACACCAGCCATTCTTTAAAGGAGCTGAGTAGAGGCCATCATGGCACCTCACTTTAATATACCCTCCTATTGTGTAAATGTGGGAACTGAGGTGGTTATTTATCCTAAGCCGTAATATTATAGAATTGGACATTGGAATCAGGATACTTCATCTCATCATAAAGTTATTGGGTGTGCAGCCCTTCTACTCCTGTACTCCTTTGTGTCTACAGCACTTACCATATATCCAAACAGGTAAAACTAATTTTAATTTTTTATTAAAGTATAGTTGACATACAATATTATGAGTTTCAGGTGTACAACATAGTTATGCAACAAAATTTAGTAACCATCTGTCACTGTACAAAGTTATAGTGACATTATTGATTAAATTCCATATGCTGTATATTACATTCCTGTGACATAACTAAGTTTGTATCTCTTACTTCCCTTCACTTTTTTCACCCATCCCTCAAATCCTCTCCCCTATGCCAATCATCAGTTTATTCTTTATAGCTCTGAGTCTTTTGTTTTTTTCATATGTTTTTTTTAAGATTCCATATAAATGAGATCATATGGTATTTGTCCTTCTCTGTCTGACGTATTTCACTTAGCATAATATCCTCTAGGTCCTTCCATGTCATCAATGGCAAGATTTCATTTTTTATGGCTAATATTCCATTGTGTAATACAACATCTTTATCCATTTATTGATCAACAGACACGTAGGTTGCTTCCATATCTTGGCTATTGTGAATGATGCTGTTTTAGTTCATTTGAGACTGGTAGCTTATAAACAACAGAATTTTCTTTCTCACAATTCTGGGGCTGTTAGGTCCAAGATCAAGATACCAGCATGGTTGGGTTTTGGTGAAAAGTCTCTTTCAGGCTGTAGACTTCTCTGTTGTATAATCACATAGTAGAAGGAGCAAGGGAGCTATCTCAGATCTCTTTCATTGGAGCATTAATCTCATTCATGATCTATCTGCCTTCATGACCTAATCACTTCTCTTCTTATAATACCATCACTTTGGGCATTAATAGCTCAACATATGAATTTGGGGAGTTGTGGGCGACATAAACAGCCTATAGGAAAGAGTAGGTGTGTAAGTGAATGATTTCCTCTCATCCTAACTGACTTGTGTGAACTTTTTGACCTTTGCCCACGTATTACTCCATCTATGTGCCTTTATTCCATTCATAGGAACCCTCAGTTTCTCTCCCTTAGCTTGTTTCTGTATGCACTAGATATAGCCTGAACTTACAACACTCACCTCTTTCATATTTTACTGGGCTCCTGTTGTCAGTCTTTCTATCTATTTTCTCTGTTTTTCCTCACAGGTTGTAGTGTATTTGTGGAGGAAGGTGGGTAATTATGAAGGTATTTTTAAAAAAATATATTTTATTGATTTTTTACAGAGAGGAATAGAGAGTTAGAAACATTGATGAGAGAGAAACATCGATCAGCTGCCTCCTGCACACCTCCTACTGGGGATGTGCCCGCAACCAAGGTACATGCCCCTGACCAGAATTGAAACTGGGACCCTTCAACCCGCAGGCTGACGCTCTATCCACTGAGCCAAACCAGCCAGGGCATGAAGATATTTTTGTATAAATTTATGCTTAACAATTCCAGTGGGTTCTTGCTACTTCTTGGAAAATATTTTATAAATCTCAGATTTTCTGTTGTCTTATATCTTCTTTCTCTTCCTCAAAATATACCATTGGCTTCTACTTTAATTGAAAAAGAAAATAGAGTACAAATTTGCATATTTTTTATTGTCACCATGATAAAAGTCTCTATTCATCTTATTTTGTAAACTGAATGGTAGTAGAATCTTTTGTTTTTGTAGGAATTTTGGTGCCACATTTTTCCTCACTGATCATTTTGATCATTATATGCAATGGTTGTTTCTCCCTGCCTTCAAATATGTACAGACTTCTATATTTGGGGAAGAGAAAAATCAACTTTGATTAACTATTGCTACTATTTCCAGCTATCCCTCCCTCCAAGATTAAAAAAGTATAGTAACATAGTTGGTTATTATTATATCAAGTATTACACACTATACATAATTGTATGTGCTACACTTATATACGACTGGCAACACAGTAGGTTTGTTTACATTGGTGTCACCACAGACACGTGAGTAATGTGTTGAACATGACCTTAAGACTGCTATGCCAACACTAGGTGTTAGGAATTTTTCAGCTCCATTATAATCTTAGACTACTATGGTATGTGTGGTCTGTTAATGATTGAAATGTCATTAGGCAGTGCATGAATGAATATATTAATTCCCATGTAGGAACATTCTTTCCTTGCCCTTCATGTTAGTGTGCTATCCAGGTTTTCCTTCTCTGACTACTACCTTCAGTTTTTGTTGTTTCATGATCCTTTTACCACTGTAGTTATTCCCCTCAGTAGTTGGTCCCATCCTCCCCTTTCTTTGTCTTCTCTCAGATGGATGTTTTATATACTGATGCTTCCTAAATGTGTACTCTCCAGATTTGTATCTCCCAGTGGCTTACTGAATATGTCCATTGGGAGGCTCAAGGAATTTCCATCACTTTTAATTGTTGTTGTTGATTTGAGAGAGAGAGAGAAAGAGAGAGAGAGAGAGAGAGAGAGAGAAGAGAAAGGGGGGGATTTTTCTTTGTTAATTTTATCATCATCATGATTAAATCTTAAAGTTTTCTGTGATACATGTTTCTCCATTATTTCTTATATCCAGCAATCAGTACAGTTCTTTACTCCTTACTGGATCTCAGTTTGTCCTGGGATTCTGCATTGCCTATTATTTGCCCTTTCTAACTTTAGTCTCCTTCCTCCAAATCCATCCTGCATATGACTGCCAGATAATTGTCCTAAAACTTTTTTGAACCCATTGCTACTAACCCTAAGCAGTCTGAGGAGAGAACATGTGGTATAGACCTTTGCACTCTCCATTGTGCGAAGTAAAGTGAATTGAACTTGTGTTGAATAAATGTTTGAATGGATCACCATTTGCTCAATATGTTGAATGACTCCCAATTGTTTGCAGGACAAAGTTCAAACTCTACTTTCTGGTTTTCAAACCTTTTTATTATCTTCAATTTCATTTTTTCTTTCTTTTTTTTTACTCCTAACATTATTATCAAGCTAGTATCTCCTCTGTAATATACCATGTTCAGGCTCAGCTTCCTTTTCCTTTTCCTTGTCTGTCAAAGCCTATTCAGAAATGTTTGCCCTTTGCCAGGCACTGTTCTCATCTCTGGTGTTATAGTAATGAACAAAACAGGAGACAAAGTCTCTGTTTTCTTGGAGCTGACATTGGGGGTGGGAGGAGGAGGAGCACTGTAAACAAATGTCAGGTGTTAATGAGTGCAATGAAGGGAATAACTCTGGATAAAGAGATAGAATGGTGGGAGATGGTTGCTATATAAGGTGGTCAGGGAAAGTTTCTGTCTTTGCCTGTCTGGAACGATGTAGTTATCTAAGTGAAGGGCTCTGTAGGCAGAGGAGACAACATGTCCAACCAAGACCCTGTGTGGGAACGTGTTTAGCTTGTTAGAATAATTACAAAGAGTTGTGTGGCTACAGCAGAAAAATAAGGGGGGTGATAGATAAGATTAGAGAGGTAGTATACATTTCAAATGGTTGTCTTTCATTGAAGAAAAGTCTTCCTTGACTACATCATTTTGTTTGGTAACTTAAAGCTGCTCTGAATTCATATAGCTTTCAAATATCATCTCTCAATAAGTCCAATACAGCCAGTTTTTCCTCTAGTGATGAAACAGCACTGTTTTCTCAATTGTGCTCTAGAAGTTGGCCTGAGTTTATTGGCTATGTTGTAAAAAATAAATAAATTTTATATATATATTGAACTTTCCTTCATTACAATGTGAAGTTCACTCTATAAAAAACATTTGAGAATTGAGATCTACTTAAGAAATGGGAGATTCACAATTTAGGTTAATTCTGGGACTTACGTTTATGAAATAGAATGGTAGGTGGCCAACTACTTAATTATTTTTTACTTAAAGTTAATCCTGTATTCTATAGATGATTGGAATACATGATTATAAATATGTTGTAGAAAACTATTTTGAGAAATTTGACCACAGTTTAAGACTTTGGCAACACTCAAAAATCAATAAAATTTAAAAACTAGGAGGAATATTTGCAACATATAAAACAAATATACATAATGTACTCCTACAAAGAAAGTGACATAGAAAAATAATTAAAGAATATGAACAGTCAGTTTCAGAAAAGGAAACATAAATGGCCAATAAGCATTTGATAAGATATGCAATCTCATTTGTAATTTGAGAGATACATATTAAAGCAGAAAGATAATTTGTTTTTTACCCTTCATATAGGCAAAACTTTAAAAAGCTTCATAATACTAACATTGGCTATGTTGTAGGGTAATAATAAATACTATAAACTATTGTTTAGAGTATAAATTACATAGCCAATTTGGGGGTGTAAATTGGTGTGAGTAGTTTGGTAGTATCTATTAATTTAAAATGCCATTCCTGCCCTAAACTGGTTTGGCTCAGTGGATAGAGCATTGGTCTGCCAAGTTCAGTTTTGGTCAAAGGCACTTACCTTAGTTGCATGCTTGATCCCCGGCCCTAGTTGGGCACATGTGGGAGGCAACCAATTGATGTGTCTCTCTCACCTCAATGTTTAAAACACTGGAAAAATAAACAAAGCTGGCTATAAGTAGGAAAATGAGCAAGTAAGTTGCTATATTCATTCTATGGAATAACGTAACAATTTAAAAAATGAATAATTACATAAATGATTTCATGATAAGTTGTAGAGCAATGTATACAGTATGATAGTATTTATATAAATAAGGAAAATGCCAGATCAGCATTATATTATATACATGCAAATGCAAAGAATAAGGTCTGGTAAGATAAATACTAAACTTGCCTGACCAGTGTGGCTCAGTGCTTGAGTGTCAACCCATAAACCATTGATATTTCTATCCCTCTCTCCTCTCCCTTCCTCTCTCTGAAATCAATAAAAACATATTAAAATAAAAAAGATAAAGGTTATTTTAAAAAATACTAAACTTATGATAGTGATTAACTCATGGGTGGATAGAAGTTGGGTTTTGGGAGTAGAGATAAGGAGGGATGATCAGAGGAACTTAAGCCTTTTTAGTAATTTTAAACATTTAAAATTAGAATATTATAGTGTATATTAAAAATTGAAAATAATGATCAGTTTGGCAATAGGGTGGATAATGGTTGGGGAACTTCATTAATATAGGCATCAGAACGCATTGGTAAAGAGAATGGTGAGAAAAGGACTAATTTAACAATGAGGGCAATTTGGCAATATCTATCAAAATTACAACTATTTATCTTTGTCCCAATAATTCTACTTCAGGGAATTTATCTTATAGTAATATGAAATGAAATGATACATCTACAAAGTTATTCATTAGAGCATTGTTTATAATAGCAACAGTGTCCATCTATCCTATATAATAAAAGGGTAATATGCAAATCGGCCGAACACCGGAACGACCGGTCACTATGACGTGCACTGACCACCAGGGGGCAGACACTCAATGCAGGAGCTGCCCCCTGGTGGTCAGTGCGCTCCCACAGGGGGAGCACTGCTCCAACCACAAGCTGGGCTGATGGCTGGCAAACGCAGTGGTGGTGGCGGGAGCCTCTCCTGCATCCATGGCAACGCTAAGCTGCAGTCGGACATCCCTGAGGGCTCCCAGACTGCTAAAGGGCGCAGGCCAGCCTAAGGGGACTCCCCCCCCCCCCCCCCCCCCGCCCAGTGCATGAATGTTGTGCATAATAATAAAATAAGGCTTATGTACACAGTGGCATACGAAGCAGCTGTACAAAAAAAATGAGGAAGCTCACTATGAACTAATAGGAAAAAAGATCTTCAGGATGTTTTAAATAAAAGCAAGTACAGACAAGTATATAGTAATGCTGTCTTGGAAATTACAGAAATACTGGAAGGATATCCATGACATTAGTGAAGGTGGTTACTTATTGTGCCTGGGAGGAGGACGGGAATGGTGTAAGTGTGTTCATTGAGACTTTTCAATGTATGCATTTCTGTGTTTGGATTTTTGACATACTAAAGCATTGCCTATTGAAAAAAGAAATTAAGAGAAAAAGAGATGTGAAGTAGACCCTAAAGGACTTGATGACCTACTAACTGTGTAGAGAGATGTGAGGGAGAAGAAGGAGTTGAGGATAGCTACTAGGTTTTTGATTTGTAAGGTAGAGTTTGGTAGCATCCTCAAGGAGTACAGGAGGAAGATTAGGTTTTGGCATGTGCGTGGGAAGTTCTGTACATGCTAATTGAAAAATTCTTATTCCTTTTCAGTTTAGAGCGTGTGTGTATATAATTTGTGTGCTTTAGGTATGGAACTTGACCTTATATTACACATGAATATTAAATAGCCATCAATAAATATTTTTTAAAGATCATTTTTATTGATTTTTAGAGAGAAAAGAGAGGGAGGGAAGGAGGGAGGGAGGGAGAGAGAGAGGAAGAAAAAAGGAAGGAAGGAAAGGAAGGGGAAGGGGAAGGGGAAGAAGGGGAAGGGGAAGGGGAAGAAGGGGAAGGGGAAGGGGAAGGGGAAGGGGAAGGGGAAGGGGAAGGACATTGACCATCATTTGCTGCCTCCTGCACGCCCCCTACTTGGGATGAGGCCCAAAACCCTGGGCATGTGGTCTGGCTGGGAATTGAACCAGCAACCTTTCAGCGCACAGGATGATGCCCAACCAACTGAACCACACTGGCCAGGGCAATAAATATATCTTATCCTTAGATTACAGACATTGGTATTCTAGGTTTTATAGAGAACAGCTTTGAAATGATGTCATAACTTTACTGTCAAATAGGGACATTGGTATGCACACATTAAATGTAGTTAGAGAACTAGATTAAGCATTTGTATATCTGATGAATACATAGCTAAGGTGGAAAATAGGAACTTGATTTATCAGCATGGTTCCAATTTAATTACACCTTCTGGTACCTGAAATTTGAAGAAATAAAAATAGCTTTGAATGAAGAAGTAATCTTTAGGGTAGATGAGATTATGTTGTAATTTTTAAAGCAGTATTAAAACTGGTTTAGGGAAGTTTATAGTAGAAGACAAAAGTACACATATACATACTTTTAATCCTCACCTGAGGATATGTTAGAGAGAGAGGAAGGGAGAGAGAGAAACATCGATATGAAAGAGAAACAGATCAGTTGCCTCCCACACGCACCCTGACCAGGGATCGAACCGTAACCTATTTATGTGCCTTGATTGGGAATCGAACTCGCAACCCTTTGGTATACAGGATGATGCTTCAACCAACTGAGTCACCCAGCCAGGGCCCAAAGTACATTTTATAGTGCATTTGGGAGTAACTATATAAGGGAGGTTTATCCTAATGGAGGAAAAGAGTCACAACATTGTAGGTGCTGCCTAAAAGAAGCTCTTGTAATATAATTTGGGGTTTAAAATTTATTTGAATGAGTTATTTCAGAATCTGATTTCTGCGGTCTTAATTTCTCTCATACAACTTTTACCTGATTATATTTGGCTAGACTCAAAAAAGTAAAAGGATAACACAAGTAAAGCATATACATGTCAGGACTTGCAAATGAATTTAGTAGTTCTTTTCTGAGTTTATGTTAATAAGGATTTGGGTGTTGACTAGCAATAAAAAAAGCTGTTAAGTAATTCTCACTTGAGATTTAACATTTTAACCATTTTATATCTGAAGAGAAGATGTTTTACTGAAAATAGTTTTACTAATGCTAATAATTTATTAAAATTACAAATAATGTTATATATAGAATCCTATAACAATTAGACATGATCTTGTTTAAGTGAGGATGAACCTGTTACGTCACCTTCAACCTGTGCTTACTTCTTTTTCCCACTGCCTTTCTTAGTACGGCCTTCCTCTGGAGCTTTGGGAAACACAACTTGAGAAATGCTGAATTGGGTTGGGCTACAGTTGGGCTTGGATGCACTATATATATATATTATATATATATGACAAAAAATATTTTACTGACTTTTTTTTTTTTAAGAGAGGAAAGGAGAGGGAGAGAGAAAGAGAAACATTAGTGAGAGTAGAACAATGATCAGCTTGCCTCCTGCATGCCCCGCTACTGGGGATTGAGCCTGCAACCTGGGCATGTGCCCTGATCGGGAATTGAACTGTGACCTCCTGGTTCATAGTTAGATGCTCAACCACTGAGTTACGCCAGCCAGGCAGGAACTGAATTTTTAATTAATTTAAGTTTAAATAGCCACATGTACCATATTAGTGCAATTCTAAAAGATATACATTGGGTAAAATGAAATTAATCCCACAGTGGAGGAATAAAATGCATGAAGGGCTGAAAAATAAAGAAAGTGATATATATTTGGAAAATGAAAACTGATTGTATAACCTGTAAAAATATCTAATGGATTAAAGGCAATAAAGAAGGGGATAGAGGAGAAACCAAGATGGTGGCATAGGTAAACACCGGAAATTGCTGCCTCCGAAAACAACTTCAAAAATACAACTAAAAGACAGAACGGTCATCATCCAGAACCACAGGAAGGCTGGCTGAGTGGAAATTCTACAACTAGAAGGAAAGAGAAGAGCACACAGACTCAGAGGAGCTACGAAAGTAAAGTGCAGAGGGAAGCAGACAAAATGCAAAGACAAAGAAACAGGTCACAAATGACAGAAATGGAGGAAAGCAAACGAATGGATATAGAATTCAAAACCACGTTTCTAAGATTTTTCAAGAATTTTATGGAAACCGCCGATAAATGTAGTGAGATCCTCAAGAAATCTAGTGAGACCGTTGATGTTGTGATAAAGGACCAACTAGAAATTAAGCATACACTGACTGAAATAAAGAATATTATACAGACTCCCAACAGCAGACCAGAGGATCCCAAGAATCAAGTCAAAGATTTGAAATACGAAGAAGCAAAAAACACCCAACTGGAAATGCAAAATGAAAAAAGAATCCAAAAATACGAAGATAGTGTAAGGAGCCTCTGGGACAACTTCAAGCATACCAACATCAGAATTATAGGGGTACCAGAAGAAGAGAGAGGGCAAGATATTGAAAACCTATTTGAAGAAATAATGACAGAAAACTTCCCTTACCTGGTGAAAGAAATAGACTTACAAGTCCAGGAAGCGCATAGAACCCCAAACAAAAGGAATCCAAAGAGGACCACACCAAGACACATCATCATTAAAATGCCAAGAGCAAAAGACAAAGAGAGAATCTTAAAAGCAGCAAGAGAAAAAAAGTCAGTTACCTACAAGGGAGTACCCATACGACTATCAGCTGATTTCTCAACAGAAACTATGCAGGCCAGAAGAGAGTGGCAAGAAATATTCAAAGTGATGAATAGCAAGAACCTACAACCAAGATTACTTTATCCAGCAAAGCTATCATTCAGAATTGAAGGTCAGATAAAGAGCTTCACAGATAAGAAAAAGCTAAAGGAGTTCATCACCACCAAACCAGCATTATATGAAATGCTGAAAGGTATTCTTTAAGAAGAGGAAGAAGAAAAAGGAACTCTTACCATTTGCCACAGCATGGATGGAACTAGAGAGCATTATGCTAAGTGAAATAAGCCAGTCAGAGAAGGATAAATACCACATGATCTCACTCATTTGTGGAATATAATGAACATCATAAACTGATGAACAAGGACTGATCCAGAGACGGAGAGGCATTGATTGGACTGTCGGGCCTTGGAGGGAAGGTAGGGGAGGGTGGGGGTAAGGGGGAAAGATCAACCAAAGGACTTACATGCAAGCATATAGGTCTAACCAATGGACACGGACAACGGGGGGGGGGGGGGTGAGGGCATGAGTGGGGAGGGGGGAGGGGGGTAACGTGGGTATAAGGACACATGTAATATCTTAATAAAAAAAAATATATATATATATATAAAAAGAAGGGGATAAGTGGGGTTTTAGTTTCTAAGGTCCAAGGTAAAGTTTAAAAAAGCTCTTTGTATAGAAAACTTTAAATATATAAAAAGTATATTGAGCCCCCATGTACTTATTACCCATCTTAAAAAATGATCAATCATGCATGACTAATCTAGTTTCATATATATTTCCTGATTATTTTAAAAATTTTCAAGTATCACATTATTTAATCATATTGTTTTTATCTCTAGGAATATATAAACTTAAACTATAATAGTACCACTATCATATCCAGAAAAACTCAACATAATTCCTTAATATCATTACATATTAAAGCAGTGTTCACATTTCCCCAGTTATCTCTAAAATGATTTTTTTTTAAGACAAGATTTTTAGGTCAATTGTAGCTTCACAGCAAAATTGAGGGAAAAGTATAGGATTTTCCATACACGATCTGTCCCCATGCATGCATAACCTCCCTGTTAACAGTAAACCCCACCAGAGGGGGATATTTGACTTTTTAAAAATATATATATTTTATTGATTTTTTTTAGAGAAAGGGAGAGGGATAGAGAGTTAGAAACATTGATGAGAGAGAAACATCAATTCAGCTGCCTCCTGCACATTCCCTACTGGGGATGTGCCCACAACCAAGGTATATGCCCCTGACCGGAATCGAACCGGGGACCCTTCAGTCCACAGGCCGACGCTCTATCCACTGAGTCAAACCAGTTAGGGCTATATTTGACTTTTGAGTTGTGAAAATATTTTGCATATTTAAAAATTACAATTTAAGCTCTAGCCAGTTTGGCTCAGTGGATAGAGCGTCAGCCTGCGTACCAAAGGGTCCTGGGTTCGGTTCTGGTCAAGGGCATGTATGTACCTTGGTAGCAGGCTCCTCTCTGGCCCAGGCCCTGGTTGGGGCTCGTGCAGGAGGCAACCAATCCATGTGTTTCTCTCACAGAGATGTTTCTCTCTGTCTTCCCCTCTCTCTTCCACTCTCTGTAAAAATCAATGAAAAAATATCCTCAGGTGAGGATTAACAACAACATAAAAATAAATAAAAATTAAAATTCAAAATAAAAATAATCCCTGAAATTAAAAACAAGCTTGAACAAATGAACTTATAGTGTATATCAAAAAAGGTTATTTAAATATATGGAGAAAAACACTATCTTAAGTGACTTTTGAGCTCAACACTAAATGGCATATGTGCTAAGGACAAAAAATACTTAATTCATTTAATTGCTAGTTGTAATCTTAATATTTTTATTTTGATATCAATGATATATATTATAGGTAAAGTCAATAAGTTTTTATGCTTATAGTTTAGCAGCCAATAAGATACATGTAAAAATCAAAGAAGCTAAGCAAAAATCTGCTAATGTTGAATTTGAATATAAATGTCATTATGAATTTATGATTTAAAATATATTTCTTAATTCTATTCAAATATACATATATTCCTTTCATAGCTCTGTTCACTGAAAGGATCTAGAAACAAGTATGTCATTTTGGTAGATATGAGTACATCTATTATCCCAATGTTGTTCTTTAAATACTTCTACTTAGATTTAGGCTCCTCATAGCAATGACTGACTTCTGGACTGTGGCAGGGCACATATGTAGTGAACCTGGAATACCTTGTGCCAGAAGTGGGAAGGCTTTTAAAGACACAAAAGCAAACCTGAAGAGGCTCTGGTTGGCCGAAATTGGGACAGTTTGAATATCAAAAAGAATGAGAGTAATTTATTGAAACAACATCCTATATAATAAAAGCCTAATATGCTAAGTGTCTAGTCATCCAGTCGGCCATTCAACCAATCAAAGCGTAATCCTATATAATAAAGAGGGAATATGCTAATTGACCATCACACCCTCATAAAGATGGTGGTGCTCACAGCCAATAGAGAGGGAATGTGCTAATTGACTGCCACACCCTCAAAGATGGTGCCCACAGCCACAAGATGGCAGTGCTCAGTCCATTCAGCCCCGCTGGGGCGGCAGGCGCATGGCACGGCCAGGCCTGCCCAAGGCGGGTCCGGCCGCTCCGCGTGCCTGCCTCTGAAGTCCCCCAGTCCCTTCAGCCCTCCAGCTGCCCAGGGCTGGCCTGAGGCTTAGGCAAACCTTGGATGTCAGCTACCCAGCTGATGCCCGAGGTGCAGGAAAGCCTCAGTTGTCAGCTATCCAGCTGCCCAGGGCTGCCCAAGGCTCAGGTAACCAGGGCTGGCTGAGGCTTGTGCTGCTGGCAGTGGCAGCAGCAGAGGTGTGATGGGGGCATTGCCTTCCCCTGATCACCGGGTCGCCTCCCACCCCTGAGAGCTCCTGGACTGTGAGGGGATAGGCCGGGCTGAGGGAACCCCCTCCAGTGCATGGATTTTCATGTACCGGGCCTCTAGTATGCTAAGGCTGCTCAACTGCTCGCTATGACATGCACTGACCACCAGGAGGCAGACATTTGAACAGTCACTATGACGTGCACTGACCACTGGGGGGCAGACGCTTTGGTAGGTTAGCTTGCTGCTGGGGTCAAACCTATCAGGACTGAGCAAGATGGGCCAGACATGCCCTGGAGCCCTCCCGCGATTCCTCCCTGGCTGGCCAACCTCCCGCGTCCCTCCCCAGCCCTGATCATGCACTGGTGGGGTCCCTTGGCCTGGCCTGCACCCTCTCATAATCCGGGACTCCTCAGGATGTCAGAGAGCCAGTTTTGGCCTGATCCCGCAGGCCAGGCTGAGGGACCCCACTGGTGCATGAATTTGTGCACTGGGCTTCTAGTATAACAATAAAAAGAAATGGAGATGACTGTTATAGATTTATTCTTTACTCTAAAAATTGGTGATTAAGCATTTAAGCCCTGGCTGGTAGCTCAGTTGATTAGAGCATCATCCACATGTGCCAAGGTTGTGGGTTCAGAACCCTAGTCAAGGCACATATAAGAATCAACCAATGGCCCCAGCTGGTGTGGCTCAGTGGATAGAGTGTCATCCTGCAGACTAAAGAGTCCCAGGTTTGATTTTGGTCAAGGGCACATGCCTGTGTTGCAGGCTCGATTCCCAGTAGGGGGGATATAGGAGACAGCCAAACAATGATTCTCTCTCATCGTTGATGTTTCTATCTCTTTCCCTCTCCCTTCCTCTCTGAAATCAATAAAAACATATCCTATATAATAAAAACCTAGGTGGCATCACACCCTTGCATGATGTCATTACAAGATGGCTGCCCTCACATTGTCACAAGATGGCCACCACAAGGTGGCCGCCCTTGCACGATGTCATCACAAGATGGCTGTCCTCACATTGTCACAAGATGGCTACCACAAGGGGGCCGCCCTTGCACAATGTCATCACAAGATGGCTGCCCTCATGTCACAAGATGGCCACCACAAGATGGCTGGCAGGGGAGGGCAGTGGGCGATCAGGTCAGCAGGGGAGTAGTTAGGTGTCAATCAGGCTGGCAGGGGAGTGGTTAGGGACAATTAGGCAGGCAGGCAGGTAAGTGGTTAGGAGCCAGCAGTCCCGGACCAAGGGGTCCCAGATTGGAGAGGGTGTAGGCCAGCCTGAGGGACACCACACCCCCCCCCCCCACCCCCCCGTACATGAATTTCATGCACTGGGTCTCTAGTGTATGTGTGTGTGTGTGTGTGTGAGTGTGTGTGTGTGTGTGTGTGTGTGTGTGTGTATGTGTAAGTATATCAACCAGTGAACACATAAATAAATGGACAGCATATTTGTCTATCTCCTTCCCTTCCCTTCCCTTCCCTTCCCTCTCTCCCTCTCTCCCTCTCTCCCTCTCTCCCTCTCTCCCTCTCTCATTTTCTCTTTAAAGTCAATAAAGAAATAAAAAATTTTAAAAGGCACTTGAAGTGCCGCTTTAGTAGAAACTTATTACAGTCAATGAGGAATGCCAGATAATAGATATAGAAAGAATCATAGAATTAGAAAGTCACAATTTATTACAACCTGTTAAAAATTAGTTGATTTGGGCCAGGATCATTAATGGATACTAAAACTGTTAGGCAAAAGATTTATTGGGAATTGGATATTCACATGGTGCCACAGTAACAACTCCAGAGTACTAGTTGGTCTCAAAGTAAAACAATATACCTTTATAGTGGAAGAATCAGGCTATACCAACCTAATTATTAATATTAATACCACTAAAAAGGAACCAAAAAATTTGCTTCCTGAAGTGATTCAGTATCAAATATATAGCATCAACTATGAAATATTTTTGTCCAAAATTTAAAATCTAAATTTAGTCAAGTTTAGGCTAAATTTCAGTTTATAAGAATAGGAGAGATGAAAGAAATTAAGTATGACCCTGAAGCAATCAGAAAAATCTAGATGACATACCAGTGAACTGGTCATTTAATGTCATGGGAGAGAAAAACAGGTGAGGTTGATGGATGGGGAAGGAAAATTGTCCTAGAATATAATTGATTTAGGGCTATAACAACCAAATGCCATGTGTCAGCTGTAAAGTGTGTGTATATATATATATATATATATATATATATATATATATATATATATATATATATTTAAATATATTTTATTGATTTTTTACAGCAAGGAAGGGAGAGGGATAGAGAGTTAGAAACATCGATCAGCTGCCTCCTGCACACTCCCCACTGGGGATGTGACTGAAACCAAGGTACATGTCCTTGACCGGAATTGAACCTGGGACCCTTGAGTCCGCAGGCCGACGCTCTATCCTCTGAGCCAAACAGGTTAGGGCGTAAAGTATATTTTTTAGAAAGTAGGATGAAGCAAGATGGCCCACTTTTTTTTAAGATTAGTAGAATTTATGGGTATCTTTATTCCAAATGAATTTGTGAAGTCTTAGGACAAAGGCCATACATACCCTCCTATAGTTTTTAGAAGGAATATCTATCCAGTGTCATAATGGGTAATTCATCAGATGCAGTTTTTCTAAAAGAATGCCCTACAAAAATAAATAAATAAAAGAATGCCCTATATCTTATTTTAAAATGTTGCAACCTTTTGTTCTAGCTAGCCGATTTGGCTCAGTGGTTGGAGCATCGGCCTGTGGACTGAAGGGATATGGGTTTGATTCCAGTCAAGGGCATGTATTTCAGTTGCACTCTAGATTTCCAGTCTGGGATGCGTGCAGGAGGCAACTGGTCCATGTGTTTCTGTCATATCGACATTTCTCTCTCTCTCTCTGTCTCTTCCCTTCCCTTTCACTCTCTCTGAAAATCAATGGGAAAATTATCCTCAGGTGAGGATTAACAACAAGAAAAGTTGCAACTTTTTGCAAATTCTAAAGTTGCTGCCTTCAAGAAGTTCTGTCCAATAGAAATATAATACAAGCCACGTATTTAATTTAAACTTTTTTAGTAGGCACATTAAAAAAGCCTGAAGGAAACAAATGAAATTAATATTGATAATATATTTTATTTAACTCCATATATCAAAATTACTACCATTTCAACATGTAATCAATATAAAAGCTATTAATAAGCTATTTTACATTCTTTTTGGTACCAGGTCTTCAAAATCGGGTGCATTATACTTATACACACCTCAATTTGGACTAGCCACATTTCAACAGTCAGTAGCTTCTTTTGGCTAGTGGCTACTGTATTGGACAACTCAGTTCTAGAACATACTAACTTGAAATATTTGAACCTAGTTTGGTATCTTTATTTTCTAGAGATATATATTGAAGTATTTACAGATAAAATATGTCTGATATTTGCTTCAAAATAATACGTGTACATGGGAAATGGGTTGGCTATGAATTGATGATTTTGAAGCTAGGTGGTGGCTAAGTGGCAATTCATTATACTATTGTTTCTATTGGGAATTTGTTCAGAAATTTTCATAATAAAAAGTAAAAAATAAAACCCACAGTATTCCATTATCATCTATGTTAATTTGTTTATTGGCCCTAACCAGTTTGGCTCAGTGGATAGAGCGTTGGCCTGCGGACTGAAGGGTCCCAGGTTCGATCCCGGTCAAGGCCATGTACCTTGGTTGCGAGCACATCCCAGAGGAGAGTGTGCCGGAGGCAGCTGATCGATGTTTCTCTCTCATCGATGTTTCTAACTCTCTATCCCTCTCCGTTCCTATCTGTAAAAAATCAATAAAATATATTTTTTAAAAATTTGTTTATTGTTTACACTAGGGCATTTTAATTTTGCTCATTTTATAACATTATGTTATATTTATGCTTTAAATAGTTTCCTTATGATAGATTATATGAGTGCCACTACTAGTACTAGGTCAAAGAACATGAACATCTTAAAGGATGTTGGTTCATAAATATTGCTAAATTGCCTGATGAAGAACTTTAGAAGAATTTTATTGAAGTAATATTTTATTCTAAAAATTTTAATGAGACAATTGAGGTTTATTAAGTATATTAGAGGATTACATTTTTCTAAGTGTTTTTACTCATATTCATTTTTAAGAGTGCTAGTAGCAATTTACATGGATCTAGTTAGTATTTTACAGTTTTACAGTGTTTTCATGTCCAGTAGATGCTATAAACTCACAAAAGCTCTATGAGCTATGAATTACAGAAATTCAAAGCAAAATAGACTTTAAGCTTCAAAAATTTAATTTTGTGTAATTCCTTTTACCACTAGATGGCCTTCTTAGCATGTACTTTGAGCAAATGTAGATTTCATTTTTAGACTTTTGTTTTTGTTTTAGAGAGAAACATTGATTGGCTGTTCCACTTATTTATATATTCATTGGTTGATTCTTGCATGTGCCCTGACCGGGGATGGAACCGGTAACCTCCTGGTGCAAGGATGACACCCAACCAAATGAGCCAGGGCTTGTATATTTTTTAGAAATTGATTTTTTAATCTTACTAGATCTATGGCTGCCTTTTTATAATAAATATTTTATATTGCCCCCTTTGCTAACTGGAAATGGAAATCATAGTTAATATTACCTATCTGCATAATTAAAGAATCATTATAATACTCTAATTTTAATATACAGGAGAAATAGAAGGAAAGCAACTTATAATAAGACTAGTAGCCCCGTGCACGAAATTCGTGCACTGGGGGGGGGGGGGGGCGGGAGAAGAGGCCCCTCAGTCTGGCCTTCACCCTCTCCAATCTGAGACCCCTCAGGGAATGTCCAACTACTTGTTTGTGCCCACTTTTAACAGATAACAGCTCCATTGTTGTTTCTTTCTTATGCTTAAAACCATTGGAATTAGTAGGTATTGAAAGTGTGTATACATTTTGGGGGGACACCATATCTCTAGTCAATGGTGAAATAAACCAACAGCAGATTTGGAACCCCCAGACAGGGAACCTTGCTCACTCCCCACGTCTCCCCACTTCACTTTCCACCTTCGTGGGCAGCAGGAGAATCAACGTTTTCTCTCATTAATTTGGAAAAGCACGTCCTGTCACCCACTGCCCGGCAGGAGTGAGCTAGACCCCAAGCAAGCGAGGCTCAGTCAGGGCAGCCTTCGCTCATGGGTGCTGGCACCCAAAGTGCACATTCCTCCTCTACAGTCGTCCGAATATCCCACTGTTTCACTGAGAGGACGGAATTCCTCTCCACCTCTGGGTTCTTGATCTTGAACGCTGACCAAAGGCACCTCAGAGAGGGCTGCCCGCGCGCACCAGGTGTGTCTGTCTGCACCTGCTCCTGCCTCAGCACCTGCATTAACCCCCCAGAGGTGATCTCGTAGCTGCCCTGGCCTCCGTGGGAACAGGGCATCACCACTCCGCCCTCTCACTCTCATCTCACAGGCGCCCACCCTCAGCACCCAGAACACCCAGACACTCTCCAAAGGACGTGAGCGCATCAGAGGGGATGTGTGCACATCCTGTAGGGGTGTTAGGCATGCCGGGTTGATGGAAGTGTAGTGGAGAGGCGGGGGGAACTTGTGCACGCCTTGGTTTGCAACTGTTGCAGGCGTAGGAGGGTGACAGTGTGCTGGGGGATGTTCGAATGCCAGGGGGGGATGTGCACACCAGAGGCCAGTGGCTTTGCAGATCCGCAAACCCCCGTGGTGCGGCCAGGAGGATGTCAGTCTGGCCCGCCACGGTGGCTGTCCCTGCGATCCTGCACCTTCTGGGCCAGGAGGCGGATGTTGCGCAGCCACTCCTGGGTGCTGATGGCCTGCAGGCGCTACTTCAGCTCAGCCTGCAGGCTCCGCTTGGTGCGCTCACAGCTGTCACCACCGCCATGTGGGGAGTACAGGCCGCCCTCCGCCGGCCTGCCTCCCCTGTCCAGAGGCTCTCTGTGCTGCTCACCTGCCCAGAGTGACTGGGGCTGGGCGGAAGCCAGGCATCCTGCCCTGCCCAACCCCGGCCGATCCGCCCCTGTGCGAGCTGCCGCCCCGCCGGGAAGGGTCACGGATCCAGGTCCCGGGACCCTGGACAGCATCAAGCACTGCCCTCCCACCCCCCCGGCAGGGTCACAAATCTGGGTCCCGGGACCACAGAAAGTGTCAAGCGTTGCCCCCTGTCCGCCAGGTCACGGATCCGGGTCCCAGACCGCCGACAGCCTCAAACGCTGCCCCCCGCCTGGCAGAGTCACAGATCTGGGTCCTGGGACAGCGGATAGCCTCCCGCGGTGCCCCCCGCACGCCAGGTCACAGATTCGGGTCCCAGACCGCGGACAGCCTCAAGCACTGCCCCCCGGTCACAGATCCGGTCCCAGACTTCGGACAGCCTCCCGCGCTGCCCCCTGCCCAGCAGGGTCACAGATCCGGGTCCCGGGACCGCGGACAGCCTTGTCCACTGCCACCCGCCTTCAGTATGCAAATTAGCTGCCATCCTGTTGCTTCAGGGTGGGGGTCCCCACTGGGGTGCCTGGCCAGTCTGGATGAGGGGATGATGGCTGTTTGCAGCTGGTCACACCCCCTTTAGGGAGGAGGTCCCCACTGGGGTGCCTGGCCAGTCTGGGTGAGGAGCTGAGGGCCGTTTTCAGGCTGGCGGGCGACCGAAGCTCCCAACCTCTCCTTTTTTTCTTTTTTCTTTTATTCTGGGATTTATTTACCTTCTATGGCTGTCACTGGAGCTGAGAGCCGGCTTTAATTCTGAGGCTCGGCTGCAGCTCTGAGACCTCAGCTGCTGAAAGCAGGTACTGGGTTTGTTAGGGTTCTATAATTGAAACACTGTTGCAGTCCTGCTGGCTGAAGCCCTGCTGGCTGAAAGCAGGTTTCTGGAGTTTGTTTAGCTTCTATACTTGCAACATTGTTTCTTAGAGTGCAAGCTCAGAGGCCGGCAGCGGCAGGCGGGGAACCTTGGCTTCCTCCATCACTGGAGCAAGCAAGCCTCCTGTTCGCTTCAGTGCCTGGCTGCCGGCCACCATCTTGGTTGGCAGTTAATTTGCATAAGGATATGCTGATTAGCCAATGGGAAGGGTGTTGGGGTTATGGTCAATTTGCATGTTTCTCTTTTATTAGATAGGATGTGTATTTCAGTATGTAAATATTCAAGTGCACCACACTAGATGGCACCAGAGGTAGTCAAATGGTTACCACCTACACATAGAATCATTGTGAATGTGACAGCTGTGAAAGCATAATTGATACAGTGTCATTGATAGTGGTGATTCACATACCCAAGTGGCATTGAGATTGGTAAAGTTCTTAACAAACAAATTGATTTATAGTATGGTTGCATTTTGGAAAATTTGGGATACATTAATACCTGTGGAAAATACATTTTTTTAACATACTGAATTCTAGCCTTAGATATATATATTCAGTAGAATGTTCGAAATTCATCCAGGACCTGTGGCAATTCTTCTCCATAGTGGATTGTTCCCTGTATTGCTGCTCCTCTAGTATCCCTGGCACTTGACCATTAAATAGTAGTAGAGCTTTCACCCCATTCCTCTGACCTTCAATCCCCAAAATGCCTCCATATATAGAGTGTCCTCTAGGGGTCATTGTTGCTACCATTGAGAACCACTGATTTAAAAGTTTTTAGCTATATTAATCTGCTACACAGTTGTATTGCTCATGGAACCATAGTAACTTAAGTATCTTAGGTCCTTAAGTATGATGTTTTGAATAATTAAGATAATTGAAGAATTATGGGAGAAGTTGATTTGTTCAAATGCATCATTGTTTTGCAATTCTTGTAAGAAGATCAATAAGTTTGCTATTTTAAGTTCTCAATATCCTGCATTTTTGTTATTTTTTTCCCCATTCTTCCTGTTTAGTAAGTCAGTAGTATATAATTTTCCTTAATGTTAGCATTTCCTTATTTAACAGCCACACAATATAATTTGTCCCTTAAAAATCCACTTTTTAAATTAGGAAGATAATATAGTAACATTGAAGAAGCTTTGTGAACTGGAGGCAAATTTCCATTAATCACACAACTTTAAAAAAATAATTTTCAGAATTTTGTTCTCTTTGTGCATATTTTGCCATCCAGAAATTCATTTTGTATTTTATCTTTTCACTTAACATGACATAACTTTTTAATGTTATTTTATAACTTCAAAACTATTATTTTAAATTACTGCATATTATTCTACTAGATTTCACAATTTAACCATTTTCCAATCTTTAGATTGTTCACATTATAAAAATGATTATATGTATGTAGGTACATATATGTACATATTTATTTATATAATCTTTATTGATAGATCTGTTTCAATATATTTTTATTTATTATTCTGAGTAGATCTCAAAAGTGGGGTCATTTATTGGTTCAGTAGTCTGGGACATTTTTGTAACTTTGGAGATTTTAAATTCATCTATGTTTTGTTTAGATGTCCCTGGTAGATTTGGGAAAGAAGCTTTTAGAAGCGGCACGAGCAGGTCAAGATGACGAAGTTCGTATTTTGATGGCAAATGGAGCTCCTTTTACTACAGACTGGGTAAAGAATGATTCTAATGTGGTATTTTTCTTCTCATTTTTGAGTTTTTTTCAGATAAAAATTAGTCAGTATTGTGTTTATAAGTGGTAAAAATTTTGCAAATTTGTTTGCAACTTTAGAATTATAGCTGTCTTTTAAAGGGGATGGTTTGTATCATTTTTTTGATATTTGATAACCCTACCAAGTATTCTGCTCACAAAAGGGGTTTTCTTTTAGACTATGGAGTTTAATAAGATAGGATGAATATAAAATATAACTGGTTATGATTTAATTTAAAGGTCTTATAAATAGCACAGGTACAATTTCTAATTCAGAAAATAACAGGTAAAGATTGGGGTTAATGTTATAATGGTTTCTAAAAAGGAAAAAAATGTTTGCATTTCAATTGATACTTGTAAAACTATTGCAAATATGACCAAAGAGGAAGAGTGGAATGGGAAGTTCTTAGTAATTGTAGAAGGCAATTGTGAGGAAAACAAAAACCATAATTCTATTTAATTCTGGGGTGCAACCAAAAGGGTTGCTTTTGGGAGTTTGGGGGGGTTAGGAATCTAGATTAACCCTTCCACTGGTAACAACTAAAAATTCCAGATTTTTAATTTGGTTGTTTTTGGCTTGCTTGTCCTGTGTTCTTTTTTATTTTTCATTAAAAACAAAACAAAACAAATTTTAACATGGAAAATTTCAAACCTATATCAATCCCTTCATAGCCTTTACTCAACCTCAAAAATTATCAAATCATGATGAATTTTGTTTCCTCTATAACCCCATCTACTTTTTTTTTGTTATGTATTATTTTAAAGAAAATTCCAGGAACCATCTCACCCATAAATATTTTAACATCTGTCTTTAAAGATAAAGATATTTTGATTAAGCATTTCAAAAAATCTTAAGTGCACTCATGAGTTAGAGAGAAAATAGAAATTATCAACCTGAAGAACTAAGTGAAAGGCAGGACCCAGAGAAATTTTACCCAAGAACATTTGCTGAACTAAGTAAATTTGCCTGTTGGTTTTCCCACCTCGCTGGCATGGATTACTGAAGGCAAAGACCTGACACTGCTCACAGAGAGAAGTCTCCTAGGAAAGTCTCTCCCCAAAACTCTGGAACCCCCAAGAGATGCACCTTCAATACAAGGATAAGTCAGAAGTACTCTTTCCTCCTCCTACCTGCTTCTGCCCCTGGCCCTGTTATTAGGGTACTGCAAAGTAAAGGAACTGACTTGAACTAAGACATCAAATAGAGAGAGGAAAAGATTTGGAGTCACAAGCCATTACTTGCACACATTTATGTCCTGTACATTCTATAAAACCATAAACTGAAAAATGAATGTAAAGTGATCTTTGGACTAGATCCTAGGTTCCTGGGAGAAACAAATGAATATCTTTTCTGGGGGAACCTATCTTCATTCTAGGCTTTATATCCACAAATGAAATTCCAAGAAAAATGAACAGTCAAAAATAACAGACAAAAAACAAAACTCATCTCCTCAGCATGCAGGGGAGCCCTGGAGGACACAATCGCCCAGGTACCCTCATAGCAGCTGACAGAGCCAAACAGATGTTCGGACCTCAAGTGCTTACAACCCGGCATTATGTGGGCTCTGCAGCTTTCACAGGGACCCCAGAGCACGGGCAATTCCAAGGCAGCCCAGGTGGTGCCTATGGGACTGCTCAGCCCCCACCTCACTATGGACCCGCTCAACCGGCCTAGAGCCCTAGTCAGCAGCTCAGAGCACCTTCAGCCTTTCCTGCAGTGCAGTACTTGTCTCAGCCACAGCCACAGCCCTATGCTGTGCACAGCCACTTCCAGCCCACCCAGACAGGGTTCCTCCAGCCTGGTGGTGCCCTATCCCTACAAAAGCAAATGGAACATGCTAACCAGCAAACTGGCTTCTCTGACTCATCCTCCCTGCGCCCCATGCACCCCCAAGCTCTGCATCCAGCCCCTGGACTCCTCGTCTCCCCCCAGCTCCCTGTGCAGATGCAACCAGCAGGGAAGTCCAGCTTTGCTGCTACTAGCCAACCTGGCCCCCGGCTCCCATTCCTCCAACACAGCCAGAACTCAAGATTCTATCACAAGTGACCATCAAATTTCATCTTCAACCTCACCCCACCCCCTACCTTGGGTGAGAGTCCCTGGTATGTCCTAGGCCAATAAAATCTATCTGCCATTGAAAAAACAAACAAAACAAAACAAAAAAATAACAGACAAGGAAACAAGATGTTTGGAACAATAACCTACTGAAAAAACTGACAACAGAAGACTTATAAGAACTTCAGATAATTTTTTAGTATAAGCAGATTGAGAATAGCTGAAAGAAAATTAGTAAACGGAAATATATGAAAAAAATCATCCAGAATGCAATGCAGAAATTGATATAAAATATAAAAAGCTGTCAGGCGCCGAAACCGGTTTGGCTCAGTGGATAGAGCGTCGGCCTGCGGACTGAAGGGTCCCGGGTTCGATTCCGGTCGAGGGCATGTACCAGGGTTGCGGGCACATCCCCAGTGGGAGATGTGCAGGAGGCAGCTGATCGATGTTTCTAACTCTCTATCTCTCTCCCTTCCTCTCTGTAAAAAATCAATAAAATATATTAAAAAAAAAAAAAAGCTGTCAGGAATCATGAAGGCTAGTGTGAGAAAGTCTAAGATATATGTAGTCATAAACCCACTAGGAGAGTGAGAATAGGGATGAAGTAATTTTAAAACATGATATCTGAGATTTTTTCCAGGACTGATGAAAGATGGCAGCTCACAGATTGAAGTGGCTCATCAAATCTCCAGCAGGATCAATAAAAAAATCCACATGTAGACACATCATAGTGATACCACAGTACATCAAGACAAAAGGATCTTAAGAAGGATTGGTGTCCATAAAACATGGGATTCCCAGGGCAGTAGTAAAAAGACAAGACAAAGAAGTATGGGCAGATGATTTGATATGCTACTTTACTCAAGAGAAAGTTTGAATGACCAATAAACATGCTTAGTTAAATTACAAATTGGGTAAATGCAAAGTAAAATCATGAAATATCATTGTATATCCACCAGCTTAGCCAGAAAAAAAAAAGTCTAGCAGTACCAAGCAGTGGTGAGGAGATGTGCGGAGCAGTTTGACAGTACCTAGTAAATTCAAACATGTGCATACTTGTGATGTTGAACTCCTGAAAACATTCCCAAAAGAAACTCTTGTTTATGAACTTGAGACATGTATAAGGCTATTTTTAGCAGCAGCATACTTCTTAGTAACAAAACTGGAAACCCAAATGTTCATCAGTAGATTAGTTAGATTAATTATGGCTTATCCATTCAGTAGACTATTACAGAGCAGAGCAAATTAGCGAACTACACTTAAATTCACCAGCATGGGTGAATCTTATAAACATACTGGTAAGCAATAGAAGGTAAGTCACTGAGCATTACATGATTCTATTTAAACAAAGTTCAAAATAGGCAAAACCAAAGTATATTATTTAGAGATAGATAAGTGATTTAAAAACAAAAACAAAATAAAGCAGATGTGATGGTGATCTGGCAGCGACATCTGTCACCCTATTGATGGCCAGGGGTTGATTCAGCTGATCTAGCTGGCAAGGCAGGTATCCCCCTCCTCCCTCACCGATCCATGTGCCTCCCTCCTGAAGCTGCATGCTAGGTGTAGGTCGAAGAGGACGACCTTCCCTCCAGAGGAGAGAACCGGTATTGGGTTAAGGGTATACGAGTAGTTGCGCTCCCCTGCTAGAATCTCCAAACAAGCTTTCACTCACATTTTAGTACTGCCGTGTATATTGTGAATGGTGTTAATGTAGTGGCTTGCCTAGACCACATGAAATTAATATAATGGGCTCTGTTCTGGTTCTGTCCTGACTTACCTTTGACAGCACATCTCAGATCATTTTTTTTTTTTTTTAGAGAGAGAGGAAGGGAGAGGGAGAGGGATAGCGAGTTAGAAACATCAATGAGAAAGAAACATCGATTCAGCTGCCTCCTGCACGCCCCCCCACTGGGATGTGCCCGCAACCCAGGTACATGCCCTTGACCGGAATCAAACCCGGGACCCTTGAGTCCGCAGGCCGACGCTCTATCTGCTGAGCCAAACCAGTTAGGGCCATATTTTTTTTCCTTAGAAAATGACTATATGAACTCCTTTAAAAATATCACTGAGGTGTTTTAATTAATTTATTTTTTTAAGTCCTATAAAACAGTTTAATATAAAAACAAACACTATTACATTTATTTGACAGGAATTTTATAGATGAAAGGAATTTTTGTATGGTTGATATGAGGAAAAGATTCCAATATTCTGAAAAATTTCTCAAACCCTAATTATCTCTAATTCCTGATGAAATTAATTTTTGTTTAGGTTATTTTATCTGAAATATTGACGTTTCCTTTTCACTGAGGAAATTCCTGAAGGCCTCTATGAAGAAAATGTCACGAGCATAAATTCTTTCTTTTGAATTATGTAAACAGATAGTATACTTTTGCTATGTAAACAAAATATAAAATAGAAGGTAGTAAAGAAGTGTACTAAAATGACTATAAATGTGGATTTTTTTCCTTGTGGTATAGCTGGGAACTTCTCCACTTCACCTGGCTGCACAGTACGGGCATTATTCCACCACAGAAGTACTACTTCGAGCTGGTGTAAGTAGGGATGCCAGAACCAAAGTGGACCGAACGCCCTTACATATGGCAGCTTCTGAGGGCCATGCCAGCATAGTAGAGGTTTTGCTTCAGGTATGTGTTCTTTCTCTTTGTACTTTACTTTAAAAAGTAAACCCTTAAAGGACTTATAGTTTTACAAGAGGAAGAAGAAAACTAGTTTTATTGAATATCTATCCCTCCTCCCATGTTATCTCATTTTGTGTGTGTAAGATCAAATGTAAATTATCTTAAAGTTTTCCTTTGTGAGGGGATAAAACACTTTTTCTAGGTATGTTCTTAGTGAAGTCCAACAATTGATTTCTCACACCTTGACCTCTGCCATGGTGAGGGACTATAGTTTTGTCTTAATACAGTTAAAATGCTCATGGAAAAGGAATATTAGGCTTGGATAATTAACAAATAAACAGATAATGCAAATGGGGATTTTTCTTTAATCATTTAAATGCCAAAAAGAAAATTCTGAAATAGAATGATAGATTTAGGTATTCTTAATCCTTTTTATTCTGGCCTCTAGACCAGCAATTTTCAACTGATGTGCTACAAGAATTTTTAAAATATGCAATACCTATTTAGTCAGGAGCTCTGACTTCCTTTCCCTTAGATTTCAAATAAAAAAATGACCAATGTTATTGGTCATGTCTTAAAATAAGATTGCTCCTGATCGGTTAAATCTTGGTACCTGAAATCCTTATATGTAAGTACTAGAGGCCCAGTGCATGGATTTGTGCACCAGTGGGATCCCCCAGCCTCGCCTGCACCCTCTCGCAATCTGGGACCCCCTGGGGGATGTAATAGTGTGCAAAGCAGCAGGTGGCCAGGGAGGAGCCTGAGCCCAGGCCAGGCGCCACGCTGCCCCCACTCAATCCAGCCCCACTGTACCTGCTGCCGCTGCTGCTCTGTAGCGCTGCTGCTCCGCAGTGCTGCTGTGGAGGCTGCTGTGGAGGCTGCCATAGCTGCGCTTGCCAGCCGTGAGCCTGGCGTCTGGCGCCCTTTGGTTGCTTAGGCTTTTATATATAGAGAGATAGGCTCCTAATTTTTAAAAAAGTCATTTTGGAGCAAAATGGGTAGGTAATTACTATTATTTATTAATTTTTTTTGTAAATCAATCAAAATTATACCTATTTTATGTCAGATCAGCAAAAGATACATTTTTTGGTGTGTTGTGTAACTTTAGTATTTTATGTGTGCTGTGAAATGAATAAGGTTGAAAATCTCTGCTCTAGATCAGCTTGTCCGAAAGAAATACAATGTAAGCTACAAATGCAAATCGTATGTAATTCTAGATTTTCTATATTATAAAAGTAAAAAGCATTTTAAATATTATATTTTATTTTACTTAATATATACAAAATATTATTTCTACATGAAATCAATATAAACATTATTATATTGCTTATTTTACATCCTTATTTTGCTATTAAGTCTTTGAATCCAGTGTGTATTTACACATATAGAACTTCTCTATTCGGACTAGCTGTATTTCAAGTGCTTAGCCACATGTGTCTCGTGGCTACCATAATGAACAGTGTACCTCTAGGTGGTTTCCTTTAAATTCTTTATATTGCATTGGCTTTGACAGCAAAGGATATTTTTGTGTAAATAAGGAACTAGAGTTAAAAATAGGGTTTGGGAGGAATGCTCATAGTTTTCCTTCACTTCTTATTCTGTTCTAGCCCTTCATGCTCACAGCTGGGTGACTGAAAAAATCAGTGCTGTTCTCCTAAGAAATTAGAAGGAAAGCAATTAGGAAAGTCATCATGATAAAAAATCCATTAAGTGACAGATGTGTGGTGATCCTGGAGCATATAGATTATTCAACACACAAAAAATGGTTGATCATGTTAGTAGCAAATTCTTCTAAAGTATAATGTCTAGAATTTTCATTTTAGCAATTTTTAATATTGCATATTTTAGAAATCTCTTGTTTTGAAATATTTTTGTAGCATGGTGCTGATGTCAATGCAAAGGACATGTTAAAGATGACAGCTCTACATTGGGCCACAGAACACAACCATCAAGATGTGGTGGAGCTTTTAATCAAATATGGTGCTGATGTACACACGCAGAGTAAATTTTGTAAAACTGCATTTGATATTTCAGTAGACAATGGGAATGAAGATTTAGCAGAGATATTACAGGTAACTTTTTCTTTTAATTTAAGAAAATAAACAAAAGATCTCTGTTTTATGGATGATTTGAACTATTCAGTTTGTAGCTTTTCATTTTGGACTTAGTTATTTTGGACAGGCCTTCTTCTCGTTTGCTTTTTGTTCATTACTCTTCATTTTCCTGATTGTAAGACTAGTTTTTGCATGTAACATTAGAAGATTAGATAAGGTGTTACTTTCTGTGTTAAATTCCTGAATTCTTCTAGACATTTTATTCTATTTTTTTTGTTGTTGTTGCATACCATATGGCTTTGGCTACCATATGGTATTTCAAAGTCTGTTATATTTCACTAAAAAAAAATTTGTTTGCAGCCGTAATAATGTCCCCTGAGTGAGTGATACAGTCTTTATCATTATGAGTGGTTTCTTTTATTTCTCACCATCCTCAGGAAAATCTGTTTGTGAGCATGGTTATTTATGGCTTTTGGTCAAGTTTTTCTAATAACCAACATTTCTATTCTTCAGCTAGACAACATTGATGTAAATTATCTTCTTTACTTACGGCCTCTTCTTGCATGTCTTTTTGTTATCCTTCCCAATAAAACTCTTCTCTAAGACCATCTGACTCTATTGAACTTCAGCTAGTTACTTAAAGGATATGTTCAGACAAATGAACTTTGCCAGGCCTCTTCCAACTCTTTTACTCCTAGGAGTGCCGTTTGGGGGTTAGGTTGAAGATGTAGAACAATTGGAAAGGACATGCTTTATATATGTAGTGTTATAGATTGCTGAATATAGTGGAGGAAATAATTTGATTTAAATAATTTAATTTCTGAAGTCACAGGGTAGCAGCATATCTTTCAGCTGTGTTCTATAAAAGCCTTTCAGATATCCATTTCTCCTCTCATTGGATTTTGCTGCTTTAGCTAATGGGAACTTAGGATATAAATGAATACTTTTGGTTTACCACTATATTCTTAGTAGACCATAAAAAAGATACCCATTTATATTATATGATTCTTCTTAAATTACAGAATGTTCCTTTATATTTGTATTTGTAGTACGTTGAGAGCCTGTGCTATATGTTCTGGTTATAATTCTGAAAATATTGTGGTGATTTGTCCCCCAGATTGCTATGCAGAATCAAATCAACACAAACCCAGAGAGTCCCGACACTGTGACGATACATGCTGCAACACCACAGTTTATCATTGGACCTGGAGGGGTGGTGAACCTAACAGGTCTGGTATCTTCAGAAAATTCATCCAAGGCAACAGGTATTCAGATGCATATAGGATAGCTATTGGGATTTTAAGCCTTAGTAGGTATCCATCCTTTTAAGAAAGGACAGTTGGAGAATGAGGGTAAGAAAAACCTTGGTTTTCTTTGGTATAATTAAAAAAACACCCACATTTTTATGAGAAAATAATTTAAAGAAAGGTGATATTGCAAAACATACTGCAGTATTATCTTTCAAAAACTAATGCTATCCAAGCTTGTTTTTCACAAAAGTAATATCCAGGTTTCATTTAAGAGTCGAATAAAGTAAAACAGAATATCAGATTAAAGCTCCTTAAAAATTCAAATCTATTTTCTCTTTTTTCACAGATGAAACAGGTGTGTCTGCTGTTCAGTTTGGAAACTCCTCTACATCAGTATTAGCTACATTAGCTGCCTTAGCTGAAGCTTCTGCTCCCTTGTCCAATTCTTCAGAAACTCCAGGTTAGCAAAACAAGTCACATGTGTACATTAAAAGTTGGAGATTCAAATAGTCACAAAGGCCAGAAATCTATATTAATAAAGAGCTAATATGCTAACGAGTGGGACACTGTAATGGGTAACGACCAGGTCATTAGCATATTAGCTGGGGCATTCCTCTGGAGATGGGCGCAAGCGGGGAGGCACCTGGAGGCGGTGGGACCATCCCGTGCCTGGGAGGGCAGGGGTGAGAGTCCATAGCACCCCCCTCATCAGTCCTTCACCACCCACTGCTCGCACTGTGAGTCCCCGAGGCTCACCTGCCAGGGGCAGGAGCACAGCACAGCAGGCGGGAGGCTTCCATGCTCTCCTCTGGCGCCATGACGGGGCGGAGCCACCACGTTGCTCCAGAGACAGGGCGGAAGTGGGGAGGCGCCCAGAGAAGGCGGGACCAGCCCGAGGTGACTGGAGGGACTGAGGCTGGGGCTTGAAATGGCCAGAGGCGGCCAGAGGGTTTGGGGACTGGGCCAGGTACCCTGGAGCTCTGCGTGGACAGGTTCGGGTGTCAAGGCAGGGCTGCAGTTGGGTGGGCGGTGCCGTGAGATATCGCGCGCGCGCTGAGCTCCTAGTGTCATATAAAAGGCTAAATTAGGCAAGGTTGAGATTATGGCCTTCTGAAGAAAGTGGGGCAGGGCAGGGAGGCCTCAGCTTCTCAGCTACAGCTATTTCTAGTTATATGCTCAGTGTTTCCAGATCCTACTCTTTCATGGGGAGCTGAAAATCTGGATTTTAAAAGAATGCTAAATATTGCCAATTAATTAAATTTTAAAAACGTGTGGTTCACAGAAAACATTTCTGTCTACCCAATTTGGCCTTTGTTTTACTAGTCTGTGACTTTGTATAAATAAAGTATATATGTATACATATATATTTTTTTTAGTTCTATTAAAATAACTGACCGCCCTAGCTGGTTTGGCCTAGTGGATAGAGCGTCAACCTGCGGACTGAAGGGTCTTGGGTTTGATTCCCATCAAGGACCAAGTTGCGGGCTGATCCCCAGTAGGGGGCGTGCAGGAGGCAGCCGAGCAATGATTCTCTGTCATTACTGTTTCTATCTCTCTCCCTCTGCCTTCCTCTTTGAAATCAATGAAAATATATTAAAAAAATAAATAGTCCTGGCTGGTTTGGCTCAGTAAATAGAGCGTCGACCTGTGGACTGAAGAAAGGTCCTGGGTTTGATTCCGGTCAAGGGCACACATGCCCGGGTTATGGGCTTGATCTTCAGTTGGGGGCATGCAGGAGGCAGCCAATCAATGATTCTCTCTCATCATTGATGTTTCTATCTCTCTCTCCCTCTCCCTTCCTCTCTGAAATCAATAAAAATATATTTAAAAATAAATAAATAAAATGACTGACAGAATTAGGAAATAGCATACTGACACCACTTAAGGGATGATAATCAGCATTAATAGCTGGTTTAGGTAAAGTTTACCTTTATACTTAACTAAAATAGTTCTTGCTATAATTATTATGTAAGCAAAATATTTTTTTTAACTAGGGAATTAAAAGAACTCCACAAAAATTCTTCTTACTGTAGTTTCAACATTTGGACTAATATTTATAAAATTAAAAATAATTTTAATGATACTGCTGGGGATTGAGCCTGCAACCCGGGCATGTGCCCTTGACCGGGATCGAACCCAGGACCCTTCAGTCCCCAGGCCGATGCTCTATCCACTGAGCCAAACCAGCTAGGGTAATTATTTATTTATCATCTCATTTAATCTTCACTAAAAAGCTTGAAGGTAGATATTACTGGATTTGATTCTTTAAAGTGCTATCGTTTGAAAGATGTGTTTTTTTCAGGGGGAAGAAAACCTACTTATCTCTCTCATTTCTGTCTTTCACTCTCTTTTTCTGCAAACTAGTGATAATAAACATTTATCCATTTAATGCTTGAGTCTAGGCCTTTTATATTTGAGAGTCTTTAGATATTTCTGAATCACATTTGGCTGTTAGCAATTATGTGCATCATCATATTGATATGCTCTTTTTATAACCTATGTCCAGATCTCTGCCACCTTGGTAATTACATAAGCATATAAAAGAAAATTAATTTCATTGGTGGTTTCTCTTTGGTTAAACTTGCATATTTTTGTCTTTATTTAAAGTATATATCTGAAAATTAAATAACTTTTTTCTTTTTATTATTATTTTTTAAATATATTTTTATTGATAGTATTACAGATATCTCCCAATTTCCTCCCCTTTATCCTTCTCTTCCTAGCCCCTACACACCCCCTTAGGTCTAAATAATTTTTCTTAAAAGTCAGCTGGAAGTTTTGACATTTAGATCTTTGGCTCCATGAATTGGTCATACCAACTTCTCTAACTTCTACCTTTGAAAATGTTATGTGTGGTCTAGACTGAGAGAATTAGTAATATCACTGGACTTCTATTACATGTGACTTACAAACTTCTGTGAGCACAATAATTTTTCATTTCAATGCAGTATCATAGCAGAATCTTTTTAAAGATATTTTAAGAACTTGAGTTAAGTTCAGGTGAGTACATTGCCACCAGTGTAAATAAACTACTCAGCTAAGGTGCATAATGAAATACATTTGTATGTATTCAGGCAAATTGTTTCTCTGCTTCTTGCCTCTCCAGTTTCTTTTAACATCACTTATCAGATTCATCCTCATTTTAGAAATGTTTATATATATATTTCCAAGGACATCCTAAGATCTAGGAAATAAAGTAGTACTTCCATTTTACATATGATGAAGCTGAGGTTTGTGAAGGTTACATAATTTTGCCCAAAGTATCATGGCAATAAAGTGGTGAAAAGAGGTTTGTGCTGAAGATCTGATTCCCAAGTTGTTTGTCTGTGACCACTGTAATATACTGTCTCCTCTATGCAGTTTCTTCTGGTGATCAGAGGACTGGTCTTTTTAGAGTGTTTATAGATTGGTTTGTCATAGAAATAGCTATTTATGTGATTATCATTTTGTCTTACATCTAACAAAAGTACCACTGTTCAACTTTTACTTCTGAAATGTGTTTGTTGAAGCAGTCTGTTGAAATAAATGTTCTGCTCCTCTTTTGTCCTTTTTAAATGACTGAAGACCATAATATAAGAACCACTAGTACATTAATTGGTACTGCTCATATTCTTTTCTTTTACCAGCTAAGTAGTACAATAAACACATCTTCTTAATACCAAATAGCTAGAAAGTAGCAGCAGAGGGACTGCATTTGAAATGGAGGCTGGCTGGCTGGCTGACATGGTCCTATATATACAGGGGAGGTACTTGTGATAGTCTACGTCAGTAATGGCGAACCTTTTGAGCTCGGCGTGTCAGCATTTTGAAAAACCCTAACTTAATTCTGGTGCCGTGTCACATATAGAAATTTTTTGATATTTGCAACCATAGTAAAACAAAGACTTATATTTTTGATATTTATTTTATATATTTAAATGCCATTTAACAAAGAAAAATCAACCAAAAAAATGAGTTCACGTGTCACCTCTGACACGCGTGTCATAGGTTTGCCATCACTGGTCTAGGTCTAGGATACACTCACTTTACCTGGGAACTGTGGCTTTTTTTTTTTTTTTTTTTTTTTTTTTTTTTTTTTTTTTTTTATTTTCCTCTTAAAGTATTACAAAGGGTATTACATAAGTATCCTTTCCCCCCCGCCCGCCCTTGACAAACCACTACCCTCCCTTACCCCCCAGTGTCTTATGTCCATTAGTTATGCTTATATGCATGCATACAAGTCCTTCGGTTGATCTCTTACTCCCCTCCCTCCTGCCCCCCAACTCTCTCTGGCCTTCCCACTGCAGTTTGACAATCAGTTTGAGGCAGCTCTGCCTCTGTATCTATTATTGTTCAAAAGTTTGTAATGGTCTTTATTATCCATGAATGAGTGAGATCATGTGGTATTTTTCCTTCATTGACTGGCTTGTTTCACTTAGCATAATGCTCTCCAGTTCCATCCATGATGTTGCAAATGGTAGGAGTTCCTTCTTTTTAACAGCAGCATAGTATTCCATCGTGTAGATGTACCACAGTTTTCTAATCCATTCATCTACTGATGGGCACTTAGGCTGTTTCCAGATCTTAGCTATGGTGAATTGTGCTGCTATGAACATCTGGGTGCATATATCCTTTCTGATTGGTGTTTCTGGTTTCTTGGGATATATTCCTAGTAGTGGGATCACAGGGTCAAATGGGAGTTCCATTTCCAATTTTTTGAGGAACCTCCATACTGCCTTCCATAGTGGCTGCACCAGTCTGCATTCCCACCAGCAGTGCACAAGTGTTCCTTTTTCTCCACATCCTCTCCAGCACTTGTCGTTTGTTGATTTGTTGATGATGGCCATTCTGACAGGTGTGAGATGGTACCTCATTGTTGTTTTGATTTGCATCTCTCGGATGATTAGTGACTTTGAGCATGTTTTCATATGTCTCTTGGCTTTCTGAATGTCCTCTTTTGAAAGGTGTCTATTTAGATCCTTTGCCCATTTTTTGATTGGATTGTTTATCTTCTTTTTGTTAAGTTGTATGAGTTCCCTATAAATTTTGGAGATTAAGCCCTTATCAGATATGACGTTGGCAAATATGTTTTCCCACGAGGTGGGTTTTCTTGTTGTTTTGTTGATGGTTTCTTTTGCTGTGCAGAAGCTTTTTATTTTGATGTAGTCCCATTTGTTCAGTTTCTCTTTAGTTTCAACTGCCCTAGGAGCTGTATCAGTGAAGAAATTGTTTTGGCATATGTCTGAGATTTTGTTGCCTTTGTATTCTTCTAGAATTTTTATGGTTTCCTGTCGTACATTTAAGTCCTTTATCCATTTTGAGTTTATTCTTGTGTATGGTGTAAGTTGGTGGTCTAGTTTCATTTTCTTGCATATGTCTGTCCAATTTTCCCAACACCATTTATTGAAGAGACTATCTTGGCTCCATTGTATGTTCATGCCTCCTTTGTCAAAAATTAATTGAGCATATTGGTTCGGGCTAATTTCTGGACTCTCTATTCTATTCCACTGATCTATATGTCTGTTCTTGTGCCAGTACCAGGCAGTTTTGAGAACAGTGGCTTTGTAATACAGCTTGATATCTGGCATTGAGATCCCACCTACTTTGTTCTTTCTCAGGATCGTTGCAGCTATTCGGGGTCTTTTTTTATTCCAGATGAATTTTTGGAGAGTTCGTTCTAGATCTTTGAAGAAGGCCATTGGTATTTTAATGGGAAGTGCGTTGAATGTATAGATTGCTTTGGGTAGTATGGACATTTTAATGATGTTGATTCTACCAATCCAAGAACATGGTATGTTCTTCCATCTGTTTATGTCTTCCTCTATCTCTTTTTTCAACGTCCTGTAGTTTTCTGAGTAGAGGTCTTTAACCTCTTTAGTTAAGTTTATTCCTAGGTATCTTAATTTTTTTGGTGCGATGGTAAATGGGATTGTTTTTCTGATCTCCCTTTCTGAAAGTTCACTGTTGGTGTATAGAAATGCCTCAGATTTCTTGGGGTTAATTTTGTATCCTGCTACATTGCCAAATTCATGTATTAAGTCTAGTAGCTTTTTGATGGAGTCTCTAGGGTTTTGTATGTATAATATCATGTCATCTGCAAATAAGGACAGTTTTACTTCCTCTTTTCCAATTTGGATGCCTTTTATTCCTTCTTCTTGCCTAATTGCAATGGCTAATACTTCCAGTACTATGTTGAACAGGAGTGGTGAGAGTGGGCATCCCTGTCTTGTTCCTGTTCTTAGGGGAAATGGTGTTAGTTTTTGTCCATTGAGTATGATGTTGGCTGTGGGCCTGTCATATATGGCTTTTATTATGTTGAGGTATGATCCTTCTATTCCCACCTTTCTGAGAGTTTTTATCAAAAATGGGTGTTGGATTTTGTCGAATGCTTTTTCTGCATCAATTGATATGACCATGTGGTTTTTTTCTTTCAATTTGTTTATGTGATGTATCACATTTATTGATTTACGGATGTTGTACCATCCTTGCATCTCTGGGATGAATCCTACTTGGTCATGGTGTATGATCCTTCTGATGTACTGCTGGATCCGATTTGCTAAGATTTTGTTGAGGATTTTGGCATCTATGTTCATGAGGGATATTGGCCTGTAATTCTCTTTCATTGTGATGTCTTTACCTGGTTTTGGTATTAGGGTGATGCTGGCTTCATAGAATGAGCTTGGAAGCGTTCCTTCCTCTTGAATTTTTTGTAGTAGTCTGAGGAGGGTAGGTTTTAGTTCTTCCTTGAATGTTTGGTAGAACTCCCCTGTGAAGCCGTCTGGCCCTGGGCTTTTGTTTGCTGGAAGCTTTCTGATGACTGCTTCAATTTCTTCCATAGTTATTGGCCTATTGAGGTTTTTAGATTCTTCCTGATTGAGTTTTGGAATGTTGTATTTTTCTAGGAATTTGTCCATTTCCTCCAGGTTGTCCAGTTTGTTGGAGTAGAGTTGCTCGTAGTATTGTTTAACAATCATTTGTATTTCTGTGGGGTCTGTTGTTATTTCGCCTCTATCATTTCTGATTTGGTTTATTTGGGACCTCTCTCTTTGCTTCTTGGTGAGCCTGGCTAGGGGTTTGTCAATCTTGTTTATCCTTTCAAAGAACCAGCTCTTGGTTTCATTGATTTTCTGTATTGTTTTTTTGGTCTCTATTTCATTGATTTCTGCTCTAATCTTTATTATCTCCTTCCTTCTGCTCACTCTGGGGTTTTCTTGTTGCTCTCTTTCTAATTCTTTGAGTTGTAGAGTTAGATGATTGACTACCATTTTTTCTTGTTTTTTGAGATAGGCCTGTAGAGCTATAAACTTCCCTCTCAGGACTGCTTTCATTGTGTCCCAGAGGTTTTGGATTGTTGTGTTTTCATTGTCATTAGTGTCCAGGATGTTTTTAATTTCTTCTTTGATGTCATCGGTAACCCAATCAATATTTAATAACATGCTATTCAGCTTCCAAGTGTTTGAGTATTTTGGGTTGTTTTTATTGTAGTTTATTTCTAACATTATGCCATCGTGGTCTGTGAAGAAGCTTTTTATGATTTCAATCTTCTTGAATTTGTGGAGACTTTGCTTGTGACCCAATATGTGGTCTATTTTTGAATATGTCCCATGAGCACCTGAGAGGAATGTATATTCCGCAGCTGTGGGGTGAAGTGTTCTGAAGATGTCAATTAAGTCCATCTGATCTAGTGAGTCATTTAGGATTGCTGTTTCTTTGCTGAGTTTTTGTCTAGCGGATTTATCCAGTGATGTCAGTGGTGTATTAAAGTCCCCTACTATGATTGTATTGTTGTCGATCTCTCCCCTGATTTCTTCCAGAAGTTTTCTTATGTATGTGGGTGCTCCTGCATTGGGTGCATATATGTTTACCAGGGTTATATCTTCTTGTTGTATTGATCCCTTTAGTATTATGAAGTGGCCTTCCTTATCTCTGGTTATGGCCTTCACTTTGAGATGTACTTTGTCAGATATAAGTATTGCTACCCCAGCTTTCTTTTCCTTTCCATTTGCGTGAAAGATATTTTTCCATCCCTTCACTTTCAGTCTGTGTGAGTCCCTTCTAATGAGGTGGGTCTCTTGTAGACAGCAGATGTATGGGTCATGTTTTTTTATCCATTCAGCCACTCGATGTCTTTTGGTTGGAGCATTTAGTCCATTTACATTTAAAGTTATTATTGAAAGGTATTTGTTTGTAGCCATTTCTTTTTGTGTGTGTGTGTGTGGCTGTTTTCTTTCTGAGCTTGATATTTCTTCTTTTTACACCAGTCCCTTTAGCATTTCTTGCATGGCTGGCTTGGTGGTGATAAACTCCCTTAGCCCTTTTTTGTCTGTGAAGCTTCTTATTTCCCCTTCAATTTTGAATGATAGCCTTGCTGGATAGAGTATTCTTGGATTCAGTCCTTTGCTTTGCATCACTTTGTAGATTTCCGTCCATTCTTTTCTGGCCTGATGTGTTTCTGTTGAGAAATCATTTGATAATCTAATGGGAGATCCCTTGTATGTTACTTTCCGTCTCTCTCTTGCAGCCTGTAAGATTCTCTCTTTATCCTGAACATTTGCCATGGTAATTATGATGTGTCTTGGTGTGGGTCTTTTCGGGTTCACCTTGTTTGGGACTCTCTGGGCTTGTGTGACTTTTTTCTTCCCCACCTCAGGGAAGTTTTCTGATATTATTTCTTCGAATAGGTTTTCTAATCCATGTTCATCTTTCTGTTGTTCTGGCACCCCTATTATTCGTATGTTGTTTCGTTTCATGTTGTCCCAAAGCTCCCTTAGGCTCTCCTCCTGTCTTTTAATTTTTTTCTCCATTTGCCGTACAGTTTGAGTGTGTTTTGCTTCCTTGTCTTCTAATTCACTAATTCGGTCCTCTGCTTCTCCCAGTCTACTGTTGATACTTTCAATGGAGTTTTTTATTGAAGCTATGTCACTCTTCATTTCTTCTTGGGACTTACTTAAGTTGTTGATTTTTTCATCTGTTTCTTCTAGCTTCTTGCATAAGTAGTTGAGTTTTTCATCTGTTTCTTCTTGCTTCTTGAACATGTGGTGCATGTACTCTAGGAACCTTATTCTGAATTCTTTTTCCGTCATGTTGCATATCTCTGTCTCACTTAGCTGCTTTTCTGGCGAGTCCTCCTTTTCTTTCCTTTGGGGGTTTCTTTGCCTACCCATGTTTGATCTCGCTGACATATGTAGATGTTGAGGTGTTCAGTGGCTGCTCCCTGGGTGGCAGGGGCTCCTTGGGTTGTGGTTGCTGCTCAGACGGTTGCGGTAGCAGCTGCTTTCCAGTTGGCAGCAGCTCCTCTGGTGGGTGTTGTTCACAGCTGTGTTGGCTCTTCTGGCTGGTGGGGGGAGGCTTCACGTACAGTTGCTGTTCCACAGACAGAGGGTGTGGTGATCAGGAGGCTGTGGTGATCAGGAGGCTGCGGTGATCAGGGGGCTGCTGTTGCTTGGATCTGCTGCGTTGATTTAAAGGCACAAAATACAACAGAGCAAGGCACAACGTACCAGGCACTGAACACAAGTATATTCACAATATTAATAACTCCAAATAAAGGTGACCACCCGAATTAAGAGAATTAGGGGATAAGGGAGAAAGAAGAGAAGAAGATAAAAGAGAGAACAGAAAAGAAAAATAAGAAAAAAACAAACAAAAAAGGAGTGCAAAAATAGAATTGGGAAAAAAGAGGGGGGAAAAAAAGAGAGCGAAAAAAGAGAATGAAGTAGAAGTGGGGAAGAGACTCCCCGTATGAGGAGCAAACTCCAATAGAACTGCCACTAATCTCAACAAATTCCAGCAACAGATCCCTGGAGATGAATGCAAACTACAAACCACCAATAATATCCAGAGGGGTAAGGGAAAACAGAAGCACAAAAATAACTGGGGTGGGGTGGGGGAGGGAAGGGAAAAACCAGCAGAAAAAAAAAAGAAAAAGAAAAAGAAAAAGAAAAACAACCTCACAACCAGTCCTAAAAAAGAAGAAAAAACACAAAACAAAACAAACAAACAAATTGAAAAAAAAAAGCCCAATATATTCGACAATCAAGAAAACAATAGAAAGATAAGAGAGAAAAAAAATGGTTGGAAAGTGAAGAAGGATAAAGAATAGGTGTATAAGGATTTAGAGCAGTAGATTGGAAGTAGGATATATAAGTAGGGTGGAATTAGACAGGGGGTAAAAAGAGGGAATTGGGAAAGTCTGGACCAAAGTCTTACCCTTAAATAGGGTAAGAGAAACAGGACACCAAAAGGGGAAAAGTAAGGAAGAGGGTTTTAGCAAAGAGGTGGAATTGAGATAGGGAAAATTAATGCTAAAGGAACGATGAAAATAGAATGGAGAACACTAATCCCAAAAGAAAATAAAGAGAAAATAAAATGGCACTTCAAAAAATGGCAAAATGGTAGGAGCAACAATACTGGTCAAAAACAAAAATGTGGTAATTGAAAGGGTAAAATCAGGTGATGGAAAAAGAAGAAAAAGAGAAAAAAAAAATTGGTTTCTTAGTAAAAAGGTGAAAAAATTAAAAAGAAAAAGAAAAAGAAAAAATTTGCAGTAGTGATGGTCCTTCGGCTCTTCCACTCTTCAGCCTGGTTCGCCTTAGTCCTGCCAGGTATTTAGGAGAGTGTTGAATCTGCCTGCATTACACTGTTCCTCCGTGTTGCAAATCACAGTCCCGATTTTAAAGCAGGCCGTATTTGTGATCCAGTCTGCCTTAATTTGTATTCCCCTAAGAGTCAGTTTGTGGCTCAACCTCTGGGTGGCAGTGTTTTTGGGTTGGCCTCTGAGGCTATACAGCTTCTCTATCCTTTTTTAATCCTTACCCTGCTCTGTGTTGTTGGTGGGACTGAAAATCCCTCTATAGGCCAGACCCTGGTAACTCCCAGGGACTAATCAGCTTGTTTTAGTCCTTTATCTCATACAGGGTGGAATCTGGGTGTGGCTGTGCTCCTTGCCTGGGGGGCTGGAGGGAGGAATTCCACCCTCTGGAGGAATGGCTGCCCCAGTCCTGGGCCCAGGGGGGTCTCAGCACTCAATTCGCTGCCACCTCCTCCGGCTCCCCCTCTTTCCTCAGCCTCTCCCCAGATTCCCCTCGTCTGCACCTTCACCCTCTCTTCAGCACAGGTGAGTGTCTGTATCCGAACTGTCCTATGAGCAGGGTTCAGTGAAAACAAAGAAACAGACAAACGCCGGCCGGCCGCGGAAACGCTCCTCTTACCGGTCTGGGAAACGCTCCTCTTACCAGCACTGCATGGTCTGGGAAACGCTCCTCTCTTATGGGCACTGCATGGTCTGATCAGTTCCTCAGGATGCCCCCTTTAGTCTCAGTTCTCCGCAATCACAAAATCCAAATCTCAAATCTCCTGGCGCCAGCAAACCCGCGGAACTCCTTACCCTGGTCAGGGTCTGTGTCTGTCCCAAGAGACGCGGCTGTCTGCCATGCGGTCTCCCTCCGACCCTCTGGGCTCAGGTCTGGCAAACTTTCCTGCCCAGATCCCTGGTTTTTAACCTTTCCAGGGGAGGTCTGCCCTTCCAGGCTGCAAGCCGTCTCACCAGCTGAGTAAATTTGCCAATTCGGGGTGGGTGTTATTAGTTTCAGCTGCTTACTCCGTTTGCTCCGGGACAAGACCTGGGACGCGTCTGCCTATATCGCCGCCATCTTTTTTTCTAATCCGAACTGTGGCTTTAAATAGCACCTTCATGATTACGTTAGGGCTATCTTTCACATATAAGACAAATCTTAATGTTAGTCCAATGGGATAAAGGATAGAATGCTTTCATTGTGAAAACAAATTATATCATTGTCTTTTCTTGATGATATAATACAAGTGCAGATTGTTAATACTTGATGATTAGAATATCTAGTGGTTTTTTTAATGTAATATTTTTCAGTTTTATTCTTTTCTCATAAACCTTTATTTTTAAAAGTATTTGACTTATTTGATTAAATTTGTAAGTCTCCATGGATAATTTTCATGATTCTTTATCTAAGAGAGGTATAGAAAATAATTTGATAAATCTCAATATATTGTGAAGAGTTTGTTGCTAATGTTCACTTTTAATAAATGACTGGTTTTGTTGTGAATTACATATTTCAGTTCCTGAGCCCATAGGCCTTTGCAAATGTGCATAGTTTTATTAAGTAATCATTAGTTCTATTTGGGTCCAGGCCACGCCAAAGAAGGATGATGAAACAATTTATATTAGCCATAAATTTCAGTTGGCATAATGAATTATGGAAAAATGATTAATATCTATTGGGTTCTTGCTATATGCTTGTTGCTGTGCCAAGTGCTTTACATGGATTATCTCATTTTGTTATTACAATAGTCATCTGAATTAAGATACTATCATTGAACTTTGACCAAGGTTTGATTTTCGGCTTCGACGTTTCAGAAATATTTTATTTGTATATCCTGAGTTGATATAAGGGACTGACTCACATGTAGCAAAGTCATGTGAAGGTGATGCCCAAATCAGAATGCTGTTACTTATTTTTAAGGGCGGAAATAATTGTCTTTTGATATATGAAATTAACTTACTCATTTTGGAAGTCAGTAAAAAAATTTATAGCATTTAAAAGCATACACACACATTTTTAAAAGTTTTTTTTAAAAAAATCCACACATTAAAAAATGATGTTTTCATTGATTTTTAGAGATGGAGGAAGGGAGAAGGAAGAGAGATAGAAACATTGATGGGAGTGAGACAATGATTGGCTTCCTTCTACATGCCCCCTACTGCGGGTCAAGGCCAAAACCCAGGCATGTGCCCTGATTGGGAATGAAACCAGGGACCTCTTGGTTCATGGGTTGACGATCAACCACTGAGTCACACTGGCTGGACTCTATTTTTTTTTTTTTTTTATTGATTTTTTTAGAGGGAGAGTAAGAGAAAAATATAAGTGTGAGAGTAAAAACATCGATTGGTTGCCTCCTGCAAGAACTGACCAGGGACTGAACCTGCAACCTAGTAATGTGCCCTGACCGGGAATCAAACCACAACCTTTTCGCACCCAGGATGTTGCTCCAACCAACTGAGCCACACCGACCAGGGCTACACACACACAATTTTTAAAAACCTTGTTTAAACCATCCTTCAGAATTTGGGAGTGGAGTAATTCAGGAGAAATATCAGGCAACTCAACATTAATATATATATATTTTTTTACATTATTAAAACAAACTAGTGGAACTTCTGCTTGGAAATAGTTGGGAATTAATTTGTTAATTTATGTACCCAATGATTAGAAGGCTGTATTCCTTTAAATATTCTCTAATTCAAGTTTTTCACTAATTTAAATTCCTTTCAATGAATTTTAATTAATATGATAATGGCAACAAGAGCAGGGTTCTTAAATTTTGTGTTAATCGGAATTGTCTTAATACATTTGCCCCAGTTTCACTTCAATAGATTCTGATTGAATAGCTTTGGGGTGAGGGCCTTGACATCTGTATTTTTAACATGCTCCCAAAGGTGATTCTGAAGGCATACCAAAGTTTAAGAATTTGACCCCAATTTTTTTATTTCTATATGTAATTTAACATTTATTTAATTATTTATTAGGAGGATAGATGAATCTCTAACAAGGAAAAGATGTGGTAGAGAGGACTGGCTTTCTTAATAGCTTTAATAGTTAAATATATCTAGATGCTTGCTACTTAATGTTTTCAGGAGTTGATTAAGGAGCAGACTTTAGGTAATTAGGATATAATAAAAACAGAAAGGTGACACTGATGATCAAGACCAGATTTCTCATATTGAGATGAGAAAAATGTTATCTTGAGCACTTTAAAAATAAAATAAAGTAATTTTTCACTGTCAGCAATCTATAGCCCCACGAGGATTTACTTATCTTTAAATTTTCCCTTCTTTATATATGCTGTTATCTAACACATTGATTTCTGTTCACAAAGATTAGGAACATTTTTTAGATTACGGGAATTCCCATGAAATTGTATATCTTAACAGATGCTGAACTGTGAGCATTGATAACATTGTGGTGTAAAGAAAATTAATATTACCTCTGTTTATTAAAAAGATGGTACTAGGGGGTGTGGGGACAATGTGGGGACAAGGACACATATGTAATACCTTAATCAATAAAGAAAAAAAATAAAAAGATGGTACTAAATGTAGTTACTTAAACTAAGGGAATGCTTATCTTTTAGTTACCTCTAAGTTAAGTAGCTATCTACTATATTTGCTGGAAGCTTCCATTGCTCAACTTGATAATTTTATGAATTATACTTTTACTTTTACTAATATTTCATCTTCCAGTATCATATTAGTAATCTAATTTGCAATCTAGTTTTGGCTCCTTTTTTCTCTTTAGCATTTTGATTATTTTGCTTTATTTGATTTGTTATGGTAGGTACCTAGCTAGTTAAGAGATTTAGCATCCTATATAATTAAATGCTAATATGCAAATCAACAAAATGGCGGAACATCTGGTCACTATGACATGCACTGACCACCAGGGGGAAGATGCTCAATGCAGGAGCTGCCCCCTGGTGGTCAGTGCACTGCCACAGGGGGAGTGCCGCTCAGCCAGAAGCCCTGAGCTTGGCTCACGGCTGGTTAGCACAGTGGCGGTGACGGGAGCCTCTCCCACCTCTGTGACAGTGCTAGGATATTTGGCAGCTCTAAGGATGTAGGATGTCTGACTGACGGCTGAGGCCCATTCCCCCAGGGCAGTGGGCCTCAGCCGTCAGTCAGACATCCCCTGAGAGCTCCAGGACTGCGAGAAGGCACAGGCTGGGCTGAGGGACAACCCTTCCCTCCTGCACGAATTTCGTGCATCAGGCCTCTAGTCTGAATATAATGTATAAGTTCTATGTGTTTAGGCACAATTAAACATTTCTTTTGACTGTCAAAATTTGCAGAGGTTCTGTTAAAGTATATGTTGTTTTATCCCCCTTATGCTCTCATTTCACTAATTTTGGAAAAAACAAGTATATTCCTGAAACATATATATTTGAGGTGTTCTCATAGTGTACTTTCCTGTGCATAAAACTAAAGGGATTAACTTGTGACTGCTGATTTCTTTATCTTTGGCCAGCCCATTTTTTAAGGCACCTGAGCATGTATTCTATGCTAAGTTCTTAGGGTTTCTTGGGAGCCCATTGTCTTCTTGTGTAATTTGTTTCCTTATTTTTTCTTAAATTCCTTACCATAGCACATCTTAAAAAAGAAAGCTTTTAGATGAAAGGCAAGAACTCTTATTATTTTAATGACAGTCATTGCAGATAGTGCAAAGATGAAAGTTCTGGAGTTGTGCCTCGATTGTGTGTGATCTCAGAAATTTCTCACAGATGTTGATGCTTGGAAATAGTCACTACTTGTAGTTAGCATTCAACATGAGTGAACATTTCTTTTTCATATGGATATTTTCTTAAAAAATCAAAGCAATAGTCTATGTGTTTGAAAACCTGAGTAGTTGTTCTATTGAATATATTACTATTTTATGTCCTACATTTCATTTTATAATTATCTTCCTGAAATTTTCTTAAGTGCTTGATGATAAAGCCTAATTATAGTTTAAGACAAACAAAAAATGAGAGAACTCAAAAGCACAAAGGTTCTTTGCATTTTGAGTATTATCTTCTGCAGTTTGTATTGTAACCCTTGATTATAAAATAAAGCACTAACAGAACTGCAGCCAGGCCTGGTGCCATGTGTGCAACCTTGGAAAGTAGGGTCCCAGTACTACCCTACCTTAAAAAAAAATAGTGTACTAGTACATATGTAGGGCCTCTTCTTCAGTAAATCCTGTGGTCATTGATATCCATGATGTTCTGCTGGGAATTGAGCATGTTTCTGAGCAACTGTGTATCTGAATAGTAGCACTTGAGGAGAGAATTTTTTTTTTTTTTTTTAATTATACTTTTAGTAAAAAGTTGCCTCAGATAACTCATTAAAACCCCCCATATAATTTAGAAATAGTTCTTATGTCACTTCTTTTTTCAGAAATAGTTATATTAAACACTTTTTATGTTGACAGTTTTCAAACCCATAAAAAAATTGGAGGATGAACTTTATACCTTTCACCTATATTCATAGCTATTAACGTCTTGCCACATCTGCATGTTCATCCCCACCACCAAAGTTTAAGAATTTGACCCAAATTATTTTATTTTGCCAAATTATCTGAAACTAGGCTGCAGACCTCATGACACTTCATTCTTTAATACTTCAGCATGTATTTCTCAAGAATAAGGGCAGCCTTTTACTACTCACATCTCCATTATATTTCCTAAAAGCATCAGTACTAATTTAGTGAGATTACTGACATATGGTCCATAGTTCAAGTTTCCTCCTCAGTTATCCCCAAGATGTCCTTTAAACTCTTTTTTTCGTTCAGGGTCCAATTAAAGTTCACACATTGTATTTGGTTATTGTTTCTCTTTAGTCTCCCCCAATCTAGAAAAATCCTACTGTCTTTGTTGTTTTTTATGACATTGAAATGTTTGTAGTCTAAGCCAGTTGTCTGCAGGATCACCCACATTCTGGATTCATTTAATTCTTAATAATTAGATTCAAGCCAAACATTTCCAGGAAGAACACAGTGATATTTTGTAATCTTGCATTGCATCACATCAGGAGGCACACAATGTCAGGCTGTCCTGATAATGACCGCCTGGTGAGAGTGGCAACCGCTAGGTCTTTATAGTTCCCCCTTTCAAACAAATGCTAATCTTTGGTGTGGGACCCTGGGAACATTTAAATATCTTGTTTCCTCAAAACATTTCACCAATGGTTTTAGCATCCTTTAGGATGTGCAATGATAATTTTTTTGGTTACATTGATAATTTTTCTTATGTTATTAAGTAAGTGTTATTCTATCAAGATGACACTTTCCTCATACTCCCTTTCTCTCCTTTTTCATTGGGTATTATCATAGATAAATGGATTTTAAAAGATTCAGTGTGTTATAATTCATGACTCACTCCTATTGATTCTGGTTTATTGAAGTATAACATATACAGAAGAGTGCATAGATCATAGCATGCCATATAATGAATGACTGGTATCACAAAGTGATTAATCCTGTGTGTATAATCATTGTTCACTTCATCTATGGAAAGTACATCGTATGTATTTTGTGTCTGATTTACATCACTGAGCATGTTTTTTTTTTGGTCAGATTTATCCATGTTTTTCATTTAGTCACTTAAATTGCTGTGTAGTATCCATTGTATGAATCTACCACAGTTTATTTATTCATTCTACTTTGGATGGATATCTAGTTTGTTTTAAGTTTTTCACTATTTTAAGCAAAGCTACAATGAATGCTCCTGTGTTTGTCTTTTGTGATCAGTAGTTGGTTATAGCATTGCCTGTAGGAGAAGATTTTGGCAGTATTAACTTGTGATTTCTTTTTCTTTTTTTAAAAAATATATTTTATTGATTTTTTACAGAGAGGAAGGGAGAGGGATAGAGAGTTAGAAACATTGATGAGAGAGAAACATCGATCAGCTGCCTCCTGCACACCTCCCACTGGGGATGTGCCCGCAACCAACATACATGCCCTTGACCATAATCGAACCCGGGACCCTTCAGTCCACAGGCCGATGCTCTATCCACTGAGCCAAACCAGTTAGGGCTAACTTGTGATTTCTTTACCCAGACAAATCCAGGAGTACTATTTTCAGATGCTAGAATATTCTCTGAGCCTCTCTTAAAATATTAAAGGGCATAGTTTTGAATTTTACTGATATAAATGTTAATGTCATATATTAATATATTGTTATAATCAGTATATTACTATAACATAATAAATTATGCTTAATATATTACATATTAGTTAAATATAATATATTCATATGATATCAGATCTGCATGCCACTTATTATCAAGGCAACCCCTGTTCACATAATTCAAAAAGGGAATACTGTTTAGTCTGGCTACTTGGAAAATACAAATTTTCATGTTTCATTGGATATTGAAATGTTTATCAACTCCTATGTAAATGGAGTATAACCACATATAAAATCATCTTTTGGATTATGGAATTTTATTAAGCAGATGTACCCTTTGTTATATCTGTGACTTTAGGAGACCTTACAAATTTTGTACCTCATATAACTAAATGAAGAGGAATTGTTTATTTAAACACACACATGCATGAATAGTTGGAACTCACTTATTGTAAATTGTGGGGCTTGTAGTCATAATGTTTACATAGATATGTATAGCACTGCTGTAGACTGAAGTTTAAAACCATGTTACAAGCTTTTCTGTGTAAGGAAGAAGCAGGGAAGGCAAAGGTACTAAAGCAAAAAGAAACTTCTGTTTTTATCTTTATATATGTTCACTGATTTTCACATTTATATTTTTTCCCCCAGTAGTGGCTACGGAGGAAGTAGTTACTGCAGAATCAGTGGATGGTGCAATTCAGCAAGTAGTTAGTTCAGGGGGTCAGCAAGTCATCACAATAGTAACAGATGGAATCCAGCTTGGAAATTTGCACTCCATTCCAACCAGTGGAATAGGCCAGCCCATCATTGTGACCATGCCAGATGGACAGCAAGGTGAGTAGTAGGCATTTCCATAAAGTTGCTGTTTATTCTCAATTTGCCTTAAGTTATGTTTTTGTAACCCTTTGCAACAGATTTAGTTGCCTCACTTTATTTGCTTAGGCTAATATTAAAGTTAGTTAGCTTTTTCTGAGTATATACCAGGTGGAAAGAAGAATTGGCCCTAAAGTATTCTGCTTGGAAATGAGCTTAAATAAATAATTCAAAATCAGCACTGGAAGATAATTTCTTAGGCCATTTAATGCAATTCAGATATCATGTGATCTTTTAAAAATACCATGTAAGAAAACCCTACTTAAAAAAAAGTTGGACTTAAGACTTGTGATAGCTATGTGGTAGCAACTTTTAGCAGCTTTCTTGACAATTTTTCCATTTTTTTCCCCTCTCGGAAACCACAGAGAGCAATAAGATGGATGAAGTAGAAGCTCCAACTATGTTTTCAGTGAATCTAAAAGGTTGAGAAAACCACAGAATTCCATATTTTAAGTGCTCCAAAAACATCTAAGAACATTATAGTCAGGCGAAGAGAACTCTCATGAAAACCTACAATGTTGCATCAAGAAAAGAAAAGGGTTGAGCTCAGAAATCAGCAATAAGTACACACTCCCAGCAAGACAGGGCCCAGACTGAATAGGAAGTGCAGTGCAGCAAGCAGAGCTAAGATAGATAGAATCAGATATGAATAGTGGAGGAAGCAAAAAGAGAAGGTGCAGAAAGTTCCTAGCTTAGAAAGTCCCCGAAAAAAAAGTATGTGCACACACATACTTTTAGAAAATGAGTAGGATTGTAGAGACCATGCCTTTTCACAGCCAGTGAAGGAATTACAGAAGGGAAAGGCTGGAGGTAGAAGTTCTTGTAAACTGCATTTGGTTTAGCGGTAGAGGAGGTATGACACTTAGGAAAGAGTTTGTCACTGTAGCAGGACAGGAGCAGACCTTGACCTGTGAAGCCTGAGAGGTCTTTCTCCTGTTCAGCAGAAATCACCTGCCGATAGCTGGTCTAAGAGCTCATCAGGCCTAGGTGCTTTCGCAAAGCCTTAAAGAACGAATCCAATTATACAGAAAAGAAGAAAGCTTTCAAAGTATTTGTATTAAGCAGATACAACTTTGTTTCCCAAACCTAACACTTATACAGACAAATCTCACTGATGAACAAATGGAAAGAAACTCATAGTTTCAGATTGGAAGACTCATTATCAAGAAGCTCTCAATTTTTCCTGACTTGATTTGTAAGTGTAGTATGATATTTTAAAAAGACTCTATTCATTTGCTAGGGCTGTTATAACAAAATACTACAGACTGGGTGACTTGAACAACAGCTTTTTATCTTCTCACAGTGCTGGACGTTTGAAATCCTAGGTAAAGGTGTTGGCAGTTTTAGTTTCTTCTGAGACCTCTCTCTGTGGCTTGCAGGTGGCTGCCTTCTTGCTGTGTTCCCACATGGTTGTCCCTCATATGTGTGTATTGTCTGTGTCCTGGTCATCTCTTCATAAAAGGACACCAGTCATAATTGGATTAGGACCCTCCCAAATGACCCTATTTTTGACCTTATTCACCTTTTTGAAGTCCTTATCTCCAAATACAGTCACATTCTGAAGTGCTGGGGGTAAGGACTTAAACATTTGAACTTTGAGGGGACACAGTTCAGCCCATAACAAAAACCAGAGGTCTCTTTCTGCAAGTAGCTAAACAGATTCTAAGTTTATACTGATAGGGGAGGAGGGAAGAAGAAAAAGAAAGAAAACTCTGGAAAAGAAGAACAATAAGAGGAACCTACTGAATATTAAAATAAACTTTTAAAGACTCCATAATTTTAAAATGTGTAAATGACATATGAACATATATACCATGTAGACAGTTCAATGAAACAAATATAAGGTTCTCAAATTCTTGAGTTAATTTGTAAGTGTAATAATATAATATGAGTTAAAAGAAATAAAACTTTAATTCTTATTATTTCTAATATTTTCAATTACATTACACTAAATATTAGTTTTACTTTTTTCATTTGTGTTTACATTTATAAATGACAGGTTTTAATGTTTTGACAAAACAAAACATTAAAGGCTTTGGAACAATTGTAATTTTCCCCATTGTTTTGCATGGCTTCAGTATGCACAGCCATTTCTATAGTCCCGTACTGCTAAAGTACTATTAAGTAAAGCAAGGACGGTCTCTCTCTGTATAATTTACATTCATATGAAGAGATACTAAAAATTGAAACAAAGTCCAACAACCCAGTAGAGAAACAAGCAAAGTGTATAAACAGACAACATTCATAATGGCGTATCCACACATTATTATGTAACTAAATAAAAGATAGCTCTTATGTACTGACTAGGGGCCCATTGCATGGATTCGTGCACCAGTGGGGTCCCTCAGCCTGGCGTGTGCCCTCTCGAAATCTGGGACCCCTCAGGGAATGTCGGATTGCCGGTGTCCCTCAAGGGTTGTAGTAGTTCGCAAAGTGGTAGGTGGCCGGGTCACCACTTCATTTGTTTGTAATGAAGTCTGTCACTCCTGCTCATCCCGGCCCAGCTGTGCCTGCTGTTGCCACTGCCCCTCAGTAGCACTGTGCCAGCCAGTAGCACTGTGCCAGCTGGTAGCACTGCGCCAGCTGGTAGCACTGCGTCTGGCGTCCGATGGTCAGATGAGCGGCGCTCCCGCTGTGGGAGTGCACTGACCATCGGGGGCAGCTCCTGCGTTGAGCGTCTGCCCCCTGGTGGTCAGTGCGCATCATGGCTACTGGCCAGTTTTTCAGTTGACCAGTCACTTTGGCTTTTATATATACAGATGAAAGATAACTTATATATGTGCAGTGAAAAAAAGCAACTGCAGAATGATATATATGTTGTGTATATATTTGACTGTTTTATATGTATGATACCTTTTGTGTAACAAAAAAAGAATGTATGTTCATGTTTGTTTTTACATAAATTAACAAGAATAGTACATGAGAAACCAATAAAAGTGATTATCTGTTTTACGAGTGGAGTGAGAGCTCTCAAAATATGCTTGGTAAATATTGTTTTGAGTTTGAGTCATGTGAATGAACATATTATATATAAAAAAATTTTTTGCCGTAACCGGTTTGGCTCAGTGGATAGAGCGTCGGCCTGCGGACTGAAGAGGCCCAGGTTCAATTCTGGTCAAGGGTATGTACCTTGGTTTTGGGCACATCCCCAGTAGGGAGTGTGCAGGAGGCAGCTGATCGATGTTTCTCTCTCATCGATGTTTCTAGCTCTCTAGCCCTCTCCCTTCCCCTCTGTAAAAAATCAATAAAAATATATTAAAAAAAATTTTTTTTAATCCTCACTCGAGGATGTTTTTCCATTGAATTTTAGAGAGAGTGAAAGAGAGAGGGAAAGATAGAGAAATATTGATGAGAGAAACATATCGATTGGTTGCCTCCTGCACACTTCCTGACGAAGGCCCGGCTGGGGAGGAGCCTGCAACCGAAGTACATGCCCGTGACTGGAATCAAACCTGTGACCCTTTGGTCTGCAGGCCGACACTATCCACTGAGCCAAACTAGCTGATGCTTATATATAAAACTTAAAGAAAATAAGTAGGTGCTTAAACAAGGAGAGATTTGCAGTAAAAAAGCAAGAAGATGAGGACAAATACGGACATCCTCAAAAAGTAAATCAGTGGTTTGAAATTGTTTTAGAATATAATTTATTTTAGATGAGTTGCATCAATAATGTTGACTAGTTTTATTTCAACTAAACCTATCTGAAAATGAAGTAACATATATATTTTTTCATTTTAGTATTAACAGTACCAGCAACGGACATTGCTGAAGAAACTGTTATAAGTGAAGAACCACCAGCTAAGAGACAATGTATCGAAATAATTGAAAACCGGGTGGAGTCTGCAGAAATAGAAGTAAGGAGTCTTTTACCCGGTGTGTTTTGCTGCAGTCATCCAAAATAAATTCAATTTGCTTTTTTTTTTTTTTTTTGGTCTTTTATATTTATTACTGACAGTGTTGTTTTGATACGGAAAGTATATAGTATTATTTTGTTTAATTTTTGCTTTATACATATAGCGAGCCCTCAATAAATAAATATTGAATGAATGAATGAGTGAGTGAAGAATTTGTTTGTAATGAAGTCTGTCATCCTGGTAACATTGGAATGTCTTTGGTTCTTGCACGCCATCCTTCATTTTCCATTAAATTTACATACATCATTCTCACAAGTCACTAAAAAAAATATCACTGTATATTGACTAAAATTGTTTTCTCTTTCAAAAGCGAAGTGCAAATGCCTATTTAGGCTGGGGGGATCCTCATAAAGAAGGTTGATACTTGTCAACTGGGTTTATTATAAAACCATGGATAACTGCTTATTTTACTTAATAAATCCTTTAGGGAAATTAAATTTAGACTAGCTCTTGACAGGATTCAACTTTTTTTACCCTCTCCCAAACTAGATTATAAATGCAAACCATTGTGTAAGTATAACTAATCCTTAGTTACCTTGCAGATTTTTTTTCTCACATGACTGTAGATAAAATTATGTCCCCCAAATTGGATATTAGCTTATATCAAATGACAATACATTTATTCAAAAAGTTATTTTGGAGTTTTTATGAGAATTTAAAAAATTACATACTCATTATACACAAATTCATAATTTCTGATATATGTGAATAGTAAATGTTGATGAATATTTAAGGTTCTTTGTAATAGAAAAGAGAGGATTTGAGAAAAAAAAAGTCACTAGAAGGCAACATAATCCTGATTGAGGACAATTAGAAAATATCCTTTGCCCAAATTCATTTAAATGTAAGACTGGTATATTGGCCACAATCACAAAGAATTTTTGCGGTGAAAATATTATCTGGTTCATCTTGTAACCAGAATATTTGGCAAAATTATCTCTTTAGTTATTGAGGGTGAGCTGTTTTATTTCTTCAAAATTTAAAGTGATATTCAGTACATTGAAGTTCTTACAAACTAGCAATTTATTCCATTGAATAGTATCATATACTTATTATTTAGTAATCTTTTAAATATCTTTTTCTGATATGTCAGATGATCTTTTCTGGCACATAAGGTAAAAAATATATACAGATGTCTCCCTAAAATGTACATACTTTGAATAATTATAAAGGCAGTATTTATTAAAATGCATTTCATTTTCAAAATGTAATATGAATCAGATGTTAAAGTGTATATACAATTTTGGGGACACCCTGTATATGTATATGTATGTATATGTATATATATATGTATGTGTGTGTATATATATATATATATATATATATGTATATGTATATATATGTATATTTTAAAGAGTGATATATTTATTTTTTATTTAAAGAATAGTTTATTAATTTTTAGAGAGAGAGGAAGGGAGAGGGAGAGAGAAATTTTGATGTGAGAGTGCAACATTGATCAGATACCTCCTGCATACCCCCACCAGGGATTGAGCTCGCAACCCAGGCATGTGCTCTTGACCGGGAATGGAACCGGCAACCTCCTGGTGCACCAGATGATGCCCAACCAACTGAACCACACTGGCCAGGGCAAGGTGAAAAATATTTTGTCATGTACTTTGCTTTAACTATTTAATAAAAATTATCTTCAAAGTTCTTGAAATTATAAAAAAATCTACACCTGAGGATATGTTTATTGATTTTAGAGAGAGGAAGAGGGAGGGGGGGATAGAGACAGGGAGAGGGAGAGAGAGAGCATTGATGTGTGAGAGAAACATTGATTGGTTGCCTCCCATATGGGCCCCAATCCCGACTGGGGACCAAACCTGCAACCTAGGTATGCCCTGGTCGGGAATCAAACACTCACCCTTTTGGTGTACGGGACAACACTCCAACCAACTAAGCCACCTGGCCAGGGCATTACTTGAAATTTTATTAAACATAAACTTATTGAATTCAATCAATTATATATTTTTTTAAAATATATTTTATTGATTTTTTACAGAGAGGAAGGGAGAGAGATAGAGAGTTAGAAACATCGATGAGAGAGAAACATCGATCAGCTGCCTCCTGCACATCTCCCACTGGGGATGTGCCCGCAACCCAGGTACATGCCCTTGACCGGAATCGAACCTGGGACCCTTGAGTCCGCAGGCCGACGCTCTATCCACTGAGCCAAACCGGTTTTGGCTATTTTTAAATCATTGAATGTGCATCCTGTAGCTTTATTTATCTAATGTGAGAATTGCTGTTTTCTTAAAGTTCCACCTGATTCCTCTCTTACAATCTTTCAGAGACCAAGAGGAAATAATGGTAAATAACAGGAAAGTATGACTTGAGATATGTAAATTATCTAGAACCATGGAGATACACCTTCAGGGGACAGAGTTTTAACTTGGTATAAAGAAGAGTATTTGTTTCGTTTTTAGTAAGTAGAGCTTTCTGGTGGTGGAAATCTTATTCTCCATCCACAGAAATGTTCAAGCCAAGGTTGCGTGATGTCTTAGAACTATTATAGAAAGACCTTGAAAGATGCAGTAAGTTTAGATGGTAGAGGTGGGCTGGAGTATAGAATGAGGAGACCTCTAGTGTTTTCATCAGATCAGGTAATTATTTCCGTATAACACATGAAGTAGTTTTTTGAAGTTATTTTCTTAGATAATCAATAGAATTGTCTTGGGACAGATTTTTTTTTTAATACGCCTCTCTGAGTGACAGTTTGGCCATTCTCACAAAAGTCTCTCTAAGGCAGTGGTCTCACCTGGGGCAATTTTGATGCCAGGGGGCATTTGACAATGTCTGGAGACGTTTTGGGTTATCACAGTTAGGGGCATAGCATTGATATTTGGGTAGAAACCAGGGGGATGCTGCTAAACATCCTACAATGATGCACAGGACAGAGAAACTGCTGTAAAGGAATTAAACTAACTCGTTATATAGAGTCTAACATGTTTGGGTTTCTCTTTGTGTATCCACAACTACCAGAGTGACTGTCTAAAGAAAGTGTTAATATATACAGGCTACCCCTCCTAAATATATACACTTTAGCAGCTGATAGCTCAATTTTGAAAATGAAATGTATTTTAATAAACACTGCCTTTATAATTATTCAAAGTGTGTATATACATTTTTTGGGGACACCCTATATTTACAATTTCCAAGTTAACATTGGAGAGATTTATCAATAATCTCCAGAAAAATTAGTTTAAATTATAGAAAGTTTATTGTTAATGTGGCTTTCACATCTGCATTATAGCAATATAGGAAATAAAATAGATTTATTTTTTAGAGGAAGGTATGAATAAAACTAAATTGTAATAATGTATATCATTTTATCATGCCTTGATATTACTGTACAGTATATTTTTGGAAGAAGTGTGCTGTTTTTGGATTTCTTTCATAAATAAACACTAGCCTACTCTGAATTGAAGTTCAAACTTAATTGTACATGTGGGAGGAAGGAGATATAATTAGTACATTAGGAGTAACAGATTTTTTCCTATTATTAATTATGTGGGTTCAGGAAATACCTTTACCTGTTTTTTTTTGCTGTGGAGATTAAAGATGAATGTTTATTAGCAAGTTTTGTTTATTTTTAATGAATAATTTATATTTTTTAACCAGTGATAAATTGGGATCCTTAGTGTTCTTTAAAAAATTAATTTCTATAAACTTTATAAACTATTTCATTTCATACAATTTTTAAAATTTGTTTTCCTTTTATTAATGATGAACCTTTTGATCTTCCAAAGTTTAAAATTTTTTATAGTCATATCCCTTTTATTTGTTAAAAAATATTTTTATTGACTTCAGAGAGAAAGGGAGAGGGAGAGAGAGAACCATCAATGATGAGAGAGAATCATTGATTAGCTGCCTCCTGCACACCCCTCACTGGGGATCGAGCTCGAAACCCTGGGCATGTACTTTGACCGGGAATCTAACCGTGACCTCCTGGTTCATAGGTTGACGCTCAATCACTGAGCCACTGTGGTTGGGCAGTCATATCCCTTTTTGATAATTTTTTTTTCTAGCGCTGGAGTAGTCAAAATTTTTTTGTAAAGGGCCAGTTAGCAAATAATTTCGGCTTTCTAGGCCATATAGTCTGTGTTTCGCTACTTAGTTCTGTCATTGTGGCAGGTTAGCAACCACAGACAATTTGGAAATGAGTAGGTATGGCTGTATTTCAATAAAACTTTATTTATAAAACTAGGTTCATATTTGGCTTATGGCAGTTAAAAAATTGATGTTTACACACAAACAAACAGACAGCTCACACACCCTGTCCAGTTTCCATGTTAAAAAACAAAACTAAACAAAACATTTAGTAATTTAAGAATATGGGTCTGGACTCAGATTTAGATTTAAATTATACTCTATAATTTTCTGATTGTATGATATTGATCAAGTTAATTTAACCTTTGAAGGCTTGGCTTCCCCACCAATAAAAAGGGGAAAATAATAGCACCTCCGTTATCAGATTGTGTAAGGTTTAAAGGAGGGTACATGTGAAGGACTAGTACAATGGTAGGCATATCGTAAGTGCTCAGTAAAAGATAATTGCTACTAGCTGAAGCAGAATTCAAGAATCTTGTTTGAAAATGAAAAAGCAAGCTCAGGTCTTTCCTTGCTCTGTTGTCCCATTGCCTAATGCAGTAGTAATATATTGCTTTTGTTGGAGTTGTATAAGACAAATATTTTCTTTTATTGCCACCAAATCTTATCAGAATTTATGTTTTTGGAATTTTTCAATGTTAGTCTGTTAAAGGAAAAATACTTTAGTATTAATATTAGTACAATTATTTAATACTAATAATATTAGTATGTTTATTGAAAAATGTCAAAATTCTTTTTATTGTGGTTTTATTGCAAAAGGTCAAAGCCATTAGATTGGCATTTCTATTTAAATATAAAACTAAAATGTGAGTCTGTTGCACTATTTATATGCAAAACAACCAAATTACTGTTTGCATTTAGAAAGTATCTTACATGTAAATATGTCCAGTAAATGAACAAATGAATTTGGAAACAGGATCTTTTGAGTAAAATAAGAAATAATATTTTCCACTTTTTAGAGATTTTTATTTTTTTGCAAAGTGAGATGGCAAAAAGATTCTTTACCCAAATACCTATATTTCTGAGAAGTAAAAAATGAAAACACAAACTTTAATGTTAACTATGCTTTTAACGTATATTAAGATACATTCTAGTTGAAATAAAAATATAAAATAAGGAAAATAGGATTAAACTGTATTCACTATTAGACTATTTATCTCAGTTTGCTTTTATCCTTTGAAATAATTGTGACTCCCTTGCTGTTTCTAAATGTTAATAAATAGCTACCAGGAAAAGATACCTTAGAGTATCTGTTTTAATTTTTCCTACCAAATCAGGGCAAATTTCTTTTATCCACATTCAAAACTTTGGCTACCAAAGGATCTTATTTCTTAACACAAGTGAAATTTGATAACACGTACGAATAGCTGTAAGTGTTCCTGCTAGCTGGTGAGGGTCGCTCCTGGGGAAGCAGCCCCATCTCCCCTTTCCCATTGTTGTGCTCTGTCTTCCATGGTTCACTGCCAGGGGACTGGCGTTGATTGCTTACATGAGGCTCATCTTTTGGGTGTTCTTTCTGTCTTGTTCCTACTCTGTTATCTTGCCTGGGATAAGGAGTGGGTAAGAAAAGGATAGCAGCCGAAACCGGTTTGGCTCAGTGGATAGAGCGTCGGCCTGCGGACTGAAAGGTCCCAGGTTCGATTCCGGTCAAGGGCATGTACTTGGGTTGCGGGCACATCTCCAGTGGGAGATATGCAGGAGGCAGCTGGTCGATGTTTCTCTCTCATCGATGTTTCTAACTCTCTATCTCCTCCCTTCCTCTCTGTAAAAAATCAATAAAATATATTAAAAAAAAAAAAAAAGAAAAGGATAGCAAAGTAGGGCTTGGGAATTTCTTAAATTGCAGATGAAGAGCAGATATTTTTTCTAATTGTACATTTTGTGTAATTGGAAGATTTGAATGCTACTTTTGTAGTCAACCACTCCCACATTTGATGAACCCATGGGAAAAATAAATGTTAGATGTAGCTTTATTCCCAGTGTAGGGAAGGGAATGGGATTTACAGGAAGGCAGAAGTAGTAAATATGCTCCCCCTTGTGGACCATGAGAATAATGAAGAAGAGGGAATTTTTGGTTTCACAATGGGTAAGGGTCAAGAAGGCAGTGGATGGACTCTCACACTGCCCCTTTCCCCAGCAAGATGCTGACCCCTTGCCTTCAGTTTCTTCTGGTCAAGTGTCTTGTCCAGTGTGAGTGTGGCCTTTCTTATGATTAATAGTCTTACTCTCAGCCCCCACCACACTAGTAGATCCTGGGCCTCTGTAAGGTGTTTGAGCTTGGGGGTGTGCAGGGTGAGCTTTTGTTCTTGTGCTTACTAGAGGTATGGGAAAAGAACCCGTGAAATGTTTTCCCTTGGGCAGCTGGATAGGGCCAGAATGAGGAGGAGGACCAGATTTGTTTCAACTCTCAATTTATTGAGAAATTCAGTACATATATTTTACACCTGAATAATTCACTAGTCACAATAGAGAAATTAGTACTTTATTGATTTGTAAAATGATATAATTTAGGAAACACTAATTTATACCAACACTCTTCATTTTAGAGATGAGGAATCTTGCTCGCTATCATTGAGAAAGATAGTTTTATAAGCAGTAATATTAGAATCTCACAAACCTGACTCGTATCCATGTTACCATGAAAAAGCCACATCATCTCTGAGCATCATTTTCCTCATCTGTAAAATGGGCATAATATCTGTCTTAGAGGCTTGTCCTTGGAAACCACCTTGTTTTGTCATATAATGAGTGCTTAATAAATACTGTTTTTAAGTATTATCTTTATTTTTTTATTTTTATTTCTTAAGTATTATCTTTAAATAAAAATGCAGATAAAGATATGGAGAGCTATGATGGTATATTTCCGTCTTAAAGTTCTTCACCAGTTTTTGTAGTACATATCAGAGTACAGGTACCTATTTGGGTTCATTATGTTAGTCTTATATCTAATTAGGGGATAATTTCTTTGAGATAAAAAAAACAACAAACCTGCAATCTGTATCTCACAGTGTGGAACACAAAATTGGGGGCTTTAATTATTAGTGAATTGGTTGAAAAGGCAACTTGTCTAGGAAATATCAATAGGTAACTATTTTTAGCTACTATTTTTTTGTTAAAGGATCCATGCTTGTAGATGTTAATAATGTATTTGTGCAAAAAATTGAAAAAAACAACTTTTTGTTTGCTTAATTAGGAGAGAGAAGCTCTTCAGAAACAGCTGGATGAAGCAAACCGAGAAGCCCAAAAATATCGACAGCAGCTTCTAAAGAAAGAACAGGAAGCAGAAGCCTACAGACAGAAATTAGAAGCTATGACTCGTCTTCAGACTAATAAAGAAGCTGTTTAGTTGAAATGAACATGTAGTTTGAGTTACTTTTGGTCAAGAAAGAATACAATCTTGAACTGTACACAGTAAGGTGCAGTCATGGGAAGACAGGATACTAGAAGATTGATAATTGGACTAAAGCCATGTGGTCTGAATCCTTGTAACATAAAACTTTTGAAGTTGTCAAATGTATTTAAAACTGAATTCTGTAAATAGTTTTTGTTTTTTTTACAGTTCTAAATGAGTTGATAAAGATTGTTGAAGAGATCCAAAAACACAATAAGCCACTGTTTTTGTGAATTCTTTTTGATTTTAGTACGAACGAACCTTAATTTCTCAGAAACAGAACAGTTTTAAGGGTGATCGTTGATTAGACCAAATGTGTCATAATTATGTGGTGGACTGATACTGGAATTGCTCCTGTACGTTAAAGCTTCTGTATGAAGAGAAGATTTCTCCCAGGAAATGTTTGTACAGCTTTAAGTTGTCTCAGATTCTCAGAAAACATTTTTTAGAAAACAAATTTTTATATTTGTTCAACTTCAGCTATACCCAAGTAGATTTACATGTATATGAAGCAAATATTTTTTAAACTTTGTGTTTGTACATATCCTGCATGTTTTATAATTTCAAAATGTATCACTTGCATAGGTATTTTCCCCACAAAGATAATGAAAGTTATTCGGGGAAAAAACCCTCCTTTTATTCTGTAGGTCATCTTAACTAAGTAAACTAGCAGCTGGTTTTATTGGAATGATAGTGTTCTTGGAAGGAGCAGCTTACAAGATAACTTGAATTTGCAAACTACAAAATCTATGCTTTTTTGAAAATTTCATAGTGGGGACGTGAAACTGTATTCTGTGCCTTCCATCATGATTTCCACATGAAAGCACTTTAAGGCAGTATGTTTAAAGATAATGTTTTTGGAAAACTCAAAGCATATGGGTTTTTGAAATATTTCATGGACTCATTCCCCTCCCTCCCCCAGGAAATTATTCTTATGGAAAAAAATGCTTTTGTATGTAGAACAAGAACTTTTTGTACCGCAGTAATGCTATAGAGATGTCTACCATAACTTTTACTTTTCCCTGTGAAAGCTGTATGTCTGTGCTGCGACTGCTCTCATCACAATATTGTCGAATTCCACAATGTATGAACATTACACTCTGACATACTGTTTATTCTTTTTTTGTAAAATGTAACTTCATACAGTTTTTCTTGCTTTATTTCTTACATTAATGTTTTATTGCTTTATGAAAATGTTTAACCCTAAGGCCCTACTAGATGATCTATACTGTAAAAAGAAGCAATTACCCTTAAGAAACAATTACTCTGGCCTACTTTTCTATTTTACAATTAAATATCTTTTCCACATATATTCAGTGTAGACTTATATTTTGACCATATTTTGTTCACACATTAATATTTTTGTTCTGTGTATTAAAGCCATATTCTACCATATGAAAATACGTATTCTTTACACTGTCTTGAAAGTCCTTGAGGTAGCTCCTTGGGAATTTGTTAATTCTCTTACTGCAATTATCAGTTCGGTAGGTAATATAGTAAAATGATCTGTGAACTATCAGCTTGATAGTTGTTACTTAGAAACTGTTATAAAGGTTCTAGGACAAATTTAAAAACTAAGGAAGAGAAAAAAACATTTTTTTCAGTTTTCCACTAAATTTGACATAAATTTTATTTTTAAAAAACATCTTTATTGTTGAAAGTATTACATATGGCCCTTTTTTCTCCTATTGACCCCTTATAGCCCACCCCTGCCCCCTGCCCCAGCCTCCACCACCCTATTGTCTGTGTCCACGGGTTATGCAAAAATGCATACAAGTTCTTTGGATCTCTTCCCACCCGTCAACCCTCCCCCACCTTCCCTCTGACATTCAACAGTTTGTTCCATGCTTCTGTGTGTCTGGATCTATTTTGTTTAACAGTTTATTTTTTTCATTAGATTCCACATATGAGTGAGATCATGTGATACTTGTCTTTCTCTGACTGGCTTATTTTGCTTAGCATAATAGTCTCTAGGTCCCTCCAATGCTGTCTCAAAGGCTAAGAGATCCTTTTTTACTACTGCATAGTATTCCATGGTGTACATGTACCACAGCTTTTTTATCCACTCATCTACTGATGGGTACTTGAGCTGTTTCCAGATCTTAGCTATTGTAAATTGTGCTGCTATGAACAAAGGGGTGCACACATTCTTTCTGATTGGTGTTTCAGATTTCTTAGAATATATTCCTAGAAGTGGGATCACTGGGTCAAATGGTAATTCCATATTTAATTTTTTGAGGAAATTCCATACTGTTTTTCATAATGACTGCACCAGTCTGCACTCCCACCCGCAGTGTACTAGTGTTCCCTCTTCTCCACATCCTTGCCAGCACTTGTCATTTGTTGATTTGTTGATGGTAGCCATTCTGACAGGTGTGAGATGGTACCTCGTTGTTTTGATTTTCATCTCTGATGATTAGTGACTTGGAGCATTTTTTCATATGTCTCTTGGCCATTTGTATGTCCCTTTTGGAGAAGTGTCTATTTAGGTCCTTTACCCCATTTTTTAATTGGATTGTTTGTCTTCCTTTTGTTAGGTTGTATGAGTTCCTTATATAATTTAGATATTAACCCTTTATCAGATGTATCATTGCCATACAGTGGGCTCCCATACAATGGGCTCCCTTTTTATTTTGTTGATGGTTTCTTTTGCTGTGCAGAAGCTTTTTATTTTGATGTAGTCCCATTTGTTTATTTTCTCCTTAGTTTCCTTTGCCCTATGAGGTTATCTGTAAACATATTGCTACAAGAGATGTCTGTGATTTTGCTGCCTATGGTTTCTTCTAGGATTTTTATGGTTTCACAACTTACATTTAAGTTCTTTATACATTTTGAGTTTATTTTTGTGTATGGTGTAAGTTTTTGGTCTAGTTTCTTTCTTTCTTTTTTTTTTTTTGCATGTATCTGTCCAATTTTCCCAACACCATTTACTGAAGAGACTGTCTTGACTCCATTGTATGCTTTTGCCTCCTTTTCAATTATCAATTGAGTGTAGTGGCTTGGGTCAATTTCTGAGGTCTCTGTTCTGTTTCATTGATCTATATGTCTGTTCTTATACCAGTACCAGTCTGTTTTGATTACATTGGCTTTGTAGTATAACTTGATATCTGGTATTGTGATCCCTCCAACTTTGTTCTTTCTCAAGATTGCTGCAGCTATTCGGGATTTTTTTGGTTCCATATAAATTTTTGGAGTATTTTTTCTAGATCTGTGAACTATGCCATTGGTCACTTAATAGGGATTGCATTGAATCTATAGATTGCTTTGGGTAGTATGGATATTTTAATGATGTTAATTCTACCAATTCATGAACACAGTATATTCTTCCACTTGTTTATATCTTCCTCTACCTCTTTTTTCAACGTCCTATAGTTTTCTGACTATAGGTCTTTTACCTCCTTAGTTAAGTTTACTCCTAGGTATCTTTTTTTTTTTTTTCAATGAAACATTGACAAGTTCTTTATGGTATTTATTTTCATTTTTTTGTTAATTCTCACTTGAGGATATTTTCCCATAGATTTTTATTTTTCTATTTTTAAAGGGCATTTTTAGAAAGCATCCTATATAATAAAAGCGTAATATGCTAAGTGTCCGACCGATTGGTCGACCAGACGCTATGACACACACTGACCACCAGGAGGCATACACTCTGGTAGGTTAGCTTGCTGCTGGGGTCTGGCCAATTGGGACTGGGCGAGAGGGCTGGACACGTCATGGAGCCCTCCTGCAGTCCCTCCCCAGCCAGGGGACTGGGCAAGATGGCCCAATCAGCCCAATCGCGGGCCAGGCCGAGGGACCCCACCCGTGCACTTATTGTTATACAAAGAAGAAACATATACAGAATACACAAATTACCAGCGAGGTGGACCCTAGCCCTTCTCTCCACTCTGGGAAAACAGATCAGAAGAGAAACAATGATTCCATCTTGTTAATTGTTTCCATCTACACAGACAGTTTTTTTAAAGCAGCATTTCTACTCCTTTGCTGGTGCTTTTTTTTTCTCCCCCCCCCCCCCCCCCCCCCCCCCCCCCAATGTGGGAATCAGGCTTTTCAGTCCAGCTTTGACTTTACTTGCAATTTCTTGGTCAGAACTCTGGAGAAGGCTAGAAAGAAGAATGGCACCTCGATTTACACTAGCCCAGGACTTCAGGTTCTTTATACCGACATGCTCTACAATGGTTTTTGCAAAATAACCATCTCTTCTGTTTTCTTTCATCTTTTATCTTGCTCTATTAACCGAACACTTCAAAACAAGATGTCCTGCAGGATGTTCTGCAATGTGAAGCTCTCCATCCTTGCATCCAGGGCACAGTTCTGCTGCTGCCAAGCTGGCGATGGCATTCATGGCAGGTTGAGTGTCTCCAATGGTAGCTCCCAGAATGCAAGACACCAACACACAGGCAGACTTATCTAGCACCATTTCTTGAATGTGATCTTGCATTTAGCTTAACAAAGCTGGGGAGATGGATTCTAAGAGCTCTCGGCGATGGATCTCTGTTATCTTTTTTACCGTGTGTGTGTTTCCATCTCCTTTCTGCAGAACTTCAATGATTTCTCCTACTGCATATGCAGGATCTTGGGGGCTTAGTAGGAAAACAGGACCTTCCTTCCATATTTGTCATTTAATATGTTAGACAAGGAACTAATAGTTTCAGATATGATTATCTGCTTCACAATCAAATGCTGCCAGTAAAACCAAATGGGAGTATTGGCCATTAGCCACTTTTCAACAAAAGTCTTCATTGTTTTCACAATCACTGTCCTGTCCTTGTGTGTGCCATGCATGGCCACTCTGGCACCATCATGTGTGTGTGCCAGGTAAACCACCACTTCACAGATGGCTTCGTGCTGGAAGCCAAGATCAACAGTAATTAATATAAATGTGAGAAGTTCTGTCAGAAGGCTGAATGGGGCTTTGATGTTCAGAAGGCTGAATATCTGCTTTTTATTACCTGCTGCTGACTCAATAGCCAAAGGCAACCCCTCAAATTTGATGATCTCTTTACTGTTTACTAAACATCACCTTTGATATGTCTGTTTGCATTCCTAAAGGGCAATTGTGTATTCTAGTAAATAAAAAGCAGATGGGTATGGAGATTCAGTGGAGTTTAGTTCCTTGAACTAAGTTCACAACTGGTTTCCCCATAATTTCCAAATTTATATTTATTGTCTTGTGTATTAATCTGCATGCGGCCCTTTCGTTAGGTATTTGAACCCAGGCCACGCGGGCCGTGGCCTCACAGCTTCGATCATTTCTGATCTTAGCTTTGGGGGCGCATAGGTAAAAACGTCCAGGAATACTTTATGCACCAATGAGTGCTTAGTCACAGCTTCCTGTTGGGCCATTGGAGTCAGAATCTGTTTCATTTCATCCATGATAAGTTCTAGTGTTTCTGGCTGTTCCTCTAACATTGTCCAGAGTTGGGTGATCTGCTGACTTGTAAAGCTGAAATGTGTTCCCATGGGGAGCTCTGTCAACATGTTTCTCTGCTCTAAAATGGCTTTGTCATTGTACGGTATTCCACGACGGCTGAGGCTTCCGCGTGTCGGGGCATCTTCCTCACATGGCCTTTAAAACTTCTGATTATCTCCACATTCTGCGGTTTACCCCCACACATGAGAAATTTCTTAACAATATTTCTGGAATATTCAGCTTTACGTAATTCAACCACGTCATCTCGCAGTCTTTCAAAAGCCTGTTTCCTCTGCTCTTTATTGCCAAACTGAATGTAACATTGCATCACACGAGCTGAATCATTGTTTTATAAAATCTGTTTTTTTTTTCTTGTGACATCTTTGCACCTTTTTCTTTGAATTTTTGTTTTGCTTTGACTTCCATCATGGCAACTCGCACACGTGTGGCTGCCACAGGGCTCACCGCTGCTTTCTCTTTCAACAAATTTTTATGGAGAGAGTAGAAAGAAGGGGGAGAGACGCAAAGAGAGAAACATTGGTGTAAGAGATTGGTTGCCTCCTGCACACGCCTACTAAGGCTGGGAATTAGTACATGACTCTGCCCGGAATCAAACCCAGGACCCTTCAGTCGGCTGGCAGATGCTCTATCCACTGAGTCAAACTGGCCAGGGCTATTCCTAGGTATCGTAAATTTTTTTGTTGCTATGGTAATGGAATTATTTGTTTAGTTTCTCTTTCTGAGACTTCATTATTAGTGTATAAAAATGCCTTGACATAAATTTTAAGTTATCTAAAACTACATTTTACAAATGCAAGGCCTTATTTTTAGTAGCATGAAGCTACTTTTTCTATGTCTGCTTTCCATTACTTTAGTGCATATATGGACTTACGTTAGGTGGGGTGCCCTGACATGCGGCATTGAAGTGGGGAAGGGCCCTTGTGTTCATCCCAGAGCCCAGCCATGGTACAGTCTTGCCTCCAGACTAAGCTTGGCCCTGAAGAGCCTCGAGACTGTTGGAAACAAAAGCTTCTGAAAGCTAGTTTATTTCTAGTTTTCTGTTTTGCTAGAGGCTAACCTTGTGCGAAGCATTTTGATCTGTAATATCATGGCATAGATGGGAGAAAATAATTAGCACTTAAAGGGAGGAAGTCTATGGTAGTATCAATGAATGTTCAGGTGTCTTTGGCGACGTTCACTTCTTTCAGATCTGATTGTTATGCAGGACTCGTATCAATCCTCAATCGACTACACCTGATTCACTGTTCTATGAAATCATTAAGACAAGAATTTATAACTAAAGCGATGGGTTGCCTTTTTCTCTTTTTTAGCTTCTGTTTTCAGTGGGCTGGAAAAGCTTTGCATTCTAATCATTCTCAGTGGTGTTCTGAGCAGAGGGTTCAAAGAATGTACAGAATAAAATAATATAAAAGTTTTTAGAAATCTGCACTTAATGTGTTTCCATGATGTAAGGATGGATTGGTCACATTGATGGTTAGCTATTTCCTTTTATGTGTAAACAGACATCTTCCAGAACAGCCTTTCTCGGTGAGGGTTCATGAGAGAATCAAGCCCAATGCCCTGAGTGTTCAGGCCTAATGAATTAATTCCTTGTAATTAATTATTTCTTTTCTATACATGTAGAATAGTACTGGTTATGTACTGTCTTAGACATTGAACTCATTAGATGTCTTGTTGCCTTATTTCTTAATTCAGATTTAACACTTCCCTATGGAACTCTAGGATTCCAAATTTGAAGTTGAGTCTGATGCTTTGGGAAATCTTCATCTGATGAGAGTGATATCTGCGGGAACTGTGCTTCTCAACTAATTTTCATTTATTGTTATTTTATTTATATCCGAATTCCTTCCCCAAAGGACTTGGGATGTCATTTTTTTCATTGGCCTTTAGGAATTATCTTCTTATGTCAACCTCTCATGACATGAGAGGCAAAGTAATTATTCTACTTCACTCTGTCACTGAGTGGCTCTATTTGTTTATTGCAGTGGAGTGTTGGGAGTTGGGGAGCTTTTTGCTGTGGCATTCAAAAAGACCAAAGTTAAAGAGATAAGGGAATACATGTGAAATCCCATGTAATTTGGATGATGCTTGTTTATAACAAAAAGATCTGTATACCAATATATTTATCCAAGACGTATTGCTAAATGAAAATGTATGCCAATATGTGTCTCTTCAATATGATCATTTCTGATATTATTTATTGAACATTAGAACAAACACTTGCCCATAACAAGAATTGATAAGTTGATAGACATATTCATGGATGCTTTTTGCTGATATGACTGATTTTTTTTCTGCATTACTCTATACAAAGTTTCTTCCAGATAAAATCTATAAAGTTTCTTTGTGCTTTAATACCTGAGAAGACCTTGAGAATGGACTCAAAATATATCAAGAAGAAAAACCTTTTCAGATAAAAACACAATATGGTTGTTGGAACTTTATGTCCATATGGATAGGTTCCCAAGGCATTAGCACTCAGGCTTATATAGCAAATAGGAAAAAGCCTCTTCTATTCACCTGGCTTCTGTTGAACAAATAACTCCTCCCATCATGTCAGGTCTACTTAGGAATGAACTAACTGATGTGTCTGTTGGTTCATTAAGTACTATTTACTGTACTTGGATTTAATTATAGATAACTGGTATATTGTAGTTTTGAATGATGTTTGCTATTTGCTTTCTCCATGCTATGAGAACATCTCAGTGCACATGGGTTCAGTTTGACGTAAGCTCTCCGAATTCATTCTCAGATTACTCTGTGTAACCTATGATGGAAAACACAGTATCATCCTTGGAGATATACTTCTGGTTCCAAATCAAAATTTTGGTATCAACATTTTTGTGACTTGCTAACAGTATTTTCCAAATTTATAGATATACGGATAGTCTTATAGGTTTTTTAAAAAAATCATTTGATGGCCTGAGCTCTTTTAAAAATATTTCACTTCCATGAAAATCAAATAGTGAATGTAATTTGGATGCAGTTCCTAGGGCTTTTCATTTTTAGATATATATGTAACCTCCCCAAAACTACCATTTGCTTCCTGGAAAAGTTTTCACCTGATCTCTATGAATTTGTCCACTGCACTTTATTAATTGCTTATTTGGTTTTTCATTTGAATAATTTAGATCTCATGTACACAGTTGATATGTAATGTTTCCTCTATATACAAATACATAGTACTATATAATCCAGTGATTTTCAACCTGTTTCTTCTCATAGCACACATAAACTAATTATTAAAATTCTGCGGCACACCCCAAAAATGTATTTTTTGCCAATCTGACACTAAAATAGGTATAATTTTGATTGATTTACAAAAATAATAACAATAACAGTAATTACTTACTTGTTTTGCTCCAAAGTGACTTTTTAAAAAATCAGGTGCCTGTACTTGTATATAAAGATTCTTAGTACCAAGAATGAACCAATCAGATGCAACCTTATTATGCGATGTTACCAATAAGGTGCAATTCTAGTCCTGGCCTGTTTTGCTCAGTGGTTAGAGTGTCACCCGAGCACTGGAAGGTTGTGTTTGTTTTTTAAAATATATTTTTATTGATCTCAGAGAGGAAGGGAGAGGGAGAGAGAGATAGAAACATCAATGATGAGAGAGAATCATTGATTGGCTGCCTCCTGCATGCCCCCCACTGGGGATTGAGCCCAGGACCCTTCAGTCCGCAGGCTATCGCTCTATCCGCTGAGCCAAACCTGCTAGGCAGCTTGGGAGTTTTAATCCCAGGCAAGGGCACGTACATGGGTTGAGGGTTTGCTTCCCGTCCCTGGTCGGGGTGTGTGCAGGAGGCAACCAGTTGGTGTGTCTCTCTCACGTTGATGTTTCTCTCTCTCTCTCTCCCCCTCCCTTCCACTCTGAAAAGCAATGAAAAGAAATATCCTCGAGGCCGGCTCTGCGGCTCTGCCTCGGAGGTTTTTGGGTCAAGGGCTCCAGATGGAGCCAAACATGTTGCGCAGAGACGCGGGGCGGCGGGGGCGGCGTCGGGTGCGAGGGACGACGTGTGTGGGGATGCCCACGAGCGTGGTCTTTCCGTGTGACTCACACCCGAGACCTCCTGGTCGGCCCGGGCGGGGTGACGCCACGCTGTGGGCGCGGGCCGGGTCCTCGCGGGCGGGTGTGTGGGGCGCGCGGGAGGGGGGGGGGGGGAGCATCGGAAAGATGGGAGTCAAGGCGTTTCCGCGGAGGGAGCGGAGGGGCGCAGGCCTGGAGTCAAACGGGGAGAACCCCGCGTGTGGGGCGCGGGGTCCAGATCGCGACTGTCAGCCCCTGCGAGACGTCACACAACCCCCACCCCCCACCCCCCATACACACGCACACACGATTCTCAAGATTTTTATTTTAAAAGAGCAGAAAGGAGCCTGGTTCCGCCGGTGATGCGTGGGCCCGGCCCGCGCGTGGGGGCGGGAGGAGCACGCCTCGCCGAAGCGCGCGTGGGGCTGCGCCCGGGGTCCTCGGTTCCCACGCCGCGGCCGCTGTTCCCGGCCCGGGAGGACCGGCGGGCAGCCCCGCACCCGCTGGCGCCCCGCGTGTCTCCGGGGAAATGACACGGAAAACGGACCGAGGCGACGTTCCTCCTTTGTTCTTTGCAACTTCACGTAGGGTTGACCATGACCTTGAAATGAGTAAATGAAAACTCTGTAATGCGTAAGTTGGATTGTCAATGGCGGAAGTAAGTCAAAGCTAACTCTACCCCACTTCAATTTTTTTCAAGATTCTGCCACTTAAAAGAAGAAAAGGATATTGGAGGATCTGTACACCTGCAAGTCATGGTGTTCCATTTAAATGTTCCATTAAAAGTTTTCTGCAGCGCTTATTTAAAAAAAATATATCCTCATGTGAGGATTAACAACAAGAAAAAGATGCAACTTTATTATATGATCTATACATTCACGGTTCAAAACAGAGCATTTACACAGGATAGCTATTGTTGTGTTGGCTGTTATTTCTTAAAGTGGACAATCTATGGGAAAAGAGGTCAGTGCCCCTGACTAAATAGTCAGGTATTGCATGTTTTAAAAATTCTTGTGGGACACCACTTTAAAATAAATGATGCAGCCCTGGCCGGTTTGGCTCAATGGATAGAGCATTGGCCTGCGGACTGAAGGGTCCCGGGTTCAATTCCGGTCAAGGGCACATGCCTGGGTCGCAGGCTTGATCCCCACTGGGGACCTGCAGGAGGCAGCCGATCTATAGTTCTCTCTCATCAATGATGTTTCTATCTCTCTTCCTCTCCCTTCCTCTCTGTAATCAATAAAAAAATATTTAAAAAAGAAAATAGATGATTTAATTCCAATCTTACTACTGATTGGTTACATGATTTATAATTGTGAATTTTATGGATTATTTAAATGTCTTCCTGATATTTTGGTAAGAATTTTTTGTATGCCAGGCAACTGTCAGTAAAGCATTCATTTTAAACAAATGTTTTATTGACTTTAGAGAGAGAGAGGAAGGGAGAGGGGGAGAGAGAGATATAGAAATTTCAATATGAGAAACATTGATTGGATGCCTCCTGCATGCCCCCTACTCAGGATTGAGCCTGCAACCTGGCATGTGCCCTGACCTAGAATCAAACCAGCAAACTCTTGGTGCATGGGGTGATGCTAAACCAACTGAGCCACACTGGCTGGGCAAGCATTCATTTTTGTATTACAATTTTTCCATAATTATTCTAGACTTGGTCATACTTATTATAACTCTCAAGAATTATTTCAAGTTAAAATTGCACACTTACTTTGCTATAGAAAATATATATTAAGAAAGCTCACACTTGAATGAGCCTATAACTGCTTTAAAAAAAAATTCTCCATCTGCCAGGGAACTGACTCTGCTTCCAAGCATTTTTGCCCAGGATCTCAGAGACTTGGCATCAAACACTGAGGCGCATTATTCAGAATAATGTTTACTATCTTTGTTAGGTACAATTGTATACTCAGGTTTTTTTCATGGTTGTTTTAATAAAAACTTCAAAACATATAGAAGGACATCCTATTAGTGCCCCTTTGAGAAAACTTTGGAGCATCTGTCCTCTTAGATTATAAACTCTTTATGCCTTGGGTTGGTGTCTGTCGTCTTGGTCTCCACTGTATCACCAACTGTAAGATAGAAGAGGGCCAAAAAATATTTGTCAACTAAGTGAGCAATTAGGGGAAAATGATGAAGAAAAAATATCTAGTATGATGATAAACCTACTTATTGATTTTCTAGTCTCAGTGTTATTGTATTTTCTTCAGTTGTAGAATTTTTATTTAAACATATATTTTTTATTGATTTCAGAGAGGAAAGGAGAGGGAGAGAGATAGAAACGTCAATGATGAGAATCACTGATCCGCTGCCTCCTGCAATTCCCAACTGGGGACTGATCCCACAATCCAGGCATGTGCCCTGACCAGGAATTGAAACATGACCTCCTAGTTCATAGCTTGACACTCATAATCACTGAGCCACATCACCAGGCATAGAATTTTCACTTTTTATAGTTTTTAATTCTTTACCAAATTCTAAACACACACACACACACACACACACACACACACACACAGTATATCTGAATAGAGAAAGCAAAGATGGGTTAGAAAAAATTTCCAAACTGAAACTCAGAGATAAGAAGGTGGAAAATAAAAAGAATATCATATATATAATTTATATCTATAATGTATATATTATACAATAATCATAATATATATGCACACATGTACATACACAATTATATATATTATGTACTTATGAGATAAGGTAAAAAAGTTTAACATAAGCATAATTGGACTTGCAGGAGGATAGAAGAGAGATAATGGAGCAGAAGCAACACTTGATGAGAAAATAACGGATAATTTTCCATTTAAATTGCTAACTTGGTGTTGGTACTTTTTTAATGAGTCAATAAATGTCAGCTATTACCACTGTCAATATTATTTTTCCCATAAAGCAAAGCTTTCTTGAGGTATAATTCCATATTATAAAGTCCCCCATTTGAAGTGTACAATTCAGTACTTTTAAGATATTCACAGAGTTGTGCAACCATCACAATAATCAATTTTAAAACATTTCCAGCAACGCTCCAGAAAGAAACTCCCCCAAACCTGTTCCCCTTGCTGTCAACCTCTGACTCCTCACACACCCCGACTCCAGAGCCCTGAGTCACCAGCCATCTTTTCGGTCTCTATCCATTTGACTCCGGACGTTTCCAATAAATGGAGTCATGTAACATGTGGTGCTTCGAGACTGGCTCTTCTCACTTAACATAATGTTCTCAGGGTTCTTCCTGTTGTGTGTCAGCACGTCCATCCTTCTTATTGTTGAATGGCTGTGTCACATCGTGTCGCTCCATTTATCTGTGGATGGACTTTTGGGTTGTTTCCACTTTTTGGCTGTTATGAATAATGCCGCTCTGAACATTTAGGCTTCTGTATGTCCCTTTATGCATTCTCTCTCTCTCTCTCTCTCTCTCTCTCTCTCTCTCTCTCTCACACACACACACACACACACACACACGTGCTAAAAGTGATTATGTCTGGTGATTGTTATTCTTTTTACTTATCTGTGTTTTCTCATCTCTTTACAACAGTACATACTATGTAGCAATAAAAAAATTCATTGTGCGAGATGCTAACATCTGCCTGCTCCTGAGCACAGCGCCAGCATCCCTCTGAGTGCCCACTCCGCCCTCCCTGCCGCCGGGGAAGCAGTGGCAGGAGTAACACTAATAATTTGTGCTACTTATTCTGCATACCCTCGGCTTTGTTCTGGGCTACAAGCTGGGAGCTTTGTCTGAGGCTGGCCGTGTCTGAAGCCAGGGGCAGAAAGGACTGAGGGCTCTTCACCACATTTCCCTGCTGGCTCGGGTTGCTAAGTGCAACGTTTTTTCCTCCATTTCTTGATCAAGGTCGTGGTCACTGTCCCTCAGAGCGTTGGTAGAGGAAGGGTGGCTTAATTCAGCCTAGAGGAAGGGCTTCTGGAGGGCGGAGCTAAGGTGGAAGCAGGAGAACCCTTTAAATACAGGGCCCCGTCCTGCTGCCCAGGAGTGCCCCTGGGACCTCTGAGTGTCCGTGAGAAGGAGTGAGACTGACTGAGGCACTGACGGAGATGATGGAGCCTGAGGAGTACAGAGAGAGAGGTGAGCCACGGGCATCGCAGGCCCTCTTCCCCACTGCCAGCCGCAAGAGCTGCTGTCGGCTGTGGGTGCTTAGATTTTGGGGTGTCATTTGACTGGAAGTTAGAGTTGGCTGCTGCAATTTTTTTTCTGCGAAAGGAATGTGGGACCGGAGTTTAAAACTTTTCTCCACCTTTTTCATTCTTCCTCTCATATACGCCCACTCTGCCATGTCATGCTTTTCTTTTCTACTTTCTCACAAAATAGAGAATTTGGATTCCTGCTCCACTAACTGGCAAACGGGGAATTGATTATTCGTATCCTGAAATAGGAAAAAAATTCCCTACGTATTCTGTAGTCACTGCAAGATCGTTTCCTTTTTAGTATTCATTTTCCTATGTGGGAACTGTTCAGTAGTGTTCTTTCTTTTAGTCATATAGTCCGTAAAAGTTCAGTGTGCACCTGCTACCCATCAAGCCTGTGTGCCGAGCAAAACCAAACGGTTATCCCATGTCCAGGCATCGCTCTCCTGAGTGGGGAAGCAGCTCGTTGCTTATAATTTCTTTCTAAGTTTTTATATCCTCCTCCCTCTATCTGGTTCTGTTGCCTGAGATTCCTTTGCTGTGAGGTATTGTCCTGTGTCAGATCCAAGTGTTTTTCTCTCCTCCACTCAGGCTAAGTGGCTGTTAGCCGGTAGACGTTAACCTGCACTAGCTTCTATCGTTGCTTTCCGAAGGCACCTTCACCTGAGAGCAGGTGCTTGTGTGTGAGTGGGACACAAATACATTTCGTGCTGTCCCTGGACAAGCGGAGGGCTAGGTCCAGGGCTCTCAGGCCTCTGGTGGGGGCCTGCTGCAGGCACGAGAAGCATCGGGCCCTGGGAGGGTCGAAGGAGAGCAAAATGCAAAGAGAAGGGCACGGGAGCTTTTGCTCACTCACAGTTTTGTCCGAGGCCGTCGTAAGAATTTTGCATGAGGTGGTGTAGAGGGAAGAGGCTCAGGTTCCCTTTCCTTTTCTCTATTTTATTTTACTTGATTTTTTCCATGGGGAAGAGGAGCTTAAGGACTACCAAGGAGGAATTCTATATATTGAGAAAGAGAGATGAATACGCAGACACAGATGGGGAGATGGAGCAAGAGAGTCAGAGAGAGACTCCAACAGGGGCACTGCAGGCTGAAACTCCCACCCGGAGAACTGAACGGGAAGAGAGAATAAATAATTTACAGTGGCTTCCGAGTGTTTGACTTGACTACCTTTCTTCCTATTTATTTGTTCATTCATTTGGTTAAATTTTTTTTTGGGGGGGGGGGCAAAGGGAGCATCTAAAAAATGTTCTAAGCACAGGAAGGGAGATAAAGTGATTAAGGCAAGATTTCAGGCGAGTGCAGGGTTCTTAGTTGAGGCCTATGGTTGTGCTTTAGGAATTCCATGAACCTCAGAAATTATAGACCAAATTTTGCATGTATGTCAGCCTATAGTTTTCATCCTATTCTTAAAGAAGTTTACGGCTCTAAAACACATGAGGAATTATTGATCCATTGGGAGTGGTGAACAGATAGATTTTTCCCCTTTCCTCAGAACCCGGAATGGGAACTTGCCATGTGTGCTAACAAAGCGTGTGGTCTGTGTGCGTGTGTGAGTGCATGTGTGAGTGTGTGTGTGTGTAACAGTATTTGGATAGAAAGAGCCACAGAGTTTCTGCTGAACCTGTAAGGCGATGCATTAACACAGCGGTTCTCAACCTGTGGGTCGCGACCCCTTTGGCGGTTAAACGACCCTTTCACAGTTGTCGCCTAAGACCATCCTGCATATCAGATATTTACATTACGATTCATAACAGTAGCAACATTACAGTTATGAAGTAGCAACGAAAATAATTTTATGGTTGGGTCACAACATGAGGAACTGTATTTAAAGGGCCAGAAGGTTGAGAACCACTGCATTAACAGATGCTCTGTTGTTGGGAGAAAGGTGGGAGAGATGATTAAGGCTGATACAGACCAGGGAAGGGGAGGAAAAGGAAAGGGTTTACATTGACCCTGGAGTTTTATGCTTTGGAGATTTTCCCTCTTGTTCATTTGTCCACTCACACATTGCCTCCATCATTCATTCACTCCCTCACTCGTTTTGTTCTTTTGAAGACAAGGCCTCTGCTGGGCATCCGGCCCCCCTTACCCCCCATGAACCCATCTCCCTTTCACCACGTTTCTTAGCCCAGACAGGAGGGGCACAGCACACCTGGGCCAGGCCCAGTCAGGGGACACGAGGCTGGTTCCTCTGCCTCCCTTGCAGGAAAGGAGATGGTGGATTACATCTGCCAGTACCTGAGCAGCGTGCGGGAGCGGCGGGTGACCCCAGATGTGCGGCCCGGCTACCTGCGAGCCCAGCTGCCCGAGAGCGCGCCCGAGGACCCCGACAGCTGGGACAGCATCTTTGGGGACATCGAGCGAGTCATCATGCCTGGGGTGAGATGCGGTCACAGGAGTGACTCTGGACTTTGGGGCATAGAAGGGTGGGCGGAGGCATGAGAAAGGCCTGGGATGACCCTTCAGCCACTTGGCCGACATTCAAACCCAACTTCTGGGCAGGTGGAGGGCCAGGACTTCGACCGAAATTTGGTTTCTGATGCCAAGGGAGCTGTAGTGTCGGGTGGGGAGCGAGAGAGAATAAGGACTGCGTCCAGGGCCCCGTCGGACAGAAGTGTGGCGATCCAGTGGGTGGGGGGAAGTGAGGAGCAAGGACGCCTGTGGCGAGCAGGATGGAGAGGGGGCTGGGTGGTCCCTGAAGCACAGCCGCAGGACCAGGGGCTCCCACAGAATTCCGGGACATGAGACAGAGCAAGAAGGAGCCTGAGAACACAGCCCCCGAGGGCTGGGCACCTGGGGGGCTGAATGAGCCCCGTCAGCCCCTTTCTCCTCCATGAGGTGCAGCCACCTCCTTCCTAATCAGGCGGAGGCCTTGTGATTGAGCTGCTTTTGGGGGGGTAACAAGGGGTTTTCCCTGAATTGCCCCCACTCCTGGAGACAAAGGGCATGACCTGGGGGCAGCCAGGGGCCAGGGCGCAGACAGAAGCTGGATGCTGCAAGGGCTGGGGCTGGAGCCGAGGCTCGGGGCCAAGGGCCCTGGCGATGTCCCTGCCGCCAGGAGTGAGGAGCTGAGGAAGGCATTCCCGCTAAAAGTGCACGAGCCTTCCTCCCCTGGAAGGGCTGCCTTTTACAGGCCAGGCACTGTACCAGCCGCACTGCAGGCCAGCTTGTTTTATCCGACGGTGACCCTACGATCCCTGCTTTACACGTGAGTAAACTGAGGCACAGAGTTCATTGTCTTCCCAAAGCCGCAGAGTTTGTGCCTGAAAAACCCAGGACTTTAATCTGGGCCAGTCTTACTCCCAAGGCTCTGCCTTTCTCCTACGCAGCACTGGTGAGTGACTGAGGGCCTTAGGCTGTGCCGTGCCCCCAGGCACCCTCCGTCAGCTGTGCCCGTCCCGCTCCCTCCACCCCGTGGGGCCTTGGAGCTCTGACCAGCACATGCCCAGCAGCTCTTCCCGAGGCCGACTGGGGACCTGCTCCCATCAGCCCTGAAGAGCTGTGGACTCAGGTGTGAGGGAAATGTGCCTGGAGGCAGGGGTGAGAAGCTACTCAAACTCAGACAGTGATGGCCAGTTTGCACCAAGCCACATACCCATCTCTCTGACCAGTCAGCCTAGTTCAGAAGCATCTTTTGAAAATTTTTATATCAAGAAAACTTTTACTAAGGAGGCTAGCTCCCCGATAAGATTATCTCATGGATTTGATTCTGTAAAATGTCATCTGCTGAGGGGCCAACTGTAAGCTGGTAGTGCCGTGAAAGCAACTGTCAGAAGAGGCAGAAATGAGCTGATTCATTCGATTGAGAAATTCCAGCGGTTGCTGGGAGTGCGGTCAAAGAGGCTCACTGCTGGACTGAGAGATCTGTGTGTTTTGATAAGCGTCCCTCTGGCTTATCCCACGGTGTATATCTCACCAGAACACCCAATTGCCCCTTGATAGGATCAGGAGGATGGAGCCCCCCTCTGCGTTTCCAAAATAATGTCGTTAAGCACGTCAGTAACGAGGCCCAATCTCTCATCTCATCTCACAGGCTGCACAGCCTCTCAGAGTTGGCCTGAAAGCTGCTGGCCCTCTGCTTTCTCGTTTTGGCCAGCTCCTCACTAACAACGGGGTTAATTTTTCTCTCCCAGCCACCTCCGCGATGGAAAGAGAAGAAAACAACAACAATCATTTAGCTTTAATTCCAATCCTGGTTAGAAAAACCTCGTCTACTCTTGATGAAGGGAGAGCAGCAGCAGGGAGAGGGCAGGATGCCATCCCGCTTAGGCGTTTGGGCCCTGGAGTCAGACAGCGCTGGGTGTTTGGGCTCTGCTGTCTGCCCCTCTGAGGGATGTGTGGTCCCGGGGACGCTGCCTCTCTCCGCCAGCCCCAGTTCTCACCAGTAAGACAGGGATCATGGCAGAACCTACCTCCTACGGGTGCTGTGAGAATTGAATAAGGTTAAGTAATGGAGAGTGGGAGATACTGTTGTTACCTACGATGCCTTCCGCCTGGTGAAACGCAGAGGAAGAGGTATGATCACCCTAGAGTCAAGTCAGGATAAGCGATGTGTCCATCACCAGATGATCACCGTCCACATTAGCGCTTTACGTTTGACACATTTCCTCCAGGCCGGTTTATACAGCAGCCCCAGGAGACAGAATTCAGTTTTTGATGAGAAACTGAGGTTGAGAGAGGCGCAGGGGAAGACCCTGGCTTTATGGGGTCTGAATCCCCTACAAATTTTAAGCTCCCCTTTAAGAAAATGAAATTAAGGCTGGATCTCAAAAAAGAATTATACAAACATGGGACGTTGGAGCTTAAGTTCAGTCGCTTCACAATAGACAAGGTGACACAGCTGGTTAGGGGCAGAGGTAGGCCTGGGACCTATGCCTTTGAATTTAAGGCTGAGGCTCCGTCTACCATACACGCTGTCCAGGACACTGTCATTGCTCTTGAGGGATAACAGGGATTTGTGCCCCCTAAATAACTCAATGCTACACCAATATGTCATCGAATGAGCTCTCAGAAGAGTGTAACAACTAGAAAGAGAGCGTTCCATGGGCTGAGGGAAGGGATCAAAGGGACGGGAGTTGGGCAAGCATTTGTGGAGGAAATGAATATGTAGTAGCTTTCTAAGAATTGACAGATTTCAGAGGGTCGTGTCTGTGTGTGTAGTACCTTCCTGTGAGGGCAAACAGGATTGCTCAAAGACAAGATTGAAGAGACAAACAGGATTGCTCAAAGACAAGATTGAAGAGATAAACGGTGTGTTTGCAGAGAAGTGAGATGAAGCCAGATTAGATCATCAGTGAGGCCGGTGAGCCCCTGAGGATGCTTCAGGGACCTGTTCCACTTGACTCCTCCTTAGATCCAGCTTACGCTGATGGTGGGCTCAGGGGTTAGCCTGGAGGCAGGGGCCCCATGCCTTTGGGCTTCCACTTCTCCTTCCCTCTTCTCTCCTCTCTCCATCCCCACTGGGAGGTTAAGGACAGACTTGAATCCATTCACCCCCACAGGAGATGCTTGCCTAGAGAGCTCAGCGATCCATAACACAAAGACTGCTTTTCACGAAACTGGATGAGACAAGCAACCGGCTGTTCCCAACAGTCTCCCCTTCTTTTTATGACTGAGCAGGGGTGGCGGGGGAGATAAGCATTGGAGACTAATGTGAACATTACCCAGAATCCCCAACTCTAATTACTATAGCAGTTTCCATTTCACATATTCGCATGCGTGCAAATGCTCCACTGAAGGGCTAGCTGAGAGGATGAGCAATGTGGGTGGCAAGGACACCATGAATCTGTCTTATTTTTATGGAGCCGTGTCACTTAGTCGGCTGTCTTAAAATGCCAGCCCATCTCCAGACGGGGTGCTTCCCCTTGCCAGGGAGGGGCTCTGGAGGAGGACGGCCTCCTGCACAGGCCTCGGTGTCACCTGTGTACCTGCTCTGCCTCCAGGTGGTACATTGGCAGAGCCCCCACATGCACGCCTACTACCCAGCTCTCACCTCATGGCCGTCACTGCTGGGCGACATGCTGGCTGATGCCATCAACTGCTTGGGATTCACCTGGGTGAGTAGCAGCGGCTGTACCTATGACCAGTGGCCATGGGGACGCAGCAGGAAGTGACATCCGGGGGCACACATATTTGGTCCTGGTCTCTGAATAGGGTTCCCAGTTAAATATTAACCATGGCTGTATTGTTTGTGGACTTAAGCTTTACATAAATGTTCTCAACTTGTCCTGTCTAATTCTATGGAATCGTGAGTATTGGCCCCATTTTGTGATCGAAGAAAGTGAGGCTTAACTACCTTATCTCCCCATGATCACACAGCTCAGAGAGAAAAGAGGAGATTGGGACTGAGGTCTGGTTATTGCCACCATTTGTGACCCTAACTAAGCACTTTGGTGCCTGTAGATACAACTTCATCTGTGCTCTTGTCTTTGAGGCCATAAGACTTCCCTTAATAACCCCCTAAGCACCAATCAGCTTTAAATTATGCCAGAATACTCTTAGAATAGGTTTATATTTTAAACCTGAACTCTTATAGGATGTGTGTGTGTGTGTGTGTGTGTGTGTGTTGGGGGCTGGGAGGGGGGCGGCTTGAGAGGGGAAGATAGATGCTAGCATTTCCAGGAAGTAGTGCTTGCTTTCTTAGTCCTAAAACGTCCTCCTGGCTTATAGCATGCCTCTCAGCTGGGTATTTAAGGGACTTGGGGAGCCCAATGGAGGCAACCATTTCTAGGGCTTGGAGTCCCAGGAGAATCCACCGCATCGAGGGTGGCAAGAATTCAAAGCCCCACATTCTTTTCCCTTTTTGGTTTGATAGAGGATGGGGTGGCGCTGGGGCACAGGGCCTGGCCTTGATCCCTTCTCCAGGGATATGTCACAGCCAGGGGGACTACTAGGGCAGAGACAGATGTATTTCTGGGGCTGGTGGGCCCATCTTGGTGCCCTATGGCTAACCAGACGAGGCTGCTTTCCTGCTTTCAGGCTTCCAGCCCTGCGTGCACGGAGCTGGAGATGAACGTCATGGACTGGCTGGCGAAAATGCTGGGACTCCCAGAGCACTTCCTGCACCACCACCCTGGCAGCCACGGGGGAGGCGTCTTGCAGGTTCCTCTATTGTCAAAGCTCCCCCTAGCCTGGGGGATAAGTAGTGGGAGATAAGCCAAACCCTTGCCTGGGCAATTCTCCTGTTTGTCAGGAGTCTCCACATGTCACCACACTGCCACCATCACCATTACCATCGTCACTGTCATGGTTGACACCGTCATCACCAACAGCATCACTGGCATAGCTACCACCCCCTTATTAGCTGCCCACCCCCCATTGCTGCCACTCCCTTTTCAACTTCCATTTAGTCCACACGGCTGCTTCCACCATCTCCACTCTATCTCTTTTCCTTGAAAAAGATGAAAGGTCAATGCATCATCACATTTCTTGTCTTACTGGATTTAGGTTTCTTAGTTTACAATCTGACAACACCCCCCCCCCCCCCCTTGTCCCACTTCACACCATATGTTAATGGTAAAGAGAAGCAAGTAGAGGTTCTTCCCATCCCTCCTAAGTCCAGGAGGCCCTTGGCAGTGAGAAATTAACAGCACACATCAGTTCGTCTAGTCCAGTGATGATGGCGAACCTATGACACACGTGTCAGAGGTGACACGCGAACTCATTTTTTTGGTTGATTTTTCTTTGTTAAATGGCATTTAAATATATAAAATAAATATAAAAAATATAAGTCTTTGTTTTACTATGGTTGCAAATATCAAAAAATTTCTATATGTGACACTGCACCAGAGTTAAGTTAGGGTTTTTCAAAATGCTGACACGCCGAGCTCAAAAGGTTCGCCATCACTGGTCTAGTCCTACAACCCTATCTTTTGTATATATATCAAATGATGGTTCTTCAAATATATATATGTTATACATATTTGATAGTAGGGAGCCATCAGCAGCAGGCCTCCTAAAGATTTCCAGAAGCAAAGACATTGAAGACTGAGTGGATGAATGAAGAGAAACCATAAGGATAATGTTTCTCAATTTCCAAGCATAAAGATATTTTGACCATTTTTTATTATTTATTTTGAATTTTACTGCACCATAATGAGAAAATATAGCCTCTAAAGCCTCTTATTTTATTTTTTTAATCCTCACCCGAGGATATTTTTCCATTGACTTTTTTCTTGGGGAGGGGGGAGCGGAAGGGATGGGGAGAGACACACACAGAGAGAAACACCAACGTGAGAGAGATACATCGATTTGAGCCTGCATCTGAGGTACGCGGCCTTGATCAAAATCGAACACAGGACCCTTTGGTCTGCGGGCTGACTCTCTGTCCACTGAGCCAAACTGGCCAGGACGCGAGTGCTTTCTTTGAAGCATGTTTTACAAGAGGAACAAACGTATCTAGAACCAAACCTGTATCTATCAGGGGCTAAACATTCTCTTTTTGGTTTCTGTGGCCTCTCTGATAAAGATGCTGGTTTTAGGTGAAAATGAGCTTTCATTACTTCCCTGGAAAGTTAGAGAGAGGTGTCCCAGGGTTGCTTAGGGTGCTGTGAATGGAGAATGCAGAATAGGTCTGTGAGCTTAAGCAGGAGCTATGTGCTTTTTTGAGGAATAGCTATTACACACACACACACACACACCCTGTGAAGAGCCTGGGGAATTTGGAAGAGAACACAGGGAGAGGCTGCCACCGGTAATCCTTCTTCCACTACAGAGCACAGTCAGTGAGTCCACCTTGATTGCCTTGCTGGCGGCAAGAAAGAACAAAATCCTGGAAATGAAAGCGTCTGAGCCCGGGGCAGACGAGTCCTCCCTGAATGCACGGCTCATTGCCTACGCCTCTGACCAGGTGAGTTGCCCACCACAGGCCATACCTTCAGGCCATTGCTTGGCTTCCGGAGTCTTGGCCCTGGAGCCTTTTTCTTCCAGGTATGAGTGTACTGGGGCTCAGGGGAGCTCAGGCCTGTGAGATTGTCTCCAGGAACCGCAGGGACAGACAAGTGTTGAATGTTATGTGGGGCTCCCTTACTCTGGATTCAGCAGTTTCCAGGGAGTGCTCCTCCCAGGATGACTCTGCTAACAGGTTTCCGTGGTCCTGCCAGGCTCACTCCTCAGTGGAAAAGGCTGGTTTGATTTCTCTTGTGAAGATGAAGTTTCTGCCCGTGGACAGCAACTTCTCACTCCGAGGGGAAGCTCTTCAGAAAGCCATCGAGGAGGACAAGGAGCGGGGCCTGGTGCCTGTCTTTGTAAGTCAGAATGTGTTCTGAGCTTAGGATGATAGACGTGGAGGTGAGGAAGGAATTTTGGCAGAATGCAGGTAAGTAACAGGCTGCAAACAAAAGCAGAAAGGCCCTCAAGTGCAATGTTTTATAACTTCTGAGTTGCTATTCATTTGTGTGTTAAAAAATAAATTTGGGAGGTTCATAACCAGCATTAAAAAAAAGAAATGGAATAGAAAAATCTCAAAGTGCATTCCTGTAGCCAGACTATGTATTGTTTGGTGAAAACTTTTATTTCAAATACACATGTATATAGGTACTAGGTTACCATATAAAATGCATTTCGTTTTTTAAAAAAGACGTCGCTATTGACTTTTAGAGAGGAAGGGAGAGGGATAGAGAGATAGAAACACCAAAGATGACAGAGAATCATCAATCAGCTGCCTCCTACATGCCCGCTACTGGGGATCGAGCCTGAAACCTGGGCATGTGCCCTGACTGGGAATCAAACTGTGACCTCTTAATTTTCATGGGCTGATGCTCAACCTCTGAGCCACATCGACTGGGCTAAGATGCATTTCTTACTGTGGGTCACGGTAAAATATAGTGTGAGATACCCACTGCTCTAGTGGAATGGGTGGGGTAGATAATATCTGTGGTTAAATTTTCTTTCAAGCCAAATGTGTCCCAAGAGCCCACTTTCCCATGTTAACTTCCTGTGTTTGCCTCCAGGTCTGTGCAACCCTGGGGACCACTGGGGTCTGCGCCTTTGACTGCCTGTCAGAGCTGGGCCCCATATGTAAGTCTGCCCTGTCCGGCTGGGAAGACAAGTAATGAGTTCTAGAATGTTCCCTAGAGCAAGAACCTGAAAGGAACTCTGGAGTTATCTTGCCCCTCCATGATCACTGCGGAGAGTGTAGGAAGAGCCACCACAGGGGACAAATGTGTCCTCCCAGGCAGCCAGGCCACTGCTTCCCCAGAGGTGTGACCAGGCGTGAGAGCTGCTCTCCCTTGCGTCCTGTCCTAGGAGGTGACAGTGTAAGCCTCAGGCTTCTCACCCTCTCACTTTGTGTCGAGAAATCGGCTTACTGCAGGCTGCATCCCAAAGCAGGGGGAGAATGAGGACAGTGAAATGTCTTCTGGTCCCAGCTAAGAAAATGAGAAGTGGAGGGTAGGGAAACCATGGAGGGAGATCAAGTCAGAAAAAAACCCCACATGTGATTGTTTAAATCTCTGAACGAGAAACCAGTTAGGACAGTGATGGTGAGCCTTTTGAGCTCGGCGTGTCAGCATTTTGAAAAACCCTAACTTAACTCTGGTGCCGTGTCACATATAGAAATTTTTTGATATTTGCAACCATAGTAAAACAAAGACTTATATTTTTGATATTTATTTTATATATTTAAATGCCATTTAACAAAGAAAAATCAACCAAAAAAATGAGTTCGCGTGTCACCTCTGACACCCGTGTCATAGGTTCGCCATCACTGAGCTAGGATGAGGGACATCCCTCTCTAATGCGTGTATTAGACGCATTAACATTGCTCTCCGGGCCAGCGGCAAGTTGGGGTCTGTGTCAGAAAGCTCTAGGATGAGGACAACAGGTGAGGGCCCCGGCCAGGGAGGGGAACAGGCCAGGGTGGGGCTCCGTGGGCTCTCCCTGCAGGAGGTGGTGGGGCCTCATTCCCGCCCACTCCTCACATGGAGGCTCCCTCTCATCTCCACGGGCCTTGATGTCCCAGGAAGCCAAAGCAGGCCGGCCTTTCTGGCTCTTTTCTTGTAGCCCACCAGCCAGCTGGGCCAGACAAGAGATGCCTTTTAGTTGGCTGGTGGCAACCCCCACTCCCACCCCAGCGCCCCCTCCCAACCAGGTGACGTTTGGCCCTTCAGGTGCCAGGGAAGGGCTGTGGCTCCACATCGATGCTGCCTACGCGGGCACTGCCTTCCTGTGTCCCGAGTTCCGGGGGTTCCTGCAGGGCATCGAGTACGCCGACTCCTTCACCTTTAACCCTTCCAAGTGGATGATGGTGCACTTTGACTGCACCGGCTTCTGGTGAGTGTGGCAGCCGAGGCCCCAGCCCCCGGGAAAGCCTTGCTTCCCCTGGAGAGGCCTCTACCACTGATGCCCACGGGGAACCCACAGGGTCAAGAACAAGTACAAGCTGCAGCAGACCTTCAGCGTGAACCCCGTCTACCTCAGGCATGCCAACTCGGGCGCGGCCACCGACTTCATGGTGAGAGGCCAGGAGCAAGCGGGGGTGGGGTGGAGGGTTCTGAAACGGAAGCTGTCTGCACGTGACCGCCAGGGTCTCCTGTATGTCAGCTCTGGTCAGAAAGTGGCACATGGGGAGTCCACCTCATCCTTCCTGAGTTTCTGGATGCTTCTAAACATTCCCGGTGCTTTCAATGGCTGCATCTCAGTCTTTCCAACCCGCCCACATTCTCAGCCTGTACAATCTCTTGGGGAAACAGGTTCTTCAGATTTAATGCCTCAGTTTGAAGACAGTCCTTCCTGTAATTGTAGGGCAAACAAATAAGTTGCTTCTCATGTCCAAGGGGAGGCGGCAGTGGCTTTGGGAAACTTAGTGGACCTTGACTTCCTTATATGTTCACATTCAATATTATTTTGTATTAGTTCCAGGCATACAGCATAGTGGTTAGATAATCATATACTTTACAAAGTGGTGCCCCCAATGTTTCCAGTACCCACCCGGAACCATGCACAGTTTTTACAATATTATTGACTATATTTTCTATGCTGGACCTTACAGCCCCATGACTATTCTGTAATTGACAATTTGTACTTCTTTTTTTAAAAAAATATATTTCATTGATTTTTTACAGAGAGGAAGGGAGAGGGATAGAGAGTTAGAAACATCAATGAGAGAGAAACATCGATCAGCTGCCTCCTGCACACTCTCCACTGGGGATGTGCCCGCAACCAAGGTATATGCCCTTGACCGGAATAGGACCTGGGACCCTCCAGTCTGAAGGCCGACGCTCTATCCACTGAGCCCAACTGGTTAGGGCCAATTTGTACTTCTTAATCCCTTTACCTCTTTCACCCCTCCCCTGTCTCCCTACTCCTCTGGGCACCACCAGTCTGTTCTCTGCATCTATGAGTCTGGAACCTTACTGTTTCTATTTCTACATCTAGAAAGTGCTGCTTTGTACCGTTTCTTCTTTCACCTCTAATCCCATGGATTTAATTTTCAAGTCTACAAAGAAACTCCTGGAAAACTAAAGCCGCTATTTGCTGTGACCTGGGGTTCTTCCCTACTGCTCTGACCGGTGCCCCCAGCTCCTTTTCACCCAGGCGGCTGCAGCTTTAAACAGAAGCCCACAGCACCTGGGAGAGAAGACTTAGGGGCTTCATTCCTGGGGACGTGGAGCCACCCAAACTCAGACCACGGTTCTCTGACATCAGGGATGTATCATATCCCTCCCTAATAGTGAATGGGGGCAGGCAGGCATGGTCTTGCAGAGGAGACCTGCAAGATTGTGAAGTACACAGAGGAGGTTTGGGAATGCCTCGAGTTAAAGAAGAGCATGTCACCCGTTGTAAGTCCAAACGATACTATCAGCAGGAGTCACCCCGCTGGGTCAGCATGGGTTGGTTTTAGAATCGTGACAAGAGGAATAACTGGGTACATATAGACAGAGTGTGAAGAAATCAAAATTAAAATAATCTCTGCCTCTCCTTTAATTTGCTGGTGAAATAAAGTGGCGAATTTATAAGCATCTGGAAAGCAATGTTTTTTTTTAGAGAAGGCCTCTAGCATCCCTTCGTTTTTCTCCCAGAGTGTCCATCTAAGTGTTAGATTCTAACAAGTGGTGGAGGTGACGTCTTCCTTGTTAACAGATTTTGCTCTGTGTCCGCGTTTTGATGCCCTCTGCTGGTAAACGCAAGTTTCCAAGCTGGTGCTCACCGCGAGTGCTTTGCCTGGAAATCAAAGGCTTAGTATTTGATGTGGGAGAAATACTGTCTCAACCAATAACTGTGCCTGGGTCAGGAAGTTGGGGTAAAGAATGAAGGTGAGTATGTTTTTGAGGATTTGGCAATCCTGTGGATGAGTAAGTAAATATGCAATTGCGTCAATATTTACTTTCAGTTAACAGAAATTGTGGTAGAAGCTTCCTGACATTTGAAGAAGTGGTCACTAGAAACCACATTACCCATCAGAATAACTGTAAATGTTTTCCACACCCTTTGCTCTGCTTTCAGATCTGAGAAATTGGTGAGATAATGCATGGAAACATTTCAAATCTCTGGTGCTGGCAACCTTGAACTTTAAGCTCTGTTGAATTTAGTCACCAGGAAAAAAAGGGCAATTTCATTCTAACAAAGGCTGACACGCAGATGCTCATTTGAAATCTGAAAGCTGGAGTGATGCCCCCTGAGGGCACAGGAAAAAGTTAGCATGAGAAAGTGAAATGAAATGATGACCATCTCATGGGCTAGGCAGAATTAGTACTGTGATTTGTGGCTCACATTTTAATTGTGTAAATAGCCCAAACTGACTGTCAACTTCCTGTGAAGCTCTTTACACCCTTTTTGAACCACTTCCCCGGGGGTGCTGTTCCTTTTCTGCCTCACAAGCAACCAGTAGGTGGCACTGCCCGGTGGGGCAGAGCTCAGGAGACACCAGGTCTGGGGGCTCCGGCCTCTGAGCTCTTGACCGCTGTACTTTACAGTTTGGGGGTGGGGTAGGGAGTAGAAATAGAACTTTATTTTCTGCTGTTCAAGGAACTGAGGTTCCCTTAGGGAAAAAAACAAACATATTGCCCTTCCTTACCTTGAGTTTCAGCCTGGATGCAATGTTTAAAGGTGCACTTAAACGTAAAGTGTCTTCTCCTTGGTTCAGGGTCATGGACTTGGTTTCTACTTGTCCTGCTCTTGGACATGGACTTATCAGTCACCTTCACCAGTGACTTCGTCACATGACAGGGCAGCCTTTGGGTAACTTGCCTTGGCTGCTGCTTAGCAACTGCTTCAGAGATCTGGTGATACCGACCATCCCTGGAGGGCTGGGCAGGCAAGGATGCTAAGGCCCAGGAGTGCGTGAGGGAGCGGCGTCCTGTCTCTAACCTGGCGCTGTGTTCCTCTGTTTTAGCACTGGCAGATCCCCCTGAGCCGGCGGTTTCGCTCCATTAAGCTCTGGTTTGTGATTCGGTCCTTCGGGGTGAAGAATCTGCAAGCGCACGTCAGACATGTATGTAATCGTTTGTGGGAGGCCTGTGGGCTGAGCTGTGTTTGCTGTGTGTCCCAATGGGGAGGAAGGCTGGGCTCAGGTGTCTGGGGCTGTTCTCGGGCTCCTGGGAGTTGACTATTCAGGGTGGCCCTCTCTTTGTTAGCTAGAGGAACACTGAGCAGAGCATGACACATAAAACAGCTAGAAAATGTTTAGCAGGGCGCTTTCCCTGAGAGAGCCTGAGGACCTGAACATGAAGAGATCTTGGAGACTGTTTTAAAGAGACCATGCAGTGGAGAGAGACAAGGGTTCTGGATGAGGCTTGGAGAAACTCGTTTCATCCTAGTCAAAGACACGATTAGCTGAATCCCTTGCCTTCCCTTGAAATAGAGTAGCAGGTGTGAGAACCAGATGATAGCAATTACTTAGCACATGTTTGATATGATTGGACACTTGGAGAAATTTTAAGAAATGAAAGAAGACAAGTCCTGTTCTCGTTTAGTTAACAACATTGGAAATAACAGAAAAAAAATTGAAATTACCAAATTTCAGTGGAAGATCAATATGATTCAAAGCTTAAATCTTTTTTATTATGATAAAACATACATAAAAAATTTTACAATTTTAACCATGTTTAAGTTTGCAACAAAGTGGCATTAAGTGAAATAACAATGTGTGCAACCGTCACTAGTATCAATTTCCAGAAATTTTTCATCTCCAGCAGAAACTCTGTATCCACTAACCAGGTACACAGCCTCTCCACAGTGTACGTGGAGATGATGCGTCAAACACGTTCTTTGTGGAATATCGGGGAAAAGGGGATGCAAGGGCATGTGAGGCGAGAAGGTTTGGGAGGCGAGGGAAGATGGTGCCTGTGGTGCAGTAGAAACAAGCCGCCACCCTCACGAGGCACCGGCTGGGAACGCAGGGCCTGGGCTGGGTGTTGGCCCTCGCTTGCCCCCTTGGCGGGTCAAGAAGCTGTGAAGCCAGGATATGAGGCTAAGATGGTCTTGTTCACAAAATACATGCCTTCTGGTTCTGGGGTGAGTTGAAAGAAGGCCCTGAGACATGAGTCCGGAGGTAGATCTGAAACGACAAGAAACAGGGAGCCGTTGGAGGGTGTCCAGCTTGGGATAAGAGCAAAATCAAACAGAAAAAATGTGGCGGGATCCATTCGGATCTCAGTGGCTCGAAGGTCCTGGCTTAAACCCACACAGCCGTGTGAAAGTTTATGCACGCTTGTCCCTTGCCTGACTATTCATCTCAGCTCTCTCTCTATTTACAATCCTAGGGGACTGAAATGGCTAAGTATTTTGAATCTCTGGTCAGAAAGGACCCTTTCTTTGAAATTCCTGCCAAGAGGCACCTTGGCCTGGTGGTTTTTCGTCTAAAGGTAATGTCCTCATCCGTGGCTATGAATGATGCCATTCGGTGGACGCTTAGCATGTTGGAAACTGTAAATGCTGGGCTTTTGGGGCTGCTCACAGGGGATGTGATACAGACTCCACTTCTCTTTATCCTTCAAACAGGGTCCTAATTGTCTCACGGAGAGTGTGTTGAAGGAAATAGCTAAAGCTGGCCAGATCTTCCTCATCCCGGCCACCGTCCAGGACAAGTTGATCATCCGCTTCACTGTGACCTCCCAGTTCACCACCAGGGATGATATCCTGAGGGACTGGAATCTCATTCGCGACGCCGCCACTCTCATCCTGAGTCAGCACTGTACCTCCCAGCCGAGCCCTCAGGCCAGAGGCCTCATGCCCCAGACCAGGGGCCCCAGAGCCCTGAGCAGTGGAGGGGCCCTTCAGTCCGTCGGCGGGGCGGAGGATGACCTAGCCCAGGCCCGAAGGATCGCCAAGCAGCCTCAGCCTGTGGGGGCCGGTCTTGGGAGGGAAGATGGTTGCCCCCTAGAAGCCCTGCTGGACCCACCTGATGACTGCTTTTCCGAAGAGGCCCCAGCAGAGGCCAAGCGCAAGCTGTCCTCCTTCCTGATCAATTACTTGTCCGTGCGGAACAAGAGGAAGGCCGTGCGTTCGCTCAGTTGCAACAGCGTGCCTGTGAGTGCTCAGAAGCCACTGTCCTCAGAGGGCCCCGTGAAGAATGGGGGGTCCTCCACAGTCAACATCCTCTCTAGGTTTCCTGAAGAGGTGATGATGCTGAAGAAAAGTGCCTTCAAAAAACTCATCAAGTTCTACAGCGTCCCCAGCTTCCCTGAATGCAGCTTGCAGTGTGGGCTGCAGCTGCCCTGCTGTCCCCTGCAGGCGACGGTCTAGACCAGAGTTCCAGCCGAGTCAACCCGTGTTTCAGGGAGGCTCCGAGCCCCTCGGAATTGTACGCTGAATCTGTGTGCTTATGTGAATGTGCATTTTTATAGGGGGAAAGCTCATAATTTTTTTCAGATTCTCCTAGAGGTTTTATGACTCATAAAAGGATACAAATGGAGAGTTGAAGCTAGCATGGCCCAGAAGGTTCTAGCAGTTTGGTCAGAGAAAAAGGGCCCAGGGTGGTGCACGGACAGGCAGCTTCTGTGGTTTAGCTTGTGACATGAAATGTAATGTAGAAATAAACTGTGCTTGTCTATGAAAAATAAAAAAGCATATCCTGTGTGATTTAATTGACGACTGAAACATTGATTAATTAACCAGTGCATATCCTGGAGCCTAAATGCATGTACTTTTGAATTCTGCTTAAAAAATTTTTTTTAAAAATTGATTTCAGAGAGGAAAGGAGAGGGAGAGAGAGATAGAAACATGAATGATGAGAGAGGATCATTGATCAGCTGCCTCCTGCACTGGGGATTGAGCCTGCAACCGGAGCTGTGGCCTGACCGTGACCTCTTGGTTCGTAGGTCAATACTCAACCACTGAGCCAGCCGGGTGGATTCTGCTTTTAGAGGATACTGAAGATTTGGGTTTGACTGTGAAAAAGTGAGTCTGGAGGAGCCCTTGGTTTGAAGAAAGCAGGCACTGTGGCTTACAGTTTATAAAGGAGGAAACTGAGGCTCCAGGTCATCGGCTTGTAAGTGGCCAAGCCCAGGCGTTCTCGTCTTCAGGAAAGCCCATGCTGTTTCCTCTGTACTGTACTGTTCAAGGATGTACTTGACCGGAGGCACTCAGTCCAGTAGGCCGTCTGGGTCCTTCCATACATTTAAATTTTCTTCCTCTAGGGATTGTCTCAGTTTTCTGGACCCTGTAGTCAACTAAAAGCTGTGTTCAATGGCAGCTTGCTCAGAGTTAGTTCATAGGCCAAAAAATTAGTTTCTTCCCATCTCAGAGGGCACTTTTTTAGGGAGTGGCTCTGCAATTGGTTATATTAGCAATGTCAAAGGCAAACAAAGCTGAAGTGGCAAGAACAGATTTTAATCAGTCATTTTGTTCAGTAATAATTACTATTGCAATAGGAGAAGAGTTTAGCAGGAACTGGACTCAACTTTGACTTGTCTAGATGTCACTGGGTATTTTAAAGGGAGAAAGAGGGCGTAGGGAGCGGGACAGGTGGGGACTCAGTAGAGTCAGGGAAGTGAAAAACTGCAAAAAGCAAGAAGGGGGGTTGGTCCATGTGAAAGCCACCTGGGTTTGCTCCCTGGTGTTTACTGAAGCTAGGCTCCTACCCTCCCACAGAGGCTGGGAAAGAGGGCCCATCTTCAGGTGTTGGATAGAAAACAC